>NC_141909.1:78500297-81080642 GCF_057802395.1 Ceratotherium simum simum
TGGGGCTTCACCCTGGCAAGTCAGCGAGACCCAGGCTCCCAAGGACCAGCTGTCTTTGTGCTACTGCTTCATTCTCTCCCTGCACAGGCTGATAAGACTAGTTTCTTGGTGAGACCAACAGGAAAAAGAGCAAGGGTTAGCATTGCAACATAATGCATACTGCTTGTGTGACCAAAGGCAACGTTCTTGGAGAGCAATTGTTTAGAGGTTCTCATTCCGTAACACCAAGAGAGCAGAATATTCATCATACAATGACCTCTGTGTGTAGAAAATCAGATTAGGGAGGCTTTGGACTGGAGGGTGGGGGTTGTTTTTGAGAAGAAAAATCTTACATGAAGAGAGTAAGTCCTTTTTCAGAATGAAGATTTTCGTATAGTGAAATACATAAAGCTACTGCAAACAGCAAGAGGAAACGATGATAACCACAAGCTTATTGTAATAAAGTGCTAACATTCACTGAGTGTTTACTATAAGCTTAGCACTCTGCTAGGTATTTTACATGGATTATTTTATTTAGCCCTCATGACAGTCTACGAAGTTGGTAGAATGCTTAGGCCCGTCTGCAGGGAGGTGACAGGCACCGCACGCTCCTGACACTCCCCGAGTCTGGTTCTCGGGATTAGGCAGAGATGGAGTTCAGCTCTGTGCTCTTAACCCCAGTCAGGGTAAGTCCAGCTCCAGTCTGATGAGCTGTGTGACCTAGTGCCCCTCACTGAAGGCCCTGCCTCAGAGCCACATGCAGCACTTAGGTCGTTGTGAGGATTAAACATGACAATGAGGTCATTAGTTACGGTGACACTAGGCCCTACAATAAACAAAGCCCAACATGTCGGTGGCTTGACACATAAAAGCGTTAAGGACTCGCTAACAGCCCAGGGCGGATGTCGCGGGTCAGTGGTGGGCGCTGGTGTGGTGGCGGCTCCATTCCACACATGCCGCAGGGGTCCAGGCTCCTGAAGGCTCTGCACCTTCAACAGGTGATTCCCAGGGCCCCTCGGACCTTGACACCCCACCCACATACCAGGGAAGGGTGTTGGCGGGGTCGTTCCAGTGGGGTTGTTCCAGGTGTGGTGAGGCCTGAGGAGAACACAATCTGGGGGAAGCTCTCTAAGAAAAAGAATACAGTCCCCTGTGACTGGATTGCTACAGCCGCTCGCAAGGCTTGGAAGGCGCCCTGCAGCCTAAGATTCATGAGCTTCGTGGCACACACTCCTCTGCAGTTCACACTCCATTGGCTAGACCTCGGGGGCACGGCCACATTGGTGACCGAGTGCTGGGAGACACGCCTGGTGTGCCTGAGTTAGGTGACTGCTAGAATTCTCTGCCATGTGTAGGAAAAGTGCTTCCAACAGCACCTAGCCCATGACAAGAGCTAGGTGAGTGTGGGCTCCTGTTGCTTGTCTATAGTGCTGCAGGCGAATTTCCGTCAGGACCAGCATGCCAGTTCCTGTCCTAACTGTTTTCCCCCATATGCTCCGGGCACTCTAATATGCTCTGGCCCCACAAAGAAGCTTAAGCACTCACCAGTAAGTCTAGCTGGAGAGATACCATTTCTCTTAAAAAAGAGAATGAACAATACAAATCCCTGTCATCAAAGAGACAAACGCAGTATCTATACCTATAATCTCCAAAGTGGTGGGGGTACTGCATTTGGGGTGGGCAGAATGTTTCAGAATGTGTGTGTGTGTGTATGTGTGTGTATATCAGAATATATTCTCATCCAATAGAACCTTGATATAATTTATAAATTAATAATTAAATGTGTATAGGGACGTACAGAATTTTAAAAAATTTCCTTACACGGACGTGTAATCAAAAAGATGTGGAGACCATTTATCTTGACAGTCAATGCCCTAGAAGTAGAGATGACAACATAGCCTTTTAGGGTTTAATGTGCAGACACCTTATGGGTACAGTACAGACATTTCAAAGGAAAAACACCCTGAGACAGGAAGATATTGTCTGGGCAAGGCTGGTGTGATGGTTAATTTTACATGTCAACTTGCCTGGGCCACAGGGTACCTAGATACTTGGTTAAACATTATCGTGGGTGTGTCTGTGAGGGTGTTTCTAGATGAGATTAACATTTGAATAGGTGGACTGAGTAAAGCAGATGGCCCTCCCCAGTGTGGGTGGGCTCCGTCCAATCCACTGAAGGCCTGAATAGAACAAAAATGCGGAGGAAGGGAGAATTAGCTCTCTGCCTGACTGTCTTCTAGCTGGGACCTCGGTCTTCTCTCGCCTTCAGCTTTGACTGGAACCTCCACCATCAGCTTTTTTGGGCTTCCAGCTGCCGACTCATCCTGCATATCTCGGGACTCGTCAGCCTCCATAATCATGTAATCACGTGGGCCAATTCCTTATAGAAGATTCATCTCTCTCTCTGTCCTGTTATATACTCTCTTGTTGGTTCTGTTTCTCTGGAGAACCCTGACTATGACAGCTGGCTAGGCCCCCGATGGGCCTCTTGGCAGAGTAACCTCAGGCTTAGGCAGGGTTCTCGATCCTGGCTGCCTATTGAACCACGTGGGGAGCTTTAAAAACATACTGATGCTTGGGTCCCTCAATTAGAGATTCTGATCTAATTGGTATTTTTTAAAGCTCTCCAAGTGGTTGGGGTTAAGAACAATTGGTGCAAATTCTAGCATTGTCAGTGTCAGGAACATGGTTTGTCAGCACCAGGAAGGTGACTCCTGTCTCAGGTGTGGACTCAGATTAGCCGAGCACATGGGACTGAGGAAGAACCGGAGTGCTAAGGACTAGTCGCCGTCTGAGGGACAGGCACCCAGAGGACTAGGCTCAAAGCCGCCCCACGGCCCTCCTACCTGACGGCTGCCTGAAGTAGGGATTAGAACCCGTTCCATACTCGGAAGATCGCTCTGTGAGGCTGCAGCCGGGAGAAAGGGGCCGAGAAGCTGGTGCCTCGGGTTACTCATCTGCAGAATGGCGATGATTAATATCAGAACCCACTCTCCAGACTTGCTGAGAAAATTGAATTAACACATGAGAAGTGTTTAGAGCAGTGATTAGTTGTCGCCTACTAGTGCTCGGTAATGTCAGTTACTGTGATTCACATGTGTCGTGTCCTCACACTGGGAAAGCGGACGTTTGGCACGTGGCCCTCCCTCGCACGGATATCCGCCTTCTTCCAGGGTTGCGTTCTTGCCATGCTTCCACTGCTGACCAGTACCCCTTTCTTTGACTGGTTCTTTATTGTATACATTAATTGATGTCTTTGCTTAGGTGTATTCCGTTCTGCAGGTCTGGAAGTTTGTCATATATTTAAGGCGACTTTGGTTTTCTCTGTTCTGAACCAGTCTGTGTTAATTTTTGCAGTGCAGTTCTCAAAGGGCATCTTCGTCTGGTCCTATTTCTAAGTAGGGTGTCTTGCTTTTACCCAACCCCTCTACTGACGACATATAATGGTGTTGGCACCTGTGCTTTCAGAAAAGAGTGGAAGCACTAGAAAAGATATGGTTTAAAACAGTCGGTGACCTGAGTTGCCTCACAGAAGGTGAAATGAGCCAGCTCCGTGGAAGGGTTGGGAACATAGTATCCCCCAAGCGTGGCCCACCGTGGCAGCTCGGAATCCTAAGCCTGACACTTTGTACCTGCAGAATCACAGCTTATTGCCCTGCCTAGAAGGACAGAGCATTCCGGGGTCAGTTCAGCAACATCTGCAGACCTAGGCAGCGGTTTTATACGGACCACTACCATTTTTATTAATGGTTTTAGTTGATCCGCTACTAACTAGTCTGTGACTGGTGTAAGTTGTATTAAAATGTTGTTATTTCTAACAATAGAATACATAGTTACACATAGAATCAGATATATTGCCTTTGTCAGCAATTTATGGCAATAACGCCTATCTGCAAATAAGAGATAACCCCACCTCTCCAGAAGGCTGACAGTGTTTCACAGATGCCAAATGCTTGATGCCAGATTCTGTCGATGACGTTCTCAGCCAGGGAACCGATAGGATATGCATTTATCATCCCCAACCCTCACCCCTCCCCACAGACTCCCTGTGTTACATTCTTGGTCCACAGATTCAAACCACAAGGCTAAGATAAATAAGAATTTACCTAGAAAAGCCCATCTTTTGGCAAGAGGGAAAGAAACCAGCTGGGATTACTTTTGGAGGGTGTCTCTAGGTGCTCTCCCATAGAACCCCCTCATCCCGATGCAAACCAGCCCTACCCACAGCGGTCAGTGTTTATACAGCTTGAGGGTGAAGTCGTTAAATATTTGAACAACAGATTTAGCTAGGAAATTAATTCACTTCTTCTGTTCAAGGCACCACCATTTGGGGGTGAGCAAGGCTTCCCTGAAGAATGGGAAGCAGTAAGTATGTGACACACTTCTTCCATCTTTTTGTTTTTGACGAGTAACAAGCAGTTACAACGAAATGTCCTTTTTCTCAATTATGAAGTGACTGCCAAGCTTTGAAGTCAGAGCCCATTCTTGTGGATTCGGGGCAGGCTACTGCAGTTTTGGGGTAAAGGAGATGTATTCCTGGCACTTTAAATTCCAACTTGGAAAAATTCTCTAATGGAAATACTACTATGAAAGACTTAGGGGCTTAAAACCTTAGTACTGGTCCACAAATCACCTTTGCCCAAACTTATGGCAAAACTATAGCTGACAATGTCCTATGTGGGCTTATGTCATGAGGTTGTTGAGAATTTGAAACATATCTTGATGTTGCATTAATGGAACATCAACTTCTCAAAGAGCTGCTGTTTAGAAGAGGAGTTAGACGTATCCTGCCATGGCTCCAGAGAGCAGGATTAGGATGAAGGCTGGAGAGTGATGCAGTCTTCCTTAATAAAGGCACAACTTTCTATCAGAATAAAGACAGAGAAGAGGTAGAGGAGATGCACATGTCGGATTGGCCGGCCTTGTTCTGAGGGCATCCCTTAGCTGTGACCCTGTGATCCTCTACAGCTAAGTGGTGGAGAGGTCCCCCTCATCCATAATTGGGAGCCTGTCTTTAATGACTGCTGGTGGGAAATGTTGAAGTTTCCTGTTCTTCAGTGAGCAATGACAATGAGAAGAGGGCAAAATGAGCATAGAGTGGTTTGTTCTTTGTTTTTCTTACTGCCTTTGCAAAATTGGTGTCTCTGAGTGTGAAGGAATCAATAGTACTAATTTTTGGAAAAAGAAGAGTAGAATTGTAATAGTCAACAGACAATAGATTTTCTCCCATAGCTCCTCGAGTTGTGGAGAAAATGGCTTGTAACCAAGCCCTCCATTTTAGGCCTTTAAGGCCAATTGAAAGTGACAGTCACATCGGGTACTGTTACAAGGTATTTACTTTAACCATTACTAAACAGGTGATTGTTACTGAACTAGTTTAGCTTAGTGTTCTCAATTGGGGGTGATTTTGCTCCCAGGGGACATTCTGCAAGGTCTGTCGATGTTTTTGATTGTCGTGATTGTGTGTGAGAGGATGCTTCTGGCCTCTGGTGGGTAGAGGCCAGGGATGCTGCTAAACATCCCACAACGTACAGGACAGCCCCCAAACAAAGAATTCTGTTGTCCAAAATGTCAATAGTGCCAACGTTGAGAAACTTTGGTGGTCTTAGGATCCTGAAGGTACATAGCAATCTTTCACTTGTTTTTTTGGAAAACTACAAAAAAATCATGTGTTAAAATGATTTATCATGCATAGCTGATCTTCTGATTTTATCCCTAGAAGACAAAGGAAGGTGTGATCTTTGAACACATATAAGTCAAAGATTATTGTGTTTTTCCAGTTTGGTCTGATCAAATCCAAGTAGGGTTCAGTGTTGTCTTTTGATGAATCCTGTTTAACTCGGTTTGACATTAACATCAACACCACTGGGTCTTGGTTTTTAAACGTGTTATTACTTCTAACTTATTTTTAGAACATTGATTATACTGATAAATTGAAATGAATCCACCCAGATGGGGAGCAAATTAGAGCAGCCAGCTTTGGCAGGTGGCCTTAAAAGAAGACTACAGTTTTAACCCAAAACAGATGCAATCTTGAGGCCGACTGAGGTTTTCCGTTTGTAGTAAATATATGATGAAATTGATACCAAACCTCTTAATCTAAAATTCATGTGCCTGATGCACAGGAAGCCAAACTCTGAGACATCGGTGTTGGAGATGGAGAAAGATTTATTTGGATTGGCCAAAACGAGTAGGGGGGAGCCTGCATTGGCTCAAATCCGCCCCCCCAAGAACAGAAAGCAGGGGGTGTTTACAGAGCTAAGGGGCTTGGCAGGAGGGGCTTCAGGAAAGCAAAGGGGTCACTCCTGATAAGCCCCTGGGCAATCTGACTTGTGTACTCCAATGGCTGCTGAGGGCCGGCCAGGCCATTCGGTGATCACAACCTCCCTGAAGGCTTTCTCTTTCTCCTGCAAAACAAGCTCACAAATTCTCGAGAGCCCTGGGTCACCCCTCAAGTTAAACAGGAAAAACAGTAAATTAGTTTAATATCTACAGTACCCCTCTGGTACCCAGCTTCATTATTTCCATCTTTATCTGATATGCATTTTCATATTTATAATCAACCATATCCTGTGATCTAGACAGTTCTGATTCTTCTTACCAAAAACTTCTGAGAAAACGATATAGATGGTGAAAGGCTGGGAAATGAAGAAGATGGTGTTAATTAGTGTATTAATTTGCAGCTGAGAGCAAAGGACTTAAGTCTTTGAAAAGAGTAGAGGATGCTGAGAAGGACATAGAAATTCAAATTAGCAGCCTTCCCAAGAGGAAAAACTGAAGTGTTTATCCTTCTGGTAATGAGAATTCCTGAAGGATGGGACTGCCTTGAATTGGACGGAGGAAGAGGTGATCTGTTATTCCCAGTACTGGTCAGACCCCTAATAGCACATGCTCTGTCCATAGCTGAGCTTCGTTTATAAAGAAGGACGTGTTTGGAGAGCAGGTTAAGTGGAGAGCTACAAAGCTGAACAGATTGGTGTGGTACCTGTGAGATGCATAGGAATTGGGATATTCACTCTGGAAGAGAACAGACCCTTAATGGTGGTCTTTGAGGAAATGAAGCGTTTATGGATAGGTTATGTATTAGTTTCTTCTTGCTCCTGTAATAAGTTGCCACAAACTTAATGGCTTAGAATAACACAAATTTATCTTACAGTTCTGGGGGGCAGAAGTCTGAAATGGGTTTCACAGAGCTAAATTCAAGGGATTGGCAGGGTTGCATTCCTCTGGAGGCCCTAGGAGAGAATCCATTTCCTTGCCTTTTCCAGCTTCTGGAGGCCGCCTGCATTCCTTGGCTCATGGCCCCTTCCTCTATCTTCAAAGCCAGAAAATCACGTCACTGGGACCTCTGGTTCCATTGTCACATCTCCTTCTCCGACTCTTTTGCCTCCCTCTTTCCTTTACGAGAACCCTTGTGACCACACTGGGCCCACCCAGATAAACCTGCAGGTAGGTGTTGTTATTCTCATTTTGTGGGCAGGAAAATGCGGCTCAGAGAGTCTTTGCTGTTTCCAGAGCTCCATTCCTCTTAAGAACAGTGAATAATGGAATAACCCATATTCATTCTGGGTTTCTAATCACTCTTGTGAGGATCACTTGTGATTAATAGAAAAATCTGGGCTCTTAAAAATAATTATTTTTTTTCCTGTTTAAACAACCATAAGTTTAAACTAAATATATTATGAGTGGAAATGGTCTCCATTTTTGTTTTAAATTTGCTTTTTTTTAACTTTCTAAGGTATAATGGACATACAATAAATTGCACATATTTAAAGTGTACAGTGTGATGAGTTTTCACGTAAGTAACAACCACCACAATCAAAATAATGACCATAGCCATCACCACCAAAAGTGTCCTCATGCCACTTTGTAATCCCTCCCTCCCTCATACCCCCATTCCCAGGCAAACATTGATCTGCTGCCTATCACTATAAATTAGTCCACATTTTCTAAAGTTTTATATAAAAAGAATCATACAGCATGAGCTCCTTTTTTTTGTCTGACTTCTTTCCCTCAACATTATTATTTTGAGAGTCATCCCTGTCATTGACTGTGTCACTGGCTTGTGCCTTTTTCTTGCTTGGTAGTATTCCACGATTTATCCAGTCACGAGTGAATAATATTTTGGTTGTTTCCAGTTTGGGCTATTACAAGTAAAGCCGCTATGAGCATTCATATACAAGTCTTTGCGTGGATACATGCTTTCTTTCCTCCTGGGTTAATACCTGCTAATGGAATGACTGAGTCATGTGGTAAATATGTTTAACTTTTAAAGAAACTGCCAAACTGTTTTCTAAAGTCATTGTACTATTTTACATTCCCACCAGCAGTGAATGAGAGTTTCAGTTACTCTACATTCTCAATAACACTTGATGTGATGAGTTTTTTCATTCTAGCAATTCTAATAGGTGTGTGCTGGTATCTTAGAGAAGTTTTAATTTGCATTTCTTTAATGACTAATGACATTGAGCATTTTTTATGTGCTAATTTGCCATCTGTATATCTTCTTTCATGAAACATCTATCCAAATCTTTTGCCTATTTTTTATCGAATTGTTTGTTTTCATATTATTGCATTTGAGAGTTCTTTATATATTCTGGACAAAAGCCCTGTATCAGATATGTGATTTGCAAACATTTTCTCCCAGCCTGTGGCTTATGTTTTCATTCTCTTTAGAGTCTCTTTCAAAAAGCAGAAATTCTTAATTTTGATGAAGTCCAGTTTATCAATTTTTTTCTTTTATGGATTGTGCTTTTTGGTGTTGTATCTATGAAATCTTTGCTTAAGCCAAGGTCACAAAGATTTTCTCCTGTGTGTTCTTATAGAAGTTTTATATATCTAGATTTTATATTTAGGTCTATGATCCACTTTGAATTAATGTTTGTATCTGACATGGGCTATGAATCAGGTTTATTTTTTTGCATCTGTGCTTCTACTTGTTTTAGCACCATTTGTTAAAAAGACCATACTTTTCCCACTGAACTGCCTTTGTGTTTTTGTCGAAAATCAATTGACCATACATGTGTCAGTCTATTTCTAGACTCTTTATTTTGTTCAGTGATCAATTTTCCATTTTTTCACCAATGCCAGACCATCTTGATAAAGGTAGCTCTGTGTCTGAAATTCAGGTACTGTAGGCCCTCCATCTTTTTCTTCAAAGTGGTTTTGGCTATTCTAGGTTCTTTGCGTTTCTATGTATTTTAGAAACAGCTTCTCAATTTCTACCAAAAAAAGACTTTTGGGATTTTGATTAGTATTGTAGAGAATGTGTAGATCAATTTGGGGAAGTGTGGCATATTAACCATATTGAATCTTCCAATCCCGTAACACAGTTTATCTCTCATTTTATTTTGTTTTGGCAGCATCTTGTAGTTTTAAGTGCACAAACTACGTTCCTCCCGAAATCCCAACTCCGTCTCAAGTAAGGGAGAGCTCCAGGCTCTGGTCTGGACTCCTCCTTGTGCTTCAGTGCTCGCTGGGCAGTCAGAGAGCTCACCTCGCTTGTTTCTCATATGTCAGGGATCACTGTCACATGTTGCCTGACAACTAATGTTTGAAAACTCTTGTTTCATATACTGAGGTTGTTTTTAGTAGTTTTTTAGGTGAAAGGGTAAATCTGGTTCCTCTTACTCGATTTTTTTTCCAGAATCAGAAATCTCCCTTTTTGCTTTTAATAGCAGACTTTCCTCTACTTAGATATTTATGCAAAGCAAATCCAAAGCAGCTCTATTGTTAATATTCCCAGGCTGAATATCCGGCTTGTAACAACACTAGATGGTCAATTTGCCAAACTTGAAAGACAGACAGTGCAGTGTAGTAGAGTATATTCAACAATGAGTCAGTCTATAAACATAAAAAAAGATGCTCACCCTCATTAGTAATCACCAACATTAAAACCACGAAAAGATGGCATCTCACACTCCCCAGATTGGCAGGAAATTTCAAAGTTGGGTAATACCGAGTGTTGAAGAGAATGTAGAACAACTGAGCTTTCCTCCACTGCTGGTGGAAGTCGAAAATTTGTGCAACCACAATGGTCAGGAACTTGGCATTATCTGGAGTCTTAGGCTAGATTCCTTAGAAAAGAGAGCCTGGGGCAAAGCTTCTTTGCTCACACTTTATTGGGGAGCACAGTGCCAGGAAGTAGGCATGAAGGAGAAGGAAGAGGGAGGTGAGGGGAGATGCATTTCTGAGGGACCTGTTGTGTCACTCTGAGGGGGAGATGGAGAGTAGATTTGCCTGCTGGTTCTCTCTCACCTCCTGCCCCCCATTGATCCAAGCTTACCCCATTGGGATTGACTTCCTTATACTTTCAGGTTACATCTGGCCCATCCAACAGCTGGAAAGGTAGAGCCTGTGGCCAGTGTCATGACACTTCATCTGAGTCCGAAGTGAGGAAGAAGTCAGGAGCTGGTAGCCAAGGCAGAAACTGCATAAATTTGACTCCACTGGTGGCAGCTGAGCAAAACTCACCAAGTTGATTGCTGCAGGGACAGGCAGGGTGGAATTCGTAGCCAAGTTTCCCGGAGATAGGTGAGGCTGAGAAGATCTGAGGTGTCAGAAAAGTGATGTCTGTTACACCTGTGAATTCCGCAGGTCCAGCAATTACACTCTAGGTACATACTCCAGAAAAACACACACACGTACCAGGAGACAGGTGGAGGGATGTTCATGGCATTATTGTTCATAATGGCCACGAAATGGAAACACCACAAAAGTCTACAAGCAGTCAAAGGAATAGAGAAATTGTGGTATAATCATAAAATGGAATAACTGTGCAGCAGTGAAAATGACCTCCAACCACATGCATTAATATGAACCAACCACAAAAGTGTAATGTTAGACCACAACAAAACAGCAATTCACAGAAGAATATACACAATGTGGTTGCATTTATATAAAGTTAAATCATGCTCAGTTAAATAATATATTATTTACAGAGACATCCTCACAACAAAAAGCAAGAGCATAGTTAATACAAGATTTTGGATGCTAGTTGCCTCCGGGAATGGGAAGAGGGATGGTGTGGGGGAGAGGCCTACAAGAAGCCTCTAAGATAACAGTGATGTTGTATTGCTGAACCTGCGCAGACACATGTATTCCTTTTGTTTTTTCTTTAAATTGTACATATGTATTTTATACATTTTTAATATATAGTATATTTTGCATACACACACACACAAGACGGTAAGTTAGGAAACTTAGATTGCAGTCCCAGATAGCCTCTAATAAGCTGTGTAACTTTGGGCAAATCACTTCATTTTTTCATTGAATAATGAAAAAATGTGTGTGTGTGAGGAAGACTAGCCCTGAGCTAACAGCTGTTGCCAATCCTCCTCTTTTTGCTGAGGAAGACTGGCCCTGGGCTAACATCCTTGCCCATCTTCCTCTACTTTATTTGTGGGACACCCGCCACAGTATGGCTTGACAAGCCGTATGTAGGTCCGTGCTCGGGATCCCAATCTGCAAACCCCAGGCTGCTGAAGTGGAATGCACAAACTTAACCACTATGCCACAGGGCCAGCCCCTGAACAAATATATTTGTAAGCAGTGATGTGTCAATGCTGTACTAGGCACTGGAATACAGTGATGATCAAAACTGGTTATGATTCTTGCCTTGATGGGTTTTAGTCTAGTGAGAGAGTTGGACATTGATCAATATAAAATTTCAGCTCTGGTAGTGCTATAAAGGAGAAGGACATTGTGCCAGGAGAGGGTACAAGAGGGGCCTGACCTGGTCTAAGGGTCAAGAAGCCTTCACTGAGGAAGCAGCAGGTGTTAGAGCATCTGAGGCGTGAGTAGGAGGTTAAGCAGGCAAATACAGATGGCAAAGGGGAGGCCTGTGATGAAGGAGAACATGCTAGATGTGCAGAACCGAATGAGAGACAGTGTGGTGGAGATGAGGCTCCAAAGCCAGGCAGGTGTGGAGTGTAGAGCACCCCCGGACACTACACAGGGGATGATGGACACGGCAGATGCCGCCTTGCCTTCTCAAACTTACTCTTGGGGGGAGACAGACCACAAACCAATGCATACCGTGCACACAATGTTTGCTAATGTGATCACATCTATGAAGGGCATGAATAGGGCTGAGAGAGACAACTGCTTGGGGAGGAGCACTTCTAGACAGCATGGGCCAGGAAGACCTGGAATGTGGCAGTTGAGCCGAGAACTAAATCATACAAAGGACCTAGGGATGTGAAACCAGGGGATAGAAAGGCCTGGAGCAGATTCTAGGTAAGCATGTGCAACATCCCTGTGAGGGGAGAGGGTTTTGTTGTGTTTAAGGAAATGAAAGGCCGTGTGGCTGAACTGTGGTACAGGAGGGAGAGGGAAGCGGATGACCGGAGCGTAACAGAATTGGAGCACGGCGGCACTGCTACCAGGTTGCTAAGTGGTCGCCTTGATCTCTCTCCTCCAGGCAGGAAACGGTGCCGTCTTTATCACGTGGTTGTCAGGACAGTTAGGATATGGCAGTGGACGATTCCAGAGGACTTTCCAAGGACTTGGATTTGGCTAGGATATGGGCGGTGTGGACAGAGTCAGAGGTGCTAAGAATTACCACCATGTTTCTGGTGTGTGGGAATGTGATTTACTGAGAGAGGAAACCTTGGATTTCATTTTGTTTTCTTTTCTTTTATTTTGTCAAGTTTGGTGGCAGAGGATGTAAAAGAACCGAGTTAGGTTTTGGAAATGTTAGATTTGTAGTATCTTTTTGACATCCATTTGAAGGTGTCAAGTAACCAGTTAAAATTATGGATCTGTAGCTTGGAAGAGAGCTCTAGGTTAGAGAGACAAATTTGGGACTAGATGGTGTATTAGCTTCCTATGGTTTCTGTAACAAAGTACCACAAACTGAGTGGCTTAAACAACAGAAACTAACTCTTTGGCAGTTCTGGAAGATAGAAGTCTGAGGTCACAGAGTCCGTAGGGCCGGTTCCTTCTGAGGGCTGTGAGGGAGAATCCGTTCCAGGCCTCTCCCCTTGGCTTGTAGATGACCATCTTCTCCCTGTGTCTTCACATCATCTTCCCTCTGCATGTGTGTCTCTGCGTCCAAATTTCCCCTTTTCATAAGGACACAGTCATACTGGATTAGGGCTCACCCTAATGACCTCATCTTAATTTTATCACCTGCAAAGACTCTATTTCCAAATAAGGTCGCATTCTCAGGTACTGAGGGTTAGGACTTCTGCATCTTTGTGGGTGACACAATTCAAGCCACAGCAGATGGTAATGCAGCTGTGAGCCTGGGCGAATTCACCTAGGGAGAGAGTGTGGAGTGAGAACAGGAGAGGGTCCAGGACCAAGCCTTGAAGAACCGCATCAGGTGACGGCCAATCAGAGGAGAGGAACCTGGAGAGGGAGGGGTGTTGTCAGAGAGGAAAACAAATGAGCATGGCATCCCAGAATTCAAAAGAAGGGAGGTTTTATGAAGGAGGGGTGATCAATAGTTTCAAATGCTGCAGAAAGTTCAAGTATTCTGAAGTAATTGGAGGACTAAAATATGTCATTGAATTTCACAGTGCGGCCATCATCGGTCCTTTCGTGGGAGCTGTTTCGGGAATGATAGAGGAAGCCAGCTGAAGAAGGAGTCAGAGGAGAAGGAATGGAATCATGCTCTGTGTCTCCTTTAACTGTTGAGGGAGGAATGGGGTAGGGCGGTAGCCAGAGAGGCAGGTGGGGTTCAGAGAGGGAGGGCTCTTTAAAAACGGGAGGGATTTTAGTCCGTTTAGATGCTGATGGGAAGGTCAAAGTTGAGAGGAAGTAGTCAAATATACAAGAACAAAGAGGGAGAAATAATAGTGTAAGCCTGCTGAGGAGATGGAAGGATGAGAGGGTGAATGGCTTTGAAACAAGCAGGGATGGCTCCGCTGCTCTAACAGTAGGCTAAGGGAGAAAGGAGACACGCAGATATAAATAGGTTTATGGCTATGGCTGGGGACTTTAATGGACTTCCTGTCTGATGACTTCTATTTTCTCTGAGAAGTAGGAAGTGAGGCCATCTACTTGAGTGAGGCGAGGTTGTGGGGGTAGAGCCGTGGTGGCTGGAAGTTTGAGGAGAGTGAAGAAAGTGTGAAGTGGTCACCATAGAAAGTGGGAGAAGGAGTTAACCAGAGAAATGTAGTAGGACTGAAGGACAGGGTGATGTCCTCGTTGAGGTTGATGATCGTGAGTCATCTCTTCTCTCCTGACTGTGATGCTCGCTAGGGGAGCCAGCAGCAGATAGAGTAGGGAGTTGAATTCATCCAGGTGAGTATGATGGGAAGATGGAGGGGTGAGGAGGTTAGGATATTGGCGTGGATGTTATTTAGATGATGGCCCATTGATAAGGAGGAAAAGGGAGAAAGGAGGGGACTGACAGATTGGAGAAAGTAAAGGAGTTAGTAAGAGAGCACCTCCAGGGGGGTCGAGGAGCAGTGGTGATAACTATACAAACAAGCTGTGGGGAGAGGCCACGAGATGCTTCCTCTAGAGATCTGGACATGGATTTGGGGAGAAGATGAGGCCCAGGGTGTGACTGTAGAAAGGATGGTGGGATAAAGGAAAAGACAACAGGAGGTGAGGAGAGGAGGGACTGAGAGGCCAGGAGTCATTCATATAGACATTGAACTCGCCCGAGGTGATGGTGGGACCAGAGATGGAGGGGTAGACTGTGAGCCAGGTGCCAGGTGGTCGGGAAAGTGCAATGGCAAAGACAGGGTCAGGTGCATGTTTGAGGCATGAGCTTCAAAAAAGCAGTATTATAGTTTTCCTCCTCCGGAACATGAGGTAGTTGTAGAAGAGGTCTAAGATTAATCTCAGTTATTTATCCGTCCTCCATTCAATAGCTCACCTAGCACCAGGTCTGTGATATAAAAGGCTTTCAAAAATGTGTTGGGTGAAAAGATACTGAATGACAAGTACATATCCACCTCTGTGTTAGACTTGCAGTCACAGGGCTGAATGAAAAAGTGTCTTCTCAGGGTATTCTCAGTCATAAACAAGACTGGTGTCTAAACAAATGAACTCCATTCGTAGATAAATGTATTCCATAGAGGGAGGAAGAGTTAACACGTTTGGGAGGAGGGAGGAGTGGAGCTGGCGATGGGTTTTGTAGGACAACATCCTGGGCTTCAGAAGACACAAGATTGGCCTCAGTGCCTGGAGGCGTGGACAGAAGGGGTGGTTGTGTTGGCCTGTGGGATCCTTCAGTCCTCCCTGTGGGACTGACTTGACTGCAAGACTTAGAAGCCAGAGAAGTTTCCAGTTCCCTGATTCCCCCGAGTCTCCATGGGAGAAGACGGCCCCATGCTTTGTCTGGCTCCTCGGGGAGGGACTCAGTACCTAGGCACACCTGAGCCCATCTGCTGGCGAGGCACTGGCTGGGCTCTCGGATGACGTTTCCTGCCTCATGCTGCTCTGCTTCCCTCATTCTTCAGCCGTGTCCTTGGGATCCCACACCTCCCCGTCTTCCCAGTAAATCATTGTATACAGTATCAGTATAGGATTAAAGTCATCTGCCGGGCCCTTTAGGAATCGGGCCCCTTTTGGAACCTTTGTTTCTGATGTTCCCAGGAGTGGTACAGCTAATATTTTTCTCTGTCTGAATGAGGGAGTGAATAGAGAAAATCGCTGTCCTTTCTTCTTCTGTGGAATCTCCCTGGGAACTCAGGCCAGGGGTGTGTGGGTGCATCTAGCTCCCTGAGGCCACTGGTTCGTCTTCAGAACTGCAGCATTTGCACAGTTATCTGGAGTCCTGTTGTCTGGTTCTGTACCCTTCTGTTTACAGCGTTTTCCCCGCACTGGCCTATAAATGCAGATTGTGTGTGTGTGGGCGCACGTGTGTGTGCGCGTGCGCACCTGGACTTAGATATACATATATAGATCCAGAGGGGGGTACCTATATCAAATAACTCAGAGAAAGGATTGAATTAATTTGTTTTGATGTTTCAGCAGCAGAAATCTCAAGCTCAGCATTGCTTCTCTGACACCAGTAACAATGTCATTGCTGGGCCTTGAGATAACAGCAGGTTTACAAGAGAAGTTTTGGTAAATTAGGCTAAAAAAGATTGACAGCTCAAATAATGAGTGAGGCACTCATGGAAAAGACAGCATCGTGCGGATCTTCGTGAAGAACCTGAATTGAGTAGCTGCCGTGCTACATATCAGCTAAATGTATTCCAGGGAGGCATGAAGGGACTTTGATGACAACAACTAGCTTCTGAGAAAACCGAGAATTAAAAAAATACTAGTTGAGGGGCCGGCCCCCTGGCGTAGCGGTTAAGTGCACGCGCTCCGCTGCTGGTGGCCTGGGGTTCGGATCCCTGGTGCACACAAATGCACTGCTTGTCAGGCCATGCTGTGGCGGTGTCCCATATAAAGTGGAGGAAGATGGGCATGGATGTTAGCACAGGGCCAATCTTCCTCAGCAAAAAAAAGGGAGGATTGGCATGGATATTAGCTCAGGGCTGATCTTCCTCACACACAAAAAAATACTAGTTGAGTTTAGACTCTTCCTTATGTAATCAGCTCTTTACATTCTGTATTGATGGTACTCTAGCACAGGTTTACTTGTGTTTAATGCATTTCAAGCAATTTTGGATTAAAGCAAAATATAAATTATTAACAATATAAATGTTGGAAATCAGTCCAGGTTTTTTTGCAAAATACTTGCAAAAAATTTTATTTTACATTGTACATCAACTGTTATTCATTATATTAATGGTATCTTAAAATACCTTATTTTTCTATATTTAATTTAATTTATAAATTTAATACAATATTAGAGACATTCAAGAAAATGTGAAAAATACGCAATACACATCTGCGATACCATACCCATAAAAAAGAACCAATATAGTTAAAGCCCCTTCCCAATCACACGCTCCTCCCTCCCCACTCTCTCCACAATCATTCTGTACATTTACTGCAAATATACATACACACAAACAAGCTATATTACTATTGTTTCTCAAATACAGAAATCTACTTTTGTCTCCTTTCATAGTTCCTGCTGAGCAGTCTGGAGTTCTGGTCTACTTCTCAGGGACCTGGGTTCCTCCCAGGCATGCTCCAGAGTCATCCCATCCAGGGCAGAACTTCTCTGTCTTGGTAAAGGACTGCTTTTAAAAAATCTCCAAAGCATCATGAACCAATATTTTGTAAATCACAGAGAGAAAGATGAATTATTAGAACAATGAAATTAAAAAACAGATACACAAAATACTGCTTTGCAGTCATAACTAAATAGGAGTGAAATAGCGACTCCTTGTACTAACAGTCTATACAAGCACTTTGAATAGAAACCCCTTATATCAATGTTTACAAGTTTCTAACAGGCAAATATCCTTGCTTCTTGTCAAATTGATCCAATTTAGGTTGGATTGACACCCATATATTTGAGATTCATGCGATATGGAAGCCTCTGCTGTGGATCATTTATTTTCAGGCTACATAGTTCTCCAGATTTTTGTTTTCTTAACTCATTGGCCGTCCAGGGGTGAGGTGCTCGCCTCAGGGGAGAAGATGAACAGTCAGTGAAGATGGGTCTCCCGCCTCCTGAAGGTGGTCCTTTGAGGCGGAATAGGGACGGGACTCTGCCCCTTACCCTTAACCGCCAGGTTCGGCACCTCCCAGCCCAGCTATTTCAGGAGTCAAGATAAGCAACCTTCCAGCCACAAACCTTTCGCCAAGCAGTCGCCCTGACTCCCGCCTGCGCACGAAGCCTCGAGACGACCTTCCTGGGCGGCGGTAGTGAGCAACAGCGCCGTGTTGGACCTGCTGGGCGGGCGCAGAGAGCTCAACCCCGATGGGGCATTTGAAGACACCACCACCAGAAAGAGGGAAGCTGAAGGCCTCCGGAGGAAGAGAACCGTGACTCCAGTCCACTCCACTCACCCCATGAAAGACTCAAGATGACTGCCTTCCGGGAGCCAGCCAGAGAGCCACTTATCCTCTGCTGTCTTCGTTGTGCCCGAGCATAAGCCTCAGTAGAACCTTGTCTGAGACTTTGGTTGGGCCTCTTGTCAGTTTCTATTACAGAGAGCCTGAGAGCCTAGGGTCAGTATCACCTTCAGGTGTCCTCATGGGACCTGAAGTAGGCAATCTAGATGTCACCCAGGGAGACTCTGGAATGGATCAGAACACTGCATCGATTAAATTAATTCCAGGACTACTCGGTTACACAGGGCTGAAAATTTACTTTCCATATTATTTATCATCCCAAATTAGTTCAGTCACATTTCCAGTGTAAACTACCAAAGATTCTACTGTGAGATAAAGCCAGTAGTAAAATGCAAAAGGGCACTCAGATAACAAAATGCCACCCACCTAGAGACCCCCAAATCAGACTATAAACCCCTTCCCACCATCAGATTCCCAAGGACCGCTTAAAGCTCATCTCCTGATTTTGTCTTCTCTATTATTATAACAATCTACTGTATGTGAGAATAAATCAAAGGAACTAATTGATACGCCTTTGAAAATGCATCTACATTCTCTTTTATGTTACTACCTTTCACTAGCATATAAATTGTCTTTGCCAATTTGCTTTCAATTTATTTTATTATTTTTTTTTAATTTTTTGTTTATTGCAGTAACATTGGTTTATAACATTGTAAAAATTTCAGGTGTACATCCTTGTACTTCTATTTCTGCATAGATTACATCATGTTCACCACCAAAATACTAATTACAACCCATCACCACACACGTACCGAATTATCCCTTTCACCCTCCTCCCTCCCTCCTTCCCCTCTGGTAACCACCAATCCAATCTCTGTCCCTATGTGTTTGTCTATTGTTGTTATTATCTACTACTTAATGAAGGAAATCATACGGTATTTGACCTTCTCCCTCTGACTTATTTCACTTTGCATTATACCCTCAATGTCCATCCATGTTGTCACAAATGGCTGGATTTCATTGTTTCTTATGGCTGACTAGTATTCCATTGTGTACATATACCACATCTTCTTTATCCATTCGTCCCTTGATGGGCACTTAGGTTGCTTCCAAGTCTTGGCTATTGTGAATAACGCTGCAATGAACACAGGGGTGCATGTACCTTTACAAATTGGTGTTTTCAAGTTCTTTGGATAAATACCCAGCAGTGGAATAGCTGGATCATATGGTAGTTCTAACCTTGATTTTTTGAGGAATCTCCATACTGTTTTCCATAGTGGCTGCACCAGTTTGCACTCCCACCAGCAGTGTATGAGAGTTCCCTTCTCTCCACATCCTCTCCAACACATGTTGTTTCCTGTCTTGTTAATTATAGCCATTCTGACGGGCATGAGGTGATATCTCATTGTAGTTTTGATTTGCATTTCCCTGATAGTTGGTGATTTTGAACATCTTTTCATGTGTCTGTTGGCCATCTGTATATCTTCTTTGGAGAAATGTCTGTTCAGGTCTTTTGCCCATTTTTTAATTGGGTTGGTAGCTTTTTTGTGGTTGAGATGCATGAGTTCTTTATATATTTTGGAGATTAAGCCCTTATCAGATGTATGGTTTGCAAATATCTTCTCCCAATTGTTAGGTTGTCTTTTCGTTGTGTTGATGGTTTCCTTTGCTGTGCAGAAGCTTTTTAGTTTGATGTAGTCCCATTTTTTTATTTTTTCTATTGTTTCTCTTGCCCGGTCAGACATGGTGTTTGAAAAGATGTTGCTAAGACCAATGTCGAAGAGCGTACTGTCTATGTTTTCTTCTAGAAGTTTCACAGTTTCAGGTCTTACATTCAAGTCTTTAATCCATTTGGAGTTAATTTTTGTGTATGGTGTAAGGTAAGGGTCTACTTTCATTTTTTTGCATGCGGCTATCCAGTTTTCCCAACACCATTTGTTGAAGAGACTTTCTTTTCCCCATTGTATGTTCTTGGCTCCTTTGTCAAAGATTAGCTGTCCATAGATGTGTGGGTTTATTTCTGGGCTTTCGATTCTATTCCATTGATCTGTGTGTCTGTTTTTGTGCCAGTACCATGTTGTTTTGGTTACTATAGCTTTGTAGTATATTTTGAAATCAGGGAGTGTGATACCTCCAGCTTTGTTCTTTTTTCTCAGGATTCCTTTAGCTATTCGGGGTCTTTTGTTGTTCCATATAAATTTTAGGATTCTTTGTTCTATTTCTGTGAAAAATGTTGTTGGAACTTTGATAGGGATTGCATTGAATCTATAGATGGCTTTAGGAAGTATGGACATCTTAACTATGTTAATTCTTCCAATCCAAGAGCACAGAATATCTTTCCATTTCTTTGTGTCTTCTTCAATTTCTTTCAGAAATGTTTTATAGTTTTCGGTGTACAGATCTTTCACCTCTTTGGTTAAGTTTATTCCTAGGTATTTTATTCTTTTTGTTGCAATTGTAAATGGGATGGTATTCTTAATTTCTCTGCTACTTTGTTGTTAGTGTACAGAAATGCAATTGATTTTTGTATGTTGATTTTGTATCCTGCAACTTTACCATATTCGTTTATTACTTCTAAAAGTTTTCTGGTGGATTCTTTAGGGTTTTCTATATATAAAATCATGTCATCTGCAAATAGTGACAGTTTCACTTCTTCCTTTCCAATTTGGATCCCTTTTATTTCTTTCTCTTGCCTGATTACTCTGGCTAGGACTTCCAGTACTATGTTAAATAGGAGTGGTGAGAGTGGGCATCCTTGTCTGGTTCCTGTTCTTAGAGGGATAGCTTTCAGTTTTTCACCATTGAGGATGATATTAGCTGTGGGTTTGTCATATATGGCCTTTATTATGTTGAGGTACTTTCCTTCTATACCCATTTTATTCAGAGTTTTTATCATAAATGGATGCTGTATCTTGTCAAATGCTTTCTCTGCATCTATTGAGATGATCATGTGATTTTTATTCTTCATTTTATTAATGTGGTGTATTACGTTGATTTAATTGTGGATGTTAAACCATCCCTGCATACCTGGAATAAATCCCACTTGATCATGGTGTATAATCTTCTTAACGTATTGTTGTATGCGATTTGCTAGTATTTTGTTGAGGATTTTCGCATCCATGTTCATCAGTGATATTGGCCTGTAATTTTCTTTTTTTGTGTTGTCCTTGTCTGGTTTTGGTATCAGGGTAATGTCGGCTTCGTAGAATGAGTTAAGGAGCTTCCCCCCCTCCTCAATTTTTTGGAAGAGTTTGAGAAGCATAGGTATTAATTCTTCTTTGAATGTTTGGTAGAATTCACCAGGGAAGCCGTCTGGTCCTGGACTTTTATTTTTGGGGAGGTTTGTGATTACTGTTTCGATCTCCTTACTGGTGATTGGTCTATTAAAATTCTCTACTACTTGATCCAGTTTTGGAAGGTTGTATGATTTTAAGAATTTATCCATTTCTTCCAGATTGTCGAATTGGTTGGCATATAGCTTTTCATAGTATTCTCTTATAATCTTTTGTATTTCTGAGGTGTCTGTTGTAACCTCTCCTCTTTCATTTCTGATTTTATTTATTTGTGCCTTCTCTCTTTTTTTCTTAGTGAGTCTAGCTAAAGGTTTGTCAATTTTGTTGATCTTTTCAAAGAACCAGCTCTTGGTTTTATTAATTTTTTCTATTGTTTTTTGGGTCTCTATTTCATTTATTTCTGCTCTGATTTTTATTATTTCCCTTCTGCTACTGATTTTGGGCTTTGTTTGTTCTTCTTTTTCCAGTTCCTTTAGGTGCATTGTTAGATTATTTATTTGAGATTTTTCTTGTTTGTTGAGATAGGCCTGTATCGCTATAAACTTCCCTCTTAGAACCGCTTTTGCTGTATCCCATAAATTCTGGCCTGTCATATTTTCATTTTCATTTGTCTCCAGGTATTTTTTGATTTCTTCTTTGATTTCTTCGTTAACCCAGTCATTGTTCAGTAGCATTTTGTTTAATCTCCATGTATTTGTGGCTTTTCTGATTTTCTTCCTATAGTTGATTTCTAGTTTCATACCATTGTGGTCAGAAAAGATGCTTGGTATTATTTCAATCTTCTTAAATTTATGGAGAATTGTTTTGTGGCCTAATATGTGATCAATCCTGGAGAATGTTCCATGTGCATTTGAAAAGAACGTGTATTCTTTGGTTTTTGGATGGAATGCTCTGTATATATCTACTAGGTCCATCTGTTCTAGTGTGTTGTTTAAGGCCAATGTTTCCTTATTGATCTTCTGTTTGGATGATCTATCCGTTGGTGTAAGTGGAGTGTTAAAGTCCCCTACTATTATTGTGTTACTGTCTATTTCTGTTTTTATGTCTGTTAATAATTGCTTTATATATTTAGGTGCCCCTACATTGGGTGCGTAGATATTTACAAGTGTTATATCCTCTTGTTGGATTGTTCCCTTGATCATTATGTAATGCCCTCCTTTGTCTCTTTTTACAGTTTTTGTTTTAAAGTCTATTTTGTCTGATATGAGTACTGCTACCCCAGCTTTCTTTTCATTGCCATTTGCGTGGAGTATCTTTTTCCATCCCTTCACTTTCAGTTTGTGAGTGTCTTTAGGTCTGAAGTGTCTCTCTTGTATGTAGCATATATACATATGGGTCTTGTTTTTTTATCCAATCAGCCACCCTATGCCTTTTAATTGCAGCATTTAGTCCATTGACGTTTAAAGTAGCTATTGATAAATATGTACTTACTGCCATATTTTAACTTTTTTTTTTCTCAGTGTTTTAGTAGTCCTTCTCTGTTCCTTTCTTCTTCTATACAGAATTGATGGTCACTTTAGTTTGACCTCTGTCTGAAAGCTGTACTCTTTAACTCCCCTCCTCCCTCCGTTTATGTTTTTGATATCACATCTAACCTCTTTTTTGTGCATTTGTATCCATTACGTTCTTATCATGGAAATAGATAATTTTTCCTATTTGTGGTCTTCTCTTTTCCCCTTAAATCAGTCCCTTTAACATTCTTGTAGCAGGGGTTTCTTGGTGGCAAACTCCTTTAATTTTTGCTTGTCTGGGAAAATTTTGATCTTTCCTTCCATTTTGAATGATAACCTTGCTGGGTAGAGTATTCTTGGCTGTAAGTTTTTTCCTTTTAGCACTTTAAATATATCGTGCCATTCTCTTCTAGCCTGTAAGGTTTCTGCTGAGAAGTCAGCTGATAGCCTTATGGGGTTTCCTTTGTATGTAACTTGACATTCTCTTGCGGCTTTTAGGATTCTCTCTTTATCTTTAATTCTGGACATTTTGATTATGATGTGTCTTGGTGTGGGCCTCTTTGGGTTTATCTTGTTTGGGGCTCTCTGTGCTTCCTGTACCTGGATGTCTGTTTCCTTCCTTAGGTTAGGGAAGTTTTCATCTATTATTTCTTGAAATAGATTCTCTGCCCCCTTGTCTCGCTCTACTCCTTCTGGGACACCTATAACACGGATGTTAGTGCGCTTGATGTTGTCCCAGAGGTCCCTTAGACTGTCCTCACTCTTTTTAATTCTTTTCTCTTTTACCTGTTCACCTTGGGTAATTTCTTCTAGTCTTTCTTCCAGCTCACAGATCCGTTCTTCTGTATCCTCTACTCTGCTTTTGAGTCCCTCCAGTGAATTTTTCATTTCCAGTATTGTATTCTTCATTTCTGATTGGTTCTTTTTTATATCTTCCATTTCTTTGTTGACATTCTCACTAAGTTCATCTATTCTTCTCCCCAGATCAGTGAGCATCCTTAACACTCTTAGTTTGAACTCTCTGTCAGGTAGGTTGCTCGTTTCTGTTTCACTTAGTTCCTTTTCTGGGGTTTTGTCCTGTTCCCTTACTTGGAATGTATTCTTTTGCCTCCTCATTTTCCCTCTTTCCCTGTGCTTGTGTCTACGTATTAGGTAGGTCAGCTACGTCTCCTGCTCTTGGATAGGTGACCTTATGTAAGTGATGCCTTAGGAGGCTTCCAGTGTGCTTCCCTCAGTTCTCAATGTTCCAGGGGTGACCCCTATGTGGGCTATGTGTGTCCTTCTGTTGTGGCCTGTTTGCTCTCCCTGTAGGCACCCAGGGAGGCCGAGTTATGCTCCTGGCCAGCTGTTGTAATGCTCAGCTGCTTGTAGTTGTCGTGGGCCCTTCAGTCTCTTTATCAGGTGTGGGGATCCCCAGCACAGTTGGCTGCAAGTTCTAATACCACATTTGTGTTGCAGTATTTCTTTTAAGTGAGTAGGCCCCCAGCTAGCAGGTTGTTAGGCTCAGGGCCTTACAATTGCTGTAAGCCTCTAGCCTATTAGGTCTCTTGTCAGCTCTCTGAGGATTGCAGCTGGGTGGGGCTGGCCTCAGGCACAGGAGCACCCAATTTTTTCAGGCTTTGGAAGGTGGGGCAAACCCCCTATGTGGGTCTTTGAGAAGCACAAGTCTTCTGACAAGCCCTGCCGCCCACAGGTCCACACACACAGTCAACACAGTCCTGCCCCGTGTGCGTGCCCCGACCTCCCGAAGCGGACCCAGTCTCTCCACGGTGGGAGCCCCACACACTCCACCACCACCCCACACTCTCCACTAGCTCCTTGTGCACACCCTGCCCTGCTAAAGTCGGCTCAGTTGCCAGGCTGCGGAGAATCCAGTCACCTATCTATGCAGGCCCACAAGTTGCCTGAGGGCTTGTTGTTGGGTGGGGCCAGTCTCTAGGGTGGGCTGCCTGCCCTGGCTGAGCTGGATTAAATCGGTGCTGTAGCGGGTGGGGCAGACCCTGGGCTAGCAGACCTCAGGGAGAACTCCAATGGTGTCTGTGTCAGCACGCCCACACCAGGCCACAACAATGGCCACCGCCAATGTCCCAGTCCCTGGAGAGGTCTCACCCCTCACCGAGATGCACTCAGGGCCTATTAGGTGAGTCTCTTTTCACCACAGCACTGTGCACCTTTCTTTCTGGTGATTTTAGGATGCTTTCTGAAACGGGTGAGTTTGCGTGTGGGCCCTCTAAGAGCCGGTTTTAGTTTGTGAACCTGGTTTTGTGGGGGTACTCCCCAATGTTTTAGTAGCAGGCACAGTCAGATATTATGCCGCTGGTCTCGATTGTGCTGGGTCCACAAAATGCCCACAGCGGGGGCGCTCCCCGGCTCAGGGCCCCGCGCCTCCAGGGAGGGCTGCGTACCTGTGAGCTGCTCCCGGCGGCCGTGAAGCTGGCGGCTTGTGAAGGCGGCGTTTTTCTCTCCAGAAGGGAGTTTCTGCCTCTTCTACCTCAGTTAGGATTGTCCGCTGCTGCAGGAGTTCCTCTTATCCAGTTTTCAGTTCTGTCTCAGGGGTAATTTTTCCACGAGTAGTTGTAAAGTGGCTGTGTTCACGGGAGGAGGTGAGTTCAGAGTCTGCTTACACCGCCATCTTGACTCGAGCCCCTGCTTTCAATTTAAAAAGCTCTAAGTTTTTCTCAAAGTAAATAATATCCTGAGAATCTTTATTTCAAGAGAACTATGCTTTTTCTGCCTCTCTGGGGAGGAGTTATATGCTAGAAGACAACATCAGCATTTAACTGTAAAGAAATTCTGTTCTTTGGCAGCCTGTATATTGTGCTCGCATTTCAAAATTGTTTTAATTCTTACATTTTTATAATGTTTAACAAATCTGAATGGATATATGAAACCATGTTCCTAAAAGATATGCACGTGCTTAGAAGCAAGAATCAGGGATCCCTTTAGATGGAATGGAGACTTGCCCAGCATCTTGGACCAATTAGAGTGCTCACCACGTGCCTAGTAGGGTAGGTCCCGGGCAGGAGCTCCGATTTAAGTATTCGAGATGGTGTATATGCAGATATAAGATGAAAACAATGTTAATGATGCTTGTGGAATATGGAATAGTTGGTGAAAAGGTACAACTACATAGCTGTCTTGCCTGGTGAAAGAATGAAGTCCTGTGTTTTGATCACTCTTGGTGTGGGGATAGGGGTGCAGGATAGGGACAAGATGGTTTAGTTGATGAAACTCTTTAAAATAGTCGCTGTGAAGAACAGCTGATGAACGTCATGAAAGGGGTCTAAGGACACAGAATTGAGAAGGGCATTTCCCGAAGAACGCACATTCTGTTCGGCTTGTCAAGAAGCCGTACAAGTTGCACCTGAGGCACAACAAGCAGCGGCCTAGGCATCTCTGTCAGTGGAGGAGTGGACTCCTGTTTGTGCACACAGCAGCATAGCTGACACTTTCCCTCCTTAACAAAGACTTCCACTCCCTGACCTTAGAGTCGACCTTCTAAAATACAGTGCGCTATTTCTTGCGTAATTATCACCTGTTCCGATACACGATTACCACGCTCAGACTTGTGTTCTGGATAGAAAACATTCAGAACAGTTGAGCTGGAAGCGGCCGTAGGGCCCTGCTACATTCCTTCGCTTTTCAGTGTGAACCGCCAAGAAAATACAGCAATTTTGTGAGGAACCAACCATAATTCTATAATTAAATGAAAAATTAACAGTGGACATAGTAAGGTATATCTCAGAGGATATAGAGGGGAAGTTTAAATGTTAGCATTCGTTATTTCCTTGTATAAAAGTTTTCCTATTCCCAGCGTACCTATGAGCTGTCACCCTCGAGTCTTTAGGAGATCCACTAATTCATCAGCAGGTATATACCAGGCCTTCATAGCATCCTTGAGCCTTGCATAACATTGGGCTTCATTAGATTGAGAATGTGATAGAAAAAAATCTGTAAGCAGTATTAAGGTGCAACAGTTTCAGACGACTACATGACAGCACTGTTCCCATTTCATATGCCGTGACACATGAAGGAACTGAAGGAGGCCAGCATGGAGCCCAGCAAACTGAGGGGGAGTTGGGGCGCAACCTGGGGCAGAGGAGCCAGGGAGATGCCGGACCGGCAGGCCCTTGTAGCTCCTGCTGCTGTGCCTGCTAATAATAGCAGCTGTGAGGTCTGGAGCACTAACTCTGTGAGCCGCCAGTCTGCGCGCCTTGCCTGTACCGGCATACTGACTCGTCACCGTCGTCCCATGACTGTGGACTGCCGTGATCCCATTTTACGGCTGAGGAATGGAGTATCGGCCAGGCTGGCACCTCAAGTCACGTGGTTTGGCAGAGGTGGAGCCAGGAGGGCCACCCGGACACACAGCCCGAGCTCCTCACACTCGTTATTCTGCATTGTCAGCTCCCAGTAAGGATTGTGGGTTTTGTTCTAAGTGGGAAGGGCAGCCTCGAGAATGGTGGTAAGGAAAGGATGCCACTGCTTTGCGATAAACAGAGTGCTGCCTCTGGGAAGATGAGGTGGAGGTGCAGGGTCACTTCGGCTCTCCACTCTCTTTCGTTTTGGACTTGCCTCTCCTTGTATCCACTGCCCCATCCTTACATATCCAGAGCCCACCTTCCTGAAAGGTCCAGTTCAAACAAACGCCAGCTCTTTCTCCAAGCCTTCCGGATTATCTGGCCTAGCAGCAGGGGGTAGACGACTGCCCAGGGGCTCGCGGTCAGGGAGCTGAGGTGTCCGCTGTTTGCCCCGACTCTCCTAGGTTGAGGGGGAGACTGGCAGGTCCATGGAGAGCTCGTCGCTCCAGACTTCTTCCCTTTTCAGTCTGTCCCATCTGCTGAACGAGACAAAGTGTGGTTGCTAAGACACATTTCTTCTCTGGTCAATATCTGTTGTATACCAAGAAGAAATATTCGAATAATCTAAACGCTTAATGATCAGACCTGATTGTGTCTAAATCTCAGGGGAAACTACATGTGCATTAAGTCCTGAAGTTTGTGGGCTGAGGGGCCTTTCTTGCAGTTTTCCTTTATCTGTGGGTGGGTGCATGTGGGAGCGAGTCAGCAGAGCCCGCGGTCACTGCTTGTCCTCGGCCTTGTGTTGCAGAAGCAGGACAGCTCCCAGTGCCTCTATCATTGCTGCCACCACAGAGGTTTGTGCTCCTGGCCCTCCTGCTCCTCTCTCCCAATGGAGGGCTCCCTTGCCCCTCCTGCCCTCCTCTGCTTCCCTGGCGCTCCCCCCTGCTCCCCACGCTCCCTTCCCCCTCCTTCTCCCTTCCCTCTCCCGTACACTCCCTCCTCACACATCCCAGAGTGCTCTTGGTTAAATTGTTCTGCAGCCTCTGTCTATGAAGAAGACTCTTCCTGCCACCAGCTGATAGAGTGACTTCAAGTCCGCCACGGAGAGGGAAGAGATGGCAAAAAGACAGCAATGGAAACAAGTGGGTGGAGGCTGCTCTCGAGACAGAACACAGTAGTCATGTCCTCTGGGAACAAACGGGAGCCTAAAAGGCAGCCAGGACGGGAACCCAAGGGAGCCCTCTGCTGCCAGGCCCTGCCAGAGGGCAGCACAGATCCAAGGTAGCACTCCCTCCCCAGCCAGTGCCATGAAGAGCTGACACAGGTAGTTCTGTGGGTCTCAGACGTCACCAACATGGAGGCAAGGACTAGAGGACCATCATCCTCCTGTGGTCTCTTGTCTCTCTTCTCTGGGCCTTGCTGGTCTAGCAGGGCCACCTCCCCCACTGTCCCTTGGTCTTGTGCTCCGCCTGGGAAGCTGTTCCACCTGCGGCGTGAACCAGATCTGCTTTTCCTCCCATGATGCCACTTCCCTTCTCCTTCCGTCCTCCTTCCACAGATATTTATTCCAATCCCTCATCTCCTCCCTTTCTTCCTCCACTGGCTGCTTCGCCACAGCCTGGCCAATGTCTCCTACGCCAGTCTCCAGGGGTAGAGTACGCTGGCTTTTCCTATAGAAATTCCCTGAACCTGAGCTTCCCTCTCCCCCGTGACCACTTCCTTTCTTGTCTCTTTCTGCTTCGTGCTGCTGTGATGAGTCCAGTTGGCTCACCCCTTTGAGATCTTGATTTTGGTTTCTTCTCTGGACCTGACTGATCCACCTGGCCCGCTCCCTGCAGGGCCGCACTCCACAGGTGGGTCGGGTCAGCTTCAGCCCTAGGCCGGGCCCATGTTTTGGGGGTGCTGCCCCCAACCTAGATCAGCACTCGGGGATCCTGCCTGCCGTGGGGTTGCACATGCAGCTGGCAGACTACACCAGCACACCCAGAAGTGGGCGTAACTCCCGAGCACCTGGTTCTAGGAATTTTTCTTCTCCCCTTTCCTGAGGCAATGCCAGCTTGACTATCCCACTCGGTCACTGCATTTCACAATTGGTCTGGGCCCTGAAATAATAGTCCTGGGGTGGAACCTGGCCTTGCTGCCCCATCCCTGGGGAGCATGGTGACCCAGCTGCCAGTGCTTGAGAGTGTAGCTGCTGGTGAGGACAGAGCCCCGAACCGTAGAAGAGTTCTAGGGCCCTCCCACTGCTCTCCGTGCCCAGGCTGGGCGGCACCCTTGAGTTGTAGGGCTGCACGTGCAGCTGGCAGACTATACCAGCACACCAAGTGGCATCAGGAGCCTTAGGTTTGCCAACAAGGGACTGGCCCTGCCTTGCTTTCTTCTTCAGGTGTGGCTGAAAACATGGGGCTCTAACTTCACTGGAGGAGCAGAGCCCACCCACCAAGCCTCTAACATCCCGCCTGGCAGGGAACATAGAGACAGGCGGCCTCTCCTCTGGCCAAGCAGCCATCTATCCAGGCACCTGGTAGCCCTAGCCTGGGTGGCAAGAGGCAGCCAGCGATGCCAACCTCAGGCCCTGGCCTGGGGCAGGGTGGATGGCCTGGAGCTTGAGGGCTGGCCCTTCCTGCACAAGCAGACCTAGGAAGGCCTCAGGGAGGCCACCAGGGGTGAACTGCCAGAGCCTGTGAAGCCCGAAATCTCTCTGAACTCACAGACCTAGAGCTCCCAGACCTAGAGCTCCCAGACCAGGTGGTGTCCCCGGGCTTCTCTGCCCTTCTTCATACACTTGTAGTGATGGTTTTACCGTCCAACTCCTCCTGCACCCCAGACTGTGAAATCACAGGGACAGGACCTGGTCTTGCCTCCTGTTGCATCTGTAAATAAAACTTGGTAGTGGACTCACTGAGAGGGTAAAGGCATTGGGCATCCTACAGTGATTGCTTGGGGCCATCGCCTCTGACAGTGCCCTCTGTTCCACCTGTTCTCAGAACGGGGACAAGATATGTACAAACAAGCTTAACTCCCACCGATCCTGAGGACCTACTTTTTCCTTCACCTTGTGAGTCCTTCAAGTCTCATTTCTCTTTAACTTTCCTTTTTCCAAAAAAAGCTTTGAAAGAGTAATCCACACCCACTACTTCCATTCCTTACCACCCACTTGCTCCCTGGTTCCCTATAAGCTGAGTTTTTCTCCACTTTTTTGCCCTCAAAACTACTCTCACGAATTCAACAGAGTTAGGAACGTCACATGCACCTTTTTTTTTTTTTTTGTGAGGAAGATCAGCCCTGAGCTAACATCCATGCTAATCCTCCCCTTTTTGCTGAGGAAGACCAGCTCTGAGCTAACATTTATTGCCAATCCTCCTCCTCCTTTTTTTTTCCCCCAAAGCCCCCGTAGATAGTTGTACGTCATAGTTGCACATCCTTCTAGTTGCTGTATGTGGGACACGGCCTCAGCATGGCTGGAGAAGCGGTGCGTTGGTGCGCGCCCGGGATCCGAAACCTGGGCCACCAGTAGCGGAGCACGCGTACTTAACCGCTAAGCCACGGGGCCGGCCCCCACATGCACCTTTTTATTTAATCCTCGAATGACCCCCATGAGATGCATCTGCATATTGTCACGTCCATTTCACATATGAGGAAATCAAAGGTCGGCCTAGTTAAATAATGTATGAAGTTACTCAGCACAAATAATGGAATGCAGGCCTGTCTGCCTACAGAATCTAAGTTTTTAGCCACTACCCTAACCCTGGATGCAGTGCTCCAGTGTGTTCAAGAGACAACCCGCCAAGCCCTGGCTACATGAAGGGTGGTGCGTTAGTTTGCTAGGGCTGCCGTAACAAAGTACAGTACCACAAACTGAGGGCTTAAACCACAGATATTGAGGGTCTCACAATTCTGGAAGCTGGAATCCCAAGATCAAGGTGTCGGCAGGGCTGTGCTCCCTCTGAAGGCACTAGGGAAGGATCTGTTCCAGGCCTCTCTCCTAGCTTCTGATGGCATGACTCCAGTCTTCACGTGGCATCCTCCATGTGTGCATGTCTGTGTCCAGGTTACCCCTTTTTGTAAGGACATAAATCATACCAGATTAGGGCCTACTCTAATGACCTCATCTGAACCAATTACATCTGCACTGACCCTATTCCCAATAAGGTCCCATTCTGAGCTACTGGGGTTTAGGACTCCAACGTATGAATTTGGGGCAAGGGGGACACGGTTCAACCAATAACAGGTGGTCCATGGACGGTCCATAAGCAGCAGCATAGGTGTCCCCTGGGAGCCCCTCCCCAGATGTAACGAACCAGAATTTGCACTTGAACAAAATGCCCAGGTGATTCCAACACACATTAAGGTGTGAGAAGCGCTGGTCTACAGCACTTCTGGAAAGAAGTGTGGCAGCACGAAGCAAGAGTCTCAGGATGATCCTAATTCGTGAATTTCACTTAGGATAGAAATAGTTTTAAGTATGGACAAAACCAATGCATACGAAGATGTTTATTCCCAGTTATTCCATTGAAATAAAATATTTCTATGTAGTAAATGTTCCTTTCAACCATTTTTAGCTGGAAAATTGTTCTGTTTCAGGTGATGTATGAGTTAAAGATGCTCTTGGGGGAAATAGTTCCTGAAATCGAAATAGTTGACTTATAAACAAATTTCTGGAACACCTATTTGTAAATTTGGGGACTATAACAAATGAATCATTGGACTAAAGAGCTAACCAAGGAATAATAATTTGTTTAGTGCGATAATGGCGTTATGACTAAGTAAGAAAATGTCCCCGTTTTTTGAGAGAACATTGAATGATTTGGGGTGAAATGGTGTGATGACTGGGATTTGCTTTTTAAAAATCCAGCAAAATGAAAATAAATGGCATGAGTGTAGCAAAATGGTGGTGGCTGTTGAGGCAAGGTGATGAGTTCAGAGGTTCCCTGATCTCTACTTTTGAGTATATTTAGAAATTTTTACTGTAAAAAACTTTTAAAATATAATCATATGAAGTATTAAAAAATTAACTTTCTCCCGGGTGTTCTCTTGACTTTCATGTCTCCTTGTCAGTTATTTTGGTCAAAGATTATTTAACAGCCTGTTTACCTGTTTCCTCAGTTTCTTAGTTTGTAACAAAATCCCTGAAAGTTTATTATTGTTATTTAACGGCCTCCTTTAAATGGAGGATGGTGTGGTCAGTGTGGGACTGATGAAAGGAAACAGGTGCTTTAAATGTTCATTAAAGCTGTAATTCACACACCCTGTTGTAGCCTCATGCCATCCTCCCTTTCTGGTTATAGTTTCCAAGGAATTGTCTCGTTTGGGGTTAGCTTCCTTTTTTGGCACTTTATGGATTTTTATGGTAATAGCAGTGTTTTCTTGACAGAATAAGGTCTGTCATATCTAGACGATGACCTATATGAGTCTTAACAAGACAGGCCTTGGAAGAAAAAAATCTTCAAAGACCAGAGCTTACTCCAAAATAGATACATGGAGTTATTTAATGTTTCTTTTTAAAGCCTTATCAACTTACCTCTCACTGAGAGGTACTAGATGGACTGTACAATTTAAGAAAACTCTCTCTTCAAAGTACACATCAATTAAAACTAAATTTCAGGGATAACCCTACCTCCAAGCTCATTTCTTTCCCTGAAATCCCTTCTCCACGCGCAGGTGATTTATCAACAGCGCAAATGTGACCGTGTGACAGACGGGTGTCGTCCTTCAGGGTGTGCTCTCAGCTCCTAAGCGAGCCATCCAAATTCTGTCTACTCTTCAGCTTTGCTTCTTGCCCCTCCCTGCTTCCCACGTTTCTCGTCAGAGTTAATTTACAGTTCTCCCCAGCCGCCTCCCAAAACAGCAGCAGCAGCAGCACAAAAACCGCCTCCCCCTCCCGCACCCTGAGTCCTTCCTCTCTGCCCCACTCAGGCTGTCCCCCGGCGCCAGGACAACCCTCGCAGGGGCCCCTGCTTTCGGGACGGCTCTTCTGAGCACCTTCCCTGGAACGTGAACCTCAGCTGGCAAACCTTCTGGAGTCCCTGTCATGACAAAACGTAAATAACTAAAACAAAGCTAATTATGCTTAGAGAGAACTTCATATCCAGAGATATTTTCTTTACCATAAAGCCGAAGACATTGTTTACTTTCCTGCACCTTCCTAAGTGCTGTTTTCACTCTTCCCTTGGGAAGACGGAGTTAATGCTGCTCCATCCTCTGATGTCACCGGTCCCCCGGCTCTACAGTGATGTGGAGGGCACATGCTGTGTGTGTTGGGGGTGGTGAGCCACAGTGGCAAGTGTCTTAGCTCTGAGGCCCACAGTAAGACGGCGAGAACCCCAGTCCAAGCCTGTCCATGCCCTGTCAGGATTCGGGGCGCTTTGCGCATTTTCCTCAGACACTCTTGCAGTCCGTCGGCTCTTGGTCTTGGTTTGTGGCTTTATTCTGCTCTGCTCCTGGGCGGTTCCTCCTGATTAGGCGGGTTGAGGCCAGGGTAACTTGGAATCTGTTTCTGCCACAAGTAGCACTCCTTCTCCTTCTTTGACACGGCCCGGGTCCCTCCGAGGGGCAGTAGCTGCCCTCCCTGTGGCCAGGAGGGCTGTTTCCCAGTGGAGTCACAGTTCTTATCGAGATCCAAACGTGCATGCTTCCCATTTCTGACAGTACCCTGGATGTTGCACCAGTTTTATTTAACTAACTTCCGACTTTCTTGAGTTCTTATTAGAAGAACTGGGAACATCGATCCCTCCGCAGCTGGGTGGGAAAGTGATACAAACTACATCCACAATGTTGGGCTCAAAATTGCCCTTTTCTGCCCACAACCAAGCAAGGTCATTGGGTTGACCTTGAGCACCACTGACTGCACCCAGGCTCACATTCCCAGGGAGCTGAGCATAGTCTACGAGGCTGAGCACCCTCCACCCTCCACCCTCCCCTCTTCCCCCTTGCTCACAGGCCTCATGAACTGTTGTGTCTCTAGTATTGTATCTCCAGTATTCTCTCTTCCAGAAGTTTTATTGTGTCCTTGTTCAGAGAGAAGCCTGTAGGACACTCCAGGATGCACAATATGCCACAGTTCCAGCAACAGGGTGGCAGTTCTGCCTCCACCCAGCCTGGCCCCCTAGCATGTAACACAGATGTAAATTCCATGGGTGCAGGGAATCTGGCCTCGTTCATGCCTGTGTTGTTCCCACCTAGGCCCATTGGCAGCATTCAATAAATACATGGTAAGGTGGTGAATGAAAGAATGAATAGGTAGACAGATGCCCACCTAGATGGTATAATGAACATTAAATATTAGCATCATCCTAACTAAGAAGTGGCAGGCAGCTTCTGTGGAGGTGTGCTTGCCGAAGGTAAGGAAAGGCGGTGAGCCTCAGGATGGAACAAGGCTGTATGGACTTTCTGGGTAGAGGGCCAAGCAGTGAGCCAGGGAGAGAGTTTAATAAAGTAAGTATAAAATATCTAAAAATATCTGTAAAGGAGCAAGGATTCCTGAGAATTGGTCCAATTTTTAGCCACAGAGAGCAAATCCCCAAAATAATGACATATATTTATATATGTTTACAGTGTGCTGGGCACTGCTCTAAGCTCTCTACATACATTAACTCCCCTAATTCTCACAACAATTCTTTGTTGTTAGCCCAGGAGAGAAATTAAATGACTGCCTGGGTCATGGAGCACGAATGGTGCACTGGGATTTGAGCCTGGGTGGTCTGGCTTTAGAGCCCATGCGCCGAACCAGAGTTCAACAGATGTGAAACCCAGGGCTTAGAGTTATAAATACACAGCCAGAACCATGGGGCTGGTGCGTGATCCAAATATGTTGGGTAGAATGCATCATTTTCTCAGTGCTGTTAAAATCTGCTATTAAGGCCATGTGAAATATGTGTGTGTGTGCATACATATGTACACATACACATATGTACATATATATTTATTTATTTAATATATTTTCTTCAGGTCAGATAGAGCTCTGACATTCCAATTTAACTTCAAATTGCCTGTTTTTACACATCTGTGCACTAACACCACCTCTTTTTCTTCCTCTCCAGAACTTGTCCTCAAGAGTTGCCAGTGCCCCAAACCTGGTAAGAACGGCTTTGTGTCCTTGTGCCCTCTCTCACCCCCTCTCTCCTGTAAGTCATACTTAGATTCGCAGACTGACAGCTTCACAGTTTTCTTACCTTCCAAAATAGACTTTCTGTTAGGCCTCTTTGGGTGACATCTTCCTTTTTGAAGTTAGACCTCCACTTACCATAATTTTAGGTCATAAATGAAATTCATTAAGCTGCAGTATTGCCACTAAATATTCTGCTATTGTGGCCAATCCGAGTTTGTAGGCAAACTTGGGAATGATTTTATTTTGGAAACGTGCAAATTAGTCACCCCACACCAATGGAGAACCAGGCATGAGATTTTTACCTTTTTAAGATATTTTATTGTGATAAAAACCTGGGAGTGTTTTTGTTTTTTGTTTTTTTTTGTGAGGAAGACTAGCCCTGAGCTAACATCTGTTGCCAATCCTCCTCTTCTCGCCGAGGAAGATTGGCCCTGGGCTAACATCGTGCCCATCTTCCTCTACTTTATATGGGATGCCACCACAGCATGGCTTGACAAGCGGTGCGTCGGTGTGCGCCCAGGATTGGAAACCGTGAACCCCGGGCTGCTGAGGTGGAGCGAGTGCTTAACCGCTGCGCCACTGGGCCAGCTTGGCCCAGGTTTTTTTGGTTTTTATTGGATGAATATAAGCTTAGAGTTTAACACATTTTAATATACATATATATGACATATTTATGTCCTGTTATAAATTTATTATATTACTAACCACTTCACAGTTGTAAGGCCAAAATGTCTTTTCTGATGGACAGATAGATATGTTGCAAAAGATCATGTTTGTCATCTTAGCATCATTTATAGCCATGATTTACCTATTGTGCCTAACTAAAGACTAACATGTAAAGAATCTAAGGAAGGCCATTTAGGTATTGAGTGAAATATCATTTTGTATTCCTTATTCTCCAACTAAAGTGGATGGCCCCTGTGGAAAGCTTCAACTGAGCTAGACAATGCAAAATTTAGAAAATTCAACTTGAGATTACCTTTACGTGTCAGAAACCCAAAGAGGTCTATCTGTTAATAGTCGCCAATGACAAGTGAGGCCCATCGTATTAGCTGGGCGATCCACTGGCTTGTTTGAAGTTCAAGCGGAGGATTACTCATTGATTTGGTGCACCGTTGACCTTACCTGACGTTGACATTCATATGCCATTTACCATCGACCTGAAACAAAGAGGCTATTTTTCCTATATTTTGCTTACTTGACACATTTTTTTGAATTTTTAACTATTTGTATTTGTTTGTGAAAAAATTACATAATGGCATTTGGATTCCCAAGTTTTGCATATTATGTGAATGGATTATCACATATCTTTATATCTTACTTCAAAATCATATAGTATACACTCAGATGAAAAGAAATTAAGAGAAACTATTAAAAACTTACTTGGTCTTTTTTATAATGTTTTCAACATTTAGGATGAAGGAGAATACTGAGGCATCCCTGAATGGGTGCATTTCAATTATTATTACAATTTGGGTGATATCAGGGAAAGTGAGTGTGTTTCTTAAGAAGGAGCCCCGAAGTTCCATGATTTTTATTTATGAAAGAGAAAAGCAGTATGTGTTTTTATAAACAGTATGTATTTTATACTGTCTAGTCACTAGGAATTTACAGTACTAGAGCTAGTTACAATTTCTACATGTTTCTTGTTGCTTTGTTTTGCTTTTTGGTAAACTCATTATTAAAAATCTCTTATCTAGCAATAATTTATGTGTATTATGAACATTTTTCGATGTCACATGCTAAACAGTTATCAAACTTATCAAAGAGTATATTCTTTTTTTTCTCTTGTGCATTCTTTACAATTAGAATAAATATTATTAATGAAAATGCTTCTCTGAGGTCAGATCTTATTTAAAAATGTAACTATGGTGGGGGAAATTCTATAGAACCATTCTCAAAAATTATGATGTTTGGAAATAATTGTTGGAATCCTAGGCAGCTTAGAGGTTCTGTGCAACAACGGGGACCCAAGGAGAGAGAAGCATTCGTGCATGTGCAGGAAAGGTTTCTATTAAATAGACTTCATTTTTTCAAAGGAGGTCGAGTTAGCAGCCACAAGTATAGATTTCAGTGTTGCCCCTCTTTCTTCTCATCCTTTCTGGAGCTGTGAGGACTGGTGGGGGTTGAGATCCCCTCCCCTTTCTCCCTGGAGTCCTTCTATAGAGTGTCTGGCCCGCTGGAGCTCTTTGCCCCACGTCAGAATTCAGACCTTTACCTTGATTGAAGTGTAAGCCCTCCCTGTGATGGGCTGACTCCAGCTGCTCCCTGAGGAAGCCCGCCTCAGAGCAGGAGACCCACCAACAGCCAGAACGACCTCCTTCAGACGGCTTTTCCCTGTTGGCATAACCCCCGACCACAGGCATGGTGACTAGAGGATTTGGACTTCATTAAGAGCTGTACTTCTGGGTTTAATGTTCTGGAATTTTACTTAGTTCCTTGTTTTAAATTGTTCCACTTCAAACTTGAGCATTTGATTGTATAGTCAGAATGCTTGAGTTTTTAATTTATCTGCAATTGATATTGTCCCAAATTATGAAAAAAATGAAAATATAGTGCTATATTTTGTCACTAAGTTCCCAGATATATTCAGTCTCATGCACTGAAAAAGTATATGTGACTTTTCAAAAACTTGCTTTTTAACCTTAATCAAATATTTTATTAATACTTAAAGTATATTAATATTTTTTAAAAGAAGGTTTGCTGTCATTTGAGATGGAAACCATTGACCTAAATTTCAAATAACTGCTTGTATTTATTCTTCGTATAAAAATGACACTTTTGTGCCAAATGAAATTTATCACTCAGTGGTAATTGATTCATAACCTCAAAACTGAAATTGATTGAGAATTACTTCAAATTTAAGTTCTAAAAATAAGTTGAAATAGTCTTGACTGTTAACTCTCAGCAAGCCCAATTTCCCTCAGAGACCACAAGAGGGCACTATTGAATCTTAAACTAAACGTATTTAAAATTCAACAAATCTTTGAGGAAACCATTCAGATAATCTGGCCTATAAAATGTAATGCAATGTAATAAGCAATAGCATAGTTTTTGTTCCTATTAAAACAAAAGTTAAGCATAAAATTAATAGATACTGCAGTTAAATTCAATGAATGCTTTTGAGTGCATATTATTTACAAGGCACTTTCTTCTAAAAGGGGGTATAAAGATGAATAATTCAAGTGGTTCATAAACGTGTGTATGTACACTTGCATTACAAAGTAAAACATAATTTGCAAGAACCGTAAGAAAGAAACAATATACTATGGAGTTTCAAAAGGGAGAGACGACGTCGGGCAGGAGGAGGAGATGGCACTGGGAATGGACGTGGAGGACTTCCGGGAGTGTGACAAACAGAGATGGGGACGGACATATTCTGAGTGCAGAGCACAACACAAGTAAAGGAAATTTGGAGAACCTGAAGAATCCGGTTTGCTTGGAGCACAGGTTGCATAAAGGTGATGAAGAGAATATTAGGCAGAAAAGGTAGGTCAGGCAGCCCTGCGATCCCATATAAATGCCAGAGGACTTATTTGTAGCTAATTGCTTTGAATGTCAAGGTGTGACTTAATGAACCCTTAGCCTGCACTTGCAGAAGCCTGAGTGGGAGGCATATGCTTTACTGTCTATGGTTTCCTCTATTTCCGCTGGTAGGTTTGGGCCTCAAACCCACAGAACACCCAAGCAGTGTTTAGGTCAGTGGGGCTCGATTTAGATAAAATGCTATAGTGTTCACTGTTTATTAGGCATTATTCACCAAATATCTTTTGAGCACATACCAGGTGTAAGTTCTTAGAAAATCTTAATATTTCTTAATTATGGTATTCTGAACATGATGAAGCATTTGGAAAATTTTCAAAAATGGTTGCAAGTGATCTTCTTTTTTAAAATGATTGTTAGATGCTTTTATTACATTTTATTACTACTTCTTAGAGTACTTGAGGTAACTTTAAAAATCCAAAATAAGAATTTTTTCAGAGCTGAAACAAAACAGAAACTATCTACAGGAAGTGGGTTGGATTTAGCTCTTAGGTTTTCTGGCAGCCGGCGCTAGGTGGGCGGCACCATGGGCCACGTTGTTTTCATTTGATGAATACATCTGCAGAATCAGAAGTTTGTCTGGAATTAAACTCAAGCAAAAATTTATGGTGTAGGCTCTCATATAAAAAGAACACTGAATAACATGCTGGACAATAACTTCAATTATTTTTTTAAAAAAACACAGAGAGGTTGTTCAAACCTACTTGAGTCCTCTATAAAGGTAGACATTAAATTAAGGAATAGCTCAGGAAATTCATTTCTCTGGAGGGTAGAGATAGCATGATCTTGATGCTTGCTTTTTGATTATCTAATTTAGAGAGAAAATTAGGGAATAATGAGAGATGTTTCATAATGTGATAGGTAGAATACGGCCCCTCCCCAAGATGTCCATGTTCTAATCCCTAGAACCTGTGAATACATTACTTTGTACGGCAAAGAGGAGTTAAGGGCGCTCATCAGCTGATCCTAAAACAAGGAGATGATCCTAGATTACCCTGTGGGCCCAGTGAAATCACAGTGTCCTTCGAAGTGGAAGAGAGAGCAGAAGAGTAGGTCAGAGTGATGTGATGTGAGAAGGACTTGATCTGACATTGCTGGCTCCCTAGGTGGAGGAGGGGCCACGAGCCAAGAATGCGGGCAGCCTCTAAGAGCTGGAGGAGGTGGTGAAATGGATTCTCCCCTAGAGGCTCCAGAGAAGAATGCAGCCTGCTGACACCTTGATTTTAGCCCAGGAAGACCCATGTTCGACTTTTTACCTACAGAACTGTAGGTAATAAATCTGTGTTTCCAAGCCACTAAGTTTGTGGTAATTGGTTACACCAGCAATGGGAAACTGATATACATAGGCTTTCTCTAATATCACAGTCAGTTCTTAATAAAATCCCCTGATTATCTGTAATGCAGATAGATATTCCATGTTGTTGATATACGTGAGCTGTGAGCTTCAGTTACTAGAATTGAGTGGATCAAAATTGGCAATGTGCTGGAGAGGCTTGTGAATCATATGCTGTGGAAGTTGATGAATCAGAGTTGAGTTCTCATTCAGAAGAATCCATTTCAGGGGCCAGCTGGTGGCAAAGTGGTTAAATTAGTGCACTCCACTTCCGCAGCCGGGGTTCGCAGGTCAGATCCCGGGCGCAGACTTATACACCGCTCATCAAGCCATGCTGTGCCGACATCCCATATACAAAAATACAGGAAGATGAGCACAGATGTTAGCTCAGCAACAATCTTCCTCAAGTAAAAGGAGGAAGATTGGCAACAGATGTTAGCTCAGGGCCAATCTTCCTCACCCAAAAAAAAAAAAAGAAGAATCCATTTCAGCACAGACATTTGTAGAAGGGTGGCTAAGGGAGAGTGAGTAGACAGACCGTGGGCTGGACTTCAGCCAGGAATCTATGACAGGCTGACCCATTTGTTACCCTAAGATTCTTCAAACTATAGGACTTTGAATGAAAGATGAAGTCTGGAGATTTCTAGACCTTGGTAGGTATTTAAATATTTATTGAATGAATGGATGGATGAATGAATGAGGAGAATGAAGGGATAAAGATGAATCAGGAGCTACTGGCTAAAGAAGAAAGACCCCTTCACACTCTTGGGCTCTGGCAGTGACAGACCAGCCACACATATGAGTGGGGTCCTATCTGGAAGGTGTTAGAGACCCAATCCCCCTGAGTCCCATGCCACTAGAGATCTTATGGTGGCCACAGGGCACAGTTCTCCAGAACAGCGGACATAGCAACTGTTATTCCTGTTATTCCTGGGCATTGAACGCTTATTAGGTGCCACAGAGTAAGTTCTTTATAAACGTTTTTCATGTTTTAATAAATAGTTGGTAACGCAAAAGAATATGTTTTATATGTGTGTGTGTGTGTGTGTGTGTCTGTTATGATGCATATTAATAAAGTGAGCATCTGGATCCCCCCCCCATACATCTTAAGAAATAAAACATTATAAATATCTGAAGTTCCCTGCATGTTACTCCATGATTGCACACCTCTGTCTTCTCTCAAAAGGTAGTCATTATTCTGAATATTGTTTTTAATTCTCTTGCTTTTCATTATTGTTTTACCACAAATGTATATGTCCCTAAATGATGTATTTTTATTTTTGCTTATTTTTAAAAATTTTATTAAAATGGTATCATAGTTTATGCATTCTCCTTCTAATTGCTTTTTATTAACCATACTGATGCTTGAGGTTATGGTGTATCCATTTTCTCTGCTCTAAAGTATTTCATTGTACTTATATCTAAAATGTATGTACAGTCATGTGTCACTTAATGATGGGGACACGTTCTGAGAAATGTGTCATTAGGCGATTTTGTCATTGTGCGAACATCGTAGAGTGTACTTAACACAAACCTAGATGGTACAGCCTACTACACACCTAGGCTACATGGTACTAATCTTATGGGACCACAATCGTATATGTAGTTCATCATTGACTGAAACATCGTTATGTGGTGCCTGACTGTGTATGTATCTATATGCTCCTGCAGATGAACATTTGAGTTATTTCCAGTCTTCACTTTTGCAGACATGCTTCTATGAACATTCTGTATAGGTCTCCCAGAATCCATGTACAAATTTCTTTAGGGCGTACATTTAGGAGTTGCTGGATCATAGTGGAGTTATATATTCAGCTTTAGAAATAATCCTAAACTCTTTTCCAAAGTAGTTGTACCAATTTATACTTAAAACCAGTGGTAGATACAACCTCCCTTTGCTCTAAATCCTTACCAGAATTCGACATTCTCGTTTTTCACATTTCTGCAATTTGGTGGATATAAAATGGTATCTCCTTATGATTTGAATTTTCCTTTTTGTGACTTCTAATGAAGTTAAGCATATTTCAAATAATTATTAGCCATTCACATTTCTTTTCAATAAAATATCAGATCATATATTTTGGTTTCTTTTTTGAATTGGCTTGCTTGTTTTTCATATATTTTGGATACTAATTCTTTGTGGGTTATATAGGTTCCAAATATCTTCTGCCCCGTGTGTGACTCAACATTTCACCTGTTTTTGTAGTATCTTGATGAAGTTCTTCGTGTATTCAATCTTTTTCCTTTTATGATTAATGCTCCCTGTGAGTTAAGAAATCCTTTCCCATCCCAAAGTCAAGTCATATAGTCTCCTATTTTTCTTCTAAAAGTTTGAAGTTTTGTGCCCTTCACATTAAGGGCACATGAATTATTACTTGTTTTTGGTGTGAGTGGGGGAGGGAGGCATGAGGTTACATAGAGATCCTCTCCTATCTTCGAGGTCTGTTTCATTACTAGTTATTTACTGTTTTTCTGTTCTCTGATCAAGTTTGGGTAAGATAGAATTATTTGAACCTTTAGTGTTTGGTAAAATTGTTTATAAAAGTGGGTATAGAAATTGGTTACAAAACAGCTTTTTCTGTTATAGGAAGATTTTAAAGGACTGATTTACTTTCTTTAATTGTTTCTTCTTAAGTCAATTTTCTATTATTTTTTCTAGGAATATTTGCCTTTTTTTTTTCTTTCTTTTTTTTTTGCTGAAGAAGAGTTGCCCTGAACTAACATCTGTGCCCATCTTCTTCTATTTTGTATGTGGGTCACCGTCACAGCATGGCCACCGATGAGTGGTATAGGTCCGCACTCAGGATCCGAACCTGTGAACCCGGGCCAAACTTAACCACTAGGCCACAGGACCGGTCCAAGAAATATTTGCATTTTTTTGTGTTTTCAAATATACAGCCAGAAAGTTGATTATAGTATAGTCTTATCTTCTAGATCTGTGTCATATGGCTGTCATGTTGCTTTTCATTCCTCATATTTTTTTTGTTTTGCCTTTTTTCCTTGATTAATCTTGCTAGAGATTTATTCATCTTATTAATATTTTCAAAGAATCAACTTTTGACTTTCTTATTCCTCTATTGTATCTTTGTTTTCAATTTCATTAATTTTAACTCTTATCTTTATTATTTCCTTTCTTCTACATTCTTGGATTTGTTGGGTTGCTTTTTTCTACCTGTCTGTTAATGCTTAGTTCATTAGTATTCAGTTCTTCTTTTCTTTTTTTCTTTTTGTGAGGAAGATCAGCCCTGAGCTAACATCCTTGCTAATCCTCCTCTCTTTGCTGAGGAAGACTGGCTCTGAGCTAACATCTATTGCCAATCCTCCTCCTTTTTTTTTTCTCCAAAGCCCCAGTAGCTAGTTGTATGTCATAGTTGCACATCCTTCTAGTTGCTGTATGTGGGATGCTGCCTCAGCATGGTCGGAGAGGCGGTGCGTTGGTGCGCACCCGGGATCTGAACCCAGGCCGCCAGCAGCGGAGCGCGCGCACTTAACTGCTAAGCCACAGGGCCGGCCCTCAGTTCTTCTTTTCTAATGTAAGCAACCGAGCCTCTTTCTGGCCATGTGACCTTGGTCAGGTAACTTAACTTCTCTGTGCCTTAGTTCACATCCTTAAAATGGAGGTAATGACAGTATCATAGGGTTGTTGTGAAAATTACATGTTAATATGTAAGGAACTTAGAATAATACCTGGTGCTGCGGAAACACCAGGCAAGCGCTCTTCCCTGCCTTCTTTCTCTTCCTCCTCCTCCTCTTCTCAGACGTCGTCTTAAACATCATGTAGCTATTTAACACCGTAAACTTGGATTAAAAGTGCTTTTGGCATAAATCAGTTTTAGTTGTTTCTAATTTCTAATATATTTTTTCTTTGATCCGTGATTTATGTTTTTATAATTTCCAAACATATAGGAGAGGGTTTTTTTAAGTTATTTGAAAAATTGATTTATTATTTAATTATATGTGGTCAAAAAACATAGTCTATTTGATATCAGTTTTTCAAAATTTGTGACACTTGATTTATGGTCCAATATGTGCTTTTGTAAATATTTTTGGTTTGGTTTTGTTTTTATCCCCACAGGTTAGACTATTATCATTATCTTATACTACTAATGTTTGTTTAGATTTACTCACATAGTCACCACTTTCTTTGCTCATCATTCCTTGTTTCTGGGCTCATTTTCTTTCCTCCTGTAGTAAATTCTTCTAAAAGTCTTTTAAAGAGGGTATCTTGTTGGTGTACTGCCCCCAATTTATCTGAATTATCTGTTTATCTGAAAATGTCTGTATTTTGCCATCATTCTTGAAAGTTAGTTTTGCTGGCTGCATAATTCTAGATTGATAGTTAGGTTTCCCCTAGCACCTCACAGACAATACTCTTCTGACTCCCATGGTTACAGGGAGTGAAGTCAGCCAAGGGTCTAATTAGATACAAGGCTCTTTTCTTCACTGGCTGCTTTTAAATCTTTTTTTTGGCTTTGGCATTCTTCAGTTTTTTAGTAATGTGTCTAAGACTGGATTTGTTTTAAATTCTTGATATTCTTTATGCTTCTTCATTTCAAGGATTGATACCTACTAGTTTTGGAAAATTCTAATTTCCTCTCCTTTATTCACTTTACTATCTCTTTGTGGAATCTCAATTGAATGTTTGTTGGTTCTTGTTACTCAAGCTTGGGTGTTCTTTACCTTTCCTTCATGTTTTTCTATCTCTTTCTCTGTGCTTGATTCTGGCTTCTAGATCATTGATGTTTTAATCAATCATGTATAATCTGCTATTTAACAGTTGCCTTGAGTTTTTCATTTCAGTAATTATATTTCTCTATTTTAGAGGTTTGTTTCTTAATGTTTCTGGTCATTTTAAAAATTCTCCTTGCTTATGAGTTCAATTTCCTCTTTTATTTCTTTAAACATGTAGACACTTTATTTTCTGTATCTGATAATTCCAATATCTAAAGTCCTTGCAAGTCTGGTCTATTATTTATTTTTTCTGTGGCTCTTTTGTTTCCTTGTTTTTTTTGGGTTTTTTTGTAATTTTATATTTGTTTGAAATGTATTTGTGGGAATTTTTTGAGGCCTGGGTAAAGATACATTTTTACAGGAAGAATTTTTGTTTGCTTCCACCAGGCACCTATGCATAATACAAATTTGGGTCTATCCAATATAAATATTTTAGCTTACAGTTTTTTAGACAGATAATGTGAGTTTAAGACCCAAATCTATGTTAGGACTGACCAATAGCCATGGATTCTCAGGGGTAGTGTGGCCATAAAAAATATAGGATGCTCAATTAAATCTGAATTTCAAATAAACAATGAATACTTTTTTAGTATGTGTTGTTTATATAAAATTCAAATTTAACTGGGCACCCTATATTTTCTATATGTTTATATAGACTTCATTATTTAGAGCAGCTTTGGTTGGGTTCATAGTAAAACTAAGCATTACATACAGAGTTCTCACATACCCCCTCCTCCCCACCCCGAAACAGACTCCCCCACCATCAACATCCCCCACGAGAGTGGTACATTTATTACAATCAATGAACCACTATTGACACGTTATTATCACCCAAAGTCCATGGTTTGCATTAGGGTTCTCTCTTGGTGTTGTACATTCCATGGATTTTTGACAAGGTATAGTGACATGTATCTACCATTACAGTATCACATGGAATAGTTTCACTGCCCTAGAAATCCCTGGCACCCTGTATTTTTATTTCTAAATCTGACAACCTGACTCAAGGGTGACTTTTTTTCATTCCACTAAAAGCCAAGACCAAGACGGATAACTTTCCTTGTCTACTGGTTGGGGAGGGTGTTTATGTTTTCCCTTGTCTAACATTCCTCTAAGGGCATAGCCTTTATGTGTCTTGTCTTTCTGTGGGGGTCTCTGGTTCTCCTCCCACATAATCTCTTACCCACCCATGTTTCCATTAAGATTAAAGCTCTAGGCCATCTGGGACTAGAAGATGCTTCCAGGCTAGCTGAATGTTCAATAATCTCTTATTTCCTTGGATTTATCCTACAGCTTCTTTCCTGATTTCAGAGGAATACTTTACCCTCTTGCTACCTTATCCATACATTTTTAAAGATTTAAAAAAAAATATTGACTCTGGCATTCTTTTTTTTAATTGAAGTAAAGCTGACATACTATATTATATTAGTTTCAGGTGTACAACATGATGATTCAACATTTGTGTACAATATGAAATGATCACCACAGCAAGGCTAATAACCATCTGTCACCATACAAAGTTATTACAATATTATCGACTATATTCCCTATGCTATACATTACATCCCCATGACTTATTTATTTTATAACTGGAAGTTTATACCTCTTAAACCCCTTCACCTATTTCGCCCATGTCCCCAGCCCCTCCCCTCTGGCAACCTCAAGTCTGTTTTCTGTATGTATGAGTCTGTTTCTGTTTTGGTTTGTTTGTTCATTTGTTTTGTTGGTTTATCTTCCACATATAAGTGAAATCATACAATGTTTCTCTTTCTTTGACTTATTTCATTTAGCATAATACCTTCTAGATCCGTCTATGTTGTTGCAAATGGCAAGATTTCATTCTTTTTTATGGCTGAGTAATACTACATCTTCTTTATCCACTCATCTATTGATGAGCACTTAGGTTGCTTCCGTATCTTGGCTATTGTAAATAATGCTGCAATGAACATAGGGGTGCATTTGTCTTTTCAAATTAGTGTTTTTGTTTTCTTTGGATAAATACCCAGAAGTGGAATAGCTGGATAGTATGGTAGCTCTATTTTTAATTTTTTGAGGAACCTCCATGCTGTTTTCCTTAGTGGCTGCACCAATTCACATTCCCACCAACAGTGTAGGAGGGTTTCCTTTTCTCCACATCCTCGCCAAGACTTGTTATTTGTTGTCTTTTTGATAAGAGCCATTCTGATAGGTGTGTGGTGGTATCTCATTGTGGTTTTTATTTGCATCTCCCTGATGGCTAGTGATGTTGAGCACTGGAATTGAAGTATTCTGTGGTGGGAGGATGTTAGTGTCTCTAGTCTGCCATATTGCCAGCAATGAAAGATTTAAAATCTTTATGTAGACTCTCTCTTTCAATCCTCACAACCTAATGAAATTATATTATTATCATCTCAATTTCACAGAGAAAATTGAGGTTTAGAAAGGTTAAATAATTTGCTTAAATTCACAAAATGACAACCAAATTCAGTCCGAGGTATTCTAATCTCCAAAGCCTATATTTTTACCCGGTTTGCTGCATTCTTTTCCCTTTCTCAATACCTTTTACCGTTCAAAGCACCAAAAAGTGTTAAAGCTTTTATTTATTTATTTATATAATTTATTTATATAGTTGTGACTGACATTTGTTTATGCCACGATGAGAAGAACTACTGCCTGTGGGGAAGCCCTTTGGTGGACAGCGTCAATGCTGGTATTGAGTGGTCCGCAGCTTCAGCAGACCCTCCCATCTGCTGCGGTCTTTTGGGGGCCTTAGCACAGACAGAGGTCTCATCCTTGGCTTTACTAGTTGGAAACTCGATTACTACGTCAGTGTACCTAGAGCTAATCTGCCTCTAGTGCATTGATTCATGCTAACAAATATCATAGGCAGAGTTGTTATATTTCCAATATATTGGAAATATCCAGATTTCCAATATATTAATTTACAGTGGGAGATAGTCCTTTTCAATGACTAGAATATTTTGAATTAGAAAACTTTGAATTAGGGGGCCGGCCCGGTGGCGCAAGTGGTTAAGTGTGCACGCTCCACTGCGGTGGCCCGGGGTTCGCCCGTTCGGATCCCGGGCGTGCACCGTCGCACTGCTTGGCAAGCCATGCTGTGTCAGCATCCCATATAAAGTGGAGGAAGATGGGCACGGAGGTTAGTCCAGGGCCAGTCTTCCTTAGCAGAAAAAGGGGAGGATTGGCAGATGTTAGCTCAGGGCTGATCTCCTCACAAAAAAAAAAAAAGAAAAGAAAAGAAAACTTTGAATTAGAAAAAGGAAAATTAAGCGACCTAAGAAAATTAAATGGCCCTCCAGCTATGGAACATCTGATAAAATTAATGTTTCTAATAACGGAGATTTCTGCCCCAGAACAGGTTAAATGATGAGCATATACTGAGCATCTACTATGTACTGCTCACCAGGCCGGGCCCTGTAGATGCAAAGATGAATAAGCAGTAACCTGCCCTTGACGAGCTGATCATCGTGTGTCTTCTTTCTCCCTTAAACAATACTCAGCCAACACTTGAAAATTCTCTTTTATATTGACGTGCAACGTTCTTCAGTTAATTCCAGACTTTGGGCAATTGACTTCAGATACCTCGTTAGACTTCTGGGTTCCAAGTTATTCTCAGTACTGTATTTACGAGCTATCTCTTTAGGCTGCTGCTTCTTGGGGTCACTCGCCTCCATTTTTAGGTCATTCTTCACCCACAGTTGTCCTCTGTGTGCTGAATGCTCAGGGCACTGTTATTTCTTAACACTTACTCATCTGGCACTAGCAGGAAGTGGAATGCTGTTGGGATCAGTCCACCTATGCATCTGCCAGAGATTTCACAGGGAGCGGTCACAAATATCTTGGGTTTCCGTTTGTGTTTGTTTACAGGGGTGGCTGACTGTGAGGAAAGGCTGTTTGCTTTCTTCTGTGGCAGTGGAGAGTATGCAGGCTTTGGGTGGCAAATAAGACATTAGGGTTTCAGGACCATGGGAAAATTTAGTTCATGAGCAGAATAACTTCAAAATAAGTTTACACTTGAGAGTTAAGTTTGCCCCAAAATGTAACCAAACTTTTAAATAGGAGTAAACCTAAGTGCACTCACTGCATGAGGGTGGCCCTGCCCCAGGGGCTGGCCATCACCCAGGGTCTGGTTTTCATCCTTCCGATTCAGTATAGTTGAATCAGCATGTCTGAGACTTAATCTTTCTTTTCTGGGTCACCAAAACTGGGAATACTGGGGCATTTGATATAGTCCTGGCCAGGGAGTGTTTGACTCATTTATTTGTTTCACTCGATTTGGGTAGGTTGGAAAGGTTAGCTTAATACAATACTTTTAATGGGGAGAAAGAAGAATTTCACATTTTTTTTCTAGATAAATAAGACATCAATTTAACTTTTTAAAGATATGTAACTCTTGGGGGCCTGCAGCAAGTATTTGGTACTTGGTATTAGGTATTAGGTATAAGTTTGGTATTAGGTAACGGACGGAAGTCCCCTTGACCTACAGAGTTTTATTGTACCATTTGAGAACAGGACCACTCACCTCCATACTATGTGTGAAGCCACCAAATTGAACAAAACTGCTCAGAAAATAGAAGTTCAAAAATCTAAAAAAAATAAAAGTCAAAAGCAGTCAAGTTGAGAGGCATGTAAAAGCAGCTCCTTCGTATTTGTTTTCTGATAGGGCCAGAAGAGTATGCGGGGCTTCCCTCCCTTATTGTTGATGGCCAGATCTTCACATATCAGAGATAAACTCATTTCCCTTAGTGAGTATGCTAATTTGATCCAGGTACAGAAGTCTTTCTGACGCCTTCCCCACCCCAAAGTGTTCTGCTAACCTACTGGTTTCAACTGAGACTGGTAAATTGGCGGTTGTAATCAACCCTGACGTGGAAGAAGGTGACTAAGGAGAAATTGGGTGCAAAGCAGCTGTTTCCGGCTTCGGTTTCATGGGGCTCATTAAGGCTCTGGGTACCTTGCCCAGCCTGCAGTGGGAACCATCACGGTGCTGAGGAGCTGGGATGCTCGGCGTTCCCTCTGGTCTCATGCTAAGTGAAGCCAAGCTGTTTAGGATATTGCTTAGTGTGTCGCTGGAGAAAATCATCTTTGCCCTGGCTGCATTTTCACCCATCACGTAGATAAGTCCTGCAGTTCAACCAGTGAGACAGCCTTGGAAAGTGAGCGCCAGGAGAACTGTGTTCAAGTGAATCAGGAGACTCAGATATCTGCTGTTACTGGAGCCACCCATTTACCTTTCCCGTTTATCAAGAATAGTCTTTTCACTAAACAGAAAGGAAGAGGCACTAGGGTTTGCTGTAGCAAGTCCTTATTTATGGAAGAGGGGACAGTTTATCTACATCAAGATTCTGAGGATTCCACACGATTCCTTTCATTGTTTCGGGTGAGCTTTCAACATTTACTTACGAGTCATAGGCTGTGGCTTCCCCCACCCACAGAAAAATTCCTTTAAGGAATCATGAGACCATTAGCATTCAGCAGCTGTTTAAAAGATTGTTTAGACTCCCAGAATGATGCTGGGAAATTCTTGGATTTATGTTCTTGGGCAAGAAAGGAACTCAAGAGTGAGAAAATCAAGTGGTATAACATTCTATATTTCAAACCCAGGGGGACCTTCTTTACATAACCAACTAATCTCCTCCTCTTAACATAGTAACTGCCAAGTGGCAAAATTTGATGGGAAAAAAAAAGTTAATATCCTTTCTGCTCTGGATCAAATATGACATAGGAGACCAGATTCTCTGTGAAATTGGTTGGATTCAATCATTTCATGCTAAAGGCTTACTTTAAGGGTCTGTAGCACTCATTGTTGGTTAATGTCCAATGAACTCTAATGGGTCTTGATAACGTGATTTGGAATGCTGGTCCATTTCTCCATTAGTTCAAGCACTCTCTCCCTAAATAAGATTCATAGGCCACCTGGTTTAGCTTTGGCCATGGAGACTTGGAACAGAGTGGCAGGAACTGTAAAAGCCAGGAGTTCCTGGGCACATGGCATAACTTAGAAGAAATAAGAAGCAGACATGAGGAAAACATGCCAGAGAAACAAGACTAATGGGGTGCACGTCACTGAGCTGTATTTAGTTCATACAAGGCAGGGATTCTCAAATTTGTTGGTCTCAAGACGCCTTTATACTCTTTAAAATTGAGGATCCTGAAGAGCTTTTGTTGATAGTGGGCTATATTACTAATATTTACAATATTAAAAAATAAAATTGAGACATTTTAAAAATACTTCTTTATTTTAAAAGTACAGTGATCCCATTATATAAATCCCATTATATAAATAACATTTTAATGAAAATATGTATATTTTCCAAGACAAAAAAAATGAGTAAGAAGAGTGGCACTGTTTTGGAGTTTTGCAAATCTCTTTGATGTCTGGCTTAATAGAAGACAGCTGGATTCTCATATCCGCTTTTGCATTTAATCTGAATCTGTCGCAATATGTTTTCTTAGTTGAAGTATATGAAGAAATCTAGCCTCACACAGATATGCAAATGGAAGGCAGAGGAGTATTTAAACAGCCCTTTCCGATAATGGTAGGTTTGAATTTCTTGACAAATGTAGTTTCTTAAAGGTGTATTTCAGTGTAAAATCTGAAGCCATGTCAATTTCAGATTCATACTGTTGCATTAAAATCCATTGTTCTATCTTAAATTCTCAATGGGCCTTTTACCCGTGCATGATTTAGTAGCATAACGCATTGATCATTTGAAAAATATTGGTTCACCAAATTATACACGTCTTGCAAATGTTGACACATTTCATTATTTTATACAATATCAAAAAAAGAGCACATCTGCTAATATCACTACCAATCTCATCAGAAAAGTCTTGAGATATTGGGAAGCTGTCAAACTCATGGTCGCAGATACAAGTTTTCAGTAATCTAATTTTTGCTTGAAACTTGAATTTTACTATTGGCAACAAATACCTTCTGTTGTTTTCCTTTCAGTGATGGGATTTTTGAGAAAACATCCAACAAACACCCAAGTATGAGTAACCATAGTCTATCTCAGTCATTCTTTCAAGTAAAAACGGTGTATAGTGGAAGCAAAAGGCTTGCAACTCAGATGATTGCACAAAGGCTTCTTGAGACAATCATTGTGCTCCTGTCTGCAACACATGTGTTTGATGAGTGCTTTCCATTTTGTCATAAAAAATATTAAAAATAATGCACTCAAAGAATGAGATTTAAAGTTTTACTATATCCTTAAGGGCATTCTTAAGTGAAACTGGCTTTTTTTTTGTAACTAAAAATACAGGTAGTGATGAATTTAATGGGACTGCTAGTATAGTTGGGGCCCTTGACTCATTCCCAGGGCCCCACAGTTTTACCCACCATTGCTTTTGCAGCATTAGTACAAATGTCAACACAGTAAAAGTCAAATGACATCTTAATATTTTGTTACAGAAATAATTTTGGTCTCTAAGACTCCTTGAGAGGGTCTTGGGACCCTTAGGGTCTATAAACCCCACTTGAGTACCACTGATTTAGGGCATCTCAACTCTTAATCTTTTAGAACCACACAAACTTTCCCATCTTATCTAGCTATAGAAGACTCAAATTTCATGGCTAATCATTCCCAATAAAACAAGTTGAATTGGACTCTAGAACTTCCTGCTTATTTTTAACTTAGCCAAGCTCTAGTTTCCTAATTGTCAGATTCAAATACCAGACTTTCTATAGAAAATGGTTGGATCCCCTGAATGAGGTATTATTAAAGCATATGGGTCTATTAAGATCACTTTTCTTCATTCATTTGTTTTACATTTTGCATTTATATCCTGAGGAAGAGTTCAAATTTATTCTTAAAGTAATGGAAACACAGTGTTAGTCTGTTGAATAAATACTAAGTCCTCTAAACCAAGTTTTAGCCTTGACAGTTCTAGTAGCTTCATGCTATTCATCCAAAGGAGTTTAAATTGACTCATAACTACTGGTGACAAGTTCTTAGTACGGCATATAAGAGGAATTGGAGAGGCTGGCCCAGTGGTGTAGCAGTTAAGTTCGCGCACTCCGCTTCAGCAGCCAGGGGTTTGCCGGTTCGGATCCTGGGTGCGGACCTACTCACTGCTCATCAAGCCATGCTGAGGTGGCATCCCATATAGAAGAGCTACAAGTCTACAGCTCCAATACACAACTAAGTACTGGGGCTTTGGGGAGAAAAAAGAAAAAAGAGGAAGATTGGCAACAGATGTTAGCGCAGGGCCAATCTTCCTCAAAAAAGAAAAGAAAAAAGATTGGGGAACTCAGCTCTATAACAAAAAAAAAGAGAAAGAATTAGAGTGAAAAACTGAAAGTCATCTTTCTAAGAACAGGAACAAAACAAGAATGCCCACTTTCACCACTCTTATTCAACATAGTATTGAAAGTCCTAGCCAGAGCAATGAGGCAAGAAAAAGAAATAAAAGGAATCCAAATTGGAAAGGAAGAAGTAAAACTGTCACTATTTGCAGATGACATGTTACTATATTTAGAAAATCCTAAAGAATCCACCAAAAAACTATCAGAAATAATTAATGAATACAGTAAAGTTGCAGGATACAAAATCAACATACAAAAATCAGTAGCATTTCTATACACTAACAACAAACTACCAGAAAGAGAAATCAAGAATACAATCCCATTTACAATCGCAACAAAAAGAATAAAATACCTAGGAATAAATTTAACCAAGAAAGTGAAAGACCTATACACTGAAAACTATAAGACTGTTGAAAGAAATCAAAGAAGATACAAAGAAATGGAAAGATAGTCTGTGCTCATGGATTGGAAGAATTATGATAGTTAAAATGTCCATATTGCCTAAAGCAATCTACAGATTCAATGCAATCCCTATCAAAATCCCAATGACATTTTTTATGGAAATAGAACAAAGAATCCTAAAATTTAAATGGAACAATAAAAGACCCCAAATAGCCAAAGCAATCCTGAAAAAAAAGAACAAAGCTGGAGGTATCACACTCCCTGGTTTCAAAATATACTACAAAGCCATAGTAATCAAAATAGCATGATACTGGCAGAAAAACAGACACACAGATCAATGGAACAGAATTGAGAGCCCAGAAATAAATCCACACACGTATGGACAGCTAATTTTGACCAAGAAGCCAAGAACATACAATGGAGAAAGGAAAGTCTCTTCAATAAATAGTGTTAGGAAAACTGGACAACCACACACAAAAGAATGAAAGTAGACCATTTTCTTATATCATACACAAAAATTAACTCAAAATGGATTAAAGACTTGAATGTAAGACCTAAAACCGTAAAACTCCTAGAAGAAAACATAGGCAGTACACTCTGACATCGGTCTTAGCAATATCTTTTTGGATATATCTCCTCAGGCAAGGGAAACAAAAGAAAAAATAAACAAATGGTACTACATTGAACTAAAAAGCTTCTGCACAGCAAAGGAAATCACCAACAAAATAAATAGACAATCTACCGATTGGGAGAAGATATTTTCAAATCATGTATCTGATAAGAGGTTAATATCCAAAATACATAAAGGACTCATACAACTCAACAACAACAAAAAGCAACCCAATTAAAAAATGGGAAGAGGATCAGAATAGACGCTTTTCCAAAGAAGATATACAGATGGCCAACAGGCATGTGAAAAGATATTCAATATCACTAGTTATTAGAGAAATGCAAATCAAAACCACAATGAGATATCACCTCATGCCCGTCAGGATGGCTGTTATTAAAAAAACAAGAAATAACAAGTGTTGGAGAGGATGTAGAGAAAAGGGAACCCTCGTACGCTGCTGGTAGGAATGTAAATTGGTGCAGCCACTATGGAAAACAGTATGGAGATTCCTCAAAAAATTAAAAGTTGAAATACCATATGATCCAGCTATTCCACTTTTGGGTATTTATCCAAAAACAGGGAAACACTAATTCAAAAAGACATATGCACCCCTACGTTCACTGCAGCCTTATTCATAATAGCCAATACTTGGAAGCAACCTAAGTGTCCATTGACGGATGAATGGGTAAAGAAGACATGGTACATACATACAATGGAATACTACTCAGCAATAAAAAAAAAGATGAAATCTTGCCAATTGTGACAATGTGGGTGGACCTTGAAGATATTATGTTAAGCGAAATAAGTCAGATGGAGAAAGATAATTACCATCTGGTTTCACTCATGTGTGGAAGATAAACAAACAAACACATAGATCTGGAGAACAGATTGGTGGTTACCAGAGGGGAAGGGAGGTGGGGAAAGGGCAAAAGAGGTAAAGAGACACGTGTGTATGGTGACGGATGGCAACTAGACTTCTGGTGGTGAACACAACGTAGTCTACACAGAAGTCAAAATTTAGCTGTGTACACCTGAAATTTATATAATGTTATAAAACAATGTGACCTCAATTTAAAAATGAAAAAGAAGAATTGGAGCTCTCTCATCCTTGAGACTGCTGTCCCAGCTTAAAGGGTGGGGGGACATTTTCCTGTTTTCTTAGCATATATGATCATATTACTGTTGGATCCATTCCTCCCCCAGGATCAGGACTGGCAACATAATTTGTCGGGCCCAGTGCAAAATGAATATGCTGTCTTTTTATTTTAAAAGTATTACAGATTTTAAGAAGGCAACAGCAGAGCATTAGGCCAAGCACCCATGAAGTCCCCTCTGCCCAGGATACACTGTTGACCCAAATGCAAGTTACAGTAGTACCGACAGACAAGATGTGAGACATAGGAACAGTTTATAGACATCTCCTCTGAAGCCTCAAAATCTGGGGAGTCTTTAAGGTGACTGTCTTTTAGGGATGTTTTAGGTAATCGTCTCCCTGGGACCCATAGGTAAGAAACCCAAGAACTCTCTGAGCCTTGAAGACATTTGTAGCCTACCCTCCCTGCTCTTTTCTGATTGTCTAAAACTTAGCTGTTCTTTCAGATCTTAGACAAATCGCATTTCTTCTGTGAAGCCTTTGCTCACCTCATTAAACAACAGTAATCTCTTTCTTCTCTCAATTCCAATAATATTATTGTCTGTACCACTTATTTGGCACTTAGTAGATGCTGTTAATTTTAAGTTAATTGCCAAGTAAGTGCTTGCTAATTGTTAATTAAGCTAATTGAAAACAGATCCTTTGACTAGTGCATTTTAAATTTTGTTTTCCCCACAACTAGCAAAAAAAATGATCAGTTTTTCTTAATCTGGGGCTTGTGGATTAGCTTCTTGGAGGTCCAAGAACCTGCAGAAGTTATCAATGAAATTGTGGGTGTCTGCGTGGATGGCATTGTTCAGAAGTATTACCCCCTTCCTCCCAAAAAAAGGTGAATAACAACTAAGCTAGATTCTCGACAAATATACTCTGGTTGGTCTTTGGTGGATTTTAAATCCAAGATCCGCTATACTGTGGTCAGGAAAGCTCACACAGGCAGTCCCATCCTTCAGACCATCAACCATAAAAGCATATCCTTCCTTGATTGTGCCAGTGGCTTTAGTTCTCTTTGTTGTATGTTCACATTGAAATTCCAATTATCTGGTGACCTTTGAAATTCCAAGGGGGTTTCTGTTGGGAAGAGAAGCCTTGCTTGGTCCCCTCGAATCTGTCTCATCTCGTGCAGACATGTGTTAGTACCAGAGAAGCGGGACACAAGACCACATCGTTAGCAAGATGCCTCCTTAGTGCCCGGAAGCAAGACAAGCAACTAACTCAGGGGTCAGCAAACCTTTTCTATAAAGGGCAAATAGTCAATACTTTAGGCTTCACAGGTCATATCGTCTCTGTTGCAACCACTCAGCTCTCCCAGTATTGCACGAAGGCAGCCATAGAAGATAGCTTTAGGTCAGCAACAGGCATGGCTGTGTCCAAGTGCAACTCAGTTTACAAAATCAGGCAGTGGCTGCGTTGGGCCTGTGGGCCAGAGTCTGCCAACCTCTGATCTAATTCACGGCTCACTGGGACCTAGGAAATCCCAGTTACAATCAAAACACAACACTGAGTAACGAGGCAGGCCTTTCAGAACTCTGTGTTTCACGAATAACATGTAATTCTAATCTTGGCTAAAAAAGGCGCGTGCAAGTGCGAAGGAACCAGCTCTTCCCAGGTAATGGCCCAGACAGGCAGCCCAGTGACTTCAACGGAAATGGGGGCGATTTGTTGTCACTATTCCAGTTCTCATGCACCCTTTATCAGAGACAATAAAGAAGGTTATTGTTTACAGCAGCACAAACAAGGAGAGGGCAGGCTCCTGTTATAACGTCCAACTGCTCCCTGCCCTGCCTGTCTGTAATTGTTGACCCTTTCTTTCTCTGTTCCATGCAGATGATGAATAAAAGGTTCACGGTGTGTGATGTCACCAGAGTTCTGAACACAGTCTCTCGATTGTTTCACTTTAAAGTCTGCCTTCACCCCCAGCTGTGGCTGCAGCTGCTAGTCATCTCTCTACCAGCCACTATTCATCTACCAAACTGGCCTTGTCAGCTCCCGCCTACAGACTTTCCTGGCAGGAGAGAGCGTGGTGGGAGTAGAACTCTAGGTAGAAACTCGATGGTGTCATTCCTAAGAGAACACAAATAGTGTAAGCCAACTCACAACTTCTTACAAGTTTAGTGATCTGAAAACACAGAAGGGGTTTAGACAGTTCAACTTGCAAATCAGAATTTGAAAACATGGCAAGTGTTTAGACTTACTTAGATTCCTTTTTATTGTCAAGTTTCATACAAGGGAACTTCTCTTTTTTATTCTCAGCAGAAGTCTTGGATCTCAAAAGCAATCACGTTTTTGCTTTGGTGATTCTCCCTTGGTTTCTTGCTCTATCAACTGGAGGGATCGATAATTTATGCATTTCTCTTTTTGCCTTTAGTGAGTTGCTATTTGTTCTCCCAATCATGCATGTGATTGGAACTGGGGGGAAACCCCATGGTTGGCTCTGTCCTGTGTCTTCTCTACCAGAACTTGGTTTTCTGTCAAGTATTAATGCTGTCATCATTGATGCCACCTTTGCCCCAAAAAAGCACCCTTCCAGTCACCTCTAGTGCTGTCAAAGTATGGTGAGGGTCTTTCTGATCAGTGGAGCCCAGGTTGCACGCCACTGCCCTAGAAGCAAGAAGACTGAAGACTAGACTATGGCCAGTCACAAGCACCTTTGGGTGAGATTAGCATTTTCAGTAACAATTCCCCTAAACTTCCACTTAAAACCTGCTCAATGGAAATTCCCCAAACAGACCTGGTTGAGATGCTGGGTGGACAAACCAAGTGGCCAGTGCCCACTACTCCAGCCAAACTGGATAGAGAGTGTCAGGTAGGGCTCTGGTCCTGGAGAGGGAGCAGGGAGGAGGGAGGCAACCTTTACTGAGTGCTGACAATACGTCAAGCTCTGAACAAGGCATGGATCTTATTTAATCACCACAAACCTTACTTTCCTCATTTTCCAAATCAGGAAATTGGGGCTTTGAGAAATTAAGTTTCAAGGCCTCGCAGGTGGTAAGTGGCTGAGCCAAGATTTGAAACAAAGTCTGTCTAAGGCTGTCTGTCCATGTTCTTTTTAATAGACCACCAAATAGTAGTTAGAGTATGGGGCAGAAACTAATAAGACCACCATGAAGAGAAGCGGGCAGAACTCTGCTTTCGTGTGCTAAGGCCCAGAAGAGGGGAATAACACCATGACGTGCTGACACTGGAACACAAGAGTAGAGAGAGCCATAGGGTCCGGGGGAAGGTAACACGCAGAGCCAGGCAAGACCAATTTTGTAAAGCTTGGCTTTAATGAGAAATTACCTGAAGAAAATTCAACTAGGATTTCTGTTATGCATACAAATTTTTGCCAATCGAAAGGGAAAAATGGGCTTCAAGGCACTTCAATTTTAAATCCTTTAGGATAGTTTAAATCTCTTCTTTCTGGCTTTTGCTAATTGTTTATTATAATTCCTTTATAAAGCTCTTCCTTGCTTCTTAAGATTAGAGACTATGGCTGGCCGATCACAAGAAATTTTGCTCAGATTAGATCACAACATGAACTCAGGACTGTGGCTGTGGTCCACCAGGAGACCTCAGAGCTGTGGTGGGAGCAAGCAGAGAGAGGGCGGCTTGGGGAAATGTGCTGGTAGATCATAGAGTTAAAGCCATGTTGAGACATGAGCCACAAAAGCAGTTTTACTTTGAAACAAGAAATAGAGCAAGACATAAATGCTAACCTATGCTCTTATCTATAGGAGCATTGTAGCATGGGGCTAGGGTGGAGCTGAAATGTTCAAGTCTATCCACTTAGCTTGATTCAACCCACAGTGTGCTCAAAACACACAGGAAAATTTGGAATGCTTGTTTCTCATAATAAAAGTGACATGTTCTCTTTGTAGAATCTCCTGGCAATTACTTGGATTTTAAAATAAAGGGGTTTCAACCTGAATTTTGGATATCAAGGGTTTTGTTTTCTCTTTCTTTCTCTTTCTCTTTCTTTCTTTCTTATAACAACATCCTTTTAAAGCTCATTTTCCCAATTGAAAAATTTTGACGAGGATCAGATTAGCGTAATCTATGATGTCTATGTCAAAGTTAAATGCCTCAGAATCAGAATCTCACGTGTAAAGAGCCCTGGTATAAAGATGTCATTATACGTTATATACAACTAAACAAAAAAGTCAGTATTGGTTTTGTCAAATGGCTTGTAGGGCAAAGGTTTAAAGATATTGGAAACACAGACAAACCTGGAATTGGGTTAGGAAATCGTGATGGTGTTAAGAAAATGCTTTCTTTTTAGTCTTTTGTGTCCTCCCCACCTGCCTCCCACCCATAGCTCATATTTTCGTGCCTCCAAATTTGGGTGAAAATATCTAACAGAGAGTAGAAAAGGTGGGAGTGAGGGCTGGGCATGGGCAGGGCTGGTACTAGGATGGAGGTAGAGTGGGATGTCCGGTTTAGTCTCAATCAATCAAAGAGATGGTCCTACCCACACTGCGCCTAAACGGAAGGAGGAAAGAGGGAGACAGGCACAGGAAGCCTGCTCTCAGCCTGAGAATGGGGCCCAGGGGACCAAACGCAGCTTTGCAAAGGCCAGGTGGAATCAGAATGAGTCATAAAGGTCAATATTAATGTATTGGACATGTAGCTTTCACTTTTTCGTCATCTTATTTGGAAAATGTAGTGGGAATTCCTTGCTCTGGGATCGTGTGTGGGACGTGGAGAAGGCTGCATGTGTCTCACATTTTAAGGTATGTGGACCAACCCTAGTCACAGAGTAAATCTTCCCTCAGGCACATTTGCTGGAAAGTCACGGCACCCTCCGTGTTACAGGGGCGTGGGCTGTGGGCGATTTGCGTACCTCGTGAGAGAGAAGGCAGGGTTCAGAAGACAGTTTTGTGACTTTTCTTGTTACTCCTCAATTTTCGGGACACAGCATTTCCCCTGAAGGCTTCTGGATAAGGAGTGCTGGTCTCAGTGGGAATTTTAAACTCTAACTGCCTGGGAGAAGACGTGAAAAGTCACATAAAATTTTAAAGCACAGATGGGCAGGGTGGTGATGAAGTGCTGGGCCACATCCTTAAATGCCGCAGGTTTACAACACTGCAGTTTTCAAAGCACACCAGGCGCCAGATGAAACCATTGATCCTTCTCCTCACAAATCGCCTAGAGCAGGGCACAAGTGTACAGTCACACACGTGCCCCACTCATCACTTCACAAAGCTGGTCCATGAGTGTCGTGTGGTGTGCTGACCATCGAGAGGTAAGCCTTCCTGAAGAAACTCTAAGGGCAGACCTCTCTGAGTGTATTGTGTAATCAGAGCACTTGGATTCAAATGGAGACTCCTAAGTGTCAGCCCCAGAGAGGCTGCCCCCGCCAGCCAGGAGTGGAGCCCCAGAATCTGCATTTTTATAAAACCCTCTCGATTGAATCTGAGGACCCCACTTAGAGGAACACCACTGGGAACTTCCATTAAAAAGATGGTTCTTCAGAGAGCAATTGTTTAGATTACAAGTTCAAAGCATTAACAACAGTTTGTTAGTTGATGGGATGATGCAAATGGTGTATGAAAATATATATGGAACTATATTTTAAACTGGTCTGAGTTGATAATGAAGCCTTTTTCGACTTGTGAATGGCTCAGTTAAATGAAACATACAAACTCATTAACTCTCAAGTGTTTATTTTTGGTGCTGGCGCGGGTCCCTTCTCCTCTTCAGCTTACATTCACAGAGAAGCGTCAACGGCTTGGCTGAACTTTCTCCCCATTCCCTCCCTCTTACTCAGTGGTACTTTGCTCCTCTGCCTCACCGTGGACGTTGGGTTTGGCAGTGACACATGTATGGGGATTATGCAGTGAAGGGTTAGGTGGGACTCAGGAGTACGGGTGCTTACGTGATGAAATGTTGTCTTGTTTGTAATCAAACACTACACCAACTTCTGCCATCTGAGCAGCAGTGGTCTCTGCAGCTGGGGAGATTCAGGAAAGAGTTTTTGGCTATTAGGGAAAAGAGAAGGTCCATCTCCCGGATTCTGGGCCTTGACTGTTTGATGGTTACACACTCACATACAGGTGCATGGACACACATTTACATGCATACACATCACACACACACACAGAGTCTTGAGTTCACTTGTCATTTCCAGGCTGGAATCCATGATTGTCAGCTTGGAGGAGAAGAGCATGCTTTTCTGGAGGATAAAGTCCTCACTGAATTTCTCCCCTTATTTTATGTCTCTCATAACTGTAAATGGGGGAATTTTTTTGTTTACCGACTTATGCTGGAGGAGAAGGACAGAATATTGGGCAAGTGCAACTCATAGTGAAAGGTCACATTTTTGTAATTCTGTGCTGATTCGTCACACTGAGATTTTCTAATAAATGCCCTCCCTGACAAAATTGGAAAGGACAGTAAGTGGAACAAATGAAGTCACCCTCAAGACAAAGGTTGCGAGGAGAATGACAAATTTTGACTGCTGCTCAACCTTGGAAACACGGGTGGTTGTTTGTTTCCATTTTGATGGCACTGCTAGAGATTGGATGATGGATTTACATTGGCAGAGCCTTTTGCATTTCACAGAGTGCTTTATGTGAGGTGCAGGGAGAGTATTGTCCTTCCTTTTTCTCCCTGGTAGGAAGACTAAGGCCCAGCAGTGAGGGCTCGCCTGGCCCATGACTGTCGAGTGACTCCTGAGGGCTGACCTGCCGTCCCAGCCACACCGCCTGGCCGGCCCAGTGGGTCTCTGCTGCCTTTTAAAATCCAAAATCTCTCTTTGTTCCTGTTTTCTTTTGTTTTCTTCTTGGAACTCATTCTCTAAAAATAAAATCCAGGACTGTTTAGTTTGTAAGATTTTCCTTCTAAAATGACACTTCTTAATATCACTCTACATCTACAAATAATTTGTATCTCTCATTATCAAACCTTTTATAGGGGCCGGCCTGGTGGCGTAAGCGGTTAAGTGCGCGTGCTCTGCTGCGGCGGCCTGGGGTTCGCCAGTTCGGATCCTGGGCGTGCACCAACGCACCGCTTGTCCCATATAAAGTGGAGGAAGATGGGCATGGATGTTAGCCCATGGCCAGTCTTCCTCAGCAAAAAGAGGAGGATTGGCAGATGTTAGCTCAGGGCCGATCTTCCTCACAAAAAACAAAACCTTTTATATAAGTTACTTTGGCATGCCTCTTGGAAATTTGTATCTGGAAAACTGTCTTCTTTAAATAACTAATCTATTTCCTTTGATCAGATAAGGAGATTTATGTACTTCTCATCTTTGAGAAAGCTTAGAGCTGAATTTAATATTCAACCATGGCTTTTGTATTATCCTCAATTAGTTTCTTCTCCTTCCAAGAAGTTTTAAATTGTGTATTTCAGCTTTATTTTATAGGCGCCTTTTATTATGAGCCAAAGCTTTTTGGAAATAGGCAGGGTGTATACATTTTGAATAAATATTTTTTGATGTGAGTTTAATTTGCTATAAAATAAAAACATCCAATGCTCTAAAAAAAGCTGCAATATCATTAAATGGAATTGGGCAGATGACATAGTACAAGTTTTTTTCTTGTTACAAATACTGTAAGAGTAAATCTTGTTGTGGAAGAAATTTCGTCTATAAAATGACACTATAAACAAAAGCAAGCTTTATGACAAAGCTTTATGACTGAAATAAAACCAATGTGCCAGGGAAGTTGAGAAGTTAGGTGGAAGGATGCTAAGGTTTAATTTGAGTCTGAATTATCTCTAAGCAATTCATATGAAATATCATGAGAGAAGATAGTTTTTGCACTTTACAGAAAAACAAAAAATCTGCACACAGGTTTCTGTGATCTGTTGTTAGTCCAGGCTCTCAGCTTCGATGAGGCTGCCCCCCTCATCCTGTCATGACCATGCAGAACTAAAGACCACGGGCCCCCACGTCAGCGTGATCTGCCATGTAGCAGATGTGTGGTCTTGGACAAACTGACCCCATTCAAAGCCTCATTTTCCTAATCTGTAGAATGGGATCATAATATGCACCTCAATGGGCAGTGCTGACAATTTAACCAAGTGATTTATGAGAAGAAATTTGCAATCTTGTAAAAAAAGTATCACATTTTCTGTTTCATAATAAATCCTGTGTAGAGCCCCGTATTAGATTTTTACAAAAAACGTTTGCTGGAGTATATCACACACACAGAAAAGTGTACAAGTCACAAGGGTGCAGGTGGCTGCTGGGGTTTCCACAAAGTGAACACGCTCGTGTACTAGCATTCAGATTGAGAAACCCTCCTCCTGTCCCCCCAGTCACGACTCCACCCTAGGAAGGGATCCATCCACTACCCTAGGCTCCTGATACCATCGATTTGTGTTGCTTCTTTTAGAAGTTTATGTAAATTGATTGTGTATATAGTGTATAGAGCTGTAGTTTGTTTTTTGTTTTTTGTGGGGTTTTTTTTTGGTGAGGAAGATTCGCCCTGAGCTAACATCTGTGCCAATCTTCCTCTTTTTATATGTGAGCCACCACCACAGCATGGCTGCCGCCGAGTGGCGTAGGTCTGCGCCCAGGAACCAGACCAGGGCCGGTGAAACCGAACATGCCAAACTTAACCACTAGGCCATGGGGCTGGCCCCTAGAGTTGTAGTTTTTGTGTCTGGCTTCCTTCATTCAACATAACATTTGTAGGATTCATCCATGATGTGAGTAGAGCTGTAGTTTGTCCATTCTCATGGCTGTATAGAAGTCTACTGTACAATACCAAAATTTATTTATTAATTCTACCATTGTTGGAAATTGGGGCTTCCAGTGTGAGGACATTATGAATAAAGCTGCTATGAACACTCTTGTATGAGTCTTATAGGAAACATGCATACACATTTCTATTAGATGTATATCTAGGAATGTAAACGCTGACTTGAGGGTGTGCATATTGATGAGCTTTAGTAAATCCTATCAGTTTTCCAAAGTGGTTGTGCCCATTTATATCCCCAGCACAGTGTGGGAGTTCCTCCTCATCCTCATCAGCCCTCAGTATGGTCTGTCGTCTTCACTTCAGCATTCTCGCTACGTGGCTGTGTAGTGATAGCTCATGATGCTTTTAATTTGCATTTCCCAGGTGACTAATGCATCTGTTGCATTGTTAACATTACCTTGTATTGTTTAGGTAAAATAACATACCCATATATGCAAAACAACATGGACCTAAACATCTAAAGCAAAAGCTATTAGAAATATAAACAGAACTTGATAAAGCACAAACATAATGAATGATTTTAAATATTCTTACTTCACAATTCAGTAGACCTAGTAAACTTTAAATAATCAAGGATAAATAGGATCTTCACACATCTATAATCTCACATAATAATACATATGAAATTTGCATCCTGCAAATAGAGAATATATAGTTTTTCCTTTTTTTTTTTTGGCCTTTAAAATTTATAAAATTCACTTTGGTACTTGATGATGAAGGACATTTCAAATAGGTCAAGAAAGTAGAGATTTTAGAACCATCGGTTTCTGATCAAAATCCAATGAAATTAAATAAATTGTATGAAGACAATCTTAAATGCTTAGAAATTAGGGACCACTCTCACAAAGTATCTGTAGAACAAAGAGGAAGTCGAGGGTGAAATTACAAGTTATCTAGCAAACATTAAAACTAGGAGACCTTATACCAAACCTATGGGACCCTCTTTAGAGGAAATAGCCTTAAATACCTTCTTTACTATAGAAGGAATTTTTAAAATACAGGTTAGAATTCATCTTAAGATACTGGAAGAAAAAATAAAACAAGGAAGGACCTAAGACAAGGAAATTTATTAAGATAGAAGCTGATAATTATGAAGTAGACGCAAGGACTATTACTTAAATTCAGTAGCGGGGTTGAGAAATGTCTGAATGCTAACCCTGGCGAAGATGAGGGGCCTAAACACAAACGTATCACTTCTCTGGTCATTTAGTTTCCTCCACTATAAAATAACAATAGCAGTAGCAGTAATAATAATAATATCTAAGACAGTGTAAGTGGTCATAGTAAGTTTTAAAAACATAATATTGTTGTAGTGCAATTTTGGCAGCGTAGATTTCCTATATAGATCTGCTATTGTGCTAACTTCAGAATACTAAAGACACAAAATCGATGTCCTGTTGAAGGGAAAGTGGCATTCTGTTCATCACTGAGGCCTTTGTACCACAAGTGTAGATATTCTGAAGAAAGCACCTGAAGGGCCTTTACCCTGGAGCCCACATAGTCATCCGCAGGGGCCTTTACAAGCCCAGAAGAGGTAAGTCTGATTATTTTCGTTTGCAGACACTCTCAGACTCTTTCTAGCCATCTGTAGAAGTCACAGGATTGATATTAACCATGAATTTATAAGAAATCATGATAAGGTTACTTGTATAAAGTAGATGTTAGAAAACAGATATAAAGCCTATCTTAGTAAGAGAAGACTAAAATCTTCATTGCGCTCTAGTCCCTGAAATCCAATAATGCTGACTGGTCAGTTTCCCAGAGCCAAATGTACCTGCTAGACCAGTCCCCAAAGAAACCAAACATCCCTGTCACATGAGGAAAGCATCAGAACAAAACCACACACGCAGAAGAGGTGAGGTGCCTTATGTTTTATAGGATCCGAGTGGGCTCAGGCTATGTACCGTCACTCTGGGCCACTTTCTCTGAGTCGGGCAACATCTGGGGAAGGAGGAAGGGGCGCCTGGAATGGTGTCCAGCCAGCGCAGCACCTGGGACACAGAGGGGCAGCGGGCTGGGTTGCAGCCTTGGGCAAGAATTCACAAGAGGTGAAGTCGTTTTCTGTGCTATGTCTCAGCCAGAAGTTCAAACGCAGGGATGGTACTTTCCTAATGTTACTAAAACTTACCTTTTTCCAGCTCCCAATTTAGGATTCCGCATAATGTTGACCATCATGGTCTTAGGTTCCTGGGCTGTGTCTGTACTGGCAGGGCTCTCTGGGCAAGGAGCAGGGTATCGCCCCCATCTGGCAAACGCAGTAGTTTGCAACACTGAGATACAAAATCAAGAGGGAAGCCTCCTGTGCTGGTGCTGCTGTGATGTCCCGGGAGGGCTCCCCGCTTCTCAGAAACGTGCTCTCGGCTACCTTGTGTACTAAAACATCTAGGTTTTTCCCATCATGTTCTTACAGGTGAGTGTACTGTGATTTAAGCTGTGTTCCAGACCCAGATCTGCCATTGACCGGTTGGGTAGCCTCGGGAAGGCCTCTGCTCCTCTCTGGATTTCCTCAAGGTGTACGAAAGGGATGGGGACTGTGAGCTCTAAGTGAACACTCCGGCACCAACCTCTTAGATTCTCAGACTCGGGCTCCTTTTCCTCTGTCCCCACACAGCACGTGCCTTGTTGCAGGGCTCTGTGACCTGCTGTGAGGACGTGACCTGCAGAAAGCCATTTCCAGTGCCGGTGGACAGGTTCTGCCTGCAGTCACCAAGACTGCCCGTCTTTGTCTTGGCATTGTAGGTGAAGACCCTATGCCTGGAGGTGGAGATGAAACTTCCTTAGAAGCCAGACGTGTTCTGTCCTCACTGTGGCTGCCCACCCCCCGCCCTGCCTCTGCCCAGTGGCCCCACCGACACAGTCCCACAGCCCCCTTCCCCTCCCCCTCCAGTCTGCAGCCTGTCCTGCTGCATCAGTCTCCCTGTGTGCACGGCTCAGGGCTTCCCGGCCTGGCCCCTTCCAGCCACGCCCCGGCGCCTCACTGTGCAGGCTCGACCCACTTCACCAGGCGCAGCTGACAGGGTCTTGCCTCAGGTTCACACGCCCCTCACCGCCTGCTCTGGGGCTCTCGGAGGATGCCCAGGCATGGGATTCTGGGGGAGGCACTTGGGGTACACACAGGCAACCTGGAAGGAGAGGGAGGTTAACCCCAGTGGGATGATCAGTGAAAGAAGTGGATGAACAAATGCTGTGTCCACTCGTCAAGCACAGAGGAGCCCAGCGGAGAGAATGGTCCCTGTCGGGGGTGTTTCGGGGGCAAGGAGAGGTTAGGAAGAGACTCCATGAAGGAGATGGTCTGAGGAGAATCTTAAGGGAAGTGGGTGGTTTCGGGGGCAGGTGGGTGAGAGGGGATAGGGATTGGAGGCTGAGGCGGCAGCGCTATCAGAATCATGGAGGAGGGGCCAGCCCGGTGGCGCAAGCGGTTATGTGCGTGCGCTCCACAGCAGTGGCCTGGGGATCGCCAGTTCGGATCCCAGGTGCGCACAGACGCACCGCTTGTCAAGCCATGCTGTGGCGGCGTCCCATATAAAGTGGAGGAAGATGGGCATGGATGTTAGCCCAGGGCCAGTCTTCCTCAGAAAAAAGAGGAGGATTGGCAGATGTTAGCACAGGGCTGATCTCCTCACACACGCACAAAAAATAAACAAAACAAACAAACAAAAAAAGAATCATGAAGGAAAGAGCCTGCTGAGAGCTGGGCTCTCTGGGACCGGGACCGGGACTGGGCCCGGGAGGAGGGCAGGGGAGGGTGTTGAGGGAACAGACAAGGCAGCGGCGGGCATGGGGCCCCAGGAGCTCCCTGACCTTCTGTTCACAGGTGCCCGTTCCTATTCCTCACCTCCCAGTCCACCCCCACAGCTCTCATCTGTCTGAGTCTCCTACCCTGGTTCATATTCCCTGTCTCCGGCTTTTCCATTCCACGTGGGCTCTGCATCAGCTGTCTCCTTTCTCATGCATGAATTGAAACCTTCCTAGTTGTTGGGGAGTCAGGACGGCTGTAGGCATAGTGTGGCTTTTTCACACTGACTCATTCGCACTGGGCATTCAGGGCTCCTCAGGGCTCTGTTCTTAATGCAATTCCAATTGGAAGAATGGGGGCACAAAGCATGATTCTAAAGGATCTTGGGGTCTCAGTGGCACAGTTTGATCTTAACGTTTTCATTTCTTGGTTGTCATTAAGAATTGATCTTGGGAAGCGGCCCGGTGGCGTAGTGATTAAGTTTGTGCACTTGGCTTCAGCGGCCTGGGGTTCGTGGGTTCAGATCCTGGGCACAGACCCACACACCTCTCATCAAGCCGTGCTGTGGAGGCGTCCCATATACAAGATAGAGGAAGATTAGCACAGATGTTAGCTCAGGGACCGTCTTCCTCACACAAAAACAGAGATATTGGCAGAATGGATAAAAAATACCTTGTTCAACTCTGTGCTGTCTACAAGAGACTCCTTTTAGATCCAAAGACACAAATAGGTTGAAAATAGGTTGAAAGTGAAAGGATGGAAAAAAAAGATATTCCTTGCAAGTAGTAACCAAAAACAGCAGGGGTGGCTATACTAATATCAGAAAAAAAAATTGATCTTATATTTAAATTCAAAATAGACGAGCACTTAACATTGAGGTATACAGACCTGATACAGACTATATATATATATATATATATATATATATATATATAGTGGTTGTTGCTTTGGCTTTTTTCTATTTTTAGTCTATTACATGAGAAACAAATGTTCTGGGCAGGTTGCTAGGACTGTCCACCAGAGCGTCTCTGCCTGACCCCCCCATTTCCAAATGGAACCCAGTCTCCACGTATGCTGGCCTGATGACAAGGAGAGATGGAAAGTGTAAAAAGATCTTACTTTAAGGAGCACTTCGGACACAGTAGAATGTGACTAAATTTCTCTATAAAAGACACATTTTATAAGGAGAATATAAATATTCAATGTTTTGGCCTCGGACCCCACAACTTTCCTGTGGCCGGGGCGGGTCAGCACCCGGGCCGCTCTGTGAGCTTTTCCCTCCTTCCTCCACAGGTTCCTTGTCTCCCTCACAGCCCTGCCCAGCGTATTATTTATAAGACGCGTCTCCCGTTTGCCACGGAAAATTGTTTCTTTGAGCTTCCTGTAGAGATATTTTGGGACTAAGAACCTTGGTTTCTGATTTTTTTCCCCCCTCTACCTTGTGTAACAGCTCCAATTCCTAATTCTTTTGAATTTTCTCTCTCCCCTGCTGCTCTTTAGGCTAAAAAATATCAAGTCTCATTTAGCATTCTGTTTTAAGTTTATGGGACCTATCTGTACCTACAGCACAAAGTTATTTACTTCTGTGATATTTTTATTTTAGATATAAAACATACAGTGTTTGAGGAGCAAGTATATTTTGTTTGCCTGCATTTTATCATGAAATGCAGAAAAGGTCTTGTGTGAGTGAAGTTTGCATAGGGTTTTGGATCTAGGTTTCCTCTAAGCTTGTTTTGACCTGTTTTTCTTTTAGACTGGGATGTGAGTTTTAATGTTTTTTCCTTTCATAAAGCACTGTCGTGATCGATAAGGGATGAATGATAGAATTTGGAAAGTCACGGCATTTAGATGCAAATACCTAGTGAACCGTGAGCCACTGAAACTCCCTCTGAACCGCTCGGTTGCCTGGGTGATTTGCCTGGAGTTCCTGCGTGCTAATGTTCAGGTAGAAATGATCTGTGGGAAATAAGTGCTAACACCACCCATTAGAGATGCGAAATCGGGTGAGCCGTGCTAACCCTGGGCCTCGGCTTCCTTACCCGGAAATGAGCAGGGTCAACTAGCTTGACACCTGAGCACCCTTCTGGACCTGTCTCCACGTAGGGGTGGCAAGTTCAGGATGGAACTTCTCTTGACCACCACTAGGTGTCCAAGGAGCACGCATCTGCGGGGCTGGTGTCTCTGAGAGGCCAGGGGCTCCTCCTGTTGTCACTGCCCCTGCTGGCCTTGTCCTCCCTGGGACCTCGTGAGCCCCACGGGTGTGAGGAAGACAATAGTTTCAGGTTTGTAATATCGGGGGCTGGCGACTCAGCCGTTGAGACTTGGGCAAGAATTTTAGGGGATACCAGAACAATCTCTTAGTTTTCTTGATGGCTGTTTGGAACCTGGCTGGGTACCGTAACACTTTCAGGAATGGATTATTGTGTGTGCCATGGAATAGGAATTTACCAGGATTTTTCAAACACAAATGAATCAACAAAGGAAGAGTTATTATGGATTATTTATATGTTTAAGGTGTAGACATCTTCAGAAATGAAATGGCAGTCACAGGCTCACCCTCTGTGTCCAGGGTCTGCCCAAGGCTCCTGTATAGCTTTGCCTGTGCCAAGTCACTCTGAATAATAGGGGCCCTGTGCTGGGGGCTCCTTGCAGAGGGGAGAGGGGAGACGTGGAGGAGGATGTAAAGAAGCCCACAAAGAGCAGTCACTTCAAGGACAACACGACAGATCCCTCCTACGCTCCTTCCAGTGTGGGAAAGCCCCCAGTTCCCATCACCCCCACAGTGGCCCTGGTGTGGTGGACCACCAGTCATTTAGCCAGGAAAGGAGGGATTTAAAGAGAACTGCAAGTCGTGGATAGATAAATGTCAAGTTTAGCAAAATTAGCTCTATCTAAGTGAGTTTTGAAGTAGGAGGGTTCCAAGCTACCGCTGGAGGTGTCGGTGGTGAGGCGTGAGACGTGTCAGCAGGCCCAGAGACAGCTTCCCAGTTCTGTGCTGGGGATTGTGTGGCGGTGCGAGGATCGGAACACTGACACACCATGCAGTAAGGGCACTACTTCTTGTGATAATACGCCCTCCAGCATCGAAAAAAAAGTAGATTTAGTTAGCCATCTTTCAGAAGGTGGTTATTATGTCTATGATTTTATGTTTATAATTCAAATTTTTAATAAACAACATAATACCAGTTGCTATAATTCAAAATGTATATGTCACGAAAGCAAATGTTGTGCCCTATCTTATTCCACATAGTCTTTGAAGTTTGGATCAGCAAACCTACAGTCTCTAGCAGTCTGAAGGGTGCATGTTATTTACAGGGTAAAGGGGTATCAGATTGTGGTTTATGTGTGTATTTTCTATTTTGCTCTTGTTCTTAAACTGTTCCCCAGTGTTTTCCTCCTCCCTTGGGGTCATATATGTTGTTAGGTATCCATCCTTTTATTGTCGGTACAGCATTGTGTTTAAAATCACAAACTCAGTCAGAAGGCCTGGGTTCAAATCCCAGCTCTGTCCTTTCCTATCTGTGTTATCTTAGGCAAAGTTCTTAGCTTCTGTGTGCCTCTGCGTATGATGATATTAATAGTACCCACCTCATTGGCTTGTTGTGAGGAGTAAGTGAGATAATGCATGCAAAGGTGCTAGAACAGTGCCTCACACACCTTCAGCCACCATCCTTCACCCATTTAACATACATGTATTGCACAGTGCATGTGCCAGGCACTGTCCTGGCCTGAAGAGCGCTTGAGACCAAGGGGCCCCACAGCAGTCCTCAGGCGCTACTAGTCCTTACCAGCCAGTGACTCTGGCTGAGTCACCAAGCTTCCTTGGGCCTCAGTTTTCTCTTCTGTCAAATAATAAAGATGAAGTCAGTAACCTCAAAATTACTTTCCAACTCCACATATTTTTGGATGTTCTAAGTCAAGTAGGCTCTGTGGAAATTCATTGCATTTGGCTGAAGAGTTCAGTCCACCCAGTTCCACAGATTCAGAATAAAACAATTGAGATTCATTGGGTAAATGACCTCGGCAATGTCATAGCTTATGTGGAAAGTGTCTTTTGGGTGTTTGGGATGAAAGGAGATATAAGGATATCACACATTAACATTAGCGGTTTGAAAAATTTAGGGAGTATATTAACAACAGGTTTTACTGATGTAAGGAACCAGCACATTTCTCTATGAAAAGTCCTCCGAGACATTATAGCTGGTCTCTGCAGGGGGAAGATGGGATAGAGGGAGCTCCTACGCATTTCATGGATGTTGAAACAGTTGAATAGAGGAAATTAGTCACTTTTTACCAAACGAATAAGGAAAGTTGAAACTAGCGGTGATGAAGGCACAGAAGGAAGTGCCAGCACAGCTTCAGTGCAGCGTGTACTGCATGCCCACCTGAAGGCGCTCTGGGGTCCATTCAGAGACGCTTCAGGAGTTCTAGAAAGGGGCGGGCAGGCCAAGTTATACCTCTGGTTGACCAAATAGATCTGCGTCTGGACTTTTAAAGTAGTAAAAGAATAAACTTAACCTTAGATTCATTATTCCTTTTCCATGTAAAATATGTGATGAACTAAATCCTCCTCCTACATACTCCCGTAGCACTCTGCTCTTCTGTCCTAATGTCACTCTTAATTTCTTATTGAACTTTTTGTCTTCCCCTCTACAATTTCAGCACGATGGAGATGGTTGTGTTGTCTGATTGTTCATTGTTGTGCCCTTAGCGCCCAGCACAGTGTCCAGACACATAAGGAGAATGTGTGTACAGGTGTATATCCTCAGTGTATGGAAAGGATGGTTTCTTTGAGCAAACCCATCTTCTAAACTGTGCATACGCAGTACTTGAAAGGCCGTGACCTATTTCTGTATGTTTGGGTGGCTTTGTTTTGGGAGAGGAGTGAAGATAAGAATAAGCAAGTTCCTCTGTGTGTCTGATGAGATATCCAAACTGATCTGGTCACGGGTCTGATTTTGCTCCTCAGATTGTTCTGAGATAGAAGGGGAGCAGCTTTCCTTACCTATTATGGCTTCCAGGATCCTTGACTTGGACTTACGGGGGAAGGGGACGTGGAACTTCTAAACCTGGGCCCCTCCTTGGCCTTTGGCCCCTTGCCATCCCACTGCAGCTGCTGGTCCTCTTGAGGACGTCCTGAATTTTCCCTCTCAGTCTTCACATCTGGGGAGGCAGTTTTCTGATGCCTTCCAATGAGAGGCCCTCAGTGGAGCTGGTGTTCTTGAAGTGCTGTGACCACATCCACATCAGACCAGCGGTCTGCATGAATGTCTAAAGATCCAAGGCACTGAAAGGTCTGGTTTGGGGCAGGGAATTTGATTTACCCTGTTGGGACATAAACTCCATTTCTCTGTTCTCCTGGTCTACCCCATCCCATCCCCTCGTCTCCAGCCTCCAACCATCATATTGGAGTCCTAGAGACAGACAGTCGTAGCCTTTTGGGATCTCCACACCATGAGTGTCACTGCTTTCTTTCCTCTTCTCTGAGTGCTGTAACCCTAAATAAGACTGCAATTGGGTAGGAGAGGGGGGTCACAGCCCGGGCCCCTATTGGGGCTCCCGGGGGACTAATGAGGGGAAGTCAGCCTGACCTTTACTCCGCCGACCCCCCTCCTCTGTCTCCTTGTGATCTCAGTACCTAGTGTGACCGCCAAACCCCACGTCATTGTGTCTTCATCCCATGGACACCATGGCAAAGGGCTGTAGAGTGCAGAAAGGAATGTTCAAGGTCAAGTTCAAACTTGGCAAGCTGCTGCCAACAGTGACACGAGTGCCTCTGACGCCTGATCCATTTCACCACACATGGCCTCCACACCTGATGCCACACCGGAGGGTTGTATCTTTATGTTTATTTCTCTTTGCATAATTGTGATGCTACATGTTGCTGATCATGAAACAAAACCCAGAAAGCTTACTATGGACGACATCTTTTAATCACAGGGGAATGCAGGATTCCAGTGTGGAAAACTGTCTGCAACCTACTACCTAGTATTCTTGTCTGCGTATCAGGTCAGAATAACAATAGAAAGAGCAAACTCGCTCACGGGCTCCTGGCACTGTTTAAACCTTCTAGATTATACAGATTCGTTTCATCCTCACCACAGCGCTAGGAGTAGGCAATTCTACTATCTCCATTTCACAACTGAGGAAATCAAGGCAAAATAGAAGGGCTTAAACTTTCTACCTGGGGTGGCTATTGTATACAGGATGAAGAAACAGTTCACAAGTTGAGATTTGTCTGTATGCTATGAGGGCTACGTGTTATTTAAATAATAATTAATGACAACTAATTACTAATGACCTGATTAATAATAAATAATTAATGACCTGATTAGAGATTCCAGCAAATGAAATCATCAATAACTTTTTTGGTTTGAAACCCAAAGTTCGGAAAATGCCTACATAATCATGAAATTCCAATAATTTATTAATTGCTTATTTTTGTTTGATAAAGCCATGCCAGATCAGTGAAGAATAGCCATTATGTGGAAAATTGTCTATTTGTTCTTCCTTATGACTATGTAAAGGTGCTATAGATTCATGGGTAATATATGAGGTAGCAAAACTTATTTTAAACAAAGTTCCCTGAATGCCTTCACCCCACGCACGTTATTTTTGAACACAGTCCCTCCTGAAGAGCCGTGTTTGTTTACTCCAGCGGGAGGACACTGCAGCTCACGCAGACCGTGGGCTCCTCAGGACAGGGCGCCGGTCTGTCTGCAGCTACTGCGCCACAGCACGCGCCTGGACCGTGGACCGTGGCGGGCGTTGAGAAAACTTTGCCTTTGTCTGTACAGAGCGTCCTTCTCATCACTAACACAGCAGCTGCACCTTGCGCTGGCCACTTGATTGCGGCTCTTATTTATCACACTCGAATCTTAATAGCTTTTAGCCATTTCCAAAGGTATAATTCATCTTCAGAACATAATGATTTGGCACTAAGTTACTTAAACTGATGCTTCACTTTCCGAGGGCAATTCCCAAAGGAGGAAGAAAGAAAACACTTCTGAGAGCCTATTATATACCAAGCACAGGTACTTTCATTTCTGTTATCTCATTTAATCCTCACAGCAGTTTTGTGAAGTATAATTATGTCCATTTTATAATGGAAGAAGCTGAGTTTCAGAGAGGTTAAGTAACTCACCCAAAGCCACACAGCTAGCTAGTATGTTTTAGAACTAAGATTTAACTCAGGTGCCTTTGACTCAAAGCCTACTTTCCACTGCTGTTGCTGTCTTGAAAAGGAGGTCTGGAGATGTGATGAGCAATGGAAACATCACTGGATAGAGACATAACCTACCAATGTGGCTATTTTGAAGAACACTCCTAACAGTTTGGTTACATCTCAGCGTGCTTTACTGTGACCCTTGGCACGTTATTGTTTCTTAATACTGATGATTATCTACGAAGAGCTGTGGAACTTTTGGCCCCCCTCCCACTTCCCGTGATCCCAAAGCTCTATTTACTGAGTATGACCAAATCGTTGCAAGTCTAGGGGAGGTTGTGATCTTTTGGGGAAAGGCTGAGAGGCAGGGTGGGGCGGCGGAGGCGTTGGTCAGGACGGAGAGAACTTGGGGTATGCGATCTATCGGCCATGATGGACTTCTCCTTCTGACGGGCTGACCTCCCCCAGCAGTGAGGCTAGGGGGCGCAGCTGTTGGGGTGGGGAGGGCCGGGACTCTGCCTTCCCGCCGGCCCGGCCCTTACAGGGGTCCTTGTTCCTTGGTCGGGTCACTTCACCTCGCTGGAGGCCGCCTTTCTTATTTCTAAAATAGAGGGTGCTGGATCAGGTGACTGAAGGGCTTCTCTCCAGCTCTAACTTTCCACGTTCTTCTAAAAGTTAGCCTGGAGTCTCTGCCCAGAAGGCTGTAAGGGGATCCAGCGTGAAATCATCACCACACCTGTGCTGTAAAGAGGGTGCGTGGGTGTGTGTGTGCGCTGCACACGTATGCACTTGTTATTGCTGTCCACCCCTCACAGTCCCTCCTTACGATGAGTGAAGAATCAGGGCTCCTAAACTTGGATCTTGGATGGATTTTACTCTGGAAGTAGTTGCAGAGTGTACTCGAGTTGTTGATGCTGTTCTGGCTGTGGCTACGATCCTGCCATCAGACAGTGCCAGACCCTCCTGGTTAGCTCCACCATGGTGCCCTGCAGGTGGGGAGCGCAGGCCCCAGGAGGGCACGAGGACACACTTCCCACCACTGCCTCGGAGCGTCAGGCCAGCAGCCTTGAACCAGAGGCCTTTCTTTGTAGCCAGTGTAACCAGCACAGACCCCACAATCAATAAGGCTTTGTGCAACTCTTCCAGAGGGCCCTGCAGAGGGTGGGCACCCTGGCATTGAGAATCCATCAAGGCTGAGGCTGCTCATTTCCAGAGACCACAGTCCCCTCCCTAGGAGTTGCTTCTGGTTCCCAAATTTTGTGAGTCATGGAAGCCAAAAACTGCCACTGTCTCCTGCCAGCTCACTCTTAAAGAAAACCATTCCTGCACACAGCTGGCTCCTGAGAGGCCTGGGCAACACTTGTCTCCCAGGGTGCTGATGCAACTAACGCTAAAGACAGCCTCAGGCCAGCTAAACACCTCACGCCTCACGTCTGTCACATAACGTCAGATCATGACACTTCTACGCTCAAGGCGCCATTGGCCAGCGTTACACTCAGAATAAAGTTCAAAGACCAGGCCAGGACCTCCAAGGGCATACCTGCTCTGGCCCCTCCTTCCCCACTTGTCCCCTCACACTGTGCTCCAGCCCCTCTGTCTGGAAGCCTCCCACACACACCACATGGGCTGCCGTGCCCTCTGCAGCAAGCTCCCCATCGCAATGCTCCCTGCTCCCTTCAGCTCTCTGCTCAGATGCCTTCCCTCAGACAGGCCTTTCCCGACCACCTACCTAAGAGAGCAGCCCCTGTCCCTCTCAGGTCCCTCACCCTGCCTGACTCCTCCTCCCAGCACTTCCCCGTGGAGGGCCACGTGTCTGCCCCACTGGAAGGTATGCTCCACGTGACAGGGACTTGGTGTTATTCATTTCTGTATTCTCATTGCCAAACCGCCACCTGGCTCAGAGAATGCTCTCAATAAGTATTCATAGGATGAACGAATGAATTATTGTAATTCTTGGTCCGTGCCCAGGATATAAGCCCCTCTGGCCAACCACCAGCCTCTCCTCTTGACCTCAAGCTGATCTGGGCTTCCCCGCCCCTGGCCCAAGGGCCTTGGCTGCCTCCCTCCCAAACATTTCTGCCCTACCCTCTGGAACTCTCGTCACAGGAAAACATACTCCCTTACATCATCACTAAATATTCCTCCAGCTCCTTGCCTGAACTGAAGCCTGGCTGTCACCCAAGAACACAGCTTCCCCGAAGCCCACTCAAGTGGGGGCGGCTCCTTCTCCCACATCCTCTGTACCTCAGGGTCAGGAAGACGGGTCAGCATTCCCGGTACTTCTAGTTCACCTTTGTAAAACAAAACAAAACAAAACAAAAACCTGCTCTCTACTGCATGTCACCAGTTATGAAGTGCCTGCTCCTCTTTGTTGCTGTCCTGAATTGGTGCCCAATCGCCCCCCTCACTCAGCTCACGGTCCCAGCATTACTCTGGGAAACTTCACACGGTTGCCTACTTAAGCCATCTTATGTCCCAGGTGGCTGCCTGCCTCCTTTCTCAGGGCGTCCTCTTCCACCTGTATGGCCTTCACGCTCTCCCATGGCCACACCTGGAGCCTGCCATACCCTAGAATTCTCTACCTGAGCAGTCTTCAATTCAGTCATCCCATTCTCTGACCATGACCTCCTACCCTTCCAGCACTTTCTCTTGCTAATCTCCACTGCACCTGGTCTTCAACTTCATCAGGCCACTCTACTCTGGACTGCCTTCTCCCGTGAATTAACCATCCTGTCACAGACAACTGAATCAGGTCTAAAGCTCACAGTACCTCAGCATGAAAGCGTGCAACAAATGCCTATGAAAACGGCTCGGGTCTCATGGCTCCTTCAAGCCCACATTTCATGATTTAGTGGCTAGATTACATTCAGCTATAAAGCAGTACAGTTAAATCGAAGGGAAAATAGTAACAGGGAGAAGCCTGGCAGACCCCACCGTAACCAGGTGATGAAGGTTAACATCATCAATGACGTCATGAGGATACAGCTACCCCCGACGTGATGCGGCAAGACGGGCATTTCACCTCTGGGGTATTTTTTCCAAAAACCCAAGCCCAGTCTAATTATGAGGAAAACATCAGACAAACAAATTGAAGGAAATTTTGTAAAGTACTTCACCAGTACTCCTTAAAACTGTCAGGAAAAACAAGGAAAGCCTGAGAAACCGTCACAAACCAAAGGAGACTGAGGAGCCGTGAGAACTATATGCAACGTGGTGGTCTGATGGGCAAGAGGTGGTCTGGAGCAAGAGGAGGGCATTTTGCTGACTCCATCTAAATAAATGCTGGCGTTCAGTCACCAGCAGTCTGGGTATCAGACTGGGTACCAATTTCAGCTTTGTGGTTTTGACAAATACGTGTTGGTTAAGATGTTAACAATAGGGGAAACTGGGTAAGGAACATACAGAAACTCTCTGTACTAACTTAGCAACTTTTACGTAAATCTAAAACTATGCCAAAATAAAAAGTTTATTTACAAAAATGAAGTATGAGTTTACCTAAGACCCCCTTCTGGTGGTCCCGATATCTCTTTGTGCCAATCAGTCAGTTATGCCAGGGCAGAGCCATCTCTAGGGGCCCCCACATGGGGTCCAGCTGCATGTTTCTCATCCCAAATACCGTGCTGAACCACAGGATAAAACCTGCAGAAGGAATGAAACCATACTCTGGCTAGAGGTTCCAGGAGGACAGAAAGACCAGGGGAATCCATCCACCCATCCATTCATCCAAGTCATATTGTCCACCGTTCCATACCAGGCACTGTGTGAATGCTGGGGAGAAAGTGGCAAACAAAACAGACGTTGTCCTTCCCATCGTGAAGGTCACAGTCTCGCAGAGAAGACAGACAAGTCCACAGGAAGAGACTGCGCAGTGGGGCAGTGTTCTGGTGGGGTATCGTAGGAGCGCAGAGAAGGAAAATGGAGTCTCGACTGAGAATGTCTAAAGGATGTTCTGGTTCGGGCTCTCATAAGTCCTACCACAGGAGTACCTACACCTTGCATTGACGTCATACAACTTTATCAAATTTATGTAACTTTATCATTGACAAAGTTAATAAATCATTTGGAAGTTTACTTTAGGATGCAGTACCTATCGGGAGGTTGTCCGATAACTGCACATGGAACATAAAATATATCCCATGACAACTGTGCAGGAAAGAACTTTTTTAGGTGGCAATCCAGGAACCAGGAGCTGCCCGTCTAGCCTGAGGTGACCTCTAAAATCCCCCGTGTGCGGAACTCCAGAGCAGGCGTGCCAGTTGGAGGCAGAGCGTGCGCTGGAGGATGGTGAGCCTGCCTAGGTTCCATCACTGCGCAATTCTGTGTAGTAACAGATTCGAGACAGCGATACTGGGGCTCTGGAAATAATGTCACCTATAACTCTGAGTCCAAGTCTTGCCTTCCAGCAAGTCTTACCTCAGTAAAACACTGAGAACCCAAGTGACCAAAACAGCCTGGATGCAAACGAGTATTAGTGAGTAACAGAGTCAGGATGATGAAAATACAAAACCTCACAGGACTGGGAAAGACACTCCCTGACCCACACCTGGCTAGAGATAGCAATTTCTTTGTGATGAAGGAGTAGAATTAACACTAGAAACACATGGAATTGTGTTGGCTTTTCATATATATTTATGATGAAGCTAATGGTTTGGTGAACCATACATAGTTCTTTTCACAGGGCTGTGGGTCCCATCATGTTCAACGCATTGAAAAATAATAATGCTAAGCTCTGAAGCATATGAGCTCTGGAGTCAAATTGCTTGGGTTCGAATCTCGGCTCTGCCACTTACAACCTGGGAGGTCTTAGACCACCTAAGCAATCTGAGACTAAATTTCGTCTCTGGTACAGTTGAGATTATTATGGTCTTCATGCGGTTGTTGCAAGGATTAAAGGAGATAGTGCACACAAAGCATTTGGCATAATGCCAAATGCGTACTATGTGTGAAATAAACATAATCTGTTATTGTTATTTTTTATTATGTATTATTAAAGGTAGGTACCTGTAATGTACCTTTAGGTGACAAATGGACCCAATTAATGGTTAGTTGAGTTGGTCAATTTATGAGCAGAATGGGTTGGACCAGGTAGGGAAATCCTTCTGCCCACCCATCCCCCTCCCTCACCAGAGGTTGGTGACTGGAACTGGGTTTATTCCTCTCCAGGTATGTTGCATGCGAATCGTTCACATACTTTGTTTCATTCGACCCTCATCAAAACTCTTAGAAACAAGTTTTCTTCCCCCAATTCTGCTGATGAGGAAACTGAGTTTAAATGATTTGCTCAAAGTCCTACAGCCAGAAGGTGGGAGTCCCAGAACTTGAACATTTGTTTCCTGGTTTCAAGCCCAGGACTCTTCCCATGATAAACCAGCAGTGAAACATGCCTGCCATTTTGGGCCTCCTGGGACAAAAATGCCTTTAAACTGCCCGTCAAAGCAGCCACATTTCTCAGAGGCAGAAGTGCCTCATGCGTGGAGGGCGACAGCAGGTGCTTGGCTGTAGTCACAATGGCCCCTTTTGTCACCAGCCTGGGCCCTCTCTTTCCATGGGCCAGGAAGGGTCCATTGTAACCCCTCATGCTCTCTCTCCCCCTCTGTTCTCCTCCTTGCTCTTCCAAACAGAACTCGGCTGCTAGCACACCACAGCTTAAAACCAGGGAGCAGCTTCAGGGAAACCACTTCTCCAGGATTGGGTTGACAACGCCAACTGTGCTGTCAGCCTGCAAACTCCAACAAATACTAGCCGTCTGCAGCAGCCAGATTCAGAAACTCAGGCTAGACCTGGCTGGCAGTCATGGAACCGCAGCCTGGGAAGGGGCAAAGCAAACCAAGAAGAGGCCTGGGGTTGCCATTTGCAAGATTCTCGCTAAAGCAGCCTCTGCTAACCTCATAAACTTAGCTCCCGGAGGATTTCTCTCATGCCGTCCTGAAGATAAGAGTTCAGGGCTAAATTGGAAGCAGATGAAATTGGTTGTACTTCTTTCTGTCCCCCCACCGAGTTGTACAGGCTCCCCAACCCAGGCACTGCCTCCCTTCCCAGACCAAACCTCTAAATCTTTACACTTTTCTCATCCCTGGTCAGAATTTAACTCAGTTATGACTTTCATGAGTAAACACCAGACTCTAGACGTCAAACACCTGGAAATTCTACCAATCCTAGATCCCTGACTCTTGCTTCACGCTTATTATTCTGAGTAGATGAGATACTGATAGAATTATTTCAAGCCACAAAGACTGAATCTGTCAAAATCCTAACAAAAATAAGCCAACAAATATGGAAAACAAAACAATGGCCTACAGACTAGAAATGCTCAATGTGTATCCCAGTCCCCAAGAAAGGAGAGGCCCAGGAGAGCGGTAACATAGGCCCACTGCTCTCATTCCCAACGCAAGGAAAGTGATGCTCAAGGTGCTGCAACAAAGGCTTCTATCATACGGAGCAAGAAATGCCTGAGGTCCAAGCTGGATTTTGAAAAGGGAGAGGCACGTGAGATCTAATTGCGATTATTTGTAGCCTACTAGAGTACTCCAAAGAATTTCAGAAGAAGGGTAGTCTATGTTTTATAGACAACAGTAAAGCCTTTGACTTTGTGGATCATGCAAAGCTATGGGCTGCTCTGAAAGAAACGGGCGTGCCTCAGCACTTGATTATCCTGATGCATAACCTGTATCGTGGACAAGAAGCCACTGTCAGGACAGGATATGGAGAGACAGAATGGTTTCCCAGAGACAAAGGTGTCAGACAAGGGTGCATTTTATCTCTGTTTAATCTATATGCAGAACATATCATATGAAAAACTGGGCTAGACTGAGATGAAGGAGGAGTGAAAATTGGTGCAAGAAATATCAACAATCTAAGACAAGCAGATGACACCATCTTGCTGGCAGAGAGCAGCAATGACTTGAAATGACTTTTGGTGAAAGTGCAAGAAGAAAGTGCCAGAGCAGGATTTTATTTGACCATCAAGAAGACAAAAATCATGACTCCAGAAGAACTACACAACTTTAGCGTAGACATTGAAGACATTGAAATCGTTAAAGAGTGTGTTTACCTTGCTTCAGTCATCAATTTAAATGGAGACTGCAGCCGAGAAATCGAGAGAAGACTGCGACTCGAAAGGACAGCAATGAAGGAATTAGGAAAGAGCATCAAGTGCGAGGAAGTGTCGTTAGAGACTAAGGCCGAGACGCTCCGCACCATCGTGTTCCCGATTACTGTGCACGGCTGCGAAAGCCGCACGGTGAAGGAGGCTGACAGGAAGAAAATGGATTCGTTTGAAATACGGTATTGAGAGCTCTACAGACACCCTGGACGGCCAGAAAGACGGACACTGGGTCCTGGAGCAAATGAAGCCTGAACCATCGCTGGAGGCACGAATGATAAAACCCAGGCTGCCCTACTGTGGGCACATCATGAGAAGGCAGATTCTTTGGAAAAGACAATAATGCTGGGAAAAGTAGAAGGCAGCCGGAAAAGAGGAAGACCAAATATGAGACGGATTGACTCCATCAAGGAGGCCGTAGGCCTGAGTGTGCAGGAGCTGAGGAGGCTGTTGAGGGACATTGTGGACATCACTCATTCATAGGGTTGCCAGAGTCAGAGCTGACTTGATGGTACATAACAACAGTAAATGCTGCCTGTAAATTGAGAAGGAGTATGATTAGGTTAATAAGGATTTATTCATTATACTTCAGAGCATCAAAACTAGCTGGCTCAATAAAAAACAAGATGTAAAGAAATTCTTACCTAATATTAAGCCTAAATCTTTGTACATATCAAAAATATAAACAGATTGAGAGAGGTTATATAAACTCATAGATGACAGATCTATAATAAATATAAAATTAAAAATTAATTATTATGAGAAGTTGAGGATAATATTATTCTTTTGAGATAAGCAGCATGGAAGGCGATCTCAATGGTCTTTCACCAACTATCTCTCGTTTTTTTCCTCAGGAAAAGAACCTTGGGATAGAAAAACTACTGATTTGACCTAATACTATTTTTGTTTCAATAATCATACTTGCCAACAACTATTCTCTACTTAGTCATTTATTGTGTTATTCCTGTCTTTTACCCATTCAGTAATTCTTTCTAACATTGAGTCGTAATCCATAACCAAATGGCACCGGCTACTGCTAAGGGGAGAAAGTTGGGAATGGGCAGGGTTGAGGGGCTGACCCACAATAGGTGACCAACAGATCCAATCTCAGTGGCCAAGTGGAAGGTTCCAAATGTGGGTTCACTCTGGGACACTATTCCAATCTGTTTGAGATTTGGGGGCAGGGTGGGGGGACGTTCTGGTGAGCAACTCATTGGCCTAAGGTAAGACTAGGCAGAGGTGACATTTGAGGCACACTGTCACAGCTCCAGTGCCTCATTTAGCTCAGACAGTGTGCCAAATGCTGACTGCTTGTACAGTGCACAGAGCTCAGGAGCAGGCGGCCAACTGTGGACGAGAATGCTCTTGGCGTTGGAGTAGGTAGACCAGTCAGACCTCACGACTCAAGTTACAGAAAACCCAACCAGACCGAGTTACATGATAAAGATGATGGATCCACTTGGGTTACTGAAATGACCCGAGGTAATCAGCCTTCATATATGGCTTGATCAGGGCTGCAGCGTTCCTCTGGGATTCTCCTGGCCTGCTCCCTGCTCCTTACACTGGCTTCCCTCAGGATAGTGAACAACCGCAGTAGTTCTAGGCATCGCAGTGAATGGAAGAGAGGAAGGATGTCCTTTCCCAGAAGTCCACAGCATATGACTTCCATGGTCTGTTTGCTAGTGGTCTGTCATGTGTCTACCCTGAACCAATGGAATTTTGTGGTTAGCTTAGGCCTGAGCCTTGGGACCACGTTTATTGTGATGGTAAATTTTATGTCAGCTTGACTGGGCCACAGGGCACCTAGATATTTGGTCGATATATATTCTGGTGTGTCTGTGAGGGTTTTTCTGAATGAGACTAATATTTAAATTGGTAGACAGTGTAAAGCAGATGGCCCTTCCTGATGTGAGTGGGCCTCAACCAATCAGTGAAAGGCCTGAGTAGAACAAGAAGGCTGACCCTCCCCAGACTAAAAGAAAATTCTTCCTGCTTAATGGCCTTTGAATTGAGACATCAGCTTTTTTTCTGCCTTCAGTTTCAAACTGAAACATTGGCTTTTCCTGGGTCTCAAACTTGCTAGCCTTCAAACTGGAACTACATCATTGCCTCTCCTGCTTCTCAGACTTTCAGACATGCACTGGAACTAAATTGTCAGCTCTCTTGGGTCTCCAGCTTGCCAGCTCACCCGGCAAATCTAGGGACTTGCCAGATCCATAATTGCACAAGCCAATTCCTTTATATATTCTCTTTATATCTATATCCATGCATACATGCTATTGGTTCTGTTTCTCTGGAGATGAATGACTCCACGTTTATTAGTAGGAGACCCTGACTAACACATTTGTTGTTCAGGAAAGGGCTTTAGTATAATCAAGGGTACTAAAGGTGCTTGGTAAAACTACTGCTTTAGCCCAGTCATCAACTGCTTGAACATGGCAGTATCATTCCCTCATAGAAGGGAAATCGTATCTCAGGAGACTCAGCAGCCTAGAACTGGTTCTAGACACTGGAATGGAGGGCAGGAAGCCAGACATCGTCAGAACTGACGCAGACGCTCGGTGGAGTTCAGCCTGCCGTGACGAACTTCAGTGGATGTAACTAAAGTGGAAGGACAATAATGCCACCACGGTGACTGGCACTGGCATTGGAGTAAGCCTTTGTCTGCTTTGCCGTATTTAGCCCTCGTAAGAAGCCTGTGAGGTGGGTCTGATTGTCCATAATTTATAGCCGAGGAGGCTGAGTCTTCGGAATGGAGTCCCCTGCCCTACATGCCTGGTCGCTCCTCTGCGGTGGACTAGGGAAAGCAGGCACTCAGAGACGTGCACCTCGTCAGACCCGGCGCTCCGTGATCTGGAGCCGGTTCTTGTGATCTCAGCACTGCACGTTCCGACAGGCCTGCCCTGCGCCGTGTGGGCTCAGCGCTAACATTCCCTGCTGGCACTGTTGCTGCTGAAGTTTTCCGTTGTTCCATATGTAAATGACATCTAGTGACGAGGAGGTTCTTGGCATCGTCACCCACTTTGATGTCTTTCTGGAAGTCCATGAGCTCTTTCTTAATGTTGGCAGAAGTTTTAACACTGCGAGACTTTAAAGAATTTTTGAGCAAGAGAATTCTCTCCATGTGCACTTGATAACAGCTGCCCCTCAGTGCTCCAGTAGCTGGAGGACTTAAAGAAATGAGGATTTGCAGCTGGTTACAGCATGTTATTGCTGGTTTTGTTGGCAGAGAAAAACATGTAACATGTGCTTGCTATATTAGCAATTCAATTCATATGCCTTTGTCTCATTTTTTATAGAAAATAAAAGAAATGCACATATCCAAGTAAAGGAAATTAAGAGTGGATTGGAGAAACTACAAAAATGAACACAGTTATGTGAGAAAAGAAGTTATTGTCTGATACAGGGTAAATATTTTCTTAGAATCACAAGAAATGGCTTGTAACTAACCCTAGAAAAACAAAACAAAAACTTGTAGAATTACTGGTGCAAATTTATTTTTAAAAGTCTCCAAATCATTGCCAAAACCATTGTCTCTATTTAAGTGCCCATTTGCAGAACTATTCTGAATTGAAACAGCCTTTAGAATCTTCATGCCTGGGTAAACCCAACGGAGCCTTTGCCGTAAGATAAATGGAAAACCAAGCACATATATGAACTGGGCACATAGACAATTAATGTTCGGATTGAACCCTGGACAGGTTGATCTCCACAACGTGTGCTCACGTAGGGGCTGAACATCAGCCCTCCTGTTACATAAGGGCTTCTGCCCCATCCTTCCCCTTCGCTTTAGAGACAAACTTCATAACAGGGTCGTGTAGACTTGCTGCCACCATTCTGTACCTCTCACTCACGCACAGCTCAGTCCCCCGAATTCTGGCTTCCGTTCCCATGCTTCAGTTGAAACTACGTTCTGGCACGCCACCAATGATATGCTTCCCAAACTAGAGCCTCTTTTCTTCTTCAATCTCTGCACCTCTCTGTGCCTGTGATGCTCTTGGCCCCTCCAGAAACTCTCCTCCATTGGCATCACTTTTCTCCTGGTTCTTCTCCTAATTGTTGACGGCTCCTCGTCAGTATCTGTTCCCTTTTCTCTTACCACCTCTGTTAAGTGTTATCCCAGCTTTCATCCCCGGCAGCCGCATCCAGCACTAAACCTAATGCACAAATGACTCCCCAACTCGTGTCCAAACCAGATCATGTCAGGAATTCTAGATTTGACTTTCCCTGTAGCATTTCAAACTGAACCTGCCCACCATTGGACTATTAGTTCTTATCTCCTTAAGTTTAAAGATTTATTTAGGGATCATTGATAGTGTGATAATGTCAAGTTGTTCTATCCAAGACAATCCCAAGGTGGGAGCTTTTTTGTCGTTTTTCTAGAGGATGTTATGGTTTTTAAGTTTAAGTGTGGAAGAAGAGTGGATGTTGATGTGGGAAGCCTAGGGGGTGGACTACAGTGGACATTTGTTAAGATTCTGACTGCCCTGTACTTTTCACCTTTGCTATTTTGTGAAATTTCCAGATTTATGAATCCCACTACCCCAAGAGAGAAACCCAGACAACTCACTTTGCCACCCTCTGTATCAACTAGGGCATAGGCGGGTGACTTTCACCCACCAGATTCACCTGTCTGAGATTTCAATATACAAGTTAGAAATTTGAAACAGGAAGTTCCACCTGGAATTTGTCCTTGCTGGTGAGAGTGACAGCTGAAGCATGCAGTTCTTGGAGGGTATAGTCTGTCCTCACACACAAGTGACACTGGTGCTGGTGGCAGTAGAAGTTACTGCTACGTCTGTGTAAATGGTAGCACTTAGGACTTGGTGACACCAGTGGCATGATTTTCTCATCAGCACCACATAGCGTTATGATTTTGGGCCTCTTCCTGGAAGTCTGGCTTTGAGCTTAGTTCTCAAGCCCATGTGATATTCTTTAAATAAACTCCTCTCCTGCCAATTTCTGTTGCTTACAGCAAGAACCTTGACTAACAAACACTCAGGGAAGTGTGAGAGGGAGAAGGTCTTGAACGAGAATTACACCCAGGGTCATCATGAATATCCAGATAGGCTGTGAACTGAACCCTTCTGGCGTGCCAATCACGTAGACTAAGGCGTGAATGGAAACTCCTGGCGATGTGTAACCTCTCGGGTCCCAATAACCTTTGCTATTGCATAGATGCTACTCTGTCTCTACCCTGATCTGACCTGACATTGTACTTTCTACTTAGCACTTCTTTCAAAATTGTGGTTAAATACATATAACATCAGATTTACTATCTTATCGTTTACTTATTATCATTTTTAAGTGTACAGTTCAGCAATGTTAAATACATTCACATTGTTGTGCAACTATCACCACCATCCATCTCCAGAACTTTTTCATCTTGTGCAACTGCAACTCTGTACCCATTAAACAGTAACTCACCATTCCCCCTCCCTCCAGCCGCTACTCTGGATACCTCATATTAAGTGAAATCATACAATGTTTGTCTGTGACTGGTTTATTTCATTCAGCATAATGTCCTCAAGGTTCATCCATGTTGTAGCTTGTCTCAGAATGTCCTTCCTTTTAAAGGCTGAATAATATTCCATTGTATGGAGATACCACATTTTGTTTATCCATAGATTCATCAGTGGCTACAGGGTGGGTTGCTTCCACCTTATAGTTGTTGTGAATAATGCAGCTGTGAACATGGGTGTAAACACTTAGCACTTATAATAATGACTATCCCTTATGTAGCACTTACTATGTATCAGGAACTACTCTAGCATATATTAACTCCTTTAAAACTTGCAACAACCCTACAAGTTGGGAACTGTTATTATCCATATTTTACCAGTGAGGAAACAAAGAGTTACAAAACCCTTATAAGGGTTAGGGAACTTGCTTCTGGTTACCTGAATCCTGGTGGTAGAACCAGGATTCAAACACCCAGTCTGGCTGTTGGGTCTAGATGTTCCCCTATATTCCTCTGAATGCGCTGCCTTTGGACCATAGTCACTTCCTCGGAGGAAGTGACTGTTGCTCAATGTGCTGTTCCTGCTCAGGCATGGTGTCCCACTGACCTTTGATGGCTGCTTCCTTCTCACCGTTTACATCTCAGTGTAAACGTCGTTCCTCAGAAAGGCCCTTCTTGACGGCCCGTTACTCTACGCGGTACCTGTTTTCAGTCCATACACAGCCCTTGTTACTCTCTAATCTTTTGGTATTCATTTGCTTTTTGTTCACCACCAGTCTCCCTAAATGTCAGTTTAATGTAAACTGAACGTAAATCTCCTCACTAAAATGTAAGCTCTGCGACAGCATCAGCCTCTGCTTATCTTATGCTTCTGTAGACCCGGGCCTAGTACTCAGACTAGCAAATTGCAGGTACTCAGTAAATACTTGTTGACGGAAACAGTGAATGAACGCATAGACGAATAAGCCTGGGCAACTTAGACTCTCACAATAATAATATTAAAAAGTAAAACAAATGTTAATAAAGGAAAAAATCTTTCCGTTGAGCCATGGGTTTAAATAAACTCAAGAAGTAAGTAGAATTGCTAAAATATTCTCTTATTTCTAATGACCACATGATATTCTGATACCTTCTAGCTGCGTTTGCTGATTAGATTAGCTATAATGCGGGCATTGTTTCTACTTTATGGAATTGGAAAAGTTATGACAAGGTTGCTTATTCAGCTTTGTAAAAGTTGAGTATTTAGTTCAAAGAAAGTTGAAGATTGTCTGTAATTTCAGCTGGAGTTAAAGTAAGTGAAAGGTTTTCCTTTCACCCCCCACATCAGGAGTGCAAAGACCACCTGGACAGGGAGCGCTCCCCCCTCTGCTGCCGTCACAGGGGCGGTCTGTGTCGCCATGCCGCTTCCGGACAGAAAGCAAGGCAAGATCCTCGAAGTCATCTACTACCCTTCTGTCTCCCTTTATTGACATTTCTCTCCCTGTAGAAGAGAAATTCCTATAGAAGAAAGAAATTTCTGTAGAAGAATTAGGGCCAAAAATAGTCTAGAATAAAAAAAACCCTAAAAATTGGAAATGATATGGCAGAAAACACCCAATTTTCTACAAGATCTTCTGCTCCAGGTCTGGCCTGGTGGCATAGTGGTTAAGTTCACATGCTCCACTTCGGCGGCCCGGGGTTTGCAGGTTCAGATCTCGGGCGTGGACTTACGCACCACTTGTCAAGCCATGCTGTGGTGGCGTCCCATATAAAGTAGAGGAAGATGGGCACAGATGTTAGCCCAGGGCCAGTCTTCCTCAGCAAAAAGAGGAGGATTGGCAACAGATGTTAGCTCAGGGCTAATCTTCCTCACACACACAACAAAAGATCTTCTGCTCCTATCAATACCTTTAAAATGTGCTGCCCAAACTAAGCTGACCATTTTCTTTTTCTCTCTCATATAAACATGTTTTTCCACCTGTAAAATAGAGAAAATGTTTACTTTGGAATTCATTATGATAATAAGAACCATTGATGTTCATTTTGGACTGGAAAGTTCTCAAAGATCCTCAAGTAAAAGACCAGAAAGATAGCATTTTACATGTTTTAGACACTTAAGAACTGCCACATATGCGGTGCGTGACTAAACTGCAGCACGTAGACGACTAACGCAGCGAGGTGCAAAATTAGGATCCTAACACGTTAGAAATTAGGATATTTACATTGTATCTCAGGGCTAGGAATTGAGATGTTCAATCAAAATCTATTTGATATCACGACCAGAATAGAAACATTGTCCTCTTAGTGTACTTAAGGAACCGGCAAAGAGCAAGACTATCCACTTGCCTGCTTCACGGACAAGGAGTTCGTTCCACTGCGAAATGATCTATTCAATTTTCCTCACTAAAGTTGAATGAAATATAATGCCCATACTGATTGTCAACTTTGCAGATTGAACTCCTTATGGGAAGAGAGGGAGTCATCCCCGTGTGCCAGGTCACAGCCTCGTGCCTGGTGGGTGCTCGTCACTGACTAAGAGATGAGCGACCGAGTAGATCAGCAATAAAGCATATCTGCAGCTGGGCAAGGACTGGACTAGGGCAACAGAGAAGGAAAGCACACGTTCCAAAGGATGGTAAAATCTACGAGGTGGTTTTTTTTTTTTTTATTGTTTTGATATTTGTTGTGCAAAAAGTGAGACAAAGCTCTTTGTTAATGGAAAAAATGATTATAAATAAACCAGCAGAATCTGAGACATTAAAACTTAAGGCTATATAGCTTCTTCTGGCCCTGGTTACCAGGTTTGGGGTGATTCTGCAGTGGGTGTAAAATGCAGGAATTAAGGCCATGGGTAATACAGTGAGATAGAGGGGGGAGGGAGAGAGAGGGAGGGATTCTGTTCACAAGAAGACAAAAAATCTAGAATATCAAGCTCAATCCAAAGGAAGTTGATTCCCCCCAAGAAAAGGAGGCAGAAGCCAAGCATAAGGCAGGCCGAGAGAGCAGAGTTCAAGTGAGGTCCCCCTGAAGGGCAGACAAGATTCCTCTGGTCCTCACGATTAACTGGCCTGGTGGGCTGACACATGTCATTATGGCAGAATGACCTCCATTAACCTTGCTGTGTTCTTAAGAACAACTAGCTTTCAGTTAGAAAATGGCAAACTCCTTCCCTTTAATTCATATGTTGTAGAGGGGACCCTGGGTTCCTTGTCAAGCCACAGTTTTCACTATTACTGCTTTTTGTTAAAATACCATCTCTTGTGGATGAAGAAAACGTGGAATAATTTTGAGGAAGAGCATGATCTCATCAGAGTTGAACATAATAATAGTAAATGGATTTTTCCACTGTGTAGGCAGTGCCCAACCTATGAAGGGGTTCCGTTCCAAAAGTGCTTTGGAACTTGGAATGAATTTTCCCCCAGGAAATAGAAATAGGAATTAGAATCCCAGTTCCAGCCCACAAGAGCTGGTTAGTCCACAAGCGAGCCGAGCTATAGTTGTAGGGGCCATATTTTCTGAACCCAAAATTGAGATCCATGACTTGACGAGTACACATGTTCTTACTGAAACAAAAGAACAGAATATTGAAATTGGATTTGTACTGGGAGATCCAGGATGTACTGCACTGTAGCACTTCAAATGCTACTCTGTTTCTAAGGAGAATGGGAGCCCAGTTTCAACATCAGGCCTCAGGATCACATTCTTCCTGCTGCTGTCTGAACCGCCCTCCTCTCTTCCCCCCACCCTGGTTTGAAGCCTCAGGAGGTGGCCCCACCACTGCTGTGGTGACTGGCCTGTTCCAGGCCCCACAACTCTTTGTTCCCTCAGCTGATCCCACATTCCTTCTTCCCACAGGCTCAGTCCCACCCCAGGCTTTGGGAATAATCGCAACCTTGAGCCAAGGACCTCTAAGGCCTGGCCTAGTCTCACCAACCATCTTGCTCATCCCACACTCACTCTACAAACTAGTCGCAGCCACTGTGAGTTTTACTGGAGCATCCTGGTCCCATCGCTTGGTCCCCGATCTGCTCCCGCCCATGAAGTTCTGACTCTCTTTAGGCACCTGTGGCCAGAACTGTGCAGCTGGCTGCCTGCCCACCTGCACCTCCGCTTGTTGCCAGCTCTCACCCCACAGCTGTCTCAGTCTAGCTTATTTGCGAATTCCAAAGACCCCCCCCCCAGCCTAGAGGCTTGGTGCTGCCCAGCCCCGCACCAAACAGGGTCAGGAGAGGAAAGACTTTGGGGCCAGATACACTCGGTCTGAGTTCTTTCTAACTTGGCCATTTACTAGTTGTGGGACTTGAAACAAATTAATCACATTTTCTGAGCCCCAGTTTTCTAATGGTTGAAATGGGGATGATAATTATAGCTGTATTTTTAGTGTTTACCACGTGCCAAATACCGTTGTAAGGGCTTTGTATGTGTTAACTCATTTAAACCTCACGATCACAGTCTGGAGAAAATGCTATTACTATCCTATTTTACAAATGAGGAAAGGGAAGCACCGGGACGTCAGTAATGTGCTTACAGAAACACTTTCATAAGTGATGGAGCCACGATTCTAACCCGGTGTGACTTCAGATCTGTACTCTCAACCTCTAGAAATAACACGCGTGAGGCTCCCAGCACAGCCTCGGGCATGCAGGAGGCCTCAGTGGGTAGATCACTGCTATTTGCTGTTGCTGTCAGCCCAGGTCTCCCCCTCCCAGGAGACATGTTCAGGAAGTAGTTGTTGCCCTAACCAGTAAAGTTGTGTTACTAAATCCATAATCCTGGGGTCAGTACATGTGGCCTTCCCTCCTCTACCCCAAGTCCAGAGTCCCAGTTGTGTGAGAGGATTTCAGCCCTGGGTTGCTCATTCCTTCATTTACCCATTCAGGCAATTATTAAATGAAATTTCCTGTATCCTTGCTGCTCTGGATACTGTGGACACAACAACTGGTTGTGTGGATGGATGGATGCAGCCTCTCCCCTCTTTGTTTTTACAATCCAGTGGGAAAACCAATTAAATCATACCCAGTAAATGTAAAATTACAATTGGCAAGGGCTCCGAAGGAGGGTGTAGAGTGCTATAAGCCTGTCATTGAATTTGATGTAACCAGATAATCAGGGAGGGTTCTGGGAAGAACTGGTATTTACCTGAGAACTGAAGGATGAGTAGGAGGCAGTGGAAGATGAGGAGAGCATTCCAGGCAGAGAACAGCATGTGTAAAGGCCCTGAGGTGTAAGGGAGCATGATGTGTAGAAAGCCAGGGAGGCTACAGCAGAAACTGTACGGGTGAGACGAGACTGGAGGACGTACACAGGGACCAGACCATCGAAGCCTTGTAATCCTCAGTGGGGTTGCGTCTTTACACCAAGAACACTGGGAAACTGTTGATGGGTTTTAAAAAGAGGTAATTTGGGGGAGGGAGTGACACGATCCAGGTTATGCTTTGAGAAGATCACTGGTTTCACGCTACAGAACAGAGTGGAGGAGAGGCCAGAGATGGAGAGAAGTAGAGGGTTCCTGGTCTGGACTTTTCCATTTGAAAGACTCTGGCTGAACTTTCTTTGCTGACCTGGTTGCTGATTGCTCTCAGGGAGTCTTGCTAGAAGGTTTAGCTGATAATCCTGGCTTGAGACTAGGTAAGATTTGCAGATGTCTAACAAGCCTGATTCTGGGGCCCTCCTGTGGGTTTAAGGGCGAGGCCCTTCCTGCCAGCTGTGGTGTCCAGTACTTGCCTGGTTGCTGCTTCTGACTCTTGGGTGAGGATGCTGTTTCCTGGGGGTATTCACATACTGTTGCCAATAAATCACAAAATAGATCTGTATCCCTGACCATCATCTCTCTAAAGAGTCTATGACTTTCAGGCAAAGGTCTGGCAGCTTTTCTTTTTTTTTTTTTTTGTGAGGGAGATCAGCCCTGAGCTAACATCTAATGCTATCCTCCTCTTTTTTGCCGAGGAAGATTGGCCCTGAGCTAACTTCTGTGCCCATCTTCCTCTACTTTATATGGGATGCCGCCACAACATGGCGTGACAAGGGGTGCGTCGGTGCGCGCCCGGGATCCAGGCCTGCGAACCCTGGACCGCCACAGCGCAGCGCGCGCACTTAACCGCTTGCGCCACCAGGCCGGCCCCTCGCAGCTTTTCTTAATTAGAGGTTGATTTGTAAACACCAATGTCTCAAAACAGAAATGAGAATTAATTTCATATTAAAATATTCAGTAACACCAAACTGAAGGAGAACATTGAGAATTCTGAAAATCTTGCTTCTTGGGTTCCTTATCTAAAACAAGCCAATCTAATTCCAAAACCTTCTTAACACCAAAGTTCATCTTTGCCATAAAACCATTTATCTCCTTTAACTGTCTGTATGTCAAAACAGAAGTACCTCAAATAAGATTCTTAAAACACATCCTAATACGTTTTACTGCTATAAACAGACGACTTGGGACATCATAGCAAATTGGAAAACCTCCTGCTATGGAATGAATGGACTGTGGAGAGATTGATTAGGTACCAACGGCTTATCAGAAATTAAAATAAAGGATTGGACATGCTGCTTGATCCCAATCACTTGCCACCATGGCATGCCTCATTGCTTCAAAATGAATAAAATGCCCAAAAGGCCCGTTCTCACCCTATAAATACAGAGTGCGGTGGGAAGGGAAAATCAGGGTCATGGTGCACACATTTGCAGCTGGGAATTTGAGCCCAGTCAGGCTGGATTCTGGAATCCATTAGCTTTGACAGGCCATCTGTCATTTCAGAAGGTAATTTCCCCTTAAATTTGCAATTAGGCCTGGGATTTGGCCCACGACCTTGATGTCACAGAGTATCAATTACACCGGGCGGCAGGCAGCACAGCGCATGCCTCACCCCGTAACAGAGCGGGCTGGAGTCATCCTCTTTTGGGTTCTGCGGAGTTCAGAGAGTCCAGAGTGCTGGTTCATTTTGCACTTTGCTACGTGGTCTTGTGGGTTGTTCTTTAATTGTTTCATTTGTTTAAGTCTTATCTCTCTCCAGAGATTAAATGGACCTTCTTTTTTTTTTTGTTTTTGTGAGGAAGATCAGCCCTGAGCTAACATCCATGCTAATCCTCCTCTTTTTGCTGAGGAAGACCAGCTCTGAGCTAACAACTATTGCCAATCTTCCTCTTTTTTTTTTTCCCAAAGCCCCAGTAGATAGTTGTATGTCATAGCTGCACATCCTTCTAGTTGCTGTATGTGGGACACGGCCTCAGCATGGCCAGAGAAGTGGTGCGTCGGTGCATGCCCAGGATCCGAACCCGGGCCGCCAGTAGCAGAGCGCGCTCACTTAACCGCTAAGCCACGGGGCTGGCCCTAAATCGACCTTCTTGAGGGTTGGAATACCAGCTCCCTGCCATATGCCTCTTTTCTTTCCTCCTCATCTCCTGGAAACATACTTCGCTCCTAGTAAGTTCTCAGCAATTCCTTTTGTCATTGGGAGGGTTCTGTCTGCCTCCGGTAAGCAAAGGAGGATAAATTCTGCATGAATATAAGTAAGTTTTGTTTTAATCGTTCATTCGAGCCTTTGTTTTCTGCCTGTTACATTCTAGGTGCTGTGCTAAGTATTGTGGGTATAAAGATGAGTTAACACACCAGCGTGACTCTCAGAGAACTCACTGTGTCCTTGTCATTGGACTGACTGACATGGTTTTTTGACTCATTTCAAGTAAATCTATCCAAGTCACATAGCAGAGACCACCACAATTTTTTTTTTTTGGACATAAAGTGAAGGGATGCGTTAGTCATAGAAAGTTCACCAATAGTCTGTACAAGGCCCTTCTCTTGTTTTATTTTATTTTATTCTTTTTTCTTCCACTTCCCCCTCACTCCCTACTCCCAAGAACCTTCTTCCCCCACCCGTAAGCACCCCCTCCAGTACGTTAGGTACGCGTCCTTGGATCTGTATGGGTCTTTGAAAAATACAGAGTGCTGTTAGGTGTGTGTATTTTAAATTTACATCAAGAGTATTGTGCTGTAGATCTCATCCTGTTTCTTAATTTTTAAAAAATGGCACCCAATGTTTTAAGGATGAGTGGCTGTTTCTGACGGTACCTCTAGCTCATTGCTCCGTCTGCTCCACAGTCCCCTACCGGAGGCAGGCACCCTTGTTCTCATCCGTTCCCTGCGTTAAGCCCCAGCTTGCCTCCACTTTCCGCGCCCGCAGAGAAAAAGCCATAAATCACCTGGGCCGTGTTCGTTGGTGCTGGTGCTCTCTGGGAATCTCTTCCCAGGAGTGGGATTTGTGGGTCTGGGGTCATGTGCTCACCTGAGTTCACTGTGTGCCGCCACATCACTCTCAGACGGCTACACTGTTCACACTCACAGCAGCCCTCCCCTCTCTTCGTATTTATCAGGTTTGTATCTAGAATAATAACGATAATAACGTCCACTGCTATTCACTGACCATCTGCTTCCTGCCAAGCTCTATGCTAGTTGCTTTAGGTGCAGGATCCAAAATCCTTACATCTTTGCAAGGCACATATCAACGTCTTGGTGACAGGTGAGGATGCTGAGATTCAGAGAGGGTGAGTTCCTCACCAGGGGCACACAGCTCTCTGCACAGAGGCAGGATTTAAGCTGACATTGGTCACTGGTGCTGAGCTCAATGTGATTTGAAAACCATGTATTAGCTAATGTGCTGGGTTTGTTTTATTAAGATAGCATAACTGGCTGTGATGGGGGGACACTGGTCGAGAACTCACCTTGAGATGAGTGGGTCGCCCTTTGCAGAGTTTTTCCCATGATAGTGGGGCGCTCAGAGAGCCATGGAAATTTGTATACGCAACTATAGCTGAAATAAAAATGAGATCTTGCACTATTCCCGCACAAGTACAACAACATAAACAAAAGCTTCTAAGTAGTCTCAGTATAAAAGGGCTGACTTCTCTGGAGACCTCTTTATAAGAATAGTATTTTTGTACTGTTTTTTCTTAGGGCTTCACGGTATAAATGGAAATGTTTAGTGGTTGGAGTAGCCCAAGCCTTCTAAGGTGGACTAGAAATTATAGCTGCCAGTTGAGGGTGAAAACTCATTTGTTTAATAAAAAAACTTTTATGGATGCAAAGATGGATGAGGCTCTCTCTCTAGCCTTGAATCTAATGAGTGAAAGGCATCAGTAAATAATTTTGGGACCGAGTAAGTTCTGCACCAGCAAACAGAGAGCTCCTAGGGAAACGGGATAGAAACAGACGCCCAGGAGCAAATGCGGTGACATCAGCTCCTGGCGTCTAACAAAGGGGGCCTCGCCCAGGGATAGCCTCAGCTGCGCCTCCTTGGGCAGTGTGAGAAAACCAGGACTGCAAATGGCAAACAAGCCGGTAGGGTCAAGGCAGGGTGGGGCTGGCTTGGGTCAGAGGGCGCCAGGTCATCCGGGAGTGACCAGGGACTCCAGCCTCGGAGGGAGAAGGGTGAACTCTGGGCTTGCAGGTGGTTGGGGTTTTGTTAGGTTTCCCTAAATTTCTGAGCCTGTCCTCCTGCATCATTTGCTCAGAGAATAACATTACAGGTGTCAGGGGGGCTCATTTTGTAACATTAATCAGAGTGGATTAAAACCTTGCTTTCTTCTGATCTGTTCTGCAGGGGTTGCCTGGGAAATCAAAGGGAGTCACTTTTCAGACAGAAAGACTGCACTTACTGGTTTGAAATACTGAGTTCAGCCAAGTGGTGATTAGACTGCTTCCACTTGCTGCTTCAGAATTATAAAGTTTTAACTGCTCATTTCCTGGCTGCTCCCTCCCTGTCACTGGGCAAACAATCCCCAACTTAGAGGAACAGGTGCTTTTCTGACGTGTTCCTTGAAACAGGGCAGGGGTCCAGTGAAGTATATCATGGATTTCTGCAATGTGTATTCATGTGTGCAGTCTGCAGGAGCCCACTGTGCCATGCCGCCTCGGTGTGGCCTGCTCTGAAAACTGAAGGGTTTTCTTGATTTCAGTTTAAGGAGCATCTTCCTCCTCCTGCTCCTCCTTGGAAAGAGAAAGGGGAGCGTGAGAGAGCACGTGCCCTGTGACTGGAATGCTAATAAGCTCCCAGGCCTGTTCCTAGTTATCTTCCATAACTTAGCAACACGCTGGATGGGAGAAGAAAGGAGCAGAACAATTTAAATTCATTGGTAGGATGTGGGTGGAAAGAGGGGAACAGGGCACTCTGGCGCCCCGGTACAGTAAGAAGAGGCGTTTGCTAGGTGGGGAGAAGAGTATGTGCATGCAGTTCTGCTCCTTTAGTGAAACAAGGCAGAGAGGAGGAGCTGGCCTCCTCCTATGAGTGACAGAGAAGGTGCTGCAAGGATACTTTATGACTGGTAGAATGCCGGGCGAAGGGAGTCTGAATCCTTCCCTATTTGCTTCTAAATGTGTGCAGTTGTGGGCTGGCTAACAATTGATTCCAGCCCGCTAAGCACTGTCTGCGGGCTGACTTGGTTCCCAGCCTCCTGAGCACTGCATGGTCTTCCTTTCAGAATGTCAGGGAAACTTGGCTGTCTTGTTTTTCCTATGGGAAGAAATAAACTGTATGTTTCTTGACCTGGAGATGAATTTCCAACAGCTGCCCAGCGCCCATCTGTGGGCTCTCCAGCGGTGTCCCCCAGGGCTCAGAGAGCACAGAGGGGAAGGACGGCCAGTTGAATAGCTGTCAGGGCCAGGTTTCAAATGGTAGTGAATGCTGACCAAAAATCAAGGAGACGTGTAACAGCGCTTACTGCCATTCAAGGTGAGAGGAAGCCTAGCTTGATAACAATTTGTGAGAAAGAGATTGGGGATTTTGTTGAATCAGAAACTAAGCATAAAACCTGGGATGATCGGGGTGATAAACACCTAACTCTACCTCACGGGTACTCTCCGAAGCACGGGTTCAGGGCAAGGAGAGACAGCTCTTTGTTGTTAGCGTTGATCGTGGGGACCCTAATGCAGAGTGTGGGATCTGGCTCAGTGTCTGCTTCGTAACAAGCAACATGGATTGACTTGAGAACGTCCAAAGGAAGAGTGCAGAGTCTGGGAGTCCTGCCATGCGGGGACATCTGCAGGAATCAGGAGTGTTCAGCCCAAAGAAAAGCCCGAGGGACCCCAGATCCCAGAGGAAAGGTTCTCCCATCTGCAGTACTGTGCCTTGTATAAGTGTTGAATTTCCCCTTGCCTGACTCTTTATTTCCGTCCGTGTGGACCAGCCCCTTCGCAGGGGGAGGTTTCCTCCTGCGCTCTGCAAGGTTGTGCTGGGCAGTCACCAGTGAGCCGTCTACTGTGTGTTAGCGTGACTGCAGCTGCTCTCTCTGGGAAGGGCAGCCTTCTCGCTCCTGCCCAGGTGAGAAGCAGAGGCCATTTGGGGCCCAGAGTATATGCTGGCTCTTCGGTGTTACTGAGTCCCGGGGCGCTCTTCATATTGCAAAGTGTCTTAACCAGATCAGAGCCAGGTGGTAAACAAACACTACAGCGGAGAAGGAAGCTCTGGGCTAGAGGAATATTATTGCCAAGGTATGGAGTACACAAGTTTGACTGTAAAGAGTATCAGGAGAAGGATGTAGGAAAAGGTCAGAGGCAGAAAGCCTTAAATGTCACATCGGTGAGTTTGACTTCTGGTATGTAGGCAAGGGGTAGGGTTGTCAGATTTGGCGAATAAAATACGATGTCCAGTTAAATTTTTGAATTTCAGTTAAGCAACACATAACTTTTTGTATGAGTATGTCCTAAATAGCACATGGGACATAGTCATATTAAAAAATTTGTTTGTTGTTTATTTGAAATTCAATTTAACTGAGCATCCTGTACTTTTATCTGGCAACTCATGCAAGGGGAAGTCACTAAAGTTTTATAGCAAGGGAGTCCTCTGTGTCAAGTTTTGGAAAGACTTTCCCAACTGCTATGCAGCTGAATTAGAGGAGGAAGACACCAGAGTAAGGGCCAGGAAAGGTAAAAACTCTATTCCACCTCTACTTTCAAGACTTCACTTCTGATGCCAGATGTTGGACGGGGGTTTCCCACACCAAGAAATTCTCTGACACCAGCTGGTTGTCCTACAATTTAACTCAGCTCTGACACTGTCTTCCTGGAGGTAGCATCAGATCCCACAGGTTCTGGGCTCAGCCCCACAAGACTGCCCCCCTCCCCCCATTTCAGATGCCACTCTCAAGTCCAGTTGTCACCCTGTGTTTCTGATTGACCAGCCATGAATCAGAGGTTCCCACAACCCCCTCCTCAGCTTCAACAATTTGCTAGAACAGCTCACAGAACTCAGGAAAACAGTTGACTTACTAGATTATACCAGTTTTTATAAAAGGGTACAACTCAGAAACAGCCAGAAGGAAGAGATGCACAGGGCAAGGTATGGGGAAGGGGTGTGGAGCTTCCGTGCCTTCTCTGAGCGTGCCACCCTCCCCGCACCTTCACATGTTCACCAACCCTGAAGCTCTCTGAACCCCTTCAGTTAGGGTTTTTAGGGAGCTTCATTACACAGTCATGATTGATTACATCCTCGGCCATTGGTGATTAACTCAACCTCCAGGCCCTCTCCCCTCCTCGGAGGTCAGGAGGTGGGGCTGAAAGTTCCAACTCTCTAATCATGTGGTTGGTTGCCCTGGCAACCAGGTCCTGTCCTGTGGTTATCTAGGGGTCTCCAAAAATTACCTCATTAACATAAACTCAGATTGAAAGAGCTTGTTATAAATAACAAGACACTCCTTTCACCTTTATTGTTCTGGAGTTATTTCAGGAACTGAGGACAAAAGACCAAATATTGTAACAAAAGATCCTCCCATAGCTCTTATCATTTAGGAAATTACGGGGTTTTAGGAGCTCTGTGCTACATGTGTCCATATGGAACCATGGACATGGATGAAGACAAAAATACATATTTCTTATTATATATTATTATAAATCACATTATTATAGCCTATTAATTGGAAAATGATTGCAGTTGTTCTGGCTTGACTATAAGGACCTTAGTCTGCATTATAGTAAAAACATGAAAGACGGGATGGATTCAAGAGATAAGCTCAATGGCTTGGTCAGCAGGACTTGGTGACTTGGTAGAAGCAGTTCAGAGAAGGAGGCAGAGGAGTGTGGCAGTGACAAGGGTGAGTTTGAGGTTTAGGACCAGTGGCTGGGAGCAGTCATGGAGGAAATAGTTCAGAGGAAGCATGGTGTAAGAGGAGAGAAGGTGGAATTCGAGTTCTCTTGGAGATGTCTCGGTAGACATCAAATGGAAACTTTCAGCAAGAAGGAGAGGCAGAACTAAATTCCAGAAGAAAGAGTGGGTTGGAGCTGTTGGTTGGTAGCCCCTGGATAGTGGTGGCAGCTGAAGCAAGTTGAACAGTGGATGAGCTCTTCGAGGGAAGGAGCAGAGTGAAGTCGAGTAGAGTAGCAGCCCAGGGCAAGGAAGAAAGCAAAGTCTACCGCACAATAAATAGATCTCAGTCTCTAATCTGGGCAAGTGAGTCTGAAATCCCTGTGGCCCAAACATTTTCTTTACATATTCAATAAAGGCAAACAATAAATATGGAGAAATTGTTGTAGTTGTAACGTGCTCCCTCCCCTGAACACAGTGGAGCGATGTGGTCTTCTGTCTGAATGCCCAGAAAGGCTTTCCCTTTGCTCATGGCACTGGTGCTCCAAGGATCATAAGTAAACCTGACAATGCAGCGGGCCCCCAGGCCCAGATCTGGAGTGAAGAAGGGGGCTACAGACAGGAGGCCTGGGGTCCCCCAGTCCTGGCAGGAGTCCTGTACCAGAGCCACGCTGGGCGGTTGGCTCAGCAGCCCGCTCCCTGCCCTGCAGTCCTGCAGAGCCTCTCAGTCACAGCCAACTGTTGATCGGCCCCTTGCACCCCTCACCCCCACTCTCAAGAGACAGTACTTGGACACACACTCAATGCATCAGGCACTCTGGTTTCTCTCAGTCAAGGACACCGGGAGAAAGTAGACCGTGACCATCAGCCATGGACAGCATCCAGGGTCTTAAAAGTAGTTTAATTTATTGGAAGCTTAATGAGATCCTGGAGAGGTTTCTGGCTCCTGTTCAGGTGAAAATCTTTGCGTTTTTCCTGAAATCAACAATCCAAAGAGGCTTATGCACCCCTATGTTCATTGCAGCATTATTCACCATAACCAAGAAGTGGAAGCAACCTAAGTGTCCCTCGACTGACGATTGGATTAAGAAAATGTGGTATATATATACAATAGAATACTACTCAGCCATAAAAAAAGACAAAATCGTCCCATTTGCAACAACATGGATGGGCCTGGAGTGTATTATGTTAAGTGAAATAAGCCAGAAAGAGAAAGACAAACACTGTATGATCTCACTCATATGTGGAATATAAACCAACACATGGACAGAGAAAACTGTACTGTGGTTACCAGGGGCAGTGGGGGTGGGGGGCGGGCACAAGGTGTGAAGGGAGTCATATATATGGTGATGGACAAACAAAAATGCACAACCCAAAATTTCACAATGTTAAAAACCATTAAAACATCAATAAAGAAAAAATCTTTGGGTTTTAGATATTCCAACTGAATGTTAAAGATTTTAAGTGAATGATTCCATTTCGAAGTCTGTGAATAGCGGGACAAAACGAGGCATTCTAGGAGTGCAGCTAGAACTGGTTGGAATACCCCTGCCCCTCATCTTGCATCCCCCACCCACACACTTCTCTCAGTCACAGGATACAGGGAAGCCTCTGCACACCCTGGGAAGCTCTTTGATCTCCAACTTGGCAAATCTCCCACCAAGCCTGGCGTTCTGGGAGGCTGCCAGGCTCCTTCCCCTCCCCCAGGAGCTGCTGCTGGTGACACAGCTGAGGTGGAAGCTGACTGACAAGGACCCGCCAGGGCCAGCTGCTGCGCTCCTCCAGCGCTAATGCCGGTGGCTGGTTGGTGTGCAGATCCTCAGATGAGGCTCACACAGATCCAACCCCTCGGGGCCCAGGCCTTCCTCCAGCTTCCCTCCTGGCTCCCTTGGTCAACTGCATGGAGTGATAATTTTACAATGTCTCAAGAGCTGTGTCTAGCCCTCTGATTTGTGAATTAGTGAAATGCCTGATTGAGATCAAGTACCGGGGATCACACATCTCTGACCTTGTGATCTGAAGTCATTAAGTGATGGCAGACTGTCACATGAAGGCTTATGCTGACACATGGCCCCAGGAGACCAGGAACGATCAGGCGTCAAATGCTGCCTCTGTGGCACTGGATGGCCAAAGCCGTTTTTGAGGTAGGTATTGTTTCCACTTTACAGATGGGGAACTGAGGCTCAGAGCCTTATGCAATCTACTCAGGGTCACGTGACTACTAAGTGTCTACCCTGGGATGAGAACATAAACCCAGCTGACTTCCAGTTCTGAGTTCTGTCTATACTCCATGCTTCTGAGTGGAGCTCTGGTATTGTTTTTCTTCCCCTGGAGATAAAATGTATGTAAAACTGAGCATGTGACTCTGGACACTTACTGCTTCTCTGTTCTAACTGATGGGTAGCAAATATTGATTGTTGGATCAACAGCCTAGAAGACTGACAAAATCTTAGTACTGTCCTAGTAGATAGCAACTTGACTTATTTTTTAATAGAATTTATTTTTTAGAGAAGTTCTATGTTCATAGAAAAATTGAGTGGAAAGTAAATAGATTTCCCATATACCCCCTACTGCCACACATGCATAGCCTCTCCCATTATCAACATCCTCCACCAGAGTGGTACATTTGTTACAATTGATGAACCTGCACTGACACATCATAATCACCCAGAGTCCATAGTTTACAATAGGGTTCACTCTTGGTGGTGTACATCGTGTGGGTCTGGACAAATGTATAATCATCATTATAGTATCATACAGAGTATTTTCACTGCCCTAAAATTCCTCTGTGCTCTGCCTAGTCATCCCTCTCTCCCCCAACTCCTGACAACCACTGATCTTTTTGCTATATCCACAGTTTTGCCTTTTCCAGAAAGTCATATAGTTGGAATCATACTGTATGTAGCCTTTTAGGATCAGCTTCTTTCACTCAGTAATATGTGTTTAAGGTTCCTCTATGTCTTTTCATGGCCTGATAGCTCATTTCTTTTTAGTGCTGAATAATATTCCATTGTCTGGATGTACCACAACTTATTTATCTATTCACCAACTGAAGGACATCTTGGTTGCTTCTAAGTTTTGGCAATTATAAATAAAGCTGCTATAAACATCCATGTGCAGGTTTTCTTATAGATGTAAGTTTTCAACTCCTTTGGGTAAATGCCAAGGAGTATGATTGCTGGATCATATGATAAGAGTATGTTCAGTTTTGTAAGAAACTGCTCAACTGTCTTCCAAAGTGGCTGTACCCACCAAAAGGGAGTGAGAGTTCCTGTTGTTCCACATCCTCGCCAGCATTTGGTGTTGTCAGCATTTTGGATTTTGGCCATTCTAATAGGTGTGTAGTAGCATCTCATTGTTGTTTTAATTTGCAATTTTCTAATGACATATGATGTTGAGCATTTTTTCATTTGCCATGTGTATATCTTCTTTGGTAAAGTGTCCGTTCAGATCTTTTCCCCATTTTTTTAATCGAGTTGTTCGTTTTCTTATTGTTGAGTTTTTTTAAGTTATTTTTATTTTTTATTTTTATTATTTTTTTGCAGAGGAAGATTCGCCCTGAGCTAACATCCGTTGCCAATCTTCCTCTCTTTGTATGTGAGCCGCTGCCATAGCATGGCCACTGACAGATGAGTAGTATAGGTCTGAGCCCTGGAACTGAACCTGGGCCGCCAAAGCAGAGCATGCAGAACTTAACCGCTAGGTCACCAGGGCTGGCCCTTAAGTTATTTTTAATTGTGGTAAAATACATACAACATAAAATTTACCATCTTAACCATTTAAGTGTACAGTTTAGTGTTGTTAAGTATATTCACATTGTTGTGCAACCAATCTCCAGAACTCTCTTCATCTTGCACAACTGAAACTCTGGCCCAGTAAACAACTCCCCATTTCCCCCTTCCCCCAGTCCCAGCCCCTGGCAACCACCATTCTACATTCTGTCTCTATGAATTTGACTGCTCTAAGTTGTATTTCTAAAATAATATAATAAACACATTTTTTTAACCTCAATTTTTTCCTTCCCAAAATGGAATGAAAAATCAAAGCTCCAAGTCTCTTACTTCCCAATGACCTACTAGAGACATGCAGTGACATCTGTGGTCTGCTCCTCACTCAGCGCCACGTTTTCAGCTGTGCCAGTCTCTGCACAGTTCTCCCCGAGCTTCTCGCTGTGTCGGCCAAGCAGCACATGAGGAGGGTAGCAACAGGGAGAGTCCCAGCGAGTGCTCCTGAGCTCCTCGGTGCCCACAAAGAACAGTGGGACAGGATGAAGCGACAGAAAATAATACATATCCCAAGACAGGTTGTCGTCAGGGACTACTGGCTGGGCTTTTAACAAACAGAAACCTGTTTGTTCAAATACTGGTGAGGGTGGGAAATATTCATGGATAATTTTGGAAGCTGTTTCAAGACAACTCAACAGGACTTTTTCATGGATGAGGCCATCGTAAGTCAATGGGGCACAACCTCTGAACTAACTTATAAACAGTTCGCAAGGGAGAAGAAACTAAAGTACACATATAAAGTGTTTCTAACATCTACCTGTCTCTCTCTCTTTACATTTCAGATTACTTTTTGATATCCTGGCTCAATATTTATTAAATGACACTGAGTTCCCTGAAACAGTGTGCTGTTTTATAGTAGCAGCTTCTTAACAGGTAGTAACAAGTATTCCTATTTGCACAGACGTTTTTCACATTTTTGAAGGACAGCCACATACATTTCTTAGACTGGAGTCTCACAACAGCTCAGTGTGGTGAGAAAAGCAGATGGAGGTGTTTCCATTTCCGCTGCCATCGCTCAGGACTACAGAGGCAAAAGTTTTGCTTATTGTCGTATATTTAGTAAGTGGAAGAGTCCAGACTCAATGATAGGTCTTGTGGTTCTAAATCTGATAGGTTTTCCACACAATAAACATTATTATAAAATTGCTCAGGGCTAGGGCAATAATTTAGTATTATGGTCAAATTTGTATAATATCAATGTTCCTTTTTTGAAATAACCACAAATCATCAGAAAGCCAAATAATTCTTAGTATAAGTATGGCCCTTGCAATATTTGGGACATACTTATACTTTAAAAGTATTTATTTTTTATTTGAAATTCAAATTTAACTGGGCATCCTGTATTTTTTTTCTAAACCTAGCTACTCTAATTCTTATGACACTGGTCAGATTCCCACCCAGTTCTATGTATTTGTACATCCCTGTATGGACTTGCATCTGTTTTCCATTATAAACTCATATATGGGGGCTGCCTTGCTCTACCCTTGCCAGGGTCTTATGCATGCATGCCTCTTGTGAAGAGTGTTTGATGTTGATGGAACTTCTGCTTTTATAGCTCTAGTCCACATCTCTGTCCCAACCATCAGATCTGTATATCTAACTGCTTACTTGACACCTCCATCTGGATGTCCTATAAACACCTCCAACTCAACTGTCTAAGGTGCACTTATCTTCTCCACAAACCTGAGCTCCTGCTGCCTCCTCTCTCAGTGAATGGTGTCACCACCCGAGCCTCAACCTTGACATCTCCTCTCTCACTCGCCTTCCAGTCAGCCACCAAGTCCTGCTGACTCTCTACTGAACACGGTTCCTGTTGATTCCATTTCTCTCCATTCTACCATCACTACCCCAGTTAGAGTAATCATCCCCTCTTGCCTGGACCACCCCAATAACCTCCCCACTGATGTCCCTGTCTCCTCACTTTTCCCTTTCTAAATCAGCCTCTGCAGCAGTCTGATGGGGAGATCATTTCAAAATACAAATCCAATTGTGTCACTGCCGGGCAATGAATTTCATTTCCCTCACAACAAAGTCCAAAATCCTTAGCATGGGCTGTAAGCCCTGAAACATGGCTCTGAGCTAGGCTTTCGGGGAACAATAGTGTACCAAACACACGAGCCTTGCCCTCCTGCACCTTCCAATCTAGAGATGGGAGCAGAAAACAAATAAACCAACACGAATAATTAGACTGTGATTTGTGTCATGAAGGACATAGACAAGGTGTCTTGGTTGGGAAGGGCAGGAGTTTTTACTGTAGATAGTGTGGTGAGGAGAGGCCCCTCTGAGGAGCACACAATGTAAGCCAACACCTAAAATATGACACAGGAGCTAGTTCCAGGCAGAGGGAACAGAGTATGGGAAAGCCCAGAGGTGGGAAACAGGTTGGAGTTTGAGGAATGGAAACGCCAGTGTCGTGGAGCAGAGAGAGCAAGGGGAAGATGGTGCTAGATGAGCCAGGAGAGGTGGGCAGAGCCACGAGGAGCGGGCTGGGTTGCATCCCGTGTGAAGGGTCAGCAGAAGAGGGCGGACACAGTGGAGAGGGCTTGTCAGAAGGCGGGACGCTGAGGGGTGCCCACTGGGAGACCCCGCAGTACCGCAGAGCAGAGAGTAGATCCAGATGCTGAGACGAGCGTGTCAGCGAAACTCGAGGGAGCGGGTGGATTTGAGCAGTCAAGTCACCTGCACAGAATGAGACTAAACCTAAATCTTTGAATTCTCAGCTTGGTTCTTCAATTCGACTCAATAGTTGAATCAAGGCTGATTTTAAGTCTGGTCGTTTTTCTTGCTTCTGGCGGCGGCAATGGATGTTAGAATCGACTGAAAACCTGCACGTGAGCCTGTCTATAGGTAAGAGGCAGGCTCTTGCAAGTCCTTGTCTTTGTCCAGGGGCGGGTGGTTTACTGCTGGACGGGAGGCGAGGGAGCTCTGGCATTCGGGGAGGCTGTGTGCATGATGGTCCCTGCCTTCAGAGATGGCTCTCTAGCTCTGTCATCACACCATGAACAGGACCATGCTTTACTGATTCACAGATAGCGTCACTTTGAGGTGGATTTAAGGCGTGAACTCTCTCCTGCCCACTCCTACCCTTTCCTCTCCCTACCAGGGCCTTGCTAGTTGCATCTCTGGCCAGTCAATTCCTCTTCTCCACGTGGGTTCGTTTAGCCTCTGACCTAATCTGCTCCTCTTCCAGAGCTGAGGACGGTGGAAGGCAGTGGTGAGGGCTGGCAAGGGAAGTGAAGGAACAAATCAGAAGCTTGTGGATTCAAAGACTTTTCAGTCCAGGACTCTCTGGCAGTTTACTGAAGATCCTAAAACCACACAGCTGTGCACGGACCCCCTCTGTTCTCTAAACGGGAAGCATCCCACGGTGGACAGTTCCATTTGTCCAGCTTTGGACTTTTTGAGACAGTAGGAGTTAATGAGGCAGATGTTCCTAGACAATATTCTACTCATTCTTGATACTTAAAAATTCGCTTTATTTTCTTGTCTGCAACCTGCTCTAGGGCCTGATCTATCAGGAAGCCTGCTTGTGTCTGAAAATTTGGAGAAAGGGGAATTTGTGGTCATTAGGAACAAAGGGCCTCATGCTAGGGGAATTGTTTAAAAGAGGCGTCTAGATTCTCAGGGAAGGCTTCTGTGTCGTGTGTCAGAGGGTAAAGCCAGTCCTCTGCCAACTCTATGATCCATTTTTCTAATTGAGATATAATCGACGTACAACATTATATTAGTTTCAGGTGTACAACATAATGATTTGATATTTGTATATATTGTGAAATGATCACCACAATAAATCTAACTAACATCCATCATCACACGTAGTTACAATTTTTTTTTTCTTGTGATGAGAACTTTTAAGATTCACTTTGTTAGCAACTATGCTGCACATTACATCCCCAGGACTTATTTGTTTTGTACCTTTTGACCGCCCTCACCCATATCACCCACCCCCACCCCCCACTGCCGCTGGCCATCACCAATCTGTTCTGTATCTGTGAGTTTAGGGGTTTTTGTGTTTTATTTAAATTCCACATATAAGTGATATCATACTGTATTTGTCTTTTTCTCTCTGACTTATTTCACTTAGCATAATTCCCTCAAGGTCCATCAACGTTGTCACAAATGGCGAGATTTCCTTCTTTTTTAATCGCTGAATAGTATGCCATCATACATATATGCCACATTTTTCTTATCCATTCATCCGTCAATGGACACTTAGGTTGCTTCCCTGTGTTGGCTGTTGTAAATAATGCTGCAGTAAACATGGAAGTGCACATAGCTTTTCCAGTTAGTGTTTTCATTTCTTTTGATAAATACCCAGGAGTGGAATTGCTGGATCATATGGTATTTCATTTTTAATTTTTTGAGGAACTTCCGCATTGTTTTCCTTAATGACCACACCAATTTACATTCTCACCAGCAGTGCACAAAGATAAGATGCCCTTTTCTTCAGATCCTCACCAACACTTGATATTTCTTGTCTTTTTAATAAGAGCCATTCTAACAGGTATGAGGTGATATCTCATTGTGGCTTTGATTTGCATTTTCCTGAGGATTAGTGATGTTGAGCATCTTTTCATGTACCCATTGGCTATCTGTATGTCTTCTTTGGAAAAATGTCTGTTTAGATCCTCTGCCCACTTTTTAATCAGATTGTTTGTTTTTTTGCTATTGAGTTGTATGAGTTCTTTATATATTTTGGATATTAACCCCTTATCAGACATATGATTTGTAAATATTTTCTGAAATTCAGTAGGTTGCCTTTTCATTTTGTTGATGGTTTCCTTTGCTGTGTATGATCCATTTTGTGTGTGTGTGTGTGTGTGTGAGGAAGATCAGCCCGGAGCTAACATCCATGCTAATCCTCCTCTTTTTGCTGAGGAAGACCGGCTCTGAGCTAACATCTATTGCCAATCCTCCTCCATTTTTTTCCCCCAAGGCCCCAGTAGATAGTTGTATGTCATCGTTGCACATCCTGCTAGTTGCTGTATGTGGGACACGGCCTTAGCATGGCTGGACAAGCGGTGTGTCGGTGCATGCCCAGATCCGAAGCTGGGCCACCAGTAGCAGAGCATGCGCACTTAAACGCTAAGCCATGGGGCCGGCCCTGTATGATCCATTTTTGAGATAATTGTTGTCTATGGTATGAGGTAGGGGGTCCAGCCTCATTCTTTTGCACATGGATATGCACTTGTTCCAGCACTAGTTCATGAAAAGACTATTATTTCCTCATTGAATCATCTTGGCACCCTTGTCAAAAATCAGATGACTATAAATGCAAGGATTTGTTTCTGGAATCTCAATTCTATTCCATTGATTTATATATCTACACTCATGCCAATACCACATTATCTTGTTTATTGTAAGTTTGAGGTAAGTTTTGAAATTGAGAAGTGGAGTACTCCAACTTTGTTCTCCTATTTCAAAAAAATTATTGGCTTTTCTGAGTTCCTTGAGTTTCCATATTAATTTTAGGATCATCTTGTCAATGTTTGCAAACAGACAGCTAATATTTTGATCAAGATTACATTGAATCTGTAGATCAATTTGAGAGGTATTGCCATTGTAACATCAAGTCTTCTGATCCATAAGCATGGGATAGCTTTCCATTTGTTTAATTTCTTTCTTTAAATAATGTTTTGTAATTTTCAGTGTACAAGACTGGCACCTCTTTCTTTTAATTTATTTATTTATATTTATTTCTAAGTATTTTATTCTCTTTGATATTATTGTCAAATGGAATTATTTTCTTAAACATATTTTTAGATTGTTCATTGCTAGTGTCTAGAAATAGAATTGATTTTTGTATATTTTGGAATCCTGCAACCTTTTGTATATTTTTGTATCCTGCAAAATTGCTGAACTTGTTTATTAATTCTAATAGGTTTTTGAGGATTCCTTACCATTTTCTCTATACAGGATCATGTCATCTGCAAATAGATTTGGTTTTGCTTCTTCCTTTTCTATATGAATGTCATATTTATTTTTCTTGCTTAATTGTCCTGGCTAGAACTCCAGTATAGTGTTTAAGAAAAGTGGCAAATGCAGACATCCTTGTCTTGCTCTTGATGCTAGGAGAAAGCATTCAGTTCTTCACCATTAAGTACAATGTTAGTGCGGGTTTTTCACATTGGGGAAGTTCCCTTCTATTCCTAGTTTGTTTGAGTGGTTTTATCATGAAGTGATCTTGGATTTTGTCAAAAGCTTTTTCTGTGTCTATTAAGATGATGGTATAGTTTTTGTCCTTTAGTCGATTGATTTTTTTATATTAAATTAATTGATTTTGGCCTATTAAAATAATTGCATTCTCAGGACAAATCCCACCTGGTCATAATGTATAATCCTTTTTATATGTTGCTGGATTTGGTTTGTTGGTATTTGCTTTATATGTTTGCATTTATATTCATAAGAGATATTGGTCTGTAGTTTTCTATTCTTGTGACGTCTTTGTCAGTTTTGATATCCATGTAATACAAGCCTTGTAGAATAAGATAGAAAATGTTCTCTTTTGTTTTTTGGAAGAGTTTGTGATGGATTGGTATTAATTCTTCTTTAAACATCTGGTAGAAATCACCAGTGAAGCCATCTTGGTCTGGGCTTTTCTTTGTGGGAAATTTTTTGGTTACTAACTCAATTTTGTTACTTGTTTTATGTCTAATAGGATTTTCTATTTCTTTTTGAGTCGGTTTTGGTAGTTTATGTCTTTCTAAGAATTTTTCTAGGTTATCTAATTTGTTGGCATAAAATTGTTCACAGTATTTATAATCCTTTTTGTTTCTGTAAGGTTGGTAGGGAGGTCCCCTCTTTACTTCCTCAACTTAGCAATGTAAGTCTTCTGTAATTTTTTCTTGGTCAGTCCAGCTAAATTTTATCAGTTTTTTTGTCTTTCAAAAACTAAGTTTTGATGTTGTTGATTTTCTCTATTGTTTTTCTATTCCATATTTCATTTATTTCTGTTCTAATCTTTATTAGTTTTTTCATTCTGCTTGCTTAGGGTTTAGTTTGCTCTTCTTTTTCTTGCTCTTCTTAGGAAATAGTAAACTATTTCCTAAGGTGGAAGGTTATGTTATTGCTTTGAGATCTCTTTTTTAATATAGGCAATTATAGGTATAAATTTCTCTCTAAGGACTACTTTATCTGCATCCCATAAGTTTTTGTGTCTTCTGTCTTCATTTTCATTCATCTCAAAGTGCTTTCTAATTTTCTTTGTGGTTTCTTTTTTGACCATTGATTATTTAAGAAGGTGTTTTTTAATTTCCACATAAATGTGAATTTCCCCAATTTTTTCTGTTATTTATTTCTAATTTCATTTCATTGTGTCAGAGAACATATTTTGTCTGATTTTACTTCTTTTTAACTTTTGGGGGATTGTTTTATGGCCTAGCATATGGTCTATCTTGAAGAATGTTCCATGTGCACTACGAGGAATATATATTCTGCTGCTATTGGATGGACTGTTGTGGGGTAGAGATGTCCGTTAGGTCTAACTGGTTTATAATGTTGTTCAAGTCTTCTATTTCTTTGTTGATCTTCTGCCTGGTATTCTATCCATTATTGATAGCAAGGTATTGAAGTTTCCAACTGTTACAGTTTAATTGTCTATTTCTCTCTTCAATTCCCTGTTTTTGTTTCATGTTGTTGGGGCTTTGTTGTTAGGTGCATATATGTATATAATTATTATGTCCTCTGATGGCACTCTTTTATCATTTTTAAATGTCCTTTTTTAACCTCTAGTAACAATTTTTGTTTTCAAGATTATTTTGTCTAATATTACTATATTCCCTCCAGTTCTCTTTTGGGTACCGTTTGCACAGGATATCTTTTTCCCATTCTTTATTTTTCAATTTATTTGTATCTTTGAATCTAAAGTAGACAGCATATAGTTGGATCTCTTGTAGACAGCATATAGTTGGATCATGTCTTTTCTTTTCTTTTTTTTTTATAATTATTTTTTATTTATTTATTTGTTTATTCCCCCAGAGCCCCAGTAGATAGTTGTATGTCATAGCTGCACATCTTTCTAGTTGCTGCACGTGGGACACGGCCTCAGCATGGCCAGAGAAGCGGTGCATCGGTGCGCGCCCAGGATCCGAACCTGGGCCGCGAGTAGCGGAGCGCGCGCACTTAACCGCTAAGCCATGGGGCCGGCCCCTCTTTTCTCTTTTTTTTTAATCCATACTGCCAATTTCTGCCTTTTGATTAAAATGCACTTACATATAATGTAATCACAAATTAGGTAGGATTTACATCTGCCATTTTGCTATTTGTCTTCTATGTGTCTTGTGTCTTATTTGTTCTTCTATCCCTCCATTACTGCCTTCTTTTGTGTTAAATAGATATTCTCTAGTATACCATTTTAATTCCCTTGTTGTTTATTTTACTCTACTTTTTTTTTTTTTTTAAGATTTTATTTATTTATTTATTTTCCCCCCAAAGCTCCCGTAGATAGTTGTATGTCATAGTTGCACAGCCTTCTAGTTGCTGTATGTGGGACGCGGCCCCAGCATGGCCGGAGAAGCGGTGCGTCTGTGCGTGCCCGGGATCTGAACCCGGGCCGCCAGCAGCGGAGCGCGTGCACTTAACCGCTAAGCCACGGGGCTGGCCCTACTCTACTTTTTTTAAAAGTTATTTTCTTAGCGTTTTCCCTGGTGATTATAATTAACATCTTAATGTGATCTAGTTTGGATTAATATCAACTTAATTTTAATAATATACAAAACCCTTGCTCTGTTTTAGCTCTGTCCACCTCTCTCCTTCTATTATTGTCATACAAATTACATCTTTAGACATTATAAGCCCATCAACATAGTTTTATAATTGTTGCCTTATGCAGTTGTCTTTTAAACCAGATAGCAAAATAAAATAGTTATAAACAAAAATATATTTATACTATCTTTCATATTTACCTCTGTAGTTATCTTAACAGTGCTCTTTATTTCTCACTGTGGAATCAAGTTACTTCTAGTGTCCTTTCATTTCAGCCTGAATGTCCCCTTTTAGTTTTTCTGGTAGGGCAGGTCTGCTAGTGATGAGTTTTCTCAGTTTTTGTTTATCTGGGATTATCTTCATTTCTTCTTTGTTTATTTGAGGATAGTTTTTTGGCTATAAAATTCTTGGTTGATAGTCTTTTCTTTTAGCACTTTGAATATATCATCCCACTGCCTTCTAGCTTCCAGATATCTGGTAAGAAGTCAGCTGTTGATCTTATTCAGGATCCCTTGTACATAATGAATTGCTTTTCTCTTGTTGCTTTCAAGGCTCTCCTTCTCTTTGTCTTTTGACAGGTTGACCATGATGTGTGTAGATATAGGTATCTTTGAGTTTATCCTACTTGGAGTTCATTGAGCATGGATATATAGAGTAATGGTTTTTAAATCAAGTTCAGAAAGTTTTTGGTCATTATTTCTTCAAATATTCTTTCTACCTCTTTCTCTCGCTCTGCTCTCCTTCTGTTTTATGTTTATATCTCCATTATGTATATGTTGGTACACTTGATAGTGTCACACAGGTCTCTCAGGCTCTGTTTAATTCTCTTCATTCTTTTCTCTTTCTGTTCACCAGACTGAATAATTTCAATTGATTGATCTACAAATTTTCTGATTCTTTCTTCTGTCAGTTCAAATCTGCTATTGAGCCTCTCTAGTGAATTTTTCATTTCACTATATATATATATATATATATTTTGTGTGTGAGGAAGATCAGCCCTGAGCTAACATCCGTGCTAATCCTCCTCCTTTTGCTGAGGAAGACCGGCTCTGAGCTAACATCCATTGCCAATCTTCCTCCTTTTTTCTTCCCCAAAGCCCCAGTAGATAGTTGTATGTCATAGCTGCACATCCTTCTAGTTGCTGTATGTGGGACGCGGCCTCAGCATGGCTGGAGAAGCGGTGTGTCAGTGCGCGCCCAGGATCCGAACCCGGGCCGCCAGTAGCAGAGTGCATGCACTTAACTGCTAAGCCACGGGGCTAGCCCTCACTATATATTTTTCAGCCCAGAATTTCTATTTAGTTCTTTTTAATAACTTCTGCCTCATTATTGATATTCTCTATTTGGTGAGACATCATTTTCTTACTTTGTTTTAATTCTTTAGATATGGTTTCCTTTAGTGATTTGAACATATTTGTTATAGATGACTTAAAGTCCTTGTTTAGTAAATCCAACATCTAGGCTTCCTCCAGGACAGTTTCTATTAATTATGTTTTTTCCTGTGAACGGACTATACTTCCCTTTTCTTTGCATGTCTCATAATTTTTTTGTTGTAAACTGGATGTTTTAAATATTAAGTATCCAGATTCCTTTCTCCCTGAGATTTGTTGTTAGTTATTGTTGTGGTTCTTGCTGTTTGCTTATTTAATGACTTTCCTGGACTAATTTTATAAAGGATGCATTCTTTGTCATTTGGAGCTACTGAAGTCTCTGCTCAGTTAGGTTAGTGGTTGCCTAATGATAGGAGAGAGTAATAAGTCTCCCAGCCTTTTATAAGGAACTCTTTGTATGTGTTGGGGAGTGCCTTCAATATTCCAGCAGACTGTTTACGTCTCTGCCTCAGCCTTCAATCCCTGCTTGTACATAGTCTCAATGTCAGCCAGAGATGAGAGATTAAGCCTTCCAAGATCTTGCCTGAGCGTACACACAGCCTTGCACATGCGTGTGGCCTTCAAGATCCTTGGTAATATGTCACAGCTTTACAAAGCCCCCTCTAGACATCTCATTCTCCAGCATTTCCTTTCAGGTTTTTTGTTCAGTTTCTTGTTAGCCTCAACTTGTTTCAGCACCTCAAGCAGCTGCCATGTTAAACAATTGCCACTAATTGTGTTTGACAAATTCCCTAGAGATACAGCTGTTTGCACAAAACTTGCTCTGAATAAGGTTGAATAAAGACAAAGCCTGAGAATGGAGCTTTTCAGGGAGATTTCAGACAGGTTAAAAAATGACAGTGTTCTGGGGGTGGCTTTGAGGGAGCTCCAAACTCACTCTTCCCCCTCTTGTGGCTGCTAAGTTGCTGATTTTCACACTTACCAAGGTATAAGGTTGTTGGTTCCCAAGGCTACCGTGGAGCTGGGGAGAGGGCTGGATAAGAACAGGGCAAGTTGAAATGCCACAAAGCTCACTGTTCTTACTGAGATTCAGTCATATTCCTTGAATTGTTGCCATTCTTTGACTAAGTTACAGAGTTCTGGAAAAGTTTTTGACAAACTTAGCCAGTTTCTCATTGTTTTTATGGAGGTTTTTGGAGGTCCTTACTCCACCATTCTGGAAGTGCTTCTCTAATACTGACCTTTTTAAAGGGCTTTTTGGAGATTGTCACTTAACTCAAGTAGGAAATGATAGTCATATGGTGTTTTTTAGGCATCCTGGCAGTTCTCTGAGGGAGGCAATTTTAGGAAAGGGATACTTAGTGCCTCTGGGATCAGTTGAAAGCATTAGATTTTTTTTCACTTATTTTTCACATTCCCCAGCAGGCTTTTACTACTTCCTTACTATTGCATATAGTTATTAAATGATTGCAATTGATATTACCTGAGTGATAAGAAAAGATAATGATTTACATTTTCAGAGTAGATGAGTCAATGAGAGGAAGAATTTTAAAAACAGTGGTGATAATGAAATAACGCGGGAAGCAATTAAGAGTGAGAAAGTTTATGAGAAGAATAACTACCTTTGAATAATCTTATTTTTAAACTAATTAGAATGCCCAATCTTAGGGTCTGTTAGAAATGGCCTATATATAGCACTATGTAGAAAAACTGTGCATCAGGGAATATTTTCTGTTGGCCTCCGACTCTTGAAAACATATTGTTCTATTGATACACTAGTTATTCCTCTCCAAACTGCCACGTGTTTGGCCGCTTCATATTTCTACACGTTTTATGTTGTAGCTTATAGAGAAGGCAGCCATTTTTAGTAATCATATCTGAGTATTTTTAGGTGGAGTTTTTATACTCCATAGACTCTACTGTGTGGACTTACTGAAAAAGCTGGTAAGAACTAAAAGATTGCTTGAGTAAGCCTGAAGCACTAATATTAAGTTAAATTTTTAAATGTTTTGTATCTGCTCATTAACAATAAAGATGGCCATTTCCTTTCAAACAGAATCTGAGAGCACAATAGCAGGCTGGGATAATTAATCTTATTTTTCCAGAGCATCCTGGTTAAACAGTGAGCATGATCACATTTGTCAGCAAGGTCACATTTTACTTATATTTTCCAAAGCAATAAACAATCCATCCATTCTCCCACCTGACTCTAATAAAGAAGCCCTATATTTCATAGGGTTAAAGGTCAGCCCACTGAGAAACATCAATGGGAATTTGCTGTTTCTCTTTGTGACTGAGCCTGGTTTTGAATATGTTTTATAAAGGATGAAAATAAACATCTTTGGGTTTGCTCAAGCTGTTCATCTTCCTGAATTGAATAAAAGTCGGGAAATGCTGAAAGTCACTTTCCATTCACCAGTATCCCACTCTTCTGTGCCATTAGGGATGCAAATACTCTATAGCAATTTGCCAATTTTAAGAGACCTTATAGTTAGTGATCTAGGTTTTCTTAAGAGAAAATGACTTCCTGAAAATTGAGAGGGACTCTAGGAAGAAACAGTCTACTAAATGGTTCCAACACAAATGCAAGGTTCAGGCACATTTCAGATTTATCCCAAAGAATAGCCAGAAAGGTCTGGCCCAAATGCTCCTTTGAAATCTGATTGACTTGTCTCTTTTTTGCTAAATGGAGCAACTGTGGGAAGAGGCAAAGTCATGTAGAAGAAATAGAAGCTTTGGGTTGGTGGCTATGAGGAAACTGCTGGATAGATTTGTTTTAAATACTTTAATTTTTTTGTGTGTGTGTGAGGAAGATTGGCCCTGGGCTAACATCCATGCCCATCTTTCTCCACTTTATATGGGAGAAAGTATATGGGATGTCGCCACAGCATGGCTTGACAAGCAGTGCATCGGTCCGTGCCCAGAATCCAAACCTACGAACCCCAGGCCACCAAAGCGGAGCACGCAAACTTAACTGCTATGCCACTGGGAGGCCCTGAATATTTTGATTTTTTTTTAATGTTACAATTTTAAGAAAAGCCTGGTTGCTTTAAGAACCAAGATTCAAGGTTCTAACATTAAAATACAGGACAAATATATGGGGAAAGAGCCAGGTTGTGGTCATAATATTTTGAACGCTGTTTCTCAAAGCACAGGTCACAGAAGTGTATGAATTAGCCATGATGCTTGTTAAAAATGCAGCTTCCTGGGGCCGGCCCCGTGGCTTAGCGGTTAAGTGCACACACTCTGCTGCTGGCGGCCTAGTTTCGGATCCCGGGCGCGTACCGACGCATTGCTTGTCAAGCCATGCTGTGGTGGCGTCCCACATAAAATGGAGGAAGGTCGGGTCGGATGTGAGCTCAGGGCCAGTCTTCCTCAGCAAAAAGAGCAGGATTGGCATGGATGTTAGCTCAGGGCTGATCCTCCTCACAAAAAAAAAAAAAAAAGTGCAGCTTCCTGGGTCTTTCCCTGGCCTAACAAATTGAAATCTAGGACTTGGGATTTGAATTTAATAGTCACTCTACCTGAATGTTGTCCACTCTAAAGTTTGAGAACCACCAACTAAGATCTTCATGGAACTCCTATTTTCTACTTATAAGCCACTTAATATCCCAGTTAGCACAAGAGTTAAAAACAAAAGTAACTTCCAGTACACACTAAACACTAAATACTTCTCTCCTTTCTTAACTGTTATGGCTTCAGCTTGTCTGGATGTTTTCTTTTACAGTGCTCTAACTGTCCTCCTTTACTTGGGCTCCACTAAACTATCCTCATAACTCTTGGCTGGTCTTCCCTATAAAAAGAAGTTCATTTCTCCACAATTTTTTTAGCACTTTCTTTTGTTCATTTGTCTTCCCAGACTAGAAAAAAAAACCCTCTTTATTTCTTGTTATACTTGCCTCATGGGAAAATTTCAGGGCAGTTCTAGAATCACCTAGGACTAGAGCTGGGAACATTTCTGTCTGTATTGATATTAAAAAGGACAAGTGACGGAGTTCGAGTCCCTGCATCTCTCAATTATCCACATTATGAACTGGGCTCAGTCACTGCATCTAAACTACCTCATCACCACCTGCATCGCCTTTCACCTCATGGCAGCCACTTTAACCGTAGAGAGAAGACACTGATCAGTGGTTCTCAAACCTCAGTGGCCATAGGAGTCACCTAGGGATTTGTTAAAGATACACATTCCTGGGCCGGCCCCGTGGCTTGGCGGTTGAGTGCATGCGCTCTGCTACTGGCAGCCCGGGTTTGGATCCCTGGCGCGCACCCTCGCACCACTTGAAGTCCGGCCATGCTGAGGCCGCGTCCCACATACAGCAACTAGAAGGATGTGCAACTATGACATGCGGCTGTCTACTGGGGCTTTGGGGAGAAAAGGGGAAAAAAAAAAAGAGGAGGATTAGCATGGATGTTGGCTCAGGGCTGATCTTCCGCACAAAAAAAAAAAAATACACATTCCTGGGCCCCAACCACAGAGCTCCTGATCTGTAAATGTGGAGTGGGGCCCAAGAATCTGTCTCTCTATCAAGCACCCCTCCCACCCCAGGTGATTCTGGAGTCTTGAGCCACCTTTGAGAAAACTTTCTTAGAGAAATTTAATTCCTATATTCAAGGATAGGTTTGCAGTTCTTGCCGAATTTAGCACTGGAAAATTGTGGTGGAGCAGAGAGAATCTACTTCACACAACCAACAGCCATCTGAGAACAGGTCCACGGAGGGACCTCAGCCCCCGGTGAATCACACATATGGAACTTTCAGAGGACAAACCAGACAGAATCACAATCCGAGTGAGTTTAAGTGGGAGTTAGTAAAGCTTGTATTTCGTCGTTGGGAATGTGTGGTGATGAATGGTGTGCTCGACAGTCCAGATGTCTTAGTACATTAATAAAGTCTGTGCTTAGTATTCTTGTAGAGTTTGTGATGTGAGCACTCCTCCTCGTCCCCATTGCCCCGTCAGCTCTCCCCTCCCCATTCCCAGACACACTCACACCCACGATGCCACACGTGTACTTGGTGTTTTGATAGTTCTAGATTTAAAATGAAAGATATTATTAAGAACTCTGAATTTAAGTATATGGAGATGGCTCTTCAGTGAATGTTTCTAATGCTTGTAAGACAAGGACAGACCAGAATGCATAACCATTTATATTGTAAAAGCATATTATGTCATTCAGTAAAGGCTAAAGAAACATTGGCTTTTAAGTAAAATGCCAAAAAATTGGCAGATTTATTGTCTGCACTGAGATTTTAATAGAAATGTAAAAAAAAAAAAAAAAGTGGTTATAGCCATTCTCTTGAGGGATTTTAATAAGAAGAGCTATATTATTATCTTATCTTAGCACATCACTCAGTCTCCATACACCCAGAGGCCTCAAGAGTCTGACCTCCTCTGGAGGTGTTAAACCATTTCCACACCATGTTCTCCTAGGCCCAGGGATGCTGCACTCTGTCTGTGTGTCTGTCTGGTGCTCACAGCATCTGAGGGTTCTCACTCTTGGTGAGATGTGTATGCAAGCCTTGGGGGAGGTGGAGGGACCTGATATGGCCCCAACTGCACCCTAATTCTGTATTTCATGCCTCTTCTCATCCCAGAGGTTAACTTAGATGTCGTCATGCTGTTACAGTGGTGCAGGTCCACTCCTTGGGGAACAGATGTGAATAGTGGATGTCAACATGAACCAGATTCCTGGGCACCTGCAAAATTCTGGAAGAGACATGGGCTGTAAGCTTTGGGACAAGACCACAAATAGGTTTGACATGGGCACATTTTGGCTGCCAAACTGTGATTCCAAACTATCCCAAAGCACTATTTTGGGGTGGCATTTCAGTCACATAAATGTCTGTGCACCTCTAGGTGGTATGATCATGAGGAATTTGGGAGCGCACAGTGGCCTAGAGGGTGGGAACTTGGAGTTAGCATAGAAAACCCAGGTTTTGACCACAGTTTTCCACATTTAGTGATTCTGAATAAATATTTCTGCTTGCTCAGATAATTGTGAAAAAAACATGAACATTTTTGGGGAGAATTAGATAATTTGAAAAGTTTCTCACCACACCATATCTCAGAATGCCAGCACACAGCAGAGTGACGGGGGAGGGCGGGTGCATAGGATATGGCAAAATACTGCAATTTGACAAAGTTAAGAGGTGGATGCACAGATATTTGCTATAATAGTCCCTATTCTTTCAGCATGCTTAAAATATTTCAAAATAAAGACATAAAATTCACGTTTGTGATAGCCTTTCAAACTCATTATGTAAAAACCACCTTAACACTCCATACACATTAAAATTATCAAAAAAAACCAGAAAATAACAAATGTTGGCAAAGATGTGGAGAAATTGGAATCCTTGTGCACTGTTGGTGGGAATGTAAAATGGTGCAGTCACAGTGGAAAACAGTATGACAGTTCCTCAAAAAATCAAAAATAGAATTACCATATGATCCAACAATTCCACCTCTGGGTGTATACCTGAAAGAATTGAAACAGGGTCTTGAAGACGTATCTGTACACCCACGTTCATAGCAGCATTACTCACAATACATCGCTAAAAGGTAGAAGCAATCCAGTGTCCATTGATGGATGAATGGATAAACAAAATGTGATGTACACATACAATGGAATATTATTCAGCCTTACAAAGGAAGGAAATCCTGTCTTTGCTACAACATAGATAAACCTTGAAAAGATTTTGCTAAGAGAAATAAGCCAGTAACAGAACGACAAATACTTCATGATTCCACTGAAAGGAGGTACCTAGAGTAGTCAAACTCACAGAGACAGAAAGTAGAATAGGAGTTGCCAGTGGCTGGGGGAGGGGGAAATGAGGAATTGTTGTTTAATGGCTATAGAGTTTTAGTTTTACAAAACAAAGAGAGTTCTAGAGGTTGCACAACAATGTGAATGTACTTAACGCTTCTGAACTATACACTTAAAAATGGTTAAGATGGTAAATTTTATGTGTATTTTATCACAATTAAAAGTTTTAAAAACTTGTCGTAGATAATCAAGACAGTTATACTGAATATTGTGTGTATCCACAAACTCCTTTCTTCTGGGGATGCAAAGTTCAAAACAGTGAACCTTCCTTTCTCTATATAAAAATTTGGCTCTGTAGGTTAACTTTCCCAGCTTTACTGTCCCATATGTATACACTGAGCCATAGAAGGTCTCTATGATGAAGTGATATTTTAACTGATAAATTATGGGTGAGGGGGAGTTAACCAAGAAGAGATAGAGAAGAGCATTCCATGCAGAGGCAGCACCAGGACCTAGACCCTACAAAGGAGAGAGCTGGGTGGAAGGCCAGTGTGGCTAGAACACAGGGAGAGGCGGAGAGCCTGAAGAACCATGTGAAATCGGATCATGCCTGGCCTTGCAGACCACGTGAAGGACTCTGAATTCTATCCTAAGTTTAAGGGGATGCCTTTAACGATTTAAGCAAGATGACGACATGGCCAGATTTTAGTTTTTAAAAGGTCACTCAGGTTGCCTTGGTGGAATGGATTGAAGGGGGACAAAGGAGGAAGCAGAGAATCTAGTCCAGAGGCTACTGCGGCAGCCCAGGCAGAGATGGGAGAGCACAGACTGAAATGGGGCCGGCAGAGGGCAAGTGGAGTGGAGATGGGATTAACAGGGCAGCCTGGTGGGAAAATGCGGGGGTGCGAGGAAAAGGGAGATGTCAAGGTTTCTGGCATGAGTAACTGGGCGGACAGAGGAGGCATTAATAGCTCTCACACATTGACAGTTTTCTTACTTACCAAGCTCTGTGCTTTATATTATCCATTCAATCCTCTCAGTAATCCCGTGGGGTAGGTACTTACAAATGAGAAATTAAATAACTTTCCCAAGGTCCTATGGCTAGTAAGTGACTCAGAAAATTCAGAACCTGGTCTGCTAACTCCAGGACCCAAGGTTTATGAGAAGACATGAAGAAAATAAAATTTGGGAGAAAAGAGCCAAAGTACAGTTTTGAATATATGCCTGACGACCACTTTTTCCTAGCTCACAGATTCTGGGGAGAAGGCTGCACAGCAGCATAGTTTATACATCTTTAGGAATCCCAACATGAAATCAGATAAAGCAACTAGATTAAAAAAAACACCAACAACCCATGGACAACAATTACAACAAAACCAGGTGCAAGATATCCCATGCACTCAAGCAAGTGGAACCAAACTACCCACAGAAACAAGACCTGCACAGTTTCCATGTCCGTGCAGGAGAAAGGAGAGGGAGCCCCAGGGCGCCTGGCTGACCTAAGGATAGCGGAACCCCAATACAGCCAACAGGGACTCAGTAGAGAGCACGGTGGGCCAACTCTAGAACAGCAGCTGGAAATGAGAGGAGGCTAAATGCACACCAGGGCCCCACACTCAGAAGAAACCTCTGAGAGGAGAATCCGAATTAAACATGATGGGACAATATAGATGGAAAGAGAAGGTCCAGATAAAGTGTGGGAGGGTGGAGTAGAAAGTCCCAGAATAAGCCACTGTAGTACTACGTGGAAGACAGGAGGAACGCCCTGAAGTTAGAAGAGCTCCTCTGACTACTTCTCCTTCTAATAGGGCAGGAAAACCGGTTTCATATGAAAATGGATAATAAGAAAATATCAAATACAAGTCCCATACAAAGTTATTATAGGACAAAATAAAAGAATGCAGACAGATTTATTCACAGAACAGCTCAAAAAGGAAGCTTTCATTTCAAAACAATCTAAAAAAAATTTTTAAAAATAATACAAAACATGAAAGAATGCAAATAAAAATGGAAAAACTCAGAAGTAAAGAAACAGAAAATAATTAGAAATGAAAAATTCATTTCAGAAATGAAGAACAAATTAGAAGGAACTAGAGAGTCAATAAACAAAACAGATTCTACTTTACGAGAGAAAGTGTGTGAGAAGGAAGAAATTTTTTTAAATGCTTTAAAAAGAAATGAAGACGATTAAAAAAGGGTTTGAGAGAAAATGACAAATATTTTTAAATAAGCAAAGAAGATCCAAGTTACAAATGTTGGAAATCCCTGAAGAAGAAAGGCAAAGAAGAGAACAAAGCAAATACTAAAAACTATCTTTTAAGAAAAATTTCCTGAAATAAAAAAAATTTTACACTACTTATTGATCTGAGACCAAATGCCTGAGTATATTACCCAGAATGACCATCATCAAAGCATATTTAGTAAAATTACTGGACTTTAAAAGCAAAAATATTCTGAGCATCTAGCAAGTGATTCACGTGGGAAAGAAAATTACGTTATCATCAGACTTTACAACATCAACACTTTATGTTTGAAGAGAATAGAATAGTATGTTTAAGATCTTCAAGGCAAGAAAATGTGAAGAGTTTTTATGAAGCAAGATTGACTTTCAAGTATAAAGGATACAAACTGTCATTGACATATAAAAACTTAAGAAATATTGGTCGTGAGCACTTCTTGAGGAATGCACCAGAAAAAAGAACTTCAGAAAACCAAAATGACTCAAGTCACGTTGGCATAAGTACTAATGAGAGCAATAAACATGCAGTTATTTGGAGAACTAAGAGTAAATTGGAGTGAAGAAGGAAAAAGTATATATGAAATGACTATATGCTCAGGCGCTATAGATAAAGTATAACTACAAAAAATGGAGAAAGAATGGGGAGAACATGTACAAAATTATTTTTTACTTGCCTCAATAATTATATTGATTTGGGCTAGGTTAGGGTTAGTATTTTTTTAATTGATATATAATTCACATACCATAAAATCTATCCTTTTTTAAGTGTACAATTCACTGGTTTTAGTATATTCGCAAGGTTGTGCAACCACCCCCACTGTCTGACTTCATGACGTTTTCATCATCTCAAATGGAAACGCCTTACCTGTTGTCAGTCATTCCCCATTCCTCTCTCAGTCTCCAGTCCCCACCAATCACTAATAGGATTTGCCTATTGTGGACATTTTATATAAATGGATTCATACGACATGTGGCTTTTTGTTAACTGATATCTTCCACTATATGGATATATCACATTTTGTTTATCCATGCATTGGTTGATGGATATTTGGGTTGTTTCCACTTTTTTGGCTATTATGAAGAATGCTGCTATGAACATTTGTGTACAAGTTCTTGGGTAGACATATGTCTTCAGTTCTATTGGTATATACCTAGGAGTGGAATTGCTAGGTAATACAGTAACTCTATGTTTAATCTTTTGAGGAACTGCCAGACTGTTTTCCAAAGCAGTTGTACACTTTTACATTCCTATCAGCAATGTATGAGGGTTCCAATTTCTTACCATCCTTACCAACACTTGTTATTGCTTGTCATTTTGATTATAGCCATCCTAGTGGGCGTGAAGTATTTAACGGTGGTCTTGATTTGCATTTCGCTAATGAGGAATGCTGTTGAGCATCTTTTCATGTGCTTATTGGCCATTTGTATATCTTCTTTGGAGAAATATCTATTCAAATACTTTGCCTATTTTTTAGTTGGCTTATTTGTTTTTTTAATGTTGAGTTGTAAGTCTTCTTTGTGTATTCTGGGTACTAGTCTCTTATCAGATACATAATTTGCAAGTATTTTCTCCCTTTCTATGGGCTGTCTTTTCACTTTCTAGATGTGTCATTTGAAGCGCGAAAGTTTTTAATTTTGATGAAGTCCAATTTATCTATTTTTCCTTCATGTTGCTTGTACTTTAGTTGTCATGTCTAAGAAACCATTGCCTAATTTAAGGTCACAAAGATTTACACCTATGTTTTCTTTAAAGAGTTTTATAGTTTTCTATAAGTCTTCTGAGAGTAAAATAGGTCTATGATCTATTTTAAGTTAATTTTTGATTATGGTATGAGGTAGGTACTAACTTCATTGCTTTGCTTGTGAATATCCAGTCTTCCCAGCACCATTTGTTGAAAAGACTATTCTTTCTCCATTGGATTCACTTGTTACTCTCATGGAAAATCAGTTGACCATAAATCTATTCTGAGACTATTGTGAGACTAATGTAAGTCAAGTTAAAGAGTAATCATGGGATGTTCTGTCATCTCCTTGGTCCTTGAAAAACAGGGTTCTTGGTGTGAAGGAAAGAAATTACAAATGTAATGCAGAAAAAATTAAGTTTGAAAAACAAAACAAAAACCGTATAGCCCTAAAGTTGAATTAGAAATATTAGTATAAACTCATGAGATATTTTATCTGTAAAAAATAAAACATTTCCTAATTCTGTTCACTGATGTGACCTAGAAATAATGACCAACACTGTAGCAAAGAGTATCTTTAGGACCCACATTGAGGTCTTGAAATATCTTTTCCCTCTAAAAGAAATCAGAGCTTCTTGGAGAAGTGACTGGTTCCAGATCTGAGTTAAGAAATGTAAAAAGATGAATCTGGAACATCTTCTCATTTCAGATAACCCCGAAGCTATCAAAGACTACTAGGGCAATGTCAGAAGGACTCTAGAGCCAATAAGAAGAGGTTCCTACTGAACAAAGATGGGACAATTTGAGTTTTACAATGAATATTAATTGCAATTGATTGAAACTTATCAAATATATTTAAATCCATGAGTTCACAATGATATTTTTTAAAACTAAGTGATCACCTTTAGAGGATAATAGGGAAAAAATTCATTATCTTGAAAATCTGTAAATAGTGGAGAAAAATAAGCATTTATCTTACTTTATCTCTGCATACTGCACCACTTGGTACAATAAATGAAGATAAGCAATTCTTTATAAATTTATTCTAATTAATAAATGAGCAAAAATCTATGGAATTAAAATATCACCAATCATAAATCCCAGTGAAATTTAAGTATCTTGGGCTGTGCAATAGGGTAGTCACTAACCACATGTAGCTATTTAATTCTAAATTTTAATTAAGTAAAATTAAATAAAATTAAAATTTTAGTTCCTCAACACTAGCCACATTTCAAATGTTCAACAGCCACGTGTGCTAGTGGTTACCATAGTGGACAGTGCAGATATAGAACATTCCTTCATTGCAGAAAGTTGTATTAGACAGCACTGCTTATGCAGACATTACAGCTTCTTGATGAGAGACCACAGCACCACTGATGTTGTTGCCAAAGGGATCCAACCTGAGTGGGATCAAGCCTCTGGGTTCGGCTGTCAACTAACAGGAAATATGAAGGACAGAGTAATATGCAATCAGAAAAATTCAGATTGGGAGGAATTCTACGGGTCAAATGACCCATATTTTTTTAACAAATAAATTACAAGAAAAAGAAAGAGGTGAGGAGGAACATGCAGATTCAAATAATTTTTAAACTGTCAAGAGGAAGCTATGGTGTCTGTGAACGAACACCTCGATGAAAAAGCAACAACCAAAATGCCATTGGTTTGTATCCCGGAGTTTCACATCCACGGATTTGGCCAACCACGATCAAAAGGCCTGCAGTGGCTGTGTCTGTACTGAACGTGTAAGAGTTTTTTTTCTTGTCGTTGTTCCCTAAACAATAGAGTATAACAAATATTTACATAGCATTTACATTTTATGAGGTATTATAACTAATCCAGACATGATTTAAAGTATACAGGATGGTGTGCGTAGGTTATATGCAAATACTACGCCATTTTATATAAGGGACTTGAGCATCTGCGGATTTAGATATCCATGGGGTTCTGGAACCAATCCCTCACCAATACAGAGGAAAGACTATAAGTGACTACTATAAAAATCAAGATAATATTTACTGATGGTGGAAGCACTGTGATTGGCACAGGGCTCACGGAGGGGCTTCTGGTGTGGCCAGCAAAGTTCTATTTGTTGAGTTGGTGCTGATTACAAAAGTGTTCACCTTACAGTAATTCATTAAGCCATATTTTTGTTTTTTATGGCTTTGTCTATCATTGTTTTATTTTATAATAAAAAAGTAAAAAAAAAAGAAACCTGGGAGTACCTCCTCAGAGCACTATGCCTCTGACAGGATAACTTCTTATGATTTATGATCTTTAAACCTTTTTACTAGATGACATTTGTATTCTCCACTGCATTAACATTTAGGAAGATTACACTCTGCTCATGCTAAGGTACCAACCAGCTCTCTGAAGGGGAAAAAAATAACTTTCCATTTTCTGCTGCTGTCAGCATGTGCATTTAGTTTTCAGACAAATTCACTTTTCTGTAGCTCACGTGTCTTGAAATGTGCATGTTGAGACCTTGTTCTCAGCACCCCCTCGGCTGTTTCCAGTAGAGCACATCACTTTTTACGTTTCTTCGTCTTGTAGTGATAGAACATTCTGCTGGAAGACACAGGAATATGACTGATTCTAGACTGATTCACTTAGGAGAACATGGCCCCCTTCACTTAGGCCCCCTTCACTTAGGCCCCCTTCTCTGGGGCCCAGAGAAGGAGGAAACCATTTGGCAAAAGTCACAGAACTAGTTTAGAGCAAAGCTGGGGCTAGAACTTTGATTTTCTAATCCCTCAGTTCTGTTTCTCTTCAAAAGCCTGTATCTAGACTGCAGCAGATTTTGTTTTTGCCTGAGCTTCTCACTTCTGTGCTGCCTGTAATTTTCCCCTTTGTAGGTAAGATTCATCCTACTGCATACCGCCAGCCTCCCACCCTCCTTCCAATGAACTCTTGCCTTTGAGCAGGTGTGTTGATGGTAATTTCAATGGTGCATTCATGCATTCTCTTGATCTAAATTTTCACTGGGTTTTATAGCATTGAGAAGGAAAAAAAACATTTATTTTGTGTGACTGATGGTGTCACAGCATTATCACTGAGAAATATGACCATTAGAAGAGTGCATGAGCAATATGTAGTAACAATTTACTGGATGCTTTCAAAGGGTACGTGTGTGGGGGCTGGCCTGGCCCCGTGGCTTAGCGGTTAAGTGCACGCGCCCTGCTGCTGGCGGCCCGAGTTCGGATCTGCGCGCACCCACGCACCACTTGTCCGGCCATGCTGAGGCGGCGTCCCACATACAGCAACTAGAAGGATGTGCAACTATGACATACAACTATCTACTGGGGCTTTGGGGGAAAAAAAGGAGGAGGATTGGCAACAGATGTTAGCTCAGAGCCGGTCTTCCTCAGCAAAAAGAGGAGGATTAGCATGGATGTTAGCTCAGGGCTGATCTTCCTCACAAAAAAAATAAAATAAAGGGTATGTATGCTTTCATACATGTGGGGATCCAGGTGAAACTGTGCAGCAGGTTAAGTGTGACCTTTGGTGCCTCCCCTCCTTTCAGTGGCCTTGGCCCCTTTGGCTCCTCCCACTCACGTTGGGGTCCTGGGGTCCTGTGCCCCCACACTGTGTAGTTGCTCCTCCGTGGGCCGGCTCCGGATGATAACAGGGGCTTCACATCTCAGTGCTTCCTTCTGTTCCCTGAAGAAAGTCCAAATTAATTTGATATAATTTTTAATTTAAAAAGCCTTTTCTTCTGGCCATCAAATTACATGCCTATTCTAAAATCTTGAAAAGTACAAAGACCCACTATTAATATCCCACACCATTTTGCCTGTGGATACCTGCATCACTTTCCTTCCACTCTTTTCTCCACTCTTCCCTCCGTTCCTGTTCTCATCTGTTCCCTGCTTTGCCTCCCTCTTCTCTTTCTACTCACACTCTCACACACATAATTTTCAAAAATGCTACTAAAGTTTACATACTGCGACACAATAATAAATACATATTTGGTCTCTGCCCGCCCCCCCTCTCCTAGCACACAGCTCCTAAAACTCTTGAAATCTCCAGTGTCAAGTGTCTTTTTGTATGCTAATGAGATGGCTGGTGGCTGGGGGCTCCTGGATAGCATCAGGATGGGGGCTGGTAGCCAGAGGAACCAACCATGTGATTAGACGTCAGAACATTTGGCCCCGACCTCTGGCCATTGATTTAATCAGTCATGCCTATGTAATGAGGCCTCCATATGTATCTCCAAAGTATGGGGTTCAGAGAGCTTCCAGTTTGGTGGAGGTGCTGGGAAGGTGGCACTCCCAGAGAGGGCACGGAAGCTCCACGCTTCTTCCCACATACCTTGCCCTGTGCATCTCTTCCTTCTGGCTGTTTCTGAGTTCTTTTTTATAAATGAACCAGTAATCTAGTAAGTAAACTGGTTGCCTGAGTTCTGTGAGCCATTCTCGCAAATTATCAAATCTGAGGAGAAGGTTACGGGAACCTCCAATTTATAGACGACTGGTCAGAAGCACAGGTGACAACCTGGACTGGCCACTGGCATCTGAAGTGGGGGGAGGGGTAGTCTTGTGGAACAGAGCCTTAACCTGTGGGGTCTGCGCTAACTCCAGGTAGAGAGTGTCAGAATTGAATTGAATTGTAGACACCCAGCCGGTGTTAGAGAATTGGTCACTGTAGGGAAAAACTCACACACGTGGTGACCAGAAGTGAAGTGTGTCTGATAGCAGGTGAGAATAGAGGAGGAAATAGAGTTTTTCCTGGCACATACCATTTCATCATAAAGATGTGCCATGAACATTCTCTACATTCCCATGAGTAGTTTATTGTCAGTTTGAAAGCACTATGACCATTGCTCTGCTTGATTGTTTTCATGTTTTAAAGCTAGCCCATGGTTCGCTTATTATTTGCCATGAAACTTGGACTTCTTTGTTCATTTAACCGTGTTTAATACTGCTATGTATTCAGTTCATCTATTCTTTTTATTGTGTATTAAAACACATAACATGAAATTTATCATCTTAGCCATTTTTAAGTCTACAGTACATTAATGTTAACCATATGAATGTTGTTAGACAACAGATCTCTAGAACTTTTTCATGTTGTGAAATTTAAGCTCTATACCCACTGAACAACACCCTCATCTCCTCCTTCCCCCCAGCCCCTGGTAACTACATTCCAAATTCTGTTTCTATGATTTTTGACTACTTTATCTACCTCCTAGAAGTGGAATCATACCGTAGTTGTCTTTTTGTGACTGGCTCATTTCACTTAGTATAATGTCCTCAATGTACATCCATATGACAGGATTTCTGTCTTTTTTAAGGATAAATAATATTCCGTTGTATGTATGTACCACATTTTGTTTATCCATTCATCTGTCAAAGAACATTTAGATTGTTTCCACCTCTCGGCTACTGTGAAGAATATTGCAAAGTACACGGGAGTGCACATATCTCTGTAAGATCCTGTTTTGATTCTTTTGGATATATACACAGAAGTGGGAATTGCTAGAACATATGGTAATTCTACTTTTAATTTTTTGAGGACTCTGCACTGTTTTCTACAGTGATACACCATTTTATATTCCCACCAGAGTGCACAAGGGTTCCAATTTCTCCACATCCTTGTCAGCACTTGTTAACTGTCTATATTTTTGATAGTGGCCATCCTAACAGATGTGAGGTAATATCTCCTTGTGGTTTTGATTTGCATTTCCCTGATGATTAGTGATTTTGAGCATCTTTTCATATCCTTGTTGGCCATTTGTTTATCTTCTTTGGAGAAAGATCTATTCAAGCCCTTTGCCTATTTTTTAGTCAGGTTATTTTGTTGTTGTTATTGAGTTGTAGTAGTTCTTTATATATTCTGGAAATTAATCCCTTATCAGATATATGGTTTGCAAAATGTTTTCTCCCATTCCATAGGTTGCCTTTTTACTCTATTTATTGCACAGAAGATTTTTTCTAGCTTTATTGAGATATAATTGACATATAACTTCGTGTAAGCTTGAGGAGTACGATGTGATGATTTGATATGTGTATATATTGAGAAATGATTACCACAATAAGATTAATTAACACATCCATCACCTCACATAGTTACCATTTTTGTGTGTGTGTGGTGAGAACTTTTAAGATCCACTATCTTAGCAACTGTCAAGTATACACTACAGTATTGTTAACTAAAATCACTAAGCTGTATGTTAGATCCCCAGAACTTATTCATCTTATAACTGGAAGTTTGTAACCTTTGATCACCTTCACTCATTTTCCCCACTCCCCTGCCCCTGGCAACCACCAATCTACTCTCTGTTTCTATGAGTTCAGTTTTTTTTTTTTTAATATTCCACACATAAGTGAGATCGTACAGTATATGTCTTTCTTTCTCTGACTTATTTCACTTAGCGTAGTGGCCTCAAGGTCTATCCATGTTGTTGCAAATGACAGGATTTCCTTCTTTTTTATGGCTGAATAATATTCCATTGTATACATGTACAGTCATGCATCACTTACAGGCAGGGATATATTCTGAGAAATGTGTCATTAGGCGATTTCATCATGTGAACATGATAGAGTGATTATTACACAAGTCTAGATGGTATAGCCTACTACATACCTAAGCTTTATGGTACTAATCTTATGAGACCACCAACGTATATGCAGTCCATTGTTGACCAAAATGTCATTATGTGGTGCATGACTGTATACCATGTTTTCTTCATTCATTCATCCATCAGAGGACACTTAGGTTGCTTCCGTGTCTTGGCTATTGTAAATAATGCTGCAATGAACATAAGGATGCAGATATCTCCTCGAGATAGTGATTTCATCTCTTTCAGACATATACCCAGAAGTGGGACTGTTGGATCATATGGTAGTCCTATTTTTAATTTTTTGAGGAACCTCCATACTGTTTTCCATAGTGGCTGCACAAATTTACATTCCCACCAACGGAGCACAAGTGTTCCCTTTTCTCCACATCCTTGTCGGGATTTGTTTTCTCTTGTCTTTTTGGTAAAACCACTCTAACAGGTGTGAGATGATGTTTCATTGTGGTTTTGATTTGCATTTTCCCTGATGATTAGTGATGTTGAGCACGTTTTCATGTATCGGTTGTCCATTTGTGTATCTTCTTTGGAAAAAGTCTATTCAGGTTCTTTGTCATTTTTAAATCAAATTATTTATTTTTTTGCTATTGAGTTGTATGAGTTCTTTATATATTTTGGACATTAACCCCTTATCGGATATGTAATTTTTCCGTCTCATTCTATGGTTGCCTTTCCATTTTGTTGGCCATTTCTTTTGCTGTGCAGGAGCTTGTGTATTCCCACTTGATTTTTGCTTTTGTTGCTTGTGCTTTTTTTGTGTGTGTGTGAGGAAGATCAGCCCTGAGCTAACATCTATTGCCAATCCTCCTCCTTTTTTTTTTCCCCCCAAAGCCCCACTAGATAGTTCTGTCATAGCTGCACATCCTTTTAGTTGCTGTATGTGGGATGCGGCCTCAGCATGACCGGAGAAGCGGTGCGTCGGTGCGCACCCGGGATCCGAACGCCGGCCGCCAGCAGTGGAGCGCGCACTTAACCGCTAAGCCACGGGGCCGGCCCCCTGTTGCTTGTGCTTTTTGTTGCTTGGCATCATGTCCAGAAAATCGTTACCAAGACCAACATCAAGGAGCTTTTTCCCTATGTTGTCTTCTAGGAGTTTTACGGTTTCAAGTCTTATATTTTGTCTTTAACCCATTTCAAGTTAATTTTTGTGAGTGGTGTAAGATAGGGGTCCAGATTTATTCTTTTGCATGTAGAGATCCAGTTTTCCCAATACCATTTATTGAAGAGACTATCTTTTCCCCATTGAGTAATCTTGGTTTTCTTGCCAAAATTAGTTGACTGTATAGGTGTGGGTTAATTTCTAGGTTCCCTATTCTGTTCCATTGATTATTGTGTCTGTTTTTTATGGCAATACCATACTTTTTTTTATTACTATAGCTTTGTAGTATAGTTTGAAATCAGAAAGTGTGATGCTTCCAGTTTTGTTCTTCTTTTCCAAGATTTTTTTGGCTTATCAGGGTCTTTTGTGGTTCCATACTAATTTTAGGATTGTTTTTTCTAATTCTATGAAAAATGCAGTTGGAATTCTATAGAAATTGCATTGAATCTATAGATGACTTTGGGTAGTATGGACATTTTAATAATACTAATTCTTCCAACCCATGACATGGGAAAACTTTCCATTTGTATCTTCTTCAATTTCTTTCATCAACGTCTTATCATTTTAAATGTATAGATATTTAACCTCCTTGGTTAAATTTATTCCTAAGTATTTTATTGTTTTTTTTGTTTGTTTGTTTTTTGTGTGGAAGGTCAGCCCTGAGCTAACACCATGCCAATCCTCCTCTTTTTGCTGAGGAAGACCGGCCCTGAGCTAACATCCATGCCCATCTTCCTCCACTTTATGTGGGATGCCGCCACAGCATGCCCTGACAAGCGGTGCCTCAGTGCGTGCCCGGGATCCAAACCTGGGCCGCCAGCAGTGGAGCACCTGCACTTAACCGCTATGCCACACGGCCGGCCCCAGTATTTTATTGTTTTTGATGCTATTGTGAATGTGATGTTTTCTTTATTTCTTTTTCAGATCATTCATTGTTAGTGTATAGAAACACGGATGAATTTTGTATATTGATTTTGTATCCTGCCACTATACTGAATTTGTTTATTAATTCTAACAGTTTTTAGTGGAGCCTGTAGGGTTTTCTGTTTATAAGATCATGAAATCTGTAAGTAGAGACAATTTTGCCTCTCCCTTTCCAGTTTGGATGCCTTTTGTTTCTTTTTCTTGCCTGATTTCTCTGGCCAGGATTTCCAGTACTCCGTTGAATAGGAGTGGTGAGAGTGGACACCCTTGCCTTGGTCCTGAGCTTAGAAGAAAAGCTTTTAACCTTTCACCATTGAGTATGTTGTTAGCTGTGGGCTTGTCATATATGGCCTTTATTATGTTGAGGTATGTTCATTCCATACCCAATTTGTTGAGAGGTTTTTTTTTAATTGATGTCATAATAGTTTATAACATTGTGAAATTTCAATTGTACATTATTATTTGTCAATCACTGTATAAATGTGCCCCTTCACCCCTTGTGCCCACCCCCCAACCCCCTTCCCCCTGGTAACCACCAAACTGTCAATTTGTTGAAAGTTTTTATTATGAATGGCTGTTGAATTTTGTCAAATGCTTTTTATGCATCTATTGAAATGATCATATTATTTTTATCCTTTATTTTGTTAATGTGATTATCACATTTATTGATTTTCATGTGTTGAGCCATCCTTGCATCCCAGAGATGAATCCCACTTGATCATGGTGTATGATCCTTTTAATGTGCTGTTGAATTCATTTTGCTAGTATTCCATTGAGAATTTTTGTATCTATATTCATCTGGGATATTGGCCTGTAATTTTCTTTTCTTGTAGTGTTCTTATCTGGCTTTGGTATCAGGATAATGCTGGCCTTATAAAATGATTTGGGGAGTGTTTCCTCCTCTTCAATTTTTTGGAAGAGTGAGAAGGATTGGTACTATTCTTTACATATTTGGTAGAATTCACCAGTGAAACCATCTGATACTGGGCTTTTCTTTGTTGGGAGGTTTTTGATTACGGTCTCCTTACTCATTATTGGTCTGTTCAGATTTTCTCTTTCATCCTGATTCAGTCTTGGTGGGTTGTATGTTTTCAGGAATTTATCCATTTCTTATAGGCTGTCCAGTTTGTTGGCATATAATTGTTCGTAATAGTCTCTTATGATCCTTTGTATTTCTGTGATGTCTGTTGTAATGTCTCCTCTTTCGTTTCTAATTTTATTTATTTCAGTCCTTTTTCTTTTTTTCTTGGTGACTGTAGCTAAGAGTTTGTCAATGTTGTTTATCTTTTCAAAGAACCAAGTCTTATTGATTCTTTCTATTCTTTTCCTTTTCTCTATTTCATTTCTTTCTGCTCTATCTTTATTATTTCCTTCCTTCTGCTAACTTTGGGCTTACTTTGTTCCTCTTTTTCCAGTTCCTTGAGGTGTAAAGTTGAGTCATTTATTTGAGATCTTTCCTTTTTTTTAATGTAGGCTTTTGTTGCTATAAAATTCCCTCTTAGTACTGCTTTTACTGCATCCCATAAGTTTTGATATGTTGTATTTTCATTTTCATTTGTCTCCTTCTTTATTTCTCTTTGATTTCTTCTTTGATCCATTGGTTGTTCAGGAGGTTTTTTTTAATTTCCACAAATTTGTGAATTTTCCAACTCTCTTCCTGTAATTGATTTCATACTAGTGTGGTCAGAAAAGGTATTTGATATAATTTCTATCTTACTAAATTTATTGAGACTTGTTTTGTAGCCTAACATATGATCTATCCTAGAAAATGTTCTACGTGTGTTTGAAAAGAATGTGTATTCTGCTGCTGCTCAATGGAATGTTCTGTATGTCTGTTAGGTCCATTTGTTCTATAGTATTATTCAAGTCTGCTGTCTCCTTATTGGTGTTCTATCTGGATAATCTATCTGTTGTTGAGAGTGAGGTATTAAATAAAACTATTATTATATTGCTGTTTATTTCTCCTTTTAGTTCTATTAGTATTTGCTTGATATAATTCAGTGATCTGATGTTGAGTGCATTAATGTGTACAATTGTTATATCTTCTTGATTAATTGACCCCTTAATCATTATATAATGACCTTCTTTGTCTCTTGTGACCGTTTTCAGCTTAAGGTGTATTTTGTTTCCTATAGCTATAGTTATCCTCTGTTTTCATTTACTATTTGCTTAGAATATCTTTTTCCATCCCTTCACTCTCAGCCTATGTGTGTCCTTAAAGCTAAAGTCTCTCATAGGCTGCATATCATTGGATCTTGTTTTTTTATACATTCACCTATTCTATATCATTTGATTGGTGCATTTAATCTATTTATATTTGAAGTAACTATTGATAAGTAAAGACTTTGTGATATCATTTTGTTAATTGTTTTCTGACTGTTTTGTAGATCCTTTGTTCCTTACTTCCTCTCTTGCTGTCTTCCTTTGTGATTTGATGACTTTTTGTAGCCATGTGCATTGACTTCTTTATCATAATCTTTTATGTATCTACTACTGGTTTTCCTTTGTGGTTACCATTTGACTTACATAAAATATTTTATATTTATAACATCCTATTTTAAGCTGATAACAACTTAACTTTAATAGCATTCAGAAATTTTTTACTTTTAGTTCTCCCCCCTCACATTTTTGGTTATTGCTGTTATAATTTACATCTTTATATATATGTGCAATAACAAATTATTGTATTTATAGTTATTTTTAATACATTTTTAGCTTTAAACTAGAGTTATAGGTGATTTATGTACCACCATTACAATATTAGAGAATCTGGCTTTGACTATATATTTATATTTACCTTCACTGATGAATTTTACACATTTACATGTTTTTATGATATTAATTAGCATCCTTTCATTTCAGCTTGTAGAATGCCCTTTAACATTTCTTATAAGGCAGATCTAGTAATGATGAACTTCCTCAGTTTTACTTTGTTTGGGAAGGTCTTTATCTCTTCTTCATTCTACAGGACAGCTTTGCTGGGTATAGTATTCTTGACTGACAGGTTTTTTTTCTTTCAATGTTTTCAATATATCATCTTACTTTCTCCTGACCTGCAAAGTTTCTGTTGAGAAAACTGCTGATAGTCTTATGGGGGTTCCCTTGTATGTGACAAGTCACTTTTCTCTTGCTGCTTTCAAAATTCTCTCTATCTTTGACTTTTGACAATTTAATTATAATGTCTCTTGATGCAGCCTTTTGAATTCAACCTATTTGGGATCTTTTGGACCTCCTGAATATGATGTCCATTTTTCTCCTCAAGTTTGGGAAGTTTTCAGCCATTATTGCTTTAAATAGAACTTTCTGTCCCTTTCTCTTTCTCTTCTCCTCTAGGATTCCCATAATGCATGTATGTTTCTCTTAATGGTATCTCATAAATCCTGTGGGTTTTCTTCACCCTTTTTCATTCCTTTTACTTTTTGCTCCGCTGACTAGGTAATTTCAAATTATCTGTCTCCAAGTTCACTAAATATTTCATTGAGTCTTCTGTTGAAGCTTTCTATTGAATTATTCACACATCATAGTTCATAGATCTCCATTGTTTTAGTGTTAGTTATTAGAGCTTTATTAGTTTCTTTTGCCAGTATCATGTTTACCTGATTCTTCATGATACTTGATTCCCTGCATTGGTATCTGAATATTGGAGTAAGCAGTCTCCCCTTCCAGACTTTACAGGTTCATTTTGGCAAGGAAAGACCTTCACCAGTCTGCTCAGCTTGGGGTATTGAGCATGTCAGCTGGTAGCATTCACAGGCAAGTGGGGCTTGCTATTGGGGTCTCTAGTTGGGTGAGGCCATTGTTCACCCTCTGAAGTGGAGGGTTGTGGCTGGCTGGGCTCATGGCTGAGTGGTTCTGCTGACTGGGCTGTGTGTTCAAGCAGTGTTGCTGGGTGGGCTCCATGATCTGGCAGGGCTGCTGGCTGTGTTTCACAGTCCACTGAGGCCACTAGCTAAGCTCTACAATCATCTCAGATTGTGTGGGGTTACAGGCTGTATTTCCTGGCAGGTCAGTACCACTAGCTGGATTCCACCATTGGGCAGGGTTGTAAGCCATGTTCCACAATTGCTCCTGGTCATTTGGGGCCTCAGGCTCTGCTCTCTAAGTGGATGGTGCTGCTGGCTGTGCTCTACATTGAGGCAGGGCTGCAGGCTGTGCCCTGAAGTTGGGTAGAGCCACAGGCTGGGCTTCACAGTTTGATAAGCCTTTCACTATGCTCTGTTGTTGGGTGAGATCCCTATTCAGACTCTCTGGTTAAGTGGAGCTTCACACCACACTCTGATTCAGTGGATTCACTGGCTGAGCTCCCTGCCTTAGTGAGTCTGCTGGCTGTATTCAGCAATCAGGCAGGGCCATACGCTGGACTCCACAGCTGGGCAGTACTGTAGGCTGGGCTCCAAGGTTGCTTAGGGCCACTGTTCAGGCCCCTAGGTTATGCAGGACCAGAGACTGTGCTTACCCGTTGGATAGGGCTGCTGGTTTGGCTCCCTGCCCTGGTGGGCCATAAGATGTGCTCCACAGCTGCTAGGCATCTATAGTCAGGCTTCCTGGAGGGGCGAGACAGAGCACTATGTTCAGGAGTTGGACAGGAGTTCGAATTTGCTCCCCTGCCCAGGCAGGCAGTAGAACGGCTGCACAGAAATTTTTTAATTTGATGTAATCCCATTTGTCTATTTCTGCTTTTGGTGTCATATCCAAGAAATCATTGCCAAATCCAATGTCATGAAGCTTTTCTACTATGTTTTCTTCTGGCAGTTATATGATTTTAGGTCTTACATTTAGATTTTTAATCTATTTTGAGTTGATTTTTGCATATTGTGTGAGGTAAGGATCCAACTTCATTCTTTTGCACGTGGAAACCAGTTTTCCCAACACCATTTGTTGACAAGCGGTGTGTAGGTCCACGCCAGGGATCTGAACCTGCGAACCCCAGGCCACCAAAGTGGAGCACACGAACTTAACCACTGTGCCACTGGGCAGGTCCCCAGTTAAACTTTTTTTAAATGGTATAAAATGGCAGAGACCAAATCACATATGTTAAATCATTTCAGGTTTCATTGTAAAGCATAATGAAGGCAGGAGAATCTCATGAACTTTGTTTTAAAAATAACTCCGAATATGTCAAAATGGGAAATGAACAAATACAGAGTAGCTGTCCACTCCCCCACATACTCCACAGATGTTAAACAGTGTTACTATCAGTTTGTGTATTTTCTTTATCTGTGGCTAGTCTTTACACACTTATTATTTGAAAATGCCAATAGTGTTGCTATTTGTTCTATCACATATAGTACAACATGGACAGCAGGGCACCAAAATATATTTAAACATATAGATTATATCTGTATCACTATATATGATTATGTACACTTATAAATATATGCATATATTATATATATAATTATAATTAGATGCATATATAGATACATAAATGTATCTATATATGTATATCTATATGTGTCTATATATGTATATATATTTTGTCAACAAAATTAATAAAGATGATATTTTCCAGTGGCAAGAAACATCCTGCTGAGGATAAACATCAACTCAGTTAACCTTTTCCTTGCCTTCCAAGCAGGGAAAGGGAAGAAGTCTTTCAAGCCCCATCCTGTCCTCTTCTTGAACCTGGGGGTTAGAGAGGTCCTGCCCACACATGTTGAGAAGGGGTGAGCAGGTGTGCAGTGTCAGCTGGGGCTCCCAGGAGAGGGCCAGGTGTGGCACCTGTCTGATGCCCTCTGAAGCTGGGCTCCGTATCCCGGGAGTGAATGCACTGAGCAGCTGTCATTCACAGAAGCCCTGGTTCGTCCTCAGGGCCAGAGGAAGGACATGCATTTTTCTTCTCCCAGAATTAGCACTTGCTACCATCACCCCTGTGTGATCATATTATCTTGCACCCTGGACCACAGATAAGTCTTTCTTTACCCCTTTTAACTTTCTCCTCCTCTCAGTGCCCCAAATAAACTCAGTGGCTGTGTTTCCAGGGTTGCATGAGAGGCCCCTCTGTGATGCACATCTCAGAGAAATGGGTTCATCCATTCTCCAGATGGGATTCATGTGTAGTGTCTGGGGGGAAGGGAGGAAGGATAAGAGGAGGAATGAGATAAGGTTTCCCTGTAGAGAAGCCCACACTCAAGCATGTATGTCCCTTTATGGAAGATTTTCATCCTGTTTCATAGTTATAGCACAGCAGCCAGAACTACCATTTCATTACTCCTGTAAGGAAAAAATAACAAAAGTGACCCTTCCACCCCTGCTGCTGCATGTGCAGTGTCACTTCTCCTGGTTATTAGCAGAGTGGGAGTTCTCTAAGTAGGGCTGATTTCAGCTCTTTTCAGTAATTACTTAGTTTGTTTCCTGCAGCCTTTCTAATTTTAATGGCCTTAAGTAATCCTGCTATATTAAAAAACACACGGGTAGTGGACCTCCCTCTCAGCTAAGTGATGCATCAGCTCCTGATATGTTTATTCTGCACCAGCAGCTCACCACCTCCCTTACCTAAGTACCAAGCAATCTCTGTAACAAAGAATCTTCATTCTAGAGTCTAACCAGATTTCATAGAGTTGAATTTGATTAATCCAAGTAATTGGATAGAATCTAAAAGTTCAGTTTTCCCAAAAAAGGGCATCATACACTTTTAAGCAATCTGATACTCTACACTTAACACTTACAGAAAGTTTTAAGGCATTTAAAAAAACTGTAACAGTTTTTGGGAACAAGTTTTATACTATGTTTATAGCACAAACAAGCACAACACTAATAATAGTGACTGTGTGACAGTCATCAGCCCTGCAACCTCCCCAGGCCGCCACCTCCACACAAGCCTTAAGCAGGAGAGACTGGAGAAAGGGCTCCTCGCCTATGTCATGGGTTCCGTCAAAGCACAGGCTAAGTGGGGCTCATGGGCAATTTGCTTTATGAAATGCATGTTCTCCTATAGAGGATTTCATGCCAGTCCCTTTTGATAAATTGAATTTAAATTTAAATTAGCTGCAGAAGTCTAAATTAAATATGGCCTGGTTGGATTAACAACTCTTCTGATTTCAATTGCATCTCAGCCACAGAAAGCTTTGCTGATAAAATCCGATGCTCCAGAAGAATCTTTACCCCCAAAAGCTCTTGCTTTGATGTGAATTTTCACCAAGACTTTAATGGAATTTCCATAAGGCAGTAAATGTAGACACAAAGAGCCGAGCCCCTCCAGGTGCTGGAAATGTCCCCATCTAGATCTGGGGACACAGCTGTACTATAAAAATGTGTCCTTTTTTGTTTGTTTTTGTTTTATCTATACCCTCATTTAAAAATTTTTATTATAAGGCAGACATCATACCATTTCACTGCAAACACCTTATTGTATATCTCAAGTGATGATAATTTAAGAGAAAATATATAATCACTATGCTATTTTATTCCAAACAAAATTAACGATGAAAAATAAGTTGTTTTTTACAGTGTGTCACTTATACTTCAGTTTATAAAGAGAGAGAGAAACAGATAGGGGCCAAAGTGGGGTGGGGGGAGAAGAGGAGGAGACAGAAAGAGAACGATGGGGAGAAGGAGCAGGAGGAGGAGGGCTCCACCCAGTACAGCTGTGTGAGCTCGGCCTCCTGAGCCTCACTTCCCCGTCTTTAAGTGGGAGATGAGTTCCTACTGCTTAGGGTTGTTGGGGAGATTAAATGAGACAGTGCCATCAAGTACATGGTCCAGTACCTGCCAAATATCAAAGGTTCAATAAACGGTAGCTCTTATTATATTATTATTAGCTATGATTTATCCTTCATAGTTTTAGAAAAAATTTAAAACAATTATAACCATCATTCTCAATTTATATTCTCTGAGCCATATTTATAAAAACAAAAGCCTTTTGGCGATGTATCTGCTGGTGCACAGGGAGAAGAAAGCAGGACATTGTCTGTTCCTGTGCCTTCCCCAGCCACACACACAGGTCTATTGACCTTGTCCAGCTGTGCCGCGCTGCACGCTCCGTGCTCTGGGACAGAGCTGTGGGGCGTGGGGCGGTGGAATGCATTGCCAGGCACTGTCCTGGGAGTCCGGCACTGTGCTGTCTTCTTATCCAGCAGCTAAGTGGAGTGACAAATCTGTTCCTATCAATAGTGTGTGGGCTCAAATTATGTATTGATTAATCGGAAACCCGCTTAACTAGCATAACAGTGATGGAGACCTCAGACTCTGAAGCCAGACTCGGTTCACATCCCACCTGCCACTTATAACTCATGGCTCTTTGGGCAAGTTGCTTGACCTCCTTGTGCCTCAGTTTTTACATCTTTAAAATAAAGACAATAATGGTACCGACCTCACAGATTATTATAAGAATTAAATGAGTTAATTATATATAAAGTATTTGGCACCATATACTGTGTTTGCCATTATTATTTTCTGTACGTGAGACACTGTGGGTAGTGGGGAGATACAAATGTTGTGCTTTTAACGGTTTTATAAAGGAAATTACTTACATTAAACTGTTACAGAGCAATATATGACAAGTGTGAGACTGTGTACCATATCTGTAAATGCTGAGAAAATTCCGGTAAGGAAAGGTCACTGCAGGGTGAACAATTCTGTATTGTTGAATGGCATAAATGTTGAATGGGACCTTTTTAGGGAAAGAGTATTTGGTGTTTGACAAAAAGGATCAGTTGATTTCACTTCATGTTAATTTAAAGAGATCCTGGTTCCATCAGTCTGTAAAATGGGGAAGTGATGTAGTCTATCCAATTTTTAAATAGATTTTGATTTGAAAATTCTTAAAGCATGTGTAAATCCACCAGCCCTTACAACACTTTCCCTTAAGTATACGTATAAGGGGAAGTGTTGTATATTTACATACATATGCAACTATCCTTATCTTCATGGATAGGTATTCTGCATAGAGACAATAGTTTCTTAGAAAGAAAAGGATTTCATTTACTCATCTATTCTTTCATAGTGGCAGTGATAGGGTTATATGGAATGCAGATAAAGTATTAGAGATTCTGTGGTTGATGAGCTAAGAGTCTAGTTGGCAAAATTAATTGAGAATCTATCTCAGTGACATAAGAACAATGCTTTGCACATAGATGGTGTTCAGAAATCTAGAATTTAATATATTAATTTATTAGTTAATTAATGTCTTAAAATATCAACTGGCTTGCTCTGGCTAAAGTCCTAATTTCTTAGCCTAGCTCTGACCTACCTCTCTAGCTTCATTCCTGTTCACTCCGTTTCATCGGCCCCCAGCTCACAACCGAAGACTATGCCATACCCTTTCATGCTTCTGTAGGATGATGTTATCTCCATTTTCTCTTCCTGATGAACTCATATGCATAATTTTAAGAGCTTTTTAATTGTCATCTGCTCTGTTCAGACTAGCTTGCTTCCAGGCAAGAGTCACTGGGTCTTCTGACCTCCCACAAAATGTTATTCAGACCTCCGTTACAGTAGTTATTGACCTGTTACAGTTTTTTTACGTGTCAATTTCTGCTCAGTGGCAGGAGTCATCCTAGGATCTTCAGCACCAAGCACAGTGTGAAGGAGCATTATGGAAACTCAATAAATACACGTTGAAGGAGTGGAAAAAAACAAAGGGTGGTATATGAAATAAGAGCTAAAATAGGCCTACGGAGAACGTGCTTTAGAAGAATAGAAATGGAAAGAACAAGAAAGCTCTCTGTTATGAGCTGGATAGTGTTCCCCCAAATTCATATGCTGAACTCCTAACCCCCAGTACCTCAGAATGTGACTGTGTTTGGAGACAGGGCCTTTAAAGAGGTGATTAAGTTAAAATGAGGTTATGTGGATGGGCCCTAATCCAATATGACTGGTGTCCTTATAAGAAGAGGAGATTAGGACCCAGACACACACAGAAGGAAGACCATGCAGAGGCACAGAGAGATGGTGGCCATCTACACCATAACGAGAGAGGCCTCAGAAGAAACCAACCCAATTGAGCCCTTGATCTTGGACTTCTAGCCTCTAGAACTGTGAGACAATAAATTTCTGTTGTTTAAGCCACTCGGTTTATGGTTAACATTAATTAATAGAAATCTTCCCCATCTTTCATCTCCCATCTGCTGGAAACCAAGAGTTATTTTTTCTCTACATTCAAATGTAAACTATTCACCCTTGAAGTTGGTGGGAATCATGACAGATTTTTTGATTTCCTGTCCTTCATCTCACTTCAGCTGAGCAGTTGTGCAGCAGAGACTAATCCTACCGGTGGATCATGTAGCAGTCGGTCAGCTGGTGGCATGCACAGAACAACACCTGCATTGTGTTTCACTGGGTCTAAGCACCAACAATTCAGTAATTGTTTCCAGCGTGGAATCCCCTGGTGCTGGGGCCCACAGAGTGGCTCTCTGTCCAGAGCAAACCTCACTAACAAGGTCAAGGTGAGGGCCATGTCCCTTTCACAGAGATCCCACACTGCAGGTATAAAACCAAGAACCTGCTAAAAGCAATGAGAATAATAAGTAACCTTGTAGAGAAAGAGACAACAAAAGAAAAATCTTGTTCCTAAATTCATTAGAGATTCCAGATAAAGCAGATCGAGTAGGTACGTTTGAACAAACGTGGGAACATGAATTCAACAGGTAACCATTTGCTGATGTCTGTGGACCCTTCTGAACATTTGAGGAATTGACTGGTAGGATTTTAGTTGCATTTCCTCTCTGAAAACTATATTTCTGGGAACCTTCAGATTAGGCGCAAACGTGAAGGGAAGATAAAGGCAGAAAAAAAGGGAGGGAAGGAATTTATGCTTGCCAGAGTAGTGGAGGGAATAAATAAAGCTTTTACAACTATATCAGAGGAAGGAAATACTAGAAATTAAAGTAGATATATTAAGTAAGGGAGGAGAGTGAAATACAAGATGATTACAAAATGGCTGGATCTCAGATGCCCTTGTGAAGTCTCCCTTTCACAACAACACATTTTAAGGCCCTGGCTGTCTATTCAGTCACAGTTTCCTGGGTAATGCTGCTGAAAATTTCCTGTATCCATAGGAACCAGTGAGAGCTGTATCTGGAGAGAGCAGCATTCATAATCAAAATCGCTGCTGTGTAGTCCCAAGAAGCCAGGAAGATGGTTTGTCCAACTTACAAAAACAAAGAACAAAGCACCTGAGGTTCTAGTAAGGAGAAGAAGCAAAAGCAAACGCACTAGCTATTGCTTTAAATGAGCTGGTCCTCTCGGAAAATGTTAAAAACAAGTAGTGTCAATTCTGTGTTTACGGAAACTCGTAGAGAAGAATCACCTTCTCTTCAAAGGTGCCTCAATGCTGACTCCAACATTTCCATATTCGTGTATCTCTAAATTACACTTGGGAAGTAGGAAAGCACAATGGTGACCTCTAGATACGCTTTCTTCTTATTTTTAAAATTTTTAAAATAAGCTACGTAGGGACGTGGAAAAAAAATCAGGGCCTAGAGAAGGGGCAATCTCTTGTAATCATTCCTGTTTTAGGCCTTTTGGTGGTAACTCTCATGACTCTAATGCTTATGTTGTTCATTATTGATATATTAATATATCGGTTTAGGTTATACCTTCTGAGTCTCATTTGCACTATCCTCAGCCCTTCTCCAGATTTTTAATAATTACTATGTTTAGTTCTGTTGGTTACCTTTGCACCTTTGTACCTGGGCTGAAACCTCTATTTCTTGTTCCTTCAACATTGGACTTGACCCCCCATGTAGCAGGTGGCTGTTTATGTCAGAATAAAGGCCTCAGTTAATCATTCTGGATGCCTGGAGTTTGAAGCGCGGCCTCCCTCGCAGGCCTCTCCCTCGGTGGGGAGTCTGCCCGGAACTCTGAACTTGTGCGGGCCGGACCTGCTGAATCTAGGGACTTGCTTTTTGGTGAGTTTGTGCAGGCACGCCCCCTTGCAGCTGGCTTCTCCCCAGGCAGTTTACTTCATCTCTCTTTAGAGGAACCCTCCAGTTGGGGGCCTGGGAGTACAAGCCGGCTGCTTTCCAGCACGCAAGGCTGAGGGAGACAGGTGCTGTGCTTCCCTAGGCAGACTTCCAGTTCCTTCCTGGCTTCCAGCACCTTCACTTGTCTTACTCTTTAAGCCTACTGGCCCCAAGCCCAGAGCTTCCCGGGGGTTCTGCCAGAAAGACTGGCTGCCACTCCCACCCGCCCTGTTCCCTCCCATGAGTGTTCTGGGCTGCAATTTACTCCACTCAGGTTTAACAATTTACACACCTGCATTCGCTTTCTCTTCCAGAAATGCTTAGAATCTCTCCTGCGTGGATGAGAGCCCTATTCCAGTTCTCTCCACTGTTGTAGATTCGTTCTCTTTTGTACTTATGTCATTTTATTGGGGTCTTGGAAGGGAGATGAGGGGTGTGTGTGTGAATACTTGTCTTGAGTCAGCCATATTGGATCAGAGCCAGAACCTACGGAAACTTGAAAAAGAAAGGAGTTCATATTATACATACTCTTTTGGAGCATTTTTTCCCCCACTTAGCCATATGTTTTGAAGTATTTCCTACATAATTATTATTTTTTTTAATGTGTACATAGTATTCCACTGTATGGATAGATGGTAATTCACTTAACCATCATCTCTATTATTGGGCATTTAGGTTGTTTGTAAATTTTACTCTAGTAAATAAATCTGCAGTGAATATATTTGTTATATCATCTCTGCACATCAGCGACTCTTTCCTTGGGATACACTTCTAGAAGTGAAATCACTGAGTCAACAGATTGTGCATTTTTTAAGGGCTGGCCTGGTGGCATAGCGGTTAAGTTCGACCATTCCACTTCGGTAGCCTGGGGTTTGCCAGTTCAGATCCTGGGTGTGGACATTCTCACCACTCATCAGGCCACGCTGAGGCGGCATCCCACATAGAAGAGCTACAACTCTACAACTATGATACACAACTATGTACTGGGGCTTTGGGGAGAAGAAGGAAAAAGGAAGATTGGCAACAGATGTTAGCGCATGGCCAATCTTCCTCAAAAAAAAAAACCGGTTGCACATTTTTAAGGCTTCTGATACACATTGCCAAACTGCCTTACAGGAAGTTTGTATCAATTTTTCACTCCCATTCTATGCTAGTACTAATTTTTTTCCAAACCTGGATGTTGTTAGACTTTTTTTTTTTTTTTGGTGAGGACAGTCGGCCCTGAGCTAACATCTATTGCCAATCTTTCTCTTTTTGCTTAAGGAAGATTGTCACTGAGCTAACTTCTGTGCCCATCTTCCTCTGTTTTGTATGTGGGATGCCACTACAGCATGGTTTGATGAGCAGTGCATAGGTCCGTGCCCAGGATCTAAACCTGTGAAACCTGGGCCGCCAAAGTGGAGCGTGGGAACTCAACCACTACACCACTTGGCCAGCCCGTTGTTATACTTTTAAACAGGTAAATCTGATAAGCAAAAATGCAGTCTGATTTTCATTGTTTGCTGACTTTATTGATAACTATATGATTCCAGCTATGAGGGGAAGAATGGCTGGCTGTCCACAGCAGAAGAGAGGAGCAGTAAAAACTGGAGCAGGCAGGGTCAGCGCAGCCCTGTTCTCCTCCTGCTAAGCCTGCCTCTCCCAGAGCCCTCACTCCTGCCACCCTTGAGAGTGATGGTCAAGGAGTGGGAAAGCAAGGGAGGAAGAAGGTTCTAGATCAGACCTCATTCCCCCTTGTCCAGTGGATTCTACAGGGAATGAGGGAAAAGAGAGGACAAACCTGAGGAGTGGACTGTATTTTAGGGCCAGGATTGATGGAACTAGATCCAAATTCACTTAATATTGAATAAGTCCAAGGGTCATCTCCAAACCCCTTGACCCTCCTGGGCCGCTGTAGAGACTAATTGCTTCCCTTGAATCTCCATCAGCCCTGAGGACTTATTGCCCCCTGATGTGGGCCTAAACTTTGCTGACACCTAGGGGAAGGTGGAGGAGAACCAGGGTTTGGGGTAAATGACCATATTTTATTCATTCATCAAACTTTATTGAGCCCCTACCATGAGCAAGGCACTGTGCTCGATACTGGGGACATAGAAATGAAACAAACATGTCCTTGCTGGTGAGGTACTTGAAAGCTATTTGGGGAATAAATATATACTCTGATAATAGGGTGATAATTTTATAGCCCATAAAGCAGATTACACACAGGAGGGGCAAATCTTTCCAGTTAATAACTCACTTCAGATAAGGGCGGGAAGAACTGGGTGGGCTAACACCAAGGCTTTTGGACCTTTGCTAAAGACTGAAATAGGTTTATAGTATCCATGAATATAGCATATTCTTGACTCCTTCTGTATTAATAAAAATAATAACAGAGACTATGGAAAAAAACATTTCTAATTTTAACAAAATAAACTATAATATCTTCCATCCTTTCCACCTCTGTTTTTAGCATCTTAATACAGACGCTCATTATTTTCTCTCTCTAACATGGATCTTGCCCCGGAATCCATCCTTACCTGGGGACTTTTATTGCCTCCATATTTTTTATGTAATCAAACTTATCATTTTTTCCTTTATTGTTTGTGTTTTATTTGTCTTATTCAAAAAACTCTTTCTCCTACCCCACTGTCATATATATTCTACTTTTTTCTAAAAGTTTTAAAGTTTCAGTTGTGTACATTTAGTTATGTTTTCATTTGGCTAGAATTATTTTTGTTTATGGTGTGAGATATGGATACAATTTTCCCATATGGTAGCTAACTGTCCCAGCATCAACTATTGAGTGGCCCATTATTTCTAAGTTGTAATGCCACCTTGCTACCTAGTAATTTATCGTATAAACATGGGGCCACTTTTGGATTCTCTGTTTGTTCCATTGGTCTAATTTTCTGTGTTTCTGTTATCATACTGTTTTAGTTACTACAGCTTATTCATTTCAAATAAGGCAAGTCATACTCACTTCTTTTTCAAAATTATCTTTGGTCTTTTACTTTCTACATAAATTTTAAGAAGAGCTTGTTAACTTCCTCAAAATATCCTGTTGGCCTTTTGACTGAAATTGCACTGAATTTTAGATTATTTGGGAGAAAATTGCCATCTATATGATATGGAGTCTTCCCATCCAGGAACACTATAAATCTCACCATTTTGAAAAGATCTTCTTTAATTTTATTCAATAAAGTTTTATCATTTTCTACACAAATAGTTCACGTGCCTTTTGTTAGAATTATTTCTAGGTACCAATAAATTATGTTGTTCCTGTGAGTGGGATTTCTTGATGACCTGCACTAATTGTTTGTTGCTAGTATATGGAAACACTGTGGTTTTTATAAGTTGATTTTGCAGCCAGCAACCTTGAAGAACACTCTTAGTAGGTTTAATAGTTTATGAATACTGTTTTTTGGCATTTTTCCTGTGGCTTATGACAGCTTTTTCTTCCTTTTCATTCCTTATGTCTCTTTTTCTCCTCCTTGTCTTGCTCTGCTGGCTAGATCACCAGTACAGTTTTGAATAGAAGCTGCAATGGCAGGGATCTTTGCTTTGGCCCTGACTTTAAAGGGAAAGCTCCTAATATTTTATCTTTAATACCTGCACTAGATTTTTGATAGATACATTATATAAAATCAATAAATATTTGTGTTCCTGGTTTGCTAACAGTTTTTGTGGTGAAATACATGTTGAACTGAATCCAATATTTTTGCTGCATTTAATGAACCAAACTTTTTTTTTTCTTTTATCTATTGATGAGGTGACTTGCATATAAATTTCTAATGTGAAGCCATTCCTACAATTCCCACTTGGTCATGACAGCGTTTTTTAAATACATTTTTGAAATTTGTTTGTTAATATCTTATTTCAACTATTTTGCCTCCATGTTCATAATCCAGACTGACTCATAATTTTCTCATTTATACTGTCCTTGTTAGAAATCGTTATTAAGGTTATACTAGATTTATCCAATCAGTTGAGGAGCATTCTCAGTTTTTCCATTCTCTAGATCATTTTGAATTACTTTAGGATGATTGTCCTTGAAGACTTGGTGAGTGGTAGTTCTTAGGCCTCATCTTCTATTAGTGAGCAGCAGCATTTCGTGCAGTTGGTTACACTTCTCTCCCTGGCCCCCAGGTCACTGTCATTTAAGGTGGACACATTCCTGCCTTTCTGCATTCCTGCCCATCATGCCTTCTTGCAAACCAGTGACCACATTCATAGCAGGACACCGATGAGGACAGGTTGGTCTCTCCTCTGGCATTGCAGACAAAGCTGTATGGTTTGGCCTAAACGTTTTCTACCTCCAACGAAAACCTCCCCCGAACTCACTTTATGTATACGACTTACCACAGTGGATTATAATTAATCATGCACATGTTTTATCTCGAACCAGAACACGAGCCCCAGGACACTGTGCCTTATTCTTCGTTGCGGTTTCCATGCCTATTGTAGCACCAGGCACCAAAAATACAGTTGATGTTTATTGAATAAATGAACTAAATGTTCTGATCGGTTAAATACAAACAGCTCATTACAGATCTAACATGTGGTTTGTTCTCCTACTGGTTTCCAACCAGGAGGTGCCAATGTCTCAATCCTACTCTGTTTTCGCAGTCTTGATCCACGGTGTCCTTCTGTTCCCTGCCTCAGTGGGCTGGGGACTTAGTCTCACTCTGCAAGTTCTTCAGTGTCCAATTGTGTTAGTCCATCTTTGCGGCTCTTGCTGCAAATTCTTACCCCGTGCATTTACTCTCTTATGCTATTTCCACTGCTCGCCACTAAGGCCTCCTCTTTATGGTGCAGGCCTCCTTGAGTGCTTTCTCGAATCCTACTATTTTATAGTTCATTCTGACAGACTCCACTTGGCAGGAGGGGCTACTTACTATGATGACCTGCAGACAAGGAAGTCTGACTTCCTGGAGGCCCGGGTGCCTGGGGACAGCATCCCTCAGGCAGCAGGACAGATGCTGTCGCCGCAGTGCTTCCTAGTTCTCTTCCCTGACCTGTTCCTGGAACTCTACTGAAGAGGTGATCTGGACAATGTCCACTTACGTTTTAGTTTTGTAAACCACTTTGTGCATATACCATAGTAAAAATTTTTACCTCAATTATTTAATATTTGAAACAAAAGTTATTTTGGTTCAAACCATTCTTAGTGGTGACATCAATTCTTTTTTGAAGTGGATGTTTAATAAGTTACTTCTGTAAAACAACTATGTTCTCTTTTTACATAAAACAAGAAAATAAAATGAGTTATATAGACACCAGCTCAGGTATCAAGGATGTGTTATAAGTTTGCAAAGCATTCTCTGTGGTTATGGGTTTGATCTTTCATACAGATTACTTGAGTCATAAAAGCGTTTTCTATAAGTCTGAATGTGGAAGGATAATTTAGCTTCTCATTAGTGCTTATTTGAGAAGTGCAAAGTTCATATGCAGCATTGATTGACAAATGTAGAATTTGGTTAGGTTTTCTAACTCAGGTGTGCCACAAGGCTGAACAGAAATAGCTTTGGAGAGACTGCAAGCAGTTCCTTGAATGTCTACAAAAGAATGATTGTTGTTCCTCTTTCTGGTGGTCTGTCAAATCTGATTGTGAATTTTCCTCATTGCTTCCTGAGTGTTAGAACTGACTGGAAACCAATATGTGAGGATATGGAGGCTAATTCAGAGTGTGTGTGTGTGTGTGTGTGTGTGTGTGTGTGTGTGTGTGTGTAGGATGTCATAGATAGTGCTTTACCTCAGCTGACCATTCAGTGAATGGAAAAGAGAGTTGAAACAGCACACCCTTGGGCCTGGTGCCTCCCTCCACTGCCCCTCTCCTGGCTTATCAGGCTGTTGACTGGCCACTGCACTGCTTCAAGGACTCTGCTACATCAGTCTCTTTTTTATTTCTTAAATTCAGACCATTTCTTGCATTTTTGAGTTTTGCTTTTGGAAGCAGCTCAACATCAGTCAAATTCTTCTTGGTTAGGTTTTGAACCCAGCCCAGGTCGGGTCCTGGAGACTGACTGAGGAGTTTCCAGAAACATTCTCTCAGGGGAGGAGACAGCAATTTTGCTGCGTAGGATCACAGAAAAGGAAATGATCGTGGAGGTCACCAAGGCCTGCGCTTTTGATATGGTAAAAATAAATAAGTACATTTTTAAAATACATTTGTACTTTCCTCAGTAATTTTGAGCAACAAAATTTTGACTTCAAATATTAGCTGAGTCTACCAAGTACCTCTCACAGTTGCAATTATGGCAGCGACAACTATAGCTGGACTAGTTACCTATTACTCCATAACAAATTACCCCAAAACATAGCAGCTTTCAACAACAATCAACAGCCTGTATCTCACATAGTTTCTGCGGGTCACAAATTGAGGAGCAGCTTGCCTGGGTGGTTCTAGTTCAGGGTCTCTCATGAAGTTGCAGTCAAGATGTTAGCTCGGGCCACACCCATGCGAAGGCTTGACCAGGGCTGGAAGATCTACTTCAAAGATGGCTGGCTCACATGTCTGGAAGACTGGTGCTGGTTGCTGGCAGGAGGCCTCAATTCCTCAGTTCCTTGGCAGGACCTCTCCACAGGCTGTTTGAATGACCCCTCAACATGGCGGTTGGCTTCCCTCAGAGTGAGTGATCCAAGGGAGGACAGTTGAGAGCTACGATGTCTTTTATGATCTGGCCTCAGGAGTCACACACTGTGATTTCTGCAGTGTCTTGTTGGTGGTCACAGGTCAGCCATATTCACTTTGGGGGGAAGTGCACAGGGCATGGGCACCAGCAGGTGGAATCATGGGGGTCATCTCGGGTGCTGGCTGCCACAGTGCCATTTCCTGGGCATGTGAGAGATATATATATATATCTTTATTACCACATTCGGTCCTCATGATGACTCCCTCTGGCGGTTAGCTTTGTCTTCATTTTACAAATGAAGAAGTGATGAAATGTCTCAGCAAGAGTGAGCAACTTGCCCAATATCTCATACATATCAAGTGGTAGAAGGAGGATTCCAGCCTAGGTCCAATGTCTCTAAAACAGGATGTGTTCACCTTGATGCTCTACTTTCATTCTTAAATTTGTAAGACAAGACATTTGTTGCAGTGTAACAATTGTACCTACATTATAGATTGAACTGAAAGATAATTCTAGATTTAACAACAGAGAGAGAGTATGTGTGCTCTGGTGTTTATTTTGAATTCTCTATTACATACAAGTGAAACTCTTAGCCTAAAGGAAATAAATGTCATTGCTCTGGACTTGTCTAGGTTTTCCTCTTTCTTCCCCTGGTTCTACAACAGTTATCTCTGTTTGCTAATCTGTACCAAACCACATCATACCAGGACTGTTACGCCCTAAGATAATTCTCAACCTTGCCTGCAATTTCTCACAGTTTGGACAATAAAATACTTTGTCAAATGTATTTCTATGTCTTTAGCGATTTCCTTGTTTGATTAATTACGGCCTAGATCGGAGCAAATTGTGGAACATTAGGAGGTTGTTCATCTTCCAGTTCTCTAGAACTGCCTGTAATGTGTCATTTTTCTCTGAGCTTTGCTGCCTCAGAAGGAGGCTCCCTGAAATGGTCTTCAAGTTTCTTTAAACAAAAAACAAGAAAAGAACGGGGCCGGCCCTGTGGCTTAGCGGTTAAGTGCGCACGCTCCACTACTGGCAGCCCGGGTTCAGATCCTGGGCGCGCACTGAGGCACCGTTTCTCGGGCCATGCTGAGGCCGCATCCCACATACAGCAACTAGAAGGATGTACAACTATGACATACAACTATCTACTGGGGCTTTGGGGGGAAAAAAAAAGGAGGAGGATTGGCAATAGAAGTTAGCTCAGAGCCGGTCTTCCTCAGCAAAAAGAGGAGGATTGGCACGGATGTTAGCTCAGGGCTGATCTTCCTCACTAAAAAAAAAAGAAAGAAGAGAAGAAAACAAGAAAGCCATCTCAAACCCATTCCTTGATTGCACAGTGATTGCAGGAGCCTGAGTTTTGCTCTTTATTTCATTCACTTATGTTTGGGCCACATAGATCCAGCTTGGAGTTGGAGGGTCATAACGTAAAGAAACAATTTTTGTTCACATACTTTTTTTTTTTTTTTTGGTGAGGAAGATTGGCCCTGAGCTAACATCCATTGCCAATCCTTCTCTTTTTGCTTGAGGAAGATTATCGCTGAGCTAACATCTGTGCCAATCTTCCCCCATATTTTGTATGTGGGACGGCACCACAGCATGGCTTGATGAGCGGTGTGTAGGTCTGCACCTGGGATCTGAACCTTCAAACACTGGGCAGCAGAAGCAGAGCGTGTGAACTTAACCACTATGGCACTGGGCCAGCCCCTTGTTCACATTCTTTAAAAATACTAGTAATGCATGTTTTATTCTGCTTCAGCATTATAATTGTGTTCCTAAAAAACTTCACACTATCAAACTCACATTGTAGAATTTACTATTTCATTTGTAAAAAGTAGACTTAGAAACACTTCAATAATATTAGTTGTCCTAAAGGAGTTTCAATAGCAATCTATTTTTATGGCTCTCAGTTCAATTTGTTACAACCAACTACAAATTATAAATTGATTGATCAAAATTCTAAAAAAGAAAAACAAAAGACCTGACATCAAGAGGAAGTCCTGAACAGAAATCCAGACCTGAGTAGAGACCACCACTAACCGAGAAGCCGGGTGCTGAAATAAGCTGCTCCGGGTTCCTCCACGCCAGTTTTTTCTATGCGTAAGAGTGCTCAGTCTCGGGCCGGCCCTGTGGCTTGGTGGTTAAGTGCGCACGCTGCGATGCTGGCGGCCCGGGTTCGGATCCCGGGTGCGCATCAAGGCACCACTTCTCTGTCCATCCTGAGGCCGAGTCCCACATACAGCAACTAGAAGGATGTGCAGCTATGACATGCAACTATCTACTGGGGCTTTGGGGGCAAAAAAATAAAATAAATAAGAGTGCTCAGTCTCCATCCTCCTCTCCTCTTAACAACCGCAGCCTAACAGTCCCTAATTCATTGATTCATTGCTTCTAATTTATAGCCAGGAAATGCACAGCGTTGGGGAAATGTCCATGTGTACCAAACTACTAATGCATTTACGGTAGTTACAAAAATCATATATGGGCAACTCTTGGCATATGTGGATTATTCACACATGATGTATTCAGGGTCTAAGGGATCGCTAAGAACATGAAGCTAAATTAACTAAAATTTACAACATTAATTACAAAACACACATCAAATGTGTCCAATTTATTTCATCGTGGCTCTCAATGCTTAGCGGGCCCAGAGTCCCGATAAAGAGGGGGCTTATAAATCGCAGGGCCCTGCCTCCAGAGGTTCGGATGCAGTGGGTCTGGGGTGGGCCCTGAGAATTCGCATTTTCAACAAGTCCCTGTTGATGCCGGTGCTGCTGCTTTGGGGACTAGACTTTGAGAACCAGTGTGTTGGACTGTTTCTTGAGTGGAGGACCACGTTATAGTCTTACCCATCTCTAGCCCCTGGCATGATGCCTGGCACATAATTAACTCTCAATAACTGATAACAACAAAGTAAGAAGAGCTAACTTTTATTTGGTACTTACCATGTGTTAAGAACTTTAAAGGATTATCTCACATAATTCTTACAATTCCATTGTTAGATACTAACTCACATTCCCATTTTACAGAGAGACCAATGGAGCCTTAGAGAGGTTAAGTAATAGCCCAGAGTCCCATGGCCAGTTATGTAGTGGGGCCAGGAAAGATGGTTTGTGGGTTGAATTGAAAAACTAAGATCCCTGGGCTAGGGTTTTTTTGTGATTGTTTTCAAGTTCTTATCAAATCGTTGCCAAGGATAAACCTAGGAATATTTTAAAGAAGAAAATTCTATACAAATTCAACAGAAAAGTATTCATATTGATATTGAGGGAGAAAAAAATATTGACCAAACTTTCTTTTTCAAATACTATTTTTTCTCGGCAGCTGCTGGAAGTTTTTGCGTGGGCCCAGCCTTCCAAGAAATCACCATCATGGGGCATTTATCAGAGCCTCTTCTAAAGACCCTTTTGCTCCAACTGGGTTGAACGTCTACGATAACCTTTACTTGGTGTGAGCAACTGTCACTAAAAAAAGGGTCCTCAAAGGCAGCCGATGCTCACTCAGAAAAGCAGAGCCCCTTTGCAAGGTTTCCCAGTCTGCTTCTTGTAACTTAGCCAAGAATCCAAACTTGTCGCTGTGGGGAGTCCTATCTCCTATCTTCACTGTAAACAGTTTTGCTGAGAGCTGAGCTACCCCCAACCGGTCAAAGCCGGGCCCACAAAGCGCGCTGCAACTGCAGCCCCTTGCCCGGCGGACAGACCAATTCTCTCCACTCAGTCTCTGCATAACTAGGAGAACACTTTGAGAAAATGTCCTAATGTGAAACACCATGGCGTGTTAGATAGAATTCCCATTAGCATTACCATTAGGGGTCAGATGCTGAAGTTCTCTTCAAACAGCTTGTAGTCTCTTAGTTATTTTCCCCCCCAACACAGTGAGGAGAAACAATTGCCAAATGGCCAGTGTTCTGTTAGTTGTTTATTTCAGCTGTCTTTAGCCGGAAATTGATCAGATCCAACCCTACTGTGATTTGTATCTGGTACTAAAGCAATCCTGAGCTCCGGCCTCCATCCATTCCTCCCTCCCCACAAACTCCTGGGGTTCTGTTTCCCCCGCTGTAAAAGTCAGGGGTCTTCTACTACTGCTTAGTTTCCTAGTTAATGATTATCAAGAAATTGGCCTGTGACTGGAAGGACACATCGCAGAATGCAAAAGCCGTCTTAGAGCCTTTGCAAATAAGACGCTCTGGGCAGTCGCCTAGGTTACTGACGTTTGTCCTGTCGTTTAGCCTCTGGGAAGATTTATGGCTTAAGTGATCTTTCCTTGCCTCTGTCTCCACATGCATAGCCACAGTAGGAGCTGCAAGTAAAGTAGGTTAAATTTATCTACATTTTCTACACAAAGAGCATGATCTTTGGGGTCAGATTGCCTGGATTCAAACTCTGCCTCTGCCGCTCACTAACTGTGTGACCTTGGGCAAGTTGCTAGATTGCCCTGTCCCGCAGTTTTCTCACCTGCAAAATGAGGATCACAGTAGTATCCAGTTCCTAGGGTTCTGTCACAGGTAAATGTAATGCTTAAGAAGAGCTTACACAGATCCTGGCATAAAGTAAACACTCCATAAACAACTGTTGTTATTATTATTACAAATGATTAAAAGCAAAAGCAAAGTATCAGCTAAAAGAACGTCTTTGTTTATATTGAGTTTCTGGAGGGGCTGCTAATGTGTTGGGATCCTTGTCTCCCAGGAACTTGCCATTTAATAGAGGAGATGGGACCGAACATGTACTAGAGAAAAGTTCGCAGAGTTCTACCTACAAATGTGAACTTAGGTGTTGTTCTGTCATCAAAGAATGGATGACACCGATTGTAGGAAGCTTCCTGGGGCAGAAAAATGTGAGATAACGATAAAGAGGAAGTAGGAGTTGTCCCATGCATGCTTGCTTTTTTTTTTTAATTAAAAAAAAAAATTACAAAAGCAATGAAGGCCCACTGGGGAATATACAGGAATGTTTAAAGTAGAAAATAAGTCACTTAAAACTCCTCCACCCAGAGATAACCATTGTTAATTCCTTAACGAATTTCCTGTTTTAGGTTTTTACGATAACCTGGGCACACTAGCCATGGGAAAGGAAGGCTCAAATGCCCGTGATAGACTTCCCCTGTGCCTGGCCCTGGGTGGGGCGGGAGGGGCCTGCAGTTCTGGGGCCCTTGGATCCACACCAGTGTGCACACATGAAGCAACGGGATTTATCAGAGTTATAACCAACCTCCTTTAACCCTTTGCACAACTTGTTCGGGGCTGAGTCATCTAAGCATCAAATAACATGTAAATTCACCAAAGAAAGCAGTTAATCTGAGTTCTTATAGAGAAAACAACTGAGGCTAAATTGATTTTTCGTTTTTAGGGGGCCAGCCCCATGGTGTAGCAGTTAAGTTCTGCGCGTTCCACTTCAGTGGCCTGGGTTGGCAGGTTCAGATCCTGGGTGCCGACCTATACCACTCATCAGCTATGCTGTGGTGGCAACCCACATACAAAATATAGGAAGATTGGCACAGATATTAGCTCAGGGCCAATCTTCCTCAAAGCAAAAAAATAGGAAGATTGGCAACAGATGTTAGCTTGGGGCAAATTTTCCTCAGCAAAAAAAAAAAAAAATTTATTTGGGGTTTTTAAAATTTTGTTTTGTTAATTTTTGGTATTTTATCTACACTGTCTTAGAATGTCTCTCATTCTCCCTCTGTAAGATCAGGAGAACATGACCACACCTCTTCCTCGAAGTTACAGACTCGCAGGAAGCGGGCTGTGTAAACCTCTTTCAGGATACAATCCGGATCCGCAGCCCCTATGATCTGAAGTAAGATAAAGACAAGGAGCATGGAAATACTGGCCTTGACTTTCCAGTGCACAGCGGAATATCATACCTTCTCAAAGAAAGGTGGATGCCATCTTAGAACACGGTGCCCTCCTATAAATTTTGATGAAAATGGCAGTTCTGGAGGTGGATTTGTTCAGAGACCATCAAGCAAGTCTAACAATATAGGGCATTCAAACTCTTCAAAAGCCAAATAAACCATTTGACTGAACTTTTCAAGTTTCATTTACTTATTTTGTATTGTGTAGATTCTACTTTTGTCCCCTGTAACAAACAAGAGGGAGTTTACTCCAATTCTTGTCACTTTTTATGTGTATTTTTACATGATCAATGCTTGGCCTGTTTGTTAGTTAGTCCACAAAGACTGGTCCAGATGTTTGCCATGGGACCAGATGTTGCTAGAATATTGTCAGTTTGTCTCTTTTTTCATCTCAGCCTGCCTGCCCAGATTTGTGAGAGCAAGTCTCTCATGGGCTCAAGGATCATTTGCTCCAAAGGAACTGAAATTCATTCACAGGGTGAGAAAGGGTGGAGGCAACGGGAAGTCTTAGAGAATGCAATGGCGAGGTAGGGGCTCTCCACCCTCTTTCTCCACGTGGCTCCATTGTCTCCCGCTTTCTCCTCCCCCTGTCCTGTGTCCTCTGTCAGGCTCTTAGTTTCTGCTCCCTCATGACTTAAGCTTGCACTTAGAGGTGGCTACAAAGGCACTGACTCTGGAGCTGGCGTTTGATGGCTCAGAGCCCACCTCTTCTGGATTCTTCAGCAGAGGAGCTGTAGGCTCCAGGTGAGGGGCCTGCTTCCTCTAACAGAAGTGGGGAGAGAGGACCCTTGACTCAGAGGAGGGGAGCTTCCTCTTTACTAACGAGAGTCTCCTCTATGCAATTGGGAAAAGAAAATTGGAAGGAACATTCAGAGCCTCAGGGTCCAGAGAAGGGGCGGAGGGGAGACAGGGAGGAAAGGGAGATTTGTCTCTTAACAAAAGCTGGTGAGGGATCCAGTTAGGAAAAGGGGGATGGGGGGGAGGCAAGGTACTACAAGTTTCTCCTTTTCCATTTCTCCTTCAGCATAGAGAATGCAAATGATCCCTTGAGAGGGGCAGGGGGAGCAACCTAAACTTTCTCCCACACTTTGTAATATTCCCCAGTTAGAGATCCGATTGCTTTAAGGACCAAGGGACGGTTAAGGAAAGTTGTCAATCCACCCAGCTGAATTAATAACCAGGAAATTTCTTCCTCATACTTGGCTAAGATCTTCAAGATTCAAGGGATGGAAATCTTTCTTGCTAGGGAGTAGGAAGGGGGAGAGAGGTCACTTTGGAGGGGAGGACCAAGGAAGAGGGCAGAGTGCTTTGGGCAACCCTAGAGAAAGATGCCAGGAGGCAGGAGAAGGACATGGAAAGCCCAGCACTCTTCTTGAAAATAACAGATGCTCAATAAACATCTGCTCAATTAATTGGCAGAGTAAATAAAGGATGAACTGCGGGGTGAAAGGCAGCCCACTCTGGGGTCGCTTTTCCCTGAGAGAAATCTCCTGCTGCCGCTGAGAGCAACTGTCTGTGGCTCTGCTTTGGACCTGACCCTGTGGTTCCTGGAGAGGCGGGATAGAGCAGGCAAGCCGGGCACCTGTCTCAGGTGACAGTCCTGCACCTGCCCCTCTGACCCAGCCTAGAAATGACGGGAGAGCGTGCTCCGCTCGACCCCCAAGTCGTTGTCTGATCTCACTGCAGTTCTGCTCCCTTCTCTGCCCTCGTGTGCTGCAGGGGCTGCCTCTCGGGAGGACATCACGGGGGCAGGGCCATTAGGAGTCTTTGCTGCCGTGACGTGTGGTTGAATCTGGAAGAGGGGCGTCTGGAGGTGGGGTGCAGGCTGAAGCCTGTGAAGCAGTTTGTCTCAGTATTAAATTAACTAGAACTGAAGGGCCTGGAAGTCAGGTCTGGTCTCATTACTGCCATGCTCTAACCAGCGGGGCTTACTGACAGATTACTCCGCAGTACATTTTGCGCTGAGGAATTTTCCAACGCCAGCGACGGTCGGCCGTGCGCACCCCGGAGTTTCCTTGGACGGGAACAGGGGAAAGAGACCAAAAAAATGGGCATCATTATTTTTATTATTAACTTAGCAGCTTTTCGCTAATCTGTACTACGAAGCTTTTCTCTCTCTCCCAAGATTTAATCGAAAGACCAGTGTTGTGAAGCCAACAGAAACGGGTCTGAATTCCGGCACATCCATTATCTAACTTGTGGTTTTGGGGAAATCCCCTAACCTGTCTGAAACTCAGTTCCAGGGTCTGTAAAAAGAAGCTAATAATCCTTACTTCACCGTGTTGTTTGAGGATTTAATCTAATAATACCAAAGTCGTGGTCGAAATGCCGGTCAGTCCTGGTGGGAAAGGGGGTGACTTGAAGAACATTTAATAAAGAGTAGCTTAATAAGGTACACAGGGAAGCCACAAGGTAGTGCCTACCCCAGGCTGGTAACAGTGGGGGCACTATCTGCAGGGCTGAGGAGGGACGGAGAGGGCATTGCCAGAACCTGGAGGTGGAAAGGCCTGCCCTGTAGGTATGTGACCTTCAGTGGCCCAACCAATGGCAGCCTGACCTCATTCCCTCCTCCCCTCCCTCCTTCCAGGCCGGGCTGTGCTCCCCATTGTGCAAATCTAACCCGGAGCCCCAGCACACAGGAGCCCCTGGATGTAGTCCACATAGGGTAGCCTTTGGGGACACAGCAGGGTGGAGAAGGGTGAACTGTAGGGTGAACTCAGGAGAGAAGAAGCCATCTCGCACAGGAAGGGCTCAAGAAGTGAGCTATTGTGATAAGTCCCTTCAGCTGCAGTTTAGATCCTTTCAAGCCCATAACTTGAAAGTTTCTTGAGAGCAGGAATCTTTGTTTTCCCACAAAGCATTAGCCAATCTGCATACACATAGTATGTGCCAACCAGTGTTTGCTGAGCAGTAATCAGATTCTGGAAAGGGCACAGAATATTGACTTGTAAGCAAGCGTAACATCTGAATTTCATGTAGTGTTAAAGCATATTCAAAGATGATGTTGATATACGTTTACATTGCACATCAATCACAGATGGAGATACAACAGAGAAGCACTGAGTCTGTTACAGCTTTATTCATTTCTTATTTTTCCTCCTGCATTGAGTTTGCATCCAAACTCACTCTCCTGTTGGCAAAGTGACAGTGTAATCAATAAACAGCATTTACAAATAAACAACTGTAAGTTGCTTTGTAAAGGAGGGCTAACCCCTGCTGCACACTGTCTCTGGTGTCTGCAATTTTCTTTGAAGCTATAGGGGGGTTTTTCATTTGTAGGGGAGGCTCTGGATGGATGGAACCTCTAAATCAGCCGTAAATTCTAGGGTCCCGGGTGTCGTCAGAATAAAGCACCTGTTCTTTACGGGAACACCGCAGTGGTGTGTTCCAGAACCAGTACCCTTGCCCTTGGAATTGGACTCCTTGATGGCTGATTAGACACCTTCCTGTGCTCTGTGGGGTGATCTGCCCACGTGCACTTGTCAAGCCCGGGAGCGGAAATGACATCCGTAGCTGTGGTGCCCAGAAATGACCTCTGCCTGTTCCATCCCCCAGGAACTGGCCTAACCTGCTCTGTAAAGATTTTCAAAACGTTCTAAAGCATCAGACTTCATTTACTCTAACCTCGATGCCTGGCCAGGTTTTTCTGGTTTCCGATTAACTGTTTGAAGAGAAGGGGAAAGCCGAGAAGTAATCCAATAATGGAGCAGAGCCATCGGGAAAGTCCCTTGGGCCCAATGGTGCTGCTCAGCCCTCAGGTAGCTTTCTACCAATTAGCCTGTTCTTCCCCGTCCCAAACTAAGGTTTTGGAAACCAGCTGTTCCTGGGCCCAGGAATCTGCATTTTTAAAGCTGTCCGTTGATGTGTACATACAGCCTTATTCTGGGAACAGGATTCCCAGGAGCAAAAGAAGCAAAAAATATTTAAGGAGAATTTAAGCATAAAAATTTCCTACCTTATATTATAAGAAACTGCTTACTTCCCACTAAAAATATGAACTAAAGTTTAGCCTTTAGTTTATCTTATTTCTGGAATAATGTTGTGCTTCTATTTCCAATACAATGACATTTCACTACCCATTGCTCTTTAAAATTTGGTAACAAAACAAATAAACTAAAAACTTTCTTACTTTTTCTGCCATCTAAAATCAAATTATTTTCTTTATTTGGGATAATCATGGTTACAGTAAAGTTTTAGTAGAACAACCATCTAATCTGCCCGCTGCAAGCGCTGTGATAAACTTAGCTGGAGAACAACTCTCCTTCTTTGTTGTCACCCTGCGGCCCCAGGCCATCAATCTTCTGAGACCCTCTGATGACCATTTGTTTTAAAGAGATGACTGCTGCAATGCGGGCCCTAAATCCACAACCCGTGTGGTAGGAGCTGAGAAGAGAGACTGTCTGGGCTTTGGTGCCAGGGTCCACTCTCCACAGCCCGCACTAAAATGTTGGGGGTCAGAGGGGCGTCCAGTGATCAAAGAATTAAGTGAGAAGTCTGTCCCGTGTGGGAGGGAGGAATAGGACTGGGGCAGGACTTGAATCCTTACATTCCCATGGTCCACACTTCAACTCTTTGTGTTTCAGGATTGAAAAAACTGCTGGAAACACAGATTGGGGCTGGTCCGGAGAAATGTCAAGGGTGTAACAGAAAGTTTAAATGCAAGGTTCTTGTGGCGTCAGCCTCCGGAGCTGAGAGCGGTGGGGGCACTACAGATCGTACAGATCTCACATTTGCTGGAGACCGAAGCCTGAGATTAGGAAGTCCTGGGTTTGTTCTGCTTCATAGCCAGCCATTTAATTGCCCTGATATTTGCCTGAAGTCAGATGAGATGAAGGGCACTCTGTGTCTGGGACAAAAGGAAGAGCTAGTGGCTTCCCATCCCTGCAAGGATTTCTGGCTGCTTCTCTTTTATACATTTAGTATGCCCCAGGGCTGGTGATGGACACAGGTTTCTCCTTCAGGACTTAGAGCAAACTTTTGTCAGACAGAGCCCAGCCCCGCCCAGCTGCTGCCTGGTGAGTGGTGCTGGGGCTGTCTGCATCCTCGGGAATGAAGACCACACAATCCACACAATAACTCTGGGGCCCAGGTGGTGGATTAAAATCTGTGACCCTGGGCCAAAAGGTCAGGACTGGAGGACCCTGGAGTTCTAGCCTGTGGCTCCCGGCGCTGCTTCCTGATGATCTGTTGTCTCTTCCTGCTGCAGAAAGTCACTGGGGACTCGCTCCAGCTGCCCAGCAGTTTAGGGAAGTGCAAAGAGGTGGGCGAAGTGGCCTGGAGGGGGCCCCGCCCACCCCTTCCTTCAGGAAGGCTTCTCTCTGCCCAGTGCTGGCAGCAAGCCCTCGGACTGACCTCACCCCCATTTTAGGGCTGTCGTTGCTGGAGGCGTGTTTGCACTGTGCTTCACGAGTGCCCAGCGCCTGGTGTGAGGGCATCACGCCAGGGAAATAGCAAGTCCCGGTCAGCGCCCAGGAGTGCGCACTGGAGAGCTGCTGGCTGATGCAACAGAGGGCGGCTGTGCACAAGCAGGCTGATGCTGCTGGTGACTCAGTGAGCAGAGCCCAGACCTAGGTGGTCAAAAGGAAAACTCCTTCCAGTTTCCAGAGTGAGCCATCTGGACACCCACCTATAACTAAATTAGAAAGGAGACGGCTTAGCCAACGTGAATCAGACCACTGTTCCAGGACCTAGCGGGAGGAGAACAAGAACAGAGAAGAGAGAAATGGGAAGAGATCAGAGACAAAGGCAAAAGTAGAGCTGTTGAGAATTCTGGAAGCACATGGGAGGAATACAACTTGTCTGATTTATTGGCTACATTTCAACTCATCACTGAGTGTCTCGAGATCAAGGTGTTTATCAGACAAAATCGGAAGCTTCAAGGTGGCCAGCTTTACAGGATTAATCATTCCTTGTCCTCGCTCCCTGAACAGATAAGTGGATAGTTCTTTGTGCTGATAGCATGTGAAGGTTTCCCAGCTTTTCAGGATAAAACATCGACCACATCTGAGGAAGTAACTGCTTATCCTATGATTGAGAAGACAGAATCAACAGAACCTGTAAACACACTATTGTCCTGGACTGAATATAGGCCTGTTCAAATTGTGACTGCTTTTTAAATTCTTTACTTTTTTCTCTATAGGCTTTACATATGTAATCTAAGAAGCCGGGAATCTCAGCAGGTGAACTTGCTTAAAAGGAAGCTGTGGTGAGCTTCAGAGCCAAGCCTGAGCTCTCAGCAAGGCTACTCTCGTCTTTCATCCCGATTCACGGATTGTCTCCATGAGTCCCCATGTGTTCAGAAACAGAACCCATCCTAGAGGACAAGGACTTTTCAGTGAGGAAATTCAAAAGATTTTTATATAAGCTTGAAAGTAATCCAGAAAAGGACTGGCATTTGAACAAATTGCGTTTGCAAAGGAACGCTTTGAACAAGGCCGCATTATTACAGTCCACTTAGGTGGGGTCTTTGAAGAGACCAGCGTTGACTTGGGTTCTTAAGTTCTTCTGCATTTGTTTACAGCAAAAAAGAGAATTCATACCTAGTCCTGGGCATACCTTGTCCAGATCAAATAGTCCTCTTCCCGTAATGCTTCCTGACTCCTGCAGACACCAGCATCCCTCCTCCCTGTGGCCCCACGCGCCGTGGACCAGCCCCAAGTAGGCACTCTTCGAGGCCTGGACTCACAGAACCATCTCTGCTTACCTGACCGGGACACTGGACTGTCGCCCCATCCAGACAGATGGCACCTGGAAGGCAGGGGTCTTGTCTCATTCACCTCAGTGTCCCCAGGGCCTAGAAATAGCTCCAAATCAAGACATGTCAGATAAAGAGATTTTATGCTACTTCCAGATATCCAGGAGGTGAAGTCTGGATGCTGAAATGTTGGGATTTACAAGACATTCCAATTGTTTATGAGAACAGTAGGACCACGTATTAGAAATGGGAAATACTCAGAAAATCCAGGTTGAACACAGCTTTCATAAAGTCATGTTAATTACCTTAGTTGATTGTTGCTTTTAACATCTCTCTGAGGAAATCAAAGTTTTGCTGAGACAGAGGGGCAACAATTGTGGAGCCTGGCTCTCTTGGGATATTGTAACACTTTTGGAGGAGGGAAACGGGTGAGAGAGGACAAGGAAATGACGAGGCAGGACTATTACGTGGCAACATAAAAGAAGGGAAGGCCAATTAGAGAGGTGGGCAGTTGTAGCAAACACCACCAACCACCCATTCTCCTTCCTTCAACTTTCCCCATTCTCCTTATAGCAGCCCAGATTTTGTTCAGGGTGGCAATGTGCCCAGCTTAGTACACCCAGCCTCCCAGCCTCCTTTGCAGCTAGCGTTGACTTGGTGACACAGTTCAGCCAATAAAATGTGAGTGGGGTAACTGAGTGGGGCTTCCAGAAAAGTTTCTTAAGGGGGAAGTAACTGACATGTACCATTTTGGTTTTTGCCCTTTGTCCCTTGCCCTTCATCCTAGAACACAGAGTTGGTACTTAGAAGTGGGAATAATCTTGTCACCACAAGGATGAAAACCACAAGTGTGACAGCTAAGTGTAACAGAACAGAAATATAGAAAGAGCCTGGAGCCTGATTACATTATGGAATTGCCGTGTCAGCCTTGGATGGCTTATCTCTAAATTTCCTGTTATAGAGAAAAATAAGCCTCTATTTAGTTAAACCATCATACCCAGTCCTCACTTCTGCATGGCTGGCGGAATGCAGTCCTGATTTGTGCCAACTAGAATAGAAATGACACTGGACAGAGAGACAAAAGGCCTGAGTTCTAGTCCTGGCTCTGGTCTTTATTTATTAGTGTGTGACCTTAGGCAAATCGCCCAATACCCCTGAGCATCATTTCCCCATATGTGAAATTGGGAGTAAAATAACTGTCTTGACATCTCACAGGCTGGGTTGAAGATCAAAAATTATTTGAAAACATTGTGAAAGGATAAAAAGTTTTGTGCAAATTTGAAGTATTATTAATACCTTTCCTACGAAAGTACAGAAAGGGGTTAATTTGGCAAGGCCCGACTTAGGAGAAGACACTAAGAAAATGTGATATTTGGAATTCAAAGTACAGGAAAGGAAACTTCAAGGGATTTTCATAAAGGAAAACTTCTTAGAAGTCAGGGCCAAAATTCGTTTATTTTTATTTCCTCTGTCGTGATCATGTGCCTGTCACAAAGAAGATGCTGATAATTTTGTTTCATTTGAAAGCGGATGCAGAAATCAGTACTTGCTACTGTCAAAAGCGGGACTAGATGTAGGACTTACTTGATGGAAACAGAGCCCATGGCAGGAAGTCCTGGGAGGTGAGGTAAGTAGGAAGCAGAGGCAGAGTTGCTAAAAGGCTTGAATAGCAGGCTGAGGAGTATCGGTTGACCTGAGACAACAGGGAACCCTGCAGGTTCTCCAGCAGGAAGGGAGAAATAAAGAAAATGATGTCTCAGAACTACAGTCTGACAAGGGGGTATCTAGAGCCCAGACAGAGTAGAGAAAGAGGAAAAGTCAGAAGGTAGATAATAGTCGATGTTTGCGCATGGAGTCACAGTTTATGAAACTGTATCAGGTGAACGGTGAACTGTTCCAGGAAAGATAAGTCTATGGTTGGATGTGCCATAGCTTGGTTTTGATGCTGAGATCTCAGGATGGACCCAAATCATGATCTTTGTTCTTCTGGCCCTATTCTTGGGCCTCAGTTCTAGGAACAGGCCTTCTGTCTTCACCCTGAGACCCAGGATTCACACTGGATTCCAGTTTTATCAAATAATCCCTATACCTGAGTCCCTGTTTTGGTAATTAGCAAGCACTGGCGTCCCTGTTGGCCAGAAACCTTGCCTCGGATCCCCAGGCCGACGGCAGGCGCCCAGCCAGCCTGGCCAACTGCCCTGAGGCTAACGGCCTGCCTGCCTGTTTGAATCTGAGAACTCTTCCAGCTCCAGGAGTCCCATCACGGGGTCTGCCTCCTCTTGGCCCGTAACCCCAGATGCTTTGAGGGCGAGTGTTGTACCCCCAGTGTGAGGAGGAGATATTTAGAAACTCCAAAGAGATTGGAGGGGATCCAAAAAAGCAGAGAGGGCGCCAGTGCCTATCCTCATTTGTGTGGCTATCTTAGGGGAGAGATGGCGGGTGAGGGCTTCCCTCATGTTACGTGCAGGTTCCCAGGGCCTATAAAAGGCAGCCGGGAGAGGAGATCCAGAAGTTCCTTCTTGCTACATCAAGGAGCAGATGGGCAAAGAGAGCTGGTGGGACCATAAGGGACTTGGCGTTGGGACAAGGAGGACAGCATGCCTGCGTGTAACAGCTGAGGCAAGGAGGGGAGCCGGCATCGGCGATGGACTCCTGCACGTTCCCAGTGGACAGATGTGGCCAGCAGCAGATGATATCAAGAAACACGAGTACCCAGAGCCCCCGTGGGATGAGACTGTGAGGCCTACATGGACCAGACAATAGCACAGAGATCAGCCACCCCCTGAAACTTGCCCTGCGCCCACATGCTGCACAGGGAAAGAGAAAGGGAAACTTGAAAGACCGAGTATTCGCTCCAAAGAGACTGAGTTAAGCTGGTGGAGACTGTTTTAAACCACAGTAACTACGCTAAATCTTTTTCTACCTTCAAGTGGAAATGGCAGCTCTTGGGACATTTGAGATCAATTATAGGAAATAGAGTTATATTTCTGTATATCTGGAACATTGTATGTAAATTTCAACGCCAGCACCCAGAGCTTCGGAAGGGTTAATCTCAATGGGCGCAGGAGAAACAGACAGGGTCAGAAATGGAACTAGATACTCCTACTGAGGTGAGGCAGGTGCCAGATATACCTGAAGGTGAGGGAAGAAGAGCAGGTCATGCAGGTACAATGTAATAGCCAGAGACAAGCAACAGGTGGTAGGTAGGCCAAGAGGTGTCTTACGGTTCCGGAACAGGTGGGTAGGTGGAGCTCAGCCTGGAGAGGTGGTGCAGAGAGCTCCAGAGACAGCAGCAGATGGCTGGGGCAGGGAGGCTGGCCCCACCCACGGAACCGGGGCGTAGGGCAGACAATAGTTTCAGGGCTGCACAAAGGAAATGCCAGGAGAAAACAGAGTTCTGGTCCACAGGAAGAAAGGAACAGGACAAGTTGTCAAGTCAGGACACAGGCTCTAGAACTACATCTCGTGTGGATGTGGCTTCCAGGAGAGGTTACAACCCAGCGCTGGACCAGACAGACAGCGTGTTGACTGAGTGTTTCTCTAGAGCTTCTTCAAGTTTTCCTGGTCAGAACCTGGTGTAATACTGATTCCACGTGCCTTCCAGGGGCATGTGGTATCTGTGATGGCTGGCAGGAGGTTGGGAGTGGGTAGGGAGAGAGATGAAATGATCCAAATGGAGGAGAGAGGCAGAATGGTGCCCGGATGGGACCCTGCCAGATGGAATAAGCAAAGAGAATGTCAAAAGCTGTGTAAGTGGCTGTGGTTTCAGGCCGAGAGATTTCTCTCCCCAAGGTGAGGATGTCCTTGCCTTTATCCAAGGAATGAGTAATAGAGACAGTACCTGATGGAGTTGTCCTGTTAGTCTCAGGGGCCTTTCCAAGCCATGAAAACACAAGTGCCAGCCGCCTTCCCGTGAGTGGTTCTGCTCTGGGCTTGCCTGGGATCCAGCATGCGGCTCAGGGGGCTAGCTAAGCCCTGGGGCTAACTTGTTGCTGTTGTTTCTCCCCGAGGCACATGGGGAAGCACCTGCTACCTAGAGGGTGAGCCCATACCCAGAGCAGCACGTCTCTTTTTGGCAGTTTAGGCCAGGCCTAGATCAGCAAAGGGGTCCCAGTGGGAGACGCTTTCAGGAGGAGGAGGCGGATAGTTTTTAGGAGGAGAAGAGCAAGGGAGCATCAGTAGAGACCCTGGGTATGCCATCCTGATAGACCAGTGGTTCTTACTGGTTTAAGGACCACTGAGCTCTAGGAGAAGCTGATGAAACACTAGAGACCTTTCCCAGAAAAGGAAGCACTTGCACTCGTGTGTCTGAACTACAGCAGGTTCAGGAGCACTGTGAAGAATCTTCATTCACCGAGAGTCAGTGTTCTTCAGCAAGACAGTGAGTCTAAACTTTTCAGCCTCGTGTTGCCGTCATAGATAGAATAAGAGGGGACAGGAAAGTTGCTCAAATTTTCACCCAAGGTTGATGAGAAGTTCTATGTGACATATTTTTGAGCTGGAAGCGACCTTTGCAATCTGCAAGAAACATCAGCCATCGAGATGGAGGAGAAAATCCTGGATGTGGAGTCAAACGTCGGAAGCTGTGGGTCATAGTCTTGGCCCTAGCACTTGTTTACACTGAGACCTTGGCTGGTCATTTGACTTCGCTTGATCTCAACTTTCTCCTCCAAAAGAGAAGTCTACTCTCCCATTTACTAGGTCCTTGTAAGATTTCATTGAGGTCACACGGATGAAAGTTAAACTCTTGGTAAAAGGTAATGTTCTGTGCAAAAGGTAAATTATATCATCCAAGTCACCTGCTAGCATGCGGCATTCAAGGATGAGACTTGGTCCTTCTGAGCCCAGCAATATTTCCCTCCACCCCAGCTTGTTCCTTGGCGAGCTAGAGAGGCAATCCAGTATTTCCTAGTATTCTCTAGTATTTCACTGTCCTAGCCATTTGTGGCACCAACGTTTCCTCCTGGGCCCATGAAATGTAAAGCCTCAGTTCAGTGGTTTTATGGGCCTCAGGATAGTTTTACTCATTGTTATGGGTTGAATTATGTCCCCCTAAAACTTCTTATGTTGAAGCCCTAACCTCTAGTGCCTCAGAATGTGATCTTATTTGGAAATAGGGTCGTTGCAGATGTAATTAGCTAAAATGAGGCAGCAGAGTGGGCCCTAGTCCAATATGATTGGTGTCCTTATAGAATGGGGAAATTTGGACACAGAGATAGACGCATATAGAGAGAAGATGATAAAGATAAAGAGACAGAGAGAAGACAGCCATCTATAAACCAAGGAGAGGGGCCCAGAACAGATGCTTCACTCACGGCCCTCAGAAGGAACCAACCCCGCTGACACCTTGATCTTGGACTTCTAGCCTCCAGAACTGTGAGAAAATAAATTTCTGTTGTTTTAGCCCCTCAGTTTGTGGTACTTTGTTATGGCGGCCTTAGCCAACTGATACACTCATCATCCACAGAAAAAAGCTACTTTCCCTTCTCTCCCATCTTTCCCTCAGATTTGCAATAATCGGGTAGGAGACAGCACATCAATTTTAAATGAATATGTATTTTTAATGAAGGTTTAAAGGCTGTGTGCCCTATTAAATCATATTTGTTCAAGGTTAAAATAATCTCCTAAATTAGGGGTTCAATTCCTTTTACAAAAGACCATCACTCAAGATAGAAAATTATATCAGGTGCTTCACTTTCACACTTTAACAGTAATTTTATAAAGAATTCATTTTCCCCACCCAGGAGCTTTTTGCTAATCCTTAAAATTACTGCTGGATAAAGTGAGCATAATAAGATGCTAATGGTATTTACCAGGAGTTTAGGATCCTCTAGAGTGATTCATTCTCTTGACTTGAGGCAAGCGTATTAGTCTCACAAAAGTTTGCAAATCTAGCAAATGGGGTAGGGATACTTCTTTTTAGATAAATCTTTTGATCTCCTGAAAACAATGTGTTCTCTTTCCTGAGCTGAATTAAGAGGTTCTTGGTTGCCCTTTAAACAGCAGTCAGCCTCAGAAGCTGTTCAGGGAGCATTAAGCTCAGCTGGGCTGGTGTGTGGGAGAGAAGTTTTCCTAAGCGGATTATTAACAGGAAATTATTTGTCTGAGGTTCTGAATGGTCTTTCACTGCCAGGCCACAAAAATTCCTGTTTTTAAAGAAACAATCATGGGCAGAAATAACTAGGAAACTCAGAAAATTCATTAGATGAATTCTGATTCTAGACTTCCCAAAGCTGGGCTTTGGGGACCACAATGTCCACCAATGTTGTCCAACTCTGGGCCCACTGGGCTTGGACAGAGAGCCCCTAGCACAAGGCTGGCACACAGTAGGCCCACAAGAAATATTTGTTTAAGGAATGCTGAATGGATTTGGGCACAGCAAACCTGTGTAGTTGATGGAAATTGGGTTAAATCTGCTTGGTTACGTATGAGAGATGTGGTCATGCGGTGCAGAGACAGACTTAGAGTCTGGTAATTGTCGTGTGAACTTGGCAAAATCATTTCACCTCCTTCGGCTTCAGTTTCCTCATCAATAAGTTGACTTCTAAGTCTTCTCCAATTTTGAAAAGGTCAGTGCAAAGCATTTGCTAGTGTCATGGTGGAATGAAAGGCTACTGAACTGAAATGAGAAGATGTGGCTTCTAGCCCCGGTTTGGCCCCGGATTAGCCCAGGGGCCTAGTTCAAGGTGCTTAATGTTTCTGGGCCTCTGCTTCCTCTTCAGTAAAACTGGGGAAATAGAACCTGACTTGGGGATTCCTGTGGTAAATTAATTCTACAACAGAGAAAATATCTTTTACTATAGAGAGTTGTAGAATGTGTTATAATTTTTAAGACTGGAGTGAGATTTTGGAATAAGACCTCTTTAAATTCAGCTTAAGTATTATCAAGAAGTGATAATATTATCAAGAAGTAATAATGAGTATTATCAAGAAGTGCTTGTGCTCCCAGACTTTTCTTTGAGAATTTGATGCGTCTCGTCAGAGGGCGTGTCATCAGGTCCAGGAGGGACAGAGAGGCAGGTCACTAGCGTGCTCTATTTTATCAAGTCTGACGCTCAGTGACGTGTCTGACTGCCTGTTGTTACTGTGTGTTCTTGAAATTTTACTCTGTTCCTCTTGAACCTGATCAGATGCCCAGAGGTGATTATACAAGTATTACTGAATAAGTACTGACAAATTGTTTCTCAGTAGGGTTGCACCAATTCTGTACTTCTTCCAGTCATGTTTTAGTGTCAGTTTTCCCACAACTGGACCTGCATTGATTATTGACATTATGTTGAATTTTTGCTATTTGAGTAAAAGAACTACCACATCAGTGTTTTAATGTGCAATTTCTTTAAAATATAGCAGGGTTGAATACATTTTTTTCTATGGCTGTTTAATAATTGTATTTTTTGGTCATAAAATATCTCTTTATGTCCTTTATCTATTGCAGTATTAATGGATTTTAGCATCTTATTAAATAACATACTTGTATTAATTTCCTACGGTTGCCATAACAAATTGCCATAAACTGGGTGCTTAAAGCAATATAAATTTACTCTTTCACAGTTCCAGAGGCTGAAAGTCTAAATTAAAGTATCAGCAGAGCTGTGCTCTCTCTGAAGGTTTGGGAGGATCCTTCCTTGCGTCTTCCAGCTTCTGCTGGTTCCAGCAGTCCTCGGCGTTCCTTATCTTACAGCTGTGTCATTGCAACTCCTGCCTCCATTTTCTCACGGCATTTTCCTTGTCTGTCTCTGTGTCCAAATTTCCCTCTTCTTGTAAGGACACCAGTCAGATTAGGGCCCACCCTAATCTGGTATGACCTCATCTTAATTTGACCACACCAATAAGGACCTTATTTCCAAATAAGGTCACATTCACAGGGGTTAGGACTTCAACATATTTTTTTAGGGGGAGCCACCTTTCAGCCACAACAATACTTAAAAAGAAAATATGAGCAGAAGTTCTTCTGATGAGGAAGGAACAAAAAATTGGCAGCCGAGTGATATAATGTCAGAGGAAAATCTGTGTAAGTTTATTACCATCTGTTACATCAGAAAGCCATCTTTACTGCAGAAAGCCGTGTTTTCCAAATTTTAAACTATTTGGATTTTAAAAACATATAAATTTGTTGTTAAGATGTCAGAATACTGGTTACTAACTATGGGAACTACAAAAATAATCCCTGGCAATCTGGTAAGGTAGAAAGCGCATTCTCCCTCAAGTCGGGTGCTCTAGAGTTTTTCCTGGTTCTGGCACTGCTTAGCTATGTGACTTAGCACAATTTGCTTAATCGACAGATCTATTCTTTCTCCAAACTCTGTATCTTCCAGAGTATAGACCACCTTTAAGATCCTTTCCAATTCTAATAACCTATGGCTGCAAATGTCATAATAAGTTAAATCAATTCGCTGCAGTTCTCACATGTATATTTGTAGCAGTAAATGGTTCTTCAATTTTATGTTTAGTAAACACAAGCCTAGTTAGTTTAGGTTAAAGTTAGTTTATATTTTAGCCATTGTTATCCTTGAATACCATGTTGGATTCAGGGAAGGTCGAGAGCTCCAACAGATGCTGAGATAATCAATCCACAGTTTGTTCTCGCTACAGGAAGACAGGATATTTTCAAAATATAAAAGGCTCATTGATGTTGGAAGTGAAACTAGTGATTCAACTATAGAGTTTTCATCTTCAAAGCCCTTTATAAATAAGAGATTTGGTGGAACCTGGGGTAAGAGATCCTGGAACCCAAAACAAATAGGGTTAGATGTAGAAGCAGAACTCCTTGGATCAAGAGCCAATCTCTCTCAGCCAAGGTCAAATGTTCTTATTCAAAAGTTTGGTTTTATGTATATTTCTGTTTGTGTGTAGGTCCTTCTGAAACAACTATCTGTAGTTTATTAAACATTCAGGACTAAAATTAAACTAGGTATTGTTTGTGAATCTCTGCAGTTCACTTAATTGAAAAAAACCAAGGATGATAATATAATAAGGTGAGCGGGCCCATGAAATCTGGGTTAATTTTCTAACTTCTTTACTGATGAGCACCAGAATTCACTTCTCTGATGAATCTCTGCCACATTTTTAACCTTATGATCACTAAAGCTTATCTGTCTCATATAATCTTGAAGAAGAACGGTAAGAATTAATATTTTAAAAATTAATTTATTAAGTGTTCTGAGGAATTCTAGTGAAGGTCACTTTTTAACATTGGGCCATGGTAATGCTTTTGAATCTTCCACCACCTCCTGCTTCCCTATCTGTTCTGTCATCTTGACTCTGGGCCATATCATGAGATTTCACAAGTCCACACTCCCTTCTGAACCTGACAAACTCCTATTTATTCCTCAAAGCCTTAATCGACTTCTCCAACTGAACTAATCCTTCTCTCTCTTATGTTCCAAAAATACTTTGCATGTTCCTCTACTGTAGAGCTTATCAATATAACATAATTAATTAGGGCAGTCTCTATTAGAATATGAATAATTCATGAGGGAATGGTCTGAGTCCTGTTTATCCTTGCAGCCCTAGTTTCTTGTATACAGGAGGTATTTAATGGATGTTTGTTAAGTAAGTAAGAAATAGGGGAACCTATAAAAGTTGTTGCCTTTTATATCTCAACTGTGAAGCCTTAGATGGATAAGAAAAAGAGAGATATCATTAAGTGAACATTGTCAATTTTTTTTCTAGTTCATGAATCACTTGAAGGGGAATAAATGTGCTGTTTCAGAACAGACTAACCACCACTTTGGGCAAGTCTGGTATTTTCCTTTTCTTCAAAACTGCCATTTAACTTGGGCTGGCAAATGGGGTGTTAAGTCTTCGTGCAGCTATTTACTCACCTGGCTCAGGCATCTCAGATGAACTTTGTAGAAACAACACCTTAAAAACAGTTTCTGGGCCAGCCCTAATGGCCTAGTGGTTAAAGTTCGGCATGCTCCGCTTCGGCAGCCTGGGTTCGGTTCCTGGGTGCAGAACCACACCACTGTCTGTCAGTGACCATGCTGTGGTGGTGGCTCACATAAAAAAAATGTGGAATATTGGCGACAGATGTTAGCTCAGGGCGAATCTTCCCTAGCAAACACAAAACAAAAAACAGTGTTTCTCAGAATGAGCTAAACATGACTTGGAAATTCTACTATGGATTTTCCAGCTTGTGTGACTATAAAAAGTAGACCAGGCAACGTTTTTTCACTTTTTACCGGAAATAGTCCAGCAAGTTTTTCCCAATTATGATTTACAGTCCTGGTGTTAGAGCAATTTTGGACAGGGTTAATCAGTTCTAGGGAAAGGTTTTTAGTCGTTACATTAAAATAACTTTAGATTTACAAAAATGTTGAAAAATAGAACAGAGTTCCCATATATCCTTCACCCTGCTTCCCCTGATGTCAACATTGACTTAACCACAGGGCAACGATCCAAACCAGGATGTGAACATTGATACAATGCTGTTTTCTAATCTACAAACTTTGTTCGGAATTCCCCATTTTTTCCCATTAATGCCTTTTGCCTGCTTCAGGATCCAATCCAGGATCCCACAATAACTTTTAGTTGTTAAACTAAACTGTTTTCTCCAAACTGTTATAATTCTTCAGTCTTTGTCTTTCATGACCTTCAAGACACTTTCAAAGAACACCAGCCAGTTATTCCCCCGATTTAGATTTGTTTGATGTTTTCTCATGTTAGACTGAGGTTATGCATTTGGGACAGAAATACCACAGAAGAGACATTGTGCCCTTCTCAGTATATGTAAAAAACAATTTCGCATTGACTTTTTGTGTGAGTGTTGGAACTTGCTCCTTAGAAGATAATTACTCCTTTTTTTGGCATTTTATATTCTCTGTATTTCTCTGGTATTTGGTAGATCACTCAATGACTTAGAGTTTGGAATTATGATTCATGGACCAAGATTCCCTTAGAAGACCATTCATTTCCCTACCTCTGGTGATTTGAGGAAAGACTGAGCCGGCAGTCCTGCTCTTTCTCCTGTGAGCAGAGGCTCGTCGTCGGCCAAGGGCCTTCTCCTCCTGCCGAAGCAGCTCTCAGCCCAGTCTCAGCCCTTTACTAATCACAAATGGCTTCTTAGTTTGGGTTCACCAGAAGCCAGCCCTGAGACAGTGATTTGAGTGTAGGTCAGTTACCTGGGAGGTGAGCCCAGGGAGCATGGTGGGAGATCAGGCAAGAGAAGCAGGAAGGGAGGAAGGCGAGCATTTAATCTGAGCTCCCTGCCATCGTCCAACGAGGGCTGCTCCCAGAGCACTCATTTTCTGGTATTCTGGCCCATTCCAAGCCAAAGAAAACCTGCAGGCAGAGGGTCACGGTGCCTGCGGCAGAAGGTCTAGAAAGTCCTCAGTGTTTAGGTGCCTGCAAGTGCCTGGAGATCTGGGAGGGACACCACAGTGCCCTTTCTGCCTTCCCTGTCCTTCTCTCTCTTTTTTCTCCCCTCATTTTCTCCAATCTTAAAAAAAACAAATCCTAAGCGGTCGATGGAGTGGGGTGGGAGGGGAGAGCATCAGATTGAAAGTTCTATGTAGATAAAAATCCCTCAGATACTGGCAGGGCTATCATTAATATACTCATATTTTAGCTCAATTGATGCTTAGTCCTATTTTTTAAAGATGAGTGACCCAAGGCAGAAAAGAAAAACGTGTTTTCTAAACTGAAAAAGTCATCGTTTTCCAAGTCGTGGTCTTTCTTCCGAGGCTTTAGAACTGGGAGGTCAGTTATAAAGAGAGAGGCATTACCTGAGCTTGGGGTGTCGTGATGCCACCCACACCTAACTCAGAACGCCCTACAAATGAAGCATAGAACACCCAACACTGCGGGGGGAACACTTTTCAGAAACTCGCTGGTGACTCGAAGCCACATCTTACAGTGGGGCAGTCCCAGAGTTCTGAGTTGGCCCCCAAAACTGGAGAAAGGGCTTAAGATGGGGACCAGAAACGTGGAGCTTCAACACTTTGCTCTCTAGCCAGATGTCCTTAGGCGAGTTATTTATCCCATTTCCTCATCTGTAAGATGGGAATAATCATACCGACCTTATGTGGTTGCCCTGAGATTGGGTAAAGTCGCGTTAGTGAGAAGTGCCTGGTCCAGAGTCGGCCGGAGTAGGACCCTGCCTTATGGAGAGGCGCAGGGAAGGCATCTTCTCACTGAATCTCAGACCTTGTGTTGCCCGTGAGCCGTGCATGCTCTATTCCTGCTGGTACTGCTGTTACTAACTGTGTGAGGTCGTTACTATTATCCTCACTCTGCAGGGGTTGAGCCACCTGCCTCTGGTCACACAACTGTAAGTGGTCCAGTCAGGGTGTGAACCAGATCTGTCTGTTTCCATGACCCACTTTACCACATGCCTCACGTACATTCCGAACATCACACCGAAGTGAAGAGCAGGTACCGCCTTCCTCCACCCTCGTCTTCCCACATCAAAATGGACGAAGAAAGAATGCCTGTAAGCTCTACATGCAGAGCCAGAAAAACAAGAGGAAAGAAAGAGAACTAGCATCACCCAGCGCTGTGTCCCAGGCACCACACTGGTGCTACACGGAAGGTATCTTGTTGAAGAAGAGTCAGAGTACAGCTGATAGAGCTCTCCGATCTGGTGGTTACACTGTGCCCGATGTGCCAGGCTGGCCCGGGAAGGCTTTGCTCGAACACTCTGAGCAGCTCTCAGAGGTTCTTTGGTCCCCGCAGGTTGCTGTAGTCCTGTACCTCAGCGCCTTCCTGGTCGCAGCACACCAGCCACCTGCAGCGGCCACCGAGATTCCCTTCCACATTCCCAGGCTTTGGCTCATGTTCCCAGAGGAGACATGGAGACTGGGGTTCTAGGTTCCCGTGGCAGCACCCACATATAGAACGTGGATGATCAGCCAATTTCTGCACCCACCTGGCTCTCGACCTCCTTGCCTTTGTCTTCTAGTTCCTGCCCAGAGCTCACCCTCGGACTTAAGGTGCCAACTCCTTTCCTGAAATTCTTCATTCCTTCCCAAATTTGGACTAAGATTTTATTTTATTATTATTATTTTGTTGTTGTTGTTGAGGAAGATTGGCCTTGAGCTAACATCTGTGCCAATCTTCTTCTATTTTATACATGGGGCGCCGCCACAGCATGGCTTGATGAGTGGTGCAAACGTCAGCGCCCGGGATCCGACCTGTGAACCCCGGCTGCCAAAGCGGAGCGCACGAACTTAACCACTATGCCACCGGGCCGCCCCTGGACTAAGGTTTTAGTAGACCTATGACTGCATAGAGCATGAAGTAGGGACCAGGTAGCAGAAGGGGGAGAGGAGAGGGGCATTTGAATACAGGCAGGATGAAAGGTACAGCAGTTCACCATGATGAGCCACTACTCAGAACCGGGCAAGGCAAAGGAGACCTGCTCCAGCCTTCTCCTCAACTCCCTGGGAACGCTGACATTACTCTCTAACTGGGGTGTCAGGGATGTCAGGAAGAGAGAGAGTGGAAAGGCATGGATAGGTTGCTTGATTAAAATATGTAAATCCTACTGCCTTAGGAGAATTTTATTACAATGGCCACAAAATACCAACTAACTGGACAACAGGTGATGATCTAACTTCTTTATTTCTTTTAAAGGTATTAATTAGGCCTGTTTCTATAACAGCTGTGGCATTGTAAAATAGCTAGAGGATTCCAGCCAAACACTGACTTTGCTCTAAACTTTTGAACAAGGTTTAGAGCATGTCCCATCCAAGGAAAAGGATTATGTCCCAAGAAGCTGACTGCTCCTCGTGTGTTCCTCAGAGGGCTCTCGGTTATTTGAGTCCACAGAGGACATAAACGGAGCCACTGTTAACAGATGTAATGAAAATAATCGCAGGCCTCCGAGAGGAGACTCGGAGGGTGAAGGTTGGCACCTGAACAACAGCATTTGTGTAGTTAGATTTGAGCAGGGAGCAGAGGAGGACTCGTAAATACTTCTTACAATTCTCAGTTTACAGATGGGAGAATGAAGTATTAATAGCTAAGATGAGATTTGTTGGACTTTGGGGAGGGCCGTCTAGTGAAAGTGGAAAACCACTGCTTGCTGAAGAAGAAGGCGTTAGAGCACTGTGTGCTCTTTAATAGATTGTGGTTTTGCCTTTTATATGACACATACAAGAAAAAAAAAGGAAAAGAAAAAAAATTAACACAAGAGTAGATATAGATGACTTAATCCATATTTCTGAAAGTTCTTTGTCCAATGCAGGAAAGCTCCATTCATAATCCAGGTGGAGAGGAAGGTGTATGAACAAAAAAATTTTTTAAATGCCAAATTGGTGGTGCTGGCTAGAAGGACGTGAAGAAGACGAAGGAGGAAAAACCCTTGTAGATGGCATTGGCCAAGACTCCATGGAAGAGAGAGAACACCAGCTGGGTCTTGAGGAGAGAAGGCATTATGTTGGCGGAGGGGAGGAGGGGGCTATTCCAGATGGGAGGAAGAAGGCAGACACGCACCCCTGAAAAAATTACAGGCCTGGTCTGCCTGAAGCTGAGGAGAGGAAGCGGGAAGCACTTTGTCCACACAGGTAGTGTAGGGTCACTTTATGGAAAGCCTTGGAGTCAAGGAAGAAGAAAATGGATTTGGGAATCTTTGCTGATTGGACAGGAGGGTGACACATGGGGAGATGGTATTTAGGCAGCACCTATCCACATTCTGTTTAGGATAGAGGGAGACTCAGGCAACACACTTTGAATATCCTCATCCCGTGGACAAAGCCTGTGCTAATTTTAAAATGATTGCTAGGGATTACAGCCAATCAGGTGTGTCTATTCCAGCCCCACCAGCAAGGCAGTTCCCATTGTGGAATGGAGCATCACATCCTTTATTATCTTTCTTTCTTTATTTTATTTATTTATTTATTTTTGGTGAGGAAGATTAGCCCTGAGCTAACATCCATTGCCAAACCTCCTCTTTTTGCAGAGGAAGATTGGCCCTGGGCTAACATCTGTGCTGATCTTCCTCTACTTTATGTGGGACACCACCACAGCATGGCTTGATAAGCGGTGCGTTGGTCCGCGCCGGGGATCCTAACCTGTGAACCCCAGGCTGCCGAAGCTGAGCGTGCGAACTTAACCACTATGCCACTGGGCCGGCTCCAAATGACACCCTTTAAAGCTGACACAATTAACCACCCAATTCAGCCAACTCCCCTTGTCTTCATCCTCACTAAGCATCTCTGTGATTGCTGGTGGCTTCCCTGTGGGTGGGTCCACAAGAAATTTGTTGGTTTTAATTTAAAGATAGGAACTGATAACTAAAATTGCTGCTAAGGAGATACATAACTAACTAGCCTATAGTCTTATCTACACAGCCTTAATAAGATAAGAAATAACATATAAACTGGTGTGATAGTTAACATAGAGGAATGTAGGCTATAAATAGCTCTAAAATGTTCTTTTAGATGATATCGTTATAGGAAGTGTACAGAAATTAAAAAAATTGTCAATCATTTTCTTACTTGCCCATAGTAATAGACATTTAAAATGTCATGATTATGTTACACATTCAGTTAGCATAGCCCCTTGTAGCTAAAGCATTTTCCTCCACGGCTCTGTGCTGCACAGTTTTATCCACCTTCTACAGCACTGCAGAATCTCCCACCCCACAGACGGGCTGACATCTGTGTTACCTAATTTCAAACATTTGTGCAAGTTTCTCCTTTACGAGACCTTATTCAGACATAAAATGTTTTCTTCCTAGAAAAGCTATGCATTCCACATGGAAATAAAGGGAAGGAAACATTTTGGTGATACTTGATCTGTATCAATAAATTCTTTTCCCAATATGCCTGCTGGTGAGTTTACCATTTTCCACAATCTCTGACACCCAGCATGTATTAGGTGGAAGATGACACTGGATTGATAAGATTTTTTTTACCACCAATCATGAGATGTTTTTCCACATCGAGTAAACATGGTGTTTCAAGAGACCTGTCTGATTAATTGGCTTGGGGAGTGATGCCTTGACATGTAGCTTTTCTAGTAGTTTAGGCAGAACATGAGGCTGAGAAGGTAGAAGGAGGTGGATTGATGACTTGATTGAGTAACTGGTCATGACAGCGTAGTATAGTCTGTTTTGCTAAAGGTTGAGTTTCTGTAAAGCAACTGAGCTCAGTGCGACTGGCAAATAGGGGAAGGATGTCAACATAAAGTGAAAGTTGCACTGGTTCATGATTCCCGTGTGTTAGTGTTTGATGCCTCTGATACAGCAGCAGAGCCACGTGCCTGTTCCTGAGCCTCCTTCGTCCACTTTCTTCTTCTGTGCTCAGTTCTTTCAATCTGTGTGCGTTTTGCCCTTGTCCTCATCAATGTCAACCCTCAAGCTCCTTCTACGAAGCTACCCACACCTTATTTTTTAAATCGTGGTAAAATACACAGAACATAAAGTTTACCATCTTAACCATTTTTAAGTGCATAGATCACTAGCATTAAGTACTTTCACATTGTTGGCAACCATCACCATCATCCATCTCCATAACTCTTTTCATCTTGTAAAACTGAATCTGTACCCATTAAACATTAATTCCCCATTCTCCCCTCCCCCCAGCCCCTGACAACCACCATTCTACTTTCTGTCTCTAGGATTTTGACTGTCTCATGTAAGTGGAATCATACAGTGTTTGTCCTTCCGTGTCAGGCTTATTTCATTTCACATAATGTCCTCAAGGTTCACGTATGCTGTAGCATGTGTCTGAATTTCCTTCCTTTTTAAGGCTGTATTCCGTTGTGTGGATAGACCACATTTTGTTTATCCATTTATCCATCAGTGGACACTTGGGCTGCTTCTACCTCTTGGCTATTGTGAATAATGCTGCTATGAACATGGGTGTGCAAATATCTGTTCAAGTTCCTACGTTTCATGTCTCCCTAAGATGAAGTCATATACTTGCTGTTGTATTTCTTTTCTAGGACTCTAACATGCCTTTTTCCCTTTGTGAGTCCTTTCATTAGGAGTATTACTATTTTGTTAGGGCTGTGGTAATAAAGTTGTAAGAGATTGAGTGGTCTGCCTCAGCCCCGCTTCTCCCACGAACTCTGCTATCTTTTGTGCACAATTTTACACAATGAGAGGAGTGTTTGATTATAAACGCATGTATCCATCACATCATTGCAGAAATGCCCGTAGAGTTGAAAGACAATAAGCTGGGGTATAACTGTGGGCTGTATGACCTAACTACCTTGGCAACCTTAGAAATTTAACCATGCCCAGTTTCTCCTGAGTAACTCTGCCCACTGCCAGGCGTCCCGGAGGAGTGCCTGACATAAGGCTCCAAACACCTGGTCCACACATCACAGGAGATCAAAACATCATCGTCTGTAATAGGATTGAGCAGAGGCTGAAAACCAGAGAGGGAACTTGGTTGGAGAGTTGAGAAGCTCTGTAAGCAACTGGCTCAACTGTTCTCTCATGCCTGCAACTGTTTACATCGTACACAAGGCTTGATGGATCAAACAAATTAGATAGGCAACAAAGGTGAACACAGCATTCTGTTCCAGCATGACTGTGTGTACAGAGAGATTTGGAAAGCTTGAGGAGGCTGGGCAAGGGTGGATGGAGGGAAGGAAGGTCACAGGAGTTCCTGTCCATTCCGGTCGAGCTCCTTGTTTATTATGCATGGTCTCCATGAGTGCTTCCACCAGTAGAGAAAGACTCTCCTCAGCGTGCCACAGAGAGGAGGACTGTGATTCAGAGGCGGTGACTGGACTTGCTGGAATGTAAACTCGGTCTACAAACAGAGAGGAAGTAAAATGAGGCTTTGGATGTTATATTTGACCACTTGGTCAAATTATTTGTGACTGAGGAAGTAGGGGCTCACAGACCCGCACAGGAGTCCAGGATTTAAGTTAACTCTTGTAATCCTGAGGGCCTAGTAAAGATGATATCAGTCTAGTCCTCAGCACAGTTGGGCCTGAACAAATGCCAAAATTGAGTTCTTGGGCTTTCTGTTTTATGGAAATATTAAAACAGAAGAGAAAAAGAGCCCCTTTTTGGTTTTTCAATTATATGATAACATAGAACATATAATGTCAGTGTTATTGTATAAAGAAAATTTCCAGTAGCTTAAAGTTACAATTAGAATTTACCAGAGAAAGGGAAATAACATCTATTTGTTTGGAAGGCAGGCATAAGAGAATTGCCAGCTAAAACCAACTGTCTTGGCACTAGAGGAGGAGGAGAGCTGGGCAGAAAGGGAGAAGGAAGAGGAAAAGGAGCAGAGGGAAGGGCTGTCACATCTGTACCCTATTTATTATCACACCGTTGTAGTTTTCACATTACTGATCACTGTAGTTTTTCTAACTATGGGATTCATCTCATTAGTGAGTCCACCAAAACCAAAGAAAACGACGAGAATAGGAAATACCATAATATATTGCATGTGGTAAGAGTCAGCATTGTTTGTGAATATTTTCTCCTTGTGTCTGTGTTCATAAATGTATTTACTGGATTATAATGTAAAATACGTTTCTTACTGTGGGTTGTGGTCAGAAGTTTGAGAAACATTCTGACATTTTGTGTGTCTTCTGCTCCTGGACCTTCCTTTTCAGTCACATAAAGTTCAGTCAGAACTTTATGTCCAAATTTGTCTTCTGTTAAACTTAAATAAATGATCCTGGGTTGATTCCGATGCTAGCTAACTTTCCACCACCACCTACTCAGGAATGGGGGATCCCCCAAGGGTGCCCCACACTGCTAGCATGTCTATCAGCTGTGGTGTAGGGGAAAGAGTCCTGCATTTGGAGCTAAAAACTTGGATTTGAATCCCAGTTCAGCCACTGATCAGTCATAGGACCACAGATATGGTTGCTTAAAAATCTCTCCAATCCAAGCCAATCTTTTCCAGCCCAATTTAATTCAATGAATATTTATTGAACGGCTGCTCAATACTGGATATGATACTAGGCACCAGGAATTTGAGAAGCTTGCAGGCTAGTGATGGAGCTAAGCACATGATTCTAAAAGAACTATGGGAATGAAGGTGAGGAGATACTTAATTCTACTTGTAGGAAGGGTAGGATGTAAGCTGAGCTGCAGTAGGTCACGCAGGTAGACGAATGAACGGGGGGTCATGTCAGAAAACGTGAGTGAGTAGAAGCACAGGCTGTGAGGGGGAGAACTCAGCCCTTCCTTCGCAGAGGTGCCTCAGCTCTCAGATGTCTTCTATCTCCTTCTTGGTCTCCCACCACAGCTTTTTCCTCTCTGAGCAACCTAATTTCCTCCCCTCCCAGCCCACTCCCACCTCCGACACTAGGTCCACCCCCTGGCTCCCACACATCCCGTGGTTGGCTTCACTGCAGAGCTCACCTCCTGCCTGTCGTCTAGAGAGCAAATTACAGCCTTAGTTGCATCTCAGCTATGCTTAGCATCCCGAGCATTCAGATCCTAGTAGGTGTCTCTGACTGTTACACGCATGCTCTTTGGAGGACTTGGCAGGATCTCTTTTTTGAAGACTTCCCGGACTTGCCCTCCACTGCTGTATTAGTTGCCATCCTCCAGAGAAACAGAACAAATAGGATAGAGAGCGAGAGATTTAAGGAACTGGATCACGTAATAATGGGGACTGGCAAGTCCAAAATCTGTAGGGCAGGCTGGAAACTAAGGCAGGGTTTCCATGTCCCAGTCTTGAGGCCAAATCCCTTCTTCCTTGGGAAACTTTAATCTTTGCTCTTAAAACCTTTCATGGGATGAGGCCCACCCACATTATGGAGAGTAATCTGCTTTATTCAAAGTCTACTGATTCAAATGTTAATCACACCTAAAAAAGACCTTCGCAGCAAAATCTAGACTGGCGTTTGACCAAACAACTGGGCACCAAGGCCCAGGCAAGTTGACACGTAAAATATAACCTCACCCCCCACACCCACCCTCACATACACACTAAAGAATTGACAAGTTCCTGTCTGGGCCTTCACGTATTTTAATCTTTTCTGTCAGTGATCTTGGGAAGAGAGATAATTCTCATCATTTTACAGATGAGAACATTGAGAGTCACACAGGTTAATTGCCCCGAGTCCCATAGTTCTAGAAATGGAAGCCAAGTCACGGCCTCCGCATTCTGTGTGCTTCCTACCGAAGCACAGCAGTATCTGTGCTGTGAATGTGATGACGGGCCCTCAGCAGAGAGGAGCTGCCAGATGTCCCTGCTGGGTACACAGGGCTTTGAAAGGGAAACAGAGCTTGATTTGAATCCCAGCTCTGCCAAACACATGTAGCTGAGGACCTGGGGCCATTTTTATAACCTCTCTGTGCCTTAGTTTCCCCATTTACAAAATGAAAATAAACTTTCCTAGGGTGGTTTTAATGATGAAATGAAATATGCAACACAGTGCCTGGCACGTAATAATCACACACTAGACAATTATAATGTCAGTAATAACAAGAATATTTAATCATTCACTACCAATTTATTTGGAGAGAATGAAAATATCCATTTATATACCTGAAAATTCTGTCTCTGGGTTTCATAATAAAATGTGTCAAGTTGTGCATACGTATATGTACAATCCCAGATTATTCCATAGTTTTAATAAATGGTATCACATCTGTTTATTATTATTATTATTTTTAAAGATTTTATTTATTTATTTTATTTTCCCCCAAAGCCCCAGTAGATAGTTGTATGTCATAGCTGCACATCCTTCCAGCTGCTGCATGTAGGACGCAGCGCCAGCACGGCTAGAGAAGCGGTGCGTCGGTGCGCGCCGGGATCCAAACCCAGGCCGCCAGCAGTGGAACGCGTGCACTTAACCGCTAAGCCACGGGGCCGGCCCCTGTTTATTACTTATCTTACCATTCATAATATCTCTTTACCTACTTCCATGTACATTTCTACTTATTTATTCTTTTTGTGTGTGAGGACAATTAGCCCTGAGCTAACATCTGTTGCCAATCCTCCTCTTTTTGCTCAGAAAGATTGGCCCTGGGCTAACATCCATGCCCATCTTCCTCTACTTTATAAGGGAAGCTGCCACAGCATGGCTTGATGAGAGGTGCATTGGTCCACGTCCAGGATCCAAATCAGTGAACCCGGGCTGCCGAAGCGGAGGGCACGAACTTAACCGCTCTGCCACCGGGCTGGCCCCTACATTTCTACTTATTTATTCCTTAGTGAGCACCAAAGTTTTGTGCTTCTGGTAGTCTATTGAACATCCAATTTCCTTTGACAATTTTTTCATACTTAGCCTTTGATTCTGTGTTTTTGTTTTTGTTAACTTCCTAGAAGGCAATGCCCATTACAGAGGCTCATTATTGGGAGAGGGTGGGGTCTGGAGCTCAACTACCCTAGTTCAAATTCCAGCTATGGGTCGTCTTGGGTAAGTCACCAGCCTCCCTAGAGAGGCCTTAGTTTCCTCATCTGTAAAATGGAAATATTAGCAGTTCCTACCCTATAGGGTTATTATGAGGATTAAATGAGTAAAAACATGTAAAATGCTTAAAACATCACCTGGCACATATTAGATATTAAATAGACACTACTGTTTCTAATATCCTTATAGTTTTTAACAGTACTAAGCATTATTTATGCTTGACTAATTCAACTGATATTAATGAACTGATGTTGTACATGGCCCAGGATGGGGCAGCAAAGGGAAGAGAAGGGCATGTTGCTGCAGAGACAGGGCTCAGTTCTCAAGGAACACAGTAGCTCTGTGACGTTGATGAGAACTGATGGAAGCAGCAAACGCAGGCGAAGTGCAATGCATGTGCAATCCATCAGAAGGGGCTCAGGGGACCACGCTTAGGACTCGCTGTTCTTCTCAGCGCTCACTGTGCCCACAGCCCTTCTAACAGCACCGGTCACAGTCTGTGATTACCCCCTCCTCTGCCTCCCATGAGGGAGGGCCGCGTCACGGTCCTTCAGCATCTCCGAAGTCCACACGGCAGGTGTTCTATGTCAATTATGGAATAACTTCATGAAAGTGCTTCAGAGATCCCTCATCCTCCTCGTGTGACCAGCGTCTGGGCTCACGGTGCCTTGTCCCATCTTGTCCCCCACAGAGATGGTGCACAGGACCTTTTCAAAACTGTGCAGTGTAAGATGTCTCTCTGTGTCACTCACCGTTACCCTTTCTCCAAACACGACCTGTCCATTCATCAGGCTTATATTAGATGGTCACCTCAGCAAAGCAGCAGGGCTGAATGGAGGATGAGTGATTCAAGTCCCTGTCCTGGAGGAATTCACACATCTTGAAACGGTTTTGTCTCTCTCACCCCGGTGTTCAGGGCTGAATATCGATTATCTGTTTTCTTTCTCACTTTTACATTTTAAATTGTAACTGCTCTTTTCATCTCTAACTTTTACGTATCTTTGGTACACAGCGTAGTTGAATGTGATCAAGGCAAATGTGGAAAACAAGCAATACTGAAGACGTGTCTGAAAAAAATTGGTATTACGTCTGTGCTCGTGTCTGATTCTGTTCTCTGAGTTGAGACCAGGGCATCCTCTCTAGATGGTGTCCTCGATCTGACTTTATTTCATCTGCATTTCTTCCCCCACAAACATTAAATCAACATGATAACATTCCAGTGCATTACAAATGCATTAGCCCTTTGGCAAATGAACCTGCACACCTTGCCACACCTGGCTGGCCTGGTGTCTTTGGGATTTCCAAATAGGCCCCGTGTGGTCCCAGGACCTCTGATGTGTGAGCCATGTTGTCCATCTGCCGTCTTGTCTGTGGGCTACAGGGCCCACATCGCCAGGCTTCACTTGGTACATTTCTCCCTCACTGCCACCAACACACAATCCTCATGTTCCATTTCATTGCATTTCTTTGTGAATAGAATTTGCTCTTGTCATGTAGACAAGGAATAAATAATAGAGCCAATAGTCTGTTGATAAGTGGCAGAAAAATGAAGAAGTTGACAATTTAGAACTGACCGCGAATAAAGGAAGCTCTGTAGATGAAGAAATCAGCAGAGGCAGCCAAGGCCACTTTCAACAGAAGGTATTTGGTAGAGGGAATGCTCCACAGTAAATTGCAATAAAGAGTGTGGAAATTTCCTGTAAAAGAAATCACAAACACCCTCCACATTGTTGAGTTGCAACTCTTCATCTTTTAAGTCGTGTAGAAAGAGCACCTAGCCTGGGGATCTATGCAAGAGAACAGAGTCTAAAAGACGAGATAATTTTGAAATATTTGTGGAGATTGATGCCCATTAAAAACGTCTGGGAAGTGGCCTTGTGGAGGGAATGCTGGAAAGAGGACGGAGTTTGGAATTCGTCCTGTAGGCTTTGAATCCCAGCCCAGCCACTTCTACCTGTGTGCCCTGGCAAGCAAAATGGAAATACATATCTACCATTTATCCAACAAGTACTGTTTTATGAGGACGTTTATATATATATGGTCTTTCTTTATGTTCACAACAACTCTGGGTGATGGCTACTACCGTTATCCCCATTTTTCTGAGAGAAAACGGAGATTAAGACAACACTAAGTGGTAGTGGAGCACACCGAACTCTAGTATATCACTTGTGGGAATGTAAACTGATACAACCATTTTGAAAAAATATTTGGCAGTCCCAAATTTAAACAAATGCAAACTCTATGACCCAGCAATACTACTTCCGGGTATATATCCAAAAGAAGTGTGATTTTTTTCCTACTAAAAGCACGTTTAAGAATGTTCGTGGAAACATAGTAATCGATAGTGGAAACAACCTAATTGTCCATCAACATAGGATAAAACAGGGTATATGCAAACAGTGGACTACTACACAGCAATGGAAAAGAATGCCTTACACAGAACAAGGATGAATCTCATAGACAAAATGTTAAGTAAAAGAAGTCAGACACAAAAGAATACATACTGCATGATTCCATTTATATGAAGTCCAAAAACAAACAGAACTAATTTATGGTGATAGTAGTTAGAATGATCTTCACCCTTGGGGTCGTGGGCACTGCTAACTGGGAGGGCACATGAAGCCATCTTCTGAGGTGCTAGAAACGTTCTACATTTCGATCAGCCTGGTGTTTACATTGATATTGTATTAGTTTTGTGTGATGTGAAAACAAATTACCACAAACTTAGTGGGTTAAAACAACATGTATGTATTTTCTCTCAGTTTCCGTGGATGGAGAGTCTGGGCATAGCTTAGCTGGGTCCTCAGCTCTGAGCTGCAATCAAGACATAGGCTAGGCCATGTTCTGATCTGAAAGCTTGAGTGGAGAAGAAGTCGCTCCCAAGCTCATTCAGGTTGTTGGCAGAACTTATTTCCTTGCACCTGTATGACTGACAGCCCCAGGTTTTGATGGCTCCTGGCTGGAGACTGCCTCCAGGTCCTAGAGGTTGCTCACAGTTCCCTGCCATGTGGGCTTTTCCAGCGTGGCCAGTTACTTCATCAAGTCAGCAGCGAGAGTCTCTACCTCCAGTCTGCTAAGAGGGGGTCTTTATATAACATAACATAATCATGGGAGTGACTTCCTCTCACCTTTGCCATATTCTACTGGTTAAGTGAAAATGGCAGATTCTGTCTGCACTCAGGGGAGTGGCTTATATGAAGACACAAACAACGAGAGGAGGGCATCATTGAGGGTCATCTTAGGGTCTGTCCACCATAGACACACACACACACACACACACACACATTCATCCAGCTGTACATGTCAGATTTATGTACTGCACAGTATCTAAGCTATACTTCCATTTTTAAGTACCTGAGGCTGAGATATAAAATAACTTGCTCTGGGGCCGGCCCCATAGCTTGGCGGTTAAGTGCACACATTCTGCTACTGACGGCCTGGGTTAGCATCCCGGGCGCGTGCCAAGGCTCTGCTTGTCTGGCCATGCTGAGGTGGCGTCCCACATACAGCAACTAGCAGGATGTGCAGCTATGACATACAACTATCTACTGGGGCTTTGGGGAGAAAAAGAGAAAAAAAAAAAAACAAAGGAGGAGGATTGGCAATAGATATTAGCTCTGGGCCGGTCTTCCTCAGCAAAAAGAAGAGGATTGGCATGGATGTTAGCTCAGGGCTGATCTGCCTCACAAAAAAAAAAATAATAACTTGCTCTAAGTCCCTCAGCTAATAAGTGACAGGGTGGGATTCAAATTCAGCTCTGTCTGATACCATAACCTGTGTTCTTATTCTGCAGATTGAATGAAGGCATGGAGGTAAAGCGCAGAGTATGCTCTGGCCAGAGGATGGTAGCCATCATAATGATAATGAGCCATTTCAGACTTATTATTGGAAACAGTACCAGTTTAATTCTGAAAAATGTTCAGGAAGCAATTCATATGTCTCAAACAATGCAATAAGTCCAAGAAAGTGCCAGAACCCTCAAGTTTCTGTCTAAGGACTTCTCTAAGTGCCTTTGGTCAGTGTATGCCTTTACCGCTGTTTTCTTAAACCTCTAAGAACATGATTCTATTATTATAGTTCAGGTTCCTAGCATATCCATTTATTCATCCTCCCTTACTGCCCAGGTCTAAAAATTTACTGTGAATATTCCTTAGTTAATATTCTGATCTGTGAAGTAACCCTTGTTTGCAGATTCACTATGACTGTCTCCTTAACCTATTCCTCATTATTCAAAGGCTGCTTATAAGTAAACAGTGAATCATCTTGCTCTTTCCCATCTGTTCTCCTGCACTTTTGAAGTCAGTGGGGAAAAAAAGAATTAACTTGGGTTTTAAAAAGGAAAGGTTTGGTCAGAGCTGAAATTCAAAGCTGGTCACACAATTCATCTCAAATTATAGTTGTGGGCTATGGAGGCTATTAAGAGTTTGGTTAGAATTTTGGAGTTGAAAAGAATTATTGTTTTAAAGGACTTATAAAAACCAGCCAAAAAGAACTGGCAGCCTGCCTAGATAGTTAGATCCCTGATTTTAGGAACAGTGCTTTTTTTGTTTTAAATTCCATTCTTCATGTGTATAATATACTTTTAAGCATGTAATATTAACTAATAGTGTATTATTATTGTCACTATTATTTTATTGACTACCTAGTACCTACTATGTACCTAGTATTGTAGGAGATCTCAAAGTAAATAAATCAAGTAAAAGAAAAAAAAATACTGTCCTTAAGGAGATCATAATCTCTTTGATCAGTGCTAAAACAAACATGTCTGAAGTCTCAGGGTACCACCAAATGTGAAGTAATTAGTGCTACCCAAGGCTACATACTGTATAATTCCAACTATATGACATTCTGGAAAAGGCAAAACTATGGAGAAGATAGAAAGACCAGTGGTTGCCAGGGGTTAGAGGGGAGGGAGGGATGAACAGGTGGAGCACAGGGGATTTTTAGGGCAGTGAAAATACTCTGTAAGATGCTGTGGTGGTAGATACGTGACATCCTGCATTTGTCAAAACCCATAGAACTGGGTACCGGGAAGAGGGAACCTAGTACAAACCATGGACTGGAGTTAATAATAATGTATCAGTATTGGTGCATCAACTGTAACAAACGTGCCACACTGACATAAGATGTTAATAATAAGGGAAACTGTTGGCAGAAAGGGGGGTCTGTGCGGACCCACTGTACTTTCTGATCAATTTTTCTGTAAGCCAAAAACTGCTCTAAAAAATAAAGCATTCACTTAAAAAAATATATATATATACGTATACATGTATATATATATATGTATATTTTTTTTTTTTACTGCCCTCGAGGAGCTCCTAATCTCTGGGCAGTGCTAAAATGAAGTGTGTCTGAGGTCCTAGGGTGTCACTGAATGTGAAGTAATGAACCTTACCTGGGAAGTCAGGGAAGGCTTCCAGGAAGAAGTGAGCTTGAGGTGAGCCTTGAAAAAGACACTGGCGCTCACCAGACAGACACGATTTTCCTGTGTATGCACTCCTAGCAGCCATTTGAGTCACATATTCTCTGTAGGTCAGGTATTCTAAACTTTTTACAGAGATTATCACATTTAATCCCCGCCACCACAGGGCAGGTATTACTATTTCTAAATCACAAGTGAAGAAACTAAGGTTCAAAAATGCTTATCCAAGGCCACCCAGCTAGTGAGAGGTGAAAGGGGAACTTTATGCCAGATCTGCCTGTCCCCAAAGCCAGGGCTCCATCCCCAAGGGTAGAGGTCATATCATGCAAAGGATTAGGGGCATACTGTGTCATGACGAAGGAGTTTTCTACAAAAACTGGTAGATGAGGGTATCAGTCCTGACAATTTAATAGAGAAAGAAGGATTTCAGGAGTTGCTTGATTAAGGCAAAGAGAAAGACTGTGCTTATGGAGAACTGCTCTGGAAAAGTCTGTTCCGTCTAGTCAACGTACCCTCTTGAATCCTAGATTCACAGTTCAGAGAGGGGCAGAGGGATCTTAAAGAGCTCTCAGAACCACTTTGGAATCAGGCGGTTATACAGGGGCTACTTCCTTCCTCATCCCAGTGGCTTTGTGCAACTTCTGGGGGGCAGGTTAGAAAGCTGGGGCACTGTTTTACCGCTCATTCTCCTCTTTCTTCTGGCTGCCCGCCCATCACATTCACTCCAGATCCTGGTGTGAAAGCACTCCGCTGAGCACTGTAGAGGGATGCTGGCCTGCTCCTGGCCCACCTCCTCCGTGCTCTCTAGTCCCATCGGCCTTGAGGCCCCCCAGGGCAAAGAGCAAGGGAAATGCTTTTTTCTCTCTGCCCAAATTACCTGGACTCTCTCTGTCCTCCCGCCCCCCAAATAGATACGTCTGTGTCAAAATAATTTGACAAGTACCAAACATTATTCTTTCATCCTAGAAAGCTTAAATTAGAGAGATGTCTGCTCTAATAAACTGTAGAATAAAAGAGAGAAAACTCGTCTTATCCATTCTAATCAATAAGGACAGCCACTATTTACTGAGCATTTTACCGCCTGCCAGGCACGGAGCAACTTTACATACGTTATCACACTTAATCTTCACCACAATATGTCATAGGTAGAGAAAGCCATAGGGAGGTTAAGCAATTTTCTGGAAGCCACAGGGCTGGCGTGGAAGAGGCTCGTCCTCCTCAGGTCTTACCTTCCGCTTCAGGGACAGCCGTGGGCCAGCCAGTCCCCATTTTCTCCACCTCCCAGCTTCACAACCAGTTAAGAAACAAGACGCAGGAAACTGACAGATGAAGATAAAAATGTCTGTAACATTATTAATAAAGTCAATTGGAGAATGTGACTTCAGGTCTGTGTGAAAAATTCTTGCTAATATTCTGCTCGCCCAGCCAGGTGTGGCCCTTCAGTCACCCCATCCAGGTGACAGTCTGGCTCTGAGGCAGAGACGTGGACCCCAGACTGCTCCTTGCAGTAGTCTGGGTGGAGAGGTTAGAAAAGAGTGAATCCTCAGTGCTTTAATAAATTACTATTAAATTACTAATAAATTAAGTCCATTCTATCAAGGTAGGTGGACCAGTGGATTCCTTCCACCAGTCAGGTAACTCCTTCTTCAGCTGTAGAGGGTGGGGCCAGAGGCCAGAAGTGTTACTTTGTGGAAGCTCCTCAAAGAAAAAAATCTAAACTGAGAAGAAAGGAGTTTCTCTTCTATATAAGTCAGCTCAGGCTGCCATGACAAAATACCACAGACTCAGTGCCTTCAACAACAGCAACGTAGGGGCCGGCCCGGTGGCGTAGTGGTTAAGTGTGCGCACTCCGCTGCCGCGGCCGGGGGTTGGGATCCCAGGCGTGCACTGACAAGCTTTTGTCAAGCCATGCTGCGGCAGCATCCCATATAAAGTAGAGGAAGATGGGCGCGGATGTTAGCCCGGGGCCAATCTTCCTCAGCAAAAAGAGGAGGATTGGCATCGGATGTTAGCTCAGGGCTGATCATCCTCACCCACACACAAAAAAAACAACAGCAACTCATTTCCCACAGTTCTGGAGGCTGGGAAGTCCAAGATGAAGGCACCAGCAGACTCAGTGTCTGGTGAGGGCCCACTTCCTGCCTTGCAGATGGCCACCTTCTTGCTGTGTCCTCTCATGAGAGAGAGAGAGAACACTCCAGCGGCTCTTCCTCTTCTTATGAGGGCACTAATCCCAACATGGGACACCACCCTCATGACTTCATCTAAACCTACTTACCTTCTAAAGGTCCCACCTCCTAAAACCATCTCATTGGGGCTTGGGGGTTCAACATATGCATTGGGGGGGGACACAAACATTCAGTCCATAACACTTTCCTCCCTTGCCCCTTCTCCTGAGAAACCACAAAGGAGTAGGGACTTTCAGCAGACTAAAGGAGCAATGCTTCTTCAGAACCTTGGAGGAACTCTCACTACTGCTTTCTTCGTAGTGTTTAAAAGCAGGAGCGTGAAATGAAATCCTGGTTCCATCATTTGCTAGCTGTGTGACCTTAGGCAATTCATGCAACTTCTCTGAACTTTGTTTTCCCCATCTATAAAACAAGAATGATAATAGTACCTCAAGGGCTGCTTTGAGGCTTTAAGGAGATAATGAATGTAAAGAACATAGCATATTAAGTGCTCAATAAATATTAACAGAAAGACACACTATAATTTCTGAGATGTTATTATGTGAAAAAAAAGCACACCTTAGATTTGGTAAGAGATGGTAGTTTCTATCCCTGGACACTATCCTGCAGAAAGTGCCAGTGATGTTACAATGAGTCTTTGGCGAAAGCTTTGGATTTGCTATTGTCAGAGTTTAAGCTGCTAGTCAGAGCTGGGTACCAGCAAATCACTGAAAGGAAAAACGTTTCAAGAAAGCTTCAGAGGTTTCCATTTGTGGAGAAGCTAGAATGCTGATGTCGGCTTTGTTTGCAGGGCATGAGTGATGACTGGTCCTGTGGGCAGAGAGAGAGAGGTCACTATAGGAGATTTAGGCCTTTTTCCTCAGAAGCCACACCAAAATTCCCCGTGGAATGATGGAAGCTGAAGGAAACTTAGAGAGGGCTGGTCCAAATCTCTCATTTAACAGATTAGAAAAGTGAGTTCCAGAGAACTTGGGTGATTTATCCACTTGATGCATACAGCTAGCGATGGTGCTGGGTTTGGAGTGCCCGGTCTCTCCATGACAGATCAGTGAGTTTTCTACTGAACCATCCTGCCTTGCTCCAACAAGTTAATAGTCTAAAACCAGAGATGTCTTTTATCTCAGGAGTGTAAGATTCCCACTAAACCCTGAAAAATGTATTTTTTTAAAGGAGGAACTAATAATTATTAAGCACCTCTATGTGCTAAGGTACCAGAAGTCTTATTATTAAAGTTTTGTGTTTTCCAACCAATCCAGAGAGGGAGGTTTCCTTTTTCCCTAAAGAAGAAGCTGCAACTCAAAAAGGTACAGAGCTTGTCCAGGGTCACAGGTATCAGGGAAGCAGACACGCCGAGGCCGAGGCTTTACAATTACAGAAATCCATCTGTCTGAGGGCCAGGCCTATTTTCCCCAAGAACTCGGAATAGTATTCTTGGCAACCTTCACTAGAAAAAGTGTTGCATGTAAATGTTAGTAATGGTTTCCAAGCAGGGAGAAACGATCCTCTGAGACACAGATTTTTCAAAAAGAAAAATCAAAATTTTCTCCTCAGATTTGTGCTAATTCTAGAGATAATTTAAAAAACTCTCAATTTAGCCCTTGATATTCTTTTTGTAACAATACTAAAATAGATTTCATTTTTAACATTTATAAGAGCTTTATGCAGATTTTGTTAAAGTTATATAATGTAGAAATAAAAGAGAATATTTGATATTAGCTTCTCATGCTATGTCTGAAATTTTAATAGTTTATTTTTATCATGCTTTTTCTACTTTAAAAATACACGCTTATTGTCAAAAATTTGGGGAATTTCAATAAAGACTCAAACAATAAAATAAAAATTTGCCCATATTTCCATTACCCAGAGATAATAACCATTAATATTTTGGTGTATGTGCTTTAATTAACAGACTGTATTTTAGAGCAATTTCAGGTTTACAGAAGAATTGAGTGGAGAGTTCCCACCTATGTCCTCAACTCTGCCGGAACCCCCCCCCCCAGTTTCTCCTATTATTGACATCTTACATCAGTGTGGTACATTTGTTACAATTGATGAGCTAATGTTGATACATTATTATTAACTGGAGTCCACAGTTGACCTGAGGGTTCTCTCTTGGTGTTGTACATTCTGTGGGTTTTGACAAAAGCATAATGACATGTGTCCACCATCTGAGTATCATACAGAATAATTTTTTCACTATTGAAAATAGCATATATAAAATTAATTTTGATTTTTCAATGGGTAATTTAATAATTTTACATGTTCTTTAATTTTAAAATAGTGATTATTCTTTGGTTATTAAAGCAATACATGTTTATAATAATAGTGCTGGCTCATCATAACCACTCGAATTATCTAAAAAACGAGAGTTTTTAAAAGAATGTTTATTTTATGAATTCCATTAGTTGCATATCAGGAAACAATCATGGAATATTTGGGGTCCAGATCCCAACGCAGAGGGGTTCGCTTGACTCTGCGGTTTTCACGTCAATTAATGATCAGGCTTTGAGCCACATAGGAAGGGTGAGAGTTCTTTGAGTGCATTTGCCGAAACAGTCCACGTAAGACTTGCCCTGGGGACGCCGGTAGCTTAAAAAATCCTCACCTAGGGTTTCCTGTGCTCGGAAAAGCGCAGCCACAGCGCCTTGGCCTGGAGTGAACTCTGCGTCCAGGCCCAGGTGGGCGAGTGGGCAGTGGGGGGCGGTTGCCCAGGCAACGCGGCCGCTCTTCCCGCCGTGGGCGAGGCTGGGGGTTTGATGGGATGGGAGGGAGACCCGGGTTTATGGGGGCCGGACTAGGGGCTGGGGTGGTATGCAGGAGTCGCTGGGGGTGGACAGAAGGGAGCTGGTCTGGGAGGCGGGTAGCTGAGAAGAAGAGGAGCTGAGGCGGGGGTTAGTGTAGCAGGGCCGGGGGCGTGGGGCGGGGGCACTATCCTGACGGTGGCTGGGAGTAGGGGTCGGGAATGGCTGGGAGGATGGTGGAGGTAGCTGGGCTGGAGGCATAGGGGCCTAGGGGAGAGCCGGGCCGGGGGCGTGGCCTGGGGGGATAGCCGGCCCGGGCGAGAATCGTACTAGGGGCGTGGCCTGGGGGTCGGGTCGGGAGAACCGGGCGGGGGGCTTGGTCGGGGGTGGGTCGGGTTGGGAGAACCGGGCTGGGGGCGTGGTCTGGGGCAGGGTCGGGGGCGTGGCTGGGGAGCGAGAACCGGGTTGGGGCGTGGTCTGGGGCTGGTCGGGGGCGTGGCTGGGGAGCGAGAGCCGGGTTGGGGCGTGGTCTGGGGCTGGTCGGGGGCGTGGCTGGGGAGCGAGGGCCGGGTTGGGGCGTGGCCTGGGGCTGGTCGGGGGCGTGGCTGGGAGCGAGAGCCGGGTTGGGGCGTGGTCTGGGGCTGGTCGGGGGCGTGGCTGGGGAGCGAGGGCCGGGTTGGGGCGTGGCCTGGGGCTGGTCGGGGGCGTGGCTGGGGAGCGAGAGCCGGGTTGGGGCGTGGTCTGGGGTCGGTCGGGGGCGTGGCTGGGGAGCGAGAGCCGGGTTGGGGCGTGGCCTGGGGCTGGGTCGGGGGCGTGGCCTGGGAGCCGGCGGCAGCGGCGCGGGCGGGGGTTCAGCGCCGCGCTTTCTCCCGTGCTCGCTCTGTCCGCCGCCAGCCCGGAGGCCGCGCACGGCAGCGGAGGCTCCTCCGAGAGCCCGGCGTGCTCGGAGTTCCGCGGGGCCGGGACCGGCCCTGGGTCGCAGGGACGTCTTGGATCCGCTGACTCTGGAGGCTCCGCCGAGTGGGGGCCGCGTGAGGTGAGGCTGCGCCGGAGGCGCGCCGCTCTGCGGTGCGGGGCGCGGGGCGCGGGGGTCTGGGGCTGTTAGCTGGGAACCCCGGGAGAGGAATTAGCCCCGAACAACGGCTTTCGTAGCCTGAGGACGCCCTGCTTCCTCCTCTCCGATTCTCGGGGCCGCCGCGCTGCCCACCTGTTGGCGCCCTGCAGTGGCTGCTCGGCGCCCTGGCGCCCGTCCAGCGGCGTTGCCCCGGGGAGGGCGTGCGGGCGGCGTTCTTGGAAAAGGCCGTCTCCTGCACCGCCCTTCTAGGGATTACCCTGAAACTTTACCCGCGCTCTGGCTCGCCTGGCCGGGCCTGCGAGATTGCGCCGGGAGGGCGGACAGAGGTTCGGGGGGCCCGGTGCTGCCCGGAGCCCCTTTAATATTTAGCTCCCTCCGGCGGAGTGACCTGTGCGTCCAGCACCCGCCCGGGGCCGCCGCGTCGCGCGGACCGAGAGGGATGCGGTTGGAGAACTTAGCTCCGAAAGCAAGTTTCTCTCGCCGGCCCAACTGGGTCTCTTTTCACGGGCAAGTCAGTGGCACCAGGCGTCTGTCGTCTCTTGGTTGGAGGGAGGGAGTTGCTAGAGTCGGTTTGGTGCCGTTTCTGTTGACGAGGTGGGGGACACCAGCCCCTGGAAGATAGGAGCCAGCGCTTCTGCCCACGTCAGGGGAACTCAGGTGACCTGTGCTGGCGGGCCACCGGCTGACTGTGCGAAGTTACAGAGCTAAGTAAATCCCCCCCCAAGTGTGAAAACCGAACCAAACCAAACCCTCTCGTTGCGTTGGATAATAATGTTCATAATTGGTATCATAATTGGAACTAGCATTTGTTACCAAGGCTCTCCGTATTCACGTATCATCCGCCCCTTTCTCCGAGGATTTTCTCTGCACCCCTTCTCATTTTCTGTGGTGGCTGGTATTTTCTTCCCTATTAACCCCTCCTAGTCTCCCAGTTCTTTGCTCTCCTTTGCGGACAGGCACAGACATTTCACTCAATTTTATTTTTCCGCTTTCCCTAACAAATCCTCCTTTTCTCTTTTTTTGTTTTGTTTTGTTTTTTTTGGGAGGAAGATCAGCCCTGAACTAACATCTATTGCCAGTCCTCCTCCTTTTTTCCCCCTTTTTCTCCCCAAAGCCCCAGTAGACAGTTGTATATCATAGTTGCATATGCTTCTAGCTGCCGTATGTGGGGCGCGGCCTCAGCATGGCCCGACAAGTGGTGCGTGGGTGCGCGCCCGGGATCCGAACCCAGGCGGCCAGCAGCGGAGCGCGTGCACTTAACCACTAAGCCAGGGGGACGGCCCGCTCCTTTTCTCTTTATGTTCCCCCTCCCCCATCTTCCAGAGTTCCTCCCTGCATTGTTCTCCGGGTGTCTGTTAATTATGCATCCCTCCAAGTGCTGCTGGGCCTTGTTCTCTGCCCCCCTCCACCCCATCGTTTAGAGTTTTATTTGGCTATTTCTTATTATCCAATAATCTCATTTTCAGCTACCTCTTTTGGCCCTCAAATTTGCCATCTTCCTGCCACCCATCTTGATGATCTCCTTTTCTATTTGTGCTCCTGTGCATGCATGTGCAGGGTCTTCATTTTCTCCTCAGTTTCTCCCGCTCGGCCTTTCTTGCCTCTTACCTACTTCTCCCTGACAAGTGCTTTCCTAGCCACAGCCTCCCACTGCCGCCACAGCACACCCTGCTTCAGTTCCTTTGGTTGTGATTATTCCTACTCCATCACCTCTCTCCAATGAGCCCTCCATTACCTTGCAGACATCATTATTGCAGAAGGTCAGGAAATGGAGGAAAGTGCAGGTGGGGGGAAGAGGAGGCAGTGAGCAGCTGCATTTCCCCAGGAGTGCTCTGAATTCAGGACCGCCCATCTGCTCCTGTTTCTGTTTGTTTTCTTACTGAAGTGGTATTGTATACATAGTTGTTGAATCATGTTAGTGTTGCTATTAATATGAATATTAGGTAGCATTTATTGAACACTTAGTGTGTGCCGAGCACTCTTCTGAGGGCCTTACATGCAGTAATAACTCGTTAATCCTCCTCACATCCCTGTAATGTAGATACTGTTACTATCTGTTTTACAGATGAGAAAAGAGAGGCTCAGAGAAGTTAAGTAACAGGCCCAGTTCCTGGTGGCTGTGTAGTGGTGGGGCCCTTCTCACCAGGCGACCAAGCTTCCATGCCATGGGACCTTTTGAACTCAGACTTGGGGTGGATTTCAGCTTTAGAAGTGAGGTCATTATTTGCACATTTTACTTATTCTGTAGCTGACACCTGTCGAAGGCATAATATCTATTCCTGTAGAACAGTGTATGGGGAAAACCTAATGCCTAATGTCCCTCAGAAAGCCTGTGGACACTGCCTGGGCTGACTGAATTCGTGCTCATTTCCAGTCGGTTTTCCTGAAGAGAAGGCACTGGCCCTCTTAGCTACAGGAAGCCCAGAAGAAAGCTTCGTAAAAAAACACCATTGCTGACCGTCTCCCTCTGTGCATTGAGAGTTCAGTTTCACTTTAGCTGGCCAGACCTTTAGGGTCCCTGATAGCCCTGTGATTTTATAGTCTTGTTTATTTGTATTTCATTATACAATTTTAAAGCGTTGTTAAATATGTTTTTATTAGTCTTCACCTTCCTGAAAGTTGGAGGCAAGTATTTCTACTTTTGCAGATACTGAAGCAGAGAGTTGGTAAGATTTTATACTTTAATGGCTGGAAAGGACCTTACATTTCACAGATGAGGAAACTGGCCTACAGAAATAAAGTGATGTGTCTGAGGGACAGCAGCAGGAGAGTATTGCTGGCCTGAGCTCCGGATCTGCGGACCACTGGGCCAGCGCTCTCGTTGCCTTGCCCTGCGGCATGGTGGCACGGCCTCTGCCTGCTGCTGAAAGCAGTCAGCTTTCCTTCCCCTTCCCTTCCTGAGCTAAGAGGCATTGGAAGAATTCATTTAGAATGGAAAGTGTCAGTGGTTTTTTTTTCTTTTTTTTTTTTTGTCTGAAAGCTAAACATTTAAAAAATGTTTGCTTTTGAGATATGTAATGGCATAAATGAGATCATAAAATCACAGAAGTATAAATTCAGATGTTTTAGGAAGAAATATTTTTATTATTTCCAAAACACCAGGAAAGAACATGAAGCATACATTGCTTTCTAGAGGCGAATCGTATAATACGTGGCAATTTGAAAATCAGTAACTGGAATATTTAATTGTATTTTCCATTTGTGGAGAGAAAGGCTTTAGTACAAAAGTGCTCACATGACTTCCTTTATCTCTGCATCTCAAATAAAACAGCAGCGGGGGAGAGCATGTCAAGTCAGTTGTTCTTTTGTCGGCTCTGCTGTGCCCAACCCTATCTCCTCTTGGACTCTGATTTCGCTGTGCCCTCCTGATTCCCAGCTCTGCTCCTTCCTGTCTGTTTAATCCCTTTCTCCAGGAACCCTCAGGGAATGGGAGGGTATTGTTTACCCATGATGCTCAACTCATTCCATGTCAGCCTTTCTTGACAGAATTAAACCTGGTGCCCCAAGGTATGTGTTGTGTGTAATTAACTACTCTCTTGTGCTTCTAGAATGAGGTGGGTGGTTATGTACCATCCTTGGGAGAATTGAGGAAACGTTCGCTCAGGTCGTTCGTTGCCTGTGTGCTGTGGTTCACATGAGGACCATTGTAACTGAAGAGCAAGTTAGGCTTTACTGCTCCCCTGTCACAGTTGAAGAAATGGAGGTTCAGGGATGTTGTCGTGGCCAGAGCTTGCAGTAAATGACAAGACGGAGATTTGAGTGCAGGGCTACATGGCTCAGGCGATCTCATGCATGCTTCCATGTGTCTTGTCTCCTCTGTGGCTTGTCACTCCCTCAGGCAGCAGTGTTCCCACATGCCTTTTATCAACTAGATGATTCCTGCTTGCCGACCGGAGTGGGAACATGAGAGGAGGGGCCAGGGCAAGGTCGGTATGAGGGCTCCTGGAAGTTCCAAGCCTGCCCTTGCTCTGTCTCACTTCGAGTGTGGATGGCGCTTTCTGGTGGTGCCTGAGACAACCCTGGGGAGCTGTGGCAGTGCCAGACATGGAAAGAGAATGGTCTGCATTTCTAATGCATGGTTGTGGCAATTTGCTGTGGTTGGGATGTCAACATCTGTGGGCACAGGTAATGACCCATCCTGTGGTGACAGTGTTCAAATGTGCAGGACATAGGCTTCTTACCTCCTCTAACCAGGACCTTAAAGGACCTGAATTCTTTGTCAGAAATAACCTCCACCTGTTTCCCTGCAGCAGGACCACTCTGTCATTGTGGAAGAAATGAGAGGTCAACATTGTAATTTCGGGGACCATGTACCTGACTCAAAATATCTTCTGCTCTAGCCTGCCAGGTCTGAACTGGAAACACCCCTCGTCGTCCTCCCTGTCTGGAGTCAGCCAGCTTGGGGAGCTGTTGGAGGACTCGGCATGGCTGATCTGGAGAGGGAGGGACTTGGGGAGGCTGATCTGGAGAGGGAGGGGCCTGCCTTCCCCTCAACACTGAGATGGTTGGTGTCCTAGGATTGGCAAGCTGTCCTTGGAGAAAAGTAGAACACAGGTCTGAAATGGCCAGACTGGAAAAGTGTCAGTGGAAGGAGGTAGCCTGTAAGAAACTGGGAAATTGGGGTCTTTGCTTACCATCTGGGGCAGGTGCCAGGGGAGGGCCAGTCCAAGATTTCGTTGTCTTACAGCAGAGGGGACAGGAGGCCAGGAATGAGATGTGTTCCTGGTATTGGAACTGTGATCACAGTCTTTCATAGATATCATTCTATATTAATAGGAACAGTGAGCAGTCTTGTACTTGAGTGTTAAAGTTACAATTCAGTCACGTTAAACAAGTTTCTGAGGTCAGGCCCTAGTACTTAGCCACTACATATGACATAGAGACAGATGAATGAGTCCCAAGTCCTAAAACAACTTACACATGTACTTTGAAACACAACCAATTTGTATGTTGGGACTCTCTCTATGGCTGAAAGAAAAACAGCCTCTGCTTCAAAAGTTTGCCCCATTTCTGCTCTTCCTGGGGGATGGGGTGTTCATGTGTGCACACTTATTGTGCACCTTTCATGTACCAGGCCTTGTGCTAGGTGTTGAAGATGGAAAGAGTGATCAGAAAAAGCCCGTGTCCTCAAGAGGAGGCTCACCTTGTCCAGTGGAGAGGTAGACGTGTGACAGCAAGGTCTCGAAACACATAGCAGGTGTTGCAGTCAGTTTATGAGGAGGGTGATAGGGCAGCGCACGAGAGGCCTAGGATCCAGGAAGGCTTCCTGGAGGAGGAGCTAACTACAGTCTGGGGTAAATGGTAACAGGAGTGAGCACATTGGGGAAGTAGCTGACAGAAGGAGGCATTCCCACCTCTGGGGACAGAATAAGCAGAGGTGGAGACTTGAGCTTGGTAACTCTGCGGACCCTCAAATGGTTCATCTACAGCTCCCAGCTCATTTGTGACTGTTACACTGTGCCTAGAGCAGTGGTTCTGCTTCAGCATCACGTGGGGATTTGTTAGAAGCAGTTCTAGGGTTCTTCCCCAGACCTACTGAATTAGAAATTCTGGGGTGGGGCTCAGTAGTCTGTATTTTAACCTTCCAGGTGATTTTCTTGTATACTGAAGTTTGAGAACCACTGTTATAGAACATATGCTTTCCAGAGGTCCTACACTGCTGCTCTTGACAGCCACATGATCATCTTTTCAGAGAATGGTAACCTGTGTTCCTACGTGGTTGGACTAAGATCGCCCTCGTCTGCATTTCTTGTACTTCTTTGCCCAGTGTACATCCTCACAATTTCTTTTCCCACCCCACTTCACATTCAATACTAGTATTTTATATTATTTCTGTAAGATTACCTGCTGTGATTTCTTTGTGTTTGGCAGTAGCCAGATAACCTGGGTTCATATCCCAACTGTGCTGCTTGGTAGCTGTATGATTTTGGGAAGGCATTAACCTCTCTGGGCCTCAGTTGCCTTATCTGAAAAATGTAGGTATAATGGTAGCCATGTCTTAGATAAGTTTCAAACTTTGCTGCATGTTGGAATTACCTGGGGATCTTTAAAAAATTTGATGCCTACTCGCACCCCCAAATATTGTGATTGGTTTTGGGCGTAACTTAGGCATTGGAATTTTTAGAATCTTCCCATATGCAGTCAAGTTTGAGAACCACTGTCATGAGCTGTTGTGAGGATGAAAGGAGTCAATCCTGTGAAGTACTTAGAACAGTGCCTAGCACCTAGCATGTAGTAAGTGCTTACTACACAGCTGCTGGTGGAGGCTCCTCTGCCAGTGGAGGCACCCATGGTTTTGTGATAGGAGGAGGAGGAGCAGCTCCATTTCAGTTACTTGATGAGTATTTATTGAATGTCATTGCTTGTTGGTTTGGAGACCTCCTGGTGGTCCTGGCTTTTGCTCTGAGAATTGCAGGTGAAATAGCCTCAAATGTAGTGGATCTTCACATCTAATTCTCAAGCAGCCTTTACACAAGGATCAGAGGTCATGCTGTAAACAGAGCACACAGGCGCCACCCCTCCCACCTCCCCCACCCGCCGCCCCCCACCCTCAGCCTTCCCTGCACTGGGCACCATTTCCTCACCTCTGTACAGAAACACTTGAATTTTTGGAATGTAACCAGACTCTAAAATCATGAAGTAGTGATGCTTTACATTGGGAATGGGAATGGGAATGGGAACCCTAGGATTCTGTACCTACTCTATCAATCATTTTACCTAAATGCCAGTTTTCAGACATGCAGTACATCCCTAGACTTGGTCTCTCTTTGGCGCCTGACCTGTCTTCTATGATCTAAATGTTCCTATATTATAAATTATGTATTTCTAACCATTATTTGAAAGAACGTATAATCTTTTTGCATACTCTGTCCTGTCACACATATTTATTCAACCTTCATTCATTGTTTTATTTTATTTTATTTTATTTTTAAGATTTTTATTTATTTATTTTTTTCCCCCAAAGCCCCAGTAGATAGTTGTTGTCATAGTTGCACATCCTTCTAGTTGCTGTATGTGGGACACAGCCTCAGCATGGCCGGAGAAGCGGTGCGTTGATGAGCGCCCGGGATCCGAACCCCGGGCCGCCAGCAGCAGAGTGCGCGCACTTAACCACTAAGCCACGGGGCCGGCCCCATCAACTTTCATTCATTGTTTTATTAATTCAAGAAATCTTGATGAGCGCATGCTCTACACTGAACACAGAGCTGGAGATTTTATCCCATCTTTTCCTGCTGTGGAGAGACTCTGTCTCTCTCTGTCATGTATAAAGTATAAAGCATAGAGCATGTATAAAGTATTTCCTTCAGTTTTGATTTATAACTGCAGCCTTCTCTATACCTGTCTCTTTTGGTAACATAATTACTCAACTTTTAACAATAGAACATCTGAAGGACATTTTTCATGTGAACTTCCTGGGTCTTCTTTGAACCCTGCTGAGAGTAATTAAATCAAACCCCATGCAATGATTATTCCAAAATATCCTGACAAGGTATTAAAGTCCAGTTTGCCCGGGACCAGCAGATTGGAGTAAGCAATCCACAGTTAGTACTCGCAGAATGAAACCTGAGATCCAGTTTACGTTCTGTGGGCTTCTAGTTTCTTTTAGTCCAGAATCAGTCCTAGTAGTATGGCCAATTAATTAAAGAAATGAGAGAAAGGTGAATTCGTATCTCGAGCTCGTGATTTCTTCTCTTTCTGTGGAAAAGCTAGGTTATGCTTTTGGTTTTGCTTTGCTGTGCAGGGCATGCAAGTAACTGATGTTTACTATTAGGTTGGCCCTGGTATATTTAAATGTGTGTTGCAAATGGAAATAATTGATTCACTATGTTTGTTCCACTCCCCAATTACTAAGTGAAAATCCACCACTGGGGAAACTTTTGTATAGCCAGCACGCAAGTATCTCAGTATTATGGTAAAGACTAGCCTCCATTGTGTGGTCTTCCATTATCCCTCGTGTTACCCATGGACTGAATAGGCTTTAGAAATACAGGCCTTCAAAGGAATTGCCCTTGCTTGAATGTTCCATGGATCCTTCTGAAATAACATCCCCCAAACCCTCATTGGAGACAATGAAGAAGGAGGGGATATATTAATATCTACAGCTTCAGTTATCAAAAGGATTATATATTTAAAATGAGAAAAGTTAAAAATACATTTTAATTTAAAAAATTTGATATTAACAAGTAATCCAAAATACCCTAGGAAAGGTAAACAAAATATTCTTTAAAATGGTATGTGATCTGCCAGACTTGCTTTCTATGCTTTTTTCTAACTTTGACTTTTCTAAAGCAAATCTGAACCCCCCAGAGTGGATTGCTTGGCTCATCTTACTGAAGAGCCGACTTGTTTTACCAAGTCAGGTTCAGCTCTGGCATGAGAGTGTCTCTCTGTGTGTCCTTAGGCCACTCTGCCGGCACCGGAGTGTCCTACTCTTCCTAGGAAAGGATTGGCTACTTTGCTATGCCCAGCTCAGTTCTTGGCTGTGATGTATTGGGGGAGGGGTGTGTGTGTGTGTTGGTATAGGATGGAGCCAGAAGGATGTAATTTGTTGTACCATTGTGACATGGAATGAGATGCTAATCGTGTGAAGTTCCCTTCCAAGTCGAGTCTTAGACCCTTGGCCTCACTAAGTAAATAAAACAGTGGAATTCTGAATAAGAAACGTGGCAGCTTCTTTTGAACATTTAGTTTTTTAATGACAAGTCATGGGAAGTGTGAGTAAGAAGACTGATTTATAAACTTGCAGCTTGTGGATTGAGGCTGCCCTTTTGGGTTATATTCGTATTTCCAACTCCTGTCCTTGCTGACCAGCATCAGTATAAACAGCTCTGCTCGGTGTTAAGCCGACCAAAGGCAGACGCCCTCTCCAGACCTGGCTTTGGAAATACGGCGTACCTGGCAGAGCGTCTTCTGCTCCACAAGTCATGTCAGCTCCTGGAGAATGATGATGCTCATTGAGATGAAGGGATGGACTGTTCATTCATAGACACAGACGCCGTGGCGGCCACAGACGCCGTGGCGGCCAGGGTGAGGCGCTGGTGCTGAGCACACACATACGGTGTCCAGTCTCAACAATAATTCAGGCAGTGCTTACCTCCTCAGCCCCGCTTCTAGTCTCACCAGATCCCTCTATTGGATGGCAGGAGAGGGATGAAAGTTAACTCCTTTGGACTTTTCTTTCCAGGCTAGAATCTTCTGCTTCCAGGGAACTGGGGCCCAGGAGAAATGAGAGGGTGTGTGTGCTCCCCAGTCCCTGCTCTCCTCTCCTGTCTGCTGTTCTGCCTGCAGACCATCTGTGCTTCATGTGGCTCCACTGAAAATCAGGAAGAATACTCAGGACTCAGCGAGTGCTGCCTGCCGTCCTTCTGATATAGAGGTGATCTCACAGGAAGAAGCAACAACTCTTTCTGCTTTTCCTAATCTTTATTTCCGGTCTGACCCCTCATCCAAGGTGCTCGCCCTGAATGGGTGCTGACCCAGAAGCCTTCAAGAGGTACACAGAATCGAGAATGGTCTAGCGTTACAAGGTTGGTGCTTACAGGTGGATAGGTCAAGCTGTGTAATACTACTGCCACTGGCTAAATGTGTCTGATTTGGTAGTGTAGTTACTTACATTTTTACGCCAGCACATCTGAGGGAAGTTTATCACATTGACTTCCTGGGGGCTGTTTTCAAGCCTGCTGAGATTAAGTCAAACCCCATGGAATAATTACTCTAAAGCATAGTGGCTTATTAAGTTAAAGTGCATGCTGGACTACTGAATTTGAGTTAGTCAAGTAAATGATTATATTTTTGTTGATTTCCTACTATAGGAATCTGATACCATTTTTTTAATTTTTGTGGGTGGATACTACTAATCTCTTTTAGTTTTTCTTTCCTGCTGGGATGAGGAATCTCTAAAGGAAGAAGGAAATGCCTGTTGTCAGCAGGATAGTACAGTTTTCTAGGCTTTCCTGGAAAGTAGTCCCTGTAGAAGCCAGGTCTTACTCTCTACACAGTGCGTCTGTTTTTCTCGGGTTGGGGATTTTTAAGAACGCTTTGTGTCAATTGGAACACTTTTCTTCTGAGATGAAGATAGTGGGTATCTGTGCACATCAGTCTGGGATAAACAGAACATTGTGAAAAGAGACCTGGTTCAGCAGGAGGGTTCCTGGGCCCTTGTCAGACTGAACTGGGACAGCCACCTTCTCTGTGTATACTTCCAGGGCAACTGAAAAGACCTGGAAAGCACTTTAGTCATTACTGAGAAAGGACTTTTTTAAAAACAGAACTCACTAAAGCATGTGTTTGTATTACTCTTTTTTCCTTGCAGGAGTGTTTTTTTATGTGATTGTTTTAAACAGAACTAGATCATGCAGTAATCATTCAATAACCAGTTATTACACGTGCCTGGTTATTGAATCTTTCTCTTCCTTGTACAAACTCGTTGCTGCAGGATTCAGAAGGAATTAGCTTGGCACACATTTCTCATGGATTTTTAGTTGAAAGATGTTTCCTCATAGGGAGGATGCCACAGCTTTCACCTCAGAAGGGTGAGAAATTCAGATTCATGTCGGGATTCACTCACTAACTGCTCAGTGCTTTCTACTTCCCAAGGAAGTAGCTGCTGTGTCATCTGAGTACAGAGGCACTTGGAAAGCATTACCCATTGGCTGCCTCGTGTGTTCAGTGGTGCCATCTGGGAAGAGGCGAAGGACGATGGTGATGTGGTGCCCTCGTCTCAGAACCTGGAGGGCAGATTGGACAGCACCTGCTGCTTCTGTGTGGAGGGTGGAGCGAGGAGGATCGGTGCTGGGAAGGCTGCGTGCCACTGATGTGTCTCCTGTATGCTCTTATAGCTCTGGTACATCCTGCTTCTCCCGTAGAGCGATGCACATAGCAGTGGGAGTGTTACAGGGGTTAGTGAATGGTTTCGAGGAAGCAGTATAGAGGGCTGCTAATTACCAATGGCCTGAGGGAAGTGGCCGCATAGGCTTGCTGGTGCACGACTGGCTGATCTGCGCTGGCATTCAGACAGGCTTCCAGCATTGGTCGTGGGCTTTCCTACTGGACCTGTCTGCATCTGTCATGAGGTTTGGATCTTCAAGAAAAGGTCTCTGTAAAATAATTTTGAACATTTGGGTTAAAGGCATACCCAACTCCGGGTGATTGGTTGTGTGGAAGACAGAGCAGTGGTACGTAGATTGTTTTCATTAGCTGGAGTAATGTTGGTAAAAGTCAACATCTGACACGGAAGAGGCAAGAGTTGGCAGAAGAAGAGAGTGGAGGTTTGAGAGTTAAGGCAATATGTAATTGTATTCATGAAGAGTTTCAAATTCCTGTTTATTAATTTTTAAAGTTAAACTCTGTATTTCGAGATAATTATAGACTCGCATGATATAGCACAGTGATATTTACATGATATAGTACAATATCACAAGCACGATGTGGACATTGATACAATCAAGATACAGAACATTTCCATCACCATGAGGATCCCTCATGTTGTCCTTTTATAGCTACACCCTCTTCCCTCCTGCCCTGACTCTTTCCTTTACCTCTGGCAACCACTAATTTGTTCTCCATATAATTTTGTCATTTCAAAAATGTTATAAACTTGGAATCATATAATATGTTTGGAAATGGCTTTTTTCGTTCAGCATAATTCTCTGAAGATATTAGTTCTTTTTTAAACAGGTGGCTTGCAAATATGTTCCCTGACTCTGTAGGTTATTTTTTTTCAGCCTCTTAACAGGGTCTCTTTTGCTGAGGAAGATTCGCCCTGAGCTAAAATCTATTGCCAATCTTCCTCTTCTTTTGCTTTTTTATGTGGGCCACCGCCACAGCATGGCCGCTAACAGACAAGTGGTGTAGGTCCGCACCCGGGATCCGAACCTGGGCAACCGAAGTGGAGCGTGCCAAACTTAACCACTAGGCCACTGGGGCTAGCCCTAACAGGGTCTTTTGAAGTATAAAAGGTTTTAATTTTAATGAGGTCCAATTTACTGATTTTTCTTTTTATGGGTCAGGCATTTGGTGTCAAGTCTAAGAACTCTTTGCCTAGCCATAGATCCCAGGGATTTTCTTTTATATTTTTTCTAAAAGTTTTATACTTTTACATTTAAGTCCATGATCCATTTGAGTTACTTTTTGTATAAGGCGTGAGATTGAGGTCATGGTTTTTTGTGTTTTTTTGTTTTGTTTTGTTTTTTTGCCTGTTGATGTCTTGTTGCTTCAGTACTTTTTTTGTTGAAAAGGCTCTCTCTTGTCCGTTCAGTTGCTTTTGCACCTTTATCAAAAATCAGGTGGGCATATTTATGTAGGTCTGTTTCTGAGTTCTGTTTTCTGTTCCCTTGAGCTTTGTGTCTACTGCTCAGCCAATATCACAGTCTTGATCACTATAACTGTATAAGTCTCAAAATTGGGTAGACTGATTCATCCCACTTTATATTAGCTATTTTATATTTAAAGCTTTATATAATATATAACTTTATATAATGTATAGCTTTATATAAAGCTTTATATTGGCTTTATATTATATTAGCTATTCTAGCTCCATTCCCTTTCTATATTAATTTTAGATGATCTTCCCTATATCTGCAAAAAATCTTGCTGGAATTTGGGAGAGAATTGACAACTACTGTGTTGAATCTTCTAATTAATGAACATAGCAGGTCTCTCCATTTCTTTCATCAGCATTGTGTAGTTTTCAGCATGTAATTCCTATACATGCTTTCTTAGATTTAAACCTAAATTTTGATTTTTTGAATGATTATAAGTGGTATTGTATTTTTAAGTTCAGTGTCTGCTTGTTCATTGCTAGTATATAGAAATAAAATTGATTTTTTTTATGTTTAGCTTGAATCCTGCAACTTTGTAGAGTGCACTCATTAGTTCTAGGAGTATTTTGGTAGATTCCTTGGGATTGTCTATGTAGACAATCATGTCATCTGCAAATAGGGATTGTTTAATTTCTTCCTTTCCAATCTTTATGCCTTTTATTTCCTTTCCTTGCTGCCTTGCACTGGCTAGAACTTATAGCACTATGTGGAATACGAGTGGTGAGAACAAACATCCTCACCTCTTGTTTTTGATCTTGGGGGGCAAAGCATCCCATCTTTTGCCATTAATATAATGTTAGCTGTGGGTTTTTGCTAAATGCTCCTTATCAAGTTGAGGAAGTTCCCATCTATTCCTGTTTTTCTGAGTTTTTTAATGATGAATAGGTGTTAATTTTATCAAATTCTTTTTTGAATCAATTGATAAGATCATGTGATTTTTTTTCTTTAACCTGTTAAGATGGTGGATTATATCAATTAATTTTCAAATATCAAACCAGTCTTCAATCCCTGGAATAAACCCAAATGGAATAAACTCCACTTGGTTATTGTATAGTTATTTTTGTACGTTGCTGAATTCTATTCTATTAAACATTCCTGTGTCTATGTTCATGAGGGTTATTGGCCTATAGTTTTGTTTGTTTGTTCTTGGTTTTATCTGGTTTTTGTGTCAGGGTAATAATATCTTCATAAAATGAATAGAGAAATGTCCCCTCCTCTTTCATTTCCTGGAAGAAATAGTGTAGAGATGGTATTAATTTTTCATTAAACATTTGGTAGAATTCTTTAGTGAGACCATCTGGACCTGGAGATTTCTTTTTTGGGAGTTTTGAAAATACAAATTCAATTTCGTTAATGGTTAAGGGCTGTTGAAGTTGTTTCATTTTGTGTGAGTTGTCGTAGTTTGTATTTTTTCAGAAAGTGGTCCATTTTGTCTAAATTGTCAAATTTGTGTCTGTAGAGTTGTTCATAGTATTCTCTTATCCTTTTGAAGTCTGCCGGGTCTGTAGCGATGTCTTGTTTCATTCCTAATATTGGTATATTGTGTCTTCTTTTTTTCCTTTGTCAGTCTTGTAGAAGTTTGTAAATTTTACCAGTGTTTTAAAAGAAACCAGCTCTTGGTTTAATTGATTTTCTCTATTTTTCTGTTTTCAAGTTCTTTTATATCTGTTCTTACTGTTATTATTTCCTTCCTTCTGTTTGCTTTGGGTTTATTTTGCTCTTTTTCTAGGTTCTTGAGGTGGGAGCTTAGATTATGGTTTGAGAAGTTTCTTCTTTCCTTATGTATGCATTTCATGCTATAGATTATCCTCAGCACTGCTTTAGCTATGTCCTACAAATTTTGATATGTTGCATTTTCATTCAGTTAAATGTATTTTTAAAATTTCTCTTTAGACTTCCTCTTTGATCTGTGGATTACTTAGAAGTGTCTTGTTTAGTTTCCAAGTGTTGGGAGAGTCTCCTGTTATCTTTCTGTTATTGATTTCTAGTTTATTCCATTATGGTGGGAGAATACATTCTATAAGATTTCAGTTCTTTTAAATTTGTTGAGGTTTGTTTTATGGCCCAGGATATTGTCTATCTTGATATATGTTCCATGTGCACTCAAAAAGATAGTTTATTCTGCTCTTGTAGGGTGGAGTGTTCTATAACTGTCTAATTCTGTTGGTTGATGGTGTTAATCCTGAAATGGAGTATTTTGTTGTAATGATGTTGATAGTAGTTGTTTGTTTTTGTTTTTGTTTTCTCTTTTCTGGTAGGGGAACGGGAATGAGGATTGGAGGGCAGAGAATTTGAAGTCATTGTCTGGCAAAAACAAGGAGACTAAAAGTCTGTATTGCCAATTTAGGGCAACTTGGACAATCAGCCAAGGAGAGAGTAGAATTTATATTCTCAATTGAAAATGTTGGTACCAGAGGGCCATTTCATTGTGCCATTGTTTTAGAATTAGAAAGTCTGGAGAAAACCAAGCTTGATCTCAAAATCAGAAGTTAGACAGCTAAATTTGCCAACCAGGACTGGAGGAAGAGGATATGTTTCAAGGTTGTCTAGAATATTTCTTGTTGAGTAGTATTTATGAGTTAACTAATTTACTGTTTACTAAGTACTTATGCAATCATTAATTAGATCCAGAACAGAGAAACAGATTATTAATATAGAAGCTAGATTATTCATCTATTCTAAAAAATTTAAGTAATTCTTCTATTCCAGACATGGTGCTAGTCCCTGAGGATATAAAAATAAACTGGAGAGACAGGGACTTAAGTATCTTTTATTCTCCCGCAGAAGAAAAACCTAGGAATCTGAATGGCTTCTATAAAGAGTGATTACTAGAAAACATGAGAGTAAATTCAACCTTGAAGATTATTCAGATGCCACAGCTTAACTTTAGAAAATAGTATTAAAAATGCTTTGCAGGGAAACTATGTTCTATTACATGATTAAATAGTCACTTTCAATTCAAAACCCAGCGTTTTTTGCATGTCTCCTTCTGTGTGCCAGGCACTGAAGTGGGTGGAGGGGATCTGGGTGGCTCAGCCCCTGATGTAATACTTCTTTCCTAAGTCTGATTGTTATAAAGGTAGAGGCCAAGTATAAATTTCTTAAACTATATTCATTTTTATGTTTTATTTCTTCAGAAATAGAGACTTCCATGTATACTGGAAAAATTTATTTACATCATCTCTTCAATGACACCACTTTATAAAGAGTATCTATATAAGTCATGTTGAACTTAAATACAAACAGATCCGGTATCTGTATCAATACTGAAGTTACTTACATCATTTTGTAAACACACCATTGGTTTAACCTGTTTAACCAGGTACAATTTGGAAGGGCAGTGAAGACCTTGGTCTATTACTTTTCATGTGACACAATAAAAAGTGAGAAAATACAGCTGAATATATCATAGTATTTGCTCTCTTTTTCCCCATGACATCATAGTTTCCCTTTAATATCTATTTTTCAGATCAGGAAAACATGTTATTTTCCCAGAAAACTAGTTGCTTTGATTAATGGGGCCAGGCCAGTCCAAGGACAGAGTAAGCACACAGGGTCCTGGCATGAGTCCTAGAAATGATCCTCAGTCTTCTTTCTCTCACCTTGGGGCTGTTAAACTTAATTACTGTGTTTTCTGTGAAAATAGAGCCTGGTAATTCTGTAAAGAAGCTCCATATATCTAAATAAATAATAGATGATTGGTTTATAAGCTATTAATTGTTAATAGATAACAAGCTTCTGCTTTATTTTGCATCATTTTATTAACAAGTCTCCTCCTTTCTTCCTGGTATAAAAGGGAGTTGGAAGTTATACTGTCTATTCAACTTCTTTATTGTTCTTTAATTAATCAAAGCACGGTGGACATGAAAACTACTTTACTTCCCTGATTCACCGTTACGTTAAGTTCTTATAGATATTTGGAAGAAAGTGATCAAATACTTTCATAGTAATTCAGGCATGTATCAGTTATTCTGGGTGATGTGGTTTGCCTTAGGTAAATCAGATAACTTCTTTGAGCCTTGTTCCTTCCCTTTCTGTAAAATGAATCTGGCTGGTAATAAGTGACCCTTTTTCGTTGAACTTAAATACAAACAGATCCGGTATCTGTACCGGATACCGTACACCTATTTCGTCTGGCTCTTTGCGTCATCTGCTGCTAGTCTGTGAGCTCTAGAAGATTGAGAGCTGTGGCCAATTTAAAAATCTGGATTTTTAAGTGAAATCTCTGTATTCTTGAATATTGAAAATAAATTCGGTTTTTAAAAAACTCCCTATGTAGTCCAAATAAGTCATGAGTACTATGAAATTCAACCAAGAGCCAATGCTTACCTTGCCACCTCTGAGCATGCTCTTAAATGTTTATTGAATTAACAGCAGTTTATTGAGCTGCATTATGATATGGCTGCCATGAATAGAGATCATTTTGATACTTCTGAGGAACATGCATCTGTCTTCTTGTAGTAAGAGGTTTTTTTACTATATAACCATGACATTACTCGTCTACAGTTATTAATAGTACTACTCATAATAGGTGCCATAATAAATGAGCTTACTATGTGCCATGCATTGCTAGGAAGGTATTACTATCCATATAAGAAAGATGCACAAATTGAAGATCAGAGAGTTTAAATAATGAGCCAGCTGACACATTCTGTCTGATGGCTGAGCTGAGATCATAGCCAGCGGTTCGTACTGTACCTTTCTGGCCCGGTCCCACCTTCTGTCTGGATCAAGAATGAATTGACACCAGAGCAAAGCAACTCACGTCATTTGTTTTTTTTAACAGCTTTATTGAAATCTAATTGACATACCATACAGTTCATGCATTTAAAGTGCAAAGTGCAGTTGTTTTTAGTATATTCGCAGAGTTGTGCCAGTCATCACCACAGTCAATTTTAGAACGTTTTCATCACCCGGAAAATAAATCCTGTGCCCATTAGCAGTCGCTCCCCATTCCCCCCCAGCCCCCAGCCTTAGGCAATGGCTCATCTACATTCTGTCACTATAGATTTGCCTTTTCTAGACATTTCATGTAAACGGAATCATACAATATATGGCCTTTTGTGTCTGGCTTCTTTCACTCGGTGTAATGTTTCTAGGTTCATCCATGTTGTAGCATGTTATCAGTACTTCATTTCTTTTTATTGCCAAATAATATTCCATTGTATGTATATACCACATTGTATTTATTCATTCATCAATTCATGGACATTTGGGTTGTTTATACTTTGTGGCTATTATGGATAGTGCTACTATGAACATTTGTGTACATGTTTTTGTGTAGACATATGTTTGTTTGTTTATTTTTGCTGAGGAAGAGTCACCTTGAGCTAACAGCTGTTGCCAATCTTCCTCTTTTTGTTTGAGGAAGATTTGCCCTGAGCTAACATCTGTGCCAGTCTTCTTCTATTTTGTATGTGGGTTGCCACCACAGCATGACCACCAAGTGCCGTAGGTCCATGCCTGGGAATCAAACCCAGGCCACTGAAGCAGAGCGCACTGAACTTAACCACTAGGCCCCGGGGCCAGCCACATGGACATATGTTTTTATTTCTCTTGGGTATATACCTAGGAGTGGCATTGTTGGGTGACATGGTAACCATGTTTAACCATTTGAGGAGTTGTCAGACTATTTTCCAAAGTGACTACACCATTTTACATTTTCACCAGTGATGTATGAGGGTCCCAGTTTTTCTACTTCCTCACCAACACTTGTGTGTATTATTTTAAATTGTAGTAAAGTTCAGAATTTTGTATCTTAACCATTTTTAACTGTACAGTAGTATTAAGTACATTCACATTGTTGTGCCACTGTCACCACCATCCATCCCCATAACTCTTTTCATTTTGTAGAACTGAAACTCTGTTCCCGTTAAACAGTAACTCTCCATTCTCTCCTTCCCCTAGCCCCTGGCAACCATTATACATTATACAGAAACGTCATTATGATTTTGACTACTCTATAAATACCTCATATAAGTTGAATCATACAGTATTTGTCTTTTTGTGGCTGGCTTATTTCACTTGGTATAATGTCCTCAAGGTTCATCCATGTTGTATCATATGTCAAAATTTCCTTTCTTTTTAAAACTGAATAATATTCCATTGTATGTATATACCATGTTTCATTTATCCGTTCTTCTGTTGATGGACGCTTGGGTTACTTCCACCTTTTGGCTGTTATGAATAACGCTGCTGTGAGCATGGTTGTACAGATGTCTCTTTGAAACCCTGCTTTCAGTTCTTTTGGATTTTTATAAGTGGAATTGCTGAATAATTTTTAACTTCATCCCATTGTGTTCAGAGAAGATACTTTGTATGATATCTATCTTAAAATCTATTGAGGCTTAATTTGTGGCCTAACATATAGTCTATCCTGGAAAATGTCCCATGTGCACTTGAGAAGAATGCCTATTTTGTTGTTTCTGGGTGGTGTTCTGTACATGTCTGTTAGATCTAGTTGGTTTATTGTGTTGCTTAAATCCTGTTTCCTTACTTATCTTCTGTCTGGTCATTCTATCCATTATTGTGAGTGAGTGGAGTCTTGAGTCTCCAACTATCCTTGTAGAACTGTTTTTCTCTTCAGTTCTACTGGTTTTTACTTCATATATTTTGATGTCTGTCATTGAGTGTGTAATTACTGCTAAGGAGGAAGTTACATCTATCATTGCTATTTGTTTTCTATATGCCTTAGAGTATTTTTGTCCCTTGTTTCCTGCATTACTGTCTTCTTTTGTATTTAGTTGATTTTTTGTAGTCAAATGTTTAAATTTCTTTCTCATTTCCTTTTGTGTATAGTCTATAGCTATTTTCTTTGTGGTTACCATGGGGATTACATTTAACATCCTAAAGTTATAACACTCTAATTTTAATTTATAGCAGCTTAACTTCAATAACATACAAAAACTCTGCTCCTTTATAGGTCTGTCCCCACCTCTTTTGGTTGTTGATATCACAAAATTACATCGTCATACATTGTGTGCCCAAAAACATAAACTAATAATTCTTTTAAATGCATTAGCCTCTTACATTATGTAGAAAGCAAGATTTGGAGTTACAAACCAAAGTTACAGTAATACTAGCTTTTACACTAAGAATTTTTTTTTTTTGACATATTAGTCTCTTAAATCATGTAGAAAACATAAAGTGCAGTTACAAACCTAGCTTTTATAATTGCCCACGTTTTTACCTTTATTGAGATCCTTATTTCTCCATACAGCTTCAAGTTACTGTCTAGTGTCCTTTCATTTCACCTTGCAGGACTCCCTTGAGCGTTTCTTGCATGGCAGGTCTAGTGGTCATGAACTCCATCAGCTCATTTTCATCTGGGAATGTCTTAATTTCTCCCTCACTTTTGAAGGATGGGTTTGCTACGATATGGAATTTTTGGTTGATGGTTTTTTGTCTTTTAGCACTTTGAATATATTGGCCACTGTCGTCTGACCTCCAAAGTTTCTGATGAGAAATCTGCTGATCATCTTATTGGTTTGCTCTTTGATTATAATGTGTCTCAGTGTGAGTCTCTTTGAGTTCTTCTTACTTGGAGTTTATTGAGCTTCTTGGATGTTGATATTCATCAAATTGGGGAAGTTTTCAGCCATTATTTCTTCAAATATTCTCTCTGCTTCTTTTTTTCTCTCTTCTTCTGGGACTCCCACGATGCATATATTGGTCTGCTTGATGGTGTCCTACAGGTCTCTTATGTTTGCTTTTCCTCAGTCTTTTTTGTTTCTCTTCCTCTGACTCTACAATTTCCATTTTTCTATCTTCAAGTTTGCTGATTCTTTCTTCTTCCTGCTCAAATCTGCCTTTGACTCTCTCTAGTGAGTTTTTCAGTTCAGTTATTGTGCTTTGTGGCTCCAGAATTTCTTTTTGGTTTATATTTAGGTTTTCTGTCTCCTTATTGATCTTTCTATTTTGTTCACGTATTATTTTCTTGACTTTCTCCACATCTCTCTTTAATTCTTTGAGCATCTTTAAGACACTTATTTTAAAGTCTTTGTATAGTAGATCTGCCATCAGGTCTTTTTAAGGGACAGTTTCCATTGATTTTTTTTTTTTCCTTTGAATGGGCCATACTTTGCTGTTTCTTTGTATGCCTTGTGGGTTTTTTGCTGAACACTTGACATTTGAATCTAATAATGTGGAAACTGGAAATCAGGTTCTCCCCATTCCCCAGAGTTTGCTGGTGTTTGTTATTGTTTTATTGTTTTTGTTTTTGATTATTGTAGGCTGTCTCTGTGCTGAGGATCATCCTGAGGTGTAGACTTAATGCCTTCTCAGGTCTTTTCTGAGCCTTTCCCTGGGCATGCCTGGTCACATTCTAATTTTCGCTGTATATGCAATTGTTTTTGAATACCCTAGTCTTTAATGTTTGTCTGCCTAAAGGAGAAAAGACAAAAAATGAAGTTGGAGGGAAAAAGGCCACAGGTCCTTTAAGTCCCCTGGAGTCACTTCAGCGAGAGGAGGAGGGGCTTGCAACAGTAGGGGGAGGTGCAACAACACTGGCTGTCTGCCTCTTTGTCTGCACTTCTGTGATCAGAAGCAGCACTCAGCAATCAGAGCACAGATTCCTTGTATTTGGAGGACAGAGTCCTTTTTGCACCACCGTAGCTCCCACAAGCTGTATGCAAGCTGCTCCAGGAACACAGCTGCCTGCCATGTGCCTGGAGGTCAGAGATAGGTAGCTGCTACTGTGCTAAGAGCTGAAATTGACCAAAATTAATGACAATTTACCATTCAAGTCTTCCCCTATGAAGTTGCAAGCCTTCAACAGTATGCAGAGTTCCAAAATAGTTACATCAGACAGATTCTGCCAGTGCAATTGTTGTCTAGGTGGGGAGACATATTCCTGGTGCTTCATACTCCACCATCTTCCCAGAATCCTCTTCCTCACTTGGTTTTGATTTGCATTTTCCTGTTGTATAATGATGTTGACCATCTTTTCATCTGCTTATTGGCTATTTGTATATCTTTGAAGATAGGTCTATTCAAGTCCTTTGCCCATTTTTTAATTGGGTTATTTACCTTGTTGTTGAGTTGTAAGAGTTCTTTATATATTCTGGATACTAGACCCTTATCAGATACATGATTTGCAAATATTTTCTCCTGTTTTATAGATTGTCTTTTCACTTATTTGATGGTGTTATTTGCATCATAGTTTTAAATTTTGATGAAATCCAATTTATCTATTTTTTCTTTTGTTTGTGCTGTGTCATATCTAAAAAAACATTGCCTAATCCAAGGCCATAAAGATTTACTCCTATGTCTTCATCTAAGAGCTCTGTAGCTTTAGCTCTTAATTTAGGTCTATGCTCCATTTTTACTTAAATTTGTATATGTATGAAAGAAGGATCCAACTTCATTCTTTTACATGTGGATATGCATTTATCCTAGCACCATTTGTTGAAAAGATAATTCTTTCCTCACTGAGTGATCTTGGCATCCTTCTTGAAAATGAATTGACCATGAATGTGAAAGTTTATTTCTGGACTCTCAATTCTATTTTCATTGATCTGTATGTATATCTTTATGCCAGTATCATACTGTATAGATTACGACAACTTTATAGTAAGTTTTGAAATTGTGAAGTGTAAGGTGTCTAACTTTGTTCTTTTTCAAGATTGTGTTGGCTATTCTGTGTCCCTTGAATTTTCATATGAATTTTAGGATCAGCTTGACAATTTATGCAAAGTAGTCAACTGGGATTTTTATAGGAATTGTATTGAATCTTTAGATTAATTTGGAGAGTATTGCTCTTTCAGCAGTATTATCATGAATCCATTTATTGAGATCTTTAATTTCTTTCAACGATGTTTTGTAGTTTTCAGAGTGTAAGTTTTGGACTTCTTTTGTTAAACTTATTTCTAAGTATTTTTTTTCTTTCTGATGCTATTGTTAATTTAATTGTTTTCCTAATTTTCTTTTTGGATTGTTCATTGCAAATGTATATAAATGCAGTTGATTTTTTTCATGTTTATCTTTCATCCTGCAACCTTCCTGAAATTGTTTATAAGTCCAGTAGTTTTTAGTGTTATCCTTAGGACTTTCTACATATAAGACTATTTCATCTGCCAACAGGGAGAGTTTTACTTCTTCCTTGCCAATCTGGATACCTTTTATTTCACTTTCTTGCCTAACTGCCCTGGCTAGAACCTGTAGTGCAATGTTGAATAGAAGTGGTGACAGCAGGCATCCATCTTATCTGGTTCCTGATCTTGGGGGGAAGCATTCAGTCTTTCACCATTAAGTATGATGTTAGCTGTGGGTTTTTTGTTTGTTTGTTTTGTGAGGAAGATCAGCCCTGTGCTAACATCTGCCAATCCTCCTCTTTTTTTGCTGAGGAAGACTGGCCCTGGGCTAACATCTGTGCCCATCTTCCTCCACTTTATATGGGACGCCGCCACAGCATGGCTTGCCAAGCGATGCGTCAGTGCGCGCCGGGGATCCGAACCGGCGAACCCCGGGCTGCCGCAGCAGAGCACGCGCACCCAACCGCTTGTGCCACTGGGCCGGCCCCAGCTGTGGGTTTTTTATTTATGCTGTTTATCAGGATGAGGAAGTTCCCTTTCACTCCATATTTGTTGAGTACTTTTATCATGAAGAGGAGTTTAATTTTTTTTTTTTTTGAGGAAGATTGGTCCTGAGCTAACATCTGTTGCCAATCTTCCTCTTTTTCTTTTTTCTCCCCAAAGCCCCAGTACATAGTTGTATATCCTAGTTGTACGTCCTTCTAGTTCTTCTATATGGGATGCTGCCTCAGCATGGCTTATGAGCAGTGATTAGGTCCATGCCCAGGATCCGAACCAGTGAACCCCAGGCTGCCAAAGCAGAATGCACATACTTAACCACTATGCCACCGGGCTGGCCCCAGGAGTTTAATTTTTCAAATGCTTTTTCTGTATCTGCGGAGATAATCATGTCTTTTTTGTCTTTTATTGATAAGGTGTATTACATTAAATGATTTTTGGATGTTAAATCAACCTAGAATTTCTGGGGTAGATTTGACTTGGTCATGGTGTATAATCATTTTTTTGTGTGTGTGTGAGGAAGATCGGCCCTGAGGTTACATCTGCCAATCCTCGTCTTTTTGCTGAGGAAGACTGGCCCTGGGCTAACATCCATGTCCATCTTCCTCTACTTTATATGGGATGCCGCCACAGCATGGCTCTACAAGGGGTGCATTGCTGCACGCCCAGGATCCGAACCGGCGAACCCCAGGCTGCCGCAGCAGAGCGCGCGTACTTAACTACTTGAGCCACCGTGCCGGCCCCTGTATAATCATGTTTATATGTTGCTGAATTTGGTTTGCTAGTATTTTGTTTAGGATTTTTCTGTCTATATTCATAAGAGATATTGGTCTGTGGTTTTCTACTCTTGTGATGTTTTTTTCTGGTTTTGTTATCAGGGTAATGCTGGCCTTATAGAATGAGTTTGGTAGTGTTCCCTCCTATTCTGTTTTTTTTGGAAGATTTTGTGAAGAATTAATTCTCCATATATTTTTTTAATTCCTGAAAGAAAAGACCAACAAAATTATTCTTTAAAATGCCTTCACATCTTCCTTTCTCTTCAGTTACTCTAACGTTGTCATCTTTAATGGCCCATATAGTTGGATCCCAACTGCTCCATGAAGCTTTCTCTGATCACTCCTACCTGTGAAGCTGGTTGCATTCCTGAATTTCTGTCATTAATGCTTAAGGCCCATTAGTGCCCTTAATTATGTACTAGGTTGTTAAAATCTCCAGTGTTTCATGCCTGCTGCTTTTGTCTGCTCCACTGATTGAGAACTTCTTCAGGGCAGTGACTTGGTTCTCAACGTCACACATTGTCCTGAAATACCCAGCACATGGCAACAAGTAAAAGTGGAACATTTTATCTAATTACATAGATTTAAAAGGTCTGAAAAATATTATTTTCAAGATTTTCTAATGTTTATGAGTGTATATATATAGAAATGTCTGTGCATTATGTATCTGTATACACGTTCTCACGTTACTATGTACATTATTTCAAACATAGACCTAAGTGTAGTTAAAAGAGAGTTTGAGAGGCAGTGTAGGAATACTGGGTTCCAATCCTGGCGCTTGAGGTAAATACTGGACTCTGAGGCTTGCCTTCAATCTATTTTCTCATATGTAACATGGAAATTAGTGTAAAGATTGGACTAAAATGTACAAATTATTTAGTCTGATACTTTGTGCTGGTAGGCACTCAATAAATAATGACGTTTATAACTAATAGCTTAACCTCCTTTCAAAGAATGAATTTGATATTAACCATATTTTATCATTTATATTTAATACTTACCTAGTATTAACCATAGTCTAATATTTACTTGAAATAATAGATGAGTTGGTTCAAAGTCTTAAATTTTGTTTAATGGCTGATTAGCTGAAATTTTTTCTTATTAAATTCTTTGACAAAAGAGTCTTCTTTTTTTCTATTAATTCTTTGGAATGTCTTTGGAAGCTGTTGTTAAAGATGTAATTTTTCCTTGGCCATAAGTGCTTGAGGAAGTGCTTAAAACATGGGCTCCAGAGTCATATAGCCAGGACTCAAGTTCAGGCATTCACTAGCCATGTGACTCTCCCCACTTCCTCATCTGTCACACAGGGATGAGTAACTGCTTCCTGGGGCTCCTCTGAGGATTCAGAGAAATACTCAGTGAGAAGCACTTAGCGCAGTACCTGGCATTTAGTAAGTGCTGAATGTTAAGTAATTATGTTTGTCATATTTGTCATCTTCAGCACCTTGTATAGAGTCTGGTATTCCATAAAGGTTTGAGTGAAAAGTTTTTTTGAAATTATTAACCTACTTGTGGAAGAAAACTCCTCTTTGGGGTTTTTTTCTGTGGGAAGAATTCTGCATTGGGAAGGAGGCCTGGCTAGGTGAGATGCAAGGCTATTTCTAGATAAGCTGAGAGTCTTGGAGTTGGGAAGGATCCTTTTCCACCACCCTTAGTTTAAAGATGAGATTAGTGAGGCTGCGATGCTATGATTTTGTGGTTAGGTATTTATCCTACCTTAAGATATATCCCTTAATTTTTTAAAACCTTTATTTCTAGTAATTTTGTGTGTTTCTAATAGGTTTAAATATAGTTAGCTGTGCAGATTTTATCAGTGTTAGAAAACTCACTGTGTTGTTCTACTTCATTAATGAGGCCCATTAAACAAAGCCTAGTCCATTAAATCAAACCCAGTGAAACCCAAAGGAGCCACTGCAGTCACCATCATGGCATTGTTCTCTGCGGTGGCCTTGGTACTCACAGAGGATTAGTGGCACACAGTGGGCACCATTGTTTTTATTGCTGCATTTAGGATCAGCAGCAATATGAAGTTTCTGAAGAAAGACATCAACTCACATGTATTCCTTATTCATGGTAACTTGCTAGAAAGGGCAGCAGAAGATTGCTACATGCATGGATGACTTCAAAGTAGTAAGGTTAAAGCCTTTCTTTTGGGGTTATTATTGTTCTTTCCAGTACTCTCTCTTACTAAGTCTAAATTTTTCCATCTAGTTTTCTTTCTTTGCATGTTGAGGTTGTTTTAGCAGAGGGCAGAATGTTTCAAATATAGAATCACATAAATTGAACATAAATTTTTCAAATATAGGTGAAATATAATGAATACAAATTTCCTTCAGGATGGACATAATTCTTCCCTACTTCCTTCTGGAAAACTGCCATCAAACCAAATCAAGGTTGATGGCAGAACTGGAAATATCTGACTAAGGCATCATCACTCCTTAAACTCCATACGTGAAAAAGCGTAATCTCCAAAAGTTGGAGCTCATTCTATGCAGAAAGTTTTCAGAGAGGTCCAAGTCAGGGCTTTCATTTCTTCATGATGTTCTCCACTGGTTGACAATGGCTTACCTGTCAGCACCTGGGCTGAGAGAGGGAGGGACGTGACCTGTATTCCTCTCTACACTGGGCTTAGAAATTTGGAGCTTTCATTCTAATCCTGATTTTGCTCTGTGTGATTTCTTAAAATAATCACGTAAGCTTCCTCTGAAATGGTGCTACCCTAGGTTTTTCATATATTGGTTCACTTCCTACACACAACACATTGAGAGACATTATTACTCCCACTGTATAAGGGAGACTGAAGCTCAGTGAGATTAGGTAACTTATTATAAGTCACCAGAAAAACTAATTTCCTTCACAGGATTGTTGTGAGAAATAGCATAGAATAGAGTGCTAAGTGAAGAGTGACCAGAGCTCCGTGGATTTTTCCTTATTTGTGGCCTATGTTGACTGCTTGTTTGAACAGGTATCTGGTATCAGTGCTTGCTGAGAATGACTTATTTTGAGAAATCAATGTTAAACTCATTTGCATGTTGAAATTCCACATACAGAAAATTCTCTGGGAAGAATTTTTGGTTCTTCCTGAACCCAAGTAGTCAGACTGCTTTTCTGTTGAAACCAAAACCATGCAGCTCAGCAGAACCTGCCCCTGTAGAGTGGATCACAGGAGGGCCCAGCAACTGTCAGTCCCTCAGCACTCATGACAAGCAAATGTAAACACATATATGGGAGAGTGGGGGAAAAGCCTACAAATTGGGCCAACTCACCTGTAAAGGTGATCTCTTTCTTGTTGTTGCCAGTTTTGATTTTTCTAGAGTGTATATTTAACTTGTTGGATTTTCTCTCTGTGATGTGTAATTGTTGTTATACATTAACTTAATGCCAGGCAACAGCATGAACTTACAAATCACACTAGTGGGTTTTTGTGTTCTGTGCAGGACAAAGTTCAAAGCTCTAATAATTTCATGGTCTGAGCTTTCCCGCTGAGCAACTGGTCCTAAAATAAAATCATTCCTACTGTTAGTGTGACCTCTTTAGTGGCTTTTTGGAGACTTGGAAGGGTAGGATGGGTCCAGTCTGTTGTTTTTAGACAAAATAGTTCTTTTGTTGTCTTAATGAAGATCAGAGTTAAAGGGAAATCCATTGTTTTAGTAATGTTCTGAGTTTAGGGTCAAGTGGTGGAGTCTACAGAAAGTGACCATTGCTTTACTATTACAGAATTTGAGTAGATGTATTAGTTGTTCCTCAGAAATAGCTAACACCTTTCAGGACAGCCACTGGAATCAGTCTTTTTAAAAGTGCATTCATATAGCATTAGGTTTTGCTTCTCCAGGGGAGCTACTCTGTAGTTGTATTTATTACCAATTTAGACATTTCTCCCCTTTATGTAATTTAATATAAGCCTTTCCTAATAATGGAGACCAGTGCACCTTACTGTGACATGTGTTTGTGGCTCTGAGTAGATGCTAGTTTGTGTTACAAAAGACTGTAGAATAAATGCTTTCATTTATAATAGTTCTCAACACACATGATAGGCACTCAGTGAAATTTTATTGCTTGCTTTATGAAAGATTTTTTTCACAAGGGATTTTATTTATCATGGCAGTGTTCTACCATAAGTATGATTTTTAGAGGCCTATAATTTAGATTTTCCTGATTCAAGGCTATAATTTATTCCAAAGCTACCTGGAGATCCATTCAGTAAGGAATAAACCAGTGCAGAGAATTAAGGGACTGAGATCTGAAAGGGCCAAATTAAGTTATGGCTTTTATTTTACCTCTGGAAATAATTACTCCTTTAATTTTAAATCCATTAGTAGCCTTCTATAATTTTTGACATCATGATTATTGACAATTCTGTATATCTAGTCTTTTAATATAGTCTCATTTCAGAAACCTTAAACAAATCATTGGTTTTAACATAATAGGCATGACATTTCAAAGATCATATGATGCTTTTTATTGAAGGTTTCTAGTTACCTGGATTTAACAAGTTTCTCCAAAGAAACAGAACCAATAGGGGAGAGAGAGAGAGAGATTTTAAGGAATTAGCTCATGCACTGTGGGGGATGGTAAGTTCAAAATCTGCAGGGCAGGTGGGCAGGCTGGAAATTCTGGCAGGAGCTGATGTTGTGGTCTTGAATCCAAAGGCTATCTTGAGGTAGAATTCCTTCCTCTTCGGGGGACCTCAGACTTTTAAGGCCTTCTATTGACTGGATGAGGCCCACTCATGTTATGGAGGGTAATTAGTCACATCTAAAAAAGCCCTTTACAGCAACATCTAGACTGGTGTTTGACCAAACAACTGGGCACCATGGCCCAGCCAAGTTGATACATAAAATTCACCATCACCACCACCAAATGGGAAATATGGCTGTTAACAGTTTACCTGTGGGTGTGGAGAAAAAGTCAACTTTCTTCCACCTGCTCACATGATGTAGAGTTAATTACAAGGTAAAAGTGGAAAATTAGAAAGTTGGGGAGTAACCACAGGAAAATTAGATGCCACACCAGCAATTAGAAATTAATAGTGTGACTAAGGACAGAAGTTTAGGGTATGTCAAGGATATGCAAAGCCTCGTGTCCTCTGGTTGCAGGGGCTGATAATAGTCTTCAGAGAAGGGTGTGGGAGGTGAAACAGCAGCAACAACCCAGCAAAACCGAGGACAGAATACCCTCAGGTCCCAGAGCTGAACACAGATAGAACCTCAGCAACGCACTCTGATGCGAAAGGTAAGATTCGCTCCTAAAAATGATTCTAGTTTGTCACCAGGGTCTAAATCATGCTACTGTGCTAGGCCACATAGCTAGAGAGAAGTTACTTTTCAGAAATTCTCAGCCTTAAATTTCAGGAAGCAAAAGCAAAGCATAATAATGTAGCAGGCACATTAATTTTCTGCATGGAAGGTACAGCTTTTAGAGAGAAGTGCTCCACAGGGCAACTTGTTTGAAATGGGTAGTGGAACTGTTGAAAATTGGGAAGAATCAATTTGAGAGAAAAAGAAAGCAACACCAAGAGATAGGCTAGGAGATAGTGGTGCCTTTGGCTTTGTATCTCCTCAGGAAATTCTAATTGCCTAATTTATCAAGAAAGCAATTTCGTTTCTATAGAGTCACACTTCATATGCCGTTTAGTTCAAAGAGCCTTCGTATGGGTCAGATGTGTAGGTGTGGGTTTATGCAAATAGAGCAGAATCAACAAAGAGTCTTTTATTAATCCTTTTCCTTTAGGAGGCTGTTCCAGCAAATACCCACTTCTATGTTATGACACTTTGCTGGGAAACTACCTTTTTCAAAGCAATGTCACCTGTACTATTGCTGGTCATGTACTTCCAGGCTTTCAGAGCCCATTAATTCTTTCACTATCCAAGGAAAGGGGAAAGTAATAGGCGAAACCAGACCTCTTTTTCAGTTGCAGAATCATCACTGCCCCAAGTTGCACATGAGTCATTCCTGGAGTTCAATGAAGGAGCCACAGCCGTTGGTTGTCTGGTGACTGCTTCTCTGGGTAGTCCTGGCCATTCCAGTTCTCAGCCAGCTTCGTTAACATGCACTCATTGCCCTGCATCTCTCCACCCTCCTCTTCCAGAAGTTTGGCAGGGGCTTGGAAAACAGCCACCCCTCTTCCTCCCCGTGCGTTTGTTTCTAGAGCCCTTGCATTTGATGTAATTTGATGTACTTCATCCAAGTAATGAAAGTACGAATATTCTAAGTTAAACAGTGATCTCTTAATTTTCAAATCAATGGCCTTTTCTTGGAACTTGATTCTCTGCAACCCTGACCATTGTTAATCTCTGCCTCCTTGAAACTCTGGCAACTGTACTGCCTGCTCTCCTAGTCTGCTTCTGTCATTTCGGGCTCTGTGCTGCCTCCTCTTTCTCCTCCTTACACGAACTGGAGGTGTTCTTCAGAATGTCACTTGCCAGCACTCTCTTCCTTCTCAGCTCCAGCCATTCCCACGGCCTCACCTCTCACCTTGTCCCCACTCACTCCCAACGTCTCTTTAACACCTGTGTCTCTTCCACGCCTAAGTGCCGCCACATTAAACGCGTGCTAAGAGCCAGACCTGAAGTTGTGGTTAGTATGTATTTAATGTGGTGGGCACTTTGGTGTGGAATGAAAGCACAGCTATCCTCCTCTCACTAGGACTGAGTCCCCTGCCACAGACACCGAAGGACAGAGCTTGTCTATCCACTCCCAGGGTGCATTTGGGGTCAGGGTGGTGGAGAAGCAAAGAGAAAGGTATGGTTGTAGGAGGTCATGTCATGTCAGGCATATCTTGAAGATCTTGTAGGATTTTGAGAGGCTAACGTGGGAAAAAAGACCTTCTGAGTGGGTGGAACAGTGTAAATGGAGGCAAGGGAGTAGGAGGCACTTTCAGAGACAAGCAGGCAGTCCAAGTTGATGTGGCCTAGAGAATCTGTAGGGAGATAGCGTGAGATGAAATGATTCCTTATTCTTTCTGCTGTTCTCAGAACACCAAGCTCTGTGCCTTGCACATCATAGGAGCTCCTTAAAGTTTTTGAAAATAGTTGAAAGTAAGAGTGGGTGTGAAGGATGAGAGCCCTGAAGGCCAGGTTGAAGAGACTGACTTTTGATCCAGGAAGTGGTAGGAGCCATTGAAAGTTGTGGAGCAGGATGTTGGCTGTGATTGGGCATGCACTTCAGGAACTTAACCTGTGGATGTGACATTGGGCACTGAATGGATTGGAGAGTAGAAAAATGGAAAAATAAAAACAGATCTTGGTGAGAAGCAATGTAGCTCTGAGTTGGGGAGTGGCAGAGGAAGTGGGCATGAGGGCATGAATTCAAAGACCTGGGTGGTGAGGGTGGAAAACAGGTGAGGACATGGGAGAGAGATGAAGAAGTCCAGTGTTCTCAAGGCTGTGGGCGTGAACAACTGGGAGAACTGAGGTAGTGTTAACAGAAGACGGTTTGTATTGGGGGACTGCTGAGAAGAGGACTTGAACTTGGTTGAAAATGAGTGTGAGAGGTGAGTCCTGGTGGAGATTGGCCTCAGCTGTTAGGAGAGTTTAACCTGGAGCTGAGAAGAGTGGGCAGTGGAGTGGTCTGTCAGGCACAAGTGGCTGGAGAAAGGAGGTGAGTTTGGAACCTTGCGAATGGCCGGGCAGAGAAGACCGGGAGATGCATAGAGTTGGATAAGGAGCAACCAGATAGGAACAAGAAGACTCAGCCGACGGTGGCATCTCAGAAACCTCAAGAAGAATCAATAGTTAGAATGTCCGAGGCCACAGAGAGGTCAAGTTGGAGTCTCTTTGAGAAGAGTGCATTTGATTTGGCAAAAATACGGCAAGAGCAGTTTCAAGAGTGTAGGGAGGCAGAGGCACGAATAAAAACATGTGAGGTGGTGAAGCTACGATGAACAAGATCCATTTGGTCTCATCCCTCATAGAGTTTCTGGGTAGCGCACAGTAAGATAAGTAATCAGAGAATTGTATTACACTGACATAAGTCTAGAAGGGAGGAAGTTCTGAGGATTATGGAAACACAAGAGAGAGGCAGAAATGCGAGAAGAGTTAGTAGAGGAGACTTACACTCTCAGCTGTTCAAGTTGCAGGTTCATCTTGTCACCTTTGCATCCATGTGTCAGCAGCAGAGTTGTTGATGGTGCCTCACTAGTCTTGGTGCCTTACAATTACATGACCTCTGGGAGTTTCACCCACACATATCGAGGGCCCTCACAGAACCGAGATTCTAGTTGGCGAGACTGCAGTTGTACACGGAGTGGGCTGAAATGCTAGTTAGTGAGACGAGTGCCAATATATAAAGTGATTTAAATGTGCGTTTACAGGTGTCCTGAACTTTGCATGTTTCAGAACATGATTTTTTCTTTAAAGAAAGAAAAGAAAAGTTCGTGCAGGTAACACTCACCTCGAGCTTTCTCTTTTCCTTATGGCCTGCAAAAGTAGGGCAGGAACTGGAGGGGAGAGTTCCCAGACTCTTTGCAGGAGGATGTGCACATTGTTGGAACAAAAATTGGAGAACCGCTGACCGAGAGCACCAGCCTGTGGAAGATGAGAGCCGTGGGCAGGGAGATAGGATGGGAGCTCTCGATACTTACTGTAGTTGGTTCCTGTGGACGTTTGAGTAATTCATAGACCAAAGAAATGGATAACTGATTCTTCATCCCACCTCTCCCTCTCAAGTGGCTTTTCAAAGATGATTATTTTACATCTTCTTAACCTGTAAGTTTTAGAACTTAGGTCCTGCGAATAACTGCATAGTTGGCGTGTCACCCTAGACTGATTTGGGCTGCTGCATTAAGCTGAAAGGACAAGGGTTTCCTCTTTTAACACTACTGTTTATTCTATGGCTGAATCACTTGTACACTATTAAAAGTTCTACCTGCTTAAAGGTATATGGAACCTTGACTGCACCTGCAGGGCATTCATCAATGATTTCATCTGTACCCATGCAAGGAGCTCACAATGGTTTTCTTACCTGAGAGACAGTTACAAAATGTTTGTTTATTGGAGCAGGAGGCAAAACAGTGTTATAAGGGTGAATTATGACTAAATTCATGAGAAGTGGACAGTACAGCTTTTTAACAGTTTTATTAAGATGTAATTTACCTACCGTAAAGCTTACCCATTTATAATTCAATTGAATGGTTTTAGTGTACATTCAGAGTTGTATAGCCATCACCACTGTCTGATTCCAGCACATTTTCATCACCCCAAAAAGAAACCTCATACCTGTTAGCAGTCGTTCCCCATTTCCCCCTCCCCTGCCTCTGGCAACCACTAGCCCACTTTCTGTCTCCATGGATTTGCCTGTTCTGGACGTTTCATAAAAATGGAATCATAATATCTAGCCTATTGTGACTGGCTTCTTTCACTTAGGATATTTTCTTTTTTTTTGATATACACATCTTAGTTTATTGTCAGTCAAGGCTGGGAATGAAACTCTAAGGGCCTAATAATTTTTTTTTAAGACATCTTTTTTTATTTTATTTAATTAATTTTTTTATTGAGGTAACATCGGTTTATAACATTATATAAATTTCAGGTGTACATCATTATATTTTGATTTCTGTGTAGATTCTATCATATTCACCACCCAAAGACTAATTACCCTCCATCACCATGCACATGTGCCTAGTCACACCTTTCGCCCTCCTCCATCCCCTCTTCCCCTCTGGTAACCACCAATCTAATCTCTGTATCTCTCTGGTTGTTTATTGTTGTTTTTATCTTCTAATTATGAGTGAGATCATATGGTATTTGACTTTCTCCCTCTGACTTATTTCGCTTAGCAAAATACCCTCAAGTTCCATCCATGTTGTCGCAGATGGCAAGATTCTATCTTTTTTTTTTTATGGCTGAGTACTATTCCGTTGTGTATATATACCACATCTTCTTTATCCATTCATCCCTTGATGAGCACCTAGGTTGCTTCCAAGTCTTTGCTGTCGTGAATCGTGCCACAGTGAACATAGGGGTCCATGTATCTTTACGCATTCATGGTTTCATGTTCTTTGGATAAATACCCAGCAATGGAATAGCTGGACCATATGGTAGTTCTACTCTTAATTTTTTGAGGAATCTCCATACTGTTTTCCATAGTGGCTGCACCACTATGTTTGCACTCCCACCAGCAGTGTATGAGAGTTCCCTTTTCTCCACATCCTCTCCAACAATTGTTGTTTCCTGTCTTGTTAAATATAGCCATTCTGACGGGCGTGAGGTGATATCTCATTGTACTCTTGATTTGCATTTCCCTAATAATTAGTGATATTGAACATTTTTTCATCTGCCTGTTGGCCATCTGAATATCTTCTTTGGAAAAATGTCTGTTCAGATCTTTTGCCCATTTTTTAATTGGGTTGTTGGTTTTTTTTGTTGTTGAGATGTATGAATTGTTTATATATTTTGCATATTAACCCCTTATCAGATATATGGTTTATCACTTAGGATATTTTCAAGGTTCATCCATGTTGTAGCATGTATCAGTACTTCCTCTTTATGGACAAATAATATTCAAATTTATGGGTATATCATATTTGGTTTATACCTGCATCAGTTGTTGGATATTTGGGTTGTTTCCATTTTTTAGCCATTAATGTTACTATAAACATTCATGTACAAGTTTTTGTGTGGACGTGTGTTTTTGGTTCTCTTGGGTATACACATAGGAGAGGAATTGCTGGGTCACATGATAACTCTGTGTTTAACATTCTGGGGAACTGCCAGACTGTTTTCTAAAGTAGCTGTGCCATGTTATACCCCACCAGTGATGTGAGAGGATCCTCATTTCCCACATCCTCACCAACGCTTGTCTGGCAAACTGCAGTATCGTAGTAAACGGCTAATTATTCAGGCACTGATTATGTGTAAGATGGGTTTTCTAGAATTTTTGTTTCTCTTTCTCTGTCTCCCAAGTAACTGATTTGTTGGTTTCACTTTAATAATAGCTAGTTTCACTTCCCTGGGGAGAGGAGATTGGAGAACATGGGAGAACTTAAATTGGTTAATGTAGGTACATATTAACACCTGTTAACACGTTGGCTAGACAGGTGAAAGGGGAAAGGCTGACTGTATCAGCTTAGTGATGTTTTGGATTAATGGCAAGTAGCCCTCTGTAGGATTAGGGATATATTTTTGACTACTACGATAATTTGTAAATTTTGTGTTTTTGTTTTCGAAAAAATTGAAAACTAATTAGGCATGTTCCATATTATCTGGATGACCACTGTATAGGGAAAACTGCAACTTAATTTTAGTGCCTCTGTTTGCATTTAAGTTTAATTCTTTGGTGCCAAGAAACTCAATTAAAGTGACAGTACTTAATGCAGAGTTTTCAGAAAATCTTAGGGGGTCTGGGGTACTTTTTCTAAGAGATTCCAATGTTACCCAAATGTGGAGGAGCATCATGGTCAGTACTTTTGGTGTTTTCAGTGAAGCCCTGGCGATGATAGTGAGAACCAAGGCTTACTCCCAAAAGGGTTGAAGGCGTAGTGTCAAGAGGCCTGTTTTTGGAAGCAAATGTTACCTTGAAGTGTCACACTGCAGTCTTTAACATTCACGTGAGTTTATATTCTGTTTCATAATATTTACATAATAGATAGCTAATATTTATTTTAATATAAAATAGTCTTAAATTACATAACATCAGATAAAAATAGCTGCACCTTCCCCCAGCACGCTAAAAAATGTTCCAATTTACATAGAACACATTTTTACTATCCTTTTCACATCATCCATTCATTTAATAAATATTTATTGATCCTTGCAATAAGAAATCCTTGATTTCTTATTGCTATAAGAAATATAAAGATGTTATCTATTCTCTTTAAGATCCTACAAGGTACTTGAAGAAACAGCACCAAGACATGATACAAAAAGTCAAGTACAAGGCAACATAAAATGAAAAAGACACAAGGATGCTGTGGAAAGAGATTTTTGGGCAGGATGCTTAAATATTTGTGAATAAATCATTGAAGATGACAGTTTTATAGCTAAAAGGACCTAAGTTTATGTCCCAGTTCTTACACTTGCTGTATTACTTTGGTCAAGTGACTCACCCTTTCTAAGCTTCACTTTGCTTCCCCCAAGGGATCATGCAAGGTTAAGTTCATGTTGGAAATTTCTAGAACCAGATCAGTTTCGAGAGGCAGTGAAGTATGGTGAGGAAGAGGTCAGATTCTGTTATTCCATCACTGTTCAACTCAGGCCTTCCACTGTGTGTCCTTGGACCTCTCTGTTAAGTCTCTAGGACTCAGTGTCCTCGTATGTGAAGTGAAGGTAACTGGAATTGCATGCAGAGCAAAGACAAGAGTCATTAGACCGTTCCTGATCTTTTTACATGAGAGGGCTTTAGATATGGAATCTGGAGAATGAGTAGAGCAAAGAGAACAAACATATTTAAAAGCTATGGAAGCTAAGTAGGTCTGTGTAATATACTGCAATATAATATCTATAGTAATAATATATAGAAAAACAAAAGAAGTAGAAAAGATAGAAAGCTCTTAGAGGGTAGAAAAATAGAGAAGAGGAGAAAAGAGGCTTTTGAGAATCGTCACTATGGGTTATGATGTTTTTAGGAAGTCAAGTAAAGATTGCAGTTCATTTTTAAAATAATTCTGTTCTCTTCTTTGCCTGTTTGTTCAAACATGTAAATGGTCTGTTACAGTCTCTAGGCATGATTTTTAAATTAGACTAGAATATTGGAGTGACTAGGAAAAGAGAACCAATTTGAGGAGAAGAGATGAGTCTGAGGTGAGCAACCAGCTGCCAGGTGGTTACGAGTTGTGATTACGAGTTGTGATCAAATGTATTGGAAAAGCAGAACTTGGTTCTTTAGAAATCTTAACTTTGTGATAAAACTTTTTATTTTTATTTTATTTGTTTAATTTTTATGATTTTTCAGTCTTTAGGAAAAACCCATATTTAGAGGAAGGCATATGTCTTTAATTTTACTCTCCATAACTGCTACATATAATATTCATATGATAAAATAGTTGAATGTACAATAATAGTGCCAAAAATTGTGACATAATATAGACTCAGTAGAAAGAAGTTATAAAGATGGAAGAGTAAATGGGACAATGGTGACTGAATATAGATCAACTATATCAAAGTACAATTTTCAAAATGTGAAAACATGACTCTCCTACAGATCCATTGTGAGCATGTATCAGAGGTTTGTTTAGCTCGTTAGTGAGAGAACCAGCAGGGTGTAGCAGCTGGTTTATGGACCGTGAGGAGCAGAGACTATATAGTCTGCCAGGAATGGCATGCCGAAATGTTTGCAGTTAGGGACAAACTGGTTAATGTCCTACAGTAAAACCATAACCAGAAGATAACCAGCGGTTATCTTTTCTGCAAGCAGAAATTATTTGCACATCTATGGGACAAAAATAATCTACAAATTAATCTACAATTTACCTAGTCGGTAGTAAATAGCAAGTCAAAATAACATACATTCTCCCAGAGAATGAAATAACCTTTGGGTGAACATGTTGGACCTGTTCTGGTTTGATATTGAAAGGTGGCCATCCTTTGCTTATTTCCATTTCTGCTTAATTTTTAAAATATGTATAAAGATTAGAGAGGGGCCTTTAATACCTCCAAAATTACTAGGATGCCTGGGACTTTCCGTCGTGTTCCTGTGTATCTCAGTGTGCATGGGGTCTCCTGGCAGCAGATTTTTCTCCTGGGCTCAAGTCCCCCAATAACATACATCTGGTTTCTTAAAAGCAGATTTGTTGCTCTTTCAACTCCTTACCTTCCCACCTGCCTCTCCTGTTACCTTGTTTTGTTTCTAAACTGACTGTACTAAATGTCAGGTCCTCATGGCCTCCCCCACCCCCAAACAGATGTAGACTCATAGAAAGTCACTTTATAATAAAGTAGCAAGCCTATTTCAGATACAGATTGCTTTGCTGGATGTTCTGAAACCCTTTGCCATTAAGTCGTTTAAACTCAGTTAACAAAATCCACAAGAGTCTCCCACTAATGCGTTATTAACTTTGGCTTGGGATTACTGTAGAGGTGTTATTCTTTCTCTTTCTTGTGGCAATTCACAGTAGTTTCCTAAGTGTTGTTTGAAATTTAAAACTGGACGTGTGGTTAAGCAAGGAAGTAGGTGCGTTTTGTTTTACAGTCTCTTCTCTTTGTCCTCGTTCTGCCGAGCCTGGAATATTGTGTAGGCCTGTCCCACATGTGAGCATTAGGGCATGGAAACCAGCAGTTTCTGTAGCTCAGCAAAGTTAGAAGGGTGCCTGCAACAGCACGTTGCTAAGTAACAACCAGAGGGTGTGATGGGTGGTGCCCCTTCCTAAAGGACCCTTTCTGCTCTTTATGAAAGGACTGTGTTTTGGGGAGATGTATTATATATTTTTAGGACATAAAACCTCATAGGTTATGAATCCAGCCCCTGCACCATCTGCAACATGTGGCCTCCAGCCACTGAGCCCTCCTCAGGCAGAAAGCTGAACCTTGCTAGATGGCATGTTATGTTTCTTTGATTGTTCATGAGTTCTCTGTTCCAGAGTGAAAAACAGCCTCATTCTATGCACTGATTCTACCAGAATCTGCGCATCTCAATAAATATGTGCTCCTTCCTCCATAGGAAACGCACTGTGATATCCTCCCTGCAAGTTGTCTTTTTCAAGCTGAGTAACCCAATCTGCAGTTTATCTGTGTTTTTTTTTTTTTTTTAAGATGTGGTGCTTAGAACTGGATAAATTACTCCAGGGTGTGGGTTTAGGGAGGGATGGGAAGGATTGTTCCTCTTTTGGTGTGAGCTCTGCTCCTGTTGTTTGTGTGGACTAAGAGTGTCTTGGAATTTCTGTTAGCTGCACGGCAATGTCTGATCACATGCGCCATCTGGTTCACTACATCTTTGGGTTCTTTTTGAAGTAAATTGCTTTTGTGTCAAGTATTTCCATCTTAGTCATGGATAGGTAACTTTTAACCTAGTTTTTTAAACCTTAGCCATGAATATTGATGATAATAAACAGCACCATTAATAATAATATATAAGTTTTATCAGAGAGAAAGAATAGCACGGTGGTTAAGAGCCTAGCGCTGGGACCAGACTGTCTATGGGATCAAATCCTATCTCCTTTGCTTATTACTCTGTGACCTTGAGATAATTCGGTGTGATTGTGCCTGTAAGGTACTTCTCATGGCTCCTGGCACATGGTCAGTGATCAACAAATGAGAGCTGTTATTCTCTTTGCCAGACTCCTGCTGAGCTCTTCAGTAGGCATTATCCTGTTTAACCCAGCATCTTGAAGAATGCTATTATTATTCCTCCTTTTTTCATATGTGGGAACTGAAGCTCAGAGGAGTAACTTGTTCAGTTATATGGCTGCTGAGTGGTGCAGTCAGTTTGCATGCAGGTCTATCTGATGCCAAATGATTGGCACACTTACTTAGCCCTATTGTATGTTATTTATATTAGTATTTTCTGACCCATCCTTCTAACACTTGTCTATCTTTCAGAAAACTTCTGTTAAATATTTAATTTATACAAAGAATATTTGTAACATATGTGTAAGTTCAAAGATTAACAAATAACATATATGCACTACCCAACCTGAAATATAAAATGCCACCAACATCTGTGAATGTCCTTCCTTGTCCTCAAGCTCTGCCAACCCCTCCCAGGAGGTAACCATCTTTCTGAATTTTGGGATTATCACTCGTTGACTTTTCTTTATTGGTTTTTCACATATAAAAGTATTCCTAAACAATATTTTTCTCTATATGTCTAGTTGAATAAGCATAACGTAGGGAACATGAATATAAAGCAGCTTTATTTTTTGCTCCCCAGGGTCTCCTTAAATTAGCTCTGTGATTAGTTCTTCCCCTGCCTGCCATGAAAACCGAAGAGGTCCCGTGACTCTCTGGTCACTTTTGGGTCATAAAAATCTGAGTCACTTCAAGTTTAAAGAAACAAACTCCTCGACTTCTGCAGTTAAGATGCTCAATTTCACGTAATAATCAAGCTTTAATCTTGAGGTTGCAGGGCATGTCTCACCTCTGTCCCCTCACAGGGTATCCCGAGCCCTTGTTCTTTCATGTGAATTTTAAAGTCAGCTGCTTGGGCGAGCCCGTGGCTTAGCGGTTAAGTGTGCGCGTTCCGCTACTGGTGGCCCGGGTTCGGATCCCGGGCGCGCACCGACGCATCGCTTGTCCGGCCATGCTGAGGCCGCGTCCCAGATACAGCGACTAGAAGGATGTGCAACTACGACATACAACTATCTACTGGGGCTTTAGGGGAAAAAAAAAGGAGGAGGACTGGCAATAGATGTTAGCTGAGAGCCGGTCTTCCTCAGCAAAAAGAGGAGGATTGGCATGGATGTTAGCTCAGGGCTGATCTCCTCACACACAAAAAAAAGTCAGCTGCTCAAGGTCACACACAGAGTTAGGAATTTGATTGGAGTGTTTTTGACTCTTGAAGTTGTGATGGTGTTGGCTTTTCCTTTCCCTTCGTCAGGTTATCATGACTATTAACATAAGGGGTGAGTTTCTGGGCGCTTATCTAGATGAGCAGGGACCCTCTGTGATGTGTACAAAGCTCTCGAGCAGCAGGTCTGCCTCGCTGTTCTGACGGTGCCACTCCTCAGCAGCTCTTTATTTATGTTTTAAATTAATGTACTTTATTTTTAGAGCAGTTTCAGGTTTACAGAAAAATTGTTTGGAAAGTACGGAGTTCCCTTATACCCCTCTCCCCTGCATAGTTTCCCCGGTTATTGACATCTTAGGTCAGTGTGGCATGTTACAGCTGAGGAGCCAGTGTTGATACACTGTTATTAACTAAAGTCCACAGTTTACCTTAGGGTTCACTCTTGGTGTTGTATGTCCTATGGGTTTGGACAAATGTGTAAGGACACGTATCCCCATTACAGCATCATACAGAATAGTTTCACTGCCCTAAAACTCCTCTGTGCTCCTCTTTTCATCCCTCCCTCCCCCTTCACCCCTGGCACCCACTGATATTTTTACTGTTTCCATGGTTTTGCCCTTTCCAGGATGTCATATAGTTGGAATCATGTAGTACGTAGCCTTTTCAAATTGGTTTCTTTCACTTAGCGTTATGCTTTTAAGGTTTGTCCATATTTTTTTCTTTCATAGCTTGATAAACTCGTTTCTTTTTATTGCTGAATAATATTTCGTTGTCTGGATGTACCACAGTTTGTTTATCCATTCACCTACTGAAGGGCATTTTGGTTGCTTTCAAGTTTTCGCAATTACGAATAAAGCTGCTATAAACACTTCAGCTGTTTAGTTTTGGTCTCTCAGGTCCTCATTTGTAAAATGAGACATTGAATAAAAGCCCTTATCATTTCTAACACTCAAAAATCTGTGAAGAAAACTGACTGCTAGAAACAGGAAAAGGAGGATGAGTGACATTTAGAAGTCAGATGTAATGGTCCCCCAAGAGGAGGAGACGCATGAGAGAGGAAGAAAGGAGGAGGAGAAGGGTGGCCATAGGGTGAATAAAGAGGCTTGAAATGCAAGGACTGGTTGGAGCCGCCAGCATGGCGATAGGGATTACCTATTTTTAAATGTAAAACAAAACCAGGAGCAGCAAAAAGTACAGCTGGAGGTGGAAGAGCTGCCAGCGGGCTGCGGTCAGGCCGAGGGAAGGTGGGAGGTGTTCCGCTGGGGCTACTGGTGGAACCCAGGGCACCTGCTGCTCAGGGTGCGTGACCGGTTTTTCCACCTGTAGCCAGTACTGCGTGCGGAGCTAGAAGGGAAGGACTGCCAAGTGGCAGACGGAGATGAATGTATCTATGTGCTCAGCTGGCTGGGTGACAGAATCAGCTTGAAACACTAACAGCGACGATCAGACCTGCGGGGTAGCCCTCACCACACAGCCCCTGTCATGGCCCTGGTGCTCCGATCGTAGCTCACACGGCCAGTGCCTCCCACTGCGGTGGGTGAGACTTGCTGTTCTGTCTGACCAGGAAGGGTGCACGTGGAGAACTCACCGGCCCTGAGAAACCTCTGGACCCTTTGAATCGGGGTATGTCCCGAAGATCATTTGTTAGAGGGCTCCTGATGGCTTTGCTGTGAAAGGCCTCTCTTGGTGGCTCTGACCGATAGTCACAGGAACAAGGTCTTCTCTACCGTGTAATTTAGGGTCGTGCCCGGAGGGAAGCTGAAGTCCACGCAGGCAATACCACTAAGACATCAAGATGCTCGTTTTAAAGCCCCTAAAAAGAGTGATAGAAAACCACCAAGAGAGAAGACTTTTTCTGAGGTTGTTGGTGATGAAGATAGAAAAGTTGTGGGGTACGTTCCAGATTTTTCTGAGGTGGGGATTTGGGAAATGTATTGTGGCTCTTTTGACCGAAATGCATTACCTTGATACTTACAGTTAAAGGCATGCTTTACCTTGAATTATGTGACCTGTTGTCTAAATCCTCTTCAGAATGTTTATTAAACTATTCATAAGGCAGTTATGATTAATATTTTTTATTTTGTACTTTTAAGAGCTTTATTGATATAGTCTACATACCATACAATTCTCTCACTTCAGTTGTACAATTCAGTAATTTTTAGTAAACTCACAAAGCTGTGCAACCATCACTATAATCTAATTTTGGAACATTTCTATCATCCCCCCAAATGGCCTCATGGCCATTTATAGTCACTGCTGTCTCCTCCCCTGGCCACCACTGTCTACCTTCTGTCTAGATTTGCCCTTTCTGGACATCTGATTTCACTCAGCCTTTTAAGGTTTCACTTAGCTTTTGAGGTTTTTCCGTGTTGTAGCAATGTTCATTTTTATACAATTAAAGTAAGTGACTGGATAATGCTTGTCTCTTGTATTCTTTGATAGAGCTGAGTTTTAAAAGATAATAGGTAAGGATATCATTTTGTTATGCATTTGTGAGTTTGTTTTTTAATTCTTCTTGGATTTAATTTCAGAAGGACGTTGATGATCTCACTGTGTAGAAGAGTCTGATCTTCCTGTGACTGGGCCCCAAGCCGTCTTTTGATTGTAAAGCTGCAGAGCCGCACTGAATAGGCAGCCCAGCAGCTGGAAATATTTTGCCCATGATCATAAAGGGCCTTTGGTCCCACATAGAACAACACATTCTTGAGACTAGCCTGGGGGACAAGTGTCTGCATGAGTGCTTTCTCACCTGCACCAGGACTGGGCAGGGCACCAGCCAGCACAGCTCATAGAACCCAGTACTAGCCCCAGTCAAAGACTTAAGCCTCTATTTTTTAGCTTCACCTGTACTTTGAGGAACAATATTAGAATGCTCCAGTGACTTCTTGTGTGTGTGCAAATTGGGAAAGAAAATTAAAATTGAAGTTTAATACCTGAAGGGAGTAGGAGGAAGAATCTTGCAAAATAATAGATAATAGACCCAATATTCCTGTTCAGAAGACATAGGTAGAAGAAAGTGACAACTCTCTCATTAGGCAGGCTTTTTTCTTTTGTTCTTCATCTCTTTGTACATTTCTTATTATTTGAGATAAGAAATTTTCACTCAGCAAAGGGAGCAAAGCACTCACAGGAGATCAGAATAATGTTATGAGCACCACTTATTTTGTGAAATAAAGAATGGTATAAAGGTGGAGCATTCCACGTGCTTGTCCAATTTGGTGCTAGAGTAGTTGATAAGGAGACAGTAAAACCCTAACTTGGGAAGTGGTAAATAGCTGCTAGAATTATGCTGTGATTTTTATTATGTGAAGCTTTCTGAAGAACAGATACTTGGAGTTGCCTCTTTCCAGAGTATAAGGGACCATTCTGTAGTGGATGTACATTAGTGCCTGGGTAATCATCAAGTAACAGAAAAGAAAGAAATACTCATAATATAGCGCTTCAACTTTTCCCATTTCTCTTCTCTAAATTCCACACGAAGAAGTCTCAAAGACACCAGCTTCATATCATAAAGTCTGTTTTGGTGACTGCTAGTCAGGTGTCAAATCAAGAGAAAGGACAGAACTCCTGTGGCCCTCACATTGTTTCTTTCAGTATCGCTATTCAGGATTAGACGTGGGTGTGGGCCTCTGTGTATGTTACATGTAGATGGACGACCGCCTGTGTATTGGGAGAGCATGACTTCAGTTATGTGAGGCCCTCCCTTCATTTCATGGCTGATTCCTGGAGGCAAGAATTGGGCTTGGGTATTTTCTGCGGCTTAAATCCAGTGGGCCCTCCAAGTCTCAGACTTATTTCTCCTTTTTCTTGGTAGATATGCATGAAAAGAAGCTGGAAAGACTCCTTTTTTGATATTATAATGTACAAGTAATTGATGAGAAGAATTTGGTAGTCTCTTTGGCAGATGGATAAGTATACTTTGTAGACTTTCAGACCTGATGTTTACAGAGAGGCCCTGAATGTTTCTTCAAGTATTTATTGAGAGGCTCTTGGTGCCAGGCATTGTGCTCTCTCTATATATACACGCTATATATATATATATATATATATATATATATATATACACACACACATACACACGCTATGGCTATGGCCTCTGTTCGAGTCTCTGTCTAGTGGGGGTGCTTCAGTTACACACACATGTGACTTTACACAGTAGGTGTGTGTTCGGTGCAGCCTGGCACCGCATTGTGGTTTAGCACAGGCCTTGTCACTTTGGAAGCCATCAGGGAAATTTCGCTTCCTGAACTGAATCTCCTAGGTGACAGTGGCAGGAGGCGGGTCGCAGAGGGCCTTGTATGGAATAACAGACGGGAGCTAACCAGAGTGCCTGTTATGTATCAGACATGGTCGCATGAATAATATTATTAAATCCTTACCACAATCCTCCAGGGTCTCTGGTACTGTTATTCCAACTGTGCAGATGAAAAATCTGAGGAACATTTGTGCTCAGGAATATTTGAAACTATACAATAATTGTGAATCTTCCTGAAGCAAATATATTTTGGAAAATTTTAAGTAAGTTAACTGGTAAATTTAAAAGCATAGTTTTGTTTTTTTTAGCTGGAGGTTTATTTGTTTGTTTGTTTGTTTTTTGGCGAGGAAGATTGGCCCTGAGCTAACATCCATGCGAGTCTTCTTCTGTTTTGTGTGGGATGCCTCCACAGCATGGCTTGATGAGCAGTGTGTAGGTCTGCACCCGGGATCCGAACCTGCGAACCCCAGGCCACTGAAGCAGGGTGCGTGAACTTAACCACTATGCCACCAGGCCGGCCCCTGGAGCTTTTTTTTTAATAATGCAGTAAAATATACATATCATAAAATTTAGCATTTTAACCATTTTTAGGTATACAGCTCAGTGGCATTAAGTGCACAGTATTCACATTGTTGTGCATTCATCACCACTGTCCATCTCCAGAACTTTTCCATCTTTCCAAACTGAGACTCTGTACCCATTAAACACTAACTCCCCTTTCCTCCTCCACCCCTCAAACCCCTGGCAACCACCATTCTCCTTTCTGTCTCTATAAAGAATTTGACTACTCTAAGTACCTCATATAACTGGAATCATACAGTATTTGACCTTTTGTGACTGGCTTATTTCCTTTAGCATAATGTCCTCAAAGTTAATCCATGTTGTAGCATATTGCAGAATCTCCTTCCTTCTTAAGGCTGAATAATATTCCCGTATATGTATATACCACGTTTTGTTTATCCATTCATCAGTTGATGGTCATTTGGGTTGCTTCTATCTTTTGGCTACTGTGAATAATGTTACTATGAACGTGGGTGTACAAATATCTCTTCAAGAGCCAGCTTTCAGTTCTTTTGGGTCTATCCCTACAAGTAGAATTGCTGGGTCCTATAGTAATCCAATGTTTAACTTTTTGAGGAACAGCCATACTGTTTTCCATAACAGCTGCACCATTTTACATCCCTACCAGCAGTGCACAAGGATTCTAATTTCTTCACATCCTCCCCAACACTTATGTATTTTGGATAATAACCACCCTTGTAAATGTGAGGTGGCACGCATTTTTTTATGAAAACAAATCTTAGGAAAAGAATGCAAAATTTGCGTGACTTGTAAAGATAAATCGTAAAACTTTACATTTCCTGCGTTCAGTAACCTGCCACCTCAGCCTTTCCTGAGGGTGTGAACTGGCTCTCCTGAGCCCCCAGGGAGAGGCAGCTGCAGTGGGCTAAGAGCTCAGGTGCTGGCTCCATCCCTTTCTGTGCTCTTAGGGCTCAAGCTCAGATTTTGCATCTGTGAAATGGGTGTGATAATAGGGTGTGGGTGTGACTGTTGAGAATACCCGGCATATAGACTGTCTCGCTCTCTCTCTCATCAATTGTTATTATCATCAGGAGTGATTTAGAGGAAAGTCTGAGCAGCACTGCCCGGTGGGAGCTGTTGAAGAGCCTTCAGCTGGTAAGTGATGGACCTTGTTCTTATCAGCTGCCAACAGTTCGGAGACTGCATTCCTTTGTCAGCAAGCTGGAGGAAGGCAATTAATGTCAGAGGAGGCACAGAGTTGCTGAATGTGTTTAGAATCAAGGACGTTGTGGTCTCCCAGAAGAGTGAGGGAATAGGGAGGAAGCAGCTTTATTCCAGTGATTACTTGTAATAGGAGGTTCGGTTGCCAATCAGGATGAGTACCACGTGCTCCACAGTCCTGTTGGTTATAGATGTGGAGCAGTTCCAATTCCAGATTATACTACCTTGAAATAAAATATAGAATGTGCCCTAGGAAGTTGAAGCGAAGAGCATAATTTCATAATGTCCCAGTGCTACTAGAATTCCAGGTAGGGAATATCAATAGAGCCCAAATTCTTAGAGAGCCATTTTGCCTTCCCATCTGGATGGTGGTTCACACTGGCTTTTACTCCTAGTCAGTCATGAAGGGCCTGGTAGGGGTGAGCACTTTCCAGATTGATCGTTAGCTGCAAATAGGGTCCAGAGGGTCCCCAAACTTTCTCAGTTCCTGAGCCCTGGTGTCTCAGTCAGCCTTTTACAGAGCCCTAGGCCAAAAGAAATACCTAACCATTTCATTTGTTAAGTAGTTTTAATTAGCATCTGAAAAAGGTTGTTTCTAAGTGTCAAAAGAAAGAAAAAGAAAGTTAAGAGCTTCAGCTTCCTCAGAAATTAGTGTGCTTGGTTTAATTTGAAGTCAAGTGGAAGTCTCAAGAGATAAATGTTCACTCCACTGTTGAAGATTGGATATAAGTTTTGTTTTTTTTTTAACCTAAAGTTTTACAAAATTACGTAGAAAACACAAAATTCCTAGAAAATAGGAATCTCTAATTATATTTTGTTATTTTCTGGACAAGATTATAATCTGCAGCACAGGCCCATGTTGAACGTGGCCTCTTGGGCCTCACGCGGTGTTGGTGAGCTCTCAGTGTGTGGCATGGACCCGTTAGAACAGCAATGCGGCGAGGAGTGTCGCTAACCACCAACTTAGGTGGCCAAGAACAAGACTTAGGACAAGCCATTTTAGGAATTCCACTTGAAAATGCAATGTAATCACAGTAATATCAGCAATGAGCATTTTAAAAGACCCATTCCTGTTTCTCTTTAAGCCCCAGTTATGTTTTCAATTGTCTGAGGTGGACAGAGGTATGACTTGAACTTCATTTAATTTTTAATTTTAAAAGATCAGTGTTCTTGTTGAAACTAGTCACACTTACGGTGTTAGGTGAGGGAATTAAAGATGAAAAGACAGTTCTTGCCAAAGGTTATTGAATAAGTAAAAAGAGGACCTTTGTCGTGAGGTGACAACATCAGCATCCATGTTCTTGGAGCTCCGGGAACCGTCCTGAATAATAGGTATGAGAGACGTGAATCCCTAGTCTTTATAATAAATCCACCCTATTGGGCTGTTTCCTCCTTGGTCCCTCTTCCAGGCCACTCGCCTCTAGCTGTTACTTAAGAGATGCTTCTCAGGCCTTTGCACTGGCCTGGCCCCTCTAGTGTTAATCACTTTCCAAAGTGCCAGGATAGCCTCTGATCTGTGTCTGGAGCACAGACCTCTCTTGCCGACTCCAAGCACAGGGTAATCTGTAGCTGCCTCCTGGACGTCTTCACTTGCATGATGCAAAGTCAGTATATTTAACTTGGAACTCCTCATCTTCCCTCCCAATCTGCTCCCCTCCAGGCCTGGGTAGTTCAGTAAAGGCATCACCATTAGACCCAGCCTCTCACCTGGAGTCACACCCGTCTCTTCTATCTATCTCCTCTCCCTCATCCCACACCTTCAGTCAGTCACTGGGCCATCTTGATTCTATCTCCATCACCCCTCCTCATCTCACAGCCACCATGCAAGTCCAGGCCACTGTTGTCTTCCAATGGCAGTTCTCTTAGCCTCATAATTGCCTCTGGTCTTGCTGCCTTGGGACTTGCGTAGGTCCCCTGATGCTGAAGGTTCCCGTGATCCTTAGAATAAACCCCAAAGTCCTTAACATGGCTTTCAAGGCCCTAGTCTCTCCCTGCGCACTGTCCTTCAGCCAGGTCTCCACCCCAGGCTCTTGGTACCCGTCACCTTCCATCATCTCTCAAGTCCTAGCGCTAATGTCACTTCCTGAAGGAGGCCAGGTCAGATATCATAACAATGCGGACTTCATTACAATTGCTTGTGTAATTATGTATCTTTCCCCAGTTGGCTAAAGGTCTGTGATGGCTGAGACCATGTTTGCTGTTCACCACACTACTCCTAGTGTCTACCCCAACATCAGCGAGACAGGAGGAATCAAGGAAATGTTTGTCGAATGAATGAATGAACAAACGATGCCTTATATGAGGTTCTTTCTTGTTAAAAGATGAACTTTCAAAACAAGCCACAGGAACTTCATTTAAATTGAAGCCATCCATGTTTCTTTGTAGTTGACGTTCACTCAGATGATGAGAGTCTCAGTTGACTTTGCAGGTGATCTTACCTCCACGTGTCCTGAACTGCTTATGTAACCACCCCAGAGGCAACTGAGGCCGTGATTATTGCCAAACCGCCAGACTCTTGCGTCAGAACAGTTGGTTTAGGAGGGACTATTGGGACCTATAGAGTTGATTGCCATATCATTGTAGTTCTGAAATTATAATTAGAAAAGAAATGAACCAGCAGACTTGGGCAGATTTTTTTTTTTTTTTTTTTTTTGCAAGGAGGGCATGAAGCAGAACAGTTTTTTTTGTTTGGTCTTTTTTTTGCTGAGGAAGATTTGCCCTGAGCTAACATCCATCACCAGTCTTCCTCTTTTTGCTTGAGGAAGGTTCGTCCTGAGCTAACATCCGTTGTAAATCCTCCTCTATTTTGTACATGGGCTGCTGCCACAGCATGGCCACCAACCAACGGTGTAGGTCCACACGCGGGAACCGAACCTGGGCCACCAAAGTGGAGCATGCCGAACTTAACCACTGGGCCACCAGGACTGGCCCACAGGGTAGTTTTTTAAATGAAATTTGAATGTAGTTAACTTGGTCATACTGAAACACACACTTGAGTGGCTACTTTGCCAGATCTTGAAAAAAATGAAAGGCAGGCTTTGTTTGGTGGACGGGGAGGCTCAGACTCACAAGCCTTGCTTTCGTAGAGGTAACTGCTCTGCTACACCACTCCTGTCCCTGAGCCCTAAAATCAGTGCCATCGGGGAGAACAATGAACAACAGGCAAACAAGACAAGCTCAGGATGGAGAGAGAGGCTATGAACATAGCGGTGTGGCTGGCAGGCTGGCTTCGAGTTTTCTGCCTCCATAGCAGGGTTGCTCTTCTTCTGCAGTAGACGCTACGGTAGAGGAGGTGACAGCAGGTGTGTTTCTTCACGCTGCGCTGGGGCTGTGCCCTATCTCCACAGCATCACGGACGTTCCTGGAGTGAGATATTGGAGGAAGGTGGCCACGAGGCAGAAGTAACCTCTTTCATAGTGGAACAGTGTGGAGGGGGAGAGGGTGATAGGGAGGCTGAGAGCCCCTCAAAGAGGTTGAGTATAAAGAGAGGAAGATCTGAGGATGTCAAGGCCAAGTGCATGTCTTTCCAAATATGGGAAAGTGTCTTTCTCATACTGGAAAGAGAAGACAAGACTCTTTTTCCTCTCCTTTTCCCTCTTCTGCCATATGAGCCCCCAAGCCAGAGAAATCAGGTTCATCTTTTTATTAATTACTATTGTTAATTTATTTTAATATATTACTAACTATAACTATTAATATTGCAATCATTACTTACTATTAGTTTATTTACATTATGGATTAAGTGGGATTGGGCAGATAATAGAATCTTACAGGGAAATATGTTAAATTCTGAACAACTGACTTTTAGAATACTACTTGTTGGGGCTGGCCTCATGGCTTAGCAGTTAAGTGCGCGGGCTCTGCCACTGGCGGCCCGGGTTCGGATCCCGGGCGCACACCAACGCACTGCTTGTCAGGCCATGCTGAGGTGGCGTCCCACGTAGAGCAACTAGAACGATGTGCAACTATGACATACGACTATCTACTGGGGCTTTGGGGAGAAACAGGGAAAAAAAGGAGGAGGATTGGCAATGGATGTTAGCTTAGGGTCGGTCTTCCTCAGCAAAAAGAGGATTGGCATGGATGTTAGCTCAGGGCTGATCTTCCTCACAAAAAAAAAAAAGAGAGAGAGAGAGAATACTACTTGTCAAAATTCTGAGACATCTGTTATTTATATCTCACAGGGCTGAAAAGAAAAGGCATATATTGTCCGTGGAGATGCATAGAGAAAAGATAGAGCTAATTTAAAAATGAAACAATGGCATTTAATATATATTTGGTTTCAGAGGCATTCTTTGGGAAAAGTGGCCACATTCCCCCACATCTACATTCAGATATTCCTTTGCTGGTTCCTTACTGTGCCTAGCCGTACTTAATTTCCATCTGGCAATGACCTTTGAACTGGCAGGATGGCTATAGGGAGGAGAACGTGCTTCCATTTGTGAATCGCAAAGCAGTGACCTGTGATGTGGGTGCCTTTTCTGCACCCCTACAAGCTGCATGGGATGTGTCATTTTTGTGAAAGTCCAGTTGCTTATATAATCTTAAATCCATTGAATTTCTAACAGAGTATTTCACTTCTTTTTGATCCAGAAATTTTTAAGTAAAATTCCATTTCCTATTAACCTATAAATATAAAATTTATGCTTTACAAAGAAAGGTGTCATGCTATGAGCATACTTGATATTTCATTGAGAATATTTTCTTTACGATGTATTTGCTTCTCATAACAACCCTGTAAAATACCCTCAAAGAAATGGTAGAGTCACACTGAGAAATCTGAGGTCAAGGATGGGATGTGACCGGCCGCAGTTCCCAGAGCTAGTGAAAGGCAGAGTAAGAACACAAGTCCAGGAATCCTGAGCCTCAGCCGGTGCCCTTCCTCCTTCACCTAACCTGCCGTGAGCTGTAACTCTTTGAGCCTTGCTTACTGCGAGGGACGCTCCCCTGGTCTTGTCTGGTGGTCGTTGGGCTCTTTGTAACTGCTCTCGCAGAAGGCGAATCTCTTTCCTTCCTTTTTTTTTTTTTTTGTTAATTTTTTGTTTATTGCAGTAACATTGGTTTATGACATTGTAAAAATTTCAGGTGTACTTAATTGCCTGGAGACTCAACCTTCAATGTGCTGTTGCCTCACAGAACATAAGCTCTGTCTCATCTTGCACAGTGCTCCATTCTCTTATTTTAGGTTCAAGATATCGAGTCTTTGTTATTCTTTTGGTTTTTTTTTTTTCTTTTTTTTATCACCTAAACTGAACTGATTTTGAACTTTCCACAAAAGACAGAATATGGTATTTGTTTCGTTTCAGGCCCCTGCCAAGCATCTGACATATTTAAAACATTGTTAAGTTCTGTGTCAAAGGAGCCATGTCAGTGGGATATGATGCCAGGGTGTTCCTGAGTCTGATCCACGCTCCTGTCATGTTCCATTAGGTATCCAAAGCTTCTGAGTTGTGAGAGCCCGGAACCATCACGTCAGGTGAATGAAGCTGAGGAAATAATAACGTGGCCGCACTGATGGCCAGGTCTCCCCGATAGGCACCGTGTTGGAGGTTAGGGCCAGGTTGATGGGCTGTGAGGGCCCACAGGTTAGTGATGACAGACATGACTGGAAAGAAAGTCAGAACCGAAAATGAGAGGGAAGGAGCATGCTCCTGGGGGTGTGTTTGGAGGGGTTTAGAGTTTCTAAGGGATAAAGCTGTTTAGCATGGCTTGTCTTTTACACTCATTGCCCCACCAGCAGGTAATGGATGAGTAGGGAGAGTAGATAATGACAGGTGCCACTAGTGGCTCTATCCATAGGAATGGTGCATTGATTACTGTTGCAAGGAGACCTTTGTGTGCACAGCACCAAGAACTGTGCCCTTCCTCATAGCAAGTGCCCTAAACAAATAAACCAAGTGATGGTGGGGCAGGTCATGTGATCCCACAAAAGCTGGCCACAAATCTTTGTGGGTAGAAAGAATGGTAAAACTCCAGAGAAGCCGCTAAGGAGCCCTCCCGAGTTGCCAATGCGTCCCCTTTTAAAGAACAAGTATACGCAGAGAAATTGGCACTGACAGTGAGAGCCTGAGGAACATGTGACATTTTTCTCCACCATAAATTTTCCTCATTAGGATTCTTCTCTTCTGCCCCTTTCAGGTTTTCCTTGTAGTTGGGGCCAGCTTGCTTTTCTGAGTCATGGGAGAGCGTGAGAATGTGGCTTCCTAATTAGCAGCAGGAAATCTTTATTTCGAGCACAATGTCTGTAGTCCTCCGGATCACTTCTTCATGCCTCATATAAGTGATGTCTCCTGAGGATGGGTTCATCATAATAGCCTTCTCCCCGAACAAAGTGGCCGCAGATGAGCTCCTGTCAGGCCGGGCTGTGCAGTCCCACGGGTGGAGACGTGAGTTAGGGGACCTCTGCTCAGGAATAATAGCTTGGTCACCCTGGCTTTGTTCAGTGGTGATGTCATCCCACATTACTGTCCAGTGTGTCACCTAAAGGAAGATGTTCATGCCAAGAGGCAAGAAGAGCTTGCAGGGAAATAAAATTCAAATGTCAGTTCAGTTAGAAGAAGACAGTTTAAATTAGACAGTATAAGGCATTTTAGCAACTGCTTTAATATGAAAACAAATTTGAGAATTTGGGATACCCAATTGAACAGAGCAGGGAAAGGGCATTTTCTGGACCTCTATCCTTAGTGATGGCAGAATGGGCGGTTATGACACCCCTAAATTAAGACCTAGTTGGTTCCTGGATGGAAACTGAGTCAGAAGTTGATCTTGTTTCCTCAAATGCGGTATTATAAATTGGGTTTTTATGCTTAGAAACATATTTTATGCAAAAAACTTGAGCACTAAAATAAATACGGGAAAACACAACACAAATATCTACTCTTATAAACAGTTGTTAGGTATGGTTAACCAAATGCTGGATATGCAAGCTGCGCTGATCCTTCGAGGGGGTTTTCTGTGCAGCCTGCATCAAGTGTCTTAGACTGTGAGCCAGTAATGCATGGCTCCAGGTTCTGCCAAATCTGCCTGTAGCAAGCAGAAACATTGTCTTTGCTCCAGTGACCTTCAGAGTGCCTTCAAGATTAGGGCCATCCATCTGGAAAACTTGCTAGGCTCTCAATGGTAAGTGCAGGGGAGGTAGTTTCTGGGGTGACATCACTTTCGGCCTTCGTTGTGGGCATTAGGTAGTCCCAACTGTTAACTGTGGTGGTTGCTGCTGCGATCCTATTACCATGAGAGAGACGGTGGACCAGGGGGTGAGGTGTAGGAGATCAAGACAGAAGCCATCTTCAGACCTTGAACTGGCAGTGACTCCTGGAGTGTTCCAAGGCTCTTTCAGCCCCAAGGTTTCAAGTGGCAGTGGAGGAAGAGGAGGTTCAGAGGCTGGAACTTCCCTGAGCGCTGGGGAATGGCAGGGAGTACAGTGTAGAGGACCGTGTTGGCTGTTGCACAGACCCACACCTACCCTAGCATGTCTTGCTAGACCTGACTGACCCCCAGCTTTAGAGACCAAAGGAAGATTTTCCTTTCTTTAGTCTAAGGTCTGCCTTTGCAAATCCTCATTTTCTCCATCCCTACCGCCCCACAGATTTGGCAAAGCAAACATCTGTCCCCATTGGGAAACCTCATTCTCCCCCACAGGAATGTGGGTTAGCCTAGTAACCCAGATAAGGCAAGCCAAGACAATCACATGCTTTTATGAAATTGACACCTTTCCCAAAGATTCAGTCTCATCCACGGTTATGTTTTTATATACACTTTCTATTTTTAAATGCTTAACTTAAATGATTGGATGTTTAAATGAAGCCAGAACTCTGGCTCTTTTGAAGCATCCTCCCCCATCCTTCAACAGAAGAGACCCTAAGGATGCTAAATCCATGGGTGAGAGACCTTCTTCCTTTGACTGAAGTGTGCACGTTGTGATTGGAAAGGAGAGGAGGAGTGTCTTGTATTAAGGACAGGAGAGTGGGGAAAGGAACTAGAACCCACAGTTGAATCTTAGATGCATTTTCCTATGGAAATATAAATTATGGTTAAATTCAATGGTAGCTATATTATCAGTTAAATATAGTTTGATGGACAGAAGTTTGATGTCCATAGGGAAATGGATTGCCCGTAAGTAACCCTTTATAATACAATCTGTTCATAAAATGTGGGGTGCTAGAATTTCCATCTTCTGGTCAGAGTCTTGATTTCAGCAAGGTTCTGGATATTGAAATGAATAATAGAATGAAAGGACCTAACAGGAAGAGAAAGGGAGAAAATAAAATGGGCAAGTTCAGCAAATAAGAAAGACTTATCACCGTGGGGCTTTCTTTCTATTAATCTCCAAACTGTAATTTACTCAAAATGAAATTCTGTGTAATTGCAATAAAGTAAAGCATTTACTGATGTCAGATATTTCGAATATTAATATTTATCTAAATGTCTTTTAGCTACACATCTGTAATTTTTTTCACAGCCATCTTGACTTAATAATAGAAGTTTAATAACTTGAGTACTTGGATTACACAAAATATATACAGTCATGGGCCGTGTAATGATGTTTCAGTCAACAACGGACTGTGTATCTGATAGTGGTCCCATAAGATTAGTACCATATAGCTTAGGTGTATAGTAGGCTACACCATCCAGATTTGTCTAAGTACACTCTATGATGTTCACACAGCCATGAAATCACCTAATGATGCATTTCTCAGAACGTGTCCCCATTGTTAAGCAACGCATGACTGTATATCTGAGTTAGGTTAATATGACAGTATTTGGTGTGAAATAGAGAATCTTATTCTCAACCTAAGTATGAATGCATTTAACTTTAATTTCCTGGTTAATTTTTTTTTAATTTTATTTATTTATTTTTTCCCCCAAAGCCCCAGTAGATAGTTGTATGTCATAGCTGCACATCCTTCTAGTTGCTGTATGTGGGACGCGGCCTCAGCATGGCCGGAGAAGCGGTGCGTCGGTGCGCGCCCGGGATCCGAACCCGGGCCGCCAGCAGCGGAGCGCACGCACTTAACGGCTAAGCCACGGGGCCAGCCCTTTAATTTCCTGGTTAAAAAGATTTATAAAGAGGGCCAGCCCTGGGGCTTAGCAGTTAAGTGCACGTGCTCCGCTACTGGCGGCCTGGGTTCGGATCCCGGGCGCGCACCAACGCACCACTTCTCTGGCCGTGCTGAGACCACGTCCCACATACAGCAACTAGAAGGATGTGAAACTATGACATACAACTATCTACTGGGGCTTGGGGAGAACAAAAAAAAGGAGGATCGGCAATAGATGTTAGCTCAGAGCCGGTCTTCCTCAGCAAAAAGAGGAGGATTAGCGTGGATGTTAGCTCAGGGCTGATCTTCCTCACAAAAAAAAAAAAAAAGATTTATAAAGAGCTTTACCAGTTTAATTTATATGCCAATTCACTTTTGTTTTACATTTTATAAAGTTAAAATAGTTTCTTGAACTAAGAGTAGGGAAAATATTAAGGTAAGGCTTGCATTAAGTATTTCCAAGATACATTTATAGAAGAAATATTTTATGTTTTAAAGAGAAAATATGGGGCCAGCCCGGTGGCATAGTGGTTAAGTTCGCATGCTCTGCTTTGGCGGCCCGAGGTTCACAGGTTCGGATCTGAGGGGCGGACCTATGCACCGCTTATCAAGCCACGCTGTGGCAGTGTCCCACATAGAAAAAATGGAGGAAGGTTGGCACAGATGTTAGCTTGGTGACAATCTTCCTCAAGCAAAAAGAGGAAGATTGGCAATACATGTTAGCTCAGGGCCTATCTTCCTCACAAAAAAAACCAAAACAATAAATAATTTAAAAAAATAAAGGGAAAATATAATTTTATAGTAGAAAATCACTTTCCTAATAATCACAGGTACTTTAGGACCTTCTTTGAACATTTTTTATTCAAATCTTGCTGATTAATATTGAGACAGATGGATCAAAGTGTCTTATAAATATCTACATTTGAACATTAATATTAAAAGCCATATTTTAAGTGTTATGAAACATTTATTTATAAAATTCTTAATTGTCGTATTAACTCAGATATATAATTTGTGTAATCTGAGTACTCAAATTACTAAACTTTGGTAGATAAATTGATTACCTTTTAAAATGAAATATCTATATTGATAGTTAAAAGTGAGCAATTGAGTATAACTATTAACATGTCAGTATTTACTTTCCTATGTTATTAAATTTTCTTTTTCACTGAATATATAAAAAATATCTACAAAATTAGATACAACTATTAAAATAATGGAACATAAACAGTCATTAAATTGAGCTTTCTACCACGGGAAACTTTAGCTGCTAACAATACTACCATTTTTAAAATTATCAGTACCATCAAACAATAAATAGAACACTGTTTTATGACTGAAAATGATAAATTTCAATAGTTGTAAAGAAACCACTCTGAAAATAATTGATGGCACTTTCATGGTTTTTAGAGCTTTCTGTATATTTTATATTTCTTTTTCCTAATAGCATCATTTTTAAGTGATGGCTGGGGATGCTGCTACATCCTACAATGCATCGGGCAGCCCTCACAGTGAGAATTATCAGGCCCCAAATTGTACGTTGACACACCCGAGGTTTGCAAAAGAAGTGGCATTATCTTTATTCATTCAGTCAGTAACTGACTGAATGCTAAGAATACAGAGTTAAATAAGACCTGGTTTCTGCCGCCAGCCCAGTGGCGTAGTGGTTAGGTTCACGTGCTTCACTTCGGTGGCCTAGGGTTCATGGGTTCAGATCCCGGGCGTGGACCTACACACCGCTTATCAAGCCATGCTGTGGCGGCGTCCCATATAAAGTGGAGGAAGACGGGCACGGATGTTAGCCCAGGGCCAATCTTCCTCAGCAAAAAGAGGAGGATTGGCAACGGATGTTAGCTCAGGGCTAATCTTCCTCGCAAAAAAAAATAATAATAATAAGACCTGGTTTCTGCCTTCAGAGAACTTTCAACCTTTTCAGAGTTTAGTGGAGAAAGCAGACAGAGAGCCCAGAATTAGAGAGTGGTGTGGTAAGTGCTAAAACAGAGCCCACAGAGAAAGGGCATCTGAATTGGATACAAAGGAGCATTCCTCTAGGGAACAGTTGATTTGAATTAATGAAATTTAATTAGGCAAAGCACATATTTATCAGTCAGAAAAAGAGAAGCATCTCCAGGTATTTCAGACAAAGAGAATCTAATATAGGGATTATTTTTACACAGTTGAGAAACAAAAGAGAAGACGGTGAAGAACTCAGATGAACCATAGCAGGAGGATGCTACCCTCCTAGGCTAGAGGGGTAAGGGAAGGGGTAGTACTGCTTGAGCCAGGCGCTGGTGCCACCAGCCAGGAGCTGGGACCCAGGAGTGGGGAGCTGCCCAGCAGGAGCTGGAGCCAAAGAGGAGACCCAGCAGCTTCTGGAAGTGCCACAGGAGCCCCAACAGAGAGGAACACCCTGTCCCCCTACATGCATCATTTCCCACTGGCCAGAAGCCATTTGTCACAGGATGCTGGGAATTGTGGTTCCCTGCAATACAAAGAGACAAAAACGGCCAGAGGACGACTCTGAGAGCAAGCAAGGGAGTACCCAAAAGCACAGCTGTGTGAGAAAGGGGCACTATAAGTAGTTCAGTATTGGCTGGAGCGAAAGGTGCTGTGTGCTCGGCTGAGATTCAACATCTTCTCGAGGTCCAAACGCAGCCAGTGACACTATATGAAGTGACACGACTCCATTTGCACTTTGGGAAGGACATGTGGCTAGGTTGGAGGTGAGTCAGACCAGAAGAGAGGAGACTTGTCAGGAAGCTAATGCAGTCGTCCTGGTGGAAGGTACTATATAGCTGGAAAAAAGGCCGTGGCAGCTACACTGAGCAAGGGTTGTCGAGATATGCAGAATCTCTTAGACTTGGTGACCGGTGAGACCTGGAAGGAAAGGAAGAGGTCTAGGATGACCCCCAGGTTCTAGCCAGTAGGTGGCAGTGCTCAAGGATGGGTAAGTCTCTCAGACCCACCCGTCCCCCGTGTCCTAATCTTTACAGTTAGGGGTAAGATGCTCCCTAAGGCAATATTCTACAGTGCTGTGATTCAATGATCTATACTTTCACTCCTTTAACATTTTAGATTTCAATATGTTTTCTTCCAGTGTCACATCTTCTATAATTTACGCGAATGTATTACAAAAACCTTCTTGTTTGTACATTTAACCTGGTATATATTCCTGAATTTCAAAATCAAGTATAAGTTCTTATCTAAAAATTACTGGTCATAGTTTTCAGAGAGTTCTCATTATGACTAAAAAGGAGTGTTCTATTCTAAAGTTCATACACCACAGAATCCAGCTTGTAGACAATGGATTGCACAATATTCCCTCTAAAATTCTTTCTTGTAGTTCTGTTCATAAATATCCCTGGCAGAGCTCCCACAATTACAAGACTTGCTACAAAACCACTGATTGAATTGCAACCCTTGTTAGTTAATAGAGGTCAAAGTATTAGTTCTAAATAATGCAACTTGGTATGTTTCTCGGAAATTCCAGGAAAAGCTTTTTTCCGTGATTTTCAGTTTCATTCCAAGCAGCACACAACAATCACGTTGTTCAGCTGTGTGAAGGAAATAGAAAGTCAGTGGTCTTTTAAAAGCATGTTGCCCCAATTAGAAACTCAGATTTTCTGCATATATTTTACTGGATCTCTATCCTAAAACTTAGAAAAGTTTTAAGTAAATACTTAGACTTTTTAGTGTTGTAAAAATTTAAACATCTGCACATTGGAAAAATAATGGTAGTATATAAAGATGAATTGTTACCTTGGTACAGATATTGACAAGGCAGATAACTGGTACAATTTCACCTCAAGATAAACTTAAAAAATCTGTGTGTGTGAAGCACACAGTTCATACTCACAAATAATTCAGTCTTGTTCTGAAGGCAGCCATATAAACCTATCATTATAATATTGGTAAAGCAATTTGGTGAAATGCCTGTAACTCACGTAAGGGGTTCAATTCATTTTAGGGGATCAGGAAGGAATTCCCAAAGGTAATACCTGCAGATGGCCTCAAAGTGTGAGACTAAGGGGGAGGTAGGCTTTTCTAAACCTGTTTTCACCTTAATTTCTACTACTACATTACACTGAGCCATCCTTCCAACTATATTGTTCTACCTAGTGTAGGGTGACCAGTCTTCCCAGTTTGCCAAGACCTTCTCCAGTTCCAGCCTTAAGAGTCCACATCCTGGAAAACACCTCACCCCTGGGCCAACTGGGGCAGGTGGTCACCCTAATTTACTGCCTTGCAATCATACTTATGTGCCTGACTCTTCCTTTGCTCATGCCAGTTTCCCATCTAGAATGGGCCATGACCTTGTCACTACCTTGAATTCATCATGGGGCCTACACAGACCCTTGTCCCCTGCAGAGGCTCATGAACTGATTGGTTGGTTGATATATTCATAAATGTCAGCACCTCTTATTTTATAGATGGCACTAAAGCACAGATTACTGAAATGACTTTACTCAAGATTAATGTGACAGTACTAAGTTTAGAACCTAGGCCTGGCCCCATGTCTTCCATAGAACATTCTCAAACTACTCAACATTAAATCAAGCACTTCCCTGTACTCCTTGAGCCCTTAGGATCAGCTTGACTGCTCCATCCTTGGTTATAAAAGGTCTTATAGTGCCCTCTAGTTGTGGTGTCGGTAAGCTGTCTTTGTCCAGATCACGCCTGCTCTTTTGTATCCAGTGCAGGTCACAACAAGAGGATTATTATTACATAATATGCAGTCAGTTGGTGCCTATGACTAGACTTGACTGTTTGATAAACTATCTGCTTCGTTTCAAAAATGTGAGAAGCTGAAACAATCACTATCCCCTGTCCCTCTCAGAGTAGTTGAGGGTGGACAGGTGATACTGAATATTGGACTCATTTTGCAACTGGTTATAGATTTCACATCCAGCTTCAGGGCTGGGACAATTCAAGATTCTGCTTATGTGGCTCATTGACATGCAACCCACAGCTCTCAGTTCCCCTAATTTCTCTATTAGAACATTAAAATACAGAGGGCATGTGGTAGCCTCATTAATCTTCTGATTAATGGAATTGGGTGATTGGACGTCAGAAAGGCCCCAGGGTGTCTAACTCTATGTAGCCTCCCTGGTCCCAGATGGAATCAATCCTTTAACTCTGACTCTCCATGGGAATCCCTACTTAGTGATGATGTAAGGGAAAATAAAAATGAACCATCAGAGAATTTGGAGAGTAGAATCAGATGAGACCTCTTTGCATGAGGTCACATTTTCTTCTGCGCTTGAGAGGGCTGAGCTAAATTGGGACCTAACCTCAAGGTCTTGATATAACTCTCTCCTTCTCCTCCTCTTCTGCCTTTAATATTGCTTTTGGAGGTAATGGCCTTGACTGGCCTCGGGAGGATTTCTGGGATTTTACCTCAGTCAGGTTGTGTCATGAACTTGGAGTCAGAGGCCTGGGTTCCTGTGCCAGCTCTGCCTCTCTCCTCGTTCGTTAGTGTGAAGCAGTGGAGAAGAGCATAGGCTTCAGAGGGGGCAGACCCCCAGACAAGTTACCTACCCTGTCCAAGTGCCCATTTAATTATCTATAAAATGAAGTCATTCTATTGACCTTGTAGTTTTGTATGAGTACTCAGTGGCATGTGTTTTTATAGGACTTAGAACGGGGGCCTGACATGTAGTAAGCACTTAATAAATGGTAGCCTTTTATGGTTATCACCACAATCCTTCCTCCCTTCCTTCATTCACTAATCATGTATTGAGAACAGGGGGGCTGTGACATTTAAGCTGGCCCTTGGGAAAGGTTAAGGAGAGCAACATTTTCACTTGGGAGAAAGAGCATGGACACAGGTGTGTGGTGGGCTTCAGGGCATGTGGGAGGAAGGAGGAAGGTGTGGTATTTGTTTAATTTTAATTTTCGTGTCTGAATTTCTAGTACTCCAGTATCATCCTCGTCTCTCCCCATTCCCTGGCCGTTAGAATCCTGTTGACAGACGCCCCTCAGTAATGTCGTTTCATTCACAAAGTCCGACCTCATGCCGTGTCTCTGTAGCACTTTGCAGCTGTCTCATTAGAGTTTTGGGGTATTTTGTAGACAATAAGCAGCCCAGAGCATCTTGGTCTCCATCATAACTCCTTGTACAAGTTCTTGCTTATGCTAAGCACTCAGTTTGCCTATTAGCTGTGCTAAATTTAGCTTAGGCTGACATTTCATTGTGATACATTTTGAAATAGTTGTTGGTTGGGTGTGGGTTTTTTTTTTTTTTTCCTTTGTATTTGGTAATTAAAATTCTCTTGTTTCAAATAAAGAGAAGACACAGTCTTGAATGATGCCTTTGCTTTTTCATTCCAGCAGGTTTTCAAAAGTTTTACTTAAGCTTCAGTGGACTCAAGAGTTTACTATGAATGCACAACCAATAATCATCTTTTTTTTTTAAGGAATGTATATTTGTATTCCCTCCTTTAATTTGTTGTGAAATGAATTAGAGAAAAAGGTCAATTTTTAACTTCACTTAAAATAGTTTTTATTTGATCAGCCCTGTCATGGGGCATGCTTTTTTTTTTCTATTAGCAATTCTTAAACAAAATAACTAGCCCCTGCTTGTAGAGGCTCTTCTGTGGGGGCAAATGGCTAAATCCCTGCTTTGTCTTCTGCTGCAGGCGTTGGGGACAACCGAGGAGCCTGATGGGCACAGCACGTGTGACAGCCAGGCCCGTGGCGGCCTCGGAGGTGAAGGGCTGCATGTGGGGCCGGGGGACACAGATGCGCACGTGGGTCTAAACACCCCTGCCCTGTGGCATCGGGCTCCCAGCCCTGAGAACATGACAACAGCCCAGAACGGCCATGGGCGAGTTGCTGCAGTCCCCTCTTCGGTCTCTGATCCTAAAGACCCCAAAATGGTGACTTACCCAGCGTATCAGAATGGGGGCTGCAGCAGCAGCCGCAGCAGCGATGCGGAAGCCCAGGAGGCCAGACTCAGCCCTGCCAAGCTCGTGCGCCTCTTCTCCGTGAGTCGGAGGAGGACGGGCGCCAACCCCGAAAGGCCCCGCTCCATGGTCCTGATGGGAAGTTCCTCCACTTGGAACGCCCTTGCCTCCTTTCGGAAAATGGGATCTTTTAAAAAATTGAAGTCTTCAGTCCTTCAAGGAATTCAGAACCGAGAGGGGTCAGAGGCGGCAAAGGAAGATGCCTCAGAACGTGACCTGGGAAAAGCCATCGCAAACGGTGCTGCAGTCGGAATCCAAGCGAGCAGGTGCCCTTCCTCGGGACAGGCGAGCGCCGCCCACAAGCCGGGGCCGGGGGCCGCGTCGGACTGCTCCGACCCCGAGGAGGCCGACGACGCCTTCCAGAGGAGCACCCACCGGTCCCGCAGCATCCGCCGCGCCTACGGCCTGGGCCGCATCAGCCTCCTGGACGCGGAGCAGCAGCAGGGGGCACACGTCCGGCCCCTGTCCCCAGTCACCCGGGAGCCCACGATGTGTGAGATTCTAGTGAAAGACTCTGAGAATAACAGCATCGTCTATAGGAGAAGCAAGAGCACGGACAACCTCAACTTTCTGAAGAAAAGCTCCTTCAAACGGAAGTCCACCTCTAATCTCGTGGACCTCAGGGTGGCGCCTGAAAAGCAAGCACCCCAAAGGACGCTAAGCAGCTCCTCTGCTGACTCCGAAAAGCGCGGTGGGTCAGAGAGAAGGACGAAACGCTGGAAGAGTCCCATCAAGGCCAAGGACTGGGACCGAGTCCTGCGCCTTGTGGGCACGGCCCCGGACGCGGCCTGGAGCAGGGAGAGCCGCAGGGGCGAGGCGCCGTGGGCCGGCGAGGCTGACCCGCGCCTGCGGCCGCGCAGCAGGCTGCACGACGACTACTCCCGCCGCGAGTCCTCCAGCGCCGAGCGCGAGCGCAGGCGGGGCGCCGCCCCTGCCCAGGGTCCCCACGTGGACGTGGAGAATGCCGTGTTTCCTCCTGAAGCCCAAGGCTCCCGGACGTCGGAAAGTGTCGGCCCCGGTGCTGGCAGCCCCTCGCCGAGCTCCATTGCCCAGGAAGGGTGGAGCAAAGACTCCGATGAACCACCGCTTGGCAGCCGGTTGACATTCGTACCCGAGCAGCCTCTCACTCCTCTACGGCCCACCACCCCCAAGCCCCCTAGCCCTCAGAGCCCAGGCGCAGGAAATGCCAAGTGTCCGAACAATCGCAGTGCGCTGTCCCTGAGTTCAGTGGACAGTGAAGAAAGGGGAGAGGGTCCTGCTCAGAAGGAGCAAGGTCCTCTGTTCTTCCAGGTTTCGGTGCCAGCCGCGTGTGACAAAAGCAGTGAGGACCGCAGTGCCGGTAGCCTCCCTCAGCTGAGCCGTGCTGGGACCGCAGGTCCAGAAGAAAAGGAGGAGGAGGTAAGGGCAGAGCGGGGACCTCCTGTCAGTGACCTGGTGCTGTGTGAAACATTCGCGTTACCCATTACGTTCTTTCTCTTTGTATTTTAAACTGTTTCCATATCCTTTCCAACAGAGTACATTTACATGAGATTTTTTTGTGTTGAGACCATTACATTTCTAAGTCTGTTTTATTTCCTAGGAATGAATTAGCAACATGCAGTTTGATACCTGTCAACCCCTGAGCGATGATGCTTCAAAATAATTTTTATGACAGTTATTGTACTTATTTTTAGAGTAGAACATAAGTATCTCATGAATTGAATCAATAACTGTTAAGGCTACAAGAGCAATGTTCTTTTCATATCCTGTCAAGCATCCACACAACTTTAGCGTATAATTTTCACTTCATAAATGCATTCAGTAACACTGCCTTACAGAGCTGAAAGATGAGGCAGCGCATCCATGTGTATATATTCAAATTATTCTTCGCATATATTCCTAGACTATTTTACAGGTATAAATTGGTGCTTACCATAGAGAATAATCCCCCAGCGGCTGTTCCTTCCCACTGATCCCTGGAGAGGACCTTGATTTTGTCTTAATGCCTACAGATGAATATTTGCTATTTACACAGCAACTTTTGTCAATTCAGAAGCCAGGACAGCCTCTGGACTGTCCATTTTTGACCTTTGCTGTAAGAGAGACTTAGAAAGTGAAACCTATTGCAGGTTGTCTTGAGGAGATGTAAATCATCCTCTAGGATCCCTGAACGGCCAGAGCAATGAACTGTTTGTGGATCTAGGTGTGTATGGAGACCTCAAGGCCGGTCTGTTTTCCAGAGGTCTTCTATATTGGTGACCGTTTTCTCATTTGCGTATTTCCAAAGAAGCCTTGTGGAACAGCTGTAAGGACACAGGACTAGTTGCCAGCCTTGGGAAGAAGTTCCAATTCTGCCGGCTCTCATTTGTTTAATTGGCCAAGGCCTGAACCAGTCTAGGCTTCACTCCTTCCTGGATGTTGAAATGAAGCTTAATTGCTTCCACCAAATACCCCAACCTGCCCCGCTGATGGTTTGGGAACCGACCAAGGAAAACAGATTTGCATAGGTCTAGAGGGCTCTTTATGTTAGAGGTGGGGATTTTATTTTAATAAAATTAGTGAAAAAAATGATTAAAATATTTTATTCCTCTGTGCATATTAAGTGAACATATGCAAGAATTAGTTTCTTAGTTACTTCCCAGGTTAATTTTGACCATTATGTAGGTTTCATGTATGTTTGCTATTCTTGGTTATGTATAATTTAATTTCTGTCCACAAGGGATCATGAAAGATAGAAAGCAGAAGGACACAAATTATTAAAAGTGCACCCATGTTGATAATTCTACAAATTTGCCTCAAGACATCACATTTTTTTTAAAAGGGAAGTATTTTTTTTTTTTTGAGGAAGAGGGGCCCTGAGCTAAAATCCATTGCCAATCTTCCTCCCTTTTTTCCTTTTTTTCTCCCGAAAGCCCCAATACATGGTTGTATGTCATAGTTGTACATCTTTCTAGATGCTCTGTGTGGGATGCCACCTCAGCATGGCTTGATGAGTGGCGCATAGGTCTGTGCCCAGGATCCAAGCCAGCAAACCCTGGGCCGCCCAAGCGGAATGTGCAAACTTAACCACGATGCCACCAGGCCAGCCCCAAGACATCACATTTTTAAGTTGCATTCATTTCCTCAATATTCTGATATAATACATCAACCTTCCTCTTGTTTTTTTAAAGTATATGTCAAAAGAAAAGTATAATGATGGTTTTGCCCAATTTGCATTTTATATATTGGTAATCTTCAATGTTAATTGCAGAGAAGTGCTTGTAAAATTAACCTGAAACCTCTTTTATTTTGACATTCAGAAATGAAATACAAAATGAAACAAAACAAACAAACAAAAAACCTTGCAGGGGCTGGCCCAGTGGTGCAAGCAGTTAAGTGTGTGCGTTCCACTGCGGTGGCCTGGGGTTCGCCGGTTCAGATCCTGGGCGCGCACCAACGCACTGCTTGTCAAGCCATGCTGTGGCGGCATCCCATATAAAGTGGAGGAAGATGGGCATAGATGTTAGCCCAGGGCCAGTCTTCCTCAGCAAAAAAAAAAACAGGAGGATTGGCAGATGTTAGCTCAGGGCCCATCTTCCTCACAAAAACAAAAACAAACAAAAAAAAACCTTGCAAAATGCAAGAATTCCAACTTTCATAGGTCCAAAGCAGTTTTTGTCTATTATATAGTATTACACAAAATTAAATTTGTCTTTACTATATTGTAATGTACAGTATATTTTTTGATTCGTTGATAGTACGGTTCTACTTATATGTTTAAAGCTAGTTTAAGCTGTGGTTATTGTTGAATATAAAAAGGTTGATGTAGAAAAAAGTTGAAATCTGTATATATTATGATATTTAAAATAAATATAATGCAATTTTCAATAACTGAGAATAATTTTTTTAGATTTAGAATCGTTTATTTGTAACATACCACTCTAAAAGTGACAAAATAATCTTTGAAAAACTGCAACAGTTTAACAAGATTGTGTATTACAGTGACGAAGAGTTGGGAAAATGCCAAGCTACCTTGATTTACACAGCACTGTAGAAAAATCACCTCATTAATGATACACTCCTGCCACCTAGTGGTAAACTTTGTTGTAAGAACAACCGTCTGTTGAATGGTGGAGGCTCTAAAATTGTTACTGAGTTTAAAATGCAGTTTAGGGCCTGGCCGGTGGTGTAGGGTTAGGTTCGCCCGCTCTACTTTGACAGCCCGGAGTTCGCAGGTTCAGATCATCCTGTGTGCAGACCTACATAGCGCTCATCAAACCATGCTGAGGCGGCATCCCACATACAAAATAGAGGAAGATTGGCACAGATGTTAGCTCAGGGCCAATCTTCCTCACCCAACACAAAAAGAATAACTGAAAATGCAGTTTAGCATTAACGCTTGTCGACAGTGCTATCTGTTCCCTTATAAATGTATAGGTACAGGGATTTAAAGTGTTACTGCTTGTTTTCCCACCAAGTCACACAATAACTCCTTTGGCTGAATTAGGTCACTAGGAAAGGGACCCTGTCCTTAGTCATGCAGTGTAGACTGCATAGTGTCGAAATATGCCTTAGATGGGGCTCTTTTAAATGATGAGAATCCATTGTAACTCCTTTACAGTGAGCTTTATTCTTTGGGTAAGTGTTTCTAGTCTGGTTGGGTTCCTGGCTCTGACGATTAAAAGACACCTACCACTGGGCACACTGTTGACGTTCACTTGGCCTCAGTCTTCTCAAGGGAAGACAGTGGAATAGCTTTGTCTGCCTTAGACGTTTCTAAGAACCAAGGAAATTATTAGTTAATAATATTGAACACTTAGCCTGGTGTTTAACTCTGGCTGTCACTGTGGGATGTTCACTGTCCATTTAGATGATTTTTCCATCCTAGATTGACCTGGCATCCTAAGACTTAGGCTGGTTTTCCCAAAACTGGTTTTTGACGTGCCACAGTGTTACAGTCTTGTGGAGGATTGCGAAATCTATATGTTCATTCAGTAATGCACCAAAGCAACTTTGTTGAGCACCTACCAGGTGTAAGACGCTCAGTTAGGGGTAGCTCTATAAGGAATAATCGGTGATGTACAGAGGTTATAGATGAGTTAGCATGTATCTAAATCATAATCGAGCTATGCAGAAAGGATTAAATCCCACAAAAGAGGTAAAACCATCATGCTGTGGGATTTCAGAAGAGTTGTAGTTCTTACTCATGTATCCAGTCAAGGAAGGCTGGATAAGGGTGATTGAGTCTGCTGTGAAGAAGATGAGATTTCTACAGGTAGTTATAGAGAGGAAAGCAGAGTATTTCAGTGGTCAGATGTACAGAGGTGTTATGTGATTTGAGAGAACAGGAAGTAACATAATTTGGTTTGGTGTGGGGGGATGATCCAAGTTAAGATGAAGTCATTAAGTCCAGACCATGGACACTCCTGAATTCCAGAGTAAAGAATCTGTACATTACTTGGTAAGCATGCAGAGTCATGGATATTTTTGAATAGAGAAGAGCCAGGTTCAGAACTGGGTTTTAGAGAAGTTAATCCACCATTGGTAAAGAAGAGAATTGGAAAGAAAGGTGACCAGAGGGAAAGCTATCAGAAATTTATTACCAAAGAGAGCTGAGAGGTAATAAGGCTCTGAAATGTGGGGGTGGAAATAGAATATGTGAGGAAGGAACAGGAGTGAATGAAACACATTATAAACGTGCCTTATCATTTGTTTATTGCCTGCCTGCTGTATGTCAGACATACACAAGAAAGAGTTAAAAAAAAAAAAAGCTTATTCTCATGGATTCACAGTCCAACTGGTAGACTGGAATGTTTACAAATAATTATGATATAGTGTGATAAGTGTTTCTAATGAGGAATGTACCCAATTCCTCATTCCTCATGGGAGCACCAAAGACAGAATTGTTAACTCTGGGTGAAGGGTGACATAATTGAGGAGGGACAATTGACTAGGGTCTTGAAGAAGAGTAGGATGGGGGACACATGGGGCAGCAGTCAAGGAGGAGCGGCAGGGCCTTCCAGGCCCACTGGAAGAGCAGGAGAGGAGGCAAGTACTGTGGACAGAGTCAGCCAGAGGAGTTCTCTGAGCTTCATTTTCCTCCCTTGTAAACTGCTCATAGTAAGAGTACCTACCCACCACATAGGGTTGTTGTGAAGGTTAATGAGGGAGTGCGTGTAGAGCACTTAGCACCAAGCTTTGCATAGAGTAAGTGTCCACAAAGGCTAATCTGTTGTGCTCAGGGAACTGGAAATTGCTCACCATAACTTCTGTGCAGGGTGGTTGGGTGGAGAACTGGGAGATTAGGTTGGAGAGATAGGTCTGCACGTAATTAGGAAGGTCCTTGCTAGGACCTACAGAGTTTGGACTTTGCCCTGCAGGCGTAGGAAGCCGGAGAGGTGTTCTGCCAGGGGCTGCAGAGGGGGACCAGCTACATGGAGAGGGCTGGGATGGGGGTGGCCCTCGGGAGAGGTGGTGTTCCTCAATAGTCTAGTCCAGAGGTGATGAGATCTATACTAAGACTATGGAAATGGAGAGAAGAGAATGGGCTCCAAAATGATTTTGCAGTTTATATTTTTAATTAGCATTTGAATGTTTTGGGGGAGAGAGAAGTCAGATGACGGGGCGATTGGGAGGAAACTGTTGTGTTGGGATCAATAATCAAACAAGCCACAAAAACAGTGGACTAGGGCTGAATTTAGGTCATTATCCTAGCCCTTCTGCTAACGTGACGGCACCTTGTGGGAAATCGCTTTCCTTTTCTGAGCCTCGGTTTACTTGAACACTCATTGCACTATACATTTTTATAAAGTGAAAACGATTTGAGTGCTTGACTGGGGGACATTAGTTCTGTAGAATACAAATTCTTGTTGCCCCCTGGGGTCGACTTGCCATGGCACTCCGTGCATGGTTCTCCAGTCCCTGTAAGTGGTGATGGTAGCTCTCTCGCCTCTCCACTGGCCCCATCCCCAGAATCACCATTTGCATTTTTGTTCCTGCCTCAGAAAGAGAAAAGAGGGGATTTTTGTGGCACCGAAAGGTACATTGTCACTAAAATGAAGCCTCCCTCCACCTTCTAGTACTGGAATAATCCAGCAGGTGAACAAGGGCTATGTTCGGGCCTATTTTCAATGTGAACTACAAATTCTGGAGTTTTATGATGATGAGGGACACTTCATACATCATGATAGCGCCAAGGTTCTGGTTTTTGTTTGATTTAATCAAAGATACAGATACATTACATAATTTTGACTCTTTGTAGATTGCTCAGACGTTACTTTTTAGGTTACTCAAATAGCTAGTTGAGAGATTTAAACAATTCTCCCGGAGGTTAGAAATTATCCACAGCTATTTCACAGAGCCATTCCTAGAACCAGAAAGATGAGGTTGCATATGTACAAGTAAATGTAGTGACCTTAAAAGTCTGCCCAAGATTTTTAAGGAGTTTTATTGAGGTATAATTTGCATAACGTAAAATTTTACCAATTATAAGTACACAGTTTGATGATTCTTAGGAATTCTATAGAGTTGTGCGGCTACCACCACAGTCAAGTTATAGAACACTTCCATTACCCCAAAAAGTTTCACCATGCCCTTTTGTGATCAATTCCTGCTCCCACTAAAGACCTAGACAACTACTGATCTGCTTTCTTCTTTATACTTTTTTTTAAGTGAGTAATTAAATGACTTTTAGTAAATTTATGGAGTTGTGCAGCCATCACCACTATCTAATTTTAAAGCATTTCCATCACCCCAGAAAGAAACCTCATGCCCATTGCAGTCACTCCCAGCTCCATCCCCAGCACCTGATCTACTTTTTGTGTCTAGAGATTTTACCTTTCTGGGCACTTCATAGAAATGGGATCATGTAATGTATGTTTTTTTGTGTTTGGCTTCTTTGACCTAGCATATTGTTTCCAGGGTTCATCATGTTGTAGTCCATATCAGTACTTCATTTATTTTTACGGCCAAATAATGCTCAGTGTATGGATATCCCACATTTTGTTTATCCATTTATCAGTTGATAGCTATTTGAGTTGTTTCCGACTTTTCGGCTATTACGAATAACGCTGCTATGAACACTTATGTACAAGTCTCGTCTGGACTTAGGTTTCCATTCTCTTGAGTAGATAACTAGGAGGTTAATTTCTGGGTCATATGGTCATTATGTGTTTAACCGTTTGAAGAACTGCCGCGCTGTTTTCTAAAACGGTTGTCCTCTTGTCGATTCCCACCAGCAATGTGTGACGGTTCCAGTTTCTTTGCATCCTTGTCAGTACTTGGTATTGTCAGTGCTCTGGATTCTAGCATCCAAGTGGGTATATGGTGGTATCTCATTTTGATTTTAATTAGCATTTCCCTAATGACTAATGATGATGAGCCTCTTTTCATGTGTTTGTTAGTCATTCATGTATCTTATTTGGTGAACTGTCTGTTCAACTCTTTTGCTCATAATTTTATTGCATTTTTTGTCTTGTTGAACAATAAGATTTCTTTATATATTCTGGATACAAGTCCTTTATCAGATATATGATTTGCAAATATTTTCTCACAGTCTCATGATTGACTTTTTGTTTTCTTAATGGTATCTTTTGAAGAGCGCAAGTTTCTAGTTTTGATGAAAATCCTATTACCAATTTTTTTCTTTTAGGGATTGTGCTTTTGGTGTTAGATCTAGGAAATCTTATTGCCTATCCCAAGATCACAAAGATTTTCTCCTATCTTGTCTTCCGGAAATTTTACAGTTTAGATCTTATGTTTAGGTATATGCTGCATGTTTAGTTGATTTTGTGTATACTGTGAGGAAGGTCTAGGTTCATTTTTTGTACATGGACATCCAGTTATCCCACCTCCCTTTGTGGAACTGCCCACAGTTTTTACACTACAGAGAATGTAAGTTCCCCCACACTGCACTGGGTTCTCCATTTTCTCTGACAAAGAAACTCTAGAATTTGAATCACAAGAATTGCAATTGCAGTTAGAAAGATTATTTTAAAATATGATATTATTTGTGCTTTTAAAAAATATTTTTCTAATGAATTTGACATTTTGTTACAGGGATATCTGCTATACTCTCCGTGTTTTATAATATTCCCTAAGTAGCGGTCCTGGGACGGACATTCATTCAACAGATATTTCCCCCCATGACGTGCACTTTCGTGTGTTGTGAGAAGAATTAATGTGCTTTCTATTAGTCATCTTTGTGCTAGCTTATGTTTAGTTTCTCCTAGGGTGTTTTTGGATTATTTATTTATTTATTTTCCTTTTTGCAGGAGAATTCCTAAAGAGAAAAAAGATCTCTTGCAAAAATATTATTAAATCATAAAAATGCAGGTTGTGAGTCTAAATGTGAAAGTGGCTTTTTACTTTAACAATTGGGTCAATATTTTCTACCTCACTCTTTTCTTTTCTTTTGTTTTGTTTGTTTTGTGAGGAAGATTAGCCCTGAGCTAACATCTGTTGCCAATCCTCCTCTTTTTGCTGAGGAAGACTGGCCCTGGGCTAACATCCGTGCCCATCTTCCTCTACTTTATATGGGACGCTGCCACAGCATGGCTTGACAAGCGGTGCGTCGGTGCGCACCCGGGATCCGAACCTGTGAACCCCAGGCCGCCAGCAGCGGAGCGTGCACACTTAACCACTGCGCCATGGGGCCGGCCCCTCTACCTCACTCTTTTCTAAAGAAGTTACTGCTTGCTCTGAAAAGGTTTATGCTTGTCATTACATAAACATATATTATTTTCCCAGTGGAAAGTTTCAAAGTATTTCTGAATGGGTGCTCAATGTTTGACAGGCTAGGGAACTTTATAAAGTTAAAAGGCTGCTTCTAAAATTATTTCTAAAAATGTAAAATCTAAAGAAAACAATAACATACACGTAATTCTTGAACTTGACAGTGTCTCATTTCTAGAACAGTTTCTCTCTAGTGAAGTGTCATCAGATGGGATTCTCCTGTTAAGAACAAGGTGAGGAGAGGGAGAACCGTACCTATGTACCTGAGCAAGAGCCTAGTTTTTATAGAAATTACCATAATAACCATTTGTAATCAAGTATAAGTGATATACTGTATCATATTAATGCTATGCATTTTAATTTTTCTAAAGTATATGAAATACTTAAATGAAATAATATGAGCCAATATCATAGTGTATTTATCAAAGTTTTAATATTTTCTCCTATTTAATGCCTGTTTTAATTTGTGGATAACAAAGACATAATAAGACCTTACTGAAGTTATAAAATACAGAAAAGTAGTGTCATTCTTTGGGAGAAATTTTACCTTGATGATTAAGAAGCTGATGACAGTATATATGTTTTTCCCCTGTTCTGTTTTTCTCATCTTCAGCTTTCTTGTAATAATTAAGATCAGAGAGAATCCGAGTTGGGAGTTACTCTCCAGTTGTCTTGGTGACGCGTGTTCATTTGGATGTATCTGCCACGATAATCGGAGGAATGCCGTAGGTTTAATTGGCAAGGCCATCAGTACAGATTGCCATATGTCACTGTATATGCTGGATGTTACCTATGTTTCTCCTACCACTGACAGTCTGGGGACAAAAGTACAATTTGGAATGCTCCGTTCCTTTGGAATGATCATAGTGAAGCTAAGGGGAGGACTTCCGGGAGTCACTGTTGGTGCAGGAATGGTGGAGGGGGCTCAGCTGGGTTGGAGAGGAAAGAGGTCTCACAGCTGGTGACTTCCTAGGAAACCTGCATCCACGCGGGTGCCAGCCATCGATGCCAACCTTGCTGAATGGTCGGGAGGCTCTGTGGTATAAAGTAGTTGGGCTTTGTAGTAGGGCTGCCTGGTCAAATCCTAGTTTTACTACTAACCAGCTGTATGTCCTTAAGAAAGACACTTGACCTCCTTAAGCTTCAATTTCTTTAAAAATGGAGATAATAGTACTTACCAGGATTAAATGAAATAATGCATATAAGATACTTAACACAGTGCCTGGAACATAGTAAATTCAATGAATGTTAGCTTTTATCATATTCATTGTTAACATTAAAATTGCTGCCTTTTGTCAGACACTTCAATACAGAACAGTTAAACTTCACAAGTTACTTCCAGTCTTCTAGCTGGAGTTTCTCAAAGTTTGGAATGAAGACCACTCAGGTTGTGAGCTAAAGGTGCAGATTCCTGAGCCCCACCTGAAGCTACTGAATTGGAACCACTAGGATCCAGACCCAGTAATCTGGACTTTTAACACACTCCCCAGGGAAATTATTTTTGCCACACTAAAGTTTGAGATCCGCCCTCCAGGCTGAGGATCCTCTAGGTATTAAGTATCCTGTGTTTCAGGCTTGGGCATTTCTCTTCCAGATCTACCCCAGAAACTCTTGATTTAGGAAAGAGAGGCATTCCTGAAAAAGTTAAAGATAGCTTATAATCCTATTTTTTTCATTTAACTTTATTATCAATTGGATATGAATTTCTGCAGAATACAAACAAAAATTCCCTTTGGCAAAAAGAATGAAATTAAAACTTTTCAAGCAAGAAATGGTGAAATAAAGCATTTGGTTTAAAATATGTTGAGAAGTGTGAGTAGCGATTGCTCAACCCGCTGCTGGAACTAGCATTTTACCAACTCATTTGGGAACTTTAAAAATGTAATCGTCTTTTATAAATAAAGTATCAGTAGTAATCTCTCACATTTATGTGATGCTTTTTCAGTTAATAAGGGTTCTTCACACGACTGTTGCATTTCTCACAGCCACCCTGTGAAGTAGGTCAGCATTTTTGGATTTGCTTTAAAAGAGGAGGAAAACGAGGCCTGAAAAGGTTAGAGGACCCTCCCAAGTCACACAGCTGGTGAGTGGCAGAGCTGGGCCTAGAGCCAGGTCTCAAAAAGGGGAAGGAGGCCCAGAAGCAGCATCTGCTTTGGGGTCTGGTATACGGACTTAGATCCCAACCACTTGCTAGTTTCTGATCTTTGGTGGAATCTTTTAATCTTTCATATCTATAAAACAGAATTTATAAGTATCTACTGCCCAGGGTTTTAAAATTAAGTGAGATGTGATCGATAAAGGCCGTATTTCAAATGCTGGTGTCATAGTCATGTGATCAATTTCCATTTCATTTTCTCTTTGACTCCACGTCTAGTGCTCTTGCCAGTGAACCTGGGCTCCTTCCTACCTCTCTTGGTCCCCACCCAAATCAGAGTCCTTGTTCTTGATTTTTTAGATGGGTTTTTGGCTGCTTGGAATGGGCTAGGTAGCTCAGCTAAGGGGCTTCAGTCCCCTTTCTGGCAGCTTCTTTTGGCACTTCACCTGATGGCACAGGAAGGAAAGCCCCCTTGGGCAGTAGAAGTGGTGTGACTCCAGGGCCAGAGCTCTGCCATTTCTAATAGGTTGGTGCCACAGGCTGGAGCCTTAAATACAGTTGTGACTAAGATAAAGTATTATAGCCCTATTCCCTAATATACAAGTTTTTGTATATTTATTTATAGCAAGGTTCCATTGTATATTTGGCTTTTATATTGTTACACTTTTTGTGGTATAAATTATTCATCTGTAACTCTCTTACTGCCAAGTTTTCATTAAACATATTCAAGACATTTTGCAGCAGTACACCCTAGATTCTCATATCCCTCGATGGAAATAAAAAAGAAAACACCACTGGTGCCATCTGTTTGTCTTGCCTTACCTTTGTGATTGTCCCTATGCAGACAGTCCGAGTGGCTCTTACTGAAGTGTTCTTGATGAATAGCAGATCTAATTTAGGGTCAGTGATTACTTGATTATGTCCATTGGCTGGACCCTTACAGTTTAAATGGGGAATGACACAATCTATTTATCATCAGTGAATATTGCTGAAAGAATCCAAATGAGTTGTGGTCATTACTTTCTCTGACTCTTCTGAGGTCTTTTTTCCAACTTCCCAATCACTATTGATTGCCTTCTCGTCATCTTTCCCAAGCTACTTTCTCCTTCCAATATAGTAAGGCTTCAAGCTTAAACAGAAATATAGAAAAGATATTTTTTGTAAGTCCTAAATCTTTCCTTTTACATTCTGTCGCCAACAGCGGGAACTTATGTGTTGGAAACGATCCATTATCTTGTTCCTCATGTGTCTGAGACTAAACAGGAAACCCTCAACACAGGATTGTTGATAATGGGGGAAAGAGAATCACAGTCAGTTTGTGTTCGGGTGGTATTTTATCAGAGATAAAATACATTTTAAGGTGGAATCATTAGGTAAATTTATTTCATAATATGATGGTTTTAAACTGTCTCTTTACTCTTCATGAGTCCAGGCATAAAACATACGACCTACAATTCTATTACTTTTCCCTACCTGAGCGTCAGCTCAGCGTGTGTTGCTGTTGACTTTGAGATGGTAGAATGGTTGGTTGGGTTTTTAGTTAAGCCCAGAGAATGGAATTCCCGTGAATGATTATTACGAAGGCCAAGGGAGGAAACCTTGCATGGTTTTTATTAAGTGTTTCTTTATGCTCATAGAACTGGGCTAACAGTATTAAATTAAGTGTTCTCATGAGCTTCAATATTTGCACTTTAATAGATTATCTATTCTGCCTGTAAAACAAATTACAAAGGCCATAGGCGCACACACTGTGTTTTAAGCATATTTTGTCGTCGGTTTACACGTGCAAGGACATCCGAGCTATCTAATGTCACCGCTGCACTCTCCTTTTACTAAAAGTGGGGTAAGAAGCATGAATTGTTCACATATTTTAAACAAAGGGCCTGAACCCAAGGGACAAGGCCACAGCTTTCCAGAGTATCATAGTTTCTTTTCTTTTCTTTTTTTCGAACTTTTATAAGTTACATAAAAATTATTGATGCATGTGTAATCCCATTCCATAATAATCAGAACAGCTTTTGGTTAGTCATTTGCGTTTCATTTGCTGTTGGAATCTCAACAACCACTGAAGATTCTTATAGTTTAAAACCTTACCTCTTAAAGCAGAGAGGCAGCACATTAGTAAGAGCATATCCTATCATTAATAGTTACTTTTGCCTGTGAAAAAGCCATGGAAGGAATAACCCAGTACTTTCCCATTTGTTTCTTGCTCAGGCCCTGTCCAGATCCAGGCTCAGTCCAAATCCGGGGCCTGAGAAGGGGAGGGACAAGTTGACAATGGTGTCTGTCCCTTCACGAGATGGTCCCTGAACTAGAGGAGATGTGAAGGGTGGGGTTGAGCCAGTCTGAACAGGCACCATTTTAATGTGGTCGTTAGTTATTTATCTTGTCATTTATTTATTTCAGAACTAAGTCAATGGCTGCCCCTCTCCTCTCCTCCTTAACTGGGGCGATTTTGCTGTTAAAGTGCCACCCCACCCCCCCATGTTGTTTGTTCCTTACCTAGCCTGAGTGTTGTAGGAAAAGATACACGAACTCCTGAAAGAGTTAGGGGAAGGAGAATTAGAACACCTGGGTGGTGGGAGGTCTCTTTCTGGTGCGCCTCTCGTTAGATGAGGATGATCCCCCCCACACACACACACCATTAAGGACTATAAAAGAGATGGCAACTTGGGAAAGAGGAAGATTATTCCACTACTTGTTCTAAAAATTAAGGACAAGAAACTCAATATGATTTGGTAAATGAAACAAAACCAACTCTATTTGAGTTCCATGTATGAACGGTTAAGGAAAAAGTTCCAGGCAATGAGAAGAGAATGGAACAGAACAGGGAAAAAGAATGAAGGTAAGAAAGATACGGGCTGTGGGAGGAGAACACCATAGAGGAAGAGTCAGAGAAAGATGTGCGTATGTGTGCACTGAGAGTGAAGACTGCAGACGCCGGAGAAGATAGCAAAGAGCAGCATGACCAGAAGTGGAGGCACGTGGGAGCGACAAGCACACGGAGGCTTCTGTGGAGCAACATCACACGGTCTAGGATTTGGGGAAGTTGCTGCTAAGGGTTTTTGCTGTAAACCATAAAACTATTTGGCATTTTTCTTACCTACAGCTGCAAATGGGGCTCATGTCTAGTGCTGGCCTTGCAAAGATGAAATTAGATGAAGTGCCTGCCCTCTCTCATGTGGCCCTTCATGAAATCCATTGCCTTCTCTGTGACTGGCTTCTCATCTCTAAAATGGGTACAATAATGTCTTCTTTACTTGTCTGAAAATACAGTTTTAGGTAGATGTTAAAGCAAGTTGATGAAAATTTAAGATTTATAGGTACAGACTTCTAGTTATAAGATAAATGAGTACTGGGGATGTAATGTATAACATGATGACTACAGTCAACACTGCTGTACGGTATTTTTGAAGGTTGCTAAGAGTATTTCCTAAAAGTTCTCATCACAAGGGAAAAAAAAACATTTTTTTCCTTTTTTTTGTGTATGTGTATCTATATGAGATGATGGATGTTAACTAAACCTACTGTGGTAATCATTTCACAATACATGTAAGTCAAGTCATTGTGTTATACACCTTAAACTTATATAGTGCTGTATGTCAATTATGTCTCAACAAAACTGAAAAAAAGATTTTTAAGTAAATGTAAAGTATTATCCTGTTAGTGTTAAAAGTAACCAAAAAAAGGGAAAAAATGTCATTAGGGCTCAAACTTTTCTATTTCTAAATATGTAAATATTTCCTCGTTCTTGCATTCAACTCCTCAAAATATGGTAGTTGATCTGGACTCTTAAGAGTTGCCTCCCTCCTTTAAAATCCTAGACGTATATTTACAACATGATCTCATTCTAAGGACTCTATAATCTAACTCCCATGCTAAAAAAGAACTATGCAGGGTCTTTTTTATTAAGACACATTAATTTTCATTTAGGGGAAATTAGGTAATGATGTGTAGCTCTGAATAGTGAGATGCTATTATTTTGATTTTATAATATATAAGGCCTAAAATTTCATTTTCTGGAGTTGGAGCACACCGCTGGTACTGTAGACTACTCTTAAGTAATATTATCTAATCTGGCAGCTTTTAACCTGCGTTCCTCCAAGGGCTCCATGGACAGAAATCAGGAAGTGGGGTTTTATTTTTATTTTCACTGTCCTCTAGCTAAAATGTAGCATTTCCTTCCGTTATGAATGTAGGCATCAAACCAGAGTGGTGGTAGCAGCACCTGTGATCTTGTCACCGTAGGAATCACAGATCTTTTTCACATCACACTACAGGTTTTTGATATCCTAAAATCGCTCTCATCCTCATCAGTACTTCGGAAGTGTGACAGTGTTAGACCTATCACTAGTCCTCTTAATTCATGTGTTACATATATTATTATTTCACAGTTCTGTTACTATTTTGACAATTGTATTTCAAAATAATCAGTTTCCTTTATAATCCCATCTATTTTATTTTATGCCCTTAAAAACATGATTCTAAGAAGGGGTCTCTGGGTCCCCAGCACTGTTATCAGACCTCTCATAACTGCCATGCCTTCTCCCCTTCCTCCAAGCAACTCTACAGCCAAGGGCAGGAAAACCTACAGAGTTCTGTTTTCCTTCTGTAAAAGTATACGCCAAGGATGCTATGCAGAGCGGAAACGAGAGAGATTTTGAAATCAGACAGACTGGGTGAACAATGGGCCCCTCCCCTTTCTGGCTCTATTGACGTGAGCAAGTAATTTATTTATTTTAGCCCCAATGTTGTAATCAGTAAAATGTGGCAAGTAGTACCTACCTCAGAGGGTGGTTGTGAAGATTAAATAAGGCAATATGTGCCTGGTATAGTTCTGGCATGTCCTAGGCATTCAGAAACCACAGCTTTCATTACTGTCATGACTGCAGTCCTCTGCAACATTAATTGTCAGGATGTTTTCCCTTCTCACCTCCAGCTTGGTGGCTATACCTGAATTCCCTGCCGTATCCAGGACTCTGATAACTGGGAAAACTGGGAGGCTTGCTTTTTGTGTTAATATGCATCTTCAGAACACCTTTGGCTTGTCCAGGGTAAATTCTCTTTGCTTTAGTTTTTTTTTTTCCCCCAGTCTTCACAAACCATCTTAATTTCCTTGCCTATAATATTTTCTTCTGAATTACCTTGCTGTGTTAGTTTCCCAGGGCTGCTATAACAAATGACCACAAACTGGGTGGCTCAAAACAGCAGGCATTTATTCTCTTTGTAGAGGCCTGAAGTCTGACATCGGGTGTGGCGGGGCCGCGCTCCCTCTGAGGCCTGGGGGACAGTCTGTTCTGGCCTCCTCCAGCTCTGGTGGGGCAGCAATCCTTGGGGCTCCTTGGCTTACCAACACATCACTCTGATCTTTGCCTCTGTCCTCACGTGACGCCCCCTCTGTTTTTTTATGTCCAAATTCCCTCTTCTTCTGGGCACGCTAGCCATTGGCTTAGGGCTTAATCCAGTATCACTTCATCTCGACTCGATTACGTCCAGAGACACCGTGTTTCCAATTAAGGTCGCATTCCCAGGTGCTGGGGGTTAGGACCTCAATATATCTTTTAGAGGGACACAGTTCCACCCCCAGCACTTGGTACTGCACCCTATACGCTTACTTTAAACCAAGCCTCTGAATGGATATGTGTGACATTGGGTTTTTTGTGCCAATCTTTCTTTTATCCTCAGGTTAATAATTTACTCGCACTGTGGTTTCAAAAAATGTTTTGAAGTATCTAACTGGAGGTAATAAGATCTGTCTTGGCTTTTTTACTTTTGAAAAGTAAAGAAAGGAATCTTGTATAGGAAGAAAAAATGTGGGAGCCCTGAATGGGAAAGTACTTAAAACTGTGCTGAGAAGCAAGAGGTAAAAGGGCAGCCACTCCACTGACAAGTCCGTTTACAAAGTTTACGACTTGGGTGTGAATTGGCCATTCAAGCCGAGAGAGGCCTGAGTGATGTGAAGTTCAGGCTGCTGGATGGTGAGAAGAAGCGGGACTGGGCAGAGCTCAGGCTCGGCCCCTTAGACCACTGCAGTGCTGCAAAGGCAGGAGAGAGTCCCAGAGCATGGACGTGGTCAACTGCGTGTTCCTTCAGTGTGTCTGTGGGCCGCCGCTGCCTGTAGCAGAGTCCGGGGTAGGTGTCGGCTGGTTGGAGAGTGTTGTTTGTTGGTGCTGGGTGTTTGTATTTCCAGGTGTAATCACAGACTCCGTTCCCTGGAAGGAACCTAGGTCGTATTTCGGAAGTTCGTAAACTTTGCTAAAAGAAGATTCAGTTTTAGAATATGCGTCAGAGTTCAAATTTGTTTCACAAGGAATGTAAGTCTCTCTGGTTAAGCATAACTGTTTGAATGTGAGCTTAAATCTGAGGGATTTTACGCCCCTCCCTCCCGCCTTCTGTACTGTTGCCACGAGTAAAATGGACATTTCATTCTTATATATTATTCTGGAATTTTTGCAATTCCCAGAACATTCGGTACCACTAAGGGGGTGTTTTCTCCTTTTATATCTTCAGTGGGAGTGTGTAAATACTTAAAGTGGGATTACAGTGGGTTGTCCATGCCCCCTGCGCGGAACGGGAGCCGACGTGGAAGCACAGTGTGTTCAAGGAGCCGTCCTGCGCCGTCTCCCGCTTTGCGCACCTTCCTCACCACCCTCCGTCACTTCCTGGACTGGCTTTGGTCTCAGGAGGATTTGTTGCTTGAACAACTGAGACAACTGCTTGTTTTCCTAAACCTGTTTCCTTATTTTCTTTTCGCGATCAGTTAGGAAAAGCAGGCTGCATCTTGCATAAGTGCAGGGGAAAAAAAACAAAAACTGCACGTAGATTGTGACCAGACTACTCTTTGCCTGTAATTCCGTTGTACTTCTGTTTTTCTGACACGTTGTTTCTGAATCTTTTGATCACAGAGTGATAATGTAAATGGGTTTATTCTCATTGTGTGCTTAAGTTGTCTGTGCCATTTGATTTAGTAAAACGATCTATAATAGTCTGTTTTTCATACGTAATACAAAAAATAATATTAACTTTTCCATGATTTCTATCATGGTGGTGTCAGAGAGGAAGTTTTATCACTTTGCCTCTACCCTCTTAGGTTAACTTTTTGGACAAAAGACAGATTTTTATTCATGTAAGTGGGAGTTCACAGAAAAATGTGACTGGAGGCAGTGGTTAGAATTGGGGGCTTATATACCATCTTTATAGGGGAAGGGGAGGTGGAGAAGGGCACTCATGGGAAAATGGGTGACTTTCAGGGAAAATAAATGGGCCTGTAGAAGAAGAGATGGGAGAGATGAGTTTTATGACAATGTCTGTTTAGGTGAGGGCTTCTCCTCTGGGGTGACATGTCAGTCTTCCCTGGTTGGAAGGCAGAGAATCCTATCCCAAGGGAGCGGATTTATGATAACTGAGTTCTTTTGGGAGGCTCTGCTTTCAGGCAGAAAAGGGAGTTCAGAAAAAAAGCCTATTCTTAAATGCCTTCAGCTCAAAACAGTTTTTGTGCCACAATGGTGTGTTCTGGACGCCTTCAGTGGTGACTTGAATTAAAGATAGCATTCCAGGCAGTGAGAATGAGTAGACAGGGGCCGGCCCCGTGGCTTAGCGGTTAAGTGCATGCTCTCTGCTGCTGGCGGCCCGGGTTCGGATCCTGGCAGCACACCCACCCACCGCTTGTCAGGCCATGCTGTGGCGGCGTCCCACATAAAGTGGAGCAAGATCGGCATGGATGTTAGCTCAGGGCCAGTCTTACTCAGCAAAAAGAGGAGGATTGGCATGGATGTTAGCTCAGGGCTGATCTTCCTCACAAAAAAAAAAAAAAAGAATCAGTAGACAGAGAGCTAAGTAGTGACAGCTAGAACCCATTTTCTTTTGAGCAGAGGTCACTTGGTATCGTGGGGAAATTTTCTGGTGTTATGGGAACAGAAATTCTGAGGCCCACATTTCAGTGTCTCGGCTGCTGCTAATTGGCTGTGTGGCCCTGGGCAAGTCACTTCGATTCTCTAGGTCTCAGCTTTCTTGATTTGAAAAATGATGGGCTGGAGTGGGATGGAGTGGAGTATCTGTAAATCCCTTCCTGTTTCCTTTGCTCTTCATCAGATTTGTCGTAGTATATGATCTTAAGGAACCTTCAGGCACATCAGGTTGGAAATTATGGGACTTGCATTTCGGATCTCAGTTGTCACTGATTGGCAAGAGGTGGGACTTGTTGGGCCAGTCCGTCCTCATGGTGGGGCTGGGTTGCCCAGGGCTACATGGCCTGCTCTCCCTGCCCTGCAGTCACATGACTCTTGTCTGATTATTGTAGTTGTCCTCCCTGTGCCCACTTCTGTTTTTATTGTTCTTTTATTTTTAAATAATCTATAGGGATGGAGGAACGGAAGGCACCCAGGCCTGGCTCACAGGCACGGACTTGTGTCTGCTGCATACTTTTGCTGATCCCTCTCTCTGCTCCCTCCGGTGGAGCTCTGCAACAGCCCTCCCCTGGGCCCAGACTTGGGGGTCTGCTGAGATGGAGGTTATCTCTAGGCAGTGCTGACCCCTGAACCAGGGGAGGTTATTCTATGGCACTGCTTTTTAAGAGCAATAATTAACCATGGCTGATAAGGGCTATCTTACTTCCTATTGTTGGATTTCATCCTCACAAGGACGTATTATTCCCCAGGGAATGCTTGGAGAACTAAACCCACAGAAGTTCAGTAACTTGCGTGAGGTTACCGAGCTAGCTAGTGGCCCAGCCTGACTGCAACATAAGTCTGCCCATTTCCAAACTTCCTGGGTTTTTTCCTAGAGAAAGTTATTTGAAAAATTAGAAAGTATTGCCTAATTTAGGATCATAGACTCTCCAGCTGTGGGATTGTCTAGTCTGAAATCTGAGATCTTGAAAGGTTAGTTGTGATTTGTCCAAGCTCACAGCTGGTTAATAGCCTGATCTAGTTCTTTGAATCCTAGTTCAGTGCTCTCTCCATCAGAACTTAAGTTGAGTCATTGAATGTCAGACCCTAAGAGCCCAGACTTCTTAAAGCACCTTCTATTTTTAAACATTATTGAAAGAACATACCTTAGAGTAGCAACAATAGCATTGCACATTCATTTCTTCTACTGGCAGGCCTGCATTTCCTCCACGCTATTGTTATGTGTATTTGGTGACACCTACCATAGTTAAAAGTTCTTTCTATTAACTCACATAGTGCTGATTTTCTTAATATCTTTTATCATAGCTCATCATTGGTCACCAAACATCGCGATTTAAATTATGGTTTTAATTCAGTCACCAATTAAAGATAGATTTGCCTATTTTAATCCACATTTCAGTTATGTCTCTCTATTATACAAATAACTTTTAAAATAAACAAGTAAATCAAGAAAGCCTTGGGGCAGGGCTGAGGAAGGTGGGAGGGAATGTATACTTGTTCTTTTTTAATACCTTCCTGGATATTGGCCCTCATCTAACTTGTTCGCATTTGAAAAGGTTGTTACTGAGGAATCCTGGAGGCGGGGCTCATCACAGGAGGAAGAAAGGACTGAGGCTCAGAGGATCACCAGGAGGAGATGGGGTTCTGGGAGAAGGTCAAGGCCTCGACCGCTCTCCGATTATGGCCAGTTGGCCAGCCGAAGTTTGTCTATTCCTGAAGACTCAATTGCTGTAGACCCCCAGAAAGAGGACATTGTGGACGGTGACCACCAGCCACGCATGGCCTCCACGGACCCTGCAGACCGGAACCCTGCCGTAGGCTGCCCCAAAGGAAGCCGGAGAAGACGCCCCATCTCTGTGATAGGTGGGGTCAGCCTCTATGGGAACAGCCAGGCAGAGGAAATAGAGAATCTTCTAGCCCAAGTAAGACCTGATGTGCTTCTCCCAAAGCCAGAGAGCCCTCCAGCTTCCCGGCCTTTGTTCTCTGCTGCAAACTAAACAGAGGCCTGCTTTCCTTTCTCCTCTCTGCCTCCAGGATGGCGTCATCTGCTCCAGCCTTTCTTCCTGACTTTGTCTGAAAACACGCATGAATTAAAACTAACCGTCTGACGTTTGGATGCTTCTTACTAATCTTCTGCCTTTCCTGGTGTCTCGAGTTATATGTGACACTAGTTTGCTGTTTGTTCTAAATCATCTGAGATTTGAATGAGGGGAAAGTAGCAGTGCATATTTAGTGAGCCTTCTGCAAGAAGAAATTCTCGACAGAGAAAGTGTCCCCCGTTGTTAAAATGTAAAGATAAGAAGAAAATAAAGAAGAAATCAATTTTTTAGGAGATAAGGAAATAATTGTTTTCTATCATTTTCTTACTCTTTACATTGGAGTTGCAGCTTTGCAACTGCTTTGACAGTAGATTAACATCTTAATAATATTATTGCCTTAGTATATTTTAGTAATTCAACACGTATTTATCACTTGCCCAAAGAGCACTTTGAGGATACAAACATTTAAATGAAGGCCTGTTCAGGAGGAGTTTATATGATTTGGTGAGACTAATACCCAGCCATGGTCAAGGGTTCACAAAACAGTGTATGAGTAAGTGCCCCATTGCATTTTTTAAACTTGCTAGCTGATATCATAAATAACCCATAAAATTCTCTTAAAAGGGAAATTCTATATTGGTATTGGATTTTATGTTTCCATTCTCTCTGTAGAGCCCAGCACAGTGCCTTGTTTATAGCAAGCACTCAAAAACCTCTTGCATAATTGAATTAAACTGAATTGAATTCTTAAGGTAAAACCAAGTTAAGTTGAAGAACACCACGAACATTTTGTTGTGTTAAGATGCTATACGTGCTAGGAAATAATTCTCAACTAGAGCAAGCTGTAATCTATTCTATCTTGAAACACAGCATAGGGACGCTCTAAAGCACTTAGAAATTACTTCAGTCCAGAGCATCAGAAAAGAGTGCAGTAAGGGAACTTCCTGCACTGTAGCTCATTTAGGGAGTTGGGGGGAAAAATACTACGAAAACCTAAGAAAAGCGTGAACCAACATGGCCTTCGATGCAGTTAGAGGGACAGTTAATATGGAAAATCAAAAGAGCATATAGATGATGCTAAAGAGAACCCGGGGAGATTTGTGGAAACGCAACTCTTCTTTTAAACAAAGCCCAATGTGGTGTTAGTTTAGGTAAACAAGGCTTGTATTCCACAAACACTTACTTGGTGTCTGCGTGTGGATGAGTAAAAGGAGGCCCGAGCAGTGCCAGGCCGTGGTGTCACCCGGGCCGTGGTCTGTGGTGCTGCCCTTGCTTCCTCTGGAGGCTGCTGCTGGGACACGTCTCCCTACCCTTCTGACCCTGCCTCTGGTGAGAAAGCCACCACTTCCTACATCGGCTTCTCCTCTTCTTGGTCGCTTTGCTTTTAGAGTGTTACCTATTGGTATGTCACTGACAAATAAGATGGAATGTGATGCTGGGAGGTAAGAGCCATTGAGTTGATACTGGCTTTTTAAGATTTTAGAGGAATTAATTGCAGTTGAGCCTTGGTGCAGCCTGAAGCTTTTGACATGAGTTGGAGAGACCATTTCCCATCTGTGAGTAGCTTTGAGGTGAGAGTGCCGAGCTCCTCGCAGCTGTGTGTGTGAAGAGCTTGCAGGAGCTGCCACTTCCTGGCACCTTCTCACAGCCATTTGCTTTCCTTTTGTAGCCGGCAGCCAGGCCGCCCGTGCCCACTCACCAGGTGCCACCTTACAAAGCGGTTTCGGCCCGATTCCGGCCGCTCACCTTTTCCCAGAGCACACCCATTGGGCTGGACCGCGTGGGACGCCGGCGGCAGATGAGAGCATCCAACAGTGAGTCTCACGGGCCCTCCCTGGTCGGGGGTCTCTCCTTCCAGAAACTGCCTGGAATCCTTGATTTGACTTTCTAGTTAAGCCGAGGTGCCCAGTCGGTTGTGCGCCTTCCTGCCTGTCTTGGCCAAGGTGTTGTTTGCCTGGTACTGAGGAAGGCTCATCCCAGGAGCTACTCTTGCAGGCTTGGGTTCGTCTTCAGCTGTCCAGGGTGGGTGCTCTGCGTCATCACAGTGATCCTAAGTTGAGAAGCTTGCTCTTCTCATAGTGTCTGTACCTAAATTTCTACGGGTGGAGATCTGATTACGAATGGAGTCCCAGGGATTTGCCTTAACCTTTTCAAAGCTCTTTCTGGAGGTTTGAGATTTACCAATACTGTTTGGAACACCAAAAACAAGTTTAATGTAGTAGTTAATATGCTATCATAGTACTTACCCAATAAATGCTTGTTGATTTGAATTAATACCACATGTTTGGGAATGACTTATAAATTCCTAACAAAGAAAATCTTTCCCTACACTAATGTTCATGTCACTGCCAGTCAGCTGGTTGGATAATGGCATGGCCGGGCACACACTAGACGAGGATAATAAGAGCTCACATCGACTGAGCACTTGCCGTGTGGCAGACACCGTCGTCCTGTGTGCTCTGGTGTATGGTCCTAACCACATGCTGTGGTGGATACTATTATTATCCTCATTTTATGGATGAGAAAGCCCAGGTATAAATAGCTGAACTGCCCTTGAGTCACTCACCCCGGAAGTGGCAGAAATGAGGTTTGAATCTACAGTCAAATAGAATTTTCAATACCATGGCCCATGTTTTTAACACAGAGCTATACTGACTGTAAAGAATTGCAGCTGACTATTAATGATTATAGCTTCAGTTGCTGGGTTTACTGTCTTACTTTTAAAAACGAATATCGTGTAGTGAGTGTGAGAGTGATGAACTGGGAGTTAGGAGGCCTGGCTTCTGATTCCAGCACTGCCGCTAACTCCAGGTGTGGGCATGATGGTGGTGACAGAAGCCATAAGAAGAGGTGAGATTTAAATAGTGTAGTTTCAAGAGACTTCTTCAAGAGAGAGGAGGAGGGGAAACAGAATGGGTTGGAGAAGGGAAAGAGAGCAAGTCGGTGTGGCCTCACTGGTCAGGGGAGGCGTTCTAAAGACAGAGGGTGAAGGGCCGGCCCCGTGGCTTGGTGGTTAAGTGAGCGCGCTCCACTGCTGGCGACCCGGGTTCGGATCCCGGGCGCGCACCGACGCGCTGCTTCTCCGGCCATGCTGAGGCCGCGTCCCACATACAGCAACTAGAAGGATGTGCAGCTATGACACACAACTATCTACTGGGGCTTTGGGGGGAAAAATAAATAAATAAAATCTTTAAAGACAGAGGGTGAAGACTGGTGACCAAGAATGGTGGCAAGGTCACTGATGGGTTCTGACACAGAAATTGTTGGAGAATGTCCTGGGAGGGCCATATGAAGTGGGAGGAGGTCAGAGAGTTGGTGCGTCGTGAGAACATGTTACCACCCCTACTTATTTTGTCTTGGTTTCTAACTCATGTCACATATATCAGGAGGAATCAAGGTTAGACTCTTCCGTCAAACAGGGTGAAAAGAGAGAGAAATTAGATGGCAGCTAGACGTTGAGGAAATTTGGGCCATCTCCTGCCTTTGTCGTCCTCTCAGCTGAGCAGGCTGGACGCCTTGGAATCATTGCACCCTCACCTTTGGAGTCACTGGGTCCCATCTGTTTGTCCTCAGGGTCACCTGCCTCTCAGGCTCCTTGACCCTACTCTCACGGCTGCCCCTCCCCCATCACGTCCTCCGGCCAGGCTTTCCTACACTCTCTGGTCAGACTTATTGTTCATGTTCAACTCTTACTTTGTTATTTCCTTGCAAACTTTCCCCATCATCAGTGGAATAAAGTCCCAGCTCCTTGAATGAGTTTACAGGTTTTTTTGAAGCCCCAGTCTAACCTTCCAAGTGTTTCTCTCACTTCTCCTGCCAGAGCTTACTGTTCAGCATCCCTTCACAGCTCCAGGCTTTCACATTCCCTCTGCTCCCTCTGCCTAGAATTTCCTTCCTTCACTGTACTATCTGTCAACATTCTTTCTATTCAGAATTCAAAACTCATGCTCTTGTATACCCTTGGTGACAAAGTAAATTCATTGTCATCCTTCTGCAAAGCAGTTTAGCCACCAGTCTAATGTTCATTCTCTCGGATCAGTCATGAGCTTCTGGTGATGTATTCTGAGAAAGTTATCCAAAAGGAGAAAAAAGCTTACACACACAAGATGTTCTTCACAACATTATTTGTGATAGCACAGAAGTTGAAGCAATGTCGTTCTCTGGGCACAGTGGACTGGTGAGTTGGAGTGTTATATTTTGTCAGCTACTTTCAAACAGTTTATAACATAATTAGGAAAACCATGTAACAACATGAAAAGTGACTGCTGTAGTTTTAAAGTGAGAAAAAAGTAGGAAATAAAATCATATGTGTCCTGTATTAGTTTGCTAGGGCTGCCATAACTAAGTACCGCAAACTGGGTGACTTAAACAACAGAAATTTATCTTCTCAGTTCTGGAAGTCAGGTGAAGGTGTTGGCAGGGTTGGTTCCCTCTGTCAGGCTCTCTCCTAGCTTCAGGGCCCGTGTGCCTTGGCATGTAGATGTATTGCCCTTATCTCTGTCTTCATCTTCACTTGATGTTCTCCATGTCGTATTGAATTAGGGCCCACCCTAATGATCTCATCTTAACTTGATCATCTACTAAGACCTTATTTCCAAATTCATTCACTGGTACTAGGGGTTAGGATTTCTGCATCTTTTGGGGGCACACAATTCCACCCATAATGTATACCATGATTGCAACCATATACAACATGTACACATATGGTCAAAGATTTAACAAGAATATGCAGAAATGAAGGTAGTGTGGTTAGGGTGGTAGGAATATAGATGATTTCTCTTCCAACCCTATGCACACATAAATAGCTTATTTCTGTGCTTTCTGTAAGTGTTTTGTTTTGTGTCGATGTTAGTGTTCTTTTGTTGAGAAGCAACAAAAACTAACTCTGACTAGCTTAAGTAAAAAGAATTTATTGGAAGGGCGTCAGGTGTTCCCAAAATTGATGGAATGGCTAGGAAACCAGCCTAGGAAATGGATGGCGGTCAGGGTTGGCCCTGGGAGCCAAGGAACCACATGGAAGGAGCCAAGGAAGGCATGTAGCAGGAAGACTGGCCATAGTGCCACCCCTGGGAATGAGTGAAGGCCAACTAACCCTCCTGTCCTTCTGTTACTCATTCAAGAGTCAAAGTCTCAGGATAGGGAGAATTTATGCCCTGATTTGTATCTCAGAGAGGAAGGACGGTTTGTGGGAGAAAAGGCAGAGGAAGAAAAACTGATTTGAAGGTTATTGCGTGAGTCCAGTTGAAAAACGATGGCAACAGTGACCATAAAAGACATCCATGTCTTCCTTGAGTGCTCATTTTCTCAGTACCCAAGGAGGCTAAAATGGCTAGCCTTGGTTCTAACTCAGTGGGGCCAGGGCTGTGAATCCCAGTGGAAGTACTTCTCTCTTGGAGGAATACATTCAGTTTTGACAGAGCAGAGTTACTGGATGGGAAGAGAATATTTTGCAAATATATTTTTAAGGAATCATAAGAAGCAGCCCCTGTGTTTACCCTTTGTTTCCAGACCCATATATTTTGGCTATGGGTGAACATCATTATGTCAGTCACATACCCCATCCAGGACAGCATCGCAACTTCAAGATGTGTCCCCAAGCTGCCTCATAACTTCATTTTCATTACGCCATTATTCTGTTTGGTATGATCCCATGTTTCTGGGTGATGGTAAACGAGATAAAGCTAGTGACACTCGTGGGCACTGGCCTGTCACCCCGTACTTCTGTCACTGGGGAGTCCTCGGGTAGAATCAGTGTTGTGTGATATGCCAGAACAGTGGATGAGGCCTTCAGCGAGATTCCAGCAGAAGTCTGACAGGTAAGGAAAACAAATCCAAATCTGGAATAAGTGTCTTTTCCAGTAAGGACAAATCATCTACCCCTCTATTATGAAAAGGATCCATTGTAATCAACTTTCCACAAGTAGCTGTCTGGTTCCTTCAAGGAACCATATCATTAACTTTGTTGAAGGGGACAGCCTGTAGTTTAACTCAGGCTTGGCATCCATTTCTGCCACCATGGCCTTTTTTTTTTTTTTAAACCCACTGAATAAGCATCAAGATGACTAGGAACAAAGATTGACATTTACAGAATGGAACATAATGTCCACACAATTATTAAGCAGCCTCTTTTGCAATAGGATTCACATGGGACACAATTAGACATTCACTTGGGACAGACTTTGAGTGTGTTCTGATGTATCTAATCATACTCCTTCCCCAAACCAGTCCATTACCCATTTTGTTCTTTCTAAATTCCTCCAAGCCATTCAACCAAGCTATTTGCTCCTAACCATGAATCCACACAAGCTAAATCCCTACTGACTCAGGCCGTCTGTCCTTTCAGGCAGAAAGGATTAGGAAGAGCGTTGCTTAGATTTGACTACCAGGGGATTTCCCTTTCCTGGGGGCACAGTTACCTTTTGGGAAGGCTAGAAGGAATGTGGTAATAGAGGGATGCCTACCCCAAGGTTACGTGGCTTCTGCATCATAAAGAGGCCTGGGTCTGGGAATCAGCTTAGATCTGGCAGCTGAGTGAGGGCCCTTGATTCATAATCGTAGTGATTCAAGTCAGGGAGATTTCCTACTACACGAATCAAGTAGTGCCTCAGTAGAGTTTCTCATCAGTTTTGTTCCTAGGAATCTGTAATAAGTTAAGCACAGCCAGAGATCTTGCAGATCAGACCATTCCAATGACCAAGCTGACCCTGCTGCCTAGTACAGATACTATGCCCACTTTACCTGTGACAGATGTCCCACCTGCATGGAGATCCTGGACTTCATTGCAACAGAAGCATCTTGCACCAGCTTCCCTTGCCTAGAGAGATTAGCAGTACATTGCTTATAAAAGTTGCTGCTACTTCCATCATGTCGTTTGGGAGCTATAGCCTGGGGGAGGATGAGTACATGATAGACCAGCTCCAGCCTTTCTCTCTTCCTGCCTTTGCACTCCGTCCTTTCCATATGCCAAGAGCTGGCCTCTCAGCTGCCTTAAGAGTGGGCCAGTACTGAGTCCTGGTTTACATCCCATCAAAGTTCTAGAATGACACTCAGCTTCATGAACTTATGTGTTCCATGCAAAATCTCTGATAGATGCCACCAAATGGATAAATTTGCTTTAATCTAAATCATGTTTGGTAAATGTAATGTGTGAACCTTGTTTCGATTCTGATACCAATAACCGAGTCATAAAATGATCATTTTTGAGACACGTGGGGAAATTTTCACATAGACTTAGTATTCAGTGAAGGAATTATTGTTAAACTTATTACTTAGGGTAATAATAGTGTAGTTATTTTTAAGTCTTTATTTGTTATGGGTACACACAAAAATATTTTTTGCATGAAATGATATATGTGACATTTGCTTTAAAATACTCCAAAAAGTTGTTGGGAAATATTGGAAGAAGAATTGGTAAAACATTGATAATTGTGGTTCATCATGTGATTTCTCTATTGTTGTGTTTGAAATTTTCTATAAAAAAAGCTTTTAAAAATAATGAAAGTATATTTCCTCCTCCCTGGTCAAGTGCTCTCAAAATCTCCAAATCAAGAAATGCCCACAACTAAATTTTTCTCAAAAGGTAGAAATTTGAATATTAGCAATTTAATTTTTTTTAACAAATGAAGACCTATTCCTTTTAGGTCAAGTGAGCTCTCCCTTCTCAGAACTTTGCAGCACTGTGCTGTGCCCTTTTCTAGCACTTGTCATTTCTCTCTTGCTTTATTTACACTACTTGTCTTATGTCCTTGTAGCCCGTAGTCTGTGAAGGAAGGTCACGTGGAGCAGTCCTCAATTAACGTTTATCGACTGCACGGGTGTGGTATTGAAAGCATAGAATCCGGATCATGAATCACAGTGGCACTTATAAGTGCTTTTCTAAAGTTCATGGATGGGAGGCCACCAGCCTATAAAAACCCTATTACTTTATTGGTGATGGTGTTGGTGGCCCTCCCTTTTCCCTGAGTCTTAGCAACCGGGCCTGCCCTGTGATAACTTTTTCTCGGGGAATTATCTTTGCTGCCTTTTACTTTCCTCTTCTATGAAGCTTTTCTCTTACATCCAAGGCCACACACTCCATCACAGCCTGCCCACACTCCAGATTTTCCCATGCTTACTTCTGGTTCCTGCCATACTTCTTCCCTTAACTAGTCTGTCTATTGTGTCAGAAGTCAAATTTGATCACTTTTCAAAATTCTTATTGTTTCTACTCATCTCACTCATCAAGTTCAGATTAGTTTGCTCGTGTGATATAAACCAAGTGGTTATCTTAATTGTCTCCCAGAAAGGAGAACATCCAGTTTCCTTAGCTATCACACTTGAGTGGAATCTTTATGGGTCACAAGCAAAGGACTAAAGCATGACATTGAAGTCAGTAGATTTGGGTATGCCATTTACTTTTTTTTTTTTCCCTTTTTCTCCCCAAAGCCCCAGTAGATAGTTGTATGTCATAGTTGCACATCCTTCTAGTTGCTGTATGTGGGACGCAGCCTCAGCATGGCCGCACAAGCGGTGCGTCGGTGCGCACCCAGGATCTGAACCCAGGCCGCCAGTAGCTGAGCACGCGCACTTAACCGCTAAGCCACAGGCTGGCCCTGGGTATGCCATTTAAAATACATCCATTTGTGGGGCCGGCCTGGTGGCGCAAGTGGTTGGGTGTGCACGCTCCGCTACGGCAGCGGCCCAGGGTTCGCCGGTTTGGATCCTGGGCGCGCACCGACACACTGCTTGGCAAGCCATGCTGTGGCAGTGTCCCATATAACATGGAGGAAGATGGGCATGGATGTTAGCCCAGGGCCAGTCTTCCTCAGCACAAAAAGAGGAGGATTGGCAGAAGTTAGCACAGGGCTGATCTCCTCTCAAAAAAAAAAAAAACACATCCATTTGTTATATTTTTTGAAAGCCTATTAGTAACCAATGAGCACTATATTATTTTGTAATAATGCCAGACAACAGAGTAGAGAAAACGACAAGATTAGACATTAACAACTAAATATAAAAAATAGAGAAAATGATTTTCTGAGGAGATAAACATAATGAGTTGACTTGATTAGACTTTTTTATGGCTTTTAAAAATATTTCTGAATTATTCAAATTATTGCTTAATTTGATTTTTTTAAAATTTTTACATCAATTTCTTGTGAATATGGTCACATTTTTCAAGCTGGGAAAGAGAATCAAATTAAGCAAGTCTGGCCCTCTAGTGACCTAGGCCAGCAGTGCTCAGTCTTCGGCGGAATGATGTAATAATTTAAGTTGCTAACAATAGGGTTATAAACTCTAAATCATAACCACCTATCCACATTTTTCATTAGGAAACAACCAAAAAATCCCATCCTTAACGGCATGATATGTATAAAGAACATCTTGATCTACAAAGGACCAAATAAGGCAAATTATATGCTGGCCACCCTATCTATGAAACACATGGGAGCTGGCCAATGACTGGTGAAGGGAGGAACTATTTTGAAAACCTATTCTGGGGTTTTAAAAATTCCCAGTTCTGCTGTCAATGAGAAAGCAAGTAAAAAATATTATAGACTGCACTCAAGTTGATAATTGATTTTACCAGGGTCTACCACTAGAATACAAAGTTAGAGATAAGTGTGAGGAAGAAGATAACTTAGAAATTTCCAAAATAAATTAACACTCCGTGATAAGAAAGCCAACATACTGCATTTTCCTTTTGCCACAAGAACAAATTAAGGACTATTTTAGAGAAACATTCAACTCTAAAAATGGTGATGGCAATAGTGTCTACTACCTAATAACTTCCTGCCCCTGCAACAAATATTGCTATTCTTCCGATACACATATCCACGTGGATAAACTTGTCAGGAGACCGAAACTAGAGCGGCTTGTTGTAAACTCAGTTACCATCTTCTGGGATAGACCCACTGGCCCTGACAGTCTGGACATAGTTTTAATAAATGCTTGCAAACTGCCGGTAGGCATTGGCTTCTGCCCAACGTCTTAAAACGTGTGTCAGTCCCATCTGTGACTTCTCCGCGCGGAGGTGGGTGCTGGTGCCTGCGGGAGTAGCGGCGAGACTCTAGGGGTCCTTAGTAGGTGATCCGCGGGGGTGAACCCCGTGGGAACACCGGGAGCCCTCTTTGCTGAATCGATGATAATGCGAAAGGCCCAAGCAGAGACGACAGGACTTGGCAACCTCCTAGGGGATCTTCGGAGAACTCTTCTTAAGTCGAGGCCAGCACAGTCTGGCCTGTGCCCAGCCAGGCCGATCCAGTCCTGGAACCTCCGCCCACGTGGCCATGCATGCAGGGCGCTGTCCCCCTACGCCACCCCCGTGACGGCCACCGGCACAACAGCCAACCCCACGACTGCCACCCCACAAAGGCCCACAGACCTTACTTGCTTTCATTTGGTAAAGATTTTCTATACAGAGTTAAGATTGGTTTGTCTAAAGGAAAAAAAAAGTGTACCAGGACATTTTGTTCACTGTTTTTAAAACCCACTAGTTTGAAAGTACAGTTGGGAGTTGTCACTCAGGGGTGACATTCTTCCCGTGTCTATAACTGCTGTTTCTTCAGTTTGATTTTATACTGAAATGTATTTGCTCAGAAACGGAAAAGATTTTCTTATGTATGTATTTATTTACGTTTCCTCATTTAGGAACTAGTATTGGTTGTAAAAGCAAGTTCATTCAACCTCTTTATGAAGTTGATAAGCTGAATGTTATTGAGAACTGATAAAATGATTAGGACATAATTAAGCAGTGGTATTTCAGGAAATGTCCACGGTGCTCTAAAACCTTTCTGAGTTGGTCTTTGGTTTATGAGATACCTCATTTGTATCGATCCGTTTAACAAATATATGTGATGTTGCATAATATATATGTGCCTTGTTGTAAGTGAGGCCCTGTGCTAGAGGCTGGATGGTCATGAGGAAACCAGAGACGGTTCTCACAGCACCTCTAGTGTGGTATACAGATGTGTAGAGCCATTGTAGCAGTAAAGAAGTTAAGTGTAAACGGAGAGTGTGCACATCAGATCCTGGGAGTCCCGAGACTTCCCGACCAAAATAACATCAAGGATGCATGTGAAGGATGAATGGGAGTTAGATTAAGTTCGTTGGTAGGGGAGGGTGTATTCCAGGCTGAGGGAACAGCATGTGCAGAGGGTGGAAGCCAGAGAAAGGAGAGCACATTTAAGAAACTGAGGTTAGGGTTGCCCAACAGAAACTTTCTTAACCCGTCCACAAGCTTGTCAGATGAAAGACGTCCTCCACATGCAGACTGATGGCTAGGGCAGTGGAGTGCTGGCTCTAGCAGGCTGCTCACTCACTACGCTCTCATTGCTGGAGTTGTGTCTTTACCGGGAGTCAAGGGCCTGACTCCAAACCTGTTTATGGCAGTTGTATTTATTGTTACAATTATGGGACTTATTTAGATACATAAACAAATGAAGTGTAAATATGAAAGTAAAAAGAGACTCGCGTCTTTGAAAACTAAATCGAATACTTTGGAGAGACTCAGTAAAGAAGAATTGCTGAAAAATTATTTTCTGTCAAATTAGATAAGAATTGACAGCCGTGAAAAATGGAAAAATCAAAGAATCTGTACTTAGAATGCTTCACAATTGTCTCTGGTTATTACCGTACTTCAGAATACAGTACTGGAAATCATAGTTGACACATTCTTGGTGTGACCTGGAATTCTGGAATGCAGAGTTCCAGTCAGATAATCATAACGAAGACCTCTGGTCCTACATGATAACAAAGATGAATTAATTGCACCTTTGTATGTTTTAGGTTAAAATGTTTATGGCACAGATGCATGCATCGTTATTTCTGATTTGGGGCTTTTAGGCAGCCTGATTGCTCCTGGTGGGGGAGACCCCGTGGCTTTAGCAGGATGAAGGTGAGGGGAAGGGCTGAAGGGTTGAGAGGCGGGTCTAGACTAGAGATCTGACTACTAGAGGTAAGAAGGAGCCTGCCCATCCAAGGCCTCCTGATACGGGGATTAGACTTTATCCTGGGGGCAACTAGGACCACAGAAGGGTTTAAGTGGTGTGAGAAGATCAGATTTGCATTTTAGAGGGATCCCTGGCTAGATTGTGGACCCACCTGGAGACAGGAGGAGTCTGTTGCTTAATCAAAGGTGCAGAGCTCTGAACTAGGAACATGATGGTAGTTCTGGAGAAATGAAAACTTGGAGGTCAAGCTAATTGTCTGGATGTTTTGTGTGCTGACACCCAGATCCTAGGTGATGGGGAGCACAGGAGAAGAGCACACAAAAGGAGGGCTTGGTTCCATTCCAGGCATGTTGAGCTGAAGGCACAGGTGGGACAAGGAGGTAGAGATCCCATCACCACACCCTTGATCATAGGGGTCTTCACATTGAGGAGGAGGACCTAGGCTAGAGGCGAAGATTTGGGAGTCATCAGCAAATGGAGGGTTGTCGTTAAAGCTACAAGAAGGAATATTATCATCCGGGGTGTGTGTGAAAAATGAGAAGAGGATCAACAGCGTTTGGGGACCAGTAAAGGAAAAGAAATCCACGAAGCTAGAAAGGCAGTAGCCAGACAGGTAAGTGGTGTCCCAGACGTCAGAGGAAGCCCAGCTTCAGGGAGGGAGTGGTAAACAGTGTCATATGTGACCAGTGTCAGGTCAGGCACTCTGAAAAATTGCTGTTGCTTTTAGTGGCAAGGAGGAACTTGTTGGCCTTGACCAAAGCAGTATCAGTTCACCTGGAGGGCAGAGCCAGGAGGCAGTGGAAGGTGGCTGCAAGGTTGGCTGGTGAGGGTGGCGGTCAGGACCTTAAGTTTTGGTACGGAGGTATTTTATGTATGTTGTTTATCTGTGTTGGTTTTCTGATTTTATAGCTGAAAATTTCCCATAAATGCTAAGACTAATTAAAAATGATTTATTTTCCTACCATGTTAAAAATTATTTTGGCTGTATGTTACAGTATCTGAAAGCTCATTAATATGAATGTGTCAGTGTTTATTTTTACTAAATATTTTTGAAAGAAATTGTAATGTTAAATATACATCAGAAAGTTCCATTCTTTGCTTTGGAGTTATGATGTACCCCAGTTAAGGAAGTGGGAGAAATTTAATCATAAGGGTTTATGCCATTTCAATTTGGATTTTTTTGTTCTTGTTTTTGGTGAGGAAGATTAGCCCTAAGCTAACATCTGTTGCCAATCCTCCTCTTTTTGCTGAGGAAGATTGGCCCTGGGCTAATATCCGTGCCCATCTTCCTCTACTTTATATGGGATGCCTCCACGGCATGGTTTGATGAGTGGTGCATAGGTCCACGCCCAGGATCCGAACCCAGAAACCCCAGGCCGCCGAAGGGGAGCGCGTGCACTTAACCACTACACCACCAGGCCAGCCCCTCAACTTTGATTTTTTTAATTAAATAAATTGTAAAAAATTACTGAAGCATTTTTTTGAAAAGTCTTGCATTGAAGTTACTTTATTAAAACACTTTAGATTTATTTTTTACTTGGTCAAAACAAAGAAAATAGATTTTTTTCCTCTGCCTTAGTTTTTTTTGTTGTTGATTCTACTTGTAATTTGTTGGAAACAACAAATTTACTCACTGATAGTTTGATTAAAAACAGATCCAACACATTTCTGTTTTTCCTTAGTATGATCTAGATAGAGTAAGGCATTTAGAATTCCTGATAGCTAGACCTAATGAATCACAAAATGAAGGGGACTCATCCAGTTATTCTGGCATCGTTCTATTCTACTTATTGTTATGAAAGTTGATTTTCTTATTAACAAACCTCTGGGTCAGAACAACAGTTGAACCCCTATCCTTTATTGACTAGCTGTGACCTTGGGCAAGTTACTTAGCCTCAAAGTCTTCATGTCCTCTTCTGTCATAGGAAGTATTAATGTTATCTTCCCCACACATGTGACAAGGCCCTGGTGCACAGTGAGCATGCAGTAAATATCAGCTGTCGTTATTGCAGAGAACTAATGGGAAGCATTAATGACACAGGAGACAAGCGTAGTGATGAGCAGTGAGCCATGCATGTTTACAGCTAGAGTTCTGAGTTACTTATTTAACTGCGCTAACCAGCAGTTTAACCTTAGACAAGTCACTTAATCTAATGAGTAAAGTCCTAGAGCACCAGGAGTCTATATGGAACAGTATTCTGTTTAATTATTATCCAAATATAGGTTAAACGAATTTAAAATGCGTACACTCAGGTTATTAGGAAAAAAAAGAAACTTGACTAACTCTTTTCTGTTGATTCTCTTGACCCAAAATTTCAGGCATTATCTAAGGATTTTCCAAAGTCTTACCCAGAGACTCCACTAAATTTTTTGTTAAAGAAAAAAAGAAAAGCAATAGCAGGTGTTGGGCGTGTATGTGATGCCTTGAAATTATTTTAACCACACTGTAAAACCTTCTGGTCTCATCTCTTATTGTTTGGATTATCTCTTTCTGCGTCTTCTTTTCAAAAATTTTCTTTTAATAATGTGTCAGAGAGAAAATATAGAATCAGATCTTACTTGCTCAGCACCTGTTGAGAGTGGTAGTAACAGCATTCTTGGGAAAGCTTGCTGAAGTATTGGTGACGTAAAGTTTTGATTGTTAGGTGTGGGTGTCATGTGTCTGCTCTAGTTCTCTCCGCCCCGCCCCCTTCATGCTTTATACTCTGATACCAAGGCACACTGGGCGCTGGTGTGTTTATTTGTGAAACAAGATGATTCAGGTTGCTTGTCTTTAGGCAAGTACTTGCGCAGTAAAATGTCTTCTGCCTCCTGACAGTGTGCATGTTAAAATCACTCTCTTCTGACTGTGCTGTGAGACAGTGTGGATTCCACAGTCAGAGAAATTTAGAAATTATGAAGGAGCTCCCTATACAAGAACAAGTGTTGCAAATATGCACATCAGGGCCATAAACCATGGTGCCTGCAAGTCTTAGAGATTATATTAGCTCCAATAGCAGTTCTCTTAGCTGGTATTTCATACCTTATCATTGCCTGTGATCAGAATTTTTAAAAAGAAACATAGTGTCCTTGGGGCAGGCTCTGCTGGCCTAGTGGTTAAGTTCAGCACACTCTGCTTCATCAGCCCGGGTTCAGTTCCCGGGTGTGGACCTACACCACTCATCAGTGGCCGTGCTGTGGCAGCGACCCACATATAAAATGGAGGAAGATGGGCACAGATGTTAGCTCAGGGCGAATCTTCCTCAGCAAAAAACAAGAAACATAGCATTCTAGTCCCTGTCTCAGAAACACATAAGAAAATTTTTAACATTTTTCCAGCAAACTCTTGAAATTATCTTCTAACAGTTAAAATATTCTCAGTTCTGAAATTGGTTTTTGTTCAAATTGTTCTAAACTACTAGAGTTGAAAAGTAAAAAGTCCTTCAAAATATGTCTAGTACTGAGTTTCAGAAATTAGATTTTAAAAGGAAAGAAAGAATATTAAAAGTTAGAGGAAGGAGGGGCCAGCCTGGTGGCATGGTGGTTAAGTTCGCATGCTCTGCTTTGGCAGCCCAGGGTTCCCAGGTTCAGATCCCGGGCATGGACCTACATACTGCTCATCAAGCCATGCTGTGGCGGCATCCCACATACAAAATAGAGGAAGATGGGCACAGATGTTAGCTCAGTGACAGTCAGCAAAAAGGGGAGGATTGGCAATAGATGTTAGCTCAGGGCCAATCTTCGTCACCAAAAAAAAAAAAAAAAGAGGAAGGAGAACAAGAGATCTAAACATCTAGCAAGCAGCCACCAAGTGCCCATGCCCTGTCAAGTCACTGGTCTAAGGGACGGGACTCTAAGGCTTACAGACACTGTGTGCTGTTTCCTTGCTCAGCTAAGCAAGGTTAAGTTGTAGGTTGTGGAGCTGGTGCTCCAGCCAGATCAGACTGACTTGAAAGCCCAGATTGCTTCCATCTCACTCACTGTGTCCCAGGGGCTGTGCTTTTCCATCACAAAACAAAAAATTATTTCATTTACGTACACAGAAGTATACCTGTTTGTCAGTTTTTAAGACTGCACCCTATTAATTGCCTTTTATTAAAATAAAGTGAAATTCGTCCAATACCTATTTTGCTCTATGTTTGAAACATGCTCAGTCCTAAGGATCCAAAGACAGAGGTGAAGTATGTGGTAGGCCGTCAAGGATGAAAAATCCACCTGTGTTTACAGAGGCAGGAAAAGCAGTGGTCTTAAAATTAAGGTGTCCTTCATCTTTTAAAGGGCAATTTAGTATTTGTTTCTGAATTAATCTAAAAGTTCTAGTCAGTGCCCAGGAACAGTGTCTTGTTTGGAACCATTTTTTGAGAGTTTGGGGTATGGAGTAGAAGTAAATGGTGGGAAGGTTCATTGAAGCCATTGAGAACAAATTTTCCGTCATTTTGTGTGTTCGCATCCACATTACCCCAGGCTGAAAAGCAGTAGCTTTGATGGCACAGAGAGAGGCACCTCTCTACGAGTGTGCGCCGGGTGGCTTTCACTCAGCACGTTCTGGTAACTCAGGCTCCATTTCCTGTGTGCTCTGTGTGACTGGGGCCTCCCCTCCTGTGGTAAGGAGCCTGGCAGCTGAATGATGTTTCAGTAAGACCTAAATTGAGCCTGCCTTAGCCATACAGAGCAGGCAGCATACTGAAACAGTGTCTATGGTTGTACATTAATATGTACTAGAAAATGTTACGTGCTATATGTTATGTTAAATGTCCGTGTTATATTTTTTTATATTTCTCTGGAAAATAGCATAACTGTGACCTATGGGTTAATAACAATGTTTGTCTTTAATCCATTCCGAATGAAGGGATCACTCTGGATCCTCAATTATTTATGCTAATGGACAAGGGAACACTGGTCTGAATAACTGATGGCAAATGTAACAAATTATTTCCTGTTAAGGAATCCCCTGTTCCAGCTTTAGGAACTGTAGCCCATATCAGCAAGGAGGACGGTGAGTGAGTGTACACAGAACCCTTGCTATGTTACTCTTGATTCTGGGTAGTCATTGCTCATAAGGAATTTGGACTGTGACTCAGTCTAGCCAGAACAGGGCTACCTTGGTTCTTGGCTGATATGGTACCCATCCTTGAGCCCATTTGCTAACATTGACAATAGTGCTGTGTCAAAGAATAGCATTCCTCTGTCCTCCGGGGCCTCCTGCAAAGTTGTGCCTGTCCTGTAGCTCTTGGTATTGGGGCTGTATCCAAACCCAGTGGGGACATAAAGTTCCTGGGATATTCCCAGGTTAAGGACATCTCTGTACCCCACAGGGAGGCTGCTGCTTTGGTGAAGCAGCAGCAGCTGGGAGACTTTGGTTGCTGGGCAGATAACCAATGCTGGTAATCTTTCTGCATAAGACAAAACAAGGTCATATAAGAAAATCTGTACCATATAGTAATTAAAATAAGAAGATGTCAAAAATCAGGGCTAAACAGAACCTTTGACCACCTGGTCAATCTCAAGAAACAGTCCTGGAGAGGTAAAGTGATGACCATGGTTTGAGTTTGAGATATTGCTACTAACTTACCTCGTCAATAGTTTCATGGTCGGGCCGGCCCTGTGGCTTGGTGGTTAAGTGCGCGCGCTGCGATGCTGGTGGCCCGGGTTCGGATCCCGGGTGCGCATCGAGGCACCACTTCTCCATTCATCCTGAGGCCGAGTCCCACATACAGCAACTAGAAGGATGTGCAGCTACGACATACAACTATCCACTGGGGCTTTGGGGGGAAAAAATAAAATAAATAAAATCTTTAAAAAAAAAAAAAAATAGTTTCATGGTATTTCTTTTCCATATGTATGTATGTAAATATATTTGGGTCTAAAAATAACTTTATAGAATAAAAATAATCATAATATCATAATATCCCGTGTGTTTTCAACTTTTATTTTATCCTCTCTGATTTCTAAATAGTTGGTATTAATATATGATATGGACTTCTGCACTCTCCTATGGAACTGATCTCTTTGCTTAATTCTCTCAAGTGTTTGTAACCTCCCAGCCCTGACCATGTGGTGTAGTGATCTCTCATCCAAGGAGAATGGATTAGTGTGTGTGTTGGGCAGTGTGGAGTTTAAGACTTCTTTCAACTATGCTTAAATTTTTGTTGCAGAATTCTTATTGATATGGTAAATACAGGCTCTAATCACTAAAAAAACATTTTTAATCTAAAAGTCAAACCTTCTCTGTAGCTTGTTCCAAAAATATCTTTCTTGGAAGGGTTGTTGGGTCAACGTCCTTCGAGAAGATGCCTCACTTAAATACAGTTGTTTGTTTATTTACTTTTTTTCCTTTTTTAATCTTTATTTTGTTTTGAGTGTACAGAAAAGTAAGTTTATGTAGTGAATGCCTTTGGTTTGAGATTTTAAAATCCCAAGGATCTTAGTCTAGTGCCCTGACCCCATCTCTGGAGTTAGAAAAAGTCCTTGGGAAACAGAAGCTGTCCTCTGTACCAGCTGCCAATGAAAAATGAAAGCAAATAGACTGTTACAATACTAAGGAAATGTGGCAAAGAGACCTTTATCTTTTTGAAAACTTGTAATTCTAACCAAAAAAAAAATTAAGAAAATGAAAACACTCTGGATTTTATTTGTCTCCTGCTGGAATTTAAGCTTTGTTAGAAAGGATACCCATCAGAATGAATTCTCACTTAGTGCTTTGTATCTCAGTATTCAGCATTTCTCCTCTTCATTCTAACTAAAACCAGGTCTACCCATTCATCCGTGGTCTTCATTAGTTTCTGAATTGCTGAAAACACACTAGCATTCAGGATGTTGCCTCAGAGCAAAGAGTTTCTTGAATTGCCTAGAACAACACTTCTCAAACCTGAATGTGCATTTGAATGCCCTGGATCTTCTTAAAATACAAGTTCTGATTCCACAGATGTGGGGGGGGCGGAGGGGGGGTTGCCAAGAGTCTTCACTTCTAACCAGCTCCCGGTCGTGCCAATGCTGCTGGTCTGTGCACCACACTCTGAGTAGCAAGGCCCTAGCACCCGTTCTTTGGGGTAATAATACTGTTATGTGTTACTGTAAGAAGAGAGTTTTGTGACCAAATGAGATTGGAAAATTCTACGTTAAACAAGGTTACACAGATGTCATTATTTGAACTTCTTTGAGTATGTGGTATATAGGAAACTTTGCCTTATAGAGAGTCATCTGCTCTGAAAAGCAATTTCAAGGTGTTTTTGAGTCAATAATTTAAAGAAGCAACACCTTTATTTAGAATAGATATGCCCGTCTTGAATGAGCTATGTATTTATTAACGGATTTAAATTTTTGACTCTTTTAAATCATTTTTTTAAATACTTGCAAAGGAAAGATTTGAAGCTGATCTGGTTTTGTGAGTGTGTGTGTGTGTGTGCGCGTGCGTAAGCACATGCATTTCACCTTTGTTGTGAATTACTGAAGCCATGAGTTCCCCAGAAAACTTCTCTTAGCTGGATGAAGGGTGGGATGCACCAAGTCAGTAGAAGTAGCCACAAACATTTGAAGGTGAGAAAAGCCTATGATAGCACATAGTCAACACGAATATTATAACTAACCAAGCAGCTTTGCCTGAGTCTTGCTGTGAGTTCTTGGGACCCAGCATGTGATAATGGACCTCGGGTTTTTCAGAGTAGCAGCACGTGGTGGGTCATGTTTATTAATCCCTAATGAAGTGCCAGTAGTGTTCTAACACTTTGTAATATGTTCTCATTAACCCTAAGAGGATTATTGGTGCCCCGTTATCCCCACCGTACAGACCAGAACTGAGATACCTAGAGGTTTGGAGACTTGCCCCAGCGAGGTTATGCTGGAGGGCATTTTGAACCCAGGCTGCCTAACCCCAAAGCCCATCACTATGAAGCATGCATTACTAATTGGCACTGTCATTTTCAACCAGTGTTTATTGAGGGGTGACCATGTGATCACTACTTTGCATTTATTATCTCATTCTTCATGAAGTTAAAAGGCAACATCTTCCTGTCGTGAAGAAATTGAAGGAAGCACACTGTTCACAGTTGTTGTTTCACAATAGAGACGAAAGACTTGCTCATTGTAGATAACTTGGAAAATACCGCAAAGTATAGAGGAAATAAATAACCCATATGTCATCTAGAGAGAACCTCTTTTAAAAAAATTTTTTTCTTCATTATAGAGGATAATATACTCTATATGATAAAAGATATACATATTACTTTCACATAGTAGAAGGTATACATATTTACATATTTATTTTTTAAACAAAAATCCCTCTTTTAAAGTAATTTTATGTTTACAGTTAACATACTGCAATATCATAACTCAAATTCTTGTGATGCCATAGTGTGAAATCCCAGCTCCAGTTTTGAACTTAGCAACTTCTCTGGTTTTTCTCTCATGAAATAGATACCTTTTTAAAAGCTCTCTGAAAGTCTCACTTGGGCTTTGGTACTGTAATTAAAAGCAGCAAATGCACTCCTGCCACCTTCACTGAAGGCTCTCGACCACCTGATCCGCCTGGGAGTGTGCTGGGCTGCTATGTGTAGACTTTGCCTTAGTTGTGAGTTTCCTCCCTGACGTCCCGAGCTGTCTGGAGCCGCCAGCCCCAGCCGCGTTGGGCGGCGGGCGAGCTGTCAGTTCTGAGCAGGCTCTGGCTGGGAGTGTGCTCAGCGTCAAAGCAGTGAATAAGCGATTTCTGCAGTTTCCGTAGCTGAGAGCCTGTGGGATTCTCCGTGATGCTCAGTCACACTCCAGTCCTGCTCTGAATGTGGCTGTTTTTCAAACAGAAGGATGGTAGCTAGAGGGGAAATAGCAAGATTTTGGAGTCTGGAAAGCCTTCACATGGGTATGTGTGCAGAGAATGAATTGTTCTATCGTGGCAGTGTTGCTGAGCCGACTCTCTCTTTCAAGTTGCTGTGCTCTCTCTCTGCTGCTGCTCGTCAGCTGCCAGTGTGTTTGTGGCAGCCCATCTGTCCACAGCGGCAGTTTGAGCTGTGGACAGAGTGAATCAAGACGTTGGTTTTGTTTATGGCACAGCAGTTAGTATGAAATGGAAAATAAGAAATGAGCATGGACTATCCTTTATGAGTTATGGATCTGGTTTTTATTGTGCTGGTTTCTGCTTCTATTACATGAAATTCCTTTATACAGAGTTTATTGTTGGGGTATATAAAAATGTTCCTTGCTGATTTGGGGTGTGTTAAGTTTAAGGCTATGAATTGATTTTTGAAAAATATTGTTTATGTTTTCAAAAGTGGTGCTGCCCAGTGTTCAGCTGTGCCCGGTTCCTTGTTTCACCCTTACTTTTTCAATATTTTTGTGAGTATTGTCAACTAGACTAGTTCCTACTGAAATGTGAAGGAAATGTGGGAGTTATAAATTGTAATCTGTGTATTCTTAAAAAGGAGTCAGAGGAAAAATACTTCACAGAAAGAATTTTAGCTGACTGCTACACATGGATACAGTAAGATGCTTTAAAAAAGTCTCATCTCTGTTTTTGCCATAAATCAGTGCCAGGAACTCAGACTGAGATGAATGAGGTTGTAGATGACAGCTTGAAGGCAGCCCTGGGCCTCGTCGGAGCAGTGCAGTTTGTAGTTTGTGCTTCCTCCTTGTTTTGATTGGTTTTCTGTGCTGGCTGAGAGCAGACAGGAATGTGGTTATGGCTTCTGTGTCTGGCAGGTTAGAGAAACAAGACCAGCATGTACTCCATTTCACTAACAAAAATTTAGAAAAAGAGAAAAAAACTGCCCAATGGTTTCTGCATTTAGAACATGGACCTGCTTGCCAAGTGGCTGTGCTTGTCGGCTTGAGTGCCCGGGTGCGATGGTCTCGGTGTCCGACGTGGTCCGAGCGAGGCTGGCATGGAGAGTGGAGGAGTACTGGCCTTCCTGCTCCTCCTGACCCCGATGGTGTATCTGCATTTGTTTATTTCAGCCGTGTGAGCGAAGCCATCGTGTGGGAGAGCAGAGGCAGCCCCGCGGTCAGCGATGGTAGCCCCAGCTAGCCTGCACTCCTCCCTCCAGCATTCCTCCACTCCCAGGGCATGGTTCCCGGTCCTTCTTCCCACACTCATGCAAAGGCCAGGGGAAGGCCTAACCCGGCCTCTGGCTCTGAGTGGAATGCTCTTGATGCAGCTAAAGAGATAGAGCGTGTCAGAATCTTCTGTGTGGGCCTTTGCAGACCCTCCTCCTCTCCCCAGTGTGCCATTAGGGCTCCCAGGCTCCAGCCCTGCCATCACGAGTGGCCCTGCTTCCTTTGGTGAGCCTGGCTGTAAAGGGAAAGGCACTCTGAGTGCCTCTCAGACTGGGGGCGGCCGGTTCTGTAGAAATCTTCTCTTTTCCTCCTCTGAACATTCACTGGTTTGGTGTGTTCCAAAGACTGTCTTTCATATACTCCCTATACTAAACGTGTATGTATAATGGAAATGACAGCAAACACAGTATTTAATCAACTTTAAGTGATATGCCAGTATAAAACAAAGTCTAGAGCTTGCTAAATGGTGGGCGCTATTTTATTTGAGAGCCCTGAGTGGGCAGGGGGCAGGGGAGGGCCTGTGGGGCCCTGAGGGGCAGCCTGGCGGCTCTTAGGAGGAAGCTTCTGCAAGGAAGAGGCGGGGGAGCTTGGGCCATCAGGCTGCGCCCTGTCGGTATAAGCTACGTGAGGCCAGGACCAAGGCAGGCACATACAGGATCACTTTGGAGCCAGCGGACCTGGGTTGAAATTCCAGCCCCGCCACTTGGGAGCAGTTACTTAACCTCTTGGAGCCACAATTTCCTCCTCTATAAACGGACAGTAATAATTCTAGGATGCTTGTGAGGCTTGAATGAGGTGATGTATATTAAGCACTTAGCGCAGTGCCTGGTACCCACCAAGAGTTCATTCCAGGGACGCGGTGAAACTGGACAGGTTCTTGCTCAGCATTTGTGCGGCCAGCCAGGGAGGCAGCTGTTGGGAGCCTGGAGGGGTGGTGAGACCCAGCCTAGAGAGCTGTCCGGGAGCAGCGAGGTGGAGGAGAGGGGCCCAGGACAGATCTACAGGTGGCAGCTGGGATGGACACAGGGAGCCATGGTCAGAGCCAGAAACCTGAGGAGGAGCAGCAACGTGCTAAGAAAAAAACAACAGACTTCAAGGGATAAGTCAAAGATAAAACCTGAGGGCTCGTGGCAAGACACTAAGAAACCCAAACCTACATCCCAGGTCTGCAGTGGAGAGGGGACAGAGGGTGAGCTTCCAGAACAAGAGGAAGCTGAGCTGCTGGCTGGGGGCTCTCCAGCCATTGTGCTCCCAGGAGAGAGCAGAGGGGAGACCCTGGGGGCGGTGACTGCCCGGGGCTCTTGGCCCAGACCCCCCACCTGTACAGGGCCCAGAATACCCGCTTTACAGACGGCACAGGTGGCCTCTTTATAATGCTGGAGAGCATATGTGACAACTCTAGGTCAAGTTTTGGCTTTAAACTGAGAGGAAAATTATTCATAGGTAGTTTAAAATAAAACTTATAACCATTTGTAGAAACAAAAATCCACTTTTAGGGGTTTGGTGTGAATGAAGCTCGGTTATGGCGTAACTCACTCCTGTTACTGCTCTGGGCAGCAGCAATCAACGTGGCCCTCAGCTGAACGCAGATGTAAAGCTATACGCTGGAGTAATTATTTTCAAGAGACTCTTAGACGTGATAAAAGGTTATCAGTGAAGCTTAGCATGTCCATTTCTAGGACGCTTTTTGACTTTCTTATTGTCAATATGCTTAAAAGATTCGAAAATACTATTTATGGAAAATGGTTTGAAAGTCTAGGTTAGGCATAACAGTGACTTTCCTGACAGTAACATTTTAGATTCTAGAGTCTGAAAGATATTTCATGCTTTAATTCAATCAACTAACACTGAATTTAATAAGTACGTTCCTTGACCCTGAGAAGGTCATAGCTGGGGTAGGAGTAGGGGCAGGTATAAGGAGATGAGACACATGAACAACTAGTTAGGATATCATAATTAAACAGTCAAAATGTAACAAAAATATAATTGTGATAAATATTTTAAAAGAGGGTAAGCCTAATGTGCTTCTAGAACATCAGAGACAGAGGTTGTCATCGCAGGAGTCAGGGACAACAGGGAGGAAGACCTATCACCAAGAAGTGAGAGTAAACTGCCGTGAAGGATGAGTCAGGATTTGAGTGGCTGTTTTGGGCGGGAAAGTTGCTCCAGGTGGAGAGGTCAGCATGGAAAGAGGATTTTGCCCTTTTTGTTAATACGGGGAACATTCAGTGCAAAGGGCTAAAGCAGAGGTTTTCAACCAATGAGATCAGAGTCCGTTGCCCTCCAACTGTGGCTTGCTGCATGGACAGGCCACAAAACACACGCATCCTAGAGCACATCTGCGCATGTGGGTTTAAGGAAGTTTAGCCTTAAGTCCCGTGGGTCCCATATTTAGCCAGGCATCAGAATCACTTGGAGAGCTTTTGGAAATAGATTCTCTGCAAACATCCCCGGCTTACCTCCCCACTCCCCCAAGAACCTGGTTCTGTGGTCCAGGGTTTGTCTTTCTAAATGTTCCCCATGTGACTGGATGCCATCAACCCTGGGTGTTTGGGAGCCACTGAAGAGGAGTGGCCTGGAAGTAGGACAGCACGTTTGGCATTGAAGGTCAGCCTCCTGTCGCCGGGTCGTTCCCTCTGTGCATCTCCGTGGCTCAAGAGCCGCTCTGGTGACCAGGGTTGGGGCCCGTGGTTCCGCCCATGCAGCAGCAGCCTCGTGAAGGCTGTGCACGGCTCTGAACACAAGCTGCCTGCCTGCCTGTGTTTACCATTTCCGTTTTAAGATGGGAAGTGAGAATGGCTTATCTCAAACCTGAGGAAGTCTGAGTGATCAGCAGGAGATTTTCTGAAATATATGTTTTTAACAGATTATTCTACGTGCGGGAATTTCCCTGAAGCCACTCCCATTTGAGTGAAGGGAAATCCCGCAGCGGGGAGGCGGGTGCTGGCTGCCCGCAAGGGCGTGGGCGTTGGTCATCGCCTGGGCCCATCATGAAGCAGCCAACACCTGCTGACCTTCTCCTGAAGGGCCTGAAGGAAGCCCGCTGTGTTAGTTCTTACCTTCCTTTTGTTTACCAGAACACTTCCACATCCACCCCGTCACCTGCCCCTCCCCATGGCCCCTGAGACAGGGAAGAGAGGTGGCATCTTTCTCAGATACTGGTGAGAAAGCAAAGACTCAGAGAGTTCAGGGCCTTTTCTCACGTGGCCCCCCTGGGACCCAAACCCAGTGCAGTGCCTTTGAAATCTGTCACTCAGATCAAAAGCCTTAAATGTATAGAAATAAGCCAGATGAGAAACAGACCCATTGCCTGTCCTAAGAAAAATCCCACAGGACGTGGGCTGTGGGCCTCTGTTCTGTGTGCGTAAGTCAGACTCCGACAGGAAGTCCTTTTCTTTGGGCACGTGTTATAAAATAAAGTTTTCCATCGTTGATGTTTGATACTTCCTGGCATGAAAACTCACCTTTAGAATCAGTTGTCAGGTTTCATCCCTTCACAAATCTAACATCTAAGTTCAGACAGAAGAATGTGACTTTTCTGAGGAGTGGTGGAAGCTGTTTATTGTTGGCCTTTTTAAAAAACTTACATCGCCTCTAATTTTATTTGTAACAAGTCCTACTGACTTAAAAAATGGCATGTCCTCCACGGGTACGTGCTTCTCTCACTGGTTCCTCAAGCTGCATCTGGCCAGCTGGAGGTGTGGCCTGGGGAGGTTCCTCGTGTGGCAGTGGGGCCTGGGGAGCGATCACTTCATCTAGGAAGCAAGGAAAGATTTGAGGGAGATGAGAAGTCAGAGGCTAAATCTTAAGATACGACTGGGACAGGGACAGGGCTAGTAAAGGGATGGATGGTGCCACAGGAAGGAGGTGGCCCAAGTACAATGCCCAGGAGACCCAGGATGACAGCTCTTCCAGAAGGATGTTAACTGGGACGATTAAACGAGAAAATTATAAATTCGTGTTATACAAATTTAGAATATTTATACGTATTTACTCTGTGGAAAAGGTGTGTGGTCTCAGAATTGTCCCTAGCCAGAGGTGTGTGCTAAAATGCATATACAGAGCTTTTCGATGATAAATGGTGTTCGAACTCAACTTCAGCTTTAGGTGCTGTGGAAAGAGAGCACACCATATCTGCTCTCGCAGTGTTATATCTAGGAGTTTGGGGTTTTAAAAGTGATCTCGGACTGTAATAGTCTATTTCCATGTTTACAAGACCATTTTCAAAAAAGGCTTTTCCACGCCTATTTATTCAACAAAAGAAATAATACAGTTGGTGAGGATGCGGAGAAATTGGAACCCAGTGGACTGTTGGTGAAAATACAGAATGGTGCAGCCATTATGGAAAACAGTATGGAAGGTCCTCAAAAAGTTAAAATAGAACTATCATATGATCCAGTAGTCCCACTTCTGGATATATTTTTTGGATATATATATCAAAAAGAATTCAAAGCAGAATCTCGAAGAGATATTTACACACCCATATTCATTGTATCATTATTCGCAATAGCCAAGAGGTGGAAGCAACCCAGATGTCCCTTGACAGATGAGTGGATAAAGAAAACATGGTATGTATATACAATGGAGTATTATTCTACCTTAAAAAGGAAGGAAATTCTGATATGTGCAACTACATGGATGAACCTTAGGACCTTATGCTAAGTGAAATATGCCAGTCACAAAAGGACAAATACTATATGATTCCACTCGTATGAAGTATCTAAAGCAGTCAAACTTATAAAAACAGAAAGTAGAAAGATGGTTGCGAAGGAATGGGGGGAGGAAGGAGGGAGAATTAGTGTTTAATGGGTATAAAGTTTCAGTTTTGCAAGATGAAAAGGTTCTGTTGCATAACCATGTGAATGTACTAACACTATTCAACCGTACACTTACAGATGGTTAAGATGGTGAATTTAATGTTATGTGTTTTCTACCACAATAGGAAGGAAGGAAGGGGGGCCGGCCCAGTGACGTAGCAGTTAAGTGCGCGCGCTCCGCTGCGGTGGTCCTGCGTTCGCCGGTTCGGATCCCGGGCACGTACTGACGCACCGCTGCAGCAGCGTACCATATAAAGTAGAGTAAGATGGGCATGGATGTTAGCCCAGGGCCAATCTTCCTCAGCAAAAAGAGGAAGATTGGCAACAGATGTTAGCTCAGGGCTGATCTTCCTCACACACAAAAAAAAAAAAAAAAGAGGAAGGAAGGAATTAATTAACTCTTTTATTGTTAGAGTATATTCATTTTTCCTAATTTTGCTGAAGTACATTTTAAGAATTTATAGTAGCTCTATGTAATGCAAAATTTCCCTAAATAAAAAGTCACCATTATTAATCTGTAGTTGAAGATTTGAAGCCGTTGAAGTGAGGTGCTACTCCGTTCCCTTAGTGAGGAGGCAATCAGGAAGAGTGGGGAGGCCTGTGGTTTGCAGAGGTGGCACAGGCCTGTTGTTTGGACCACGGTGAAGAGGTCTGTCCACGGAGGTGGGCTGTGAGCTTTGGCACACGTGGGAGATAAGGCTGTTTAAATAGAGTGGGGTCAGATTACAGAGGGCCTTGAAATACTGCGGAAGAATTCTGTCGTGATGCAATAGATAACTACTATGTAGTTTCTTGTGAAAATGAAAAACCACTGTTTTAAGAAGTTTACCCTGGAATATAGGGTGGCTTGGAGGAGGGGAGATGGAGACAAGAGGCATGAAGACTCACTGGGAGAATTTTCTAGCTAGAGCTGGGATGAGTACCAAATGGGAGACAGGAAGACGTGGATGTGCATCCTGCCTCAGACTGAGCACTTGTGTAGCTCAGTTATATTTAAACTTCTTGGAACCTTAGTTTCCTCAATTTGCAGTTCAGTTGAAAAACGTTTATTGAGTGCCTTGTATATGTCAGGTAGTAGGCTAGGTGCTGGGGATACAAAAATGGAAAGACTGTCCCTTCACTAAAGGAAGTTAACAGTCTTAGAAGGAAAACACACATATAAAGGCAGTGAGTGTGGGGAATCATAGGAAACTGTGGTGTACACAGATACAGCATCAAAATGTGGCACTAAAATCCTTCCCATCTAGACACCAGATACAGAAAAATCCAACCCCATAAGATGCTTGTAATTATAAGAGAGGAACACAAGAAGTCATCAACTTAGAAGGGACTTTAAAATAAAGGATAAAGCAGAAAACTTAATCAGATCATGACAGACCCAGTTGGGAACAGGGATCAGGAATAGGGAAACACAGTGAGCAAACGGGCAGAGACTCGGTGACTATTGCTACTCTCCAGAATGATGTAGAAGTACTCCAGTTTGAGTACTAAGCTATTTTTGATATTTATCTGGTAGTTTTTGTCTTCTCACTAGTAAGAAAGCTAGTACTGGAAGAGGCAGTAACACCCAGCGGTAGGAGTCAGGTGATGTTGGCTTGGGCCCCACTGCACACAGTCGTGTGGCATTGGGACTTCAGTGTACTTGCCTGCAAACAGGGAAACCTGGTAGTGCCCACCACGTAGCATTGTCAAGAGGATGATATGAGCTGATACATGCAGAAAGGCCTAAAACAGTGCCTGGCACGTGGTAAGTGCCCAGTCAAATAATCTTGCACTTCTGTAATGTTTTCCGGTTTACAGAGTGCTTTCATATATCATCATTTCATTTGAGGCTCACAGCAAACTGACAATAGCAGTTACTTGTTGAGAATTTATGAACAACCCTATGAGATGGCCATTATTATCCACATTGGACAGATGACAAAACTGAGAAAGGAACTTGACCAAGGACTCACACTGAAAAGTGCAGTGCTGTTGTGAGAAGCCAGGTCTGTCTCACCCCAAAGACCTGCTCGTCGTCCGTGTGCTGTATTTCTGTCCGTCCTGCAAATACGCCCTGAGCACCCGGGTGTGCCAGGTGTGCTCTAGGTACTGGGAATGCAGTCAAGAACACAAAATCCCTGCCTTTACGGAGCTTTCATTTTAATTGGGAGAGGCAGACGACGAAGAGAATATATCAGATGGCGCTAAGTGCTGTGGAGGAGTGTGAACCCGGAAGAAGACTGGGCAGAGCGGGAGTTGCGGTTCTGAATGGGATGGTCGGGGAGGGACTTGCTGCAAGTTTGTGTGCTGGGGGAGGACTGTCAGCATAGGGAACAGCCCCTAGGAGGGGTGCCTGGTGCATGAGGCTAGGAGCCATCAGGCCAGAGCTGAGTGTGTTGGGGGGCGGGGTGGGGTGGTCTTCAAAGACCTGGCTTTCTGCCCTGTGGACTGTTTGGAAAAGCAGAATGAATGATCCTGCTTCTGAGTGGTTCGGCAGAATCGCTCCAGCTGCTTTGATGAGACTCTTGGGAATAGGGAGGGGCGGCAGCAGGGAAGCCCACTGGAGCGATCCAGCTCAAGGGGACCTAGGCTTGAGTAGTGAAAGAGCTGTGAGAAGTGGCCGGAGTCTGGACACATTCTGAAGGGAGAGTCAGCATGTGCTGATGAGTTAGACATGGGATGTGAGAGGCAGAAGAAAAAGAATGACCTCTGAGCAGATAAAATGGGTAAACTTATTCCCATTTTACAGATGGGAAAACTGAGGTTGGCGGAGGATAAGTGACTTACTTTTGCAAGGTCATTTAGCTAGAGAGTTAGTAAAGCCGGGACATTTGCCCAGGTATGTTTACTCTAAATTCCTTAGCTTTCCCTGTACACATTGCATCTCTCCCCGCCACAGGCCTCCAGCCTCACCTCACTTACCCGCTGGGAGCCGGAGGCGGCTGACCCGAGCAGGCAGCACCAGCTGGTGTCCACCGTGCTCAGTAAATGCTCATCGATGATGTTGAAATGGTCCCTGGTAAAATCCCCCTCATGATCCGCCTCAGGCAGGGCTGTTTTCCTAAATGTTTGTGGTAGCAACTGAAGACCATTCAGTGTGTGAAGTCTGTGTCTGTTTCTGGAGAACTGTATTCCCGTACCTCCTGTTAGGCTTTAGCCTTTTTCCAGTGGAATACTTTCTTCATTAGACTCCTGTTAAGTTGTGGATTTGTACATCATGACTACTGGCTTTTTTTTTTCTCTTGATTGATTTTCATAGCAGCAGCCAGGTCAGATGGTACAGAATTCTCGCTGGGGAAACCCTGTTCAGTGGGTCTCTGAGGGGAAAGTGTCATTTTCCGGGCTTTGGCGTGGGTAGGAGGCCCAGGCGCCTGATTTTACTGAGCTTACCTTCTTTGGGCTCAACCACGGTGAAGTGTGATAAGGAAATGCCGTTGGTGCCAGGCTGTACCAGGTCAGTGCTTGCTGAGATTGGAAGATTCCTGCCACTTTGGGCCCCTTACAGCCCAGGGGTTTGTGTATCTCCTGCCTGCACACCCCTCACTTGGACCACCTGCAGTGCCATGGGCCAGTGCTGCCTCTCCCATGGTGAAGCACTTAGCAAGCTGAGAGCCTCGGAGGCAGTCCCAAGGGTCTGGAGAGCTTTCATCTGCTTCTTGACTTTGTGGTCAGGTTCAGGAACATGCGTCCGCTTCAATCCCTTTGTCCGTGAGGCTGCTTACTTTCACTTTTACCTCTCAGACACATGCCCCGATCTTTCCTGAATGAGGTTGGGAATGGGAACAGGGAGGGAAAGTGAGGTGTGAGAGGGTGCCAGGCACGTGTGGTCAGAGCCCACGACTTTTGTTCTCCAAGAGCTCCCGCTCAGCTGCGTAGTTGTCAGCTCATCCCAAGTTCCCTGTCCTGATGTCCAGTGCACCGTCCTAGGCGTGGGGAGATCCCCTGTGCACCTACCTGGGACACATGTGCAGACTGATGGGCTGTGATTTGCCCTGCAAGTGCTGTCGTAGAAGTGAGCCTGGAGGCAGGACTGGGGGAGTAGCTGGGTTTTGGGGGTTTCCCAGGTGCAGAGGGGCACCCCCGGCCGAGGAAAAGCTCGTGTAAACATGGGCCCTTGTAGAGACCTGGCTTGCTGGGCATCGCTGAGAGGGGCCCTGTCCAGAGCTTAGGCACAGAGGATGGGGCCACAAGGGAGGAGCGGGCTGGCTTGTGAAAGGCACACACACCCCCTGCCTCCCACCATTGTTCTTCATGTGCTCAGCATGTCTCTGTAGTTTCCTTTCTTGGCTTGAATTCATCATTGTAATTGTGGTCCTGTGTATGTTTGGCGAGGAAAACTTGAGAATCCGATGCATGAAATTTAATTGTATAGCTTATTTTCACAGTGTTTATTACCCCCCATTGTTGCAAATATTTTCAATAGTTTTCATTGTTTTAGTGTAAGAATTTTAGGCTCTGTTTACCAAATGTGTTGCTTTTAAAAGTTGCTCACGGGGCCAGACCAGTGGTGCAGGCGGTTGAGTGTGCGCGCTCCACTGCGGCAGCCCGGGGTTCGCCAGTTCAGATCCCAGGCGCGCACCGACGCACTGCTTGTCAAGCCATGCTGTGGCGGTGTCCCATATAGAGTGGAGGAAGATGGGCACGGATCTTAGCCCAGGGCCAGTCTTCCTCAGCAGAAAGAGAGGAGGATTGGCTGATGTTAGCACAGGGCTGGTCTCCTCACAAAAAAAAAAAAACTTCCTCATGGGCCGGCCCTGGTGGCCTAGTGGTTAAGTTCAGCACGCTCCGCTTCAGTGGCCCAGGTTTGGTTCCCAGGCGTGGACCTACACCACTCACCTGTCAGTAACCATGCTGTAGTGGTGGCTCACATACAAAAAGAGGAAGACTGGCAGCGGATGTTAGCTCAGGGTGAGTCTTTTTCAGCAAATAAATAAAAAAAGGTGTGGCTCATCCAGATGGGATGAGCTGTGAATGTAAAATGCACATCAGGTTTGAAGACAGTATAAAACAAAGAACAGAAAATATCTCATTAAAAAAAAAAAGTTTGGGGCCGGCCCGGTGGCATAGTGGTTAAGTTCTCATGCTCTGCTTCGGCAGCCCAGGGTTCGCAGGTTCGGATCCTGGGCGGGGACCTACACACCGCTTATCAAGCCATGCTGTGACAGCGTCCCATATAGAGTAGAGGAAGATGGGCACAGATGTTAGTTCAGGGACAATCTTCCTCAGCAAAAAGAGGAGGATTGGCAACAGATGTTAGCTCAGGGCTGTTTTGTTAATTCTCCCAGTGATTTGAGATTTTCCGGATTATCACTGACTTGGTCCTCTTGGTTGCTGCAGATATCAGCTCGACCTGCACAACATCCTTGAATTTCAGCTCCCCTTGCCATTTCCCTGGTGCCGCACCTGAGTACCAGTCACTCCAACTAACCAACCGTCTCCCAGGTAGCTTCCCTGGGTCCATTGTCTGCCCCCCAGCCCAGCTCCCACCACGCTGTCTGCCATCACCACAATAACACTCATTTAGTGAGTCCCAGCTGTGAGTCAAGGATGCTAGGAACTTGACACACATCATCTCACTTAATTCTCCAAAAAGACAGAAAATACTTTTGACAACAGAGGGATGTGAAGCTCAGAGAGATTAAGTTGCCTGGTTAGGGTCCCATGCCTACGGAAAGGCAGGGCTAGAATTCAGACCTGGCTTCTGTGACTCTAAAACCTGTTCTCTTTCTGTAGTGCTAGTGGACCTCTATTAGCACCTGTCACTCCCTTACACAGAACCTTCAGAGAGCAGCGCCATTGCTCAGTGTAACCCTTGGGTCCCCACCGTAGGCTCCCTCTTTACTTTGTCTTTTATTAGATGTACTGATGTCCGTGTGCCTGCATTTCAAATTGAGCCACTTTTTGTTCTCAATCAAGAGCCATCTCAAGTATCCTGAAGAGCCATCTGCCTCTTCCATGAAGCCTCTCCCTGTCCTCTTCACAAGGAATGTTCTCTCTCTTTAGAATTCTCTCCACTCGGTGACAGATTAGCCTTGGTGAGAGTAGCCTCTGTCTCAAAAAAGAAAATCTGAATGCCATGGTGGTCTATCCAGAATGCTACACTCATTCTTAAAAGATGTTTCTCTTTTTTGGTAAAGGTGCCGTATAATTCCTAATTCTGGTCTGGTGAGTTCCAGCCCTTGCATTCGTGGACAGCTAGTGAGAGTGACCACGTGCTCTCTCTTAGGATGCTGTCAGCACCTTTTGTAGTAGTACTACTGCCTTGCAGGTAAAAGATAGAAGCAGAACACTTTTTTAAAAAATGGTTTTATTTTTCATTTTCTTTTCCTCCTCAACACATTGCTTAGAAACATTGTTATCTATATTAATATTTTTTATATCCACTTCGGAGCACAAATTTCCAACTAAATCCCACACAGTTCACTCAATATCCTAAGTCACACAATAACACTGTGTTAATGTTGGCAGTACTCTCTGGAATGTTCCCCTTCTCACTTAATATAACACTTAACCCCAGCTCTTCTTAGCATCAACTGCTACCTTTGGATTAACAGATTAGTAGAAGTTTTCTAATGGTTTCCCATTCTGGGTAAAATAAAAATGATTACTTTCCCTTGGGGGTATGTTCTCAAAGGTCACTTTTTTGTCACTTAACATTTTTTTTGTTAGCTGTGTCTTTTAAACCATGCCATCTCTGTTTTTTTAGTTTCTTCAGATGGAGGTACTGAGTCCTCTGCCTTAGTGGATGACAATGGCAGTGAGGAGGACTACAGCTATGAAGACCTGTGTCAGGCCAACCCCAGATACCTGCAGCCAGGTGGGGAGCAGCTGGCCATCAACGAGGTACTGGAACTCCCCACACCAAGGGTGAATGTTAGAGACCCATTTTTAGGGGCCAGAATCACTTCAGACTTTGCTCTCTGATGATTTCTTACTAATCACATTCTAAAGCCTGATTAGAAAAACACTATGATTTTCTAGCATTTTCAGGGACAGTTTATGTGATTCAGTTTCCAGATAACTAAAACTCGCCCCTCTCAGTACGAGCGGAGCTCGTTAGTGCTTGGAGTTCTCTTGCAGGGAGCATGTGGGGCGTAACTTCTCGGTGAGTCAGCATCCCCACTAGTGTCACCACTTGCTGCTGTAGAATATGATGATGTCCCTGGGAGCCGAGGGGACGTGCAGAGTGACCTGCCCCTGTGGTAGACTACAGATGAGCTGGGTCTACTCTTTACTTTTGTTACTAATTGTTGAATACCCAGAAATCAAGCTGTGTTCTATATAATTGCAGTGAACTATAAAGTGTGGTACAGAGTTTATTCCAGTTTTGAATAAAGCATGAGTAGTAAGCTCTGGGAGAAGCCGTGAGGGTCTTGCAGTAAAGTCTGGGCATAACCTTTGGAGGCTTGGCTTTATGACATCTGCTCAGAAACCATTTCTGGGGTGAATATTCCAGATATTCAAATTTAGGTAACTGATCTACGGATAAGAGAGCTATTTATACATTTTTTAAGATGTGGGTTTGGGGTTTCCTTTCAGAACATATGAGAGATGCCTACCTGGTCTTGTTTTCCCTAGTACGTTTTTCTCTGTTCATTTTGTGTAACAGTCGAACAGTAAGTATTGACCAAAAGCCATCACTGTACACAAGTGAGAACAAGATGGTGTGCACGTCACCCTGAGAGCGCACACAGCGCCCCTGCACTGTTCTGCCCTCCTGGTATTGCACTGAGCACGCCTGCTTGTCTCCATTCCAGCTGATCAGCGATGGCAGCGTGGTCTGCGCAGAAGCCCTGTGGGACCACGTGACCATGGACGACCAGGAACTGGGCTTCAAGGCGGGAGACGTGATCCAGGTTCTGGAAGCTTCTAACAAGGACTGGTGGTGGGGCCGGAACGAAGATAAGGAAGCCTGGTTCCCCGCCAGCTTTGTCAGAGTAAGCGTGTGGCATTTTCCACTCTTCACAGGCGTCTGTCGGGGGGCGGGAGAATTGTTTCAGGCCCGGATGCACTCTACACAGATTCACTTCTTTGTAATCACTTCAGTCAATCCTTTTAGTAACTAGACTGAGTTGGAGGAAACTTTTAACTAAGGTAAACTCATCGTTTGGCATTGCTGCCATGTTTTGAGCCACCGGCACAGAGTGGCTCTACTAAGTACATGAAGACTTAGGCTGGGGCTGGCTGCCTCCCTAACTGGTCATGGAGAAGTAGAAAGCAGGGAGGCCTGCCTGGTGCCGGGGCCGCCTTACCCCCAGTCACCTGTCACCTGTGTGTGGACTACAGTTGCGAGTCAATCAGGAGGAGCTGTCGGAGAATTCCAGCAGCACCCAGGGCGAGGAGCAGGAGGAGGATGCGGACCAGAGCCACCACAGGCACTCCGAGAGCAAGCGCCAGATGAGGACCAACGTCATCCAGGAGATCATGAATACCGAGCAGGTGTACATCAAGCACCTCAAGGACATCTGCGAGGTAGGACTGCAGACCCCACGGCCTCACTCAGGCTGTCATGTGACTGCGTGACATGCCCCTGTGGTTTTCTTCTGTGGCCAGTCAGACCCTTGTATTTACTTTTTGGGGTTTTTTTTTTTGGTTTTTTTTTTTTTTTTTTTTGGTGAGGAAGATTAGCCCTGAGCTAACATCTGTGCCAGTCTTCCTCTATTTTACATGTGGGACGCCACCACAGCGTGGCTTGATGAGCGGTGTAGGTCTGCGCCCAGAATTGGAACCCTTGAACCCTGGGCCGCCACAGTGGAGCGTGCAAACTTAACCACTACACCCCCGGGCTGGCCCCTGTATTTGCATGTTTGCTGCACCCTCAGTTCTCCTCACCCGCGCCCCGCCGCTCTGGCCCCTGCACAGACGGCTCGCTCCTTAGATATCTGCGCTCTCCCTTGGTGAGCGTCAGTGGCTGTCTGATCGCTGTGGCAGCCAGTCCTCTCTTCAGGGCACCAGGCAACTGTCTCTCCTCAATAATCTTAACCCTGAGATTATTCAGAGTGAATGACGGTCAGAGAAGGCAACACCCTTTAAGTGAAACGCACTTGACTTCACAAAGAATCAAAGGTTTGTCACCATCTACGACCCCACTGCATCCAATCACTGACACACAGGTGAGATTCTGAGTCACTTAGGTGCAACAAAAACAGTTGGTTTTATCTAGTGATGTCCGAGGCTATATTCTACAGTATCATGATAATTCTACTCGGCAATAAATGTCATTTCTCCTGTGGAGTTTTTCGTTTCTATGGCCTTTGTACGAGCATTAACACTAAGCTGTTGTTCTCCCGGTCTGATGATTCCAGCTGTCCTGGCTGTGAATGCTGACTTCTGCACTCTCAGCTCACACTGAAGACAGGCTGAAGGGGGACGACTGGCCGTTTCGTGACTGGACTAAGTGGCCAGATAAAGACATGCCGATGTTTAGCTTATCTATGCCAGCCATCTTGTTCTGTATAAATATGTGCTTAAAGTGGCATTTTAGGAAAAGTAATTGCTAATAATTGTTGAGTGCCATCCCTTTGCCTGGGTTAACTCGTTTTATACTCACAACACTCTCACTAGGCAGGTCCTGTTAGGCCCTATTACAGATGAGGAAACTGAGGTGCAGTGAAGTTAAGTGGTGGGGTTGGGATTTAAACCAAGAAGTCTGCCCCAGAGCCTGTACTTTGAACCTTTACGTTGTCTTTTTTGTTAAAATTCATACCAAATAGTCAGTGGTATGTATTTTAGCATACAGTCAGTTTAGTCTGTGTATTCATGTGATGCTAATGTGAGAATAATTGTTACATATGCTTATGGCCTTCCCCTCCTGCCACGCTAACTCCTACCCAAGCCACAGTGCCACCAGGGTGTTGTCCACAGAGTGTTAGTAGTCTTGCATTAGTGCAGGCCTTGGGCTGGAGACCTCCAGGTTTATGCCGCGTGTAGGACGTAGGCGATGGTGAAGTCCTTGGGTGAGATGTTCTTGGCTCCCCGCCGTGACAGTGAGCAGAGCCGTGTGCGCTATTGAGCAGGCGACGGCAGTCTTCTCAGCTGTGAAATGGAATTAGAGATGGGAGAATGGTTATCTTAAGAGTTTAGAAAAAGTGTGATAATACCAATTTTTGATCTCTAGCATTTGAAACCAAGCAATGTATTTCATGAGTATAGTCTGGAAACTTTATATGGTTTCTTGAGTTATAAATCCAACCACACATACCTCTTCTCTTTCTTTTTGTTTTTAAAATATTTATGGCACATTGTAGTCATGGAACTACGATTATCCCATCAGGGACCTAGAGAGGTTAAAATAATTTTGTCTAATGAAAATCCACTCTAAGACAACGGCTATGGACCCCCCAAAACTGTATTATTCAAATAAATAATTTCTATGAATTTGCAAATTAATTTTTTAAAGTTTACTTTTCTATTTTGCAGGGATATATTCGACAGTGTCGCAAGCACACAGGAATGTTCACTGTTGCACAACTAGCCACCATTTTTGGAAACATTGAAGATATTTACAAATTCCAAAGAAAGTTCTTGAAAGATCTTGAGAAACAGTACAATAAAGAAGAACCTCATTTAAGTGAAATAGGATCCTGTTTTCTTCAACATGTATGTCACCCATTACTTCTTATTAGTCACATCCAGTTAAATAGTTCTGAAATGTATTTTCTCCACATAAAAACATTTCTCCAAGGGGGGCCGGCCCGGTGGCGCAAGCGGTTAAGTGCACGTGCTCCGCTTCGGTGGCCAGGGGTTCGCCAGTTCGGATCCCGGGTGCGCACAGACGCACTGCTTGGCAAGCCATGCTGTAGCAGCGTCCCGTATAAATTGGAGGAAGATGGGCGCGGATGTTAGCCCAGGGCCGGTCTTCCTCAGCAAAAAAAGAGGAGGATTGGCAGATGTTAGCACATGGCTGATCTCCTCACCAAAAAAAAAAAACAACAAAAACATTTCCCCAAAGTTTCTCCACTAAAAAGAGGAGTCCTTTTTGTTTTGTTTTGTTTCTTTCTTTGTTTGCTAGATTAATTTCCTATAGAATGGAGATATCATTTGTAAAGTAAGTCGATTGGTTTATATGGTTAATCTTTCCCTAAATAACCCAAGTCCATTTTTTCCAAGTTTTCCCACTTTTGTGCAGTTTGGAGTTAAGGGGTTGTATTTGGAGTAATTTCTAATAATACTTATTAAGTGTCTGTTATACGTTAAGCACTGTTGTCAGGTTTTCTTATATTAGCTCCTGTACTGCTCTGAGGTAGGTATGATTATTTTCCCCATTTTCCAGATGTGGAAACTAAAGCCTGGAGAGTGACTGACCCGAGGTCGCACATTAGTAAGTGGCAGGTGTGAGTTCAGACCGAGGCGTGCTGCATGTGACCACTGTAACTGCCCTAGAACAGTCTCGTCATTTAACTGATGATTGACCGTCACTAATACTGAAAGGTTTCAGAGGAAGAAGATGTTATTCCCAGCTGAAATGGTCAGGGCACAATAAGAGTAATAATAATAGACACCACCCACCTCCTTAGGTAGCCCTCGCTGGATGCTGAGCCCAGTAGCTCCATAGAGGCAGTAGAGTGGGAGCTGATCCTTGGAGGTGGATCATTTCTAAATAACTGAAGATAATGCCATGGTGGTCATGCAAGTGGGAAGACTGGCCCCATGGGTGCACTGGGTCTATTTGGGACTTTGTGAGAGACCAGTTTGGCCTGAGCAGAAGGTTCATGGAGAGGAGTCACAAGAGAGAAGCTTCAGAGGTCAGCGAAGGTCAGGCAACAGAGTGGGGCGGGGCCTGAAGACAGGAAGTCGGGACAGCGGGTCTTGCCTGGAGAACAGGAGAGTTAGAGACAGAGCTGGGCAGGGATGGGAGGTGGACCTGGGCGAGGGTGGTGGCAGTGGAGATGCAGAGAGAAGGATTTGTTGAGATGGGGAGTTTTGAGGACAAACTGGTCATAGGGAACAAAGAGCAGCAGCAGTCAGAGCCGCCTGCAGGGTTTTGAGTCTCAAGACTTAACAGGTGGGTTAGGAAGACCTGTCTTCTGGGGAAATAGGAGTTTAGTTGTGGGTGTGTTGAGTTTTGAGCACACCCGTGTGGAGCAGGATGAAGCCAAAGCCAGAAGGGAGCGCAGCTCTGGACAGGGCAGACGTAGGTGAATGAGCAGCCCGGCGGCAGTGGCCGCGGGTGAGGAGACACCCTGGATGAGGAGCAGAGGCTCTGGGACTGGCCCTGAAGGCCTGAGTCCTGGGAGCATGGAAGAGGCGGGGAGGCCTGGGGAGTGCGCTGAGGGTCCAGGAGCAGGGAGGCGTCCCAGAGAGGGCTGGCAGGGTGGCAGCAGCCTGAGTGAGAAGTCACGGAGCATGGAAGTGGGCGAAGGGCTTGCATTGGAGGTCAGAGCATGAGGGTGTGTGGGAGCCAGATAGTAGGATGGAAGGAGACTGGTGGTGAGCAGGAGGCAGCGGCTCTGAGTCCTCCCCTCTTGGTCAGAGTGGGCAAGTTTGTTAGGGAAAGTGAAGAGGAGAGGAGGGAGTGAGGTGGGCTATGAGCAGCACCTTCCTCTCTGAGCTGTTCTAACATGAGGTGAGACTCAGGTGGGGAGGCTGGTGGCAGTGGTCACCACCCCCTGGGGACATCCCATGCGCCTGTCCTGCGCCCTTTTGGGGTATGTGGAAGGCTGCCTTGAATGGGACCAGGGCGTGAGTCCTAGAGCAGGCTCTCCCTCTACTCCCCAACAGATAACCCCACGTGACCCCCCCGTGAGAGTGTGGAAATGGTCCCTTCCCACAGAGAAGATTCAGGATTATTGCCCAGGCATGAAAAGCCTTGCAGAACTACTTGGGGCTCCATGATACATCTCCCTCCTTTCCAGGAATGTCCCCTTGGATAGGCTGGGTGTTGCCTGTTGTTGTCACAGTTCAAAGCCACCCCATCACCTGATGAAGCTGTGCTTTTCCCTTCCCAGCAAGAGGGCTTTGCGATCTATTCCGAGTACTGTAACAACCATCCGGGCGCCTGCGCGGAGCTGTCCAGCCTGATGAAGCAGAGCAGGTACCGGCACTTCTTCGAAGCCTGCCGCCTGCTCCAGCAGATGATCGACATCGCCATTGATGGCTTCCTCCTCACGCCAGTGCAGAAGATCTGCAAGTACCCTCTGCAGCTGGCCGAGCTGCTCAAGTACACCACGCAGGAGCACAGGTGAGAGGGGCATGAGGCCTGCGTGGGGAGGCCGCTCACAGCCCCGCATCCGCCTGGCAAAACCGAAGTCACGCCAGTGCCCTCAGCCCTGCACATTGAGTGCTTTGGGCTCTCACCCAGAATAGCAGTCACAGACGGGCCCAGACATCAGTCTTGACCCTTTCAGTTAGCTCTATGGAAGAAGTTTTCAGATTGTTTAGGATGTTTAAAACTGTTATAGAGTCATTGAAGAGACTCCAGAATACCCATTCCTAGAGATATGAAGAAATAAAAATAATTCTTAAACTGAGTAATGAGCACATGGGGATTTTTATTGTGTTGTTGGTCTTTGTAATTGACATATACTTTATAAATACTCTTCTGTAGCTACTCAGTAGTTAATAAAAACCATTTTTAGAAGAAATAGACCAGTGGGTCAGCCCCATAGCCTAGGGGTTAAGTTTGGCACACTCTGCTTCAGCAGCCCAGGTTCTCAGGTTCAGATCCTGGGCGCAGACCTACACCACTCATCAGCCATGCTGTGGCGTTATCCCACATACAAAATAGAGAAAGATTGGCGACAGATGTTAGCTCTAGGTGAATCTTCCTCAACAAAAAAAGAAATAGACCAGTACGAATACAGTGTCAGAAATATTCTCCTTCCTCTCCCCTCCTGTGCTCCTTAGGTTGGTTCATAGCAGCTCACTCTCAGAGCAGTGTTATTTACTGTGACAAAAAGGTACTTTATAGAAGTAGTGAGGACATACCAAAGTTTGAACGACAAAAGAGTAGGGAATCTCAGGGGTATGGACTGGTGCGTAGGGTCCGCTTGGAAGGCACGTCTTACTGAGCTCCTGCTGGGCTCTGAGCCCTTTCTTGCCCAGCCTGGGTGCTTACTCTGTCTCCATAATCCTTTCTACCCTGTTTCCTCTCGCTCTAAGCACAGGGCTTCTTGTCATGGTTACCTGAATGCTCCATCTCCCTTAGGGGCTTACATTGTGTCTAACTGAGTTCTTCTTGGGGAGCCAAAAAGTTATCCATTGCTTACTTAATAGCAACTCATCGTTTCGTTGCATGTCCAGAGCAACGTATGATCTAGCTGTGATACTTCATTAAGAGATCACCCATTCAGTATTGGGGTGGGTTTGCCCTTTTCCCATGATGTGGGAAATGTCACCAGCTGTTTGGTGTCTTTGGGTGGCAGTGATTGGTTCATTGCTGATGTTCCCACCAGGCTACAACTCGAATGCCAGTGGGGACACAAGCGTTATCAGGCAGGGTTTTGGGATAAAGCTTACTGTTGTAAATGAGAATCAAACCTTGTCCATGACATCCGTGTCAGTGTCACAAAGCTGTCACTATACCTGCAGCCCTTGAATGTTCAATCTTGAAGGGTTCTAGTGAGGAGAGGGAGAGGGAAAGGATTGTGTCCACAGGAAATTTGCTGTCGCAAACCACAACAGTTCTGGATTTTAACAACTAACTGTTGCCCTGAGAACAATCGGATTATCCGTGGCAGTGCCTACCCTGCAGGGTGCAGAAAATGGATCATTCTTTTGTCCTCTCTGCCGCTGGACTTCTGTGGAGACACAAGGCTTGAAAAGGGAATCTTTTTACAATTAGGTTGGAAGATGGAAAGAGAAAAAGAGCTAGGTTGCTGAACAGTAGACCCTGGATATGGGTGTTAGTTTAAAGAATCAGGATTAAAGGAATAAGAGAAAGGGGTTCATTGAAGTAGATAACGGGAAAGAGAGCTATGTTTTTTTCTTTTTCTGATTGAAAAATCAGAAAAGTTTGGTGAAAAGAAAATACAGAGTCAAGAGAATCACAAATTTGGGGCCGGCCTGGTAGCGCAGCAGTTAAGCACGCGCACTCTGCTTCAGCGGCCCGGGGTTCACGGGTTCACATCCTGGGCGCGTACCAACACACTGCTTGTCAAGCCATGCTGTAGTGGTGTCCCATATAAAGTAGAGGAAGATGGGCACAGATGTTAGCTCAGGGCTGATCTTCCTCACAAAAAAAAAAAAAAAAGAATCACAAATTTAAAGTTTTTAAAAGAGAATAAGAAGGCACCATGATGAGGAACCAGAGAAATAAGAGAATTAAGAAGCAATGGTATCTTGAAAGACGAGGGCAAACACATTAGTTCCTTCCGGATGGGAAGCTGTCGCCACAAGTGCACACATTACCTTCAGCAGTGAATTTTTCTCTCCTTTTTTCTCATGTGAGGAAGACTGTCCCTGAACTAACATCTGTGCCAGTCTTCATCTGTTTTGTATGTGGGTTGCCGCCACAGCGTGGCTTGATGAATGGTGTGTAGGTCCGCACCCGGGATCCGAACCCGTGAACCCCAGGCTGCTGACGTGGAGCGCATGAACTTAACCACTATGCCACTGGGCCAGCCCCTAATTTTTCTCTTTTTAGGGCATTTTTTACCATGAGGCATTTGCAGATTTTGGCTCTTTCCAAAAAAAAATCATTTTAAAGGAAATGACAAAAAGCCCATTTCCTTGTCTTAAGTAAAACACAACAGAATTTTTTTAGAAAACCATTACACTCTGCCTCTTTTCTGGAATTGTACAGAAAAACTTGTAGAAAAAAATACAGTTATTTTGCAGTTTCTTCATTGCTGGAGGCCTTTCTGGGGGGCTTTGCTCCCCTTATTTTGGCAGCCCCCACATGGTTTGTTCCTCCTTTGTGCTCTGCTTCTGGGTGTGAATAGGCCTGTCTCACGACAGCGGGGTCTGCTTGTGGGAAATGCCCAGGGACTTCCCAGGGCTGAGTTTGATTGTGTTGAGTAGATAGACAATAGAATCTACGTCCAAGGCGTTTTTTTCCTGGCTATCCAGGAGGACTCTGATTCATTCAGCTGAGATCCAAAGGCTCTGTCTATCCCCCAAGACTTCTGTCTGTTCTAGAGAACTAGAAAGTATGAAATTCAGCTCAGTAGCTGGATGGTTGGTTTATGTGTCCCTAAATTATTAACACTGAGCAAAACTCGAATGTAAAACGTTCTGATGCTAGACTCCTCCCTTCCAGCCTGTGTGTAGATTACAACTGTGGTGTAGGTTGTCCTGGTACCTTCAGTTTAGAGGCCTTGGGAATAGGAGCTGCTGGGGGAACATTTTTCGTTTGATCTGACTGTAGCATATGGAAAGCACTAGAAATGAAGATCTGTTGATGAGGTAAATGCCGCATTAGCATTCACATAACTCACCACATCAGACTTCTGTGGGTTGTGCCCTCTCGTGTCTTTTCCTGAACAACGTAAACGATGAGGCTCAGAGCAAATAATTACTCTTGACAATGGTTCGTGATTGTTAAAGTACTTTATAATAGCAAAACTAGCTATATCAGAACAAAAGCAATAAAAAAGACTGTTCTTTCTTTATTAATGAAAATAATCCATTGTCATTGTGACTAAAAGTTATTTCTTGTGGCATTTACTTTCATTCATTGTGATTTCTGGGAAGTGAATGAAAACATTCTTATTCCAGAGAATTCTGGATTGCATTCTGTCAGCTCCCTTAACCTAAGCAGACTGTAGTCTATTCATGGAGGAAGAAGAAAAAGGAAACAGTGGCTGTTATTTAAATGCCACTTTGTCTAGACTCTCAGTGCACAATCAAGGATGGAGTGTATGATTTTATCAGGCCTTGTTTGCAAGCTGCATGTTACGTGGTTGAAATGAACCTCCCCTTTGCAGTGATTACAACAACATAAAGGCGGCGTACGAGGCCATGAAGAACGTAGCCTGCTTGATCAATGAGCGCAAACGCAAGCTGGAGAGCATAGACAAGATAGCTCGGTGGCAGGTGTCCATCGTGGGCTGGGAGGTAAGTGGGGACCCCCCCCGCTCCACGTCGTCCCTCATTGCCCACGCCCTCCCCCGTTTGGTCTGTTTAGAGACAGACTTTAATGTCCTGTGATTGAGACTTCATACTCTTGGCTTTAATGGTGTATATATTTTGAGGCATATCATTGAATTTAGCAGTTAACAACTTTATCTCCCACATCCACCAGGAAATACTCTGAGGAATGTCTGTAATTAATTTGTTGCTTATGCTCTGTCTCTCCTGTTAGAGGTAAGCTCCATGAGAGCAACTGGGGAACATTTAGCATATAAATTGTAGTGTGGCAGGAGTACAGACTCGGGGGTCACACTGCCTGCCTCTCAGTCGGTATGATCTGGGCAAGATTACTCTCTTCATCTATAAGATGAAGGGAAAATGGTACCACGTCCTAGGGCTGTTGTGAGCGTTATACCAGACAGTGCCAATGCAGTGTTGGCTGCAGCCTGTACTGATAGGGCGGCACACATAGGTTTATTTATTCATGAAAACAATAGCAGTGGCCGTAGCTCCTGCCCGTGTTGTGTTCGCCACAGGCCTGGCACCAGTCTGAGCTAGTTACTACATGAACTCATTGAATCCTCTCAGCAATCACATCAAGTAGGAACTATTATTACCCCCATTTAACAGATAGGGAAACTGAAACACAGAAAGGTTAAGTCGCTTGCCCAAGGCCACACAGTTAGGAAGTGACAGAGCCGGCTTCAGAGTCCATGCTGGTGACCACTACGCTCCATGGCTGCTATTAAGAGCAGTAAGCTGATGCTGTTTAGATTGTTTTTAAACCAAGCAAAATTCATCCTATATCAAATTAATTGGTCAGAACTCACTGTCCTAAAGAATTGAGAAAGTTTGAATTGAGAAGTTAGGTTTTTAACTAGAGTAGGTTATAGCGGTGAAAGCTGGAAAGAAATCCTTCTATTTCGAGGGCCTTTTGGACTCTGGGAGCTTGGACGGGGCCTCAGAGATGACTTAGTCTAATTCTCATATTTTGTGAACAAAGAATCTAGGGCACAAGATTGCTCGAGGCAAGTAAAGAGAATTATTTTGGAATCAAGATCTTTTGTCTCCAAAAATATTGTGTGTGACTGGAATTCAAGGAGAATAACATCTGATAATCAGAGATCAGCGTCGTACCAAACACCATAAAGTTACACTGGATTAGGCCCGACCTAAATCTTGTAAAAGTATGTTTTTCCTTCTGTTCTTGGACTCGGACATTTAGGGGATAATTTATTGTCACAAGTTTACCAATTTCTTGCTGGCCATTTTGCCCTCTGGCCTTTGGTTTCCAAGACCCTAAGCTAGTTACTACTGCAGGGAGCTGCTCTCCGCCTGACTGGAAAGCCGGAGAGTCTATGCTGCTGTGTCCCGCACGCACACAGGACAGCCCTCGTCTCCTTGTCCTCCGAGGATCGGTCTTGGCCGGCTGCCATTTCGGAGCGACTGGATTCCATTAATCCAGCACGCTTTCACCAGACCTTTCTGATGAGGAGGACACTTCAGATCGCGTAGAGGCACTGTAACGCTTTCCCATTGAGTAGGAAAAACAGGAAAGAAATTCCACACAAAGGAGACTCACACACCAAGGTTTAAATGGCCTTTGAGGCCCTGCCCTCCTGTGGATGGGCCTCGTGTAACTGGAAAGCCCAAGGAAGATTCTGGGTCAGGGCCTCTCTTGTATCCCTGACCCCTGAAGGGATCAGAACTGCGAGGTGTGACGACGTCTTTTCCTCCTTCCAGGGCCTGGACATTTTAGACCGAAGTTCCGAGTTGATCCATTCTGGGGAGCTGACGAGAATCACTAAGCAAGGCAGGAGCCAGCAGCGGACCTTCTTCCTGTTTGACCACCAGCTCGTGTCCTGCAAGAAGGACCTGCTGCGCAGAGACGTGCTCTATTACAGAGGCCGCGTGGACATGGACGACGTGGAGCTCGAGGACCTGGAGGACGGGCGGGACAGGGACTGCAACCTCAGCCTGAAGAACGCCTTCAAGCTCGTCAGCAAGACCACGGGCGAGGTGCATCTGTTCTGTGCCAGAAAGCAAGAAGACAAGGCGAGGTGGCTGCAGGCCTGCGGGGATGAGAGGAGGCGGGTGCAGGAGGACCGGGAGATGGGTGAGCGCCCCAGGCGTCCGTGCCTCTGCTTTCTCACCTCTTCTCCAGCCCCTCCCACCCTTCGGGAAAGAAAATCCTTCTAAACCTGCTGACAGGAGGGACCGTGACAGATACAGTTACTACAGGCAACATTTACTCAGTACTGACTTCGTGCCAGATGCTTTGCTGCACATTTATAGAGATTGTGTCCTTCAGTCCCAAGGTGTGGGTACTATTGTTATACCCATTTTACAGATGAAGAATTGAGGCTTAACGCACTTGCCCTCTCTTACAACATGGCCAAGTAGCCTTTAAAACCAGCTTGGTGCAACCCCGAGACTGAGCCACTCTCTGGTGACTCTCCCCCAGGTTTGAGAAATGCTAGAGGATCCTCGAGGCTTCCTCTCCCACTGTGCCTTTAAAGCACTTTAAATTTACCTTGCTGCCACAGTCGATTCAGACCCAACACCTCTGCTTGCGTGTTTTCCCATCTCTCATCCATGAAGCCAAGGACCGTGCGTCCTGTACTGTCATTAAGGCAGTGCTGCTTCATACTTCGCATTGCTCTTGCCTTCCCCGCTTCTGCCCACCTCCAGGTAGTGATCAGCCTTGTGCAACTGCTGTCCTTGGTATTTACAGTGATGGTATCCATGGTCTCTGAGCCCGAGGTCCACTGCCTCCCAGGCACACGAGAGTTTGGAGCACAAGCTGTTGAAGGGATGCCATAGGGACTGTGGGCCCTTAAAGATGAGGTGCAATGAAGCGTATTCATCTCTGCAGCCTACGTGAGCCCAGACCTCAAAGGCTGTGTGGTGCAGGATAGAGGAGAAGGCCTACAGCCTCCCTGTTTCCACCTCCTGCTATGAGGAAAGCTAGAATTCGGACCAGGAGGCGTCTTATGGTCCTCCCCACCTTGTGTGACCCTGGCCACCAGCCCTGGGCTTGCCACAGGTTTTGCTCTCACCCACAACAGGTTACGTGGGACCATATATTACAGCAGGAAGGGATGTACGGGCAGTCAGGCTAACACACCATCAGAAGCAGGAATCTCCTCTGAAACGGTCTCAGCAGGTGGGCGTCAGCCCACACCTTCACCCTAATTACACAGACTCACCATCTCACAGGGGCCCCTTCCACTAAGTGGAAGTGTCTTTGTACTGACAGAAAAGCTGATTCCCAACAACTTGCATATATTGGTGCTGCCTTTGACTCTCAGGCCCCTTTAGAAGAAGGCTCATCTCTCTATCATGTCAAGAATTCTTCAGATATTTGCAGATGACAGTTATTAAAATGCAAAACCCCAGAGCTTCGAAATCCTAATTTCACCTGCCATGTAACATTGTCTCGTGCAGGCCCTGAAGTCATCTGTAAGCTAGGATGTTTCACTTTCCCCTCGGATAGCACCAAGTATTAGAAGGGGTGTTCTAAACACTTCTCCACTCTGCCCCTCGACAGAGAAAGAAGGGAGGGACCTGATTTCATGCCTCTCTACAGTGCAGTGCCTCCCTGTCGCTAGTGCTCAGAAGACGTCAAAGAATGAATGAAAGAATGAGTGTATGTGTGCGGCACTCCTAGAGCCGTTAAGTCTGTGAACTTCGTGAGTGAGTAATAAAATAGGACCGACCCGGGCCCTTGCTGCATGCCTGACACGGCATGTGTCGGTAGATCCTGGAGAATGGGCAGTCAACCAGGCTGGGCATGGAGGGTGGAACCAAGGCAAAAGGCCCGTGCGGACCTGGGGACAGTAGAAGCCAAGGGGCCAGTGTATGGAGCCTGAAGGAGGCATCAGACCTGTCAGGGACAGATGTCAAGTATGTCGGGAAGCCGAGGATGGGAGCAGCGTGTGCAGAGGTAGAGGGTGAGCCCTGGCGAGTGAGCAGCAGAGGCCAAGCCCGGATCTCCTTCCGTCGGGGTGGAGCCCTGCCTGGGGGAGGAAGCCCTCCTGCTACTGCAGGGTCCATCCGGCCGGCAGCCTCAGCCCTCCTCCATCTCTGTCCTTTGCTCTCTTCTCACCTCCTGCCTGCGGGGCCCCAGCCTGTCTCATCTCCAGTTGTCTCATTTCTACCTACTCATTTTCACCCCCTCACCCACCACATGCCGACAGTGTCCGTCGGCTACAGTACTTGAGTAGGAGAAATTCAAGGCAACGCTGTCCGTACTTGGGGTACAAAGTCCAGTTTCCATTACTCATATTACCTTTGTCAGGGTAGAACCACTGACTCACCCAGCTTTCACAGTAGGTAGGTGAACAGACCCAGGGACCCCTTTGATTGGTCCTCTCCTCCCAGGGCCTCATCCTTTAGGGTTATAATTAGGGTGATCCTATACGGACGTTTGTCTGGGTTTACACAAGTAGTCAGTGCATCATTATTAACAGCACCCCGTTTCAGTCTTTAAAGTGACCTGGTTTGGAGAAGAATTACGTGGCCACCCTAGTGATAATCCACATGACTCCCGCTTATCCAATCTTTTCAACCTCTTCTGGTTCCTTGAGGATTAAGTTTCCTTGCTTCGGGTTATGGTGAATACCTCAGGTTAATATGGGTTATGATGCAAGTTTTATTCTGAAATGTCTTCTCTTGTTTTGAATATATATCATATTTTTTCTAAATCCAGGAATGGAAATTTCAGAAAATCAAAAGAAGCTCGCCATGTTAAATGCTCAAAAGGCAGGACATGGAAAGTCAAAAGGTAAGTTTTGGAGAAGGCTTCCTCTCCTTACTGTGTATCAGTGTTGGAATTAAAATCGGGAGAAATGCCCAAAGCTGTTAGCATCTGACCAACTCTGAATGAAGGAGACAAGTATGGGTGAAATGCAAAACGATGGATCCAAAATACTGGCAGTTTAAAATAATCTGCATTGGGTTTGAGTGCTTCAGTATTTGCTTACATTTGAATGGAAGTCTATAAAATGTGTTTTGAAATGGTACCAAAGAGCTTCCAGAGCCCCCATCCTGCCCACAGTCCCCCTGTGCCTCACCCTCCTGAGGGAGCGATGGTGTTACCATCAGGCCCACCAGCTCACCAGGCAAACCAGTGCCTCTTGCATCTTTTGGGCATGCAAGGAGGAAATCTCCACCCCAGACTGCGTGTCGGCTACATTCTAGTTGAGGGAAGAAAGCAGATCTGAAAGTTGAGTGCATCAAGCCAGGAGTTAAAAAGAAGGCACACCAGCTTATTTAGAGTAGGTTTTCTCTACCCTCCGTGCACAGGAGAATTACCTGGGCAGCTATTTAAAAATACCAGTGCCCAGGTCATGCACCCCAGAGTCCTAATGTGCAGTTAAAGACTTTCCACAATGTAGATAATACAAATGATTTAGCCCAATAGAAGTAAAATAATAAGGACTTTATTCCAAAAATGTGTTATACTGTTAGAACATTTATTCAGGTTGACTGTCTTCTCTAAGAGGGATTTACCCTATGAAATTTATCCCACTCAGTATTTTCCTAGCTGAAAATGCAAAAACAAGGACCAGGTAAGCCCAGGACTATGAAACGCCACCAGCTGATGGGCTGAGAAGAATTCATTACCAGAATACCAGTTAGCATTCCCCTCCGCCCTCACTCAAATGCAGAATTTCCCCCACTGACTTATAAATATCTTCAGGGCAGAAAAACCCATTTTATATTCTTTTTCTTGCATCTCCACTTTTAATGGCATGTGACTAGTAAGTATCAATTCATTAGAATTTATTAGCTTCTGTCCGTATCTTCCAAGAGCCCCTGGCTCAGCAGCTAGGCTCCTAAAGAATGGGAAGAACACCGGTGCTTCTGGGTGACCGCCTGCCAGGCACTTCCCGAGAGTTACCTCACCTCCTCTGCCCTGTCAGCCTGGAGGACAAGGAAGGCCTTTTGTTTGGCAGAGGCTCCTTCCAGAACCCACACTTTCCTCATATCATGCCGACTCTCACCGTTAGCTTGTGATCTTGTCGCTAACTTTAATAAACCTGTTTAATTACCTCTGCACAGATTTAAAATGCCTACTCTAAAGAAACGGTTTGATTAAAGTGATTAGGTAATAAGTATAATAATACATATTACTTATATTAACTTGGTTAATTCTCATAACAACCCGGTAGGAACTATTATCCCCGTTTTAGAGATTAGGGGCCTGAGGCACAGAGAAATGAAACAATTTCCCAAATAATAACAAAGTAAGTAGCAAAGCAGGATTTGGGCCGAGGCAGTGTGAGCTCTAGGCTTTCACTGAAAGCGTTTTATTGCTTCTCATCCCAAATAGCCAGTCCACGTCTAATTCTGCTACTTAGTGCTGTGTGACCATAGATGATTTATGTAACCTCTCTGGCTGTCAGTTTCCTTCCCGATCACATTACTGTAATGGTACCTTGCCTGGAGGGTTTTTGGAGGGTTTTTGACGCAGTATCTGAACATAATAAGTGTTTGTTATGATCACTATTAGATGTACTTCTGGTTACTATGAATTGAGAATTAGCTAAGAACTGGGAGTCTTGGCACTGTTTTTTTCCTCTTTGGTTAACCAGTGACGCTCAGCCTTTGTTCCCTCTCTCTCCCCTCCTGAGCAGGCTACAGCGGGTGCCCCGCGGCCCCACCGCACCAGAGCTTGCATCCCCTACACCAGCGTCACGTCACCGTGCCCACCAGCGTCCCCCAGCAGCAGGTCTTTGCCCTGGCAGAACCCAAGAGGAAGCCCTCGCTGTTCTGGCACACCTTCAATAAACTCACCCCTTTCAAGAAATGAAGCAGAGGCCGGCGCTTCTGCTGAGGTGGACGTGGAGAGGAGAACCTTTCTTGTTTCTTCTGTGCAAAGTCCAAGAAAAGTATGTTGGACCCAGTGCTGAGAACTTCTTTGGGGATCAGTGAAGAAGAGAAGGATTTGGACTCACCTTCAGTCTTCAGAGACCCAGCTGCCTCCTCGGATGGAAGGAGAAGCTCGTGACGGACGTCTTTAATGCACACGAGAGCCCTCTGTGGACTATGCTGGGATGGCCAGGACTTGGGAACCAGTGATGGGCTCTGACTGCGTGCTGAGCAGTGACCCCGTGAGCCTCGCAATGACGAGCCCGCTCGCTGCTGCAGGTCAGGCACGGGGTGCTAGGGGCCCCTCGGTTCCTGGGGGAGGACCAGATGAGCATGGCGCGCTTGCGTTTGGTTTTGCAGGGAGTGATCGTGATGGGGCTGGTGCGACCCTGCCTCTCGCCAGCACTGTGAGCTGCTCCTCTCTCCACAGCATTGGGGGCAGTGCAGGTGCCCTGGTGTTCCCTGGTGTCGTCTGAATCTATGCAGTGGCCAAATGGTAGTGCAGGCTTCCTCGTGCCAGGGTCCTGCCCCTACAGGCTAGAGGGAAAAACAGGATGCACTGGTTCTGTGGCGGTGAGCTCTGCAATGGGGAGGGACTTACACCTTTAAAGATACTGTTGCTTTCAAGGGAGGGAGTGGAAAATCCTACTGCAAGCCAGATGTGTCCTTTTCAAGTCAGGAACTCTCCTGCCCGTGTGCACTAGGTAACTCCATGAGCAGAAATCATGTCTACTCGTATGTCATAACCTAAGAAACTCTATTCAGACATATCTGTTTGCAATATAAAAACCCATCTTCTTTAATTTTATGATACAGTGAATATGCAGATGCACCAGTTGGAAGGCATTCTTAAAGAGCATCAATGTGCCTGTTCCGTCAGTTGTTTCTGGCGTCCTCACCAATTAAGTTACAGTGACACGTACATTCCACTGAGAAAGCATGAGGTTCAGAGCCCTTCAGCTTCCTCAGGATTTGAAGCCGCTTTGTTGCATAGACCCACAGCAGCCATGCTAGCCGACCATCATTAGCATGTCAACAGGTTTCTGAAGATTGGCTCTTTATAAAAGAAACCTTAACAAAATCTATCTAGACTCAGAGAGAGCATCTTCTTTAACAAAGGTCACATGGGCTGATACCTGTCAATAGTAATCTCCTTGTCTTTGTCTCTATTGTAAATTTTGATAAAACTAACTTCTAAATATGTCCAGAGAAGACAACAGACTCTGCAAGAGAGATGCCATTCTCATTTACTGAGTGCACTGGCTGGGGGGTGTAGTATGGCACCATTTGTGGTTTTCTGTTTGAGAATCTCTCTTTTATGTGCTACTTTCAGAAAGTTCTTTTTTCTAATAGGCCCATGCTTGAAAATAAACAGACCTGGAATGTCATAGACACAGGTGTAACCTGCATCTCCAAGCAGGTGGTTCTTCCACTCTCCCCACTCTCCCTCACACTCAGCTATTCCTGAAGAAGGTGACGTCATGCATCAAGAAGACACAATCCTGGACCTCTTGGGTGGGCCTTAGAGTGTTCTGTAAAAACTTGTCAGGAAACTTGTCTGTTAATGACCCTGCTCAGCCACCCTGATGTGCTCATTTATAGGCAGTATTGCTGGAAGATTGTGTGACCCTGTGGCCACCCCCCCGGGGTGCTTCTGTGGACCTTCCTACTGAGTGTACCAGAATAGAGGCTGCTCTGGGGAGGAAGCCTCGCAAGAGGTGCTGTGTCTCCTCGTGCCCAAGCACTCGTGCACGCATGTGTGTATGTGTGCATGCTCATGCACGTGTGTTTCATTTTTGAATAGACATCTCAATTTTAGTTGCGTTTATATAACTGACCTTTTTACTAACAAAATATGATGATATATTTTGAAAACTTTACTTAATATCCTTTTCATGGACCCCTAAGCAATAACTGCAGGGGTGTTTGTGCTAAATAGAGTTGTTTGTATATACAGCAATTTTGAACAGTTGGGTTTTTTTTTTTAATATAAGAGAATTACTTTAAGGAAGTAAAGAGAATTTTTCACTCATGTTACATTTTCAGTGAGGATTGAATTTGAGTGAAGAACCACTCAGAGGGCTTCCATTTACTAACGGGCCATGAAGAAACGCTTTAAGCTCTGTGACCAGTCCTGCTTTCTTTCCCAGCCGAGCCCTACCTTCTGGTTTCCACCTCTCCCTCCGTGGGCTTCCTGCCGGGAGCAGGAAGCTCGGACGCCGGGGCCTGTGGAGCCCGGCGCTGTCCCGTCAGCTCTGTACAGTGGGAGAGTCACTTGATCAAATACCGGTTCTAGCTGGATCCTGCTTGGATTTTCAGGTGCTTTATGTCTAGGTTGGGTTGTGTTACCAAATGCCTGAGTTCTATGAAGAGATGGCTCAAGTGTTCTAATTTTAGGTTTGCCAAACGTCCTTCTTGATTTGTCACATGTCCCACTTGGAAAGAAAGAGCAAAAACAAAGAGCCTCCTGTATGGATTATGTATGAATTTCATTGGGAATCTCGCATTCTGTCTGTCTTTCTCTCTTTTCTCTCTCTACATTGCATGATATGGATGGACCAAACAAAAAAAGATGGCATAACATTTTGATGAATTTCACTTATTCTGTCATTCATGTTTCAGAATTTGCCAACTCTCTTGAAAGACAGTTGAAATGGCCTCAGGTCAAAAGCACCCTTCTCAATTTTGATCACACCTAAAATGCATAACAACCTTGCAGTAGATTATAAGCAATCACAAAATAGAATATTTGTAAAATCCTGGAGAAATAGCATTCTTTATCTTTGTCTTGCAAACTAGAAAAAGAGTGGCAGCAATCCCAGAGTTCTCCCGGGATACCATCTGCTTAGTTTGTTTTCAGTAGATCTGATCTCTTTCCCTCGGTGGATCTGATTTTGTAGTTGAAAACATTTCACTCCCATCCCCACGCTATTTCTGAATATTGTTGTGCCTTTTTATCCCTAATCCAGATGAAGACTAACTCTGTGCCTGTGCAGAAAATCCCCTCAATCCTACATTGCTGTTGTCTAGACACAAAGCAAATGTGCATTTAATTCAAAATCTGTTTCACAATGGAAATCTTTTGTAAAAGCCATGATCCAGCATTTCGTCAGCTGGAACTCTACGTGCCCAAAGTGCTGATCTCCCCCAACAGAGATCACCTTGCGTACCGAGCCGGGATGGAACAGCCTGATTACTTGGGGCAAGGGAGAAAATGGCTGTCTCATTATTTTGTCGAGGAGAGAAGAAACAGACGTGTCCCTCACGGGACGATGCCAACAGTGTGCGTAAACGTCCTTTCCTGGCTGACCAGCCAGGGATGCTGGACACAAATCAACGAGGTCAAACCGCTCAGAAACCGTTGTAAACAGGCTTAACCTGCAAGTTGTTCTCCTTGCTGAAATGTCACTTGGCTGGTGCTGCTGTTCTCAGGATGGAGGCAATGAAGGTGGAGTCCAAAAGACTGGGAAAAAAATGAGTGGAAACTGATCTTGAAAAAAACCCAGAAGCTTAAATATTTGATGCAAATATACTTGGCTACAACACACTTAACAGTATTGCCTTTAGTTATTTTATAGGTATTGACATTGCATTTAGAAAATACTTTTCTTTACCTGATTCTGTAATTTAACAGTTGGTCTTTTTTTGTAAATATTAGCATCAGTTGTGTTTGCCTTACCTACTTTGCAAGGCTTTCGGTAACCTTTTCCTTCAGTTTTAACTCATCAAGATGATGTTATCTGTGAGTCTAGTGACAGCTTCCAAGCTGACGAATAGCTGTTGACAGCTGAAGTGTGTTGTACAAGATTGCTCTACCTTGATATGTATTTTTGTTGAATGAAGTTTTTGTAAAAAAAAAAATTATTTACAATGTTATTTGAATGATTCCTTGTAAATGCTGTGAATGTGCATTTGCTGTTTTGTATCTGTATATTAAAGTTAATTTGCCAAACTGGTTCTAGTAATGTATTTGAGTAGTAAAATAAGGTGTGTGTGTGTGTGTGTGTGTGTGTGTGTTAATGGAGAGTGAGTGCTAGGAGGGTTTCTGGGGTTTACAGCTCATTTCCTGCCTGGGCGTTGATAAACTTCTTTTCAGTAAAAATCCATCCTTTAATGAGCTGGATCAAACCACTGGATAGGTATGGGGGAGTGAAGGCTCTGAGGGGAACAGAGAGGGGCCACGTGAGTTGAAAAAAGTCACTAAATGTTGGAATAAGACTGATAAAGCCAAAACCCGAAGTGAGAAGTCCTATTTTGTAGCAGCAGCTCCTGCTGCTGATGGTGGGAGGTGGATGGATGGAAGGTGCCTTTGTACACCTTCCATTTCACAGCTGCTGGCCCCCTCCACCAGGAGATCCACTGTGGCCGCGGCTCACCTACCCTGTGGGGGTGGGGTAGAAGAGAATTTCCTTCTCTAATTAACAGCTCAGAGAAGCTGAGTAAATAGCCATTGTTTGCTGTGACTAATAAGAGAGGGGTTCCTATAGAGGTTGCCAGGCAGCTAGTCCCCACTTTTTGTTTGTGTACTCAACATCTACCTACTTCCCAAAATGGTCTGCTCTCTGTCCTTGGCCTGGACTGAAAGGGGTAGGGGGTAAGCTTAGGGGGCTGGGGAGGGTGAAAGCCCTGGGAACCTAAAAGTCTGCCTCTCCAAGGGTGGCTGCCGGACTCTAGACGGTACTACATACAGGAAGGAGGGACCGTGGAGGGCAGTGGCAGTTTCTTCTGGAAGAGTTTCGGGGGAGGTGACCTAACATGAGCCACCTCCCCTACATGCTGGAGAAACGAGCTGACGTGGGTAATCCTCCAAAGGAGCATGTGGTCCAAGAGGGAAGAAAAACACATCAAGGTATAATTGAAACGCAGTGGGAACTCCACAACAATAGGGGTGTGTACAAGTCGGGAAAGGGCTTCTGGTATGGAGACCCTTCCTCTGGTGAGTGTCAGGGCGGGAAGGGGGCACGCAGGAGCGAGGCCCAAGTACGATCCTGGAGGGTTAACCTAGCCCGGGGGGGCTTCGGTGCGCTGGAATTTGTTGTGCGAGGCACCAAAATGGTGAGCAGAAGCTGGATCACAAAGGACCTGCGGACCATCACGCGCTGGGATTGATTTCATTTTTGTAGGCAGAGTTTAAGGAAAGGATGGTAGAGAAAAGCGTGGGTTTTAAACCGAAGCAGGGAGGTGATTTAGGAGACAGGAAGAGACAGAGGGAAGGAGAGGAAGCTGCGTGTGAAGGATGCTCAGCGACAAGCGCAGGGCTCAATCGCCAACGGGTGTTGGGAGCAGGTGATAGTTTCCAGGTTCTGGCTCGGAGTGGCGGGTGGGTGCTAGTGCCTTGGACGGATACCGAAAATGATGGCTTGGAGGTGGGGGCAGGAGTTTGGGTTTGGGTTTGTGGTCCATCCAGTGAGAATGAAGCTCAGGAGAGAGGTCAGGGCTGCAAATACAAACTGGAGAAGGCACCTGCCTATAGCGTCATGAAAACCGTGGGAGTGGAGCTGAGGAAGAGAGCAGGCAGCTAGAGGAGAGGATCGACCTGGGACCAGCCCTGAAGAGTGAACCGGCAGAGGAAGAGAATGGAGGAAGAAGCTGGGATGGGGAAGTGGGAGACAAAGGTGAGATGGGGCGGGGCAGGGGCAGTGGATGCAGAGGAGGAAGGAAGGGTCAGCAGGGCAAATGCTGCTGCTGCTCCCACTACAAAAGGACCCAAGATATCTGGGTGGATTTAGGGATCAAGAGGTGAGGTCATGGGGCCAGCCCAGTGGCAGAGTGGTTTGGTTCGTGCCCTCTGCTTAAGTGGCCTGGGGTTCACAGGTTCGGATCCCAGGCGCTGACCTACGCAGCACTTGTCAGGCCATGCTGTGGCGGCGTCCCAAGTATGAAGTAGAGCAAGATGGGCACGGATGTTAGCCCAGGGCCAATCTCCCTCAGCAAAAAAAAAAAATGAGGTGAGGTCAGGCAATGGGGTGTTGGAAGAGAAACCGACTGAATTTATATGACCTAATTAAATCCTGTCACTGCCCTGTGATGTTAGTATTGTTTTGCCCGCTGCACAGATGAAGAAACTGCGGCTTTCTGAGAGTATGAGAACACTGGGGGGGAGCGTTACCTTCTTTAAGTGGAACTTGCCCTACACCCACACCCCGCACTCCCTGCGGCCTCTACAGTCAACTCAGTCCTCAGCACCTCTGAGAAACAGTATTGGGTACATTTGTCTTCTTGATGCTATTCTTAAGTTAGAAGTCCACATTAACAGAGGGTGATTTGGAAAAGTTAAGAATCAGTGATTACATGGCATTGAAACAGTAGTTTCACCCTGTTTTTCTCAGTGGCAGGTGGCGGTGCATCTGTGAGAGAGAAGGGAATGGGCATTAAATCGTTACATACACAGATGCCTAGAATTAAAGGAATTACACAGAAGTTCAGTAGAGCTGGGTAAATGAGGTCAGTTCTCCTGGTCCGGAATCCGGAGGAGACCCGGCGCTGTCCCTCTTCCGTTTCGTCCCATTGCCCCGTGGCTGACCCGAGGGCAGCCCACAGGCTGCTCAAGCAAGGCACGAACGTCACTTTAAGGGAAGTGGCCTGCCGTGGGCAGCCCCACCTCCAGACTCCACCTGACAGTGCACCTCGCTTTCTCTCGCTTTATTGAGAAGGCAGAGCAAGAACAAGCGCGCTACGTTGTCTAACGTAACCGGCGCTGGTAGAGGACGCTCCCTGACCAGGGCTGCTGCCGCTGTGCACGCTCTTCCAGGACGCCCCGTGCCGCGCCCCGTGCCGCCCCTTCCTGCCATTCTGTAGACGCATCCACCCGGGAGTTCTGGGTCAGGAGGGCGGGATTTTCTTTACTTTACCCTTGATTCCTGGTTTGCGCAGCACTTGGGTGCAGCCCGCAGTCCTGGGGGGCAGGTAAGTGCGTTAGAACACCATTTCTTTAAATTCAAGTTAAGGCATCGGAGTCCTCAAGTAGCTCTCATATTATCAATGTGTCATAATCCTGCTAATTATTTGCAAAGTAGGCAGATGTCTGTGGAGTTTGGGGTAGGAAAGAGTGAGCCGGTTCAAAAATTCATTCTTGAGGAAGAGGCTAAACAGGAGATAAAAGTAGATTTTGAAATTCTTCTGCCAGAACCCCGCAAACTGACTGAGAGGAGGGGTGAAACACAGAAGAAATCATAGGAACAGCAGACTTTTCTAGACAGCTTTCTGGAGACGCTCGTAGATTATTTTGCACAAATTTTAATGTGTACATTTTTATATTTATGCCTATACTAATTTACACAGTGTAGTTTAAAAACAAGCCCCTCAACATATGTTGAAGAAGAAATACATAAAATGTACAAGGTATAGAGCACGTAGGAGGAACATTCAATGAAGGACGTTTAGAGTTTAGAGTCTTAGACTGTCAAATCGGAGAGGGATGTGGGAGGTTAGCTCATCCCTTGCATTTCATGCACAAAAAAGCAGAGGCGCAAAGGTTTGGAGACCCAGTAAAGATTGCTCAGCTGGGTTCTGGTAGATCTTTACTAAATCTTAGTTTGGGGGAAGGAAGACTCTTAAGTGCGGAAACCTTCAACCTTGGCCGTGAATTAGTGATATCATGTCCTTGGAGAAAATTAATCAGGAGGGACATTAAGTAACCTTTTAGCAAGAAATTCAGTAGTGAAGGAGAAATATAGGTTAAGCATTGAGAAACAACCCAGAATAAGAAGTTAACTAAGACACTATTTTATTTGAGTCTGAAAAGGAATACCTCCAAAGTCATTTGCAGCCTGTGTCCCTTTGCCCCCACCCGCATCAGTGTGTCAGGTCTACGAGATCACAACAGTTCCCCAGGGCCTCTCAGCCCATGAACTCGGCATTCAGCAGAAGGATTGCATCTGTTCTCTAGGCACTCACACTGATTTGTGTTCATGTGTCTAACGCAGTGACTATTGTGGGTTTTCTAATGCGTCACCTGGAGGGTTGTATACCAGTGAGTCCTCAGCCCCTCTGACTATTGGGCCACCTGACTACGGATGTCCACAAACCTTCCTCACTTCGGATGAGTGCCCACACCTTTGACAGCAGAAACCTCGCATTCGTCAAGATACAGGCTTAGCTGTGCATAAAAGAGCTTAGGCACATTAGTAGTATATGTCTCTCTCATGTCAAAGATGGGCTGGTAGGACAGGTCTGGTCTGTGCAGTCATCAGAGACTAGGATTTTTCTATCCCCAGAATGTCAGCCTCCTTCGAGGAGTCTGAGATGGCTCAGCACCCCATGCACACCCCAGCCACAGGAACAGGGAGGGCCAGGGAGGCACGCTGCTTCCCTGTAGGGCCGTGGTCACAAGTTGCACACCACTTTTGCTCACTTCCCACTGGCCAGAGTCTAGTTTCATGGTAGTATCTGGGCTTCAAGAGAGGCTGGGAAATGTAGTCTATTGTGGGCAGCCATGCACTCAGCTAAAATTTCTATTCCATGGAAGAAGGTGAGAAGGAGTGTTGGAGAAATCAGTGATCTCCACCAAAAGCACCACGAAGATTAGATCTCACACCCACTCACCTCCCCAAGTGATGATTTGCACAGTTGGAACCGAGATAATATTCTTTCGTTCATTTAATTACTCAACAAATACTTGACTGTGAGGTACTAAAATAAGAACGTGGAAAGACATAGTCACTATCTTCAAAAAGCTCTAACCTTGGGCCGGCCCCATGGCTTAGCGGTTAAGTGCGCATGCTCTGCTGCTGGCGGCCCGGGTTCGGATCCCGGGCGCGCACCGACTCACCACTTCTTCAGCCATGCTGAGGCCATGTCCCACATACAGCAACTAGAAGGATGTGCAACTATGACATACAACTATCTACTGGGGCTTTGGGGAGAAAAAGGAGGGGGATTGGCAATAGATGTCAGCTCAGAGCTGGTCTTCCTCAGCAAAAAGAGGAGGATTGGCATGGATGTTAGCTCAGGGCTGATCTTCCACACACACACACACACACACACACACGCACGCACAAAGCTCTAACCTAGGTTGGTGCCTCATAGGTCTAGATGCAGTGTGGAGAACAAATGAGGGCGGGTGGTGGTGATCCAGGCGAGAGAAGACAAGGGGAGGGAGTAAGGGAGGGAAAGATGGGAGACAGACGGGAGTCCTGGCTCTAATGCGTTCTGGAGAAACACCAGATGTAGGAATTAAAAGTTGGGTGTATTGACTGTGGTTGAACTCATGAAACTGACGATCCAACCCATGACTTGGTGAGAAGCACAGATGTGATTTTTTTATTTTTAAAAATAACGTATTAACATAATTTCTGCTTTATTCCTTGTACAAACTCTTATGTCCCTCTTCTAAATTTTCTTATTAGAGATAGTGCCACAATTTATTTCACTGCTTATTTGGGAGCAAAGCATTTTCCATTATTCAAAATCACTTGCAGAAGGTCGTCTACATGCTAGGCACGAGGTATGAGCAAGCTAGACACAGTCCGCCTCCATCCAGTATGAGAAACCAGTGAAGGAATTACAGAAGGATAAATATTTGCTTTTATCTTAGCTCTTCTCTAGCTCGAGAACAAAATGGAATTTATCTCAATTTCATACCTTTATGATCTTGTGACCTTTATATTACTGGCATAATTGTAACACGTATTTTCAAAAATTTAAGAAGAAAAAATGTAGACCCCTTAACAGAGGTTAGGTGCAATTTAGATTTGACTACTCCCAGTCACTTCTGAGTTAAACAGAAGAGCCTGGTGTAGATTATTCACGGAATTTGGCTCTAAGAAATGTCAATTTCCTGGTGTGGCGTAAGTTTGTGACTTCAAAGGGAAACATCTGTATTTCCTTTTCCAAAAATACTCTATTTGCATCAAATTGGACCTGTGATATTTAAAGGCTTCCATAAGATGGCGATATAGTCCTTTGGATGACAGAGTCGAGCTGGCTTTAAAATATATATATATAGAAATATTTTTATAGACACTGTAAAAAAAACATTGTTTAGAAAGGAAAAAACTCCCATAACGCTGACATTCTAAAGCAACCATGTTCATTTGGATATGTTTGCTTCTAGTTTTTGTCGATATGCATATATAATTACAGGGGTACATTCGTAAAGTACATGGCATTTAGTCTACTTTTTAAAAATTCAACACAACATACATCTTTTACATATTTCTACAAGACCTTCATAATTATTTTAGTGGTTACATAATATTATACTTACTAAACCACTCATCTTATACATGACCTACTATGCACTTTTTCACTATTATAGATAGTGCTGGGGTTGATATCTTTGGCACATGAGTTTTGGATTATTGAGGAGAATTTTAGGGATGAGATTTCTGGGTCAAAGACATGGACGCCTTTTCTCTGTAACTTTCCGCAGGGCTGTGCAGCCACACGCTGCCTTCAGCCCTGCGTGAAGACCTAGGTTCCGAGCAGTCGTACCAGCTTTATGTTAGTACTTTTCTTCAGTCGTAAGATATCTACCAGGATACATTCATTCCCTTCAACCTGCTGTTCCAGGCTTAAGATGGGGTACTGGGAATACAACAACGAGGAAAATACAGTCAGATTTTTAGTCATACAATTATATAAGCAAATGTAACCTTCTACTATGACAGGTGCCATGAAAGAGAGGGACCTGTGCCATGTGCCCCTTCGTGGGGAAATCTGACCTAGGTGGAGGGGCCTATGAATCCCGAGTGTTCACACGGCTGTGGGGGCTTGCCTGTGTTCTCCTCGTCAAGAACACTTCCCAGTTAACTCCTTTCCTTTGATCTCAGCCCCCACCTCGCTACCCAGCATTGTCTTAGCTCCTGATGAGGGTGGAAAGCGAATCAGTAACTGGATGGAGGGACTTGAAAGCGCGCTTCTCAAGCTGTGCGCCCTTTGGTGTGTGTGCATGTGGACTTCTTCACAGTGGCCTCCCAGACAACAAAACATTAAATACATCTAATCATAGTAGGACCGCTTGGAACACTTTACTATTTTTTTATTTAATTTTATTTTTTATTGTGGTAAAATATACATCACATAAAATTTACCATTTTAACCACTTTTAAATATACACGTCAGTGGCATTAAGCACATTCACATTATTGTGCAACCATCACCACCGTCCGTCTCCAGAACTTCACCATCCCAAACTGAAACTTTATACCCACTAAACGCTAACTCCCCATCCTCCCTCCCCCAGCCTCTGGCAAGCACCATTCTGCTTTCTGTCTATATGAATTTGACCGCTCTAGGGACCTCATATAAGTGGAATTATATACTATTTGTCCTTTTGTGACTGGCTTATTTCACTTCACGTGATGTCTTTAAGGTCCATCCATGTTGTAGCATGTATCAGAATTTCCTTCCTTTTTAAGGCTGAATAATATCCTATTGTATGAATATTCCACGTTCTGTTTATCCACTCATGTGTCAATGGACATATGGGCTGTTTCCACCTTCTGGCTGTTGTGCATAAGGCTGCTATGGCCCCGCGTGTGGAGATATCTGCTGGAGTCCCTGCTTTCAGTTCTCTCGCGCGTATCCCCAGAAGTGGGACTGCTGGATCAAATACTAACTCTATGTTTGCTTTCCTATTTAAAATGTGCTTTCATGCACATCGTGATCAAATGCAGTTTTTGCAGCAGCCCTGTGAGATAAGTAAGCACTAATCTCTTCTCTGGTTCTGAAAAGTGGTTTGCCCCAGGTGAAATGGTAAATGGAAGTATCCTGACCTGGAACTCAGCTTTCTCCTTATCGCTCGCTGTTAAGAGGGGTCCCAATCACACGTGTCCCTTCCAAGGACAATGCCCTTCCGATGGGAAGCAGCGGTCTGCTACCAGCTTCTCCCCATACCTGCCCCGACCCTTCTGTCCAAGTCTGACCAGGGTGGATCCATTTCACATCTGAGGGAACAGAGGCTGTGTCGTGGCCCCAGCTACAAAGGTTTCTCCTTTCTGTCTGTGTTTCCCTCTTTTAGTTCAGCTCTGTCATCTGAGCCATGAGGATCTGGTGGCTCCTGCTTGTTACTGGAATCTGCACAGGGAATGTGAACTCACAGGACACATGCAGGCAGGGGCACCCTGGCATCCCTGGAAATCCCGGTCACAATGGTTTGCCTGGAAGAGATGGACGAGATGGAGCAAAGGGTGACAAAGGGGACACAGGTACTCACCCCCTGGTGGCCCTCAGCTGCTCCTCCATATGTTCCTCCAGTCCTTTTACCTCCGTCACTCACTCATCACCTGTGTGATCGCCACCTACCTGCTCACTCCCTTCAGCCATCCACCCATCACCCCACAAACACTTATGGAGAGCCTGCTCCATGCCAGATTCTGGGCCAGGTGCTAGGGACAGTGCAGGACAAGACCGACAGGACCCTTTCCTCCTGGACTTTCTCATCTAGTGGAGATACTGTTTGTGAGCCTTCATCTCTGATGCCGTAGGACCATCTTCAGGAGTACAGTTATCTGACGTCAGAGATCTCTGCCTCGGGTGACAGGTATGATGGACCTTTGGCACGTGGGTCCTATAGAGAGATCTGATTTCTAGGTATTTGGCAGAGCACCCAGCTGTGGTGCTGGTGAGAGTTAACACCTCACCGTGTGGTAAGGCAGATGATGCGGAGTGACAGAGAATACAAAACTGGACAATAACCTGAGGCCACACAGCTGCTACTCAGGTGTCTATGCCATGTGTTGGGACCTGCCCCAAGCTTTGGGGATTAGGGGACAGGATCCAGCCTCTGGGAAGGAGATTTGCAAAAGCCAGGATGTGTGCGTGGTTTCCATAAGACCAAATGCCAGGCCTGGTTTTTAAATGGGGTTCTTGAGCCCTGGTCTGACCATAGGGTCGCATACCTAAGATCCGAGTGCAGAAAGAAAACATCAAAACTTCTATTGACATTTTAAAAGATAAACGTAGGTGAAGAAAAAAATTGAGCTTTTAAAATATTTAATACATGAATTGGCATGGGTAACCTCACTTGGTCCATTTGCAGATGGTTATGTGTCATTTGAGGCCTGGAATGCATCCTGTGGGGTGAGTGGGAGCCCCACAGTGTGAACAGGCTGGCTGGGAGCCCTCACACGCTCACTGCCCTTCAGTGTGTTGTGGAGGATTGCAGTCATTGTGCCTGGGCCAGGGGATTTCAAATTACACTATCAAACTGTTACAAATAGATGAGTGTCTGAAATACTCCTGCAAAGAAACTGAAGATTGAAGGTGGACTTGATAATGAAGCATTAAAGAATCACAGGAAAATAGGGCCAGCCCTGGTGGCCTAGTGGTTAAGTTCAGCACGCTCTGCTACGGCGGCCCGGGTTCGGTTCCCGGGTGGACCTACACTGTTCTGTTAGCAGCCATGCTGTGCTGGCGGCCCACATACTAAGAAATAGAGGAAGACTGGCACAGATGTTAGCCTAGGCAGGATCTTCCTCAGCAAAAACAAAACAAAACAAACAAACAAAAAGAATCACAGGAAAATAGCGGAGCTGTCATTTCTATTCTTAGTGTGCTTCAACAGTACATTACCAGGAAAAAACAATGATGAACTAGTCACATCTGACAAGAAGTCTGCCAAAAAACTGGAAATAATTAAGACTTCGGGCATATGAATTTACATTTACATTCATTAAAGTGAACCTTATCCTAACTGTAAGTTGTGCCATGAGACATCAGTTATTTACAAAAAGAAGTGCCCCAATAGTAAGTCATCTCAGGACTCTCTGTGGGATGTGAGCACAGACCGCTGTCATTTGCTCTCAGCGGTACATTTAGTAGTATAAGAACTTCACCAAACTTAGTGATAAATATTTAGAAGCTTTTTCTGATATTTCTTAATCACATAAGAAGATAAGATATTCCTCTGGCTATATTAAAAATGGTTGAAATAATACACAGAAAGCAATTTCAGGATGGACTAAAATTAATGCTTTGTTAGCAAATGCTGTTAGAATATGGATTTATAAAAAGCCTTTGTTAAGATTCGGAGAAGCAAGTATTAGAAGAAATTACTTAGTACGGGAAGTCTGCTGTACAGTTGAATGAAAGTCTAGGTGTTTCCCTGCTCGTGGCATCTGGTGGTCTAGCGGGTTTATTGGGTGGACTGGATGAAGCAGAGGGTCACCAGGAAGCAACGTCATTTCTCTCCAACCGTTGCCCTGCACATCCGCTCTGTGGGGTCTCCTACTGGATAACACCCCCAGTAAGTCCACATCACTTTTAGGCACTAGACCTGTCTCATTTCTGGGCAGTAAAAATCCCAGTCCAAGGTAATGGCAAAACCTCAATCTTTGTGAAATCCATTTTTCCACCCTCCCGCTGGGACCACTGTGTGTGTGTGTGTGTGTGTGTGTGTGCGCGCGTGCGTGCGTGCGTTTGCTGTGTGTACATACACAGGATACGCCCGTGTCTTCATGACTCCTCCCCCTTTCACTTCCACTCTCCTTCCTCACTGCGAGGACCGCCGTTGACTCCAGAGATGGGGCTGGGCAGGGGGAAGAGGTGCAAGAAGATAGGACTTAGTTGTTGCTATTAAAATCTGGCATTGGTGCCCTCTAAGGAAGATGACCCAATGCTGGCTTTTCTCTTGCGAGATTCTTTGGGGGTTCTTTGTGGACCTTCTGCACCATGCCTTGGAGTGGGCAATGCACTCATTGCCTGACTGCATCTGACTGCCCCTGGTTTCTTCATGTACTCTCTTGCTGTTGGGGTCCCCTCACCTTGGCAGCAGTTTTCTTGGGCAGGCCCTTACTACATCTCAGGCCTGGTTCCTCTGGAAGCACCCACCTGGCCTGCACGAAACTTGAACTGTGCCTGCTGCACTCAGCAAGCAACGGGCATTCCCAGGGCAGCCGTCCTCTGCTCTGCCATTCGGGAAGCTTCAGTTGGCTGCTTCTTTAGACTCTTCTGGTTAAAGTCAGGCATCAGTCATGACCTCAAACTCCCTGGGTCACATTCTAGCTTTCCCTAAAATTCTGAGCATACTCTGCTCCAGTCCCAAGGCAACATTTCTGCAGCTCAGCATGCTTCTGGCCCCAGGAGCACGGTGCGGTGAGGTGGTGGTCTCACCTGCTGGTGCTCATCCCCTCTCTCTGACTCAAAAGTGGCTGTGTGTGTTTTATTTCCAAATATATGAGGTTTCAATTTTTAAAAATTTTATTAAAAATATTTTATATACACAAAAGGAGATAGATGATAGATAGACAGATAAAAAATAAAGACAAATGCTCATATATCCAACACCAAATTTCTCAGCTTTGCCCCTATTGAATCTTGCTCCTTCTTCCTCAGTGGTATTCATTCTTTCAAGTGTTACATATTTCTTCAAAGCATATATGTTTTATATATAGTTTATATATATTGTATATGACATAAATGTTTCTCAGAAGTATATTCAATCACATTTCTTACACTAAAAATTAACTTCCTCTTAATCTTACCCTGTTCACGTGTATTTGTGTGTATGTTCTATAATGAACACGTTGTTAGAACATTACCTGTACATAATGTATAAACACATAAATGTACATGATTAGGGTCCATATTACTTTTTGTTACTGGGAGGTGCATGATCATGAAAGTTTGGGGGCCACTGTTCTAGAGAATGGAAGAACTGAGAATTAAGCAGGGCAACCAAAACAAGTAAGGAGAGGAGGACTCATCCTTCTGGAGCAGGCCAATGAGGGAGTGGAGCGGGGAGGAGATCGAGGAGGGAAAGGTAGCAGTGACTATGGCAGGAGACTCCGCAGGCCCCAGGACCTGCTTGGGCACATGGGCTTCCCGCCCCGCCTGGAGTCCCAGGAGACCAGACATTGTCATTGGTACAAATCTGCCTATGTCAGTCCCGTGTCAGCACCTGGAAGCTGGCCCAGCCTGCCCCTGTCACCACAGCTGGTCAGTGGTGCTGAAGTACAAGGTGTCTGCTGTGTGGGGGAACCAGGGTCTGGGGTGCACTGTGGCCTACCCAGCTCTTCTGCTGCCGTGCCTGGAGCCGCTTCCATCCCGCTGACACGGGACCCTGGAGCTCAGGGTAGCCTGTTCTGAGCATCGGGACCCTCGTATGGTCAGCAAAACCTCTCTCACCTGATGTTCTCACTGGGGTCTGCCATGCCAGCTTGATCAATGACATTTACCACCACTCTAAGGCACTGGAGAGATCCTTCCAGAATCCTCCCTTCCATCCCCAAAAGCGGTGTGTGACCATAGTCATGTGTGTTTTCACAGGAGGCTAGTAAATCTTCCACTCCACTCTCAGCAAGGTGATAGGAAAGGAGCAGAAGTGAGAAAGCCCCCCATGCCTCCAACATTCAGTCACTTCCCGAGTTCTCGTCACATGAGAAAAACGCCATTGTGATCACTCATATGCACACAACTCCCTTCTTGTCTTGCCTTCTCAGAGCTGCATGCTTGGGAAGTGTGCCAAATTCATTTCATAATCCACTTCTTTTACACAACTCGGCACCCTGGCTGCTCACTCGTATTTGCCTCTCTCCACCTGCACTCCCGTGTGGACGGTGCGTGTGTCAGGGCTGGGGGTCGGGACTCCAACCTATGTGACTGATTGCGACCAATGTCTAGGAAAATCAGAACTGGAATTTTAACTCTTGTCTATCTTCTTCTTTTCCACCTAGGAGAACCAGGACATCCTGGTGGTCCAGGGAAGGATGGAATGAATGGAGAGAAAGGAGAACGAGGTCAGAAATTGTGTTCCACTTACCACGCTCTAATTCCGAACTATCAGTGATTTAACAAAAATTATTAAGTGCTTACCAAGGACAAGTCCTTTACTTGTTCTGAGGCCCTGAGGATGATCCAGTGACAAAGGCAACACAGTTCTTGCTCTCCAGAAGCTCATGGTTCAGTGCAGAGATTGGCAAACTTTTTCTATAATGGGCCGGATAGTAAATATTTTCAGCTTTGCAGGCCACACAGTCTGTCACAACCACAGTCACGCGCTGCATAACATTTCAGTCAACAATGGACTGCATATCCGATGGGAGCCCCATAAGATTAGCACCATACAGCCTCAGTGTGTAGTAGACTGTACCATCTAGGTTTGTGTAAGTGCTCCCTATGATGTTTGCACAATGACGAAATCGCCTAATGACGCATTTCTCAGAATGTATCCCCTTTGATAAGTGACACAGGACTGGACTCAACTCTGCCACTGTAGCAAAAAGCAGCCACAGAAACTATATAAATAGGTAAGGCTGTGTTCCAATGAAACTCTATTAATGAAAACAGAAATCTGAATTTTATATAATTTTCCTGCATTGTGGAATATTATTTCTGACCATGTAAAAATGTAAATCATTCTTAGCTTGTGGGCCATACAAAAACAGGTGAGAGGCCAGATTTGGCCCATGGGCTATAGTTTGCTGAAGCCTGATTTAGTAGATGAGCATTGAGGAATGAGACTGAATTTTGACTCAGTGCATCTGGCAACACTGCACGGAGAAGGTGGCACTTGAATTGCGCCCTGAAGGGTAGGGAGGACTGTTGGCAGTTGTGACTGATGGGGAGGGAGAATCGTCTTAATGGCAATTGCACAGAATGTTCACTTTGTGCTAGATTGTTCTAAGTGCTATTCACATATTGACTCACTTAATACAACAGCCTATAAGTGAGGTAGTGGTATATTCCGATTTCACAGATGAGGAAACAGAGGTGTAGGTGGCCATCAGCTCTCCTAATGTCCCACTGTGCATAAGTGGTGGAGACAGGATTGAATCCTGGCATTTGACTCCAGAATCCAGGCTCAGAACCACTACTCTCCAGTAAAGGTGGAGGAAAAGGGAAGCACCGAGCCTGCATGCAGAATGATGAATACTGCGATATGCTTGGCACAATGCACAGGCTGGGCGGGATGGTAGACAGCAATGACTGCCACACTGAAGACTTTATTTTGTGTTCACTCCAGTGAGCAGCCTTTTAGGGGACGTCACATAATTCGGGCTGAGTGTCAGTCTACTGAAAGTAGCCTGAGTTAATCTGCTTTTTGAAGTTCTTCCCTATTCCAAAGATGTGTTCTCTCAAGGACTGGCATTGTTTAGTGGTCAAATAGAAGACTTAGATGGTAAAGAGTTGCAATATTTAATGTGAGCCCCAACGCTAATTTAGTAGACAGGAGTCAGCAGGTGTTTTGTGTGTGTGTTTGCGCGTGTGCGCGCACAATTTAGGAGTAAATTAATTTTCAAACCCTGAGCATATCGTGACCCTGTGTACTACTTCATCTCATTTGTATGCTCAATAATAGAAAAACCAAAGTTGTTTTTCAGAAAGTAATGTCTCAGAAATCATCTCTTCCCTTTGTTCTTTCTTGTTCCATTTAGGAGCAGACGGAAAAGTTGAAGCAAAAGGCATCAAAGGCGATCAAGGCTCAAGAGGATCCCCGGGGAAACATGGGCCAAAGGGATTTGTTGGTCCCATGGGAGAGAAAGGCCTCAGAGGAGAGACTGGCCCTCAAGGGCAAAAGGGGGAGAAAGGGGATGTGGGTCCTACTGGTCCAGAGGGGTTAAAAGGCAACACTGGAACTTTGGGCCCCACTGGCCCACCTGGCCCGATAGGCCCCATTGGAAAGCCTGGTCCCAAGGGAGATGCTGGACCCTTGGGGCCCCAGGGCGAGCCAGGAGTCCGGGGAGTGAGAGGCTGGAAAGGGGATCGAGGAGAAAAAGGGAAAATTGGTGAGACTCCAGTCTTGCCCAAAAGTGCTTTCACTGTGGGGCTCACAGTGCTGAGCAAGTTTCCTTCCTCAGATGTACCCATTAAATTTGACAGAATCCTGTATAACGAATTCAACCATTTCGATATAGCTACGGGGAAATTCACTTGCCACATTGCTGGGGTCTATTACTTCACCTACCAAATCACTGTTTTCTCCAGGAACGTTCAGGTATCTTTGGTCAAAAATGGAGTAAAAATACTGCACACTAAGGATGGTTACACGAGCTCTGAGGACCAGGCCTCGGGCGGCACTGTCCTGCAGCTGAAGCTTGGGGACGAGGTGTGGCTGCAGGTGACAGGAGGGGAGAGGTTCAATGGCTTGTTTGCAGATGAGGACGATGACACAACTTTCACAGGTTTCCTTTTGTTCAGCAGCTCATGACAGGGAAGCGTTTATAAAGCTGCCTCACCATCCATCAGAATGAGGTTGGTGAAGATGTGATTAGATAATTTTACTATATTAATTACTCTCATTATTATAATAATCATTAAAAGGTGAAAGTTATTCCTAAAACTGATTCTATGTAATTTACTGTCTTTCCAAGAGTAAATTTAAAAATACTTACATTGTTTATTATAATTTAATATTTTTTATCATTCCTATTATCTGAATAATACTTTCCACGTGCATTTCTTGAGGGAAAAGTGTTTTGATATCATTCTAGTGCGCCAAGGAGCCATATTATGATTTATCTCTCACCTGAATTTCTGAAGACATTCAATTTCTGAAGGTAAGAAAAGGAAAATGTTTATTCCATTTAGTGAGTAATAAGAGGTTTATACTGGTGACAACGAGACACTCCAGAAAGCTGCAGAACACTTTGCTCATTTTCTAACTTAGGTTTTAATCACCATTCAATTCAACAAATAGTTGTTTAGTAAACCATTTGCCAGACTTGAATCTGTATTAGTTTCCTAGGATTGCCATAACATAGTACCACAAACTGGAGTGCTTAAAACAACAGAAATTTATTCTCTCACAGTTTTGGAGACTAGAAGTCCAAAATCAAGGTGTTAGGAGGGCCAGGCTCCCTCTGAAGCCTCTAAGGAAGGATCCTCCCTTGATGCTTCCAGCTTCTGGTAGTCCTAGGCATTCCTTGGCTTGTGGAAGCATTACTCTAAGCTCTACCTCCATCTTCACAAGGCTGTCTTCCTTCTGTGTCTGTGTACAAATTTATTCTTCTTATAAGGATACCAGTCATATTGGATTAGGGCCCAGTCTAATCCAATATGACCTCATCTTGACCTGATTATATCTGCAAAGATCCTATCATTCACAGATATCAAGTGTTAGGACTTCAGTGTATCGTTTTGGGAGGCACAATTCAACCTATAACAGTGTGCTCTCTGGTCCCCCCAAATTCATGTCTTCCCCACATGCAAAATACATTCATCCCATCCCAACATCCCCAAGTCTTAACAATTTCAGCACAAACTCTAACTTTAAAAATCTCATCTAAATATCATCAACTCAAAGCCCCCAATATCATTAGCTAAATCATTTAAGTTCGTTATAGATGATAGCTATTGTGACTTATCCTGGGGCAAAATTCTTCTCCATCTGTGAACCCAAGAAACCAGACAGCAAGTTATCTGCTTCCAAAATACAATGGTGGGAAAGCATAGGGTAGACAGTTCCATTCCAAAAGGGAGAAGCAGGAAGAAAAAAAGGGATCACAGGGCCCAAACAAGTCCAAAACCCAGCAGGGTAAATTCCATTAGATTTCCTTCACTATTTACCTTATAAAATTTTTAAACGAGCTACGCAAAAGAAAAAGGTTACTGGACAGAGACACCCGAGTTACAGTTGGAAGTGAAGGATGGGGATGAATTTATCAAGAGAGTGGGGTAAAAGGGAAACTTGTCCTTCAGGCCATAACGGACATTTCTTGTTCAGATAGGTACCATCCACTTCCCTTTCTTCTGATAAAAGTATCCTTAATGTCCACTCTCAGACCAAGTCTTTCAGATGGTTTAGACCCCACACTCTGGGGTGAACATGGGATTCAGGCCTGGCTAATCAGAATGGCACCTTCTCTGGCCACGGTAGCTATTTCCAAGATGGTATTGATCCAATCAGAGCCACTGAAATGCAATCTGCAACTTTGGAAGGACTGTTGAAGAAAAGGCAAGATCTCTTTTTCAAGCGAAGTTAGAACTTCAGCTGGCAGCTATCTTGCTAATCTACAGAGCTCGAAAACAAAGGCAAACAGCGCTGGAGATAACCCAGTCCTGACGACATCGTTTAGGCCCCTAAACCCAGCTGTACCTGAAGGCAGAGATACCCCTGGACCATTTTGTTTTGTGAGCCAACAAATTCTCTGTTTGCTTAAACCAGTCTGATGCAGGTTTTGTTGTTTGTTGTTGTTGTCACTACTGCTTTTGTCTAAAGGAATCTTAAGTGGTCTATGGTCCAAAGGGAGGGGCATAGGATTACAGTGGAAAAAGCCCAAGACTAAGAATTGAGATGTATGGATTGTTATTCCTGCCACAACAAAGGAATGTGAATTGGGTGCATTATTTAGCCTTTCTGTGCCCCAGCCTCCTATTGCACAATAGTAGCTGAAGTGAATTAATTTCCTATGGTCCTAACCCTCCTCTAAAATTCTGGAAGTATTACACATGCCTAAATTAACTTGATAACACTTTTAGTTGAGAGCAACTAATAAAGAAGGAAAAGGATGGAAGCTCAGCGCATATTGCAAGCTAGAGCATTTTCCAAACCACAGCCCAGGACGGGCTGTCTGACAGGGAGTGCCACTGAAATTGGGACTCGGAGCCATTCTATCCATACTCCAACCAAGTCAACACGGTGGTAATGATATCGTCATTCCCTGGGAACATGGGATTTTTCTGAATTATCATTATAAGCAGGCAGCACTGCTGCAGATGAAATATTTAAAAAGTACTTGGTGGTTATGGAAAATTTTGGAAATATACAGAAATAATTTCTGTTTATAGGTATTTAATTGGCCTTCCTTAATTTGTTTCTTCTAGAACAGAGCCAGGAATAGGGGGAAGCAGGCGAGGCACCCAGGGTGCAAAATGGAAGGAGGCGCTCCCTCTGGAGAGGGTGCTGACACTCACGCACTTGACCAGTGAGGGAGCCAGCGCCTCCCTCCATTTCACACCCCGCGTCCTGCACTTGCCCTGCTGCCCTTCTGCTCAGCAACAGAATGACTGATCATTTTATGTAACGAGCCAAAGTCCTTATTCTTTGGCTTCTTTGGCTTTTTTGAACTGTAATAATCCAAGCTGTCTTTCCCCAGTGTAAAGTCTGGTTTTGTTATGACTGAATGGGGGAATACCTGTGCTAAATCCTTCTATTAAGGAACACAACTTCATAGGCTGAGATAGGCATCAAGAAAAAAAGCACAACTTATGCCCAGGACATAGCATATAAGCTCTTACACAATTCTTTTTTGTGGGACAAATATGGAAGATGAGATGTAAAGCACATTTTAAAGGACTTTAAAAAGATAAAGTTGACTGGCGGCAGTGGGCGGAGAGGTGTCCAATCTGCCATTTGGGATTATGCTTCATCGGTTGTCTGTGAACCTGGACTGCAGTTTTTTTTCCCCCCAAAGCCCCAGTAGTTGTATGTCATAGCTGCACATTCTTCTAGTTGCTGTATGTGGGACACAGCCTCAGCATGGCCGGAGAAGTGGTGCGTCTGTGTGCGCCCGGGATTCGAACCCAGGCCGCCAGCAGTGGAGCGCACGCACTTAACCGCTAAGCCACAGGGCCAGCCCTGAACTGCAGTTTTTAAAAGTCTAACTCTGACAGGCTCTCTGAGACACAAGACACGAGTCACTTAGCCCGAGTCATCATCCCCTGAGGGCGCTTTTAGGGTTAAATGTTTGCATTAAAAATGGTTAGGTATCCTTGTATAAAAACTATTCTGGGCTAAAGAAAATCTCTCAGATTTGAAACTCCTTTTAAAAAAATATGATAAAATAAGCATTTTTGTCAAATATATTGATGAATTTTCTTTTTTTTGGTGAGGAAGATTAGCCCTGAGCTAACATTGGTTGCCATTGCCAATACTTTTTCCTGAGGAAGACTGGCCCTGAGCTAACAGCTGTGCCCACCTCCCACCATTTTACATGTGGGACGCCGCCACAGCACAGCTTTATGAGCAGTGTGTAGGTCCGTGCCTGGGATCTGAACCCATGAACTCTAGGCAGCCAAAGCGGAGTGCGTGAACTCAACCACTATGCCAACAGGCCTGCTCCTGAACTTTCTTTTTTATATGACACTTGCCATCTTTGTAAGGACCTGCTATACAAGCATTAGGCCTGCAATGTGGAGTGGCTGCCCTAAGAAGCAACAGTTATAGATAATGTGATGTTAATCAACATGGAGTTAAAATGTGGGGATTTTAAATAATTTAAAGTCTCTGATTAAGAAACCAGTAGAAAATGAAATCACAGCCTACTATATATACACAATGAAATACAGAATTTATGGTTAAGTTATAAACAATTGTATAGGTACATAATGGTACTTGTCTTAACTAAATTTTAATTGTTATTTATCAGCATTATCATTTGGGCTTTTTCCCCCTACCAGGCTAAAATGAAAACAAAGTTCATTTAAAACTGAATTGTTTGGGGGTTGAGGGGGTTGGGGTTAGATGCTATCCATAGGAAGCACACACCACTCTTAGCCTTCACTTTTGGCTCTCTGGAACTTGAGAGGTTCTTAGCACTGCTCAAACCCAACATGCAATGTTAAAACGAGCAGAGCTTTATTTACCCTGAGACCAAACATTCAGGTGAGAAAAGCTGGGAAAAGACTTCAAATAAAGCACCTTTAAGGAAACGTGACTGTAGTTTGCCATAGAATAAAAAGGTTCATTTGGGTTCTTGTTCCTTTGCACAAGGCACACCTCTGGTATCCAAGGCAAATAAAGCCTCCTGTAATTAGTTCACGGGAGCCCACAGCCGTCGACGCCCTCTGCACTCAGACACCAGTGTACCCGAATCAGTTGGCATCAGGCTCCCGCGTGAAGCCGGGGCTGAGCCCGTATTCCGAGGAGCGGCCCGTATTCCGAGAAGCGGCCCGTATTCCGAGGAGCGGCAGAAGGCCGCAGGAGCAGCCTCTCCCTCCTGTTGCTCTCCCAGGCGGTCTTCTTCCTCTCCCCCGCCACCTGGCTCCACTTCCACGGAAGGGTCAGCTCTCAGGGGGCCAGTCCCATTCGGCCCCCCAGGGCCCCCAAGAAGCGGCAGGTGTCTGGGGACAGCCAGGCAACACACGCGAGTTGCTTCGGCAACCTCACTTTCCTCAATCCCTTTTCCAACTCCACTCACAGAAGCCTTTCAAAGTGAGAACACCATACTGCTAACAAAACCCGTGCACTCGGCCTCCGCGCTCTCCTGGGAGACAGATGCGGCACCCACGACAACTGCCCTCCGCAGCCGAGGACGCTCAAGTCCCGCAGGGTTCGGCGCGGATCCGGGGCGAGCACCGGGCCGACTCCAGCTGCGGCGTGGTTTCCGCTCACTCAGAGCAGGCTCCAGCTCCTCGGACGTCCGGGGTCCCCACGTCGTCCCCAGCAGCGCCGTCACGTTTCTTCTCCCCGTCATGCCCCAAATCTTGTCATTCTGGGGCGAAATCCTCCCTCTACAAATTTATATCCTAGATTATTATGACAACTTTACAAGTCAAAATAAGTGAGGAGTCACTGGTAGTTTTCTCGGTTCCACACCACCGTAGCTCTGGGCCCGGTCACGCCGTCCATTTACTCTCAACCGTCTCTCGGAGTGGACGCCGAGGGGGTCGGTCAGCGTCGGCGGCCCTGCCCGGACCCCCTCTCCCGGAAGCGTTCCTCCTGGAGGGAGGCGGCCCCCCTCGCTGAGTCACGTGGGCGGGAAGGGCAAACCTTGGCGGTTCATTACTCCAGGCACACGGGGGCGCGAGACCGCAGCGGCTGCCGAGAAGGCGGCGGGGTGACGCTCTTGCCCCAGGGACGCCGACGTGCCCCCGTCCTGAGGGCCCGGAGCCCGGAGCCGGAAGCGCGGGCGTCACGTGGCGCGGCGTGTGCCGCTACCTTGGAAACGCGGCGCCCGTGCTCCCGGCTGGAGCTCCGGTGCCCGGCGGGGGCCTCGTGGCGGGGGAAGGGGCTGCTGCAGACCGCGATGCTGTGCGCCCGAGGGCTAGGCGGCCTCAGTGCCCGGGCAGCGGTTCTGCGGCCGGCGCGAGCGGGCCTGGGCGGCCTCGGAGCCGGGATCCGGGCCCGAGGGGTCAGCACCAGCTGGTCCCCGGTGGGCGCCGCCTTCAATGTCAAGCCCCAGGGCAGCCGCGTGGGCCTCTTCGGCGAGCGCCGGGTGAGCGGCGCGAGAGGGGGCTTTCCCCGTCCCCCCGAGTGCAGCCGGCCCCTTCTCCGCGTGGCCAGCGGGGATCTGGGCAAGGTCGTTTGGGTCTGGGAGGAGCCGGGCAGAGCCCACTTGGTACAGTAGGGTGTCGTTTGCGCCTTGGGTGACCTTGACCTCCTCTTTAGGGGCTGGTTTAAAGCGGGCGGGGCGGCCTTGTGTGGTCCCGTCCGCAAAATGTGGGTGCCGGGTGCTGCCTCTGCGTGAGCCTCTTGCCCCACGTGAACCTGAAATAGTTGGTCTTGGCGGTGGCGGTGGATCCCGCCTGCCCGGTCCCGCCGTCTCCTCACACTCAGCCCAGCCCCCGACCAAATTCCCTTGTGCTCCAGCCCTACGCTTGTGCAGTGCAAGGCCTCGCCCTGTGAGTTCACGTGCGGTTTCAAGTGTCTTTTTGTAAGGACACGCTTTCCTTTAGTCTTCTCATTAGTTTCATTGATGCCCGAAATTCCATCATTTTTTTCAGAGCTTTGGGCTCGCTTTGTTTTCTTTTAAAACTCAGAACTGTTGAGAACGGTCTAATTTCCTGTATAGTGCGATGGAGTCGGTCATGTTGACTTCTTCCCCTGGGAAGTCACTGAGTGAATTCTTTGGTTCCTGTTTATTTTTATATCCACACGCCCAGCATGGTGTCTGGCATTTAGTAGGCACTCAGTAATATTTATTGAATGACGGAATTAAAGGTGAAACGAAGGCAAGCTTGAAAGGGACTTACCTAGTGCCCGTTCTATTTTGCATTTGTGAATTTTGTCCGCTTTAGATTGTTTTTATTTTTGTCTTTTTAATTTCTTTATTATTTTTACCACTGTCTTTCTTATAAAGAAGAGCCTAGGATATGGTTACAGTAAGCCTAATGATGTGTTTTCTTATATTATCCCTGTCATTAGCTTTGTCTGTTTTAAAATTATTTTTGTATGAAATTTGCTGCACTAGCTTCCATACGGGTAAATAATGTTGGTATTAACGTAGTTGGTGTGAGGAGGAGGAGAACTACTCGAAGGTACTGAGCAGAAAGACGGAAAGAGTAAGCTTGGTTTTGGGTGGATGAAATATAACTTTAGCTTTATTAATTTTTCTTTTGTAAATCATGATTTTAGGTACTTATATCAGATTTTCAAATATGTGCATTGGTTTTTGACTAAAACAGACAGACAAAAACCCTCAAAGGTTTATGTCGTTTTTTAGCATTACCATAACTGGTAGCCTGAGATTTAGAATTCCCAAGTGTTGTATGGGGAGGTGTGCTGGGAAGTGAAAGTAAATAGTCTGTACTTGAATCAAATTAAACCAAGTTTGTTTTTGGTTGAGCCAGCCCTGACAGGCTAGCAGTTCAAGTTTGGTGTGCTCCGCTTCGTTGGCCTGGGTTCAGTTCCCAGGCGCAGAACCATGCTGCTTGTCTGTCAGTAGCCATGCTGTGGCGGTGGCTCGCCTAGCAGAACCAGAAGAACTTCCAACTATACACATCTATGTACTGGGGCTTTGAGGGCGAAAAAGGAGGAAGATTGGCAACAGATGTTAGCTTAGGGCAAATCTTCCCCCTCAAAAAAAAAAAAACATTTCTTTTTGGTTTCATTCTGCTCTGCGCCCAACTGTCTTTATTTTCTTCAACTTCTTAATATATTTTGAAAAGGTGAACAACTTCCTGCATCCCTTCTTGCAGAAACAGTAGGCCTTATCAGGCCTGAAAGTTTTACCCATTGGTATTTCCCCAAATCAACATGTTAAGCATCTACAAAGTTAATCTATGAAGTTAAGCGTCTAGTCCATTAATTTGTTTCATTCGTCAGTTCTTCTGTGTGTTAGGCATTACGTTGGGCAGCTGGTTAAAATGGTGAAGAGCAGGGTTCTTACCTCTAGGAGCTCTTCTTCTCAGGAGGAAGATTTCCAAACAGATAAATAGCAGTACGGAAGTGTGGAGAGAGTGTGGGCTTTAGAGATGTAGGGAGCAGGTTCAAGTTCTGTCTTTCCTACCATTAGTGACCTCAAACATGTTTTTTTAACCTCTTAAAGTGTGTTTCCTTATCTGTAAAAGGAGAAGGATAGTTCCTGCTCTAGGATTGTGTGCTTTAAATGAAAGAACTTAAACCAAGTCACAGGCCGAAATGGGCAGCAAATTTTATGTTTTTCCAAAAGCATTTTAATATCTTGATATCAAGACAAAAATCACTAATCTGATGAGAATAACCTTTTTCCTGTATCAGTTCAATCGCACTTGTTATTGCACTCAGGAAGAAAAAAAACACAAACATTTATTATGCATCTACTGCATGCCAAGACGTGTACTGTGTACTTTAGATAACATGTTTATTAAATCTTTCTAAAATATCTATGTGCTCAATAATCACTCATCCTCCCTATTTTATAATTGTGGAATAATTGGTACTGTGTACTGGACCTGACTCGATGCCTGACGGTGTCCTAAGGACTTTATGTACACTTTCTAACCTAGTCCCTGTACCCATACTGTGAGATATGTATGGTCATCTGCATTGTGCCTGATGAAAAAATCAGTCCTAGGAGGAGAGAGGACTCGGCCAAGGTTACACAGCTAATGATTATAGCTAACATCTCTTAAAGGCTTTTATGTGCCAGGCACTGTTAAAAATTTTTTTTTTTAAACGTATATTATCTAATTTAAACTTTGTAACCACTTTATGAGTTAGGTTCTGTACTAGTGACATTAGCTGGATTTGGAACCTGTATCATTCTATTTCTGTTTTTTATAAAATAATTAAAAATTGAAGAAAAATTACATTCTTAAAACATTTTTTGTCTAATTTATGTGAATGATATAGGGAATGTGAAAGTGGTATCTGTGATCACAGGTGTTGTAATTATATGATATACCAATGAAAACCAAGATTTCCTTTATGAAAAAAGTATTTATACTTAATACCAAAAAATCATATTTTTAGGTACAAATTAGAAGTATTCTTTTGATTTCAGGGTCTTTTTGGAGTTCCTGAGCTCAGTGCCCCAGAAGGATTTCGTATCGCACAAGAAAACGCCTTGAGAAAGACCGACTTGCTTGTGGAGCGTGCGTGTTGTACGCCCCCGGGGCCCCAGACCGTTCTCATCTTTGACGAGCTCTCTGATTCCTTGTGCAGGGTGGCTGACTTGGTAAGACGCTCGCTTGGTGTAAGACTTGAAGCTCTCTCTCTCTCAAACTTAACATTTCAGCTAAGTTTATTAGGTTTAATATTAGACTGTAAGGTTACAAACGTCTGAACTATTTGAGAGCTGTTGGGTGTAATTTGTTACAGTGAAGTATGTCATTAGAAATGGAAAACTGTATAGGAGCAGGCTGTATTTTGAACTTGTACTTTAATATGTATATTTGAGAAAATATACATGTAATATATAATAAAAGAATGATTACTTGTATGGCAAAGATTCTTAATTTGACAAAGATTCTTCATTCGACAAAGATTCTTCATTCATGAAAACTTCTACCAAAATTCTAATAGAACATTTGTCTGTACATTTACAATAAAATTAATCTTTTGAAAAACTAGTTTTTCTAAACCTTTCAGGAGTGCCTTTTCTAATTAAAAATAAGGTTTGCCATCAAATTAATTGTATTAAGGGCTTCCTTTTGTTTTCTCATTTTGAAGTTGAAATAGAAGCTTACCTGGGTCTCTTCATCACCTAAGAAACCCATGATAGAAGGCATGATTTTCAGTCAGCCCAGAAGAACCGCATCTTGATTTGTAGTATCATGAAGGCGATTATAGTAGTGCACATAATCCAACATTGTGATCAGTCGTGATCCTGTCTACTTGGTACTGGGCTGTAAATAGCTTTTTTTCCACATTCATTTAATATTGAGGCCCCACCATGTGCCAGGCACTGTTCTAGGCACTGGGAATGTGGTCATGAATAAGACAGTCTCTGACCTCGTGTTGCTTATATTCTGGGGTGACTTTTTTTTAGATCTTACTAGGCACCAGACCCTGGTAAGAGCTTTACCTGGATTAACTGATTTGACCACCTCAGCATATCTCCATTTTCAGATGAGGAAAGAAAGGCACTAAGAGGTGAAGTGGTGTGCCCCAGGTCACCTAGCCAGGAAGTGGTGGAGCTAGGCTTTGAGGCCAGGCAGTCGGGCTGCTGAACTCATGCTCTTACCTGCTGTTCTGTACCCCTCTAGGGGCTGGCTGGCTGCTCAGGTGTGATGAGCAGGTCTTCCTTACCTGGAGAGGTTGGCAAGTTGGTTAGCCTCCCCATCTTTTTAGAAAGTGTTTGTTTATTTTTAAAATTATCATACAGTGAAATTTACTTCTTTTAGAGGGTGGTACAGTTCTATGACTTGTAACTCATGTACTCATGTAGCCACCACGACAATCAGGATACATAACTATTCCATCACCCCAAAAAAGCTCTCTTTATAGTCACACCAGCCCCTCACCTCTTACCTCTGGCAACTCCCGATCTGTTCTCCATCCCTGTAGTTTGTCTTTTCTAAAATGTCAGAGAAATGGAATCATATTTACGTTTTGAGATTGGCTTCTTTTACCAGCGTAACACCTCCCCATCTTTGCTTTTTCCTTTTTTCAGAAAATTTCCTTCCTCCCATACATGTGAATTGAGCAGTAACACCTTTCAGATTATCATACAGTCACTATAAGCTTCCCAGTTTTAAGGAAATTGATTAGATATCTTATCTTAAAAGTTTTTTTCCCAGGAGTGAAGTGAGATGTGTTTCAGGCTCCTTGTAGTCCTCAGTTTTTTGGGTCTTGATTCTGTCCCTCAGCAGGTGGGTAGCAAAGGGAGACGTACTGCCACAAAGGAGGCCTCACACCTCTCCGCTTAGTTGTGTCACTGAAACCTGAACAGGAAAGTGTGTCAGTGAGTTTCACTTATGTGGAGTCAAGTGTTGGCTTTTTCGGTCAAAAATCCCACAACTCACTGTCTGTTGTCTTAGCCTGCCTCTTAATTAAGCAGTATTCTAGGATATTTTCCCCATTTTTGCTTTTGCTCTTTGCTAAAAGATTTTAACTTCTCTGCCCCATAGCTTGTCCTATTTTTGAAAGTTTTTATATTTATGAAGTATAATAATATCACATAATATCACATTTAAAAACTATAATGTGATTTATATATGTAAATCTTTGGGTAAAAAAAATTCAAAGAACCTTCTTCCTTCTACAGTTTTTAAGATTTTACCTGCAGGTAAGATCAATACCATTATAATGCATTGGTTTTACAGACTGTTTCCCACCAAATGTACATTTTGTTTTTTTCTTTTTTAATACAGTTGCTATATAACAGCGTTATTTTCCTCATCACTATTACAAATGAGTTTTAAAATGTATGCTGGTGTTTTGAATTTAATGTTGTACGTTCTACAACATATAGATTAGTAATTTGTGAAATTTATAAATTTTATATAGCTTATTTTCAGGTGCTTTAGTACTAATGTTATCTTATTGTTACATCAAATGTATCAAACTGTGGATTTAAATGTTTTTACATTAAAAACTATTTGATAATAAAATTAGGAAATTTTACCTTGTGATTTTATTTCATGTTATAGTCACACATGTTGTCTTCTTGGAGAATGATGAAAATACGTAGTATTTTGTAGTTCCCCTGTACTTCTCTTTTGCAACTTGCTGCAGTTAGCATGAAAACTAAAATCTAGTTTTACCTGATTTCATTTTTTGTAAAGAAGAATTGTAGCTCAGTGCAATCCTAAGGTCAGCGTAGCAGCAGCCGCAGCAGTGGTGGCTCTGCCATTTCGGCTGGGACTGGGAATTCATATTTATTGAAAGGATAGAGAATATGCCTTTGTTTTCTTCACAAAGGCTAGAATGTAGTTAAATTGGTCTTGAAACTATACTGTGTGTCAATTTAAAAAAAAGGAAAGGCCTCTAAGAGTTGTTCTCTGGAGCCAGGTTAACATGTGAGAACCATATTGCAAACAATTTTAAGTCAGCAAGTTTTAGAATATTTGAAACAAGAGTCTGCTTTTTGAACTATACAATTAGGAAGAATTCACTTGGTGTTGATATTTGAAGGAGAAAGACTTTTCTAAAGGTTAAAGTATTTTCTCTGCAGTGAAACAAATGTGGTTCCAAGGAATAACAGAATTAATAAAGGTTCAGAGAAGCTGCTTTGCCCTACTAGTTGAGGAAAATCTCAGTAATGGAAATGCATAGGTTAAGCCAGATGGCACATTTTAAAACACAGGTTTTTATTTTTGCCCTCAGATCCTAAAAGAAAGCTTTCCATCAAATTCCTCTTGGTTTTGTCTTTCCTCTTTATTAGGCTGATTTTGTGAAAATTGCTCACCCTGAGCCAGCATTCAGAGAGGCTGCGGAAGAAGCTTGTAGAAGTATTGGCACCATGGTAGAAAAGTATGTTCTGTTCCCCCTTCGTTACAGCATTGGCTGACCTGGTTTCTTGGATTTGTCCTTTAGGAAATTTGTCCATAGGGCTTGCCCCTGCCCTGCAAAGGGGGGATGGTGTGTGCTACCACTGCCTGCTGCCCAGGGTGGAGGGGCAGAGGCAGAGCCGGGGGCAGGCCGCTGCGCTCACCTTCCCAGTACTTGCAGTGTGACTTTGGGCTAGCTATTTATCTGTTCTGTCACTTAGTTTCCTTGTCTGTAAATGGAGTAATAAAATGATTTGCCTCTTAGAGTTGTCTTAAGGAAAATGGGATAATAAATATAAAGTGCTTATAATGGTGTAAGGCATATAGCAGACATCCAGCATCCTTATTACCATTGTTCTTGTTTAAATTAAGTAGGGGTATCTTGCTTAGTATCTCAGTGGCAAGTTGGAGACTATAGATTATCGTGTGATTAAATTGCGGTTTCACTGGTGGCTGTGGGCCCCAGGGCAGGAAGCCGACACTGTCTCTACACAGCCGCCTTGCAGTCCCTGTGGATTTGGGATTGGGAGGTCTAAGGAGATCATAATATTATCCGAGAGGGCTGAGGCTATGATGAAGTGAGTTATTTTAAAGTGATTTTGAGGTGAATTTAAATATTTTAAGCCAGGGGGCCGGCCCGGTGGCGCAAGCGGTTAAGTGTGCGCGCTCCGCTGCAGCGGCACGGGGTTCGCCGGTTCGGATCCCGGCGCGCACCGACGCACCGCTTGGTAAGCCATGCTGTGGTGGCGTCCCATATAAAGTGGGGGAAGATGGGCATGGATGTTAGCCCAGGGCCAGTCTTCCTTGGCAAAAAAAAGAGGAGGATTGGCAGATGTTAGCACAGGGCTGATCCCCTCACAAAATATATATATATATATATATATATATTTTAAGCCATTTATGAGAGCTCCAGCGTGCTTTTTAAAATAGCTTAGGGGTGGGCAGTGCTATATTCAATCATTTAGGCACATGACGCCCTGCCAGAAAGTGTCTAAAGCTAGGGAGAGCGCGGGGCTCACCTGGCATGAATTTACCACTGAAGAAACATCGGGAGACTGTATTTCACGAAGCAGATGTTGGAGGAGGGGTCAGTGTCTCTAGTTTGACAAGGCTTCCTTGAGGACCTGATGCTTCGGGATGTGCTGCTTGTCCCCCATCGAGCACCATTTTGCTCTTTGGGACAATGCATGTGATTTTTTTTATTGAAAATCAGCTCGTCCAATAGGATAACCTGGTCCTTGCACATTCTAGACACTGGGCATGATGACGGGGCTGACACTGGGGACTCCCTGGGAAAAAGAGAACACTGACTGGGGAGAGGCCCCAAGAAATGAGTCAGAGCTGCCAGGTCACCTGCCTGAGGCACCCAGAATGCTGTTGTGCCCGAATTTAGGTACACATCTGGTCTAAAGGACATGGGCTCTTAATTTTGTGGGAGGGCAGTGGGAAACCCTAATTGGTAGCGAAGTGTTGTCAAGAGTGTGTGTGCCAGGTCGTCGCTTCGCCTGGAAGAGCTCGTCTGTTCTTTATTACGCTCCGCTGCGGCCCAGGCCTGCCTGGGACGGGGAAGTCAAGTCCTGAGGCAGAGCCCGTGGCCTTCGCTGGAGCTCTGCTTTCCCTCCCCGCCCAGCACTGACTCGTTTTCCCCTGTAGTCTGAGTCATGTCGTAACTGCTGCAGTTGATCTTTTAGCTGCATGCGTAGAATTGACTTATTTTCCAGTAGTGGAAAAAAAGCCTAAAATTAGGTGTGTTTGTTTAGAATTAACGCCAAATATAAGCTTAAAATATAGACTTTATCTCAGGGTCTTACAACGTGAAACATTTGTCCAGCCTTCTGAGGAGGGTGCGGTGCAGGCTGCCTCTGAAGTGCTGTCCTTCTGACGTGGAGCGGCTCGTTGGGTGAACGGGCGGGAGGAATTGGCGCCCACGTGGACTTTCCCCCGGGTTCCTGCCCTTCCTCTTGAGGGCTTTTCGGTTGGCGCTGACTGCCTCAGTTCTCTTGGGGTTTGGGGTGGCCCATGAGAACCATGGCAACAGAACCCCTTCGATTTTTATAAAACTGCAGGTTATTGATTGTGAACTGACTGGGGAACCAGGCCATCCTGGAGTCCCTGAGTAGGAATTGGTGGTTGGTCCTTATAACCTCGCCCTTCCCTGCGGATCCACCTGACAGGACTCAGATTGTATCTAGAAGTGGCTCACTACTTAGGCCTGGGAGTGCCAGGGCTTTTGGCATCCAGGGAAGAAGGACTCAGGACCTGAAGTGGTACCCTGAATTAGGTTGAGAGCAGTGCTCAGGTTGGGGGGCCAGAGGCAGGCTGGCACGGCACCTGACAGTGGCTGTGGTCTGTCCGTGTGCAGAGTGTGTGCTGTGCGCTCGTCATCTCGTTTACCCCTCAGGACGACGTTAAGGTCTAACAAGCTGAGGGAGGTCAGTAACTGCCCCAAGGTCAGAGGAGTAGGGCTGGTGCTGCAGCCTGGTGTGTGGCTCTGGAACCTGTGTCCTTGAGCTCTCCTCACAGCGTGTGCTACTGCTCCCCCAGACAAGCAAAGGTAGCCCAGGTTCTAGGGTACATACCCCGTTCAGGACTATAGAGTCTGTGTGTGTGTATCCTCCCCCCATCCTCACTCCTCTCCTTTTATTAAAAAAACAAATGGCTGTTGGCATGTTGCTGACGGGGACTGGTTCTCAGTGGCAGTGGAGTCAAATCATCAGTTATCATGTTCCTCCCTTCTTTCCTGTCTGCTTTTCTGACCCCAGCTGCTGACTGGCTTTAAATTTATCCTTTTAACTTCCAACAGTTAGTACCTTGACACTTGGCCTAGCAGACTGCCTGTTCCTGTGCTCAGTGTGGTTATTCTAGTCCCAAGCCAAAGGAAGAAACAAACAAAACCCCAGACCTTTGGTCTCTGGGCGTGTATATGCCAGAATTTGACATATTCTTTTGATGTAAAATTAAAAAGGTATTAGAAAATCATTTAATTTTTTTCATTTGTAATCTTTCTAGGTTGAACACAAACGTGGAATTATATCAAAGTCTGCAAAAATTACTAGCTGATAAAAAACTCGTCGATTCCCTTGATCCAGAAACCAGGTACTCATTCGTTTCATTCATTGTGATTGTGACTGTAGAGTAATATTGGAAGACCCCCCCAACCCCCCCCCACTCCTGACCTCCCCATGTCTCCGTACTCGCAGCCCCGCTCTCCCCCACATCTCTGCACTTGCAGCCCCCCGTGTCTCTCGAAGCCTGCCTACCCCCACCATATGTCTGCGCTCTCTCCACCAGAGTATCTGTACCAGGTCGTGCTTCTTCCTCTTACCCTGCTTTCTTTTTCTTCTTAGTCCTAATCACTTCCAGCATTATCCTACCTGTGTGTTCGTTTGTTTATCATCTCTCTACCTCACTGGACCAGAAGCTCCTTGAGGGCAGGGACTTGGTCTCTTTTATTCACTGCTGCATCCTCAGCACCTACGACATCATGTGGCTTGTGGTAGGAGCTTCACCAATGAATGAAGTCCTCTAAACACTTGATAATTACACTTAGCTCCATGCTTAAAGTTCCATAATCGATGCCACCAGAAGATATAAGCCAATTAATTTCATTTACTGGGTGGATGTCAGGATCCTTGAAATGGTTTGCTTTGGTTCATTAGATTACGTTTATTAATCTGAATCAAAAAGGCTTCATTTCTAAGTCAATACATAAAAATATTTGATATAGGATTTTGGATATCATATTTCTTTGCTCAAATTTATTTATTTATAAAATAAGTACAGCAGGGTTTGTCATTAACCTGCCTATATATTATTTGTCTCATAGCACAGAGATTAATGTTTTTTCTTACCTGTTTGTACTTGTTTATCTACTTTTATTTATGGGATACTTGTTTCCTTTAGCTCCTCAGTTCTCCCTCCTCCTGCTTCTTTCTCTCCCTTCTGTCACCATATGTGGCTTGTGACCCAGGTGAAGCTGTATGCTCCAGGGATGGGTGGATGGTGGATCAGTTGTGTTAATCTGGTATATGAGTACTGTGCTGTACGAGTGGAACAGGGAGGCTGTCTTGGAGGGCTAGTTTTCACCACACTGCCTGGCATGCAGGTATTGGTTTGGTCTTATTTCACCTCATCCATCCTGGTGCTCAGGATGCTAGTAAAGCTCGCTGTACTGTCAGGTTAGTTTCTCTTTATTATAATTTTAGGCTTGAGCTTTCTATTACCTTCATTAGCAAAACAAGCAAAAGTTGAATGCCTGCTTAATTGTGCCAGATTTATACTCGGCTGGTACTGACTGAGTAGCAATAGCAGGTTATTCATAATCTGACTTTACTAAAGATTCACTTTTCCATATTTAATGTGTAAAAATTGCAGTGGAATAGCAGGCTATTTTAGATACAGAGGACTTGTGCTAATAGGATACATACCACATTTCTAGATGTTACTGAAAATTCCGATAGGATTTTTTAAATAACAAAATGATAAATACACTGGGAAGAATAAGCTGGGTAGGATATCAATATGCTAGAAAGGAAAGGTACCTTGGAAGTGGGTGGAAACAAGAATTTGAAGTAATGATTATCGATAATCATGGCACTTATACGTCATCAACAGTGTTGTCTAGAACCCAGAAAGAACCTTGCCTATGGTGAAGTATAAGACAATGGCTAAAACAAAGAATTATAGATTTAATGAATTATCTTGTCATGACAAGTTAATGTGTAAAAGAAATGATTTAAATTGAGTAGACCATCATTTTATTCTTATATGCATTCCTTGAAATGCTAGTTCTATGAGCTATTATAAAGTATTCCTAGAGGGGTCCCGTTGGTCAGTAAATTTGGAAATCTGACATATTAATGTATTTTCCTCTCGGAGAATTTTAGTATATTAGAGTCTCCGAGAAGTCCAGCCATAAAGAAACCTGTTTTACTTGGTGTTTTCCAAAACCATCAAGAGCTCTCTTGTATGCAAACAATATAACAAACACATTCTTCAGAAAATATAGTGGAGGGACAATCCCAGTCACAAGAGCAACAGAAGCTGTAGTACACCTTGGAATAAACTCAGGAAGGCAAAGAGTGTGGAACCTGAGAACACAGTCACACCTGGGACGCATGAAAGATGATGTTTAAATAGAAACCATGCTGTATCCTTAGATAAGAAAGAGGAAAGCTCACTAGTGTTCCCTACTGGTCTGTGAGTTTAGTGCTATCCAACCTATATCTAAAGAAGGTTGTTTTTGTTACTTAAAATGACTTTGAAGGCATAGACAATAAATATGCCAAAATAGGCAGGAAAAATCTTGTAAAGAAGAGTACTAAAAAGGGACTTGTACCAGACAGTAAGATATATTATAAAAATACTATATTTACAAGAGCATTATACTTATGCCAGAATAGTCAATTAGATCAATGAAAGAATAGAGAAATTTCAGATACACACACAAATATATATGACTGTATTCAGTATGTGATAGAAGTGTCATTTCACATCAGTAGGGAAAGACTTGGTTTTCAGTTAAAAATGTTAGGCCAGTGGATAACTATTTTGAGGAAAAAGTAGGTCAATTAAAGATGTAAATATTTAAAAAAAAAAATCATAAGAGTACTAATAATCTTGGAATTTGGAAGGTCTTTCTTAGCATAATATTAAAGTCAGACCACAAAAGAAAAGATTCTGATTTGATTATATAAAAACTGCAAACTTTGGTATGCCAAAACCTTTCCACATTCAAAGTAAGAATACACAAATGTTACTTACATGATAAAGGATTAATGTATTTACTATGTTAAGAGGCCTTACAAATTATTAAAAAAAGGAAAAAATGAACCCTCTGTAGAAGAATGGGTAAAGGATTCTTTTTGTGAAACTCTCATTTCACAAAATAAAGAATATTTATTTTGTGTGTAAAGTGGTGGCTGGAGATGTGGCCTCTAGCATTAGACTGTGTCCGGTGGATATTGGCTCCATAGCTCTCCACACCTTGGTTTTCCCCTCTGTAAGAGGAGAATAAAAAAGTACTGCATAGGATTATTTAGAGGTCTCAATGAAATAATTAATGTAAAATGCTTTGTCATTATCCAGCACATAGTAGTCATTCAGTAAATAGGACCTACCACCATTAAAGAAGATAACACAAAGCCAAGAGCCCATCAAGTGATGAGGTTGAAACAGTAAGATTAGTGTTTTGATGGTTTGAGGTAATGGGTCCTCTCTAGTTAAGGTAAACTGATAAATCTTTATAGATGACAATTTGGTACTATATATCAATGTGCATACTTTTTGATCAATGTAATTTCTTGGAATTTATCCTAAGGAAATAAACAAGGATAAAAAGATGTATGTAATAAGGATTTTAATCATAGCATAGTTTACTGGAGTGGGAAAAATGAAAGCATTTTTAGTCCATATGATGAAACACAATATCAACATTAAAAACCATGTTTTTGAAGAATATGAAGATATAGAGAAATGTTCAATGTTTGTGATATAATTTTATAAGAAAAACAAGATACTAAAGCCTATGTTGTCAAGTCCCAGTTATTCTAAATAAGTAGTATAACATATTGAAAGTAGATTGGATAGAAGCCAGGAGAAGGTCTTTATTGTTGTTGATGTTAGCCAAAAGTTAGTTGCCCCCAAGACAGTATTTTCATGAGACCAAAGATGCTGCCTCAGCCTGTGCTTCTCAGGACAGGGGTCCCGTTGGGTGTCGTGTGTCGTGTGGTCCACACACACACCCCCCCCCACTCCCCCCCGCCACAACCTGGCCTCCTGGGGCAATGGATGTTTAAGAGTGAAGGAATCAATTTAGTGCCCCTTATGTCTGTTCAGAAACTCAGCAAACATTTTTCAGGTACCTACTATGCTGGGCACTGTGCCGATTTCTCTAACCTTATCTATTTAATTAGACCTCCTCTTCATAGCCTTAAAAAAAATGAAGTAGATTGGAAGGAAATACAAGAATTTTAATAGTGGTTATCTTTGGTGGGATTAGTGATTTTAATTTTTTCATATATTTCTACAGTAAAGCTGTTACACAGTAAGCCTTTATTATATAATAAACATATTATACAATAAATTCCCATCCCCAATTTATCAACCCTTGCTGTCTTTCTTTTCTTTTGTTAAAACAAACAGAAGATACCTTTGCTAGAAAAGAGAGTGGTATGCTTTTTGGGTTGACTGTTTAGGAAGGAGATCAGTGTGAGGTGGAGATAATGGGGACAGTTTAGGGGCTTGAGTGAGGCACTTTACATTATTTAAGAAAGAAGTATATGACTAAATTATTAATGTGGTCTATTGAGTTTTCAGAATTTTAGAAGAACTTTAATTCTGTTCATTCAGGGTATATTGGTACAATAATCAGGAAGATAAATATATCCATTATGAAAATTCAAGGAAAGGCAGGAGAGTAGATCAAATATTTGAATAACTTAATTCCAGAAGAAAAGTAGATTTTTAAAAAAAATATTATTGACAGAAAGATGTGTTACACTGGAAATTGGTTCCAAGCATGCAGTGGGATTGGAAAGAAAACAATTCTGGTTAGCCAAGAGACTCAGCTTCCGGCACAACATCAAAGAATTTAATATTCTAAGAAGCTGCTACTAGTTGGAAGAAAAACTGAAAATCTCATGCAGAAGGCCTTTGAAAAATTGTCCAAGTATAGATGGTTTCATGTTTTTAATTATTGGGATTTGGATGGAGTTGAAATAAATAAGTAATTATCATGGTAGCTTTCACAAGTTTGTACTCTATGAATAAAGGAATAAGCTCTTACACAAAAAGCTAATCATAATTGTTTTTCATGTTCTGCAATACATACATTGACATTTAAACATTGGTTGAAGCTATTTTTTGTTCCCTCTTTACTTACTATACTTAAACATCAAATAAAGCATTTATAACCCAGTACAATGAAGGGCTCCGACCACAACTTTCCATCCTATGGCTTCAACACAACCTTTTCAAAAATTCTGTGTTTACCCAACATGTATTTGTCTTTTAATTAAGTTTGTTAAGTGAAGATCACAAATGCTGTTGGAGCTCATAGCACAGGCCCCTAATTTGGTTGGTGGGGAGGATGGTATTCAGAGACCTCAACGTGGAAGACAGGGCATTTCATGAGGTGCCAGGTGAGTCATGCCAAGGACTTGTGATGCTGAGAAAGATCATCCTGCAGGGGTGGAGCACTGGAGGCACGGCGGCCGGTTGTGGGTGCTTACAGTGTGTCAGGGCCCGGGTGATAGCAGCCTGAACTAGGATGGTGGTAGTAGGGAAGGAGAGAAGGGGTCATTTTGGTTGACTGCACTATTTCTTTCTAATCTTCCTCCTCCTTACCAACAAGTAATTAGCTGCCATTTATTGAGCAATTTTCATATGCCAATAAATAAGTGATAGGCAATTATATCTTACATTTTAGTAATACTAACATAAGTTCTGTGAGATATACTCTTGTTTCCTGATCCCCCAATATTTATCAGTCATACTTATTTATGAGTGATGTTAGACTATTATCTCCTGGACCAGGTTTTTTCACTCTAATGGAGTTGAAGAACTGTTATCCAGAATGCTTTCATTGTGGTTGTTGTTTATTGTTCTGATTAAATTGTTACATCAGGGAGAGGTTAGGGAGTTGGGACCTGTTGTTAAGTTTGCAGATGCATTTTATGATCATTAAAAAATGTTGATCTTTAGGGGCTGGCCTGGTGGCGCAAGCGGTTAAGTGCATGCGCTCTGCTGCGGTGGCCCGGGGTTCGCCGGTTTGGATCCGGGGGCGCTCACCGACGCACCGCTTGTCAAGCCATGCTGTGGTGGCGTCCCATATAAAGTGGAGGAAGATGGGCATGGATGTTAGCCCAGGGCCAGTCTTCCTCAGCAAAAAAAAAAAAAAGGAGGAGGATTGGCAGATGTTAGCACAGGGCTGAACTTCCTTGCAAAAAAAAAAAATGTTGATCTTTACAAAGCATACTAGTACTAATTCTTGAAGTAGTGAGGAATCTTCCTTCACAGGTCTTAAGCAAATTAAGCACAAGGGGAAGAGGATGGTGGCTTGAAGCTGATAAAGAGCTTGCTTTTTAATAGTGATGTGGGAATAAAAGGTGATGTTTTAAGTACTGCTGATATGTCAAAGGGTATTATTGATGGTCTTCTTCGAAGTCTCCAGACACTTTATTTGTACCCGTGTTTATATCTTTGTTTTTCGCAGGGGGAGATTTACCCTAAGCTAACGTTTGTTGCCGATCTTCCTTCTCCCCGCACCCCCTCCAAAGCCCTAGTACGTAGTTGTGTATAGTTATTAAGTTCTTCTACGTGACCCGCCACCAGAGCATGGCTACTGACAGACGGTGGTGTGGTTCTGCACCCGGGAACTGAACCAGGGCTGCCGAAGCAGAGCGTGCCAAACTTTAACTGCTAGGCCATCAGGGCTGGTTCCTGTTTATGTCTTGTATTGTATTCATTCATTCAAAAAGTGTTTATCCCCTTATGGGACCATGCCTTATGGAACATACAGAAATCTTTACTCACAAGAAGCTTAGAGTATAGTTCTGTTAAATATAAATATGCTAAATATAAATAAGTAATATAAATAAATATGCTAGATATAAAATCTATTATAGTTACACATGTACAGGCTTACCTGTTGCAACAGGCAGCATGTCTCTGTCCCACAAGTACTTATTTGGAACATTGCATATAGTAGGCAGCAGATATTTTTTGAAGGAAAGGCAGCTGCATAGTTGAAAAGATGTACACCTCCTTTGGAAAAAAGCAGGAGACAAATTTGGCCTCATTGGAGTAATCGTCATTCTTTTGGTTCGATTTAAGGGTTATTGTACAGTGAGCATGATGTTATGGCACCTGGTCATCCGTAGGAGAGCTGAACACCCCGCCAGTCAGCTGGCTGCTGTGCTTCACTTCTAAGAGGTTACGCTCCTGGTTTCAAACAGATTATCTGTGTGTGTGTGTGTGTTGAAACATCTGGTTTTTTGGCAGTAATGTTAAAAAAGACCAATTTATTTAACCAAAAACTGATTTTTGTTAACAATTGTTATTACCTCTTATAACCTGGGCCGCATTTTATTTCTAGGCGAGTGGCCGAACTGTTTATGTTTGATTTTGAAATCAGCGGAATCCATCTAGACAAAGAAAAGGTAAATCTTGCCTCTCTGTTTTGACTCCTCTTGTTTTGCTAATATTTAATTGGCATCTTTGTTGCTCCAGTCCTTGTATATTGCTTGAATTTGCATATTATAAAAACTCTTGGGTTGTTTATATTATGAAATTCTTCCATAGGTTGTATTTGAATGTATAGTGCTCCCCTAGAAGTTGGCCTATCATCCATGATAATTCAGAATTAAGAAATTACTTGAGACAGTTGGGTGTTTTAGATGTCGTGGAATTAGGGTGAGATGGGCAGTATCAGGAAGGGCAGGCACGAGAGCAGGAAAGCTGATGCCATTGAGGATTCAGGTCTGGAAGTGGCAGTACAGGGACTACTATCATTAAGACCTTTACAGAAGCGTGTTTACTCACATTAACAGTGTCTTTGACAGCTCCACACAGTTTTGTTCTGGAAGCAGTAAGCGTGGGTTATACAGTGTTTAAACTGTGGTGGGAGGGATCTTATACATTGTCCAGACCCCTTGTTTTACAGATGTGGACGTAAGGCAAAGGGGTTTGTTCAAGTTCCCATCCTTAGTTTCCAGGACTTCTAATTCTGGCCACTGTTCTTTCTAGAACATAACATCCTAAGAAACTGAGTGCCTCGTTTCAATATTAAGCTCAGGGTTGGAACAATGGGGGTGACTCGACCATCACTGAAAGATCTGTCTGCTCCACAGTATCTCCCCTACTTGCCTATAGTCTAGACTATTATGGTTATCCTTTTTTTTTTTTTTAATAGATAAATGTGTTTCTCCTAATATAGTATAAAGCCAGTTACCTATTAAGAGATTAGTTTATCAGAGTATCTTGGAAAGTAGAGGGCCGGGTCTTGGGGGTGTATGTCACTTACAATAGATAATATCATTTTGATTGATGCTGGGTTTGAGTAGTGCTGAAGCTGCTCACACCTTGATGTGCTTATGTGGCTTTAAGGGCTCAGCACAAGACTCCTGGGCTGACCCTGAGCCTGGGCATGCCTTCCCGGCAGTCCATGAGGCTGCCAGGCTCTGCTGTAAACTCACATTGCTTAAAATGGACACATCTGCCCCTCTCCACGCCAGTTCTTGATTAATACTTCTCTGTATCAATGATACCACTATTCTCTCAGTCACCCAGATAAAATTTTGGAGTCAGTTTGCATTTTTTCCATTCCCAATACTTTCATATCTAAATTAGTGACCAAGTCCTTGGATTGTTTCTGCATCTCCAAAAGCAGTTCATCTCGACCCTTATCACCAGACACCTGGGCTGTCCTAAAGGTCTTTGTCTTTCTGACACTCATTATAATTAACAGCACTTAAGCATTTGCTATTTAAAGCATATATTTCTCATCAGATCTTCATAACAACTTTGAGGCTGGTACTCCTATTATCCCTGTTTTATAGATGAAGAAACTGAGGCACCTAGAGGTTCTGTGATTTACCCAAGGTCACAGAGCTAGTAGGTGGAGGCTGTTACATATGCCCGACAGACTCCAGAGCCTGCTCAGCTAGTCCTGCCTGCAGGTTTCTGCTGGTCAGTCTAACCTGTCTGTGAACATTAAAGCATTGATTTGATTGTTACTCTCCTGCCCAGAACCTTTCAGTGACTTTGAATCGTCTATTGCAAAAGTATAAATAGCAGTTAATATGTAACAAGAATTCACATGGCAGTACTTTCCCAGCGCTCCCTGTGCCAGGTGTAACTCATTACACTGTCCTCCTCTGTCTGGTCACCAGGTGTGCCTGCCTGAAACCCCCATTAAGGCTTTCATCTTCAGGCCATGGTGTCTGGGAAGCTTTATCAGTCCACCAGGTGGAATTTTGTATTCATCTGAACTCACATTTTACTTATTGCACGTATATGGCATTTATCTTTAACTGCCTTTTATTGAAGTTGTTGTTGTTATTATTATTGCATCGCTTATCTAAATTATAGGCTTCTCAAGGACAGAGAGTGCAGATCATGTTTTTTCTAGTTTTGGACTCAGTTAAATATTGAATGAATGTATGATTAATCATAATAATGATGGCTGATATTAATCGTTTGATATCTTCAGGAGGAAGGTTGCTAAGAGAGAATCTAGATGAATAGTTTTATTATTTTATATAATCCTCCTGAAAGATGTTTTTGAAACTTTACTAAAAAGCAGTATGTGTCAAGTCAGGGACAGTTTCACCAGCGTTGACCTTGTTGCTTTTATCTAAATGAATGTTCTTACGAGGATAGCTTCCCTTCTAGCAAGTAACTCCCTGGGGACCCAAGAGTATTAAAGATGCAAGTGAAGTCAACCTGCTAAATTCCTCTCTTGTAACTTCCCTGTCTGTTCTCAAAGGTGCTCCAATAGGACAGGATAAAAGGAAGACATGTTACACTCTTTAAAACAGAGATCTTGAAATAAACCCACCAACATAATCTACAAGTGTAAAGGTCTATATTTTTTCTATAGGTTATTTCTTATTTTTAAGTTCTCATGAATATAACTTAAAAGTTTAAAATTAATGGAAGTATGTGTTTTTTAGCAGTCATTTAATAATTCACAACAATTTCATAGAACAATTTCATAGAATTCTTAGAGTTCAGAGTACTGCGTGTTTAATTATGTCAGAATGATGAAATGATATGCCTAGCAGATTGGTGCAGGCAGGAAATAAACCCAGTTTAAAATTTTCTGGAGATTTTAACAGGTGACAAATTCTTTGAAGTAATTAATTTTATCCCTTTTTTTCATAGTAAAGACTTTGGGGAAAATTTTTGAAACTATAGTGTAATTTCCAGGTATCTTTCACCTTTTTTGTTATTCCACTAGTTACCATTGGGTGGTGATAAATGGCCATATCAGAAACAAAATAGGCAAAAAGAGAAATCTGTACTATCAAGACTCTAAAAACTAATTTTTCCCAGGAAGTTTGCATTTTCTATATTGAAACATTTTTGGTTATTAATACAGTTAATTTTCTTCAACATCTTATCAAGTGTACATCTGCATCTTATCTATTTATCTTTTAAAAAATATTAATGCTGCTTTATCATTTTTTAGGGTCATAGTATAGAATCTGTTAACAGCTATTGACCCCCTTCCCAGAAAGATTTGCATGTGGCTTCACCTGAAGCCTATCATGAGTCCAGGTCCAGACGCCTACCTGGTTTTCTAGTAACGGATAACTGAAAATTCACCCCTCATCTTCCAGTAGACCTAATTTTGTGGACTATAGTTGATGTTTCATCTGAAATGCTTGTGGCACCCGCTTTGATAATACGAGTTTTCTCAGGAGATTGTGTGTCCTAAAGGTGTGACTGCAAGATAAAACCCACTGGGTGTGCCAGCACCACCCACGTCATCATCAGTGACTCTCCCAGGGCCCAGCAGGTGCCAGGCATGGAGCAGGAAGATGGGGTCCTGCCCTGCGGGTTCTGGTCCAGTTCTCACCACTCCCTGCTGTCGTGTTATAGCTACTCAGTATATGCAAAATCAGAACTTGTAAAGTGCATCTCCCCCTTTTGGATGTCCACTACAGTCTTGGGAAGAATTGTATTAGTTACTTTCCTTTCCCTCTACTCTTTTAGTCTAATCTTCTAAGACTGAGTGTATATGTACGTATATATATATATAGATTTTGGGGGGGGCCAATTCATAATTTTATCAGCATACTTTAACACTCCTCAACAAACTAAGTGGGTAAAAATTAGTAAGTTTGAGTAATATATATGTATTAGATGTTTAGCCTTCTGGAAAAGTAAACATGACTCTTGAACACAGGTGGATCGTTTATTAAAAAAATAAATCCCCAAACTTAGAAATTCTGCAGCTGTGGTGGAGGCTGGGATGCCCTGCCCAGAATCACCTTCAGGAATGAGGAGGGTATTCTCCTTGCCCTGGGAGCCCTGCCCGCAGACAGCATGCAGCATCAGACCCTCAGGGATCGCCCCACCGCAGAGTCCAAAGCTCGCCCCTCCTGGGCAGCCTGCATAAGACTCAGTATATTTTCTCATCTCCCCTTCAAATACTTAATTTTTTTAGTCTAAAAATACTTTCAAGCATCATATTGACTAGATTCAACTAGCCCACTATTCTCTGACTCACTTAAAGAAGAGGTCTTTGGGGGGATTTGAGAGGATTCTGCACTTCCTAATGTTGTTAACTTCAGAGATTATATAAAAAGTTACATAACCTAGACATAAAATAGAGCTCTAGAAGTTATATAAATCTTAAAGCAAAGAAACACTATAAAACCAAAAGGATAATCTTTTGGTTTATTAAATATTATCAAATTAAATATCTATCAAAATAGAATTTACTTATTTATAGTATGTTATATATTATACGTTTATGACAATATATTCAATATTCATTTTAATACTTTTAATGTCTTATTAAATTATAATTCAACTATATATGTTGATTTGCCATCTTTATAGACTGTCTCTTAAATTAGTTGTGAAATATTCCTGTAAATGCCTTTAAATAACTTTTACTCCTCCCACATGTAGCGTAAAAGAGCAGTGGACCTGAATGTTAAAATCTTGGATTTGAGTAGTACATTTCTTATGGGAACCAACTCTCCCAACAAGATTGAGAAGCGTCTTTTACCAGCACACATTCATCGTAACTTTATACTCACTGGAGATCATGTAGTAATTGATGGTCTGCATGCAGAAGCACCAGATGACTTGGTATGTGTGTTCTGTTCTCTGTATAGTTCAGGTCCCATCTGTGTGTTACTGCTGTTTTAACCAAAATTCAGTGATATTATAATCATACCTTTAAAGGTATTTTAGTGTTACTAAGCCCTAAAAATTTAACTGTGGGATTATTAAGTCCATAAATGCTTTGAAAGATGAAAATGGTTTAATTATTTATGTCTCATAAAGAACTCCTCATTTTTATTTTATTTATTTATTTATTTATTTATTTATTTTGTCCCCAAAGCCCCAGCAGATAGTTGTATGTCATAGTTGCACATCCTTCTAGTTGCTGTATGTGGGACGCGGCCTCAGCACGGCCAGAGAAGCGGTGCATTGGTGCGCGCCCGGGATCCGAACCCGGGCCGCCAGCAGTGGAGCACCACGCACTTAACCGCTAAGCCACGGGGCCGACCGACCCTCCTCATTTTTAAAGTATGATAAATAGCAGCAATAATTGACAGTCTAGACTACTCAGATTTTAATGCGTGTAGTCTTCTCTTCATCCAGTTGGAGGTGCTTTATGGCACCTTTATACCTTCTGGCACATGCACTGGGTATAATCTTGTCCCACCATACCCTACAACAGAGAACTCCAGTCAAGTATGTTGTTGTATCCCATACTAGTTTATGAATCTAAGAGCTTTATGTACCTTGTGTAAACCATCATTTTATTTCTAAGGCAATGATCACCTGCAGAATAAAGTGGTGAGAGTTAGCTTATATTATTATTGCATAGGACTTCGTATCATGGTATTTATATCTTTCACCATTTACTTTTTAAATATAGGTGCGAGAAGCCGCTTATAAAATCTTTCTTTATCCCAATGCTGATCAGTTGAAATGTTTAGAAGAATTGCTCAGCAACAGAGATCTTCTGGCAAAGTTAGTAGGATATTCCACATATTCCCACAGAGCTCTCCAAGGAACAATAGCTAAAAATCCAGGTAAGCTTGTTGCTCCAACTTTTAAGGGCAAAATAGGATTTTTATGGAACTGACCTTCTGATTTTAAATATTATAAATGTGTTCTATTTTTACTATGCTCAAAGAACCATTTATTGCAATTTTCTACCTCTTTATATTTTTAAATAGAACTGATAATTTGGAATATATTCTGTCCACCCAAGCTATTTTATTTCATGTACATGTTGAGTAAGTTATACTTAAATTTTCATTGATGCTAATTTAAATTACTTTCATTTTAATGCAACTAGTTTCTACGCTCAATCTGACCAAAATGGTTAGAATTAGTGTGAGAGAGGATGAAAGATCAATATTTCTGCTGAAATCAGGGTTAAATATAGGCTAGGTCATATAAATACACATAGTTCCATAAACCTTCTCTTTCAAAGAGAAGTGCACTGCTTGGGAAGGTTTGTGCTAGGTGGGGGGAAAAAGCATCTTTCCTTGGATCTGTGATGTTTGCCTTGTGCTCTGTTGAGTTCTTTATGATTTATAATGTATAAGAGAAAATGTTATACAATAATATAAACGCATGTAGTAAGTTTTTTGAAGGCGTTTGTTAAATTACAGTTATAGTTTAGAGTCAGGAGCAGGGTGATTGTGATGGTAGAGCTGTTCAGATTCAAGATATATTTTAGAGGTTGAAGTTACAAGCCTTGGTGGTAGGTTGAGAGGGAGGAGGAGACAGAGTGATGGACACCCTTGGTTTCTGGTTGTGCATCTGGATGGACATGCCTTTCACAGATGGGGGAGCACTGGAAATGAGCTCTGCATGGAGGAAGATCACATCTTTTATTCTCTCCTGTCTTTATTTCTTCCATGTTTATCCTTTCTCTCTCTAGTATGTTCCTGTCTTCTCCAAAGTTTTCTAAAATCCACCTTATCTTATTTCTCACTCTTTTGTCAACAACCGTTTCCTTTGACCTGTCAAGGCTCTCTATTAAACCGTAGGCACATCACACTTGTTCCTTTGCTCATGTTGTTTCCTGCACGGGGAAGAGCTCCCCCTTCCAAATCTGTTTGTTAAAATCCTATACAACTTTTCAGAGCTCTGCTCAAAACCCACCTCTTTCAGGAAGCCTGTTAAACTCTTGCATTTCCCTTGGGCTCCCTTGTCTCTGAACCCTTTTAGTACTTACAATTTGTTTCACGCAATTTAGCTCCTAAATAGATATTATATTTTATATATGTAATATATATATATTATAAAAACATTTTGTATGTTATTCTGTAATCACTGTTGTCAGCAGATTGATATAATAATGTATTATTTTACATATATTTTTAATATACATAAAATATATATATATAGACAAAACAATGCCATAGGATTTTAGGAGTTCGTGAAGCTTATCAGATGCTTATGTGGCTGTTGAAGGTTTTGCGAGGGAAGAGAAACTTGAGATGCACAGGGAAGGAATAGTGAGCTTTCAGCAGAGAGAAGGAAGGTAAGGAAGGGGATAGATAAAAGTCAAAGGTCAGGTGGGCATTCATGGGACAGGGGAATTAGAAATAATTTTCCACTGAGGTGTTTATTTGCTTTCAGGGAGTTTCAAACTCTTTTTTTTTTTTTTTGCTGAGAAAGATTCGCCTGAGCTAACATCTGTTGCCAATCTTCCTCTTTCTTTTTGGCTTGAGGAAGATTAGCCCTGAGCTAACATCTGTGCCAGGCTTCCTCTATTTTGTATGTGGGTCGCTGCCACAGCATGGCTGATGAGTGGCGTAGGTCCGCGCCTGGGATCTGAACCCATGAACTCCGGGCCGCCGAAGCAGAGCATGCTGAGTGAAACCACTACACCATGGGGCCAGCCCCAAACTCACTCTTTTTAATATGACATTTTCCAGATGGATTAATTGAGGTAGATTTTTCATATATAAGATACTTGACAAACAAAATGGGTGAAAAGTTAGTAAAAAATAGTTATTTATAAATAAAAAGCATACTCAGAGATTTATAAAAACAGCTGTCATTTGTTCTTTATGGCAGCTGGTATGATATCCTGAAATAAGACTTTTTTTTTTTTTCCGGTAAGGAAGGTTAGCACTGAGCTAACATCTGTTGCCAATCCTCTTTTTGCTGAAGAAGATTGGCCCTGGGTTAATGTCCATGCCCATCTTCCTCTGCTTTATATGTGGGACGCCTGCCACAGCGTGGCTTGATAAGTGGTATGTGTGTCCACGTCCAGGATCCGAACCTGCAAACCCTGGGCCGCCAGAGCCGAGCATGCGAACAGTTTTTTTCTAAACTTCCTAATACCATCTAACATGGAACATGAGGCAGTGTTTTTAGGATGACTATATACGAGGCTTGTTAAGTGTTGGCAGTGGCAAGAAGCCTCATGGTTTCTTGGTTTAGGTTGACCTCCATCCTTTTCTCAGCCTTTTATTTTACTCAGAAAGGAGACAACTTAAATTGAACAGGGCAAGAAACTTAAAACCATATAAAAGATCATCTGGAAAATATAAAAACAGTGTTTGTGGCAAACTCTAAAATACATATGAGAGCTCTATACATATAAATCAATGGCAAAAAGTGCTAAATTCAAAAGTACACATGAAAAATTTCCTATCATGGGAAATAATGGTAATTCCAGTAAGTTGCCTTTATGGGTTTTTAAAATATAATGACTTACAGCTGAAGTATTTTAAGTACTTAAAAAAATTCTAACAGAGCTTAAATTTTTAGTGTTCTAATTTTGCAATATTTTCTTTTGGTATTGATCCTGAATAGATTATTCTGCAGCTGTATATAAAAATAAAATAGTTACCCAGGAAAACACTGATTTTTAAAATCTAATTTTCAGTGAATCATACTTCTAAATTGTACTGATTTTTATGAACAAATGAGAGTCTAGCTGTCTCTTTAAAACTCATAAAAAATTAGACATGTCTAAGAAACTTATTTTTTTCTCTTACACATATGACAAGATAGAAACAGATTGAAATTTTGAATTCTTTTCTTTAGCCTCCCATTAACTCTACTCATTTTGGGGTATAATCTAAGGTTTTGGATTATTACTATGTCAGTTTAATTTGTTTTTCTGATAAAGAGATCATCATCATCTAGAAATATTTATTATATGCCTAGTATATGTTAGCAACCCTGCTTCCCTTTGAAAATCTTCATTTTAAGGGCATTATAGAGTAGAGATCATGATCATCACGTTATAATTTTAACAGATATGTTCATTTTATTTTATGTAATTAAAGATATTTTCTTTTGGATTTCATTTTTAGAGACTGTCATGGAGTTCCTTGAGAAACTATCTGACAAACTTTCTGAAAGGTTAGTTTTTATTCTACTCTTCAGAGTATATGTCATTTAGTTTTTTTTAAAAAAAGACTTGATTTATAAAAAATTAGGAAGTGATCTATTAAGAATATAAATGTTAGAATATTGGGTCACATCTGTGGACTGTTCAATCAGAGAATAAATTAACTATGAGGTACACTTTGAAGGAACGGACTTGTCTTCCTAAGGTGACAGTCTTGAAAACGTAGGCCGTCCCCCCCATTAACCAATTAATTTACTTTAGGTGATCTGTAATTAAAAGATGTTTCCAAACTTTTTTGGAATTATATATTTTACCTTGTACCATCAATTTTATAACAAGTTCATAAAGTAGTATTTCTCTTCTTTTGGCCTAAGTATAGGCGGCTCATGGATGTGGTAAATTATCTGTGTTTTTGATTTGAAGAGTGCTCTGCCTCGGCCTTTGTAACTTCAAGCTGCAGTGTTTCCCTCTCTATAGTGCATCCCTGTGTCATGTTCCCGCCTTTCCTGTCCCACTGCCCCTCTCTTGGACCCTGTCACTGTCCTTCACTCGTACTCTGTAGAGCTTTGCTGAGGGCAGTGCCCCTGTCGCCTTCTGACACCTAGGATTCCGGGAGGAGGCATGTCGTGGCTTGTAAAAGAGGGTGATGTTCTCATTTCTTTCTTACAGTGCTGTCTAAAATTTCATGCCTTTTTGACTATACCAACATGTTAAATTTTAGCTCAAATTTCCGTTTTCTATTATAAACTCATGCCTTAGAACCCAGTCCTCTCTAATTTGGATTATATTTATAAATTCTAAAATTTTCTTTTAACCTAATGAACCATTGTGGCTTTGATGTAATAAAGAGGAAGTGTTAATTATGCAATTATTTGAGAATTTATTCTACTTAGTTAAGTGTTAGTATTCTTTCTTCACGTGTGTGTAGCGTTGCTATAGATTATATTTTGAGCAAACATCTTTAGATTTTTATAATTATAAATAAAAGTTAATTCTAACAGAAATTTCATATTCTACAAATATTAAGCACATATTTGATTATTGCCTGCTAGAGTTTTTCTGTAGGGGAAGAATTATGAATAGCAGTCTTAATATATTCTTTGTTAATATTCTTTTATAGAATGTAAAACATTAGTCTCTTACCTTTTTAAGGTATAGCAAAGAGTAGTGATTTAAAGTTTGCTGATTAATGCTTTGCATGTTTCTGTAACATTGGTAGTTTTTCCAAGCTTTGATACTTTCAAGACATATGTGTGCTGAGATGCTTTGTAAGGTCAAAATTGCAGTAATTTATTGATGTATATACTGCTGTCTTCTAACACATGTAAAATTTGGATTAATGTTGGCTTACTTTTGCACTACAAATTACTTCTAATTTTATCATGAATATTGGAAAGTAGCATAAGCAAACTAGTTTTTTTTTTAATAATGTAATCATTAAAATTTTGTCCTAGCAATTAACGATGAACCTGTTTTACAGAACTATAAAAGATTTTGAGATGATACGAGGGATGAAAATGAAACTAAATCCTCAAAATTCTGTAAGTGACAATGTTGGAATATTTTTATTATATACAGTCTATCAGCTGAGGTCATTATCTTTTTTTTTAGCTTTTTTTTTTTGGTGTGGGAGGAAGATCAGCCCCGAGCTAACATCTGCCAATCCTCCTCTTTTTGCTGAGGAAGACTGGCCCTGGGCTAACATCTGTGCCCATCTTCCTCCACTTTATGTGGGACACCGCCACTGCATGGCCTGACAAGCAGTGTGTCGGTGCACGCCAGGCATCCGAACCCGGGCCACCAGCAGCAGAGCGCACGCACTTAACCGCTACGCCACGGGGCCGGCCCCTGTGGTCATTATCTTTTGACTCTAGAACTTTCTTATGCTGAAGGTGAATATAGTTCTGTTTCTGATTCGTAATCTTGTTTCTGATCCTTGGTTTTGGTGAATAAAGTATTGAAATATTTCATATGTCCAAGTCTGACATTTCCAGGAAGTCCAGTATTTTTGTTGGTTAGTTGACACAATACGCACACACACCTATTAGTGTATATTAACACAATCTGTGTTAATATATACTCACGCAAAGGCTGCTTCCGTTCTATAGAAAGTTGACTTCTTAATTTGAAGCAGGCTTTAAGGAGGCTCAGTGGAGGATTCATCTGGCAGGTGGTAATTTTAAGCATCAGTGTTAACATTGCATTTACTTATTCGTTTGCTAATTTATGAAGCTCAATTAAGTAGATCGATATTGACCGACAGAGTACACCCCATCCTAAAAACGTAAATGGTTTTTCAATCATAAGATCAAATGATTACTTGATCTTACTGTACAGACTAAATGTCCTGTGGCCAAAGTGCTACCCAGGTGATTGGGGTGCCCTGAAAAGTGTTGGGATTCCAGGTATCGAGACCCTGGTTCTCCTTTGGTTCAAGGGCGCTACAGAATTGCTGGGGTTGTCTACACCATTCTTCTGTAGGTGCTGTTGTTGGTATTTCTTGATTTGGTGGTGGTTGCCAGAGCCTTAGTCATAGGGAAGATTTAGGGGAAATGAGCCTTGCAGATTTAGAAGCTATTTACTAGCTTCCCAGATACAACCAATAAGAAATACAGTAGTCTCCCCTTATCTGCGATTTTGCTTTCTGCAGTTTCAGTTACCCACAGTCAACCAAAGTCCGAAAATATTAAATGGAAAATTCCAGAAATAAACAATTCATAAGTTTTAAATTGCAAGCGGTTCTGAGTAGCGTGATGAAATCTCTCGCTATCTGGCTCCATCCTGCCTGGGACGTGAATCATGCCTTTGTCCCGAGTCTCCATGCTGTACACACTACCTGCCCATTAGTCACTTAGTAGCCGCCTCGGTTATCAGGTGGATTGTCGTGGTATCGCAGAGTTTGTGTTTTTGAGTAACACCTATTTTACTTAATAATGGCTCCAAAGCGCAAGAGTAGTGATGCTGGCAATTCAGACATGCCAAAGAGAACCTGTAAAGTGCTTCCTTTAAGTGAAAAGGTAAAAGTTCTCAACTTAATAAGGAAAGAAAAAAAATCATATGCTGAGGTTGCTGAGATCTATGGTAACTTCTATTACAATATATTGCTATAATTATTCACTTTATTATTAGTTATTGTTGTTAATTTCTTACTGTGCCTAATTTATAAATTAAACTTTATCATAGGTATGTATGTATAGAAAAAAAGATAGTATATATAGGGTTCGGTACTATCTGCAGTTTCAGGCATCCACTGGGTATCTTGGAGTGTATCCTCCGTGGATAAGGGAAGATAAGGGGGATGCTGTAGATTAATCCTCTCAAATTCACCAGTTTGTAGAGTAGCATGTCAATTTGTTAACTTTTGGTTGAAGCTGTATCTGGCAAAGTAACTAGGATTAGTCATCTGCACACTTGGGCTTGGTAGGAAGGTCCACTTAGGAAACTAAATAATAAATCAGAATTTAGTTTGGTAAATATAGAAACAGAAAAAATAAAATGTGTTGCCAAAAGCTAATTCATTAAAAAGCTAATATGACTTGAAACTATCCTCCCTGGACATATAGCTTATTGATTATTTTGTATAGCTTGTTGTTATTCTACAGGTATTTGTGAAGTGGCTGATCTTCTTATGAAGTCCCTGTTTTGGTGAATGGTATTACCATTCACCCTGCTACCCTAGCCAGACCCTGGACTAACTCTAGACCTGGTTCTCAAAATGTGTTCCCTGGACCAGAAGCCGTAGCATCACCTAGGAACTGTTAGAAATACAAACTCTCGAGCTCCCCATGAGACTCACTATATCTCGAGCCCCACAAACTGTGATTCCACAAGCCCCCCAGGTGACTTATCTGCCCTCCCATATAATCAGCTATCAGGTCCTGTGGATTCTACCTTCCTGAGCACTCTTCCTGAGGAGTGTTCTCTACGCTCCATGCCCAATGCCACAGCCCTGGTTGAGGTCATCATTACTCCTCATCCGGATTAGAGTTGTAGTTGCCCAACTGGTGTTCTAGCCTTGTCTTCTGGCTCCCTTCAAAGGCGTCCTGGGTTTGGACTGCTTAGCAATGTGCATAGCTCACTGTTGACGTAGATTAGGTACTCAGCACTTATTTTGAAGTATGAACGAATGAATGAATTGCCACCAAAGGGGTTTTTCTAAAAAGCAGATCTGATCTTGTTTAAAATTTTTCAAAGCCTCCCTGTGATTCTCAGATTTACCTTCCTATTTCTTAGCTTTTCCCACCAAGCCCTTCGTAATTTTGCCCCTCCCTGCTTCTCCGGCCTTATCTTCTGCTGCCCCTGTAAGCCGAGTTTGTGTCCTTTGCTCCCTTCTAATACCTGTGTGATGCTCACGTGTTTTCTTCACTTTTTGCTTTGCTTTCCTTTCTTTCACTTTTTAAGTCTAATTGATATTTGTGTGCCAGCAACAGTGCTAGGTAGCTTCCAGTCCTTCACAAATACCATCCCTTTGCCCCTCTCTCGTCTGGATTGAGTGCTCGTGTTCTTCAAAACTCAACTCCGGCTTTGTCTTCTCCAAACATTTCCTGACCTTCCACTATGACTTAAATGCCCTCATGGGCTCTGTTTCACATGGCACAGCATCATAGATGTGACAGACTTCTCCGATTGTTGGGTCACTTGTCTTCCTACTGCCTAGACCATTATCAGCTCCTTGGTACAGGGATCACGTCCTATTTGTTTTTATTTCATTAGAGCCTGCACCCTGTCTGGTGAGTAGCAGATAGTAAATGATAATCTGTTGGAGGAAATGTGTGCCAGGAACTGAACACTTAGGGGCTGGAGCTCCAGGGATGCTGTTCCTGCCCTTCAGGAGCTCATGGGGAGAAAGAAAGTAAACCTACAAGTATCTTACGCTTGTTACATTCTGTGATAAAAGTATGCACTATAAGAAAGAACACCTTGTTATTCGAGGAGATAATGTCTAAACTGAAATTTTAAAGGATAGTAGCTTCTATCCTTCATGGCTTCTATCCTTCATGGAGCTCTTACTCAATGCCAGGTATTCTGTTTAATAGTTTAAGAGCATTAAGCAATGCTATTTGGGAGATGCTGTTGATTGATTCAAGAGATAACTATTGAGGGACTACTGTGTACCAGGCTGTGTTCAGGTGTTAGGATATAATAGGAAAAATGCAAACAAAATCATTGCCTTCATGAAATTTACATTCTAGGGGAAGAAAACAGATAGTAAACACATGAAAAAAATAAATATGTGCTATGTCATATGGTGATAAGGGCTATAGGGGAAAATAATGCAGAGAAAAGGGGATGGAGGTTGGTATTTTATATGGATTGATCAGTGAAGACTTCTCTAGTAAGATGACACTTAGGCAGAGACTTGGAAGAAGTGAGGGAGTACACCATGCAGATACCATAGGGAAGAGCATTCTAAGCAGAGAACAGCAGATGCAAAGGCCTGAGACAGGAGCCTGCCCATTGTGATCAAGGAACAATGAGGAGACCAGTGTGGCCAGAATGGAGTGAGTGAGAAGTCACAGGAGGTGGGCTCAGAGGTACAGTGGGACAAGATCAGATCACGTAGAAGGAAAACAGGAAAGCATCGGCGAGCAGAAGTATCTTTTCCAAGTCGTACCACTAGTGTGGATTGAGAACTTGAACCCAGGCAGGCTGACTTCACAGCCTGGTCTCTTAACCACTGGCCTGTCACCTGGACAGTTTGTGGGGAGGATGATCCATTCAGGTATTCAAGCTTTCCTTTCTTTCAGTATCCTGTACCAGTTGTCAAAAACAACTATTATTACAATACTTCTTTAAGGCATATTTTCTTTGCCAAGATTAGAGTTAATTCTGCTTTAGTTACATTTTAAATTGTTGCTTTCATTTTGGGATCCACCCTAAGCTTCTTGCTTAGATTTAGAAAGAACTCTAATCTTACCTTTAGTGCCCTAGTCTTACCTGCAGTATGTTTCATGGATTAAGACATTGGTTACATTTTGGGAAAAATTTCAGCATGGCTGATTTAATCCATTAATGTTGACTTTTATTAGTTTACATTTTAGAATGACATTTGTTTACCTTTTCCCCAAATCCTGGGATTATGCCTCATTTATACCTCTCTACTCATTGATTCCAGGGAAGTCAAAATAAAGAGGCAGGTATTTTCTGCCAAGTCATGAATCTTCAGGGTTTTTATAAAAGTTTTCTGATACAATAACAAGTGTACATTTTATAAGCTGGCTACATTATTGATAAAAATTGTGAAATAGTCAGTAAGTTTCATAACAATGAATTATTCCGTTGTAGGAATTAATGCCTTGGGATCCTCCATACTACAGTGGTGTGATTCGTGCAGAGAGGTAAGTTTTATGAGAAATACTCATAGATGAGAAGGAAGAGGGAAACTAATATTTATTGAGCACTTTGCACATTAATTTTGTAGCTACTCTCCTCACTCACTTGCCCATATTGCAAACCTGTATCCCCTCAAATTCAGGCCCCCTGCTGGTGGGGTCAGCATCTGCCCACGTGTTTTTATCTGGATACAAAATCCTGCTTTACCCTCCCCCACAGTGTGCCTCTTCTTCTGTGGCTTATGTCATTTCCTTCTTCACAGCTTTTATCATATGTCAATTATACCTCAATTTAAAACAATTAGAAAAAACCCAAAACTTTTAAGTATCTCCCCACGGTGCCTAGAATCTGGTCCCTCTGCCTCTTTCCGTGTGTGGCTTCCAGGTTCTCCTACTAGACTGTGAGCATTTTGGCACTTGGACTTTGCCAGAACCCTTGTAGTACCCATTTCTGGTCCAGGTTGGGTGCTTAGCAAATATTTGTTGAACCAATGAAGGAACAGAGTAGTATTTGGCATGGTGCAAAGTGATTTTCTTATGTTTTCTCATTTTTATTCGAACATGTTGTCAACACATTGTTGGCACTTCTGGAAGGATATAAATGAAATAAAGAGTTAGGGAACTTAAGTTGATTAAAGTACTCCTCTGGCTTCTGTCTTCTCCTTTGTTTATTATATTGTGGCAGAGTAGTAGATACTTTTTTTCCCCTAAATATACCTTATTTCTGTCATTTTTACATTTGTATGTAAACCTAAGAAATATGGAGGTCTGGGACCAGCCCCATGGCTTAGCGGTGAGGTGCACGTGCTCTGCTACTGGCAGCCCGGGTTCGGAACCCCGGGCGCGCACCAACGCGCCAGTTCTCCGGCCATGCTGAGGCCATGTCCCACATACAGCAACTAGAAGGATGTGCAACTATGATATACAACTATCTATTGGGGCTTTGGAGGGAAAAAAAAAAAAGAAATATGGAGGTCTGTTTAAAGTGAACACATTTTAAAACATGTATGTCCCAAGCAACTTTATATGCCCAATAGGAATTTTTAAAAATCTCAGAATCCTACCCTTTAACAAATCATTAGCATTTTTCTGTTATAGTTCCTATTTGAGATATGCGTTTTAACTAAGAGTTAAGATTGGTTTGGATAATGGAAGAAAATGAAAGCGTTATGTCTTTTTCCTCATTAAAGCATGTTGGCATATGTCATGATAATAATATATTCATTTGATTGATATTCAGCTTTAAAGACGTTTTGTTACTATGCATTATTCAGGCATCAAGTAAAGGGTAGCAAGTACCTCATTAAAATTAGACTTTGTTTATTTTAATTATTTCTTTTGGTGTTTGTCCTAAAATCAGAAAACAATGACTGTATGTGTTCTTTCCCTCACTGGCAGGAGCAGGTGCCCTGAGATAGTGTGTGGAAGGGCTTGCTCACCTGGTTTTCGTTTATCTTCCTCTCTGGCTTCTCCGTTACCTCTCTCTTCCCAAAACCAGTCTTACGTATGAAGCATAATTGTCTCATAACCTTTAGGTAATAATACTTTGTCAGCTACTATTTTTATACATGTACCCCAAATTCAGCATCAGTCATCTTCTTTGTGGAAGCACATAAACTGTTATTCAAAATCTGTAATAATTTGATCATGAACAGTAAGTGCTTAGAATACATGTAGCTTAACATAAGATATTGTTTCACAGATGTGTTTTATGGTTGCAAAACTTCAGACCCTGCTCCCTATAGTTGCATAAAAAATAGAGTATCTCTTTTAAAGTTTTTTCAAAGAAAGATTTGGTTTGGTTGCTTGGCCTGTTAAGACATAGCAAAAAGGAATACTAAATACTTTTTTTATTAATGCTTTCCATATTTATAATAAAGTATTTTATTTGATTTTTGATATTGGAAAAGTAATGTAAATTAGATGTATTTGTTTCTAATTTTTGCAACTGTGATTTTTATGTGGTATTCCTCCATATCATGCCCTTTACCCCTTATTATTTTAATTAATGCCTTAGCCTTAAGTTTATGGTATTTTTGTCATTTAATTGTTTTCTGTAAGGATAGCACGCCCAAATGGTGGCTCTGTGGAAATTACATATGAATATTTGAAGATTTGGAAAGATATGATCAATTGGAATTTAAAGAATATGCTTTAATTAGGGATATGAGATCCCTGAGAAGTTTAGTAGTGATCTTAAGTCAAAGCTATTGAATAAAGAGTAGTGACTTCTCCATTTCTACCAAAAATACAACGCTGGAAAGTCTTGATGTTGCTGACTGACTCTGGAGTCAGTACCTACAGATCCTTGAGCCCCCGCATAGATTGTGAGTTCTCCTCCTCCGCACCAACCACAGGAACGGACGGGGTCTGATTGTCCAAATCTGCCACTGGAAAGAATGGGAACACCTGAGGCTGTGTGGCGGGGTGGCCAGGTGCGTGTTCCCTGACTTCCGAGGTACCTGGGCAAGTCTTGGCTCCACCACCAAACCAGCTGTACACGGTATTTGGGAAGCTCCTTATCCTCTCCAAGCCTCTTAGCAAGGTTATCTGTAAAATGGGGGTTATAACAGTCCCTACCTCATAAGTCAGGATTAATGAGATCATGTTTGTGTTATTAGTACTAAAATAACATTATTATATGGAACTGGCCATCTGTGGACATTGTTCTAGAGAATAGTTCACTCTGAGAGATGATTTTTAAGTGTTCTCTAGAATCTTTTGAAGGAGTGGTAAGTTCTCCCTTACAGCTTCTCTGAGAAAACACTTGTCTAAAATGTAGTAAATGTATCAAATTAGTTGTAGAATGCTCATCACAGAAGCTTGAATGACAGAGAAAGAATGTTGACACAGGGAAGTTCATCCTGCCAGTGCTGCCCAGCCTCCCTGTGTCCAGAGTGGAGGAACCCTCTGTCTGGCTGGCAGGACAGCTCACTTTTGGTCCCTTCCCTCTTGAAGGTCATGGGATCACTACTGCCTTCAAAATAAAATTGGAGCTGTCACTCAAGGCCTTCTAGATCTGATCACAACCCACTTTGCTTTAACAAAAAATACGTACACACCCAGAGTTATTTGTTTTGGGTATAGCCTGCCCTTCTGGTTCTCTCCACCTCTCCTCTTCCTCTACAGTTTACGTCAGCCACACTAAACTCTCTGCCCCCAGCCAGATCCCTTTCTGTCTCAGAGACAGAGCCTGTATCTGGTGGCCAGTCGTGTTCCCTGTGCCTTCCTTTGCTATCTTATCTGTGAAATTTTGCCAGGAGTCCTCGAAGCCTCCAGGTCTGTGCGAGCCTGTGCAGCTCCTGCCTCCACCATGCTTACAGCTTCCCTGCTGCAGTGACATTCTGGTTGTGTTCTTTGTGTCATATTGTTAAATGTGTCTTGTCAACCATATCTTCTTAAAGCTTTTAAGAACAAAGTTTGTCTTATTTGTTCTGTTTGCAGTTCAATGCGGAACACACAGTCTGGCTCTCAGTGAATACGTATTAGTTGATAGCAATTGTTCAAGCCTCTGTCTGAACCAGTAATTGGAAATCCTTATTAAAAGCAATCCAGTGATACATTTTTTTTGTAAGGAGAATATCATATTTTTGTGAATGACACTTTTCATCTGTCAGATTTATTGAAAGCAGGTGACCCTCTGGAGGTCTTTGTAATGCTCATTTGTTGACAGAGGTTTCCACCAGGCTTGTTGCTTCTTTGAGGAAGAGAGAAGTCACCAGCTATTCTGGGGACACAGTGTCACCTACCTGATACTCACAAGGTGCTTTGGTTTATTTAGTTCAGGTTTCAACACTAGTTCATTTATTTGGCTATTAACTCAGTAAAAGGACCAGGAAAAGGGATGCAGCAGTGCTTCAGATGGCATTGTAAGAATTGGGGCTCTTTAACATCTATTTTAAGTAGCTTAACAGGCAGATGGTTGAGTTTTGGTTTGAGGTTCCGTGATCTTGACTGACAAGCGTAGGCAGAGGAGCGCAGGTAATGGATGAGAAAAGACAGGGAAAACAGAATAGTTTGGGTTTGAGGTTAGAAGAGTGGAACAGAGTGAAGATTTCTAAATCCTTGTTAAAGTCTCCTGCTTTCAATTAAAGACTTAAATGTGTGGTTTGACACGAAATGAAAAATAGAAGGGGCTTTCCTTGACTTGAGCTTTTCTTCAAGGTAACCCCGGGGACTTTCTTTGCTTTTATGTTAAATACTTCAGATTTATTTCAAGTTTCTTAAATGTCCACCTAAAGAAAAGAAAGGAACCTATTAGAAGTAAGACAAGAAATTAATGTGTTTTAAAACTACTAAAGGTGAATCCCAGAGATAGTGGCAAAAGTGATGGGTGGTAAGTCTTAAAGAGCAGCTCATTTTTTTCTTTTTCAAGTTTCAGTGTTAGATTCTTCATGGAAGAGTAAAAGTAATTCTTTAAATTATGTCAAGTATATATGAAATTACTTTATTTAAAATTAAATTTTATTTTTGACTAGGCAGTACATTTATATGGTTCAAAAAATGAAAACAACATTAAAAACTGTTCATCGAGAGATTTTGATCTCCTCCCTGCCCCTGCCTCCTAGAGGTAATCATTTTAAAATTATTTAATGTATTTTTCCAGTGTTTTGTTTTTGTTTTTAATGCTTGGGGACTTTTTTTTCTGCCAGTAATGAGTTTCAACGAATCATATTTCATCTATTTTGGTGCCAGTTTATATAGGGGAAGGGGAATTCAGTATTGTCTTTTCCTTGCTAGGGTATAGTCTCACCATCTAAGGAGCATTTGGGCGCTGGCCCGGTGGCACAAGCGGTTAAGTGCGCATGCTGTGCTTCGGTGGCCTAGGGTTCGCAGGTTCGGATCCCTGGTGCGCACTGACATGCTGCTTGTCAGGCCATGCTGTGGCGGCGTCCCGTATAAAGTGGAGGAAGATGGGCATGGATGTTAGCCCAGAGCCAATTTTCCTCAGTAAAAAAAAAAAAAGAAAAAAAAGAGGAGGATTGGTATCAGAGGTTAGCTCAGGGCTGATCTTTCTCACAAAAAAAAAAAAGAGCATTTGCGTAATGACGTGGGAATGTTTTGTGTTTTAAACTATTCAGAAAACATTGGGCTTTCACAGAAGGATGGCATTGTGTTTCAAGATAATAAAGACTTCTGTTTGATATGTGAAATTGTATACTTTATTTGTGAATATATGTGCAGGGAGTTTGGTGCTTTTAATTTTTTTAAAAAATTAACTTTTATTATGAAAACTTTCAAAATAAACAGAAATAGAGTAATATAAGTAACCCTCATATATTCATCTCCCAGATTCAATAATTATCAAGATTTTGCCATATTGCTTCATTTATCTCTTTTTTCTTTTCTCCTTCCTTCTTGTTATTTGCTAAAGTATTTTAAAATAAATCCTAGACCTCATGTCATCTCACTCTTATATATTTATTATGTATCTCTAAAAACTATGGGTATTTTCTTACATAACCCCAATACTGTTATTACCTGATAAAGTTCACAGCAATTTGTTGGCTTCATCTACATTCGTATTTTCTTGATAGTATCAAATCTCTTTTTCCCAGTTAGCTTGTTGGAACCAGAATCCAAACAAGGCTGACATATTTCATGTGGTTTTTCTGTCTCTAAGTCTGTTACTTAGAGCGGTTCTCTATACCTCATGCCCCTTCCCCACCTTCCACCTTTTTATGTTACCACCTTGTTGAAAAGACCAGGCTATTTGTCCTACAGAATTTCCAAACTTCTGGATTTCTCTGGTTGCTTGCTTCTGGTGTCATTTTGCTGGTTCCTCTATTCCTATAATTCCTGTAAGCTAGATATTACACCCCTCCCTCTCCCCTGCTCATTATTTTGGTTATTCTGTCTTACTGTAGTATTTCAGATATGGCTATTTAGCTTCATATATTGATATAATTTAGGAAGCTGAGTGAGAGACTGTCACGGCTGTCCTAAGATTTAGTTTGAGCCTCTGTCATGGGGGTTCTGTCACCTAGTGGCACATTTGTGTAATATTATCATCCTTTCTGTCAGGTCAGGCCTGCTGGTTCACTTTCCTACTTCTCTAGGGTGATGATGAAATTGTACTGTATTTGTTAACTTTAGGTTTAATTTATGTTAACTGCAATTTCCTGTGAACTGTGTAGCTAATCTTCTGCATTAAGGAGAATTACTCCCTGATTGGCTGGATCAGTTCTGCCTCCAGCGTCAGAAGTCAGGCTAGAACAGACTGGCAGCGGCTGACTCTTTGTAAAACAGAGAGGAAAAAAGATCTTCTTTATTTTCAGTACAGTATAATTACCTGAAAGGTAAACAGGCATCTGGTGTCATTCAGTTCTTTTATTGCTACCTTACCTTTATTTAACCAGATAAAACATAGCTCTCCTGTGCCTTTCAAGACTAAACATTTAAAAATGCCGTCCAACTACCACATTATAATCGTGCTTACACAATCACTCCTGATGCCAAAACATTCTACTTCATTTTCTTTTGATAAAGTTAAAAATAGTCCTCTGACAATTTTGTCACATGTGCTGCTCTTTTCAAGCATGCGCTTCCCCTGGCCCACACGTGCCCTCGGGCGCCCTGTCTCATGCATCCTGCAGCGAGCCTCTGTAAGCGTCACCGTTTGGTGCAGTGTTCTCTCATACGCTTGCTCTAACTTACTGAACAGAATAGGGTAAGACTGAAGCCTCTGTTTACCTGCAGTTTCAACCTGGATCGCTTGATTGTGCTTAATCGTGTTTTGTATTTTCACTAGGTTCAGTGCCGCGGTTTTTGGAAGTAATGTCCAAGTTCTTTCTTTACCTTAACTCCAGATGCATGAGAAGTTGAAATATGTGACTCATAGAATGTGTTTCATAAACACAGTGATACATTGATTTTTTTAAAAAACTCAAATTACAACCAACGAAGACTTCTTCAGTTGAAAATCTCTCATTGACTAATATTTCTGTACTTATTTCAATGATAATTACTGTTCCTGATGAGGATTTTGAGATACTGATAAATTCTATTGTTCTTAATAAGAAAGACTTAATTTATAGCATTTTACCATGTTGATTATAATATGTTCTAGTTTTTTGAAAATTGATAAACCCATATGTAGCATATTTTTAACAAGAACAAATAGCAGAGTATTTATTGAACTTCATTTAGCAACTATAATGGATAATAATTTTCTTCCTATTTCTTTCTGAGGAAGAGGAATCAAAGGATTCTAGAGATCTCTTATTTCCGGATTCAAATCAGTGAAACATCTTTATTAAAAATAGCAGTAAAACTCTCTTGTAAAACTGTAAAAGATTTTGAGGTGATGAAAGGGATGGCAATGAAACTAAATCCTCAAAATACTGTTAAATTTTATTATGTTTATGTTGGGCTGTGGCTCTGATATGCTGTAAGGTTTTACATATTGCCTCTTGTACTTTTCTATTATTTTGGGATCTCTAGATGATAGAAGAAAAGGTTCTTTTGTGTAGTATCTATGCAAATAAGAGAGTTGTGGGTGAAGATGCTGCAAGCAGGATTCACGGGCAAACTTTGATGAGTCTGGTGCTGAGGCTGCAGGCCTCCTTTGAGCTGCGAGCACCAGCTGTGGAGATTGTCCTTGCACTTCAGCTCTGCCCGAGCAGAGGGGCCAGCCGCATCCTGAGCCATGGCTTGGATGGCCTTTGGCATAGCATCCTTGAGGGGTCCAGTGACCTGTGACCACTGAAACGTCCAGTGTATTCTTTCACACCATGTTGGAGTTGTCAGCTGATAGCATAAAGGGCAGGGGGCCCAGGGAGCCGGGCCGCCACCTCCTGACTGGCATGTCAGAAGGGACTGTTCCTCAGGGCGCCTAGCCCTGGGCTGTAGCTGCTGGAAATACCTTTGAGCTTTTTGAATCTCTTGGAGCCTCTCTGGACCTTTTCCCATTCTGACTGTTCTTCGGGAAGGGACTTACCTCTCCGTGTGAGAGGCACCAAGGGCGTGGAGGGCCGAAGGTGTGTGTGATCTCTTTCTTGCTGTTTGAGGTGGCTGAGGAAGGTTCGAGGCGACCCTTGCATGATAAAGCTTGCATGCCCTATTCTGTTTACTGCCTAGGAGCCTTTGCTGCTGCTCTTTCTTCTCCTGATGCCTGCCACCTCCCCCGCAGATGCCTCCCACCCTGTACTTCTCCCGCTCCTCACGTTCTCACCCTCCCCTGCTGGCAGGTGGACTTCATCATAGCCTCGTCTTGTTCCCAGCCCTTCGTGCACTGCCCTTATGCTCTCATCACTTGGCTTCACCATTCCTTGTCGAGGAGATCTCAGGCGTGTAGTAGGTGACCAATGTAGGTGACTGCATTGACTCATACTTGTTGACAGTGTTGCTGTAACTTGTGGAGTGCTTGCTTTTCTCCAGGCTCCATGCCAGCTTCTTTGCATACATTTATCTGATCATCAGCGGAGCCTGGGGACTATTATCCCCATTTTCCTGGTGAGGAAAGTGTGGCCTAAAAAAGTCAAACAACTTGCTCAAAGCACAGACCCAGTAAGAGATAGAGCCAGGATTTTAACTTCAAAACCAGGGCTCTTTCTCCTAGACTGCCTTGGACTATCACAGGCCTCTCTGAGCCTCAGTTTTCTCAAGTAAAATTAAGTAATAATTCTTGCTCTACTTGTTGCATAGAATTACGTAAGGAATATGGGAGATGCTTGATGTGAAAGTGCTTTGCAGATTGTAAAGCACTATGCAAATATAATATTATCTCAAACCATTCCAGGTATTGCTTCATCAGTTATTCTAACTTTATTAGTATCATCAGTCTCTTCTATTAACTTCTCCCCCTTTGCCTGCAGAGGTGCTAAGATATCCCTTATCTTAAGGCACAGACAATTACCCCTCCCATGGCCCTTGGAGAGATTGTAGTCCTCTCTCATTTTTTCCTATCAAACCTCCCCCAATAGTAGTCTATACTGGATGCTTCCTCTTTCTAATCTCCATAGTCTGATTTATAGCCCTGTCAATCTATCAGACTAGTCTTTCCAAGTTATCAGCCACTTGCCAATCATAAAATTCAGTAGCTTGTTTTAGTCCTCAACACCCCTGGCCTCTGCAGTTTTTGACACTGCTTACCATTTCCTGTTTCCTAAAATTCTTTCTTCAGTGCATACCCTCAACTCCCTGTTCTCTCCTTTCTCATGACCCACTCGTTTCTCTTTAATTCTCTTCCCTAAACTGGCAGTTCTCAATCGTTTTGTTCGCCCTTGTGCAGCCTTAGGAGTGAACTCAGGGTTCTGATGCCCCGAGGGTGGTCAGTGGCTCCTCTCTCTTCTCACTCATGAAAGTATATTGGGAAATGTGAATAAGAATGAGCAAGACAAGTAGAGTGCTTCCTTTAGTACTTTAACTTGTAACAAATGCTTGTGAAAAACACTTCAGTACCTAAACAGAAACAGGCCCTCAGTTATCTTCAGGATCTTTTTTTTTTTCAACTCACATACCATCATCCAATTAAAAAGAAAACTTCAGCCCTTCTACTCATCATCATTGTGACTTTGGAATAACTTTTCATCTTGTAGATTAAATTTAGAGAAAGTGGACAGATTTGCAGTATTGAAACTTCTCTTGCCATAATCATGAATCTTTGTATCCTAGACTCGGTTGTATTTTCCAATGCTGGAATCATCTTTCTGCAGCACAGCATTTCTTTCTCTCCCCTTCTTCCCAGCTCCTAATGGCAGCTGCTCCTACATTTGTAGGAGATATCCTGTAAATGGTGGCAAAATGAAGGCCTTGCGTTCTCCTCTCCTTCCTGGCACCCAGTAAAATGAACAAAAAAAACCATCAGTGTATCTGCCTCTACATCTATACATAACAATAGAACAGATCAGGAGGGCAAGACAGGAGATGGGATGATGTGATTGGGGGAATGATTCCCCCAATGATGATGAATCAATCAATCAATAAATGTTTAAGTGTTTTAAAAAGTGATAGAACCACCAGAGGAATAAAAACAGACTATAAACACACCGAATTACCAGAAAGAAAAAGAAAATGCAGCCCACAGAGCCGAAGAAAAAAACAAAGGAAGCATTAAAACGAACATAAGAGAATGACATTGTCGAGAGTGAGGACACTAGGCAAGGCACTTGCATACACGGTTGACAGGAATGTCAATTAATACAGCTTTTTTTGTTTGGAGGATGATTTGGCAATACCTATTTAAAAATTTAAAATCTCATAGTCTTTGCGACAACGTCATTTCTGCGATCTGTCCTACAGATAAGCTAACACGGGTGTGACGGGTGTTCCCTGCAGCATCGTTTGTAGCAGAGACACACTAACAGCAAGGTGACTCTCTGGGAGCAGAGGCAGACCTGCGCAGGGAGGTTAGCTCTGGATGCGTTCTCTGCGGAGAAGGTAAAGTTAGTAAAAACACGATGAAAAGTCTGGGCTGAGTTTGTTATTACCATGGGTGGGTGATTCCCAACAGTGCCAGTCATAGGACACTCGCGTTCAAAGTGCTGACCCTCGCTGGCCCTCCTCCCTGCCCACACACGGGAGGAGGAGCCGCGCTGGAGGCGCCGCGGCGGGTGCTTGTCTAGAGGACTCTGCACCCGTGAGGGAGAACGGGCTAGGGCTTATCTACCGAAAGGGACAGTATTTCAAATTATGTCTGTTAAAAAAGGAAATCACGGGGTAGTATGAATGGTTTTGATTCTGTTTGTGTAAAAAGATAGCTATATGTATTTCTGTATATATGTGTGTATATATGTACACACACACACGTAAACCTTTTTACACAAATAGAATTGGGATACATAAGAAATGATTAATAGTAGTTACCTCTGGGTGGTGGGAATAGTGAGCCAGGGGATATTATTTGAGGTTTTTTTAAAGCAGGGAGTTTATATTACTTTATAATACATTTGTTCTTAATCATTTCAAATTAATACCATTTGCTTTTCAGCATTTATAATAATTTTATTTAACGTATACAGCATTGAAGTCATACGTAGAGTATTATGTAAACTTATATTCTATACTTAAATTTTTTTCTCCAAGCTATATTGTCTCCTTGAATTTTGCCTGATTACCACATATGGGTGTCATGGGCACTAAGTCAGTCAATAAATATTTTTAGGTTATGGATAGGCTACGTTAGCTTTACTATATTTCTTTTCTATAAACATAATCAAATAAGTTACATGTCTATTATAATCTAAAAAGGTTTAATTTTAAGATTTAAATGTTCTTTTTATTTTATTTATTTTTGTTCCTCTTTTTCTTTTTTTAATTGAGTTAAAATACACATTACAAAATTTACCATCTTCACCCTTTTTAAGTGTACAATTCAGTGGAATTAAATACATTCACACTGTTGTGCAGCCATCACCACCGTCCATCCCCTAACTCTTTTCATCTTGTAAATCTGAAACTCTACCTATTAAACGATGACGCCCCTTTTCCCCCTCGCCCCAACCCCTGGCAACCACCATTCTACTTTCTGTCTTTATGATTTTGACTACTCTAAGTACCTCCTATAAGTGGAGTCATACAATATTTGTCTTTTTGTGACTGGCTTATTTCACTTAGCATAATGTCCTCAAGGTTCATCCATGTTATAGCATACTGCAGAATTTCCTTCTTTTTTTTTTTTTTAAGGAAGTCTGGCATTGAGCTAACATCCGTGGCCAATCTTCCTCTGTTTTGTATGTGGAATGCGGCCATAGCATGGCTTGACGAGGAGTGTGTAGGTCCGCGCCTGGGATCCAAACCCTCGAACCCCAGGCCGCTGAAGCGGAGCGCGCAAACTTAACCGCTACGCCACCCAGCTGGCCCCAGAATTTCCTTCATTTTTAAGGCTGAATAATATTCCGTTGTTTATTCAGTGGTAGATGGACAATTGAGTTGCTTACATGTTTTAGCTATTGTGAATAATGCTGCTATGAACGTGAGTATACAAATATATCTCTTTCTGAGACCCTGCTTTCAATTCTTGGATATATACTCAAAAGTGGAATTGCTGGGTCATGTGGTAATTCTTTTTTTTTTTTAATTTTTTGAGGAACTTCCATACTATTTTCCACAGTGGCTATACCATTTTACATGCCCACCAATAGTGCACAAGGGTTCCAGTTTCTCCATATCCTCACTAACACTCAGTTGTTTTCTGTTTTTTTGATAGTACCCATGTGAATGGGTGTGAGGTGGTATCTCGTTGTAGTTTTGATTTGCATTTCCCTAATGCAAATGTTGATGTTAAGCATCTTTTCATGTGCTTATTGGCCATTCCTATATCTTCTTTGGAGAAATGTCAATTCAAGTCCTTTGCCCATTTTTGAATTAGGTTGTTTGTCTTTTTGTTGTTGAGTTTTAGGAGTTACCTATATATTCTAGATAGTAATCCCTTATCAGATAAATGATTTGCAAATATTTTCCTGCATTCTGTAGGTTCCCTTTTTACTCTGGATAGTATCTCTTGATGTACAAAATTTTTTATTTTTCATGAAGTCCACTTTGTCCATTTTTAATTTCATTGCCTGTGCTGTTGGTGGAATATACAAGAAATCGTTGTCAAATCCAACATCATGAAGCTTTTGTCCTACATATTCTTCTAAGAGTTTTATTGTTTTAGGTCTTACATTTTTAATTCATTTTGAGTTAATTTGATCCATTTTGAATTAATTTTTGCATATGGTGTTAGGTAAGAGTCCAGCTTCATTCTTTTCACATGGATATCCAGTTTTGCCAGCACCATTTGTTGAAAAGACTGACCCTTTCTGCTTTGAGTGGTCTTGGCACCCTTACTGAAAACCATTTGACTGTATATGCAAGGGTTTATTTCTGGGCTCTCTATTCTATTCCATTGGTCTATATGTCTGTCTTTATGCCAATACTGTACTATTTTGATTACTGTAGCTTTGTAGTAGGTTTTAAAATAGGAAGTGTGAGTCTTCCAGTTTTGTTCTTTTCCAAGATTGTTTTGGCCATTCGTGGTCTCTTGAGATTCCATGTGAATTTTAGGATGGGATTTTCTATTTCTGCAAAAGATGCCATTGGGATTTTGATAGGGATTACATTGAATCTGTAGATCGCTTTGTGTAATATTGACATTTTAACAATATTAAGTCTTCTAGTCCATGAACATGGGATGTGTTTCCATTTATTTATGTCTTTAATTTCTTTCAGCAATGTTTTGTAGTTTTAATTGTTTTGAAACAAGTCTTTCACCTCCTTGGTTAAGTTAATTCCTAAGTATTTTATTATTTTTGATGCTATCGTAAATGGAATTGCTTTTGTAATTTCCTTTTCAGATTGTTCATTGTTTATATATAGCAATGCAAATAATCTTTTTGTGTTGATTTTGTTTCCTGCTACTTTGCTGAATTCATTTATTAGTTCTAACAGCTTTTTTTGTCAAGTCTTGGATTTTCTACATATAGGATTATATCATCTCCAAATAGAATTAATTTTATTTTCTTCTTTGCCAATTTGGATGCCTTTTATTTCCTTTTCTTGCCTAATTACTCTGGCTAGAACTTCCAGTACTGTGTTGAATACAGTATACAAGAATTCTGAATACAGAATACAAGGCAGGAATCCTTGCCTTGTTCCTGATCTTAGAGGAAAAGTTTCCAGTCTTTCACCATTGAGTATTATGTTTGCCGTGGGTTTCTCATATATGGCTTTTATTATGTGGAGGTAGTTTCCTTGTATTCCTATTAGTTCAGTGTTTTTATCATGAAAGGGTATTGAATTTTGTGAAATGCTTTTTCTGCATCAATTGGGATGATCATGTGGTTTTTTCCTTCATTTTGTTGATCTGGCATATTACGTTGATTTTTGTATGTTGAACCATCCTTGCATTCCAGGAATAAAGCCCACTTGGTCATGATGTATGATCGTTTTTGTGTACTGTTGAATTTGGTTTGTTAATATTTTGTTGAGAAATTTTGCATCTATGTTCATCAGGAATATTGGCCTGTCATTTTCTTTTCTTGTGGTATCTTTGTCTGGCTTTGGTGTCAGGGTTATGCTGGCCTCATAGAATGAGTTAGGAAGTATTCCCTTCTCTTCAGTTTTTTGGAAAAGTTGAGAAGGATTGGTATTAGTTCTTTTTTAAATGTGTGGTAGAATTCATCAATGAAGCCATCAGATCCAGGACTTTTCTTTGTTGGAAGAGTTTTGATTACTGATTCAGTCTCTTTACTATTTATAGATTTATTCAGATTGTCTGTTTCTTCATGATTTAATCTCGATAGCTTTTGTATTTCTAGGAATTTGTCCGTTTCTGTAGGTTATCTAATTTTTTGGTGTACAGTTGTTCATAATTTTTTTTATTTCTGTGGAATCAGTAGTAATGTCCCCACTCTCATTTTTGATTTTAGTAGTGTGTGTCTTCTCTCTTTTTTCTTAGTCTGTGTAGTTAAAGGTTTGTTAATTTTGTTGATCTTTACAAAGAGCCAACTTTCGGTTTCATTGATTTTCTCTATTGTTTTTCTGTTCTCAATTTCATGTATTTCTGCTTGAATCTTTATTATTTCCTCTTTCTCCTACTTTTGGGTTTAGTTTGTTCTTCTTTTTCTAGTTCCTTAAGTTGTAAATTCAGGTTGTTGATTTGAGATTTTTTTTTTTAATGTAAGCATTTATAGCTATAAATTTCCCCCTTAGCACCACTTTCACTGCATCCCATGAGTTTTGATGTGTTGTGTTTTTGTTTTCATTCATCTGTAAGTATTTTCTAATTTTGCTTGTGATTTCTTCTTTGATCCATTCGTTGTTTAAAAGTGTGTTAATTTCCATAATTCTGTGAATTTTCCAGTTTTTTTTTTAAAGATTTTATTTATTTATTTTTCCCCCCAAAGCCCCAGTAGATAGTTGTATGTCACAGCTGCACATCCTTCTAGTTGCTGTATGTGGGACTTGGCCCCAGGATGGACGGAGAAGTGGTGCCTCGGTGCGCGCCCGGGATCCGAACCCGGGCCACCAGCATCGGAGCGCGCGCACTTAACCACCAAGCCACGGGGCCGGCCCTCCAGTTTTTTTTTTATATTTTTGCTTTCTAACATCATCCTGTTGTGGTCTGAGAAGATGCTTTTGTGTGATATCTATCTTTTAAAATCTATTGAGACTGGGCCAGCCCCGTGGCTTAGCAGTTAAGTGCGGGCGCTCCGCTGCTGGCGGCCCGGGTTCGGATCCCGGGTGCGCAGGACACACCGCTTCTCCGGCCATGCTGAGGCCGCGTCCCACATACAGCAACTAGAAGAATGTGCAACTATGACATACAACTATCTACTGGGGCTTTGGGGGGAAAAAAAAATAAAATTAAAATCTATTGAGACTTAATTTGTGGCCTAACATATGGTCTATCCTGGAAAATGTTCCATGTGCACTTGAGAAAAATGTGTATGCTGTTCTTGGGTGGGATGTTCTGTATATGGCCATTAGTTCTAGTTGGTTTATTGTGTTAAGTCCTCTATTTCCTTATTTATCTTATTGTCTGGTTGTTCTAGCCATTATTATGAGTGGGATATTGAAGCCTCCAACTATTACTGTAGAACTCTTATTTCTCCCTGCAATTATGTCAGTTTCTGCTTCATATATTTTGATAGTCTGTCATGGTAGTAAATGTTTTTAATTGTTATATCTTATTGCAGTATTGAACCTTTTATTAACATATTATGTCCTTCTTTGTGTCTTCTAACCTTTTTTGATTTAAAGTCTATTTTGTCTCATATTAGGGTAGCCACTCCTGCTTTATTTTGGTTACTATTTCCATGGAATATCTTTTTCCATCCTTTCACTTTCAACCTGTTTGTGTTTTGAGATATCAAGTGAGTCTCTTGTAGACAGCATATAGTTGGATCACATGTTTTTATCCATTCTGCCAATCTCTGTCTTTTGATTGGAGAGTTTAACACATTTACATTTAAAGTAATTACTGATAAGGAGGGACTTACTTCTGTCATTTTCTTAGTTGTTTTCTCTATGGCTTTTAGCTTTTTGTTTCTTCATTTCCTGCATTCTTGTCTTCTTTTGTGCTTAGTTGATTTTTTGTAGTGAAATGTTTAATTTCCTTCTTAATTTTCTTTTGTGTATATTCTATAGCTGTTTTCTATGTGATTGTCATGGGGATTACTTATAACATTCTAAGATTATAACACTCTAATTTTAATTTATAGCAGCTTAACTTCAATAACATACAAAAACTCTGCTCCTTTACAGTTCCGTCCCCACCTCTTTCAGTTGTTGATGTTACAAGATTATATCTTTTTACATTGTGTGCCCCAAAACATAAACTAGTAATTTTTTCAACTGCATTAGTCTCCTAAATGATGTAGAAAACAAGATTTGGAGTTACAAACCAAAGTTACAGTAATACTAGGTTTTACATTAATAATTGGTTTTTTATTTAAATGTATTGGTCTCTTTATGTAGAAAACCTACCTTTGTTTACAAAGTTACAAACCTTTGTTACAATAATACTAGATTTATAGTTGCCCATATATTTACCTTTGTTGAGATCTTTATTTCTCTGTAGGATTTCAAGTTACTGTCTAGTGTTCTTTCATTTCACCCTGCAGGACTCCTTTGAGCATTTCTTGCAGGGTGAGTCTAGTGGTCATGAACTCTTTCAGCTGTTGTTTATCTGGGACTTGCTTGATTTCTCCCTCACTTTTATTTATTTATTTTTCCTACTTTTTTTTTTTTTTTTTTTGGTGAGGAAGATTAGCCCTGAGCTAACATCTGTTGCCAATCCTCCTCTTTTTGCTGAGGAAGATTGACCCTGGGCTAACATCTGTACCCATCTTCCCCTACTTTATATGGGACGCCGCCACAGCATGGCTTGATAAGCCATGCATCGGTGTGCGCCCGGGGTCTGAACCTGAGAACCCTGGGCTGCCAAAGCAGAGCGTGTGAACTTAACCACTATGCCACTGGGCCAGCCCCTCTCCCTCACTTTTAAAGGATGGTTTTGCCATCTATAGGATTCTTCACTGACAGTTTTTTTCTTTTAGCACTTTGAATATATCAGGCCACTGTCTTCTGGCCTCCAAAGTTTCTGATGAGAAATCTGCTGATAATCTTACTGAAGATCTCTTCTATGTTTCACTTGTTTCACTTCTCTCTTACTGCTTTCAAGATTTACTCTTTGTCTTTGACTTTTGAAAGTTTGATTATAATATGTCTTGGTGTTGGTCTCTGAATTCACACCTTTCTTGAAGTTTGTTGAGCTTGTTGGATGTTTGTATTTATGTCTTTCTTAAAATCTGCTGTTATATTTTCAGATGTTCTCTCTGCCCCTCTTTCTCTTCTTCTGGGACTCCCATGATACATATGTTGGTTCTTCTTATGGTGGTCCATAGGTCTCTAGACTCTGTTCACTTTTTTTCAATCTTTTTTCTTTCTATTCCTCAGCCTCTGTAATTTCCATTCTTCTCTCTTCAAGTTTACTGATTCTTTCTTCTGCCTTTGACTCCCTCTAGTGAATTTTTCATTTCAGTTATTGTACTTTTCAGCTTCAGAATTGCTTTTTGGTTTCTTTTTAGGTTTTCTGTGTCTTTACTCATATTTCCATTTTGTTCACCCATTGTTTTCTTGACTTTCTCCATGTCTTCCTTTAGTTCTTTTATTTATTTATTTATTTATTTATTTATTTATTTATCCCCCAAAGTCCCAGTAGATAGTTGTATGTCATAGCTGCACGTCCTTCTAGTTGCTGTATGTGGGATGCAGCCTCAGCATGGGCGGAGAAGCAGTGAGTCGGTGTGCGCCCGGATCCTAACCCAGGCCACCAGCAGCGGAGCACGCGAAGTTAACCGCTAAGCCATGGGGCCAGCCCTCTTTAGTTCTTTTAGCATCTTTAAGATTGTTGTTTTAAAGTCTTTGTCTAATATGTCTGCCATTAAGTCATTTTCAGGGACAGATTCTGTTCAATTAGTTTTTTCCTTTGGGCCAGACTTTCCTGTTTCTTTGTATGCCTTGTGATTTTTTAACAGTGGACATTTGAATCTAATTATGTGGTAACTCTGGAAATCAGATTCTCCCCCTCCCCAGGGTTTGCTTTTTTTGTTAGTGTTTTTGGTTTTGATTGTTATAGGTGGTCTCTGTGCTGAGGAAAAGCCTGAAGTGTAAACTTCATGTCTTCTTAGGTCTTTTCTAAGCCTTTCCCTGGACATGTGCAGTCACTTTGTAATTTTCCTCATATATGCAGTTATTTTGAATGTCCTAGTCTTTAATGTCTGGCTCCTGAAAGGGGAAAAGTGAAAAATGAAGGAGAAAAAAAGGGCGCTGGTCTTTTAAATATCCTGGAAGTAAGGTGAGCTGGAGTGGCAGGAGCTGGACAACACTGGGGGAGGTGCAACAGCACTGGCTGGCTGCCTCTTTGTCTGCATCTCTGAGATCAGAAGCTGCAGTCAGCAATCAGAGCACGGATCCCCAGTATTTGGGGGACAGAGTACTTTTTGCCCACCCTAGTCCCACAAACTATGTGCAAGTGGTCCAGGAACGTGTGCACAGCTGCCTGCCATGTGGCTGGACATGAGGGCCAGATAGCTGCTACTATGCTAAGAGCTGAAATTGACCACAGTTTACCCTTCACGCTTTCCCCTGAAAGTTGCAACAGACTCTGGAGTTCCAAAATCCTTACATCAGACAAGTTCTGCCAGTGCAGTTGTTGTCCAGGTGGGGAGACAGCTTCCAGGTGCTTTCTACCTGGCATCATCCAAGAATTCTCTATTCTCTTTTTTTTTCTTTGTATTGGTTTTTATTATCTGACAATAAAAAAAGTGAATTATCTTTTAAAATCAAATTGTCTAGCTTGAGTGCGATGTGGTTAATTTTTATTTCTATTTATTCATGTTCTCTCTGTGATTTGAACTTGACCTTTTGATTTTATACCTTAAGGTCAGTCTGGCCTGATTTAGTGTCATAACAGATAAGTGAGTTATTTATTTTTCACAAAACTGAGTTCTGTTTTAATATTCTTGTATTTACCCAAACAAGTATGTTTTGAGTGCTGATGACACAAGGGTGCCAACTCCCAAAAAGATACCTTCTAATTACCTGTAGTCCTTATAATGTTAATCCAAATGTGAAAAAATGTGCTATAGGGCCTAAAAAAGGATCATTTTTAAAGCCGTTAAATTCAAATGATGGCTAATGTATTAGTTACGACCATTTCAGTTATCATGATACAAACCCAGCTCAAACTAACTTAAGCAGAAGAGAGAACTGATTGACGTGCAGGGCTGAAAAATCTAAGGGTAGAGTTTAGAAACATTTGTAGCCATGGGTACAGAAGTACCCAGACTGCCAGGCCAAGGTCATGTGTGTGTGGCTGCAGCTGGTGGCGTCAGTGCTTCTCGAACCACCTGGAAAAGGGTTTCCTGTAAGGAAGAGGGGTTCTGTAATCAGTAGAACAATGTGCAAATGGTGCTGTCAAGTGCCTCCTTCCCCTCCTTCTCTTCCTTTTCTCCCTCCTCTTCATCAGCATAACTAATATTTATTGAATATTTACTATGTGCACTTTTCTAAGAACTTTATATGTAGTACCTCATTTGAACCTTGCAACAACTACCTGAGGTAGGTGTGGTTGTTACCCATATTGTCATAGATGATCAAACTGAAACGTAGTGAAGGAAGTAATTTGCTCAGGATGACTCAGTAAGTGGTAGAGTCACATTTCAGGCTCAAGCCTGCTGGTTCCAACCTGGTGCTCTTAATCAGTACTCCTTTATCTTTCTAGATATAGAAACGCTTTTTCCCATTCCTTAAATTTCAAAAATATGCTTCACCGCACATAGTAAAACTATCCACATTCTGGAAAAAGGCACTTACTTCCTATCCAAAGTCACACCCAGGTGGAGCACACAAAGGCAACCTGGGTAGAAGGAGAGCCTCTCCTGCAGGAGATGATGGTGATGTGCCATAAGTCTAGCGTTCTTCTGGTTTGCTCTGCGGCTCAGAAACACCTTCTGGAGCCCAGCTCTTCCAGTTTGTTCTTCCAGACTCGACCAGTTCCTGTGCACTCCTAGGGTCTCTTCTCTTCCTTGGATGATGTTGGTTCCACATTCTGATTCCCCACAGTACTGCCTGTGCTCTGGGTGACTCCACTGGACAGGCATAGTAGCCTTGCACTTCTTGATTACTTCTCTTTTTTCATCCCCTTAAGAAAGTATTGTTTACTGTTCACTTTTGAATATTCAGTGTCCTGAAAATCAAATACAAAGAGATTTCTGACCAAGCTTGAGTAACAGGAACCAAATTTACCCTCCTGCATACACAACTAAAAACAATCTGATAAAATGTGTTGTAGCTGAACTCAGTGGGTTTGTCTCTTGGTGAGTGCAGAGCTGAAAAGCACAACCAAGGCGGAATTGGGTGAAGAAAAGGTTTGTTGTTTGTACAAGCCATGGAGAACACTGGGGATAGCTTCCAAAGCAGTGTTCCCCCGCCAAGCTTAGCGCCTTACACCAGAGTGCAGAGGATGTGTTACGACTGTGTAACAACTGGGCCCAGTCAGGGCACATGTGCAGGCCATTACATGACGAGTTCAGTGTAACATGCCATTACATGACAAGTTCAAGGTACCATTACGTGAGTTCAGTGTAACATGCCATCACGTAACAAGGTCAAGGAACATGTCATTACATCACGGGTCCGGGTAACTTTGGGACACTTAGAGCTGGAGCAGACTGCAGGGGTCTTGCTGCAGCCATGTAAGTTTCGCTGTAGGATGGCTGCATCTGCACAAACAGGACATCAGCCTCTGGAAAACAGCACATTTAGCTTTCTCCTTGTCTGGAAAACATTTGACAGACCGTGTTAGTTATTGGTCAGATTCTCAGTCACCCTTTCCTTGCCTGATTCCTAGTCACAGTATGACACAATGATTTTCTTGCCAGTGCGAGACAGTGATCCTGGAAAGAGGGGAAACAAACGAGCGACCCCTGCAGTTGCCGCAGCTTACTTCTGGGAGGAACTTCCACACTGCAGCCCGGGGATGAGGACTGCAAGAGGTCCGTGGTGGGCTCCCTGAGTGGAGATGTTGGGGCCAGGAGCCTGTGGAGGCCCAGGAGGCTACAGTCCACAGGACAGAATAAGAGGAAGGAGCTGCATAGAGAGGAGCTCTGGAAATCGGAAGAGGGTCCCTCTTGAGTCTTCAGCTGAATCCTGTTCAGAGCATTGGTGTGAGGAAACAATGTGAGAAAAGAACCATATGAAAGGAGCCAGGGAACAATCACTGTCATGCGGGGCCTTGGGTTAGTCACGTTCCCATCATACCAGAAAAACCTGATAATTTGTGGACTATCAGGTAGAATACTCAGAAGGGCACTGCCTTATTAGTGGAGTAAAGTTAGGCCTAGACTTATGGATGCTCTGGCTCCTTACAAGAAGGCTTAAAAGCAAGCCTCTCTCAAGCATCGTTTCTTAACAGTGGCCCTATTGGCTTTTTTTTTTTTAATTAATAGACTTTAATTTTCAGAAAAGTTTTAGATTTATAGAAAAATTGAGTGGAAGTACAGAGAATTTCCATAAATCCCCTTGACTCCCTCACATTTTTCCCTATTATTAACATCTTTCATTAGTGTGGTACATTTGTTACAGTTAATGAGACAATATCATTAATTAAAGTCCGTAGTTTACATTAGGGTTCCCTCTGTGTTATACGTCCTATGGATTTTGACACGTGTAATGGCGGATATCCCCATTGTAGATTATACAGAGTAGTTTCACTGCTGTAAAAATTTCCAGTGCTCCACTTATTCGTCCCGGCTTCCTCCCTCGCTTCCCTCCAGTCCCTGGCAACCACTGGTCTTCTTACTGTCTCCATAGTTTTGCCTTTTCCAGAATGTCATATAGTAGGAGTCATATAGTATGTAGCTTTTTCAGATTGACTTCTGTCACTTAGTAATATGCCTTCAAGGTTCCTCTGTGTCTTTTTGTGGCTTGATAGCTCATTTCTTTTTAGTGCTAATATTCCGTTGTATGGCTATACCACAGTTTATTTATTCATTTACTGAAAGACATCTTGGTTGCTTCCAAATTTTGGTAATTATGAATAAAGCTGTTATAAACATTCTTATGCAAGTTTTTGTGTGAACATAAGTTTTCAACTCATTTGATTAATACCAAGGAGTGTGATTGCTGGATTGTATGGTAAGAGTATGTTTACTTTTGAAAGAAATTGTCAAACTGTCTTCCAAAGTGGCTGTACCATTTTGTGCTCCAGTCAGCAATGAATGGAGTTTCTGTTGCTCCATATCCTTGTCAGCGTTTGGTGTTGTCAGTGTTTTGGATTTTGGCCATTCTAATAGGTGTGTAGTGGTATCTCGTTGTTTTGATTTGCATTTCCCTGGTGACATATGATGTGGAGCATCTTTTCATAGGCTTATTTGTCATCTGTATATCTTCTTTGCTGAGGTGTCTATGCAGATTTTTTGTTCACTTTTTAACTGAGTTACTTGTTTTCTTGCAGCTGAGTTTTGAGTTCTTTGTTTGTTTTGAATACCAGTTTTTAATTAGATATGTGTTTTGCAAAGATTTTCTTCTTGGTCTGTAGCTTGACTTTTCATTCTCTTAACAGTGTCTTTTGCAGAACAGAAGTTTTTAATTTTAATCAAGTTCAATTTAATGATTTTTTTTTCATAGATAGTGCTTTTGGAGTTGTATCTAAAAAGTTACTGCCAAATCCAAGGTCACTTCAATTTTCTCCTGTTATCATCTAGGACTTTCATTTTTGTGTTTTATATTTAGGTCTCTGATCCATTTTGAGTTAATTTTTGTGGAAGGTATAGGTATTTGTCTAGATTCATTTTCTTTGCATGTGGATGTCCAATTGTTCCAGTACCCTTTGTTGAAAAGACTGTCCTTTCTCCATTTGGTTGTCTTTGCTCCTTTGTCAGAGATCAGTTGACTGTATTTTGGGGGTCTATTTCCAATCCATTGATCTGTTTGTCTATTCTTTTGCTAATTCTACGCTGTCTTGATTACTTAGCTTTATAGTAAGTCTTCAAGTCAGATAGTGCCAGTCCTCTGACTTTGTTCTTCTTCTCCAATATGGTTAGCTGTTCTGGGTCTTTTGCCTCTGCATGTAAACATTAGAATCAGTTTGTTGATATCCACAAAATAACTTGCTGGGTCTTTGATTGAGATTGCATTCACATTGGAAAAATTGACATCTTAGCAATAGTGAATCTTCCTATCCATGAAAATAGAATATCTCTCCGTTTATTTAGATCTTTGATTTCTGTCGTCAGAGTTTTACATTTTTCCTCATGTAGATCTTGTACATTTTTTAAAGATTTATATCTAAATATCTCAGGGGTTTTTTGCTGTTAACATAAATGGTATTGTATTTATAATTTCAAATTTCAGTGGTTCATCGCTGGTATATAAGAAAGCAACTGAGGGGCTGGCCCAGTGGTGTAGTGGTTGAGTCTCCATGCTCTGCTTCGGCAGCTCAGGGTTTGCAGGTTTGGATCCTGGCCATGGACCCAAACACTGCTCATCAAGCCATGCTGTGGCAGCGTCCCACATACAAAGTAGAGGAAAATTGGCACAGATGTTAGCTCAGGGAGAATCTTCCTCAAGCAAAAAGAGGAAGATTGGCAACAGATGTTAGCTCAGGGCCAATCTTCCTCACACATACATACAAAAAAAGATGTTCAGAAAGAAAGAAAGTGGGCCAGCCCAGTGGTGTAGTGGTTAAGTTCGCATGCTCCACTTTGGCAGCCTGTGGTTCACGGGTTCGGATCCCGGGCGTGGATCTACGTACCACTTATCAAGCCATGCTGTGGTGGTGTCCCACATATAAAGTAGAGGAAGATGGGCACAGGTGTTAGCCCAGGGCCAATCTTCCTCAGCAAAATGAGGAGGATTGGGAACAGATGTTAGCTCAGGGCTAATATTCCTCACAAAAAAAAGAAAGCAATTGACTTTTATATATTAGCCTTGTATCCTGCAATCTTGCTATAATCACTTATTAGTTCCAAGAACTTTTTAGTCATTTCTTTGGGATTTTCTACGTAGATAATCACATCATTTGCAAACAAAGACAGTTTTATTTCTTTCTTCCCAATCTCTGTAACTTTTATTTCCTTTTCTTTGTCTTATTGCAAGGTCTTCCAGCACAATGTTGAATAGGAGTTGTGAGAAGGGACATCCTTGCCTTGTTGTTGATCTTAGCAGGAAAACATCTAGTTTCTCACCATTAAGTGTGATGTTAGTATAGGTTTTCTGTAGTTGTTCTTATCAAGTTGAGGAAGTTCCCCTCTATTCCTAGTTCACTGAGAGGTGTTATCTGAATGGATGTTGGATTTTTTCAAATGCTTTTTCTGAATTTATTGAAATGCTCATATGATTTTTCTTTTTTAGTCTGTTGATGTGATGGATTACATTAATTGATTTTCAAATGTTGAACCAGTTTTGCATACCTGGAATAAATCTCACTTGGTCATGGTGTATAATTGTTTTTATACACTGTTTTGATGTGCTAATATTTTCTGAGAAAATATTTTTGCATCTATGTTCATGAGAGATATTGGTTTGTAGTTTTCCTTTCTTGTTATGTTTTTGGTTTTGGTATTAGGATAATACTGGCCTCATAGAATGAGTTAGAAAGTAATCCCTCTGCTTCCATATTCTGGAAGAGATTATAGAGAATAGGTATAATTTCTTCCTTAAATGTTGGGTAGAATTCACCACTGAATCCATCTGGGCCTGGTACTTTCTGTTTTGGAATGTTATTAATTATTGATTCAACTTCTTTAATAGATATAGGCCTATGCATATTAACAGTTTCTTCTTGCATGAGCTTTGGTAGATTGTGTCTTTCCAGGAATTGATCTGTTTCATCTAGGTTACCAAATTTGTGAGATTAGAGTTGTTCATAATATTCCTTTATTATCCTTTTAGTGCCTATTGGATCATTAGTCATATTCCCTCTTTCATTTCTGATATGAGTAATTTGTCTTCTCTCTTTCTCTTTTTTAGTTAACCTGGCTAGAGGTTTATAAATTTTCTTGATACTTTCAAGGAACCAGCTTTTGGTTTCTTGATTTTTTAATATTGATTTCCTGTATTGTTTCATTGACTACTGCTCTAATTAAAAAAATTTTTTTTCTTCTCGTTACTTTGGCTTTAATTTGCTCTTATATTTCTAGCTTCCTAAAATAGAAGCTTAGATTATGGACTTTAGATCTTTCTCCTTTTCTAATATATGCATTCATTGCTATAAATGTCCCTCTAAGGGCTGCTTTCATTGCATCCCACAAATTTTGATAAGTTGTATTTTCATTTTCATTTTGTTCAAAGTATTTAAAAATTTCTCGAGATTTCCTTTACCTATGTGTTATTTAGGAGTATGTTGTTTAATCTCAAATATTTTGGAATTTTCCAGCTATCTTTCTGTTATTGGTTTCTAGATTAATCCCACTGTGATCTGAGAGCATACATTGTATGTTTTCTATTCTTTTAAATTTGTTAAGATGTATTTTATGGGGCCGGCCCGGTGGCGCAAGTGGTTAAGTGCGTGTGGTCCGCTGCGGTGGCCCGGAGTTCACCAGTTCAAATCCCAGGGCGCGCACCAATGCACTGCTTGGCAAGCTGTGCTGTGGCGGTGTCCCATATAAAGTGGAGGAAGATGGGCATGGATGTTAGCCCAGGGCCAGTCTTTCTCAGGAAAAAGAGGAGGATTGGCAGATGTTAGCTCAGGGCCAATCTTCCTCACACACACACAAAAAAAGATGTATTTTATTTTCCAGAATGTGGTCTATCTTGGTCATTGTTCCATATGACCTTGAGAAGAGTGCTATAGTTAGATGCAGCAGTCTCTAGATGTCAGTTATGTCCAGTTGATTGATGGTGCTGTTGAGTTCAGCTGTGTCCTTGGTGATATTTTGCCTGCTGGATCTGTCCATTTCTGATAGAGGGATGTTGAACTCTTTGACTATAATAGTGGATTCATCTATTTCTCCTTGCAGTTCTGTCAGTTTTTGCCTCACATACTTTGACGCTCTGTTGTTAGGTGCATACACATTAAGGATTGTTATGACTTCTTGGAAAATTGACTCCTTTATCATTATGTCATGCCCCTCTTTATCTGAGATAACTTTCCTGGCTCTGAAGTCTTCTCTAAGTGAAATTAATGTGGCTGCTCCAACTTTCTTTTGATTAGTGTTAGCATGGTACATCCTCCATTCCTATACTTTTCATCTATCTGTGTCTTTATATTTAAAGTAGTTTCTTATAGACAACATATAGTTGGATCTTGTTTTTTTTAATTCACTCTGACATTCTCTGTCTTTTAATTGTCATATTTAGACCATTTATGTTTAAAGTGATTAGTGATATAATTGGATTAATATCTATCATATATGTTTTCTATTCATTGCCCTTATTCTTAGTTTCTGTTTTTCTTTCTGTTTTTCTGTCTTCCACTCTTTTTCTGCCTTTTATTGTTTTACCTGAGTATTTTGTATGATTACAGTTTTTGTCCTCTCTTTTCTTATCTTTTTGAGTAACTGCCCTAAAGTTTACAGTATACATTCACAAGTAATCTAAGTCCACCTTCAAATAATACTATACAGCTTCATGGAGAGTGCAAGTACCTTATAACAGAGTATTTCCAGTTCTTCTTTTCAATCCCTTATAACATTGCTGTCATACATTTGCTTATCCATAAACTATAATCATCGAATACATGTTGCTATTATTATTTTGAACAAACTTATCTGTTGAGTCATTTAAGAATAAGAAAAAAGGGTTTTTTATATCTTTATTTGTCTCTTCTCTGTAACACTTTTTCTGTCTTTATGCAGATCAAATTTCTGGCCTGTATCATTTATCTTCTTTTTTTTTTTTTTAATAATTTTATTTATTTATTTTTTCCCCCAAAGCCCCAGCAGATAGTTGTAGGTCACAGCTGCACATCCTTCTAGTTGCTGTATGTGGGACGCGGCCTCAGCATAGCCGGAGAAGGGGTGCGTCGGTGCGCGCCCGGGATCAAACCCAGGCCGCCAGCAGTGGAGCACGCGCACTTAACCGCTAAGCCACGGGGCCGGCCCTCATTTACCTTCTTCCTGGAGAACTTCTTTTAACATTTCTTGCAAGTCAGGTCTACTTGTGAGAAATTTCCTCAGTCGTTGTCCAAGAAAGTCTTTATTTCTCCACTTTTGAAGGATAATTTTGTTGGATACAGAGTTCTAGCTTTGTAGTGTTTTGTTTCAACACTTTAAGTATTTCACTCCACACTCTTCTCACCTGCATGGTTTCTGAAGAGAAGTCTGATGTAATTCTTATCCTTGCTCTTCTATAGGTAAGGTGATATTTTTCCCTCTGGCTTCTTTGAAGATTTTTTTTTTCTTTGTCTTTGATTTTCTGTGGCTTAAATATGATATGCCTAAGTCTATGGATATATATTTTGTTGTTGTTGTATTTTTCCTGTTTGGTGTTCTCTGGTCTGTGGTTTGGTGTTTGTCTTTAATCTGGAAAGTTCTCAGCCATTATTACTTCAAATATTTCTTCTGTTACTTTCACTCTCTCCTCTCCCCTGGTATTTTCATTATGTGTACATTACACCTTTTATAGTTGTCCCATAATTCTTTGGGTATTTTCTTCTGTCTTTTTAATTCTTTTTACTCTGCATTTCAGTTTTGGAAGTTTCTGTTGACATTCTTCAGGCTTACTGAGTCTTTTCCTTGGCTGTATCCACTGTATTGATGAGCCCATCAAAGACATTCTTCATTTCTGTTAAATGCTTTTGATTTCTAGGATTTCCTTTTGATTCTGTCTTACAGTTTCCATCTCTCTGCTAATGTTACCCATGTATTCTTGTGTGTTTTCTACTTATTCCTTTAGAGCCCTTAATGTATTAATCATAGTTATTTTAAATTCCCAATCTGATGATTCCAGAATTTCTGACATATCTGAATTGGTTCTGATGCTTGTTCTGTCTCTTCAAACTGTTTTTTGTCTTTTCACATGACTTGAACTTTTTGTTGAATGTTTGGCATAATCTACTGGGTGAAAGGAACTGAGATAAATAGGACTTTAGTGTGAGGCTCTGTGTCTGGCAGGGGGTTAAGCTGTGTTGACTTTTTGCAGTAGCTGTTGATGTGTAGGCTAAACTTACCTCTGGTGTCCTTTTTTTGGTCTCTGCTGTTGTCTTTGAGTTTCTCTGGATGCTTCTACTTAAATAAGGTCTGAGACGTACAGTTCTCCCAGTTGTATTCTCCCGGTTATTGTACAGGAGCCCTATTGATGTGGTGGTGATGTGTGGAGGAAGAAGATACATTCTACAGTCCTATTATTAGTTCTCAGTCTGTTAGTGACCTGTGCCCCTGGGCTTTGATTTTCACAGTGCTTTTACATTCCCCTTCCCTGCTTTGATGGGATGGGAAGGCTAAAGGGGGCTTGAGTTGGATATTACCCTTCCTCCAGGTAAGTTAGGCTCTGGTAAGATAGTTTCTTTTGAGGGCAAGCTTTATTAAGAATAACAGAATGCTCTAGTGTATTTCATAATGACTACCTTTTCTCTTCCCCTGTTGGAAGCATGGGACAATTTTTCTCCATCTTTGCTGTGAGACGTTGGTAAGGCTTCTGGAGGTAAAACTCATAAAAGTGGTGATTCTGCTCTTAAACTGGGCCTCCCTGGAGTTTTTAACTCTCAGACTTGTTCATACTGAGCCTCCAGCAGTTTGTCAGTTGTAGTTTAAATTTTCCTGCCTTGCTACTAGTTTGCACTGGAGAATCCTGTGAGTTGTGATTCTCTGTATCTGCCTACTTGTCTTTCCAATTTTAGGAGCAGCAATTTGCTCTGTGACCTCAGTTCTCTGCTGGATCTAAGAAGAGCTGTTGGTTTTCAGTTTGTTCAGCTTTTTACTTCTTGTTGGATGGAGTAATGCCTTCCAGGCTCCTTACATGCCAGACCAGAAACCAGAAGCCTTGATTATTTCCTATTTTTCAACGTATTTTCTCCTCTATCTCCATGATATCCTTTTCTTTGGATTCTCTAGCAGCTGTAACTTTTCTTCTCTGTCTTCCTTTCCACTCCTTCATCTGGAAGTTCAGGGATCTGCTTCTGACCCTCTTCTCACCTTGCCTCACCCTTCCCCAATGACCCCATCTCCTTCTACAGCTTTAACTCACACCTGAATGATGAAGTCTCCTTGGTCTTAACGTCCTGAGTGTCCCACATCTTAATGGCACCTCAAACTTAGTATCTCCAAAACAGAATTTATTTTCTGTGGACCTTCCATTCTTCTCCCACAGTCACACTACACCTTCCTTTCTTCTCCCACAAACACACCCCTACTCTCTTCTTCCTTTTTTTGTGTTCATTGCTCTGATTAAATGACTCTGCCAACCCCTCCACCCATTTGCTCAAGCCAGAAACCTGTGTATTATTCTAGACCATTCTTTCTCACTCACCCTCCAAATTCAATCACTCACACAGTCCCGAAACTTTTTCATCTCAGAGAAGAGCAAATTCAAATCTGCCTCTTCATCCTTGACCCCACTGCTATTGCCCTTGTCCAGACCCTTATTAGTTTACCGTCTGCTCTCCCTGCCTCTCTTGCATTCCATCCTCCACACTGTCAACCCTGCAGTGTTCCAGAAAGCATCACATTGCTTCTCTGTTGCCTACAGAAGCCATCTCCCATGTCTCCCAATCTGTAAGCAATCCGTTGAGAGTGTGGACATAAAATATTAGAAATTGTTTGGATTGATTTTTCTTTGTCTGAACTTATAAAAATGTCTCTCTTTTTTTGTTTTGAAATGTAGTAGAACAATAGCACATACATATAATTTATAAATATACTTATATGAAGGTTGAATACTCAAAAATTATTTTATTGATGGGGTATATGATCAAAAAGTTGAGAGACCGTGTGCCTACAACATGAAATTCCAATTCCTCAAGTTTATGTCCCAGCCCTCAGTTCTCTGGACCCCGCCCACTTGTGTTCAAGCTCCTCTCCCACTCTTCTCATTTATCCCCTGCGTCATGTGCTCCCGCATTTAACCACCTGGTTACTAGAAGTTACCAGGCTATTTCATGATTTCATACATTGTTACACTGTTGCTTCTCCCTGGAATTCCCTAATTACTACTCCCTTCTCTCATCCCCCATCCCCACCCTACCTAGCAAACTCCTTTTTGTTCCTTTCTGTGACCCCCTCCTGTTTCTGCCCCCTCCACAAGTAGAGTCGGCGCGCGCTCTCTCGCTGTCCTACTGCGGGTGCTCACTCACTCGTTCCCTCAGCAGCAGCCCTGAGCACCTCCTCTGTGCCCACTGCTCTAGGCTGGGGAGACACAGTGTAGTCAGTTCACTTCTCTGCCTCCTGTGCTGTGAGCTCCCCGGGGGCTGTCTCTTCTCATTCATACCTCCAACGTCTAGCAGGTCTGTCAACAGCCTGCATGAGTGAGTGAATCAATGAGTGAGGGCACTGGACCACTAACGTCTCTTTCAACAGTGAGATTCTGTTTTTATGAAAAAGTGATCTGAAATTAAGTGGTAAATTTGTGGATTTCTATAGCCAAAATCTCATTTCTAGTGCAATTTATGCTCACTCACAAAATCTAATCACTCATTTAGTAATAAGCATAAATTTGTATATATTGTATATGTAAGTTTGCGTGTTTTTTGTTAATCCCAGAAAGTGGAAATAGAATAAGTACCTACTGTTATTCTACAGCCATTCTTTCTAGCTGTGATTATAAAGTTTGGCCTGACTAAAAAACTCGAAAATGAACATTCACACCACATATTCTGGATATGCTTTGATTTATGTTGGAATAGGACATAAAAAAGTTGTTTTTGGGTGAAGAATGATTAACTTACCAGTATGTTATCCTTCTTTTAAGATATATAACTGCAAAACAGATAAATTAAGATCTGATTGTTTATATTACAGAGATTTTTCCCTTAACAAAATTTTTACTGGATGTGAACTTTAAATTCACTTAGTGTGCCTCAGGACTTGTATTTGTTTAATATTTATGTGATATAAGTCACAACTTTTTAGAATGTAACACATTGCATAAAGTGAGGTTTACCATTATAGCTCAAACTGGTCAGACCTTATATAGAAGTATGCATAAAGGAATGTATGTTGTGTGGATAATTGAGACAGACAGACTGCTTAATTGAGTCAGTGAAAGAGTAAATAACCTGAAAGAGATGGAGATTAGGGACTAGTAAGTCTACCTTAACTACTAGTGTTACTCTTACTACTAGTAATAATTAGACTGCTGCTCTTCTGAAGAAAACTAAGTCTGAAAATCCCTCAAAAGATAGATATACCTTTATATTTTCAATCCTTTTTTAGGTACTATGGTCCTAAAGTTTAAATGAAAAGTTAACTGAATTTACCTTAAGAAATTGAAGTAAACAAAAATGCTATGAACTCTTTTCTTTCTCTTAGGTATAATATTGAGCCCAGTTTATATTGCCCGTTTTTCTCCCTTGGAGCATGCATGGAAGGCCTGAATATTTTGTTTAACAAACTGTTAGGGATTTCGTTATACGCAGAGCAGCCTGCAAAAGGAGAGGTGTGGTGTGAAGATGTTCGAAAACTGGTAAGCATTCCAGTTAACGTCAAGTTGCATCACTTTCTCTCTCGGGTTTGGTAATTGAGTTAACCACAGTTTCATCTGCAAGTTAGCTTTGCCCTGATGGAGCGTGTCTCACTTTATTCCTGTTCCACAAAGAATCCAGATCACCACTTCTGATTTAGGATATTGTATAAAAGACACATTTTTCTCTAAAACCAGTTGTTGCCTGAAATTGATGTAAACATGTAACAGCAGAGTTGGTTCTCCAAAAAAAATTTTTTGAGGAACTTGAAAGTTGAATCTTCATATGTTGACAAATTCTAGTTGAAGGAAAATTTGTCATTACTTTTCATACTCCTGCAGTGCTAAGTGTCCTTTTTGGTTAATTCCAGAATCCATTGCATTAGTCACTTTTCCTTTCCTTCCAACGCCCTTCCCATCTTGTAGGAGCTTATATTTGCATCAGATTTTAATTTGTATCCTGTGTTCTGATTTGACTTCTTTGTTAGTAACTTCAAGCCTAGTTGCATCCTTCTCCTATTAGGGCCCACTTTGTTTGAGGTGTGAATATTTTTGTTTTTTCCGATAAGATTTTGAGGATTTATTGACCCGTGTGTTTATTGCAAAGGCTTTGTGTTGTTGTTGTTTTGCTTTTTTGCTTATATGCTTACCACACTACTCTTTTCACTATATTTTAAGAAATGAAAGCTATCTCATTGTCTCTTGGCTAAGTTTTGTGAGAATAGAATATGTGTGGTGGTGGAATTGAAAGGATAGAATGGGAGCACATTTCATCACTGCACTTAGTTACCAAACTATCCATCTGTTTGCATATTATGTGCTTCAAAAAATAATAGACATTGATAGAATGCGTAGATATAATGAAAAGAAAAACTGGTAGGAGAAGAGTGAAAGGACAAAATGCGGGTGGTGACTGCAGGGTGTGAGCCCACTTGGGCAGCACTGTTGGCCAGTTTTGTTCACTGCTGTATCCCAAATGCCTTGAAGGGTTCTTAGCACCGAGTAGATGCGTGATAGATGTTTGTTGAATTAGTGCTTGTTGAATATATGCTTGCAGGAAATTTTAAAGCATAAAATTGAGGTTCTCTTGGGCAGAATCCTCAAGTTGTGAAAAGACAAAGAAGGCAAGATGGAGACTAGTGGCTGAGCTCTTTCCTGTAAGCTGTGCCTCTTTTATAGGCCTGATTTGGGATAAAGGAATAAATAATGATGTTACTGATCTTCAGCTGGAGCCAGAAGCTACCTTTTATTGTTTCTATATTCCAGGGTTATAATTTGTATGGGCATATATCATTACATTCTAAGATTTGAAGGAGAAATAATTTTGTTGCTAAACTTGTCCAGCCAGCACTTATTCCCAGTTCTTTTGGGTGGTTTGTGAACAGTCGGAAGAGCCATGTTTGGTCGAGGTGTTGTTGGGGACTGGCAGAGAGGATGAAGGGCCAGAATGAGGAGGGTTTCCTCTCCTGGACGGAATTCCCAATTTAAAATCATCTGCGAGATGGAGCAAAAGACGTTGAGGGGAAAACTGAGTCTATCTGGAGATAATATGGGATGTAAAAAGTAATAAAATGTTTATGGTTGTAGCTGTGGATGTTTTATATACAGATTCTTGTGTTAGGGATATTTTTTCACTTTTGGAGTTTCTGATGGCTTCATTGACCACTAAATTTAAAATTTTTTTCTAGGCCGTCGTTCATGAATCCGAAGGATTGTTGGGGTACATTTACTGTGATTTTTTTCAGCGAGCAGACAAACCACATCAGGTGAAGCTTTATTTACAAACTGGTCTCTCTAGAAGGGATTAGCAGTTAATTTGTATTAATGTGAACTTTATATCTCATTTTTGTAGTTCCCTAATATTTAAAAGGCATTAATGATAGTTACTAAATATCTAAATTTGAAATTAGGGTAGAATTTAGAGATGATAAAGGTTATAAAAATAATTACATAAATTTGTGCCTGTCACTTTTATCTGGGTCATAGTAACAATGATAATAATGATAATAGCTGACATTTTATGAGCCCTCCTAATGTGCCAGCCCTTTATACACGTCACATCTTTGAATGTTCACCTCAGCCTTTTGAATAGACACTAACATTATGAGGAAACTGAGGCCAGGGAGGTTAAGTTATTTGCCGAAATCACACAGCTAAGAAGTGCTAGGGTATGAACCCGGACGTTCAGACCAGTGCCCCAACTCTTAACTACTTTCCACACTTGACAATGGGCCTAGTTTAGAATTACAGAAGATAGTCCATGTGGAAACTTCATCAAGCACCAGTTCACTTCTCCTGTGGAGTGCATGAGATTCATTTCCTTTAGCTGTGTCACAGGTTTGCTGGTCAGTCAGCTTCTGCAGTTTTGGGTACTTTGATGGGACATGCCAAGAGTTCAGGTTTTAAGTTATAACAGAAATAATTTGAATAGTGATTCACAATTTCCAAAGCATTTTAATAGATGTGAGCTTATAAAATCTGGGCAACTCCTCTGGGATTTGACAAGGTAAAGGTGAGGCTCGTAGAGGCAAACTAGTTTCCGAGATGGTTTGGCCAGTAGACCAGAGTCTAGGTCATCGGACACCAAGTCCTCTGTTCTTCCTCTTTGCTTGAATGGCTGGTGGAGAGTCCAGGTTAGTGATTGGGAGCCCTGGCTCCTAGTCGTCAGTCTGGGTTCAGATCTGAAATGCAGCAATCCTCGTTGTGTATCCTTGGATCCATGACTTAATACTTCCAAGACTCATTTTCAGTTTTCTCATCTGAAAAATGAGATACCTGCCTCATAGGGTTATTGTGAAGAATTAGTGATAATATGTATGTGACTCTCAGCCTGTTACAGAGAAGCTTACTCAAGATTCCTTGCTTTGTGATAGTTTAGAGTTCATCACTTCCAAGTGGTAAAGATAATAGGTATGAAAAGTGTCTCCTAGTTCATTGCCTGACACATAGAAGGGGTTCAATAAATATTAGCGTCCTTTCCTCCAGTAGCTCGGTGTCTTTCTCTTCTCACTTGCTTGTGAACATCTTGAGGGAGTGGATCTAAGCTCTTTGGTGATGTGTTTCCAGCATCTGTTATAGCATCAGCGCAATACATATTTTTGGAGTGAATGAATGAATTCGTCAGTACAAGTCTGATGTATTATTGGTGTTTTAAAAAACTAAAATTTTAGCAAAATAAAGTGTTGGAAAAAGTGTCTATTACTAAATTAATAGAAGAATGGAAATTTGAACTCACACATTTTGGTCTAATTTTACATTCATTAAGATTATTTTATCTTTTCGATTACGTAATACTTTCTTCTCATATTATGTTTTCTGATTCTTAAAGGATTGCCATTTTACAATCCGTGGAGGCAGATTAAAGGAAGATGGAGACTATCAACTCCCAGTTGTAGTTCTTATGCTGAATCTTCCCCATTCCTCAAGGAATTTACCTACTTTGTTAACTCCTGGAATGATGGAAAATCTTTTCCATGAAATGGGACATGCCATGCACTCTATGCTGGGACGTACTCGTTACCAACACGTTACTGGTGAGCCATGCAGAGGAGACTTTTATTTAATACACCTTTAAAAACATGTATTTTAAATTGGAAAAAAGCTTTCTATTTAGAAAATCTGATCACTTAATGTCCTGTGGTCATTTATGGCAGATTGCCTCATCTTGTCTTTCCATTGTTCTGCAACCCGATTCTCTTGTATTTTTTTCCTTTCTTGCTAATAGTTCTCACCGAGGAGTAGGTCACAGTTGTCTGTCTGGAGTTTGTACCATTTTACATTTTTTAGTGTTTTATATGGAATTTAAGTTTGTGGCTATATGTGGGTGAATAAATATGTATCTCCTTAGTACCTAGCACAGAGTTAGTAACTGAATGAATGTTGCCTCTTTTTATCCAAAATCAGTTAGAAAGCATATTAAAGCATGTTGAAAAAATATGATAAGCTACTTTTTATTTTTCTTATACTTTCCCCTCTATATAGTTTTTCATGTGGCTGTATTTGATGATATTGTAGACTTTCCTCTTATTTGTCTTATCTCTGAGTCTTAAGCTCACTATTGTATATGGTCAGCTTTAGACCACCTGGTAAATTGTTGGTATTCAGTATTTGTTAACTAACTTTATACACACAGTATTTTGGGGGAGGAGAAGATATTTGAAAAGACTATAGATGAGTTGGACAGAATTATTAAATGTCACGAAAAAGTTCTTACAGGATTTGTTGCTTTAAATAATTTTTAGTTTAAAGATTTTATTTATTCATTTTTTTCCCCCCAAAGCCCCAGTAGATAGTTGTATGTCATAGGTTCACATCCTTCTAGTTGCTGTACGTGGGACTCGGTCTCGCGTTGGACGGAGAAGTGGTGCCTCGGGGCGCGCCCGGGATCCGAACCCGGGCCGCCAGCATCAGAGCGCGCGCACTTAACCGCTAAGCCACGGAGCCGGCCCTAAATAATTTTTAGTTTAAAATATTGCTTTTCTGCATTGAGGATCGACCTTGTTAACAGAAGCAGTCAATGGATAAAATAAAGTACTTTTAAAGATTTTATTTATTCAGTTTTTCCCCCCAAAGCCCCAGTAGATAGTTGTATGTCATAGGTTCACATCCTTCTAGTTGCTGTACGTGGGACTCGGCCTCACGTTGGACGGAGAAGTGGTGCCTCGGGGCGCGCCCAGGATCCGAACCCGGGCCGCCAGCATCAGAGCGCACGCACTTAACCGCTAAGCCACGGAGCCGGCCCTAAAATAAAGTACTTTTAAAAGAAATGAAGGGTAAGTACATTTGGTGCTGGAATTCAGTGAATTAAATACAAATGCTGTATTAATTATAAAGAATGTTTTAATTTGTGTTTCATGTATAGCCCAGCATAGCTGAAGACAGGTTGTTTGTAGAGGGTGTGAGCCCTTGTTTTACAAGGTGTTTTATCCAGCTGTGCAAATATTTTGTTTTACTTTTCATATATAGGGAAATATATAGGATTATAATAAACTTTTCTGCAAATATGTGCAATAGTTTTATAGAAGTAAAATATTGATTTAATGAATTAAAACTTATCATAGTTCATCAGAAGTACAAATAAAAGTTTTAAAAGAGTACATAAGAAGTAAGATAAATATGTTGATTTGATTCATGCCAACTTTTTTCCTTTTCCCTCATTTTAGGGACCAGGTGCCCCACTGACTTTGCTGAGGTTCCTTCTATTCTGATGGAGTACTTTGCAAATGATTATCGAGTGGTTAACCAGTTTGCCAGACATTATCAAACTGGGCAGGTAGGGAAGCCTAATGCTGTAGTAGTGTCCTTCGGGGGTGACGTCAGCCTTCATGACCTGCTGGATGGTGCAGAACTGAGTGCTTTTTCAGAACTCTGTCACCCTCTCTCAGTACTGGAATCCTTCTGCAGGTTTTTGTTTCTGATTCCCTTTCTTTTTTTGCCAGTCTATAGCATCGTAGTCATAGCATATAGTCGTGGGTTGACAAATAGCTGCCCTTTGTTGTATACCAAGTGATAGCCCATTTAGTCCTCGCAGCCATCCCCTGAGGAAAGCACTCTGCTCGTCTTTCCCAGATGAAGAAACAAGCTTCTAGTAGAACAGGCCTCTGAGCCTGTCTCACTTCAAAAACGCCTTAGCTCTTCTTTCTTTTATGCTTCTGAATATTTGCTCTCTTATGTTGTTCCATAAAACTGAACTACATTGCCATATTTTCCCAGTATGCTTAGCATCTATATGATGCTAAGTCTGAAAATTCCTAATTTTGAGGTTCAGGTTTAAATAGTACGTTGTAATTTTAAAGATTTTTAAATTGTGTCAAGTAGGATTAAAATGAGGTCACCTTACAGTAAGTTAGCTATAAGCCTGACTGTCAGCATTGTGCAGTTTACTGTCCACATGTACTTCGGAAAATGCATTCTTTCCCTTCTCTCAGAAGTTTGATTATATAATATTACATTAGTTGGTGTTTTTCCCCCTTAGACTGTATCTCCTGAGTGCAGGTGTAAAATTATATTCATTTTTGAATCCTTAGCACTTAGAATTCTGCCTATCACATAAAAGACACTAAAAGAAATTAATTGAAGGAATGAATGGAATCAGAAAAAGTAGATCCAAAACCACCTTTATTTGTGACTCTTTTCCTGATTGTGTCTCCAGATGCATAATGTGATTTGGTCATTTTTTTTTTTTACTTGATTTTGTCTAGCTATTACTATCAACTGTAGAAAAATGGATGAGTTTCTTATGAGTTAGTCTTCATCATACTGTTTTTCAGTTATTAATATGACAAAATTGAAATATTTGAGGACCAACTAGCTACCTGTCTGTTAACCTGTAAAGAATTGCTCTGGGAATTATGTAGACTCAGTCAACAACATAGAAGCACATAACCCATCAAATAATAACATAATCCATCCATGGCTCCGCATTTGGGGTTTGGGAATGATTGGGAAGACCTAATTAAATCCCCTCCTTTGTAATTGCTCCCCTGTCCATCCTCAAGGGTAGCAGAGCATGAGGGATGTTGGAGCAGAGCTGCAGGCGCAGTGCACAGGACCATAACGGAGAGCCCAGCTGGCTCTGCTGGAGGTGTTGGGAGAGGCTTTCACACAGGAAGTGCTGGAGGAACTAGCTCTTGAAAAAATATGTAAAGGGGGCAGTTTGCCAGTCAGCTCTCAGCAGCCCTCATCCATCTCATTACAATATTTTTATTGAGGACTCACTAAGAACATATATAGGTCCTTCAGTCAGGAAATAGTCATTGAGTTTTTATTATCCACCAGGCACTGTTCTCAGCATTCCAGAAACAGCCAAGAATAAGGGAGACAGCATTCAGTGCTCATGGCTTTAAATCTCAGGGGAACTAGGGCAGAGCTAAAGACAAGGTTATTCCAGCCAGAAGGAAGAGCCCATACGGAGGCATCGAGAAACTCGAGACAATGGCAAGATGGTGACTGTGGCAAGAACAGGGGGAGGAAGGGAAGGAGAGACAGAAAAAGACACTGGAAGGTTCTTATTTCTAGAATTTGCTGCCAGTCTCTGCACTCCTCTTGCCCACACACACCTTTTAATCCCAGCTCATTTACTAGACCACCTTTTGTGACTGTAGAGATTTTTCTGGGCGTTGTTTATACTAGGCTTTGCCATCACACTTCCTCTTGGGAGTTGTGTCTAGTCCTTCTGGCCACTGGCTCTCATACAACTCTGCCCCAACCCATGTTCTCATTCGCCTTTGGCAGACAGGTTCCCTAGATTCCACCTTTGAATTTGTGGCCTTGCTCAGCCCTTAGCGCTAAGTGAGGGCCAGAACTAAGGCAGCGGCAGTAGGGGGATGGGAGAAGCAGAATTGAAGAGCTATTGGAGACTTAACTGGAAGCGCTTGAAGCTAGTTAGATAACAGGGGAAGGGAAAGCAGAACAGTCGAAGATGGAGGTTCCATGAACAGAGAATTCTGAAGAGGGCCCAGTTTGAGGAAGGAAGTTCTTTTTTGGATAGATTGATGAACATCATTCTTGTTTATGAGGCCATTAGTTGTACAAGTCTGAACTTCAGAATCAAATAGACACTGAGGAAGTGTGGGAATAATTGGCATAGAGATGGCCAGTGTAAGAAGATGAGAAATTGCCCAGGGGAGAAAAGCAGGAGGCGTCACCAGGAAAGGAGCTGTGTGGGAGCTTCGGTTTTTAAGAGGTCTGAAAACCAGCTGTGAGTAGGACACACATGGGTAAGGATGACTGCAGGAGGGCACCGTGAGCCTTTCAGAGGAGTACTTGGGCTGAAATTCACCACAAATACTAAGTCAGTTTTTAAGATATTATCATCTATTTACAGAACAATCAGAAGAGCAAAGAAGGGCTAGAGCCACTGTTTGGAGGGTGATGTGATGTCCCAAAAAAGGACAATTCCTATTTTATTACTAAATTCTTCAGTAAGAAGAACCACTTTTGAACAAGATCGTTTCAAGAAAACAATATTAAGTCCAAAAATGTACTTTAAACTAGATGAGATAGGCAGAAAGCAGTAAGCTGCTTTGAATCAATTCAAGGTTCAGACTCAGAAGACATGTCCAGTGGGCTAAAGGGCTTGCAGACACAGTCTCTAAAGAATTTAAAATAATTTTGTGATTCCATGGAGAATGACAAGAGTGCCAGAGGCAAGAGACATATAAATGCCTTGAGTTTCACAGAGGGCTTGCCTCTTCTTGTTACTAAAGAAGACAGCAAGTGGCTTGATGTTTTCATTTTAAGGCCAGTTCTAGCCTTAAGGACAGGAGTTAATTCCCTAAAATCTAAGTCTTTGTAAATAAATAACATTAAAGCCCATAAGGAGAATAACAGGGTTGCATTTTAATGCTTCATTTCCTATCCTGCTGCATTATCCAGAAAGGATTTTTTTTTTTTTACCATCATATGCTGTATACCAGAGAGCTCTCAGAGTAAAGATAATATACTGGTGACTTATTAACACCTGCAAGTATCTTATCTGAACGCAAGGATAGCATAGCCAATGAATTCCTTGTAGTAGAGGAATTAGAAGTATGCTTATCAGATTTGCAGGTGCTATATAGCTGTCAGAGATAATAAATGCCAGAGGTGCTCATTTGAGATTCAAAACTGTCTTGACAAGCTACAGCATCAAAGCTGAAGTGGAATTTATTATAAATTAATCTTAAAATCAATAGCACAAGTATAGAAGGAGTACACACTTGGTAGCAGTTCATGTGAAAAAATTCCCAGGTTTTTAGACGTGATCAACTTACTGTGAATCAGTAGTCTGATGGAGTTTCCCCGTAAATCTTATTCAGTCTTAGGCTGCATGAGGGGCCTGTGGTGTCTAAGAAACTAAAGGTCATTGTCTCTCTTCTCAGTGCTTGCTGTCCAGCCTCCAACCTAACCCCTTTCCCATTGCTCCCAGTCAGCACACAATTATCTGTAGGAGGCCCTGCTTCTGGAAGCATGATCCTTGTCCTCCCTTAAATATTCTAAGATGCAGCTTGTTTTTAGTTGTGGTAAAATGCACATAACATAAAGTTTAGTATCTTAACAGTGTTTAAGTGTACCATTCAGTGGTATTAGTATTAAGTACATTCTCATTGTTGTGCTCCCGTCGCCACCATCTATCTATCCATCCATAGAACTCTTTTCATCTTGCAAAACTGAAACTATGTACCCGTTAAACACTAACTCATTTCCCCTCCCTGCAACCCCAACAGCCTTCATTCTGTTTTCTAGCTCTGTGAATTTGACTACTCTAGGTACCTCATATAAGTGGAATCCTACAGTATTTGTCCTTTTGTGACTGGCTTATTTCACTTAACATAATGTCTTCAAGGTTCATCCATGCTATAGCATGCATCAGAATTTCCTTCCTTTTTAAGGTTGAATAATATTCCATTGTATGGATATATGACATTTTGTTTATCTGTTCATCTGCTGATGGATGCTCAGGTTGCTTCCACCTTTTGGCTATTGTGAATAATGTTTCTGTGAATATGAACATGGGTGTAAAAATATCTGTTGGAGTTCCTGCTTTCAATTCTTTTGGGTGTATACCCAGATGTGGGATTGCTGGATCAAAGAGTAATTCTATTTTTAATTTTTTGAGGAACCACCATACTGTTTTCCATAGTGGCTGCATCGTTTCAGTTCCCACCAACAGTGCTCAAGGGTTCCAGTTTTTCCACACGCTTGCCAATACTTGTTATTTTCTGATTTTTTTGATAGTAGCCATCCTAATGGGTGTGAGGTAGTATCCTATTGTGGCTTTGATTTGCATTTACATATGACTAGTAATGGTGAGCATCTCTTTATGTGCATATTGAACATTTGTATATCTTCTTTGGAGAAGTGTCAGCTCAAGTCCTTTGCCCAGTTTTTAATTGGATTGTTTGTTTTTTGGTTGTTGAGTTATAAAAGTTCTTTATATATTCTCAACATTAATCTCTGATCACAGATATGATTTGCAAATATTTTTTCTCATTTTGTGGGTTGCCTTTTCACTCTGTTGATTGTGTCCTTTGGTATACAGAAGTTTTTAATTTTGATGTGTCCAATTTATCTATTTTTTTTTTGTTGCCTGTGCTTTTGATATATCTAAAGAAATATCTAAGAAATCATTGTCAAATCCAATGTTGTGAAGCTTTTCCCCTATGTTTTTTCTAAGAGTTTTATAGTTTTCAGTCTTACATTTGGGTTTTTGATTCATTTTTAGTTAATTTTAGTAGATGGTACAACTTTATTTTTCATATTTTAGTAATTCTGAAAATGAAATCTCTTGTTAGCTGTCTATATCTAATGGCGTAGCATGTCGTGCTCCCCATCTGTTATAAAATCACAGGTTTTTTTCCCCAATTATTAGATTCTTAGATTCATGGAAATAAGAGAGTTTTAGCCCCTACACCAAAGTTGAAAATGCTGAGCACTTCCATTTTGCAGTCTGAAAGCCTGACCCTTGACCCCTATCCCTAAACACCCCTTGGAGAAGCTAGGCTGTCCCTGACTCGCAGATTACTTGGAATACCCAGAGTTTTCTCTTCTTTCTCTTGCTCCCCGGAGATACTGATTCCTAAAGGGGGCAGGATCTTTGTGTCTCTGCCCGAGATTTTTGATCTATTCGCAAGTTTTAGGTGGATTTCTAAAAATGAGCACATCTCATGCTTCTACTTTGTATTTCTAAAGTTCTGTCCCAGCTCTCTCAGATTGAATTTTTCCAGGACTCTGTAGCTATATGTAACCTAATTAAATTAGCCAAGCACCTAAAAGAAAAAATTCTGTTTCCTCTACATTCCACACTTCTAACACTAAATGTGTGGGTGTTTTTGCCACACCAACCAAATTCTCCCATGCTTGGCTGACACCAACTGGGTATCCTACAGTTTAACTCAGTTCTGGCACTAACTGCTTGGAGTTAGCAGACCCCACAGATTAATAAGAGCTCAGTCCTGCAAGACTTCCCCCTACTTTAGATGCCAGTCAAAAGTCCAAGTTATCACCTGTGCTTCTGACTGACTGTATAAATTGGAGGTTCCCTCGACCCTCTCCTCAAGTTCAGTAGTTTGCAAGAACAGCTCACAGAATTCAGGAAAACAGTTTACTTACTAGACTACCGGTTTATTATAAAAGGATGCAACTCAGGAAGAAGCGCATAGCTTCCGTGCCCTCTCCAGCGGTGCCACCCTCCTAAGACCTCCACATGTTCACCAGCCCAGAAGCTCCCTGAACCCCTTTGTTTAGGGTTTTTATGGAGGCTTCATTATGTAGGCACATAGCTATGATTGCTTTAAATTATTGTCCATTGATGAATAAGTCAGTCTCCAGCTCTCTCCCCTCCCAAGAGGTCAGGGATGGGGCTGCAAGTTCCCACCCTCTCATCACCTGGTTGGTTCCTTTGGTAACCAGCCCCCATCCTCCAAGAGTCACCTCATTAGCATAAACTCTGGTATGGTTGAAAGGTGCTTATTATGAATAACAAAAGACGCTTCTCTCACTCCTACCACTGAGGAGATTCCAAGGGTTTTAGAAGCTCTGTGCCGGAACCCGGGGATGTACTTATTATATCACAATATCACACCACGCTGCTTCCCCTTCAGCAGGTATCTGCCTCTGTCCCCTTTTGTCCTGTGTTCCTCAATTTCCAACTAATAATTTCCAACCCTCCTTCTCCTCCGACAGGTTCTTGATTTGTCCCCACGTCTTCCCACAATAGGTACCCTTTGCCCTCAGCGTACTGCATGGAGCAGGGCTGCCAACCCTAGTGTATGTCAATACGTACAAAGTGTTTTGTTCATTGTGGGGTGCCGTGTTTTACAGTGATATTGATGAACCAGAAAGCATTCTGAGAAGAGGCTGCTGTATTAGTGTGAAATTGGATATTAGAAATGGTGTAAGAAAATATGTTTTAGACTAGAAAAAAGAAACTGCTATCTGTCATATAATATTTGAAGGATACCATGTAAAGGAAGAAAGTATATTTGTTCTATGTCATTCCAGAAAAAAAAATATTACTAGGAACCGTGGATGGGAATTATAATAAAGCTGATTTAAGTTCAGTAGATTCTTCTCATAAATGATGAGAAAGGAGATGCCTCTAAAAGTAATAGAATTTTTATTTAATATTTAATGTTGCAAAATAATATTTGTAGAATGAATAACTGTGAAACCACCACCCAACTTAAAAAGTAAAGCATTACCATAGGCTCCTTTCGAGAGGTAAGGACAGTCCTGAATTCTTTTTAGTTTTTTGCTTAAAAGTAGTTTTTACCCATAAGTTACTTATTCCTCAGCAATATGGTATTTAGTTTTGTTTGAGCTTTACAAAATGGTATTATACTGTTTATAATCTTCTGTGATTTGCTTTTTCCAATTATTATATGCTTAAGACACATCAGTGTTGCATGTAGGTGCAGTATATTTACTTTCAATTCAGCATGAAATTCCATAATTTATGTACTCATTCTTCTGTCATTGGGCACATGGATTCTTCCAGGTTTTTACTGGTTCACATGATTCTGCGTGAACATTTTTATACTTTTCTCCTTACATTCATGCACAAGATTGGAATTGCTGGGTTTGTAAGGTATGCACATCTTCAAGTTTATGAGATAATGCCAAGTCGCCTTTTTTTTTTTTTTTGGTAATTGACATGTAATTGACATATAATATTGTATTAGTTTTAGGTGTGCAACATAATGATTTGATATGTGTATATATTGCAAAATAATTACTACAATAAGTTTAGTTAACATCAATCGCCACACTTAGTTACAATTTGTTTTTCTTGTGATATGAACTTTTAAGATCTACTCTCTTAGCACCTTTCAGGTATGCAATACAGTATTGTTAACTGTAGTCACCATATGTACATTACATCCCCAGGACTTATTTATCTTATAACTGGAAGTTTGTACCTTTGGACCCCTTTCACTCATTTCGGCCGCCTTCCACCTCTGGCAACCACCACTCAGTTCTGTGTGTCAATGAGTTCGTTTTTGTTTTGTTTTGTTCTTTTTAAGATTCCATATATAGGTGAGATCATACAGTGTTTGTCTTTCTCTGTCTATTTCACATACAAAATTGTTTTTCAAAATGTTTGTACTTATTTTCCTTCCTCTCAGCAGTGATTTCCATTGCACCACTTCCTCATCAACATTAGATATCGTCAGAAGTACTAATGTGCCAGCTTTGTGGTCATGAGATGGAATGCTGTTGTGACCCTCAGGCAGCAGCATTCCCTGATGACTGTAAAGTCAAACATCTTATGTTTGTATCGTGTGTTTCTGTTTTCTCTTCTGTCGAATACTTGTTTGTCTCATGCTCATTTTCCTTTTTGGTGTTTGCCTTTTTCTTATTGATTTCTTGATATGTTGGAATAGTAATCCTTTGTTAGCCATATGTCTTCTCTCAGTTTATGGCTTGTCTTTTCACTTAACTTTATGGTATCTTTTGGTGGATTTAATTCCTTTGTTTTAATATTGTTGAATTTAGCAGTCTTTTTTTTTTTATAGATAATGCTTTTTATATCTTATTTTAAAAACCTTTGTTTCCCTAGAAGTTATAAAGATATTCTTCTGTTTTCTTCTAAAATTTTTAATGTTTTTCCTTTATCTTTAGGTCTTTAATCAAGTGGAAATTCTCTTTGTATTTAGTATAATGTGGAAATCCAGTTTCCTTTCTTCCTTGTGGATAAGCTAATGGTCCCAGCACCATTTGTTCTCTCTCCAGGGATCTGTCATATACCAAGTACCCATATGCAATAGTCTGTTCAAGGGATTTCTCCTTTATTCCATTGTTTAGGTTGGTCTGTCTTGATACCAATGCCATGCTGTCTTTATACTATAGTTTTATAATCTTGATATCTGATAGGGCAAGTCTTCCATTATTTGTTCTTCAAAAATTTCTTGTCTATGCTTGGGCTTTTGTGGTCTTTTGTATACATTTTAGAATCAATTTATCTATTTTCTTGAAAAACTCTGGTAAGAGTTTGATTGGGATTACAGTAAATCTATAGATCAAGTTGAGGAGAACTTCTGTCTTTTAATATTGAATCTTCCAATCCATGAATATGACATATCTCTCCATTTGTTAGGTCTTTTAAAAAGTCTTTTAATAAAGTTTTAAAATTTTCTTCCAAAGAGTCTTGCTTAACTTTTGTTAGACTTACTCCTAAATGCCCTACCTTTCTGATAATATTATAAATGTATATTTAAAACAGTTATATTTTCTTATTGTTGCTAGTGTTAAAAGTGTAGTTTATCCTTTTTTGGACATAGATCTTATTTTCTACAACCTTACTAAACTGTCTTATTAATTCTAATAATTATCTATAAAATTTTTAAAGATTTTAACCAGACAGTTACTTCTGCTGCAAATAATGACAGGTTTATTTTTCTCTTCCTATTTATATGTCTTTTATTTCTTTTTCTTGCCCTACTTGACTTACTAGAACCTCCAGTACAGTGTTGAATAGAAGCTGTGATATGGCCATTATTTGCCGTTATCCTGATTTTTAAAGGAAATGTTTCTAATGTTTTACTATAAAGAAAGATATTTGTTGTAGGTTTGGTGGAGATATCAGGAAAAGGAAATTATTTCCTATTTCCAGTGTGCTAAGTTTTTTTTTTTTTAAATCATTAATGAGTATTGCATTTTATCAGATTTTTTTCTGTATCTTTTCAGATAATTGGGTTGTTCTTTTTCTTTAATCTCTTAATATAGTGAATGTTAATGTTAAATGTTAAGCCACCATTCCAGGATTAAACGACCTTGGTCCTAACTTACTATTTTTTAATACAGTGCTGGCTTCAGTTTGCTAATGTGTCGTATATGGAGGATTTTTGCATCTGTACTTATGAGAGAGATTGGCTTGTGATTTTTCTTTGCCCTCTCATTCTTTGCTAGTGTTGGTATTAAGTATATACCATCTCATAAAATGAATTGTTGAGTGCCTCTTCTTTTCCTTACAAGCTCTTTTATAAAATTGTAATCATCTGTTCCTTGCAACTTTGTCAGATTCCTCTATAAAACCATTCAGGTCTATTATTTTCTCTTTGGGAAGATTTTTTAAATGACTGATTCCTTAATAGAGGAATCTTCAGGCCTTCTTTTTTCTCAAGTAAGCTTTGCTAAGTTGTCATTTTCTAGAAATTTATCCATTTAATCCACATTTTCAAGTTTTTTGACATAAAGTTATTTATAACCTTCTTTTATCCTTGAAATCCTGGTAAATCTGTAGTTATGTCCTTTTCATTCCTGATGTTGTTCTCTCATTTTTGTTCCTATTAGTTTTGGCAGAAGCTTGTCTGTATTATTTGTATTTTCAAAGAACTAATGCCAACTTTGTTTATCCTCTTTATTTTGTTTGTTTTAGTTCATTAGTTTCTGTTTTTATTGTCATGCTCTCCTTCCTTCCTTCTTTGTTTTCCCCCCAATTTCTGAAGGTAATTTCTTAGCTAACTTTCAGTCTTATCGTTAGATAAGATAAAATGCAATTATGCATTTAAATTTTAGTGCTATAATTTTACATTGTGTGATGCAGTGCTTTAGCTACATGCTACAATTTTAATTCAAAACATTTCAAGTGTTGCTAATTTCCATTGTAATTTCATCTTTGACCAATAAGTTGTTACAAGTAGTTTAAAAATTTTAAACCTCTGTGGGGGAGTTATTTATCTTTTTGTTATTGACGTCTAATTAATTAGTTTAACTGGTATTGATTCGTTACAGGTTGTTGATATTTATTTTGTGGCTTAGTGTGTCATCAGCTTTTGGGAAATGTTCTATTTGTGCTTGAGTGCATTGTATATTTTCTAATTGTTGGGTCTGGGGTTTCATACAAGTCTGTTAAGTCAACCTTATACTTGTACTATTTAGATTTCTGATATATAACTAATTTTTTTAAAATATGGCTTTTTTTTTTTTTGTGAGGAAGATCAGCCCTGAGCTAACATCCATGCCAATCCTCCTTTTTTTTTCCCTTTTTCTCCCCAAAGCCCCAGTAGATAGTTGTATGTCATAGTTGCACATCCTTCTAGTTGCTGTATGTGGGACGCCACCTCAGCATGGCAGGACAAGCGGTGCATCGGTGCGTGCCCGGGATCCGAACCCAGGCCACCAGTAGCGGAGCGCATGCACTTAACCACTAAGCCACGGGGCTGGCCTTATAACTAATTTTTTTTGACCTAGAAAAAATTGAGAGGTGAAAGTCTTCCTCTAGGATGATGAATATACAGTTTTCCCCCTTAGTTTTATCCTTTTTTTTTAAATTATTAAAACTTTATTTACTTAGGGCAGTTTTAGGTTCACAGCAAAATTGAGGGGAAGATAGAGAGATTTCCTGTATACCCCCTGCCCCACACATGGAGAGCCTCCCTCATTATCAGCATCCCAGAGTGGTACATTTGTTATAAGTGATGAACCTACATTGACACATCATAATCACCCAAAGTTTACATTATGGTTCACTCTTGGCATTGTACATCCGGTGAGTTTGTGCAAATGTGTAATGTCGTGTATCCATCATTATGGTATCATTCCAAGTATTTTTATTGCCCTATGAATCATCCTATCCATATTTGCTCTATGTATTTTGAGATTATTTTATTAAATGCATAAATGTATAGAGTTGTTATATCTTCCTGATGAACTATTCCTTTCTTCCTCATGTGTTATTCTCTTTAATCTTCGTAATGCTTCTTGTCTTAAAGTCTGTTTTTTCTGATAATTTTGCAACCCTAGGTACATTACTAATCACCAAATATGGTCAATTGATTTTTGAGAGAACCTACATTTCTTTTGTAATTTTGTCCATTACCCACTACAGTAAAATGTTTGTTGCTCTAGTTATCTTTCTCACAAAATATTTATCAAATAATAAATAATAGATAATAAATAATAGAAATTAAAGTTTATTATTTTATATTTTTTTTTTATTTAATTCTATCTAGCAGTTCATGAAGTAGGTACATAGTTATCCATACTTTATAGAAACTGAGGCTCAGACAGGTAATAATTTGCCAAGGGTCACACAGTAGTAACATGGGTTGGTAGACTTGTTAGTTTCACGTCAGAATTTCCTTAAAGTTCTGTCAGAATTGCTCAAATCAATATTACAACATTGTGAGTGTTTTCTTTTTCCAGTTTTTGCTAGTTAAAAAATCCCTTAATATGATAGGAAACATCTTATAGTTCTTACACATTATGTCTCATAAAATAACAGACCCATTTCTATTGTAAGTGTTATTTTTGAACAGTTAAATTCCGTGCTTTCGCTTTAGAACTGTTCTGTGCTGCATCATTATAAGATTTAGTTTGTGGCCTTAGTTTGTGAAAGGCAGCCCAAGGCTAAAATTGCTTGAGATCTATTTCCAAGGAGACATACAGACTCGTAATAAATCTTGTCATTCTTTTTCAGGAGATATGAATGAGGATTGAAGGTAAAAATTATATTGCAACAAGAACTAGATTAGTTTTGGCAAATTTAAGCTGTTTTGAAACTTTTCTTATTTTCAGCTCTAATGCTTCTCAGTTGTGTCTAGATAAGAGCGTTGAACTGGGAGGCAGAGCCGGGTTTGACCCTGGCCCTAGCACCATGTGCAGGTGACCTCAGATAAATTACTGAACTTGTCTGAGACTTCTCTGCTCTTTTGTATAAAATAAAAATTTAAAATTTAGAAATTAAAAATTAATACCTCCAAAATTACCTCAAAAATACTTATCGGTCAAATTTGATAATGTATGCAAACTATGAACATGGTACTATTGGAATTTTTTTAAGAAAAAATGGAACTTAGACCTCAATCACACATTAAAATGTTTGATGTTGAACCCTGTAAAATTGGAAGCCCGGTGACTTCTGTCTGTTTCTTTGAGCCATCGGTGAGTCTGTGATAATATGTAAGCATCTCTAAAAGTTCTTTCGTCTCACATTGTCTTAGTTTGTTAGAAAACACCACTGAAAATTAAGTGAGAAATAATGTTATTTCCTATGGATTCAGATCTGAGATTTTGTCTCTGTGGGCCTAGGCAGTGTTTTCATTATATTGATTATGTGCCATCTGGATTACTGGTTAGTAGCAAAACAGGCTAGTTGAGACCTGCGGAGTCCAGTTGTTTTCCCGTTACAGACACGTGCAGAGAGTGAGTGCCTGGGGTGCTGTGGGATCACGCTGCGAAACTGAAGCTGCTGACTGGACAGCTTTGATGCTTGGCTTTCTGCCTCTGGAGCCTTTTCTTGTTTTTGATGACCATGTCTCAACAAGTTTATATCATCAAATCCAGCGTGTTTCCAGGGGATATCGATGGTAGGAATTCTCTGCTTCAGGAGGAGTTGAATTATTGCCATAACAAGGATTTGTATCAGAAAATGTCTTAACTTTTAGTATTTATGCAGCTTCTACCATAATAAATTTTCTAAGTGGTGATAAATAAAACAAGATACTTTATCATAGGGACTTGGCTCTGTAAGAATTTGATGCCAAACTTTTAACATAACATTTAAATTAGCCTGGTGAGATTGCGAAGTGATAGAAAATGTCTGGCAAATTTATGAGGTTACATGCTTATGAGTTAAGCTTATGGGGAAACATTCAGAGAATTCAAGTAATGCCAAATTTGCTAAAGTATTTGCATTTTTTGACATTTCTAAAATCTTCTAAAAATGTGCTTTCTTAATAGAATAGAAAAGCTATTATTACTTTAACATTTTTTTTCTTATGTATGGTCAGCAAATACTACAGCTTGTGTTTATCCCAAGAATACAGTAAACAGCTTCCTTCCTTTGGAGAGGCAGCATACGTAGGCTCTGGACAGCTAACAGTGTTGGACTCGTGTGGTGCTCTGGAGACTGGTTATCAGGGCAGCGGTGTAAGCTGTTGTCCAGCCAAGACACTTTTGAGAAGGAAGGGGTGCTGTTGTTAGTCACACCGAGACAGCAGTCCTGACCTGAGACGGTCAGGCCCTCGTGCACGTGTGGTCACCCTCGCTGTGACAGCATTTAGAAAGTCACATGTATTCGATGCAGGGACTTGAATTTTTTCCAATTAGTTAATACTGTTCACAAGTCGATTGAGTAACTATTACCTCATTGAATCTTCGTACTAGTTTTTTTGCGGCAGTGTTTTTATCTTCGTTTTACAAATGAGGACACAGGATACGGAGAGACTTGCCTGCTGTGACAAAGCAAGTGAGAGCAGCAGGAACTGCGCACTGCTGACCCCAGGCGCAGCCTCTGTCTTGCAGGCAGTGCTGCCTGCTTATGGACAGTTCTTCTGCTTGTAAAATTAGGATTTCATTTTGCTCACCTTTGTTTTTCAAGTCATTGTGATGATTGTGTTTTTCTAAGTCAGGGCACCTCAAACTTTAAGGTGCATAGAATCACCTGCGGATCTGGTTAAAATGTGGATTCTATTCAGTGGATGTGGAGTGGCCGAGATGTTGAATTTCCAAGAAGCTCCCAGATCATGCTGACACTGCTGGTCTCTGCTTGCTTTGGGCTTCCTATAACTGGGTATTTATTGTCCTTATAATTCATATTTTAATTCTAAGCAAGACAGACTTTACCTTCTTGACAGAAGAAAAGTTGATTTTATAGTCTTTCATCTCCCCTTTTTGGCCATAATTTTGTTCTGGCATTTTAAAAAAAAATGAGCGAGTGAGTGCTGGGACTGGGCTCTCGCGTAGCCATGTGCTCTGGGTGCACAGAGAAGGACGGGCTTCCACTCCCGAGGGTGCTTTAAAGGGACCTTTCACAGCATGATGGCTGACTACATCTCAGAGTCTGGCTGGGGCTCCAGAAATTTAAATTTAAACCACTGGATGCATCAGTGGATATAGATGAGTAAGTTAACTAAATACTAGAAATAGGAACTGCTACTCTACACATAGCAGAACCTTGGGGATGGGGCAGTGTGGCCTACTGCTGCTCTGAGATGTCAGTCAGATCTTTGTAGTTTATGGGGACCTGGGCATTTATTGTTAGACAGCCTGCACAGTTAGACATTGTTGTAGTCATACAAAACCAGATCTCAATTCTTCAGAAACAAACACAAGCATTTTTGTTTTTAAATAAAGGACAAAGATAATTATGGAAAAATTCATATTGAATTATTAAAATAAATTAGGTCAAAGGGCTGGCCCAGTGGCGTAGTGGTTAAGTTCATGTGCTCCACTTCAGCAGCCCAGGGTTCGCAGGTGTGCGTCCCGCGCACGGACCTGCACACCGCTCATTAAGCCATGCTATGGCAGGCATCGCACATACAAAATAGAAGAAGATGGGCATGGATGTTAGCTCAGGGCTGATCTTCCTCAGCAAAAAGAGGAAGATTGGCAACAGACGTTAGCTCAGGGCCAATCATCTTCAGCAAATAAATAAATAAATAAATTAGGTCAAATTAGGTCACTGTAGCTAATTACTGGCGTATTATGTTCCAATTGTAGAATCAACAATTCTACCATTTTCCTATTTATCAGTGGAGAGAAAAAACCCACAATGTCCTTCTACATTTTGTAGCTAGGGTAAATCTTTGAAGTAGAAATACCACCACTATAATAATACAAGAGGCATAATTAATTGTTAGAGTAATTGCCTTTCAGACACTTTAAATAATTGCTGTCTTCTAAATTCTTCCGTTACTTTATCTTTACCTCTTTTTTGGTACTTGGGGCATTTTCCCTTGCATTATTAATTTTGACATACATTCCTTTCCTCATTCCTGGTAGCAGGATCAAGAAGGATTCATTGTTGTATTACCCAGCTCTTGCTAGGGTGCCTTGCACACAGTGGGATGCTTCGCAGAGATGAGCGGGATGGGTCTCCCTGACAAACCTGACCTGATTTTGTCACTGTCTTCTGCAGGCAGGGCCTCCACTCAGTACACACAGGAGTCAGCCAGCATCAAAGCAGAACTAATTCAGACCTGTGGGCTTCTATAGAGACAAAAAAAATTCCAAGCATTTTTATAAAAGAAACTCAGGCAAGAATGTAAATTATCTGAAGTATAAAGTTCATTCAATAAATATGATTTTTGTGTGTGTGTGAGGAAGATTAGCCCTGAGCTAACATTTGTTGCCAATCCTCCTCTTTTTGCTGAGGAAGATTGGCGCTGGGCCAACATCTGTGCCCATCTTCCTCTGCTTTATATGTGGGATGCCGCTGCGGCATGGCTTGATAAACGGTAGGTAGGTCCGTGCCCCGGATCCAAACCTGTGAACCCCAGGCTGCCAAAGTGGAGTGTGCAAACTTAACCCCTAGGCCACTGGGCTGGCCCAAATTAGATATAATTTTGAAATAAATTTGCATTAGTATTCTCAAACCTTGTTCAAAATAGTCTACAGTTGTTAAGGGATACAGATTGTTTCAGAAAATCATTTCTGAACAACTTTGTCCTAAGATGGTTTGTAAGGGTTGCAGATTGCTAAGCTTTGTTGAGGGTATGTACTAGTATATTTAAATGAAAGGGCTCCATGAAAACAATACTGATACTAGGAGATATCTGAAAAAGGGCAAAGTAGAAATCTTCCTCTTTTTACTGTGGAAAAAGAATTTTGCAGGAGAGAAAGGTAGGGTTTGGGGCTGGTATTGGCATTTTCAGCGTGGACTCATTGTCTGAGGCTGGCTGTGTCTTCTGTCTGTGGCTTGGCGAAGAATAGCAAGAGGTTTGGAGCAGAGAAGTCAGAAGGAGCTTCGGGACCCACTAATGCAATGAGGAGACTAGAGAAACAGCATCTCCTTGGAACTCTGCCCGTTTGTTCCCTGCCGTAAAGAAAAGCACATTAGTGTGTCTCCTCCGTAGCTCCAGCAGCTTGCCTTAGCTAGGAATGACCACTCTGACCAAGGCGCTGAAACTGGTGGGGCTGAGGAAGCAGCTGGGGCGTCCAAGTTTCCAGAAAACCTGAAGAGTCTACTGGACTTAGGAGAGGAGAGTGCCAAGATGGATTTAAAGAGCTGAAAAGGAGCTTTCTAAAGAAAGTGTACAAATGTAGGACTGAAAAGTTTAAAAGATTAGCAAGAATGATACAACAGTATTTGTACATTTATTTCTTTAAGAAGTTTTATTTATAATACTTTTTCTTGTATTAGTGAAAGTTTCCATTTAATTTAACAAATTATTTCTCAACTAGTGTCTTGTATATTAAATCACCTGATAATGTAAAGATATATTATGTAGTGGAAACATATTCTATGCTCAAATAATTGAGTGGAAATGAGTGTAGAAGTTAAATGGGTTTCTATACTTGAGAAGCTAGGAGTACTCACAACTTTTAACAGGCTCATTTGAATTGGGAATCCTTAGGAAAGGAATTTACTTTTTTGGGCATCTCGTGGACAAATCTGACCTACTTTTATTGCTGTATCTGGTGCCACAAGGCCAGGCCTCTGCTGAGTAAACCCAAACATGGGAATCAACCAGTATCAGGTAACTTCAGACCCAATTGGATTCCACAGATACAAAATAAAGAGTATTGGAAGAGTCTCTCACCTATTTTGCTACTTAACCTATTTCCATTGATGCTCCTATAAGCCTCTTCAGGAAGAGGTGTACAAAATGCTGTTTATGGAACACTTTGAGTGAATAGTTTTATTATTTTTTGTCTAAGTGGAAAATTCACTCTATCTCAGGCAAAATATATGCCGCGTAGACTTTCATAGTTTTCTATCTGAAACTTTGAGATTAGATCTTTTGGAATTCAGAATATTCTGAATTTTAGAAAAGTAAAATGGTTTATATTTTGTGTAATTTGAGTTAAAACAAAACCTAATGGGTTCTGGCAGAGTACTATATAGTCAAGGGAATTCACAAAGTGGGATAAATACTTTGTAAACCTCATATTTGTTCAGGTCAGGTTTTGCCTTTACATGTGTTTGTGTCAAATTTGTAAAAACTTTCAGTCTTCAGACATTTCTGGATTATGGAAATCCAGATAAAGGGTCTAGACCTGTACTCATAGCAGTTTGAATGAGGTGTCATTGAGTTTCCCTCTCTGACTAGAGCTAAATTTATTGCCCAACTGTGTAAGTTGAATGAAACTATAAGACACATATGTTTATGTGCCTAACCTCAATTCATTTTCCCACCTTCGTTTCCCCTATGTCTGACTACCTCATCTATTAATTATATACTAATTACATATTAAATACATGTACTTAACATTAATATTGACTGAAATTTTTATTACCACCACTAATCCCGTTTTGGGAGCAACTTGCTGGAATATTAATAAAACAAATTTTGCAAAGGGTTAACTTTACCGTCAAGTGGCAGTATACCTTAATTGCAATATTGAATTTTGAGGAGTACATAAATAAATTGAAAATAAATCTTCAAACCTGAAGTTACACAACTACATCATACATCACAAACTTCACCGTGTGAAGCAGGTATCAGAATTGTAATTCTTTTGAGGGCAGGAGATGGTGTTTGTCTTTTTTCTTCCCGTAGTACCTAGAATGGTGCCTTATACTAAATTCTTATACTGAGAATTTATTGAATGAATGGATGAATAATTGGTTGCTGCTTTTAGCACATACTGAGATAATGCATTTGTGTATTGTACCACTTTATTTTCTTTGGAAGTATATGAATGCAAATTATATGCATATCTAACTCTCATTCACTATTTGCTGACTACCTGTTATTTAAATGTAAGGTGCCGAAATACTCACAAATGAATTTAAATGAATGAAGATTGCCTATGTAAACAGCATCATAATTAGTAGTGTGATCCTTTTGGTCAGCCTAAAGGAGATGGTGCTTTAAATCTCTGTCCTTTTATTCCTTAAGCCTATGGGAACTGAAATAATGAAAAATGTCTTTTTTGTTCTTAGTGGTAATTTAAAAAAAATACCAAGGTCTCCTAGAATATAAGTTCCTTAAGAACTGGGATTTTTATCTGTTTTGTTCAGTGATATATCAGCTGTGCCTGTCACATAATGGGCAGTCAATGAATGTTTGTTGAGTGAACTGTCTTTTGGCTAAAACCCACTAACTGATACTTATAGATGCCTGCTTGACAGTATTAAAATAAACTATCTTACCACACATGCTGATGCATTGCAGGTTTCTTCCTAATAATCTTTAATGATGTGTGATTCCTGACTTAATGGAATAGTTCACTCCTTACAAAGCTTTTCTGCCTTTTTTTCCCTTTGGAAGCTGAAAGCCCAAATGGTACTAATCATGAAAGTCTGAACTGTTGGGGATGTGAAAAGCTGAAAAGAGTGCTGCTTCCAAGCTAACTACAGGAAAAAGACAGATAAAAGTCTAACTTTTCTTGAGCTCACAAGAGAGTTGAGGTCACAGGGCCATCAAAGCATCTGAATCCAAGGAGGTGCAGACTGGCTCACCTGTGGCAAAGCATGGGTAGAAGGGCTGGCTGCCATACAAACGGGTAAGGAGAAATCAGATAACATTTTAACAAATTGTTGGAGACCAAGTATGGGCTGGCCTGTCAGTCTGGACTAGCTGAGGGCCCTGATGTATGGAGAGTTTGCATTCACTTCACTTTTCCATCGGCCTTTACCACATGCTCACGAGGAAGAATGGGAGCGGGGCGGGAGACACAGAGCCTTCCTCAGTGTTGCAGGCCTACAGGAAGTGAAACAGCGCAAAACCCTGCCTCCCTGCTCAAAGATAAATCAATAGAATCAGACTCAGGGACTTTAAAATAACTGATAACTAAAATAACTTTAAAATAACTATCAGACAGGGATTTAAATAACTCTGTCAAAGGGTATCTTGGAAAAGGTGGACAACGTCTGTGAACAGATGGGGAGGAGAGAGAGAAACTATGAGAAACACTCAAATGGAAATGCAAGAAATAAAGCCATGGTATCATATATGAAGAATTTCTTTGAGAGGCTCATTAGGACACTTAACAGCTGAGGAAGGAATCAGTGAACTTAAAGATAGGTCGATAGAAATTATCCAAACTGAAATACAAAGGTGGGCAGGGACGAAATGGAGCATCCAAGGACTTTCGGACAATATCCAACAGTGTGACATGCACGCAAATGGACTTCCACAAAGGAGAAGAGAGAGAGAACAAGGCAGAAGAAATATGCAAAGGGGTAATGGCTGAGAATTTCCCCAAAATAGTGAAAATCAGGCCAGAGATCCAAGAAGCTTAGAGAACCCCAACCAGGATAAATAACAAAAAACTCACCTAGCTACATCGTAGTCAAACTATGGAAGCCAAAGAGAAAGAGAAAGCCTTGAAGACAGCCAGAGAAAAAAAGCAACAGAGGAACAGAGATAGAAATTAGAGCAGACTTCTGATCAGACTATGAAAGTCTAAACTATCAAGATCCATAGCATGAGATACATTTGGTTAAAATATCATTAGAAGGGAAAATTTTCTGATTAGTACTAACCTTTTCTAAATATGATCTGGACCCTGCAGATGAAGAACTGACTTATTGTTTGATAACCAATTCTACTTAAAGTGAGAGAAAAATATTTTCAAAATATGAGTTAATGACCAAGTTTTATGGTAAATATTGAAATATGGTAAATATTGAAATATGGAAGATAAACTAGTAACACTTGAGTTGATTTCATTGTTCTTCTAAAAGCCGTAAAATAATCACCATGTAGGAGAAAGCATCCTCTTCTACAGCTGGTAATTTCAGGAGGCATGTGTGTTTCATTAAGCATATTTGGCTATTTTATAAATGAAAAGAAATATAAACAGGAAACTATGAAAGTACACTTCTTTTTTTTTTTTTTTTTTTTAATTTTGTGTTTATTGCAGTAACATTGGTTTATAACATTGTAAAAATTTCAGGTGTACATCATTGTACTTCTATTTCTGCATAGATTACATCATGTTCACCACCAAAATACTAATTACAACCCATCACCACACATATGTACCGAATTATCCCTTTCACCCTCCTCCCTCCCCCCTTCCCCTCTGGTAACCACCAATCCAATCTCTGTCCCTATGTGCTTGTTTATTGTTGTTATTATCTACTACTTAATGAAGGAAATCATATGGTATTTGACCTTCTCCCTCTGACTTATTTCACTTTGCATTATACCCTCAATGTCCATCCACGTTGTCACAAATGGCTGGATTTCATCGTTTCTTATGGCTGAGTAGTATTCCATTGTGTATATATACCACATCTTCTTTATCCATTCATCCCTTGATGGGCACTTAGGTTGCTTCCAAGTCTTGGCTATTGTGAATAACGCTGCAATGAACACAGGGGTGCATGTACCTTTGCAAATTGGTGTTTTCAAGTTCTTTGGATAAATACCCAACAGTGGAATAGCTGGATCATATGGTAGTTCTATCCTTGCTTTTTTGAGGAATCTCCATAGTGTTTTCCATAGTGGCTGCACCAGTTTGCACTCCCACCAGCAGTGTCTGAGAGTTCCCTTCTCTCCACATCCTCTCCAACACATGTTGTTTCCTGTCTTGTTAATTATAGCCATTCTGACGGGCGTGAGGTGATATCTCATTGTAGTTTTGATTTGCATTTCCCTGATAGTTAGTGATTTTGAACATCTTTTCATGTGTCTGTTGGCCATCTGTATATCTTCTTTGGAGAAATGTCTGTTCAGGTCTTTTGCCCATTTTTTAATTGGGTTGGTAGTTTTTTTGTTGTTGAGATGCATGAGTTCTTTATATATTTTGGAGATTAAGCCCTTATCAGATGTATGGTTTGCAAATATCTTCTCCCAATTGTTAGGTTGTCTTTTTGTTTTGTTGATGGTTTCCTTTGCTGTGCAGAAGCTTTTTAGTTTGATGTAGTCCCATTTGTTTATTTTTTCTATTGTTTCTCTTGCCCGGTCAGATGTGTTTGAAAAGATGTTGCTAAGACCGATGTCGAAGAGCGTACTGCCTATGTTTTCTTCTAGAAGTTTCATAGTTTCAGGTCTTACATTCAAATCTTTAATCCATTTGGAGTTAATTTTTGTGTATGGTGTAAGGTAAGGGTCTACTTTCATTTTTTTGCATGTGGCTATCCAGTTTTCCCAACACCATTTGTTGAAGAGACATTCTTTTCCCCATTGTATGTTCTTGGCTCTTTTGTCAAAGATTAGCTGTCCATAGATGTGTGGGTTTATTTCTGGGCTTTCGATTCTATTCCATTGATCTGTGTGTCTGTTTTTGTGCCAGTACCATGCTGTTTTGGTTACTATAGCTTTGTAGTATATTTTGAAATCAGGGAGTGTGATACCTCCAGCTTTGTTCTTTTTCTCAGGATTCCTTTAGCTATTCGGGGTCTTTTGTTGTTCCATATAAATTTTAGGATTCTTTGTTCTATTTCTGTGAAAAATGTTGTTGGAACTTTGATAGGGATTGCATTGAATCTATAGATGGCTTTAGGAAGTATGGACATCTTAACTATGTTAATTCTTCCAATCCAAGAGCACGGAATATCTTTCCATTTCTTTGTGTCTTCTTCAATTTCTTTCAGAAATGTTTTATAGTTTTCGGTGTACAGATCTTTCACCTCTTTGGTTAAGTTTATTCCTAGGTATTTAATTCTTTTTGTTGCAGTTGTAAATGGGATGGTATTCTTAATTTCTCTTTCTGCTACTTCGTTGTTAGTGTACAGAAATGCAACTGATTTTTGTATGTTGATTTTGTATCCTGCAACTTTCCCATATTCGTTTATTACTTCTAAAAGTTTTCTGGTGGATTCTTTAGGGTTTTCTATATATAAAATCATGTCATCTGCAAATAGTGACAGTTTCACTTCTTCCTTTCCAATTTGGATCCCTTTTATTTCTTTCTCTTGCCTGATTGCTCTGGCTAGGACTTCCAATACTATGTTAAATAGGAGTGGTGACAGTGGGCATCCTTGTCTGGTTCCTGGTCTTAGAGGGATAGCTTTCAGTTTTTCACCATTGAGGATGATATTAGCTGTGGGTTTCTCATATATGGTCTTTATTATGTTGAGGTACTTTCCTTCTATCCCCATTTTATTCAGAGTTTTTATCATAAATGGATGCTGGATCTTGTCAAATGCTTTCTCTGCATCTATTGAGATGATCATGTGATTTTTGTTCTTCATTTTATTAATGTGGTGTATTACGTTGATTGATTTGCGAATGTTAAACCATCCCTGCATCCCTGGAATAATAAATGAAAAGAAATATAAACAGGAAACTATGAAAGTACACTTCTTTATTAATTACTTGATTATTAGGTGCTACAGAGAGAGAACTGTTTACCTATAAATCCTTTCTCCTAAGAATTTATAAATCTAAAGCAGACCATATTTACAGAATATGTAGATAAAACAGTAAAATGTAAATAAAATTTGTGAAAATCAATGATTATTATATAGAACAGTTGTAATAGTAAATAATACTAGCTACCATTTATTCAGCATCTACTGTGTGTTAAACCTGACATAATATGTTTTTTAAATACAATATCTTGTTTAATTCTCATCTAATTCTGCAAAAAGATAATATTGACATTTTGCAAATGAGGAATATGTGGCCTAGACAAGTTCAGTAAATTGCCCAACATGATACCACTACACTGGTAAGTGGCATAGTTAGGATTCAAGCTTAGTTTTGTCTGGTTCCAAAACCTATTGTCTTTTTTTTAAACTCCAGTGAAGCATAATAATGGGAGTTTCAGGTTCAGACAGGTGTTGGGTTAAGGCAGACCATGCTCTCCATTCTCCTCCACTGGGTCTAAGAAGAAAGGTTCTCAGAAGAATGGTGTTTCTGGATTTTTGGGAATGTTGTGAAGCAGCCATTTAAGCAGGCAAAAGTTAAGGATGCTGGAAACAGCCTGAAAGGCCCAAAAGAGATCTCCAGTCATGCCGTTTCTTGGGCGATCATTCTTTACCGGAATTAGATTTATCTTGATTTATAGTATTCTTAGTATGCTGATAGGATTCTTTTTAATCTTTAATAAATATGGCAGTGTCTAGATCCTAAGGAATTATATGTCATTGTTTGGATAGCAGATTTATTGATGAGTGGAAGGGAGTATTTTTGACCTTGGAAGTTATGAAGATTGAAGTAGAATCTGGTAAAACATGCAGTTGATTATATGGTGAAAGAGTTATTATTTCTAGTGCCATGGACTTTGGTAAATTTCATTTTACTATAATGAAAAGTAATTATAATATTGTTTGAGGTTGAGGTGTTTTAAATGCATTTTAATTTATAGTTGCTCATTACCTGTCAGTTAGGAGGTACAGTCATGCACCACATAATGACATTTCAGTGGCTGACGGACTGCCTGTATGACAGTGGTCCCATAAGATTAGTGCCGTATAGCCTTGGTGTGTAGTAGGCTATATCATTTAGGTTTGTGTAAGTCTACTCTATGATGTTGACACAATGACAAAACTGCCTAACAACACATTTCTCAGAACGTATCCCCATTGTTAAGCGACGCATGGCTGTATTCATTCTGTTTCTTCAATATATCACATGTGAGAGTCTTGGCTTTCAGAGACAATAATATGAAACATCTGTGCTACTCTGTAGATATCACCACTTTTGGAATGACAGCAAAAATTGGATTATTTCAGTATTGGTTATCATGACTCTGGTTGGTAAAGTGATATTTACAGAAGAAAATCTTGACTAGGAAACATTTTTCTAATTTGAAGTTTAAGATTTAACTTCTAAATATTGTTTATTTAAAAAAATTATATCTAACTTAAAAAGAAAATCAGTTTGTATGGTATTTAAGTTTCTGTTTTATTTTTTATTTTTCTTTTAATTAAAAAAAGGAAGTACTTTCTAAGGGAATAAATATGTAACTCCATTCCAAGAGCTGAAATGCATTTATTAATTCCAGTTGACTAACAACCAAACTCAATTTAAAAAAAAAAGAACATCTGTTTTCCTATTTGCGCCACACATAGTATAGATGTATTATTTAATTTCTGATTTGATGGATTAATGATTCTTTCCTTTAAACTATTCTGCTAGGATTGTGCTTACCTTCTAGTTCCATGTTTCCGTATATTTTTGGTAAACTCACTTTGAATTCACTACAGTAGGCCTTAAACACATAATTTGGGGAGGTTTTTTGTACTTACCGTTTTATTTTGAAATAATTATAGATTCATAGAAAGTTGCAAAAAATAATACAGAGATCTCATGTCACCTTCACCACAATGGTACTCATTTCCCCCAGTAGTAACTGTTGAGGTACTTTCCTTCTATACCCATTTGATTGAGTGTCATAAATGGCTGTTGGATCTTGTCAGATGCTTTCTCTGCGTCTATTGAGATGATCATGTGATTTTTATTCTTCATTTTGTTAATGTGATGTATCACATTGATTGATTTGTGGATGTTGAACCATCCCTGCATCCTTGGAATTAATCCCACTTGATAGTGGTGTATGATCCTTTTAATGTATTGTTGTATTTGATTTGTGAATATTTTGTTGAGGATTTTTGCATCTATGTTCATGAGTGATATTGGCCTGTAATTTTCCTTTTTTGTGTTGTCCTTGTCTGGTTTGGTATCACGGTAATGTTGGCTTTGTAAAATGAGTTAAGAAGCATCTCTTCCTGTTAAATTTTTTGGAAGAGTTTGAGGAGGATAGGTGTTATCTTCTTTGAATATTTAATAGAATTCACCAGAGGATCTTTCTGGTCCTGGACTTTTGTCTTTTGGGAGGTTTTTTATTACTGTTTCAATCTCCTTACAAGTGATTGGTTGATTCAGAAGCTCTATTTCTTCTTGATTTAGTTTTGGAAGGAAATTTATCCATTTCTTGTAGGCTATCCAGTTTGTGGGCATATAGCTTTTCGTAGTATTCACTTATAATTCTTTGTATTTCTGTGCTGTATTTCTGTTGTAATCTCTCCTCTTTTGTTTCTGATTTTATATATTTGAGCCTTCTCTCTTTTTTTCTTAATGAGTCTAGCTAAAGGTTTATCAATTTTGTTTATCTTCTCAAAGAACCAGCTCTTAGTTTCATTAATCCTTTCTATTGTTTTTTTTTTCTATTTTTTTAATCTCTATTTCATTTATTTCTGCTCTGATTTTTATTATTTCCTTCCTTCTACTGACTTTTGGCTTTGTTCTTCTTTTTCTAGTTCTTTTAGGTACAGTTTAAGATTGTTTATTTGAGATTTTTCTTGTTTTTTAAGGTAGGCCTGTATTACTATAAACTTCCCTCTTTAGTACCACTTTTGCCACGTCCCATAAGTTTTGGTATGTTGTGTTTTCATTTTCATTTGTCTCCAGGTATTTTTTGATTTCTCTTTTGATTTCTTCATTGATCCAATGGTTGTTCAGTAGCATGTTGTTTAGTCTCCACATATTTGTGACTTTCCCAGCTTTTTTCTTGTAGTTGATTTCTAGTTGCATAGCATTATAGTCAGAAAAGATGCTTGCTGTGATTTCAATCTTCGTAAAGTTATTGAGGTTTGCTTTGTTTCCCAACGAATGCACTTGAGAAGAATGTGTATTCTGCTGGTTTTGGATGGAATGTTCTATATATATCTATTAAGTCCATCTGGACTAGTGTTTCATTTAAGGCCACTGTTTCCTTGTTGACTTTTTGTCTGGATGATCTATCCACTGACGTAAGTGGGGTGTTGAGGTCCCCTACTATTATTGTGTTGCTGTCAGTTTCTCCCTTTAGGTCTGTTAATAGTTGCTTTATATACTTTGGTGCTCCTGTGTTAGGTGCATATATGTTAATAAGTGTTATGTATTCTTGGTGGAATGTCCCTTTTATCATTATATAATGCTCATCTTTGTCTCTTTATCTTTTTTGTCTTGAAGTCTGTTTTGTTTGATATAAGTGTGGCCAACCTGCTTTCTTTTGCTTGCCGTTTGCCTGGAGTATCATCTTCCGTCCTGTCACTCTGAGCCTATGTGTGTCCTTATAGCTGAGATGTGTTTCCTGCAGGCAGCATATTGTTGGGTCTTGTTTTTTAATCCATCCAGCCAGTGTATGTCTTTTGATTGGTGAATTCAATCCATTTACGTTTAAAGTGATTATTGATATATGAGGGCTTACTATTGCCATTTTATATTTTGTTTTCTGGTTGTTCTGTATTTCCGTTGTTTCTTTTTCCTTATATTTCTGTCTGCTATTTCCGTTTGGTGGGTTTCTGTGATAGTTTTCTCTTTATGATTTGTGACTTTGCTCTAATTTTTTGTTTTGTTGTTACCGTGAGGTTTGTATAAAAGATCTCATAGATGAGATAGTCCTATTTCTGATAGCCTCTTACTTCCATTAGGATATGCAGGTTCCATCCTTTTCCTGTTCCCCTTGTATGTTTTTGTTGTTACAAATTATTCTTTCTTGTGTTGTGAGTGTGTGAACAAATTGAAGTTGTTATAGTTATTTTGGATGGTTTCTTTCCCTTTATCCTTTATGTTATAATTAAGTGTTTACTAACCTATTCTTATATAGGGCTGCTATTTTCTGATTCTGTTTATCTCCTTACAGCTTTGTAAACCTTTGCCTTGTTGTTCAGGTATGAGGGCTCCTTTCAACATGTCTTGTAAGGCAGGTCTAATGGCATTGAACTCTCTCAGCTTTTGTTTGCCTGGGAAAGCTTTTATTTCTCTGTCATATCTGAAGGATAATTTCTCTGAATAGAGTATTCTTGGCTGATAGTTTTTGTCTTTCAATATTTTGAATATATCATTCCACTCGCTTGCAGCCTATAGAGTTTCTGCTGAGAAATCTGCTCAAAGTCTGATGGGAGTTCTGTTGTAGGTTATTTTCTTCTGTCTTGCTGTCCTTAAGATTTTTTTCTTTGTCATTGACTTCTGATAGTTTTAATATTATATGCCTTGAAGAAGGTCTTTTTGCATTGAGGTCATTAGGAGTTTTATTAGCTTCATGTACTTGTACGTCCAGTTCCTTCCCAAGATTTTGGAAGTTCTCAGCTATTATTCCTTTGAATAAGCTCTCTGCTCCTTTCTCCCTCTCTTCTGCTTCTAGGATACCTATAATCTTTATGTTACTTTGCCTAATTTGAGTCAGATATTTCTCAAAGAATTTCTTCATTTTTTTAAAATCTTAGTTCTTCCACCTGAATCATTTCTAGGTTTCTGTCTTCAGGCTCACTAATTCTCTCCTCCATATGGTCTGCTCTATTTTTAATGCTTTCTACATAATTTTTCATCTCATTGTGTTCTTCATCTCCAGAATTTCTTTTCCTTTTTTTTTTTTTATAGAGTTTCTATCTCCTTGGTAAGTACTCCTTCTGTTTATTAATTTTATCCCTGAGCTCATTTATCTGCCTATCTGAGTTTTCTTGTAACTCATTGAGTTTCTTTATAACAGCTAATTTGAATTCTCTGTCAGATTTTAATCTGCTGTGAGTTCAAGTTTGGTTTCTGGAGAGTTGTCATTCTCTTTCTGTTCTGCCGTGTTACTGTTCTTCATGGTGTTTGATGAATTGATCCTCTTCTGGCACATTTGTGGTAGTAACCACCTTTCTTATTTGGGTACGGCTTTGGTTACTTTGGTTCTGAGCTGCTTCTGGTTGTATTTGAGAACCTGCACTTTCCACCCTCCACTGTCTCTGCTAGAAGTGTCGTCAGTGCCCTCTTTGTGCTGCTTGTGCCTCTGAGGTAGCTGGTGCCTTGCTGCTTACAAAGTCACTGCAATCTCAGGTGTGGCCACTGGACCCCCAGGCTGCAAGCACTTCTGATGCTTCTGAGGTCGCCTGGGTCTCATGTTCCTTCACTAGCTCTGTGTGGGCTCCTCACAGGCTTGGATGCTGCTGCCCCATTCACCACTTTTGCTGCTGCTCCTGGGTTGTCTGGCGGTGCTGGCTGCACTGCTGCCAGAGGTGATATGTTCACAGGTGTTGCTGTCGTGCCAGGGGCCTGGGGATCCGGGGACTTGTATGTAGCCCATGCTGTTGGTGGAGCTGGTGTCGGGGGTGCTTCCACTGGGGGTTGAGTCACCAGTTCTGCCATGGTTGCTGAAGCCTTTGGTCGTAGGTTCCACCTGCCACTGCTGAGGGGGAGCAAGGGCTAAGCAGGGACAGGTTGTTGTTGCACCTCCCTTGTGAAGCCTCTAGTCTCTGGCACTAGCCAGTGTGTTTTGAAAACTCAGGTCAGGGTGCCCAACCCCAGCTGGGAATATCCAAGTTTTGTATACTATCCCCACTGTTGGAAAGACCTGGCCACTGCTGGGGGAGGCGGGGGGCACATGCACTGGATCACTGGGAGATGGATGGGGAGGAAACTGCACCTGTTTTTTCTGCCTTGCAGAGACTGCTCACAGTCGTGCAGGCCAGATCTGCTGGCAGCAAGCCACACCTGTTTTTTCTGCTCCCACCGCTCATAGTCACACAAGCTGTGGCACCCGCTGCCTCCGCTCCACACACAGTCTCGTGAGACACAGCGTCCACTGTTTCCGCTCCACTCACAGTTGCACCTGCTGTTTCTGCTCCGCATCCTGGATCGCTGCTGCTGGGGAGAGGGAGGAGGCTGCTCCCCTAGTTCGACTGCCTCCCGGGGGTCCAGTCCACCCTCCTTCAGACGTATAGATGCTTGGATCTCTTAGGCATCAGTTGTGTTGTGTAGGGAATCCTCTGTTGGTGAATGGATGTCTGATTGGTTGTAACTTAGAGGGGAGAGACAAAGGGAACAACTCAGTCCATCATGATGCGGACATCACTCCTCCATCTGTTTTTTTAATACATAATCTTTGATGAACTATTTTCAGTTGTCCTTGTTCTTACATACTCTTTTTTCTTTACATCTTTTGTTTCATTGTAAATTTGACAAGGAAAGAATTAAACCTCGTTAAATTTGTCCCTTTATCATTTGCCATTCCTATATGGTTATGCATCTCTGAGATACTGGCCTCTAAGTAAACAAGCTACTTCCCAATGGAAAGGGGTATGTTGGGTTTGACTCTTGATCCAATACTTGGCATTTCCACATTAAGACGGAAAAACAGAGCAGAAATAGTAAACCTTTCAAAGATGCCTGACCACCACTGTGGGCCTCTAGGGCGGCTTGTTTCTCTGCCCCTCCTTCAGCAGGGATGCTGTGCGTTTGCCTTTCTACTCTCTCCCTCTCCCACTGTGACTTGACTTTCCTCCTCATCCACCTTCCATTCCCATCTCCCTCATCTGTGCTGCAGGGAGGCTGCTCAGTTCTGCCTGCACCCCAGGCCAGATGGGAATCACAGGGCTCTCCCAGGGCTGATGATTCTACACTTCTCAGTGAATAACTCTCCACAACTTTCTCTAACCTCCTTAGTGCTCTGAATCTAACTCCTCCCAATAGCTTCCTCTCTGACCTCGCAGAGAGCACACATCAAATGGAAACCCCATACCTGAACCTCCTCTCACCTGTGATCTGTTCAGCTTCTCTTCCTGCCTTCTCAGGAACCTTAAGCTCTCATTGTCTCTTCTCTTTTCTACATCTCTAGTTTTTGTCCCCTCTATGGATCTTTACCTTCAGCATTTCTAAAGCCTGCTTGAGCATTTCCCAACCTTAAACAAAAACTTCTCCCTCTGCTGCCTCCACTTTACCTACTGCCCTCACTCTCTTGGTGCTTGTCACTCACACTTCTGGAAACAGTTATGTGTCCTATGTACTCGCTGTCTGTGTCTCTCACCTCCCACTCGGCTCCAGCCCTCTCTCATGGTGCCTCTGCCCTCGTCACTCTGCCAGTTGCTTTGGTTACTGGTGATGTGTGTCACTGGTCCACTAACTATAGCCTCCTAATTGGTTATTCCTAATCCACTCCTGCCTTCCATCTAATGTCTACACTACAGCCAAAACACAAATCTGACGATGTGACTTCTTTGCTTAAAACTCCCAGTGCCTTACCACAGAGGTGGAGTCTGAGGGTGCAGACCAGTGTCCTTTCTTGGCTCAACCTCCAGGCTTCTTTAGGCCCGGGTCCTGCCTGCCTCTCTAGCCTGGCCAGAACCCTGCTTTCCTGCCCATTGCTATCTTTCACCTCCTGCCAGTGGCCCTCTTCTTTTCTGCCCTTTGCATATGCTGTTTCTTCTGCTGGAAGTGCTTCTTTCTCCCTGCAGCCCATCCCTCCCTTGTCTAGTTAATGCCTGTTCGTTTTGCAAATCTCACTTCTACGTTATTTCCTCAGTTAAGCCATTCTAGGTTATGGCTCCCAGATCGACCTGCACTGCCTTCCTTCTTAGCACTCATTATAGTTGTAACTCTTTTTAAAATCGTACTTAGTGGGTGATGCTAGCCTGTGAAGTTGATGGGCCAGGGCCCCTATCTAATCACCATTTTCTGTCCCTTGAGCCTAATACAGTGCTTGCCCACAGTGGTTTTCATTGTTTATTGGATAAATGAGAAAATGCCATCCTTCCAGATGTACTTCATTTTTATGAAAATAAAACTGTTAAAACTTTGTGAAGCATGAAAAATTCAAGTATAGCATGAGTCCTCTCAACAGAAGGTATAATGTAAAGTGAGGTTTAAAGGAACCTGAACATTTTGATACAAGCCATTGGCCTGTGTGACTTAACTAAATCTTGACTTTAAAAAATCCTATTTGAGGAAATTTTTGTTTTATACAAGACGGGTGCCTCTGTTGTCAGAAAGCCCCAGGCCTTTTACCTGCACCACAATTTGTACTGTACAACTTCCTTCAGTCCATATTTTAACTCTTTAAAATTGCTTTTTTGCCTGGTTTGCTTTCTTTATAGCCAAACAGAAAGAGAAGAGAAAAGGCTTTGTTGTCTGAGCCTTCATCATATACTACTACTGTAGTCCTTCACTTAAGAAGCCGTTTTTTAATGATGATTCTTATGTTCATTCATTCCTTTTGCAAATATTTATTGAGTGTCTCCTGTGTGCCAGGCACTTTTCTAGGCCCTAGGGAGATATGGATACATATATATGTATGTATATATATTAGTGCTTAGTTTCCCTTCCAGCAGGCTACTCACATTATCATTGATTGTATAATGTATTTCTCTTTGGAGGGGCTTTTAGCTTAATTTAAATTTATTTTAAATAGAGTTGTGTAAAGTGGTAGCTTTCTCCAATAAACATCAGTATTAATGATTTTAAAGTAGAGTAAGATTGCTTAAAGCACCTGTTTAACTACATTATTAGTTTATTTCTAAGAGAATATGTGATGTTATATGATTGGGCTTACTTAGTCTCCTAGAGGAAGCCTTAATCATACAGTGACTTTATACTGAGTTTCCAAGCTTTGCAATTCTTTCAGGTTGGAAAATAAAAGAATGCAATTCTTTATCATAGTTATTTGTTAGGATATCAATTCAGCCTTAATACCCACTGGCACTATAAATTGTAATTTATTTCTTGACATTTTAATCTTGTATTCCTATCATCAGTTATTATATACACTTAAAAGTCAACAGAGCACTTGAACAGGCTTTCATAGGTAACAAAAGAACAGAAAAAGTTCTAACTTTTATTCAGATTTTAAATAGATTTTAAAAGATCAGTGCCACTATCTTAGTTCCCTACAGTGCTGTATTTTCACGCACTCACTCCTATTTGACAATTACCACTTGTTGAAATTAAATGGAATATCTTCATCCTTTGCTATCTTGTCAGCTAAAGTATTTCAAAGTTGTTATTTTTAAACCATAATGAAATTCTATTATTAATTTTTTCATTTGGTGTTATTCTTAACTTTCCTGCCTCATAAGTATTTAGAGCAGTGACTTACTAAGCAATTTACTCACATATGTATTCTTTTGTTTCTCAAGTCACTGCCCAAAAATATGGTGTCTCGTCTTTGTGAATCTAAGAAGGTTTGTGCTGCAGCTGATATGCAACTCCAGGTATGTATGTACCTTTGTTCTGAAGTTTTTCGGAGTAATTATTCAAAATAAATATATAACTTTAAATTCTTGCCAGTGCTACACATTTATTATAATAATTATGCTTCTAAAACATCTTTCATCTGAGTTCAAAGAACTTGACCAAAATTGACGCATTCAGTCTTTGCACTGTCCTTATGAAGTAGATGTTATATAAAATTTCCCATTTTCAGTGGGGAAAATCAAAGCTTGGAAAAGTTACATGACGACTTCTAAATTATACATTTCAGCAATCAAGTTATATATTTTTTATTCACTTTGTATCTTTTTAAAAATTTGTGTTCTGAGATGTAAAATGAAAACAGTAATGACTGTTAGTTTTAGATAATATTCAAAATCAATTTTTCAGGTTTCCAGATAAAGACTAGAAAAATTTTATGAACCATCTGGATGTCTACATCGGGTCTACATGATACCAGATGTTTAGGTTATTTGTAATTACTAAGATTGTTTATGGAATTCTTACTCTTCATCAGATGTTGAGAGTTATATAAATATAGCCTAAATACCTGTATTTCATCTCAGGCAATATTCACTTTATAATGATTCAGTTACCTATTTAAAAGTGTAGCTACTATTTAATTGCTTTATAGTTTTGTAAAATTCAGTCCTTAGAAAGTAATGAATGAACTCTGTTTTTGTTGTACCTTAAAATATATATTTTAGTGCAGAAAATGAATACTATAGACAAAACCATGAATTTGCAATTGATTTACATTATTTAATGTCTATTCATATCAATATAATTAAAGAAGAATTTCTGAATTATTTGAAAAAATTAGCATTACTTGGAAAAAGTCTTTGATTTGCTGATATCTATAGTGAAAGTGGAAGTCCTGCCTTTTAAAAGTCTGTGTTGTGGCTTTCTTTTTGATCAGTTGTTCCAGTGATTTTCTTTTAAAGTGGAAAACCAACCTTTCACTCCTCCCACCCTCCAAAAAGAATAACCTCCTGAAGGAGAGAGATTGAAAGAGAAAGAGAGGAGGGGAGGAAGAGAGAGAAGGAGAGAGGGAGAGAGAGGAAGGAGAGGGAGAAAGAGAGAGAGAGACTCTTGTCAGAAGAGCTGCTTGTGCCAGCTTTCATTTTATACAGTAGTCCCCTTGTACAGTGGGTGGAAAGGAAATGAATTGTTTCAGATTTCTAAGGGGGCATAAACAGTGTTTTAAAAATTGTGAACTTTTTTTGTTGTTGTACATTGTTTTAAAAATAGGCTCCTGTTTTTCTGTGGTTCTAAGGTTCTTGGTCCCAGGCATGCATGACTCCCGGGGTGGACGAAGAGGCCCATCGCTTTAGAATTGTTTGGTTTATCAGCAAATGAACATGAAATACATGCACATTTAATATACTTTGCTCTGTTTTTATAATTTAAAAAAAGTCATTCCATGTTTATGCTTTCCTTTTGCGAAAGGCATAATTGAAGGAATGAAACTCTTGAATTCTGATTTGTTTATAGATTGGGGCAAAAAAACACCTCAGTTGAGGTTAGAATTTAAGAGTTTCAATTCCTAATAATTTATTCTGTTAGAATATAGACAAGACATGGATGAGTAATTTTGGCTCCTCTGATTATCTTCATGCATTGTTACTCATTATAGAATATAGAATTGAAAGAGCTGTATTTAGCTATATGTTTAGATTACCAGTTAGAGTAAAGCAATATTTATATTTAGGAAATGTCTGTATTTTTCTAGGGAAGGTTTAAACTTGACTTTATAATTTAAAACCATAATTCCATATCAAGATGAAGCCAGAAGGTAGAGGTCATTTAAATTTTTTCTTTTATCCAAACTAATCCTCAGTTCTTTCAAGTCAACAGCTGCACATTCTCTATGAATTCCATTTTTGAATCAGAAAGATATGTATCAGAAACATAATTGCATGTCAAAATTTTTCCTTTAAAGTAAAGCACTTTCTCCCTTCTTGCTTCAGGTGAACTGCAAACAATCTTAATATTCAAGTCAAATGTTGCAGTGAAAAAGCACTTTATCTTTACTTTAGATTTCCTATGCAAAATTTAGTTTTCAGAACTTTCTAAGTGGCAGATTTCATGTTCAAACTTTTTCTAGTGCTTTATTCTCCTATTATGTTTCAATGGCTATGTCCTCCCCTCAGAGGTGAGTGACCCCTCTCTCCTGGTCGCCTCCTTAAGCCAGAATTGCCCCTGCACAGCAGCAGCATCTGTTGTACCTCCTGACACCAGGTGTGGGGTCTGATTTGGCCCCAGCCCCAGACTCCCCAGCAGCTGCTCCTGGATTATCTGTAACATCTGTACTGACCAGACACTAGATTACTATTCCTTTCTCCACCACTCCCCACTATTTAATGTTCTTTCATCTCTCATCACAAAACTAGGATTCTGACCATTTCATTTCTCTCATTTAAGATAAATCAGGATTCCAGGAAGAAACCAAACAGGGTTTGTTAGATCCAGGGGGTCACACGTTGTAACTTTATTTTTTCATATTTCCAACTATATATATAGACAAAATTCCAGTTTTGTGATCACAAATTTTATTTGCTACATTTTACATAAAGAGTACCTTATACATAAGGTTCAGAATACTTTAATATCCTTTTTGTGTGTGTGAGGAAGATTGGCTCTGAGCTAACATCTGTTACCAATCCTCCTCTTTTTGCTGAGGAAGATTGGCTCTGAGTAGACATTCGTGCCCATCTTCCTCTATTTTGTATATGGGACGCTGCCACACATGGCTTCATGAGCGGCGCATCAGTTCGCACCTGGAATTCGAACCTGTGAACCCCAGGCAGCCAAAGTGGAGTGTGCAAACCTAACCACTACGCCACTGGGCCGGCCCCTTTAATATCCTTAATCATGAAAAGGTTGACAGCTTTCCTTTTCATCATTAACATGGTCTTAAATGTGGTACAAAATACATCTCAAGCTATATACATTTATATTTGTGAATATTTTCAACTGTCATTTATAATTATTATTCTGGTGCACTTACAACATCTTTGGTTTACCACATCTTAGATAAGAATGGGCTACCAAAACTAAATAGATGTCTTCATCTGTCTAGGTCTTTTATGCCACTCTGGATCAAATCTACCATGGGAAGCATCCCCTGAGGAGGTCAACCACTGACATTCTCAAGGAAACACAGGAGAAATTTTATGGCTTACCATATGTTCCAAATACTGTGAGTCTAGCATTTTGATCCTGTTATGTGCCATTGAACGGTTATGCTAGTGTATCTGTCGGAGTGAGTCAGTTGTGATCACTTTCCCTCTTGCAGAACTTGAAATCCTTACATTTATGTTGAGGTTTCATATGGGGCAAATGCTAGAAATTGCCTGGTTTGTTTAATGTCTCCAACCATCCTTTTACATGTGCTTATTTTTCCCCTGCTAGTAGTATTTTTCGAGATTCCTAGGAAAGTGGGGGCATTGGACTTACTCTATATTCTTTTTTGTTATTTTTCTATAATGAGAAAATGGTTAGTGATGTAAGATGAATGTGATTATCAATCCCTAATCATTTTCATTGCAAAGAGAATTAACATTTATTGAGTACCTTATTTGTATCAGCGATTGTAACAGATGCTTTACATATCTTATCTCATTTAGTGCCCTGTCAGGATAGAGAGCAGGAGTGTTGTTACCATTTATTAAGTGCTACTGGCTAGACTCTATCTAATTGCTTTGCAAAAAAAAAAAATCTCTAATTTAACTCGCAGAACAATTCTATAAATTAGATACTATCCTCATCTTTGAGGCTCGTATTGAGGATCATACACATTATGTCTTGTGTAAGATCATTTAGGTAGTAAGTAATTGTGTTGAAATTCAAAACCAACCTCTAAAGTCATGCTTTTTTCATTTCCTCAAAGTTCCTGTGAGAACGCTGAGTATGGTAGAAAGAGCATTGGCTGATGCAGTTAGTAATGTGACTGACTCATGTTACTCAGGGTTCTCTCAGTTGCAGGTCATAGAAACCCAGTTCATCTTGGCTTAAGCAGGAAAGGGAATTTATTGAGTCACGTAACTGAAAGGTGTAGGGCTATATCTGGTTTCAGGTAAATTGGATCTAGTTGGTTCTTACACAATATTGTTAGAAATGTTTCTCAGCTCTGTTTTTCTCTGGACTTGTTTCATGCTCAGATAGGCTGCCCTGAATACATAGTGTGGTAGCTACCAGTAGGTCTGTGTTTATATCCTTCTAGCTTAGCCAGTCTAATAGAAGGAGAGCTAATTTGAAAGTACTCTGTAAACTGTAAAATGCCAAATAAATGTGGTTTTATTGGATACCAGCACATGTTGTGCTAAATTGTTAAGTTAATCAGTAAGCTATAATTGTCCACTAGATCTTCAGGTCCTAACACTCAAACATGCATATTTTCATATTTACCAGAAAAGTAAAGTAACAGGGTATTTTGTCTTCATAATACTCCTTATCAACAGTTTTGATCATCTTAGAAGCTTAATCATCTCCATACATATAATGCTAGTCATACTACCTACCTATTTTTGACCTTATATATAATTTATTGTTCTAATGCTGTATACTGTTGAGCTCTGGATTATCTGTATTAGTGAAAATTTGTAGTAGTAAGAATTATCTAACAATTTATCAGTGGAATAAGTCATAATAACAATTACCTAGATTTTAATAGCTTTTTACAGTTTACGGAACATTGCCTGATTCATGTGCTTCTGTGCTCGTGTGTTTTTGTGCTCATTTTATATTCTTCTTCGCTTAGTTTTGAAATGGATGTGACTTAAACTCCGTGTGGTTACAACACAACCAGTAAGTAGTAAAGTCATAGGAAGACCCAGATCAGGAGGAACTGGGATGCTTCCTAAAGCTGCAGAACTTCTGCTTGGCTCAGTGGCTTGCACCTGCCTTTCTTTCTCTTCAGTCTCATAAAGATGTAGCTATGCCTCCTTTCAGAAGAGAACTCACACTTCCTTCCCATCCAGGTTTCTTCTGTGTAATGACTAAATATACAAAGATAAGATAACAGTGGCAACCAAATTCTGAATCAACCATCAGTAAATTATTTTTAATTAAAGGGAAGGATGATGTTATTAAGTCCTCTATCCTGTCCTAGTTCCTTTTGAGAAAATATAAAGATTTATCTCTTCACTGAGATTATCTCCCCTGTTCATTGTCAGTGGCCATAGCACTTTGTGTAAATTGTTTTGAGAGGTCTTTAGAAGAAGCATAGCTACACTTAGAAAAGAAAGACTTTGTTTTAAGGCTTGTCTTTTTTTTTTTAAATATCTGAGAGTTTGTTTAGATTTGCACAAATCCTCTATTCTTCCTACTTAGAAACTTCTGCATGTCCTCATTCATTTGTCCATTCATCATTAAGCCTATAACAAACATTTCCACAAAAATAAAGAATAAAACCAGGATGCCCATTGGACTTCTTCAGTGCAACATTCGTCAGGATAATAAAACAAAGAAAAGAAAAGATAGAAGCATTGCAAAGGAAGAATCAAAACTGTCACTATTTGGAGATGATTGTTTGCTGAGAAAATCAGAAGTATCTACAGATAAATTATTAAAATTAATGAGATGTTAGCAACTTTTCTGGATAAACAATCAATATATAAAAATTCCATCTCTGTTTACCATCAACAAACTGAAAAAAAAATTTAAAGATACAGTTATAGTAACAAAAAGTATGAGGTACCTACTAAAAAAACTTATTAAAAAAAGTGTATTATCTTTATCTTCAAAATCCTAAATAAATGAAGAACTGAACTGTATTTATAGACAGTAAGATTTAATATCAGAAGGATACTAATTTTTCTCCAATTAATCTATATTTAATGTAATGTAATTCTATTTGATTTTTTGTTTGAACCTAATAAGCTGATTATACAATTTTATTTTATTTTATTTTATTTTGTGAGGAAGATTAGCCGTGAGCTAACATCTGTTGCCAATCCTCCTCTTTTTGCTGAGGAACACTGGCCCTGGGCTAACGTCCGGGCCCATCTTCCTCCACTTTATATGGGACACCGCCACAGCATGGCTTGACAAGTGGTGCGTCGGTGTGCTCCTGGGATCCGAACCTGCGAACCCCGGGCCGCTGGAGCAGAGCACACACTCTTGACTGCTGCACCACCAGGCTGGCCCCTGATTATACAATTTTACATGAAAGAGCAATGGCCCAAGGATGGCCAGGGCAATTTTGAAGAGCAGCAGCAAGTTGATGGATTTGTCCAGTGGGGATTAGTGTTCAAATAAAGCTGTAGGGACTAAGACAGTGTAACACTGGGGTGGGGATGGATAAATGGGACAGTGGAGCAGAACCAAGCGCCCAGGGGCAGACTCAACACGTTTATGGACTCTTGAGCATAAGCTGGGTGGCGCTGTAGATCTGTGGGCAAAGAAGGGACTTTTTTTAAAATGGCACTGTAGCGATTGATCATCCCTGTGGAAAAGATGAAACTTGGATCTCAGTCTCATACTGCACACAAGAATAGAGTGGGGTAAAGACCCAAAAGTAAGAAGTGAAGCTCTAAATTTTTAGAAGATAATGCAAAAGAAAGTCTTTCTGATAGTCCCTTTTTATACTTGCTCAGACTATCTTATATCTTATTTACAATTTAAAATAAATACAATATTAACCATAAAGCAAGACTGATAAATTCAATGATATTAAAATATGAATCTTCTGTTCATCAAAAAGCATGTAAAAATTAGTCAAAAGAAAAGCTACAGACTGGAAGTAGATATTTTCAACACATATAACTGGAAAAGGATATTTTTTTCCTTCATTTAGTTACTTATTTTTATTGTGGTAAAAAAACCACGTAATATAAAATGTACTGTCTTGGAAAAGGAATATTTTTTAAGTGCTTTGAATGGGCGAAAGACATGGACATGCAATGAGCCGTACATAATGACCACCATATTAATCAGGGAGTGCGAATTCAAACCACATTAGAATACTGTTTTACTCGCACCAGTTCAACAAAAAAATAAAGCAGTTGACGGTACCCAGTGTTGATAAGGGTATGGAGTCACAGGCAGTCACACGTGTGGGCAGGAGTGTATGTATATTCGGTGTGACCGCTTTGGAGAACAATTGGGCATTATCTGTTAAAGTTGAAGATGGATGTACCCCGTGACCCAACAATTCAACTCCTATGTATAACCTAGAGAAAGCGTTGTTTTATATACTAGGTATTAAGCATAGGAAGGTTTATAACAGCATTGTTTATAAATGGGAGAAAAAGGGGAGGTAGGATTCTAGAAAGAACCCAAGTGATTGTCAACAGGAAAATGAATACATAATTTGTGGCATATTCATCAGCTAGAATACTATTCAGCAGTGGAAACTGAGGAATACAGATGATAAACTTAACAGACATTATAAAGTTAAAAAAAGTGAGTTTCAGAATTAAACTATGCACATTTATAATAAAGTTGAAAATCATGCAAAACTAAGTAGTACATTATCACAGACATATATATATGTAGTAAAACTATAAAGAAAAGTAAAGGAGTAGTAAGCACAAAATTCAGATAGTGCTTACCTCTAGAACAAGGAATGAGATCACAGAAGTCTTAGAAATATTTTATTTCTTAAACCTATTAGTAGGTATGTTATTGATAATTTTGTCGTTCGTTCTTCCTTATTAGTAGAAATATATTCTTGGTATGTAGAAAATATTTCTAAATGTTAAAAGGTTATTTTGGCTTCAATGTATGCGGTAAAGAATGGATTTGGGGAGACCAGCTGGGAAGTTATTCAAGTGCTTGGGCAAAGCTGATGGTGGCTTGAACTAGGATGGTGGCAATGGAGAAGGAAAGATTGAAATGGATTTGAGAACAGTGCAGAAGGTAGAATCAATAAGGGTAGGCAGTGGACTGGATGTGGAGGGTGGGGTGATGAGTGAGAAGTATGAATCAAGAATGATAGCACAGTTTTTAAACATGAATATTGAGTAGACGGTGACTTTATCATGTCTTCCCGTGCAGACCAAAAGAGTGACAGTTTTTCCCCCTATAAACTTATCTCCAGAAATTGTTTCTCTCAAATGAATTATTTTACTCCCTCAAATTGAACAGTGAGAAAAGGAAAATATAATTTAAACAACAACCTATAGAGTATTCATAATGATTATAGGGTCTGTTCAAGTTATATGTATGTAATGTGATCTAAACTTTTAGACAGTGATTGTTTGTATCTGTATTAGCATCTCTCTAAATGTGCTAATAACTCATCTTGGGAAAAAAGTGTCCCAGCAGTTATGTTTGAGAAATACTGGTTTAAATAATGTTTTCTGTGGTTTTTTTTTTTTTTTTGGTGAGGAAGATTAGCCGTGAGCTAACATCTGTTGCCAATCCTCCTCTTTTGCTGAGGAAGATTGGCCCTGGGCTAACATCTGTACCCATCTTCCTCTACTTTATATGTGGGACAACTGCCACAGCATGGCTTGATGTGTGGTGCATAGGTCCATGCCTGGGATCCGGACCTGCGAATCGCGGGCCACCGAAGCAGAGCTCGCAAACTTAACCACTACACCACTGGGTCGGCCCTTGTTTTTGTTTTTTATCGAGGTAACATTGGTTTAAAACATTACATAAATTTCAAGTGTACACCGTTATATTTTGACCTCTGTATACGCTACATTATGTTCACCACCAAAAGTCTAGTTTCTATCTGTCACCACACAATGTCCCCCTTTACCCCTTTTGCCCTCCCCAGACCCTGGTTTAAATAATGTTAACCGGGCTTCTCCACTGCGGGACTTCTCAGAATCTGTGACGTGCTAATGAACATTATGAGTCTAGTGCTCTGTTCCCTGACTTATTAACCATGGAAGTCTTCATGGTTTATTTCTAGGCACCTAGCCCTGTGTAGGTCATGTTTTGGAAAACTCTGCACTTATATTATGCAACTATTGAACAGGGGCAGCTCCGTCAACATTCCACAATAAATAATGGATGCTTATTATTCAAGTGAAGAAATAGCCTTATTATATCAGCAATTTATTAATATTTATGCGAGTACTAAAATACTCTGTACAACATATGGACAAACTTAATTTGCACTTTTCTTGCTGTTCCGTCTCACAGTAGTTTGATGCTAGAAATCCAAAAGTGCACGCTCAGTTGTGAATAGAGGGCAGTTTTACAGTGTATGCCAACAGACTAGACTTCTATTGTTAGCACTTCTCTTTAGAGTTTTGTTTTTATATTAATGACCATCTCTTCTCAGATTATTTTATTTCCAAATGATTGTGCATCTCCCCCATTTCTAATTCAAAGAGTAGAAAATGCTGTGTTTATTTTTATAATATTCCAGGTTTATATTTTTATTTTGTCAGTCACCTCTCTGAAGCAGACAGTCATGAAGCAGACAGTCATGTCAGGGAAAGTGGGATAAAACCCTTCTCTAGCCTTATGATCCTCCAATTCTGTCCTAATGAGTATTTTTCAAGTTTAAAACATGAACAACCAACTCTGCTAATAGACTGCCGTTTTTTCAGATTTGTTAATGATGCAGTGTTTTGAACAAATTTTGTAGATTTGTGAACTTTGGTGGTAAAACTGTCTCACACATGGCTGTTCTCGGAGTAACGGTGTTCTCTGAATAAGTCCTGCTGCCAGTGGGAGCTTCTTTGTCACTTACCCAGCTCAAATTGAAAACAGTAAGGTGTACAGAATAAGAAAGTCCTGAGCACCTGTAAGTCTTTACTTCATGCAAATATCAAAATACCGTGTCTGAGAAGATTGTCTTTCTTATCCATTCATACTTTAACATTTACTATGTTGATGGTATAAAAGTTGCTTAAAACTAAGATAAAAGAATTATTTTAGGAAAGCAATTACTGGGATAGAATGATATGTTGATATCTGGTCATTATTCTTGTGAGAACAAACACCAACAAAGAATGTGAAACGAAGACGTTTCTTGTAAATAGTATTCACTCCATGTTTAAGCTTCATTTCTGTATCCAGCAGGAAACTCATATTATAGTGGCACAGTGCTACACTGATTAAAAGTGGCACAACAGTTATTCCAGTGTACCAGAGGAAGGGGAGATGGGGATTGATATGATTTGTGCGCATTGCTTACCTGTACATCTTTTTGGGTGGCGTGTGCTGCTGCAGGCTTATTGGGGAACATACCTGATTGGCTGCAACCTGCTCAAGGTGCATCATTTTGGAAAGGCTGCTGCTACTGGAGACTGATTCCTATTGAGGCTTATTTCTATTAAGTCTAATTATAGAGAAGTGATAAATATATTTCACACTAAGTATAATTTTCTATCTATAGCTTACCCTGTTATTAGAACAAACAGCTGAAAATTTTGCTAAATTTAGACACATCAAAGAGCAAACTCCCTTTCCTTTGTTATTTAGTATAAAGAAAACTATTTCCAAATCCCAATTTATATATTTGTACATTAATTCAGTTATATTATTTATATTATTATAGATAATATTTGTAAGTTATTTTTAACGATGTATTATATCTGTAATATATTTTTGTTAAGTGCCTACTATACACTGTACACTGTCTAGGTGATGGTGATAGAGTAGTGAATAAAACAGGACCAAAATCCTCGCCCTGTTGGAGCCTCTGTCAGAAATGGATTGTTTAGGGGTGTGTATACATAGTTTTCATTGTGTCTAGCTGTCCTGTCAAACATTTCACTATTAAGCGATATGTTCCTGGAGCCCCACAAATTGCTTTGAGTTGTGATCAGATCGACTGAACCTAAGAGCTGAGAGAAGGAGACATTCTGATGCGTAATACAGCTAATACAAAGGCTGTGTTGCAACCCTAGTTTTAATTTCCAGAGGTAGGCTTCTTACCTTAAATACCATGAGAAGGAGAGTGTCTTGTGCTTTCATCAAGCTCCTGCATTATTCCTCTCCTTTGCTGAGGAGGTGACTTTGCATCAGCAAGCATTTGTGGAGGCGTAGCACTGGCTAGACACTGGGAGGTTAATCAAAAGAAAAAGAACTGTGGCTAGGCAGAATAGAAGAGTGGTTTAGAGGCTTAGGTAAGCCATCAGAGAGACGTGGGTATTTGGTGTCTGATAGGTTGGAAGGTGGTGATAAAAGAGGAGTAGGGAATGACTCTCACAGTTTTAACGGGGCCACCTGTAAGGATGGGGATGGCATTCAATGAAACGTGGAATACAGGAGGGGTGGCTACTTTATGGTCTGGGGGGTGCAAAGATGGTGAGTTTAGTTTGAGGTGACGATAGAATATCCAAGTAGAGATGCCTGTGCATATTTAAGCAGTGGGCACACACTAGATCTGCCAGTGTGATTGGAGAAGATCTAATTGGGACAGTTTTTTTTCAAGTACCAGCTAAAAACAAAATTTTAAACATAGTTTCTCTTCTGTTTCTACTACTATAATTATAACAGTATAATCCTCTGCTCTTTTATTTTAGGATTACATTGAGTATATCGTAGCTTGGAACATCATTTATAGAACATGTGTTTTGGATGTGTGTTCTGAGTTTCCAAATAACAGACTAATAAATGAACTTTTAGTGTAGAATTTATGTGTAATTTGAGGGCTTCCCCTCTTGAAATTGCTCAATTTTTAGAGCAAATTCTTAAGCTGACATTGCTGTTGTCATGATTATATGTGCAAAGGAAAGCAACCATTAATTTACCACTTGGGAGATGGGATGCAACCAGTGGTAAGCCCAGTTGTTTATATAGCGTGCTCATCCCAGATTAACTTTCACACAGACCTCTTAACCATGGGGAAGGTGGGAGTAGGGAGATGAAATCAATATAATGGAACATTGCAGAGAGATGTTGAGAGTATTCTTACCGTATTTACTTTACCGTATGAAGTTTCATTTTGTTTTTTAGTAGTCTCAAAACAAAGAAAAATAAACCATGAGAAAATAGCATTTGCTACACACATTTTGGGTGTTAAGACTTGACTTTATTACTACTAGAATTTATTTTCTTTCCTGCTTACTTGATAGTTAATTTTGAAGAACAACTTTCTTCAAAATATATATGTGAGTGTGTGTGTGTGTGTGTGTGTATATATATATATATATATATATATATATATAAATCCATGTAGATGCCTGACGTTTATGTATTCAGATTAAAAATTGTTTTTATATTTTTAATTTTAAATATTTATTTAAAAGCTTTTCATAGGAGATTTCACAATTTTAGTTCAGTTAATATAAAATTGTATCACGGCTTGTTGACTTTATGTAGCAGCAAGTGTTAATGATTTTATTCTAAAAGCTTTAATTTTAGGATAATTGATAAAACGTGGAGATAAATAATATCTATTAAATGATTTCTACCATCTACATTAAAATGGCAATCAGATGTCTTCTAATTAGTTATTTTTAAAGAAAGGCTGGTAAGAGAAACTGATCACATGGGAGTCTTTTTATACAAAGCTGAGGTCTGCTTTTGACCTTTGCTATTCTGACCTCATGCTTGTTCAGATGTTGGTTCAAAGAATGGCATAAAAGTCTCTTTTTTTAATGTGTAAAAAAAATACTGTCTATTAAACAGTGGAACTGGAGCCAAGGTGCCTAAGAGTTCCTCACTCTCCAGAGAATTTAACTTAAATTATTTGATAAAAATCCTCATTCCTCCTCTTTAGTTTTTTTCTTTTTTCCTACTATTCCTCCACCCCTGCTCTGATACAAATGGAAAGGCCCTTTTGTGACGTGGAGGTCCTGCCCAGGTTGTGCTAGTTTAGAGTATTTGATGTTGCTAAGCAAATGTTAGATTAAACAAAACAATATTTATTTTTTTCTTACCTTAAAATACAAAGACCATATGGTGCATATCTAGAACAACCTAAGTGGTTAATTGCATGTTAAATTCCTTTCCTCTTTGGCTGCATAAACAACTGAGAAAATATTTACCTTCTCTGTCATGCTAGATTTATTTATGACTTTGTAACTAAAACACAGAAGTGTTATAAATTGAAACTTTAATCTCATGATTGACTCATTTTCTAAAAATTTATATGGTTTCAGTTTGTGGGACAGCTGCGAGTCTAGATTTCACTGATTTAAAACATGAGGAAATTATATGACTGCTGGAGTTGTTTTTATAATATAGTCCTTTGAGCCAAGTCACCAACTTTCATTTTTGTCTTGGTTTTCATAAATAGTTCTACACCATTTTTTTTGCCTGCAAATTCACGTAGGCTAGATATAATGAAATAAAAATCCAAACTATTAGAAGTTCTTTCTTTAGTAGGTAAACTTTCTATTTTAAATGATACACATGTGTCTTTTAGATTATAGGCTGTTTACATTTCAGAAAGCTTTTTCTCTGGTGATTCTCTAAGGTAAACCATGTTCTCATCCACGATGAATGTGAGCTGAGAGCAGGACACAGGGCGCTCACTATTATTCCTTGGAGTGACAGTACCCAGAGGTGCTTGTAACAGTGTTAGCAATAGAAGGAAGCCTCCAGTTGAATAATGTTAATTTTGTGTTTTAATTATATTTTGAGTAAGTAATATATGCAACATGACTAAAAATCATAAGGTGTAAAAGGGTTGAAGTATGAAGTTTCCCTCCTACTCTGGTCCTCCTGGCCCTCGGCCCTTTTCCCTGGAGGCACCGTGTGTCACTGTTGTTTCTCACACACTGACTTAAAGATAGAATCACTTCTGTTAGATATAAAGATACATCCAGTCTGCAGTTCTCAGTAACTCCCTTCCTTTACTGTTCTTCCTGCCTTTTCTTCCAGATGGGCTAACTCTAGATGGGACGATTACTATTCTTCCTTAATGAATCTCCCCTTATCTACTTTTCTTCTCTCAAATCCACACAGCTAACAGTGAGATCTTTCCTAAATATGAATTTGAGGATGATATGCCTCCGCTTAAAACTGTCCGGTGGCTTCTGTTGCTCTTAAGCTAAAGGCCAAAGGCCTTGGCCGCCCACGAGTTCCTGCGTGGTCCAGTTACTCTGGCTTCATCGAGCTGCAAACACCCTGCTTCCTTTGGCATCATGTCTTGGCACTTGTTTCCCTCTGGCCGGAGCACTCTCTTTTCTCCTCACTCCACCTCTGCTAGAAATGTCACTTCTCCAGACCTAGTCAGTTCCTCCATTATACATTCTCACAGAACTGAGGTCTTTCCCTTCATATTGGTCATCCCAGTTTATAATTTCTTCATGTCATTTGATTAATTTCTGTCTTTCCAATGGGAATGAAATTCACATAAGAGCAAGGCGCCTTTCTGTGTTCATTATTTCTCCAGGGCCCTGCACAGTTAATTATGCTTGGTAGGTGCTCAACAAATATTTACTGAAGTTTTTTTTTTTACCTTTTTATTGATGCATAACTTAATAAAGTGCACAAATCCTAATATACAGCTCCATGAAATTTTGTATATATATTCACCTTTGTAACTACTACCCAGATCAAGATATACAACATTTCCAGCACCTCAGAAGGCCCCTGCAACCCCCTCTCGGTGAGTACACACTCCCCACAAGGTAACCGCTAGTTCTGCCTGTTTTGAACTTCATGGAAGTGCCTTTTGTGTCTGGCTTCTTTCGTACATTATGTCTGTGAGATCTGTCCATCTTGTTGCATATTTCAGTAATCCATTCTTTTTCATTGCTTTGAAGTATTCCATTTTTAATATGCCACAACTTATTTATCTATTCCACTATTGATGTAAGTTTGAGTTATTTCCAGTTTGGAGCTATTATTAATAAAGTTCCTATGACTATTCTTGTATATGTCTTTTGGTGGATGTAAGCATTCGTTTCTGTTGAGTGTGTACCCAGGAGTGATATGGGATATACTTTTATTTAGTTTTAATGTAGCTATCGCCAAAAAGTTTTTCAAAGTAGTTCTTGTGAGTTACATGCCAGCCAGCAGTGTCTGGATTTACCATTTGCTCCACGTCCTGTCCAGTACTTGATTTTAATTTCAGCCATGCTGGGGGTGTGGAGCATTATCTCATTTTGGTTTTAGTTTGTACTCTTCTCATGACTAATGAGACTGGGCGCTTTTTCATATGTTTATAGGCCACATGAATGTCCCCATTGTGTAAGGATTTCAGCTCTAATCTGGATGAAATAGGAAGCCGTTGCAAGGTTTCAAGCAGAGGACTGACAAATTGAATGTGGAGTGTAAGAGGAGAAGAGTCAAGAATGATCGCAAAGGTGTTGGCCTGAGCAGCCAAAAGGATGGTGTTGCCCTTAAGATGGAGAAGACTGTGGGAAGAGTAGGTCCTTAAGGGTGATCAGGAGATCAGTTTTCAGAAATACTAAGTTTGAGGTGTTGATTAGACAAAGAAGAGAAGATGTCATGCAGGTAGGTGGGTATACAAGTCCAAAGTTCAAAGGAGCAGTCTGTGCTAGAGACATCAGTTTGGAGTTACCCACACCTAGATTGTATCTAAAGCCAAGGTTGTGGTTGAGATCACCCTTAAGAATGAGTATAAATGGAAAAAGATATTTCTGAAAGATAAGCCCTGGGCCATCATTTAGAAGACTGGAAAATGAGAAAGAACCAACAGAAGAGAATGAGAGAGAGAAACCAATAAGGTAGGAGGAAAAAGTAAGAGAGCACGATGTCCTGGAAACCAATTGAAAAAAGTGTTTCAAGGAGGAGTGAGTGATGTATCAAATGGTACTTTTAGGTCAAGTGAGTTGAGGACTGAAAATTAACCATTGGGTTTAACAACATGAAGGTCATTGGTGACCTGGATGAGAACAGTTTCAGTGGAGTGGTAGGAGCAAAGACTAAGTGGAGTGGGTTTCAAGAGAAAATGGAGGGAGAGGAATTGGAGGCAGTGAATATAAGTAACTCTGGTGTTTTCCTGTGGGAAAAGGAGAGAAATTGGACTTGGAAGGAGTGCAGTATAAAGAGAGGTTGGTTTTTTTGGTTTGATTGATTTCATTTTTGTTTATTTATTTATTTATTTATTTCCTTTTTTTGGTGAGGAAGATTGGCCCTGAGCTATCTGGGACCACAGATAGTCATCTATAGAGCATATGAGCAAAGATACAGGCACTGGATAGATACACTTGTGGAAGTTCCCTTCAGGTTGCTTTGTTCAGTGAAATAGGAAGCACAGTCATCAGCTGAGAGTGAGAATGGGAAGGTGGTGCTGGTACTGAGGAAAGAGGAAAGGTATAAAGTGGTCATTCCCGAGAATGGGAGAGTCAGTAGAGTGAGATCTGTAATTCGCTGCCAAACAGCATTAAGGTGAATGCCACTAATTTGAAATAAGACCCATCAAGATAGTTGTGTGCTTTTCCCAGCCATATGCAATTGTGCAGGTACAGGTGTCGAGCTTTGACCAGAGTTGTGGTTTTGCCAAGTGAGTATAGTGATGCAAGAGGAGGCAATGGACTCGAGGGTATATGCAAAGAGATATTATAATGACTGACCATGGGATGTAACTGGGCAAAGAGAACAGTGAGCACATGAGGGAGCTGAAGCATAGTGAACAGTTGGTAGGGTCAGTGGATTTTGAGGTCCCAGTGGGGTTTGAGATGAGGTACTAGAGAGAGTGAGTGGAAAAGATAGGAGGTGATAGTTGAGGAAAGGAGTATTTGAAATTGGTATTATGGGGGGGGTTTCAGTTATAGTGATGACAAGGTCCAGGTTGTAATCATGGAGGTGAGAGACTGAGTTAGGGCCAAGGACAATAGCACTAAAGGAGAGAAGGTCAAAGAATCAAGAGGCCAGAGTATACATATTAGTTTTCTATTGTTACTGTAACAAATTACTACAAACTTAGTGGCTTAAAACAGCAAAAAATTTATTCGCTGACAGTTCTGGAGGTCAGACATCCAAAATGAGTCTTAAGGAGCTAAAATCAATGTGGCAGCAAGGCTTGTTCATTCTGGAGGCTCCAGGAGAAAATCCGTTCCTGCATCTTCCAGCTTCTAGAGGCTGGCAGTATTCCTTGGGTTCCAGCCACATCACTCCAATCTCTGCTTCCCTCTCACAGCACCTTCTTGCCTCTTTGACCTTCTTGCCTCTCTCTCATAAGGACCCTTGTGATTACATTTAGGTTCCACCCAGATAACCCAGGATAATCTCATCTCAGGACCTTTAACTTATTCACATCTGCAAAGTCCCTTTTGTCATGTAAGGTAACATTCACAGGTTCCAGAGATTAGGACATCACATCTTGGTGGGAGGGGGCATTATTCTTTCTACTACACAGGGCATTTGAAAGATTAGCTATGGGGTCATAGATATCAGCAAAATTACAACAGGAGTAACTGGTGAGAGTGAAAGTAGAGCAGAAGTAAAAAATCTTCAAGGAATGGATGGGAATGACTGGAATTCCAGCTGATGACTGCATAGTGAAGGATAACGATTGTCCTAGGCCACTCTCAGGAAAATCGAAGTTGGAATATCTTTAAGGAGGAGGAAGGGAGAATGGTCTAGAACTGGCAATGAAAAACAGAGAAAACACCTACCCCACCTCCAAGCCCAATGATACAAGGGATTTGAAAAGATTGCAAGGGAAGTAGGATTCTCAGCGGAGACCCAAGTTTTTGTTAGAACAAAAAAAAGTGAAGGGAACATTCAAAGAAGGCAGATGAAAATACAGATGATTTTGCTGATAATTGAATTCCAGAAAGCTCAGTGGAAGATGGGGAGAAGAAAGAAGAGGTCAGAAAATGAGATACACAGCTATTGGGAGACCAGAGCTTCCTATGGTAACTGATATAAATAGGGCAGGTGGTCTTAAGACAGATAATGGTGGTGGAGCTGTGAGGGGTGGGCATAGGGAGGGTGGGAGCCTTGGCAGAGCACACCGTGCTCTGGGGCTCCCCCGACATTGGCAGATAGAGGCTGGTAGAGGGTTGGTCTCTCTCAGAGTGTATGGAAATTGGATGAGGAAAGCTCAAAACCAATCATACTGGAGAAACTGAGAGTTCAAGAGAAAGGCATGGAAAATGAGACATGTTTTCACATTAGTTTGCAAAATAAAAGTATTGTATTTTTGTTTATTTATTTGTGCCTGATACTCTGGTTAATCGCAGAGGCCACAATGCCCCTTCAGTTTTGTACTGAAACTAAGAACCTTTCCACACTTTGGAGTTATGTTGTAGGGACAGAATGGAGTGATGATTAACTAATTTACCTAAGGTAAATTAGGTATACATATTTACCAGAATTAGTATACATATTGCCTGACTTTGGGACTGGAGTTCTCTCTGTTAGACTAATTTACTGTCGTGAAATGAATTCCAGATAGTGTAAACATTTAAATAGAAAAAAATAAGTTATTAAAAATGGTGTATATAGGCAAATATCTCTTTCATTTAGAGGAGAGTAAGTTAAAAAGAAATGGAAGAAATCACAAATGAAAACAGTAGTAGATTTGATCACAGGCATTTGAATTTCTCTCAGAAAACATGAATAAAATGCATAGGCAAGCAGACTGATTTTTAAAAATTGTAACATTTATGACAAATGGTTTACACTTGCTGCTAAAGAGCTCATAGAAATACAGCAAAAACAACAGAAGAATAACAAAATCTCAACACTCCCCAATACGAAAATGGACAAAGAACATAAAACATCAGTCACAAAAGAGGAAAATGTAAATGATTAATATATATATATATGAAAAATTGTCTGACTTTCCTAGCACACAAAAATATGCAAATGGAAATAACAGTGAAACAAAATGTTCACTTATCAAATTAATATTTTATAAAAAGACAACATACTAGTGACAGTATTGGTAGACTGAGATAGATATTTTTATATTTGTTCATAGGAGGATAAATTGGTTTGGCAGGAGGGATCAAGAACATGAAGAGCTTACAAAGCTCTTAAGCCAATAATGTAACATTTAGGAATTTATTCTAAAGAAATAAATAGAAAACCAAATAAAGCTTTATACCTGATAAACACTACATTTACAAAAAATTGGAAAGAGTCCAACATTCAAGGAATGGTTAGCAAACTGTGGTGTGCCCATGTGGTTGTCATCAGGCCTCTTCACTAACGTTCCACTTCTTTCTATGGTGCTTGGTAGAACTGCCCTTCCTTGCTCCATGCAGGTAGTTGTGACCATGTGACTTAATTTGACCAAAGAAACGGAGCAGAAGTGACGTGCGTCATTGCTAGGCTGCAGCCTTTAAGAGCTCCTGTGCAGTTGTCCACACTTCCTTCCCCTTGGCCCAGCAACCAATGACATTCCAGGTGGCAGAGATCCTAAAAGCGTGAATGCCTAAGTGCTGATGATTTGAGAAGAGCCTGCTGACCTGCAAGGGACATGTCGTCTGCTCAAGGAACCAATCTTCCTTGTGTGGAGCCACTGAGATTTTAGGGTTTGTGTTATTGCATCATAACTTAGCACATCCTGACTAATGTAATCCCTGCGATGAAATAATATACAGCCATTAATGTTTACAAAGAATTCTTAAAATCAGGTTTGTGAAAATGGATATAAAATTGTAGATAGAGTGATTTTGTCTTTTGAAAGCAGACTGAAGAGAACTTTAACATATTGACAAATGTTTATCACACAGTCATGGATTAGGGGTGAGCTTCATTTTCTTTTTTATATTTTTCATTATATCCAATTTTTCTATAATGAGCATATATTCCTTGTAAAATCAAAAGGACACACACACACACACACACACACACACACACACACACACACACACACACACACACACACACACACACACACCCGCACCTTCAGTTGGCTTCCAATGATATGGGCATCCAATTCTCTATGTGTCATCAAAAAGGTAAAGATAATTGAAATGACAATGATCATATGGGCCCTTTTTAGACCTGGGCAGCCGAACTGAGATGAAGCAGCAGGGCTAAGCTTAAATGAGGTTGAGAGTAGAAATTCCCCTTCCCCATGGCTTTAGTTCTGGATATAAAATTGACTCCCCTAGAACCTAAATACTTTCCCTCTCCTCTTTAAGTGATCTTGGAGGTTAAGAATGCAAACTCTCTTGCCTCAGAAAAGATGCATCCTAAAAGAGAGAGCTTTTGGAGTGATAACCAGGCCCTTCATAACATTGACCAGTTTTTCATTGCAGAGCACTGTGCAGAAATGCCATGGAGAGCATAGAAGAAAGAGAAAATGTATTGTTTGCCTGGATAAAACTTATACATAACATTAATAAATGAAAATGAATTAATTTGAAGCTATGTAGTATGAGTCCCTTACTTTCCCAAATCATCTTGAAGTCTCATATGTCTATTATTAGGATTAAATTCAATCCTCCGTGAAGTGTAGCTTAGACTTTGTTCATTGTTGTTCATGAAATGTTTTCCAAATGTGTTGATACTTTGTGCAGAGTGGACAGTATGCTTGACACTTATGTACATGCCCAGCTGTGGCCTCACCCCTAGTGTGTTTTCCCAGGCCCATTTGGGGCTCACGTTCCCTCTCTCACTCCAGAACTCTGCCCCAGAACCCTATTCTCCTAGCCCCAACTCTTGTTCAAGGTTCTGAGCCCATTTTTCAGTATTATAGGAGCATTGCAGATAACCCTGTGAATGGGTGTATCTTTGTGCACTTGACTACTCTATCCTTAAAATAAATTCCTAGGAGTGGGATTGCTGGGCTAAAAGAAATGCTCAGTTTATATTCCAATTGCAATGCTGAAATCCAGATAGTTTCCTTTGACGAAGCTGATTGCTGATTTGATTTTAATTTTTGCTGATCCAGTAGTCCACAAATAGTGTAAGATTTTTGCTTGCAATTCTTTTATTACCAGTAAAACGAACGTCTTCCCCTATGATATTTTACCATCTATATGGGAGGTGGAGGGTGAACTGCCTGTTTTTCTCATTTTCCCATGTTTCTGTTCATCTTTTTGTTATTGATTTTTATAGGGATATTAACCTTTTATCCTTTTTATTATAGATATTTTCCCCACTTTGTTATTTTTCAATTTCTTTTATGATTTTTTAACATCCAGAAGGATTTATTTTTGTTAGTTTGCTTGATGGTGGTGGTGATTACTTTTAGTTAAATCTATCAGAGTTTTTAAAGTTTCCTGTCATGCTTAAAAAGAACTTCCAACCCAAGAATATTTAAATTTTGCCCATATTTTCTTCTAGCACTCTTATGGTTTTATTTTTCACTCTTTAATCTTTGATTATTTAAATTCATGGTGGTATAAGGTATGAGATTTGGAACCAGCTTTAGTTTTCCTCGTTGGTTTTTTAATAATGCATTTTTCCCCACTGATTTGAAAAGCCGTCCTTTGTGAGATACTGAGTTTCCATATACAACAAGATGTATTTCTAAGCTTTCCATTTCAGGGGTTCTTGCCCAGACTGGATAATCATTTGTGGAGGTTTTTGTTGATTGTTGGTTGTGTTTTTAACACAGGTGCCTTTGTTCCACTATTCCATTTATCTACCAATTCCTCTCATACTATCATATATTTATAATGTTCTCTTGCAAGTTCCTCATATATCTTGTTAAATGTATTCCTATTTTATGATTTTTTTTTTTTTCTGTTGTGAATGGGTATATATTCCCACCTCCCCCCTTTTTCTAGCTGATTATTATTGGTACATAGAAAGTTATTTATTTTAGTTTGTTGATTTTGTAGCTGGCATTCTTAATGAACACTTACTGTTTTTGATACTTATTGACTAGATTTGGGGGATTTTCCAGATCTATCTGTCTATCTATCTATCTATATATATCTCGTATATCTTGCAACATATATAAATAATATTTTTGCTGCCCCTTTCCAATATGTATATGTTTCCACATGTCATTGACTGTTTCAGTGGCTTGAACTTTCAAAATAATGCTAAATAATAATAGAGAAGTTGAGCATCCTGGTTTTGTTTATGGTTTTAATGGAATGTTTCTGGTTTGATCTATGATTTGAAAGAGAGCTACTATGTGCATTTGAGAGAAGAGAACATTCCAGGTTCAAGAGTCGCATATTCAGATTACAAAGACAAGAATGAGAAAGTTATGTGTGGAAACAGGTTGTATGAAGCTGAAGTTCTGTCTAGGGGAGTAGCAATGAGCAAAAACAGGCTCCTCTGAGGAAGGTGAGGGTAACTGTACATCATCGGTGATGTAGGAGTAATGTGGAGTGCGGAGCTCTAGCATCAGATGACCTGGACTGAGTCTTAAGCATCAGATCTTCCTCTGTAAAGATGGTGATATTGAACCCATACAGTTGTTATGAGGACTGAATGAAATAATATATGTCAAAAGCACTTAGCCAATGCCTAGCACATAGTAAACACAAAACAAATGTTAAGTAGTAGTAGTAGTAGTATTGTCAGTGTAATAAGTGATTATTGAAAAGGGGGAATTTAAATGATAAAAATGGTGTGTGGGAATGATAATTTCATCAGTTGCATGTAGGATGGGTAAGAGCAGGAAAAGCAAATTAATACATTAAAATGGTTGGGAATCTGTGTGTTCAGCATTCTTTAGTCGATGACTTTGAGGCTGATCCCTGCTCCTGAGGGACAGCCATTTGCCAGGCCATCAGAGGTCCCGTAATAATGCACACAGGGCTACTTGCTTGAGTACCGTTATGGCAGATTTGTGCCCTTCTAACTGCTTTCCATGACCAAATGTGGTTATTAATGTGTGAGAGTAGTTTATCTTGGTGTCTTTATACATCTCGATTTGTAATGTATATATTTAATAATTATAAAAGTGAGCACCCAGTTAGTTGCTTTCTTTAATGTACATTGTCTTCAGATCCTTAACTTAGTGATGATGCAATCATTCTTTTCACATGTGTATATTTTTATGTGTCTCAGGGAAGCTTTGAAATACTTGCTGATTTATGGAGAGTGAAAAGTGAACCAACCTTTCTCAGAACATTTAGAAAAACTCAGACACTTAAAAGCTAAAATCAAACAATATTTGAAATGATTTATACAATTTCAGCAATAACTTTTTTCCACTTAAGCCAAAGTACAGTCTAAACAACTCTTTCACAGAGCTAAGTCCTTCAAATGAAAGCAATGGAGGTCTATAAATCAAATGATAGTTTACATTTATTTCATAACCACTTTTTCTAACTCATTTTCCCTCTTAAAACTTAGTATATCCTCTAAAATGTTGAACCAGTGCTATATTGAATTTAAATTAAAGTGAATAAAGAAATACACAAAAAGATTTTGGAGAATAATATACAGCCACAGCTTAGTTTAGAAAAGCATAGTATTGAAAGAAAGTCGAGTAGTACTAAATGCTGCTGAGCTGGCTTATTTGAAATAAGAGAATTCAGCTGGAAGTTGGTTTGTCTCAGGAGTGAGTGAGTGACAAGCATGGTCACTGTGGTGGAGTAATCTCAAATTAACCTATTGGTACTGATCCTAGGAATCCACCAAACACTTTAATCCTAATTATTTTTAATAACCTCTTATTTTGAAATAGTGTATTCATAAGTTGCAAAAATAGTTCTCATATACCCTTTACCCAGCTTCCCCAGTGATAATATCCTACATGACCATGGTCCATTGTCAAATCCAGGAAACGAACATTGGTACAATACTATTAACTCAGTAATCTGAATTACTTTTACATCCTGTATTTGCTCATTATGATTACTTCTGAAATTTACTGTCTTTTATTTTCCAGGGTCTCAGAATGGTTTTAGTTAAAACTGGTTCATAAGTTGAATCTTACAACCTACAACTGCTTTTGTTCTGTTTAGATGATAATGAGATTTCATGAGCATTGTGAAGACAGGACCAGTAGAAGCTGAATCAGTAGAGATTGGCACATTATTAGAGAGCCTGCATTCTAATTATTACAATGTTAGGAAAACACAAATATTTTAAAGTACTTAATGTAGAGAGCTACAGAGGCTATTTATCTCTTTATAATCTACTACCCTGCTGGGTAAAATCCAGTATATGCTATGAGATCACCCCTCTTAAGCTTTTTTCATCTGCTATTGTATCCTTAGCTTTTCTCTCTACTTATAGTAGCACTGATTTTCTTATCTGTGTCCTTGAACTGTTAACTCATTGACTTTCAAGCATTTTGACCAAACTCATAGTAAGAAATGCATTATATTACAATCTGTTATATAAATATGTTTATGTACGTTTAGGGGTGTATGTGTGTGTGTAAAAATGAAACAGAAGTACCGCAGACTAAAAGTCACCCTAACTATGTGCCGTGTGCTCCAGTGTTTTCCAGTCTCTTTTTTTATTTTTAAATACTGGTCCCAACCTACTGTATTGATTTCAAAACCACTAGTAGATCATGGCCCCACAGTTTGAAAACACCATGTTAACTTACCTTGCCCCATTATTTTGCTTATTCTACCCTTCTTTCCTAAATCAACCATAAAACCTTTTTCAGATAGAGATGTTTTACAACCAGATAATTTAGAAATAAAACTACAACTCCCATTTAATCCCAGCACTCCCATTTCTCTTCATGCGGATTAATTCATTTGACAGACATTGTCTTTTAGGAAAGATGAGTATGTCTGTGTATAAGATGGTGTGAAAATGACAGAATGCAGCACTGAGAGAATTCTCTAGGAGATCAGGACGTGTTTAGTTTTGCCTCATGGAGTCAGAAATGACATTTTATCTGGGCTTAGTCACTTCTCATTCAGATTTTACGCCAGCTTGAGCCAGTGTAGGGAGGAGGGAAAGAGGGACAAGTCAAGTGTGACAGGAGGTGCTTAGAGAATATGTGAGTCTAGGGTTGCTTGACGATAGGGAGCTTGGTGTGGGAGGAGGGACCATTGTCCAGGGTTGAAAACGAGGTGAGGATCGAAAGTAAAGAGTCCTTTATGTCTGCACAGAGGCTTATACATGATCCTGGAGGGAATGGGGAGACCTTTGAGGTTTGAAGTTTGTGAGCAGAGTAGTGACTTGAGCAGATACGAGCTGTAGGGGAAAGTTAAGGTGTCAATACGGAGGATGTGTGGGAGAGTACAGAGACTGAAGGCAGGCAGAAAAGAATCTATCCAAGTAATAGATGAAAACAAATATAAAAATATAGTGAATTTTACCATATACTTAAAAACATCAATTTTTATTTATAAAAATTACCTACTTGATCTTTTTTTTTTTTTTTTTGGTGAGGAAGACTGGCCCTGAGCTAACATCTCTTGCCAATCCTCCTCCTCTTTTTGCTGAGGAAGATTGTCGCTGAGCTAGTATCTGTGCCCATCTTCCCCCATTTTGTGTATGGGACGCCGCCACAGCATGGCTTGATGAACGGTGCATTGGTCCACACCCAGGATTCAAACCTGTGAGCCCCGGGCTGCTGAAGCAGAGTGTGTGAACTTAACCACTATGCCACTAACCAGTAACCACTATGACAGAGGCCGGCCCCTCTACTTGATCATTTTGACAGTATTTTATTCTTTCTGATCTTGGTAATGCATTCGCCAAATGTTTTTTGAAGTATATTTTATCCAGCATTTTAGTTGTTTCATTCAGGAGAGTTGTTCAAAATATCAAATCCATCATGCTACAAAACTGAAGCCCCTCCATCCAATTTCTCCATTCCTTCCTTCAGGTATTCCTTTTATACTTTTGCTTATGTTGTATTCTGGGAGATTACTTTCATTTTTTTCTTCCTACTCTTCCCACTGTTTTTGGTTTGGTTGGTTTTAACTTTTCACAATTATATTTTTATTGCCAGTAGCTGCCACTGCTTCTTTCTTTTCCATAGCATCTTTTTTTTTTTTGTTTTTTTTTTTAACTTTATTTATTTGTTTTTTTCCCCCAAAGCCCCAGTAGGTAGTTGTATGTCATTGTTGCACATCCTTCTAGCTGCTGTATGTGGGACGCGGCCTCAGCACGGCCAGAGAAGCGGTGCGTCGGTACGCGCCCGGGATCCGAACCCGGGCCGCCAGCAGCGGAGCGCACGCACTTAACCGCTAAGCCATGGAGCCGGCCCTTCCATAGCATCTTGATCTTGTTTAATGAGTGCCACTTTTTTGGTCACAGAAAATATATATGCACATAGATCCTGCCCTAAAGGTCTTACCAGCCAGGCAACAGATGATGAGGGTCTAAATCTGGGCATCGTGGGTAGGCATGTAAATAAGGGAAAAAATACAGGAAATATATTGAGGTAAAATTGTCAGGACTTGAGGATTAATTGACAGTAACTGGGGATAAAGAATCAAGAGTCAGTACTGATCCTCACCCTGATAAAGAGCATCTAGGAAAAACCCACAGCTAACATCATACTCTGGTCAAAGACAGAAAGCTTTCCCCTAAGATAGGAATAAGACAACATTGTCTGCCATCACCACTTCTGTTCAATATCATACTAGAAGTTTTAACCAGAGCAATTAGGCAAGAAAAAGAAATAAAAGGCATTCAGATTGGAAAGGAGGAGGTAAAATTATCTCTGTTGCAGATGGTATGATCTTGTATGTAGAAAATCCTAAGGAATCCACAAAAATCTATTAGAGCTAATAGACGGGTTCAGCAAGGTTGCAGGATGTAAGACCAATAACAAAAATCAGTTGTATTTCTATACTCTAGCAATAAACAATCCAAAAATTAAATTAAGAAAACAGTTCTATTTACAATAGCATCAAAAAGAATAAAATACTTAGGAATAAATTTAACAAAAAAGTTTTAACACTTGTACATTGAAAGTGATAAAATATCATTGAAAGAAATTAAAGAAGAGCTAAGTAAATGGAAAGATGTCTCATATTCATGGATTGGAAGACTTATTATTGTTAAGGTAGAAATGCTCCCCAAATTGACCTACAGGTTCAATATAATCACTATGGAAAGCTCAGTTGCCTTTTTTGCAGAAATTGACCAGCTGATCGTAAAATTCATATGGAAATGCAAGGGACCCAGAATAGCCAAAACCATCTTGAAGACGAAGAAAAAAGTTGGAGGGCTCACCCGTCCCAATTTCAAAACCTACTACAAAGCTACAGTAATCAAGACGTGTGGAATTCCGAGAGTGACGTCACCAAAATGGTAATGTAGGAGACCCCAGTCTCCATCCCCCATAAATATCAACAATTAGACAGCTATCCATGGACTAAAACAGCTCTGGGAGAGCCCTGGAGTCCACTTAAGAAACTTGAGCAACACAGTGAAACAAAAAACCTGAGAATAACCATGCAAGAAGAGAAGGAAGGCAGCTTCATTTTGCCTGCATCATACCATCCCCCAAGCTGACATTGCTCAGTGCCAAGAGGGAACTTCCCAGCTAGAGAGAATTTACCTCACCAGGAAAGGAAAAGCAGGCTGAGCTACCAGCTTACTTAGCCTTTCAGGCACTGCACAAAGGTCTCACTTCAGTTTCACCCCCCACCTAGACTGGCAAAGCTAAGATGTATAGAGATGGCTAGGAACAAGGAAGAAAAGCAGGGACTACCAAGAGCAACCATGTAGCAGGAGTGATCACAGATCACAGTCACCTGCTCTGCAGACAAACCCAGCACGTTGTGCCACAGAAGAAACTAGTGGCTAGCACAGCCACAGATCCCCTGCAGATTTAACTAGTGTTAGCCCCACAGGTGTACATGTTTGCTGACACCAACCTCCTGAGTCCCTCCTGCTCTTTCCCCATCCGCTCCCCTCCCGGGCTGGAGCCCGGGAACTGCACCAGCTCAGGCCCTCTGTGGCTATGTCAGTGCAACAAGCCAACCTAGATCCGTGTGGCTGACCTTCATTGCCATGCACACACTCAGGGCTAGCCCCTTCAGCTGTGCACTTGCACACCACCGGCCTGACACCCATCACCAGCCTCTGCTATGTGCGCAGGCCCAGGGGAAGACTGCGTAAACATGGGAGAGCACACCAATAGCCAGGGCCCCTAAAGCTGCTTGCGGGCCCAGATCAGGCCCTGTCTTCTGTCACTGGCCTGCACCACTGCGCTCACCTGCAGCTAGCCCCTCTAGTGGCAACATAATAAAAGCCATATATGACAAGCCCACGGCTAACATCATACTCAATGGTGAAAAACTGAAAGCTTTTCCTCTGAAATCAGGAATAAGACAAGGATGACTACTCTTGCCACTTTTATTCAACATAGTACTGGAAGTCCTAGTCAGAGCAATTAGAGAAGAAAAAGTAATAAAACGCATCCACGTTGGAAAAGAAGAAGTAAAACTGTCTATACTTACAGATGACATGGTTATTATATATAGAAAACCCGAAAGTACAAAAAAACTGTTAGAACTAATTGACAAATTCAGTAAAGTTGCAGGATACAAAATCAATATACAAAAATTATTTGCATTTCTGTACACTAATAATGACCTATCAGAAAGAGAAATTAACACAATCTCAGGGCCGGCGCCATGGCTTAGCGGTTGAGTGCGCGCGCTCTGCTGCTGGCGGCCCGGGTTCGGATCCTGGGCGCGCACCGATGCACCGCTTCTCCGGCCATGCTGAGGCCGTGTCCCACATACAGCTGCTGGAAGGGTGTGCAACTGTGACGTACAGCTGTCTACTGGGGCTTTGGGGGAAAAAATAAATAAATAAATAAAATTATTTAAAAAAAAAAAAGAACACAATCTCATTTATAATTGCATCAAATAGAATAAAATACCTAGGAATAGATTGAACCAAAGAGGTAAAAGATCTGTACGCTAAAAACTACAAGACCTTGATGAAAGAAATTGAAGACAACACAAGCAAATAGAAAAATATCCTGTGTTCATGGATTGGAAGAATTAATATTGTTAAAATGTCCATACTACCCAAAGCCATGTATAGATTCAGTGCAATCCCTATTAAAATTCCAATGGCCCTGATAGTCAAGACAATCCTGGGAAGGAAGAACAAAGCTGGAGGCATCACACTTTCTGATTTCAAGCTATGCTGCAAAGCTGTAGTAATTAAAACAGTATGGTACTGGCATAAAAACAGACACATAGACCAATGTGAGCCGAGAAATAAACCTCTGCATATGCGGTCAACTAATATTTGACAAGGGAGCCAAGGATACTCAATGGAGAAAGGATAGTCTCTTCAATAAGTGGTGTTGGAAAACTGGATAACCACATGCAGAAGAATGAAATTGGACCCCTATCTTACAACAGTCACAGAAATTGACTTGAAATGGATTAAAGACTTAAACGTAAGACCTGAAACCGTAAAACTCCTGGAAGAAAACAAAGGGAAAAAGCTCCTTGACATTGGTCTTGGCAGTAATTTTTTGGATTTGACACCAAAAGCAAAAATTAATGAGTGAGACTGTATCAAACTAAAAAGCCTCTGCACAGCAAAAGAGAGACAGTCAACAAAATGAAAAGGCAGCCTGCAGAATGGGAGACTATATTTGCAAATCATATTGATAATAGATTAATATCCAAAATACATAAAGAACTCCTGTAAAAAACCAAACAATCCAATTAAAAAATGGACAAAGGATTTGAATACACATTTTCCCAAAGAAGACATATAAATGGCCGAGGACATTCAGAGGTGCTTGACATCACTAGTTGTCAGGGAAATGCAAATCAAAACCACAATGAGATCACCTCACACCTGTTAGAATGGCCATCATCCAAAACACAAGAGAAAACAAGTGTTGCTAAGGATGTGGAGCAAAGGGAACCCTTGTGGTTACTAGGAATGTAACTTGGTACAGCCACTATGGAAAACAGTTTGGAGGTTCCTCAAAAAGTTAAAAATAGAAATACCGTATGATCCAGCAATCCCGCTTCTGGGTATATATCCAAAGGAAATGAAAACAGGATCTTGAATAGATACTTATACTCCCATATTCATTGCATTGTTATCCACCATAACCAAGATGTGGAAACAACCTAAGTGTCTGTCAATGGATGAATAGCTAAAGAAAATGTAGTCTATATATAATGGAATATTATTCAGCCATGAGGAAGAAGGAAATCCTGCTGTTTGTGACAATTTGAATGAACCTTGAGGTCATTGTGCTAAGGAAAATAAGTCAGGCAGAAAAAGAGAAATACTAAATGATATCACTTATATGTGGAATCCAAAATAGCCCAACTCATAGAAACAGAGAGTAGAATGGTGATTATCTGGGGCAGGGGATGTGGGAGAAATGAGGAGATGTTCGTCAAAGGGTTGGTCATCTTCCGGTTACAAGATGAATAAGTTCTGGGGATCTATTTCACAACATGGTTATAGTTCATAATACTATATTATATAGTTATAGTTAATAATACTGTATTATATACTTGAAAGTTGCTAAGAGAATGGATCTTAAATGTTCTTAACACCAAAAAGAAATGGTAATCATGTGACTTGATGGAGGAATTAGCTAACACTATAGTGGTAATCATTTTGCAATATATGTGTATCAAATCAACACATTGTATACACCTTAAACTTATACAATGTTATATATCAATTATAGCTCAATAAAGCTGGGGGAAAAAAGACTGTGGTACTGAAATAAGGATACATACAGCAAATTGGAATACAATTGAGATCCCAGACATAAACCCATATATTTATGGTCAACCGATTTTTGACAAGGGTGCCAAGACAACTCAATGAGGAAAAAATTGTTTTTCAAAGAATGGTGGTGGGACAACTGGATATCCACATGCAAATGAATGAAGTTGGACCCCTACCTAACGTCAATTACAAAAATTAACTCAAAATATATCAAAGACCTAAATTTAAGAGCTAAAACTGGAAAATTCTTAGGAGGAAACATAAGCATAAATATTTGCGACCTTGGATAAAGCAGTGGTTTCTTAGATTTGACACCTAAACCACAAGCAACCGAAGAAACAAAAGATAATTTGGACTCATCAAAATTTTACAATTTGTACTCAAAGGACACTATCAGGAAAGTGAAATGACAACTCACAGAATGAGAGACTAGATGTCTCATGAGTGTTTAATTTCCAGAATACATAAAGAACTCCTACAACTCCACAATAAAAAAAACAAACAACCTAAATTAAAAATGGGCAAAGGGTTTCAATAGAATTTCTCTAAAGAAGGTACACAAATGAGCAATTATCACAGGAAGAGATGCTCAACATCATTAGTCCTTAGGGAAATGCAAATCAAAAGTGCAATGAGATATACTACTTTACTCCCACTGGGATGGATATAATAAAAACAGACAATAATAAGTGTTAGCAAAGATGTAGAGAAATTGGAACCTTTGTACACTTCTGATGGGGATAAAAATGATGCAGCAGCTTTGGAAAGCAGTTTGGCAGTTCCTTGAAAAGTTACACAGTTACTATATGACCCAGCAATTCCACTTCTAGGTATATACTCAATAGAACTGAAAACATACATCCACCCCCAAATTTGTACAGGAATGTTAACAGCAGTATTATTCATAATAGCCAAAAAGTGGCAACAACTCAAATGTCCTTCAGTCAACATTTGGATGAATGGATAAACAAATGTTGTATATCCATACAATGGAATGTTATTTAGCCATAAAAAGGAATGACAGGCTGACACATGCTGCAACATGACTCTTGAAAACATTGTGCTAAATGAAAGAAGCCAAACACAAAAGGCCACCTATGTATGATTCTGTTTATGTGAAATGTCCAGAATAGGCAAATCCATAGAGACATAAAGTAGGTTAGTGGTTGTCAGGGACTCAGGCAAAGGAGGGAATGCAGAGTGACTGCTAATGGGTAAGGGGTTTCTTTTGGGGATGATGGAAATGTTCTGAAATTAGTGATGATGGTTGCACAACTTTGAGAATATACTAAAAATCATTTAATTGTACACTTTAAAAGAGTGGATTTTATGATGTGTGAATTTTATCTGAATTTTTTTGAAAAGAGTGAATGCTGACATAATGCCTTGAAGCAGAAAATGGCTGTGATGAGTCACAGTTGATAGGCTCTGCTCCTTCCCGTGAAGAAGGAGACTGAATTGCTGTACAGGTTAGGAATCAGCTTACCTCAAAAGGGTGTTCTGGCTATTGTTATGTGGAATAAGATTTAATTTAGTAACCCAGCCATTTAGAAGGAAATATAAGGCCCTCAGTTCATTTCAGCCTTAAGCCATCACTCACGGCTGACCCTTTTGAAGATTACACCTTGAACTTTCAGATTTAGGAGGTAAGAGAAGAAAACCAATATATAGCTCCTATTATTATAACATCGTAAAATAATACTAGATGATACTATTTTTATTTGAAGAGTTATAATAATACTTAGGTGCTGCTTTTAATATAGTGACTACAAATTTTAGCTAACGGTGTTGATTATTTTTATCTAATACTTCTTTTTGAATTGCAGTAATATGTGCTGTTTGGCATGACCCAGGTTTTCCATATGTTTCAACCATAACTATAGCAGTTTCTTTTTTGTAAGAAATTGCTAAAAGCTGTTACATCAGGAATTTTGGAAATTCTTCTGATGAGATGCCCAGGGGGATTGACGACATGTTGATAGAAAGCAGGCAACCCTAGTAATTTCAGTGGATCAGTCACGTATTTTATTTCTGTCAGTTACTCTGTACAAAACACAGGTAATAACACGACCCACAGATGACAGTATCGCAAGCCCTGGGCTACACTTCAGTATATGCTGCTACTTAATAAACTTCTGGAATGCCTTCACGGTATTACATAGGGAGTCGGGGAGGTGGTTATTATGTGTTCCTGCAGGTGAAAGTGTTTTTTACCATCTTTATTAACTCCATTTCATCTTGGCAGGAGCATAACCCTTAGTAAGACACATTTCCTAATTGCAGTGTCTAACTTTTGTACATCTTAGGCAACATAAATGAAAGTTAATAGGATATACTTTTTAATATGATCTTGAGGAATCTTGCACCATGTGAATTAGAAAATAAGTTTGGAAAATAGCAGTTATTTAAACCAAGGAAGTTGAGTAAATATCATTTAAAGTTATTAGGTAAGGATTAATGTGTTAAAGAGCCAGTTAAATGGAGATGTTACTGTGCAGACACCAGATTTCACGAATTCCAGGGATGGGATAATAGGACTGTTAGAGAATAATCTGCGTGTGTCGCACATTCTTCAGAATTACCTTTATACTTTGGTCTCATCCTATGAGAAGTAAATAAAAGTTAGTAACAATTTTATTTTAATTTTGTTTTGTCACTTCAGAAATTCAGACATGTGTGTATAGTCAGTAAATTAGTTATTCTTACCCATTTGTTGATATCTTTATAATTTTAGTGATTAATGAAACTAGTTAATTATAGAAAGAGAATTTCGACTTACAGATGTTAATTGTGTCTAAATTACAGTAATTTTATTCAAAATTTTTCTACTCTTCTTATCTTTCTGTGAATATTTATTGAGGACACTGCTGGGCACAAGATACAAAGAGGTACACAGTATCCTGCTTGCAAAAGGTTATATTAGTAGCTGACAAACTGAGCCATCCCTCAGGGCCAGCACAGTGCAAACTTTTCTCTTACTGTCTCTCATTTAACCCACATCCCAGTCCTATGAGGTGGGCGTTATCACCATCACAAGCTCAAGATGAGGATTTAGGGAGGTCATGGGATCTGGTGACGGTCGTACAGCTGATCAGCGCAGAGCCCAGATTCACGTGACGCTTGCCATGTTGCAGTCATATCCAGGTGACCCTTTATTTAGTGACTGTCCCTCCAGTAGACTGTGTGGCCATGAGGGCAGTGTCCGTGAATGCTCCCTCTGTAGCAGTGTCCGGTATACCGCGGGTAGTCAATGAATTTTGGAAAGATGGCTGAATTTTGAGCCTGTATGTTTAACCATTGTGTGTCTTGCCCCTGGGTGAGGAGGAAAGAATGTGTGCGTCTGTAAGTAGCAGTGTAGCCCCTTGCTGCTGGTGCAGATGTCAAGGGCTCTAGGAGTTCAGGGAAGGAAGAACGGCCTCTTCGGTTTTCTCTATGAAGACTTTAAGGGCACCATAAAAACTCACTTGTAACTGGGATTGTATTTTGAAAATATTAAACAAGTGTGTTTTCATCTCCCATCTCCCTAAGTCATTTTCCCCTCTGCCATTCCACTATGATAATCCCAGGTGTTGACCAATTAGATTAATGGGGAGAGGGGCAGGGGCCGTCGCTTTGGTGGGGCAAAGCGGCCCTGAGCCGAGGACTCTAGTGCAACGTCAGGGAGGTCCACGCCCCCCCCCAGAGGGCAGCAAGGTGAGGCTGAGGTGCAGGCAGAGGAACCAGGCCCTGACCAAGCAAGAGGACATGGAGTGGGAGCTCACCAGCACAGCCTTCCATGATGGGGATAGGGTGGGCGAGGACCCAGGGGATGAGCAGGCCCTACTGCCATGAGGATGGAGGCGGAGTGCGGGGGGACCCAGCAGCTGGGGAGCAAGAGAGCAGCAGGAAAACTGAAGGTGAGGACCCCAGTGTCAGTCTCCTGGCTGTGCCCACCATCAGCACTGAGGCAGTGCCCTTTTTCTTCGTCAGAGAAGGCCTCGTTGGAAAAGTATGATTTGAACAGAAACTGAGGAAAGTGGGGGAGTGAGCCATACAGAGACCTCAGGTGGGAGAGTATCTGAGGCAGAGAGAACAGCAAGGGCAGGGCTTGCAGGAGCAGGAGCTTACCTCTTGTGTCTTCTGACCAGCAAAAGAGCAGAGTGAGGAGGAGAGAGTGATCGGAGGTGACGTCTTAACAGGTAGGGGCTCCAAGAAGAAAAGCCAGGGTTCTCTGCCTGGTGGGTGCACAAACTTGAATCAGATTGTTTGTTTCTCTTTCCCCTTTTTGCATTGCATCTTTATCTCACAGGACAGGGCTCCTGTCTGCCTGCCCCAAGGTGCGTTGGAGATGTTGGTTATAAATCTATATAGGCCAGGCCCCTGCAGGAATGAAGTAAGAGTTGAGGAAGCCTCTGCCCACACAGCCAGATTATATCCCTTCTCCACCGTTTGCTTCCCTTGCACATCTCTGTGGAGTCCATGGGTCATGCACCTGCTCTTGGATTTGTTTTCCCCACTGAGAAGTTACTGTCTGCTCTGCATTACTTTTTATGCATGAGCAGAAAATCCCATCATCTACAAAGGACAGTCAGGTCTTTTCTGTGTTTACTCTCCCGGTTTTTGTCTTATTCTGTGCAGACACCCGCCTTCTTTGTTGAAGGAGTTAATTGAGTTGAGTTGAGTTAATCAACACATCCATCACTTCCCTTATTTACCCTTTTTTTATGAGAACATTTAAGTTCTACTCTCTTAGTCAATTTCAGTCATACAATACAGTGTTATCAACTATAGTCACTATGTTACACATTAGATCCTCAGACCATATTCATATTATGACTGCAAGTTTGTACACTCTTACCACCCTTTTTCCCCCAGACCCTGACAACCACTTTTCCACTCTGTTTCTATGCCTTCGACTTTTCTTTTTTTAGATTCCACATATAAGTGAGATCATACAGTATTTGTCTTTCTCTGGCTTATTTCACTTAGCATAATGCCATCTGGGTTCATCCATGTTGTCAAAAATGACAGGATTTCGTTATTTTTTATGGCTGAATAATATTCCATTGTATGTATATATCACATTTCCTTTATCCATTCATCCACTGATGGACACTTAGGTTGTTTCCAGGTCTTGGCCATTGTGGATAATGCTGCGGTCAACTGGGGTGGGGTTGCAGAGATGTTTTTGAGAGAGTGTTTTTGTTTCCTTCAGATAAATACCCATAAGTGGGATTGCTAGATCATATGGTAGTTCTATTTTGAATTTTTTGAGGAATCTCCATACTGTTTTTCATAATGACTGTACCAAGTTACATTCCCACCAACACTGTACAAGGGTTCCCTTTTTTCCACATCCTCGCCAGCATTTTTATCTTGAGTCTTTTTTTTTTTTTTTAAAGATTTTATTTATTTATTTTTTCCCCCCAAAGCCCAGTAGATAGTTGTATGTCATAGCTGCACATTCTTCTAGTTGCTGTATGTGGGACGCGGCCTCAGCATGACCAGAGAAGCGGTGTGTCGGTGCGCAGCCGGGATCCGAACCCGGGCCGCCAGCAGCAGAGCGCACGCACTTAACCACTAAGCCACGGGGCCGGCCCTATCTTGAGTCTTTTTGATGGTAGCCATTCTAACAAGTGTAAGATGATATCTCATTGTGGTTTTGATTTGCATTTCCCTGATGATTAGTAATGTTGAGCATCTTTTCATATAGCTGTTGGCCATCTGTATGTCTCCTTTGGAAATATGTCTGTTCAGATCCTGTGCCCAGTTTTAACCAGATTTTTTTTCTATTGAGTTGTATGAGTTTTTTATATATTTTGGATATTAACTCCTTATCAGATACATGATTTGCAAATATTTTCTCCTATTCAGTAGGTTGCTTTTTCATTTTGTTGATGGTTTCCTTTGCTGTGCAGAAGCTTTTTAGTTTGATGTAGTCTCGCTTTATTTTTGCTTTTGTTGCCTTTGCTTTTGGTGTCAAATTAAAAAAATCATTGCCAAAAATCAACGTCAAGGACCTTTTTCCCTGTTTTCTTCTAAGAGTTTTATGGTTTCAGGTCTTATGTTCAAGTCTTTAATCCGTTCTGAGTTAGTTTTTGTGTATGGGTCAAGATAGAGGTTCAGTTTCATTCTTTTGCATGTGACTGTCCAGTTTTCCCAACACCGTTTATTGAAGAAGAGACTGTCCTTTCCCCACTGTATATTCTTGGCTCCTTTGTCATAAATTAATTGACCATATATGTGTGGGTTTATTTCTGGGCTCTCTAGTCTGTTCATTGATGTGTGTTTATTTTTATGCCAATTCCATACTGTTTTGATTATTATATCTTTGTAATATAGTTTGAAATCAGGGAGTATAATGCCTCCAGCTTTTTCTTCTTTCTCAAGATTGCTTTGGCTAGTCAGGATCTTTTGTGGTTACATACAAATTTTAGGATTTTTTTTTTTTTTATTTCTGTGAAAAATGCCATTGGAATTTTGATAGGGATTGCATTGAATCTGTAGAATGCTTTAGGTAGTATGGACATTTTACAATATTAATTCTTCCAGTCCATGAGCATGGAATATCTTTGCATTTATTTGTGTCTTCTTCAGTTTCTTTCATTAGTGTCTTATAGTTTTCAGTATACAGATCTTTCACCTTCTTAGTTAAATTTATCCCTAGGTATTTTATTCTTTTTGATGCCATTGTAAATGGGATTGTTTTCTTAATTTTTCTGATAGTTCATTATTAGTATATGGAAACACAACTGATTTCTATATTTTGATTTTGTATCCTGCAACTTTACTCAATTCATTGATTAGTTCTAACCGTTTTTTGGTGGTGTCTTTAGGGTTTTCTGTGTATAGTGTCAGGTCATCTGCAAATAGAGACAGTTTTACTTTTTCCTTTCTGATTTAGATTCCTTTTTGTTTCTTGCCTAATTGCTCTGGCTAGGACTTTCAGTACTATGTTTTTCACTGTTGAGTGTGATACTAGCTATGGGCTTGTCATATATGGCCTTTATTTTTTTGCAGTACATTCCCTCTACACCCAGTTTGTTGAGAGTTTTTATCATTAAAGGATGTTGAATTTTGTCAAATGCTTTATTTGCATCTATTGAGATGATCATATGATTTTTATCCTTCATTTTGTTAATGTGGTGTATCACATTGATTGATTTGTGGATCTTGAACTATCTTTGCATCCCTGGAATAAATCCCATTTGATTATTTTGTATGATCTTTTTAAGGCATTGTTGAATTTGGTTTGGTAATATTTTGTTGAGGATTTTTGCATCTGTGTTAATCAGGGATGTTGGCCTGTAATTTTCTTTTCTCATACTGGCCTTGTCTGGCTCTGGTATCAGGGTAACACTGGCCCCATAAAATGAGTTTGGAAGTGTTCACTTCTCTTCTGTTTTTTGGAAGAGTTACAGAAAGATTGGTATTAATTCTTCTTTAAATGTTTGATAGAATTCACCAGTGAAGCCTGGACTTTTGTTTGTTCAGAAGTTTTTGATTCCTGATTCAATCTCCTAACTAGTAATTGGTCTGTTCATATTTTCTATTTCCTCATGATTCAATCTCGATAAGTTGTATGTTGGTAAGAATTGATCCATTTCTTCTAGGTTGTTGAATTTGTTGGCATATAATTTTCATAGTAGTCTCCTATGATCCTTTGTATTTCTGTGGTATCAGTTGTAATGTCTCCTCTTTCATTTCTAATTTTATTTATTTGATTTCTCTCTTTTTTTCTTAGTGAATCTAACTAAAGTTTTGTCTATTTTGTTTATCTTTTCAAAAAACCAGCTTAGTTTGATTGATCTTTCCTATTGTGTTTTTTAGTCTCTATTTCATTTATTTCTGCTCTGATCTTTGTTATTTCCTTCCTCCTGCTAACTTCAGGCTTAGTTTGTTCTTTTTCTAGTTCCTTGAAGTATTAAATTAGGTTGTTTATTTGAGATCTTTCTTTTTTCTTAACATAGGCATTTGTTGCTATAAACGTCCCTCTTAGAACTACTTTTGCTACATCCCGTAAGTTTTGGTATATTGTTTTCATTTTCATTGGTCTCAAAATATTTTTTGATTTTGCCTTTTGATTTCTTTTTTCACCCATTGGTTTTTCAGGAACATGTTGTTTAATTTCCACATATTTGTAAATTTTTTAGTTTTCTTCTTGTTATCGATTTCTAGTTTCCTACCGTTATGGTCAGAAAAAATGCTTGATATGATTTTGGTCTTCTTAAATTTTTTAAGATTTGTTTTGTGGCCTGATTTATGATCTGTCCTGGAGAATATTCTATGTGTACTTAAAAGAAATGTATATTCTGCTACTGTTGGATGGAATGTTCTGTATGTCTGTTAGGTCCATCTGGTCTAACATGTACTTTAAGTCCAATGTTTCCTTATTATTTTCTGTCTGGATCATCTATCCATTGTTGAAAGTGGAGTATTGAAGTCCCCTATTATTATTGTATGGTAGTCTATTTCTCCCTTCTGATCTGTTAGTATTTGTTTAATATATTTAGGTGCTCTGATGTTGGGTGCCTATACTTGTTATATCTTCTTGATGAATTGACTCCTTTATTATTTTTTGATGACCTTCTTTGCCTCTTGTTACCGTTTTTGGCCTAAAGATTATTTTGTCTGATATAAGTATAGGTACACCTGTTCTCCTGTTTTCCATTTGTGTGGAATTTTTTTTTCCGTACCTTCACTTTGAGCCTTTATGTGTTCTTAAAGCTGAAGTGAGTCTTTTGTAGTCAGCATATGGTTGGGTCTTGTTTTTTAATCCATCCAGCCACTTTGTGTCTTTTGGTTGGAGAAGTCAATCTATTTACATTTAGAGTGATTACTGATAGGTATGGACTCACTGTTGCCATTTTATCCATTGTTTTCTGGATGTTTCAGTATCCCTCTTCCTTTGGCAAATGTATTAACACAAGAGCTGCCTGATTGTGTCTTGTTCCTGCAGGGCCCCCCTTGCTCTCCTGGGCTGGCCTTCCGTCCACAGAAGTCCTCATTTTCTGTGGAAGTCCTTATTACTTGACCATGGTTCCTTTAGAATGAAGAATCTGCCTTTTTCTCTTGAGACGTTACAGGCAAGGAGGAAAGCAATATTAAGGAGCTTTGATTACAAAGAAAACAGCCAGCGTGTCTTGGTTCCGGTTCTGTGCTTGTTGCTTTTCATTTATTATCTCATTTAATTAGATTAATATTACTTTCCATGTTTCATCTAATAACTGCATTTCCATTTGAATCAATTATATCTTTGCTCTGCTAATGGATTAACTTTTGATAGGCACATTCTGGTATCTCCAGAGGTGTTTTGTTTCGTTTTGTTTTACGAAGCTTTTTTTGCAATATGCATATATAAATAGAATTGACAGTTGAGATTGGCATACTAAAGAGACGTATTCCTAGTTAATATTTTGTGCATCATTAATGGTATGCTTGATGTGTTACTATTAATTGCCTAAAGAGATTTGGTCAGGTGGTTAGGAATGATTTTTTTCTTATAAGACCAAGTCCAGTCTCCTTAAAATAAGCCATGATTCTACCATTAGCATAGAAAATGTTTTCTAGTTGTCATTAGGATCTTAATAAAATTCTCACATTGGCACTTTTGGAAATTATTCATAATTGTATGGTAATGTGGCAAAGGATTTGTGCCTGCTACAAATTTTTACATATAGGAGAGCAGTGTTAACATTTTAGTTTATTCTTATATTTAGGACTAGTATTATTATACTTAAGCCAGCTTCTTGCAGGCTGTCAGCTCTGGGCCACCCACAGGTCCCAGAGGCCTCCCTCAGGTCCAGCAGTGTTAACATTTTAACTTATTCTTATTGTAATACTTATTATCACTTACATAAGGACTTTCCTTTTTAGCTGTAAAAATAGCATATAGTGTTGTTGATATGTGTTGAAGCTGATATGATAGAAATTAAGTTACAAGTTATAGGAGTCAAATATAAACACATAGGTAAGGCATGAGAATCTGTTTTGTGGTCAGGAATTTGAAAACAAGCTGGTTATAATTTTCACATTTGTAGAAAGCAATAGGTCACATAATTAGATACTTTATGATGTACAGTACAGAGTAACAAGAACGCATGGGCTTTGAATTTAGAAAGACACCTGCGTTTGAGTCCTGTCTCCCACAACTGTGACCTGTGATTGTCAGTTGGAGTAGAGGCTAAGTTGCTGCGACAGAGATCCCCAAAACACAATTATTGAAATAAGACGAAGTTCATTTCCTCTTTCCTAACAAGGCAGAGGTGAGCAGGGAGGGCTGTTGGGCTGGTGGCTCCTTAATATATGGCTTTTATCTGTGAGTCCAAGGTGGGGGTTCCAGTTTCCACTTTTTCAAGGGTAGCAGGAAGGAGCAAACAGGACGAAGAGGGCAAACAGCTTTTTTTGAAGGACCTGGTTGTATACATTATTTCCGTTCACATCTGCTTGCAAGAATGGGTCCGGTCCAGTTGTATAGCCACCCTGAGCCTCAAGGAAGCCTGAGATGTAGTCTCTGCCACAGTGGCAGCAAGTCTTGCTCAAACTTTGTAGGGGAAGGATGCAATTCTGTTTCTAAAAGGAAGAGGGAAATGAGGACGGGATACTTATCAATCTCTGGCAGTAGCCTTGACCAAATTACTCTTTTTGAGTCTATTGTAAAATATAAGCTGTTAAAATATTTATAAAAAAATAAATATTTTGGGCCGGCCCCGTGGCTTGGCGGTTAAGTGCGCGCACTGTGCTGCCGGCGGCCCGGGTTCGGATCCCGGGTGCGCACCAACGCACCGCTCCTCTGGCCATGCTGGGGCCGCGTCCCGCATACGGCAACTGGAAGGATGTGCAGCTATGACAGACAACTATCTGCTGGGGCTTTGGGGGAAAAATAAATAAATAAAAAATCTTTAAAAAAATAAATAAATAAATAAATATTTATAAAACTACCTTCCTCAGAAGATTTTTATGAAGACATAGGATATACATTTAATAAATATAGATGTCCCTTCCATATTTTCGGGGATTTATTTCTCTTAATAGTATTTCTGAACAAAACTCTCATTTTTTGGAATAGGTAATGGTATTAATTTTCTGTTGCGGTGCAACAAATTACCACAAACTTAGTGGCTTAAACTAACACCCATCTCGCAGTTTCTGTGGGTCAGGAGGCAGAGCACAGCTTAGCTGCATCCTGTGCCTGGGGTTTCACAGGGCTGCGGTCAGGGTGTTAGCTGGGCCACAGTCTCATCTGGGGGCTTAACTGCTTCACCCAGGTTGTTGGCAGAATTCATATCTTTGCAGCTATAGGACTGAGGGCCCCAGCTCTTGCTGGCTGTCAGCTATAGGACACCCCTAGGTTCCAGAGGCACCCGCAGGTTCTAGAGCCAGTCCCTAGGTCCCAGAGGCCACCCCAGGTCTTAAATCTCCCCACCCAGATCCTAGAGGGTGCTCCCAGGTCCCCACCAGGTAGGCTTTCCCAACACGGTGACCGATTTCCTCAGGATCCCAAGGAGGGTTTCTAGAGTGAGTCTGCTAGCCAGACAGAGATGTTATATATAACATAACTAATCATGGGGTGCCATCTCATCATGTTTGCCATATTCTGTTGGTTAGAAGCAAGGCACAGGTCCTGCTCACACTCAAGGGGAAGAGATTTCACAAAGGCATGAACAGAAGGACGGGGGATCATGGGGGCCACCTGAGAGTGTGTCCACCATAACAGTTGTGTTTCATTTAAAATCACTTTATATTCCAAATTAAGAATTCCTGTTTGTTTGGTACTCTTGTTTCATGGATTTTGGTAAAATGTCAATAGGTACTTTTTATCAAATTAGAAATACTAGTTTATATTAATTCATGGATAATATATATAAACACACATTAAGAGAGAGAAAATATGAACATGAGAAGGCAGACAGGAGAATATCTCCTTCTGCTCTCCATTGTGGTAAATAGTTAAACACTTTTGGATGCCAGTGATTTGGTATCATAATAGATATTCCAAAAACCAACAATATTGTTTGCAAAGAATGTGAAAAGTCAAAATAGTCTGTCCACAAAGACTAGCTCAGGCATTTGCTTCTTTCTGTCTTGCTGTCGTTTAGTTATTCTAATTACAACAGATAGACTTTGAACATTAGGCCTTTATGAGCTTGTACGGTATTGCCAGACCACTTTGAGTCTATGAGCTTGAAAGAGATTGAATCACACACTAGGAAGCACTACACAGATTCTCTACATAGTCCAGACCTGGAGACTGGTGCCAAAATTAGCCTCAAAAGTCTTAAATCATTTATCAAATAATGTAGTCAAAGAATTCTTTTAAAAAAAAACTATTATTAATAGCCTGAAATCCAAAATTTGGTTTTAGCATTATAATATCCTCTTGTTTGTGATTCGGATATCATTCCTGGCCTCCTCATCTCAGTCAAAAGTCTAATATGTCAGTAACGTTGAGCATCACTGTGAAAGAATCCTAGAGTGTCCGTCCATCCGTCCGTCTGTCCATCCATCCATCCATCCATCCAACAGATAACTGTTGGATTCCTCTTGTGCTCCAGGTACTGTGCTGAGTCTAGACATGGACACAGCATTGCAATCCTTGCTCTTAAGGAAATTTCAGTTCAGTATGACACACACTAAGGAAGCAATGGGTGTCATTTCTGTTCTCGTGCAGTTTTATAATGTTCCAGTAATAAGATTGTTTTAAAATAAATTTTAGTTAAATGCATTTATATACATATAACTAGAAATGAAGAAATGATGTGCTATTTGAGAGTGTAATTGAGAGATGATTAGTTCAGTCATTCAACATTTAACATACAGTTAATGAGTGCTTACTCTGCACTAGTCCCTCTTCTAGGTTCGAAATGGAAAATAGTGTCAACTTAGAAAAAATAAAAGGAGAGCATTATTTGGGGTCTTAGAATTACAATTCAGAGAACACAGGTTCCAGGATAACTTCTGAGCAAATGACTTGCAGGTCAGCAAGGTCAGCACAGTTTCATATTTTTAATAAGATGGAGTCCAGAGTAAAAGTGGAGTCGCTGTCATCAACTCCTTTCACATAAGTAACTGACTACTCTGCTGCCTTTCCATTTCTGGCCCTGTCTCTGATTTGGATGGAGGAAGATCATGGGCTTAGGACAGGACTAGTAGTAGTAGTAAATAAGAATCCTCAAAGGGTTCCGTTCCCTGAGGTCTAAAGCAAGTTACAGTATCCGCGGCGTTCCTTACCATGCTGCTTGGTCTGCTCCACGTTTTTGTCTTCCATATGAGATCACTGAGGTGATCTAACTCAAGAAGAGTTGTTATTAGCCGTGCCTGGGGATAGTGTTAGTCTCAGAAGGTCTCCAGCTCCCGTCAGAACACAAGAGAAATTGCAGAGGGGATGGAGGCTCTGTTTTTAAGATCAGGTCCGCACAGTACACTTGGAAGGAAGGGCGAGAACTTTTGTCCATCTGACAAATGTCCCTTAGGAAGAAGAAAACTTCGGTTTAAAAGGAAGAGGATAGCATACTTCCAGAGCTTAAAATGAAATGCTGTCTTTTATTTTTCCTGATGAATGAGTGAAATGGTAACAAGGACTTAATATTAGGTTGAATTAGCAGGAATTTGGCTGTTTGTGGTCAAGCAGCAGTGGAATTGTAGGTCTTAGTCTGCCATAAACTTACAAACCGCTGATGAAAGGTGTCAGGTGGGTATAATTTATTAGCACATCTTGAGGTATGGAAAGGGTGTAGTACCGAACTCAAACTGGTGATTAAAGAACAAGACACAACGAGGTGTGTGTTGTACCAGAATAGCTATATCCAAGTGGGGTGTTGGTGTAAGGCAGATGCTGTGGCAGTTCAGGAAGCTGCATTGCACAAATCCTGATGTCTCTGTCTACACTTCTGAAAGGTCTTATTTTTATTGCTTTGTTTATGTGAGAACTCAGTTACAACTCGATGAAACTAAGGAACTTACAAATTTCTTAGCTCAAATCAACTGTCACTATTGAAGTAAGCCTGCTTTCAAGACGAAACAAAACTGTATTCAGCTCGAACCTAAACAAAATTAAGCTCTGCTCTGTACTGCAAAGGCTGCCAAACTAGTCCTGGCAGATCACCAAGAGGAAGAAGTTTCAAAGACAGAGCCCCTGAACCGTGTGCTACCAGTCTCGGGGCTTCTGCCCTGAGAGAGGCTTACCTCATCAGTAGCATGAGAGCCAGTAGGGGTGGAGTATCAAATCAAAGCAGCAGGCCATATTCTATTACAAAATATACCATCACATCCCAAAGGCTTTATATGAGAAAGATTACCAGTGGTCCATTAAGATTCCAGCATAATACAAAAACTGACATAGATCCCTTTTTTTAATACAACAGAGTATGCAGAACTATGTATGTGTTATAAATGTATTCCAAAAGCCCCAACCCTTTGACTAAAAATTTAGTCACTCAAAGTTTGTTATGACCTAATTTGAGCCATTGATGATCCTTGGCTATTTGCCTTCCATTTAAATACTACTTGCATACGAAGAGGGTGGAAAGCCTCTCTCTACCTTCCCATGCCACCTCCCTGAGGGTATTTGCTGGCAGGAGAGTGCATTCACATTCTCCCAGCTGGGGCGGGGCCACAGTTGAGCTTCTAGGGCCTTGGCACTACGGCTTCCTGCTTTCATGGTGCTGTCTGCTGGCGGCACCTGTGCCTGGGGTGAAGTAGGAAGGACCATGGGCTAGTTACTGTAACAGACCCAGACTAACAGCCCTGCGAGCACACGCGCCCACACTGTGGCGGCAGCGTGAAGTCACAGACCACGCTCTCTGCTCGCGGCTCCCCCTGGGTAGAGTCTCGCCTTCACAGATAGCCCGGCGTGGCCCACCACAAGGAGGAAGGGACACATCTCTTTTCTTCAAGGGCACAACTCACAAGGTGCCCACTTTACTTTCAATCATATCCTTTTTGAAAAAAGGGGAGAGTGGATATTAAGGATAATTATTGGTATGATTACTCATGATATTCTCATGTTCTCAATTAGTTTGAGTGCTCCGGCACGCCTTCCTCTATAGCAGCTCCTTTGCCCAGTCCAGGCAAAGTATTTGTCTTAAAGCGTTGGACACACTCAGAGAGTAACTAGCTCTGTGACGCCATCATTAAAGTCGCTGTGTAGTGGATATAGGACTTAGAATGTGTTCTAAAATTTGCCACATCACTGTGATCAAGGAACCATTTATTGTTTTAATGCTTGTTTCTTAATCAGTTAGGTGGAATTTGCTTATCTAGTTTATAGAGTTGTGGTGAGGATTATACTTTATATAAGTTAAAAGATTTATTAGATGATGATTATCTTAGTTAAAAAACTTAGGCTTTAATTTTGTTTTCAAAAAACTTTAGTTTGAGATAAAGCATACATTAGGAGACAGTAGATTATTGCATGTCAGATTTGCTCAGAAAAGTAAAAATTTTGAAGTCATAAATATGTCTTGTGAGGATGGTTTTCTGACTTTTGTTGTAGCAGTGTTGCCATGAGCACACTGTGGTAGGCCTCTGCGTTTGCACTTGGGTAACCCTTCTCCTGCCGACCAATCAGAATGAAGATGTTTTCAGCTTTTAGTGTGGAGAAAGGAGAGTATTCGTAGGAAAAGAATTTTTCAGTGGAAGAGTATTCGTCCATGAAAATTCACGTGGCCTTTCTTACTATACCTACATCTTTGTCTTCACAAAGAATGGGCACGCTCAGTGCCCACCCCAAAATCCCCCTCCCACTGCAGGTGGCCAGGCGCTCCATGCAGGCTGGGACAGGTGTAACAGTCCAGCCCCACTCCCTTACCGTCATCTGGCCGCCGCGTCTGGGCCGTCCTCTCCGCGTTTCTGTCACAGAGATGCATCCCAGCAGTGCTGAGCTTGTACGGCACACTTAGGGGTCAGGTTTGGTCTCAGGAGAGGCCTCTCTCCTTGGCTTACAGATGGCCATCTTTGCTCTGTGCAGGCCCATCCCCGGTGTCTCTCCCTCTTCTTATAAGGACACCAATCCTCTTAGATTAGGGCCCACCCTAACAGCCTCGTTTTACCTTAATCACTTTTCAAAGGCCCTATCTCCAAATAGTTACATTCTGAGATACTGGGGGTTAAGAGCTTCAACATATAAATTTTGAGGGGCACTTCAGCCCATAACAGTGTATGAAACATGAAAAAATATTAATATCATGAGTGATGTGGCTCCTTAGGGTGAAATTTAACTTAAAACATCTGCAGACTTCCTTACGTGCTTCCATTGTGTTCTCGTACATAATATCTGAAAACACGGATACTTAGTTGTTTCTTGTGCTGTGTTTCTGTTTGGCAGGCCTGGCAGCTGCGATTCAGCCACCTTGTGGGCTATGGTGCCAAATATTACTCCTACCTGATGTCCAGGGCAGTAGCTTCCATGGTTTGGAAGGAATGTTTTCTACAGGATCCTTTTAACAGGTAATAAGGCTAGGTGAGATTTCATAGAATGTCCCCTTCATCAACTTCGGTAATCCCCCACACCCTACTTCCAAAGTCAGGCTCCGAGCACCTCAGCCACTCAGAACACAGCTCGAACCAGGCAGAAAACTCAAGCTCTATGAGGTATTCTCATCACACAGCCCAAACGGCTCTCTGGCCCTTCCATCATGAGCCTCCCTCCTGCTTCCAGAGACAGAACGTGGCCCTGAGCTTTCTCTCTCTACGGCGCTGTGCGGCTACTACACTTCGGTGATGGCGTGGCGCCCTCCTGTCATGCCCACAAGGACCCTTTGTGTGAGAGCTCTTCACTTCTGCACGAAATGGGCTAGACTGCTTTGATTCCATCTCCTGCAGGTTTTCTTAGGTTTCCCAGGCTCCCCCGTTGTCAGTACCCTCCTGCTCTCAGTGCTTCCTGTCACTTTTGATAGGCATCCTTATTTTCAGCATGGGCTTCTGAAGTTTCGCTCATGTGAACACCTTATTTCTTCTTTATTGCCCAAGAAAGGACTTGTTACTATTTTTCATTTGGGAGCAGCACCATTGGAAACTTTATTGACAGTAGCATCCAGTTTGTTCTGGAAAGTTCCCTCTCTGCCTGACTTGGGGACACTTTCTCCCCTGTGGAGGTCCTCCCCATGGAAGACAGTGGCAGTCTGAAGAAGGGGAACTGCTCCACCGACCGTTCCGTCCACAGCTCCCCTTCCTGGGGGCCACTCGTGGCACTGAGAGAGTGTAGGGAGCTGCCCAACTCCCGCCCTGCCTCACCCTCCCCTGCCTGCCTCCTAGGTGTCCTCCTGAGCAGTCTTGCTTTGCTTGACTTTTATATCATCAGGATAGTCAGTGGTTCAGACAGCACAATCACAGTTTTCTCTGCAGAAGGCTACACAAAAATGTGTGTATGGTGACTCCCCAGCCCCCTCCCAGAGCACCTGTCATCAGATTAGCCAGTGACGATGGTGAGCCTGTAATGATTCCATGAGGAAATCCCAGGTAGGTAAATTTCCGTTAGGGACATATGATGCCCACTCCCTCCCCCACGATGAGGCAGGACATGGCGGTGGGCGAGTTGGGGGAGAACTGAGGGTGGGGCCTGGGATAGGCAGCCCCATTTCCCCAGGATCTTAGTAAGGCCCGTGTTGGGTGGAGGACAGAAGAGCTCTCAGTGCTCCCTGATTGGGCCTCCCTCTGACAGCAGGAATCAAGGGGAAGTCAAGTGCTGGTTTCACGAATCCTTAGAAGGAGCTTCCTTTGAAAGCAAACCACTAATTATCGTCTGGTCTAATAGTTGTTTAAAACAACTATCTCTTCATCACTCAAATAAATACGTCTCCAAATACCTCTCAGGCAGCCATGGCTGATGACTGTTATCTTCACTGCTTTCACAAGGTTTGTGATTAGTGGCATCTTAGATTTTAGAGTGCTCTAGAGTGTTCATATGGTTTGTTATTTTACATTCCCAGCAGCCTTGGCACAGCGGGGAGGCTCAGAGAGGATAGCTGATTTGTTCAAAGCTGCACAGTTACAAACTGGACTAAGATTGTCTTCTAGGTCTCTGATTCCTAGTCCCTGCTCCCTCCCGCCTCCTCCACACCCCCTCAGCTTTTCATAGAAGTTGACATAGGTTTGGATTTTCTCAGCAGTTAATAGTCATATTCAGTTCCAAAATCTTTTGAACTTGAATGTGATGTAATAGTATTTTTAAATGTTTTACAGCTTGGTACCCACGTGTTATTTTGTCTTCTGCCCTTTGCACACTGTAGACATTTGGTCTGCTTTTCAGGTTTTATTATTTTCAAAGGATCTAAAGCCAGAGTTGACCACGGTAAATTAATTTTGGGGATTATAATTCTTTACTGGAGATTTCTGTAAAATAGGTAAAATATTATCTTGTTTAAAGGAACTACACTTTACTAGAAAACCACATACTATTAAATACATATATTTCCAAGTATTTATATCTTGTTTATGTATGCATCCTTGCCTAGACACGTAGTTGCCGTACTTTTATAGACATGTAAAAGTAAGCTAGTAAAAATACTCATTGGACTAGAAAATTTCTAACCTCTGTCAAAAGATCCTTTTTGATCCCAGTTCTGAAAAGTCACCAGGCTGGAAGCCGCCTATGTCAGGAAGCCAGGCAGCACGGAGCCGAGGCAAGCTGACAACTGGAGGCCTGAGAGCCGGAGTTTACATACGAGAGGGGCGCTCCATGCCGTGGCTGGGAGGAGATGCTGAGCCCCCAGGCCAGAGGTCAGGCAGGGCCTCCCAACCAGCCAGCCCCCTCAAGGCCCAGCCTTCTGTCCACGTTTCCTGCTTTGTGGCACACTTGGCCGTACCGCTCACTTCAGGATGTAACCAAGATTACTGTTTGATGTCACCATGTTTTTGATACTGTAATGCTATCAAAAATTGTGATCAGGGACAATGTTCACAAAATTGCCCATACATAAGATGTTCCAGAAATAGTGGAATGAAAACATCGTAACTTATTTAATTTATGTCGTCATAGTGTGTAGTCATTTGCATTAAAGGAATTGCATTATCCATAAAATATGAAAGAACAGCACTAAATAGCTTGTCTCCAGGTGCCAGTAATTTGGAGAATTTCTGTCTATAAGGTCTTCACAATCTGCCTTCACGTATTATAGACAGTGTTCCTTATAGACTCCAGCTGAGAGAGTATCACATGATGAGAATGAGCTGTTCCCTCCTTTGCTTTCCCCACCAGTTCAGGCAAGAGTCAGTCTTCTGTTCTATTAGCTGTTGTCCTTAGCCAAGGTCTCCTGGTCTACTTAACCCTCTCCTGCCAGGTTTTTTGCCTTCACTCTTACTTCATAGTGCTATTTTTCTCTCTTTGTTGGGTGCCATCCCAAATTCTTTTTTGAAAGTAAAGAATGGTATAAATGATTTCAAATCTCACTTTAAAATAATCTTAAAGATAATGGAGAATAGGATATAATTTTTTACTTATTCTGTAATACATAAACTAAAGAATCCTTTCTATGAAGAGAGATTGCTTGCTGCAACACAGAAAGCGAAAAATATAGTTATGCTTTTATAGTAAATATATCACACCTGGATTTATTTGTTAGACTAAGTAAAAATAGAAATTAGATTTTTAGAAGCAAGAAAATAATAAAAGGCCAGTTGTCTCATGGTGGCAGCTTTTCTGAATATGACATCAGTGTGGCTTCACACTAAGACAAGTGGGAATGGGGGCCTAAGCTGGCTGTGCGCGCAGGTGCCTGTAACAGTCTCCTGTCTCCCCAGGGCGGCAGGAGAACGCTACCGCAGAGAGATGCTGGCCCACGGCGGGGGCAAGGAGCCCATGCTCATGGTTCAAGGTAAACCAAAACAAGGAATGGTAACTCTCCTGCAATCCTTTTTTTTTTTTTTTTAACGTTTTATGGGTTATATGTCTTAGTATTAGCACTTGGAGTTATGTTTTTGTACCATCTATAATGAAAGCTGTTTCATATTTTCTCCATATATTTTTTCGTTTGAAAGAGATGGTGCTTCAGCTATGTACTTTGTTCTGAGCATCTATTTCATTGTATCCCAAATAACAAATTAAATTTTAGTTACTGTGATCTATTTAGAATGCCAGGATAAAATTTCAGGCTTTAGCGTTCAAAATGTTACTAACACTCTAATAGGAATTTGTAAAATTTGTCGTAAATTCTCAGAAGCTTTGCCTTTAGATTTTAATAGGTCGCAATGTATTTCTTTAGCCTAAAGAACTCATTTACTTCTTATTCCTTAATTTCTTTCTCTGAAAGCTTAGCCATACATTTGCTAGAAATTCCAAGACATCAAGTTGGATTTTTTACCTGTTGAAAAATTAGAACCTAGTTAAATCTTCTCTTTGAGGTATCACAATGCTTGTTTTCCTATGTAATTTTGGAGGTAATTTTTTAATTTAAGTATTTTCACTGAAAATTTAATTGTAAATGGAAGTGACCATCATGATTTTTCATAAAATGTTCTCACAAATATTTCAAGGAAGATGTGGATATTATTGGATTCTCTCAATATATCAACATTTATATTTGCAGGTGATCCCTCTGACTGTCTGATAAAAATTTCATTTAGGAAATAACTTCCAGTATTAGGGAAACTTTGTTTTTGTTGTAGTAATTGACTGGGTCCTGATAGTAATGGGTCTGCTGTGACCCTTTCCTTGTCTCCATCTGTTCTGTCAAATACCTTTTGTCCTTCCTAGCAGAGCTCCACATCCTTTCCTTGAGCTGTTCATTTATTCAGCAGATATTTGTTGCCAGGTACTATTATAAGTGCTGAAGGTGAAGTATTGAAAGACAACATAGACAAAAATCCTGCTCTCATGGAACTTGCATTCCATCAGCTTTCCCAGAAGGGTGCATTCGTTCAGGCTTAGTCTGCCCAATACCACAGCAAGTTTATAAAACAAATCAGCCAGCCCAGAGATCCTACACTTTCTGTAGCCCAGCCCAGCTGTCCTTTGCCAGCAATACTTTGGTCTCCCATCATAGGATCATGCCTCGGAGTTGTCCTCCCGAGATGAAGAAGGCATGCTGATGCTGCCCCAGCTTTCCTGTTGATCCTTATTGGCCCTTATTGAACTCTGCTACATCTAGGAACTGTCTTAAATGGTTTTCATGTATTGATTAATTTACTCTTCTAGCAACCCTATGAGGTAGGAATTACCATTATCCCGTTTTACAGATGATGAAACAGGTCATGTCCCAGCCCATGTCATGAGGCAGTGAGTAGAAGAGCCAGGGTTCGAATCTGTGTCTTCTGGCAGCAGAGACCAAGCTCTTCAGCAGTCTGTGCTGTTTCACGTGTTTGTGGAATAGGACACCTAGTTAAGGGTCTGTTACAGACTCAGATAAAAGTGAAATTAATTGGCTCATCATAGTAGACAACTGGTAGTTTGAACTGTGTACTTTTTAGCTGGTGGTTTGTGGTGCTGTGTAGACAGCCCACTGTGAGTTGAGAAGGGAAGAGAAGCTCCGGGACTGCTTTCTCGTGTGGGTTTTCTATTAGGTGTATTCTCCCAGTAGCTGTGCTAAGCTTATCCTTTTTTTTTTTAAAGATTTTATTTATTCAGTTTTTCCCCCCAAAGCCCCAGTAGATAGTTGTATGTCATAGGTTCACATCCTTCTAGTTGCTGTACGTGGGACTCGGCCTCACGTTGGACGGAGAAGTGGTGCCTCGGGGCGCTCCCGGGATCCGAACCCGGGCCGCCAGCATCAGAGCGCGCGCACTTAACCGCTAAGCCACGGAGCCGGCCTAAGCTTATCCTTTTTGAGACCAGAGTCTAAATGCTATTTGCACATAAATATTAGCTTGCATATGGTTCCACCAAAAGGAAAAAAAAATAAATCTTTTTCAATGTTTGTCTTTCGGCTGGTGTATTTTTCTACTCTGCTTCCAAGAATGCTGTAACAAACCTCTCTAAAACTTCTGTTCTTTATAGGAAACATTTTTGTGTTAAGAAACTTAATATTTTTCACACTAAAATTACACACACTCATGAGAGAAAAACAAGACCGTGGTTCAAAACAGAGATGATAAAGTATTCAGATTTCAGTTAACACCAACAATAGAACAGTTCTGCTTTTAAATTTTAATGTTTTTCTTAATGTTGTTCTGTCAGATCTCATTAATTCACATGATTTGTTACATGTCAAAGATGAATGGGGGACGTGCAAAGAGGGTATGCCTATTGTCACTTTATAGGGTTGGATTTGTAAGCCGAGACCAGCAGCGGCTTCTCATTTTCTTGTATGCAGTCAGTCTGTACCCCAAAACAGGAATGTCTTAGATGATGGCTGTAGCCTTAACGTTGGTGTATCCCCAGGAGTAGTGATTGGTGAAATTACTGAAAGTTGTGATATAAAAGCATAAATGATCTAGTTGGTATTATTCTTTTATGAAAATGTAATTTTTTATAGGTGCTTTATATATTTTATGTAACTACTTACTAGGTATATGTGAAAACTTATATTAAGTAGCAAAAGGTAAAGAAATAAAACACTTACCTTCAAATCATGTACCTCCCTGACCAAATGACAACTTTATTAACCTCCTTACTTAAGATTTACGTTTCAGATTAACTCCAAGCCATTCCTTAGAGTCAGAATACCTGTGCTTTGTGCTTATGCTCTTTGAATGGTACATGTATTCTTTGAATACAAAGAAATCAAATATATAATGCTTCTGATTGTTGAATAATAAATACTACACAGGTGAACTTTATTACTTGTCTTTTTTAGAATGAGTGTCATTAGCTCCGAGCCTCTTTGTCTTTTCTGGTCGTTCCCCAACCAGCCCCACCATGAGTCTCCTTGTGGCCAGAAGCTGAAGGAAGTCCTGGAGAACAGCGGTCCTCTCCTCCCTTTTCTCCCTATGAGGCAGCCGAGTCTCTGTGTGAACTCTTAACTCTATACCGAGGGAGCCTCACAGGAAAAATCCAAGTTGCAGCCACAGGAGCTTTTCTTAAAGAATCTATATTTCCTTCCTCAGAGAAGAAAAGGAGTCACATGGTTAAATTGAATTGGATTTGCAGTTACTAGCTCTGCTGCTTACTGTCTATAAATTAGCTGAGAAAGTCACTTAATCTCCCTAGTGGAGGTAAAATGTGATTTGACTTCAGAACACTTCTTTCTAATCTGCTTCTCGTTAGCTCCTTTTTCAGTCCATCCCTGAAAGTGTGTGTTATATAATTAATGTAGTAGATGCAATAGAAATTTAGAGCATTACAGATCGAAATTATCCTCATCTAGTTTTAAACACATTGATACCATGTATTAAGATATATGTTATAAGCACAATGTTCAGTTGCTTAATCCCTCGTTAAGCACAGTATGGCCATACCTGACTGAAACCAACTTTCTTAATTGCCAAGAATTCTGGGGTGAGGTTTGAGCTCTTTGTATTTAATTGTCAATATTAACATTTTTCTGCTGTTCATTCCATAACCCCACAATTTTTTTTGGTTTATGTTAAGTATCACATTTCTTAGTAATAAGAGAACTTAAAGCTTTTGCTTAAAATAAACCATGATGATACAGTATTTTCATTCATTTTACCATTTTAAAAATGTATACTAGAATATTTTTTAAGTGTGCTATGGAACATGATCCAAAGCTCAGTTTCTATTATAATCATTTCAGAAAAGGTATGGTTTTCTAGAAAGATAAACATGCAATAAGGTTTGTGAGTAGCAAGGAAGTAATATTTTGTACCCATTAGGAAGCAGAGTTGTTTCTTTCTACAACAAACAGAAGGGTAGAATTATCTGGCTATTAGGGACTGAAGCTATATTATTTCAGCAGTTTGTAAATGACAGATGAATTACACATGCAAGATCACGTATCTTCCTCTGTAGACCACCTTATCTTTTTATCTTTTATTTTATTTAAAATTCTTGAGTAAATGGCCTTTTTTGAGTTTTTAGGTTCAGATTTTACTTATCTTTGGATAACCAGAAAAAAACCCAACATATTGAAAAATTGCCATGTGCTAGGTGCTCTCTGCTGTGCTCCCTCATTTAGTCTCCTATCATGTAGGTCAGATTTTCCCCATTTTTATAGATAATGAAACTTAGTCAAAGTTCATTCTCTTTCCATGCTGACTCTCCTCCCGACTCCCACATCTTTCTCAGGTCATCTTTAAATTCTGACCTCAGATTGAGCTGCTCTTTAGAACATGGGAGATAGAAGTGATGTGAGCCTTGAGGCCTTAATGATCTAAAAGTCCATGTTTTTTTTCCTAAAGTCACATCCTATCTATTCCTATTGACGTTGGAGGGGCCGGCCTAACAGCCACTGATCAGCGATAAAATTTTCCTTAATCTGTTTTCATATAAGCTCCTTTAGACTTTTGTGGCAAAGCTGTCAACTTAGTTTATAATCATTTTTAGTCATGGTGGTTCTGATACAGAGATTCTCACCACAGCCAAATAAGCGTGATACTCAGTTCAGTTTCATGTTTCTGCCCCTGGTTCCAGCATTCCTTGTGCTCTTGCCCCTCAGCCTTTGCACAGAGAATTTTGTGGGGGAAAGGAAAGGTTAGCATGCAAGGTTTCAGCATTCCAAGAGGTTATTTTCAAATGTTAAACAACTTTATTTCTGTGCTCCTTTCCAGAAAAGAAACCGTTAGCTTTATTTTTATGACTCTTTGGCTAAAAGCAGTATGCAAGTAGAAATGCAAAGTAATACCTTGACAGAGTTTTAAAAAAGACCAAACATCAGATAAGACAAAAGAAATAGTAGATAAATGAGTCAGTTCTCAGTGACACTTCCTTCAGTTTGTTTTTCTGTTGACAGACTGACTCATGGAACCAAAGTCTGGGAGCCCACAGGGCCTTACCGTAAGCTGATTAAAATCATAATACCTTATATTTCTGCAGAGCTTTATGGTTCTCAAAACACGTTCATTTTTGCCGTAATTATCCTATATCATCTCTTCTAACTTATTACGTATTATTTTTTTTTTCAAGAAACAAACCAGAGAATTGTGGTTAATATACCAAAAGTCACTCCTGTACCCCAAGGAGATTAATACAAACAATCTATAATGATAACTACTCTTTTCTTTGAAAACCTTCTTGGTCCTAGTAGCAGTGAACCCAGCCAACGCCCAAATCTTGGCTTCACACCATTCTCCATTAAAAGGAAGCAGGGCTCCTTGGAGAAATGGCTGATTCTAGGGCTGGGTATCAGTATGAGCCTGGAGCACCTTGTAGTACCAGAAAAAAAAGAAAGTGCTGAGAAACACGCACAATGATGGGTGTATAAGTCAAAGGGAGTCAAGGGCTCACTAAAAGAGTTCCCAACGGCCAAAGTTGCAACAATCTGAGCAACCAAATAAATAAGTTTTGGAATATAACACAAAATATAAAATATATATCCATGAGTTCATATTAATATAAATGATTGAATAAATAAATAACTGGGAAGAATAGACAAATTTCCCATGTAGAAGAATTTCAAATAATTGATGTAGATACTCCTCCCTCAAAGAAGTGGAGCATAATTCCCCACCCCTGGAGTGTGGGCTGTGAAGAGGAACTTCTTTCCAAAGATGACAGCATGGAAAGGGGGAAAATTAGAGTAACTTTATAGGAGAGAAACACTTCCTCAGCCTGGTGTTCAAGGTCACCTTCAGCAGTGATAAGTCATGTTGATAATATGTACCCTTGTATGATGTGATGAGAAGAGCACTCAGCTCTGTGGTCTTCCGCCCCAAACCCATAACCTATGTCTGATCATGAGAAAACCGTCAGACAAACCCAAATTAAGGGGCATACAAAATACCTGACCAGTCCGCCTCAAAACTGTCAAGGTCATCAGAAACAAGGAGTCCGAGAAACCATCACAGCCCGCAGGAGCCTAAGGAGCCATGACAGCTACACACAGTGTGGTATCCTGGTTGGGACCCTGGAACAGAAAAAGGACATTAGACAAAAATTAAGGAAATCTGAGTAAACTCTGACTTTAGTTCACAATACTGTATCAGTGTTGGTTAATGACTCGTGACACATGTCCCATGCCAACGTAAAATATTAGCAGAGGAAACTGACTGACTGGGTATGGAGTGTGTGGGAACACTGCACTGTCTTCACAATTTTTCAATAAATTTAAAACTACCTTAAAATTAGAGGTAAAGAAACAAAAAAGCGTCTTTGGTAAGATTTTTGGTCATGACACTACAACCCATGGTTCAGGCCCGACTCTAACTCCATTTGCCACATTTCCCTGCTGGAGGCCATCCCAGGTCCCCCTCTCACTTCCTGTGGGGAGAGCACGTAGAGGCGTATAGGTATAACGGAGGAGGAGGGTTCTTGTGGCATAAAACGAGCTGGAGAGGTGAACAGGCATCAGCTCATGCAGGGTATCATAGCCACCAGGAAAGATTTTGGCATTTATTCTGAGGACCATGAGAAAGCATAGACGGTATTTTTAAGGCAGGTAGTGAGTGACAAGATCAGATTTATGGTTTATAATATCCACTGGCTGCCGAGGAGGGGGCCATGGTAAGGGCTGATGTGAATAGGCCGCTTGTTGTCGGCGGTAATCCTGGTGGAAGATGAGGGCGACTGGGCCTGGGAGAGTGGGCAGTCAGGATGAAAGGAGGGTTTCTGATGTAAGAAGTATTTATGAAGTAAGAGCCGCAGGTCTTGGAATTGATTTGGCCTGGAGGTGAGTGAGGGGTGTCGAAGACGACTCCCAGGTTCCCTGCTCGCACTGCTGGAGAGGTGGGCGTGCTGTTAGGGTGAGTGAGAGCTGTGGGGACCCACTGATCAAGCAGGACGAGCAGCAGCTGACTACTGAAGTGTGACGGATCAGAAAGAATACGATAGAAACGTAGAAGAAGTAGGCCCATTGCCCTGCAACAGTTCAGCTACTGTGTAGAACTCAGCAGAAGAAGCTCCCAAGTGGAGGGGATTCGATTCCTGAATTACCGAAGGGACTTGTACTGAATTAGCTGTAGGAAGCCCTTCTTTCTGAGCAGTTGGAGTGGTGGGAAACCCACTGTGTCACAAGGCAAAGTCATCCCAGTTGTAGACAGCTCTAATCGACAGGATGACACGATTATTCAAATTGACCCAGAGTATTTCATTTACTTTAAAAGATTGATGTCTTGTTGACACAGCATCTTTAGGTAACAAGCATTAATGCTTTACCTTTTTTTTAATAACCTGGTTACTAACCTAATAGGCCAAATGTGTTTAGTTTGCAGCTTTGCTGTTGGTGTTGCTTGTACAATACAAACATGACGCAGTCAAGGAGCAGTGAGTCCTGTCTGTCGGCAGAGGTACCGCTGACGTTCAAAGTGAGACAGCTATGTAAACAGTCGTTATTCAACACTAGCTTGATTGATTGTCCCTGTTCTCAAAACATATACAGAGTAACTTAAACAGAAAAGGCATTTTACATTGTTTTATAGCTCTAAAAATTAGTTGCAGTTATTACTTTCAGTTTTAAATCATGCAGTTAACATTTAATCATGCAATCTGTTAATCCCTAAATATTGCCATCGTGTGGCAAGGCAGGCAGGCCCAATGCTGTATGAGAATAGTAAACGTACGCAGGCTTTAACAGTTTTTCCTAGGTTTATTTTTTAAAATATGTCTCTCTGCTTTTTATTGTTTTAATTAAGTGACATTTTCAAGGAAGAAATAAGCATTAACACACGACGGGTTCTGCCTGACTTAGCCAACATCTGTGCACCCAGGTGTGTGGCGGCTGAGTGTAGATAATGCCAGGACGTGCCCAGAGGATATGCACGTGGCTTACGAGTGCCCACCCCAGAGTGTCTTTTACATTTGTAGGTGACTTATGAGGAAACCCCTCACAGAGACATATTAAATATTAAAAGATACGATGATTTAAAGCTACTAGCATGCCAAGCAAGACTGTACTGTTGTAAATAAATCATTCCGATGAATTTTGATGGGTTGCTCAAAAGTTGATAAGTATAGATCATCTTTATTTCCCTCCTACAGTCGGGAGTCCTTCCCTGTCATTCTCTGCCCCCTTACTCCACAGCACATATTTACTGCCTGACATAATGTAACATATATTATTTCATTTATTAGTTTATGGTCTATGCTCCCCAGTAAGGTAAAAGCTGTATGAGAGGAGGGAAAGTGAGTCTGTCCCTGCTGTATCCCAGCACGTGTGATACGGCTTGGTGCATAGGCAGTCAATAAATAAATATGTAAATAATTAAAAGATACTTAAAAGGTCAAATATTTCTTGTGCCATAAAAAAGTGGTGATTATTAGAAAGGGGACAGGTTTTTATTTACCTCATTCTGAAATTTTTATATCACAGAATTTTTCCAAGTATTGTGTGGGCCTAAATATATTTGTGAAACTGTTTTGTAACATAAAGGAAATATATATATATAGTAAAGGTGTTCTAAAGATATAGAAACAGACATACAGTGAAGGTGCTGTGTCACCACTTGTTCAGTATCTTGCCTCCTCTCTGATCTCCTGTCATCATGTCTGCTCAGTTGTCTGGATATCTGGTGTGCCTTTGTCTTCCTGCCGTTTGTTCCGGCTTCCTTCTCTCCACCGCACCTACGTCGGGACCGCTGCTTCACTGGCCTCAGTCCTTTTTGATCAAAGAGCCTTCATCAGCAGGTGGGAGGAAGCCATGGCCCTTAAATGAACGCCATCCATTTGGCTCTCTGAGATGTGTTCTTTGTAGAGCTTGCCTCTACACACCACATGTATTTATTACGCTGTACATCACCAGTGTTCTAAAAGGTATAATAAGACAGCTCATTTCTTGTGTTTTATAATTCTTCTAATGCAAGACCAAGTCAGTCTGGTAAATTAATGGTTATTTAAGAAATGGACATTAAAGTGGAAAACACTTTCACTATTGTAAGAGGTCAGAGATAGATTCTGCACCTTGATTCATGACAATTAGTAGCATGCTTTGTTATATAAGGCAAGTCAACTCTTGGGGCTTAATTAAAGCAGAGCCAACTCTAAGCCAACTCCACCTTGGGCCAGGTTGTCCTCAAAGACGTCGGCCTTCAACGCTTCCCTCTGACGGCTCGTCTTCCTCCCGGGCTCCTGTGACTTGGCGTCTGGGACTGTTTGCTGTCAGCTACACCACTTTTGTAGCCTAAGGTTGAAAGAGCTGTCCAGAATACTATCTTTTGTTAAGATGTATTATTTTAATATCCTTGAGCTAATGACAAATAAATAATCTGATAGAATAAAAAAATATTATGCTAGTTGTTGATGAAGTTAATTCACTTAAGCTTAGCAAATATTTATTGAATACTCACTGCTAACCAGGCTCTTCAGGGACTGATAAATAAATGCATAAGAATAATATACAGACCCTACATTTATGTAAGGGGTATAGCATCTGGTGAGAATTACAAAAAGGAGCCCCCTGGGAGATGGATTGCAGAAAGGTGCCAACTCTGGGCCTGTGTGGTCTGCACCAGAACACAGGGCTTGGGGACCTCGGCTCCTGGGTGTCTCCCTCCTTCCCTTCAGCCAGCTACCTCAGTATTCTGCACCAGCTGGACGACCAGATGAGGCGGCCTGGGGGTGAGTAGTGGGGGAAGGTGACATGTTGAGGGCACAAACCTAAGTAAATAAGACAGGTTGCCTACGCTCAGGAAGGCTCTGTACCTACCTAGTATATTAATGGGCATCAGATCTTGGAGTCTGCAGCCTCCTTCCACCAGACGCCATTACCAAAATACGTCCAATCTATTTCTAAGGACAGGAAGCATTCTATAAAGATCAGAGCCACCCACGCTTTGAATAGCTACTCAGATAATCTTTGCTTATAAATAGAAAAGAAAAGGTCAAACTTTGAATAAACAGATTAATAGAATTTGAGATGCAAAGAACTAAAGCTAAAATACAAGGTCAGCATTTCAAAGATACAGTTAAACAAAAGAAAAAATATGTGGGTATTATAAGAGAAATGCCCTCATGGAAAGAATGGCAGTTTTTTTATTTTCTAAATAAATTGACTTTGGAACACCAGGAATAAGTAATTCCTATAGGTTATAGTGTTTTGTTAACACATTGGGCAGCCAACTTGCATACCACCATCCTAGAAACAGAGGAGCATTTTTTATAATTTTTACAATGTAGGATAATAGAAACCACAGGCATATTGATCTCTTTACACCAATAAAAGGAAGTAAGCCTTTAACAGGAAATAATAGATCTTTTCTTCTGCCGAACTTAACCCAGAAGCTCTACTATTCTTGGATTTTTTTTCCTATTTTATTGTCAAGTTCCAATGTCTAAATTCAACCAACATAGTTTTTGCTCGCAAAGATGGTGAAAAGCCTCTGGGCAAGTAACTTTTAAGCAGAATTTTAATTTTTACCCTGTCAACTGTGTACTATGTTATATATATTTTAGGCACTTTTCATTTCATCCCAATGCCTTGGTTCTGCCCACGGGGCAAGTGAGTATTGATTGTGAACGACTGGATAGAGGGATAGGCAGAGGACCATGCAGGACAGAAGGTTGTTCACTGCATGTTCCCTGGTGCTCAGGGTGGAGTACCACTTATTACACCCTGGGCATCAGAATGTCCTGCCTAAATGATTTCACATGATCTGCAGTAAAGGGCATGTAGGAGGGAGATTCGCTATGCAGGGAAGTTGAAGGGACAATGACATAATTAAAGTGTGCTAGACGTGGACATAGACAGTATCCTTAATCCACCTGATTTGGGAGGTGGTGTTATTCCCATTTCACATAAATGGAAAGTAAAGCCTAGAGAAGTTGAGTAACTTCCTCACTGTTGCAAAGCTATTAAATGGCGTGGTTGGGATTTGACCTGAGCCGCTGTCTCTCCAAAGCCCTTGAGGTGCCAGGTGCATCTGCTGGCTCACAGCTCTCCACCCCGACCCCTCTTGGAGCTACAGACTCTTGACAAACTTTTTTGTCACTGTTTACTTTTGGTGGGTCGTGCTCACTTGGATAGTTTTCTCTGAATAAGAGTAAGCAGTCATTTTCTCCTTGCTGGGTGAATGTGATGGAGCCCTCTCCCATTTGTGTACCCATCTGAGATAACATCTCTGGAGTTTGACTTTATTTAAGGTATGAGAAGTTTTTTTCCTAAGTAAATATCTTGTAGTAGACTCATTCCAAGAAATATACCAGCATTAACATTTTTAGATTATGTCAACCTACAGTACTTTCTACGAGGAATGTAGATAATATTTTTTAAGCTCTTTGATTGCTTAGTGGAAACATCATTAAAATCTTCTTTAAAGATGGTCATTACAGATGATGTTTTTCACATGTGGTTACAAATGTGTGCTGTCGGCAATGGGCAAAAAACAGGTTAGAAAAGCAGATGTCATTTCCCCAAAGCTCTTGATCTAGAGTCTTAGCTTGACCCCCTGAGGCATCGAGCTTCAAGGGTTGAGGAAATTAAAAGCCAGAAGTATCTCAGGCAGGACTGATGCTGGGGATACGCTGATGAATTTACGTTGAGAAAGTATACCGATAAACTGTAAAATAATAGTAGCAGTAGAGATTTAGAGCAGATTTTAGTTGAAGAATTGAAATTGACATTACCAACTCTTGTTTGAAATGTTGCCAGAGAGCATGGAGACAGGAAAATTTCTCTTGGTTTAACTGGATCATTTCCTGGAAGATGGTTTACAAGATATCTTCTAGTGTTTATTTGAGTGTTTTCAACTGTCTCTAAAAGAAACTTTTTCCTTTTGACTATTATGTAACATTACTAATAATGAAACTAAATTAAGGAATGATCATACCTAAACCTGATTTTCTTTTTTACTTAATAGTTCATCTTTACATTAAAATTTTTGAAATAGAATCATCTCTCCTTAATCTCAGACTTTTCACATCTCAAATATTTGAGTAATATTATCAAGTTCTTTTTCACCCCCTCACATAAGTTAGGGTATGTCAAGTAACACATGTTTAGTTTTTTAATCTCTTTCCTTACAGTCCTAAGTATGTTTAGTTTGATTAAGTTGTAGGGTCAGGAGGACAGCTAAACTCCACTTAGGTTTTCCCTTCAAGCAATTGAAACAAAACAGAGCTTTAAAAAATTCTTAAAATCTTAAATCACACACTCAAAATAATGGGAATTTCGGCACCACATTCATTTTTGTCTTCCTTTTCGTGCCTGTGCTTTTTTCACTTTGGGATTTTATTAAAATACTACAGGAGCCTTATATACCGGGCTTCCTAAGACAAATAATACGTTATGTTGGGTATTAACCAGTAAGACTAATTTCTCCTACTTTTGTCTTTCTCGAGTTGAATGGACAGGAGAGAGAGCAGTTCTAGCAATAATGACAATAATGAGAATCCCAGTAATACTGCTGCGAGCATGTGTGGAGTGTGTGTCCTGTGCCGGGTACTGAGCGAGGCGAGGTGCGTGCATTACCTCAGTCAGTTCTCTCAGCGGGCCAAGGGGCGCGTCAGTAACTTACTGCCCCAGGTCACAGTGGCGACTGGTAGAACTAGGATTCAGGGTCAGGCGCTCTGACTCATCTTGTGTGGGCTGGTAATCTCTGAAACTCCTGTTTCGGGTTATACCAGGAAGCTTTTGCTTTGGAAGTAGTTGCCTTCGTATTCCACTGTATCTTCCCCCTGCTCTCTTATAGTTTTTGGTAATTGAGTTGCCTTGTCATGAACACATTGATGCTCAAAGAAGACATTGCTGTGCACTGGGAGCAAGATAGCATATGCTGAAAGGTGGTATATGCTAACTAGAATTGATAAGGTATCAATTGCCTGACATACAGTAAAGGGGTTTTACAGCAAAATAAGAGCTGTTGAATGAGAATGCATGAATGCGGAGCACGTTTGGTGCTTTGCAACATACTCGTTGGCAGAGACCTTTTCTTGCACAGCGTAACAGGAATAAAGGAGGAAAGCATGTCATGGAATCAGACTTAGAGTTTAGTGTCTCTAGGATTACGACATAGTTGCAATAATAGAGGTAAATGGCAACCAGGAATAATAGCCAAGTAAATAGAATCCCTAATCTTTGGTTTGTTTGGATCTTTACTCAACGTAGCCTCCGAAATAGCTGAGCGCTTTTTAGAAGAAAGAAATGGAAGAGAGCACCTGCGTTCTCAAGGCTAAGACCTCCCTTTTGTAAATGCACGGATTTTTCTAAGAGGGTGTGTACATGTTTAATGTGTGGGTGTGTTTGTTTAAGGAAGACATTGCCCTTCAAAAGGCACAATGTTTTGTAACCCAGAAATGTAATTGTAAATGGAGTTATTAAATCTGATGATAAATTAAAATAAACTAATTTGTAAACAGAGCAGGCATGTGGGGCTCCACTTACTGGGTCAGCTGCTATCTAGCAGGAAGCTCAGACAGTCAGCTTCAGTCCAGTCAGTGACCCCAGAGATGCAGTCTCATATTTGAACAGCGAAGGTATTAACCCAACTTAGGGGGCAGTAGATTTTTTTCAGTTCAAAGGAGGAAAGGAATTTCACTTTCTGGCTGATATCCTCGTTTTCCCAGGAACTGAATGTAGATAGTGGGAATCCACCTTTAGAAAAAGGTGTGGGTAACCACAGCCTTGTACAGAGAAAAACTTCAAAGCAGAGAAGGTAAGCCATACAGTTGCCCTAGGCTTGGGAGAGACAGATCTGGAATGAGAGTTCTGATCTCATAAAATTCACTTTTGACTTTTCAAACTGCCAGGCAAGCCTTTGACTATAATTCTTAATCAGTCTGAGCTGAGTTTGGCACATATATTTATTTTAGCATAAAAAATAGCCATTAACTATTACGATGGATTTTTAGAATTGATAGTGGTGTTGGGAATACACAAACACTCCTTTCCAGATCTGTATAGATAATCTAGTTTTTGATATATCCCAGTTATTTTTGTTTGCTAACAGAGGACGGGGGTAATAATAACACAGTCAGCAGAACATCTGGATGAATCAAAGACTCTATCTTAGTACTTTTGGTTTCTCTTTTTTTTAATTATAGTCAAGTATATATAACATAAAATTTACCTTTTTAACCTTTTTTTTTTTTTTTGAGGAAGATTGGCCCTGCGCCAACATCTGTTGCGAATCTTCCTCTCCTTTTTTTTTTCCTCCCCAAAGCTCTAGTACGAAGTTGTAGAGCTGTAGCTCTTCTATTTGGGATGCCACCTCAGCATGGCTTAATGAGTGGTGAGTAGGTCCGAGCCCAGGACCCAAACCGGCAAATCCCGGGCCACCGAAGCGGAACACAGGAACGTAACCACTACGCCACCAGGCCAGCCTCTGCCTTTTTAAGCATTTTAAATGTACAGTTCAGTGGCATTCACAATGTTGTCTATTAACAATCTTGTGTAACCATCACCACTATCCATTCCAGAACTTTTCCATCATCCCAGTGATCTCTTCTTGATAAACCCTTTATCACAGCTGCTAACAGGTAAAAAAAATGGATTGATTTTAGTTACATCTCTTATTTCTTTCTTTTAATAGATGAACAGTTATCTCTTAAAAAGCAGATGGCAAAAAGTACAGAAAAGCAAAGCAAGCAATGATTCAGTAACTGGGTAGTTAGCTTGTGATTGTGAGTTTGATGATAATATCCTAAATACTTAATCATAGACCAATGTTTTGGAATTCAACACTTGCAAAAACAAAGCAACTTCATCCTTCAGCTCTTAAACTAGGAAGTCAGTTTTCATAAACCTTTGGATCTGATTGTTATTGTTACCAGTTATGGAGCATTTTCCATGTGTTAAATGCACTGTCTTACTTAATCCTTGTAACAGTTTAGCAAAGTAGATGACATTATGCCAATTTTATGATCTTCAAACATCATACTTAACTCTAACATTTTACCTTTACTCAGATTGCTTGTAGCAGAAATGAGACTTAGGAAGTCAAGTGACTGGTCTGAAGTCCCTTAAGTTGTTGGTTAACTCACCAAACTCTTGCTCTATCTATCAGGATATAGTGCCTTCTTTAGAGGCATCTCATGTTTTGTTTAGAAAGGGAAGAATTTATCTTTCCTCTCTATTCCTCCTTGACAACCCTTCAAAGGAAAACTTTTGAATAGTCAGAAGAGGAGAATTAGACTGAAATTTTAAGTTATAAGATGCAATACTGAACCAGACAATGTTGCATTCAGCCTCAAATCCTACCCCGCACAGTGCCCCCGCGGCTGTCATTACTCTCTGGTTTTCATGCTCAGGCCGTTGTCCCCGTAGGGCCCCCAGCACATGTCCTTTTTGGAGCCTAAGGCTCTTCTTGGTCCACCAGACTGTCCCCTGAATAATGATACCCGTGGGTCTTAAATATAAACCTGACTGACTAACATTAATTTTAACTAAGTACCAGTGCTGTGTCTGAAACGTAAGAGTATGATTGGCTTTAGCTCTGATTTTAAAAGAACTGGTGAATTATTTTAGGCTTTGAATGCCTGGCCAGTCCTAATAGATGTCAGGAGTACATCCCCCCGACCCCCAAATATGGAGCACCCAGGACATCCCTCCTGGACAACCTTGGACACACACCCAATCCATGAACTTCCATTGCACCTCTGAAATCCACAAACAGAAGAGGGTTTCTTTCCCTGATTCCACAAGCTACTGAGACAATCCCATCCTGCTTCCTGCCGCACCCACCATCACACCTCCTCTCGCCCCCGGGCCAGGACTATGAGGCAGTGAACCAGGACCACTCTCCTTTCTTCCCCAGTGAACTTGGAGACAGGAAATCTGACATTAAAGCTTGCTTGTATATCACCCAAACTTTATGAATCTGAGGAAAGACATAGTCATTTAAATTAAAAAAAAAAAAAAAACCTGCTTCTAGTCCAAATCCTGGGTCTAGAAAGTTGGTCCTTAATCAAACAAAAATATCAGTATCTCCTTGGCATCACTAAATCCCTTTTTAATAACTTGTGAACTGATCTTTTTATCAACGGGGAATCTTCTTGAAAGAAATAGAACCAACTTAGATTTACCAAGAAGAAAAGGAATTTTTTGGAACAATACGGAGGCAGACACAGAATCAAAGGGAGAAGTCAAACTAATGCTCAGCTTCAGGGGTCGAGGGAAGAAACAGATGTGTTCTTCAGGCGCTGGTGCCAGGATGAATCCGTTCCAGTCATCTTCCGACTTTTGATCATTCTGCTGCAGATGCAAATTCCAGGAAGAACACATTTGGCTGGCCTAGCTGGGCAGAGTGAGGGCAGGGAGGCCCTTCGGCCAGCAGCTCCAGCAGGCCGCACTCCGTGGGACGGCAGCAGGGGCCTGCCTGTGTATGGGAGGGGTTCAGCAGTGTCCTTGCTGCTCCAGTAGAGAACCACTGCTTTAAAGTCAAGTCAGTCCTCTAACCAGAGGGAAATGGGTGCAGGGGCACAAGCAAGCAATATCCAGGAAGCTTTCCCCCCTCAGTCTGTCTCCCTGCTGTTCCTGGAGCTGGTTGTAATCCAGCCCCGTCTGTGGCTCAGCGGCCCTGTGTGGGTTCTCACTCACGTGGAGACCCTTTGCCCTCTGACAGCATGGTGTGCCCCCCCCAGCAGTTAATCAGTCACTCCCTCTTTTGCACCATCTCTGTATCTTATATATGCTGTTGTTCTACATAAATAATTACGTACTTCCATGGTCTTCTCCCCAAATAATGAACTTCTAGAAAACAGAAATCATGTCTTACTGCTATCTGTGTGCCTGGTGCCTCTAGCACACAGTGCTTGGCACACAGGTACTCAGTACATTTTATTTTTCATAAATGTGTGAGCAGACTCTCCGTCTTAAATGAGTAGGGCATGAGAATGGTCCTGCTCAGTGTAGTGTGCCTGGAGCTTGCAGCCAGAGGGGCGTCCATTCAGCAGCCCTAAAGGAGGGAGCATGCCAAGTCTGTGGGGAGTCGATATCTCAGCAGTGTCCATCCCCCTCTCCACTAAGAATCACCCTAGGAAGACCCCACTTCCGTAAAACTCGTGACATCCCTGCAGACCACTCGCGCCTGGACTGACTTCCTGGTCTTTTCCCTGGAGAAGGAGCTCCCCCTGACTGAGGTCTGACTGTAGTTCTCAAGCTTGGAACAGTCAGAATTGCCACGAGAGAAGCTCTTAAGATGTGGTGCTGAGCTTTGCTCACTAAAGAGTCAATAATGGAAACACAAAGCATGTTTCCCAGGGGGTGTCTAGTAATCAGAATGTGCTCTGCTTCTTTTTTTTAAAATAGAAACACTGTTGCTAACCTCTGGGAGACTTCTGAGCAAGTTGGTAGTCACAGTGTGCACCCTTCCGTTCACAGCTCTATGGTTTGTGTCAGCTTCCCTTCTAGCCTCCTTCCCCTCCTCCTCCAGATTTTAAGGCTATTTTCCTGCCAAATCCACTTGATCCTTTTAGGTGCTTTTCCAGCCAGCTGTGTCATCTCTCTTGGGGCTTGGTAATTATAACCTTGAACAGTGTTCCAAAGAAATCCTACTTTTGTTTCATAAGATTGTTTTCTATTTCACTTGAGAAACAAATATTTTTTAGTTTAGTTAAATAGAAAATCCATACATCTTTCTTGCTCAATATTTTTCAAGTTATAGTTGCGAGTTGAGAAGAACTGCATCTCATTTTTCCATGTGGCTCGGTCTCCTTGGGTCCTTTTGAGCAGTGGTTCTCACAGTGCACATCCGGGTCCCCCAGGGGACTTGTTACAGCACCGACAGCTGGGCCCAGCTCCTGCTGCATTAGGTCTGGGGAGGGGACCCAGAATTTGTATTTCTAGCAGGTTCCCAGGTGATACCCTTGATGTTGGTCTGGGAACTACAGCCCTAGAACCACTAGATTATACATTTCTATAAGGCAGAGTCTTAGTAATTTTTATACATAGAATCTTCCTAATAAATAATATGTGATCTTTTTGCCTGCCTTAAATTCACATTAGGAACTCAGGTACAGATAGAATGAGTGAGTGAGTGAATGAATGAATGATTGAAAGAAAAAACTCTTACAAGGATTCTATTATAGTTACTTCATCCATTCTTTTTTGCTTTCACTAAATTTCGATACCACACAACCAGTTTTATTTGATTGGCCACCCTTGGTTGGTGTTAAGCAATATATGAAACAGACTCAAAGAGGAGATGTAACTATTCTACTTCTCTTCCAAGGCTTAAAATAATTCTTTTTTTTAATTGCCCCGATAATCCCCTGTATTCTTGAAATTAAATGATACACAGGCCATTTCACCCCAGGCACTTGGTAGAGGGCCCAGGACAGGATTCAGACTTTGCCAAACTAGCCTAGAGGAATAGTCAAACTGCCAACCAGTTGCTCTCAGTCTTGTTTTCAAATTGTATTAGTTGTACATCCAGACGGGCACTTAAAAGGTTAAGGAGTTCATGCCAAGAGTATGTTGATATTTCAATGAAGGTCTGGTTAGATTGTATATTATATATTACAAAATAACAGGGTGTGGACTTGCAGCTTGGTACACGTATTGAACTCATCCTGGGGCTGACAGAATTTTTCCTTGGTGAAAGCATAGTAATATGCATAGTTACGAGCTTCTTAAACATGTAAGGGCTTCTGTTTGCAAGGGGTTACCACAGATACTTGGAGGCCACCCAGAAAACATCCTTAAGTGCAAAACTCTTAGGCACTTTTTTCTCCCACTATTATGCCTAGAGAAGAACTCCAGCAGCAACCACGCGTGGCCGAGCATTGTGCCCTGAGAGGAAGAGGCTTTTGGTCATGACATGACTGCCTGTCCCAGTCATGGTTGGGCAGAGCCATTTGCCAGGACCAGTTCCTGCCTTTTCAGCAGAGACTGCTCCCACTCTTCTGCATTCTCTGTCTCCAGGGATAGCTACATAGTTGAGACTGCTCGTAAAGTATGCATACTCCATAGTTTGGAAACGGAATGGCCCAAAAAGCAATGGACATTTTGGCTTTGTCTTAAAGGCAATAAGGGGACAATTAATAAGTTGAGTCCACATAGCCCTGGGTGACATCAGGAAGCTATTAGACTTTTTTCCCCCAGAATTTCTACACACATTTGGGTTTTGTCATATCCGGGATGTTGACATGTAAATATGGACCTTTCTAGAATGTGTATTATTTTACAAAATTCTGGGGCATGAGGCAATATATCACAGTGTTTTAAGAGCATGGGCTCTGGAACCAGACTGCCAGGTTCAACAAAAAAACATAAGAGTGTGTGACCTCTTGTGCTCCATTTTCTTATGTGTAAGATATGTTCCTCACAGGTGTGTTTTAAGGCTCAGATGAGTTAATACTCTTAGTCCAGTGCCTGGCACACAGTAAATGCCCAACAGGTAGCTGCCATTACCACTTTGTTGTTTGTGTTGATGGCGGTCTTTCCAATAAACCCTTTCTAGACCAGTTGTCTGTGGGTCAAGTCCTCATGCCTGGGATCTTTATCCCCACTGTATTTCCAGCTCTATTTCAGCAGTCACTGGAGAGAAGAGCACCTAGTACAATCTGGAAACCTTTACTGCTTCAAGAGTCAGTCTTGGAATCCTTTTGATATAATTTATTTTAGTCAGGCCTAGAATAATTGCCTTAGTACTTCAAAGTTATGAAACATGCTAGTCTGAGCAGAGCGGTCAAGACGAAAATGTTCTGGCTTGTACCAACTTTTATTAGCCCATTTGCCTCTCATGTAAAATGAGGACAAAAATAAATTAAATCATCATTCTTTAACTACTCATTATATATTCTCTATTCCTCTGAGTGCAACAAGTAGATAAAACTCACTACTTGTTTTCCTTTTTATGCACACACAATGTGAGTCCTAATGCAACTTTGTCTTTCTTAAATTGCTGTTGACACTTGTCTCTTTTGAGTTGTCATTTGTTTGTTTCAGTCCTTTTGGCAAAGTCAGTCCATTTCCTCCCCCCAGTTGAGGTGATCTCCACAGTGAAATATGTTTCAAATGCAGAGTTTGTAAACTCCACTCACTTGTGGATGTAACAGCTCCAGCCTGGTTCCCTGGGGCTCCTAAGAAATTGCAAGTCTAGTCATCACCCTTTGAGGATTAAGACTTGAAGACAAAGGGGACATCTTTGTCAGCTTTTTTTGAAAAATCAAAGAGCTCCTGGAATTTTTTGAGTATACACATATATAAAAGCTAACTTAATTTTTCTTATTTGTGGAATTGCCTAAACACATTGTATTTTTCTTTTATTCTCTGTGTAGAGGTTAGTTCATGTTGACACTTGCAAAACATTTCAATCTAATTAAAGCAAGGATACCGTAACAGCATACCAAGAGAATTCCTGCCCCGCCAACTATTCTTTATGCTTTCGGGTCCTGATTTCCTCCTTTTTGAACCTTTATCTTTAACAATCACATAACATCCCAAATTACCAAACCATTTAGCTCTGATCAAATTTTATTTAAAAATACCGTGAGTGTATATGTTTTTCTCTTGTTGCCACAATTGCCATTCTCTGAGATGCAGGAAGGGTTGAAGATTGGAAATTGGAGAAGGATGTGTGCTAGTTCCATTTGTCTGGCGAGGACAGAGCGAGGGCTTATTTACGTTGGCAGTAGGTCGAGTTGAAATGAACCACTTCAAAGGGACAGCAGGGCCATGCTTAACTGAATAGGTTGGCTGTAAATAAATGGGTTTTACCTTCTGACAGTTCTAGTCATTTAATTATAAACGACCAGTCATTTAATTACAGAATGTTTCAAATATTAAAAGGAAGAAAATGGTGTAATAGGTTAACACCTTTGATTAAAAGCCACGTTTAAATGTTTTCCTTACAACTGTTCTCTGCATTCAGAAAGAAACCTGGCACATAGGGATGCATGAAACCTGATTTATTAATCAGATTGCATCTGCTTAAGTACTAGCCTACATTTAGAAGATCCGATGTGAAATGTGCTACTTTCACAGTCATCCAAGACTCAACATTTCTATCATTAGTGACACAGCTGGACCAGAGGAGAGGCCGTCTTTCATCTGTAGAGATTATTTTACTGTAAAAAGAAAATTGTGTTTTGAACTTTAGTTTTGCAAATAAAGACATAGCAATGAAATTCTCTTCCATTAGCTGCGCCCTATTTCTCAGATATTCCCTAAGATGGAGATACTAGAACTTGAACCTGAATGAGGATGAAAATATCTTGGTCTACAGGTGAAAATATCACAATATTCTCACAATATTCTCTGAGCTTCTCTAGGTCTGGTTAGTGGCTTACAAGTAGCGTTTGGAGCTGCTACTGTTCTTACGTCCACCACACAAACCAATCTGGACTGTTTCCCACACGGTCGCCCTCCCTGGTGAGAATGACCACAACTGCGTGTCCAGTCCTGGGCCCACCCTCTGGACTCTGCGTGCTCACTGCTGACTGAGGCCCGGGTGCCTGCACGTGGAGCACGCCCGGCACTCAAACGTGACGAGCTCTTGGTTTTCCTCCTGCGCTCCGGCTCAGTCACCCTCCCCATTCCTGGTCACCCTGGCTCCGAGCCTCAGTCTTCCCGCGTGGTCGTTCTTCTCCCAGCGTCTCTTCCACCCTTAGTGGTCAACATACATTTTGCATTTTCCCCCCGTTGTGCCTTTCTTATGTCATCCTCTCCATCTGAAAGGCACTAATTTTGAATCTAAATCTTTCCCAGCTGTTTAAGTTTCTACTCAGAAACCACCCTTCCATAATGCCCTCTGCATCTCTCCATTGGAACTCATTTTTCTCTGTTCTCTCACTGATGCGCTTTGTGTGCTAGTAACATTCACAGTTTAGTTTTTCCCAAAGATTGTGTGTTGAAAATTTTCAAATATTCAGCAAAGTTCAATGAATAGTACAGCAAACACTCATGTACTTGTCATTTAGATTCTACAATTAACATTTTGCTCTATTCACTTTATAACATACGTCCATTTCTCCACCCACCCATCAATCCATCATATATGTATTATATCTATTATATCTTTTTTCAAAGCAAGTTGCAGACATCAGTATATTTTACCCCTAGACACTTTTGCATGCATGGCATTAACCTAGAGTTCAATATTTGTTTTCTTTTTTAGGTAAAATTTATATACAGTAAAATGCAGAAATCTTTAATACACCATTCGATGAATTTTGATGCATGTATACACCTTTATAACACATATCACTATCCAGATATAGAACATTAATTACCATCATACCAGAAAGTTCCCTTGTGTCCCTTCTCAGTCAATTACCATCTCCAGTCCCAAAGGCAGCCACTGTTCTGATTTTTTTCACCATAGATTAGTTTGGCCCATTTTTGAACTTCATATAAATGAAATCAAACAGTATGTGCTCCTCAGTGTAAGGCTTCTTGCATTTGGTGCACTGTTTTTGAGATCTGTCCATGTCGTCATGTGTATCAGTAGGTTCTTCCTTTTTGTTAGGAGTAGTATTCCATTTTATGAATAGACCACATATGTTTATCTATATCCTGTTGATGGGAACTTGTGTTATTTCCAGTTTGGGATTGTAAGGTCCTTATCTTTGTTGACATACTTTCATTTCTCTTGGGTAAATACCTGGGAGGAAATTGCTGAGTCATAGATTAAGTGTGTGCTTAGTTTTATAAGAAACTGCTGGACCTTTTTCTGAAGTGGTTGTATCATTTCACTCTTTCACCACTCAAGTATGACAATTCAGGTTGCCCACAGCCTTGCCTACATTTGGTGTTGTCAGTCTTTGTAGTTTTAGCCATTCTGGTGGGTGTGTTGTGGTGTCTCATTGTGGTTTCAGTTTTCTTTTCCCAGATGACAATGATGTTGAGTGTCTTCTCAGTGCCAGTTAGTTGTGTGTATTTATTTGGATGTCTTCTTTTGTGAAAAGTCTGCTCAAATCTTTGTCCATTGTTAAGTTTTTAAAATATGTTGATGATGAGTTGAAGGAGACCTTCATATATTCTGGATACCAGTCCTATGTGAAATGTATGTTATGTATTTCCTCCCATCCTGTCATTTGCCTATTCATTTTCTTAATGAAAATTGTTTCTTTTAAAGGGTGGAAATTTTTAATTTTGATGAAATCTAATATGTCAACTTTTTTTTCTTGTATAGTTATTGCTTTCTGTGTCCTAAGAAACCTTTGCCTATCCAAAGTCACAGAGATATTCTATATTTTCTTCTAGACACTATAATTTTAGCTTTATACTTAGGTCTGTGTCCATCTCATATTAATTTTTATATATGGTATGTGGTAGGGGTCAAGGTTAGTTTTTCCCCCATCTGGATGTCCAGTTCCCCACAGTTTACTTTTGTGATTGTGTCCTGCTCACCCTCGTATTGTGACTTAGCCTGTTTGTCTTCGAATGTGAATGACCTGGCCCGATCCTTTACACACCACAAATACTCAGTACATGTTACTTGAGTTGTATTAAAGATTTAGAGGATAACGGGACTCTGGGAATCTTTTAATGTCTCAGTGTTGGGATCCGTCCCCCAAATTAAATGCCAGTGTATACAGCCCTGTTCAAGCCTTGAGTTAGCATTATCTGCCAAGAATATAGGTTGAGGCAACAAGGTAGATTGCTTGAATCCTTGTCTTTGGCTTCTTTGGAGTGAAGAATGGAGATAAATTCAGCTTTTTATTGAATTGTTTATATATGCTAGACACGGTGCCTCATTGCTTTCCAAAACGTCTTCTTGTTTTAGCTTTGTATATTAGATGAGGAAATTTTAGTACCAGAGATTTTAAGTGACTTCCACGTTATACAATTAGCAAGTTGCAAAGCTAGGAGTTCTCCAAGATAGGAAAATCTGGAAGAAAGGAATAACTTGACTCTGATATAAAATTTCTGCAAAAGAATTAACACTTGAATTATTTTATTTTATTTTATTTTTTATTTTTTTTTAAGATTTTATTTATTTATTTATTTTTCCCCCCAAAGCCCCAGCAGATTGTTGTATGTCATAGCTGCACATCCTTCTAGTTGCTGTATGTGGGATGTGGCCTCAGCATGGCCAGAGAAGCAGTGCGTCGGTGCGCGCCCGGGATCCGAACCCGGGCCGCCAGCAGCGAGTGCGCGCACTTAACCGCTAAGCCACGGGGCCGGCCCCAGCACTTGAATGATTTTAAAATGTGTAGAACTTGATAATAAAACTTGATAAGTAATTAAACATACTAAATTCTGAATCAACCCAGTCAAAGATAACTAAAAAATTCACTCTTCTAACATCACTCCAAGTATATAGTAATATGTGCAAAGTAAAAACCCTTGGGAAACATATTTGGTCCTAAATCGCTATGCTAAGTGTTGATTAGATAGTAAAAATGCATTGAAATCATAAATAGCTTCAGGGCCCACACACTGCTCATGACCTTTTGTAATGTCCTCATAGTCAGGTTATGGAGCCGAGCTCTTATTTCAAATAGCCGGAATGTTCCCCTGGTGTACAGATTTGAATGTGTGTCTTTGGCCCTCCTCATTGTCTGCTGGAGAATGTGCTGGCTGATCTTTTCTTTGTTTGCAGGCATGCTTCAGAAGTGTCCTTCTGTTGATGACTTTGTAAGTGCCCTCGTTTCCGACTTGGATCTGGACTTCGAAACTTTCCTCATGGATTCTGAATGATGGAAACACTCAAATCTTTTAAATCAAGGTCATGTAGATATTAACTTTGTTGTAAATGCTACAGCTGTGCACGCTCGTTTCTGATTCAGTATTCATTTTTGTAATAACTTCTGAAAAACCTTAAACTGATGGAACTTGGAATAAATAATTTGTTTTAATTATGCTGGCTTTCAGCCTGTTTGGCAGTTCCTTGAACACATGGAAATCTACTCAGTAAACTAGTGAAAACTAGAGCATAGTTGTTAGATTTAAGGTATGAGCGTTTCCTTAGTCCAGCCACACCCCTGTTGAACTTTTCCTATTTCCATTGATTGTTAATTGGTTAAATTAGAGACTTAATTAAAAGCAAAATTATTTTAATTTGAAGCAGTCTTCAGAAAGATTACACATAAACTTCTTTTCAATGACTACCGTTTCTTAAGACCACTATACTAGGCTTTGAAAATGCACTCAGTGTAGTTAGTCACAGCGACCAAGAGACCAAGTATGGTGTCCAGAGTACTCGTCATTGTGACTGCATTGGGTTTCCCTGAGTATTTAGGCACTACACAGATGGACTCAGAAGAGAGAGACCTCAACTCATACTTTTCTGGCTTGACCATGAATGTACAAAAATAAGTGCAAATATGGTTAATAACTGATGTGCCAAGATCCAGCAATTGACAAATAAGGAAACTGGGATTCAAACCATGTCTGTCTTTATCCTGAACCCATCTGCTTTACATCATTGCATACTGTATCACTGTGTGTTAATAATAGGAAAGAAATTATTTAATGTGTTTTTCCCACCATCAAAGTCACAAATTTAATTATAGACTTTAGTTTAAAATGGCATTTGCTAACAGTCTCTTCCTGCTTTTCACTAAATGACTAATGATGATGGTAAAAGACAAGATTAAAAAATCCCCAAAACTAGGACACATGTCCAACCTATTCACAGAATCTGGAGGAATTTCTACAAACTCAGAAACCGATGAGATCCACCCATCCCGGGTCTAGCTGGATACATGGGGGACTGACCCTTCCATTCCTCCCCCATCTCCTGCTCACACGGAGAAATCCAAAGTGTGTACCAACCAGAAAGCAGAGCCGCTGGCACACCACCCAGGAGGTACTTTACGTTACCACCATGCTGCCCACTGTCCCTCTTCCGGCTCCTCCCCATTTGAATGGCTCAGTCTGTGAACGTGTGGAAACTGCAGCTCACAGAGTACTTGGGCAGGAAGTGGGCAAGCCTGGCAGTGGTGCCTCCTCTGTACCCAAAACAAAGTCGGGGAAGGGAGGGCAAGGCTTAGGGTGATGCTGGCGACAGGAAGAGCCCCGATACCAGTGCCCAGGGGGGAATCTAGCTGTTTCTCTACTCCACCCTGTTTGTTTACAAAATCTGCGCTCAGGTGAGGACAGACCTCACCTAACAACTTGCACTACACAAATGCTAACTCTGCTCTGGGAAATGGACTTGGAGAAACTGACATCAACCTGCCAGTCAGTTACAGGTAAATCTGAAAAGGTGCTCTCACCAGCTCCCAGGTATACCAAGAGTGACAAACTCTTGGGTCTTTATCAATCCCTTTTCAGGTGAGGGTGAGTAAGCAGAAAAATCTCTATGGAGCCTGTGTACAAACATTCTTCACAGAAAGGAAAGGGAAAGATCACCTGGAAGATAATAATGTGAAAAATAATTTTTAAAAGGAACAAAAACAGGGGCTGATCCGGTGATGCAAGCGGTTAAGTGCACGCACTCTGCTGCGGTGGCCCGGGGTTCACCAGTTCAGATCCCGGGCGTGCACCAACGCACTGCTTGGCGAGCCATGCTGTGGCGGCATCCCATATAAAGTGGAGGAAGATGGGCACGGATGTTAGCCCAGGGCCAGTCTTCCTCAGCAAAAAAAGAGGAGAATTGGCAGAAGTTAGCTCAGGGCTGATCTCCCCACAAAAAAAAAGGAAGAAAAACACATTGTAGAACAACTGTCTGGTATCCTTAGTGAGATTTGAGAAAACATGGTATTTATGAAGCTGAAAGCCATAAAGAAAGAGCAAGCAGAAATAAAAAGATAATAGGATAAGCTAAAAAAGAAGATAGGTAGAAAAAGAAAGAAATGCAGAGAAAGTGAAACAGTGCAGTGACTTAAAACATTATCAAAGCAGAAAAGAGCAAAACTATTGATGACAAACGAGAAACGTCTCAGAATGCAGGTGAACGGGATGGGGCGAGAGCCGATAGCAAGGAAGCGGGGTGGAGAGCCAGCTCCTCTGGGTTATCTGAGGGGAAGCCCTGACAGAACAAGAGCAAGAACACAACCAAATGCGGTGTCCTCTGGTGTCCCCAGGACTCAGGACAGTGACCAGTGTATGGTAGGGGTTCTAGGGAATACGTGCTATCCAGTGAATTTAAGGAAACTTTTCTGAGCCGAAAAGAAGAAAGGAGTGTGCAGTTGAAAGGGGAATCCTTGATGGTTGCCCAATAACATGCATGTACTTTTAATGCCACTGAACTATACACTTGACAATGGTTAAAATGGTAAATTTTATGTTACGTATATTTTACCACAATTTCTAAACAAGAAAAAGAGAGAGAATCCTGCATTCTAGACCAAAACAAACAAAACCGTGAAAAGAGACCCCTGCCTAGATATAATCTGTCTTTTCTTTTGAGAATTTAAATATAATTAAAATTATAAGCCAGCATATCCCAAATTGGGCTTTGTAGCACTCTTCCCAGGAAGTGTTACTTGGTGTTCCGTAGACTCAAAAGGGTCCTGTTGTTAAATACATTTGGGAAATGCCAAGTAAGTGTTGAAGGTTCACTGTGCACGTTAGCAACCCTGCAATCACAAAACATATTTAGCATTGCATATATGACCCAATATTTCCCAAACATTTGATATGGGACCCACCCCTTTTTTGAGTACCTGTTGATGACATTTTTCAGAACATTGTGAAATAACTGCTAAAAGCATTCAGCTAGAAATAACAGGCTTACATAGAAAGGAACAAAAATTATGGCGATCCCAGAATGCAGTTGTCATTGCCATTAAAAGCAAAAGAACAATGAAAAATTAGTTTTGAGGTAAAGGCTGAGATGCACAATGGCGTTCTCAGATATACGAGGGCTCAGGAAACAGCTCGGCTTTGTACTCTTCTTTAAAAATTGCTAAAAGAGTAAGTAATTTAGACCAAGCATCAAAGCTAGGAAATCTCTAAGGAACTTCTAAGAATGTAGTGTGGTCATTGCCTCTTTTCACAATAACAGCTGGATAAATCGTAATAGCAAATTATTTTATTATGAATGCTTTTCCATATGATGGGAATAAACCCATAAGCACACAGCAATTCCTCTGGGAAAAATTCTCTCCTGTATTATGATTTACCACCAGCTTCCAAAAATCCAATTTAAAGTACTTAGGACTATGTAAACACTAGAAAAATAATGTAGAAAAAGAACTGGAGGATAATAAAATGTTAATATGGTTGTCTTTAGTGTTGAGAGTTGAGCCTTTTGCTTTTCTTCTTTCTTCTTCTACTTACAAAGTTTTAAAAGTAGGTAATGTGTTAATTTTAATAATAATTTAAAATGTACAAAAAGTTTAATAATGACAGAGCAAATTTAAAGCATTTTTTCAACTCTGAAGAAATGCTTGGCTGATGTAAGCATATTAAGAAAATGTCTCTGAAACATTCAGGGAATGATTTGTACAGTCAAAAACTTTACTACTACCCAAGGGTTAGCCTGATTTGATAAAAGTGATTGAGATAAAATATTAATAACAATAGTGCTCGACATTTATTTAGCATTTTTCAGTTTACAAAGAACTTTGTCATACAGTGACACTCATCAGCTATGAGATAAGGAGGGCAGACAGTGTCATTAACTATGTTGCTAGTGAGGCAGATAGGCTGGGTGACTTGTCCAGCATCACAGAGCTGCTCACTGGCAGATGCAGGACGCGAGCCAGCTCCTTTGGCTCCTCGTCCCGTGCCCTTTCCAGTTCCTACAAGTCTTCAGAGATCATGTCTGTTTTCTGCAGGCTCATAGGTGTACATTCAGACACAGACATAGAGTGTTGAGTGGGTACATGACCCCCACAGACTATAGGGCCTTCTGTCACTCACTGTCTTTCTGCTTGAGGAAGCTGACACCCCTGGACAGGTAGAAGATGAAATAAAATGGGAAGTCTCTTACATCAGGCCAGGAAAGATGAAGGCTTGAATTAGGGCAGTGTTGGGGTTGGAGGATGAAGAGTAGAGACAGAGACATTCTGGAATATTCATTTACAGAACTTGCTATCAAACTGCGGTGGTGGGGCAGAATTAGGTAAATATGCCACCTACCTGCTCATGTAAATCATGACTCAAACTTGATTTTAGAAAAAATGTGTGGGGAAGCAACAACTGGGCACAGCTTGTGGTGGCCATGAGTGACCGTCCTTTAGGTGGCTAGGTTGTTCAATCTGCATCTTTTGAGTAAGATCATCCAGCAATTATGAGCTGTTCTCCAAGAATATTTCTCTATCGTATCTACAAAACAGTCGTGAAGCACCGTGCCAGGTTCCTTTCTGAAATGCAGATGCCTTAGGCCACAATTGCACTCCGCAGGCACTGTGCTCTCAAATACTTTCTCGTCGCAGCAATTCTTTGGGGTGGGTGAAATGATCCCCATTAGAGTGACACTGGGGAGAGATCACGTAAAAGCCCACTCTGAGCACATGCAGTAAGTGGTATGGTGTAAATGTGGATGGTGAGTCGTCTTTCCCGCGAGAGAGCAGGTAGGGAATGCTTCCAGAAGGAGCGAGTCAAGTGAAATCTTGAACTAAATGGTAAGTGTGAACTGGAAAACAAACTCAAAAGCGAGCTCATGGTATCAGTGTGGTTAATTCACCTTGGCAAACTTGCCCATATCTGAAATAAGAATTCATCTTTTTGTAATATGAAATAACAAAGGATTCAGGAATATAAAAGTATCAAATACATAAAAGACCCAGGAAACATGCCTACTGCATGAATGTAAAATGCATGTGACCTAGAGAGGCCCCAAAGTAGCAGACAGAATGTGTTATACATTTCCCTTCCACTATGCAAACCCTGAGCATCAAGATGCCACCTGGGATGTCAGGTGGCATGCCACTTTTAGAACCTTTGTCCTGAATTCCAGGTGTTTTTCAAGCTGTCTGCATTACTTGTATGTCTTAAAGACACATCTAAGTCAACCTCTAAAATCAGACTCATCTTCTATCCCACACACTCCTCCTGAGTCTCTGTGTTGATTAGTGGCATCCCAGTCTTCCCAGGAGCTGAGGTAGACACCTTATGAAAGGTGAGTCGCCCCTCAGTGCACCCTTATCCTGCACTTACCTCCCCCGTCACACGTGACCTGTTCGTTACCTATCTGTCTCAGTAAGTCTGGGAGTAGGTCCTACTCATCTTAGCTTCATTTTGCCAAACCCAAGTGCCAGGTACGTATCAGAACATCAGAAAAAGCCTCCAGTGTAGTCCAAGCATAAAGTAATAAGGGTCCAAGGACTTGACAAGGAGGAGCAGTTACAAGAAATGCTGCGCAGGCAGGCTTGAACCATAGAAGGAATGGAAGGCTGGCAGTCCCATTCTCCTGGAAACTTTTTAAAAATCCATCAGATATAGTTATCATTAAAAATGATTGAAATTTATGAAAATTTTCTATTTGCTCCTATCACTGCTTTAAGAAGAACCCACAAAAAACCTGTCAGGAAATGCAGGGTGTCTTTTGGAATTGATGAGAATGAATCGAAGAAACACGGAGGAAACCAGGACCAAACCAGCCTGAGCAAAGAAGTCCCGAGCACAGCTGTATGTTTGCATTAGGATTTGCGCGGAAACCTCTTTTGACCTGTTGTTATTGTTGTTGTTGACGATTTCCACCCCAGTGTATCTGACATAGCTGGTGGGAGAGAAGGCGGTGCTCGCTGGGCAGGAGCGCGCTGTGGTGGACCCCAGATCTTTGTCTGATTCTGGGCTGCAAGTCCTATGCGAATTTGTCAATACTCCGCAGGAAGAGGGAAGAAAAAGTCGTTGACGTTTGGCAGGAACGTTTTCATGGCGTTTCATGTTGACTGAGCATCAGTACGGCTCCTCCCTTTGCTCTTCTCACCACTGGTGGAGAAGGAGCTACTGGCTGAGCGCTCAGAGCCGGGCGCGGGCTCCCGGGTGGGCCGTGAGGGGCAGCAGCCAGCACCCTGGGAAAGGAGCAGCCCCGTCCAGGCCTGCTGCCCGCAGTCCGAGGAGGCCAAGCTGCTCACGAGAGCTCCATTTCAAGCTTTTTAACTTTCAAAAAAAGTTTTAAGGTTGATTTCTTAAAATTTATTCAATTTAGTAAAAGTACCAAATTGTGTTTATATCTTTTCAGATCCTGCTTTTCAAATTCAGTCTTAGTAATTCCTATGTCTAGCCAGTGAAAGTATTTCTTATCTTTACGAACAAAGGGGGTGGGGGAGAAGAAGGCCTGGTTGGTGTAGTTGTTCTGACTCAGGAAAGGGACCCCCAGCAAGAAGGCGTGTCGGGGACATGCTGGCTGGCACAGTCAGTAGCAGCTGCCACGGAGGCTTGAACCAGAGCCGTTCCCCGCAAAGGCATCCGAAGTTAAAGAAACAGAGTTGAATGGGAATGAAGCACATAAAAAGGTGCTTAGCCCCCATCCAAATGGGAGCCACTAAGCGAGGGCAGCGCTGGTTATTCCACGAGTCTTCTCAGCCTCTTTTAGACTCTTCTTCACAAGGACAGCTGCATCTTCAGCAGTATGCGCTAGACCGTAACACAGCGAGACACATATACTAGAGGAGGCAGGACTTGGGTTAACAATTTGTTACAGTGGAGAAAAAGCATGTGGATTGAGAGCAAAGATCGTAAATGGGCCCAGAGGATTGCTGAGGAAGATTAAAGATAAGCAGTGTAAATAACTATGAAGCACAATGTGTTTCTAATAGTGCTCTCATTGTCTGCAGATTGTTTATTAAATAAGCCAGTTCCGTAGCACAGATGGCTCTTAATTGGCAAACTTATGGCTCACTGTGTGTTCTCCAAGTTGCTTTACTTTTTAGGTTGGAGGAAAAAACAGCCAGAACATGTGCTATGGTCTGAATGCTTGTGTCCCCCCAGAATTAATATATTAAATCCTAACACCCAATGTAATGGTATTAGGAGATGGGGCCTATGGGAGTTGATTAAGTCATGAGGGCGAAACCCTCATAAATGGGATTAGTGCCCTTATAAAAGAGGCTTCAGAGAGATCACTTGCCCCTTCTGCCATGTGAGGACACAACCAGAGGTCTGCCACCCTGACGAGGGCCCTCACCTAACCAGGCTGGTACCCTGATCTCGGACCTCCAGCCTCCACAACTGTGAGAAACAAATTTCTGTTGTTTACAAGCCACCCACTCTGTGGTACTTTGTTATAGGAGCCTGAACGGCTAGGACAACATGTGATAATACGATTGTCCACAGTGCTTTCAGAGTGATGAATCAAAAACGTAAAGGAATGTTGCCTGGAGCAGCACATCTTCAGGAAGAGGGGGACAGTCTTACCACTGTTGGCCAGCAGGTCTCTGGTTTGATCATCAAACATCACGTTAGAATACTTGGCAAGCCCATTAGCTCCCGAGAGGTCAAAGGCCAGGGGAATTATTCATTACAACATTAGTTGGAATCCTTATGTGAGAACAACGTTAACACCCTGCTGGGGCGACGGACACACCGTACAGTCCTAGAGAACAGGCAGTCCCTCTGAGCTCCTGGGAATCATGAAGAAGGAGCACAGAGGAACACGCGTGACACAAAGTGTGACGTGTGGTGTGTGAGTTTGTCTTGTTCGCACCTCTGAGCATGTGAATTCTCAGTCCTGTTGGTCTTGGTTCAGAGACTGAGTCATTTACTGCTCGTTTAGGAAGGACATGCTGGGTGCTACAAGTACAAAGATCAATAAAATCTGACTGCTGTGCTCAAGTTGCTAACAGTGTCATCAGTAGGTGCTGAGGAATCAAGGGAATTTCAGCGTGATGTTGTGAGCCAGACAAGGAATTTCAGAGGAAGTGAGTCTTCAGGAAGATCTTGAGGGGGCAGGTGACAATTAGAAAAGTAACTGAAAGGAAGGCTCAGCATGTCTGTTTGATGGATTTGCCTGCATGCATTTTGAAGTGAGAAAGTCTGTTCCTGCAGGACGAACTGACAAAGGATTCCAAAATAAAAAAGTGATTCCTGCCCGAAAGAACCAGGGCGTCTCAAAACTAAAAGGGTTATTTTATATTCATTTCCCTACAAATAAAAAGATGCTCATTTTAAGGGGGCTTTAAGCGATATTCATATTTTATAAATTTCCAAGGCTGTTGAGTTTCAAATAGTTATGATGAAGTAGCTTTAATCTGTGACAACTGTAAGTTGTCCGCTGCTCTCCCTCCCGTCCAATCAGACACTGCCTCCGTCCCCCCGCACCCCATGAACTGCCGTCGCTGCCTCTTCAGGAACCTCTTGAGAGAGCACCATATCCTCTGCCCTAGCTCCCTGTGTCCTCTCTGCAGTCAGGTTTCTACCCCTCTGTGAGACTGTTCTCCAAGGTGACTCTCAAGTTGCCACACTTACTTTGTCTTCATTCACATCTTCCCTACTTTTTCTGCTGCATTTGATGCTTGTTGACAGACCTCTCCTTCGTGATACATTTTCTATTTCTCCTTTGGGTCAGTGTTTCTGACTCGGGCACTGGTTTCACTTGTCCCTCCCACCATCAAATGAGGATACACACTGCACCCCAGGGTTCAGGGAAGGAAGCAGAGCCCACTCTGAGCATCTCAAGCAGGAAAGGCTTAATCCAGGGCATTCGATGTGTCTTAGTCAGCTCAGGCTGCTATAACAAATGCCATAGACTGGGTGGCTTACACAACAGACACTTATTTCTCACAATTCTGGAGGCTGGACGTCTGAGATCAGGGTGTCAGCATGGTTGGGTTCTGGTGAGGGTTCTCTTCCTGGTTTGTGGATGGCCACCTTCTCACTGTGTCCTTACATGGCAGAGAGCAAGCTAGCTCTCTGGCCTCTTCTTATAAGGGCACTAATCCCATTGTGGGGGCTCCACTTTCATAACTACCTCCCAAATACCAGCACATTGGGATTAGGGCTTCAACATATGAATTTGGGGGGGACACAAACATTTAGTCCATAATAAGATGCTTTCAAGCCTGCTGGAAAGACTCCCAGAAGTAAATACTTGGCCACTACTATCTCTTAACACTGCCACTGGAGCTGTGCATTCAAGAATATACACCCACAAATGAGACCTAGGGGTCAGGAAGCCAAAAACATGCTGCTGCCACTGACGCAACCGCCCCTTGACAGCCTAGAAGATGGAACACGGACAGATCCTCCCCCCACACACACACACAATCTTGAGTGCCAGCAGAAACCAGGCAGAGGGAGCAGGAAGGTGGCTTCCACCACACCTGACATTCTCATCTCACAGAAGTGCATCTCATCATCAGTGGTACCTCATTCACACAAAGAACACAGGCAGAAGTTTTTAGATATCCCAACTTTTTACGTGAAAAGGTCTTTCCTCTTCCTTGAAGCCATCATTACCCAAACACATGTAGCTTTAAATGCCCTTTTCTGTTAAAGGCAGCACTATCTTCTCGGTCACTGAATTTCTGAAGCAGGACCTCACCTTGATCTCCCCCCCCCGACACCAGCCCTTCCTCCACGGTTGTCCCCCTGCCCGGGCTCCACGGCCTGCCTCTCCTCCCCCCAGGCCTCCCTGGGACTCGGCCCCATTTCCTGCCACCTGAACCAGTGGCATCCCTGCTCATTCCAGGCCATCCGAGTGACTGTCAGAGGGCCCTTCTAAAGCATGTCACTCACCATGTCATGTCACTGCCAAAAACCTGCAGTGAGTCCCCGTTGAACATTTGAAAAAAAAAGCTAAACTGTTTAGCATGAACCTAAGAGCTGCCCACAGTCTGGGCCCTGTGTGCCCTCTACCTCACCTCCCGCAGGTGTGCCTTTTTTATGCAGCTGCTTCTGCCTGGAACGTTCTTCCTTCTGCTCCACATGCCAAAATCCTGCGCTCTACTTCAGGTCCAACTCAAGTGTCACTGGCCTGAGACCAAAAGTGGTTTCCCTCCTTTGATCTTGACTTGTGCATATAATGAAATCTGTTTAAAAGCTCTTGCACTTTCTCTTTTATAATGTATTTATTTGTGAACATGTTGTTCACCTCTGCTACTGGACTGTTAATTCCCTAAGGTGAAAGGCCGCATCTTACTTGTTTTGGAATGGGTCTCTTACATTATGTCTTGTACACTATAGAAACTCAGTATTTACTTAATAGATAATGCATATTTTATGGAGTTCCTGTGCAGTCTACATATTATTGTGCTTTTTCTTCTACACCATGAAAAGGAAGAGCCTGAAGAGAGACAGAGTCAAGAGAACTCATAGAAATGAGGTGTGAGCAGTTCTCATGTCCCCAGCACCCAGCAGTGCCTGACACACAGCCCGTATGCATTGTTGAACTGAACAGAACAGAGCACGGATGATGTTGACCAAGGGAGGGAAGAGCTCCAGTGGAGGGATCGGGATAGTGTCCAGTGCTGCAGAGGATTGGGGGGTGCTAGGCAATGACTCCCATTGAATTTGGGAACTAAGGGAATGGTGAGTGGAGAAAGAAGCCAAAGGAAAAGAAGTTAAGAAATAACAGGTGAGGAAATGGACGCAATGAGTATAGATTATTCTTTCAAGAAACCTGGCCAGCATAATGGGAAAAAGGGCAATGGGATGGCATATCTGATCTTGTGGTCATCTGCCTCTGAGGAGCGTAGAGTCTGGACCAGTCCACATGTGAAAGCAGTAGAGGGGGCTGGTCCCAGAGGTGTGTGAAAAGTGCAAAATGATGTAATGTATACCCCTCACCAATCACAGAGCTTAATAGCCATGTGCCTGGCTTCCCGTGTTCAGATCCGGGCACCACATTCTCAAGATAGATATTGTGATGGCTAATTTTACGTGTCAGCTTGGCTGGGCCATGGTGCCCAGATATGTAGTCAAACATTATTCTGGAAGTGTTCTGTGAGGGGTGTTTTTGGATGAGATTAACATTTAAATTGGTGGACTTTGAGTAAAGCAGATATTGCTCTCCATAGTGTGGGTGGGCCTCATCCAATCAGTTGAAGCCCTGAATAGTACAGAAGACTAACCTTCCCCCAGCATGAGGGAATTCTACAGCCGACTGCCTTTGGACTTCATCTGCAATATCAGCTCTCCTGGTCTCCAGCCTGCTGGCCCACCCTGCAGCTTTTGGACTTGCCAGCCTCCATGTGAGCCAATTCCTTGAAATCAGTTAATCTATCTATGTTTCTCTCTATATATGTATTGTGTGTGTGTATTTATTTATTTATATGTATATACACACACAGCCTTTTGGTTCTGTTTCTCTAGAGAACCCTGGATAATACACCCTTTACCAAACCAGATCTTATCTAAGGGAGAGAGTAAAAAATGGAAGGTCCATTAGCCATAATAAATGAAGCATAATGAAAAGAATTGGACAGAGCCTAAAGAAAAGAAGACATGGTGGCCCTGTGCAGATATTGAAAAAGCTGCCATGTGGGAAGAGGGATCAGACTTATTTGTGTTTCCCAGAAGGGCAAAACTCTCAATGACCTAAAGGTGTAGAGGCTGTCTAGTTTTGACTCAATAGAAGGAATATCTTGCTAATAACTTGAGCTGCTAACAATGGGACAGGGATTCTGATAAAGTAATGAGCCCCCTTCATTGGAAATGTTCAAGTAGAAGCTGATGAGCATCTAGCAGGGGTGCTTCAGAAGGGAGTCCTAAATGGGAAGAAGGTTGGATTAGCTCATGTGCCTTCTCACTTATGGTTTGACAGTGAAGATCATCATTTCTGAACCCCATCTCTGCACTTCTAAATTATTAGACCCGAGTCTTTAGGAAAAAAAAAATACTCTGCTAACTTTTAGGATATAGTGCAAACTCTTTTCAATGCTTCTCTAAATTATTTTGGCTGTTGTTTACTGATTAACATTTTGAGCACCAGGCTGTGCCAAAAATACCTAAGAGGCTTACCCGCTTTCCTATGAGTTCTGTGTCTTTCACCCATTCCTACTTCTCTAGCTTCAGATATATCTTCCCTACCTCCAAAAATTCTATCTCCTCTGCTAACCAGCCTGGCAAATATCTGTACATCTTTCCAAGTCTCAGTGGAGCACTAAGTGCTCTGGGAAGTTTCTCGCGACGACTCCAGACAGACAGAGGCAAGTCGTCTCCCATCCTCTGCTGCACTTCACACATCTCTCTGTTATAGAACAGAAGGGAAATCCACTGGATATAAATTTGACTTGTTCTTCCTGCTTCTGAGACTGCCAAGCACAAGAAGCTGCTTACCTGGCTCTTGCTTGTTAAAGCCTGACCTCATGGAGGGATTCACGTTCCATTAGCCCCAAAGGAGAAGGGATGGGTGGAAGTGCCTGAGGGGCAGAGGCAGCCAGAATGGGGGAGACAAAGGTGAAAGGAATACTCCTGGGGAGTTTCCCTTAGGATTTAGACCTGGGCCCCACTTATGCCCAGAACCCTTGACGGGAGTTTGCTGATCCTGCAGGGTTCAGGCTGCTGGATGAACAGTAAAACTGGTTGGGAATAGTGGGAGGTGATTGCTCTGTCCCAGCTTGGCCTGGAAGCCAAGGAGCCTATGAGAGCTTCAATGGTGAGCAGATCACGATAGTTGGCATGACATTGTTCATAATATCCCTTACAATGTCTGTACAACTCTAGTGATGTCTTCACTTTCGTTCTCGACACAGTCTATTTCGCAGCAACGTGTTTTATAACACAAATTTGGTCATACATGCTTGGAAAATAGGAAAATGATCACAATTAATGTGGATGTTGGGTTGGTTCAAGGGAGATCCTTTTCGAGGCAAAGGGATCCAGAATAGTGGGAGCTGAATTATAGCCAACAGCAGAGAATTATAGACAACAGCCAAAAGCTCACTGAGGAGCCTTTCCGCTCTATATTAAGAACATGAAAATAAGTGCCTGAACCCAAGGATTCGTCTCTCCAGCCTGTGTCAGGCTGTCCCTCCTCCTGCGCCTCACCCTCACCGCACCTGTGCCCTCAGGCCGGCACTCCTGCCTGCCTGTTTCCGTACACGTTGAATGTCCACCGAGTCGGCCTCCGGCACACTGCCTAGCCCATCTGGGCTGTCCACGGCATCCCCTGGGGTACGCATTATCTATTCATTTGTTAGTGCTCCGTGCCTAGGCTTTGAGTTTCTGCCCCAACCGATTTTCTCATAAGCTCTGTTATTTTTGTGGGCTTTTTCAATTTTTGCAATCTCTTCAAATCAATTTTGCAGATTGTATGTGTTTTTAAAGAACATATAAATCATGTTATAGTTAACTTATTTTGTGTACATCTTCTTTTTTCTTGATTAGTCTTAGCAGAAATTTATCAATCTTGTTAATCTTCCAAGAACAAACTGTAGGTTGTGCTGATCCTCTCTTTTTTGTGTTTGTTTTCTTTTTATGAATTTCTGATCTATTTATTATTTTCTTCAACTTTCATTATGATGTTAATTCTGCTGTTCTTTTTTTTTTTATGTCTTGGGTAGATGCCTAGCTTATTGATTTTTAATTTTCAGCCTTTCTTCTTTTCTAAGATATGCATTTAGGGCTATAACTTTCTTCTAAGTGCTGATTTAATTATATCCCAGAAGTTTTCACTTGTAGTAGTATTTTCATTACTCATTATCCTTCAGTTCAAAAGATGATCTAATGTAGCCTAATGGGTTGTTTAGAAGTGAGTCCTGCATTGTAGTCAGAGAACATATTCGGTATTATTTCAGTCTTTTGAAATTTATTGAGACCTGCTTTCTGGTCTCATTTTTGGTCAATATTGTAAATATGCTATATGTGCTTGGAAAGAATGTGTAGTTTTTAGTTGTTAGGTGCAATGTCCATTTTCTTTACTTTTTGCCTGCTTATTCTACCAATTACTGAAAGATGTGTTAAAAAATCTCTTGCCATAGTTGTGAGTTTATCTATTTATCGTTGTAATTTGGTCAATTTTTGCTTTATAGATTTTGAGGCAATATCGCTAACTCCCAACAAATTTAGGATTACTGTAGCTTCTTGGTAAATTAATTTTTTTTATCATTATGATGTGATTCTCTTTATCTGTAGTTATACCGTTTTTAGCTTAAAATCGATTTTTCCTGATTTATTGTAGTTATAATAGTTTTCTTTTGATTAATGTTTTCACAATATATTTTCCATTCTTTTCCCATACCCTTAAATGTTTGGTGTGTCTTTTATACACAGTGTACTGTTTCTCATTCTGATATTCTTTGTCTTTTAACTGGATCACTTAGTTCATTTATGTTTCATGTAAAATACTAATTAATTTCTGTTTAAATCAATCACCTGACTATATAACTTCTGTTTGTTTCACCTATTTAATGTTTTCTTTTCTCTCCTTTCTTGTATTCTTTTATTAATATTTTTTATTATTGCATTAATTATTTTATTATTTCATTTTGTATTATTTCCTCTATTAGTTTGGAAACTATATGTTCTTTGTTGTGTATGTATGTGTATATATACATACGTGTAATTTTTTATTATTCATATAGTTAGTATTCATTAAGATTCAAGTACGTGTTTACCATTTTGATTGCTCCTCACCTGCACCTCTCACTTTCCATGTAGGATTGAAGGTCACCTTTAGAATTTCATTTAATGTGGGTCTGCTGAAGATTCCGTTTTCATTTATTTATGAAGTCTTTATTTTATTTTATTCTTTATTTTTTCAAATGTTTTATTATGAGAATGTCTCATTTCATTTTGAAAGCATACTTCCACTGGGTATAGAATTCTGTTAGCAGTTATTTTCTTTCTTCACTTTAACTATACCACGCCACCACCTTTTGACTTCCATTATTGCTGTTGGAAAGTCAGTTGTCAGCCTGAATCTTGCTCCTTTGAAAGTAGTCTGTTTTTATTCCCTTCTGCCTGGCTCTTTTTAAGATTTTTCTCTTTGTTATTCTGTAGTGTCACTACTATATATCCAGCTGTAGATTTGTTTATCTTATTTATTATTTATTACTTAGACTACATTAAGATCTGTGGATTAATTATTTTTTCATCTGTTTTGGAAAATTCTGTCATTATCTCTTCAAACATTGTTTTGGCCTATGTCCTTCTGAGACTCCAATTAAATGTGTGTTAGACCTTCTCTCTATGTCTCTTAACTTTCCTTCTCTTTTTCCCATCCTTTGTCTATCCTCACTTCATTTTAGGTAGTTTCTACCTGGTCTGTCTTTCAATTTACCAATTCTATCTCCAGTTGTATCTAACATGCTATTAAATCTACCCAAGTTCATAATTATTTTATGTTTTCAGTTCTGGAATTTGTTTTGGGTTCTTTTTTCAAATTTGCCATGGCATTTTTAATAGTTTCCAGTTTCTTCCTGAAATTTTCAAACTTGGCTCTTATCTTCTTGAATATGGTAAACATAGTTTCTTTACGGTTTTATCTGATAATTCCAGTATCTGTTGTTTCTCTGGTTCTTGTTCATGTATGCCTGTTTATCTTTCATTGAGTACTGGAGATTGTATTTGCAAAATTATTTCTGGAAATAATTTGAAGCCTATGATGATGTCATCTTTCTCTAGAGAGCACACAAAACACACGAAGTAATCTGGATAACACACTTCCAATTCTGGGACTAGTGATTTTTGTGGGCAAGCCAGAAGACTCAAAACTGGGCTAAAATCCATGCAACAGCTGCTTTACTTCTGGTTCTCTCTTACTCCTTTAGCATCCAATCCTGAAGCAGAGGGGTAGTTACCCACACTTCTAGTTTGCCCTCACTCTTTGGGGTGGCCTGCAGGGCTGTCAGAACTGCAGTTGAATCTCATAGCTGTCTTTTCCATATTGGCAAACATTTCCAGGGCAAGACACCCTGAGTGCCCAAGCTCACCCTTCTAAAAATTGTCTTCTGTGGGAGGATTGAGCCAAATGCCTAATCCACCATTGTCAGAAACTTGTAACTATGTTCCTCAAAGAGCTAAACATAGAATTACCCTATGACCTAGCAAATTCCACTCCTAGGTACATAGGTATGAACACAAATGAACTGAAAGCAGGAACTCCAACTGATATTTGTACATCAATGTTCATTGCAGCATTATTCACAATAGCCAAAAGGTGGAAACAACCCAGCTGTCTGTCAACTGATGAATGGATAAACAAAATGTGGTATGTCCCTATAATGGAATATCATTCAGCCATGAAAAGGAATGAAGTTCTGACACATGCTACAACATGGATGAACCTCAAAAACATTATGCTAAGTGAAAGAAGCCAGGCACAAAAAGACAAATATTGTATGATTCCACTTACATGAAATACCTAGAATAGGCAAATTCATAGAGACAAAAATTAGCATAGAGGTTACCAGGGGCTGGGGGTGGGGTAATGGGGAAATTATTGCTTAATGCATATAGAGTTTCTGTTTCAGGTGATGAAAAAGTTTTGGAAATGGATAGTGGTGATGGTTGACTATAAATTAATGCTACTGAAAAAATTAATTAATTAATGCCACTGAATTGTCCAATTAAAATGGCTAAATTTATGTTATAAATATTTTACCACAATTTTTAAAAGTTTGTAATGCAATATACCCCAAATCATTGAATTATATACTTTAAAGGGTGAATTTTATGGCATGTGAATTATATCTCAATAAAGCTGTTTTAAAAAATAAATCTGTAATTATACTTTATCAGTATTGATCTTCTCACTACACTGTGAACAAACTGAAGCCAGGATATGTATCCTTCCATGTTTTTTCACCCAGTGACTAACAGAGTGTCTGGTATATGGTAGTCCGGCAGGCTGCATCTTCATCAAAGCTTCACTGATGACTAGCAAGTTCTTGCTAAAGATCTTCTGCCATAACAGTTTTCTTTCTGAGTCTAGTAGACAGGTTTCCTTCCTTTCCTTACTCATGTGGGTCATAGGCTTCAAAAGATAACGTTTGGAAGGCAGCTATGCTCACCACTATAATAAAATAATTTTTTTAAAAAAAGATAATGTTTGATTGGAAGTGCAATTGTTTCTGTATGCTTTCCTGATTGATGAAACATTTCCATTTTGTTATGAAATTGTAAATTCCTGAAAGTTCCTAATGCTCATATTTCCCATATCCCTCAAATTTTCTTTTTAATGTCTACATAACTACTTTTTACTTAATCTTTACATCTTCAGAGATAGATGAAATATTGTCACATAGAGAAAATTAGAATGAAGATTGATTTTTTTTCTTGCTATGCAAAATAACTATGTCAATTATCTTCTTCCTACAGGATTTTTAGAAACATGAACATTTATTTATTTACTCTCTTTTTTTTTTTTTTTTAAGATTTTATTTATTTATTTTTTCCCCCCAAAGCCCCAGTAGATAGTTGTGTGTCATAGCTGCACATCCTTCTAGTTGCTGTATGTGGGACGCGGCCTCAGCATGGCCAGAGAAGCAGCACGTCAGTGCAAGCCCGGGATCCGAACCCGGGTCGCCAGCAGTGGAGCGCGCTCACTTAACCACCAAGCCACGGGGCCGGCCCTATTTATTTACTCTCTTGATTGCAAATGATAGAAAGCAAACTTGAACTAGCATAAGTAGAATGGTTGATTTCTTACAAGATATTGTTAGAGTGTCTCACAGCCACCCAAGGACTGCCAACAGTGTTTAGGAAGCTTTGGGCTGCAAATAAGCTCAATCTAGAATCAAACTGGGTTAAAGCACAAGGAAAAACTGTCATGTCACATGGCTATGGATGATCAAGTGAAAAGTAGCCAAAAAGCCTTATTTCATCTCCACCCAAGAGACTGGCCATTTCCGCTCTCACTGTTGAAGGACCACAGGCCAGAACATTCAGAGCTCCACCTGTTTACCCTCTTTATGAAGAGGATCGTGGGCCCCTATCTCTTAAAAGAAGAGGTGTTTCCTAAAAGTTGAAATTTCTCTTCCTTAGTTAATTGGTATATCTCCAAGTATATCAAATAGGTTTAGAATAGGATTTAGAAACTCCAAGCTTAGGAAACTAGGTCCTTTGAGAAGCAGAAGTCAAGACAGGATTAGATGTGCAGGAGATTTATTGGGGGGAATTTCCGTGAAGGATCAACAGGAAGTAGCAGAAGTGGGCAGGGAGAGCCTTTAGACACTGATGCAGGTCTGACATCTGTGAAAGAAGAGGGATGGGAAAGGAATAACAGACAAAAAGAGACTCAACTTAGCAGAGCTCAGAGAAAGTTTTGGGTAGGCAATGGGGAGTCCTCAAGTCAAAATTGCTCATTAGAGGGGCTTTGCATCCCACAGAAATTATCCAGCATTCACATGGAAATGTAAGGGATTCTGATTAGCCAAAAACAGCTTGAAAGAGAACAAAGTCAGAGGGTTTACACTTTCCAATTTCAAAACTTACTACAAAGCTACAGTAATCACGACAGTGTAGGACTAGCATAAGGACCGATGTAGCCAAATGGAATAGAGCTGAGAGTCCAGGAATAATGCTCTACATTTATGGTCAATTGATTTTTGACAAGAGTGCTAAGACAATTCAATGGGAGAAAGAATAGTCTTTTGAACAAATGGTTCAGGAACAGCTGGATATGACACACACAATAATGATCCTGGACCTCAACTGCACACCATATAAAAAAATTTACTCAAAATGGATTATAGGCCTGAATGTTAGAGCTAAAACTATAAACATAGGTATAAATTTTTATGACCTTGGGTTAAGTAATGGTTTCTTGGATGTGACATCAAAAGCATAAGTGACAAAAGAAAAAAATAGATAAATTGGACTTCATCCAAATTAAAAACTTTTCAATTTTGCTGCAAATTATATCATCAAGAAAGTGAAAGGACAACCCACAGAATGGGAAAAAATATTTGCAAATCCTATCTGTGATAGCGAACTTGTTTCCAGATATATAAAGAACTTTTATAACTCAATGATAAAAAGACAACTCAATTTAAAAATGGGCAAAAGATCTGAATAAACATTTCTCCAAAGAAGATATACAAAAAGCCAATAAGCACATGAAAAGATGCTTAACATCACTAATCATTAGGGACATGTAAATCAAAACCACAACGACGTACCACTTTACACACACCAGGGTGGCTAGAATAAAAAAGACAGACAATAACAAGTGTTGGTGAGGATGTGGACAAACTGGAACCCTCATGTATTACTGATGGGAATGTAAAGTGGTGTAGCTGCTTTGGAAAACAGTTTGGTAGTTACTCAAAAAGTTAAATGCAGAGTTATCATATGACTCAACAATTCCAGTCCTAGGTATATACCCTAGGGAAATGAAATATGAATATATTTAATATATTAAATATATTTAATGTTCATATGTTAAAATAGGAATATATATGAATATAACCCATTCATATGTATTTATGAAATATATCTACCCAAAAATTTGTACACAGATGTTCATAGAAACTTTATTCATAATAGCCAACAAGTGGAAACAACCTGCAGTTCATCTACCCATAAGTGAATAAACAAAAGTGATGTATCCATACAATGGAGTAGTATTCAGCACTAAAAAGAAACAAAGTATTGTTACATGTTACAACATGGATGAACCTTGAAAACATTATGCTAAGTGAAAGAAAGATCACAAATTGTGAGATTCCAATTATATAAAATATCCAGAGCAGGCAAATGTATAGAGACAGAGTAGATTAGTGGTTGCTGAGGGCTAGGTGTAGAGAAAATGGGGAGTGAGTGCTAATGGGTAAGGGGTTTTTTTTAGGGATGATGAAAATGTTCTGGAATTAGATAGTGATGATGGTTGCACAACTCCGTGAATATACTGAAAACCATTGAGTTACACACTTAAAATGAGTGGATTTTGTGGTATATGAGTTATATCTCAATTAAGCTGTTAAAAATAAAAAAAGAAATGGTCTAGCAGTCGTGCCCTTGCCACGCTCAGCCTTTCACCTGGGAGGCCCAGGAGGCCTGGCCTAGAACACTGTGGTGGACCCCCAGGCTCGGTGACTGGGCTGTCAGTCAGCTGTAATCCCCACTGCAGACTCCCTGGAGACCCGAACAGGGCGTTTCCCCAGCTGCCACAGAAACCACCAATCACAGCAGATCTGCATGAAATGCTTTCCAGAGAAAGCACTGTTCTATTGCAGTGAATCCTTCTGCCTCACATGCATTCATTTAATAAACATTAATTAATTCTGTGTGTCCTGCTGTGAATTGGGCCCTACGCTAAGTGCTGGGAAAAAAACTGGTCTCCTGGTCTCAACTCCTTGCAATTTTTTCTTCTCTCTTTCAGTTTTTCCTTCTACTGACATTACAATAACAGTTAACTTTTAAATGAAAATGGCTTTTTACAATTTACATTGTGAATCATGTACATTGGTTTATCTGATCCTCACTTAAGCCCTTCATGGTAATTATCATTATTAACCAAGGATACCCTTACAGAATTTAAATTTGTCCAAGACCAAAAAGCCAATAAAAAGTAATTACCAACCTCCAAATTCTTCCAACCGAGCTATCTACATCCTGTAGTTTTCACTCCCTGGCTGGTTCCCCCGCTCCCCATACACACACACACACAGACACACACACACACTCACACACACACACACACACTGTGGTAAAGAGCCATCAGCAGCTGCAGGTTCCAGTCCTACAGTTCCAACCCCAGTGGAGAGAGAACACTCACTTCAGCGAAGCTCTAGCGAGTCCCTGGGTTGATGCTGACTGGACCAGCCTTGGTCTCACGCTCAAAGCTGAGCCAAGCGCTGTAGCTGGAGGGGTTCCTTGCTCTCATGTGTGGGTCACGTGAGGTCTGGGTCACATGTCTGCCTGGAGGCAGAGGTGGGCAGCACGTGGTCTGAGCAGGAGGGAGGGCAATTACACTGAGGGCAATAGAGGCTGTGTGGAGCAGAGTGAGGCCCAGCCGCAAGGTCTAGCAGCATGGACAACTGTCCAGCTCAGCTGCTCTTCTGTACTGCAGAGGCAAAGATGTTCAGCCCCCAGAGCCTGGGAGTGGTGGAGTCATAAGGTTTCAGGATTCCACAGAGATCTGTCGAACCTGCCCACAACATCTTTATTCCCCGGGCATACCTGCCTCCCGTTGTGTAAGAGGCGGCACCCACTGGCTGAGGGGCGGGGCTGTTCCGTGTGATGAGCAAGAAAGCCTCACTTACCTAACCTGGGAATCATAGGACGGAGAGGGCCTCCCTGAGCCTAAGGCAAAGGCACACCCCAACTGCCTCAGATCCCTACGTCCAGCCCACCTCCCTTTCCTAAGTCTTGAAGAAGAGCTAGCTGCTCACCATTTCCCCTGTCACTGCCCTTTAGGTAATGGGAAGCTTATTAAATGTCATTTATCCTTCTGCTCACCAGTATGTTAGACAAACATCAACTGAGCACCACTTATGAGCCACATGCCCTGCTGCTTGCTGTGGTCACAGAGATGGATAAGATAATGCCCCAGCCCCAAGGAGCTCACAATCTACTGGAAAGGAGACACCTAAATAAATGAGCATCTTATACAGTGAGGTAATAGAATTTCCTTCTGTAGGGCGTGTGAGGGCTTGGAGGAGGGCGTGGTGAGGCCAGGGAGCCAGGAGGAGCACGAGGAGGGCTTCGGAGGAGATTAGGTTTGAGCAGAGTAATTTGTTAAATATAGATTTTATTCTTTTTTTTTTTGTGACGAGATCAGCCCTGAGCTAACATCTGCCAATCCTCCTCTTTTTGCTGAGGAAGACTGGCCCTGGGCTAACATCCGTGCCCATCTTCCTCCACTTTATATGGGACGCCACCACAGTATGGCTTGACAAGCGGTGCGTTGGTGCGCACCCAGGACCGAACCGGCGAACCCCGTGCCGCTGCAGCGCAGCGCGCACACTTCACCTCTTGCACCACCAGGCTGGCCCCGATTTTGTTCTTATTTTTAAAAACTACACAAATTTGTGTAAAAAATTCAGAGAATGCAGAATAAGCAAGAAGAAAATAACCACAATATATTGGTATCCCCCACCCAGTTTTCTCAGCTATGTATTACATATTGTTTTGTAGCTGGCTTTTTGCTTTAAAATATGTCCATTTTAATCATGAATATTTTTCTATACCAGTTTTAATGGCAACACAGCATTCTACTGGATGTTTCTGAGGGTCTTTGAGAGAGACCAATAAAGAGCACTCATCTTTCCTGCCCAAATCAATCGAGATAAGAGCAGGTGGAGAACCAAAATATCACCCTACTCCTAATGAAGGCAACATTGGAAGGTGCAGCTTGCAGTGAGAGACAAGTGGGCTTGCTGACTCTGTCCCCCTGTCCAGACGTTGGAAAAACTCACCTCAGGGAAAGCTGAAAGCAGACAACTCACCAGGTTGCTAGGCCCCCACTGGCCCTGGTGGAGAAGGGTGAAGAAAGGGGACAACTTCTCCAAGCAGGGGGCCTTTGACTGCTTCCACCCATGCTTGTAACTCACCAACCCTTGTACCGCCTGCCCCTTCTCTGGGGAGGATTGAGGACAAGCCCACAAAACTAGGCTGGGGAAGAGGTACTCCCCTCTAACACAGGGAGGTCCTATTATTCATTTAACCAATCCTCTGCTGTTGTACATTTAGGTTGTTTCCAAACCACATTGAAATTAAATGTTTGTAATTAACCTTTGTGTACATTTATGGTTATGTCCTTAAGATAAAGTCCTAGAAGTGGAATTCCTGGGCCGAATAGTACCAACATGTTTAAAGCTTTTGATGCATTTTGCCACATTTCCCTCTAGAAAGTTTGTATGATGTACCTTACCACTGGCAGTATTTGAGTAAATGAGTAACGTTTCCTTAACGCACACCCTTTCTGGGTTCATGTTGATCTTTGCTAATTTGATGGGCAAACTATCTGTGCCTCAGTGTTACTTCAATTTTGAGCAATCTAAATGGAGGAGCTTTCCTGGAGGACAAGGGGGGAGAAAGTGTGAGAGAAACCGTCTGTGAAGAGACGAGACAATGTTTCCAAAGGCATAGAGCACTGACATCATCCCTGTTTCTTCCCCTTTTGTACATAGGTCTTATTTCCCAACCCTGGAGGCACCGTAGTGAAGGCGAGAGAGGATGATCCTGGGAAAATACAATTCCTTAATAGTTGTGGGGCAAGATAAGCCTGAATGTCCTCATCAGAAAATGGACTAAACAGCCCCTACCTTCTGAATGAGAGCCCTGTGCACAGTGCTTGGCCCACAGTGGGCAACGAATAAACTGTAACCATTCTGGAATCATCATAACAGCTTCTGGGGCAAGGGTGGGGGTGGGTAGATCTGAAAGTGGCCTCCCCTCTCCCTCTCATCTCTGTGTGTGCATCCGTCTCCGCTGCATCGCGCAGGGAAAAAGGGGTGATCAACAGAGTGATTTGGGCATTCCTGGCATTTCTGACCAGAATACCACCCAGTAGCTCTCCTGAGCCACCAGGATTTCTAGCATCCAGCCCATCAGCCTGTCCCATGCCTGTCTATCCCCATGTCTCTCAGGCCTGGGGCTGAGGGTGAGGTTCTCAGGTTCCTGCGGCGGTGCTCCCACACCTGTGTGGACACCTGCCAGGAGAGCTCTTCCTCGTCCCTGCCTTTGCCAGCCAAGGCTGAGCCTGGGGAAACGCGTGCCCCACTATCCCCGCTGCCCTCTTTGTTAGATTTCGGTTCTCCACCTGTGACTCGCCTTTGTCCTCAAACAGACACCTCAGAAATGTCCTGGGTCCTGCCTCAGTGGCCCCCGGGAGTCCTGGCAGCAGGAGGCAGGCCCAGACCCAGCCTTGGGCACCTCAGCCATTATTCTGGGCACACCTCTTTCTGGGAGCCGCTTGGCTCGGAGTTTTAGAAGCCCTTTTGTTTCTTTCTGGAAGTTAGTGAGGAAAAGAAGGTAGGAAACCGATACGCAACAGTCCCTTCTCAAGACGAGCAGCAGCCTAAAGGCAGGTGGGCAATGGAAGAGATAAGGCATAGGCCACCCTCTGAAGGGAGAGGGCAAAGCCAGAGACTGACCGGCCTGTCTCTGGGACAAGGACTCGCTGAGTTGTTTGATGTCATTTGGTGCCATCTGACCAGAGTGCTCTCCCCATCAGCAACACGGTGTGTGTGTGTACGGGGGCGGGGAGGGCTGGCCACAGGCAGGATCTTCACACATGCCGGGGGCCAGGTTTTCATCCCTCTCACTCTGGGGACTCTCTGCCACAAACTGCACTAGAAGTTTATTTACTCACACATTTAATTGTCTACATAGTCAATAAATTTGGTTTATAAAATTCAACACCTGGCACAAGTACATGTTTAAAACATGTGTACACTACCACTGTAAATAAATCCCCTATTCGGGGGATTCAGGCAGACCTCCCAGAAGGCCTTTTGCTTGGCGTTGCTCCGAGGCTGCCCCGAGGCAGTCAGAATCACTCCAGCACTAACAGAGCCCACGGCCCGGGCCCCGGCGACGCCGGCTGCTTTCTGTCCACACATATTTACAGGAGCTAACAATCGACTCGCCCCTGCCTACAGCACCCCAAGAAATGCACCGATAGTGAGATGCTGTCGCGGCCCCGAGGAGAGAAGACACGGACCAGAAGGAGCCCATTTCCAGGCAGAGGGAGGTGCCTTCTGAGAGGAGCGAAGCAGAATAAGGCTGCAGGGGCAGGTGAGCGCCGGCCTGCGTGTGTGGGGTGGTGGGAGCAGGGCGCTCCTGTCCTTCCGCCAGAGTGCTGACATATCCCGTGACGCCAGGATAAGCTGCACCTCCCCGCAGCTGCATCATCTAGTGCTCCTTCCTGCCCACGGCCCCCCGGCACTCGCCGCCCTTCTCCTCCTGTGGTCAACAAGCTCTTTCTCACCTGCGTCTGCACCTTCTCTTCCTCTGCCTGGAATGCCTGCCCCTAGCTCTCTGTGTTCTCACAGGGAGTTCTCATCCTTGAGGCCTCAGCTCAATGCCCTCTCCTGGAGAGCTCTGCCCCACCTATGCCCATGCGAGAGCGGGGGCATTCTCACCAGCATGAGACACCGGGTATGCCTTTCATTCATTTATCAGAATCAGAAACTATCGTATGAGTTATTTGACTTTGTCTATTGTCTCCTCCCCTCTAAAATGTCAGCTATCTAATGACAGAGACCTCATCTGTCTGGGTCCCTGTTGAATCTCCAGCGATTAGAAAAGAACCTGATTCATCATGGCTGCTCAAAAGCTATTTGTTCAGCAAAGGCATTATTTCTGACGTGTCTCATCTACAACCTGAGGTGAAAGTTGCTCCATTAAAGGAGATCAGTTTGCAGAGACTGTGATGTGGCATAACCATGTATGGGTGGGCTTGAAAGGGGCCATGGGATGCCTAAATTTATATGCAAAAGTGTACGTGTGTGTGCATTTTCCTGGGATGAGAGTCCGCAGTTAGCTTCAAATTCCCAAAGAAATCTGTGACACCTTGCCTCCCCAAAGACAGGGCAGAAGCCTCTGGTGGGCTCTGGGAATCCGGTGGGTCCGAGTCTGCACTACGGTGGGTGATGGAGGCTGTTGCCGGGAATTTCTCAGGTCAGTGTTTCTCAGGCAGAGACTTGTGATTCCCAGGAGTTCCACCAAGGACCTTGGGGGTCACCATGGGGGTGGGGGGGTTGACAGCCATGGGGGACAGACTTTACACATTGGCTTCCACCTAAGATTTCATTTAGGGAATGTTTTCCAATGCTTTGGAAAAAGGAAGGGGGAGGAGTGGATGAAAGCTCCTCTCCTAAGTACTTAAACCTCAGTTCAGCTTATTTGGAGAGAGTTTAAAGAAGAATCTGTTTTCCCAAGTGTTTATTTCAACTCAGCTATTCCCAAGTCTGGAGGAACAGAGCCTGAGATTGTCCCCATGGCACAGAAGCTCCTGTCTGCTCCGGAGGGGCTGCAGAGACGAGCCCTCTGAGATACGCTCTGGGCTTTGCAAAGCTCGACCCCAGCCCCTCCAAGAACGATGCTTAATATGAAGCCTTCAATGACCCTAAGGTGCCTGGCCTGCCACGTGTCCCTTGTGTGCTAGCTCAGGGACTGAACTGGCCAGGAGAAGGAAGCAGCAAAGACAAGAAGCCACAGAAGCACCCAGGCAGTGGTTGCCACAAGCAAGGGGGTATCCTGGGAGACGCTTTACTTATTGGCTCTTGTTCACCATGAGTCTTCTAACCCTGTTACTGGCAGGTCACATCACCCCAAAAGACCAACTAGCACCTTCCCAAGGGAGCAAATGTCCTCCTGATGCCATAAACAGAAACGGCAGGGAGAGGATTCACGCCTGAGAAGAGGAAATTGGAGAAGAGCGGCAAGGAGCAGCCTGTGCATGATACTGTAATTTACGGGGTCTTAAGGCCTCCAGATACAACCAGGTTTCATCTCTGGACAACTGCATAGCCTGTGTTGACGCCTTCCATCGCCTAGACAGGCGTGGACGGTACCACCTCTGTCCCCAGTCAGGCTCCGCATTTCCTGAGCTCTTCCCTGTCACTCAGTGACCCCCACGCCTGCACACACGTGGTGGAGAAACAGGACCGCCCTAACTGGGGGCTGGGGTTCCAGGCCCAGGGAAGCTCTGCGTCTCCCACAGCTCCATCGGGCAGACGCTCTGCTGGCCCCTCTGTTCGCTCCAGTCTCTATTATCGGGTGACTGTCATCCCACAGGAATTCCAATTCAGACTGTGCCCTTTTACTGGCATGTTCAAGCTAATCGGAGGCTTTTGGAAGTTTGGAATTTGAGAGAAATGTGCTGATCAAAATAATACATAAATGATACGAGAATTTGTTGAAAATAATCTTCATTACATCTTATATTTTACATTTACTGTGGCTTTTATCCATAATTATTTCTCTAAAACTAACATTTTGCTTCTAACCAATCAAAAGACCATATTCAAAAGAAAAGCTCACAAAGTTTACTTTTTTTTTTTTTTTTGTGAGGAAGATCAGCCCTGAGCTAACATCTGTGCTAATCCTCCTCTTTTTGCTGAGGAAGACCAGCTCTGAGCTAATATCTATTGCCAATCCTCCTCCTTTTTTTTTTCCCCCAAAGCCCCAGTAGTAGTTGTATGTCATAGCTGCACATCCTTCTAGTTGCTGTATGTGGGACACGGCCTCAGCATGGCTGGAGAAGCGGTGCGTCGGTGTGCGCCTGGACTGAACCCGGGCCTCCAGTAGCGGAGCGCATGCACTTAACCGCTAAGCCACTGGGCCGGCCCCAGAGTCTTTGACTACCTTTGGATTTCCAAAAACATACTCCAACGCTCTAGGAAGTAGCAAAGTCAGCGTCTTTATGAGAAACAGGAAAGGGACACTTTCTGTCGTTGTCCTGTTTTTTTAATTAATGATTTCTTCTTGGCTCATTCTGCTTTGTAATAAATGGGAAAATAATTTTGTTTATTGGCCTGGGAGATTGCGGGGCCGGCCCACACAAAGTTTACTTTTAAAAGTTTAAGTTGTGTTCTTAAATCACATTATCCATAGCACTGAAAATTATTTTGACCCCAGCATTTGACACTAGAATTGGAAAAGAGAATATTGGGCCAGTCCTCCTCAATTTGAAGCAGGATTTTTTCACACACACACACACACTGACAACCACATTTTCACTTATAAGATGTCCCTTCCAAGAAAATTAATGTTGTATCAAAGACACTGCCTCATAATATACGGAAGGAACTCTTTTTTTCCCAAGGTGATAACATTCTGATTTGAATTATTACTTCATTAAAAAAAAAAGGGGAGGTTTTTCATTGTCAGTAAAACTCAAAGCACTCTGCATACAAAATGGTGAATGCTCAAATGTAAACGAATTTTCCTGATAGTGGACCTTTCCCACGGACACAATCAGTGCTCCAGAAGCAAATTTATTAACCATTACCATTTATATGCAACTCTTGCAAGACAGCTCAAATATAACCCCCATAATGAAAATATATTGACCTTTTTTTTCCCTCAAAGAAATTTGGGGTGAAATTCTCCACTTAAGGTAGTCAGATTTTTTTTGTGTGTGTGTGAGGAAGATCAGCCCTGAGCTAACATCCATACTAATCCTCCTCTTTTTGCTGAGGAAGACCGGCTCTGAGCTAACATCTATTGCCAATCTTCCTCCTTTTTTTCCCCAAAGCCCCGGTAGATAGTTGTATGTCATAGTTGCACATCCTTCTAGTTGCTGTATGTGGGATGCGGCCTCAGCATGACTGGAGAAGCGGTGCGTTGTGCGCCCCTGGGATCCGAACCCGGGCCGCCAGTAGCGGAGCACGCGCACTTAACTGCTAAGCCATGGGGCCGGCCCGGCAGTCAGATTTTTTTAAAGAATATAGTTGCCAAATATGCCTTACCTTAAGATGAATGTTGTAGAACAGGAGAAAAATGAGAGCTAAGGAAAAATAAACTTTTGCGAACCACACATTTGCAGACAGGCACCATTTGCCCTCGGGGGATGCTGTCTGCCAGGCCTGGGGTGCCGGCCTCCCTCTGCTGCCCACAAAGTCCCGGGCAGGCCTGGAGGTGCCCTCGCAGGCCTGGCGGGACAGCGGGCGCCTGGGCCTGGCGAGTGGACAAGCATACCTGGACGCCTCACATTCCACGTGATACAAGAATTGCCACACGTGCACATTTTCAGTGTTTTCTCCAGTTGTTTCCGAGACACAAAGTTCGAAAGGCAAACTGTGAGGTTCAATGTCACCCACCTGGCCACCCACATCATTTCTCCCTCACCCAGCGCTGCACGTCTTACTTGTCTGTTAAGTTGAAGTAAAATAAATGGTTCATTTGAAGACAACACTTCTGAGTTCTGAGCATTCAATTTTCTCACTCTTTAAAATTGTGGTAAAATATACATAACATAAAATTTACCATTTCAACCATGTGTCAGTGTACAGTTCTATGGCATTAAGTACATTCACATTGTCGTGCAACCATCACCACCATCCATCTCCAGACCTTTTCATCTTCCCAAACTGACACTCCTTACTCATTAAACACTAACTCCCCTTCCCCCCTCCCCCAGCCCCTGGAAACCACCATTCTACTTTCTGTCTCTGAATTTGCCTGCTTTAGGAATCTCGTATAAATGGAGTCATACAGTATTTGTCCTTTTATGCCTCTAACTCACTTTGACAGCTCCTTAGAGTCTGCATTTAAGGAGAAGGGAGGAAATGTAACAAAGGCTAGCAGATTTCTTAGGGCAGTGGGATTAAGGATAATGCACATTTTTCCTCTCTATTTTCCAATGATTTGTAATGCCATAATGAAAAGGTTATTAAATTATTCATCATTAAAAGCTTGAATTGGGGGCGGAGCCAAGATGGCGGCGTAGGCAGACTCTGAACTCACCTCCTCCCGTGGACACAGCCAATTTACAACTACTTGTGGAAAAATTACCCCTGAGACAGAACTGAAAACTGGATAAGAGGAACTCCTGCAACAACGGACAATCCTAACTGGGGTAGAAGAGGCAGAGACTCCCTTCCGGAGAGGAAAAACGCCGCCTTCACAAGCCGCCAGCGTCACAGCCGCTGGGAGCAGCTCACAGGTACGCAGCCCTCCCTGGAGGCGCAGGGCCCTGAGCCGGGGAGCGCCCCCGCTGTGGGCATTTTGTGGACCCAGCACAATCGACACCAGTGGCAGAATATCTGACTTTGCCTGCTACTAAAACATTGGGGAGCACCCCCAGAAAACCCGGTTCACAAAGAAACTAAAACTGGCTCTTAAAGGGCCTGCGCACAAACTCACCCGTTCCAGAAAGCATCCTAAAATCACCAGAAAGAAAGGTACACAGTGCTTCGGTGACAAGAGACTCACCTAATAGGCCCTGAGTGCATCTCGGTGAGGGGTGAGACCTCTCCAGGGACTGGGACATTGGCGGCGGCCATTGTTGTGGCCTGGTGTGAGCGTGCTGACACAGACGCCATTGGAGTTCTCCCTGAGACCTGCTAGCCCAGGGTCTGCTCCACCCGCTAGAGCACCGATTTAATCCAGCTCAGCCAGGGCAGGCAGCCCACCTTAGAGACTGGCCCCACCCAACAACAAGCCCTCAGGCAACGTGTGGGCCTGCATAGATTGGTGACTGGATTCTCTGCAGCCTGGCAACTGAGCTGACTTGAGCCGGGCAGGGTGTGCACAAGGAGCGGGTGGAGAGTGTGGGGTGGTGGCGGAGTGTGTGGGGCTCCCGCCGTGGAGAGACTGGGTCCGCTTGGGGAGGTCAGGGCGCTCACACGGGGCAGGACTGTGTTGACTGTGTGTGTGGACCTGTGGGCAACAGGGCTTGTCAGCTGCAGAAGACTTGTGCTTCTCAAAGACCCACATAGGAGGTTTGCCCCACCTTCCAAAGCCTGAAACAATTGGGTGCTCCTGTGCCTGAGGGCAGCCCCACCCAGCTGCAATCCTCAGAGAGCTGACAAGAGACCTAATAGGCCAGAGGTTTACAGCAATTGTAAGGCCCTGAGCCTAACAACCTGCCACACTGGGGGCCTACTCACTTAAAAGAAATACTGCAACACAAATGTGGTATTAGAACTTGCAGCCAACTGTGCTGGGGCTGCCCACACCTGATAAAGAGACTGAAGGGCCCACAACAACTACAAACAGCTGAGCATTACAACAGCTGGCCAGGAGCATAACTCGGCCTCCCTGGGTGCCTACAGGGAGAGCAAACAGGCCACAACAGAAGGACACACATAGCCCACATAGGGGTCACCCCTGGAACATTGAGAACTGAGGGAAGCACACTGGAAGCCTCCTAAGGCATCACTTACATAAGGTCACCTATCCAAGAGCAGGAGACATAGCTGACCTACCTAATACGTAGACACAAGCACAGGGAAAGAGGCAAAATGAGGAGGCAAAAGAATACATTCCAAGTAAGGGAACAGGACAAAACCCCAGAAAAGGAACTAAGTGAAACAGAAATGAGCAACCTACCCAACAGAGAGTTCAAACTAAGAGTGTTAAGGATGCTCACTGATCTGGGGAGAAGAATAGATGAACTCAGTGAGAATGTCAACAAAGAAATGGAAGATATAAAAAAGAACCAATCATAAATGAAGAATACAATACTGGAAATGAAAAATTCATTAGAGGGACTCAAAAGCAGAGTAGAGGATACAGAAGAACGGATCTGTGAGCTGGAAGAAAGACTAGAAGAAATTACCCAAGGTGAACAGGTAAAAGAGAAAAGAATTAAAAGAGTGAGGACAGTCTAAGGGACCTCTGGGACAACATCAAGCGCACTAACATCCGTGTTATAGGTGTCCCGGAAGGAGAAGAGAGAGACAAGGGGGCAGAGAATCTATTTCAAGAAATAATAGATGAAAACTTCCCTAACCTAAGGAAGGAAACAGACATCCAGGTACAGGAGGCACAGAGAGCCCCAAACAAGATAAACCCAAAGAGGCCCACACCAAGACACATCATAATCAAAATGTCCAGAATTAAAGATAAAGAGAGAATCCTAAAAGCCACAAGAGAATGTCAAGTTACATACAAAGGAAACCCCATAAGGCTATCAGCTGACTTCTCAGCAGAAACCTTACAGGCTAGAAGAGAATGGCACGATATATTTAAAGTGCTAAAGGAAAAAACTTACAGCCAAGAATACTCTACCCAGCAAGGTTATCGTTCAAAATGGAAGGAGAGATCAAAATTTTCCCAGATAAGCAAAAATTAAAGGAGTTTGTCACCAAGAAACCAGTGTTACAAGAAATGTTAAAGGGACTGATTTAAGGGGAAAAGAGAAGACCACAAATAGGAAAAATTATCTATTTCCACGATTAGAACGTAATGGATACAAATGCACAAAAAGAGGTTAGATATGATATCAAAAACATAAAAGGAGGGAGGAGGGTAGTTAAAGAGTACAGCTTTCAGACAGAGGTCAAACTAAAGTGACCATCAATTCTGTATAGAAGAAGTAAGGAACAGAGAAGGACTACTAAAACACTGAGGAAAAAAAAAAAGTTAAAAAATGGCAGTAAGTACATACTTATCAATAGCTACTTTAAACGTCAATGGACTAAATGCTCCAATTAAAAGGCATAGGGTGGCTGACTGGATAAAAAAACAAGACCCATATATATGCTGCATACAAGAGACACACTTCAGACCTAAAGACACTCACAAACTGAAAGTGAAGGGATGGAAAAAGATATTCCACGCAAATGGGAATGAAAAGAAAGCTGGGGTAGCAGTACTCATATCAGACAAAATAGACTTTAAAACAAAAACTGTAAAAAGAGACAAAGAAGGGCATTACATAATGATCAAGGGAACAATCCAACAAGAGGATATAACACTTGTAAATATCTACGCACCCAACGTAGGTGCACCTAAATATATAAAGCAATTATTAACGGACATAAAAATAGAAATAGACAGTAACACAATAATAGTAGGGGACTTTAACACTCCACTTACACCAACGGATAGATCATCCAAACAGAAGATCAATAAGGAAACATTGGCCTTAAATGACACACTAGAACAGATGGACCTAGTAGATATATACAGAGCATTCCATCCAAAAACCGAAGAATACACGTTCTTTTCAAATGCACATGGAACATTCTCCAGGACTGATCACATATTAGGCCACAAAACAAGTCTCCATAAATTTAAGAAGATTGAAATAATACCAAGCATCTTTTCTGACCACAACGGTATGAAACTAGAAATCAACTATAGGAAGAAAATCAGAAAAGCCACAAATACATGGAGATTAAACAAAATGCTACTGAACAACGACTGGGTTAACGAAGAAATCAAAGAAGAAATCAAAAAATACCTGGAGACAAATGAAAATGAAAATACAACATGCCAGAATTTATGGGATACAGCAAAAGCGGTTCTAAGAGGGAAGTTTATAGCAATACAGGCCTATCTCAACAAACAAGAAAAATCTCAAATAAACAATCTAACAATGCACCTAAAGGAACTGGAAAAAGAAGAACAAACAAAGCCCAAAATCAGTAGAAGAAGGGAAATAATAAAAATCAGAGCAGAAATAAATGAAATGGAGACCAGAAAAACAATAGAAAAAATTAATAAAACCAAGAGCTGGTTCTTTGAAAAGATCAACAAAATAGACAAACCTTTAGCTAGACTCACCAAGAAAAAAGAGAGAAGGCACAAATAAGTAAAATCAGAAATGAAAGAGGAGAGGTTACAACAGACACCTCAGAAATACAAAAGATTATAAGAGAATACTATGAAAAACTATATGCCAACCAATTCGACAATCTGGAAGAAATGGATAAATTATTAGAATCATACAACCTTCCAAAACTGGATCAAGAAGAAGTAGAGAATTTGAATAGACCAATCACCAGTAAGGAGATCGAAACAGTAATCAAAAACCTCCCCAAAAATAAAAGTCCAGGACCAGACGGCTTCCCTGGTGAATTCTACCAAACATTCAAAGAAGACTTAATACCTATCCTTCTCAAACTCTTCCAAAAAATTGAGGAGGGGGGGAAGCTCCCTAACTCATTCTACGAAGCTGACATTACCCTGATACCAAAACCAGACAAGGACAACAGAAAAAGAAGAAAATTACAGGCCAATATCACTGATGAACATCAATGCGAAAATCCTCAACAAAATACTAGCAAATCGCATACAACAATACGTTAAAAAGATTATACACCATGATCAAGTGGGATTTATTCCAGGTATGCAGGGATGGTTTAACATTCGCAAATCAATCAATGTAATACACCACATTAATAAAATGAAGAACAAAAATCACATGATCATCTCAATAGATGCAGAGAAAGCATTTGACAAGATCCAGCATCCATTTATGATAAAAACTCTGAATAAAATGGGGATAGAAGGAAAGTACCTCAACATAATAAAGACCATATATGAGAAACCCACAGCTAATATCATCCTCAATGGTGAAAAACTGAAAGCTATCCCTCTAAGAACAGGAACCAGACAAGGATGCCCACTCTCACCACTCCTATTTAACATAGTGTTGGAAGTCCTAGCCAGAGCAATCAGGCAAGAGAAAGAAATAAAAGGGATCCAAATTGGAAAGGAAGAAGTGAAACTGTCACTATTTGCAGATGACATGATTTTATATATAGAAAACCCTAAAGAATCCACCAGAAAACTTTTAGAAGTAATAAACGAATATGGTAAAGTTGCAGGATACAAAATCAACATACAAAAATCAGTTGCATTTCTGTACACTAACAACGAAGTAGCAGAAAGAGAAATTAAGAATACCATCCCATTTACAATTGCAGCAAAAAGAATAAAATACCCCAGAATAAACTTAACCAAAGAGGTGAAAGATCTGTACACCGAAAACTATAAAACATTTCTGAAAGAAATTGAAGAAGACACAAAGAAATGGAAAGATATTCCGTGCTCTTGGATTGGAAGAATTAACATAGTTAAGATGTCCATACTTCCTAAAGCCATCTATAGATTCAATGCAATCCCTATCAAAGTTCCAACAACATTTTTCACAGAAATAGAACAAAGAATCCTAAAATTTATATGGAACAACAAAAGACCCCGAATAGCTAAAGGAATCCTGAGAAAAAAGAACAAAGCTGGAGGTACCACACTCCCTGATTTCAAAATATACTACAAAGCTATAGTAACCAAAACAGCATGGTACTGGCACAAAAACAGACACACAGATCAATGGAATAGAATCGAAAGCCCAGAAATAAACCCACACATCTATGGACAGCTAATCTTTGACAAAGGAGCCAAGATCATACAATGGGGAAAAGAAAGTCTCTTCAACAAATGGTGTTGGGAAAACTGGATAGCCATATGCAAAAAAATGAAAGTAGATCCTTACCTTACACCATACGCAAAAATTAACTCCAAATGGATTAAAGACTTGAATGTAAGACCTGAAACTGTGAAAGTTCTAGAAGAAAACATAGGCAGTACGCTCTTCCACATCGGTCTTAGCAACATCTTTTCAAACACCACATCTGACCGGGCAAGAGAAACAATAGAAAAAATAAACAAATGGGATTACATCAAACTGAAAATCTTCTGCACAGCAAAGGAAACCATCAACAAAACGAAAAGACAACCTAACAATTGGGAGAAGATATTTGCAAACCATACATCTGATAAGGGCTTAATCTCCAAAATATATAAAGAACTCATGCATCTCAACAACAACAAAACTACCAACCCAATTAAAAAATGGGCAAAAGACCTGAACAGACATTTCTCCAAAGAAGATATACAGATGGCCAACAGACACATGAAAAGATGTTCAAAATCACTAATTATCAGGGAAATGCAAATCAAAACTACAATGAGATATCACCTCACGCCCGTCAGAATGGCTATAATTAACAAGACAGGAAACAACATGTGTTGGAGAGGATGTGGAGAGAAGGGAACTCTCATACACTGCTGGTGGGAGTGCAAACTGGTGCAGCCACTATGGAAAACAGTATGGAGATTCCTCAAAAAATCAAGGATAGAACTACCATATGATCCAGCTATTCCACTTCTGGGTATTTATCCAAAGAACTTGAAAACACCAATTTGCAAAGGTACATGCACCCCTGTGTTCATTGCAGCCTTATTCACGATAGCCAAGACTTGGAAGCAACCTAAGTGCCCATCAAGGGACGAATGGATAAAGAAGCTGTGGTATATATACACAATGGAATACTACTCAGCCATAAGAAATGACGAAATCCAGCCATTTGTGACAACATGGATGGACATTGAGGGTATAATGCAAAGTGAAATAAGTCAGAGGGAGAAGGTCAAATACCATATGATTTCCTTCATTAAGTAGTAGATAATAACAACAATAAACAAATACATAGGGACAGAGATTGGATTGGTGGTTACCAGAGGGGAAGAGGGGAGGGAGGAGGGTGAAAGGGATAATTCGGTACATGTGTGTGGTGATGGGTTGTAATTAGTATTTTGGTTGTGAACATGATGTAGTCCATGCAGAAATAGAAGTACAATGATGTACACCTGAAATTTTTACAATGTTATAAACCAATGTTACTGCAATAAACAAAAAATTAAAAAAAAAAAAAAACAGACATTAACCAATGTCAACAGACAAAAAAAAAAAAAAAAAAAAAAAAGCTTGAATTGGGGCCGGCCCCATGGTGTAGCAGTTAAATGCGCGTGCTTTGCTGCTGGCGGCCTGGGTTCGGATCCTGGGCATGCACCGGACACACTGCTTGTCAGGGCATGCTGTGGCAGCGTCCCACATAAAGTGGAGGAAGATCAGCATGGATGTTAGCCCAGGGCCAGTCTTCCTCAGCAAAAAGAGGAGCATTGACAGATGTTAGCTCAGGGCTGATCTTCCTCACACATACACACAAAAAAATTTTAAAAAAAGCTTGAATTTACTCTTTCTAATATCTCACTTTCGTGTCATTCGCTCATAAGTAAAACCTTTGTGTCTTGTTACTGGATCATTATTATACCCTTTCATATGTTCATTTTACATAAAACTATTTGTGAACTAGCACTTTTGGAAATCTCCCTACGTGGAAATGCTCAGACCTTCTCTCACAGTGGGACAGATACATGTGTGGATATGATTCTAACATGTATTGAACGACCATGAACTGTAAGAATGTAATCAAGGTACTGAAGGAAAGATGCATCATTTCCGTGTGTAATGAGCCATCACAAAGAGCCAAGGGAGTGGGGGGGAGCTGATGGTTGGAGCTGGAGGATGCCGTCCTTCACTGAGCTCAGAACAGGGCAGATGCCTTCCTCTGCCCTGCAAATGATGTGACAGTCGGGGAGGACGTCATAACTTAGTAGTGGTGGACCAAGGGGCTGGGAGATTTGGTTTAGGGTGAGGGATGAGTCAGCTTCTGAAAGCTGAAGGCAGCAGATGAGGTAGAAGGTCTAAGGAAGACTTACACCCCCTCCAATGCTGCGGAGGTGTCCAGACCAGACATGAGCTCCTACTGAGCAGCTGGACAGTCCTGACAACAGCTTGACTAGGGGTTGAACACACCAGTCAGACTGGAGAGGACTGGATGATGGGAGAGGGCAGATTATAGAAACCAACTGGAGACAAACAGAGGAGGCCCAAGTCCTGTGGTAGGGGTGGGTGAGGGGTACTAGATAAAGCAAAATCCCAGAGGACCAATGGGTTATCAAGTCCCCCATACCTGGAAATCAGACTAGAAATTTTCTGAAAAGTATTAAAGAGTCTACCAGCTCTGAATGTGGTAGGACTATTTCAGGCCAGGACATCTTTGTGAAGCTTCATTCCAGCCCCTTGCTAAACCCTGTTATTGTGTAGTCTTTCCTCCTTCGTATATAATTTTGTCACACATAGCAATTTTATCACTTTTTAATTTACTTTAGTTTCTAGGTAACTCTTCAAAAGAAACCCAATCCTGTTGGCTTGTCAAGGACAAAAGAGGTGGTTTTCGGAATTAAAGGCGTGTGGAGGGAGTGGTTCAGGGCCCCTTTTCAGCCAAGCTGGGTGGTGGTGGTGACAGTGGCCCCTGGATGTTCTGGTGAGAGGATAAGGGAGAAGGGCAGACTCTTCCTGCCTAAACTTTGCAAAAAATGACCATTTGGCCATATTTTAGGGATTCCTGGAACTCCTGAATTGTTTGGAATATTTGAGGTTGTATGGTCAACCAATGCAGAGATCATTAGCTGTAGATCTATAGGTCACTAGCTCATGGCATCCACTGGGTGTCCAAATAGGCCCAGGACAGACCTCAGGATAAGACTTTCCCAAAATTTTAAGCAGACCTATATACTTTCCATTCAGGTCATGGTTTTTAAATTTGGCTATCGTGTTATGCTGTGCTCATCTTGCAAAAGCATTCTGAAATGCACCATGGAGAGCATGAGCCTGACCTTCCTGGAAGTCATTAACAAGTTAAAATGATCATGAATTAATCATGGTTATTACTGACAGAGTTCATCATAGTTTACATATATCTGATGGCAATAACTATAGTGTGTTATAGACACCGTAAACGTCTGAAGAATGTGTTAGTAGAAAGCGTATGCACACAGATGTGAAATGTGCACATTGTTCATTTGATAGATTAAATGAAATCTTGATTCAATCTCTCTATTACACCTCACCTGTGTGTTTGTGTGCGTGTGTGCGTAAGCCTTCCTCGTATCTCGGAAGCAGGGGTTCTGATTGCCTGAGGACTCTGCTGCAGAAAAGCTACATTACCTACATGGTAAGTAATTACCACTTGTTATTAATTTGATGATTTGGGGAATCTGTAGAATTTTTTTTTTTTTTGGTGAGGAAGATTCGCCTTGAGCTAACATCTGTGCCAATCTTCCTCTATTTTGTTTATGGGATGCCACCACAGTATGGCTTGACAAGTGGTGTACATCTGCGCCCAGGATCCGAACCTGCGAACCCAGGCCGCCAAAGTGGAGCGTGTGAACTTAACCACTATGCCATGGGGCCGGCCCCATGGGGAATCTGCAGAATTTCTTACAATATGTTATTAAATTCTTTACACACACATCTCCTACTATATAGAACACTTATGACAACAAGGATCCTGTCTTTGTATTTCTTGTATATAACACAATGTCTGGCATACAGCTGGCAGTCAACAGAAGTTTGTTGAATGAACGGATGCATGTTAGGGACAATTTCATTTCCCTTCAGATGAAAACGCCATGAGAACATTCCTGTGTTGCTCGTCATTGCATGCCTACTTCCTAGAACAACGCATTACACATAGTTATACTACATAAATGATGGCGATAAACTAATTATCAAGAAAAATAGATAAATTAAAAAATGCCAAGACCAAAAGACCCTGAGGTCCATGAAAAATGGGAGAAAATAGGAACATGACATTTGTCTAATTAATTTATTGATGTGGATGCCTAAAACATATTATTTCTGGGAGGAGAACAACATTGGGTTTTGAATATATCAACTCAACTTTATTGTAGAAGAAAGTAAATCCAATAAGCAAACAAGTAAGCTAGAACTCATATGTGGAGGAACATGACACAGCAGAAAACACACAGGCTTAGAGTTTGATAGATCTGGGCGAATTCCCGGATCAGCCATTTACTGGCTGTGCCACCTTGGATGGATTCCGGTTCCTTGTATGGCAAACTAGAGTTTTGATATTGACCTTGAAAAATTAAAGAAAATCTATTTATTCAGTGCCTGGTACTCAGTAATTCATGTCCAGGTCCAGTTGGAGGAATGAGCATGAAGAAAAGCCTGTAAGACAAAAATGTTCAAAGAAATAACTACACACAGATGGAAGGTTATCTGGTTTGAAGCCACGTGCACATTGTATGATGGCAATCTTACTGATGAGTCTTAGTGAACGACTTTGAATTTTTTAAAATTCAGACTGCTAAAATTTATAGCTGAAGTTTTAGTGCAATTTGGCATGATTATTATGAAGTTAATAATGGAAAATGTAGCTGAGCCCAAAGAGACGTGGTCCTCTACTCCTTTCGCCAATAGTCCTTACGCACCTGTTGTGCATTTGTACTTCTTAGGTACTAGCGATACAGGAGGGAACAAAACAGCCAAACTCTCTACTCATAGGGCACTTACATTCTAGTAGGGAATGACAGAAAATAAAATTAACAAGTAATAGGTTAAAAGGTAACAACTTCTACAGGAAAAATAGGGCAGGGAACATGGGATGTGGGAATTATGCAATTTAAAATCAGGTGGTCTGAAGCAGCTGCATTGGGAAAGTGACTTAAAAGAGGACAGTGCAAGGGCCATGGGATGTCTGGGGGAAGAGCAGAGGGAACAGCATGTGCAAAGGGTCTGAGGTTGAAATGAACCTGACCCTCTGAAGGTGGCAGATGTCTGTCTTAAAGCACTCAACTCTGCTAAACACTAACAATATATTTTAAAGAGCAAAAAACAAAGGGTTTCCTTTCACACTTTCTATTGTCTGACATTCTGCTGCCTTTATAACATAAGCACCTGTTTGTGAATTGCTCCTTGCACCTAGAAATGTACCATATCATGAACTCAGACCGCTATGCTCCTCTTTCTTCTGTATTTTATTTGGAAAACATTTTAATATCACTTACTCCAGGCTGCGTGTTGTCTAAACATTTAAAGAATATAAACTCAATCCTCGTAACAATCCTGAGGTAGGTATTATTGTTGTGCCCATCTTACAGGGGGATAAACTGAGGCACAGAGAGGTTAGGTTACTTATCTGAGATCACATGGCTAATAAACACCAGAGCTGTGATTTGAACCCTGTCCACCTAGCTGTAGAGTCCATGCTCTTAACCTCTGCACTATGCAGCCTCTGATAGGGGCATCTCCCTCCCAGTGGTGAGCTGGAGCCAGCTTGGATCAGCTCCAAAGAGCCAATTGTGTGCAAATATTCCCAACTCCATCTTCAGTGGCATCACCTTGGCAACTTGACATTGGTCACAAGGGAGTGTTTCACCTCAGAAATCAGCAAACGCTTCAAATCAGGGTTTCATCCTGAGGAATCGCTTGTCAACCACCTGCCAGCACACGACTCATCCCTCCCATCTTTTGCACTCCATGGTGGGTTCCCATCCTTGACGCTTCCCCTGACTTGCTCCCACCAGACTCCAGTTACTCCAGGTTCACCCAGGCACCTGCCTTTGTTACATCATAACCAGGCTAACATCTGCTGGGTGTGTTTGACCAGAGTCAGCGTTGTCTTAGGTCTTTTGAGAGCAGCACAGTGGCAAGAACATGGATTTTGGTGACAAGTAGACCTGAGTTTGAATTTTGGCTCAGCTCAGTGAGCTAGGCAGCCTTTAGTGATTCACTTCCTGTCTCTGTCCACCAGTCTCCTTCATCCATAAAGTGGGATGTAATAACACACATGTACCATGAAGCCTGGTGTGGGGACCCAAAGTGAGGGAAAATCAGATCCAAACTCGTGAGCCTGCCTCCGCAGCCCCACGAGAGCACCTTCCTTCCGACACCGTCTCTCACCATCTCAGCCTTGCTTCCTATGGCTCCGACCACATTGTGGGAAATCGGAATTGGCCACCTCAAAATATGTCTCTTTATCTTGATTATTTACTCTGAAAGAAACTTTGACCTCTCCACCCCCACCCCCCACTAACTGCACAAAGGAATTTAATTCTGGGCATGGATAGACTGGGAGGGTCCTTGCTGAGCCCATTCCAAGTAAAAACTGAAGTTATCCTTTGTAAAAGACATTTACATTTATAAGGGAAATTTCCATTTGTAAAGGTATCTCCCTCTCTGTACCAGGAAGAAGAGGGGATGACCTTATCTCTAGAAACTCTTATCAGTACAGAAGGCGAGGACTTAAATCTGCATACTCTTGATTATTGTACTTTCTGGTAATCTCTCATAGCTGACTCCCCCCCACCCCCAACATCCGCCTTTGTCTACCTGAATATACTATTTAAGCTGAAAACCTCCGCCATTTGTGGAGACACTCGATTTCCCTGGTTTCTCCCACATATACATGTTACAAAGCTTTGTTTGATTTTCTCCTGCTATTCGGTCTCATGTCAATTTAATTTGTAGCCCAGCCAGAAAGGACCCAGAGTGGGGAGAGGATAGTCTTCCTCCCCTTCACCTCCAATCACATGCTGTCTTAGAACCTTTACTTGCTTCCCCTTCTGCTTAAGAGACACTTCCCACACATCTCCAAGTGACTGCTTCCTCCCATTGGGGGCCAGCTCCAAGCTCAGCACCCGCTGCTCGCCCAGCCCTGCCATTACTGTACACACATGGCTGCTCTCTCCCCTACGTCGCTACATTGTTTCCTTCACAGCAGTCAGATACCAAATACTACCCAACTGTTCACTTTACGACTGGATAACATCTCCCTCACTTACAATGTAAGCCCTTGATGACAAAGCACTATTGTATTCATCACTATATCCCCAGCACTTAGAACAGCACCAGGCATAACAGGCCTTCAGCAAAAAGCTGCTGGTGGTTGACCAGTTCACATTCAGTTCCCAGCCCAGAGCCAGGCACATGGTAACTGCTCCACAAGCGCTGGCCGTATATGAGTGTTGGGAAGTATCTTCAGCCTCTGGAATCTCATGGAGCAGAGATCACTGGGGGCCCTGGCCGTGGGTACCGCTGGCCTGTGTCGAGACCACTGTGGAAATGAGCTGCCCCTTCCACCCTAGGAGACTCAGGCCCCCTGCACTTCCTCCAGACTGAGAGTGAGCGAGAGGGAAGCAGGAGTTGCCTCGTCAAATATTTATCAAAGGCTTTCGATTTGCAGACTTGCAGTTCTAGCAAGCACAGAGCAAACCACTCTCTTTCAAGTGGCATCTGGCAGCCCTTCAGCCTGTCACTGGATGGTTAGTGGGAATGTGTGGGCAGAGGGAATGCTGCTGTTGAAATGGAGTGTAGAATTTCCTGAACTTTGAGCATTTTTTTTAACTCTTAACCTTTCAGCAGCTGCAGTCGAAGGAGGGATCCTTCTCAGTTGCCATCCTACCTCAAGGTGTGAGTACAGCCAGCATTTTGCCTGGAAATTGCCAACTTGATAATTGGTCATTCAGAGACCTCCTGCCTCTCTGGAGTCACTTCTCCAAACCCCAGCCTTTTAAGAGGCCTCAAGAATTTCCAAGCATCGCCTGATAAAGTAGCTTATAATTTTTATGAAGCCTGTGTGGAAAGTGGCACAGGAAAGGCCCAAAGGAGGTCACATTAATCTTGCAAGAGGCCATGTAGGCATTCATGGGACTGGTCACACGTCTTATTTATTAACCATCTGGAGACTTAGCAAGATTTGGGCAAAAGCCCTCCTGGGCCTGTGGTGAGAGCTCTCCTTTCCCAGGCCTTGACAATGTCTGTTGTATGACTCTTCTCGTGTTCAAAACACTTCATTCATCTTAATCACAGTCACTGCCCAATATAGAGTCTAGTGGTTTGGCTCCCAAGTCATAGAAGGCCTAGTGGATGGCATCGTCAGAGAGCAGGACCAAGTTTTCTGGGTTGGTGAAGGAAGCATTTGGTTTGCTGAGACAGAGTCACATGAGGATGGGAACGGGGCTGGGGGAGCAAGGGTGCCTGGTGGTGGTCGAGTCCGGTTCTCTGGACGTTCGCTGTGTCCTTCTCACGTCCCCATCATTAGCACTTAGGTGATAGAGGAGGGACTGTCCGGCACTGCAGGGGCCAGCTGTGATTGGAGACCTATCACCGATGGGTGGCCTTCGGCTTTGCTGTTTCTGATGCTATTAAGAGGTTCTTACGGCCATGGCCACAGGAATACTGCGTCCGGCTTTGACCCCGCCATCTCTGAGCAGGAACTACAGGAAGGAGGTCTTCGCCCAAAATATGATGTCCAAGTAAACCAAAGTGGCACGTAATTGCTTGCTGGGCTTCGACGCACTTGGGAAACCAGGCTGAAGCACCTGACTAAGGCTTGAGGCCTGATGGGGACTCCTCTTTCTCAGCCTCACCCCAAATCTTAGCTCACTGAATGAATGGAAAAGATGAGGGTCCACGCGTGTTGGAGAGCAGAGAACAGAGAGCCAGCCAGGCCCACCAGGGGTCACCACCCGGGGCAGGGCATCAGAGGAAGGTGAAGGACTTTGAACAGACAGTGCCTGCTCTCTGGGGGCGTGGACCCACTGAGACCTGATCCCACCTGCTCTCCTGCTGCTTCACCAAGAGCCAGGAAGAGGGAGGGTCGTGTCTCCTCCACAGAGGCCCAGAACACACAGCAGCTCACACTTGAATCCCACACTGGCAGAAGTGGAGCTTTTTGGGAAGGATGCATATATTTTTAAGAATCACGGGTGAATGTATTATAAATTAATCTAAAAATCAGCGTCCTCTTCATTATCTAAGAGATTTACTGAGATGTTGCCTGAGTGTGGGTATCGGGGTCCTTCTGGCCTGAGCACCCTCTCCTGGGCGTGCGTGCATGCCTCTGTGACCTTGCCGGCCTGCGTGCGCCCCTCGTGACCTCCGGGCAGGAGCCGGGAAGGACACCGTCACGGGAGCGTTTCTCTCAGATGAAGGACATCATGCGCTCTCAGATGGCAACATTTCTGCTTTGATTACCTGTTTGACCATTTGGGGGAAACTAGTTTTGTATAACTCATTTGTTCTCCTTAAGTTGCCCTAGCATTATGTATTTTTTGAGCCAAATAATTAAACTCTGATGTTTGTTTTTTGTTTGTTCTTTTGGCCACAAGTAAATATGTGTTTAAGCAACAGCTTCCTACAGCTCTTGAATTATGCAATATAAAAATACCAGTGTTTTAATTTTAGTTTTGTAGGTCATGTCATTGGAAAATGATTTCAAATATAACGAAAAGAAGTAGTATATTTTTAAATCTGTAAAATAAGAAGTAGAGAGCTGTTTCTCTTCTCACTCTCCTGTGCCTGCCTGCAGTGCCCTTCCCTGGCCCTCCCTGCCAGTCCCCTTCCAGCTGCGCTGCCTGAGCTCGCTGTCTCCGTGTCCCGCCCAGTCATCCTGAATTTCTCCACATTTTCCGAACACATGACAAAAAGACACCTGCTCACGTTAAAGGTGTACTTTCTCTGCTCCAGACAGGGTTCTAAGGGCTTCACACACATTAACACGTAGAATCCTCAGAACAACACTGGGAGGTAGGTACCGTTTTTCATCCTTATTTTACAGATGAGGAAACTGAGGCACAGAGAAGTTAAGTAGCTTGCCGAAGGTCACACAGCTTCAAATCCAGACAGAGCAAATCCAGTGTCCATGCCCTTCATCACCACATTATACTTTATGCCTTTGCAGAGCTCCCCTCCGCCTCAGCTGCCCTCACCCCTTCCCCTCTCTGGCCAGATCCTGGTCCCTCTACAAGGGCCCACAAGTCACTCCCTCTCTAACGTCTTCCCTTTGGCTTGAGTGGCCACTTCCTCCCCTGCTCAGGGGTCTCATTTCACAGCTCAGTTCTTGCTCTTACCCCTTCGTGGGGATCGTCTGCTTCTCCCTCCATCTTCCCCTTTTCCATGGCCCTGCTGAGGCTACTGCTCTTCATTTCTCCATTGAGTCAAGTGCAGTGCTGGGCCTATGGGGTTCAGTAACATTTGCTGAGCGCGTGAAAGACTGCTGTGTACGTACAGCTGAGGAGGCTGCAGCCGCTTGTCACTGAAATCGGGCACAGGCCCCGCGGCATGGTTACCTGCCAGTAGCCTGCTATCTGATGCCCTGGGAGGCTGCTGCAGGCAGCGGGCTCTCCTGCCCGAGCCTTCAAGGCCTGGCCGGTAGGGCTGCCCTCCTGCCCCTGTGGCTCTCCACCTCTGCGTCCTGTGCTATGCTGGCCCACGCTGCCCCAGGGCCCCAGCCCCCTGCCCGCCAGGCTCCCCACCCTCTCTGCACCTCTTTTTGTTGTCTCCTCGTCTTCCACTGCTTTTGGCTTTTCTCTTGGCTTTTTGTGAAAACATGGGCAGAAAACAGATCACAAGAAATTATAGAAAGGCCAGGCATGGTGGGAGGGCAACCAGTGAGAGATGATCTGTGACTCGGCTCTCACGAAAGTCAGGGTCTCGGGGAGTGAAAGTGGGAACGAGCAGTGAGTCCTTGAGAATGTCAGCCTTCCACGGTGTCAGGGCAGCGGCAGTCTGGAAAGGCTGGTGGAAAATCCCCAGTCCCCTCCCCACTGAGCACATCCAAGGCCCTTAGGGGGTCCACGGCCACGGCTGCTGTGCAGACCCTGTCATGGGTCGTGAGGCCACCTGGCCTCCGACATGCTTAGAAGAGCCCCTCGGGCCAATGGTCCCGTGGCCTCCTGGCAGCTCCCAGGTGGCTGCCTCCCGGCTCCCTCAGCAGGCCCCTCCGGGGTCCCTGGTGCATGGCCCTCGCTGCTCTTAGTCACCCCTTGCACAAGCTCTGCTGGGTCTTCTCCTCCAAACCCATCCCTCCCACTCCTTGCCCTTTGTGGTTGCATTCTTTCCAAGTCCCTCCATCTCTCTAAGTCTCTCTGCTGTCCGAGGGCCCTGGATGTGGTCTCTGGGCTCTGGAGAGAGCTCTCTCTTCCTTGGTCCATGACTCGATACCTCAACTATGCAATTCAGAATGACTTGTGTGTCGTGTGGTTGTTTCGGCTGTATCACATTACAAGCCCACATATAATTTGTTGGCCTTTTTTCATTCCCCTGAGGTCTCTGTCAGTGTTTGTATTTTCCAAATACTTTATCTCCTTGCCATTAATAACCATGTTTGGGATTCTTGTCCTCCTTAGTGTAATAGCTTGCATTGTTTCCACATTGGACCTCCTTTGACCTCGTTGTATATACTGCCCTTAATTATCGCCTCTTGCTGTTTGTATCCTATTCTCATCCTTGAGTGGGAGGCTTATTTAGTTTCAGTTAATGCACAGCTGCCTACCCCAGTCTTCTTGACAGGGCGCAATGTCAAAGGGAATTCAGCACTCCGCCTTCTCCTCCCGCCTCATAGAGTGCAGTTTATTCCGTTACTCCAGGTCCTGCCAACCAGGGCCCATCATGGCAGTTGATGGAAAGACTCAGAGATAAGATCTACGATGAAAACATAAAGTGACTGGGACTGCTTAACGGGGAAGCAGTCACACTGACCTACTTGTGCTCTTCTTGTGGGGGAGGCATTGTTATGTTAAGGGCAGAGATGAGCTCTATCTTCCATCTTTTTACATGATGTAAACGGGTTAGTACCAGAATAAGGGATTGCATTAGATTTGAGATAAAGCTTCTTAATGGTTAATCCCCAGGCATAGAATGGGGGACAAAGAAGTATTTCCTGAGGCCTGGGGGAATTCTCTTCCTTCATGATCTTTAAAAATAAAATGGGGGGCCGGCCCTGTGGCTTGGCGGTTAAGTGCGCGCGCTGCGATGCTGGTGGCCCGGGTTCGGATCCCGGGTGCGCATCGAGGCACCACTTCTCCGTTCATCCTGAGGCCGAGTCCCGCATACAGCAACTAGAAGGATGTGCAGCTACGACATACAACTATCCACTGGGGCTTTGGGGGGAAAAAATAAAATAAATAAAATCTTTAAAAATAAAATGGGGATTGTTCTGTCCAGAAGGGCTCAGGTCCAAGTCTTGTAAAATGGGATCCTTAATACATTTCCACTTTGTCAACATCTTCTGGTTTTGATTCCAGCCCTTTGGACATTGTTCTCAATAATATTCTTTCTTTCTGATCCATGTTAACTGTTTATCTCAGTATCTGGAGAGTTACTTGGGTTTAGAAGCATGCTCTAAATTGCAAATGAGCAGGGTTACAACAGGCATTCCTGATCTTGGAAACTTATTTGCTCTCCACGCATCTCATCTCAGACTTTGAAAATGGTTTACATGTAAATGGTTTACATGTGCCGCCCGACTGGGTCTCATATCCCACCTTAAACTGACAGCTTCAGAATCCCCCGTCTTGGCAGGCAGTAACTCCGGGGAGGGGTCTCAGCTGTGGGCAGTCTGAACTGAACCCCTCCACCACTGACACTTCTTAGCTGCACACCCCGCTGCCCGCCGCCTGCACTGGCTCTGCAGGAGAAGGGGCAAACGCAGGCTAGGCAGGGGTTAAGTGGTTGACGGATATGCTGGTGGGTTACGGTGACACTAACGTGATGACAGAACTGGCCCTCAGTCAGCTCTTTTCCCTCTCTGGGTCTCACTTTTCCCATATTGACATATTTATATTCGAGACTTCATTGTATATAAGGCCCTTTCCAGCTCTTAGGTTTACCCTATAGGTCTAAGTTGGCAAGGTAGAGCGCCTCACCCCACCCCACCTGGACTGTGGCTCATGGAATGGGGTGCATTTTCACAGAAGGGGGTGGGTTTTTCAAAATCCTAAACTTTCCTGCAAGTGCTGCTTTTCCAGCCTCTTCGTTTTGGGGAAAGAATGAGCTGAGGCAGTGGAGGGTCTGAGAAAGGGGCAGGGTTCTGGTGTCCTCTAGACCAGTCTTTGGAGGTTGCCCCAGTTTCCACACCTTCCTCCTACCACCACTGCTCCCCACACTGGCCGTCAGGGCCCTTTGTTTGTACAGCACAGGAAGTGAAGACTGAGCCGAATCTTCTCCCAACACTGCGGTTATCACAAATCCACGATCAGAGAAAGTGGGGGCACCAATTAAGCTTTCTCAAGATAACCTGAACCTCAGAGCTGAGAGCATTATAGATGCCACCCGGATCTTAATCTCCAGAGGATCGCTCCAGCCTTTTTGAAGCCGTTACCAGATGCTTTTCTATTCTTAGGAAGGCATTTGGCTGTTTCTGATCAGGTTGTACCAGGAATTCTGAAAGAGGTTTCATCTTCATTTTCAGGTTACAGCGATTGGAGATGCTTCAAACACAGTGAAACCAGAGGCAGTGGTGTCCCTTCCTTGTCCCCTGGGCAGGGGCGTACTCAGCTCACGGGGACAGGGCTGTCCAATACCCTTCTAGACACTGGGTCCTAGTAGGCCTGATGGGCATTTTGAAATGGGAGACACAGGCAGAGCTGACTGACACAGGCGTGAGGAGAGGTGAGGAGGGGAAGCGATGTTTCAGCTTGTCTCAGCAGAGCACCCCCTTCATTCCACCTCCTTCATACTCTTCCCTTCTGTGTCCCCTCGTCTGGTCATCCCCACCATCTCGCCATTCAAATGAAAATGCTGCAGTCCAGGCCCAATGCTTCTACCCCCCTGGGGGGCCCAATTCAAAATGAAAGTGTGGGGTCCCTTGTTGACATCACTGAGAGTTTCAAGAGGGTGACAGCAAGCCAAGCATGAAACCAAGCCCGCCCCCCTCCCGTCCCCCATGACCACAGGGCCGTGTGTGACTCACAGGCTGCACAACCTTGGAGCTACCCCTGATCCCAGGACTTCATCAGAATAGCTGTGCGGCCCGGGAAAGGCCAGGCAGGGTAACACTCAGGCATAGACTCAGTCTGGAAGACATTGTCCCCAGCCCACACAGAGTGCCATTGTGAGGCTGGTGACGGGGACAGAGGCCTGCTCCCTGCCCTCCCCTCCCCTCCCCTCTGGAGGCCCCGGCGCACACTGGCCCGCCTGGAAGATCCCCGGTTTGGATGAGAAAACGCAGCTGTATCTGAGAGGGAATGCACTGCAGGTGGGAATCTAGACATCAGCCAGCAGAGCCAGGAAAGGGAGGCGGAGGGGAGCACACGTGGCTGTTGCTTGGAGGGACTTCATAGGAATGTGAACCGAAGGGCCTCAAAGAAGCCGCAACAAAGAAGAAGTTCTTCCTCTCCCCGCCTCACACTAAGAGGAGTGGTATCAGATTAATCACCCAGCTTACCTGCTGAAAAGCAGCTGCACAGTGCTGAGTTTAACAGCTCCACAGGGCCAGAGGGCTCCCGGGCTTTCCCGAGCCCAGGCAGCCCCGGGACACCTGCTGTCTGGAGTGACAAGTCACTGGGGAAAGGCGTCCCTTGGCAATTCAGGTGACTTCCAAGATACAACTGGCTCGGTCACTATGTCTGAGTAGGTGCTCCACAGCCCCACGCCCTCCCATGGGAGAGGGGGCTGGGTGCCCGCAGGATGGGAACACTGCGAGTGATGGGGATGGGGAATTCTTGCCCAGGCCCTGCTAAAGCCATGTCAGGAAGCAAGCCTACAAGTGCCATTGGCTGGCTTTCTCTGGATGCTCCTCAGGTTATCCTGCCACAATAAAAATCGAATGAAAACCAGAATAAACCAATGAAACAAACAACTTTTCTTCCCTACAAGCTTTAGAATGTCTTCCCAAGAAGGCTTGGCCAGCTACTCCCACGTGCGTGTATCCACAGTGCTGAGTTCAAAGCCAGTGGGTGGGGGCCTTTGTGTGGACACGCGGCCCCTCCCAGGCTGTGAGCACTGGCCTTCTTCTCAGGGCGAATGCCTTCTGGTCTCTGCTCAGCGACTTTCCAACAGGCTGTCACTGATGGAACAGAACGAAGGTGGCAAATCGAGCCCCCCCAGGTGTGCCTGCAGCTGCTCCTCCAAACCTTCTCTAGGAAGAGGCAGCTTCTCTGACGCGCCGCAGCCAGCCCTCCAGCTCAGGGAGGTGACTGATTCTACTCAGGACAACTCTGGGCACATCCTCCTCGAGTCTGGGCTACTGGTTACTCTAGGAGCAGCGGGCATCGTTCATGACCCGGGGCCTAGGCTTGCGATACAACATGATGACTAATTATTTCACCCATTGATCTCCTTACACTGCTCTTGGTTTGATTGGTTTTGTTGTTCAAACCACGCATGACATACACTCGTTTTCTTGCACTCACAGAGTACCTCTGGGCCTGGGTATTCACCGTGAGCATTAAATGATGGTTGAAAAGGTGGGGAAACAGTCAGCTTACAAAGACGGTCAGCTTCATGGGAAAGATGCCCAAACACTAATTTCTGTCTTTGTTCCCTAAAGTTGCCCATTGCTTACTCATTTCCCTAAGCACTTCCTATATCCTCTCTTAATGTATAGTAAACATATAGAAAGCAGTAGTATAATAGACACCTACCTGTACAATCACACCTGAGATCAAATAGATATTAACATTTTTTTTATAGTTGCTTCAGATGTCTTTAAAAAATTAGTTTCAGCCAGGCCCCACCTCAACACCCAACCCTCTACCCTCCCTTTTTCTTGAGAGGTAAGTTTATTGACCATCTGGAGAGCTTATTTTTCTTTTTCTCATCAGTCAGGATTCCAACCCTTTATTGGCGATATGCTTTGCAAATATCTCCTCCCTGTCTGTGGTTTGGCTTATCAATTTGTACATGGTGACATTTGTGAGAGAGAAGTTTTAAACTCAAATATAGTCAAATTTGTCAATCTTCTCCTTCACAGTTTGTGTTTTTTTGTGTGTCGTTAAAGAAACATTTCCCCACCCAAAGCCAAAATAGATTTTATCCTAAAAGTTTCAAGTTTTGCTTTGAATATTTAGGTCTTTAATTCCCATGGCATTTATTTTTGTGCCTGGCATGAATGAGATTTCCAGCTTTACTGGAACTTTCCGTACAGATGCCAACTGTCCAGCGCCCTTGGCCTGCAGGGACGCCTGTCACGCAGCACACTGTCGTGCACCAGTGACCGGCCTCTCTTGTGCGCATACTGGACGGTCATAGATATTTTCTCTTCATAGCATCTTGACATCTGGTAAGGGCTCTACATTATTCATCTTCAGAAAAGTCTTGGCTATGCTTGACCCTTTGCTCTTCCAGAAAAAGTTTAGAATCAGCACAATCAAGTTCCATTAAAAAACCATCAGGGTTTTGATTGGAGCTTCATTGCCTTTATTGTGAGAAATGTGTTAAAATCTCCCACTGTGAAGGTAAATTCATCAACTTCACTGTGTAATTCTGCCTATATTTCGTCCATATTTTATTTGTCCACTTACATATCTGAGCCTCTGCCATTAGGTTCATACATTGCTATATATTTCTGTTGTTTTTTTATGATTATACAATGATCCTCTTTAACAACCTAATAAAGATATTTTGCCTTAAAGTTCATTTGGTCTCATATTAATATAGCTATCCCAGCTTTCATTAGATCAGTATTTGCCTGGATATTTTTTCCTATCTGTTACCTTAATCATTCTTCCACTCTTTTGTTTTAGGTATGTCTCTTGTAAAATACAAAATCCATAGCTGGTTTTGTTTTTTATTAAATCTGTTAGTCTTTGCATTTTAATGTTGAATTTAGACAATTTACACTAATGTGGTTATTGATATTAATAATGTTATTTTGCCCTTCCTATTCACCACCCTTTTTCTTCTTTTTCTCTCCTTCCTGCCTTCTTTTAGGTTTTGCGAAAGAAAAAAATTTTTCAGTCATCTTTATCACAAATTTTTCCCTTTGGACTTATGTAATCTATTTCTTTTCTTTAATGGTTTACACAAATTTTTAAAATACATACTTGTCTTAACAAAGTCTGGTGTTAACATCTTTAACCTCCCTCCAAATAACATAAAGACCTTAGAAACTTTCAATCTGATCTCCTTCTCCCATCTTTCTTGTTATTACTGTTGATAATTTTAGTTCTATTTTTCCTTGTTTTTTTAAACAGCTCTATTGAGGTATAACTAAGAATAATATTGACATATTTAAATTATAAAATTTGACACATTTTAACATGTGTACATACCTCCCTAAAATCAGGAGAATAAACATCCACTTTGTTTTTAAACCCCTTTGGGCCACAATTATAATTGTTATTCTATACAGCAAATTCCTATTGATTTGCCCAGTTATTTATTTTCATTATTTATTTCCTCCCCATTGCTTCTTTCACCTTAAGCCTTTCCATCCAGGTTAATTTCTTTCTTCTTGAAAAAATCTTTGGTGCCTCAGTGAGCCTCCAGGAGTGGTAAATTCTCTGTTTTTGTCTAAGGTGTCTTTATTTGACCTTTGCATTTAAATGAGACTTTATCTGCATACAGATTTCTGGGCTGACGGTTTCCTTCCGCATTTTGAAAACACTGTTCCAAAGCCCTCCATCGTGCAGGGGGCTCCAGGCCAGGGTGCTGTCTTCCCTGCCTGGGCAGTTGTTTTTCCCCTGTAATTGCTTTAAAGATGTTTTCTGTCACTTACGGTCTGCAGGCTTATGCTAATGGTTTTACTCATGGATATTTGTTATCATTGATAAATGATGGGATGTGTGTGGTTCTCAGCAAACGCTTTTTGTGGGGTCCTTGTCTGTGTAAGTCATTTGAGTCAACAAAATCAGTGTCAGCATCGTTTTGGCAGCTCAATCACATGCGATCCCAAGAAAGAAGTTCTGCTTTGGCCAGCGGGAGTGATCCACTCTCCAGGCCACCCCTGGGGGCCCGGACGCAGCCACAGGGCTCCAGGCCAGCCCAGAGGGACAAGGCTTGAAGACCTTTGGAGCATCTGTCTCCATTAGCTAGTTAGAGAGTCAGAGAGTGCCTGGAAGGGGAGAAATGGGACGGTGGTCCACATAAGCCTTGTTCCAGACTCTGGGCCCCCTGCCTAAGCACTGCCAGTCCTGCTCGGTCCTCGCCTTTTGGAGGGGGATGTAGAAACTTCAGGGAAGGTACCCCAAAGCACCAGGGCTCCCCGAGAGTGGGGCGCCTGCTCGCCTGGGTCTACGGGCGTCACTGCAGATATACACACTTGGTCCTGGAAAATGGTCTCTGAATAGTTTCTTTCCCTCATCTTCTATATCGTTTCTTTCTGGAACTCCTACTAGATATATATTAGACTTTTTCATTTTATCTTTCACGATTCCCTCCTATATCCCTTCCATGTTCTCAGATTTAGTTTCCAGTCCACTAATTTTCTTTTCAATTTTATCTCTTCTGCTTTTTAGCTATCTATTGAGTTTTAAATTTCAATTATTATATTTTACATTTTTAGAAGTTCTATTTATTTTCCAAGTCTGCTTGTTTTTCTTTCCCATAATTTTTAAACTTCTTCCTTTACATCTTTAATCCTATAACAAGATTGATTCCATATTCTCTTCCGGTCTGCTGCTGTATGATGGTGAGCTCTGTGAGATGCGATCTCGCCCTCTGTTGTGTCTGCCGCTTCTTGCTTGTGGTGGCTGCCTGTCCCTTGTGAGACACTCTGGTGGCAGACAGGGCAGGAGGGCTTTGTGTTTGTCTTTCTTAGCTTGTCCGGTCTAGTCCCTTCTCCCCTTGGTTCTGTCAGGGAAGAGGGAGAATCCCCCTCTGCCCTTTCCCTCAAGGTTTTTATGGCTGGCCAAATAATTAAAAAGACAGGTTAGCAGGAGAAAATAATACCAAGTTTAATAGCATGTGTACATGGGAGAAACCAGGGAAACTGAGTTTCTCAACACAATAGCAGAGATTCTCATCTTAAATACTATCTTCAGCTAAAGACAAAGGAGGATGTTGGGGGTGGGTGGTGTTTTGGGATTTCAGAGGGGAAGAAGACAATTTACATGGAGAGGGAAATGTAAATTTTTGTCTGACAATGCTTTGCAGGGCCACCTATAGAGAATGTGGCTGGAGAGACAGGAATTATAGTAATCAGGAGTATGTAGATTTAAGTCTTCTTCTTCCGTCCTGATAAGAGTTTTCACAGATAAGGTCATCCCCCCCCTCTTCCCACTACACAGAGGGAGATACTTTTACAAATGTAAATATTTGGTAAATAGAACTTTGTTAAGAATGGGCTTATCGAGGACCCTGCCAGTCTGTCCATACCCAGAGTTAAATTCCTTTAGGCAGTTAGTGGGGGAGGTCAAATGTCTGCCAGAGAAAATAATCAAAGTAAAGAGATATATTTCAGGGTGGTCAATTTTGATCTCCCACAGTTCTCTTATCAGAGGCTCCCCTGTCCCTGCAAACAGACCTCCACAGATATTATCCTGGGCACAGCCTCAGCTTGGGGGAGGCAGGTGCAGCTGCCTTCCTGGCTCTCTGGGCATTTCCCCAGACCTAGTTTTCCTGAGCCAATCTTCATGCCCTGAGGGAGCACAGAGAGCTGTCCAACAGCGACTGGTAGAATCCCAGCTCCCCACAGAACATGGGGATCATGGCAACACCCTATTTCCTATGTGACAGAGCTTTACATGTTTTATCTCTGATTCTTATTATATTCTTTCTGGAGAGTTACAAATCGTCACCATTTTGCACAGAAGTGGTTAAAAAGACTCAAGGTGAGAGGCTGGCCTGGTGGCGCAAGTGGTTAAGTGTGCACACTCCGCTGCGGCGGCCCGGGGTTCGCCAGCCCGGATCCCGGGCGTGCACCAATGCACCGCTTGTCAGGCCATGCTGTGGCGGCATCCCATATAAAATGTAGGAGGATGGGCATGGATGTTAGCCCAGGGCCAGTCTTCCTCAGCAAAAAAGAGGAGGATTGGCAGACGTTAGCTCAGGGCTGATCTTCCTCACAAAAAAAAAAAGACTCAAGATGAAATTCTGATACATGCTACAACATGGATGAATCTTGAGGACATTACGCTCAGTGAAATAAACCAGACAAAAGAAGACCAATACCGCATGATTCCATTTATATGCGGTACCTAGAGTAGTGAAATTCATAGAGACAGAAAGAATGGTGGTTGCCAGGGGCTGGAGGGAGGGGGGATGGGGAATTATTGTTTAGTAGATTCAGAGTTTCAGTTGGGAAGGAGAATGGATGCTGGTGATGGTTGTACAACAGTGTGAATGTACTTAATACCACAGAATTGTACACTTAAAATGGTTAAAATGACAAATTGTATGTTATGTATATTTTGCCACAATTTTAAAAAGCTCAGAGAAGTGAAATGACTTGCTCAGGTCCCTGGATCAGGAGAGGGGCAGAGCCTGCCCTTGACTCTGCTCTGCCTGATTCCAAGCCACACCCATTTCATAGGCCACCACCTGTCCCGCTCTGCCGAATGCCTGTCCCTTGCCCTCTGCCTTTCCCCCACTTCTGTGTCTCAGAGCACAGCACAGACCCGGCACGCTAGTCAGACCAACGAAGTAGTGACTACACACGAGTTGACTTAGGAACAGGATGGAAAAGCTCTTTTTTTATCGTTAGGGTTGCGCTAGGGTGAACCCTGCCTGAGGGCGGGACACAGGATCTCACAGAGTCCCTGCTAAGCTAAAGGACGTGCCCTGAGCGTTAGAGCACATGCTTGTCCTCCACCGCTGAGCTCTGTCTTCCCAGGAACCTGACCTCTTCGGAGCCCTTCGTGACCCTGCCCCCTTCCAAAGTTGGCCTGCAATGGGACAAATTCCTGAAGAAATTCCGGAGGCCAAATGCATGTCGGATCCAGGGCAGCCTGAATCCGGTCCCCACAGCGCTCAGTAAACTGACCCTGGGACCAAGAGGACTTGCCGGGATGGATGCGCTCGGATCTGCTGAGAGCCAGGCGGCCCCTCTGCTCTTTCTCGCCCCCTGCTGGCCAGGGCAGCCCCTGCCGGAGACGTCGGAGCTCCACGGCAGCCCTCCCGCCCCGCGCTCACCTGCCAAAGTCCTGCCGCCTCCCTGGGTGGAGACGCAGCATGTGAAGGTGGAAGAGACTGTCCTTCACCTGTCCTCGAGCTGCATGGTGGCGCCCGCTGAGCAAGGGCGACAGAGCTCCTGCACAGCCCTGCTGCTAACCGGCCACACGGAGCGGGGCTCCCACCACCTCCTGTCCTGCAGGCCTTTCCCACTGTTCATCTGCTCCTTGGTGGAGCCGTGTCCCCAAATCCATACATCTTGAGACAGTGTTTCAAAAAGTGTCCTTCAGAGACCACGCGCTCGGAATCTGGTACCCGTCCCTCCCTACCAGCTGCATGGCTTTAGGAGAACTGGGCAGGCCTTTGGCTTCAGTCTTCCCATCTGTGAAACGAGAGGATTGGATGAGCAGTCCCAAACTTCAGTTTTATTAGAATCACCTGGGCGGCTTGTTTCCGTGCATCTTCCAGGGCCCACCCGGAGAGTCTCAGATGGTTTTGGCTGGGCCCCAGGGAGTCCTGACTTAGATAATAGACTACATTAAAAAAATTGTTGTGGTAAAATATACGTAAAATAAAATTTACCATTTTAATCATATGTAAGTTTACTGTTAAGTGGCATTAAATATATTTGCAATGTTGTGTAAACATCACCACTGACTATACCCATGGCTTTTTCATCTTCCCCAACAGAAACTCTGCACCTATTAAACACTAACTTCCCATTCCCCTCCCTCCAGCCCCTGGAAACTTCTATTCTACTCTCTGTGTTTGTGAATTTGCCTATTCTAGGTGCACTTTGTATACGTGGAATCACACAATATTTGTCCTTTTGTGACTTGTTTATTTCACTTAGCATAATGTCTTCAAGATTCATCCATGTTGTAGCATGCATCAGAATTTCCTTTCTGGGCCCGGCCCCGTGGCTTAGCGGTTAAGTGCGTGCGCTCGGCTACTGGCAGCCCGGTTCGATCCGGGGCGCGCACCAACGCACCGCTTCTCTGGCGGTGCTGAGGCCACGTCCCACATACAGCAACTAGAAGGATGTGTAACTATGACATACAACTATCTACTGGGGCTTTGGGGAAGAAAAAAAGGAGGAGGTTTGGCAATAGATGTTAGCTCAGAGCTGGTCTTCCTCAGCAAAAAGAGGAGGATTAGCATGGATTTTAGCTCAGGGCTGATCTTCCTCACACAAAAAATTAATTAATTAATTAATTACAAAAAAAGGACTTTCTTTTCAAGGCTGAATAATATTCCATCGAATGTATGTACCACATTTAGTTTATCCACTCATCTGTTGATGGATAGACACTTTTGAGAGAGAAAAAATGGATTAGATGACCTCCTAGGACCCCCTGGCAGCTCCAGCATTTTGTAGTCTGCGAACATTTTATGGGAGCCTGGAGAGTTTCTGCTCCAATAGCATCTGGAAATAGTGGGGGCTGGGGGGGCGTGGATCACAGCCAGTTCCTGTTGTGTTTCCTGGAATAGCAATAAAAGGAGGATGCGATCCTGGGGCTTAAACTGAAAATTTGCTGCCAATGGGTGGTGACAGGTGTGGAGAGTGAGCCCTGTGGGCGAGGGCAGGGGCGGCTCAGGTAATACTACGGCTTCACCCGTGTGTGTGGCATGTCAGAGCTCCACAGCCCAAGATTTCAGATCGCAGAACCAAGGGCCTAAAAGGGGTTATGGAATCTGATTTCTTTACTTTGTAGAATAAGAAAAAAGAGATCCACAGACATGATGTGCCCAAGCTCACTGGGCTGGCTGGTGGCAGAACTCAGGCTAGGATCTGCTCTCTTTGCTTTTGTCTTCATGTCCATTTTCATCCAGCCATTGCCTCCCTTCTTGGACGTTTGGGCTATAGTCGTTGGGGTCCTGGAAAAATATGTACAATAATCATGGGAAATTGTTGAACATTTCCATATGGGCGTATGGGCTTTTGTGCATTCAGTTCTTATTTAATTCTCACAGCTCTACTGGGAGGTAGGGACAGTTATTGTCTCTGTTTGTTAGTGGAGGGACCTGGTCCTCAGAGAGACTAAGTAACACTGACAAGGTGGCACAGCTGTCAGCGTGGGGCAGGATTCATTTCAGTCTATCTGACTTCAGGGCCCAAGCTTTTAACACCACATTGCATTACCTCTGGATAAATCCCCCCCCTCTTCGGGGAAAAATCCCCATGAGTCTGAGAGGTCATTCTGTCAACCTCAAACAAAAAGACACACATTGTCTAGTCTGATGCCGAACTGGTTTCAGAAAATGTGAATGAAGGTCAGAAATGAACATGTCAGGAGCCGGGGTTGGGGGTGCCACAGTGAGCCAACAACTCAGTAAACTGCCCACTGCCCCAGCTCATTTAATACATGCCAACAAACGCTTGTTAGGCATCTCCATGTGCCGTGTAACATTCCGGTCTTGGAATTTAATGATGGCTAAGACAAGGTTCTTCCCTATTTTGGACTTAATCATTGTATCAAGAGGCAGATGATGAACAGATAAATAAGTAAACATTATACATTAATAAATGCTGAGCATTGAGTGGGAAGTAAATTAGGTGATGGGGCTGTAACAGAGGCATGTACATTTTAAAGGGTAGACAGGGAAAGGCTCTTGGAGGGTTCACCTGACCTGAAGTCCCTAGATGAGACTGAATCAGCCATCGTAGGTGGAGGGAAAAGCAAGTGCAAATGCCCAGGGGTGGAGAAGAGGGGAACCAGTGTGGGAGCAGCATGAGATGATTGTCAGATGGGCAGGGACTGAATCAGGAGGGACCTCAAAGGCCAAGATAAAGCATTTGTAATTTACTCTAAGAACCGTGGGGCTTTGAGAGATCTGAGAGTCATTTGTTCATTCAGTAGATGTAAATAAATACATTTATATACAATAAATGCATATTTATATAAAATAATTTATTAGTATTTATAATTAATAATTAGACAAATAAATATTTATATATAGTAATAAAAGATGGATAAATAAATACCCATTATGTGCCAAGCGCTATTCTAGGCTAGAAATATACAAACAGAGAGACAAAATCCCTGCTTGCAGCCTAGTGAGAAGAAAGACACTCACACAAATAATCATGAAGTAATATACCAATTGCTAAAATAAGGGTATAACAGTGGAAACCTTAGGGGAAAGAATGTGTTAAACTGTGCAAAGAGTTTAGGGAAAACTTTACATAGAAAATAGTTAATGATCTGAGACTTGAAGTTTGAACTCCCCAAGGAGACCAGGAGGCGAGAGCTTGATGAGGGTGCTGTGAGCTGGGCAACCACTGAGTGCGAGGACTTGAGAGCAAAGAGTGTGTTGGGAAGGTCAGCCATTTCAACAGTGTGGAGTGTAGACGTGGGGTGGGGGTGGCTGAGAGACTGAGATGGAGCAGGAGACTGAGGGAGATGAAGCTGGGTTAGTGAACTGGGGCTAGATCACAAAGAGTCTTGATTGTTCTGCTAAGGAGTCAGGACTTATCACTGTGAGATTGGAGAGGCACCAAAGGGTTGGAGAAGGAGGTACATAATCATATCATAATCATTTCAGAAAGACCACGGGCAGTGGTAGTGTGGAATTGAAATTCCTCTACTAACTGAAAAGATAGGAATTTAGGATGAAATTCAGCCTGGAGTGGGAGGAAGGTCAGTAGATTCGGAACCAGGAGACCAAAGATGATGTTGGGATTCTCTAGGTCCATGTATCTCCATTTATGAAGTGAAGAAGTTAATGGCCCTGTGTTTAGAGTAGGGCCAAGACGCGCCACGTTCCCCCACCCAAGGCCTCTCTCTCACTCCCTGGGGCAGCCTCCTCGGAACTCTGGGGCTCCATTGATCACCATGCTAAAACTGCTAGACCAGACGATGGCTAAGTTTCCTTCTAGCGCTATACTAGGTTGTAAGGTGAAGCAAGGAGTCCTTTGCTCTGTTGGAACAATCCTATGCCTTCATTCTGCACAATATGTCATGAAACCCGGCATCTCCTCTCATTTCACTTCAGTATGCAGAGTCCCTTCTTAACTGCATTGCATGGCAGAACGATCATGGGTTAGGGAGTCAGAAATCCAGGGTTCAAATCCCAGCTTTACCACTTACTGGCTGAAAACTTTTTTTTTTTTTTACCACGTTTTCTATCACTTTCTACCATTTACCCACTTTAGGTCTGATCATTTAAAGTCTTTGAATCTTCATTTCCTCATTTGTAAGATGAAGCTGGTAATACCACTCATAGGACAGATGTGAAGATCAAATGAAATGATGGATGTAAGTGCTCAATAGGGGATGAGTTGTTTTCAAATGTTACATATAATTATCAGTAGATCCCCCAGAAAAATCTGATTTTGAGTATATTTATCACTTCTGACAGAAATGTCCAGGGTACAAGGTCTAACTGTTAAGTATTGAGATTTTTCTTAAACAAACAAGCCTTGAATATCCAGATAAATATCATTAACTTCAAAGATGTCCCTTGGTTGGGCAATTCGTTATTCTGATAACGTTGCTGTTACTTAAGGCTGCTTTGAAATGCATCTTTTGGAACTGTCTCCAAAGCTGGTATATCCTTGGTGGTGGTAAGTCTTTATTCATTGGATTGAATTTTGGTGAAAAACCAACAATGATACCCATAGAGCTGTAGATTTTGAACATAGGGGCAGATCAAACTAGATTACTCAAATATGTTTAAAAATGAGGAATACCTTCTATGTCATGAGCTTGTTTTCTTGTGTGGCAGATTCTACTGTACTTTTTAACGTATGATTTTTCTAAAATTCAGGCTTCTGGTCTACACTAACAAATTCTACCATTTGTTCAAAGTAGTGTGGAAATCATCATCTGAGTTGGTTTGCTTATGAAATGGCATGCTGGGCCTGTAGGCCAATGAGAGAGATGTCCTGGAGATGTCATCCTAGGACCTCAAATCCCAAAGTTAGAGAGCAATACAGAACTTGTGTTTAGAATGAAAACAGAGGGTTCCCCCTGAAGTGATTTATAAGATTATGTAGGTGGGGTTGGCTTTTCGGGAAGGGAGAAGTCGTGCTGGCAGGGACTATCCTTTGGGTCTTGGGGAACCAGTTTCTACTGGATTCATGAAAATGATGCTTGGGAACTGTAGAGGACAGAGGCTCTTCCTCCGATCCTGTCTCTGAGTCATGGGAAGACCTCAGGCTGTTCCTGTGTATCATTCTCTTCACAGTCAAGTCAGCCCCACTTTCTGGAGGGCCAGAGAGAGAGACTAATGAAAAGGACTGTGTGGCTTTCAGCCGACTGGAATCATGCTGGCAGGCTGGGTTTTGGGTCTAATAACAAATGACAATGGTGTGTGTTAATGGAAGGGCTCACCTCAAAAAGGATCATTTGGGCCATTCTTCCAGAAGAGGACCATAGCTTTTTTTCTCTTATTTTCCCTGAACTAATATCTCGTCATCATATCAAATCCAACCAGAGCCAGGCCTTGCTCTTAATGGAGAATTTCATCTTTGGTGAGAGGCAAAGTCTATATGGTGAAGAAGAGCAGAGAGTTGAGACGCAATCTGAATTATTAGAAGGGAGGAAAGGGAAAGGGGAAGGAGCACAAAGGGAGCTGGGCCTGAAGAAAAGATGAGAAGTTCCAACAATTTCAGACTGACAGACCAGTGACTTCTGGGTTATGTGACTTGAGGTTTTGAGAAACCCTTGAGCCCCTTGAGATGCTACTGATCTGCTCGACAGAGAACATTTCACTCATGTTGCCACCCCACGAGTTTTGGTCACTGGCGTCTATTTGGCTTGAGGGATTGATTAATTTACTAGTCCTTGTATTAATCAGGGTTTTCCAGAGAAACAGAATTAATAGGGTGTGTATGTGTGTTTGTGTGTGTGTGAGGGGGCAGGGGTGGAGAGAGAGAGAGAGAGAGAGATTTTAAGGAATTAGCTCAAGAGATTTTAGGGACCGACAAGTCTGAAGGGCAGGCCAGCAGGCTGGAGACCCAGGGAAGAGCTGGCTTGCAGCTTGAGTCTGAAGGCAGACTGGAGGCAGAATTCCCTTTTCTTTGGGAGCCTCAGTCTTTTCTCTTAAGTCCTTTAACTGATTGGATGAGGCCCACCACATTATGGAGGGTAATCTGTCTTACTCAAAGTTTCCTGATTTAAATGTTAATCTCACCTAACAAATGCCTTCACAGCAACATCTAGATGATGTTTGACCAAATATCTGGGTACCATGGTCCAGCCAAGTTGACACATAAAATTAACAACCACGCTCCCCTACATGATATCTAACTGGATCCACTCAGAGAGTAACCTAGAATCCACAGAGTTATGGGTGGTTGATTGGTTTATAAACTGAGAGAAGACATTCTCCGAAGAGGCCTCAGTTGGGATCTGGCCTTCCATATGACCTCCTCATCAAACTCACCTTTCAGGAAAGGACATCTACAGATGTACCTTTGTCATCAAGTTCGACAGCCAAGCTCAGGTATTCCCGAGCAGATTTGTTAAATGTGAGATTCCTCCAGGAAATGCTAGGTCTACAGTCAGACATGGCTTGGATGCAACCCTAGACGACCTCTCCTGTTTCATTTCATGTACTGTGTGTGACTCTAACCAGAGGCTGTCAGACAACTGAGGAGGCAGCCTCCACATTTGCTGGAACCTATGTTGCTGGAAAGCTGGAGACCAAGATTTTAGGTTATGTGGTGAGGGACATGAAGGGAAGGAGAAAGCAATAATCGAGGGAGGAAAAACTTCCCTTCTACAAGTACTAATTCTAATCTTTCCTCCCCACATTGACCCTGTACTTGCTAAATCTTGCATTTGAAAAACCCCCATAAATTCGACTCTCTCTCAAGATCCAGTGCTAGGCGTTAGCGACATTAGCGTTAGCACGTTCATTCCATAGAGAGATGCAATCCTCTAGTCCCATGATTGCAGCAGCTGCTGCTTATCAGCTCTAGGCCCCCTAGACGGTACATGGGGCGACTCCTGCAAGTGTGCAAACAGGATTCCAGGGAGGATTCTGGGGTTCTCTGGTGACTTCTCCCTCAGCTTCATGCTTGGGCTCCAGCTCTAGCTAGCCTGTTTATTTACCTCTCAGTGTGCTTATTTGTGGTTAAAATATCCAGAAAGATGTCGAGGATGGCCAGCAGCTTTCTGTCACTGCAGGAGTGTGGAGTGCTGGGAGCAGACGGGCAGTAGGGCTGCGGCCACAGAGATGGTGACTCCTCATGAGCAGAGGTGACAGAGGGCGAGGAAGCAGAAAAGGCAAGGGGATGGGCTGCACCAGCGCTGTGGCCGCCCCACGCCGGAGGCGGGCCTCCCTGCCCCAGATGCCCTGTGGAAAGGCTGCTTGCCATGCGAGGAACAAGCAGCAAAAGCAGTGCGTTTCTAAGACAAGGGCAAGGGGCTGAGAAAAAATGATCAGGCAAGATTTTAGCTCTCAGGTGAGGGTGACTGGCTAAGACCTAGAAATGAGTGGGCAAACACGTGTCACCCTAACGGCTAACTCACATGTGGTGAGAGGTGCTTGGAACTCAGGGTCGAGCAGGACTGTCACCCCTGACTTCAGTCTTCTCAGGGACTCGAGAGGAATGTGATTTGATGTTGGCAGGTGGTTCAGCCAAGTCCTAAACATATATCTCATGTTCAGCACTGGCCCCTGGAAATCAGAACAGGACCAAGGTGACCTCGATGATAGGAGAACAATCTCAGACTATTTCCAAACCAGAGACTGACTGTCTCCCTCTCCCCTGTAGAGGAGGCCATGTCCTCTCAACTACTGGGGTTATTCTGCCTCTGGAGAAGTCCAACTCGCCTAGTTTTGTAACTTCTATGGTTCTGAAAGACTAGAGATTTTAGAGTTTTTATGTCATGTCACCCATTTGTTTAAAGGCAAATAAATTCCTACAGGGTCAAGCTTAAAGCCTGGGGCAGAGCACACTACTCACTTGTCAAGCAGGACCTAAGGCCTCAGCAACTTCACCCCTGCTCCTCGAGCTCCCACCACACTGCACTTCTCACCACTCCCAGAACAAGCTGGGCCTTTCCACGTGCTGTGCTGGCTCCTTCCACGCTCCCCACAAGGTGAACTCTACACAATCTTCATGGCCTACCTTGAGCATCACCCAGCTCTGTGCTCTTCCGGACTTTCCCCAGAACTTCAGTGCTCCCCATGGCCCAGGAGAATGTGCACTTCCGTCTTTACAATAAAGACTTATTTTATAATACTTAAATGGTTTGTCTCCCTCCTGTTTTCTAGTGTCTGCTTCAACCTTGCATTGCATTTGCAACCAAGTACATGCTCTGTACAACTATACAAATGTAGGTGAACGATGGCGAAGCACTGACATAGCTAACCGCCTCTTCTTAGAGTGAGTCTTCTGAGAGGAATTAGGTTGGTGTTTAGAATTTCAAGGGAAACAGTCGGTACCTGACACATTGAGGTGGTGATGTGTGCCCCGAGTGGGGCAGCCTGCCTCTCTAACCTGCTATTACAGGATTGCCAGCGGACTGTTCTGAAGATCTTCTATTGACTGTGAATAGTCAACCCAGGAGGGGAAAGTCCCTCTGCAGAGTTCTGCTGGCTAAATTCAACCCCACAACTATTTCTGTCTTAAGCAGGAATAGTTAATGCCATTAGAAATTAAGATAAAAAGAAAGAATCCTCTGTCTTTATAGACTAATAATTGAAACCTGCTTCAGAAGACCACCCATGGTTTCAGAGAAAGTGGTTTTGCTGGTTAAGTTTTCAAAATTTGAGTCTTTTGGAGAGGCTAATTTGAACGCAGCCATAAATCACACTACCTCAAATGCCACTTGTGGTTTATGAAAGGACCTGACCCTGGCCTGCTTAATCTCTATAGTAGAAACCTCGTGACCTCCCTCTGGCTGAAATGTGACATAACCAACATTACTGTGACCTGGTGACTTGATTCAGTATAATTACATCTCTAGAACCACATACCAGGTCTTACTGAAATTTCTTAGATATTATGGAAGATGGAAATTCTCAGACTGCTGTTTAGTTTCAAGATGACTGAACCATAAATTTAAGCTGTATTTACATACTTTATTGGGTGCCAAATACATTTTTAAAAAATCAGAGAATATTTTTTTCAAGTTAAAATGGGACAAATAGATAAATTCAGAATGACAGTAGCCAACTGCAAAGAGACCTTAATAATAGTGGTAATAATGAAACTATGTCAGTACTTTCAAACAGGGGACTGACTGTCCCCTGTTCTATGTGACTACAGAATACTTCAGACCTCCTGTTAGAACCTCATAAGCTTCGAGTTACTTTTCTCAGAGAGTTGTTGGTACTCATAAGCTCAGTCAGTCTGCACAGACACCAGAAAAGTCTAATGAGCCAAGGGGCTGGCGTGTAGATGGGGGTTGGGAGGGGGCAAGAGGCTAGTGAATGTCCTTCCCTCATGGAATCCAGTGTCATTTAACACCACAGACTAGCCAGTGCGAGAATACGGTGTCACTTTTAACCCCATTTTTTTTTTTCCAGGAATTTTCAAGTCCTCTCTTAAAATTGAATAATAGCTTTAAGAGCTTTACTGAGGGGAGAGAAGGGAAGGAAGCAAGGGATTGAGAAACAAAGAAGCTGGGAAGGAAAAAGAAACTCTTGCAGTGACCGGTGCTGCTGTGTGGAAGTTTCTTCCTTTCTTTAGTCCACTCCTCTGCAGGAGAACACCTTACTGACCTCCGAAAAGAATGAATATAAAACTTCTTTAGTTCTTTCCCTCTTTGTGCCATAAAATGAAGCAAAAAAAAAAAAAAGAGATCATAATAAAATCTTGATACCAAGGCTTCTCAAATATCTCAGAGCATTTTTCAATAGCTTGATATGCCTGAGAGATAGAACCAGGTCACTAGCAAGGATTTCAAGTCTCCCTCATAAAGCTGAGGGGCCACAGAGGGTTCTCCCAGAAGGATCAGAACTTAGTGATACCCGCACAGGGAGAGCAGGAGGGGAAAACGTATCCACACTCACACCAGCAATCATTTTCTCACTAGACATGTAAATAAGAATACCAGGTAACAATTTTATTCACAAATAAAAAAAGGTATTATAAAACTATTTGTATAAGAAAACGAAAATTTACAAATTTATAAATTCCAGTATGCAAAATAGTAATGTTGAACTCTAAAGTGATTCAAGCTGACTACCTTAAAGCAATGATGGATTTTTTTCCTTTTCATTTGTTTTTTTTTTTTACTAGCACAGACAATAGTGCTTAACCTAGGTAATAGCAACATTAACACTTCATCTAAAGTAGAAAGACCTATATTTGAAAAATATATTCCATATACAGAAAACTAGAAAACCCTTGGCTTTATGTGGTTGCTCTCCCAATCCTTGTCTCGTGCTTGTCGACGAGCTTCTGCAGCGGTCACCAGCCTGTTATTACCTGGTGGTGATTTCCTGGCATTGGCACTCTAGCAGCTGAGTTCATTTGAGTGCTGTCGGACATTCCAACAATGTGAAATGCAAATTGGATTTTTTTCTTAAGTGTTTACAAAAAGTGTAAAAACTTTACAAAAAACATCCCTGTATGTTTCTATAGTAGGTGGTGGTAAAACGTCTTCATCTTGATAAATATAACCCAGGATTTTTCAAATGCAGTATCAAATGAGATTGACTTTCAACACTAAGTATTTCTCTACTGATCAAAAGTGATCATTCAGGATTTTTGGCCAAAGTCTCATTCCCATTGATCTACTTTTCTCCAGCAAGTATTTGTCTTTGAAGTGAATGAGGGCTCTACATATGGAAAATGTATCCAGGTTACAAAGAGGAGCACACCACTGGCCTACTTTGATCATCTTCTGTCATAACAAAAATGATCAGGCTGCAAACAATGGCACACACATGTGAAGCACAGTGAAGCCACTTAAGGAAATGTGCATTTTCATAGACATTTTGTGGTCATATCCTAAATATTTTACATGAGTTTCCTAAAGGCAAGTCTCATAAGAGTTGGTGAGTACCCAAGTTTAAGAACCAACGGTTTAGGGCCGGCCCCGTGGCTTAGCGGTTAAGTGCGTGCGCTCCACTGCTAGCGGCCCGGGTTCGGATCCCGGGCAGGCACCGACGCACCGCTTCTCCGACCATGCTGAGGCCGCGTCCCACATACAGCAACTAGAAGGATGTGCAGCTATGACACAACTATCTACTGTGGCTTTGGGGGGAAAAAATAAAATAAATAAAATCTTTAAAAAAAAAAAAAAGAACCAACGGTTTATGCTAAAAAAAGGAAAAGAAAAAGTCAATCAGTTATGACTGGGCACTAGGTAGACACAAACGACTGTAGGTTACTATGAGACACTTTAATTTCCTATTGCAGTTATGTCAAGTGTTACGTAAAAAACACTGATTTGGGCAGGGCAATTCCAAAACAAAATACCTTAGTGTACGCTAACACAACGATGTTCCGAGGTCTGTTTCTTTTTTAAGTGCAAATGTGACAGAGCTAATGGTAATCAGTTAAAGGACAAAGGCCAGATCTGATCATGTAGGTTCAAATAGGAAAAAAATCAATTCCTCTCCAGGACATAAAGATTAAGAGCAAATGAGCTATCCAATACCTGGTTCGTGACTGAACTGGGGTCATTTTTGTCAGCTCTAGAGAGAACTCTGGTGCGTAAACACCAGGATGGAAAGGGATGGAGCATCTTCATAGAAGCACCACACTCTTAAATCCCCGCATCATGCGGCTAAGATAGGAGATTATGATGCTAACCAAGCTTACGAGATGGGAGGGAACACTATAATATCCTGGTCAAACTGCACTACAGCAATTACAGACTATTCACCTGAATGCCGCCTGCAAATCGTGCTTTTCCTTCTGGTTCTAGTATGCGGTGTTGTCTCATAAGACTACTTACCTGGTGTTATTTTTCAGTAGTAAGGGAACCTGATACATTGTAATTTCTAAAGCCTTTAATATAAGATACGATGCAAATAAAAGATCATTATTATAAATACCACTTTTCTATAATAGAGAAATTCTGGATGTTCTAAGCTCAGTCACAGGGACAGAAGTGACAAATGCTTCCATATCAACAGATTTTCACATGCTGATCTAGGATACGTGCATTAAGTGGTTTTCAACACAGGGTGATGGCCGGCCCTTTCCCAGCCACACTCCCCAACCCAGGCCTCTCAGCACCAGCTCCCACAGGTGTCCATGAGACAGGGGCTGAGGTCAGAAGTGTCGGTTCTGAAAAACACTTGTCTCCTCTGATTCCTAGTTAGGTCAGGTAACTTCATCGAATAAACCCAAGATTTAGGCAGGCAGTGTGAAGTCAATTCTAACCTCCTAAACTAATTAGTTAAGATGATGAAAAAGTGACCACCAAACAGAAACATTCATTTTTGAAACCATTTTACATAAAAACTAAGGTAAGTAATCTGACATTGACTTTCAGTAGGATAATTGGCCATATGAAATTATTTCTGGAAATAAAATGTAAATGAAAATTTATACTCTGGGTCTTCAGTCTTGCAAAACCACATTCACCATAAAAAGAAGAAAGAATGCATTTCTGTTTCTCGTTATATACCCATAATCTCGTAGACTGCAAACTTGACCCATCACTCTTTGAAGTCACGCTTGCAGCATAGAAGCTTCTTGTTTAGGAAAGACGCGAAGTATCATGAGTGCCTGGAGTCTTGTTATTTCTTGAGGTTTCAGCTTACAGCTGGTCTGGCTCAGAAGCAACTGGTTGAAAGGCTTAAAATGCCATCAGTTCAGTTCAGATTTATTTTTTCTCCCAGAAGCCATGCAAGGTCCAGACTGTGCTCAGTCCATAGGCCCAAGCAGAGGAGTGGGTGCCCTTTGGTTTCCATACGCGCGCTTCTGTTGCAGAAAGAAGCAAGTCCTTTAAGCTTCCTAAAACAGCAACAAAAGGAAAGCTTCAAACACAGTATCTCATAAATTAAAGCTGCTAAACTGTCACTGTAAAAAATTATGGCACCTGACTGTTACTAGTACACGTGAATTTAACAGCATATGGACAAGAAGCTCGTTAATGGTGTTCACATATCCAGGTACCCACGCATTCTGAGAATAAAGGTTTCATAACAACTCCTAGACACTCAATATTTGCAAATAGAACTTAAAAGATGATAATGTAACCCACAGCAAACAAAAGGCACTACAAAACGCTTCTTTTGCTGATTTTCAACCTCCTCCAAACATTTGAAGCTTGTTTCTGTGCTGCACTCCTTGAAAACATTTGTAGGTGAAGATCTTAGAATCTTTTAGTCTCTTCTTTAAAAGAACAGAGATAACGAATGAATAGCACCCACCGTTCCTTTTTTTGTGTGCGTGTGTGAGGAAGATTAGCCCTGAGCTAACATCTGTTGCCAATCCTCCTCTTTTTGCTGAGGAAGACTCGCCCTGAGCTAACATCTGTGCCCATCTTCCTCTACTTTATATGGGACGCCGCCACAGCATGGCTTGACAAGCTGTGCGTTGGTGCGTGCCCAGGATCCGAACCTGCGAACCCCGGGCCGCCGAAATGGAGCATGCACACTTAACTGCTATGCCACCAGGCCGGCTCCTAGCCCCTGCCATTCTTTTTTTTTGATGAGGAAATCTGGCCCTGAGCTAACATCTCTTGCCAATCCTCCTCTTTTTGCTGAGGAAGATTGGCCCTGAGCTAACATCTGTGCCCATCTTCCTCCATTTTTGTATGTGGGACGCTGCCACAGCATGGCTTGATGAGCGGTGCATTGGTCCACGCCTGGGATTTGAACCTGCGAACCCCGGGCCACTGAAGCGGAGTGCACGAACTTAACCACTATGCCACTGGGCTGGCCCCCAGCACCTGCCATTCTTAATCTTCGAATTTAAATCTTATGTTAAACTACTGGAGAAAGTTTAGAAATAGTTTGGGAATGAGATTTCTCTTATAATGATCTCCCAGAATACTCCTACTCTTCACAGGACAATGTCCTCAGCAAAGTGCAGCCGGTAGATGTGTCCTTTACACAGACGGGCAGCAGCCTCCTTCAGGAGGGGACAGGGCATTGACCAATTGTAAGTGAGCAAAACCCTCACTCATGCAGGAACTTCCAATAACTTATTTACTGCTAATTTGGCATTGGTGACATATCAGATAAGTTTATGGGAAAAATTTTTTTCCCTAGGTCTAAGGAGATTATCTGGAAATAGAAGCTTCTGAAGTACTCTCAATGAGAGAGTTTTATCAAATATGTTGATCAACTGATATAATAATAACCACATCAACCCTACTGGGGGAGGCAAATTATACTCATTTTGCCGATAAGGAAAAAATAGAGATTATTAATACACTGAGAAACTAGAACACGGGTCATCTCATATCTTTTCTACCATCTCTTCCATTATTTCATGTTGACATTTAAAATGTTGGTTAAAAAACACCACCAAAAAAAGCTTTTCCTGTAAGTAAACAGGCTGGCTTCATTCTTCCAAATATCTTAACAAATGATGCCCCAAACATCTTAGTTCTGTTCCCTTCTGGGGAGGTGTGTATAGGGAAAATTTGATTAAAATTGAGCCATACAGACTAAAGAAGGTTCTCACACCTATTTGCTTTATCCTGAACCATAACTATCATTATCAGATCCTAGGTGGTCTTAAATCAGCCACAAGAAAACTACTGAGTAAAAATACAGTTTTTGGAAACAAATGCATTATGCATTAGAAATCTGAGCCTCACACCAAGTAAGACAAAAATAGCACTAAGCATTTCACAATGTATACGTGTGTCAAATCATCACATTGTACACCTTTAACTTACACAACGTTATACGTCAATTATATCTCAATAAAACTGGAAAAAAAAGGGAATAGAGGTTAAAAAACTGAAAATACAAGTGAATGCCTGGGTACGAAATTAAAGCTTCATTGAAAATAAAATAGATATAAATCACTTAAAACAAAGGAGGGCTATTACGGCTATTGCTGCCCTTATACATCTCCCAAACTGAAATACAATGCTTTCCAGAGGTCTGAATGAGCCCAGGCCAGGGAGCCAAGCTAACTACATTCGAACTTGAGGAACAGAAGTCCTTGACTTTGGTTCAGAATAGTAAGCTGCTGAAATCAAATTCTTTATGAGAAGTCAGTATGTTCTCTACCTTGGAGCATTCGCCTGTTAGGGAGAAGTCTGAAATACTTTTTGGAATCTAATGGACTGAAAAAACACCACCATTCCAGTTAGATACATGGCCGACCCTTGAAATCAAGAAGAGGGTCATCTCCCAAGGATGTGCAGCCGTGGCCACCTCCTATGTTCTTTTGAAGATTAAAGTGCATTCACTCAATTTCACACATTTAGTGAATGCAACTGAAGAGAAAGTGCTTTTCAGAATCTGGAAAAGATTATCTCTTAAAATGGGCTCAAAATATTATTTGCTGCTTTTAATTATAGGGAGAAGATCAAAATGATTTACATTTTAACAATTCCTTTCCTGAATTCAGAATGTTTTATTTAGATTTACCAAAATTATCTAATAATTATGAGATAACATCTTGGCAAGCTAACAAAAACCTTTCATTAATAAATTACATTGTGCAACCTGAATATAACATTTTCTCATTCATTTTATATGTATTATAACTTTCCATAATAATTTCAGTTGGAAGTATATTTATTAGCTCATAATTACCTTGACAACTGTCTTTGAAAAGGAATTAATGTCATTATACACCAATCTTATATACTAAACTATTTTACATTCTAAAATTTCACATTCATATAGCTGTAACCCCACCTCCACCTCACCAACAACATAAGCAGAAAAAGGTAGAGAATGAGTTCGTTCTGATATGATTTGGTATCAAGATGTTTCATTCCCCAGTCTCAGAATTTACATCACAAAAATGGGGACAAGCTACAAAATTAAAATGAGTGGTAACTCCATCTTCTGACAACACTCTGAAAAACCACAGTCAGCCAGTGGTAGCACAATCATTCTAGTTGCTCGACTTTCCCCTAACAGCAGATGTACAGAAAGATATAGTAGGCATTTATGAAGGCAACACAAGCAAGTTTATCATCAAAACCATTGACTTCAGCATCTTGGAATGAAAATGTGATTCGGATCTAATTTTCAGAGTCCTACGACTTTGATCTTAGAGTGCCTGGCAAGGACCCAATGGGGACGATGGGATTAGTTGCTGAAGGGGCTGGGGTCCCCCCGTCCTCTCACCTGTCCTCAGGGCCTGTTACCAGCTTCGTTCTCAGGCCCGAAGCTCTGTGGACCACACGGTCCAATCCTAAGACCTACATTCAACTAGGCTAACTCTTAAGTCTTATAATTATCATGAAAGTTATAACAATTATGGGATGACTCAAAAGAACAAGGTCAGGGAGCAGTCTTTCCCAGCTTCCGAGGGATGGATTCTATGTCTAATTTCTTTGTTTTTCCTCCCTTCACTTATCTCTTCTTCATTTCCTTTATTTTGAGGAAACCGACATTTTTTTTTCTTCCAAAGCCAAGAAATGTTTTCTGTATAGAATTCCCCGTAAATTCTCTATAGAATTTTCTTGTAGTTAAAAAAAATGCACTGCCGGGGCCGGCCCTGTGGCGTAGCGGTTAAGTGCGTGCGCTCCGCTGCTGGTGGCCCGGGTTCGGATCCCAGGCGCGCGCCAACTTACTGCTTGTCAGGCCATGCTGTGGGGGCGTCCCATATAAAGCAGAGCAAGATGGGCACGGATGTTAGCCCAGGGACAATCTTCCTCAGCAAAAAGAGGAGGACTGGCATGGATGTTAGCTTAGGGCTGATCTTCCTCACAAAAAAAAAAAAGGAAAACAAAGCACTGCCAATATAGATCAATATATAACTTATGCACTGTTCTTAAAAAGAACACAGCTCCATCCAAACTTTGACTTCAGACTATTTCTGATATAATTAGACAAGGATACAACACTCATGGAAATGCAGGTCCACTCAGGAGCACATGCAGCATGTCTCGGAGTGCTTCCCTAGGACCCAGGTCCCTGATTTGGGGCAGGGAGGGACAAGCTGTGAGAGCAAAACGCTGTCTGCGCAGGGCAGGCGCCTGTGGGGCTGGGAACCTCGCTGTTGCTGTGACTCTGCCCTTTTATACTCAAGGCTGGCATCATTCTTCCAGAAGAATGTATACCAACAATATATGTGCCTACATTAAGAAAACAGGTATAAATATTAAGTCAAATTCAGCAAAGACCACATCCTTGCCTGGAGGAGAGTGCAGGGCCAGCACCCAGGCATCCCTGGTGCGTCTCCGCCTCCCGCCTGGCAGCATGCCAGAAAGCCCCCTCCCCCGGCATCACCACCTCCTCCAAACCTGGTTTTAAACCCTTCTATCTAGAAGGTTCTTATGCTGCATTTGGTCCCAGATCACAACTGACAATCAATTTCCAACCAAAATGATCAACAAGTCCAAGCCGAGCGATCTAGAAAACAATAGTGAAGGAGCGAGGAGGGAGAGGAGTGGCTTCAGGACCCCAAACTTCTCGTTAACTTGAGAGGGAATTAAGCGTGTTTAAGTATTGGGCATAAGACTATCACGGGAAAATGACAGTGAGGAACTGTTTACAACAGGCTCCCATGATGACCCATCTCTCTCAGTCAGGAACAGAGCCAGGGGTGTGCTAAATCCATAGCTGGATTACTAAGAAGAATAAAAGAATGCAGCTGCCCTTTACGGCCTGACAGATTAGCTGTTAGCTAAAAAAAATACTCCTGAAATTTAATTTAAAATACATTCTCCTATAACATACAAGATGTTATGAAAGATGGAAAAACCTTCTCATCAGCCTCCCCACATTTTTTTTTTTTTTTTTTTTTGCTGAGGAAGATTAGCCCTGAGCTAACATCTGTGCCAGTCTTCCTCTACTTTATATGTGGGTCACTGCCACAGCGTGGCTGATGAGTGGTGTAGGTGTGCACCCAGGATCCGAACCCGTGAACCTGGGCCGCCAAACCGGAGCATGCTGAACTTAACCACTACACCACGGGGCCAGCCCCAGCTTCACCCACATTCTTGGTGGGACTGAGTTCGATTTCCTCTGGTCTTCCATAGGTCCATGCTATGTCCATTCTGAAACCAGTCTTTGTCTTACCTGGAGGGACGTCTGAGTGGTTAGGTTAATGATGTCGCCACTCTCTTGATCTAGCTGGCTTCTAGAAGTTAGTGTATCCTGGGTTAGCACTGGCTTTGTCAGTGAGTTGTTATGTCTAGATAAATCAGTAGTTGCTGCAAAGTTTTCATAATGAGCTTGAACTGGAACAGCTCCACCAGCCACATTCTGACTACTGTTTGAATCCAAGGATGACGAGCTTTCATTTTCTGGAGTGAGAGAATGAATATCTTCTCCAGCGAGTTCAGGATAAGAGTCACAAAAAGAGATGTTGTCACCACAAATGGGATTTTGCATCAGAGGCCAGGCATCTGAAAACTCGCCACAGATAGATCCGAAGAAAGTCGGCATTGTCTCTCCCACAGGACCTGCATTTCTGAACACATGTTCAAAAGATCTTCACGTATTCCATGGGGAGGAAAAACAAGACTACAAAGCAACATCCCAGCTATACTTTTAAGTTTTCTAGATGAAATAGCAGTTTATTAAATCAGAATTCTAGTGCTTCCTTTGTTATAAACTTCAAAACTATAAGTTAAATTATTCCATTTACTTTGAAACTGAATTTTTACACCTACTTCTAATCAATATAGTTATACTTAATCCAGTCTAAAACATGCAGTTTCCTGGGTCTTAACTGAGTTCCTCTGACTGATGTTCTAAAATTCTGTGAATATACAACATGTTAAAAAGTACTTACAGATGACAGAAGTGTCATAAATCATGAATAAGACAAAAATAAAACTAATAAAGCGTAAAGTATAAAAAATGTTGCATTGGATGTCAGTAACCCTGAGAGACTTACCTAATTCTTGCCAAAGATTTGTTCTCCTCCAATGTCCAGAATGTCATTAATAATATTAAAAAGTGATGTTCCCATAGTTTCACATGAAAATTGGTAAATTAGTAGAATGCATATTTGCACAAGGGAATATGAAATTATATTGATTAAAAATACCCCGTTACCTCTCCTGAAGAGTAGCCTTGGAATGCACTCTACAACCAAGAGTCGCCCGGTTGATGCTGCAGGCCTCATCACAGCACAAGGATGGAATCAAGTGGACAGGCCCTAGGAAAGCCAGCAGAGGTGTGAAGCACAATGCTTTTTCCTGGGAATTTTCTCTTTAATACCAGTTCAACATTGCTCTTGAAAATTTAGCTATTCCCCTTTGGGGACTTTTTAGGAAAAGCAGTATGAAGTTTAATTTTTTCTCTTTTTTGTTATCTTAAAAAAATGATGAACCACTTATACGAAGTACCTAGTGGAGTTAAATTCACAGAGACAGAAAGTTGGATGGTTGTTGCCAGGGGCTGGGGGAAGGAGAGCATGAATACAGAGTTTCAGATTGGGATGATGAAAAGGTTCTGGAGATGGATAGTGGTGATGGATGCACAACAATTTGAAGGTACTTAATACCACTGAACTGCACACTTAAAAATGGTTAAAGGGCTGGCCCAGTGGTATAGTGGTTTAGTTCACATGCTCTGCTTTGGCGGCCCGGGGTTTGTGGGTTTGCATTTCAGGTGCAGACCTACACACCGCTCATCAAGTCACGCTGTGACGGCATCCCTTATACAAAGTGGAGGAAGACTGGCACGGATGTTAGCTCAAGGCGAATCTTACTCAAGCAAAAAGAGGAAGATTGGTAACAGATGTTAGCCCAGGGCCAATCTTCCTCAGTAAAAAGAGGAGGATTGGCAACAGATGTTAGCTCAGGTCAATCTTCCTCACCAAAAAAAAAAAAAAAAAAAAAAAGGGTAAAATGGTAAATTTCATGTTATGTATATTTTACCACAAAAAAAATAATGTTGAAGGTAATAATACGATCTGTGAAAGGACATGTGAAATGAGACTCATGTACTGATAATGACAGTAGAAAGAGTACAACATTCTGCTGAGTGGTCCAGCAATATAGAACAAGAACATAAAAATGTTCAAACCCTTTAATTCAATACACACGCACTTTCTTTTTTTTTTTTTTACTGCTAGGAATGTAACTTAAGGAATAACTAGATATGTGCACACAGCTTTACAAACCATTCTGTTCACTGAAGCAGTATATATTTTTGACTACAAAGATAATACAGTTTATTGAAGAAAAACTTTAAAAATAAAGAGAGATTAGATAAGAAATTTAAAAATAAATCTTCCCCAATCCTATAAACTGGAAAGAAACATTGTCAACATTTGGTGAACAGCCTTCCAGACTTCTCTCTCTTTATATATATATATACATACACATATAGCTCTGATTTTATGAAAACCATAAACATACTAAAGCAGACAAATACAAAGACCCACATATAAAGAGGGAGAAAAAGACTTGAAGAAATTATATATTTACATATACATATATATGTTTGCGTGTATCCAGACTTTCATGAGGATTATCCCTTTACTTTTATACACAAGAAAAAATATTATGAAACTAATATTTCCCTTTTTAAAAATGAATGTTAAATATTGAGATGCAATTGCAAACCAGGGTTAAGTAGGATGGACACCCAGCACACCTTTATCCAAATCTCTCTCAAAGCAGGCCCCCATCTTGTCCTGAGTATCTATTACTATGAACATGGGGACTCACCTGGATCCACTGCCAATTAACTCAACAAACATGTGTCATGCTCACTGCAGAATTTTTCAAAATTATTTAAAAGCAAAAGGCACTGCCACTCCTTGTAGAAATGGCTGGTTCTAGGGCTCAAGGAGGGAACGTACAAGATGAGCCTGGAACTTCTTTTTGCAGCAGAAAGTAAGAAAGTGCTAAAAGAATAATGGAGACATGTCAAAATGACACATGAGTCAGCTTGAAGGGACTTCCACTGGCCAAAACTAGGAAAACTGGAGCATCAAAATAAATAATGATAGCAAAGGATCGTAACCCACTGATGGGGTCTGTAACTCCACACTAATTAAAGTAAATAAATCAATGGGGAAGAAGGGGAAGTTCTTTCTTACCACAAGAAGCCAACTAACAAATGTAGAAAGAATGATGGAATCAGAAAACCAGAAATTGTTAGCCATCATCATAATGACTGATTCAGGTAAGAATCATCAGAGGATGCTAAACTACTGGGTGAAAGTTTGGAGAGTAACAGGATATTTACATAGTCTCAAAGAATCTCTCACAAGCTATTTATTAATTACAAAGAGAACAACAATAATTTTACAGCAGAGAAACCTGGTAGACACCACCTTAACAAAGTGACCCAGTTAACCTGACCAGGAATGGGACAGATGGGCAGGCTGTGCCCCATATCAGGAGCACACAACATCACCTCTGCGTATTTCTGAATCTAATCATAACGAAACATCAGACAAACCCAAACTGAGGGTCATTCTACAAAATTACTGGCCTGTGCTTGTAAAAAATATTAATGTCATGAAACAACGAAAGATAGAGGAACTATTCCAGATTAAAAGAGTAAAGAGATTTGACAACTAAATGCAACAGTGTTATCTGGGATTTTCTTTCGCTATAAAGGACATTATCGGGACGATTAAGAAAATCTGAATATGCTCTGTAAATTAGGTAATAGCATTGACTTAATGTTAATTTCCTGATTTTAATAATCATGCTGTTATGTAAGAGAATGTTCTTATACTTAGGAAACAAACACTGAAGTACTAAGGGTAAAGGGACATCATATCTGCAACTGACTTTTAAATGGCAAGTGAAAAAAATATATATATACATATACATCTCTCCACCATACTTGGAGAGAGAAATGATAAAGCAAACATGGAAAGGAGATAAAATGTTAATATTTGGAGAATCTGATTAAAGGGTATGTAGAAATTCTTTGTCCTATTTTTTAAACATTTTTGTAAGTCTGAAATTATGTTATAATAAAAAGTTGAAAAAAAAAAAGGTGCTGCCATTAAGGAGGAAGTGATTTAAACCAAAAGCTGTATTGAACCCCGGGAATCAGCATGGGGGGATTCTCTCCAGTTCTGTTAAAAGGGTGTGCAACAAGGCCATCTATATATTTAATCTTTCTTTTTGGATGGAAGTTAAGATGAGGCAGAGTTTGCACAAAGCTGTATTTTATTACATTTAAAATTTGAGTTCATCTTTCAAGAAATTACTCCTGCTAACTGATTCTAGTGCAGCGTCACGTTATAGGATCTGGGAAACAACGTGCTGGGGACGTTCTGAGGATCACGAAGTCACTGTAGGCAGCTCTCTAAGAATCTATGATCTACGTAGGCAAAGGCAAAAAAATAGATCCACACATACCACCCCAAGTCCAATATTTTATTGTTCCCCCATTCCTAAAATAGAAGGTAGTAATGATCAATAGAAAAATAATTATGTTGAAAACTTCTTATTTCACATATGAAATAATAGATTTAAAAAGTGAATCCTGAAATTTCTTGAAAAGAAAGGCTGGATGGTTCCAAGAGGATAAGTCAAGCTAACTGGGAAACATTTAACTTAAACCACTTAAAACAAAGAATGGTTATAAGAGACAAAACAGTGCTACGAGTATTGCTTCAAAGGTGCTAAGAGATCTGTAGAGTGAGAAGGGGGAGGCAGCGAGGGCAGATTTCTAGGAAGGGCACCCGGCCATGTGGGATTTGACTTTGCAGAGGAGGTGAGGTCACTACAGTGGGGACAGGAGTGGGAACATTAAGTCTAGAAACTTGTGTTGATGAATATACACAAGGGGCAAAGAAAGCTGGTATACCTTTTGCCCGTTTTTGCCCAAGCTAGAGACCAACGCCCATTTGAATGACTTCCCTAAACTTTCCTTTCTGTCAATAATCCCAGAGGCAATTACGGTTTGTGGAAAACCCTGTTACAGAGTTCCCTCCTCCCTCTTCTTTAAGAAATCCAAAAAGACATAAAGACAGACACGTTAACGCTCAGTTTGAATCTACCAGACGAGAAAGGATACCAACTCCTACTCTACAAAAGGTTGATATTATTTTAAATCCATTGACCCAAAGCAATCAAGGCGAATACACTTAAAAAGTTGCCAAAAAATTCTAGGATTTTTATGAGATGCTTATTTTCTTTTGAATATTTAAGAGACTTAAAACGCCCAACCCATTAGGGGACAGCAGAGAAAAATTTAACAAGATTAGCTTGAACTAGAAAACCAAGCAGAGCACACTAGCTGCGGGACAAATAGGAACAATTCTTAGCAGCTTCAGAGGCTGTATTCCTGTTCCCTCACGGACTCGCAGCGGCGGGACTTACCGCAGCGCTGGGCCGGGTCCCGGCGGCACTGACAACAGGCTCTGGGAGCAGAGTCGTTGAGCTGAGGTCTGTCAAAACATGACAGTTCAGAACCGTTGTACTGAATGTCCTGTGCTCTCAGAGACCCTAAAGGAGGGGGCAAGAATTCTGTCAGCGAAGACAATTTCCTCTATAAAGGAGTTCATTAACATCACAAGGCGGACCAGCATCGCTGGAGCTTTTGTATTTTTAAAGAAAAAGAAGGCTATCATTCAATTTTAGAACACTTCTTCTTACACAGAGGCATAAATATGAAATAATATGTCAAGAAAGCGCAAAAAGTAGAGTACTTATGTTGCCAGAACTTAGAACAATTTTTATTTTTGCCTAGTAGCCAGGCAACATCCCTGCCTTTTCAATGTCCCTATAAAGCGGTGCGACCCCTCAGTCGGCTCCCTCAGTGCCTCTCTGAGACTAGCCGACTGTGAGGTCTGTTTTCATGTGCTCTTTGTCCCTTCAACAGCTCCCTGATTTTCTTCTTAGTCAAGTCTCTTGTCGAACACGCGAATGACAATGATGAACAATGCACTTCACCAAAATGCTAAGACACAGAAAGAGCTCAAAACTTACAGCTCGGCTTTTTCTCCATAAACTGCCTCTTACAATAGATGATGCAGAGAATGAGCAGGGCCAGCAGGACGGTGGCCAAGGCGCTGCAGATGACGGCAGCCAGGGCTGTGTCCCTTGGGCTGGAGGCTGTGGACGGAATCTTCACGAGGTTGACCTTGCTGGTACCTGAAAACCACATGGATGGAATCAGCATGCTCCCAGCAACCCAGCAGACAGAAGTGCTCACACAGAAGCTGGCTTTAGCAATGGCCTGCGTGCAATATAAATAAACCCCGAGAAAACCAGTGGGAGGCACTTTAAGATGGCTCACGACTTCCTCCTCTTAGATTTCTTGAATACTACACCTCCACCCTGCACCCCAAAATGTGTGGCTGGGCCCCTCCTCCGTTCCCACAACACCATGGACACACAACCCTCAATATACTGTGTTGTAGGAATGTGCTTTTAGGTCCACTCAACCAGAACTGTTTGTAAGCTGGAATTTGTCATCTTTATCTCTGTCCCCCAGTACTCAGCACAGTGTTTGCCACATAGTAGGTACCTGATATTTGTCAATTAATTGGAATTAGACTTAAACCCGCAAACAGTTAGCCATTGATGATTAAGCAGCTAGTAACAATGGGGGATCGGAATTGGCCACCTCAAAATATGTCTCTGCCTGAAAGACACTTTGACCCCCACCCCCACTAACTGACCAAAAAGGTTTGGGATGGGAGGCCTGCCCCCAGACCAAGCCATCACCATAGACATCTCTGGGTATCTGGGAGGGTTCTTGTTAAGCCCATTCTTAGTTCTGGTTACCCTTTGTAAGAGACATTTACATTTGTAAAGGAAATCTCCATTTGTAAAGTTATCTTCTTCCATGTACCAGGAAGAAGAGGGGGATGGCCTTACCTAGAAACTTATCAGAACTGAAGGCGAGGGCTTAAATCTGCATGATAAACTTATCCATTGTTAACTGTGCTGTTTAGGTAATATGCTGTCTGACTGCCACTAGGTTCCTATAGGTAACATCCCCCTGGAGCCGGGGTCACCATGGTAATGGGTGTTTGAGCTATTTTTTTCAGGAATTGGAAACCCCTTGCCCACTTCAGGCCGGTTGAGACCACCAACCCATCAACTGGGCCCATGCAGACATGTGTCCGATAAGTGACCTTTTGATGGCAAGAGATTGGAACTCCACCCTCAGGGCATGCTGACGCCGCCATTCTGTGAACATGCGTCCTGTGAAGAGGCATGAAGCCTGACTACGTTTGCGCAGATCACCAATCACCTCATCTCTCCTCACCCCCAATCATTTCAGACCACTTTGCTCCCTGCCCCATAAATATCCCTGAGTCTCTATTTTCAGGAGAGTGGATTTGAGATTCACTCTTCCGTTTCCACACTTGGCTGCCTTGTGATTAATAAACCCTTTCTCTCTCTGTGATCTTGTCGTCTCGGTGTTTGGCTTTCCGGGCGGCAGGCAAAAACGGACCTGGTGTGGTAACAAGACTATCCACATTTTTAAGCAGACTGAACTACGGTATGCTTTTTTGGGCAACTTTAGGGAAAAACAAGGAGTTGGATCATTCACAACCTTACAGTAGGCCCCCAATTTCCGATACGGTAAACATTTTTTAATGCCTTAGCTGTTAAATTGCTGAAGAACATCTAAGTTTTGGAGAAAAAACTAATTCTGTTGTTATACTATGGAGAGGCAGGCATAGTAATGTGTTAAGAAAGTGTCAAGAAAAAGATCCCATTTTAGAGGGTGGTATTGCGTCATGGTAAAGAGCAGACATTCTGGAATCCCACTGCCAGGGTCAACCTCTAGAGGTGTGACCTTGAGTCAATGACTTCATCTCTCTGAGTCTCACGCCCACATCTGCTCCAATGGAGATAATAACAGTACCTGTCTCACCCTGCCCTTGAGAGGATGAAATGAGTTATCATACAGGCCCTGCACCCACTGCTACTAAATCGTTAGCTATTGTAATGATGATGATCATAATTAGCACTTTAATTATCTTTAGGGTACTGGGATGAACAAACTAATTTAGATCAGAAATCTGTCTTCAGTGGAGTCACATCACATCCTATTTAACCTCAAAAGAGTTTGAGGGAGATTGAAACCTAAATAGAGGGCAGGTATGCCTTCTTTTCCTGAGTAACTCCCCGTGAGCTGCGGGGGCCCTCATTCTGCTCCTTTCAGTTGCTCTCTGCTCCTCCGCGTGACTGGTTGGTGGGAGCACCCCCTCCGCTGAGGGTTCCTCCGGACCACTGCTGCCTGATAGACGCAGAGCGTGCGCCTCTCATGTAATTTTAAGTGTGTAAAAGCCACATTAAAAAAGGAAAAAGAAACACGTAAAATTAATCTACTTTTCTTAACCCAATATATCTTAAAATATTATTGTTTCAACATGTATTCAATATAAAAATTATTGACTTATTCTGCATTCTTTATTTCGTATAAAAATTTCAAAGTCTGGTGTGATTTCACATTGACAGCACATCTCAATTTGGACTAACCACATTTCAAGTGCCCATTAGCCACATGTGGCTGATGGCTATTGTAATGGACACTGAGACTCTAGAGATGAAATGTTTGTATCGATATTTGTGCAGCATGGCGCCTAAATGCAAGTACCTCATCTGGGACCTTTCTCCTCATCCCTGGCTGCATATCCCGCCCCCCAACTCCGCCCCCATAAGATTGGTTTCCACTCTATGACACTTGAGGCTAGAACCAGAGAGAAATCTTTGGGTTAATATTATTGAATCATAAAACTAGGATACCAGGAACGATCATTTGGGAACACTGAGTCTTGGTATTTTTAGGCCCAGTGATTCTGGGCTACACTGCTAAAGGTTTCATATTGCCACCTGGAGAGGCACACAAGCCATATGCCTGGGGCTTGGATGAACAGGGATCATAATTCACTCATACATTTGAAAGGATATTTGTTTTTAAACATGTTTAATATTCATAAAAAGTATGTTATCACTTATAGCTATACAGATATACTGTAATCATCAAACAGCACATATTAAATGTCCATCATACAGCAATTAAACAAACTACATCCCTGACCTGTATCAGTGGACAAATTCACAGGAGGTATGAACATAGGCACAGCTGTACAAACACTCACAAATAAATAACTGAGGAGGAATTTATATCCCATGCAAGTAAAACAGTAGGCTACATTGATGACCTGGGAAATGTAAGCATTATCTATTTGGACCAAACGGTGAAGTTGTGGAAAACCACCATTTTATGTACGTTTGTGAGAAAGGTGGTTTACTTCAGAGTGAGATCGGGTCCCTTAGCTTCAACTTTCCATCAAATAACCCAGCTCTGTTCAATATAGGGCTTTAGCAAAATTGTCATCAAAATGAGACATAACACAAGATTTGAGTTGAAGATCTCAAAGCTCCTAACTATGCTGTAACTATTAAGTTAAACTCATCAATTAACATAGTATTGGGTATTCAGAAAAAGCCTACTAAGAACAGGGATTTCACGTTAAAGCAGGATCAAGATTTCAGTCATTTAAGTTCTCATTGTTTAAAATCTTTGTAAAATGTATTAGTCAACTTACTTGCCTTCATATAAAAGAAACTGTTTCTAACTTATAAATGAGCCAGAATGCCCCCAAACAGGGATTATATTTCTAATTTGGTGGTTTGTGACTCAGGATTTATTTTCCCTAAGCCAATCACGAAACTCTTGTTAATACGTGTCTTTCCAAGGTAGGGTACCAATACTGTAATTTCAATGATATTGAGTTGCCATAATAACATCAATTTTAAAGGAAAGTACAGCCAAAAAGCCCATTCTCTATACATTTTCCAGGCAGTAGCATCTTAAGATGAACAAGAAAAATACAAAAGTTTTACGTCTCAATTTTTTGTTTTTTTTGGTGAGGAAGATTGGCCTTGAGCTAACATCTGTTGCTGATCTTCCTCTTTTTGCTTGAGGAAGACTGCCCCTGAGCTAACATCTGTGCCCATCTTCCTCTATTTTGTATGTAGGACTCCGCCACAGCATGGCTTAATGAGTGGTGTGTAGGTCCACGCCCAGGTTTCGAACCTGCTAACCCTGGGCCGCTGAAGCAGAGCAGGCAAACTTAACCATTATGGCACTGGGCTGGCCGCTACCTCTCAATTTTTGAAACCTATATAAGAAAAGGTATCTTGTTAACTCAAACACCCCCTCAGAGAGTCCCCATGGGAAGTAGGGCTCTGGAAACCACATTCTTGATTCTTGCTTATATGTACATGTTAATGACAATACTAACAGCAAACATCATCTTTTATAACAAATGGGATCATCATTCTTAGGTTTAATTGTCATAAACAGGGATCTAGATATAAATATAAAAGCTATGGGGGACTGGGCTGACTATTATTGGATTTTAGAACAACCTCAGAAACTCATTCACATAAGTTCCTGAGAAAAGCCTATTTTCTTATAATTCCTTTGATTTGAGCAGTAAAAAAAAAAAAAGGGGTGAGGGGTACTAGCCATAGAAAGTTGCTTCTACCCTATTATGTTCTAGTTAATTGAGATGTTGCTGAGAATTCCTCAGAAAAGGATTTATCTACTACAGACTAACAAGTATTGTTTTGCTGACCTGTGGCTGCAGCAATGATATTGAGATTAAAGATTCTTTCCACTCACATGCCTTGACTAAACTCCCTCTCCATAGTTCACCAAGCATATTGAGTGCCTGCAGGGAATTTTACCTATACCTTATCAGGATTCTGACAGTACTTCTGAAGAACTGGGAACAAGAATATCCACATTCTTTGGAAAGTTGTAATTTTTCTGGAAAACAAAGGCATCTCTTACCTTAATCAGTTAAGTTATTAAATTCCACTATAATCTTAGCACTCCCCTTTGGCAATTACTTCAGAGTGAGAACTGTTTTCTTAGCTTAAAGTTTACATTACATTACATAGGTTCAATTTATATTACACATTTCCTTAGACATTCAGCTCAACTGGACAATTATGTACTGAGTATCTATTATGAATAAGACATCCTACAAGGCATTAAATAAGCTGAATGAGAATCTGAACAGATGAAAACAGAGGTCACCAGCAAAGTCTGGCAAGTGTTTTACAAAGTGTGCCCTCACCCTCCATGAAGCGTGACCGAGGCGCCCAAGTCCCAACTGCAGAGACACCCTCCTCACACGTCACCTGTCTAAGGAGCTTTGCAATGTAGCTAGAGAGATGCCTCTGCTGGGGAGACTTGTGTTCCTGGACTCTTTGAGCAGTCATGAAAAAGTCTTAGAAGGAACTCATCTGCAGGCTACAGAGCTGACTGGGATGTGAGCACTTGCTTCTGTGGACTTCCGTGTGCTGTCACACACGTGGACATTGCTAACCTCCTTCAGTGTCTCACCTTTCTCACGATGACGCAAGGTAGCACAAGTTCACTGACGACCATCACTTTATAGATGAGAAAACCAAGACTTGAAGCAACTTGCTCAAGGTTACACAGCGAAGTGGTGACAGCCTGAGACCTGGAGTCAGGCCTTCTGACCCTCTCCAGTGGACCATAGTGTTCCACCGACGCAAGTAGCTTCTGAGAGAGGAAAAGATTCCGCCAGGTAACGATGAGCAAAACGCAGCTCCTGTCTGTTGACGTGAAGGCACACTCATTTCTGTAGGGAGAAACCAGCCAGTCCACAGAGAGGTCACAGGACTTTCTCAACAGCAGATCTGTCCAAGTGTGCATGGAAGCTAGCTCCACACGGGAGCATCTGCCCCGAGAGGAAACGTCACTGGCCTGTCAATGTGCACCTTGGTGTCACATGAGCCTCGATGAGCAGGCATGCCAGCAGCAACGACCGAGGGTCCCTGAGGCGGGGAGGGGAGAAGACTTGATGGAGGTGACTGAACCTGGAGAGGGCCGGATTAGAGAGAGATGGCGCGGGGTGCAGAGACAGCTGCTGGCAGTGTCAGGCTCAAGCGGAGCACTGCCTGGTTTCCAGTCCACCTCCTCTGTGTAACAGAGCTCTGCTTTCCATTGATCTCCCTACTTGTTTAACCACTCCAACTTCCCAGCAGGCTATGTTTAAAAACCTGCTAAACAAAAGATCCTTCTTCCCAGAGTCAACTCTTAACAAAGGGCCATGTTCAGGGAGGGTGGGCTTGGCAGGAAGGGAACTGGTCTCCCAAATCTGGCTCTCACCACCTTCCACCCTGGCCATGAACAAGACTTTTCACCTCTCTGAATCTCAGTTTCCTCACAAGGAAGATTAAACAGTAGCTCCTTATGCAGGCACCAAGATCCACCATGAGGGGCCACGGAAAATTTCTCTCAGGGCAGATGAGCTCACGTGGAACTAGCTTCCATGCACACTCGGACAGGTCTGCTGTTAAGAAGTCTCATGATCTCTCTGTGGCCTGGCTGGTTTCTCTCTACAGAAATCAGTGTGGCCTTTACATTAAAGAATAAGATTAAGTAGGATGCTGTATTTCACTCCTCTGAAATTGATACTTCCAGTCTGAGCTGCTTTCCTGAACTCTAGGTTCACATAGCCAACAGCCTCCTGAACATCTCCACTTGGATGAAGATGTATGTATCTTAAACTCAACGTGTCCAAAAAATGAGCTTTCCATTACAACCATGACCCACTCTCTTCCCCCCTACAAAGCCCCCCAGCTCCTCCCAGAAATCTTTCCTACCTGTCATTGCCTTTGTCTACAAGGCTCTTCCCTGAGCCGCTGCACGGATCGCTCTTGTCGGTCCTTCCTCAGATGTCACCTACTCAGTGAGGCTTCCCCACCAAACTCTTTAAAAATGCAATCTTTCCCCCGTCTTTCTTCTCCTCCCTAGCACTTACTGCCATCTGACATTTTATATATTTAACTTCTTTGCCTCACTGTCATTCTCCCTTATGGTGAGAGTAATAGAACCCATCCTGCTTTCCCAAACACACCCATCTGGCTTATGTTTAAACTGGGTCCAGTAAGAGGCCACATTTTCCAGCCTCCTTTGCAGCGAGGTGTGATAACATGACCACATTAGAGTCAGTGGGGAATGGGGGGATGAGCAGAAGTGATGTGTGTAGCATCTGGGTCATCTCCAATTCAGGGACAAATTGCTTGTCCTAGATTTCCCCTCCACTGGGGGCTGGAAGCTGGATGTAGCAGCAGCCGAGCCTCGATCCTACAGATGAGGAAGATATCTAAAGGCTGGCAAGGCAACAGGGGCAAGAAGCTGGGCCTCTGAATGACATCGTGCAGGCTGGACATCTTCCCGCAGGCTGAACTGGCTGGCCTTACAGAATGGAGAGAGAAACTTCTATCTTACTTAGGCTACAATATTTTGGGGTCTCCTTGTTGCAGCAATTTAGCCTTTACCCTAACCAATTACATCCCTCACTAAAACATAGAGTCCATAAGGGCAGGGATTTTTGTCAGTATTGTTCACTACTGTATTTATAATACCTACAAGAGTTCCTGGCACACAGTTGATGCTTGATAAATATTTGATAAGTGATGGTATGAATGAATGTTTGTGAAAGAAACTGGAAAACATCAAGTATTCCAAAAAGTTTATTTAACGGGGAATTGTCCAGTCAAAGAGATGAGATTATGCCAACAATATGTTTGTCTCATACCCTTCCATCTCTGGATGTGTAGCTGGTGACAGTGCAGAAGAAAGCAGGTGGCACTTACTTTATGCAATGTGATTTGACTATGGGTCAAAGAGCAACAGTTGCTCAGATTTCTCAATACACAAACCTTGAAGATTACTGAATATAACCTCAAAATGAATATGAAACAAAAATTTAGCCTTCTCTAGTCAATTTTAATTAGCACTCCATGGACTCATCACAAAGAGATCTCATTTTAGTTATTACATGCCAAATATAATCTTAGTTAACAATACATATGCATTGAGGACTGATTTATAATGAATTACCAAAGAAGCCTGAAAAGGAGAGGACCTTTGGGAGGTCAATCACATCTTCCAACAAAAGCTGCTTTGGTGTCAATTTCAGAAACTAATTATAAGGCTAATTGAATAATGGGAACAATTAAGCATTCCTATGATTTTATTAAATTATATTTTTACTTACCTTCTCCCCCTAAAACTATTCAGAAGTAGGGAGAAAATGACATGAAATTCTAGAGAATCGTTAACAACAGGAGCCCATAATTATTTTTTGTAGAAACTTATCAAAATTATCAACGTCATCATAGCCACCATATACCAAACGCCTACAGTGAGCCAGCTCCTTACTTACTCACTTCAGATATTTATAATAATCCTTTACAGTAAGGGTTTTATAGATGAAGAAGTCTATACATATCTGTAAATATTTTTTTCATTTCAAACAACCATCAGGTGGTTGGAACTAGATTTAAGCCTGGTTTGTCTGACTCTAAAACTTGTGCTTTTTTTTTCCCGTAAATTATGCTATGCTCTTTCCAACCATTTAGAGCAAAAAATATACTATAGTGTGAAGGATTATTGATTCAAATTTTGTACAGACCAGTAAATTCTAGTTAATGAACTAACATATACAATACAACTTGACCTAATACAATACACAAATGTAGCTTCACAAATTCAACCTGTCTTACCCCCAAGATTAAAGAGGCTATTGCATTTTATTGCAGTGAAAAATAACATGACTTTTTAAATTTATCTTTTAAATGTTATTATTAAGGTCTATACGGTATAATTATATGAGCATCAAATAAACGTAGTCGGGGAGAACAAGTTGTAAACGAACTATGCTTTCTGTCTGGGCTTCCGTTTTCGAGATGTCACCAAAGGCTTGTGTTTTCATCAGAGAGTTTAGCACATGAAAATAAAATATCAGGTTTCCTGCTGTATGACATGTCACTATGGAAACTCTAACATAATTGGAAATGCAAGCATTGTTACTTGTTGATGACCATGTTTTGGTACATGAAATTCAATTAACAATTACTTCTGGAATATTAGCATAAAGTTTAGACACTTTCTAATAATTTTCACCAAAATATTTTATCTTTGACTTTCACACTTGTTTCAAGTAAACTATAATTCACTCCATTGCTTTCTGTGCTCTTCCTCCACCACCACCAACAGCCAAAGACCCACGTCAAATAAAGGTTCAGCAAAATTAAAACCTGATGAATCTATTTCTAGCCATATTCCTAGAAAGAAGAAAATATTAACAAAGAGCTCTTTGTTGGGGCTGGCCCTGTGGCTTAGCGGTTAAGTGCGCGCGCTCCGCTACTGGCGGAGTTCGGATCCTGGGTGCACACCGACGCACCGCTTCTCCAGCCATGCTGAGGCCGTGTCCCACATGCAGCAACTAGAAGGATGTGCAACTATGACATACAACTATCTACTGGGGCTTTGGGGGGGAAAAAAAAAGGAGGAGGATTGGTAATAGATGTTAGCTCAGAGCCGGTCTTCCTCAGCAAAAAGAGGAGGATTGGCATGGATGTTAGCGCAGGGCTGATCTTCCTCACAAAAAACAAACAAACAAACAAACAAAAAAACAAGGAGCTCTTTGCAACCTTAAATGAGGTAAAAATATATTTCTGGAGTGTAAGCTTTATCTTGTTAATATAAACTGGGTAATCAAAAATATCTATGGTAATACTCAACATATGAATTCCAGACGTACCACAAAAGTGTCTGCCAATAAACAAAACAGTTGGATTTTTTTATCCACTTTATACCAAGCACTCTGACACTGGATAAACGTTAAAGAGTGAGCCTTCAACATTTACTTGTTTTTCACTTTAGACTTTGGTCTTAGAACTGTGTGGTTTGTTTTTCAACAACTGATAGAAATATTGAGAGAGATACAGAAATATATAGAAATCCAAAATGAGAATTTTCTGTTTGTACTTACATATATGTGTGTGTGTGTGTGTGTGTGTGTGTGTATTTTAAACTGGACTGATTTTTGTGTGTGTGTGGGGAAGATTAGCCCTGTGCTAACATCTGTTGCCAGTCCTCCTCTTTTTGCTGAGGAAGACTGGCCCTGGGCTAACATCCGTGCCCGTCCTCCTCTGCTTTATATGGGACGCCGCCACAGCACAGCTTGATAAGCAGTGCGTAGGTCCACGCTTGGGATCCGAACCTGCGAACCCTGGGCTGCTGAAGCAGAGCGCACGAACTTAACCACTATGCCACTGGGCCGGCCCCTGGACTAATTTTTTTTATTGTGGTAAAATATACATAAAATTTACCACTGATGACATTGAGTGTATTTACAATGTCGTACAACCATCATTACTAATTCCAGTACATTTTCATCACCCCAAAAGGAAACTCCATACCCATTAAGCAGTCACTCCCCATTCCCCCTTCCCCTCACTTCCTGGCAAGCACTAATCTGCTTTCTGTCTCTATAGATTTGCCTATTCTGGATATTTCATATAAATGGAATCATATAATATTACGTAGCCTTTAGTGTCTGGCTTCTGTCACTTAGCATAATATTTTCATGGTTCAATCATGCTATAGCATGTATCAGAACTTCATTCTTTTTGCGGCTGAATAACATTCCATCCTGTGGATATATTAAATTTTGTTTATCCATTCATCAGATGATGAACACCTGGGTTGTCTTCACCTTTTGGCTATTGTGAACGATGCTGCTACAAACATTCACATACAAGCTTTTTCCATATATTTTTAAACTGTTCACAACGATACACAGCAATTGTTACACATGCTATCAAAAGATACATTCTTGTTATTACAGTAAAGCATTAAATTAGTAAGTCGGGAAATAGCAAGAACTAAGGACAGAGTGGAGGGAGAGGATGCCAGAGAAGCTGGGCAAGGTCAGCTCACGTGGGGATCCATAAACTGTCGCCAGGAGTCTGGATCGTATTCTGATCATCACAGGATGTACTCACCAACAGCGGAACACACGTTCTTCTCAAGTGCACACGGAATATTCTCCAGGATAGACCACATGTTAGGTCAAAAAAAGTTTCAATAAATTTAAAAAGACTGAAATCAAACAAAGTATCTTTTGCAATTACAACGGACTGAAACTAGAAATCAATAATGGAAGGAAAACTGGAAAATTCACAAATACGCAGAAATTAAACAATATACTCTTAAGTAACCAATGTGTCAAAGAATAAATCTCAAAAGAAATTAGAAAATCCTTCGAGATGAATGAAAATAAAAACACAACATATCAAAACTTACGGGATACAGCAAAAACAGTGCTTAGAGGAAATTTTATAGCAGTAAATGTCTCATTGAAAAAGAAGATTTAATGTCAATAACCTAACCTTCAACTTGAAGACATCAGAAAAAGAAGAGCAAACTAAACCAAAAGCTAGCAGATGGAAGGAAATAATAAGGGTTAGGGCAGAGATAAATGAAATAGAGAACAGAAAAACAATAGAGAGAATCAATAAAACCAAAAGTTGGTTCTTTGAAAAGATCAACAAAACTGACAAAAAACTTCAGATTGACTAAAAAAAAGGGATGATTCAAATTATTAAAATCAGAAATGAAAAGATATTGCTACTGACTTCACAGAAATCAAAAGGATTATAAGAGAATACTACGAACAACTGTACACCAACAAACTGGATAAACTAGATGAAACGTACAAATTCTTAGAAATACACAAACTAACAAAACTGACCCAAAGAGAAATAGAAAATCAAAATAGACCCATTATAAGTAGGGAGATGGAATCAGTAATCAAAAACCTCCTGACAAAGAAAAGCCCAAGACCAGATAGCTTCACTGGTGAATTCTACCAAATATTTAAAGAATTCACACCAGTCCTTCTCAAACTCTTCCAAAAAAATGAAGAGGAGAAAACACTAATTCATTCTACGAGGCCAGCATTACCTGATACCAAAGCCAGATAAAGACACTACAAGGAAAGAAAACTACAGATCAAGATCCCTTACAAATATAGATGTAAAAATCTTCAGCAAAATAGTAGCAAATCAAATTCTGCAGCATATTAAAGGATTATACACCATGACCAAGGGATTTATTCCAGGAAGGCAATGATGATTAATCATACAAAAATCAATCAACATAATACACAATAAAATGAAAGGGAAAACCACATGATTATTTCAATTATGCTGAAACAGCGCTTGACAAAATCCAACACCCTTTCATAATAAAAACACTCAATAAATTAGGAAGAAAAGGGAACTTCCTCAACACGATAAAGGTCATATATGAAAAACCTACAGCTACTATCATATTCAATGGTAAAAGACTGAACACTTTTCCCCTAACATCAGGAAGAAGACAAGGACGTCTGCTTTTACCACTTCTATTCAACACAGCACTAGAAGTCATCATCAGAGCAGGTAGGCAGGAAAAAGAAATAAAAGGCGCCCAAATTGGAAAGGAAGAAGCAAAATTATCTCTGTTCAAGATGACTTGATCTTATATGTAGAAACTCCTACTAAAGATTCCACAAAAAAACAAATTCAGTAAAGTTTTAGAATACAAAATCAGCATGCAAAAATCAGTTGTATTTCTATACACTAGTAATGAACAATCCAAAAACGTAATTAAGAAAAGAATTCAATTTACAATATCATCAAAAAGACTAAAATACTTAACGAATAAATTTAACTAAGGAGGTGCAAAACTTGTACACTGAAAACTGCAAAACACTGTTGAAAGAAATTAAAGATCAAAATAAATGGACGGGCTGGCCCCGTGGCTTAGTGGTTAAGTGCGCGCGCTCCGCTGCTGGCAGCCCGGGTTCGGATCCCGGGCACGGACCGAGGCACCGCTTCTCTGGCCATGCTGAGGCCGTGTCCCACATACAGCAACTAGAAGGATGTGCAACTATGACATACAACTATCTACTGGGGCTTTGGGGGAAAAATTAAAAAAAAAATAAATAAATAAATAAATAAATGGAAAGACATCCCGTGTTCATAGATTGGAAGATTTAATATTGTTAAGATGACAATACTACCTAAAGTGATATGCACAGTTTGATGCAATCTCTATCAAAATATCACTTTCTTTTTTTTTTAGAAACAAAAAAATATGTCCTAAAATTAATATGGAATTTCAAGGAACCCTGAAAATCCAAAACAGTCTTGAAAAAGAACAAAGTTAGAGGACTCAACTTCCCAATTTTAAAACTATACATGCTACAATAATCAGAAAAGTATGGTATTAGAATAAGGATAGACATATAGACCAATGGAATAGCACTGAGAATCCAGAAATAAGCTCACACATCTGTGGTCAACTGATTTTTGACAAGGGTGCCAAGACCATTCAATGGGGAAAGAACAGTCACTCCAACAAATAGTGTTGAGAAAACTGGATATCCACATGCAAAAGAATGAAGTTGGATACTATCACATACCATATTTAAAAAATTAACTAAAAAATTGATCAAAGCCCTAAATTTAAGAGTGAAAGCTATAAAATTCTTAGAATAAAAACATACAGGAAAATCTTTATTGGACTTTGCAATAGTTCCTTAAATATATACCAAAAACACAGGCAATAAAAGAAAAAATAGATAAATTGGGCTTTATCAAAATTAAAAACTTTTGTGCTTCAAAGGACCATCAAGGATGTGAAATGACAACCCACAGAATGGGAGAAAATATTTGCAAATCAGATATCTGGTAAGGGTTTAATATCCAGAATATATAAAGAACTCCTACAATCCAACAACAAAAAGGCAAACACTCCAATTATAAAATGGGCAAAGCACTCAAATAGACATTTCTCCCAAGAAGATATACACATGGCCAGGAAGCACAGGAAAAGATACTCAGCATCATCAGTCATTAGGGAAATGCAAATAAAAACCACAATGAGATACCACCGTCACATCTACTAGGATGACTATAATAATAATAATTAAAAAAACAGAAAATAAATGTTGGTGAAGATGTGAAGAAACTGGAGCCGTCCTACATGCTGGTGGGAACACAGAGTGGGGCAGCTGCTGCAAGATACAGTGCGGCCGTTCCTCCAACAGTTACACAGAATTACCTTATGATCCAGAAATTTCACTCCTAGGTACACACCCAAAAGAACAGACAACAGGGACTCAAACAGACACTTGTACACCAATGTTAATAGCACCATCATGCACAACAGCCAAAAGATTGAAACAACCCAATTATCCATCAACATATGATTGGATAGCAAAAATGTGGTATATACATAGAATGGAACCTTAGCCTTAAAAAGGAATGAATATTTGACACATGCTACAACGTGGATGAATTTTGAAAACATTATGCTAAGTGAAATAAGCCAGACAAAAGGACAAATATTGATATAATTCCACTTGTATGAAATATCTAGAACATGCAAGTTCATAGAGACAGAAAGTAGGTTAGAAGTTACTAGGAGTGGGGATGAGAGGAGGACAGGATGTTATTGCTTAATTGTCACAGAGTTTCTGTTTAGAGTGATGAAAGGGTTATGGAAGTAGATAGTGGTGATGGTTGCACAACATTGTGAATGTAATTAATGCCACTGAATCGTACATTTAAAAATGGCAAATTTTATGTTAAATGTATTTTATCACAATAAAAAAAAAAAGAATAACAGGAACTAATTGGAGGGTTTCAAGTGTGGAGGGTGACATGCTCTGACTTGTACTTTAGAAAGATGACCACCCGCTGGGTGCAGAGGGAAAGAGATGACACCAGTTGGGAGGGTGCTGCAGTGGTCCAGATGACAACAATGAGGGCTCGAGATTACGGCCATGGAGATGTCAGCTGGTTATACTGATAAATATCTGTTGTAAGAGCAACTGGATAGACTGATTGTGAGTTAATCAACAATGATGCCTAGGTTTTGGGGTAAACCACTGGGCAAATTATGGTGCCATTTGCTATTTTTTTTTTTTTTTGTGAGGAAGATTGGCTCTGAGCTAACATCTGCCAATCCTCCTCTTTTTCTGCTGAGGAAGACTGGCCCTGGGCTAACATCCATGCCCATCTTCCTCCACTTTATATGGGATGCCGCTACAGCATGGCTTGACAAGCAGTGTGTTGGTGCCTGCCCGGGATCCGAACCGGCGAACCCCCGGCCACCGCAGCAGAGCGCGCACACTTAACCGCCTGCACCACCAGGCTGGCCCCTGCCATTTACTAATTTTTGAGGAGAGTGAAAACTTGAGGGACAGTGGACTTGGTGAGGGGCAAGAAGGTAAGGAACAAAAAATTCTGTTTTGAAATGTTAAGTTTGAGATACCTGCTATCTATCCATGTGGAGCTGTTGAGTTGGCAGCTGGATGTACAGCAGTCCCCCCTTATCCACGGTTTCACTAAGGTTTCAGTTACCCAAGGTCAATCTCAGTCCAAAAATATTAGATGGAAAATTCCAGAAATAAACAATTCTTAAGTTTTAAATTGTGGCCCGTCCTGAGTAGCGTGATGAAATATCGTGCTGGCCGGCTCCCGCCTGCCTGGGACATGAATCACCCCTCTGACCAGCGTATCCATGCTGTATATGTACTATCCTCGATTTCAGGCATCCATGGGGGGTCTTGGAACGTATCCCTTGTGGACAAGGAGGGACTACTATAAGAACAAGGCAAAAGACTGCCACTGGAGATACAAATTTGAAAATCATGAGTGCGTAGATATACCCAAAGCCAAGGGACTGTTAAAATCCCCTATATAGATAAAGACTAGGACCTAGGACAGAACCCAGGTACACTTTGTGATTAGGAAACCTGATAGAAGAGGAGGAGCCTGGGGCCGGCCCCGTGGCTTAGCGGTTAGGTGCGCGCCCTCCGCTGCTGGTGGCCCGGGTTCGGATCCTGGGCGCACACCGAGGCGCCACTACTCCGGCCATGCTGAGGCCACGTCCCACATACAGCAACTAGAAGGATATGCAGCTGTGACATGCAACTATCTACTGGGGCTTGGGGGGTGGGGGAGAGGAGGAGCCAGCCTGTGAGATAAGAAAACAAGCAGGAACGGTGTCAAGGAAGCCTAGAAAAGAATGGATTTCAAGAAAGAAGTAGTAAACCAAAGCTTAATGAGATGACGACTTCTGATTCTTAAATAACTCGGCTACATCAGGATATTTTACTTTGGAGACTAGTTACAGAAAGCAAATTTCAACATCTGGAGGAAAGTTAAATAGATTTGCGATTTTTTTTTTTTTTTTGGTGAGGAGATCAGCCCTGACCTAACATCTGCCAATCCTCCTCTTTTTGCTGAGGAAGACTGGCCCTGGGCTAACATCCATGCCCATCTTCCTCCACTTTATATGCGACACCGCCACAGCATGGCTTGCCAAGCAGTGTGACGGTGTGTGCCCGGGATCCGAACCGGCGAACCCCGGGCTGCCGCAGTGGAGTGCACGCACTTAACTGCTTATGCCCCCGGGCGAGCCCCCTAGATTTGTGATTTTTAAAAAAATTAGTGGCCTTGCTCACTGTAGCTGCCTACAAATTTACTGTTGAATGAATCTTGGAATTAAAATGAAACCAAAATGTGACTCCGAAAGGTGACGGCACAAAGTAAAGTCAGAGGGTAAAGTTCAGCGGAAGTTCACAAGAAACACGATTAAGCAGGAGTCCACCATGTACAGGAGATCATGTAAACTAAGAAAGCACCATTTTACAATGACTGACAGAAAGATTAGACTAGGCTTTGCATCTTTTTCCTAAGGAATCATTCTGATCTTACTTTTGAAGCCTACCCATTTAAATATATATATTTTTGGCTTGACCTCTCAGTTTACCAGCATTGTCACCGACCAGGTGCCTCAAGAAACCCAAGGGTGGGTTTGGATGCAATTAACTGTTTTTCCAAGTTGTTTCTTTTCCTTTTGTGTGATAAGGAGATGTAACGACCAGCCATCCTGAAACTGACCAAGCCTCACCACAAGAGCTATGCCCATGACCTTTGCCTTGTTTTTAGTACAGAGATCTCTCCAGAAGGAGCTTAGGCCTCATTACGTGGAAGCCTGTTCTCCAACTGAGCCTGTGCAAGCGAATACCTGTCTCTCCCTTTTGAATATTCATTCCCTGACCAAATAAAAGTTCCTGCTTCCCTCTGTTTGGGGGCGCCATGACTTTGGAAATGATTCCTCATGGCCTCCTGTTTGCTGCAAATACACTTGCTTTGTGAGACAACTTCCACTGGTGTAGAGTCTTATTTAACTCATCAGGAGGCGAGCCCACTTGGTTCGGTAACAGCATCTGAGACTAGTAACCATTGCCAGACTATCCTCTAACATCTGTATCTAGGACAGCCAGCTGTGCACATCTAGAACCAAAAGTTCATCATGCCAGACCAGTTTTCAAACATGCTCTGAGGGCTGAGTTTCCAAGTTAGTGCCCTAAACTGTTTTATTGATTTTCTTTTTTGAACTGAGAGCACATCAAAAACAGTACAGCTATGCAAGTGTTCTTCTCTGTTGAGCAACACTGTAACATTTGTTTATAAATACAGAACTTCTAAGCTTGTTTCCCTCTTTTAAGTTCCCTTCTGGGCACTGCTCTAATTACCAATCCTTTCATGATTTACATGCAAGGGAATCAAGGCAGAGGCCCCAGGCGGCCCCAAGCTTGCTCTCTTTTAATACTAATACAGATGATTCACAAGTATAGTTTTATTATAAACACAACCCACCCCTAAGAAGTAAACTTTTATATCTTTATTTCCCACTTGGTCAGGTTGTATCCAAGGCCCCGGAGTGTAAATAAAGTGAAATGTGAAAGCTGAAAAGATATCCCTGGAACCAAAGGAATCCACAGTACACTGCCACGTCACTGACAGGCTCTCTGACTGCGGCATTACGGGATGGAGGTTATTCGGGTTATTTAGAGCAGTACAGGAGACCCTGAGTTCCCCCGCCCCCCCACCCCGTGGAGGGTCTTTGAGCCCTCTCTCCATCCAACAATTCTGACTTGATCAATTTCTGTTTTCCTCTGAGCTGCCTGCCCATCACTGTTTTATTGCCATTGTCAGCCTGTTATCATGTTTGTTGGGAGGAAACCACGAGGAAAAGGTGAAATGCCCTTCTTGAAACTGGGGGGTAGGGAGGGGAATATAGTTATGTTCAGTCTTAAATTTAAAGCACTTAACAGTGTCCTTCACACTTATGTCTATTCTCACATTCTTATATGAAGAGTCATTTAAATAATAATGTCCTTTAAATTATTAATAAACATTACCTTCTATTACAACACATTTAAAAAGACATGATTATAGCCAATATTCTAAAATGGCTCCAATTATTTCATTATCTTTTGAGTTATAGAAAGAAAGGTCCAACTCTTGCAATTAAAACACTAATTACATGAATCAAAGCTCTTTATTGCATTCTGGAAAGCTTTCATCAAAACATTCTGCTAAATTTCTTATAACAGAAGAGATTTGTAATTAGAAAAGTGGAAACTTCTTTAAATAACAGGTCTATCAGTTCTTTAGTCTTATCAGTTCTTATCTGCAACTTTATCTCTGCTCTTAGAAAATCTTAACTAAAGTGAGTGGTTTAAATCATTTCTCAGAGAGAGAACTAAGGTAATCAATTGTTAATAGTTTGGTACTGACAAAACACTAATACAAATCAAAGGGTTAAAGATACGAATGCAATATCAATATTTTAATTATATATAATAGTTGCTTTTAAGTAGACCCACTGATGAAGCAGAAAATAGTATCAATGACTGTCCAGATAAATTAATATAGATAGTAACAAACTGAATTAAGCAGATTCTAGTGGTAAACAGCTCGCATATGTGGAGCATATTCAAGTTATGTTTACATGAACCTGATTTCACTAAATGAGAATTAAAATAGCAAAACACACACACTCCAAAAGCCTCCTGACCTGCTCTTTTTGCTGGGGCTCTGCTGCAGGCAGATACTGCTGGTACTGGAGGCATTGCTTGTTGATCAATTTAAGCACTTTGATTCCGAAGGATCATAGATTAAATCTTAAAAACGGATAAGAGAGAAGCCTCCCTCCACTGGTCCATGTGTGATACATGTACATCAGCAGGCCTTCATTCTTTTCTCCTTCCCTCTTTTCCCAGCTTTAAAACTTATGGTAAAATGCTGCACATTCTAATGGTTAAGAGCTTGGGAGTCACCAGTCCGGGTTCAAATCCCGGCTTTGCCATTTACTAACTGCGTTACCACCAGGAAATGACTATTTCTGGAGTCAATTTCCTTATTGGTAAAATCAGGATATAACAATATCTACCTCAGAGGATTTTTGTGGGAACTGAATGAAGTAATGCACATAAAGGGTTAGCGTGTACCCCTCACACAGTAAATCTTCTCTAAGTGTGAGCCACACTTCCTCCTAAGATGATTCGGAATTAGACACTATATTATAATTATTATGTCGGAATCTGGATTGTCTTCTGAGTTGAAAGCACCTATACAGTAGAGAGGCCGTTGAGTAATTTGATGGAATGAGCTGCCTGTAACTGACTGTTCACACACGTGTCCTCCTAACACATCCCCACAGCACTGGAAAGTTCAGAAGGAAAATTAACAAAGAAAACAAACCAAACTAGTTCTCTCCAGAAGTTTAGACTCATTTCTTATAAAAGACATAGCTACTACTCTTTTATCAAAGTATCTCAGAGGGTCTCCTATGATCTTCTAACTGGTAACATTAAGCAATGTTATGTAACAATAAGCAACAATTAGCCAAATAACTAAACCTCAAAGATTCTCGTGAATGAAACGTTAAAATCATTACTAAGAAAATCCTTTAGGAAAAAAAACTTTGATAGGAAAATAAGAACAATTTTAATTGTTTGTCCAGTACAGAGATAGCCCTGAGAATACAGAGCTGAGGCATGCCGGGGGACACTTGAAAGAAACCGCTGTGGTTCATGTTCCCACTCAGGGGACAGGGAAGACAGGCTCCAGACCTGCACTTACCTTCCTTAGATCCATTTACAGGGAATCCTGCAGGGACGAGATGCAAAGCTGACAGTTCCACAACTGACCATGATTTCTGCACAAGATTCCCACATCTTTTTCCAAGGCTTTTACTAAGTGTGGTTGGTGTAGGTATTTTGGAGAAAATGAACTAAAACAATATGATTCTTTCTTCCCTAGCTTCTTGAACACTAAAACCATGATTTGGACTTATTAACTAACTACATAGTCACAAATAAACAGAAACATAAACAAGCATTAAGCAAAAATATTACATATTTAAATTATATGCAAAAATGGGGTATTGAAGGAAAAGGAATTAATAGAAATGACACTCCGAAAGGAAGACACAGAAAAGAAATCTATATTTTCTCCTTTATGTATTTGTCTGGTTTTACTGCCAGTATTTAATTGTCTTCCCTTACTGCAAAATTATGGCAGAAAAAAAGACCAGTTACATGGACATATGATAACTGTCTTCATGGGCAAGTTAATTTGACTTAATTCATTCATGAGGGTGGATTGGTGCCACTCATATGAACATCTTCGACATTCTGGATTTCCAACATGGGAAGAGACATACTCCTATTTGCAAGGAAGAGAAGTAAAGAGGAGAGACAGTGAGGAGAAAGGAGACTGGAAGGCCATCAGGCCCAGCACAGCATTTATAACTGAAAAGATATACTGACCAATGGAAAATTATATCCAGTGTTGGTTATATTTTCTCCTGTGTCTCTTCTCTCTCCTTGACTTTATCTTTTTATTTTTACCTGGAGAGAATCAAACTCTCACTCAAAGCTGGGTACATCCTGGTAGCCCAGGAAGTCTGTGATAGCGTTTATTTGGCAATAAGCTGACAGTATGAAGTGGAGTAGAAATTTGGCAGTTTCCAATGCTCATCAACACAGCTAGCTACATTTTCTGACTTGGATTACTAACCTGTGTGGTTATAAAAACTGATTTTAAAAAATAAGGCAGAAGTCACCAAGTCTCTAATTGGTGTGTGTAGACACGGGCTTGGTTCCCTGTCCAACTGAGACCATTATTTTCCATTGCAAACCTTCTCCAACTAAATAAATGGCTTCACACAGCATGTTTTAACAGAGTCTTTTGGGCAGCCAAGCTCCTTTGTCCTTTGATACAGCACCACCCAGAACTCTCTCCATTGCCCCATTCGTCACCACCCCACTGTATTAGACTAGTGTAAACGCCATCTAAGCTATAAAGCAAGTTGACGGTACTTAATAACTTAAGTACAAAGCATTGCTATTGTGCAAATATAGTTTTGTTTTGTTCCTAAGCTGAAAAACCACTGTATCATCATTTCTTCTGACTGCAATGGTAAGTACTTTGTATTTCAATTGCTAGAAAAATAAAGAATGATTTCAGCATATCCTTTCACATCCAGTAGTGTATACTGCTTTGAAAATCCTCTTTCCAAATACTTGGATCTCTGTCCTCTTCTCCTTCCCTATAGTCACTACCTTAGTTCTCGTTTATCATCTCCTCCTCAACTACATGGCCTCCTAATTAGCCATCATCCTGCCAGGCCAGAGCATGCAGACCACTGCCCTGCTGCCCAAATCGGCCACAGGAGCCTGTTTTGTTTGGACCACAAAGTATTGGCTGGGGAGCTGCCTATGAAATAAAGACCAACTGTGGACTCTGAGAGCCATAATCTTTCACGGTTTGCTCCCGAACACTGGCAGGGAGACACCAGGGGTAAGGGGAGATGAATCTACCCCAGGTGTGGCTAGGCTGAGCAGGGTGCGGCTCCTGGCATGAGGGGAAGAGAAGGAGCTGTGGAGTGAGCCGGGGTCCTGGCTAGGCCTGTCATCCCCCAAGAGCACCAATAACCGTGTATGTACTCAGTCACTGCTGACTGTTACCAACAGTGAGTGGTAAAGCTTTTTTACAAATTTCTTTAAATTGGGCTTCGGATTTTATTTATTAGTATAAAGCGTGAATGTTTCTATCTGTAAAAAGAAAATTAACTGTACTTATAATGCATTGAACTGAACAGCTGTATTTCTTCTCAACAGGACAAAAGAAAATTATAGATGGACAAGATAAAGAGTTTCCTACTCTTTAAGATGTGTATGTCATTGAATGTGCTATCAGCAATGCGATAATAAAACTGAAGGGAAACAGGATGCAAGGGCACTCAGCGGCCCAGCCATAGGACTGGAGCAAGCACGATGGGAGGATGAGGGGTCAGCAGTATTGTTGAGAGGTGCTGGGGTGATGGAGAAGGGATTCAGGCTGGCAACAGATAGAAAGGCATCCATGAAGGCATGGGAGGTGGTGAGAGAGTGATCTGAAGGGTGGGAGGTCAGAGGGGATCCCGAAGTTTAACCTTGACATGTAGAAGCACCCCCAGAAGGGAGAAAATCCTGGGTAGGGACCCTGAAACTGGGAGGCTGAAGGTCATAGCAGCTGAGACTTGGTAAATCGCTTAACTAAACTTAGTTTCTGCTGCCCTTACTCTTGCTTAAGGATCACTTGGCCTAGAGATCTGCTTCCCACCACAATCATGTAGGCCGAATATTATCATGCACGTCTCTAAGAGAAAAAGACAGACAGAAGGAAAGACAGAGAAAGCAATTACCACAGGAGAGTGGCTAGCGAGGCAGGGAGGTGAACAACAGGCCATCACTGCCCACAATTTGGACTCTGGGGTTGCCTTTTACCACCATGCACTGTTCAGAGAAAGTCTGTTATGCCAAGAGCGAGCTCACTACTTTAGATTCTCTTTGGCACTTGGTGGATTATAACTGTTTGGTACTTTAATTATGATAAATACCATAATTAACACTGAAAAAATGATAAGCCACAAAATGGTAGCAGATTGTCTATAGTATTTTTCTGCAAACACGATAATGTAAAAGAATTTTTTTTCTGCTTTCAAGGATATTTTTCTTTTTATTACCCCCCCAGTCCTATGAGGTCTTGCTGTGTTTATTTGACTGATGAAACAACGAAGCTTTTAAACTTCTACACCAAGTAACAGAAAAGACAACATAAAAGGAACACATTATTATGGCCTTGAACATCTGTGCTGAAGGATATGCAAGCTCAAAAATAGTTTTGCTTCAATTGGGATTGACAGACAGGGTTGCCATCTGGGAATTGGAACAAAGACATGAAACTTGGGCCACTGCCCTCCCTGTTCCAGAGCGGACTCTGCTTAACCCTTTGAGTGTTGGCGCCCTGTACGGCCCAGACCCCACGTCCTCTGAAAGCACGACCTTGTTCATTTCCCCTCATCTTTGAAGAAGGCAATGTCGAGATACACACGCTTTCATCTAAGGACTCTGCATCCTGTAATTCCCAGGTTCCCTGTTATTAGTAAAGCGGATAATTCTTATTTACCTCACTGCAGTATTTAAAGAAGTAATCTTCTGTGAAATTATTCTAAGATGATGAAACTCAAATTATTTCCGCCCATTAACTTCCAACTAAGAAAGAAATGTGTGTATGTCTATGCACAGTTTCCAAATCTAGATTTGGACTGTATTTCTTGCTATCTTCTGTTCCAAGAGAATTGTTAGTTATTAATTTATTTATAATTTTACAAATGACAGAACTTATGGTAAAGAACAAAACCCTGGGTTGAGTCAGAAAGAGCACAATTTTCCTGAAGCTTGGAAAATGAAGCAGATTCAGGAATTTCACCAAGGCTTTATTTCCTCTTTTAAAATTATTAGAATCTTCATTTGGTACATGAAAAAACTGGGACAGAAAAGTTGTCTGAAAGTTAGGTGTTAGGACCAGACTCAAAATCAAGCCCTCTTCAGAGTCAAGATTAAATGAGCTAATCCACAGAAAACATCAAGGAAATATTGGTTTGCATTAGTCTTTGGATGATCAAATGAGGTAGTTATGCGAACGTGCCTTTTGGTGCTAATTAGTATTAGAAGTTAGAAACTCCCTGATTTTGTTTTTCAGATCTTTATCTGTGTCCTCAGGGTCTAAAATAATAGAAAACACCTATGATGAAGTAAAATCTTACAGTATGATGTAAAATCCTAAGTTAACCTCTTTCAAATGGGTGTTTTGCCCAAGTTTAGGAAAAAATCAACCATGTTCTGTAATTTTCTTTCACATCACACAGAGCAAGCAAAATACGACAATTATTATACTACTGGGCCAGCCCCGTGGCTTAGCGGTTAAGTGCGCGCGCTCCGCTACTCGTGGCCCGGGTTCGGATCCCAGGCGCGCACCGACGCACTGCTTCTCCGGCCATGCTGAGGCCACGTCCCACACACAGCAACTAGAAGGATGTGCAACTATGACATATAACTATCTACTGGGGCTTTGGGGAAAAAATAAAAAAGGAGGAGGATTGGCAATAGATGTTAGCTCAGAGCCGGTCTTCCTCAGCAAAAAGAGGAGGATTAGCACGGATGTTAGCTCAGGGCTGATCTTCCTCACAAAAAAAAAAAAAAAATGGAGACAGTGACACCTCCAAGTAAAACAAAACAAAACAATTATTATACTATTAATATAACTAATAATTAAATAAATTAAATGTATTTAAATTAAATAAACTAAACTAATAATTATCTCTTGAGAAAAGGGTGGAAAGTCAGTTCTTCAAACTGCATACATTTATTGTATCAGATAAAAACGTTGTGTTTCACTAGTCTTGCTGCTTTTTCCTTTGCTCCCCTGAAGTCTGTTCTCAGCAGTAGCCAGAAGGATCTTTTTAAAACTGAAGTCAGATCACATTTCCCACCTCCCTCAGAGTAAAGACCTGCATCTTCACAACGGCCTACTAGCCCTAGTTGGTCTACATCCTGAGTCCATCCACGCCACTCACCGGGCTCCAGCCTCTGCTAAGTGTGTTGCTCACTCTGCCCAACACTCTGCCCACGGCTTGCTCCCTCCTTCCCTCCTTGAGGGCCCTACCTTAGGGTCCTGACCACCTTATTTTAAAGAATACCCCTGCTCTGGAGCGTTAGAATGTCAAGTCCTCGAGGACTGGGGATTTAGTCTGCTTTTCACTGCAGGGGCCCCAGCGTCCCCATCAGTGCTCAGAGCAGGCATTCACCATACTCGTCAGTGAACAAGGACAAACTGGTCTGCAGGGGATTCATGATTGGAGAGACGTCTTCACGATGCTCCTCGCCGACATCTAGGCCACCATTAGGCTCTCAAAAGTATTTCACCCAACCCCACCGCTGACAGGGGTCCTGAGTTAAACAGCCGAATACCAAGAACTTTAAAATGTCATGCTTCTCATTCTAAAGGAAAGCATGCCTCCCATGCCCACTGGAAAGCTTTCCAGGAATGATTGATCTTTCAATGACATTTTTTAAGTTTGATACTAAAGATTTTGCAGAAAATCATCTAAAGACAAAAATCAACATTGCATACCATAACCCTTTGGTTTCTTTTTTTTTTTTTTTTAAAGGGCATTTCTATTTATTTTATTTTATTTTATTTATTTTTATTTATTTTTTTGTGTGTGAGGAAGATCAGCCCTGAGCTAACATCTGTTGCCAATCCTCCTCTTTTTGCTGAGGAAGACTGGCCCTGGGCTAACATCCGTGCCCATCTTCCTCTACTTTATACAGGACACCGCCACAGCATGGCTTGACAAGCGGTGCACCGGTGCACACCCAGGATCCAAACCTGCGAACCCCGGGCCACTGAAACGGAGAGCGCGCACTTAACCAGTGCACCACTGGGCCGCCCCCCACCTTTGGTTTCTTGATAGAAAATGAAACAGAGACAGAAAACACTAATGTATACATTACTAAAATGCAAAGAGAACAAAAAATGTCCAAACCGTATCTTCAAGACTGTTGGTAAATAAGATAGAGAACCCTTCTGAGGCCACTCCAAAGTCACTGCTTAAAATGATCTCCCTTTTGGGGGAGATGACAGAAATGACTTACATCTTCACTGGGGAGATGAAAACAGGTGTACACATCTGTCAAAACCCACTGAATTGTATACCTAAAATGGGTGCATCTTCTTGTATATCAATTACATTTCAATAAAATTTAAAAATTTATTTTGCAACAGTTAAAAAAAAGCACTATTCCCCTTTAATTAAAATTGTGTAAGTATCAAGAAAAGATGTTTCTTCAACATTTAATTTAAAAAATGGCTACATGATTCATAATGCAGACAAAACTCTCATGAATACTTAATTTCTCCGAGATGGTCAAAATAATAAATGAAATAATTAAAATACTGTTTTAAACACCTGAAGTGAGACATTATTTTTAAAAAATTAAGTTCTGTTTGATATGTGACTTCAAGCTTCCTATTTTTACTTTCTACTACCTTTTCCAACCTTTATGTTATTTTACACTATTTTTTCAAGTAGGATGACTCAATTACATTTTATTTAAAGTTTCATTTTTTTCCCTTAATTTCAGAATTATTTTTAAACTCTCTTTCCTGGTCCTTCTGAGTTCACATGGAGAGGCAGTCTTGAGCGCGGCACGTCCGTGCTGTCAGGCCCACTTGGGTGTGAACCCCGTCTCCCCATCCCTATGACTGCTTCCTGGCCTAGAGTGAGGGCATCAGACATGCACACTGCAGAGAATTACTGCCAGGGCGGCTGAGAAATGCAGCTGAAGTGTCTGTGCCTTTCAGAATGTAAGAAATGTTTGCTATCTTAACTCTTCTGGTGCTTTCCTTTTCCCTCCTCAAAACGATGTTCCTCAAATTAAATCCCCTTGCTTCAGTAGTTGATGTTGGAAGCGGCCAGGCACTCACCCATGTTTAAAGACAAGAGGACCCCCAATCCATCGGTGAAAGATACAGAGTCCAGTCCCCTTGAGAAGAGACCAGGAGCTGGTCCCCGGGCGCAGTGTGAGCCCTAACACACGAGCTCACGAGAACGGCTGCTCTGCTGTGAGAAGGGGAGTGATCTCTGCGCTCACACTTTCAGTATTTCCACTACAGGTTTGGCACAAACTGTTAGATTGCTTTTCTCCACATTTATTTATTTTAAGCATTTAATGGGTACACACACAAATCACTGTGCCATTTGTAAAAGTCCACAACTTAAAGAAACGGGCCTGCTGGATTATATATTTTTTAAATAAACTGTAGTTAATCTAACATTCATTTAATTTAGTGATGGCCTTTAACAAACCACAACCTGTTTCTTCATGAGTAAATATTTAAACCAGCTCATTGACTTTAAATGTCTAAAAGAGACTGAAGATAAAGGCAGAGAAGTACATTTATAGCTGACTAGGTAATCATCAACTGCCACCAGGCTCGCAGGGCTGATCAAAGCCTCTGGGCTCCCTCTGTGCCTTTAGCTCAGGATGCTCCGGCCGCTCAGACAGTCCCAAGAACAGTCCACAGCATCCCAGATTCAGGGGACACTGTCAGCTGACTCAGTCAAGGCGTTTAAACTTTTCGTTTTTTTTACTTGGAACAAAGTTAATGGCTTACAAATATTTATCAATTTTACATTGGGAGAAAAGAATGAATGTAGAGCACATGAGTTTAAGATACTGTTTTCTTTTAAGGATTTTTGATTGTAGAACTTGAATGAAACTAGGGCTAAGTGAAGATAAATATTTGAAACAGCTAAATAATCATACAGAGCAGTTGCATTTATAGTGCACTTTTTCTCTAAAAAGAGGCCAAGACATTTAAACTGCCATCCTCAGAAAATGAGAAATTTGCTAGAACAAATTTTCAACCTATTTTCAGACAACAGTTGTTTACCTTGATAACCAAATAAGCTTAACAAAGGATTATTTTCAATGGAAATCATTCTGAACTAAACTACAACAGTTTTCTGCTTTCTTAAAAAGACTTCAACAAATGTAACTTGATCGTCCCTCCCACCCCATTTTTGGGTCCAGAATAATAATGAGAACTATAATTACGGTACTGAGCGGTATTAGGGAGAAGACCTCAGAGGTCACTCACCAGGATGGACAGGCCGTTTGCTCTATGCTAAATGGCACAAAATGACAGTGTTTGGAGTTCTTGGGGCTCTTTTTTGCGGTGTTTCTGACTCCTCCCCGCTGGACCGCAGGCTGCCCTTTCACTTCCTGCAGCATCCGTCTCTGCCTGTTAGCTTCTTTCCTCTCTTCTCCCCTCCAAATGCCAATGCTTACAACAAAAAATAAATGGATTCCATGGGAGGGCTTAAAAGGCGTTGCTCTCCGTAGAGAGCTCTAGTGCTGGGTTCTGCAGGGAGACCTGGCTGGTTTCTGTTTCTTTGGTTTCCACATAAGCAACCTTGACTACTACCATTTTCAATTATTTCTCAATAAAATAATGAAATCATGTAACACTGATAAAAAGAAAGGGAGATACTAAAGGGAAGCAGGGAACTGTGGAGAGTGGAAGGAAGAGAAGAGCAATGGCTCTTAAACCAACAAATAAATCAGTGAAGAGCAGAGGAAATCTCTGCTTCAAATGTCAGAGGGGAGGGCTGGCTTTGCAATCTGTCTGCCACAAGCCAGAGGCTGTTTTGTCTGTGCTGAGTTCTCTTTGATCTCATTGCCCTCCTATTCCCTAAATCCTGTTTAACAGGAAAGAGCTAAATTTTTAAGACTCCTCTTTAAGAAGCTCCTCTCTCTACTGCATTATGGATCTGCTGAGGAGGCACAACGGCACTCATCTATTCCTGAAACAGTCCCTGAAGCTAGGCTCCGTCAACACAACCCATGGCAGCAACCCCCTGGCCAGCACTTAACAGTCTTGGCCTGAGGACCACAGACTACTTGAAACCCCGAGTAAACCCTTAATTAGGACACAGTGGCTTTGTGGACACATCCTACAGAGGATCCAATAAGTACTTTCGAAAGTCAGGCCACTAAGTATCAGCAAACTCTTCAGAAAAACACTGCTGCAGAAACAAAAAACACACACAGAAACAATAAAAATCACATGATGTTTCTAAAGGAAATGTAAAATACTTTTTGGATTATCTGCATCTCTTCCGCGACCCATTATATAGTCATTTATTCTGATCAGACACAGTAAATGTTTTACCCAGGACGCAGAGCACAGGGTGCTGGGAGAGGATCAGGAACTGGGTTCCCAACCTCAGGAGTCTAGGGGCTAAAACATTCAGGTAAAACTGTTATTTGCCATGAGTGACAGCTCCTCCTCCTTCCACACCCCTCCTCCTCCTCTCCCTCTTCCTTTGAAGAAAACCTGAAAACCCACATTAGTATTGATTTCAAACACTTCCAATTTATTTCCTTTGAAATTTGTTTTTGTTTTCTTTAAAAGAGGTGTTTACCCGGCACCCTTACTTTAACATAATTTAGCACTGCCTGTCAAGAGACAAAAATATTAGTACCTTCGGACACATAAATACCCTGTGGGCATCATCCATTAGTGCGTAAATATGGAAAGGTGCTGCACGGAGATGTGAACAGCAGCAGCCCAAAACCCAAATACCTAATGGTACTTTTTACTCAATAATATCATTAAAGTAATGCTTAGAATATAGTACATGAAAAAATTTAAAGCGGAAAATTCAAGTGGAAAAAGGATAAAAAATAGTATGTTCAGCATAATTACATCTACTTTTTAAAAATCAGAGGTATAGATAGAAAAAAAATGAAAGAAAACCATCAAAATGCTGTATTTTGTTTTGGATGCTCAAATGCTGGAAATGTTTCGTTTACAGTGTTCTCCCTTCCTTTGTGCTACTCAACTTTAAAAATTATCTTTAATGAGCAAATATTTCTTTTAAAAGTTTATTTTGAAATTACTTTATTCATTATCTAGAGGATATTTTAAGTTTCCTTTGGAGAATAATCATTTTTCAATAATGTGATTCATTACTTATTGGTACAGAGACCTGCTATTTTCTTAGTGTATTAAACCACGTAAAATTCCTAAATAGCTGCAGGTCAACATAGCTCCTGCTTTTCTTTCTCCCCCACACAGGCACTTATCTGATAGCTTATCTCTTTAGAATCACGTGGCTTGTTTTACAAAGCCCCCAAGAACAAAGCAAACAGCTAGGTTAAACACACTTAAAGCTGTACTGGGCGAAAACCGCTTTGACTTTTTTCAAAACCATTTGTTCCAACCACAGTATTTGTTCCAAATTAAGTAAACATTGCTAAAAGAAATCATACAAAATCTGCATTTCTTATCAGACTCTGGGCAGGATATAGTTCTAAAATTTCTTATGTGTTCTCTTTCTCCTTAATGTTCTAAATGGGTGCACATTATTAGGACGTGAAGAGACGATGAGCAAAGCCTGAAGCAGGGATTTCTAGGTAAAGGGTGCCTTTTATTTACCTGCCATTTACAGTGATGTCACTAACCAACCCCATGCTCCATGCCCAACCAGTCATTCTCACAAATTAATGCTATTGGTGACCTGACGAAGGATATGGGTGGACTAGTTGGTTATATTCAAACATTCATCATTATTTTGAGGGAAGGGAAGCTTAAAGCTCATGCTGGTTGGGCACAGGGTGTGAGGCATTGGGCAATGGGATAGAGAGGAAAGAGATCAGCCTGAGTAGGGTCTCTTCAGCCTGGTGTTCTAGCCATTCAGTAACCAAACACAAAAATCCACTGCAGCACCTTTCTGGGTCTCCCTCACTGCTCACTCACCAGTGGGGGTGAAGGGCCAGCAGGACAAACCTCAAAGCCAGCCACATCATGAGATCCTCCCCCTATGTGACAATTCCCAACCTCCGCATCCTCCAAAGAGCACACCTGGGTGGGGCGGGCCCAGGGGATATGCGGCAGGTGCAGCCATCATTCTGAAGAAGGCAGGCCAGCAGGGAGACAGTCGTTACTGAGCTCACTCTGTGACAGGCATGTTTCTGGATACTATTTCATTTAGTTCTATCCAGAATCTGCCAACATGGGCATGATTATCCCCATTTTCCAAAGAGTAAATGGAGGTTCGAAGTGGTGACACATTTGCCCAAGCTCACAAAAATCCACTACATCAGTACCATCACAAAGCCACAGCCTAGGTATGAACCCAAAACTTCCGGCAGCAGGTCCCACTCTGTGTTCTACTCTGCTCCACAGCCTCTGACAGATGGCCCATTTTTAAGGACTTCTGAAGACTCGGCCAACAGGGAGTAAAGAGTCATGAGAGATAGAAGCTTCTTTCTCATTTTTAAGATCACTGTACAAAGAATACATGTATGCCTTACAGAGACAGAAACTTCTATTTAGACATTCTTTATTACAAATTTGAGCTGCAGAGAACCTATTTGTTATCTGATGGCCAAAGTTTCCTCAGTCTCCCATTATGCCATTTCCTGTTGAGTGCTAGCTCCCTGCTGTTCTCTGAACCACTGCCCCTGCTAAATACCGCACCCCTGGGCAGTCACTTGGCCCTTTCTCAAGACAGCAACTCCCCCTAGATGCTAGGAGATACCATCTAAGCATCCAAGAAGCACTGTGTGGTAGAAGGAGCAAGGAAGGGAGCCAGTGGATTGGAGACCCTGCCTGCCAGACACTGTGCTAGGCGACTTGGTGACTATTTAGTACTTACAACAACTTAGCAGGGAGGTGTCACCCCATTTTACAGGGACCAAACCGAGAAATAGGGGATTTAAGTCACTTGCCAAAGTTATACCAGCTATAGACAAGTATGGATGTGGGGTGGCCTCTAGGAGAGTTGACAGAAATACGGGAAGTTTTCAATCTTGTGTTTTCTTGTTACTTTGGTTTGCTTCACGTATTATATAAATATAAGAAAATGTATTTACATCCATTTAAAATTATTCCTGTGTTATTAACACTTAGTCATCCTTTTTAAAGACTTGTCTGCATAGCCTGCTATAAGCCGCACATTTAGGGTACAACTTACATACGTCTTGGGGCAGCTTCAGAGGTGGCCTGAGTCATCCTCGCAGCAGAAGCCCCTAGAGACATCACATGAGAAGTAGGCAATGCCTCGCCATGACTACAAACTCCAGCAGGACCCTGGTGCTACTGGGAAACCCACTATTTTCTCTAATCAGCTGTCCTCTCTATAACGAGAACGTCAGACACCTGTGCTCTTTCAGCCTCTGAGTTCTTTGGCTCCTGACTCTCTTGGCAGAACACGGTGCCTCCTACTTGACACACACTGAAGCCATGTAGAGGAACCTCTTGCCCACTGCCACTGCATGCGCAAGCCCACCTTCATCTGCCCCGCTCCCTCCTTCCCTGGTTACAGCAGGGAGCTCTCCCTCCTGCCAGAGATGGTAAGCCCCACACCTGTGCTTTGGGATCCTTCCCCAGCAAAGCTTACCTGACTGATCATTCTCTCATACAAAACAGTCAACCTCTCTCAGGTGGATCCTTCCCTGCAACCTTCGAACAAGCAGACTGTCTCTCACCTAAAAACGAAATAAAACAAACGCTTCCCTTGCTTGCACACTCCATGTGTCACCCTATTAGTCCTTCACAGGCAAACCTCTGGACAGAGCTGTCTACAATCGTCTGCACTCCTCCCCTTACATGAACTTCTCGTTTCATTATAACCTGGCTTCCATTTCCATTACTCACTAAAATGGTTCTTGTCAATATCCTCAAAGACCTCCAGGGTGCTGAGTCCAAAGGCCATTTCAGTGTCAAGTGACTCGACTTGCACACAGCATCCAACGCTGCGGGACGCCCCACTCTCCTGGCTTCCTCCCACTTCCCAGGCCCCTCTGTTAGTCTCCTTGTCAGGCTCGTCCTCCTCCAGCTGATCCTTTAGATCACAGCTCAAAGGCCAAGCTTGGGAAAGCCTTCTCTAAAGCTCCTACGTCATTACCCATTATACATTCTTAGAGCTCCATGGATCCTTGCAGGCACGGGGCTGATCAGTCATAATGTTGCATCCATGTGTGTAGAATTTGAATACTCTTTAATTCGGAGTAGTTATTTGACAACGCCCCCACTATACCATAAACTCCATGAAGAAGAGGGCTGGGGTCTATCTGTTCTCCATTGTGTGCCTGGTACCCAGTAGGCACTCAAATATTTGTTCAACAGGTAAACAAAAAAGGCTCTGCCTCACAGGACCATGGTATTTAACTAGACCAATCAGATTCTCTCCCTCAGGAGCCTGCACAGGGAAATACAGACCAAAGCAGCCATTGAAAGCATGAGCGAAAACCAGGAGATGTAAACCGAGTCATGCAGGCTGGAGGCTGTGTGGGGCTGACACGGAGTCCCAGGGAGGGCTCAGAGCCTCCTGCTGCAGGTGGGCGACAGGGCCCGGACTCCAGGGCTGCCGGGGGTCCCCAGAAAAGGCTCCTCCTGGGAAGTTTAGACTCTCACTACCATGTGTATCCTCAAAACAAACCCCATTACTTAAGGTAGCTTGAGTGCTCTTGCTTTCTTACCACTAAGAGTCTAAATAATACAGGAACTCCTGAGGGGGAGAAATCCCTGAAGAAGCAGTTCTTTGTGGATGAGGTGAAAAGCCCAAAATAGAAGAAATGAAAACATGAGGCGTCTTACATAATTTCCCCCCAAGACTTCAAGATCTCTTTTGAGGAGATTAGTTGTGTTCTGGAATTATTCCCAAGAACTGTGCCAAAGGCAGCAAACTTTCCTTTACAGAGATAAAGAGTAAGGCTCACTAAAGACCCCCAGACTGTTGTTTCATGATTCGAAAGGCTATTAGCTGTGCACACTGCACTTCTGACTTTGAAAAATAACATTTTTTTTGCTTTCTAAGAAGTTTCACATAGGTAGAAATATATCTATACATATAAATTAAACTAGTTAATTTTCTTTTCAAATTATTACTTACTTAGAGCTTTACAAGACATTAAAATTTAAATGTGAAATCTATGTTTAAAGGCTAATTTATGATGTCCAAGCTTAGTCAGGTCCCTAAAGGCAAAAAATTCCAGTGCCTCAGACTTATGACTCTAAACTGGGCAATACCAATTTCTTTACTAAATCTTTTTACGGTAGTTTGGCATGAAGTGCATAGTCTTTGCCTTCTGGACAATATGATGGCTGAGCTGGCCCACGGGCAGGACGAGGCTGCCGCTCTGTTTTAACTGGCAAGAGGACGTGTCCTTTTATGGGCCGTGTAGCATAAAGAGGCTCTTTCAGTGTCTCCTCTACATTAGATTTTTTAGAGTTTTCATTAAATGACGAACATTAAAGCAAACAATACAAGAAAAGGTCAACATATAGTAAATTGTATCAGCCAAGAAAGGGCGGATCAGATAGTTTGGTTTTTCTTATAAGACAGTAGAGTGTGGTGGAAAGAGGACGATATTCGGAATTAGACAGACTGGAGATTGATTACTGTCTCTGCCAACTAGCAGCCAACAATGGAAAGTTATTCACCTCTCTGGACCTGCTGTCCTCACTGACAAATGCAGGCTGATGATGGAAGACTGAAAAAATTAAGTAAAACAAATAATTTCCATATTGTGACTAACACATAACAGGCATTCAATATTGTATTTGTTAACTGCAATGATTTATTTGGCGAATGTTTGCATATTATGAAGAGGAGGGTCGAAATACATTTTTAGGGCCAGCCCCGTGGCTTAGCGGTTAAGTGCGTGCGCTCCGCTACGGGCGGCCTGGGTTCGGATCCCAGGCACGCACCGACGCACCGCTTCTCCAGCCATGCTGAGGCCGCGTCCCACATACAGCAACTAGAAGGATGTGTAGCTATGACATACAACTATCTACTGGGGCTTTGGGGGTAAAAAAATAAATAAATAAAATTAGAAAAAAAAAAAAAGAAATACATTTTTATAAAAGTTAGAAAGAGTCTTCAATTTTTTTTGACTTTCTGTCACTTCAAATAAAGAATAGAAAGTGACGCATTTTGGTAAAGGACATAATAAAATGGACTACAGAATTCCATGAGATTCTTGGAAATGGAAGTACTACGTAACCTTATCAGATACTGCAATAACTTTCAATTATTTCAGAGGGGCCTTTGCCACAGAAAGAAGGAAGAAGACAGATCCCATGCACTGAAAATTATATCAAAACAACCCCTAAAGATAAACATTTATATTACCAATGCTCCCCAGAAAGGCACGGACAGAGCGCCCCCCTGCATCCTCCCTCCCCGACTCCGCTGTGTCTTGTGTACGGGGAAGCAGAACTCACTGAAGGCCTGGTCAGCAGAGACCAGCATGCCCTGAGCACACGGGGCAGGGGGTGGGAGGCACCTGCTGATTCCTTTCCTGGCCATTACCTGTGGGTTTTCATTGGCCAGATCTACATTTAGGATTAAGAAAAGTGAGGAGCCACTCTTCTTCCTACTTAAAATCAATGCAAGTTGATAACTTGTAACAAATACCTTTTATATCTAAGGAAAAATACGGTCAAAAAGATTAACTAATATTAATACAAAGAAGAAAAGGCACAATTTTCTCATTTACAGTTGTATTTCCAGCACTCACTGGGTTTTCTCTTATTTATTAAATGAGAAAAATGAAGGAGTGAATGAAATGAACTAAGATTCCATCTAATCATACATTAATTAGGGCAGGTGATTAGTGGAGAGGAACATCTCTGGAAAGGCAGAGAAGCCACTGCGTGACAGGGTCTGGTGACTAAGAAGGGAAAACACAGTAATTCATGGGGCCGTGGCACAAAGACATTATGCATGAGGATTCAAACCACCTAGTTAATTGGAGCTGCCTGAGTTATATATCAAGAAAGAAAGATAAGAGTTTGAATGGAGCACAGAAGCAGCAAAATGTCTGTATTTCACTTTGAGATTCAAATCAATGGACACAGTTTGCTGACTGAGGCACACAACAAAAGGGCTTTATGTCCTGCTGGAAGCTTGATAAAAGAGTGCACACTATAAGCCCCAGAGCAGAGAGAGACTTTGCTCCATTTGCCAACTGAAGAAAGGTTTAAGAAAAGACCAAGAGCCCTTCTGCCGAGGCTGTGCGGAGTTCACTCACAGTGCGGTTCGTAAGGAGGAGGGGGGTCTCCACAAGGCACACACTCCATGTCTTGAAAACCAACAAGTTTTGTCTTCCTATAAAATCTAGAAGAGAAAGGAAAATAATCCTTATTAGCTCTTTCATCTAAGCTCAGAATCGCAGCAAACAGATTTATGTCATAAATTACTGGCAGTCTCCATTGCCAGTTCTATTGTTAAAAAAAAAATCTCAAAGCCTTAAATATAACAGTATCTTAGACGCGTTTTCAGAAAGCCCTCTGAGCATGCAGTGAACACTTAAGAAGTATCAATTCCACTAAACATAACTTTGTAGCTTCTATTCAGCCCCACTTTTTCTAATTAAGGTGGGGGCGTTGGTAAGGGAGTATCAGTGGTCTTTGGCATTTCTATTGTAATTTAAACTACAAAACGCCTTATAAATAAAGTGCTAGTTTTTAACATTTGAAATTCAGAGATCAAAAAAAAAAAAAAAAAAAAAGCCAAGCAAACCACAGAGCAATGGAAAAATGTGGGGAGATACTTATACAATCTTGATTTGGGGACATCTTTCTAGGCATGACAAGAAACCCAGGAGCCAGAATAGAAGAGATTAACAGCTTTGAACACACACACAGACACAAATATTAAAGACATCTGAGGAGTAAAACTAAATAAAGCATCATCAACACAGTTAATGGGCAAAAGAAAACTGAAAAATGGTTCTAGTCATAGTATTGTCTATAACTTAAGACTATGACATAAAATCAGAAAATCATTATGGTTTAAGTGAACATTGCAATTGAAAAACAGACAAAGAACATTAATTCCCAAAAGGACATTTCATAATTTTAAAATTTCATACAGGTGTACCTCGTTTTATTGCACTTCACTTTATTGTACTTCACAGATACTGTGTTTTCACAAATTTGAAGGTTTGTGGCAACCCTGCATTGAGCAAGTCTATCGGTGCCGTTTTTCCAACAGCATTTGCTCACTTTGTGTCTCTGTGTGACATCTTGGTAAATCTCGCAATACTCAAACTTTTTCATTATTGTTATATTGGTTACGATGATCTGTGATCAGTGTACTTTCATGTTACTATTGTAATTGTTTTGGGGCACCACGAATCACGTCCATATAAGATGCTGAACTCAATCAATAAATGTTGTGTGTGTTCTGACTCTTCCACCCACTGGCCATTCCCATCTCTCTCTCTCTTCTCAGGCCTCCCTATTCCCCGAGACATAACAATATTGAAATTAGGCCAATTAATAACCCTGCAATGGTCTCTAAGTGTTCAAGTGAAAGGAAGAGTCACATGTCTTTCATTTTAAACCAAAAGCTAGAAATGATTAAGCTTAGTGACGAACGCATGTTGAAAGATGAGATAAGCCTTTTGTGCCAGTTAGCCAGGCTGCGAATGCAAAGGGAAAGTGCTTGAAGGAAATTAAAAGTGCTATCCAGTGAACACACGAATGATAAGAAAGCAAAAGAGCCTTATTGCTGATGTGGAGAAAGTTTCAGTGGTCTGGATAGATCAAACCAGTCACGACATTCCCTTAAGACAAAGCCTAATCCAGAGCAAGGCCCTAACTCTTTTCAATTCTATGAAAGCTGAGAGGGGTGAGGAAGCTGCAGAAGAAAAGTTTGAAGCCAGCAGAGCTTGGTTTGTGAGGTTTAAGGAAAGAAGCATCTCCATAACATAAAAGTGCATGAAGCAGCAAGTGCTGATGTAGAAGCTGCAGCAAGTTATCCAGAAGATCTAGGTAAGATAATTAATGAAGGTGGTACACTAAACAACAGCTTTTCAATGTATATGAAACAGCCTTCTATTGGAAGAAGATGCCATCTAGGACTTTTATAGCTGGAAAGCAGAAGTCACTGTCTGGCTTCAAAGGACAGGCTGAGTCTCCTCTTAGGGGCTAATGCAGCTGGTGACTTGAAGATGAAGCCAATGCTCGTTTACCATTCCTAAAATCCTGGAGCCCTTAAGAATTATGCTAAATCTACTCTGCCTGTGCTCTATAGATGGAACAACAAAGCCTGGATGACAGCACATCTGTTTCCAACATGGTTTACTGAATATTTTAAGGCTACTGTTGAGACTTACCGTTCAGAAAAAAAGATTCCTTTCAAAATATTACTGACTGTTGACAATGCACCTGGTCACCCAAGAGCTCTGATAGAGATGTACGAGATTAACGTTGTTCTCATGCCTGCTAACACAACATCCATTCTGTAGCTCATAGATTAAGGAGTAATTTCAACTTTCAAGTCTTATTATTTAATATGTTTCATAAGGCTATAGCTGCCATAGATTGTGATTCCTCTGAGGGATCTCGGCAAAGTAAACTGGAAACCTTCTGGAAAGGATTCACCATTCTAGATGCCATTAAGAACATTCGTGATTCATGGGAAAAGGTCAAAATATCAACATTAACAGGAGTCCGGAAGAAGTTGATTCCAACTCTCATGGATGACTTTGAGGGTTTCAAGGCTTCAGTGGAGGAGGTAACTGCAGACGCGGTGGAAATAGTACGAGAACTAGAATTAGAAGTGGAGCCTGAAGATGTGACTGAATTGCTGCAATCTCATGATAAAACTTTAACGGATGAGGAGTTGCTTCCTATGGATGAGCAAAGTGGTTTCTTGAGATGGAATCTACTCCTAGTGAAGATGCTGTGAAGATTGTTGAAATGACAATAAAAGATTTAGAATATTACACAAACTCAGTTGACAAAGCAGTGGCAGAGTTTGAGAGGACTGAATCCAATTTTGAAAGAAGTTCTGTGGGTAAAGTGCTATCAAACAGCATCGCATGTTACAGAGAAATCATTCGTGAAAGGAAGAGTCAATTGGTGTGGCAAACTTCATTGCTGTCTTATTTTTTAAAATTGCCACGGCCACCCCAACCTTCAGCAACCACCATCCTGATCGATCAGCAGCCATCAACATTGAGGCAAGACCCTCCACTAGCAATAAGATTATGACTTGCTGGGCCGGCCCTGTGGCTTGGTGGTTAAGTGTGTGCGCTGCGATGCTGGTGGCCCGGGTTCGGATCCCGGGTGCGCATCGAGGCACCACTTCTCCGTCCATCCTGAGGCCGAGTCCCACATACAGCAACTAGAAGGATGTGCAGCTATGACATACAACTATCTGCTGGGGCTTTGGGGGGAAAAATAAAATAAATAAAATCTTATAAAAAAAAAAAAGATTATGACTTGCTGAAGGCTCAGATGATGGTTAGCATTTTTTAGCAATAAAGTATTTTTTAATTAAGTTATGTAAATTATTTTTTTGACATAATGCTATTGTACACTTAATAGACTACAGTATAGTGTAAACACAACTTTTATATGCACTGGGAAACCAAAAAATTCGTGGGACTTGCTTAATTGCGATATTCACTTTATCTCAGTGGTCTGGAACTGAACCTTCAATATCTCTGAGGTATGCCTGTAATTAAAACTAAAAAGCATACTGCAATTAAAGTTTTTTAAAAGATTTAATATTAAAATGTTTAACCTCAAGTTAATCAAGGAAATGCAAGTTGCAATAAAAATATACCATTTTTACTTAGAAAATTGGGACAGTGTTGGTGTGTGAGCAGGCAAATAAGCACATGTATACATCGCCAGTGGGGATATAAACTGCCACTTGTAGGAGGGCAATTTAAATACGCCATCAGAACTCAATATAGTAGTCTACATCCTTTACCCAGTAATTTCATTTTTTGAAATTTATCCTAAAGAAATAATCAAGTGGGTGAAGCTGTATGTAAAGAATGCAATCACAGCACTGTTTATAAAAGAAAAAACGCCGATCAGGCATAATCCCACTACCCAACAGCAGATATGACCAACCCCGGTAGACCCAAGGCGATGAAACACAAGGTGGCCTTTAGAAATGATGATGCAGATCTACCACCCATATTTTTTTTAATTCATGAAATATCATTAGATGAAAAAAAAAGAAGTGTGAATAATATAATTCCATTTTGTACAAACACACACTTCGGTATACATTCTTTCAGATTATTTACCAATGCAGCTAAAAACATTTATATGTATATATTTACATTGAAAAGAGTTTGGAAGGATATTATATACCAAATTTTAATGGTGATTATTTCTAGACGGTGGGAATTTAAGTGATTTTCTTTACATGCATATATATACACACATACATATATATATAAAACTTCCAACTTTTCTATGACAAAAATAGTGATATGGAGAATAAATTACAGATCAAGTCTTAGAGGACAGGTAGATGCAATTATTTTCTGGATAAAGTGGTAGCAAATCTGTATGATTTATCCCTGAAGCAAAATTTGCATTTGAAATCAAATAAGTTATATCAAATGCCCAGATACATTATTTGCTCCACCTTCTATTTTTGACTGTGAAAATCTGTCTAAATGATATTAATATGGTGACTTCCCACCTGATTTTAATAAAAAATATTTATTTTGGAATTTATAAAGTAAGACCTAAACATAAGACCTCAAACTATAAAACTCCTAGAAGAAAACACAAGAGAAAAGCTTCATGACATTGAATCTGGCAATGATTTCTTAGATATGACACCAAAAGGTAACCGAAAGGCATATATGAAACAGGCAAAAAAAGCAAAAATAGACAAGGTGGACTATATTAAACTTAAAACTTTTGTGCATCAAAGGTTACAATCAATGTATACTTATCCCAAACTCATCAAGTTGTATATATTAAATATGTACAGCTTTGTCAATCATATTTCAATAAAGTGGTTTAAAAAAGGTAAGTCACAAAAAAATTGAAAAAAAAATTTTTTTTAAGTGAAAATTATCTGTAATATTAATTTCAGGTGCTTTGCTCAACAAAAGGATTCACTATAGCATTTCTATCATTAACAAGCAAATTTAATACATTTTAAATGATTTCATTTCTAATATTCTGACTTGCATACAAATTTTACATAAAAAAATCTTATGTAAACTGAGATATACCTAGAGTCAGAGACTCTTGCTGTTAAATCCACATAACAGTAGGGAATGACAAAAGCAATGAAGCAAAATAAATTAGTTCCTGTATAATCTTTCACCCAGTCTGCTAGTGAAACAAACAAACAAGAGGTCAAAATTTTTACTTGACAATTAAAAAAAAAGAGATTAACTTTTTTCTCAGATTTAATCACCCTAACTAGGTTTATATATGGGCAACTCTTTTTCCTTACATACATTTAGGAAGCAAAGAATGGATAGTATATTAATGACCTGAAGCCATTAAAATCTCTGTAGACTATTGCATAGTTATCTGTCTCCAGTAACTTGTCAAATATAACAATAAAAATACAGAATTAATTTAAAAAAAAAGTAAGTCACGCCAAAAAAAAAGTTTTAAACTATTATAATAATAGTTCCTTCTGAGACGAAAGAAAAGGATATAATCAACAGAATGAAAAGGCAACCTACAGTATGGGAGAAAATATCTGCAAATCATATATCTGATAAGGGGTTAATATCCAGAATATATAAAGAACTCTTACAACTGAACAACAACAAAAATCAAAAAACCTGATTAAAAAATGGAAAGGACTTGAATAGAAATTTTTCCAAAGATGATATACAGATGGTCAACGAACACAGAAAAAGGTAGTCAGCGTCACTAATCATCAGGGAAATGAAGATCAAAACCACAACCAAGTACCACCTCACATCCACTAGGATGGCTACTACAAAAAACGGAACAAAGAAACAAAACCAGAAAATAACAAGTGTTGGTGAGGATGTGGAGAAACTGGAATTGCTGTGCACTCTCGCTGGGAATGTAAAATGGTGCAATTGCTATGGAAAACAGTATAGAGGTTCCTCAAAAAATTAAAAATAGAACATCCATATGATCCTGAAATTCCACTTCTGGGTTGTAGCCAAAAGAATTGAAAGCAGTATCTCAGAGATATTTGTACACCCATGTTCACAGCAGCCCTATTCACAATAGCCCAGAGTTGGAAGCAACCCAAATGTCCATTGAGGAAAGAAAGGATAAACAAAATGTGATATATCCATACAATGGAATATTATTAAGCCTTAAAAAGTAAGGAACTCCTGTCACATGCTACAACATGGATAAATCTTGAGGACATTAAGTGAAACAAGCCAGTCACAAAAGGACAAATACTGTGTGATTCCACTCATATGAGGTACCTAGAGTAGTCAAATTCATAGAGACAGCAAGTAGAATGGTGGTTATTAGGGGCTGAGGGGAGGGGGAAAAGGCGAGTTATTGTTTCATGGATACAGAGTTTCAGTTTGGGAAGATGGAAAAGTTCTGGAGATCTATTCACAACAACGTGAATATACTTAACATTACTGAACTGTACACTTAAAAATGGTTAAGATGGTAAATTTTGTTATATACTTTTTACCACAATTTAAAGATGCACAAAAAATTTTAAAAATAAGGTAAAAATCATAGGACACTATAAGGGAGCTTTCTTATTTAAGATGTACTTCTTGCTAAACATTGTAATATATGCAGACTAATACTCCATCCTCTCAGCTAGTAAACTTGCCAAATTATAAGTTGATTAAATTAAATATTGATACAGTCTAAAGTAGTTTTTATACATAAAAATTTATTTTATGTAAATAGGCAAAACAAAAAGTGAAACAAAAAATGTAATATCTAACATTGTCAACAGCAAACATTGATATAGAAATGCACACCTTAAAACTTGTAAAGAATTAAGGAAATGCAAGGTGTTGGGAATCAAAGCAGGAACTATTTAACATTTTTAAAATATGGAATTCTACTTGTGACAAAATAGTATTGAGGTCTGAGCTTTCCCTGACAACTGAGCAAAATACGTTTGTTAAAAATATATTTATTAAAATACGAGTCTCAGGGCCATCACACAAATGAAGCTAGAAGGTGAGCCAATCACACCTGTTCTGAACGACCATTAAATCCAACCAGAAATAACTGGAAATAGTAACTAGAAAGGAGGCTGGGTGGGGGCGTCAGGTCAGGGGGCTCCATGAACCACTGCTCACAAGGAGAGGAGGGGACGCGGGGTCTGACTCTGAGAGCAGCCATTAGCCACCGCACAGATGACACAAAAGCATTCGGAACCTGGTCTGCTAGCTGCCTTATTGCAAAGGTTTGATGGCAGAATCTGAGATTTTTTTAACTGCTACAAAACTTTCAAAACCATCAACTGACTCTCACTTTTTGCACTTAGTACCAAGCGAGATTTAAGGTCAGAATCCTAAAGCACAGAATAATTACCAAATTACCCATTATGTACCAATGATCAAAGACATTATTTTTTTATTTTTAATTTTTAGAAAAGTACCCTCAAAATTATCATCCAATGTGAAAATGAAGACGCAGAAATTAGAGTTTTATGATGTAACTTTAAGTGGATAAAGAAATCTATAAATCTTTAAAAATTATTCTTTCTCTTCGTTTTGTTGAGATTGCCATGGTTTTTGGGACACAGGAACATTTGCAACTGTGCTTCCTGACCAAGTGAGACAGGACACAAATTTTAAAAATTAAATAAAAGAGACATATAAAAGGTATCTGGTTAAACTGGTTTCCATAGTTGAACTTTAAATTTTACTCCGGGCTTTTGTCAAGAAGACAAAAGAAAAATGCACTGAATTTTACTTAATCACTGTTTGATGAGAAGCGGCATATAAACACATCTTATAGACCCCAAATTTTTCCCAACACTAAATTTGAAGAGGAATTTTTAATTGAACTGAATCCAAATAACACTAGTTAGCCTAATGAACACCGTGTTTGAAAACTGCTATTTTAAGAAAATGTGGTTGTAGACCATTAACTCTTCAATCAATGAACCCATTTCTGTGAGGAGATGACATACTATAGTCCAGCTCTGGTTTTATAATGATCTCACTTAATACAGGTTTGAGTGCAGTTACTATGTCCTGTGTATGGCAATCAAGTTGTGGTCAAATTTTCTGCAGTGCATATTCTGGAGACCATCGACAACTCCGTTCTCTCCTCTACTCTTGTTCGCACCCTGATTCATGTTGCTTGGTCAGCCCACCGTTCACGTTTCTTATCAGTCCACAGCAACAGCCCCTTACTGAAACTGAACAAATGCTAATGAGAAGATGAATCCTTAGAGTATGAGTCCAGATCTCATAAACGTTGTGGTGGTTACGAGAGTGCACTCTTGGACTAGGCAAGGGGAACTGAGCTCAAAGACGAGAAAAGAGACCAAGGCAATTCAAGCACCTTTCATATGCAAGGGGGCTGACACGGTGGGAGGGTGGAGTGGGGCAAAGAATGGGCAGAGGTGGTTCTTATAATCAATCACGAAGCTCCCGGTGAGGCCTCCCTGTGAAATTAGCTGTGTAGTTAAGTATGGGGGCTCAGCAGCAGACCTACCAGCTGGGTGACCTTGGGCAAGTCATTTATCCACTCCAAGGATCAATTTCCTCCTTATAAAGAGGGGATGACATTAATCCCAACTTTATAGAGTGGTTCTGATGATCAAATCAACTAGTCTGCACAGAGAGCTCAGCACACGGCCAGTGCTCAGTAACTGTCAGCTCTCACAGGGACTTGAAGCAGCAAAGACCCGGCAGGGGCCAGACTGTTCTTTCAGGGCTGGGCCCAGGGCCCCTGAGCAGACAGGACACGGTCATGGGAGCCGGAAGAGGAGGCTGGAGGCCCCTTGGCCACACTCTGAAAAGCAAAGCTTTCACTGGCCCCCAGTAACATGAATTGGCAACAGTGGCACATATTTATTTAGTGCTTACTGTGGACTGGGCACTCTGCTAGACACTCTACATGCAATATATTCTTAATCCTTCCAGCAGTTCTGCAGGTTGGATTCTGCAGGTTGCATCTATTATTAGATGATATTTTTATAGGTGAGAAGAATGGGTGTCACAGAAATTAAGTTATTGGACTAAGGTCACTGAACATATTGGGAACAAGGGCAGTGAGTGGCTCCCTCTAATCACTCAAATTGTGGGCGCAGAGGACAGACTATCTCCACACTGTACCCGCCACTGGGAAAAAAAGGCAGCTGGTGTTCTGCGGGGCTGAGTACACGGGCAGCAGAAGATCCTTACTCAAGTGACGTTGAGGCTATAGAAGGCAGGAGTGGCACCAAATACAAACGCCCATCTTATGTCTGATTTTGGCATCATTTTTCTGGAAGCAATACACAATTTGCCTATTTTCTTTCTGCCTCAATTTTCCTGTCTGTAAAATGAGTTTCAACTATTTGCCTTCTTCACACAAATATGGTCAAGCTGGAGGAGCACCTTTAAAACATTCTGGAAGACCTGGGTAAAAGTCACTATACAATTACTGCCTGCCTCTTATGTGCATGCTGGTTTAGAAAGGATGTAATTTTAAACTAATCATATAAATAAACTATGAAACATCATTCAAACATCTATTCATTTCTAACCTTCCTGCATCTAGGCATTTATTTAAAGAAGGAGCAAACATGGTAGAAACTAAATCAGTGGGCTCAGATGACAACAAATGAGGGGTAAGCATGAGGAAGCACGTTTGGTGGAGCTCCTGGGAAGACCGTACCCTCTTTCACACTCCAGTAGCACAGCCCCCAGGTTCCCTCTGTATAAAAACCAAGTTCCTGGGTCCTGCACTTTTCCCCACTCTCTCTGGACAGCATCTCAGCCCCTGCATCTCCTGTGTACCTCGTCTTCTCCCTGGCCCCCAGATGAAGAGAGCAGACATACTTTTATCAGAATTGCAGAACAGGAACAATAATAGAGATGTGTCAGACATTCAGTTCAGTTCCTCGAACAGATTTGCACAAGGTCAAAACTCTGAGTAATGATATTCACAGGTACCAGCATCGGTCTGAGATTATAGTCCATTTTTTTTTTAAATAACAGATTTATTGAGATATAATTAACATACCATACGATCTACCCATTTAAAGTATACAATTAAATGATCTTTAGTATATTCACAGAGTTGTGTAACCATCAGCACAATCAATTTTGGAACATTTTCATCACAGCAAAAAAGAAACACCGTACCCTTCGGCAGTCACCCCCTTTCTTCCCAACCCTCCCCAACCACCAGCCCTAGACAGCCACTAATTTACTTTCTGTATAGATTTGCCTATTTTGGACATTTCATACAAATGGAATCATACAATATGTGGTCTTTTATAATTGGCTTTTTTCACTTAGCATGTTTTCTAGGTTCATCCATTTTGTAGCATGTCTTAGTAATTCATTCTTTTTCATTGCTAAATAATATTCCATTGTTTGCATATACTTCATTTTGTTTACCCATTCACCAGTTGATGGACATTTGGGTTGTTTCTGCTTTTTGACTATTATGAATAATGCTGCTATGAACATTTATGTACAAGTTTTTGTGTGAACGTGTTTTCAATTCCCTTGGTTATATACCTAAGAGCAGAATTGCTGGGTCGCATGGTAACTCTATGTTTAACTTTTTGAGTAACCGTTTTCCAAAGTGGCTACACCGTTTTACATTCCCACCAACAGTGCACGAGGGTTCCAATTTCTCTACATCCTCACCAACACTTGTTATTGTCTGTCTTTTTGGTTATAGCCATCCTAGTAGGCGTGAAGTATGTGGTTCTAATTTTCACTTCCTTGGTGGCTAATGACGACCACCTTTTCATGCGCATCTTGGCAGTTTGTATATCTTCTTTGGAGAAACGTCTACTCAAATCCTTTGCCCACATTTTAATTGGGTTGTCTTTTTATTGCTGAGTTGTAAGAGTTCTTTATATACTCTAGATAAGATAGTCCCTTATCACATATATGATTTACAAATAGTTTCTCTAATTCTGTGAGTTGTCATTTCATTTTCTTGATGGCATCCTTTGAAGCACAGAAGATTTTAATTTTGATGAAGTCCAATATAACTATTTTTTCTTTGGTTGCTTGTGGTGTTAGACCACTACTTTTTATACCTCTTTAGGTGCTGAGTTGTTGCATAAGGACATACTTGATCCATAAGGCTATTTCCTACCCTGTTTCTGCCCTCCAGGCCCAGAGCTTTATCTCCCCCTCTGGCCTCAATAAAAGCCCCAGAACTAGCACTGTGCCATTTGGTCAAAACCACCCTGATCTTGTGGGCATGTTCTGGCGCGTCCAGTTAGAGTCCTTCTTGCAGTGTCTTAGAGCATGGATTCTGGCGTTAGACTCCTAGACGTGGCTCCAAGCTTCATCTCAGACTAGCTAAGTGATCTTGCCTGAAGAACTTTAAGCCTTAATAAGGTTCACTTTCTTCATTTTTAAAGCACTGTGCACAATGCAGAAAATAATTCATGGAAAGTGCTCAGCCAAGTGCCTGGCACATTATAAATAATAAATGTTGGCTGCTCCTGTAATGCTGTTGTTTCTGGTTGTTGTACTTCTGCAATAAAGCCTGGTTTCCTAGCTCTAGGAATCCCGGGTTCTGTCTTCTGACTCTGGTTGGTAACACTGTCTCCACTCTGTACTCATTAAATTGTCCTGACATCTGCTCTGTCTCTTCCTCTTACCTCCTGTCATAATGCCTCTGCACTCCCAAACAGATCACCACACTGGCCTCCCTGAGTCCACTCTTCATACAGCCCCTTAACTGCCTGCTTCATCTGGCGAATCTGTCCAACGGTTACCTAGAAGCACTGAAAACTTTAAAATTCCTCCTCCTGGGCTTGGTCTCTCTGCCTGGCCCAGGTGTGCTCCCCTTTCTTTCCATGGCCGGGGTTAATTTTCAGCGTGCACATTTCAGGTTTTCACCACGCACACCTGCCCTGTTTCCACCCCTCTCACCACCTCTCTCTCTCTCTAGTCTCCCCTTCTCCTGCAGCTACTCTAGCCTCGCTGCAGTTTCTTAAAAATACCAGGTGCATGCCCACCTTAGGGCCTGTTTCTAGCGGTTCCTTGTGTCTACAGTGCTCTTTTCCCACATACTTACTTGGCTGACTGTCTCAGATCCTTCAAGGCTTCGCTCAGATCTCCTCTGTCTAAGAATGCCGACCGTGATTACCCACTTTAACACTGCAACTCACCTACTGATCCTGGGGGCACGCCCAATCCCCCTTAGCTGCTAGATGGTCTTCTTTCCATAGCAATCATCACCTTCTACTTCTCTGCATAATTTACTTCTTTATTATTTACTGTGTAGATGTTTCTAAAAATCTTATTCGGATATAGGCGCCACATGGGTAGGATCTTTGCCTTTTCCCCTAAGAGATGCCTTATAGTTGCTCAACAAATATCTGCTGAAATGACTGAACGGTTGTGATTTGTATTTCTCTGATCGCTAATGAGGATGAACAGCTTCATATGATCACAGGCCATTTCTGTGCTCTCTTTTGTGAACTGCCTGTTTATTCTTTTGTCCATTTGTCCATGTTTTCTTTTTTACTGATGTGAAGGAACTCTTTAGATTTTTGCGACACTAATCCTTTGTTAGTATGCTTCTTCATTTCATTTACAATCAGCACCTGTCACAGGGCATGGCACATAGTTGGCACAGAGAATCTAGTAGTGAACATTGAGACAAAAGTCATGAAGAGTCGACAAACGTGTTCAGGTTAATATCAGTGTGCGTTCGCGTTTGGAAAGGAACAAGAGAAACGCCTGTTTAAAAATAATTAAATAATTACGAGGGAAAGAGATCGTCCAACATACCCTGGCAAGCAGTCCCCACAGACGGCATCGCTGGTGACAGAACAGTTTGCCTTCTGGAAGCGGTTCACCACCGCGCAGTCCAGGCACGGCTTGCATTTCTGAAAGCCCCAGTCCTCCTTGAACCTGTGCGGCCTGCACGTCACACACTGGGCATCCTCCCCGTAGCCAAAGCCACATTCCTGCGGGGATTAACAGGCAATAGAAAGCCATTCAGACATTGCGAGCATGAAAAAGGGAAGGCGGCTAGAACAAAGCGAAGAGCTGGTTTCATAGTGACCCGGTGCTGGCCTTCCTAGAAACCAAGGCAGCTCTTTCAGCAAGGTCAAACGTGTCTCCCACTGCTAATAATCTCTCTTACCACGGTAAGTATACTTAGTCATCCACTTTATTCAAGAAGCCACCATCATTTGAATAATAAAGGTTCTCCAGGACCCCCACGGCTGCATTACTGCCAGCTTATGGCGGAATTATGGCACTGTCTTCTTTTCTAATAAAGCCAGTCATGTGAATGCTCAGAAACGAACATCAGGAAAACAGTCAGACACTTACTCACTTATCAAGGCAGAAAATAAGTACTTTGATATCAATGGTGAGATTTTAGAAAATGAGGATAACTACATAAGAAATTTCATAAGCTTCCAAGCCTAGAAATCTACCCAGTAGAGAGCACCTTGAAATGTTTAGCTGTTTATTATTGTCTGATAGTAGGAAGATTCTTACATAGTTCTTAAAAGAACACTAAATTCTTGTTTGGATAAAACTGTGTGGTACCACAGGTTTCAAGCTTCTCAAGATTTGGACAGCAGAACACAGTACTGTTTTCCAAGGATGGGAGAAACAGATGGCTCTTTGACCCACAGATGATCATTTCCACAAGTTCAAGCACTAAGTAAATCACAGCATACACAAAAATGTAATCATAATGCAACCATAAGAACGATGTAGCTATGTGTTCATGATAGTTTAAAAATTTCACAATACAGAATTGGAAGTATGATCCCATTTCTTACAAAAATAATAATAATAATAAAATAAATAATAATAAAAAATAATAAAATAAATAATAATAATTATTATAAAAAAATAAGTACTAACATTTATTGGGTGTTTAAAGTTACGCAGGAACTTTAAACACATTAGCTCATTAATTCATACTCCTTCCCAGTGAGGGAAGCACTATCATCATTCCCATTTCATGGATGGGAATACAGAGCTTCCCAGAAGGTATGTACCCTAACCAAAGTGACACAGCTGATGTTAGAACCAGGATTTGAACCTCCACAGTTTAATTTCAGAGTCAGACTTCAGACCACCACACTATAGGGACTTTCAGGTAGTCTATCTGACATATACAGAGGGAGATGCCTGAAAGATGACACATCAAATGTTAACACTGGTTATCTGTACTTCATGATGGCTTCCGTAGACCACTGGTCATGAAGACAGAAAAAAAAAAGCAGCCAGCAGCTTAAGAGCTGCAAGCAGAGCATCTATGCGGGGAGAGAGCAGCCCACAGACGCGGCGAGAGGCGGCAGAGGGAGGAAGGGCTCTGGGAACCTCTTAGAGCCCCAGTTTCCTCATCTGTAAACCACAGTGGCCAGAAGGCAAATCCCAGTGGGTTCAAAATTTCCATTTTTCTATAAAATTTATATATTTTAACTTCTTCATCCATATTTATATACAAAGTCAACTAAGCAGTACTTACTGGCCAAAAATTAAATCAAAACTGACACAAAGGATAGTGTTGGGCGTACTCAAAAAGGGTATCAGTAATAACACTTCAATCTAGAAGTTTTACTAATGAACTCATTCACATTTTGGAAGAGCAATAGCTTCCTTCCTCTTTCCAGCTACCCTGCCCGTCTTTCAAAGGCATATCTTGAACAAACACAACAAAGAGTAGGGGAGGAAGGTCAACAACCTTCTTAATCCTGCGTGCTCCAGCCAGTGTTCTAAACCAAAGGCACAGATAGGACAAGGGGAAAAAAACATTTTAAGAACTCATTCACAAATTAGAATTTCTTTAAAATTGTTAACAGGGATTATCTTCTGGGGAAGGAGTAGTGGAATTATGAGATGTTTTCAAGTTTTATAATTCTGTAATAATTTGATTTTCTTGCAAAAAGCATCTATTACTCTGGTAATCAGGAAAACAGTAAGGATAGATATTCAAAAGAATTTCTCGGGACATGTACTAGGTCTTTGTGAGGAGGTCACTGCTATTTTTTTTGCTACTTTGTACATGGGTGATGTGATTCTGCGCTGGGACAGAGGTGTGTTTTTGCTGAGTCCTTCTGTTGCTGAGACAGCCGCATGCATCCAAAGGCTTTCTTTAAGCACAGAAGGGAGCCTCCCACTGTCTCCCAGGATCAAAGCGTGGTGCATTGACATTCGGGGGGCGGGGACCTCGTTGTTCACTGCCTCAGCACCTCCACATCAAAGGTTCATGCAAGAGCAATGCTTCAAAACCACACTGTGATCCAGGCAGCCTGGACTGGAAGATTCTCATATACAAGTTAACACATAACAAGGAAGGAGAGGGAAAAGGAAAAGAGTAGAAGGGATAACAAAGGGGAAGAGAAAGGAGAGAGAGAAAGGTACACTAACCAGGAGGAAACATCTGAAATTTTGCTGATTTTCAAGCCAGGTTGATAGAAGGGCAAAAGTGTGTATTTTCCTACATTGGATCCAAAGACATGTGAGTTTGAACGCCAACTCTGCCACTTGTCAGCTAAATTATTTTGGGAACTCTCTGATCCTCAGTCTCTTCATCTGTGAGATGGGGATAATAACACCTGCCCTACACGGCTGTTTTGAAGAAGAAACAGGAAAACACATAAAGCCTCTAAACTAAAAATCAAGCAGAGGCGGCGTCTGTCAAAAAAACGACACCTATGGCTATTATTATTTTGGATTCTTTATAAACCAACTTTTCTGATTCAAGTATAATAAAGCCTCCTTGATGAACAAGGGGCTATTCAGTCCCAATTGTTTCGAGGCTACTTGAAATATCACTTTCCATCTAAATACTTTTATGGAATAAAAATCTTTCTAAAATGAATTGCAATTAGCTGCCTTTTAAAACAGGTACATAAAACATAATTTAACCTTGCCTGGTTGAATCAGCTCCTTCATGGGGCTGTAACACGAAAACCAAGGGAGCCCATGTCCACGCAGGCCGTGTGGCTGTCTTAACGCCCCTGCCAGGCAGTCAACCACCATTCCTTGCTCCTGTAGAGCCTCACTGTCTCCAACAACTCACCTTCTCTCTCCACTCCTGGGAAACTAGATAAATGCTCCAACTAGAAGTGAAGGTGAAACATAAATAGACGTTTTGTCGGCCTCATCCCGTTTGAAAAAGAACATATACTTTGGCCTCAGGGAGATCTTTGTGCTTATTGTTTGATTCCTGACTGTTCTAGAGTTTATATTGCACAGAACGACCCTTTCGACCACTGTGTTTTTGCCATGTATCATTCTGTGTCACTTACATGTCATCATATTTTGTAGAATGAGGATTTCACACACAAAATGTTTTTTTGATCCATTCTACACCGGACCAAATCATGTATACAAAGAAGAGAAAGATGGGCTCCAAATGCATCATATTTTGCCTTCATTACCTGGATATCAACTTACCATTTCTGCTTAAAGTTTATATGTTTTGGTGGCAGCAACAGTTATTTTCTTCGGGGTGGATTTAGGTGGAGGTTGAGATAAAGATTCGTATCCATCACTATCACAAAATAACACCGAAATTTATGGAGCATGTACTAGGAATCATACAGTCTTCTCCCAGCAACTTCTACAGAGATTATTTGGGGGAATTTTATTTAAAATGATATTAATTATAAAATTACATTTAAAATATATTTTCCCTAAAATATTTGCCTTTTTAAAAAAGATATTAGAAAACCAGCCTAATATTATATTTTTAAACTTAAAAAAAATAGCTTGCATTTCATGATAGTCTAAGAAATTTATGAAGTGATCATTGTACATATTAAATAAACCAGAAACCTTGAATTAACTAGAAATTCAGAGAAGCTATTTCCAAGGAATTACAGTATAGTGTCCACGGCAACAACCACTTTTAGAGCTAACTGTCATATTTCTAAAGCACCATCAACATAGAGATGCTGCAATTACTTGAAATCCAGGCTACAGAGTAAACAGCACATAAATATTAAATTACTCCCAATATAAATGTCTACTTTGATGTTTTTATTTCATTCAGTAAAACTAGGTGGTTAAAATGCCTTGAAATCCTCCCCGTGAAGTTCAATAAAGAACCACCAAGAGAAAAGGAGGCGCCAGCCCCTCCGAGGGCGAGCCCCCAGCCTCCCGCCCACAGTCGCATTGCGGCCCTTCACAAACCCGTGCCACGGCCCGGCGAGAGACCATTTCTCTTCTCTTTTCTTTTTATCATTTCTCATATTGAAAAACAACTGCCACACACAAGGTTTTTAAAAATTAAACAGTACACCTTCCTTCCCATCCCTGGTCTCTAACTTCCTACTCCCTCCACTACCAGGTTTTGGGGTAACCTGCCAGAAATATCCTCCGCGTGTGTGTGTGTTTAACACACTGTTCTGCAGCTAGCTTTTCCGTCGTCCCTACTCGACACCTCTCCCCGCGGGTGCACAGCAGCACGTGGAGAGGGGCCGCCTCGCTCCAGAGCTCTGCCTCCTCGCCCTCGGGCCCCAGCGCCGGGCCGGAGCCGCGACCGTGCGCGTCTGCTGACCCGCACCGGCACCGACCACGTGGCCCACGGCGCAGCTACCGAAAATGGTATCAAACCGTTTGGTGTTTTCTCCCATTACTTTTGGGGAGAACTTCCCTAGGTATATCATTCTCTGCGGCAGGTTAGTATGCTACACTTGGGAATAGAAGCAATTGTATGCATGGGTTCTGGTGAGACAGACCACGGAGCACTGAGAGGAGAGAGCGAGCGAGCCATGCTGACTGGTCATGAGTAGCCTTCTGACAGACTCTCTCCTTGACCAGACTCTACAGGCTCCTCTGAGCCACTTTTTCCATCAGGCCCCGTCCTTGGGCCTTGTCCTCAAGAGCCCGTCTGTCCAAGAACCCTGTCAGGTCGGTGTAGCCAGAATCGCTCGCCCTCAGTATCGGCTTACCTTCGATGTCTAATCAAATCTCCTCATCCTCCACCGCGCCCCCCGAGGTATCTGATCCCCCCGGCCTGCCTTCAGCAAGAATCCTGTCCGTCGGCTTTGCCAGAGTTCCCTTTGCCCCGATATTTGCTCCTAGTAATTTTCCATCCACTGACCCCTACCCTGCTCTCTGGCTATAAATCCCACTTGCCCGTGTTGTATTTGGAATTGAGCCCAGTTCTATACTGAGGTCTCTTTGCCCGTATTGCAATAGTTCCTGAATAAAATCTGTTTTTATTGCTTTACTCTGTCCTGCTCCAGTTTTCTATGTCACTTTCCAGGTTGCACTAAAGTTCTGCCTCTCATCACTTCATTGGAAGGACTGTGTGTGTGTGTGTGTGTGTGTGTGTGTGTGTGTGTGTGTGTGTGTGGTGAGGGAGGCTAAGTGGGAGGGGAAAGAAGGGTGGGAAGGGTCAGTCAGTCATTGGCCTGGGCTTCAGAATTAGATATATGTTTTATTTTTATGGAGCATGGTCTGCCATTAATATCAATGGTAGAAATGCATTTAGGATTTGAAATAATCCTATAGTCTTTATTTTTGAAATTATGACCTGGTACCTTAAAAGCTTGTAGGAAATACCTAGGACTTCCCTGAATCTCTCATAAGATCTTTTTATTAATAAACTTTGGGGTGGGAGAATATATACCTGGATTAAAAAAATGCATTTTTTTAAAAGCATTGCAGAAATCACACAAGAAGTGAACAATCCTTGGCATCTGCCATCTTCCTCCACCACTCTTCCCTGCAGCCTAGCACAGTGCCTGCGACTGATTCTTTGCTTGACCAAACTCTGCCAGGCTCCTGAACCTTCTACTAGGTCCATCTGTGCACATCCTTGTAAAATCCAGTTTTAGTAAGAACTCTGCCAAATCAGTTTAACCAGAACCCCCACCCTCAACATCCGCCTGGGTTCTTCATCCTACACCATCCCCCAGTGATGTCAGATCGTCAGGCCTGTCTTCAGAAAAGAGTCCTTCTGGGTCAGTCTAGCCAGAATACCCTCACCCTTGATCTTGCCCTCTTAGTAATTTTCCATCCACTGACCCTGGCCCTGCTCCCTGGCTATAAATTCTCACCTGCCCAGGTTGCATTCAGAGTCAAGCCCAATCTCTCTCCCCCACTGTAAAATCCCATGGCAGTGGTCCCTATACCTGCCACAAAGGTTCTGAATAAAGCCTGCCTTGCCATCTTTAACAGGTGTCATTGAATTTTTTTTTTTAACAGCACCTAACAGGCCAGTGAGTAAAAAATAAATGCTTGCTGAGTAAACAAATAGATGAACAAATATTGTTTAAGGCAGTATTTCCTAAAGTTTATTATTATTATTATTACTGTGACTATTTTCTTCCAGGGAGCAAAAGCCTGTAAAGGCCACAGCAGCCTCCCACTTGGTGAGGGCAAATAACTCTCCTGGGCTGGTGGAGGTGGGCTGGGGGGTGGGGGGACGAGGCTGGGGGGTGGGGTGGGGTGGGGATGGAGGTGTGAGCAGGCTTCCTTCTCTTGGTTCCAAGGCAGGAGAGGGCTGGATCCAGCTGGGCTGCTTCCATCCAAGCTGGCGCAGCAGTGGCTCTGTCACTGGGCCCAATATTTTTAAGCCACATTTGGTGGCTTTCCAGTAGCAAAATGACTCAAAGTAAACAGTCCTCAAATCCCCTTCTCTCTTTTCTCCCTCTGCAAATCCAGCACCTAAAAACACAGGCGGGTGCCACCTGCGTGTTGGAGGAGCAGCTCCCCAGACCCCAGGGGAGATCCTCACAGACCATCAACCGTCCAGGCTCCAGACCCCAGGGGAGATCCTCACAGACCATCAACCGTCCAGGCTCCAGACCCCAGGGGAGATCCTCACAGACCATCAACCGACCAGGCTCCAGACCCCAGGGGAGATCCTCACAGACCATCAACCGACCAGGCTCCAGACCCCAGGGGAGATCCTCACAGACCATCAACCGTCCAGGCTCCAGACCCCAGGGGAGATCCTCACAGACCATCAACCGTCCAGGCTCCAGACCCCAGGGGAGATCCTCATAGACCATCAACCGTCCAGGCTCCAGACCCCAGGGGAGATCCTCACAGACCATCAACCGACCAGGCTCCAGACCCCAGGGGAGATCCTCACAGACCATCAACTGTCCAGGAAACAAATTCATGAGCCTCAGGTCTAAAGCACTATTTATTTGTACAGCCAATAAGTTATTAACTTTGGTTCTTTGAACTTTAAAAGTTCAAATTTGGACAGAGAAGAAGTTATTTGCGGAGAAAATCTAGGGCACACAAATGGAAATGACAAATTAGATTTATGTGGCTGGTGTTTAGAAATCAGCTTTTTACTTTCCTTTAATAAAACATCACCAAAGACATATGCCCCACCCCCCCAACTTTCAGTTTGTGAAAATCTGTAGTTGAGTTTTTAAAAGAAAAATTACAAGTTAGAGCTTATTAATATCTTCTAAACACCACTGGGCTCGATTAGGTATAATTAAACATAAATAAAGTGAGCAACTGTAATCAAATGGCAGAAATGAATCTCTTTATGCTTGCAAATTACATTAATTTTTTCTTATTTGACTTTCTCCATAGGGAATGAAAACAGTTTTAAAAAAAGTAGATGTCTTTAAAAATATAAAGCCGACATGCACCCATGTGGAGGGAAGTATGCTGTTGTTTACAAGAATTAATTTTTTCACATTAACTAAAGTCATCCCAATAATTGGTTAGAAAAGCTTACTTTGAAAACTGTGCCAGAGACTTGAAGTCTGTTTCAAGTGGTTCATGCAAAAACTAGTTTCCTGATTTACTGCTGGGAGGCGATCATGTTAAAAGCACATTGTTGGCATTAAAACTCGGTGAGGAGGAGGACCGTGGCTGGGCAAATTCTAGACAGTAAGAATTAAAAGTCTAATGCGGTCACTTTAGGAAAACAACAATCATCTTCTCCCACATATTGCAACGCTGTTTGTTTCCATGAGCCGAAAGGATGGCCCTGTAACACTGCTACGCACATGCATGGCTCAAAATGCCCAGTATGTACTACTCGTGGAGTAATGTAAACAATAGTTTGTATTTTTGCCTCAGAAATAGGAAAAAGACAATATCAATTATCTTTCTCATAAACTTGCAAAAAGCTAAACCCTGCAGTGGCAGAGAGAGAGTAAATAGGGCTCAATAGGATAAAATTCTCAAAACAGATTCCAAATGGCTCAGTGACCTGTCATACATTTTGCTGAAGATGGAGGAAAACTACTAATTAAGCTGAATTACTGAAAAGAACCTAAATGAGAGGAGATGATGTTTGGGGCTTTCAGGGAGGGAACTGGAAACGTGAAGAGCTGATGAGATGAGACTGCTCAGGATGGCACGAGAGGCGACACAGAGGGTGACACAACGATGGCTCCACTTGGCAAGGCCAAACAGGGCCGTGGAGGAACAGAAACAGGTGGCTGTGTGGAAGCCAGCGGCCAGGCGGAGGGCGGCTCAGAGAAGGGAGAGGGAGAAGGCTGGCCGGGAGGCAGCTCTGCCCTACACAGGCATTAGATCCACACGATTTGGACACCTCTTCTTTCAGAAGCTGGTCCTAAGCCACAATTTCTGGAGGAAAGTTCATCATTCTAGAGCTGCACTGTCCAATACAATAGCCATCACCTCATATGGTGAAATTTAATTAATTAAAATGAAATAAAATTAAAAATCCAATTCCTTGGTGACACTAGCCACATTTCAAGTGCTTGATAACTACAGAGGCTAGTAGTTCCCATACTGGATGGCACAGATACGGACCATTTCCACCATCACAGCAAGTCCTACTGGACAGTGCTGCACCAGAGCATTCTCACAATGAGAAACAGATCATGACCCCCAAGTGGCTCCACCACCTTCCCCCAGCACTCACTGGCAGCCATTTACTCAGGGTGACACTGGACAGATCAACTAATCTGTCCCTCAGTCTTCCCATCTATGAAACAAGGTAGTTTTACTCCCTATTTAAGACACAAGTTGTAAGGATTCCATTATTTAACATATAAGGATCACATGGAACCTGGCTCACTATAATAAACATCAGCTAATTTGTTTAGCTATTTTGGTTGCGTGATATGTATTACAGAATAATAATTAAAGACATATTTGAGAGCTAATACATATTTGTTATGTTACGGGACATCCTTTAGACAAATATAACCCAAAGTATGCAGAGTGAAAGGTTAAAATAAGTAATCATTTAAAAAGTGGCAAAAGAATGAAGGGGTATCAATTTAAATAAGCAACAATGCTATTACTGAACTTGGAGCTTCTGTGCGGACTTCTTACAATCTAATAATTGAAAGAAAATGAAAAGAGGTTGGGGGAACCACTGACCACATACCACAGGTCTGCCAAAGGGCACACCACCTCCAGGAAGGCTGTTCCAGCAGCTCCCACCAGCCCCAACTACATGTTTTATATGGTAGAGCCCTAACAATGGGAAAGCAAGCACACACACCTTGAGAAAAAATAGAACTGAATGTCTTCCCCCCAAAATAATAATTAGGAGTAATAAAACCACAGATGGAAATTTTAACTGTCTCTGCTTACCCGAAGTTATTTCCAAGCTTCAGTTTTAAGACGCAGGCACATGTAATTCAAAGACTCTCATGACCCAGCGTTTGTTATTTTAGATAGAGGGACACGATATTAGAAAATGGACAGAGGTTTTCAGCTACGTTTAGTACAGTAAGACAAGTAAAATAATAATGTTAGAATAAAGGTGATTTGAAAGCTTTTACATCTGGTGAAAATACACTTTTTTAAAAAGTTTTAAAGAAAACTTTAGTTGTGGATATCAATAATTTGATCCAGCTTTCTACTTGTTGATAACTAACCTTAAAATATTTACTTTTGGTGGCACAAGCAGTTAAGTGTGCACGCTCCGCTTCAGTGGCCGGGGGTTCACAGGTATCCCAGGTGCGCACCAACGCACCACTTGTCAAGCCATGCTGTGGCGGCATCCCGTATAAAGTGGAGGAAGATGGGCATGGATGTTAGCTCAGGGCCAACCTTCCTCAGCAAAAAAAGAGGAGGATGGGCATGGATGTTAGCTCAGGGCTGATCTTCCTCACACACACACAAAAAATTTACTATTTATTATGCTTTCAAAATTTCAAACGCCACAGGTAACAAAAACAGTCAGCCTCAGTTAAAAAGGTGAGTGCTCTCAGACTGATTCGTTTCATTACAAATTAACAGGTACCCCCTCTGACTACATATTTAGTATTTCAAGTAAAAAGCAACTAGATTATTTATAAATGGAGTTGTCTGAAAATTTTAAAAAAAGCTTAGTCTTAGTCAAAAGAATAAATTTCCCCTGGATTTGTAAAGCCTGGAAGTCATAATTAACCAGTTGAATATCCTTGTTCAGTGATTTATCTGATTTTAATACACTCAGAACTTACTTTCCTTTCCTCGGAAAGGTATGCTATCGCTATAGACTTAATAAAGGCAGCCTGGAAAAAAAAAACTGCAAATTCATGAATGGACAGTATAGAAATCTCTAGCCCCAAAGTAATTGCTTATAAAAACCTCAAGCTCTTTGCCTTGATTAGCTAACTGGGAAATAAAAATAATATTTATATTTCCATTGGTGTGTTTGAATCCTTTGCCTCTCTCTCTTTTTTTAAATTTAAATATAATTTATATATCACATATTACTTTCAGATTTACAACATAATGACTTGACATACTTATATATTGCAAAATGATCACCACAATAAGTCTAGTTCACATCCATCACTACACATAGTTACAATTTTTTTTCCTTGTGATGAAATTTTAAGATTTACTTCTTTAGCAGCTTTCAAATACACAATATGGTATTATTAACTATAGTCACCATGCTGTACATTCATTTCATGACTTATTCATTTTATAGCTGGAAGTTTGTACTTTTTAACCCCCCGTAAGCCATTTTGCACCCTGCCCCCAACCTCTGGCAACCACCAATCTGTTCTCTGTATCTATGAGCTTGGTTTTTTTGTTTATTTTAGATTCCACATGTACGTGAGATCTTACTGCATTTGTCTTTCTCTGACTATTTCACCTAGCATAATGCCCTCAAGGTCCATCCATGTTGTCGCAAATGGCAAGATTTCATTCTTTTTATTGCTGAATAATATTCCACTATACACACACACACACACACACACACACACACACCACATTTCTTTGATCCATTCATCCATCGATGAACACTTAGGCTGTTTCCATATCTTGGCTATTGTAAATAATGCTGCAATGAACAATGGGGTGCAGATATCTTTTCCAGTTAGTGTTTTCATTTTCTTTCACTAAATAGCCAGCAGTGGAATAGCTGGATCATATGGTAGTTCTATTTTAAATTTTTTGAGGAACCTCCATACTGTTTTCCATAGCGGCTGTACCAATTTACATTCCCACCAAAGTGCACAAGGGTTCCCTTTTCTCCACATCCTCGCCAACACTTGTTATTTTCCACCCTTTTGACGATGGCCATTCTAACAGCTGTAAGGTGACATCTCATTGTGGCTTGGATTTCCACCTTTGCCTCTCTTCTGTTTTGCATCTTAGAGCATAAGCAAGGCTCAGTTGCTAATTTTAGTTACTATGAGCTAAAACCAAGATAAAAGAGTTAGGAAAAATATTATTTATAATACACACACACAAATTCATTACTAGATTTAAGGGTCACTTTTTTTTCCAAAAACTATCTGAGGTGGACTGATTTGTTTACTCCTTCGGCACAGACAGACTATGTGTCTGTCGGGAGCCAGGCACGCTGTTTGGGTACTAAGGATGAAAAGCTGAAGGAGCTGACCGTCTGTCCTCCAGGTGGACACCTCAAGCCACCCAGGAACACGGTACGCACTCGTAACATCTGTGCATCTCAGTGGGTCTTATGAATCTAACTTTTCAGTGACATCATTACCTTTACTTTTATTCTTTCTCACTTGATTTGTCCCGGCCTTTTTTTTTAATGAAGAAAATGATAGTAAATATTGAAATGGAAATATTAATAAATAAAATAAGTATACAAAGGCAGAATTATTCAGATTGTTTCCCTTTGATTGCTTTCAATGTAACAGGGTTGGACGGTTGTTTCAATATTTGGGGAAAACTGCTACCTAAGAGAAAAAATATCTCTTCTGGATATCCATGGGAAGTTATGAAATACAGAAATTGTTATTAGAGATAATCTCAGAAGATTTTTTACATAAAAAAATATTAGAGCAGATAGGACTTTCATCTCCTTGTCTGATTCTCCAGAAAATATTTTGAGGTTACATTTCCTAGAGTCAAAGGATGAAAATTTGGGAGCCATTTCTCAGAAATAATTTACTCATCCCTTAGATTCTGTGAAGTTTCATTCAGATTTCCATAGAGATTTGGGAAAAGAAGGACTTTTCTTCTTCTTTGAGGGGTAGAAACATCATCATCTATTTTCCTCTTGGGCACTATTGCATTTTTAACTGCTTTGTTCACTGATCCGAGGTATGCAGAGCAGCTATAAAGGATCTTTTTACACCTAACATAGGAGAACTTATGTCTGAAAATGCACATTACTTTACAATCGACAGGGACTGAAAAATATCAGCTGAGATGCTACAGTCAACCAAGATCCTGAAAGCCACTACTTATTTAACACAACAAGCAGAGAGAGGCCATTCTCCAGGAATTACTCCTGGAATGCATAATTCTTTGTTTCCTGCTGTTTGCAGATCATTGATCAAAATCTATGAATGACAAGACTCAACTTTAAATAATGGCAGTCTGTAGGGAAAAAGGACTTCTCATTTAAAAGTCACTTTAAATAAAAAGAAAAATCTTTTGTTCCTTTTCTAACAGGAAGACTTTGATGCTTTATTTAGAACAAAAGGATACATCAATTCTCCCCATCTAGTAACATCTTCAAAAGGTCAGAAAACAAAGCAAATGGATGTATAGCTCTGAACACGCTCACAAGAAAGAAAGGCCTCAAGAACATCCAAGACTCTGAAATGGGCCCTAGAACACACTGCTTCTCAACAAATACTGGTTAAAATGAATATACTTCAAATGCTTCTGAGAGTAATATACACTCAACATGGGGAGATTAATAATAATTGCATCGTCAAAGGAATGTTCAAAACCCTGGTTTGGAAAAGAACTGCTTCCTTGGAGGATGGTTACTTAAGACATCGCTGGGCTCTACTTCCTGACAATGGTCACATTCATTTTAAGAAAAAGAAGGCCCAGTAAACGGTAGTATTACCATTTTCTGTTATCAATGCTTTGTTTTTAAATCCTTAGTAGAATATTGATTCTTTTAATTAATGCAAATAAACCTTAAAAGTTATATTCCTTCAGTGAAATATGATAAACACTAAATTATATAAAACAGTGACATCTATTGAATTCTGGTTATTAGAATCTATTCTTTTATCTCAGTAAGATACATGAATCAAAAGTATTGAAAAGGGGGGGCCGGCCCGGAGGTGCACTGGTTAAGTGCGCGCATTCCACTTCAGTGGCCCTCGGTTTGCAAGTTCGGATCCCAGGTGCACACAGACGCACCGCTTGTCAAGCCATGCTGTGGCAGCGTCCCATATGAAAAAAAAAAAAAAGTAGAGGAAGATGGGCACGGATGTTGGCCCAGGGCCAATCTTCCTCAGCAAAAAGAGGAGGATTGGCATCAGATGTTAGCTCAGGGCTGATCTTCCTCACCAAAAAAAAGAAGAAAAAAAAAAGTATTGCAAAGGGAATTGTGTAATATTTGGCTAACGTGACATAATGAACCAAGATTTCTGTCATGGTGTCCATATCTTCACTAGTAATTATCTAAGAGAACTTAGCTAAAAAAGAAGGCATTTTAAAAACACAGACCAACAACTTTACCATGCATCCAATATCTACCTTAGACAACTCCATGCCTGGCCCACACTGCTTGCAGAGCATGCAATTTCCAGACCGATCCCTGAATTCCTGTTGTCTACAGTCTCCTGTTTCACAAATCACTTCACATGCCTGAAAAAAATGTTTCACAAAACATTATTGTAAAGTAAGTTAATTAAATTTTTTGCAAGAAAGGAACAATATCATCAGTATTATTCACACAATCACTGAATGTAAACATTAATTCACAGTGAGCCCAACTGAATTTTCACTTTAGGAAGAAAAAACGCTTTCTGAATAAGTCAGTGGAACAAACAGATCAATAAGCCTGATTCTTCTCTGTGGCCCCTGAATGAGGTCTCCCTTTTTCTTGGGATTAATCACCATCTTCCTCTGGTACTCTTCTGAGTATCCAAAGTAAGACATGACTTAGAGCTGCTCTCTGTTCTAGCAGAGGACGTGTAAAAGAACAGTCATGCAAGACCCTTTTGCAACCTACAAAATTCTGGATTTAAAACAATGTTTTTTGATCTTCAAGAAATATAAACATACTTCAGGGTAATGAATTAGATAAATAAATAAATGGAATCAATTAGGATAGCTACAAGAACTTTGCTATTATCCTTTAGACATATCGGCCACATAGTTTTGATGTAGAAGTTTCGATCTTTTTCAGTTGAAGTGCATTTACTTAGAGTTCGTCTTTCAAAAAATATTATCTGAACATCATGAGATCAATAAAATTCTTGACGATAATGAAGATGACAATAGCGGCCATATTCTCTGAACTCTTCAAAGGAAAAGCGCCACATAAATATGAACTTACATTCTTACTGATGACCATTTAAATGGGACCTAACTATACACTTTGGTTCACAGCATAGGACTTAAATGGAAAGATTATCTACTTTGGCAAAAACAGAGGCTGTAAATTATTTTCCAAAATAATGGCCTTTTTATCTTATTTTATCTGAAAACAGTAACTTCACTTATACATTATCATCCTACAAAAGTGTGTTTATCTGCTTCTTAACAGATAGTATTTCATAAAAAATGTTGGTATTAATAGAATCTCCGATTGGTGACGACATTCAGTTCCACCTGTTATGGTAAGCAGGCGTGCCCTCAGCAACACTCCTGACTAATGAAAGCTGAAAACCTGAGGAAGCATTGCGGGTAAAGAGACTGTTGCTATGTATAATGTCTATCACACAAAGGCACACAAAAATTGTTTTTTTTTTTTTTTGTGAGGAAGATCAGCCCTGAGCTAACATCCATGCCAAGTCTCCTCCTTTTTTGCTGAGGAAGACCAGCCCTGAGCTAACATCTATTGCCAATCCTCCTCCTTTTTTTCCCTTTTTTCTCCCCAAAGCCCCAGTAGATAGTTGTATGTTGTAGTTGCACATCCTTCTAGTTGCTGTACGTGGGATGCCACCTCAGCATGGCCGGAGAAGCGGTGCGTCAGTGCGCGCCCGGGATCCGAACCTGGGCCGCCAGTAGCAGAGTGCACGCACTTAACCGCTAAGCCACGGGGCCAGCCCCCCACAAAAATTGTTTTTGATGGTTATAATAATGAGCAATTATTTAGCACAAACTACCTCCGCCTTTAAGCAGGAGTATTTGTAATGATGTCTGCCAGTCTCCTTAAATAAAACCAAAGCCTTGACCTCTACAGCAGGCAGGAGGGAGAGTTCAAGGCAGGATTTAGGATTAGAACGTGATTTGGGGCTAAAGGTCTTATAATCTCCTCCCACCTCTCTTAACCCCCCTTGACTAGCAATCTGAGAGGAGCCTGATTTTATTTAAGAGAGGCAGGAGACTCCCTTCTACGGCAGAGAGACTGTAATCGCTTTGAGAAAGAAATTCCACAACCTCCCTCCTAGACCATTTATTCCAATGTTTAACAATCTTAACTGAGAGAAAGGAAGCTTTCCTTATATCTACCTGAATCTCAGATTCCAATTTGACCCCATTTCCTCTTACTTTGTCTTCCAAAAAGACTTTATGGACTGCCTTCAGTGTAAATAATTCTTTTGATATTTGTAAATCATGATTATATCTCCAGATTAAATAAGTTTCAATTCTTCTGAACACCTTCATAGATCCTTTGTCTCAAGCTTTCAAACATTAAAATTCTCCACCCGTCTGTAATGAATGCTTTTTGGAAGCAAGAAGGATATAAATAACTATATAAAAATAACAGCTCTTGGGGCCGTCCCTGTGGCTTAGCGGTTAAGTGCACGTGCTCCGCTACTGGCAGCCCGGATTCGGATCCTGGGCGCGCACCGACCTCACCGTTTCTCCGGCCATGCTGAGGCCACATCCCACATACAGCAACTAGAGGGATGTGCAACTATGACATACAACTATCTACTGGGGCTTTGGGGGCGGGGGGGGTGGGAAGGAGGAGGAGTGGCAATAGATGTTAGCTCAGAGCCGGTCTTCCTCAGCAAGAAGAGGAGGATTAGCACGGATGTTAGCTCAGGGCTGATCTTCCTCACACACACACACACACACACACAAAATAATAATAATAATAGCTCTTTTAAAAATCTATTCTAGGGGGCCGGCCCAGTGATGTAGTGGTTAAGTGTGCATACTCCACTTCAGCAGCCCGGGGGGCTCGCAGGTTTGGATCCTGGGCACAGACTGACGCATCGCTTGTCAAGCCGTGCTGTGGCAGTGTCCCACATAAAGTAGAGGAAGATGGGCACGGATGTTAGCCCAGGGCCACTCTTCCTCAGGAAAAAAGATGAGGACTGGCAACTGATGTTAGCTCAGGCTCAATCCTCCTCACAAAAAAGAGTTGATTCTAAATTCTTCACAAACTGTGTAAGTCATGGGCTCCGAATTAGAATTGATGGTCTTGTTAGGGTTTAGGAAGTGTTGCGAGAGACATATGCCTGTAAACCCAAGGTAGCATTGCCATGGGGCTACAAGGAACACTGCCATTTTATGACTTCATCTAAATTTAAATAAAATAATTTCAACAATTGTTACAAATGTCCAGACCCAGCAGCAATCTTTGACTTATTAATTAAATGTAACAATGATAACATGCAATTTGAAAAAGTTTTTAAATATGGGATTAGACATAGGAAATAGTTTTGGCACTACTTATATAAATTCTTTCACCACATTCTTATGAAAATAAAGAGTTGACTTACCAAACAGGCTAGTAAAACTACAATGGTGAAAAATGTTTTCTCTTGTTCTGGTAGCACTTTTAAAGCCATTGCTCTTATTAAATATATTTACTGTTGCAGAGTTCTATAAGATAAGAAGATACAGTTAACATTAATAACATTAGTGGTCTCTCTATTTACTCTGTTTACCATTTGCTAGATATTCTAGGTAATATCATTCTGTTTTAAAAGGAATCACCTTTAAAAAAGATACAATAGGGAAATAATATGTAATTCTTTAAAAATTTAGGTTATGAGAATTGAAGCTTTGTCTACTTACATACTACATGCAAAACTCCTACTGGCTCTGAATTCCCAGGCTATACATGCCTTTATTTTCTAGCCAGCTGTCTATAGTGTCCAATCTACTTCACCCAGTAGAGAATTACATTCGAACAGTGACTACACAAACCTTCCATTTATATGGGTTTAGTCTGTGCCAAGAGGATAACAATAGTGATAAAACAACCACACGTGCTGAGCACTAGGTGCCAGGTACTATTTTCAGCATGTTAACTGATTTAACCTCCACAACTACTTGAGAAAGTAGATACTATCGTTATCCCCATTTTGGAGATGGGAAAACTGAGGCTCAGAGAGGGCTGAGTCAGTTGCCCAAGGTCACATTGCTGGTAGGAGGCAGAGCTGGATGCAAACCCAAGTGGATTGGCCCCAGTGTCACATATACTCTGCAAAACCATCTGCTCTGTTGAATAAAAATGGTATGCCTGGATCTTGGGCCTTCAGCTCCAATAAAAAGCAGACATAGCTAACATTTGGCAATTTGTGAATTCTTCCCCAAACCAGCACAGTGCAATTATATTAGCAGAAAAATAAGCATTCATTTAAAAACATCTAAAAATCATTTACAAGTGATGAAACTGGAGGCACTAATCTGACATTTCAATAAAAGATAATCCAAGCCTCTTGATCTTCACCAGAAATGATCTAAAATGTAGACACAAATCTGGTTGTTTTTTTACAGATCCACACAATGTCAAGAGAAGAGATTTATTTAAAAAAAAAGAGAGAGAAGACTCATCCAGTGGCTCTATCTATCAGGCAAAGAAACAACGGTTCAATTTCCCCTTAAGAGTAGAATCTTCCAAAACTAACAGAGACCTAGAGTGGATAATCTGCCTATTTAGAAAGAAACCAGAGCAGAGAACCGGAACCGTGAGCCAAATAGCTCTAGAAAAACAATAACAATAACAGCAGAGGAAGTAGAGCTGGCAGGCTGCTCTCTCAACTGTGGGCCAGGCAGCCAACCAGGGTGCGCCTGAACACAGGCTGGAGCTGTACAGCCCGATGGTCATTTCAGCTGCCTGAGCAGGGCCAAGATTCAGAGCAATGAAAGACCATTTTTACATTGTTGAATGAAGGACCCATTTTGAATGAATTCAAACAACTCCTTCTGCTTTTCCAGCTTCTTGGTCATAGCTTTTTTTTCCCCTTGCATATGTCAAAATCATCCAGCAATTACCCAAGCACGCAGCTTGCTGATTGTGTAGACACAGGACTGGGGTCGGCAGAGAAAATCACATTCTGTGAAAGGTATGCTTCAGGTTATCTTTCTCAACATGGTCCTAAATTTTTAAAAATGTGCTAATTCTTAAAAGTAAAAAACATAAGGTCTATGTGGAATTAAACTAATATGGAAAAGAGGATATAAATACCAAAACATTTACACAAAATATGAGAAAAAAGACATTGATAAAGTCAGTCAGTGCGCACACTAATTGAGCAACAAGTTGGGACTGAATACTCTACTAGGATTCTGTACTAATTCCCGTGGAAGCGGACAAATCCTGCAGCATCTTCGTACACAGGCAGTCACTGACATGCACACCAAGTTCCAAGTCATGGCAATATGATGCTGACTTCGTAAGATACACCTATTTTATGTACAAAAATAAATATGCCAAAATATTACCAATCTTTATGTTCATACTGTGGCATTCTGGGTGAAATTTTTCCCCTTTTTCCTAAAAATTCTTTATAATGTAAATATTTCAGTAATGAAAAAAATTTACATATAATGTTCTTGGGGCAAAAAGGTTAAGTGATATGGTCCTTCTTTAAAAGCTTATAAATTAAAAGAGATGATGAGATAAAAACCACATAAACACTACCACAGAAAGGAGAAAATTAACTAAAGTACTATAATTTTTGCATCACAAAGAGATTTTTTTTTTAGATGATAGAGTAGAAAGACATTAATGGAACTATACCCTATTGCTGACTTGTATTATTCCCCCAACACACATGTTAAACTGACTAGCTTGAATGAGTTTGTCCCCGCAAATTATTTTCTAAACTCCTTAGCTTGGCACCTGTGCCCTTTATAGTCTCACCCGCTGGCCTGCCTGTCTCATCACCGGTCACTGCCCTCACTGCCCATCCAGCTCAGCCACACTCAGACACGCTCGTTTCCGCTGAACACTCGTGACCTTGCCCTCTTGCACAGACTGTAACGTTGGTCTGGAGAGCCTTTCTCCTACTGAATCCCTCCAAGAACCAGCTCAACTGTCACCCTGCTGAGAGGTGTCCACGACCAAGCACAGTGAAGACTTGCTCCCTATGGCCCTAAAGCCCTGTCTACATTCACGTGCAGTATTTATCATACTGCAGAGCAGTTATGCTTATCTGTATGCCATCTTTACTCACCGGACTGTACGCTCCATTAAAATGGGACCCCACCTTACTCCTCTTGCACTCCTGTGTCTAGCATGGTGCCTGGCACATAAAGCCACTCAGTGAACGTCCGCTGAATCAATTAAGTGAATGAAGAAGCTGAAAACAGTGAAGACGATATTGTGGAACACAAGTGAGGTTTGGCTGCACATAGACTTAATTCTTCTGTGGTGAATAGAATAAACACTCTATTTCAGACATACTCTATTTCAGACATACATATGTACAAACTATCTTAGTACACCTCCAAGGCATTAAGTGCATCAGACAAGACAGGATTAAATAATACAGTGATGTGTTTTTAAAAATCCCAATTCACTTTAAAAAAAGGAGGCAGTTCTCTGCAGAAGATTTCTTACATGGGGAGCTGGAGATCAAAATGTGCCACTAAAATATGTCACTTCTCTTTTCTGTGACTTCTCTTTTAGCTTGGCTTTTTATACCAAGAGACGGAGAAATAACTCAGACTGGGTAGATTGTCCTGACAGCAGTTGGGATGATCTAAAGTCAAGTTCGAATAGTTTTCTGCATGTAAATTCAATATGGGTAAAAAAAAAGCCTAGGTTTTATCGAGAACTGTCAGAGGAAAATGGCAGCCAGAACCCCTGGGTTTTCAGCTCCATTTCTTAGCAACGTCACTTTGAGACACACATCTGTAGAGACAAAAACAGAACCTATCTCACAGGGGTGTGGCGAGGATTAACTGAGATAATGCGCATAAAGTGCCTAGCCAGTGCCTGGAACAGAAGAAAAGCTTCATCAACGAGGGATGGTTGCTGATGTTGCTATTGTTGCTGTTGTTCTTGAGAACACCACTTATCAGCTGTGTGAACTTGGACAAGGTACTTAACCCGAGTCTCAGGCTCATCACCTCTAAATTGGGCATAGTGATGGTACCTGCCTGCTGAAATCGCTGTGAGGCGTAAGTGAGTTTAACAACTGTAAAGCACTCACAGGAAAGTTTACTGATATAAACTGTTTCTGGCCCACAATAAGTGCTATGTACGTGTCAGCAAGGATTGCTGTCACTGTTAACGATATTATCGAGGATCAAATGATCCAATGTATGTGACAGTCCTTGAAGACTACAGCCTATTAGACAAACATGAGACATTATTCAGATGGTCACAATCGAGTGGCAGGTCATGTTTTAGACCTTTAGACGCACAGGCCCGCAGAAAGCATTCAAAGACTAAGAATCAACCCAAAGTTTGAATGAAGCATTTATAACATCAAGCGCTGTGTTAAGGCTTTATGAGAAGTATAACTTTTTTCCTTACTACCACACTCTGAAGTAGATATTTATCCCCATACGATGGGAGAGAAAGCTGAGGGGCAAAGGAAACATGTACCAGAAAGGGTGGAAACCAAATCAAATTCATGCCTGGTGACTCCAAAACACGGGTCTCAGCCATTCTGCCAGGGTGACGTAGGGCTGTATCCTACCCCAGGGCAGCATCCAAGAGCCCTTCCATTTGGCAGAGAGGTCTACATCACCAAAACCAACACTATATAACAAAATGATACATCTAATGATTTATCCACTTATTCAACAAACTTTGATTAAACAGGTATAGGTACCTGAAGGAGGCAGTGCCAGGCTGGGGGAGGACACTACATGGGTGTATGTGGAGGGCCCCGTTCAGCAGGGAGGGTGGGATCTCCTAAATGTCTTTTATTACAGCCTGGCTAAGGGGTATTCAGAAATAAACAATTTAGCTGGTGGAACGTTATAATCGTGACCTTGAATTTCCCAGAATAAAATGAAATACTTTATGAAATGCTGTGGCATTCAAAAAAAAAGAGGAAAATTTAATGAAACAACAAGTGTTTAAGTAATACTATTTGAAACAAAAATAAGGCAATAACAAGGTATTTACTGAAAATGTTTTTAACTTCTGGACATTCAGAGTCTGGCCCAGATAGAAAAATGCTTTTATATATTCACTGTTCTATTTACTTGAGGATGACTTATCAAGCACAAAATAGACAAATTATTGAGATTATGTACGATGGGTCCACTAGGGTTTTCATAGCTTGTCAAAATATCCAGACTAGACAACGTCTACCAACAACATAGCATCCATTTTTACAAAACCTGCGCAGAGAAACTGGCCCCAGCTAAGCAATGAGGAGAAGACTAATAATGCCTGGTTTACTGTGTTTTAGGAGTAGGAACTTCTGCCTCACATCTGCTCTTCAACAATATCGAGCAGGGGGGAGTGTCAGGAGAACCAGGCAAGCACAACAGGAGAGACAGGAGCCTAAAGCGCAGAGCTGGCAAACATCGTTCAGCTGCGCAGAAAGCCGCTGCTTATCCAATTGAGCTGCTCAGCCTGCCCATCTGAATAAATGGTAACTAACAGGATGTGTCCTCTTGGCCAGCCTCTAAAGGGGATAAATCCAACAGTGCTGAAATGCATACCCTTTCCACTTCCTTGTCCACATCATGAAGCCCTGCGCTGGGATGTCAACAGGCAATGAAGTGGCAGTCGATAGGAGCCCCATTGGGGAGGAACAGCCCCAGGCTTCATCTCTTACTGGCTGGGCAGAACACTGGGTTCCAAACCACAGTGGGTGTTTCAACTCACAATTCCCTCAACTGCACCCCTCTTCTGCCTTGGGGCCTTCCTGTGTACTATGCCTTCATCTACCATGCCTGCCCCAATCTGTCCAAGTTCCTCTGGGGTCTCCCTAAGTCTAGCACGGCACCTCTCCTTCGTGCTTCCATAGCACCCTGGACTCCCCTCTATCTCATGGCATAATTATCTGGTTACTGTTCTTTGTAGCCATTGTGTTGCATCTTGCCTGCAGCATTATTTTCTTCATCACCACAGTACTTAATTTTTAAAATAAGTTTTTAAAATTAAAAACGAAGAATTTTCTTGAAAAATTAGAAAATCTGGCAACCATGAGTCCCACATCGAGGCAACATGAGCTCAGTTGAGCATCGCTTGTCTCTCATAGAAGAACATACACTTCCTAGTGCTCCAGTTGCCACCACTCCCTTTATTGTCACCTTTCTTCATTTTATCACCAATCAAGCCATTTGAGTTTACCACCAATTAGCGTTTGAGAACTTAATGACAAGAACTATGATTTCGATCTAGAACTGTAACTCACCCAAAACATGTGCTCAATACATACTGAATGAATGAAGAAATTCATTAACTAGGGATAACATTTTACTCAGGATTTTTGCAAGAGCTAAAACAACATATGTGAAAAATATGTACAATAATAACTTAAGATTGAAATAAAAGTTACTCTGTTAGAACACAGTTCAGGTCAGGACCCCATTCCTTGAATATAGCGCTATAACACTGACAGAGATCACTAAGGAGGAAGATCTTGTCTGCATCTTTCTTTTTAACAATTCAGTGACCTTTCTGAGAATGATCTTTATTTTTGATCTTGTAGATGACCAAAACGTATGAATCTTAGAATAATTCAAATAATCTGGATAATTTTTTTCAGAATAAATTATTTCATTTTCTTTACTTTTCCATCCCTTAAAAGCCATTTGATTTATTATCCAACATGCAGTGCATGCAGTAGGTAACAGTTTTTGTCTAGTAAAACTGTATTAACATTATGTAATGAAGCTACATTCAAGTCATACATTTTTCCAATATGCAAGAGGCTGAAATATTTTTTTAAAATCAACATTAAAGTAAACTGGCACGCTTTCAACTTATAAAATCAGCATGGAAGTAACACCAACGCTATACATACAGCCTTTTACATTTTATCGGTGGAACGTAATCATATATGGCTTAGAAATAATGTCAACTTCGTATGCTAAGAAAATAAAAAATTAATTAGAAATTTAGGGTACTGCTATTTTCAAACAGGACAATAACCCCTAGCCTCTAGCTATTCTGTATCATAGCCTTCAATTCCACTATATTCTGAAAATCATTCTTCCTACATTGTGGAGTTGGCAGCCCTTTGTGTAGCCTAAGAAGTTCACAAAGGTATGCTGTAATAAAAACATACATGTTGTTGTTGGCTGGGAAATGAGAATGATTTCCCTTTTTCAAATCATGAAATATTTTCAACTAAAAGCTCTACAAGCTTTAAAATGTTCTGTTGCCAAATACAATATCTTCAATTCCCCCAAAGTACAAAAACATTAGGGGCCACTCACTGTCAAGCTATAATCTTTTTTTTTTAACAGAACTTAACTTAGCATATGGTTTTTTGAGTCTAATTCTTTTTATTTCTCTGAGTTGTAGACCTATCATCTTTGCCTTAGGAAAATCACTGTCAGTGTTCTCAAAATGTTCAATCAACAAGCATATTGTAACCGAGGTACTTTTCCCCCAATTTATAAATGTTTCTCTATCCTAAAACACAAAAAGAGCAATTGCAACGTCAAGGACTAAAAAGATCTCAAAGATCCACACAGTCTATCTTAAGAGAACAGCGTATCACCATGTCTAAAACACAGCTGTTTACATTTGTTTTGTAGAAGTAAGTCTGGATAGATTCCAAAACCACTCTTTGTAACATTTGTAGTCTTCTTCTCCAGTGTAAGTAGCCTCCATCCTTTTAGAATTTCCTCATATTAGACCCATCTAAGCCGACGTAAGAGGGGCTAAATCACATTTAACCTTCAGATATACAAGTTCCTTTGTCTTATATAATTGCTGATGGGTGGTTATTCTCTTTTTAAAACCCAGGTTTTAAAACTTCAGTTTTAAAGGTACATATACTGTGATGTGTGGACTAGAAGATAACCCAATACTGTTTAAACAACTTACTTTTAAATGTAAACATTTTAGACAGATAAAATACGATGAATGAACTCCCTGCTCAACCAGTAAATCATGAAAAGAAATGTGTTCACACTGCTTTACTGTTCTTTTTCTTCAGCTAGAAGGTTACCTTAAAGAGGCTATGAACAGTTAATAATCAGCTGCCATGAGACAAATGTATTTAACTGTTCTTGGCTCTCTTATCACACAAGCAGCTGTCTATTTATTTGGGGGTGTACATTTATTCAAGGTGGGTATTCTTATTCAACCTGTAGTCAACACAGATAGAGCATGTTGGCCTTTTCCAGAATTTTAAATGCTTGACTTTAAATATTGATTCATCAGATTTGAAAGGACTTGGTTTCTTTCACGTATCAAAGATGCCTGCGGTTTTTAGTTTGTGTTGTGTTCATTTCTGAATAGTGGAACTGGTCACAGGGGATTGGGTCAAGCTTGGGTTCAGAGATTTAAATCGGTGAAAAAGGAAAATCAAATTCTTCTCATGAGTGTTAGCAGAACTCCTCACTTGTGTTTCCCAAGTCCTCAACATGCCCTAGATTCATATATTAGACCTATTACCACTATAGTTATACTTAAATTAATATATTAAGGACAGCATGTGACTATTACGTCTCAATTCATTTTCCATTCATATATGTGTGTGTGTATGCGTGTATGTATAAATTAAAGCTCATGATCATCTGAAGTAAAAAAAATTAATTTTCTGTTTTTTTAAAAGCTTCTTATAGCTACTTAAATACTAGTAATGCTCCTTATTAAAGTCTTCTGGATAGAAAAGGCACTTTACACTGCAATTTCAAGTGCATAAAAAGAGTCTTCATATGTCCTTAACTTCAAATTCAAGATCCAGCCTAGACTCAGAGTCAAAAGACACTCCCGTCAAAGAAACAAATAACGTCCATGAATGTCCCATAAATGCTAACACAACATCCCAGAGTTAGCAATGGAAACTATGGAAAAAAAAATTCTAAAGTCAATAAAGCCATGTGGCCTAGGTAATAAAATAAATGTCATAAGACATTTTCATAGATTAAAAAGTAAAGAACTTACAGAGCTCATGATAATGCACTATGTATTGATGTAAAGGCAACACTCTGAAAAGGAAATTGCATTTCTATGTTTTGTATTATTTTCAGAACAACTTGATAAATATTCTGCAAAGAAATATTCTTTTTAAATACCCACATCTCTGTGAATAATAACGTCAAAAACTGTCTTCCACAGAAGCACTCAATTCCCACCCCCTCTAGTTATATCTTTAAATTTGATAATAATCAGAGCTTGAAATAAAATACCTTTTTAAACTACATGAAAGCAGCATTGGCAAAAATGCCTTAAGGTGAAACTGCACAACAGAAAACCTACTGAGTAAATCCTGAACTAATGCAATATTATCCTCCCTTTTGCATATGTGTCTGATCATGAAATAACATTAAAATAAATTCTGTTTGCATAAGTCAGGTTTAACAACTGTTTCCTGTTTATATAAAGAAATCATCTTCTAGTAAAGGAAATTGTCATTGGAGTATAAACTAGACTTTATAAATATTTTGAGTTAAATTGTTTCAACTGAAGAAATATCCAGCACAACGCTTATGGTTTTGTTTGTTTGCAAATTGAATCTTTTTATTAAAATGAAAAAAAAAATGACACGGATTTCTTACAATGGTAAAGGTAGGCTTGATGCATAGTTCGTTACCACCAAAACAGATCACTGAATTTTGGTCCTTCCAAACTTCATCTTCAAAAGTACATTAGCTAAACTTCTATTCCCTGAAATGGCATCAGAACCTTGTCAGGGGCTGTGAGCTGACCTTTCTAACCTATTACACGCTTCGCCCATCACTGTACTAATAAATACTGCTGACATTTGCGAAACTTGCTTTTTCCACAGATTGAGTATGTTTACGGACTACTTATAAATCTTGTAAATGTCCTCTTCTCACCCGCTCAGCTACAAATGGGTAGCCCCGGCCTGCAGACAGCTGCCTCCTGAGAAGCGCTCCCCGGGCGCGAGCCCCTCAGGGGCTGCGTTTCCCCGCGCGGCGCGGGTTGGACGTGCCCCGGGCAGGAAAGGGAGCACAATCGTTTAAGGCCGGCGTCGAGCCCCACGCAGATTTATGTATATACTTACATACGTCTGCCTTACAAGCAGATTCTCTATTTACCAGATCCCTGGACAGAAAGACAAAGTCCCGCCGTTCCCATCGTCAGCGGAGACTGGGAGGCGTTCACACCCTCTCGTCCCTCCAGCTGCTGCAGCCACAACTCCAGCATCTCCGGTGCCTCCTCCCCGGCCGCCCCTGGCTGTCACCCCTTCCCTGGGCTCGCCTCGCACGACTCAGTCCGCCCGCCCGCCCCCCTCCTCTGCACGCGAGCAGCCCTTGCAGGCGCCCCCTCCCTCCGACATGCAGCCGCCTCCTCTCTGCGCTTGCATCCCGCGGGGATCACCGGGGGCGAGGGACCGCGCGCGGCGCCGCAGGGCCCCGGGTGGAGCGGGCACCCACCTGCCCTGTCAGCTGGGAGGCTCCGCAGGCCGCGCCCCCCGGCCTGCCCTGCAGCTCCGGGCCGGAGTCGGAGGCCCAGCGGCGCGCGGTACCGGGCGCGGGGCAGGTCCGGGTCCCCCCCCGCGGCGCACAAGCCGCGCGCTTCCCCGCGCCGCCCGCTCCGCGCTCTCCGGTAGCCCGGCAACGGCCGCCGCCGCCCGGGCCCGCCCACCGCCGGAGCCCCGCCCGCCCCCCGCCCCTGGGCTCTCGGCGGCGCCCCCTCGCAGCCTCGGCTCCGCTCGCCCGGCTCTCCCAGCCACCGTGGGAGGCGCTGCTGGCCCGGCCCCCGCGGCTGCTGGAGCTGTGACAGCATCCCCGCGGCAGACCTGGGGCGGTGGGGGAGGGAGGACACCAGGACCGCCGAGAGCTCGTGTGAGGGAACTGCCTTCGCAGAAGGGACGGAGCCTGCGTTCCTACCCTGGACGTATTTTCCCGGGACCTTCGCGCCTTTCCCTTTGCCGGGTCATATTCTACCTAGACGCCGCTTCTGCATATGAGGAAAGGCCTCCGGAAAACGAGGTGACACATTTGCTCCGGTGAATCAAGATCACGATGACCTAGCTCTGGTGACCTAGCCGCCTCATTCATTCATGGATGCATTTTCCCAGCAGATATTCACCCAAGGCTCGCTCACTGGGCAGAAACCTCTGGAGGTCAGGGGTGTGTCGTAGTTAACGCCTGTGCCCACCTCCTCCACGCTAGAACCAGCCCAGTCCAACTCCCAGGGTCACTCCACAAACTGGACGTCGCTGGCGATGTGCGGAGAGGACAGAGCCTGGGCTCCGCGTCGTTACTTGTACTTTGGGTAAAGTGTTGAAACTTCCAACCTTTCGTTTGTGCATTTATGAAGTGGAGCTAATAGTGCCCATTTTGCAGATTTGTTGGAAGAAGTAAAAGAATCATGTACGTTAAAAAAAAAAAAAGCTTTTTCAGCAGTAGAATGCTATAGAAATGTCAGCAATTATTGTTTCATTTGTCCAGTGAGTGACTAAATGGGCAAGTTCCTTCACATGCAGGATACCGTGCATGACTGGTACACAGAGGCAGCCACCGTTTCTCATGTGTTGGTTCTGTTTTCCCAGAACCAACTCTTTGGATGGAACCAAATCCTGTTTCTTTTCTATACTCCAAGGCCCAAAGTAGCCCCTCAATGAATATTTGTTGAATGAATGAATAAGTTGTTATCGTTAATTACTGATAATCACATCTGGTGATTCCACACTGAGAACACCATAGTGCTGTACTAGGTACTTGTGAAAAATACATTAAAATATTATCATTCCCAAGTGTCACACCTCAACGTTGTCTACTTTAAATCTAACAGGGCCAGAATATAAATCACCGTAATGACTTATTTGTAAATGATTTACAAATGATAGACACTATCTTATTTGAACCTCGAGGCAAGTGTACATTCCCCTAGCCTGTCAGCTGTTGCCTAGGACTATTACAGACTCCACGAACTTCACTAACGTGCTCATGATTATCTTGAAGTTATCTGTTTGTCTAGGTTCCTTTCCCCAACTAGACTTTAGTCTCCTGAGGGCACATCTTAATTTCTTAATATCCCAGAGCCTAACATGTAGGATGCTCAGAACATCTCTGTTAAGCTGAATTATTGCTTCTTCCTTTGTAAGCGCTCACGCATTCACCCTTTCTACCTCTTCTTTCCGCCACCTCTACCGCACTACAGGCCCTCCCCACCTTTCCCCTGAATATTTGCCACCGCCTCAAACCTCCCTCCCTGCTGCTCTGTCCAGCCGGTCCTGCTCCCTCCTGCCTTTCATCACTGTCGCTATCCAATTAAAATATTTACAAGAGTTCCTCATTGTAAAGAATGGCTTCTATACCCCTTGGATTAGCATTCAGAGACTTCCATGTTGGGCTCCACCCACATTTTCAGCCTTATCTTTCTCTCTAGACCGCACACTTTATATTCTGGCCAAACTGGTCTGCATGCCTTGCCTCAAATGTGCCCTGAACTTGCCCTTCCCTTTGCCCTAAGCTTCCTCTCTGTACTCACCTATTTCCCTTACCTCTCTGACTCCTTACTTACTTACTTTACTCCTATTTCACGACCAACTCAAAAGCCACTACTCTCATGAGTCTCTCTGAAGTTTGTGGCCTTCTTACTACAGTGACAGCATTTGCCACATTCTCCCTGTCATAAGTACCCGTGACTCAGCTTTCTTCCTCAAAGAGTTCAACTGCTTTCATAGAAAGGGCATATGTTGTTGGAACTTGTATCTCTGATAGTATCCAACATTCACACAAATGTTCAGTAAATGTTTTCCGAGTGGAATTTCATCTGCCAGCTCAGGAACTCCCTCTTTAACTTCAGCCAAATGCTCTTTTTTCCTCTGGCCTCCTTTTGTACTTAGAGTCAGTAACACATCATTAGTTCATTAGTTCTAGTATCATTTCATGTGTATTTGGTTGATCTTCCCAGTCAGCCTGTTAGCTCACCCCCGTGAGAGACCCTATTGTTAACACACACGGGCTTTGGCATCAGAGGATCTGGTCTTGGATGCCAATTGCCATTCACTAGTTGCATGCCCTTGGAAAAGTTACTTAACCTCCCTAAATTTCTGTTTCTTCGCCTGTAAAATGCGTTGTTTTATTGGCGGTTGTTAAATAAGATAAGGTATTGAAGGCACTTAGCTCACGGCCTGGCACATGGCAACTGCTCACAAAATGGCAGCTGTGATTAGGAGCAGTTCATCTTCTGTAGGGCATACAATGCCTAGCATCAGTAAATACATGATCATTGAAATGACATGTGACAGTGGGGACAAAGAGCACTGAACCTCTGCACCCTAGCTATTTCTTGCATCTTACTCTAAAGAAGAGGCTGGTTAAGTTCAATAAATACTCCCCACTTCCCCTCACTTTGAGTGTTTATATGGTCTGGAGACAGTATCTGAATGAGAACCCAGATCCACAATTGAGCACCAGTAGTGTTACAAAAGTAATTATATGATTCCTAAGTTCATTCAGAAGGAAATTGGTGGTTAGAATTAGGGCTACAAGCATTTTTCTCCCTTGAAAACACTGAGTATCATTAATGGGTTGAAATTTTTATTGGAAAAGCCAAATTATTATGAGGATCTTGGTAGATGTGTTGTTTTTAGGATTATGTTAAGGGTCAGTTTCCTGAAGCTAGTTTAGCAATATCTAAGCTGATACAAAGTGTATTTGTTTAGAACATTTTCCCAAAAAAGTTGAACTAATGAAGTAACAAACTTCTTTTAAAAATAGTTTCAGCGATAAGCTAGCTCACTGGAAGAAAAGTTAATGGAAAATTGTTTGACTTTCTAGTAATTTCTAGTGTAAATCACTTTTCCTTGGGAAAATTAAGTAGAATGCAAGCTACATGAGAATACTGAATTTTGTCTGTTAGTTCACGGGGCCTGGCACATAGTAGGTACTCATTAAAAATTTGTCGAATGAATTAATAAATGGGAGTGAGCATCTCAAAAATTAATAAAGTTTGCCAAATATAGTTAAGAAAATAAGGGAAAAAATAATGAAGACCCAGGTATTTAAGTAATTCCCAACACCCATTGCTGCCAATTATATACTATCAGTGTAGGGTTAGGGCCAGACATGAGTGACTTGCTCAAGGTCACACACCAAGTTAATGATAAAGCTGGAATCAAAATCCAGGCTCCTTGAATCCTAATAATCTTTGCCATACCAGTAGTGCATAAACCAATATACATGAAAAGGCCAAGGAGGTTATTTATTTGGTTTATATAATGTCAGACTCATGACATTTATAGAGCACAGTTGTTATAAGTTGTAGTACTTGCACTGATCTTTGTGAGTTTATGACATCCCTGTTGGGCAGACTTTTCATGAGTTTAATGGGAGAAGAAACAGGCCATTGACTCTCCTCCTCTCTTTCCTGATGAATATGGTGGACTCCTCTGCATACAGCTCACTGGGCCCATGATGCTAGGCTATAGGGCTGCCAAAGTATCGGAGACATTTAGCAGGATGGAGAACGCTGTACTTACCAGAACTCCTCTCAGTGACAGTGTGGCTTATGTTGGAAGGAATGGTTAGATCAAGTCGCTCGAAACCCCCACCACATCACCCTCTCCCTCTCCCTTTTTACCAAAGAGCAAATTTAAGTCACAATGGATAGTGTTAAACTACCTCTCACCCTAAGGACGTGAGACTTGGTAACTTCTGAGGGGTGACTTCAGCAAGTGGGTGGATTTGAGGGACAACTTTGGAGCCAAAGCTGAACGGCTGTGACAGTAGAGGAGAAATTCAGCACAGCCACCAGGGAGCCTCCTCTGTCCTCCTTTTCATAGCCTGTTCCTCTAAACTGGGCTGACAAAATTTTGAAGAGTCACTTTTTAGAGGGGCACCAAATTATTAACTTTTCCAGGGTGCCTTGGACTGGGAGCCTGACCACAAAGCAATGGTGGATGCTTGAGTTCAGTCTAGTCTTGAAGCAGAGGAAGAATGGATTATGTCTTAAGGTCCTTTTTCGCTGAAGATTCTAGGCCAACTGATGGAAAACTCCATCAAAAATTTCTAATAGCTCTCACAAAATATATCAATGAAAGAAAGAAAGAAAAAAAAAAGAGTCAATTTTTTAGCCAAAATTTTGGCTAACAGTCAAGTTCAGCTCTATATAATTCTTATAATAGAATTAACTCCTAGCCCTAGAACAAAAGAACCCAAGATTTGAAATCAGATAGACTCTAGTGCTGCCGCTTAATTACTCTGTGATCTTACACATGTTATTTAACCCCCTGAGACTCACAGTCCTCATCTGTATAATGGGCATGACAAACTTAAATGTTGTAAATTTAAATGAGATAGTATTTAAATAAATATTGTTAGAGTGCCTGGCACACAAGTACTCAATAAATATTAGTGAATTAATTAATAATTAGTGAATTAATAAATATTAGTAAATGTTACTAAGTAATAATCTGTAAAGTTTCATATGAAACCTTTATGAGGTTGATAAAATACAAGGGACAGCTATTTGGCCTTGAGAGCAGTGTATATGTGAACAATTTACAGTCAATAAATAAATTAAATTTATTCACAAGAAATATATTATTTTTTCCAAGAAAAAAAACCCAGAGTTAATTAAAACATGTCCAAGGATTCTTAAAATAATCAAATGTAGTATGGAACACAAATCATGTACAAACCCATATTGAACTTGCAAACTGAAATCTCACAAAATCCCACTGATAATCTCCTTTGAGGAATAATAACCTCTAACTATTAAACTTTTCATGGACATCATTAATATCTTCTAAAAAAAGTCAATTCCTTGGAAACACACAAAGATGTGCTTATATAATGACAAACTTATATACACACACACACAAATATATATAATTCTACATTGCAGTGATATATTAAATTTTTTGTGAAAATTATTTTAAATGTTAGGGTAAATTCTGTGAGCAGTCATGTGTTTAGACTGCTTAGAAATACAGAAGCAAAGGAATAGTTGGGAAATAACCAGACTAATCCAGTTGACTGACATATCTATCATGGAAAGAAAAAAATGTACTGCCATAGGAAGTGGCTATCTTTATCTTTCAAACTAACACTGTTCTCTGATCAGCCACCCAGTGCACTTGTTTCAACAGTTGTTGGAAAACAGACTGTGCACGGTGACCCAGAAAGAACATTAGACCAGGACTTGGAAAACTAGCCATGTGACCTTAGTTAAAAGAATCAAGTTACTTTTCTCTAGTCTCAGTTTCCACATCTGTAAAATGGCTATAAAAATTCCACCCTGCTTATTTCTCAAAGATAATCTGATCCCTCCCTCATTCACGCATGAGAAAACTGAGGAGTGCAGTGACTCTCTTAAGGTCACATAGCTAATCAGTGACAGAACCCGGACTAGAAATAAAAGCCTTTGAAGACTTGGACTTTTTGCAGGAACAAAGCGGCCATTGAAGCAATAGACAGGAAAGTGCTTTGAAAAACGTACTCGAGTTTCGTTCAGTAGGAGCATTATGGAGTACATCGACTCACATCACAATCAAGATCATCGTGTGGCAGTTAATTCAGAAATGCTCTTTGAGATTGTACCTGTACACTCAGCAATAGCCATCTTTCTTTTAAAATCAAATACAATCTGTTTCATTTTTCAACGAAGACACAAGAAGGAAATAATTAAGTGAATTAATTCAGACACTGAAGTGGATTTTCAAGGACTTGACTTGCCCAAGCTAGTTTTCTACAAAGCCTAAATTAATCAGATAATTGCTAATTCTCCCTTTTGTTTTGTGCTGAGAAGAGTCTGTATTTGATGAAATGAACCTAGTAGCAGAATACACAGTCATTTAAAAATTTTTAAACTCCCAAATCTAAACTAAGTGATCGAGTTTCTAAGCACACTATTTCTTGAGGCATCTTCTCCAGTCATTACTTTAAAAGCTTAATTTTCTTTATCTGAATGCGAACATTAATACTGCTTTTATGATTTAAAGAGGACTTTTTAAACAAATGAATGAAAAAAATCAACCTAAACTGATTCTCTGCAATATTGTAAACATGCTTTTTTACATTGTCAGTAGAACAAAAATTTAAATGCCTCTCTTGGCATGACTAAAAAGAACAGTTAAGTCTTTTAGATTAAATTCTTACTGACCCATTTAAAAAATATTTAGTATGGTTTTCAATAATCTCCACTTAACAGCTATCAAAGTTTTAAAATTAAGCAAACAATGCTAATTACCCTCTTTCTAATACCAGGAGGAAAGTTGTGAAAGTAATTTAATTAATTGGCTCTGAAAAATTAATTACATATGAAATGAGACTCATTAGACTTTTCCTGTTTCATCAGAATTTCAGACTGGAGGATAACTGGTCTTATCACTTAGAGTTTCTTGGTGGTTCATCTAGCATAAAATAGACTATTGTGATGATAGTTAAATATTTTACCCAAATAAACTTAGGACTAAAACATTAAAATGAACTAACGTGAACATGGAGCTCTTTTCACTGTATTAAGTTCTTGCATCAGGATTTTACTGTGTGTGTGCGTGTGTGTGTGTGCGTGTGTGTGTGATCATGGAATTAACAACAGTTAACTTTCAAATTCAGCACAGCAGTGTAATTTGGTTTTGCCATGTTGAGCAAAAACTGAAGTGAAAATGTGACTAAAAACTTTATGTAACATAATAGCTGTTGATCACTCAGATAGTTTTCATAAACAGTTGGCAGATTTTAATTTACGACAGCTGTCACTATAAATTTAAAGTAAATGTTAATTTAGGAATATTAACCTTGTGAATGTTGCTGTAAAGAAGGCTCATGCTATTTCCAAAGGTTACAGAAAATCACTAGGGGATTTTTAACCAAACTTAGTGCAACTTTACCCTCACTGTTTTAAAATTCTTCAGTTTTACACATAAAAGTCTTTAATCATACTCGAATGCCTTTTCAGTGAATCCTCTTGAGGATACAAACTGCCTAAGGAAATGTATTTGATAGGTTTACATCTTGGAGGTGAGAGAATAAATAAACTAAAGAAACAATATTGCCAGAGATGCACTATACTCTTTTATATAAGAAAACAAGGAAAGCATTGGCATAAAGTGCCACCACCTGTTTACTAAATAAAGTAACCTGCAAACACTTAGAGCAATCATAGCTTACAGGATCCCAGGCTCTGAAGCTAAGAAGCTCAAGTTAGCGCTCTTCTGTTTTGTCCTGTTTGAACAACACATTTCCAAGTAAAATTTGCATGACATTGCAAACTCTTTTGTACAAACTACTAAAATGGCATCGAGTATCATATTTACTCTGATACATACATGTAGCATAAACTAGTATTCAAGTATAGAAATGCTTGTTTTTAATTGATTAAAACCATCTTTTTCTTAGAACATACAGGAAAAGTGAAGTGAAGGCTACAACAAAACACAAAATGCTGTACCTGCAACGTGCTGAGCTCTTTCCAGTACTCACCCTTTCGGCAACTTAGTTTCTCCTTGGCAGCACTTCTATGCCAAATGCTTCTACCTTCCCAAAAATGTATGTCAGCACAAGCCCAGGCGAAACTTCAAATCCAAGAAAATAAAATTAACCATGCAGATCAAAGACAGACGAGCAGGGAGACGAAATGCGGTAATCTGATCGGTGATCAGTTGCAAACATCAAAGGCAGGGCTAAGTTTATATATATGCACGGATATCAAGAAAGTTCCCTTTCAGCAGGTAGTCACCCTCCCGCCTTCTCGTCCACAAATTCTTTTGTTTAACACGATCACGCTGTTTTCCTCCTTTTTTTTTTTCCAACGAGGCAATACCGGTGGTTCTCCCAAGCTTGGGCTGAGTGGCTGGATCCGTAGCTTTGTCGGTTCTCAAGCTGTGTTGTGGATTGTGTGTTGGAAGCCTTGCCTAGTGCCAGCGGGTTCTGCTTTATCCCTTTCATCTCGCTGAACTGCAGATCCCATGACATCATTCAGCGCCGTGGGCCTGGTAGGAAAGCTATAATTCAGCCTGTGGGGGAGTACAGCTCAAGAGAAGCCCGAGTTGGCCTGATTTCTAATCACGTTAAACTGTTGTGCCTCACGCAGGACGGTTTCTGTTATCTGTTTCCCGGCTGGAAAGGCCGGCAGTTGCCGCGGGATGATTCTTGTGTGATAAGGCCGCTGATCCATCCGGGAGTCCAGATGACAGCGCTTAATTGCCTCTTCTTTGATAAAAATCACAATTTTTTACAAAGCCTGGGTGTCAAATATTCAGAATAGTTAAATATCAGTATAAGACCATTTCAAAAAACACCCAGAAACCCAGCCAGATGGAGAGGATAACATTTAAAAATTTGGTTTTGTTTTAGATGTGACAAGTCTGTAAGGATTTTAAGTAAAGTGCCTTTTCCTTGACACTTAAATTATTAGAATTTGACTGCCAATTAAACAGTGGTTTTAATCACTTAATCAGTGACTGATCTGCCACCTCTCGCTTAAGCCCTTGGGCAGAGTCTTAATCTTTAGTCTTGGTCTTCGTTTGGGATTCTGAAAATTAGATTTTAAAACAATGTGTAGTTCTTAGGTAAGAATAATTCATTAACGCCTGTTGAGCATTTCAAAATTCACAAAAGAACAGAATGATGCAGAGGAAAGCCCTGGCCCTGTGCATCCCCCCTGGGGCTGTGCACCTTGCCTGCAGGGCTGTTCCTCCAAAGCCAGAATTTGGGCTCTTACTCACTAAAAATCACCCTATAACTCTAATTCTCCATAGTTTAAAATTAAATCTACTGCACATTATTTAGAACTTTCTTACTATTTTTCCTTGATAATGGCAGATTCAATAAAATAAGTTTATTTTATTTTTAGTATTTATTAAAATAGCAGATAATGAGCAATTTCATCTTCATTACAAGCCAGGATACAGTTCATTTCTGAATCCCAGACCATTGTTTTGTGGAATGAAGGAAAATTTTCTATTTTATAATGGAAACTTGCTAAATTTTAGAAGGTCAGTTAAAAATATTTTTGCAAATCTTAGAAGACAGTAGAATTTAATCTTTCTTTGTGTAACTTCCCTCCCTAATTGGTTTCGTCTAATTTTTCCTGATGTGAAATTTGAAAATGTAATTTATGATATATTTCCAGACTTCCATGATTCTTGAATAAATTTGAATAGCAAAATATTTGGTTTGAACAGTTAAACATTTGAATAGTCATGTTTATTTTTAAACATTTTAAAAATAATTTTTCTACCTCATGCATCATTTCTCAAAGATGTGCAGAGCTCAGATGGCATCTAAAGTGCGGGTGGGATTCTCCGTGACTCCTCGAAAGTAGACCAGGAAAACTCCCGTGATGCTTGGACTTCACGTAACCTTTCCTGGGCTCCTTTGAATACAAAGAAAATATTTAAAAGGACAAACTATTTCCGAGTGGGCATGTGCCCATATCTTCTCAGAGGTAGTACAACCCTACAGTCAACATGAAATCCACGTTCCATCAAAGTGCACTCAGGAATAAAGTTTCCTGATACACTGACATATTAAATCATAACAACTAGATGTTCTGCAAGGTTCTTCGGATAAGCAAGTAAATCCTAATGTCTTTATAGAGTTCAACAACAATAGAAATAAGTGATGGACTGAATCAGGATTCTGTCATTCCACTGGAAGCGTATAGGAGGCCTTTGAAAGCAGGGACGCAAATGAAAATCTGTCAAATGATCCTTAATTTACGCAAATCTCATCAAGGAAGATTTGCAGTTCAAAATACATCTAGCAATGCAAAATCATCTTCAGTGAAAGAGTTTATTCACCAAGTCACTGAAAATTATTTTCAATTGGTCCTCTTGTGGCCAAGAACCCCAACATGTGAGATGAAAGGGGACTGAGGCTAGGGCCCCATCTGTCCCCAGGAGCAGAGGGAGGCTAAAGGCCCCTCGAATGAGGAATGACCTCTTGACCCCGGGCTCGTTAGTGCTGTGCTCCTGTCCACGGAGCTCCCTTCATCGTGGAGATGGGGCCTGGACCATTGTTATTTCTGAACAGCACCATGAAGGGGAGCTACTGCAAAGCTATTCTCTTGCCCCTCCAAGAAGCTTAGATTAGTGAAATTAAATCTGATGCTATGTTGATAAGAAATATGTCACTACAGTCTACATAATTATCTCTTTTAATAACACCAAGTTACAGTGTTCTATCCATGATTCCTAGTGCCATGTCACGGCATAAATGGCTTATTTCGCTCTCTCCACCAAGTTGCATTTCAGCCACCTGGCTGGGTAAAGAGGCTGGCACAGCAATCTGATCCATAGTAGGGAGCTCCATGCTGCATTTCATTGCACTGAAGACTGAGGAAACTTCCATTGTTCATATCAAAGAGTGAGGGGGGTCCTGAGGTTCTTGAGGAGAGGGTGTCTCGTGTACGCCCCAGTAGCCCCTGAGTGCTGTTTTTTTTCCAGCACGTGAAATATGTTTCCTTTGTTTCTTTCTCTTGACAGGTAAATCACATAAGTGCCTACAACTGTGAGATATAGGTTCAGGTAATACACATTATTTTTTTTCCATTGAGTTTCAAAGTTCTTGGAGTTACCTAGAACTCTTTTCTAATGCCATCTTTACTAAACTGGCTGTTCAGAATATACATCCTGGATTATATCAGATAAACACAGCTTTATATACATAAATTGGGAGGAATAATTTTAGAATTTGTCTCATTTACACACTTTTGTTTGTGTGTGAAGTAGTTCAATGTTTTGGAAGGAGCATGGACACTGGAGTCAGAGAGGCCTGGGTTCCAATCTCTGTCACATTATCTGAAACTCAGTAACAGGTTGCACAGTCTGGGCAAGCTGCTTAATCTCGCTGAGCTTCATCTTCCTAAACTGTAAGAAGGGACAACATTTACATTGTTAGTGTTGTTCAGACAACCAACTTACATAGAGAGCATCAAGCAATCCCACTCTTGGGTATTTCTCCAAAGGAAATGAACTCACTATCTTGAAGAGATACGGGCACTCCCGTGTTCACTGCAGCGTTATTCACAATAGCCAAGATATGGAAACAACCTAAATGTCCATTGACAGATAAATGGATAAAGAAAATACGGTATATATGTATATATGTATATTATTCAGCCTTTAAAAAAAAAGAAATTCTGACATTTGTGACAACATGCATGAACCTAGAGGACGTAATGCTAAGCAAAATGAGCCAGACACAGAAAGATAGATATTGCATGATCTCACCTATATGTGGAATCTGAAAAAAACAAAAACAAAACACACTGAATTCATAGTAATGGAGTAGAATGGTGGTTACCGAGGTTGGTGGGGGAAAAGGGGAGATGAAAAAAAGAAAGAAAGTAAAATGGTGATCGCCAGGGGCTTGGGAGAGGAAGCCACGAGGAGTCATTGTTTAATGGGTACATGTTTTCAGTCTTGCAAGATGAAAAGAGATCTGGAGATGGATGGTAGTGATGGCTGTGCAACAATATGAATGTGCTTAACACCACTAAACTGTACAGTTAAAAATGGTTAAGATGTTAATTTTATGTTGTGTGTATTTTACTGCAATAAAAAAAATTGGAAAAAAAAGAGCATCAAGCAGAATAAACCCTCATCAGAAAACCTAAGTTCCCTTTCCTTTCTCTGAGACTTAAACAGCAATAGTGAAACATCAATATTTATTTGAGAGATCAAACTCAAATTTGAGTTGGGTTCAATATTCCAAAGGGGCAAGGCAGGCTCTCACACAGCTCTGAGGTCTGGTTAATCTGAAGCCAAGATGTCCTCAAGTCCCCAAGTCCTCTAACCCACATGTCCTCAAGTTCACCAGAGTCCTGGGATCACTTTTACAATATCTGGGACCACCCTTTACATGACCATAAAAAGAAAATGCTTCAAGCCTGTTATGGGTTGAATTTTATCCCCCAAAACTCATATGTTGAAGTCCTGACCCCCAGTACCTCAGAATGTGACTTTATTTGGAGATAGGTCTTTGCTGAGGTAATCAAACTAAAATGAAATCATTAGGGTGGGCCCTAATCCAATATGACTGGTATCCTTATAAAAAGGGAAAATTTGGACACAGAAACATACAGAGGTTGTGAAGAGACACAGTGAGAAGACAGCCATCTACAAACCAAGGAGAGAGGCCCGGAACAGATCCTCCCCTCACAGCCCTCAGAAGGGACCAACCCTGCCAACTCCCTGATTTCAGACTTCCAGCCTCCAGAACCGTGAAACAATCAATTTCTGTTGTTTCAACCATCCAGTCTGTAGTACTTTGTTATGGCAGCCCTAGCAAACTACTACAGAGCCCCTCTCCAACACTGCAGAAGGCTTACATTCTCCTCAACAGTATACCCTCCAATCTACCTTCTAAAATCCCTCTCAGCTCCTGCGGACACCCCCTGCTCTGGCAGGACTGCTTCCTCACTGTGGACACGACATTCCTTCCTTCTCCTGAAGCAGCAGTTCAGGGGTACTGTTGAGTGAAGCAGAGTATTAATGAAAGTAATTAAAGAGAGAGATTAAAGCACACTTTTTGGCTATTATAAATAAAGCTTCTGTGAACACTTGTGTATAAGTGTTTGAGTTGGGTATATATTTTCATTTCTCTTAGGTAAGTAGCTAGAAGTAGAATTTCTGGGTTATACGAGGTACAGAAGTTTATAAGAAACTGCCAAATTGTTTTCCAAAGTGGTTGTACCATTTTATGTTCCTGTCAGCAATGTATGAGATTTCCATTTGTTCTACATCCTGACAGCACTTGGTATTGTCAGTCTTTATAACTTTGGCCATTCAAATGAAATCTAGTGGTATGTCGTGATGGTTTTAATTTGCATTTTGCTGATGCTAGTGCTTAATTTTTTTATACATATAGACTTCATTTTTAGAACAGTTTTAGATTGACAGAAAAATTGAGTAGTTAGTACAGAGATTTCCTGTATACCCCCTGTGCCCTGTACACTGTTTCCCCTATTACTAGCATCTTGCATTGGTGTAGTATATTTGTAATACTTGTAATCCTTTTGCTGTCTCCATAGTTTTGCCTTTTTCAGCATGTCATATAGTGGGAATCATACAGTATGTAGTCTTCAGATTTCCTTCTTTCACTTAGTAATATGCATTTAAGTTTCCCCTATGTCTTTTCATGGCTTGATAGCTCACTTCTTTTTAGCACTGAATAGTATTCCATTGTTTGGATGTACTATAGTTTGTCTTCTATTTACCTATAGAAGGACACCTTGGTGTCTTCCAAGTTTTGGCAATTATGAATAAAGCTGCTATAAACATCCTTGTGCAGATTTTTGTGTGAACATAAGTTTTAAATTCAATTGAGCAAACAGATACCTAGGAGCATGATGGCTAGATTGTGTAGTAAGACTATGGTTAGCTTTTTAAGAAATTGCCAAACTGCCTTCCAAAGTGACTGTATTATTTTGCATTCCCACTAGCAATGAGTGAGAGTTCCTATTGCTCCACATCTTTGTCAGCATTTGGTATTGTCAGTTTTTTTGGATTTTAGCCATTCTAATAGATGTGTAGTTGTATCTTATTGTAATTTGCAATTCCCTAATGACATATGATGTTGAACATCTTTTCATATGCTTATTTGCCATCTGTATGTCTTCTCCGGTGAGGCACCTGTTCAGATCTTTTGCACATTTTTAATTGAGTAGTATGTTTCCTTATTGAGTTTTAAGAGTTCTTTGTATCTTTTGGATACAAGTCCTATATCAGTTATCTGTTTCGCAAATACTTTCTCCCATTTTGTGGCTTATCTTTTCATTCTCTTAACGGTGTCTTTGCAGAGCAGACGTTTTTAATTTTAATAAAGTCCAACATCAATTTTTTCTTTCATGGATTGTATTTTTGGTGTTGTATCTAAAACTCATTGCCAGGGCCGGCCCTGTAGCCTAGCGGTTAGGTGCTTGCGCTCCAATGCTGGCGGCCCAGGTTCGGATCCTGGGTGTGCATCGATGGGCTGCTTCTCTAGCCATGCTGAGGCCGCGTCCCACATACAGCAACTAGAAGAATGTGCAGCTATGACATACAACTATCTAGTGGGGCTTTGGGGGGAAAATAAATAAATAAATAAAATTATAAAACTCATTGCCAAACCCAAGGTCAGCTAGGTTCTCTCCTATGTTGTCTTCTGGAGTTTTGTAGTTTTGTGTTTTATATTTAGCTCTATGATCTATTTTGAGTGAATTTTTGTGAAAGGTGTAAGTTCTGTGTCTGGACTTATTTATTTATTTTTGCATGTGGATGTCCAGTTGTCCCAGCACCATTTGTTGAAAAGACTATCCTTTATCCATTGAATTGTCTTTGTTCCTTTATCAAAGATCAGTTAACTATATTTGTGTGGGTCTATTTCTGGGCTCTTTAGTCTGTTCCATTGATCTATTTTTCTAGTCTTTTACTAATATCACATTGTCTGATTACTGTAGCTTTATAGTAAATCTTGAAGTCAGATTATCAGTCCTCTTGACTTTCTGGTTGTTCTTCAGTATTGTGTTGGCTGTTCTGGGTCTTTTGCCTCTCCATATAAACTTTAGAATCAGTTTGCCGACAAATAACTTGCTGGAATTTTGATTGAGATTGCATTGACCCTATAGATCACATTGGGAAAAACTGACATCTTAGCAATAGTGAGTCTTCTATCCAAGGACATGGAATATCTCTCCATTTATTTAGATCTTTTTTGATTTTTTTCATCAGTTTGGTAGTTTTCCTCGTATATATCTTGTATATTTGTTTAAAGATTTATAACTAAGTATTTTAGGGTTTTTTGGGGGGTATTAATAAAAATTATATTGTGTTTATAATTTCAAATTCAATTGTTCAATGCTCGTATATAGGAAAGCAACTGACTTTTGTATATTAACCTTATATTCTGCATCTTTGCTGTTATCAGTTATTAATTCCAGGAGTTTTTTGGTCAATTCTTTGGGATTTTCTATGTAGACAATCATGTCATCTGTGAACAAAGAAAATTTAATTTCTTCCTTCCCAATCTGTTCATTAGTTATATACGTATACTGCAAACTCTAAGGCAACCACTAAAAACTAATCTAAATCCCCTTTCATAGTTATAGTACAACACTACACTGCTTCAGGGATAGTACAGTAGTACAGGTATCTTACAACTGAACATTCCCAATTCCTCTCTCCTGCCTCTTGTAACACTGTTGTTATTTATCTCACTTATCCATATGCTATAATCACCCAACACACTGCTGCTATTATTACTTGAGCTAACAGTTACCTATTAGATCAATTAAGAATAAGAAAAATTAAAAATTTTATTTTACCTTCATTGACTCACTTTTCCTTTGTGTAGATCTAAGGTTTTGATCTATATCATTTTTCTTTTCTCTGAAGAACTTCTTTGAATATTTCTTGCAAGGTAGCTCTACTGGCAACAAATTCTTTCAGTTTTTGTCTGAGAAAGTCTTCATTTCTTTACTTTTGAAGCATAATTTTTGCCAGATACAGAATTCTAGGGTAATGGATTTCTTTTATTTCAACACTTTAAATATTTTACTCTACTGTCTTTTTGCTTTCATGATTTCGTTTTTCTTCTCTCTCTCTTCATCCCTCTCCATACACACACACACACACACACACACACACACGCCCCACCCTGCCTTTCGAGTTATTCCGTTGTGTGTAGGTGACCCATGTTAGGAACAGAACCTGTTCAACTCATGTTCTCAAATGAGTACTGCTTACCTGGATATCAGGACGGTTATATTAAATTATGGTTACAACCTCTGATATATCATTCTTTATCAACAGAATAAACAAATCCTTGTATTTCAATTGGGTATTTTATAAAGCCAAAGGAAACTTCAGTGCAAATAATCAAACTCACAATAGGGAAGGAAGGGAGAGAGGGAAGACAGCAAGAGAAGGATGAGAGAGTGAGAGATGGGGAGAGTTAGCATTACTAAGCACCTACTCTGTGCAAAGTCCCACAACGTGTAACTGGAGGACCAGGATTTGAATCCAACTCTGGAACACTCTTAAGTCCACGTTCTTTCTTCTCCTCCCACCTCAGTTTATATATTATTAATAAATTTCACACATCCTAAGCCAAATGCTTAATCTGAACTTAACTGCTTCACTGTAACTTTGCTGGTTACCTTCTATGAAGGTAGTTAGTAAAATTTTTATTTAGGACTACCTATTGGCTTCACTTTTGTCACACAGTCAGTTTTCTGTCCTAGACACTTTTCTCACATACTCATGTGCTCTTCCTAAGGCAATCTCAGTCTCTCTCATGGTTTAACCTATAACCTGTGTTCTTCCCACTCTCAGTTATAACTCCAGCTCAAATCTCCCTTCTGAGTTCTAGAATCATTCAGGACATCTCCACCTGAGTGTCAAACAAAACTCATTACCTTCCCCCAAATTTCAAACCAGCTTCTCTGCCATTCCTCCTCTCAGTTAACAGCACCACTATTCATCAAGATAGAAACCTCAAAATCAGCCTTGACCCTTGCCTTCTCCACTCTTCATATCCAGCCTCCATCAGTTCTTGCCCAAGTGACTCCTTAAAAGTCTCTTTTTTTAATCTTCACATCTCCACTTCTATTGCTTGGTTGAGGTCATTTCCCTTTCTCTTAGAGTATTATGATAGCTTCCAGCTGACTTTTCTACCTCAAGCTTTTCTTCCATATAGTTCAGTTTCTAAAAGCAAAATTGATTATATTTTATCCCTGTTTAGAACTCTTCAGATTGGCCATCCTTTACCTCGTAGAAGTCTCTCCTTCCTTAGCCCTCAGGTTACACAATTTTCCTGGTTCCAGCTTCTGTGACAGCTCCCTCCTACTGTTGTTTATTGGCTTTATTTACTTTCCCACTTTAATTGTACCATGGTGTCTTCTGAGAAGTCTGATGTAATTTTTATCCTTGTTTCTCAATAGGTAGTGTTTCTTTTTTTTTCTTCAAACTTCTTTCAAGATTTTCTCTGTCTTTGGTTTTCGGCAGTTTAAATATGATATGTCCAGATGTAGATTTTTTGGTGTTTATCCTGGTTGTTCTCTGACATTTCTGCTCCTTTCTGCCTTTCTTCTCCTACTAGTATTTCCATTACTTGTACATGACTTTTTGTAATTGTTCCACAGATATTTTTTCATCCTTTTTGTCTCTTTGAATTTTAATTTGGGAAGTTTCTATTGATATTTCTCCAAGTTCACTGATTCTTTCCTTCACTGTGTCCAGTCTATTGATGAGCCCATCAAAGGCATTCTTCATCTTTTTTACAGTGTTTTTGATTTCTAGCATTTCTTGTTGATTCTTTCTTGGAGTTTGCATCTCTCTGCTTACATTACCCGTCTGTTTTTGCTTGTTGTCTACTTTTTCTGTCAGAGCTCTTAATATATGAATCATAGTGATTTTAAATTTCCTATGTGATGATTCTAAAATCTTCATCATAGCTGAGTCTGGTTCTGATGCTTGTTGTGTCTCTTCTGACCGTGTTTGTCAGGCCTTTTAGTATGCCTTGTAATTTTTTGTCGAAAGCAGGACATGATGTATGAAGTAATTAGATTTTTAGTGTGAGGTTAATCTCTTATGTGACATTAGGTTAGTGTTATGTTAACTGGCTAGGATCTAGGCTGTGTTTAGTGTTTGCTGTAGCTGTAGGTCTGAGGTTTCAGTTTTCTCTAATGTCCTTGTTTTGTTTTTCTCCCCTGTTGTCTTGGAGTTTCCCTAAGGACTTCTTCTTAAATAGACTCTGTGTCTTGTAGTTCTCTCTACGTAATCTAGTGTTATTTTACTGAAGCCCTTTGGATGTGGTGGTAAGGTTTTGGCGGGGAAAGCTTTCTATGATCTTATGATTAAATCTCAGTTTTTTTAGTGGAATTGAGTCCTTGGGTTGTGAACATCAAAGAATCCTTTTATGCGAGACGGGAATGCTAGAGGGGCTGGAGCAGACTTGTTGCTCTTCTCTCAGGTCAGAGAAGTCTCTGGTGAAGTAGTTTGCCTGGCAGGCAGGCTTTTGCTGTGGAGGACATTCTGACCATGTTTAAAAATTGTTACTTTTCCCTTCCCTCTGCTTAAAGCACAAGGGGCTTTTCTCTGATCATCACTGTGAGAACCTGGTAGAGTTCTTGGGGGTAAACTCTAAGACAGTGTGCTGGTTCCCTAAGACTGAGCCCCCAGGAGTTTCACACGAGTCTACACTCAGCTTCCAGGAATTAATCAAAATTATCATTTGAGTGTTCCTGCCCATTACTGGCTCCTGTGGCTTCTGCTTCAAGTCAGCAGATCTGTTTTGATTCTCTATATTTGCCTCTCTCTCCAGATTTGGGGTGGCAGTTTGCCCCGTGACCTTACTTCTCTGATGAATCTTGAAAAGTCATTGATTTTCAGCTTTTTCAGTTTTTTTTTTGTTGTTGTCAGAATGGGAGTGGTAACTTCAAGCTCTTTACATGTAGGAGGTAAAACCAGAAGTCCTTTAAGTCTATAGTGTTTTAATAATCACCATTATCTAAATATTCAATAATTTTGGTTTTGATTTTTTCTTTGAACCATGTATGGTTTAAAAAAGAATTTTATCATTTACAAGTAATTAATACTCATTTTGATTCTCTTTGTATTAAAAATGTATGATCAGATACTGTGAATTACATTATTTCAATTTTTTAAAATTTATTGTGATTTTCTTTGTGACCTTAACCATATATGGGTCTAATTTAAAGATTGTGTGTTCTCTATTCTCAGAGCAATAAAGTTAATTTTTACTGATACTAGTAGTTAACTTTTAAAGCCTTATATTTATTTTACATTGGGTGCTGTAGCACTGTTAGCTTCAATTCTTAAATGTCCCTCATGTAAAACTGGAAATGAGAAATATTCTTTCATAATTACAAGACAATAGAGCAGCTAGTGATCTAAATAATCTGTCAAATTCAAGAGGCTCCAAAGTAGTGACCCATCAATAGTGAGTCTGGTAAAACTATCTGCAATGCTGTGGTTCTGATTCTGATAAAACAGCAAATTAATTCAGTGGATACATACATACACATCCACAATCAGGGATCAGAAGTGTGCTTTATTCACAATGAAGTTGCCTCAAACCATCCAGCTGCAGCCATGATTCCTTTTGTTCTCCAACTTTAAGAGATTCCAAAATCATTCTTATCTGCCACACCGTCCTCCAATACTTTTCTGAGCCCAGGTTGGCCTTCAGATAAGCCATCCAACTTATATTTTATAATTAATTAAATGTTTTCCATTTCCTTTTCTGCCTGTTCAGAACTTATGCTGATTAATACACCAGACTAATTATTAATCTTGGTTCTAGTAGAGTTTAACAATACTAACAAAACTGTTAATGGAATGGTGAAAAAATACAGAAAGAGACACCAAGGAAAATCTTCTGAATAGCACCACCAAAAAAAAAAAAAAAAAGAAAAAGAGAGAGAGCGAGATTTTGGCTTCAGCGGGAAGTACAATGTTAGAGACAGCCCTGCCTTTAAAAGTCTGCTTTAAGAAATACTGATCTATAGGCAAGATATTTAATGGTGCAACCATTTATGAAATTGTAAGAGCGTCTAGCACATAATTGGGGTCATAAAACACACAAAATAGTTATAATTCCTGACTAAAATCAGGAAAAGACAAAATTTATTTTGGGAAAGAAATATGTAACAGAGTAATCCTGCTAAATGGAACTGAATTGCAAAGTAAAGTGGTGGAGTAGGTGGAGAATCATTCACTTTCAGACTGTGAGAAAAGGTTAAGAGAACGTTTAGAAATACAGTTTGTAGTACATTTTTTAAACAAAATTTCTAATGCCAGATTAGTTTTTCCCTCTAATATGTCCATTAGAAAATAAAAGAGAACTTAATTGTATGAGAAATGTTATTCAGCACAATGTATTCAGTTTATTATAAAATTACCTTTGAAATTTTTTTTTTTTTTTTGTGAGGAGATCAGCCCTGTGCTAACATCCGCCAATCCTCCTCTTTTTTTTGCTGAGGAAGACGGCCCTGGGCTAACATCTGTGCCCATCTTCCTCCACTTTATATGGGACGCCGCCACAGCATGGCTCGCCAAGCAGTGCGTCGGTGCGCGCCCGGGATCTGAACCAGCGAACCCCGGGCCGGCGCAGCGGAGCGCGCGCACTTAACCACTTGCGCCACCGGGCCGGCCCCACCTTTGAAATTTTTGAGACAATTTTGGATTTACAGAGGAATTGCAAAAGTAGTACAGAGTTCGCATATATCCTATACCCAGCTTCTACATATATGAACATCTCACATAACCATGGAACAATTATCAAAATTAAATGTTAATCTTGGTACAATACTATCAACTAAACTACAGAATTTATTCAGAGAATTTACTCTATAGTGTACAGTCTACAGGTTCTGACAAACGCATAGTCATGTATCTAACACATACAGAACAGTTTTATGGCTCCCAAAATGGTGTTGGACTGTCCCTTTATACTTAACCCCTCCCCTGCACTCCCCAACCCGTGGAAACCACTGATCTGTCTTTTTGCCTTTGCACAGTATCATAAATGGAATTATACAATATGCTATCTTTTGAATCTGGTTTGTCTCACTTAGCAAAATGCATTTAAGATTTATCCATGTTGTGTATATCATAATTGTTCCTTTTTATTGTTGAGTAGTATTCCATTGAATGAATGTACCACAGTTTGTTTACCCATTCACAAGTTGAAGGCCATCTAGGTTGTTTCAAATTTTGGCAACTATGAATAAAGCTGCTAAATATACACATGTACGAGCTCTTGTTTAAACAAAAATTTTCATTTCTCTTGGAGAGATATCTGTGTGGGATTTCTGAGTCATATGATAGATATGTTTAGTTTTATAAGAAATTTCCAAACTGTTTTCCAAGGTAACTGTACCATTTTGCATTCGTTCCAGCAATGTTTGAGAGTTCTAGCTGCTCCACACTATCCCTATCACTTGGTATTGCCATTTAAAAATTGTAGCTATTCTGATAGGTGCGTAGTGGTAGCTCATTACGGTTTTAATTTGCAAGTCCCTAATGATTAATAATGTTGAGCATCTTTTCACATGCTTGTTTGCTATTTGTATACTTTTTTTGGTGGTCTGTTCAGATCTTTTGCCTATTTTTGAACTGGTGTTTTGTTTTCTTCTTGTTGAGTTTTCAGAATGTGATTTGAAAATCTTTCTTCCAGGTCTGTGGCTTGTCTTTTCATTATCTTATCAGTGTCTTTCACAGAGGAAACATTTTTAATGCTAATAAAGTCCAGTGCAATGATTTTAAAAATGGATCCTGCTTTTGATGTCCTATTTTAAAACCGTTTGACAAACCCAAGTTCACACAGGTTTTCTCCTATGTTTTCCTCTACACTTCACATTTAAATCTCTGATCTGTTTGGAGTTGAAGATTGTGTAAGGCGTGAGGTATAGACTGAGGTTCATTTTCCTGCCTGTGACCATCCAGTTACTTCAGCACAATTTATTGAAAGGCTGTCTTTTCTCTATTGAATTACCTTTATAACTTTGTGGAAAAAAGCCAGTTGACAGTACTTTGTGCGGATCTGTTGCCAGGCTATCTATCCTGTTTTGTCGCCTCTGCATCAGGCTGCCTAGACTTGAGTTCCAGTGCTTCCCCATGAATTCCTGAACGTGAATAAGTTACTTTAAACTTCAGACTCTTTCTCTCTAAAGTGGGGATAACAAGAGTACCTATTCCCGAGGGTTCTTATCAAAATGAGACTGGTACTGGCATGCAGAAAGTATGGAACACATGCTATTTAAAAGTATTTCTCAACTATTTAAAATATTGCTTTAAAAAACGTCACTTCTGACTATAAACAGGTGAGAAAATATTGTTTCTCTTTTGCAGAGAAAGGCACGCTGTATTCTGCTTTTTCTAAGCATTTCTTGTGTTGAAGCCAAAAGATATTTTGCATTTTGGCAAGCAACATGTTTTATAGCACTTGAAAGTGGACAGCTTTGATTTTTAAAAATTGCTAATGGGATAGTTCAGTTCTACACAATCGAAAAGTCCAAAGTATATCACAAGAGTTTTCAGAGGGGATACTTTGTTCAGGTTCATGTTAGAATTCAGGGTTAAAGATGCACCAGTCTTGAGATGAATGTATAAGATTATAAATAAGATTCTTTCAAAATAAGAAAGGAAGTATGTATTGTGTGTATAAATGTCAATATACAGCTTTCATAAACAGGTACTTTCATATGCAGGTACAGCTAGACTGTGAGCGAGTCCTCCGCTATCAGAGGGGCAGAACGACCCCAAACAGAGAAGGATGTTTGGTTCTTCACAAGTGCACAAGCTAAGGGTATGGTGGAGAGCAGGAGTCTCCATGGAAACAGGGAGAAATAACTGGGAACACAATAGAGGTTGTCTGTGTACGTGGGGGTCAGCGAGGGGGCAGCATTTTGGCTTCTGCTATCCTGGCATGGTGTGGGCTTCCTAGAGAAAGGGCATAAACCTTGAGGTGCTGGGAAGGAACAGGAGTTTTTGTGTTAAGACTAAGGGTATGATCTTAAAGGGCTGCACACGACATGGGTGACTCCCAAAGACTTCAGTCAGTAAAAGATGGAGGAAGTCCGACTGGGAAAAAGTCAGGAGAGTGATCAGAAGTGAAGTACCCCGGGGCAGAGTGCTCATGGGACGCTCGCAGGAGAGGCTCTAAAATCAGAGGCAGGAAAGTGTCCAGCCCTCCCTCGAATGCCTTGATGATCTGAGAGCTCATTGGGGTCTCAGAGAGGTTGGCAACACAGTGGAACTCTCAGTTGTCATATGCATTCTGCAGAGACATTAACAATAGTTCCTGGTTAACTACCTCCCTTTAACCTGGTACTTTAATAGATTCACATCAACTTCCCCAGTTCACAGGCCAGGAGAAAAAAATCAACCTCAGGAATGTATGGCTCTAAAGCTGTGTTCTTTTAGAAGTTCACACTATTTCACTATTGTTTTCTAATTAAATATCTTTCTAAAATGTTGTTTTAGTTTTCACAAGTACGGAGCCTGGCCAATTTAAGTATTAATAGCCTCTGTAAATTAACCTAAACCACAGTAATCCCCCTGGAGGCTTATGAGTCCTGCTTTTTAAAATGCTAAGTTTCAAGTACTAAGGTTTTTTTTTTTCTGATTATGAAAACAGCATATATTTATTATAGAAAATTGGATAATTACAGAAAAACAAAGTAAAAAAATGATCCATAATTCTAATTTATTCTTCTTTTTAAAAAATTACACAGATTTAAATAATTAAAGCAAGAAGCAAAAGCCTTGTCCTGCTCTGAGAGGTCACCTCCGTCAACAGCTCCTGGAACATACTTCTAGACAGATATTCTTTTGATTCGAGAATGTGAGAGTAGCTCAGCCACTCCCATTGCTGCCTCTCTTGTGACTGCCTTTTTCACTACTGGCAAATACTGAGTAGAGATGATAGCTAACACACTGATTTCTGCCAAGGGTGTTCTTCCTCTCCTATTTATTTAACCTTCTGTTTGATATCTTAAGTGCTACTTCAATGTGATACTTAATACAGGAAATGCGTCGCTGCTGCTTTACCTCACAATTGTATCTATGTGCAAAGCTGTATGAAATAAATGTCTCTGACAATCCCTCTCTTTATTTGGAATGTCTTTGACAGTGGGGGAGAGATTGCAAAATAAGACACTGTCCTCAAATGAGGTTCCTAAGAAAAAGGTCTCTTGTGTTGGAATTTCAATAGAAATTGCACCATCTCCTCTCTAAAGCTCTAGCGTGAAAAGAGAAATATGACTCACAAATCAGAACATCAGTACAGGAGTCCGTAATAAGAACTGGAAGGACACTGAAGTGTGTACAGTGAAAATGAGCTCCTTTTTTTCTCATTTCCATCCCAATCCCATGACATAGGGCTGTGGGAGATCAAAACTGGCCACCCTAAAATATATCTCTTTACCTTGATTATTTTCTCTGATGGACGTTTAACCTCCCCCACTAACTGCCTAAATGAATTTAACCCTGGGTGTGGATAATTTACATTTGTAAGGGAAATCTCCATTTGTAAAGGTATCTCCCTCTCTGTACTGGGAAGAGGGGGGTTGACCTCATCTCCCAAAACTCTTAACAGCACAGAAGGAGAGGAATTAAATCTTCATTCCTTTGATTGCTGTGCTTTCTGGTAATCCCCCATAGCTGTCTCCTCTCCCACCCCCAACATCCTCCTTTGTCTTTCTCTAAATCTATTTAAGGTGAAAACCTCTGCCATTTGTTGAGAAACTCAGTTTCCCTGGTTTCTCCCATGTATACAAGTTATTAAATTTTGTTTGATTTTCTCCTGCTATTTGGTCTCATGACAATTTAATTTGTAGCCCAGCCAGGAAGGACCCACAGGGGGTAGAGGACACTCCTCCTCCCCCTTCAGGGCCAACTCTGCCAACCCTGTGTGGGAGACCTTCCAAATGTGTGTCTGTACACACACGTCACACACACACACCACACCATGCACATATGCCATACACACCATGCATGCACCACACACACCATCCACCCACCACCAAACCTCACACATCACACCGTGCACACACACCACCCACAAACACACACACACATTTTATTTTATTAAACAAAAACCTGGCTATGCTATACTCTGCTGTATTGTTTTACCACTTGCTTTTGTACACTAAATATATCAGAATGCTAGTGTGATATTCCTTATTATTAGTAGATGTTAGATTGTTTCCAATTATTTTGCTATTGTAAATGATACCAATAGTTAATATCTTTGTCATTATGTGCTAATATTTCTTTAGGAAAGATTACTAGAAGATTTCTAGGTCAAATAATATGCATTTAAAGTTTTATATTAATGCCACATTACTCTCAAAGATATTGTTCCAATTAATATTCTTGCCAGCAGTATATGAAAATGAACTGTTTTCTCTAGCCTTCACTTTTGCTTTACATTGAATTTTATCAGTATTTTCATTCTTTTTTTTTGTCAATTAGATAGATGAAAAATGTCATTTCATTTTAATTTGCATTCATTGTTAGATTACAAGTGAAGTTAGGCAGGTTTTTGCATATTTATTATCTGTTTGTAGTTCCACTATTGTGATTTCCTATCTTTTTCTATTATTTAATATGTTCTGTTTGATTTGAAACAATGATTTCTATATTATAAATAATAATTTATCTATTATATATGTTGCCAGTATTGTCTACAAATCGCTATTTGCATTTTAAACTTGTCTGTGTTTGCATATGCATATAACAAAATCAATCAAATTGATTATTCTTAGCTCATGGCGTACTATTGTCTGCATATAGATTCTTTTAATTTATTATTTTATTTTATTCTATTTTGTTTTATTGTGTTGTATTTTACTTCATTTTATTTTACATGTTTTCCCTTCTAGCCTCATTTCTAATTTCATTTTCTATCCCCTTCCGCCAGTATCTACCATTGTGTCTCAATGCACAATGAAAACATTTGACATTTTCTTTTCCCTCTGATTTCTGGATTTTGTGTTATGATTAGAGACGCCTAACTTCTCTGAACTAGGGTATCCTCGTTTTTAACAACAATATCAAGCTATTAAGTCACCTTCAGAGCACTTAGCTTATGTACTAAAGGGTTTCCAGTGTTTGCATGCCTTATAATGTTAATATTTTTAGGATAACTATTTTTAAGTTCTAAATAATTTCTTTACATGTGACAGTGCAGCATAAGTTTTCACATTCAGATAAATTCTGCGATTTTTTTTTTTTTTTTTTTTTTGGTGAGGAAAATCAGCCTTGAGCTAACATCCATGCCAATCCTCCTCTTTTTGCTAAGGAAGACTGGCCCTGGGCTAACATCCATGTCCCTCTTCCTCTACTTTATACAGGATGCCGCCACAGCATGGCCCGACAAGTGGTGTGTCGGTGCGCGCCTGGGATCCTAAGTGGCAAAGCCTGGGCCCCCACAGCGGAGCATGAGCACTTAACTGCTACCCCACGGAGGCCGGCCCCTAAATTCTCTGATTTTGCTTCAGAAGTGTACTAGCTCATCACCTTCCCAAGAGAGAAAAGACGAGCATTTTTCCCTCACCACACCTCTAGGTCTTGGCCCCTGGAATCCATTTTCCTCAGAGTCATCAATATGGATCATCTAGAACCTCCCGTTGGATTACGTGTCTTAGTCAGCTCAGGCTGCTGTAACAAATTACCATAGGCTGGATGCTTTAGCAACACACATTTATTTCTTACAGTTCAGGAGGCTGGAAGTCTGAGATCAGGCTACCACTAGCTGTCTACCTTCTCTCTGTGTCCTCATATGGTCGAGGGGTTGGGGGAGGAGAGGCAGAGAGAGTGAGAAAGCAAGCTTTCTTCTCTCTCTTCTTATAAGGCACTAATCCCATTATGAGGGCTCTACTCTCATGAACTAATTGCCTCCCAAAAGACCGTCTCCAAATACCATCACATTAGAGATTAGGGTTCCAACATATGAATTTGGGGGGACATAAACATTCAGTCCATAGCATAACGTCATTCCCCTTTATCTGTAGGATGGACACCAAGCTTCCTTACAAGACTATATGTCACCCAGCCTCCACTAAGCTTCTGACTTGATTTCTTTGCAACTCTGAACTTTGTCTTCCAGCAGCAGAACCCCTATTTTTGCTTAGCAGTGCATACCAATGCCTAGAGTAGTGCCCACCACAAAGAACACCCAATGCTGGTGTTTGGTAGGCACTTAAAGAACATTTGTTGAATGAATAAGTGAATGAGTGCATGAATGAATGGATTCAGTTTCCATATGTGCTGTCCTTCTACTCTCCTCTGTCTTCTCAGTGCTGTTTCATCTAACATCACCTCTTCTCCTCCTATCCTTGCTCTCCTCTTGCCTAATTCTGTCTCATCCTTAAAATTTCTCCTTCACATAGAAAGAGCTGGTGATGCATGGGGAGAGCAGTATTTGTCATACACTGATGGTGGGATTATAAATTTGTACAGGGCTGTGCTTGCCCTATGTGTGTGCAAGGAGGATTGACAAGGATGTCTATCTCAATATTATTTGTGTTGCAGGTAAAACGATAGCTTCACCTCTGGTCTCTGTGGAGAAACTTGGAGATCAGAGAAAATATGATTGCCCGTGGTGCTGTTTGCCATGATGGCTCATGCAGAGGCCTTCTCGGTTAATGTGGAGACATTGGTAATAGAAATCAGGCCAGGACAGAGGTTGCTACACCTTTGACATAGTTCAGCCAAGGTCATTATTTTGTAAGATAAGAGGAGAAATAGTCTTGATCATAAATGCCTCATATAGATAGTGGTAAATTATGTTTCTCAGGTTCTTTAAGAGATTAATCAGCCTCAGCTTCACTGGTGGAGAGACACCAAGAGATGCCCATTTCTGTCCCTCCTCCTTCCATGGAACAAGGGCTAGACTATCTTTCTAGAGATGAGAGCGTAACAGAGAGGGAGGCTCCACCGAAGCTCAGCTGAGGCCCACGTGGGGCTGACTTTCCCCAGAGAGGGGTGGGTGCAGCGGATGGGAGGACTTAATGTCAGAGCTCAGGAGGATTGGGAGATGAGGGGAGGCTTAGGGAATATCCACCTGGAATGTCCTCCAAAGGACTCAACAGAGACACGGTGCCTATCTTCTGTGGAACAACAGAGGGGATTAGGTGAGCAGATGAGCAATTCTTGACCACCGCCTCCCTCATCTTCCTCCCCCCGAATCTGAAACACTTCAGGATACTTAGACACTTAGTCTTTCAAGTGAAGTGTTATTTACAGGGCCTTTGGAGGGCAATGTGTATTTGATCTGAAAAAGATAGTGAGATTATATCGTTTTTTGGGAAGAGTGTGGCCTCTCCGCCACGGTTTTCTGAGAAGCACCAGCCTTCCTGCTGTGGACCACCCGTGGAGAGCAGTGCCAGCCAGCAGAGGACGCCAACTCCAGCAGCTGTAAGGATGATCTCCTGATCCACCCCCCACCCCCAGAGAACAGACAGACACCTCCCATGGGACCAAAATGAGGGAAAAGTTGTCATCCAGATTATAGTAGTAATTAGTAAAAATTAGAAACAACCCAATTGTCCAAAAACGGAGCAACAGTTAAATAAATGATGGAAATACATACTTTCTAGCTATTTGAAAAAGTGAAGTAGATATGTATGGAAGGAAGTCTAGGATGTCTATGATATTTTTTTAGTTTTTTTTTTTTTTTTTTTTTTTGCAGGGGAGGATTCACCCTAAGCTAACATCTGTTGCCAATCTTCCTCCTTTTTTGCACTCAAAGCCCCAGTACATAGTTGTGTATAGTTGTAAGTTCTTCTGGTTCTTCTGTGTGAGTCACCACCACAGCATGGCGACTGACAGATGAGTGGTGTGGTTCCATGCCTGGGAACTGAACTCGGGCTGCCGAAGTGGAGCATGCTGAACTTTAACTGCTAAGCCATCAGGGCTGCCTCAAGTTTTGTTTTTTTTTTAAAGCAAGTTACATAACAATCTGTATGGTATAAACACATTAAAAACTCTCCATATGAAGATTTGGGTACATATAGAGAGAAATAGAAAAGGAAGGATGCTTAACAACTGAAAAAGGTTGCTCTTTTAGGAAGCTTTCCTTAACCTCACTGGGGTTTGGGGCCTCTTTCTCTCCCTCCTGAATACCCCATCACAGCACTTACTGTCTCTATCACAGCATCTAACATAGTCTTATAGATTGGTTTCTGTTTCCACTTTGCACATTAGGCCCTGAGCTCTTTGAAGGCAGGAACCATGTTGTACTTACTCATCCTTGTCGTCCTCAAGTGTAGCTTAGAGCCGAGAACCAAATAGATAGTCAACGAAGAGTTGTGAGTTGAGGGGGTGAAACATACCACTTATTACTGTATGATGCAGCTCACACACCACGGTCATCTTGTCACCATTGAATTTTTTAGGTAAAAAGAAATAATCATAGTCCCAACTTTCAGTAAAATACTTCATTTTCTAAGATTGTCCCAGACTATGGAGAGAATGCAAAACTGGTTCTTGGCAGCTTGAGGGCTTCCTATTTCAGACTGAGGTGTGCCCCATGTGAAGCTCCATCTAGGCAGAGAAGTTGTACTGAGCAGAGCTGTTCACTTGTGTGTAAGGAGAAGCCCTTCCCTCTCAGCTCAGGCATCTCACTGTGCGGAAGACAACGGATGGGCCGATCTTCAGTGAGGCCTTGCTCCAAGGTCATTTTCACGTTAGGATAAGATCTGTACTGTTAACGAAACTAATTTGCAATTTTAAATAAATCTCTTCTGAGCGATAATAAAAGTGTGTGAATCTGGAAATCTGGCAAAGAAAAAAATTCCTGAAATTTGCTAATCATAGCTTTCAGAAAAACTAAATTGAGATTGTCACACAGAGTCAGAGAGCATTGCATTTTTTTGTTTTTATTTATTTATTTATTTATTTATTTACTTATTTATTTTTTGTGAGGGAGATCAGCCCTGAGCTAACATCCATGCTAATCCTCCTCTTTTTGCTGAGGAAGACCGGCTCTGAGCTAACATCTATTGCCAATCCTTCTCCTTTCTTTTCCCCAAAGCCCCAGTAGATAGTTGTATGTCATAGTTGCACATGCTTCTAGTTGCTGTATGTGGGACACGGCCTCACCATGGCCGGAGAAGCGGTGCGTCAGTGTGCGCCCGGGATCTGAACCCGGGCCGCCAGTAGCAGAGCTCGCACACTTAACTGCTAAGCCATGGGGCTGGCCCGTATGTTTTGAAAGAAGAAAGTATTGCCATTTGATGAGCATCAGGCCCCACCGTGGTAAAAGTCTGCTTTTAGTCTTCATTCAGTCATCAGGCTTATGCATTTTGGAGAAGTCACCCCTCTCTCTTATGAGAGTGGTTACCTCAAGCTTGCTTCTTGTTCTTAAAATTCTGTGATTCTAAACTATGCATTCCTTGATTAACAAAGATGCTACTGTAGGGGAGGAAGAACTATTCTTACTGCCCTCTGGGTTCTTCTGGCTGGTCTAAGAATTAAATTGACATGAGACAGATTAACAGGAGAAAATCAAAGTTTAATAACATGTATACATTGCAGAAACCCAGGAAGACTGAGTAACTCACCAAAATGGCAGAAGCCACGACTTTAAATACCATCTTTAGCTAAGGACAAAGGAGGATGTTGGGGGTAGTGGTTTAGGACTTCAAAGGGGAGGAAGGAGATGGAAAAGCAAATGTTTGATAAACAAATGTTGACCATGCCTTGCAGAGACAATGAGAGATGGAGAGGACTTTGATTAAAAGGCCCTTGTTAGGTTCCTCCCTGTCTACCACACCTAGTCTACATTATACTATACTTATCTTATGGTATTAGCTCCTTCTTGGGACAGGCCTTCTATCTTAAATTCTTTTAGGCAGTTAGGGGGAAGGCCAAAGTTTCTTTCAGAGTCTTTTGGTCTCAAAAATAATCAAGCCAAATAGACACATTTTGGGGTGGCAAACTCTGATCCCCCACACTACATATGGAACACATCCAGCAATGGCAGCTATTCAGATGCTTTCCTATTTGTATATGTCTATATGACTTTGCTACAAAATCATATTCTGCCAAAAAGTAGGTACAATGTCATTGATGGGACCTATAAGAATAAGGGAGAATTTGGATAACGTGTAGAATAAGGTGGGTTAGCAAGTATTAAATGATGGGTAATAGAGGTAAGATACAGTGATTCACAAACAAGGGAAGTTATTCAGGGTTAGTTTCTGCTAGGGGCATAGTGGATCTAATGCTTCACATTGTCTAATTTTGCGAAAAACCTCAATTTGTTGGAAATATTTCCTGATATTCTGGGTATGTTGGTCTTATTTTAGTTTTACCTTTACTGTTTCACATTATGTCACCTCCAAGAAAGGAACACAAGGACTTGCCTTCTTTGGTGTTAACACCTTTTAAATATTTGTAGACTCTTATCGAGTACCTGGGTACCCTTCTCCACCATTACTTGGCCAATCCACACACTGCCAGGCCTTTTGATCTTAATGCACAAGTCACTCCTTTGATCATTTTGGTGCCTTGCTCTGGACCTTCTCAACTCTATCAGCTTACTTCTGTTAACAAATATTGCTCTGAGCAGTCCAACGGTAGTCTCTGGAGAAGCAGATTGCAGACAGAGTATTCCTTTACTGTTCCATGATGTAAATCCCTGGAGTATTTGACCCAACTCAAGACTTTCTTGTTGACTATAACTAAAGTTATTTCAAGCTTACAGTTAAATAAGCAAGACTTTCAAGTTCCTAAGAATAATAATAAAATGCGGGACAGCTTTACTCGTGGAGTGACAGAAAGGGCTCTTTATCGTCATCTTTGTCTCTACCTTCTGCTGATTTGCTTTGCTGGGATCAATCAAGCATTTCAATTGAAACAGATAGGCTTTAAAATATGAATACTCTTGGGAGAAGATACATTGACCTAAATTCCCAATAAGATGTTAACTACACTAACCATTATATATTTCCTAGAATAAGTTTTTAATTCCAGTGCCTAGAAATTAGAAAATGAAACACAGAGAGGGGAAAGGGGCTGGGAGAAAGTTGGATAAAGAGGAGTAAGAAAACTGAAGATAAATGTTGTAGTGTGTATTTCATAACTTGGCTCAGGGCCAGCCCTGCCCTTAAGGCTCCTTTAGAGACTAGATCAATGCCTTATACATGTTGGCAGCTATTCTTAGCATCTCACATGGGGTGTGGCAAAGCAGATAGCCAATAAAGAGTGGTTGAAAAATAAATGAGTAATTTCTGTTGGGAATTATCTTTTTCTCAAATTTGATCCCCTTGATTCTGCTACTCTTTCAACGGGTAGATTAGTGTGTATTCTCTTTTCTAAGCTATGCCTTATTTTGTAATATGTTATCTCTATTTTTTCCTCTATAAATTCTTTAGCATTATTCTCCAAATCTATTTTTTATGATGTTTCTCAATTTCATATGAAAGTTTCACTGGCCTAGTCCTATTTTTCATCATCCAAAAAGGATAGATTGGATGTTACTCAGAATTGTGCTTGACTAAGCTAACGCAAATTAATACGAGAATTATTAAAAGAATACTATCTTCTTTGAGACCAAGTTTCACATTCCCTGAAATTCAGATCTTTGCATCGTTAGCAGTAACGCAGCCCAGCAACTTAATTACCATGAAAAGTGTGCAAGGGAAAGCAGAGCTCTCTAAGGAATTTTTAGCTAGCCAATAGAGCTTTGTAGATTAAAACCAGCCCCTTTGAGTTATCTTAAAAAGTAAAATAGAAACCTTCTGTTAGAGGCCAGAGAATCCAGAGTTCCTCACGACCAACTTTCCAAAGCAGACGTTGCTACTTAAGGCAGTTGTTGAAGTCTGTGAGTGAGAGACAGAGAAACTCCCAAAGGAACTTTCCTACTGGAAACTACAAAGGGACAGACTGGTGTGATGGCATCTACAGTAGGAGTTGTAAAAGACTCATACTTCAAAGAGTTTTCGAGTGAGAGATCTATTTCTCTCTCCTAGCGTATTTATTCTGCATTGTCATATGCTGCACCTGGGAAAGGGAACATTTTCCAACAGGAATTGGTCCTTGCTCTTAAAGTGGTTAAGAATCTTTCTTCGCATGAAAATGTTTAGGAAAATACTTTTGTCTTTGTTTCCTAGGTGACCAGAAGTTCAGTTACTTAAGAATATTTAAGAAATATTCTTAATATTTTTTAATATAAGCAAAATACAGTGTTAGACACAGAGGACATAAACATAGCCCTGACGTTAAAGAAGCTGACAGCTGGTGACAGGACAGACGCTACCTGGATAATCTGAGTAAACAGGGAGTTGGCGGAAAGCATGTAGATGAAGGCTCAGTAGGGAACAAGTTAGGGTCCAGATTCAAAATTGAAACGCCAAGCTTTGCAGTCTTCTGGTGTGGTGGGTATTATAGGTGGTTGTAGACATTATTTTCGTCTTAGGAGACATTTTCCCTGTATTCATGAAATACGATTTAATCTCTGTCTCCTCTTTCTGTTGTCCGGGCAATAATTTGGATTGTAAATCTGGCTAAATGTGAAGCCCATTAAGTTCATCCTCCATAACGCTCATTTCCTCCCTATTCCTTCTGTGCTAGCGACAGGCTTCTCAGCCCACCGATCAAACACGCGAGGTTCTGTTTCCTCCCACCACTCTGCCTGAAACTGATGAAGCAAAGCGTATTCTTAACTAGTCCCAAGTAGAATCTGAAGTATTAATCCCAGAATGTGGCTGTGTCTGGGCCCGCCCCGCATCTGCAGCACATTTTATCACACATCGCCCAGGCGGACTTTTCAGAAACTCCGTGGAGCAGGAGCCTCAGGACCCCTGCGCCAGCCCTGTGCAGCTCCTGCCGTCCGCCTGCGCTGGCGGCGGCTCCCCCGCCCTCAGGGGCGCACACGGCTGCGGGGGCTGCGGGCCGGGCCCTTCGCCCCAACTCTCCTCACGCCTGCCCGTCTCCGGTCGCCGCGAGGGGAGACCCGCGTCTGCCGGCAGGGGCGGCGCTGACGGGGAGGCTTGTACAGGAGAGAGCAGAGGTGAAGGAGGAGAGCCAGGGAGAGCGGGACGGCTAGGGGAGCTGATCCCGCCTCGTAAAAAATTACCGTCTGTGTTGATCCTGACGTTAGATACAAGTTAATATGAGATACAGCAAAGAAAGGAAGAGAAAAATGGAAGGAAGGAAGGAAGGAAGGGAGAAAGGGGAAAAAGGAAAGAGAAGGGAGAAAGGAAGGAAGGAAGGAAGGAAGGAAAGAAAGAGGATCCTTTCAACGGTACATTCTGTCCAACTAGGAGGGAAAAGGAAAGGCCCTCCTTTCTTTCTTGTTTTTTTTCAATTAAAAAATTTTAATTACAAAATGTTTAAAGTATCCAAAAGCATTCAGGTGGACCTCATCAAGATTTTAAATTTCTATTCACCAAAAAAAATCGTTAAGAAGATGAATATCAAGCCATGTGTGTGCCTGAAAAAAACCTCTCCAGAACAGATGAAGAATTCTCACCAAGGAAAGGCAAAGGCAAACAGCCTAATTCTTAAATTGGGCACTTCACACAGAGGATATCCAAAGGGCCAACAAGTAAATTAAGGTGCTCAACATTATTACTCACAGGAAAAAAATGCAAATTAAAACCTTATATTAGATACCACCACACACACCAGAATGGCTAAAATTTAAAAAGACTGACAATCACAAGTGTTCATGAAGATTGAAGCAACTGAAACTTAGTCATTGCTGGTGCTAGTGTTAATGGTGCAACCACTTTAGAAAACTATTAGGCAGTTTTTACGAAATCTAAGCATATACCTAACCTAAGATTCAGAAATTCCAGTCTTAGGATATACCCAAGAGAAATGAGGGCAAATACTCACTAATAAATACATCCAAGAAATTTATGGATGCTTTATGCATAATGGCCAAAAACTGGGGGAGAGAATCCAATGCCCACCATGGAAGGTTACATGCAATACTTTGCAACATCTTTTAAAAAGTGAACTACTGGTACATACAACAACATGGATGAATTTCAATAATGCTATGTTGAGTAAAAGAAGCCAGCCATTTAAGAGTATATGCTGTATGAATCCATTTATATGAATTTCAAGAATAGGAAAATTTAACTGATAATTGAAGACAGAATAATGATTATCTGAGGTAGGAGTGGTATAACCTGGGAAGGAGCATCACAAAATTTACAGGGTGCTGAACATGTTCTGAATATTAATTTAGTTGGTGGTCACATGGGTGTCTACATACATAAAAAGTCATCCAGCTGTACACTTAAGATTAGTGTACTTTATTATATAGATATTATTCATCAATTTAAAGAGTATGAAAAATAATATGACAGACAAAAATATATCATATTTATATTTGTGTAATGCTAACGCTTGCAATATTTGCTTCATTTTTTTTTGTCAATTAAAATATAAAACAATATGAAATATATTTGGAGCCATCCCCACATCTTACCCACATTTCTCTGTCCCCGGAGGCAATCACTGTCCTGAAAGAGGTCTTCATCCTGACCCCTGTGCCTTTATCTTTCATTCTGAGCCCACTGTGCGCCAGGCAATTTTCTAGTTCCTAGGGATTCAGCAGTGAATAAAACAAACGTTCCTGGTCTCCTGGAGCTGACATTTGAAAGGGTGCAGGGACAGACAATGTATACTAAGTAAAATATATGGTACATTAGATGAGAAGATGTGCTTTGGAGGGAAATAAAGCAGGAAACTGGAACCGGGAGGTTGTGTTGGGAGAGGCCAGTTCGATTTTGGATAAGGTCACCAGAGAACAACTGAGGGACAGGATAACATTTTAGGAAGACCTGAAGAAGGAGCAAAGCACACAGACGTCAGCGGACTCATTCAGGCCAAGGGAGCATAGGTTCAAGGAGCAAGGAGAGGTTGGGGTGGCTCAGGAGGAACAAAGTCGAGAGGCAAGGAGTGGGGTGGGGCGGCCCCTTGTGGTCCATCGTAAGGAGTTTTCCAGATGGGAACCATCGGAGGGCTTTGAGCAGAGGAGAGACATGACCTGACTTATGTTTAACAGGACCATTCGGCTACTGTGTGGAGAACAGATTCCAGGCGGGGCTCGGGCAGAAGCAGGGAGACCAGTTAGGAGGGCACCTCCATAACCCAAGGCAGAGCTGGTGGCGGCCAGGTTAGCATGGACGTGGGCAGGAGTGGTCGAATTCCAGGTGTATTTTGATGTGTACAGTACCTACATCTGCATCAACATGAATGTTGTTTTGTGCACTTTGCAAGTTTACATATATGGATTTATACTCCACAAATTCTTCTGCAGGTCATTTTTCTTTGAGATTCATTGATATTGATGCATGGAGACTGCTTTATCTGCTTTGTGATATAACATGGTGTAAACGTACTAGAATTCGCTTATTCATATACAGGAAAAGTAATTATTGAGCATCTACTAACAGCTAGGCATTGTTCTTGGTGCTGAGAATCAGGAAAGGACAAAAGGGCAGACATCTCTGCCTCACAGATCATAATGTTTAATGTTTGCTCATTGTCCTGATGATGGGTGTTTAGGTCGCTTCTTGCTTTTCACTATTGCAAAACCTGCAATAGACATCCATTGAACATCTTTATACATGATTCTAACTGCACACATATGAGAGTCTCAAGAGGTCCCTAAACGCAGAATTTAGGGATTTGCTAGCTCTTGTCAAATTGCTTTCCAAAGTGGTTGTTCTGATTCTCGGTGCTCCCTGCGTTCTCCTTCCTCCACAGCCCCCAAGCAGTGCTTGGTTTACACTTTGGCCAGTTAGTGAGTATGAAGTTTACTAAACATTTACTAAACAAATATTTATTAAAAAGTAGACATAAAACTGTTCATACACGTGGTTCTCTAATCTAGATGAAATTCTAGCTCTGTGTCCATTTGGGTGCTCTGACTAGCATGCTGCATAAAATGCATGACGACATTCCATAGTTGGTGTCAGGCAGGTATTTGCCCAGACCAATGGCTAGAGTCAAGACTGTTTAAAGATTAAGCCTCATAGCATCGTTAAGGGTTCAGACTGTGGCTCATTGAATTCTTATGACCTATAAGGGTAAGGAATATCTCTGAAACATGTTAGCCTATCCCCATACTCTGAATACCTTTAATTTCACCAATGAGAACCCATTTTTCACATACAGTATGCTGATTAGTAGTGCCTCGTGTGCTGACTGATGTAATACTAGGTAAACACCCCTAAACGTGAACTCATGATTATGGAAATTGACTGTCATGTCAAAACTTGAATTTGCTGAAACAAACATAGTATCACTCTCTCTTGGCTAAAGTACTGTAAATTACAGACAAAATAAATAATTGATTCAATAATTTAACAAATATTTATGGAATATTTTATGTAATGGAGGTGCAGCAGGAAGGAAACAGACAAAAGTCCCTAACCTTATAGAACTTACATTCTACAGGAGAAACTGAAAAAAGAGGAGGGAGGGGAGGAAAGTTATATAGCTAGATAGTATGTTAAAAACTTATAAAGAACTTCTACTCCCATCATGTTGTAGTCACTGGACTTGCCCTCCTGCCATCGACAACTAGAAAAGTAGACAAAATATATGAAACAACTGCTTGAAAATGTTGGACCCCAGGGAACACAGGACTGTGATTCCTGAGGGGAGGGAAATAAATGATTTGAGACCTACTATCACCCTGGCTTTAGACCTGGAAGAACTTTAGACCTGGAAGAGCTTAAAACTGTGTTCAGGATTTAAAGAAAGACATGTACATAATCAGAAGGGAAATGTAAGCTATATATATATATATATATAAAGGACTTCTAGAGTTGAGAAATATAATACCTGAAAAGAAAAATTCATGGGGCTGGCCCCGTGGCTTAGCGGTTAAGTGCACGCGCTCCGCTGCTGGTGGCCCGGGTTCGGATCCCGGGCGCGCACCGATGCACCGCTTCTCCGGCCATGCTGAGGCCGCGTCCCACATACAGCAACTAGAAGGATGTGCAGCTATGACATACAACTATCTACTAGGGCTTTGGGGGAAAAAATAAATAAATAAAATTAAAAAAATATATTTGTTAAGTGATTAAATGAGCAACTATGAGACATTCAAGTTTGTTAAACTCTAAAACTTGCAAATAAGGTGAAAGGATAAGTAGTTGTCCTTTTAATGTCAAGAAAAAAAAAAAAAAGAAAAATTCACTGAGTGGGATTAACAGCAGATTAAACACTGCAGAAGAAAAAAATCAGTGAAATTGAAGACATAGCAATATAAATTATCCAAAATGAAGCACAGAGAGAAAAAAAGACTGAAAAAAAATGAACAGTGCTTTAGTGACATGAAAAAATATCAAACGATTTAACATATCGTTTGAATGGGGAGAGAGCAGAAAAATTTTTGAAGAAATAATAGTCAAAAATTTTCATAATTTGATGAAAACTATAAACCTAAAGATCCAAGAAGCTCAGTAAATTCCAAGCAAAAGAAACATGAAGAAAAACACACCAAGGCACATCATATTCAACTTGCTGAAAACCAATGATGAAGGGAAAATCTTAAATGCAGCCAGAGGGAAAAAAGACATTATGTACACAAGAAGAAAGTTAAGAATGTCCCACACTTCTCATCAGAACCAGTGAAGGCCAGAAAACAATGAAAAGACATCTTTAAATTGTTGAAAGAAAAGTGGGAACGTAGAAGTAGATAGCCAGTGAAAATATTTTTCAGAAATGAAGGCAACTAGTAATTTTCAGACAAACAAAGTCTGGAAAGATTTTTCCCCAGTAGGCTTGTACTATAAGAAATGTTAGGGGGCCAGCCCCGAGGCGCAGTGGTTAAGTGCACGCGTTCCACTGCTGGCAGCCAGGGTTTGGATCCCGGGCCTGCACTGACACACCACTTGTCAGGCCATGCTGTGGCTGCGTCCCATAGAAGGTGGAGGAAAATGGACATGGATGTTAGCCCAGGGCCAGTCTTCCTCAGCAAAAAAAGAGGAGGATTGGCATGGATGTTAGCTCAGGGCTGATCAAAGAAATGTTAAAAGAAATTCCCTAGGTTGAACCAGTAACTTGGATCTTCAAAAGGAAAGAAAAACACCGAAATGGTAAATGTATAAGTAAATGTAAAAGAATTTAAAGAAGAATTAATAACAATTTATTGTGGAGTTTGTAAAAAATATAGAAGTAAAATGAATGACAAGAGTAGCACAAAGAATGAGATGGAGTGAAAGGAATATACTGTTATAGGCTCTTACATTACATGTTAGATATAATATTATTTGAATATAAGATATGATAAGTTAAAGATACTTATTGTAAAATATAGAGCTGCTAATAAATTCTAATACTAATAAAAGATAATTAGCTAATAAGCCAATAATGGAGATAAAATAGAATGTGTAAAATATTAAATTAATCTAAAAGGAGGCAGGAATAGAGGAATAAAGAAGCAAAGAACAAAGGAGTTAACTAGAAAGTAGATTGTGAGATGCTAGACTTAAACCCAAATGTGAGGATTTGTAAATATAAATGATATATTTAGCTTACATTTCCCATCTGATTATGTACATGTCTTCCTTTAAATCCTGAGCACAGTTTTAATAAATAATTGAATTAAGAGTTAGAGATTGCCAAGCTGAATGAAAATGCTAGATCCAACCATATGCTGTCTACAGGAAATTCTCTGTAAGTACAAAAACACAGATATATTAAAATGTAAAAGGTGGAAAAAAAACATGAAAAAACACTAGCCAGAAAACAGAAAGCCAAAGTGGCTATATTAATATCAGACAAAGTAGTGTTTAGGACTAAAACTGTCACCTGAGATAAAAAATATATTTCATAATGATTAAATGGTCAATTCATCAAGAAGACCTAACAATTATAATTATGTATGCACCTAGTTATACAGTTTTAAAACACATGAAGTAAAAACTGATGGACATAGGAGAAATTAAAAAATCAGCAATGTTATCTGGAGAATTCAACACTCTTCTTTCAGTAATTGATAAAACAAATACACAGAATATCAGTGATATTGAACACACTATCAACCAACTCTACCTAACTGAAAATTATAAAACACTACACTGAACACCTGCAACATATCTATTCTTTTCAATATTCCATGTAGGAGCATTCACAAAAATAGACCATGTTCTGGGCCATAAAAGAAGTCTCAATAAACTTAAAAGGATAGAAAAACTATACAATATTTTCTCTGACCAAAGTGCAACTAAATCACAAATCAATAGCAAAAAGATTATTGAAAAATCACTAAATATTTGGAAATAAACAATACATCACTAAATAACTCATGGTACAAAGAAGAAATCACAATGGAAATTGGAAAATATTTTGAATTTATTGACAATGAAAACAATATATAAAAATACATAAAATATATAAAAATTTGTAGGGTGCAGCTTAAGTAGTATTTAGAGGTAAATATATAGCTTTAAATTCTTATATTAGAAAATAAGAAAGATCTAGAATTAATGATCTAAGCATACACTTATAAAAGCTAGAAAAAGAAGAACAAATGAAATCCAGAGTAAGTAGAAGGAGAGAATAAAGACTAGAACAGATATTAATACATGAGAGATCAAGCAAACAATAGAGAAAATCAGTGCAAGCAAAAGCTGTTTTCTGTAAATATCAATATAATTTACAAATCTCTAGCTAGAATGGGTAAAAAAAAAGACACAAATTACCGATATTAGGAATGAGAATGGGTCATCACTACAGATCATACAGATGTTAAAAGAATAATAAGGGGATATTATGAACAACTTTATGTCAATAAATTAAAAAACTTGGATTAAGTGCACAAATTATTTGAAAGACACAAATTATCAATATGATTCAAGAGGAAATAGAAAATATGAATATGCTTATATTTATTAAATATTTTAAATTGTGATTGAATGTCTCTTTTTTTTTTTTTTTAAAGATTTTATTTATTTTATTTTTTCCCCCCAAAGCCCCAGTAGATAGTTGTATGTCATAGCTGCACATCCTTCTAGTTGCTGTATGTGGGACTCGGCCTCAGGATGGACGGAGAAGTGGTGCCTCGATGTGCACCTGGGATCCAAACCCGGGCCACCAGCATTGCAGCGCGCGCACTTAACCACCAAGCCACAGGGCCGGCCCTGAATGTCTCTTGATAAAGGAAATTCCAGACTCAGTTTTGGACTGGTGAATTCTACACAGTCTTTCTATCAACCATTGAGAAAATAGAGGACAAGTGAACATGTCTTAATTTTATGATGTGAGTATTACCCAGATACCAAATTCAGAAAAAGACGTTATAAGAAAACTATTTGCAAATATATATTGCGAACATAGAGCCAAAGAATCCTTATCAAAATTTTAGCCAATCAGACCCATCAATATATAAAGAGGATAATGCATCATTTCAAGTGGGTTTTATCCTGGGAATCTAAGGATGGCTTAACATTTAAAAATCATCAAATTACTTCACCATATTAACCACCAGACATAACCACCAGATAATATCAATACATGGAAGGAAAAGTGTTTGACAAAATCCAACACCCACGAATAATAATACTCTAAGTGAGCCAGGAATAGGAGGGAACTTCCTTAATCTAGTAAAGATCATCTGTGAATAACCTAGAGCTAACAACACACTTAATGGGCAAAGACTAAATATTTTCTCTCTGAGACTGGGAACAAGGCAAGGATGTTTGCTCTCTCTACTTGAGTTCAACATTGCCAAAAAAAAGAAAGAAAGAAAAGAAGGAAGAAATGAACAAAGGATGGAAGAAAGGAAGGAAGGGAGAAATATAAATTGAAAAGGAAGTAGTAAAACTGTCTTTAAATAATACCATTTATAAAGGCATCAAAACCACAAAGTATCTAACGATAAATTTAACAAAATGCTGTAATATCTGGTCACTGAAAACTATAAAATATTGCTGAGAGAAATGAAAGAATATCTAATCAAATAGAGAGATATAATGTGTTTATAGATTGGAAGACTCAATACGTATTTTAAAAATTTTAATTGTGGCAAAAAACACATAACATAAAATTTACCATCTTAACCATTTTTAAGTGTGCAGTTATGTAGTAGTAAGTATATTCACATTGTTGTGCAACCAATCTCCAGAACATTTTTCATCTTGCAAAACTAAACTCTATACCAATTAAACAATAATTCCTCATATGCTTCTTCACCCCACCCTCTGGTAACTGCCATTCTACTTTCTGTCTTTATGAATTTGACTCCTTTAGATACCTCATGTAAGTAGGATCATACAGTATTTGTCTTTTTGTGACTAGCTTATCTTATTTCATTTAGCATAATGTCCTCAAGGTTCATCTATGTTATAGCATGTGTCAGAACTTCCTAGAAGATTCAATATTTTTTAAAGATCATTCTCCTGAAATTGATCTATAGATTTAATGTAAGCTCAATCAAAATTCCATAATGCGTTTTTGATAGAAATTGAAAAGTTGATTCTAAAATTATATTGAAATGCAAAAAAACCTGGAATAGTCAGAACGATTTTGAAAAAGAAAGATAAAGTTGGAGAACTTATTCTACCTGATTTCAAGACTTACTAAACAGAATCAAGACAGTGTGGAATTGAAATAAAAACAGATATAAATCAATGGAGTAGAATATTGTATTAGTCAGAGTTCTTCAGAGAAACAGGACCAATAGGATATATACAGATACATATAAGAAGAGATTTATTTTAGGGATTGGCTCACATGATTATGGAGGCCGAGAAGTTCCACGATCTGCCATCCGCAAGCTGGAGAACCAGGAAGCCTGGTGATGTAACTCAGTCTGAGTCCAAAGTCCTGAGAACCAGAGTAGCTGATAGTGTAAGTCCCAGCCAGAGTCCAAAGGTCAGAGAAGGAGGGTGGCGAAGCTCAATGGCATAAGTCCTGGTCAGAGTCTGAAATTCTGAGAACCAGGAGCACAGATGTTGGAGGGCAGGAGACATGGGTGTCCTAGTTCAAACAAAGAGAGCAAATTCTCCCTTCCTTCCCATTTTTGTTCTATCCAAGCCCTCAACAGATTGGATAAGGCCCACCCACATTGGTGAGGGTGATCTTCTTTACTTAGTCTCTTCTGGAAACACCCTCACAGACACATCCAGAAATATTTTACCAGCTGTGTGGGCATCCCTTAGCTTGGTCAAGTTGACACATAAAATTAACTATCACAAATACAGAGTCCAGAAATATAACTACACATATATGGTCAATTGGTTTTCAACAAAGGTGCCAAGATAATTCAATGGGGAAAAGATTGTCTTTTCAACAAATCATACTGGAACAACCGGATTCCATTTCTGAATGAAAAAAGTGAACCTCAACCCCTACCTCAAAAAATGAACTCAAAATAGATCATAGACCTAAACATAAATTTAAAACTATAAAACTTCTAGAAGAAAACATAGAAGATAGTTTTTGTGACTTTGGGATAGCAAAAGTTTGTTAGGACACCAAAACACTAAGCATAAAATAAAATATTGACAACAATATTAAAAACATTTGTTCTTCAAAAGATTGTAAAAAATGAAAAGGTAACCACAGACTGGGAGAAAATATTCAGTATGTATATATATTTATATATATAAATTTTACATATATAAATTTTATTGTATGTAACTTATACTTCCATAAAGTTGATCTAAAAAGAAAAACAATGGTTTTAAGCAATGGAGAAATATAATATCGCATTGTTGGATTCAGTTTGCTAATGTTTAGAATTTTTACATCCGTGTTAACTAAGGATATTGACTTACAATTTTTATTTCTGACATTGTTATTATCTGATTCTTTTTAAGGGTTAGAGTAGCTTCACAAAATGAATGGAAGTGCTCTCTACTTTTCCCTGTTTCAAATACAGTTAGTTCATTAAAGGGGTTATCTGTTTCTGAGAAGTTTAGCCAACTTCTTGTAAACCCATCTGAGGGCGGCCTGGTGCTTTGGTTAGGGTGGTTATTTTTTTGTTTCTTCTCCACTGACTTGAACTTTTTAATGACTATAGGATTTTTTCTTCTGAGATTTATAAAATTTTTGAGTCAATCATAATCATTTTCTAGAATGGCTTATGTTTTGTGTTTATTTTCAAAGTTAATGAAATATAGATGTTCATAATATCTTGCTATTTTAGGACTTTATTCTATGTGCTTTAGTAGTTAAGTTCCAAATATAGGGCACTACAGCACAGCTATCTGGAATCTTACACAAAAGGGCATAATTATAAGTGCCCTGAAATGACATGATTTCTCTGCAATATATTAATAAAAATACATCTTACTGATTATTTAACTTAGAAATGATAGGATATTCTGTTTTATAAAAATCACTAGAAAAGATCTTTTTACAGAAAATGAAAGCAAATAGATTGGTTGTCTTGGTAGAACACTGATCTGTGTAATTCTGATCAATTCATTTCACATTTCTGTTCCTTCTGCACTGTAAACAGAGGGCCTTATATTTGCTCTTGTTTGCCTCTTCCAGCTCTGCAATCCTGGAATTATAGTGCCTGACTCTATTCTATTTCTTATATGGGTCTCCATGTGAATAGACATACATGAGTGTGTATGTGTGTGTATATAAAGGGATTGGATTACAGAATTGCTGAGGACCCTCCGGCTCCTAAACTTAGATTAAAACCCTTGACCTCAATTTGAACATATTGCTACCAACCTTTGGACATTTTCTCTATTGTCCCTCTTCTTTGGGATAAAGCTGAGCCTATTACCACATTTCTTAGTGTCTAAAACACAACTGTTGTAATCTGCACCATCAACTCAATAACGTATTTCAGAAAAAAGAAAACTTTTCCTATTAAATGCATGCATTGATGGTAAGATGTATCACAATTTTGGAAATATTAAACAATGAAAAAATAGTCATAACTAGAAAGATATGGTAATTATTTTCCCTGCTGAAATAAATTCTCCACTTGGTAGAGATGAAACAATGGTGCCGGTGGGGTTGAAGGGGTGATTGACAGTTGAATGAGTATCTGTCAGTTAAGACAATTCTGATTGCAAATAAGATAATACCCAGCCAGTAATGTCTTGACCAATGGGGAAAATGTATTCTGTCACAGAACAAGAAATACAGAAATAGGGCAGTTCAAAGGTTAACTTAGCAGCTCGGTGGTATTATCAAGCATCCCAACTCTCTCCCCCTTTCCTCTGTGGCTTGATACGTTGGCTTGGCCCCTCATAGTCACAGGAGAACAGCCTGGTTCCATGTAGCACATACAGACTGGACAACGTCCAACCGAGGAGGGGCCTTTCCTCCCATGCATCCCTTCATAGTGAGCAAACAGACCTGTTCCCATAAATCCCCCAAGGGACTTCTCTCATGTCGTTGGCCAGAATTGAGCATCCCTACCCTTAAGCCGTCACTGGCAAAGGTGAGCGGGATTACCATGATGTCTTAGAACAATCACAGTTAACTCCCTGGGCCTGAGGAGGAGCCACTTTCCTGAGCATTTTGTGAGATACCTGAACAAATCACGGTTCTTTGCAAGTAAAGTGAGGGAATGAATATTGGCTAGGAAGGTAGCAACATCTGCAATGACAATTGAGACTATTAAACTGTTTGCTTAAAGAGTCTCATGTGAGATAAACCAAGGATATGATAAGAAAGCGTTCTGCAGGTAACCACAAACAGAGCTTTAGTTGAATTGATAGGCTCTAGTAGGCTTTACACCTACTGGTCTATCAATATTATTGGGCCTTAACACATATGCATATCTTGAAGTAGAGCCTCTAAAAACCAATGTGCCTGATTGCTTTGCTATATCCCTTTTTAGTAAATTAAACACCAGTCCTTTTCCTCCCCACAATTTCTGTGTTGTCAGTTTTTTCAGGTAGAAATTTTCCTTAATTTGTACTTTATGACCTCAACTTTATCAATTGGATCTTCTAAAAAATTTGGAAAATTCATTTATTTCCTTAAAAGTTACACCTCTTGCTTTCTTCTTCTCTTCTCCCTTCTGTCAATTTCTCGAAGAACAAAGTACATCCTGTATGCAAGACTCTCTGGGGAGTAAACATAGTAAAATCCTGATCTTAAGGAAATTGTAGTCATATTGGCTGACAGATAAGGTTTAAATAGAGGCTATAAGGCTGGACCCACAACACGAAGGCTATGTATGCCTACTGTCACCCTCTTTTCCTCAAGGCTTGCTGTTGTGTTTTTAACATGCTTTAACTCTTAGAAACATTGGAGAATTACAGAGAAATTGTGAAGATATTAAAAAGAATTCCCATGTACCTCTCACCCAGTTTCCCCTATTAGTAACATTTTACATAAGTATGGTACATTTGTCACAATTAATGAATCAATATCGATACATTGTTACTAATTAAATTCCATACTTTATACAGATTTCCTTCCTTTTTCCCTAATCCCCTTTTTCTGTTCAGGACACCAACTTGCATTTGGTCACCACGGCTCTTTAGTCTCCTCTGGTCTGCGACAGTTTCTCAGGCTGTCCTTACTTTGATGACCTGAACAGTTTGAGGAGTACTGACCCGGCATTTTGTAGAATGTCCCTCTGTTGGGATGTCTGATGTTTTTCCTATGATTAGACTGAGACTCTGGGTTTTGGGAGAGATAAAGCGCCATTTTCATCATATCATATTAAGGGTATGTGCTATCAACATGATTCGTGACTGTTGATGTTGACCTAGGTCACCTGGCTGAGGAAGTGTGTGTCAGGTTTCTCCATTGCAAAGTTATTCTCTCCCCTCCCCCTTTTCTGTACTCTACCCTTTGGACAGAAGTTTGCTGTTCTTTTTTCTGCCAGTTAAATTGATCTGTGAACCTGTGAGGATAGGAATCCCATTGGTATCGGAGCCCCTCACAGCGGGCCTTCTTGGTCAGGAGTCCTTATAGTATGACATTGCTTCTGTGCTTTTCACGTGGTGCCCAAGTCCCAAATAAGCCTTTCCAGCTCTACCGTGAGAGCAAGGCCGGGACTTTGAGGAGAAGTGCCGAGAGGCCCCACTGCACCAAAAATCCTGTTCTCGAGGCCATTAGGTCATCATCTTTTCGCCTTGTTTGTCCTAAAAATTCCCTTTAGGATGACACTCTGGGCAAGGTTATACAGAATATAGTATGAATGGCGCCCCAGAGTTGTGCAGGGAGACAAACGTCGAAGGTAGAGATGTTTCCTAAACGAAACCAGTAAAATGCACATGCGCTCTCTGGGATCAGGGGGCATTCCCTTTCTCCCATAATCAAGGTACTGGGAAGAGCCAAGAGAGTGCCTCCCACAGCAACAAGGTCTGTACAGGATTGACGGAGGAAGGATGAGGCACAGGGTCATGGGGTCGTCCTGAGAGCCGGGAAGGAAGAGCGACGGGGAGGAGCATGATTCTGGGTGAGTCACTCTGTGCTTAGCGAAAAGCCAGGAGCATACCAATGCCAAATGTGCTTCAGAAATAATGTTTTAAAATAAATGAGTAGACGGGAATATAACATACTTTAGAAAAGAGAAGTCTGCAGAGATTTGATGATAATAACAGCTAACATTTATTGAATGCTCGTTGTCTCAGGCATTCTTTTACTTGTTTTCCATGGTTTAACTCTGCGGTTCTCACACTTTTGCATGCATCAGAACTACCTGGAGGGCTTCTGATTTAGTGGGTCTGGGTGGGGCCAGGAAACTTGCATTTCTAGTAAGATCCCAGGTGATGCTGTTGCTGCTGGTTTGGGAACTACACTTTGAGAATCACTGGTTTAACCAATTTAATTCGGACAAATACCTATGAAGAAGATACTATTATTATCCCCATTTTACACACAAGGACACTGAAACATAGAGAGATTGAGTAACTTGGCTATGCCCCCCTACCCCCCCCCACCCCAAATGAAGTGGTCAGGCTGGATTTGAACCCAGGCAGCCTGACTCTGATGTCTAGATTTTAAAGGCTACACCACATAGTGTCTTATGTATTAGTTCCACGAGAGAAATCTTATCCTCCTAAGACAGCCTCCTGGTAGACTTATTATTAATATACTTTTAAAGATGTTAGCCCCAAAAGGCAGCAAATATTTGAGAATTAGTGAAATAAGCTACATATATTGGCAAAATCTTGATAAAAAAACCAATTGGTCATTGTGATAATTGTTTTTCAAAGCAATTAAGTTAGATACTAAAAAAGGTAGAAATTAACATAATGGGTGGGTAAACCTTATAAAACCTTCAAATCTTTCTGGGATTTCAAGGTTTAACACTGAATATGGATTACTGTTTGCACTGAATTGAAAGCTTTTAAAATCTATTTATGGTTTTCTTTTCTGGCTTCCTGCTGGGCTGAGCAGGTCAAAACGTGTATTATAACTCAATAAAAAACAATTCCAAGTTAAATTTCGTTATTATGGAGTTTAAAATTTAAGGCATAGTGGGCACACAGAACACACCTCAGATCTTATTGTGATTGTGGTCATTAACCTAAATGACATATGATATGCTCTAAATGGCTGTAGTCATTTTTAAGTCCTTAAAGTTGGAGTAAAGATAATGTTAATCCACACAAGTCAGCTCAGAAAATGAAGAGAAAAAAATATGCAGATCAAAATGTCTAAAGTTAGATGAGTCTTCAGAAAACTCTTCATAAGCCTGCTTTCCCCAAAATCCTGTCAAAGGGAAGGGCAGCCTGTGAAGGGATTCATTCGGGTGCAGTAAGGAAGTAAAGACATCTGATTTCACAGCACCAGCTCCTGGTGACAGAAGAACGGGAACAGTCATCAGCATATCCCTGTCTGTTTTCTCTGCTTCAGAAGATTGAGAAAACTCCCCTAATCCTGTGGTTCAGAGTCTGGGAAGTGGTGGTCAGGAAACTATTCCTTCAACCTAATTTCAGTCCCTTTAGGTACAGTCTAGACCAGGGCTTGTCAGTCTCACACTGCTGACATGCTTTGTTGTGGGGGGTGCTGTCCCCTGCATCTCGGGGTGTCCAGCAGCGCCCCTGGCCTCTCGCCCCTCCGTGGGGTTAGTAGCTGCTCCCAAGTCCCAACCGAGACCATGAAAAATATCTCCAGACATTGCAAATGTTCCCTGGTGGGCAAAAGCACCCTCAGTTTTGAGAACCACTGATTTAGACCCATTCAGCCTCTTCTATCTTGTGTCATTGCCATGAAGGGTGAGGCCATGCCTTACAGACCTTGGAAATAATTATTAAGTAATCCCTCTGACTTTTTTTTTCTCTGGATGAAACAACTTCAGATCTTAAGAGGTACCTCCACCTACTTGCTGGTCCTGATCTTCAGAGCAGGAAGGATTGTTTGAGATCCTGCACTCTAAACTCCTCATATGTCAGATGAGGCTCATGAAATAATGTATTTGATCCAGTTTATAAGAGAGTGGTTATAAAATAATGGTTCAAAACTGTTTGAAAAGGGAAATAGTGAATTAGAGAAGAGAGACTGTTGTTGTTGGTACCACTGAGAAGAGCGGCGGTGTGATGAGGTCTGTATGAGCACGCTCCGGCAGGAGCTCAAGACACGGTCATTGAAGCCATGGGCAGTTCACAGTTTACACCAACCCAGTAACTCCAGTTGCTAGTTTTTGTTGCCCTGTGAGTAAATAGGGGCAGTTTACCTTTCAAGAAGCAGCTTTATAAAGAATCAAACCAGCAATATTATGGAGTCATTGAACTGAGGCAAACAGAGAAAAAAAGACAGTGATGAAAGATTTCAGGGACACACCAGAGCTTGAAAAGAATGCACACGGCTTCCTAGAGAGGATTTCTGTTCAGCAGAGGAATGCAAATCACTAAAAAGAGGGAAAATCTACTAAATTTGTGGACATTTTGTTTAGTCATAGGAGAAACATATTTGTATGCTTAGTCTTGTATGTCTATTGTTTGACATTTTAAATGAATCAAACGTTCATCAGTGTTTAGCAAGAGATAAATGACGTGTTTCAACAAGCGTTCGGTAGAGATGACTGCACACCCACTCTTGCCAGGAGCTGTGCTGGATGCTGGGGTGGATGATTTGCAGAGAACTCAGGTGCTGTAGCCTGGGAAAACTGCAATGGTTTCATCAACTCTGTCCCCAGAACTGGTGTTTTCAGGTCTGCACGTGGCAGAGCAATACTGTAGCATTTTTGGTACCCAGATATACTGAATGCTATGAACATTTTAAAAGGTTCTATTATACCTAGGATCCTAGCGCAATTCATTTAGCTTTACAGTTACTGCTTAAGTGGGCAGAGACTTAACCTGCCCCCAGTCCTGTGTAATAGGAGTCATTCTACAATGGGGAAAGAATGGTCTTTAAAAAGTCAGAAGAATAATGACTGACAGTAAGTGTAGACTTCTCTGAACTTCAGTATCCATATCTGAGGTAAGCGTAATAGTAACACCTGTCTTTGTTATTTCAGCTCTTGGCTTGAGTGAGTTAAACTGTAGGAAAGTGCTTTACTTACTATTATGGGCTATATTAACTCTATTTCATACTATCAACAACATAATGATATTGTAGAGGTCATTTTTCCTTTATTAAAAAAATTATTTTATTGAGGTCGTATTAGTTTATAACATTGTGTAATTTCAGGTGTACGTTATTATACTTCAGTTTCTGTGTAGACTGCATCGTGCTCACCACCAATAGTCTAGTTTTTATCCGTGAGCATACATATGTGCCCCTTTACACCTTTCGCCCACCTCAAAACTCCCTTCCCATCTGGTAACCACTAATCTTTTCTCTCTGTCCATGTGTTTGTTTATCTTCTACATATGAGTGAAATCCTACAGTGTTTGTCTTTCTCTGGCTTATTTCACTTAACATCATACCCTCAGGGTCCATCCATATTTTTGCAAATGGGAAAATTTTGTCTTTTTTTTATGGCTTAGTAGTATTCCACTGTATATATATATACCATATATATATACATATATATACCATATCTTTATCCATTCATCAGTTGATGGGCACTTGTGTTGCTTCCGTGTCTTGGCTGTTGTGAATAATGCTGCAATGACCATAGGGGTGCATAGATCTCTTTGTATTGTTGATTTCATGTTCTTTGGATAAATACCCAGCAGTGGGATAGCTGGATCATATGATACTTCTATTTTTAATTTTTTGAGAAATCTCCATACTGTTTTCCATAGTGGCTGCACCAGTTTGCATTCCCACTAGCAGTGTCTGAGGGTTCCCTTTTCTCCACATCCTTTCCAACATTTGTTATTTTTTGTCTTGTTAATTATAGCCATCTGATAGGTGTAAGGCGATATCTGGTTGTGGTTTTGATTTGCATTTCCCTAATAATTAGTGATATTGAACATCTTTTTCATGTGCCTGTTGGCCATCTGTATATCTTCATTGGAAAAATGTCTCTTCATATCCTCTGCCCATTTTTTGATCGGGTTGTTTGTTCTTTTGTTGTTGAGTTGTGTGAGTTCTTTATATATCTTGGAAATTAATCTCTTGTCAGATATATGATTTGCAAATATTTTCTCCCAGTTGGTGGGTTGTCTTTTGGCTTTGTTCATGGTTTCCTTTGCCTTGCAGAAGCTTTTTAGTCTGATGTAGTCCCATTTGTTTATTTTTTCTTTTATTTCTCTTGCCTGAGTAGACATGGTATTCAAAAAGATGCTGCTAAGACCAATGTCAAAGAGTGTACTGCTTATATGTTCTTCTAGGAGTTTTATGGTTTCAGGTCTTACATTCAAGTCTTTAATCCATTTTGAGTTAATTTTTGTGTATGGTGTAAAATAATGGTTTACTTTCATTCTTTTGCATGTGGCTGTCCAGTTTTCCCAACACCATTTATTGAAGAGACTTTCTTTTCTCCATTGTATGTTCTTGGCTCTCTTGTCGAAGATTAGCTGCCCATAGATGTGTGGTTTTATTTCTGGGCTTTGAATTCTGTTCCATTGATCTGTGTGTCTGTTTTTGTGCCAGTACCGTGCTGTTTTGGTTACTATAGCTTTTTTTGTATATTTTGAAATCAGGGAGTGTGATGCCTCCAGCTTTGTTCTTTTTTCTCAGGATTGCTTTGGCTATTCAGGGTCTTTTGTTGTTCTATATAAATTTTAGGATTCTTTATTCTATTTCCATGAAGAATGTCATTGGGATTCTGATTAGGATTGCATCGAATCTGTAGATTACTTTAGGTAATATGGACATTTTAACTATGTTCTTCCAATCCATGAGCATGGAATATCTTTCCATTTCTTTATGTCTTCTTCAATTTCTTTCAACAATGTTTTATAGTTTTCAGTGTATAGGTCTTTCACCTCCTTGGTTAAATTTATTCCCAGATATTTTATTCTTTTTGTTGTGATTGTAAATGGGATTGTATTCTTCACTTCTCTTTCTGCTAGTTTGTTATTAGTGTATAGAAATGCAACTGATTGCTGTAAGTTGATTTTGTACCCTGCGACTTTGCTGTAGTTGTTGATTGTTTCTAATAGTTTTCCACTGGATTCTTGAGGGTTTTCTATATATAGAATCATGTCATCCGCAAACAGCAAGAGTTTTACTTCTTCCTTTCCAATTTGGATACCTTTTATTTCTTTTTCTTACTTAATTGCTCTGGCCAAAATCTCCAGTACTATGTTGAGTAGGAGTAGTGAGAGTGAGCACCCTTGTCTTGTTCCTGTTCTTAAAGGGATGGCTTTCAGTTTTTCACCATTAAGTTTGATGTTTGCTGTAGGTTTCTCACATATGGACTTTATTATGTTGAGGTACTTGCCTTCTATACCCATTTTATTGAGAGTTTTTATCATAAATGGATGTTGGATCTTGTCAAATACATTCTCTGCATCTATGGAGATGATCATGTGATTTTTGTTCCTCATTTTGTTAATGTGGTGTATCACATTGATTGATTTGCGGATGTTGAACCATCCCTGTGTCCCTGGTATAAATCCCACTTGATCATGGTGTATGATCCTTTTAATGTATTGCTTTATTCGATTTTCCAATATTTTGTTGAGGATTTTTGCATCTGTGTTTATCAGTGATGTTGGCCTGTAATTTTCCTTCTTTGTGTTGCCCTTGTCTCGCTTTGGGATCAGGGTAATGTTGGTTTCATAGAATGAATTAGGAAGTGTTCGTCTTCTTCAACTTTCTGGAATGGTTTGAGAAGGATAGGTATTAACTCTTCTTTGATTGTTCAGTAGAAGTCTCCAGAGAAACCATCTGGTCCTGGACTTTTGTTTTTTGGGAGGTTTTTGATTACTGTTTCAATCTCTTTTCTTGTGATTGGTCTGTTCAGATTCTCTATTTCTTCTTGATTCAGTTTTTGGAGGTTGTTTGAGTCTAAGAGTTTATCCATTTCTTCTAGATTGTCCAATTTGTTCGCATATAGTTTTTCATAGTATTCTCTTATAACTCTTTGTATTTCTGCAACATCCCTTGTAATTTCTCCTCTTTCATTTCTAATTTTATCTATTTGAGCCTTCTCTCTTTTTTTCTTAGTGAGTCTGGCTAAGGGTTTGTCAATTTTCTTTGTCTTTTCAAAGAACCAGCTCTTAGTTTCATTGATCTTCTCTACTGTTTTATTGGTTTCTATTTCATTTATTTCTGCTCTAATTTTTATTATTTCCTTCCTTCTGCTGACCTTGGGCTTTGTTTGTTCTTCTTTTTCTATTTCTGTTAGGTGTAGTTTAAGGTTACTTATTTGAGGGCCTGGCCTGGTAGCATAGTGGTAAGATCACTCACTCCACTTTAGCGGCCTGGGGTTCGCCAGTTTGGATCCTGGGTGCAGACCTACTCATCCATCATCGAGCCATGCTGAGGGGGCATCCCACATAGAGCAACTAGAAGGATGTACAACTATGACATACAACTATCTACTGGGGCTTTGGGGAGAAAAAAAGGAGGAAAAAAGGAGGAAGATTGGCAACAGATATTAGCTCAGAGCCAATCTTCCTAAAAAAAAAAAACCCAACAAAACAAAAGAAAATAAAAAGACTGCTTATTTGAGATTCTTCTTGTTTGTTGAGGTAAGCCTGTATTGCTATAAATTTTCCTCTTAGTACTGCTTTTGCTGCCTGCCATAAGAGTTGGTATGTTGTGTTTTCATTTTCATTTGTCTCCAGGTAATTTTTGATTTCTCTTTTGATTTCTTCATTGATCCAATGATTGTTCAGTAGCATGTTGTTTAGTCTCCACATATTTGTGACTTTCCCAGCTTTTTTCTTGTAGTTGACTTCTTGTTTCACAGCATTGTAGTTAGAAAAGTTACTTGATATGATTTCAGTCTTCTTAAATTTATTGAGGCTTGCCTTGTTTCCCGACACATGGTCTATCTTTGAGAATGTTTCATGTGCACTTGAGAAGAAAGTGTATTCTGCTGTTTTTGGATGGAATGTTCTGTGTAGGTCTATCAAGTCCATCTGGTCTAGTATTTCATTTAATGCCATTGCTTCCTTGTTGACTTCCTGTCTGGATGTCCAGACAGATCCATTGATGTCAGTGGGGTGTTGAGGTACCCTATTATTATTGTGTTGCTGTCAATTTCTCCCTTTAGGTCTATTAATAGTTGCTTTATATACTTTGGTGCTCCTGTGTTAGGTGCATGTATATTCATAAGTGTTATGCCCTCTTGGTGGAATGTCCCTTTTGTCATTGTATACTGTCCCTCTCTGTCTCTCCTCGTCTTTTATATCTTGAAGTCTGCTTTGTCTGATATAAGGATGGCAACATCTCTTTTCTTTTGCTTGCCATTTGCTTCAAGTATCATCTTCCATCCCTTCACTCAGAGCCTGTGTTTGTCTTTAGAGCTGAGAGGTATTTCCTGGAGGCAGCATATGGTTGGATCTTGTTTTTTAATCCATCCAGCCACTCTGTGTCTTTTGATTGGAGAACTCAATCCATTTACATTCAGAGAGATTATTATATATGAGGGCTTAATACTGCCATCTTATCTCTTGTTTTCCCGTTGTTCTATATTTCCATTGTTTCTTTTCCCTTGTATTTCTGACTGCCATTTCAGTTTGGTGGTTTTCTGTGATGGTTTTCTCAGTTTTCTCTTTATTTATTATTTTTGGCTCTGTTCTGAATTTTTTTTAGTGGTTGCCGTGAGGTTTGTATAAAAGATCTCATAGATGAGACAGTCCGTTTTCTGATAGCCTCTTATCTCTATTAGCCTAAATAGGTTCCATCTCTTTCCTCTTCCTCTTCTGAGTTATTGTTCTCACAAATTATTCTTTTTTGTGTTTTGAGTTTGTGACTAGGTTGAAGTGTTTGTAGCTTTTTTTTGATGCTTTTCTTCCCTTTATATTTTATGTTATAATTAAGTATTTACTAGCCTATTCTGATATAGACCTGCAATTTTATGATTCTGTCTATTTATCTCCTTGCTCAAGGTTTTGTAAACCTTTGCTTTTCAGTTTCAGATGAGAGAGCTCCTTTCAACATTTCTTGTAAGGCAGGCCTAGTGGCAGTGAACTCTCTCAGTTTTTGTTTATCTGGGAAAACTTTTATTTCTCCATCATATCTGAAAGAAAGTTTTTGTCTTTCAGTATTTTCAATGTATCATTCCAGTCTCTCCTAGACTGTAAATTTTCTACTGAGAAATCCACTGAAAGCCTGATAGAGGTTCCTTTGTAGGTTATTTGCTTCTGCCTTGCTGCCCTTAGTATTTTTTCTTTGTTGTTGACTTTTGCCAGTTTTAGTATTATATGCCTTTGAGAAGGTCTTTTGATGTAATTAGGCATTGATATAATTAGGAGTTCTATTGGCTTCATGTACTTGTAAGTCCAGTTCCTTCCCCAGGTTTGGGAAGTTCTCAGCTGTTATTTCTTTGAACCAGCTCTCTGCTCCTTTCTCCCTCTAGAATACCTATAATCCTTACATTGCTTTTCCTAATTGAGTTGGATATTTCTTGAAGAATTTCTTCATTTTTAAAAAATCTTAGTTCTCTCTCCTCCTCCACCTGAAGCATTTATATATATATAAATAAATATATATATACTATATATATGTATATATAGTGTGTGTGTGTGTGTGTGTGTGAGCGTGAGGAAGATTGTCCCTGAGCTCATATCTGTTGCCAATCTTCCTCTTTTTGCTTGAGGAAGATTGTCACTGAGCTAACATCTGTAGCAGTCTTCCTCTATCTTGTATGTGGGATGCCACCATAGCATGGCTTGGTGAATGGTGTGCAGGTCTGTGCCCAGGATCCCAACCCACAAACCCTGGGCTGCTTAAGCAGAGCACGCGAACTTAACCATTACGCCACCAGGCTGGCCCTGCATTTCTATATTTCTATCCTCTAATTCACTAATTCTGTCCTCCATAATGTCAGCTCTATTTTTTCTGGTTTCTAGATTATTTTTTGTCTCATTAATTGTGTTCTTCATATCCAGAATTCCTGTTTTTTTTTTTTTTTTTTAGAGCTTCAGTCTCTTTGGTGAAGTATTTCTTCTGCTCATTAATTTTATTCCTGAGTTCATTGAACTGTCTTTCTGAGTTTTCTTTTAATTCTTTGACTTTCCTTATTACAACTATTTTGAATTCTCTGTCATTTAGATTGTAAATTTCTGTGACTTTAGGATTGGTTTTTGGAGACTTGTCATTTTCCTTCTGCCCTGAAGTGTTACTATAGTTCTTTGTGGTGTCGGATGAAATGATTCTCTGTCAGCATATTTTTGATAGTATCAGGTTGCAGATTCCTCCTGCCCCTGCTAGGGGGGTGCAGGAGCTGTGTTTTCTAATCCTGCCTCTTCTGCTAGAAGTGGTGCTGGTAGGGCTGCCCTGCGTTTGCACAGGCTGGCCACAGCCACTTGGGGGGATCACACATGCACCTGCAGGCAGGGCCTCTGTGCTCCACCTGCAAGGTTGCTCTCATGTGGGCATGGCCGCTGTGCTCAGCAGGGGACCGGCTGAGCTGCTGCTCTAGGTGCAAGGGGTGCTTTCTTTCGAGTGTGGGCAAGCTCTGTGCTTGCGGGTGTTTAGGCTGAGCTGCTGGGCTTGGTGGGTGGGGCTCCTTCGCAGGGGCTGAGCTGCCACCATTGGATGGGGAACGTTTCCACAGGCGGGCTGCTGCAGCCTGGTGGGTGCTCCTGTGGGCCAAGCTACCACTCTGAAAGCGTTTGCACACAGGCCAGGCTGCCTGTGCCTCCTTTTATAGTCACTCTGGCTGCTGTGTGAAGACCTGCAACGTAGATTGCTGCTGCCGGGGAGAAGGCGGGGTCCGCTCACCTAGTTCCACTGCTTCCTGGGGATCCAGTCCACCCCTCTTCAGAGGTATGGCTGTGTGGATCTCTCAGCCATCCCGTTGTGCTGTGCAGGGAATCCTCTGTTGGTTAATGAATGTCCATTTTGTTGTAACTCAGAGGGGAGAGACAAAGGGAACAACTCACTCCGCTGTGATGCTGATGTCACTCGCCACTTTTCCTTTTATTTTAAAAGCACCTGCACACTCAGCACTGTTAAGTCATGTCATAATTTTAATTATGAAGAATCATGATTATGAGAAACCTGAATGGGCTTCTCTTTACTTCTAGCATTGTCTTAATCAGTTCAGGCTGCTATAACAAAATACCATAGATTGGGTGGTTTATAAACAACTAACATTTATTTCTCACAGTTCTGGAGGCTGGGAAGTCCGAGATCAAGGCACCAGCAGGCAGACTTGGTGTCTGGTGAGAGCCTGCTTCCTGGTTCATAGATGACTGCCTTTGCACTGTAATCTCACAGGGTGAAAGGGGTGAGGGATCTCTCTGGAGCTTCTTTTAAAAGGGCGCTAATCCCATCCATGAGGGCTCCACCCTCATGACCTAATCACCCCAAAAGGCCCTACTTCCTAATACCATTACCTGGGGGGTTAGGATTTCAACATATGAATTTGGGAGTGGGGAGTGGACACAAACATTCAATCTATAGCAAGCATTTTAATGTGAAAGTAGCAAAGTGAGAAATGTGTAAAATTCCCAAGGACAGTCACTGTTCGGGAGTTAACTTCATCAGCCTCTCCGCATGCCTTCTCACCCAGCACCCCTCACTGGAGCTCGGTGACTGTGAAGGCATTCCCTTGCTTTGAAACGGAGGAACTGCTGCATGTGAAGGTGACAGATGGTGTCCTAAGGACAGAAGAATTTTACTCTGAGTGAACATGCCAGGTCAGTTTTCTCTTAAGCCTGCTAGCATATTTCTTTACACATGGAAGGCCAAGACAGTGTGTTGTTGGCCGTGGCCCTCACCCACCCCCTTGCCCTGGGGTAGAATTATCCGAAAGGAGACAGGTGGCTTCAGGGCCACCCAAAGCCTGCTCTTTGCCACCAGCAGATGTAGCTGGAGGAACAAGGTGCTTTGAACACACAAGCCTTGAATGTGAAGGAACTTGCCTCTGTGTTCTATCCAATGCATTTATCCTCTATTTAGTATATATTTAAATTGACTCCACTATATTCCTAGATATTCCTTGCGTGTGTGTGGTATTTTAATCTCGTTATTCTCTTTCGGCAGGATGATCCCAGCAATTGCCCGTGACAGGTAGTTTTTAAAATCCCAAAGATTGCAAGAATAGGCTAAGCAGTCAAATAATCATAGTGTCTTTGAACAAAATGATTACAAAATAAACAAATCCATACATCAAAGCAGTGGAAGAGTGTTCATTTAAACATTAAATGAACCAACTGTGCATTAAGAGAGAACTTCAGAAACCCTAAGTTGTACTTAGCTTTCATGAAAATGAGCATTATCACTATTGGTTAAGGTAAGGTCCTGAGCAAGAGGATTCACATTGTTTTGGCAACATTATTGAGTTTCAACCCACAACTACTAAATTATCCTTTGCTTCTTTTGAGTGAAGCAGAACTGCCCTGTACCATCTTGAATAATTCTGAAGTAACTTTCCAGAAACGCTCAGTGAAATAAGATATGTTTACTAGAACTTTCCAGTAAGATACTTCATAGCCTTTAAATAGCACTGTCTTTGAATTATGAATGTCTTCTATGAGGTGAAGAATGTGGTTGTAAATAGCCCATTGGATGTGTGTCTATGATGTTGATCTCCTCTGTGAATTGGAGATAATGGACTAAAAGAAGAGAAAAAAATCTGTTTTTAAATTTTTTCACTTGTTATAGAAGCTTTCCAGGAAAAAAAGCCCACACACGTTTATTAAGTGCTCAACGTCATGTTGCACTACAATGAATGCAGGAAACTGCCTGGACGAGGTCTTAGTCTCGTTATCATTATTTCCATTTTATAGATGGGATAACAAAGTCCTAGAAGAGATATGCAACTTGCCATAGTTACTCAGTTAGTTCCCAGTGGAGAACTAACACCCAGGTGTCCGGACCAAGCAAAGGCCCTCTGACAGGCAAGACTAACTTCACTGAACAGATTCAGCTACAAGTCCTTTCACATGCATACCTGCTAGGTGATGGCAGAGACCCAGCTTGTACATTGCATTCTCAGTCTCCTGGGGCTCTCATCTTGGCTTTCCAGCCGGCAACAGCCAAAACGAAATCACTTCACGTTGGAAGGATCTGCCTGGATCATGTAGAACTTCAAAAGACACCACAGATAGCGACGACATTAATGGGACTAATGAGTGTGACCTTACCTGATTAAATCCAGTCTCAGCTCTCTGGCCCCTGCAGATATTATGGTAAGGCTTTTAGAGCGACAATAACTTCTATTTTCTCTCTGCACTGAGCTTTCCGTGAACTAGTAAATGGAACTACTTGCGCTGCTCTGAGCAAGTGAGTTCTGTTGTGTGCCTTCGAGGCAGGTTCTCCCCAAGATGACCGTTCTGCACAGTTCAGGAAGTTCAGGGACCCGCAAGAGAGTGTAACTTTCTGTGTGTTGTGCCTGCCTCCATTTCCTCAACGCTCAACTCACTGCTTAGCCCCTGAAATGTGACTTCTCTCCTGTCTTGTCTCAAGGATCACTAACCATTCTCACCATTTCCAGCTTCTCTTCTCTCCACCCTCATCTCTCTTGCCTGGATGTCCTAAACTGGCTGCCTCTGGGTCTGGTAGGGTCTGTTTGACCCACATAGTGTTGGCCATCATATTTTTATTTTTCAAACTTGAGTTAGTTGCTAAGGTTTATTATTTACATGTAGATCTGCATGCTGGCTTTCCTTGAAAACTTGGAAGATTTGGATCTACTGAGCCAATGTTCCCTCAGAGCTGAGGACTGCTGGCCCCCTAAGACAATGCTGTGGTCCCTACTTCCCCCGCCGTATCTCACCCAGTCCTTTCAAGCATCCTGGGGCTCATAGGCATCTATGAGAGCTTTCCATCCCTGCCTCTCTCAACATTTGACACCACTGACCTCTCTTTTTTGAAAAGTCTTCTCTTGGCTCGTGTGATGTAACACTCTCCACACTCTCTTCTCAGCTCTCTCTCTCTTCTCTTTTGTTGCCCTCCTTCAATTACTTTTTCCACCTTCTCCTATCCTTTAAGTACAGGTGTCCCCTAAAAGGGAGGCCTATCCTTGGTCTTCTTTCTCCTCCCTCTTTTCACTCTCCCTTGGAACCTCATCTCCATAATTTAATTAGCAATACTTTCAAGATGATGTTTATATCTCTTCATCAATTCAACCAAATATGGTTGAGCGTAAGTGCAAAGATGAAAACAAGACACTTAGTTTTCTTAAGGAGCGCAGTAAAATATATACACAGAGAAGCACAGTGCATTTTGATAAACTCTGCAATAGTGGGACAATACAGTCATCTCCACCGAGGGGGCAGCTTTTGAGCTGCATCTTGAGGACTGAGTGGAGATTCAATACCATGGGAGTAATGGTAAAGGGTAAATCTTATAGATTTTTGTTTCTCTTGTGTTTTAGGAAGCATTTCAGACTGCTTGCTCTATACCTCTACTTGAATATTTCACTAGTGATCAAATTAAACACATCCAAATCTGATCCCTTGTCTTGTTAACCCCCTCCACACACACCTTCCTCCTCCAAACACCAGTTCTTTCTTTGAACTTCCTTGTACCAGTTGCTGGCATTCCCATTCTCCTGATAATCTAACCTTAAAGATGTCATCCTTGACTCTTCTCTCTGATACCCAACCGTGTCAAATTCTGAGATTCCTCCTTTAAATGTCTCTTGAGTCTGCACCCTCCCAGTTTAAGTCATCAGTACATCATCTCAACCAATAACGTCAGTAGCCCTTTGAGTGCTCCACCCCTCCTGGCTCCTTCCCCTTCCCACACCTGCCATCCTACCTGCCTTGAGCTGAGCCTGGCTCTGAAAACGTCGCTGTGAGTTCAGCCCATGTGGGGCCCTGCTCAAAATGCTTTACACACATTAACTTACTTAACCCGCACATCAACCCAACTAGGTAGGACTATTATTATCTACCCAGTAATTGGCCCACATTGACACATCCAGTAGGTACAGAACTGGGATTCAAGCCCGTGGTTTGACCCCAGGGCCCACCCTCTTACTCACCACCCCGCATCACCTGAGCACATTCTTGCTCAAAAACCATCTGGAATTCCCTTTGCCTCCAGAATACTGTCTCAGTTTCTTAGAGCCGTGAAGACTTGACAACTTGGCCCTCAGCCAGCTCTTTCATTTCTCTCTCTGTTCCTCGGTTTTCGCATAGAATTTGTCCTGAGGGCTGAGAGTTAACACACGTGACACATTTAAAACAGTGCCTAGTGCTTAGGAAGTGCACTGTTGACTCTTGCTCTCACACCCAATCACTTGTTGAATTCTGAGGATTCTTCTTTAAATGTCTCTTGAAGCCACACCCTCCTTTTCAATCCAGTGGCTGTTGGTATTATGTGTCTCTGTTCTCCCTGACCAACTGTAGGCTTCAGTAAAGACTTCATTGTGGGTCCCTGACATACTGGGTCCTCTCTTTTTTGACTTTCGCCATGTTGTCCCCCTGCCTGGAAGGTCCCATCTGTTCATTTTGGCTGATCTGAATGCCATTATCCTCAAATGGCACAGATCCCTTTCTCCCTCTTTCCCATTAATTTTCTGATCTCTATCTTACACTCTACCAGAAAAATCTCTCCTTCCTCTGTGTTTCTAGACCACCTTGTTTATGCCTCTGAGATAGTCTTACCTCATTCTTTTTAGCGTAACTCTGTGTCCACTCACTCTTTTCCCTTTCTGAGATGATAAACACCTTGAGGGCTGAGAGCATCGCCTTCACTTTTTTCTTTCCTGGGGCTGAGGTCAGTGACTTGTATTTGGTCTATACTTAATAAATATTTACTGAATAATATGGGTAATATGAAAAATGATATGTGAGCTCTGCTATCACCTAGATCATTCATTAGATAAACTTAATGCAAAAGTTGAGTAGAAAAATTAGGTGCATGTAGAATTAGCAATGAAAAGGATAAAATATATATCAAACATTTACCTTCTTAAGTGTGATATTAGAACATATTAGTATCAAAATGTATCTTAAGGTAGGACATCTGCAAATATAATAAGAGTCAGTGGGATAATGTGAATCAATGTAAAATACGCTATCTAATACAAGTTTATAGGATTATATAGAAAACCTATATTCACACTGTAGGTAAATTAGAAACTACATTTATGGAGCATATAAAGTTCTGTGTTTGGTTAGAATTAGGTTGGAGAAAATAACTTTTGAGGATGAATCTGAGCTGCCCTAAATCCTTTGTGCACAGTAGATGCACATGAACACAACCGTAACTAAATAAAGTGGGAGTTCGTCTGAGAATCTGCAAGGCTTTGAGGCTGGAGGAGGGAGACTGTTCAGGTCCCCAGAGTGGCTCATGTAAGGCTTGGTGGTAACAGAGCAGGGGGGAGGGCAGGTGGAGCGAGTTTGCCAGGAGCTAGCCAGCCAGTCCAGAGGAATGCAGGCGCAGATAAGAGAAGTGAGCTGGCAGGGGAACGCAAGCCTGAGCTTTGAAGCAGAAGGGGCGGATCCTGGAAGTGGTCCAGGGGGCAGTGAGATCATTTGAGCCCTATCTAGGTTACCCAAGGATATCTCTGACTGTCACAGAAGAGCGAGGAATGAGGGAAAATTTGTCTACTCTCCTACTTCAGTCTGGGTACTTAGTCCTATGTTGATACAAGTGGAAAGGAAACAGATAATCGATTCTCGGGCAGCCAGCTGTCTCTGTGACATAGGGCAGAATGTCCAGTCTTTCTAGGATTGTTCTATCATTTGTAAAATTGGAGTGCATTTTAAAGCGAACTGTGTGTGTGTCTGGGAGAGGGACCTTCTCTGATCAGCATCACTGTAGCTGTGGTGTTCTCAGCAGCTAAGGAGGACCGTAGTGTTGAGTGTCACTTTCAACCATTGGGCTTGCTCAGATCTGAATCTCCTGAATCTAGAGCCTATCGTCTAGGGTTGAGTTAGCATTTATGGATCAATATATGAAGAGAAACACACTGGGAGACCCAAGACTTGGATTTGAATCCTGGAACTATCCCTTAGTAGCTGTTTTATGAAGTTTGTGGAAATCCACAGCGCAGTGCCTGGCACAGGGAATAAAAATTAAATTTGGGTCTAGTTTATTCTTTGTTGCTTACAATTCATTAGACTTATCCCATGTTTTCTCTTGTCAAGTGGCAAAAATAAGTAAATAAAGAAATAAATTGAGGCACAGAAGAGTTAAGGAATTTGAAGGAAATCATGTAGGAAATAAGCAGATTTTAAACTATTCAAAATTTCTCTGATCATTTTAATTTACAAAGTGCTTTACACTTTTGAACTGATTTTGTTTGTTCTCCACAACACATCCCATAGCTCAATATTTCTGCCACTAAGTAATAACAATAATAAATTGCTTTAGACCAGGCTTGATTGTACAGAATCTCATCTTTGCTTGGAACCAGAGAGTGAGGTAGAGAAAGGGATATAGAAGCTTAGTAGACAGGGTTGATCAGATCTGGGGACCCTGATTTAAGCGTGAGTCCTACCAGCTGGAACGAGAAGAGTGTGGAGCTCATGGAGTCACATCGCAAATAACTCGCCTCTCTAGGGAATGGCTAATGATCTTGTGCAAGTCTAGAGTCAACTTCGAGGAGTTGGGGAAGGCAGAGGAATGAGATGAGAGCTAACAAATACAAAATTTGTCATGGTGGCTAAAATGGATCAACTCTATGTCCAGCCAAATGTGTGGAATTAGCAAGGTGGTTGGAGTGGAGAAGGGGTGACACATTATGGAAGGAGCATAAACTGATGTTAAATAAGGAGCTCGACCATCACTTCTTCCAGAAGCAGTGTCCATGTGTACCATGAGTGCTCACCTTGAGATATCCTATTGTTTTTCTGTGAATTTTTTCTACAATATGCTTTTTGCACCACCTGCTGGCAAAGAACAGTGATCCTACCTCTCACTGAAGGAAAGGCATGTGTTTAAACTGCTGGTGAGCAAGGCGTTGGGGAGATCACAATTGACTTTAATTGGAAACATGTAGCTACCACTGCTAACTGGCATCCAATTCCTTGTCACCACCTTGTTAACAAGTTTTAAAATTGTTCCATGTGATACCCACAGGTGTTTTCTTTCTGAAAGTGTCGTAATAATATGAAAAGATTATTCTGGATTAAGTTAGCAGGAAAGGGAATATTATTTTCAGTGATTAAGGGAGACAGTCTATCTAGTACACCTGTCTAACATACAGAACTCATCTTTTTTTGGAAAGCTTTTCCAGGCTACCTCCATTTAAAAATGCTGAAGCAACATTATTTGTGTATGTGTTCGTTTACTGCCAAGGAACCATTTAGATGTCTGTGATTGAGCAACACTTCTGGAACAATCCAAGAGTATTACATTCTACTTTGAGCGTTTGAAGTGGCTTTCCTGGGTGAGATTTTGGAGAACATATTGAGACGTTTTCATTGTGCTCTTTTTGCTACTTTGGAAGGAATTTGGCTTTTCTTTTCTTTTCTTTTTCTGTAGGGATGAAAAGTCTGAGCTAAGTTAATAGGGGGTCAAACAGACTGAAGACTTCACGCAGAACTATTTCAGACTCAACTCCTCTCCACCACTGCTCTTTGATAGTCTACAGCCAGAAATCTGGGTTGGGGGCGGGAATATCCAAGGAGCTGCTGGTGCGTCTGGAGTTCTGAACAGGAGCTCTCTCTTCTCCCTTCTCCCCACGCAAACCTTATTTCGTTTGAGAGACAAGTTGTTTATGAATAGATGTGATGGAACTCAAGTACTTTTATTTAAAAGAAGTGCCATTCAATTCCCTACTCAGTTGCACTGAATAATTAGAACAAATTTCTTTATTCTCTGAATACATTTCTGTGAACTTGTTTTGAGTTTGAATAAATGTCTCAGACCTCCTTCCATCTCCATTCTCTAATCTCTCCTTCATCCATTCCATCCATTCTATTCCATTCCATTCCACTTCAACTCGATGTTTATTAAATAGTTACCATGTAAAGGATCTGTATTTGGAAGACACTAGGGGAGACGCAAATATGAAGATGTGGTTATATCCTCAAAGAACCTAGTGCTTACTTTGGGAGAGATGACATGTACCCTGATCTCCTTAGTACAATGATATCATTCTCCTTAGAGAACACTTACATAAAATGTCATGGAAATGCTGAGGGAAGGCAGGTTACTTTGGCTGAGTGAATTAGAGAAAGGCCTAGAAAAAGAGCCAAGCAGAAATATTTAAAAGAAAATCTATACCTTCAAACTTCATTCTTTCTTTTAACTGACTTCTTTTTATCTCTACTTTTTTCTAATGAAAGTATCTTTTCCAGACTCAAATTCTTATCTGTTCACCTCACTAATTTCCTTCTCCTGAAGTTCAGGCACAATGCACAATGAAGGACAAAGGAGGGTGGGCCTTTAATAGCCTTTGTTAAACTCTCTTTTGATAGGTACAAAATATTTCAGTAGCCTTTCGAAAAGAATTGATTAATGTTTTTAATCAGCAGAAGCTGGAGCTGTTAGTGATAAGCATCGTTCCAAATGTTGCCTCCACTGGGAAGTCAAGTATAAAGCTCTGTTTGTTATTTTAAAGTGGCATCTGGAAAAATACTTTTGATCTAATATTGAAATCCTCTTGAATTGCCTAAGCTGTTCCACATGGAACCAAATGCATAGAATGTGTCTTGGGAGGCTATTTCAAAGACTGAGGAATTAAATTCATGTTTGGTGGTAACATCAATGTCTTCCAGGCTCTCATAACCCTTTTGTTTTCCAAATAAATCCATGAAACAGATGTGACTAAAGGATGTTGAAGAGATGCCAATGTGAAGTGAACTAGCCATGTTAAAAGCACAAGTGGCTTCCTTTAGAAATGATGCCTTGATGTGTAGTTTATATCTTGTTTAGATCAGTTGCAATTCTGTCACACTTAGTGCCTTTTAAGACATAGGAACTAATATAAAGGTGACAGTATTTTGAAATAGCTAATACAAATCTGAAAACGCAAGGTGATGGAAAATCTCAATAGTTTTCTGACATAGAAGTTAAATAGTTACAAGGAACATTTTCTCTCAAAATATATTTTATATTTCTAGTCAATTAGAAATTCTCTGATCAAATAAAATCTCAAATGATTTTAAATGAATGAAAAAATTGTTTGAGGGAAGGCATATAAGAAGATTTCAATTTTTTCAAAATATTTACGTTCCAAATAACTCTTATCATTAAAGAATAAATATACAGTCAGCTAATTAATAAAGATTAGTTAGCATAAGAAATGAGATTATGAAATTGGGTGATTTGTTATAAATGTTTAGAGAAAGCTAATATACTTGTCTAAATGTTATATAATTTGAAGTATAGTTTGGTTTGGGTAAAATACTCATCCATCTGGCATTTTTTTTTCTTCTAAATGTGTTTCTTATCTAACAAATGATTGGCTGATCTTTTCGTTTTAGATATAGAATTCTTGTTCATCTCTTCTCTGGAGAAAGGTTTGGACTAGTTGGCTTCCAGAAACACATTTTCACTCTGTCATTCTTAACTGCAAAAGGAAACTTGTAAGGCTGGGCACATAAGAAAGTCAGACAGACTTTTGCTCTGTTCCACTAACACAGAGTCATAAATTCAAAAGTGAGTGCTCTTCTATGAGATGTGATCCCTCCCCTGCTGCTCTTTGGGAATAATCCCTCCCCTCCAAGTTGGGCCCAGTTCCACCACCTTAGAGGGTCCCCTAGGGGAGTCCAGGCTGAAGGAGCTGCCCACCCCTACGACTGTCACTGCACAGCTCAGCCTGCAGCTCTGCCAGCGCCTCTGGCCGTAATACTCCATTAAAAAGGCATGTCTACCCAGACTAGGGAAACTAAAGAAAAAATAAACAAGTGGGACTTTATCAGATTTTTTTATTATTTATTTATTTATTTATTTATTTTTTAATTTTTATTTTTTTTTATTTATTTATTTTTTTGTGAGGAGATCAGCCCTGTGCTAACATCCGCCAATCCTCCTCTTTTTTTTTTTTTTTTTGCTGAGGAAGACGGCCCTGGGCTAACATCTGTGCCCATCTTCCTCCACTTTATATGGGACGCCGCCACAGCATGGCCCGCCAAGCAGTGTGTCGGTGCATGCCCGGGATCCGAACCAGCGAACCCCGGGCCGCCGCAGCGGAGCGCGCGCACTTAACCGCTTGCGCCACCGGGCCGGCCCCGGACTTTATCAGATTAAAGAGCTTCTATAAGACAAACGAAACCAGAATCAAGATGAACAGACAACCAACCAGCTGGGAGAGAATATTTGCAAAACATACATCTGACAAGGGGTTGATCTCCATAATATATAAAGAACTCACACAACTGAACAACAAAAAAACAAACAACCCGATCAAAAAATGGGCAGAGGAAATGAACAGACACTTCTCCAAAGAAGATATACAGATGGCCAATAGGCACATGAAAAGATGTTCAACATCACTAATCATCAGGGAAATGCAAATCAAAGCAACACTAAGATAGCACCTCATGCCCGTTAGAATGGCTATAATCACCAAGACAAAAAACAAGTGTTGGAGAGGATGTGGAGAAACAGGAACCCTCATACACAGCTGGTGGGAATGCAAACTGGTGCAGCCTCTATGGAAAACGGTATGGAGATTCCTCAAAGAATTAAAAATAGAGATGCCCTATGACCCAGCCATCCCACTACTGGGAATCTATCCAACGAACCTGAAATCAACAATCCAAAGAGGCTTATGCACCCCTATGTTCATTGCAGCATTATTCACCATAGCCAAGAAGTGGAAGCAACCTAAGTGTCCCTCGACTCATGACTGGATTAAGAAAATGTGGTATATATATATACAATGGAATACTACTCAGCCATAAAAAAAGACAAAATCGTCCCATTTGCAACAACATGGATGGGCCTGGAGTGTATTATGTTAAGTGAAATAAGCCAGAAAGAGAAAGACAAACACTGTATGATCTCACTCATATGTGGAATATAAACCAACACATGGACAGAGAAAACTGTATTGTGGTTACCAGGGGCAAGGGGGGTGGGGGGTGGGCACAAGGGGTGAAGGGAGACATATATATGGTGATGGACAAACAAAAATGTACAACCCAAAATTTCACAATGTTAAAAACTATTAAAACATCAATAAAAAAAATTAAAAAAACAAAAACAAAAACAAAAACAAAAAAAGGCATATGCTCCCTGTTTGGCAGTCTGGGGTTTGTGATACTAGAATTTAAGGCTTCGATTATGAATGTGTGATTTCTGGTATTTGTAATTTAAACTATAAAAAGTTGCTTCAGAAAAAATTACAGCATGTGACCCCTATAACAGAGTAACTGTATTTATAACTTTTTTATTAGGGAAAAAACAGTCCTCTGCCATTATTTAAACTGCAGTCTACTAGCTTCAAAACTTTAAACAATATAATTTTTTTGTACAATCTTCAAGCAACTTAATGAAAGCCAGTGTTAATCTCACTGCTGTGAAAGGACAGCTCAAATGGAGATTTTGCTTGCTTTCTCCAGGCCTGATATAACACCAACCAGAAACATTCACCATACAAGGACACGGTAACACAGGAAAACGAAGGCAGTAAGAAAGCTCATATTTTTATAATGGCCTCCATAATTTGAAAAAATAAAATAACTTTCAGGAAGGTACCAAACCTTCATTTTCCATATAGACTTCATTATATATTTTCCTGAATTGGTAAAGCTCAAAAAAAGTACAGGTCTGTTAAGTACTGATCCTTACCAAGCCAGCTCATGGTAACTTTAGAGAGCTAATGTCATGGAGGCTGAATTTATTTGGATTGACAGTGTTGATCAAATTACTAAATATTAATTACTAAAATCATTCATCTCTATTTCTCTCTGTACTGTGTAGGCCTTTATGTTGCTTTTCAAAGATCCTGTTGTGAGAATTTGTGAGATCTTGCCAAAATACAACCCTGATGTGAAAGGTGATAACCGTGCAGGAGGCTCCAATTCCCAACTCCTGTCGTGTAATCAGATTTAACATCAGGGTGGCTGGTTACCCAGGTGCTATGGGCACAATACCAATAAAACCCAGGTCATGGGTGTCATTGGTATGTGAATATTGGCAAAGCATCAGAGCCCCGGCCCTGGCCGGTTGCTTCCAATGCAACTGTTGGATGCAAGGAAGGCAAGGGAGGGAATGGGAACCATGAATCTATAACTGAAAGGGGGTTAGCAAAACAGTCAATGCACACACCCTGATGGTGGTTCAAAATAGCAGCTTTGGTGAGTTCTTCTTTCACTTAGGATGTAGAAAACTGCAAAAGAATGTCACTCCCACCTTAGCAATGACAAAAAGATGGATAATCTACAAAATCATAGTCTTTTTGGAGTCTATCAGAGAGTTGAGGTTACAAGACCACCAAGTGAATGAAATTCCAAAGAGGGACCAGGCCCTCCAGGAGAGCCTGGATCCGGTACTGCTGAACTTCTGGCAGCACCCGACGGGAAGGTGGCTACCTTACAAGCAAGTAGTCCCTCCTTATCTGCGGGGGATGCTTCCAGGACCCCCAGTGGATGCTTGAAACCTCAGATAGTACCGAACCCTATATATACTACTATATACTACGTTGTTTCCTATTCATACGTATTTGAAGTGTGACAGCAAAACTAGCAAGAATTTCTTTTTCCTTCTTCACAATTTCACAAATAGAAGATTCATTCTTACCGTAGATCTCAGCAACCTCAGCATGTGATTTTTTTCTTTCCTTATTAAGTCGAGAACTTTTCACTTAGAGGAAGCACTTTGTGGCTTCTCTCTGGCACATTGGAATTGCCAGCATCCCTGCTCTTGCGCTTTGGGGCCATCATTAAGTAAAATCAAGCGCTGTGAGACCCGAGCGGTGATCTGATAACCTGGGTGGCTATTAAGTGACTAACGGGCGGGGAGCGTGTACAGCGTGGGTCCGCTGGCCAAAGGGAGGATTCACTCCTGGGCAGGACAAAGCGGGGTGGCCCGAGATTTCGTCATGCTACTCAGAATGGCGTGCAATCTAAAACTTATGAATTGTTTATTTCTGGAATTTTCCATGTAATATTTTTGGATCACAGTTGACTGCGAGTAACTGAAACAGCGGAAAGTGAAACCCCGGATAAGGGAAGACTACTGTAAGAAGAAATCAGAATGTTAAATTCCTTAAGGCCAAGTGTGGATGGCTTGTCAGTTTGGAATACCGGGGAGCCCAGACACCAAGGGAGTTCTCCCTCACTCACGAGCTGCTCACAGGAGACTGGGCAATGTGAAGACCGTGGGGAGCCGCCGCAGGGCTGGGGTGGCAGACGTGAGCAGCTGCCCCTGGGGATGGCACAAAGCCGACCCCGTACGTTTCCACTTACCAAGCAAAGGCCTTAGGCAGTTAAGGTTGGGGAGCAAACCCTCTACCCAGGGCCCGGGCAAGACCCTTTGCTCCTGAAGGAGTAAAAGCAAATCCGCTGCTACCTTGGGGGAGAAACGGAACACTCTCCTGCCCCCAGGACATGAACAACACTTCTTGGCTTCTCAGGGAGAGGAAGAAACTAAGTTTCCGTGTCCCTGGAGGAGGGGCAGGACCCTTCTTGAATCATGGATCAGTTAGGGAAACCCATGTCTCTGCTTTTTTTACGTATTTATTTAATGATTACCATCTTTCCAAATTTGAGGCAGCTTAGAATGAAATAGAATTAAACAACAAGTTTAATAGGCCACAATCAGAAAAGAAAACACTCTGGCCAAAAGCCTAGTCTAGTTGTTGTGACTGAACGTGGTATTTGGTTCTGATCTGGCAGCCGGCACAAAAAGCTAGGCTCAGTGGGTTAAATAATTCTAATGTAGGGTGCTTATAAATTCCTTAAAACAGACATTTTCTGGGTGGCAAATTCTGAGGGGATCACGTTAGACTTTACACAAGGGACCTTGGGTGATGAAATAGTGTTGTTCATTCATCCGATGAACATTTAGTGTTCATCAGCCTAGGCCTGTGCTAGATTTGGGGTAAAAAGACATTGTTTCTGCTCCTTAGGAACTTTCAATGAAGTCGTTAAGGGAATCGACATGTTTTGGTTACCAAAGGAGCAAGAGTAACCTCCTGTTACAAATGTTGAGGAATCTGGCCAGGGTTCTTGCTGGAAAGGAAGTCCACACAATCCCAGCTCCAGGTGGGATATTAAGGGCAGCTGCAGGCAAAGTTGGAATTTCCCTCCAAGTTAAACTTGGAATTCGTCCAAATATCCTGGCAAGGATTCATTTGAGGCTGTGGAATTCCAGCCATGGTGCATGGCAAAGATAGTCTTCACCTAGACACTTTTCCCTGTCCATGTCACCATTTATGTCGGTAAAACAGCACTTAGCGGTCCCCTGGGTTGTCTGATAGGATCAGTTCGCTGTGAATGTTTCTACATAAATTGTGTTATTGATGTGAGATAGGAAGACAGCACTTCAGAGTATCATACTTGTGCTCATAGGATTCAGCAGTTCATGTTGGAGAAAGATGTTTAAAACAGAACAAAGTAAAGTCGATATTTGGTTAGGATAAAATATAAAAATCTGTGTTTTGTAAGAATGAGCTAAAACTAAGACGCCACAGGATGCCCTATCCCGGTTACTGAAACATTTTAACTTCTTGGTGGTGAATTAGTAATTTTGGAACCTTAGGTCTAGTTCTCTCCTCCTCCCCCCGCCCCCTTCCTTTCTGTCCTTTAACACTTCTGAAGGCCTTGAGTAGAGAAGTGCCTTCTGTGATTGGAGCTTATTGGTCACTCTCTGGGACTTGGGGCCTCTTTGAGCTGTGAAGGCCTGCATGGCTGTGGGGTCAAAGGAAGAAGAGAGAGTCTTACTATTTGCATTAAGGAGCCCAAGCGTTATAATTTGTGAAAGACTGAGAAGTCCACGCTTTACTGAAAGACCCCCTCCCTCCCTTTTTTCTGGTGTTCGAGGACAGGATTAGGATTTATTGTCCAATTTTATAGTTGCAGTTCACTTCATAGCAGACTTATAATTAAATCAACCAAGAATCCAGTCTGGCGTTTCTAATGACATTATTTTAGGATAATCTGCGGTAGAGTTTTTGGGATTAGGAAATTGGGCCAGGATACTATTTCCAGAGGCTTTTTGGGTTGGGATGCTTCTGGAAAAAACCAAAACAAAACAGGAGACATGCTGTCTTGGGAAACTCAGCAATATTTTACTGAAAAAGTCAATTCTGGCTCAGATGTGTTGGCTTTGAATTTTTACAGGATATGCCCCCACCATTTCCGTGAATTGGTTTGTTATATTCCCTTTCTGATTAAACTGCCTGCCTGAGATGGGCTGGAATTATTTTTATGCAGTTCCCCAACTTTGCTGGCAGAGTACAATTCAGTAAACCCAAACAGATGGGCGCAGAATGCGCTGTCCGTCACTGGGAGGCAAGCTTGTTTGTGTCATTTGTTTCTTGCTTCTGCTGCCTTATAAGAAGGCAGTGCAAATCTGATCTTTTATTCTGAATTCCAGTTTCTTCATGATACCTACATTTTCTTCTTAGCCACCAGATGATTGCATTTCCAAGACGATTTCTTCTTGAGCCTTCTCCGTATTCTGTGACTCCCTCCAGACTGTTTCCTCACTGAATCTTTTTCTTGAAAACCGAGGTCAAGAACTCCTGGACATGCCCTAAGTTTAGATCATCTCCAATCACTTATTAGAAGTAAATTGGAGAATGATCAAATACAGTCAAAGTCCCGACATCATCCCTTATTATCTGCGTGAAGATCGTTGTTAGAATGGATAGAAGAAACCTACACCATGGTTTGCCTTATGTGAAAACTCTTGCAGTTAGACACTGAAGCCGTGAACCTAAAATTATGGTGCATATTTTCATAAAATAATCTGAGCTCTTTAAAGCCCACTCTCTGTTTCATAATGTGAGCCTCTGTATTTTTCACTCCTAGTATCTTTCTTATTTCTTATTAGTTCTAGAAGTTTGTAATTCCAGAAAATCCCAGTAATTTCTAGCTATAATGACTTTAAGTATATATGCCTAAAGTCTTTTTTTCTCCCTAATTGAAGCCGGTTTAGATAATTACGTATTTGTCTTAGCTTTATTTTTTATCAAAGTTATAGATGCCCATAGTTTAAGCCAAAAAGCTGGTTATGAAAAATAACAGGCTCCATCCCCTTCTCCCCTCGTTTTCTACTCCCTGAGACAACCACTTTTACCTCTTTTAGCTAATAATTTTTGTTTTACCTCCATTTCTTTTAATGACATGCTTATATTTCTACTTTTCAACTTTTCAGTTGTGGGTTATCTTCTTACCATAAAAGATGGTGACTTAACTATGTTTCCTCCTATTAACTATGCCTTTTTCTATTCTCCCAACTCCCCAAATAGTTATGTTGTAAAATAATTAGCTCAATATTCAGTATTTACATCGTTATGATTACGTAAATGCTATTTGTAGCTGAGCCATGTAGTAAATCATGATTATTTTTTCCTTTCTGTGCAAAGTTTTGTTTTTTCTGGAGTTAATAATCTTTTTTCCCCTTGATTTTCTGTGCTTTTGCTAATTCAACCACAAATTCTTCACAAATTGTCCAAGTCATCCCTCAGACTTTCAGAAATATCAGGCACTCTACCAATGTCATCTTTCTGGAGCAGTCTCTTCTGCAATCTTCCAATTTCCTCTGATCTAGGCTGCTCGTGCTCTTTGTCTGGCACACAGCTGTCATCTTAGGGTCTCTCTTCATACCACTTTGCCTCTTCCAATCTGATTTCTTATTTTCTTTATTCCATATCTTCCTCTTTATTGGTGGAACTCATCTTCTGGTAGCTTTTTTTTTTTTTTTTGTGAGGAAGATCAGCCCTGAGCTAACATCTGCCGATCCTCCTCTTTTTGCTGAGGAAGACCGGCTCTGAGCTGACATCTGTTGCCAATCCTCCTCGTTTTTTTCCCCCTTTTTCTCCCCAAAGCCCCCGTAGATAGTTGTATGTCGTAGTTGCACATCCCTCTAGTTGCTGTATGTGGGACACGGCCTCAGCATGGTCAGACAAGCAGTGTGTCGGTGTGTGCCCAGGATCCGAACCCAGGCCACCAGTAGTGGAACACGCGCACTTAACCGCTAAGCCACAGGGCCGGCCCCCCTTCTGGTAGCTTTTTGTGTGAAAAAGATCCCAAAAGCTTATAGCTTTTTGCTATAAGGGACAAAAAAAAATTTTTTTTGAGATCTTGTACATTTTAAAATACCTTTATTAACTCCTCACACTTGATTTATAGTTAGGCTTGGTATTTAATTCTAGGATGAAAACATTTTCCTTTAGAATTTCAAAGGCATTGCTCCATTGCCTTCTGGCTTCCATTACTGCCGTTGAAATGTCTAAAGTTATATGCTATTTTCTTTCTTTCATCTTTAGAAGTTTTTAGGATCTTCTCTTTGTCCTGGAATTCTGAAAATTTTTGATAATGTGCTATGATATGATTGTGCTTCTTAATTGCTTGGCTACTTGGTAGGCCTTTTTGATACAGAAATTAGTGACTCTTAGTTCTCAGAAATCGTGCATTATTTCTTTCTTCCCTTTCCCCATTTTCTCTGTTGATGTTTCATGGAACTCCAAATTTTAACTTGTAAAAAAAAAAGGAAAAGAAAAAATGTATTGGATGCCTTCTTTACTCTGGCTGTTTAGATATTCCAAGAAAAAGAGACGGTAGGACAGAAGACGTGTGAAAGTGAAAGTCAACATAAGAAAATAGAGTCCAGGGAAAATCATGATGATTCTTCCAATTCTTTACCTTTTTTGAAGAATGAAGTGATTGGGCTGGAATAAAGGTGAAGAGGGATTTTGAGTGTCTTTTTGTAACTTTCTATTGGGGGTAGAGAGGAGTGAAGGTGCAAGGAAAGAAGACCATCTCCTTCATCTACATTTGGGGATTGAGGGCTGGATAATAGACGCCCCATAGGGAACATGGGTGGTGCTGGACTAGGTGAATTGTCAGGGAATACAATCCTTTTGGTATTGTCTGTGATGAGCTTGTTAGATCTTTGAGTTCAATAATCACCTTGACCTGGGGCTTAACATGATGAGATGCATCAGCAGATAGGGTTGGAAAAAGGAGGATAAATGAGTGAGGAGAGAGCAATACCAATCATTTATTTTTATTGATATTTTCCTAATTCAGTGTTTAAGATGTCCAGTATCATCAGCATCCTCTTGGACACACACATACACACCTACATACACACTGATGGGCTCACATAACTAACGTCAAAGTAGAACTCAACAAAACTCAACATCCACACATATCTATAGAAAGTACACACCACACACCACACACCACACACACACACTTATCGTCTGTTGCTTAATATGCTGGTCTGTATTGTTATTTATCGTTTTATTAGTGTACCCTGTGTAACTAAGCCACTGAGAACAGTCATTGTTTTACGCCCCGTGAAGTGCTCTACTTCTTGCCTGGTGCACCCACTTAACGTGCCTGTGAACACTTGTAGCTGGTGATGGTGTCATACATTTTCTCCTTGTGTCTGAGAGAAAGTCAGAAGGGGCTAGTAATGCCCAATTTGCATGTCAACCAGATTTCCCAGTGCTCAGTCATGAGAAGCATAACCTGGTAACCAAAGATAAGTTAAAAAGTGCTTTCTAGCTGCATCAGTATTGTTAAGGAGATCTTAATATAGGGGGTGAGTTGCTAGCTTTTCCCGTGCCATTCATCATAATGTTCTCTTAGGTTCCCTCCCCCTGCATTTTCCACTGAACTTGCACAAATTAGTCAGTTTGTGACTTCAGTAAACAATGATGAGAGGCTGCTTATGTGAAGAATTCCCTTTGGAAAGTTAAGTGAGGATAAAAAGTGACGCAGGCAATTGAAGGAGTGGCGGGGATGTCAGTGACGGCAGCAGATGCTGGATGCCTGCGTTCCAGGGCTTGTTCTGCAGCCATGAGAGGCGCTGTGTGTGGAGCTCCGGCCCTGAGAAGGGAAAAGAACGCAGGCCCCAGTGTTCACAAATAGACCCAGACTCAGGAGAGCGTCAGGCTCCAACTTCTCTGGCTCCTAATTGGCTTTCTCTTATAATTCAATTTCAAACTAGTTGAAGGACAATTTTAAATAGAAATAGGATTCTGAAAAAATAAGCAAACAAAGACTGTTATAGGCAAAATGCTGTTTCATAATTGAATAGATTCTTTGATTCTGACGGGTTCTTTATCAAACAAATTTCTAGTATTTCATCTGAACCACATTAAAATGGTCTTTTTCTAAGAAAATAAGCATTTTCAAAAGTAGCTTCAGAAAACAATTATCATTTTAATGTGAAATGCTCAGTTTTAGAAAGTTTATAGCATTAAGTTCCAAATTTTAGCTCAAAGACAGTGGAGATAATGGAGCTGGAATTGGCTTCTGTTCAGCGGCCAGCTCTTGTAAGCCGATACCTCGTGGGCGCCTGGCAGAGTTAGGATTTGAGCACAGAGGCTGCCTCCCACCATTGGAATTATTTGAGGTCCCCATAGTTTCTTTCAAGTTTGTTTTTATTTGCCTCGTCATAGTCACATCTTTTCAAATGCAGTAGCTGTTGTTAGGATGCTTCAAAAAAGAGGACACTAATAGACAACAGTCAATAGGTAGTATGCCACCCCTGTAGCAGGCACTTTTTTAAGTGTTATCTCCCATTATCTCATTTAATCCTCACACAAATTTAGGAAGTTGGTACTATCGTTATCTCCCTGTCACAGATGAAGGAACTTGCCCAAAGTCCCAAAGCTTAGTAACTGTTGCAGCTGGGATCAAACAGGCAGAACGGCCCTGTTGCACTTACCCACTAAAGTATTGCCAATTTGCTCTTTATAGCTTCTCAGAAGACGGCAGGAAACAGCATCAGTTGTATCTGCCGTGGTGAGAGAGGAGAGGAATTCCCTGTTCTTCTCATAACCCAATTCCACAACATACTTTCAGCATTCAGGTAAACCTTGAGATCAGTGTTCAAATTGTAAACTAGGCTCTCATTCTTTTTTTTAAATTTCCATACGTCATTTCTCCTTTATTATAAGATACACAAATTGGGTGATTTTACAACCCTAAAAGGATGGGATGGCTCAGAAATTTAATAATCATCATCAAGTTTCCTAAAGAACGTTTAGTAAGCAACTAGAATGCCCATTGGCTTGTAAGGATTTAGATCTATTCCTTCACTAATGACTTTATCCACTTGGAAAAGTTATTTTTATATCTATATTACAACTATATGCCATCTCTATTTCACTCCCTGCGGAAAATACAGCTTTCTCAAAAGCCTGGGTCATAGACATGTAATAAGTTCACAATGTAGTCAGTTTTATAGACCATGTGAACACATGTACCAGGCTCTCATTCTTGGAGTAAGACAGAGGGAAGGGCTTCAATAGTGTGAAAGCAAATGAAGTCATAATAAAAGAGCTAATCTAACACTTTCTCATAAACAGGATTTCTCTAAATTACCTCATTTGGTATGTCCAACAGCTTTATTGTCAACAGCTGGGCTTCAGACCGCAGCCTCCTGACCTTGAGCCACTTGACTCTTCTGGGCCTCAGCTCCCTCAGTTGTAAAATAGGAATAATAATAACAGTAGCCACCGTTACACGTTCCAGGCACTGTGCTGTGGGCTTTACACGCATGCTCACATTTAAGCTCATGACAGCCCTGTAAGGTATCGAGATGGAATTGGTGAGAGCTTGAAAGTTTGAAGCCCTGAGTAAGATCCCAGAGCTAGTAAGTGACAAGTCTAGTAAGTAACCCTGACTACAGCTGAGCCCCGAGTGTGGGCACTCAACCGTAGGCAACACTATGAAGATTTGAGTGGCCTGCTGTCTGCAATAAGGCCATAGGGAAGTGCAGGTCGAATCTGATCGCCATGAGCTATCTGTCAGAAATGTCTGACAATATCAGAAATGAAAGACATCTCTCATTTTTATTTATAAAAAGCAAATTGTGTATATTTTGAAACCATGAGAAATGTTTAGGAATTAGAACTTAATTATTGGTAAGAAAATATTTCCTGTAGGATTCTTTAGCTACCGAAATAGTAAGTGGCGCTTAAAGATTGATATCTGACTCCCATCTGGGTGGCAACTATTGACAGCAATCCACAGACTTGCAAATACGATTCTATATTTATATTTTGCTCTTCTTATGTTTATCTAACTGTAGCTCTCTCTCCCATTGACTGAGTGGTGCATTTTAAAAATCTCACCAAGCAATAGTACTGGTTTAGTGAAAAAGCCCTTGGCCATTTTTGTTTTCTCTTTTGATTTGTTTTAACGTCATATAAATAGTAACTGAGAGGATTATTGTGATATTGTGATTTATGATAAAAAAGATAATATTTGCTCTTTGTCCGGTTTCTGGCACAGAACTCCTAAAACCCTTGGAATTTCCTGTGATGAGAGTGATAAAGATGTCTTGATATTCATAATAAACCCCTTTCAACCTCACTTGAGTTTATGTTAATGAGGTGACTTTTGGAAAGCACCTTATGGTTGGGGGTTGGTTGCCAGGGGAACCAACCATGTGATTGGAGAGTTGGAACTTTTGGTCCCCACACTCACCCCATCACCAATGGCCAATGATTTAACCAATTGTGCCTAGGTAATGTGGCCTTCATAAAAACCTAAAAGCTAAAAGGATGGGGTTCGGAGAGCTTCAGATTTGGTGAACATATGGAGATTTGGGGAGAGTGGCGCCCCTTCCCACATCCCTTGCGCTGCTCTTCCATCTGGCTGTTCCTGAGTTACGTCATTTTATGATAAACCAGTAATCTAGTAAGTAAAGTGTTTCTCTGAGTTCTGTGAGCTGCTCTAGCAAATTAATCAAACCCAAAGAGGAGTTTGTGGGATCCTCCAATCTATAGCTCGTTGATCAGAAGCACAGGTGAGAGCTAGGACTTGTGATGGGCATCCGAAGTTCGGGGAGAGGGGTTGGTCTTGTAGGACTGAGCCCTTGACCTGTGGGGTCTGATGCTATGTCTAGGTAGAGAGTGTCAGAATTGAGCTGATTGCTTCGTGTTGTGGAAAAAAGGGGCACACACATCGGAACTGGTGTCAGACTCATAGTTATGAAATCGCCTCCACTCTTGGGGGAGTGGTGGCATTCTCTGCCCAACCCGTACATCTTGCTTCTCTTTCCAACTTCACTGTGTCTGTCTAACAGATGCGTGCGTGGGGAATGAGAAGGAAGGGAGTTGGGCTCTGTCTTGTCTCCCAGCACACCTCTTGCCAGGCTGCTGCTCTCTCCATGGTTGCTGCTCTTTCTTCCCTGGACCATGGACTCGCGGGGCATGCAGACGACAAGGGCAAGCCCCACCTTGTCTTTAGTGCCTGCACAGCTCCCCGTTTGCACATCCAGGTAATGAGCCACATCCTGAGGTAGTAAGTTCAGGGCACTCAGGTAGCAGGCAGGCCCATGAAAGGTCTGGTTTCACTTTTACAAATATTACAAATATTTACAAATATTTGGTTGGGTGGAGTTGGCAAAAAGGCGGGCATGTTCCCACTTCTTGTTCTCTCTTGTTTAGACACCTGTGTAAGCCATATGTTTGCTTGGTTGCATGCAGTCACTCTGATTGTTTATTATTATTACCACCATTCATGTGGCACTTTATTTTAAAGGGAACCCATGTCTAAATTTTCTGGTTACCCAACAAAATTATAATGAAATAACCTTCATGCACTTTGTAGCGACCTTGGTGCTGAGTATGTTGGTTACCAAACCAACTGCAGGGCCATCAGCTTGTACTTCTAAGACCTCATGATCTCCCACATGACTTTGTATCTCAAAAACTTCTTCATATTTGTTTTTCACAGTCAACAGTCTCTCATCAGCCACCATCAGTTTCGGCTCAGGTTAAGAAGGCTGTTTCACGAGGCTTAAAACCCAAGCGGGTAGATGGTTACTTTGGCAGTGTTCTTACATAAACAGATGAAGACAGCTGATAACATTAGCGACTTCACTTGTCATCTCGTTTTTCTAGGGCACTTGCTTCCCTGAAAATTATTTATGTTTGATGTATTAATCCATGGCAACCACTTAACACAGCTGTACCAAATGTTGATCCCGGATGATCAGTTGCTTATTCTCCCTTACATGGTTCTATTTTGGGAGTGGGATGGACTTGTGACTGTGCTCAGCTGAACTCTCGCCTCCATTAAGTTACAAATGGTGGCTTGTAGAAGAGTCTGCCACTTAGCCTTGGTCTTTAGGAGAAAAAATAAATTCTGCTCATTTACCCAGATGGCATAATTCCTTATATTTAAATTCTAAAAGATTAAAAATAGGAATAAAAATTTATAATAAATAAAAGAATAAAAATTTTCTGCATCAAAGAATCTAAATGTTTAAAAAAACTTTAATAATGTATTGCAGTAATACAGCATGCACTGATAAAAAAATGAAAATAGTATAGAAAAGCATAAATGATAAACAGCCTCCATTTCACTCTTCCTTACCCTGTTCCACTGCTCTTAGATATTTCTTGAAAACATTTCTATTTTTACTCCTTTGGTTACCTACAACACTCTAAATAATATGGTTTCACATCTCTTCTTTGACACATCAACTTTTTTATCAGTTCTATTTTAAAACACGGCTTTATTGATGTATAATGTACATATCATAAAATTCACTTATATAAAGTATACAATGAAATGAATTTTAGTAAATTTACAGAGTTGTGTTAGCATCACCACAATCCAATTTTAGAACATTTCTATCACTCCACATTCTATCCCTCCTGGCTGTTTGCAGTCACTCCATATTTTCAGTCCCAGCCGCAGGCAATCCCTATTCTACTGTCTGTCTCTATAGATTTGCCTCTTCTGGACATGTCGTAAAAATGGAAGTGGCCAATTAATTGAAGACAATATTTACTGACTTCCTGATACACAAGATACGGGTTTATCTTCCTTATAGAACTACCTTTCCCCAATCCCATTTCTCCCAATTTTTGAGAATGATATATTATTTTTAAAATTCTTATGTTGGTTCTTTTAGTCATTTTAAGCAACATACTCTTATTTTTTTCTTTGTTTCATCAACTTCTGTCAATGTCTTTTGCCTCCCTTGCCCCCATATAAAATGCCTTATGCTTTTCACTCTTTTTCCTTGCCCTTGTTCACTGTTAACTTCTGATAACTTCTGACAGTTATGCCTTATTTTATATTATTGAGGCTGACAGTATTTTATCTTCTATTCTGCAACTGTAGTTAAGTCTTCGCTGTCTACAGGTTGATTCTAAAGGTAGAAAGCCAAGAGCAGCCTTTATGAATCTGTAAATCTTGCTCAGTGCAGATCTGGGTCGTGTGCCTGGATGACAGTTCCTTCCCTTAGGTCCAGTGCAGGACTGCGGTGGTGCTCTGAGGACAGGTTGCTCACGTCAGAGTCAAATGAATCCCCTTTCTGTATCCTGCAGTAAATGCTCGAAATTTAACCACAGTTAGTGTCATACTTGAGCCATCCTTTATACCTTTTCATTTTTCCCCCTAAAGTTTTAAATTATTTTTTATCCTTCTTGTTGAAAAAGGAATAATATACCTTCACTGTGTCCTAAAATTGATCTGCCTCTCTATCACACTAACTGCACAAAGTCCTCCTTTTCCCAGAGCCCTTAACTGTTCTGATTTTAAGTAGATTTTCTCTAGGCCAAACGCATGAGCTGTCATCTGGGGTCTTCTGTTCATCGTGTTCCTGGACCCTAAGTTCACCTCCATAATGTACTCTTTCATGTTTTTCCCCTTCAGTTGACTGGAGTATATTCTCCAGTAAATTACTGGGGAAAAAAAGATGTGGGAGAGGTGAGCTCCTAGTATCACTTCAAAGGTATTTATTTCTCTTTCACAGTTTTTTGTTTGTCTGGGCCAGTTATAGAACTTTCAAAATCATTTTTCCTATGAATTTGAAGGTATTGCTTCCGTGTTTTCTAATGTATTGTGCTGCTGATGAGAAAAATCTGATGCCAGCTGAATTCTTACTCCTTAGCTAATGGTGTGTTCTCTTTGGACTATTTTTAGGTCTTCTATTTATTGTTACTGTTCTGAAATTTCACAAAGATGGATCTCATGCTTTTAATTTCTTTTATCCTGCTTGGAATTCTGTGGTCTCATTCAATCTAAAGACATAACATTGTCAGTTCTGAGAAAAGTTTTGTCCTCCTCACACATTTGTTTTTTCAATCTCTCTCTCTCTTTTTTTATTGAGGTAACACTGGTTTATAACATTATGGAAATTTCAGGTGTACGTCATTATATTTCATCTTCTATAGACCACATCGTGTTCACTACCGAAAGTCTAGTTGCCATCTGTCACCATCTACATGTGCCGCTTTACCCCTTTCGCCCTCTCACGCCCTTCCCCTCTGGTAACCACCAATCTGTTCTCTGTGTCTATGTGTGTGTGTGTTTGTTTATCTTCCACCTATGAGTGAAATCATATGGTAATTATCTTTCTCCATCTGACATTGTGCTTTGCATAATACCCCCAAGGTCCGTCCATGTTATCACAAAGTAAGATTTCATCTTTTTTATGGCTAAGTAGTATTCCATTGTATATATGTACCATGGCTTCTTTATCTTTTCATCTGACAGTGGGCACTTAGGTTGCTACCAAGTCTTGCCTATTGTGAATAATGCTGCAGTGAACATAGGGGTGCATATACCTTTTTTAATTACTGTTTTCATGTTCTTTAGATAAATACTCAGAAGTAGAATAGTTGGATCATATGGTATTTCTGTTTTTAATTTTTTGAGGAATCTCCATTCTGTTTTCCATAGTGGCTGCATCAATTTGCATTCCCACCAGCAGTGTATCAGGGCTCCCTTTTCTCCACATCCTCTTCAATGCTTGTTATTTCTTGTCTTTTTAGTAATAGCCATTCTGATGGGCATGAGCTGATATCTCATTGCAGTTTTGATTTGCATTTCTCTAATAATTAGTGATGTTGAACATCTTTTCATGTGCCTGTTGGCCACCTGTATATCTTCTTTGGAAAAATGTCTGTTCATATCCTCCGCCCATTTTTTGCTTGGATTTGTTTGTTTTTTGTTGTTGGGTTGTATGAGTTCTTCATATATTTTGGATATTAACCCCTTATCAGATATATGGTTTTCATATATCTTCTCCCAATTGGTTGGTTGTCTTTTCATTTTGTTGATGATTTCCTTTGCTGTGCAGAACCTTTTTAGTTTGATGTAGTCCCATTTGTTTATTTTTTCTTTTGTTTCCCTTGCCTGAGGAGACATGATAATCAAAAAGATACTGCTAAGACTGATGTCAAAGAGCATACTGCCTATGTTTTCTTCTAGGAGTTTTATGGTTTCAGCTCTTACATTCAAGTTTTTAATCCATTTTGAGTTAATTTTTGTGTATGATGTAAGATAATGGTCTACTTTCATTCTTTTGCATGTGGCTGTCCAGTTTTCCCAACACCATTTGTTGAAGAGACTATCCTTTCTCCATTGTACGTTCTTGGCTCCTTGGTTGAAAATGAGCTGTCCACAGATATTTGGCTTTATTTCTGGGCTTTCAGTTCTGTTCCATTGATCTGTGTGTCTATTCTTCTGCCAGTACCATACTATTTTGATTACTATAGTTTTGTAGTATATCTTGAAATCAGGAAGTGTGATACCTCAAGCTTTGTTCTTTTTTCTCAGGATTGCTTTAGCTATTCAGGGTCTTTTGTTGTTCCATATAAATTTTAGGATTCTTTGTTCTATTTCTGTGAAAAATGTCATTGGGATTTTGATAGGGATTGTGTTGAATCTGTAGATTGCTTTAGGTAACATGGACATTTTAACTATGTTAATTATTCCAATCTATGAGGATGCAATATCTTTCCATTTCTTTATGTCTCTTCAATTTCTTTCAACAACATCTTATAGTTTTTAGTATACAGGTCTTTCACCTCCTTGGTTAAACTTATTTCCAGGAATTTTATTCTTTTTGTTGTGATTGTAAACAGGATTGTATTCTTGCATTCTCTTTATGCTATTTCATTGTTAGTGTATGGAAACACAATTGATTTTTGTATGTTGATTTTGTACCCTGCAACTTTACTGTATTCATTAATTATTTCTCATAGCTTTTTGCTAGATTTTTTAGGGTTTTCTATATATAAAGTCATCTCATCCACAAATAGTGACAGTTTTACTTCTTCCTTTCCAATTTGGATCCCTTTATTTCTTCTTCTTCTTTTTTTTTTTTTGGTGAGGAAGGTTGGCCCTTTGCTAACATCTGTTGCCAATCCTCCTCTTTTTGCTTGAGGAAGATTGTTGCTGAGCTAACATCTGTGCCAATCTTCCTCCATTTTTGGGACGCCACCACAGCATGGTTTGACAAGCAGTGTGTGGGTCTGCACCCAGGATCCGAATGTGCGAACCCTGGGCTGCTAAAGCAGAGCACGCAAACTTAACCACTACGCCACCGGGCTGCCCCCCTTTTATTTCTTTTTCTTTCCTAATTGCTCTGGGTAGGACTTCCAATACTAAGTTGAATAAGAGTGACGAGAGTGGGCATCCATGTCTTGTTCCTGTTCTTAAAGGGATAGCTCTCAGCTTTTCACCATTGAGAATGATATAAGCTGTGGGTTTGTCATATATGGCCTTCATTATGTTGAGGTACTTTCCTTCTATGTCCATTTTACTGAGAGTTTTTTTTTGTTTATCATAAATGGATGTTGAATCTTGTCAAGTGCTTTCTTTGTGTCTATTGAGATGATCATGTGATTTTTATTCTTCATTTTGTCAACATGGTGCATCACATTGATTGATTTGTAGATGTTGAACCATCCCTGCATCCCTGGAATAAATCACACTTGATCGTGGTGTATGATCCTTTTAATGTATTGTTGCATTCGATTTGCTAATATTTTGTTGAGGATTTTTGCATCTATGTTCATCAGGGATATTGGCCTGTAATCTTTTGTGTTGTTCTGTCTGGATTTGGTATCAGGGTAAAGTTGACCTCATAAAATGAGTTAAGAAGCATTTTGTCCTCTTGAATTTTTTGGAATAGTTTGAGAAGGATAGGTATTAAATCTTCTTTGACTGTTAGGTAGAATTCAGTAGAGAAGCTGTTTGGTCCTGGACTTTTGTTTTGGGGGAGGGTTTTGATTACTGTTTGAATCTCTTTACTAGTGATTGGTCTATTCAGATTCTCTGTTTCTTCTTGATTCAGTTTTGGGAGGTCGTATGATTCTAAGAATTTATCCATTTCTTCTAGGTTATCCAATTTGTTGGCATATAGCTTTTCATCGTATTCTCTTATAATCTTTTGTATTTCTGTGGTATCCATTGTAATTCCTCCCCTTTCATTTCTAATTTTATTTATTTAAGCCTTCTCTCTTTTTTTCTTAGTGAGTCAAGCTGAGGTCTTGTCAATTTTGTTTACCTTTTCAAAGAACCAGCTCTTAGTTTCATTGATTTTTTGTTTTTTCTTCTTCTCTTTTTTTTGGGAGGAACATTTGGTCTGAGCTAACATCTGTGCCAATCTTCCTCTATTTTGTATGTGGGTTGCTGCTATAGCATGAGTTGACTAGTGGTGTATGTCCTCGCCTTGGATCTAAACTGGTGAACCCAGGCCGCTGAAGTGGAGTGTGCCCAACTTAACCACTATGCCATGTGGCTGGCCCCTCATTGATCTTTTCTATTGCCTTTTTAGTCTCTGTTTTGTTCATTTCCACTCATATTTTTATTATTTCCTTCCTTCTACTGACTTTAGGCTTTGTTCATTTTTTAGTTCTTTTAGGTGCACTGTTAGATTGTTTATTTGAGATTTTTCTTGTTTCTTGAGGTAGGCCTGTATTGCTATAAATTTCCTTAGTACTGCTTTTGCTACATCCCATAGATTTTGGTATGTTGTGTTTTCATTCTCATTTGTCTCCAGGTAGTTTTTGATTTCTTCATTGATCCAATCGTTGTTCACTAGCATGTTGTTTAGTCTCCACATATTTGTGACTTTTCCAGCTTTATTCTTGTAGTTGATATCTACTTTCATACCATTGTGATCAGAAACAGATGCTTGATATGATTTAAATCTTCTTAAATTTATTGAGACTTGTTTTGTATCCCAACATATCGTCTATCTTTGAGAATGTTCCATGTGCACTTGAGAAGAATGTGTATTCCACTGCTTTTGGATGGAATGTTCTATATATATCTATTAAGTCCTTCTTAATAGATATATATAGATCTAGTCTATAGATCTAGTGTTTCAATGTATAGGTCTAGTGTTAGTTGTATAGGTCCAGTGTATAGTTCTAGTGTGTAGGTCTAATGTTTCATTTAAGACTAATGTTTCCTTGTTGACTTTCTGTCTGCATGATCTATCCATTGACGTTAGTGGGATATTAAAGTCCCCTACTATTATTGTATTGCTGTCAATTTCTCCCTTTAAGTCTATTAATAGTTGCTTTATATACTTTGGTGCTCTTACATTAGGTGCATATCTATTAATAAATATTATGTCTTCTTGGTAGATTGTCCCCTTTATCATTATATAATGTCCATCTTTGTCTCTTGTTATCTTTTTTGGCTTGAAGTCTATTTTGTCTCATATAAATATGTCTACACCCACTTTCTTTTGGTTGCCCTTTGCTTGGAGTATCATCTTCCATCCCTTCATTTTGAGCCTATGTTTGCCTTTAGAGCTGAGATGGGTCTCCTGAAGGTAGCATATTGTGGGATCTTGTTTTTTAATTCATCCAACCACTCTGTGTCTTTTGATTGGTGAAGTCAATTCATTTACATTTAGGGTGATTATTGATATATGAGGGCTTAATACTGCCATTTTATCTTTTGTTTTCTGGTTGTTCTATATTCACATTGTTTCTTCTTCCTTATGTTTCTGTCTGCCATTTTAGTTTGGTGGTTTTCTGTGATATGTTTCTCATGTGTTACCATGAGGTATGTATAAAAGATTTCATAGATGAGATAGTCCTTTTTCTTGTCTTCATCAGCCTATGCTGGTTCCATCCTTTTCCTCTTTCCCTTCTATATTTTTTGTCACAAATTATCCTTTTTTGTGTTGTGAATTTGTTACCAAATTGAAGTGGTTATAGTTATTTTTAATACTTTCTTTCCCTTTAGCCTTTATGTTGTAAGTAAGTGTTTACTAACCTATTCTAACATAGAGTTGCAATTTTCTGATTCTGTCTATTTATCACCTTGCCTAAAGCTTTGTATACCTTTGCCTTTTCATTTCAGGTAGGAGAGCTCTTTTCAAGATTTCTTGTAAGGCAGATCTTGTAGCAATGAGCTCTCTCAGCTTTTGTTTGTCTGGAAAAGACTTTATTTGTCCTTCATAGTTAAAAGATAACTTTGTTGGATAGAATGTTCTTGGCTGATCGTTTTTATCTTTCAGTATTTTGAGTATATCATTCCACTCTCTCCTGGCCTGTAGAGTTTCTGCAGAGAAATTCGCTGATAGCCTAATGGGGGTTCCTTTGTAGATAATTGTTTTCTTCTCTCTGGCTGCCCTTAATATTCTTCCTTCATCTTTGACTTTTCACAGTTTTAATGTAATATCCCTTGGAGAAGGTCTTTTTTCGTTGAGATAATTAGATATTCTATTAGCTTCATGTACTTGTATATCCAGTTCCTTCCTCAAGTTTGGGAAGTTATCAGCTATTATTTCTTTAAATAAGCTCTCTACTCCCTTCTACCTATCTTCTCCTTCTAAGATACCCATTATCCTAATGTTGCTTTTCCTAATTGAGTCGGATATTTCTCATAGATTTTTCAATTTTTTTAGAATCTTAGTTCTTTCTCTTCTTCCCCCTGAATCATTTCTAGATTTCTGTCTTGGAGCCTACTAATTCTCTCTTCCATGTGGTCTGCTCTATTTCCAATGTTTTCTACTTTACTCTTCATCTCATTTATTGTGTTCTTCAGCTCCAGAATTTCTGATTGATTCTTTTATAGAGTTTCAATCCCCTTGGCAAAGTACTCCTTCTGTTCATTAATTTTATTCCTGAGCTCATTGAATTGTCTTTCTGAGTTTTCTTGTAACTCATTGAGTTTCTTCATGACAGCTATTTTGAATTCTCTGACAGTTAGATTGCAATCTTCCATGACTACAAGTTTGGTTTCTGGAAACTAGTCATTATCTTTTTGTGATATCATGTTACTGTAGTTTTTCATGGTACTTGATGAGTTGTTCCTCTGCTGGTGCATTTGTGGTAGCAAACATCTTTCTTATTTGGGTAAGGCTTTGTTTATTTTGATTCTAAGCTGCTTTTGGTTGTATTTGAGAGCCTGTGTTTCCACCCTCCCCTCCACTGCCTCTGTCAGAGGAGTCGTCAGTGCCCTCCTTGTGCTACTTGTGCCTCCAGGGTTGCTGGCGCCTTGCTGCTTATGATGTCGCTGAAGTCGCAGGTGTCACTACCAAGGTCATCAGGCTGAGAGCACCTCTGCTGCTTCTGGGGTGTCCTGGGTCACAGGTTCCCCCACTGTGGTGGGGGAAGAAGGAGAGTGGAGCGGCAGCCAGGGTCATGGGCATTTCTGCCATGTCCAAGTTTGTTGGGTCTGCAGATGCTGCTGCTGTGGGCATGGGGTCAGAGTTGTGGGCGCTGCTGCAGCTGTGCAGGACCAGGGTCATGGGCTCTGGTGTTGCTGTTATGTGGCTCTCCACAGACTTGGGTGCTGCTGCTATGTGCATTGCCTGCATGGCTGCTCCTGGGTTTCCTGGAGGTGCTGGTACCACCACTGCTGGGGATGCTGAGTTCACAGGTGTTGCCACCACTGCCAGGTGGGTCGGGGTCATGGGCGACACTGCTACTTCCATGGGGGAGGGGCGCCTGGGTTGTGAGCACTGCCAGGGTTCCCGAAGCCTCCGGTCTTGGGTGCTGGTGCAGTTCCTGGCACCTCAGCTTATGGGCACCCCTGCTGCTGCCAGGGTCTCAGGGGCTTGTATGCAGCTCCTGTTGCTGGAAGGGCCAGTGCGGAAAATGCTGCTACCACCAGGAGAGGGGGAGGGGGCTGGTTCATAGGCACCACTGTTGTCCCTGAAGCCTCAGGTCACAGGCATCACACGCCTCTGCTGGGGGATGGGGAGGGGCTGAGTCTTGAATTATGCTGAGGTTCCTGCACCCTCTGGTCGCGGACGTCAGAGCAATTCCTGGAACCTCAGGTCATGGGCACCACCGCTGCTGCCAGGGATGTAGGGGTCTTGGACGCAACTCCCGCTGCTGGGAGGGCCAGGGTTGAAAGCCAGGGGAGGGGGTGGGGGCTGGGCCACAGGTATTGTCATGGTTCCTGGAGCCCCTGGTCACAGTCGCAGCAGCAGTTTCTGGCCTCTGGGGGCGTGGGTGCCTGGGTTCCTGGGCCTCTGTTTGTGAGCATTACCGCAGTTCCCGGAGCCCCCACTCTTGGGAACTGCTCCCCCGGTTCTGCCGCCTCCAGGAGGGCCAGTCCACCCACCTGCAGATGTACAGATGCGTGGATCTCTCAGTTCTGGCGTGCTGTGCAGAGTCCTTTGTTGGTCTGTGGATGTCCTACTGGTTGTAACGCAGGGGAGAGACACAGGGAGCACGTCATCCGCCATGATGCTGATGTCACTCCTCCTGCTCGCACTTGGAAAGAGTAATTTTCCTCTCTTCATTTTCTCTATCTCTGTTTAGAACTCCTGCTAGTCGGATATTAGACCTCCTGGATTGCCTTTTTCTTAGTCCTTTTAAAATATTTTTCCATTTCATTCACTCTTTACTTTTTTTCCCCTTTGTGTAACTTACTTTTATTAACTTTGAAATTCTTTCTTTTGAAAAATATTTTTCAGCAATCGTATTTTTCATTTCTAAATGCTTTTGTGTTTTCTTCCTTTTTCGAGACATTATGTTCTTGTTTTTATGTTTTAAAGAAAAATTACTTGAATCAGAGAAACCCTTTAGTATCTCTTGCTGAATCTTTAATGATTCAGTTAAACTTTTTTTTTAAGTTCTCTTGCGTTCCCTGAGTCGTCGTCTTTTTTCACTTCAGAGCCGCTTGCTCTGTTTGGCCTCCTGGGCTGTTTTAGGCTTTAATTTTCCCCACGTGGTAATTCTCATGAATTGAAAGCGTGTGGAATGAATCAGTGCCTGAATGCAGTAGTCGAGTGTTCTGACTAGCCAGGGTGGGATTGCCGGCTGTTGTTTGAACAGGCCCTTTCCTTGCAGGACTCTCCCTGGAACAGGAGTTTGACTGGAGCTGGTGCTGTGGCAGAGTTTTGCTTCGGGAAGTGCTACTCAAAGTGTGCTTGGTAGACTGGTGCCGATCTGCAAACCGCTGTTACTGGGCCACCGTGAGACAAGCATGGAAATTTAGAATGCTGATATACATACTTTTGTGACATTTTAACACATTGCTGAGAAACCCAACCTGGCGTGCTTAATGTGGTTTTGCATTTAAATTTCGTACAGGAGTATATTTTGATGACTCAGCTACAATGACAGGAAACTATCTTACCCACATTACAGAGATTGTGACAGAATGTAGATCTGTGCACTGCTTATTTCATGGAGAAAGACTTTCTTTAAAAAAAAAAAATGAGCCCAAGTAAATTGTGCTTTAAAACCTGGTAAAAATATGTAAAAGTAATGTGTTAAATTTGAATTATTCCCCTTTTATTAGTGATAATATGGAAGTTGATTATAACAACTGTCAATGCTTGCTGAGGTATTATGATTATAGAGGGGAATGTTCTGTTAAAAATATTTGCACTGAAAAATGAACTCAGTCTTTCTGCAAGATAAAAAACAATTACGGTCTCAGTTTTTTAAAGATATAAATTGTTAATCAGTCTTGCTAATTTTTTCAGTTTCTCTGATAATTTAAAAATGATCACCAGACTTTTGTGCAAGGAAGGAAGGTAAAATGCTTTTCAATGCCACATAAAATTAAAAGCCAAGTGAAACTTTCTTTTTTCTACTTAGAAGATTTATTTATCTTCTTACATAACAAGACACAAAAAGTTACAACTCTTAAAACTGTGCACAAGAAAAAAAATTCTGTAAGCAGCAGCTTCCAAGATACAGATGTGGTGGGAGAGGGCAGCTCTCGGGAACAACCATTAACTGGGGGGCCCAGGCCTGAGCTCCAGGAAGTGTCACTGGGAGGAGCCTCCGCAGAGGGGCCCAGGTTGGGGGGACACAGCACCAGCGCGTCAGGATCGACCACCAACACGATCACATGACCAGGTGAGGCTGCTTCCGTTCACAGCATCAATGGATCCAGGGTGCTGGGAGGGAAGAGCTTTACAGAGTACGGGCAGGGGCCTTATGCAGAGGTCCAGAGAGCAGGGTGGGCCCTGGGAGGACTGAGAGGGCAGCTCCTGGCCCCCACTGCAAGCAGAGCAAGTGCCTCCAGGCTCTGTACTGGTCCTCATGCCTGCCCTCACCCCTGGCCAATCCTGGAACCGGGGTGGGGCTCCCAGAAGCGGGGTGCTGAATGTGCAACAAGAGGGGCCAGGCTGGAGAAATAAATTCCTAGACATGGTCATTGGAGAGCCTAGGGCACCTATAGCATGCATGCATGCACACACACACAAACACACGTTGCCTGGCCAGCTGCTTGGAAGAACAGAGTTTGTATGGATTGTTGTGACATGTCCATAATTTATTGACAATGAAGTTGGCAATGATGTTGGTATTGCAGATCTGTTAAAATTTATCATCAAAACACTTTAAAATTTAATAAAAAATTGTGAATTTTGTTTTCTACCAAAGGAAGGCCACACATAGGAAATTCATGGATCTAGAATCCACTTCTTTCATCAAAAGATAATTCAGAGGCTAGCCCTGTGGCATAGTGGATAAGTTTGCATGCTCCGCTTTGGTGGCCTGGGGTTTGCAGGTTCAGATCCCAGGTGTGGACCGATGTACTGCTCATCAAACCATGCTGTGGCAGGTGTCCCACATATCAAGTAAAGGAGGATGGGCATGGATGTTAGTCCAGGGCCAATCTTCCTCAGCAAAAAGAGGAGGATTGGCAGCAGATGTTAGCTCTGGGCTAGTCTTCCTCACCAAAAAAAAAAAGATAACTCAAATTTAACTAGAATAAATTATTGAAACTGGTTACTAAAGAATGGTGGAAAATGAATTTTGAAAATACAGCATCATTTACTTCATTTTGAATAAAAATTTAAAATAAATATCTGAACTTACTGAAATCTCCTTAAAATCTCTTCTTCCCCATCTATCAACATAATTCTGAGGCCAGTTTTGTACTGCGTATGTTGTTAAAGCAAAACAAAGAAACAGGTGATATCAGTGAAAATGGTAGAGCAAGAAATCCAAAAATTTGCCCCTTCATAAAAGCAATGAAACTGGCAAAAAATATCAGAATCTTGTCCCGATATCTGGAAATTAACCAAACACCTGCAGCAACCCAGGGAGCATTTATTTGAGAAAAACGTCTGAATTAGTAGGAACAGTAATCCTTGTGGCATTCTGACTTACCCTAGTCCCATCTCCCGCTCTCCAGCTCCACAGTAGCCTAGAAAACTAACAGCCACATTCCCGGTACCAAGAGGTAAGAACAGAGCTAGAGCTCTTTCAAAGTCTCATTCCCAGAGAATTTACGTCGTTTGACCTATCTGGTGGTTCCCTGGAGGACTCCACTCAAAAAGCTCATCTATATTTGAACTGGCTTGAAGCTCGCCAAGTGCTAAAAGCCTCTCCCAATGGTGGGGAGGCATCTGTTGAAAACAATTTCAGGCAAATCTTTTAAGTATGAGGCTGCTTGGGATGGATAACAGTTGGGGCAAACAATGGACTAACCAAAAGGCTTAAAAGGAAAAACTGAGGAATAAGATGTCCATAGGGGCTTTGAAAAGCTTTGACATATTTCTAGGGATCTAAAATGGCATGGGCATGTGTAGGTCTTTGGGCATGCTTAAGAAAGCCCTGAGAAGGCCTAGCTCTCACCTCTAGTTGACCTTGAGGCTCTGCATGAGCAGGGAGTGAAGGCTAAGACAGAGTTGTAAGCTGCCTGGCTGCATGTTAAAGGCTTGACCCAATATGTGCATAGAGCTCCCTGGCAAAGGCTTAGGGGCTTATTGGTTTCAAGTATTTAAGGAACTCTCTGCCTAGGTGGTTCAACATACAAAATCAATCAATGTAATATACCACATTAATAGAATGAAAGAAAAAAACCCCACATGATCATCTCAATTGATTCAGAAAAAGCATTTGACAGAATTACACCCTTTCATGATTAAAAACACTTAACAAACTAGGAATTGAAGGGAGTTCCTAACCTGGTAAAGGGCATCTATGAAAAGTCCACAACTCACATCATACGTCATGGTGAAAGACTGAGAGCTTTCTCCCTAAGTTCAGGAGCAAGACACTATACTAGAAGTTCTACCTAGGGCAATTAGGCAAGAAAGTGAAATAAAAGACATCCAGATTGGCAAGGAAGAAGTAAAACTACCTCTGTTTGCAGATGACAGATCTTATATACAAAAAACCCCAAAGAATCCACAAAAAAATCCATTAGAGCTAATAAATGAGTTCAACAAGTATGTAGGATTTGTTGTTGTTGTTAATGTCATCGAGTCAATTCTGACTCCTAGTGACCCTGTGTACAGCAGAGCAGAACCCTGCCCAGTCTTTCTGCACCATCCTCTCATCTTCCTGAGCTATATCAGACAATGCTCTGCTGCTATTCATAGGAGCTTTGTGGCCAATTTTTTGGAAATGGATGGCCAGGTCCTTCTTCCTAGTCTGTCTGAGTCTGGAAGCTCTGCTGAAACCTGTCCACCATGGGTGACCCTGCTGGTATTTGAAACACCAGTGGCATAGCTTTCAGCATCACAGCAACATGCAGTCGCCACAGTATGACAAACGGCGGATGGGTGGTGTGGTTTCCTGAAGGGGAAACGAACCCCGGGCTGCCACGGCGAGAGTGCTGAATCTTAACCACTAGACCACCAGGGCTGGCTAAGTATGTAGGATAAAAGACCAATAAACAAAAATCAATTGTATTATACACTAGTAATGAACAGCCCAAAAATGAAATTAAGAAAACAATTCCATTTAAAATAGAGTTAAAAAAGAATAAAATACTTAGGAATAAATTTAACAAAAGAAGTGTAAGACTTGTACAATGAAAACTACAAAGCATTGTTGAAAGAAATTAAAGAAGACCTAAATAAATGTAAAGACACCTCGTATTCATGAATTGAAAGGCTTCATATTGTTAAGATGGGAAAATTACCCCAAGTGATCTATAGTTTCAACGCAATCACTATCAAAATCTCTGCTGCTGTTTTGCAGAAACTGACAAGCTGATCCTGACATTCATACAGAAATGCCAGGGACATAGAATAGCCAAAACTATTTCAAAAAAAGAACAAAGTTGGTGGATCCACTTTCTCAGTTTCAAAGCTTACTACAAAACTACAGTAATCAAGGCAGTGTGGTACTGAAATAAGGATAGACATATAGAACAATAGAATGGAATTGAAAGTCCAGAAAATAAACCGGAAGTAAAAGTCCATGCATCTATGGTCAACTGATTTTTGACAAAGGATGCCAAGACCATTCAAGGAGAAAAGAGTAATCTTTTCAATAAATGATGCCAGGAAAACTGGATAGTTACATGCAAAATAATGAATTTGGACCCCTACCTCACATCATATTCAAACACTAACTCAAAGTAGATAAACTACCTAAAGTTAAGAGCTAAAACTATGAAATTTTTAGAAGAAAACATATATGTGAATATTCATGACCTTGGGTTAGGCAATGGTTTCTTAGATATGATCCCAAATCCACAAGTAGCCAAAGACAAAAATATACAAATTGAACTTCATCAACATCAGAAACTTTTGTGCATCAAAGGAAACTATCAAGAGAGTGAAAAAGACAGGGGCTGGCCTGGTAGTGTAGTGGTTAAGTTTGGCATGCTCCACTTTGGTGGCCTGGGTTTGCAGGTTCGGATTCCAGGCATGGACCTGCACCACTCATCAAGCCATGCTGTGGCAGCGTCCCACATACAAAATAGAGGAAGATGGGTATAGATGTTAGTTCAGGGCCACTCTTCCTCAAGCAAAAAGAGGAAGATTGGAAATAGGTGCTAACTCAGGGCCAATCTTCCTCACCAAAAAAAAAAGGGGGGGGGAGAAAATCCACAGAATGGGATAAAATGTTTGCAAATCATGTGTCTGATAAGGCTCTAGTAGCCAGAATATACAAAGATCTCTTACAACTCAACAATAAGAAGACAATTCAATTTAAAAATGGGCAAATGATTTGAACAGATGTTTCTCCAAAGAAGACATACAAATGGCGGATAGACTGAAAAGATGTTAATATCATTAGTCATTAGAGAAATGCTAATCAAAGCCACAATGAGATACCATTTTACACACACTAGGATGGCTATAATAATAATAATTTAAAAAGGAAAAAATAAGTGTTGGCAAGGATGTGGAGAAATTGGAACCCTTGTATATTGCTGATGAGAATGTAAAATGGTACAACCATTGTGGAAAGCAGTTGGTAGTTTCTGAAAAAGTTAAACATGAAGTTACCATATAACCTAGCAATTCCATTCCTAGGGATATACCCAAGAGAATTGAAAATGTATGTTGACACAAAAATTTGTATATTAATGTTCATAGCAGCATTGTTCATAATAGCCAAAAAGTGGAAACAATTCAATTGTCCATTAACAGATGAACGAATAGATAAATGTGGTATATCCATACAATAGAATGTTATTCAGCCGTAAAATGGAATGAAGTACTGATACATGTTACAACATAGATGAACATTAAAAACATTGTGCTAAGGGAAAGAAGTCAGCCAAAAAAGACCACATATTGTATTATCCCATTTATATGAAATGTCCAGAATAGGTAAATCCTTAAAGACAGGAAGTAGATTAGAAGTTACCAGGGGTTAGGGGAGGGGAGATTGGAGAATGACTGCAAACAAGTATGAGGTTTCCATTTGGAGGGATGAAAATCTTCAGGAATTAGTGCTGATGGTTGCACCACTTTGTGAATAGACTAAAAACCACAGATTTGTGCACTTTAAAGAGGCAAATTTTTTGATATGTGAATTATGTCTCAAAAAATAAAGAACAAAGTACACAGAAACAGTGTCAATATGTATTATCCTCTGTAAATAGCATTGTTGATAATTCAACATGTATTAAATTAAAAAGCAAGAATTGGGCTTATTTTTTACAATAAAACTTATAATATTTTTATACATGGTGTCCATGCAAAGCTCATAGATTTTTTGTATGAGTAGTTCCTATTTCCTTTTTTTTATATGTAGTCTTTTTTTTGTTTTATAATTTTATTTATTTATTTATTTTTCCCCCAAAGCCCCAGTAGATAGTTGTATGTCATAGCTGCACATCCTTCTAGTTGCTGTATGTGGGACGTGGCCTCAGCATGGCCAGAGAAGCAGTGTGTCGGTGCACACCCGGGATCCGAACCCGGGCCGCCAGAAGCAGAGTGTGTGCACTTAACCGCTAAGCCACAGGGCCGGCCCTCCTATTTCCTTTATAACCTCTTGTTTAGTTATAATTGCAGAATGACAAAAACTTATTAATGTAATAATCCTGTTTTATATACCTGTATGCACACTTTCAATAAATGTCTACCATTTTTGTAATTTTTTTCCTATTTTAAGTTTGTTCTGATTACAGTGATTGAAATGCAATCTGTGTCTCGTGGATTTAATAATAAGACATTTGGGCTTGTACTTTGTATGTCTTTGCTTTTAAAATTTAATTTTTCTAGTAATTCATTTCTATTGTATTTTAAAAAATAACAGTCTACAGGGGCTGGGCTGGTGGCGCAGCAGTTAAGTTCATGCACTCCACTTCGGTGGCCTGGGGTTCACAGGTTCGGGTCCTGGGTGCAGAGTGATGCACCACTTGTCGAGCCATGCTGTGGTGGCATCCCATATAAAGTGAAGGAAGATGGGCATGGATGTTAGCCCAGGGCCAATCTTCTTCAGCAAAAAGAGGAGGATTGGCAGTGGATATTAGCTCAGGGCTAGTCTTCATCACAGGAAAAAAAAAATACGACTCTGCAATGGATTAAAATTTTTTTAGAAAAGGAACTGTTCCTTCACAGGTGCTTTGAGAAGGCTTGGCATGGGACAACTGGGTTGGAGTGGATCCTGGCTCCAGGATGCCAGGAAGAGTACTCTATAATGGAGTGTCGATGACAGAAGATGTCCACCTTCCCAGATAAACTGGTTACACGTTACAGTGTGGATGCAGTTTCTTTAGAGAAAACGTCCTTTATGGTAATTTTCAATAGTGGCAATGTTGGCCTTCCACGTGCTCTGGAGGGAGTGGGAAGGGGGTGAGAGAGAGGTGACTGGCACAGCTGTCCCCTAGATTCACATTCAATCATTCCCTCTGTTTTCCCGCCTCTCTCTCCCTTCTGCCCACGTACCTGCCGTTTCTGAGGCCAAGACTCTCAGGGCCTCCGTAGGGGCAGTGGCTCCCCTTTACAGTTTCCCCGACAATTCTAACCTGAGCTCCAGCTTCCTTTGCTGCCTTATCCATCTGCTTCTTGTCCTCTGGAAATTTGTTGAAATTTCTTGTCTCCTGATATCCCGGTTCCTTGTGTTCTTTGTTGTATGAGTTTATTCCTCTTTGTGCTTCTATGTTGTCATCTCACTGGGCTCTCTGGAGGGATGGGAGGTCGATATACATGTTCAGTATAAGCCTGAAGTAGTTTAGCCTGTGGTTTGGATCTTCAAAGCATTCATAAATTCCTTTAACAGCTAAATATAAAATAGTGTAACATCTCTTAAGTGTTTGAACTGAGATTTGTCCAGAAAATTTAAGAAGTTACCAGTTTTACCTCAAATATATAACATTTTAGATTAAAATTTTACCTTGATGTAAATTATCTGGATTAACTCGTTTGAGAGTCACTTGGCGAATGGAGACAACACCATTGTTCTGTTCCTCATCTGAAAGAACCACAACTGATATTTGTAAAGTTGTCTTCACACACATTTCATTCATTCGGCGAATGTGGTTGAGAGCCTTACGTACAGGTACTGTCCTAGGTGCTGAGGATACAGCAGTGAAGAAGACAAAGCTCGTTGCTGTCACAGTTTTCAGTTAATAGGAGGAGAGAGACTGCAAATAAGTGAGTGATGTAAGATTTTTCAGACAGGAAAAAGTACTACGAGGAAAACAGAATGATATTAAGTGATTGGCGGAGGAGGGTGGCGCCATTATATAAAGAGTCAGGGAATGGGTTTACCCATTCACAGAAATATTACAGACGATTTACAACGAAGTCTATATTATAGGGTCACCTGTAATCTCATTGCTCAGAAACAATCTCTGTGAGCTTTTTAGGGTATTACTTATTGTCTTGAAAAAAATTATTTGCCTAGTTTATATCATATTCTATATATAATTGTATTTCTTTTTTATAATTAATGTTATTACATAAGCAGTTTTTGAAGTTATTAAAAATTTTTTATCATCATCTACTTTAATTACTGCATAATGGTGTACACATTTTAAATTTATTTAGCCAGTCCTCTATTAAGACCTTTCTGTTCCTGGTTTCAATGATTATACTTACTTCTATAATGAACATCTTTGTGTATTTATTTGACTTATTTTTAAAGGATTGAGTCCATTATTGAAATTATTGTATCAAAGTATAATAACATTGTTAAGGCTCTTAGACCAACATTTCCAAGTTGTACTTCAAAAGGGTTATTCAAATACATACTTCCAAAGTCCAAGCATTTCCTGAAGCAAGTGTTTCCATTTTTGAATGTTTTTTAATTTGATAGGTGAAAATGGCATATTGTATTATTATTATTACAGTTTTTATGTTTTTGGACTAATGAAATTTAACATTATTTTTCCACTGATTTCTTATGCTTAGGTTTAACACAAATGCATACATGAACACACTTATAGAGTGCTTTGGTCATTATTTCTTTTATAAAATTTGATTTTTAATTCATCTTTCTCTGAATTTTGATTTTTTTCATTCAGTAAAAGTGTTTGAGAATCTCTGAGTCAACTGGAAAAGTGGGCGTTTACTTATTTTCTGGATGTGCCCCAGTGTATTCAATCACCCCTGTGTTGATGAGTGATCTCTTTGGTCCTCCTTTTGTGCACCCATGGACAAAGTTGCAGTAGCGCCCTTGCACCCCATTCTTACATACTGGTGCTTTCCCATCTGAGAGAGCTTGTATTGCCCAGAGTGGGATTGCTTGGTCAAATGTGTGTATAGATTTTAATTTTAACAGATATTATCAGATTTCTTTATAGAAATGCTACAAGAGTAATGTTTGAGCATGTATTTTCTCTACACTCCTGTTCTTTAAAAAATATCTAGAGCAAATATTACAAAATATTGAGTTTTAACAAAACTGTCTAGTGAATATACTGGTTTTTGTTCCATTATTCTCTGTGCTCTTCTGTGTACTTGAAGTATTTTATAATAATTTTTAAAAGTTATAATAGGGGCGGAGTCAAGATGGTGGCATAAGCAGACTCTGAACTCACCTCCTCCCGTGGACACAGCCAATTTACAACTACTCGTGGAAAAATTACCCCTGAGACAGAACTGAAAACTGGATAAGAGGAACTCCTGCAACAACGACAATCCTAACTGAGGTGGAAGAGGCAGAGACTCCCTTCTGGAGAGGAAAACGCCGCCTTCACAAGCCGCCAGCTTCACGGCCGCTGAGAGCAGCCCACAGGTACGCACCCTCCCTGGAGGCGCGGGGCCCTGAGCCGGGGAGCGCCCCCGCTGTGGGCATTTTGTGGACCCAGCACAATCGAGACGAGTGGCATAATATCTGACTTTGCCTGCTACTAAAGCATTGGGGAGCACCCCCAGAAAACCCGGTTCACAAAGAAACTAAAACTGGCTCTTAAAGGGCCCACGCACAAACTCAGCCGTTTCAGAAAGCATCCTAAAATCACCAGAAAGAAAGGTGCACAGTGCTGTGGTGAAAAGAGACTCACCTAATAGGTCCTGAGTGCATCTCGGCGAGGGGTGAGACCTCTCCAGGGACTGGGACATTGGCGGCGGCCATTGTTGTGGCCTGATGTGAGCGTGCTGACACAGACGCCATTGGAGTTCTCCCTGAGGCCTGCTAGCCCAGGGTCTGCCCCACCCGCTAGAGCACCAATTTAATCCAGCTCAGCGAGGGCAGGCAGCCCACCCTAGAGACTGGCCCCACCCAACAACAAGCCCTCAGGCAACGTGTGGGCCTGCATAGATTGGTGACTGGATTCTCTGAAGCCTGGCAACTGAGCCGACTTGAGCGGGGCAGGGTGTGTACAGGGAGCGGGTGGAGAGTGTGGGGCAGTGGTGGAGTGTGTGGGGCTCCCGCTGTGGAGAGACTGGGTCCGCTTGGGGAGGTCGGGGCGCTCACACGGGGCAGGACTGTGTTGACTGTGTGTGTGGACCTGTGGGCAGCAGGGCTTGTCAGCTGCAGAAGACTTGTGCTTCTCAAAGACCCACATAGGAGGTTTGCCCCACCTTCCAAAGCCTGAAACAATTGGGTGCTCCTGTGCCTGAGGCCAGCCCCACCCAGCTGCAATCCTCAGAGAGCTGACAAGAGACCTAATAGGCTAGAGGCTTACAGCAATTGTAAGGCCCTGAGCCTAACAACCTGCCACGCTGGGGGCCTACTCACTTAAAAGAAATACTGCAACACAAATGTGGTATTAGAACTTACAGCCAACTGTGCTGGGGATCCCCACACCTGATAAAGAGACTGAAGGGCCCACAACAACTACAAGCAGTTGAGCATTACAACAGCTGGCCAGGAGCATAACTCAGCCTCCATGGGCGCCTACAGGGAGAGCTAACAGGCCACAATAGAAGGACACACGTAGCCCACATAGGGGTCACCCCTGGAACATTGAGAACTGAGGGAAGCACACTGGAAGCCTCCTAAGGCATCACTTACATAAGGTCACCTATCCAAGAGCAGGAGATGTAGCTGACCTACCTAATACGTAGACACAAGCACAGGGAAAGAGGCAAAATGAGGAGGCAAAAGAATACATTCCAAGTAAGGGAACAGGACAAAACCCCAGAAAAGGAACTAAGTGAAACAGAAATGAGCAACCTACCCGACAGAGAGTTCAAACTAAGAGTGTTAAGGATGCTCCCTGATCTGGGGAGAAGAATAGATGAACTCAGTGAGAATATCAACAAAGAAATGGAAGATATAAAAAAGAACCAATCAGAAATGAAGAATACAATACTGGAAATGAAAAATTCATTAGAGGGACTCAAAAGCAGAGTAGAGGATACAGAAGAACGGATCTGTGAGCTGGAAGAAAGACTAGAAGAAATTACCCAAGGTGAACAGGTAAAAGAGAAAAGAATTAAAAAGAGTGAGGACAGTCTAAGGGACATCTGGGACAACATCAAGCGCACTAACATCCGTGTTATAGGTGTCCCGGAAGGGGAAGAGCGAGACAAGGGGGCAGAGAATCTATTTCAAGAAATAATACATGAAAACTTCCCTAACCTAAGGAAGGAAACAGACATCCAGGTACAGGAAGCACAGAGAGCCCCAAACAAGATAAACCCAAAGAGGCCCACACCAAGACACATCATAATCAAAATGTCCAGAATTAAAGATAAAGAGAGAATCCTAAAAGCCGCAAGAGAATGTCAAGTTACATACAAAGGAAACCCCATAAGGCTATCAGCTGACTTCTCAGCAGAAACCTTACAGGCTAGAAGAGAATGGCACGATATATTTAAAGTGCTAAAAGGAAAAAACTTACAGCCGCGAATACTCTACCAAGCAAGGTGATCATTCAAAATGGAAGGAGAGATCAAAATTTTCCCAGATAAGCAAAAACTAAAGGAGTTTGTCACCAAGAAACCAGTGCTACAAGAAATGTTAAAGGGACTGATTTAAGGGGAAAAGAGAAGACCACAAATAGGAAAAATTATCTATTTCCATGATAAGAACGTAATGGATACAAATGCACAAAAAAGAGGTTAGATATGATATCAAAAACATAAACGGAGGGAGGAGGGGAGTTAAAGAGTACAGCTTTCAGACAGAGGTCAAACTAAAGTGACCATCAATTCTGTATAGAAGAAGAAAGGAACAGAGAAGGACTACTAAAACATTGAGAAAAAAAAAAAGTAAAAAAAGACAGTAAGTACATACTTATCAATAGCTACTTTAAACGTCAATGGACTAAATGCTCCAATTAAAAGGCATAGGGTGGCTGACTGGATAAAAAAACAAGACCCATATATATGCTGCATATAAGAGACACACTTCAGACCTAAAGACACTCACAAACTGAAAGTGAAGGAATGGAAAAAGATACTCCACGCAAATGGCAATGAAAAGAAAGCTGGGGTAGCAGTACTCATATCAGACAAAATAGACTTTAAAACAAAAACTGTAAAAAGAGACAAAGAAGGGCATTACATAATGATCAAGGGAACAATCCAACAAGAGGATATAACACTTGTAAATATCTACGCACCCAATGTAGGTGCACCTAAATATATAAAGCAATTATTAACAGACATAAAAACAGAAATAGACAGTAACACAATAATAGTAGGGGACTTTAACACTCCACTTACACCAACGGATAGATCATCCAAACAGAAGATCAATAAGGAAACATTGGCCTTAAACGACACACTAGAACAGATGGACCTAGTAGATATATACAGAGCATTCCATCCAAAAACCGAAGAATGCACGTTCTTTTCAAATGCACATGGAACATTCTCCAGGATTGATCACATATTAGGCCACAAAACAAGTCTCCATAAATTTAAGAAGATTGAAATAATACCAAGCATCTTTTCTGACCACAACGGTATGAAACTAGAAATCAACTATAGGAAGAAAATCAGAAAAGCCACAAATACATGGAGATTAAACAAAATGCTACTGAACAACGACTGGGTTAACGAAGAAATCAAAGAAGAAATCAAAAAATACCTGGAGACAAATGAAAATGAAAATACGACATGCCAGAATTTATGGGATACAGCAAAAGCAGTTCTAAGAGGAAAGTTTATAGCGATACAGGCCTATCTCAACAAAGAAGAAAAATCTCAAATAAACAATCTAACAATGCACCTAAAGGAACTGGAAAAAGAAGAACAAACAAAGCCCAAAATCAGTAGAAGAAGGGAAATAATAAAAATCAGAGCAGAAATAAATGAAATAGAGACCAAAAAAACAATAGAAAAAATTAATAAAACCAAGAGCTGGTTCTTTGAAAAGATCAACAAAATTGACAAACCTTTAGCTAGACTCACCAAGAAAAAAAGAGAGAAGGCACAAATAAGTAAAATCAGAAATGAAAGAGGAGAGGTTACAACAGACACCTCAGAAATACAAAAGATTATAAGAGAATACTATGAAAAGCTATATGCCAACCAATTAGACAATCTGGAAGAAATGGATAAATTCTTAGAATCATACAACCTTCCAAAACTGGATCAAGAAGAAGTAGAGAATTTGAATAGACCTATCACCAGTAAGGAGATGGAAACAGTAATCACAAACCTCCTCAAAAACAAAAGTCCAGGATCAGATGGCTTCCCTGGTGAATTCCACCAAACATTCAAAGAAGACTTAATACCTATCCTTCTCAAACTCTTCCAAAAAATTGAGGAGGGGGGGAAGCTCCCTAACTCATTCTATGAAGCTGACATTACCCTGATACCAAAACCAGACAAGGACAACACAAAAAAAGAAAATTACAGGCCAATATCACTGATGAACATCAATGCGAAAATCCTCAACAAAATACTAGCAAATCGCATACAACAATACGTTAAAAAGATTATACACCATGATCAAGTGGGATTTATTCCAGGTATGCAGGGATGGTTTAACATTCGCAAATCAATCAACATAATACACCACATTAATAAAATGAAGAACAAAAATCACATGATCATCTCAATAGATGCAGAGAAAGCATTTGACAAGATCCAGCATCCATTTATGATAAAAACTCTGAATAAAATGGGTATAGAAGGAAAGTACCTCAACATAATAAAGACCATATATGAGAAACCCACAGCTAATATCATCCTCAATGGTGAAAAACTGAAAGCTATCCCTCTAAGACCAGGAACCAGACAAGGATGCCCACTGTCACCACTCCTATTTAATATAGTAATGGAAGTCCTAGCCAGAGCAATCAGGCAAGAGAAAGAAATAAAAGGGATCCAAATTGGAAAGGAAGAAGTGAAACTGTCACTATTTGCAGATGACATGATTTTATATATAGAAAACCCTAAAGAATCCACCAGAAAACTTTTAGAAGTAATAAACGAATATGGTAAAGTTGCAGGATACAAAATCAACATACAAAAATCAGTTGCATTTCTGTACACTAACAACGAAGTAACAGAAAGAGAAATTAAGAATACCATCCCATTTACAATTGCAGCAAAAAGAATAAAATACCCCGGAATAAACTTAACCAAAGAGGTGAAAGATCTGTACGCTGAAAACTATAAAACATTTCTGAAAGAAATTGAAGAAGACACAAAGAAATGGAAAGATATTCCGTGCTCTTGGATTGGAAGAATTAACATAGTTAAGATGTCCATACTTCCTAAAGCCATCTATAGATTCAATGCAATCCCTATCAAAGTTCCAACAACATTTTTCACGGAAATAGAACAAAGAATCCTAAAATTTATATGGAACAACAAAAGACCCTGAATAGCTAAAGGAATCCTGAGAAAAAAGAACAAAGCTGGAGGTATCACACTCCCTGATTTCAAAATATACTACAAAGCTATAGTAACCAAAACAGCATGGTCCTGGCACAAAAACAGACACACAGATCAATGGAATAGAATCGAAAGCCCAGAAATAAACCCACACATCTATGGACAGCTAATCTTTGACAAAGGAGCCAAGAACATACAATGGGGAAAAGAAAGTCTCTTCAACAAATGGTGTTGGGAAAACTGGATAGCCACATGCAAAAAAATGAAAGTAGACCCTTACCTTACACCATACACAAAAATTAACTCCAAATGGATTAAAGACTTGAATGTAAGACCTGAAACTGTGAAACTTCTAGAAGAAAACATAGGCAGTACGCTCTTCCACATCGGTCTTAGCAACATCTTTTCAAACACCACATCTGACCGGGCAAGAGAAACAATAGAAAAAATAAACAAATGGGACTACATCAAACTAAAAAGCTTCTGCACACAAAGGAAACCATCAACAAAACGAAAAGACAACCTAACAAGTGGGAGAAGATATTTGCAAACCATACTTCTGATAAGGGCTTAATCTCCAAAATCTATAAAGAACTCATGCATCTCAAGAACAAAAAACTACCAGCCCAATTAAAAAATGGGCAAAAGACCTGAACAGACATTTCTCCAAAGAAGATATACAGATGGCCAACAGACACATGAAAAGATGTTCAAAATCACTAACTATCAGGGAAATGCAAATCAAAACTACAATGAGATATCACCTCACGCCCGTCAGAATGGCTATAATTAACAAGACAGGAAACAACATGTGTTGGAGAGGATGTGGAGAGAAGGGAACTCTCATACACTGCTGGTGGGAGTGCAAACTGGTGCAGCCACTATGGAAAACAGTATGGAGATTCCTCAAAAAAGCAAGGATAGAACTACCATATGATCCAGCTATTCCACTGTTGGGTATTTATCCAAAGAACTTGAAAACACCAATTTGCAAAGGTACATGCACCCCTGTGTTCATTGCAGCATTATTCACAATAGCCAAGACTTGGAAGCAACCTAAGTGCCCACCGAAGGACGAATGGATAAAGAAGATGTGGTATATATACACAATGGAATACTACTCAGCCATAAGAAACGATGAAATCCAGCCATTTGTGACAACATGGATGGACATTGAGGGTATAATGCAAAGTGAAATAAGTCAGAGGGAGAAGGTCAAATACCGTATGATTTCCTTCATTAAGTAGTAGATAATAACAACAATAAACAAACACATAGGGACAGAGATTGGATTGGTGGTTACCAGAGGGGAAGGGGGGAGGGAGGAGGGTGAAAGGGATAATTTGGTACATGTGTGTGGTGATGGGTTGTAATTAGTATTTTGGTGGTGAACATGATGTAATGTATGCAGAAATAGAAGTACAATGATGTACACCTGAAATTTTTAGAATGTTATAAACCAATGTTACTGCAATAAACAAAAAATTAAAAAAAAAAGTTATAATAGTGTCCTCACTGATATTTTGAGCACTTTATAACGATATTTAAAATGAGTAATTCTTGCATTATATTTGTTGTCATTATTTCCTCTGCTTGTTTGCCTTTTTTCACAGTTTTTCTTTGCAACTTTATTGAGGCATATCCTACATAGAATAAAATTCACCCATTATAACTGTATAGTTCTATGAGTTTTCATAAATTTATAAAGTGCAATCATCAGCGTAGTCCAGTTTTAGAACCCTTCCGTTACTCCAGAAAATTCCCCTGTGCCTGTTTGAAGACATTCCTTGCTCCCGGCCTCAGCCCCAGGCAAACATTGATTTGTTTTCTGTGCCTATAGTTTGCTTTTCTTAAAAATCTCATATAAATGGAATCATACAGTATGGAGCCCTTTGTGTCTGGCTTCTCCCACATAGCATAATGTTCTTGAAGGTCACCCATGGTCTGGCATGTATCACTAACTCATTCTCTTTTATTCATATATTTCATTGTATTGATATACCACATATTGTTTATCCATTTACCAGTTATGTACATTTAGATTGTTTCCCGTTTTTGTCTGTTATAAATAATGCTGCTATTATAAATACTATGCATTATTATAAATAACATGTATGTTCACATACACATCTTTGGGCGTGAGTTTTCATTTCTCTTGAGTAGATATTTAGGAGTGAATGTTTTTAGCTTATTGAGAAACTGCTGAACTGTTTTCCAAAGGGACTGTGTTGCTTTTGTATTCCCACCAGCAATGTATGAAGATTCATTTCTCCATATCTTCACCAACATTTGATTGTCAGTCTTTTTGATTATAGACATTCTAATGTGTGTGTAGTGGTATCTCATTGTGGTTTTAACTTGCATTTCTCTAAGCACTAATAATATTGAGCAGCTTTCATGTGCTTACTTTTCATCTATAATATATTCTTTGGTAAATTGTCCAAATTTTTTGCCCATTTTTTATTGGATTGTTTGTCTTCTTTTTATGGAACTATAAAGTTCTCTGCAGAGTTATGGAGTTCTTTGTTTGAGTTACAAGTCTTTTATCAGATACATAATTTGCAAATATTTTTCTCAGCCTGAGATTGTCTTATGTTTATTTATGTATTTATTTACTTATTTATTTTTATTTTTCAATTATTTTATTGAGGTTATAATGGTTTATAACATTGTGTAATTTTAGATATACATTACTATTTATCAGTTTCTGTATAGACTGCATTGTGTTCACCACCAAGAGTTTAAATTTTATCCATCACCAATACATATGTGCCCCTTTACCCCTTTCTCCCACCCCACAATGTCTTGCATTTTTTTGAATGATGTGTTTTGAAGAGCAAGAGCTTTCAATGTTAATGAAACAGAATTTATCAATTTCTCTTTTATTGACTTTGTTTTGGCATCATAGCTAAGATATCTTTGCCTAATCCAAGGCCACAATGATTTTCTCCTGTTATCTTTTCAAAGTTTTGTAGATTTAGTGCTTAACAGCTACGTCTATGACCAATTTTAAGTTAACATTCATGTATGTGTGGAGTAAGGGTCTAACTTCATATACACATTTTGCATGTGAATTTCCAATTGTTCTAGCATCATTTGTTAATGAAAAGACTATCCTTTCCCCATTGAATTACTGTGGCAACTTTGTTAAACATCTATTGACTACAGATTTATGGGTTTGTTTATGATCTTTCTATTCTGTTCCATTGATTTATCTATTTGTTTTTATGCCAATACCACATTGCCTTGATTATCGTAGCTATATAGTGAGTTTTGAAATCAGGTAGTGTAAGTCCTCCAACTTTGTTCTTTTTCACCATTGATTTGGCTAGTCTATCTCCTTTGCCTTTCCATATAAATTTTGGGGTCAGTTTGTCAATTTCTTTCTTTTTTTTTTAAAGATTTTATTTATTTATTTTTTTCCCTCCAAAGCCCCAGTAGATTGTTGTACGTCATAGTTGCACATCCTTCTAGTTGCTGTATGTGGGATGCGGCCTCAGCACGGCCGGAGAAGCGGTGCGGTGCAAGCCTGGGATCCGAACCCGGGCCGCCAGCAGCAGAGTGCACGCACTTAACCTCTAAGCCATGGGGCCTGACCAATTTGTCAATTTCTATAAAGTAGCCAGCAAGGATTTTGCCAGAAATCACAGTGAATCTATAGATCAAGTTGGGGAGAACTGTGATCTTAAAAATACTGAGTCTTCCAAGTTATGACCATGACATATTTCTCTATTTATTTAGGTCTTTAATTTCTCTCATTTCACTTTTCAGTGTACAGGTCTTGCACTTTGGTTAAATTTGTTCCTAAATATTCTATTCTCTTTGACGGTATTTTGAAAAGAATTATTTTTCTCAATTTTATTTTCATATTATTTGTTGCTATATAGACAGAAATAAATTTATTTTTATGAATCGATTCTGTGATGTTGTTAAACTTTCTTGTCAGGTCTAGCAGGTTTTTTTTGAGATTCCTTAGGATTTTCTACATAGAAGATTGTGTTGTCTGCAAGTATTATAGAGTTTTACTCCTTCATTTCCAATCTGTATGCATTTAATTTCTCTTTTCTTGCCTTATTGCACTGGCTAGACCTTCAGTACAAGATTAAATAAAAGTGGTGAGAGTGGAAACATCATGAGCTTATCCCATTCTCAGGGGAAAGTCCTTCACCATTGAGTGTGATATCAGCTGTAGGCTTTTTGTAGATGCCACTCATCAGTTTAAAGAATTGATACAGTTTTAGACTAAGTGTATGTTTAAAATGTTTATGTAAGAAAATGCATGAATCTTTTACTTTGTGATTTCTTTTATAGCTTTTAAGCTTGTCTTTTCCTCTTTTTTTTCATATTATCTTTCTCTTTTTGTTGACTGAAAAGTTTACCATTTAATTTCTGTCACATAAGTTACAAAACAGGAGCATTGGAGTCAGACTGGCTTGAATCCTGTCACTTCCACGTACTCGTTGTGTGACCTTGCGCCATTTCTTCACATATAAACTGGTGTAATCATAACACTCCCTTTGCTATGTAGTTGTGAAGACTAAAAGGGATCATGTATCATTTTGGGGTCTGAGGTGGCCGGGTTGTATGGCCAGCTGTCCAGCCAAATGAGGGAGAAGTCACCAGAACACACTCTTTGGGAAAGGGGCATGACCTGTTTTCTGAGAATCAGGTGTGGGAGTAAAAATGAAGTGGTTAGTGAAAGAAATAATTTTAATTCCTAAAATACATATATGAAAGTTACTGAACTTGTATATGTAACATTTATTCAGCTATTTTCCTAAGCTTTAAAAATTAATTTTAGTAATTTTCAAATAATTCACCTTGTTTTTCTAGGTAAAAAAGTCGGTTTTCTTCAAATACTTATTACTTAGTATCCTTTTTTTTTCTTGTTGACTGAAAATTTCAGAACAATGTTAAATCATAATGACCACAACAGGCATCTTTTTGTTCCTGATTTTCACAGGATGTTGGTTGCTAGTAGGAAATATATTTTATTTTGATATCATGCTAAAAATATATATTTCTATTCCTAGTTCTAAAAGTGTTTTGGTGTTTAAATTTATCCAATATTATTTGGTATTTATTAAATTTTTTCTTATTTTACGTTGTAGTGTATACAATTAATTCAATATTTACCTTTCTTACTAGAGAATACATTCTATGGAGTGGAGACAATGCCTATTTATATATCCATTGCCTCACACAGTACTTGACAATTTATAATGCTCAATAAATACTAATAAAATGGCAATGCATTACAATAATAAATTTCCTAATACTAAAGCATCTTTCAATTCCTGAAATAAATTCTACTTGGACTGTTCCTTCAATATACAATTTAAATATTTTTTGCAATATTTTATTTATGATTCTATACCTGTATTCATACGAAAGATTAACTTACAGCTTAATATCTTTGGATAAATTGTTTTTAGCTTTTTATCTTTCGTTGTTAGGTTTGTTCTTGCTTCATAAAATGAACTCAATAGCCTCCTTTGTTTTCTCTGTATGTTTTAGTACAGTGTGAATTATGTATTACTGGAGAATTTAAAGAAACCTACCTGTAAAGCCACATAAGACTAGAATCGCAGTTTTCAAACCTAACCACACATTCGAATTACCTGGAGAGCTTCTAAAAATCCCCAGTCCCAGGCTGCATCCCTGATAAATGAAATCAGAATCTCTGGCTTGGGACCCAGAGATCGGCATTTTTAAATGCAAAATAAAATGAAAGACTCGATGGTTTATAAAGTTTGTGCTAGATCTAATATTTTCTGATTTTGTCCATAATCGGTCCAACTGTAAATATTGACTCGTCTGTAATCTGCTTGCTCTGCTTCCCAGTAACTGATGGAGTCCAACATGCGTACCGACAACAGGAGCGCCACGAGCCAGCCTCTCTGCCTTTCTCTCTCTTGAATCTTACACCAAACCAGTACGGTAAAGCAGATAATATCATCACCATTTTAAAAGCAGATGAAACTGAGACTTTGAAGGTTAAGTGGCACAGCCTCTTAACTCCCATCATTTTGTTATTTCAATCAATAATAGAGTCTAAAGACCAAACAATAAAACAATGGTTAACATACAAGAAAAGAAATACCAGCTCATTAACTAATCAGGAGGTCTTATTTCCAAAGAGTAAATCTGATTACATTGCTGCCTGTTTAAAACCCTTCAATGGCTTCCTTATGCCTAAAGGAAAAAAAAGCCCAAATTCCTTTGTGTGGCATAAGAGGTCCTTTGTGTGACACAAGATCTGGCCCCTCATTACCTCTCCAGCTGTATTTCTCAAAAAGCTCTCTCCCGCTTCTTGTACTCAGTCATGCAAAATGTTTCGCAATTCTCCAAATCCTCTGGCGTTTTTGTGCCCAGGCCTCTGCTCAAGTTATTTGCTTTTTCTGAAATGCCCATCTTCCAAATCCTCTTTTCCCTGCCTCCCTCCAACTCTGTTGACCAATTTATCCTTCAAGACTGATTCAGTTCAAAGGCCACCTTCCTTCCTTCCTGCTTCTAGAGTTCCCCTATAAAACGGTGATGGCCCAAAGGGCGGTGACCATTTGCTAATCATCCTATCCACACCACCCAGAGCAAGGCCACTGTTGGTGTTTAATAAAGGTTTGTCAAACGAAGGAAGGCTAGTCATTGTCAGTCTTGACCCCTCATATTTGAAATATGTGAAACATACAAAGTAAAGTAAATTATAATTCCTGATAGGGGCTGATATCAGGGACTGTAGCAGATCTGTGTTGAACCCGAGGTCTTACTTATTAAATTAAATCTTCGCTGCTGCCTAGTCTCTGTCTCCTGGATGCTCAAGGGGTCTCAGTGGAGGAGGGAGGCTGATGAAGCTGGGAGCCACACTGCCATCAACGTATTGTTTTGGTAGTTCCAAAATTTAGGTTTCTCCTCAATAGTGATCATAAAAATTTGAGAAAATAGGGGCCGGCCTGGTGGCGTAGAGGTTAAGTGGGGGCACTCCGCTTTGGCAGCCTGGGGTTCGCCGTTTCGGATCCCAGGTGTGTACCAACACACTGCTTGTCAAGCCATGCTGTGGCGGTGTCCCATATAAAGTATAGGAAGATGGGCATGGATGTTAGCCCAGGGCCAGTCTTCCTCAGCAAAAAGAGGAGGATTGGCAACAGGTGTTAGCTCAGAGCTAATCTTCCTTACAAAAAAAAAAAAATTCAAGAAAATAAAAATACTCTACATTAGGAAAAAAGTAGGGATTCTTTCTTTAGTTGGTTGTTACATTTTTAATGAAGTGAAAGTTCAAACAAGACGATAATCATAAAAACCATAATTGTCCTTTCCTGTTAATGACCAAGTCTAGCCAGCTGGATTGTGTGTAGCATGTATGCATTGTGTATGTGAGTAGTGTGTGCATACGGGTTAAAGTTTATCTGTGCTTCTGCACTTAGACACACACCCACAGTTTGCAAGACAGTCTCATATATAATTAGGCTGTACATCTGTGACACAGCCAACGTCCCCACTGTGGAAGACGCCTGGGCTGGAATTCCTCTGTGCAGATTCACGTCCTGGGGTGCTCATCTTGTCCTATTGCTATGTGCTCTGTGGCTACACACCTGGCTGAGAACAGGATTAATGTTGATGAGAAACGTGCCTGGCTCTCTGCACAAAAGATGATGTCTGAGTGGAAGGTCGCCAAGGGGGGATTAAAAGCAAGAATGCGAAAATGTGCTCAGCAATCCGTGCGTGAGATGATGAGCTTGCGAGCTGACATTGGTCTGTGCAGTTCCCGGTCTCTTATTCACATGCAAGATTTTCGTGCTCTTCGTTCAGCCTTCAACATTTTAAGCAAAGATTAAAAAAAAAAAATCTAACAGGAAAGAAGGAGCCACAGTGAAACTTGGGGAGTCAATCTGGATCTGAATAAATATTTGTCAGATTGGAGAAGAGCCGAGAGCAGTAAGATGCTTGGATTCTATCCTATTCTCTTGGGCATGAAGAATGATTGTGTCAGGTAAAGACCACGAACCCTTCTCTGATGGCTCCTTCCCACGATGGCCCCTCCTTGAATTTGCACTTGGGAATTTGACACATACTAGTACTGACTAGCCCTCTAACTGTATCATGTGTTTTAGTTTCTCCTCTCCAATGAGGTTGTGATATTCGTGAGAATAGAGGAAATAGATTGTAATTTTTTATAGCCCACCACAGTACGAGGCTCATTAGAAACTGACACACAGGTGTTAATTTATTACAAATGCTTAAACAATTAAGTAAATGGCTATCATTTAAAAATAAAACCAAACTGTGAAGAACTCTCTTTCCATTAGTGGAGACTTTCCAGATTTTTTTTAAGGAGCAGGGAGGCAGTGGGCGTGTTGAGTTTTCAGTTGGATATTTTGCTGCCAAGAAGAGAACCTTAGGGTATAGGAAAAAACAAAGCCTGAAGCCAAACAAATATGATAGTTTTCAAGTGCTCACTTAATTTTAAAACCATAGCATTTTTCATTGCCTTTTACCTTAAAAAAAGAGAGCAATGCACATCTGCTCAAAATGCAATCCAGAAGTGAAATGATGAAATAAAGCTGTGTTGCACACGTACAATTGAGACTCCTCTGTTCATGCCCCAAGCCCGCCTGAGGACACGCTCACACAGCCTGGTGTCCGTGCCCAGGGTGCCTGCCAAGGGACCAGAGACATGGCTGATGACAATCATTCATGATTTCAAATCGTAGATGCTGAATTCTTGAAGATTCCTGTTTTGAACAATCCCATTTGAGTTTATACAGGAACAAGCTGTCTTCAACATTCACGCCTGGCCCCAGGCACAGTGATGCAGATAGAATAGGCTTCCTTCATTCCATGCCTCCATTTGCTAGAATTCTACACTTTTCTACAGAAGTTTGTTCATGTTAGTCTAGCCCCTCACAGGATTAACTTTACTGAGTTGTACTTTAATATTAATTCTTATCCACTTCAATTTCTGCAAAAACTCTTATGGAGGATATTGGCCATCATTTCTTCACTTAAATCCATGCATATGAATCCTTACATACAGCAATTCTTTTTAGATTTGGTTTCTAGGGAAAATTTTTTTAAAAAATCCACATTGTTTTCTTCTGTCAGCTAATCATATGATACATTTCTCTTGTTTCCACTTTTCCTTGGCCTCCAGGAAGCTCAGAGCCATGTTTTATTCTCAATTGTAGAAACTATGTTACATGCTAGCATTATTGTATTCACTATATTTTTTCCTCTTGATCCTTAGTTCCCATCTCCATTCTTCTTTTATTAAGTCTATCATATGCTTTTTGTTGTAAACTATATCAAAACCATTTTGGAGAAAGTCAGGGTTTATATAAATGATAAAGCATAATTGTCTTTTATTGTCCAGCTAAATTGTCTTTGTTTTAGATTACATGCCTCTAGAAGAAATGGACTGTGTCTCTTTAAAAAATTGAGACACAAATAGCTTGCTTCTTCCTGAGGTTAACCATGGATACAGCATCCACATGGATATAGATGCCTGAGACCTGATCAGTATTATGTCTGATAACGGTGAAATTTTTCTTATGGACTCTCAGTAGCTTCCGTCTCTTAAGTCCTTTGTCCTCTTTATTTACTGCCTCACTCTGGAAAGATACACAGGGTTATCATCTAAGAAAAGATATTTAATAAAATTACACAGATAATTCAATTAAGTTAGATTGATCATAACTAAATAGAGCAAAATTGTAAATAAAATAACATTTAAAAATGGGAATGTGTCTGTGAATGTTTGACATGTGCTGGTCGGTACTGAGGCTCCACCAGCTGGACGGTTTGCTTCCATAGCCTCTAGCATTGGCCACCGGTGGTGGGCAGAGCTCCCAGGGTGCAGCGCTGCCCTTGGGAGCTCAGAGGTGAAGCGCACTGCGTTTCCGCTGTGGACGGACACAGGAACTCAGCACTTGAACACAAGGATCGATCTTACAATGTGGGACACGGACCCCTCAGCTACTCTTGGAAGTTTGTCTAAGAGGGCCACGCACATCAATCATCTCTCGTGAGCCTATCCTGTCTTAATAATCGTTTAAATTGGATCCTTTATCAGACACTCAAGAACGCAACCATACTTTGTCAACTCTTAGCAGAGACCAGGGAGCTATCCGTGAAAACCACGGCAGCAGGGGGCTGTACGAGGCCCTCTGGGGTGATCCCCGCGGCCCTGGGGCGCTCGGGCGCCCTGCACCGCGCAGCTGCAGCTGGGTGAGCGCTTCCGCCTTCCGTGTGCCCGTGGTCTGCTCTTCCTGTGTTGTGCGCTCTTTATTTTTTCCTATTACCTCACAAGTTCCTCAAGTGTAGAAACGATGCCGACTTTTCCTCTGCAACTCTCTGCAGCACACAGGGGGCTCCTGTCCCCTGCGCCTTCTTGTGCCCTTTCTGAGCTGTGAGTGACCCCTGCTCTGCTAGCGGACCCTGGCTGGGTCACGGTGGCATTCTCTGGAGAAGCCTGGAGTGATAGGCTTGGCCACCAACCACCTGCGCACCGTGGGCCACTGAAGGCCTCCAGCTCTCTGACCTTAGTTTTCTCATTTGCAAAATGAGGGGATTGGAACAGGCTCCTTTTTTGAACAATCTCATCTGAGTTTATATTAGAACAATCTGTTATAAAACCAAAAAACCACATGCGGGTCTTTTCCCAAAACCACGTCATCAGCAACAGCTTTGAGGGTAGGGAAAATTTCTTTTTTTTAATGATACCGCTGTGCCCTCCTGTGGCTGAAAGCAGTCATCAAACTGTTCATGTGCAAAAACGGCTCTGGGGAAATGTAGGCCTGGGACATGTAGCCAAAGGGACGAAGATGAGGATATATAAATCGACTATTCCAGAAGCACTGAATCGCCAAGTAGACTGGTTGTCAGTTATAACTGAGAGGCGCTAAGTGTCACCAGCTTGCGAATACCAGTCCCGATACTGAGTCCCACTGTTGCCTGACTAACAGAAGTGGAGTGTTTTTCAGTTATTTCCAAGAATCTCTCAGCATGCTGACGCACTCCTGAGAATATCTTCCCTTCCTAGTGGAATTAGTACTCAGATGAGCCCCCCAGCCAGGAGTGCTGCCCACCCCACCCGGACACCTAACAGTGTGCTGGAGGGCCTTTCATCGAGTCCCCCATTTCCTGGCTTGGCTTCCTCCAGAGCCGTAGACTCACCCACCACATCAGGGAGAGCGGCCCCCCTGACCACTGGAGACCTGTTGGGGCGTGGAGATAGCAGGGCCTCCAACTCTGTCATTCACGAGGTGGGCACTGGGGGGACGGTGACTTAATCTCCGTGAGCTTTCATTGTCTCAGTTGTACGTCCGGTTTAATCACCAGGTTTGCTGTGAGGCTGAAATGAATAACAAATGCAAAGTCCCTGGCACTTCCTGAATTTGAAGTCCCCTTGCACATCTCAAGGCGTCTTGACATGTTTCTGGATTCCTGTCATGGGACACAGAATTTACAGTTAGTAAAAACTGAGAGATTTACCTAAGTCATAGAATGGAAAAAATGGCACATGAAGAACCAGTTTCTAGTCAAAGTCTAAAGAACCTCTGCAGGATGTGATGTGGCAGACACATTTCTAGATTGTGAGGAGAGTGTCCACGCAGCCTGAGCCCCCTATGACCCCATGATTGCTACTGGGAGAGAGAGAAAGGGTTAAAGAAACATTGAGTCCTCCTCCTCATCATAAATGAACACTTATTGAGCACTTACTGTATACAGGGCATTGTGACAGGTGCTGGGGAGTATTGAGAGGAAGAAGTAAGGAAACCCCATAGTCCAGATTTTCCCAGGCAGCTGCAAGTGCAAGCATTCACCTGTAGGGTCCCGTAAGCACATCTGCACTAGTCAGACCCTGGGCCCTGGCTTTTGGTTCTGAAAGATGCTACAGAATTAAGACATGTTTTCTGCCTCCAAAGAGATAATAGTCAAGATATCTCTTAAAACATTTTATGTCGTGATAAAATACACATAACATAAAAATTTATCATCTTAATCATTTGTAAATTTCCCATTAAGAACATTCATACTCCCATGCAATAATCTCCAGAACACTTTTCATCTTGCAAAACCAAAACTGTGTACTCATTAAATAACAACCCTCCATTCCCCACTCCATCCAGCCCCTGGCAACCACCATCCTACTTTGTCTTGTAAGAGAGGAAAAAGTTCTTTTTCCTACTACCCTCCTGGGTTTTCCAGCTGAAGCCCTGTAAATGAGCCTGGCCAAAGACAGATTAACAAGAGAAGAACCAGCAGAAGTTTATTAACATGTCCTCCAGGCGTGTACACATGGGAGCCCCAGTGACAGGTAACCAGAGTAGTGGTTAGAACTTGGGCTTATACACCACCTTAGGCTGAAAACAAAGGAAAATGGGGTTTGGGCTTCTGGGCAGGAGAGGCTTCTGGGAAGGTGACCAGGAAAAGTATGATAAACAAGGGTTTTTTGGTAAGGTTTGTTGTGCAGATTTAAGTCTTGCCTTCTCCATTGATGAGAGTTGTTAGGAGTCCTCCTCTTCCTGGTATGGGAGAGAGAAATACCTTTCACAAATGGAAATTTCCTTTATAAATGTAAATTTCTTTTACTAAAGGATAGTTTGTGCCCTGTTTTTAGAGCTTTCCCTGCACCTGCTGGTTCTCAATGGCCTTTAGCTTGAAATAATTCATATGCCAAAGAGGCCTATTTTGGGGTGGCACATTCTGATACCCCTCCATCTCTATGAGTTTGGCTACTCTAGGAACCTCATAAAAGGGGAATCACAGAGGCCTGGCTTCACCCAGACCCGCCTGCACCTGCTTTTCTCCCAGCTCAGCAGGGGTGGCAGGAACCCTCACCTCTGGAGCTGCACTGGGTGTCCAGTCTGATAGGAGGTGGGCAGGATGGGGAGGAGGATGGGGGTGGAGGAGGTGGAGGGGAGGGAGCATGGTCTGGCCTGCTGCTGCCTATGTTCTGCACAGAGACCCAGAGGAGGGGCAGGGAAACAGGAGTGTTTTTGGGAATAGATTCTGGGGCCTGCTCCCCACCTCGTCCACAGACTAGGAGGCTGCTGGGAGTTACTGAGATGCCAGTGTTGATGAAAATAATCAATAACCAATCTATAGATAAGAGAGATAAGGTGACCTTTACTTGAGCCAGGCTGAGAACTATGATCCGGGAAGGCAGTCTCCACAAAGGAAGAAAGCGTTCCAGAGAAGCATGGCTTTAAGTACAGTTTTATACCTTTTTAGAACAAAGAACATATGTTCAACACACCCAGGATACATATTCATCAAAGTTTCAAGGAGGTATTCAGTTGCAGATTAGCAGGTCAAGGTGACCCTGATGCTGGGAAAGGAGGCTCATCTTCAGGAGGACTGATAACGGGCAGGCATTAGGATACTGGCATTGGGGGAGGAGAAGTATGCACTCTTATCTTCAAAGATGCATTCTTTGGCTTTGAGGTAATGTTTAATGCATTCTTTAATGGTTACAGCAGATGTACAATGTATGTGTGATAGGCCATAAGTCAGGCTTCTTTAGTTCAAGCTGAGTAAGTTTTGAACCAGAATAGCTACCCCTATACCTCAATATGTGAAAATTTCTCGTCACTAGTTTTCCCCATTTCACACTGCTACAACCCCACCCCCTTGGCCAGGGCCACCAGAGACCCATGGAATGCGGGTATACTTGGCTTCAAGCTGCCTCTTCGCGGAGCTGGTCCAGCCCCAGTTACAGCTGTCTGGAGCCCTGCTGAAGCCCTTGAGAGCACAGAGACTGCCCCTTGGGGCCAGAGGCACTTTTTCCCAGATAAGTAACCAGACGCCCATTTGGGAGTCTGCTGCCCTGACCCCTGCCCTGCAGCCCAGAGCCAGGCCACGGGCCCAAATGTGAAAACCAGAGTCCCCTCTGCTGTGTGTCAACTACATCTCAGCAGAGAGAAAACTACAGGGGCAAAGAGTCTGAGATGGGGTGGGGCAGACAGCTCCCGAAGCCCCCTGTGGTGCCCAAGGAGAGCTGAGAGGGGGAAAAAAAGAAAAGGAAAAATGAGAAAAAAAAAGTGGAAAAAAAAAGAAAAAGAAGAGAAAAAGTAGTCAAAGAAAAAAGAGGAATCATATACTGTCTATTTGTGACTGACATTTCATTTAGCATAATATCCTCGAGGTTCATCTGTGTTGTAGCTTGTGTCAGAATTTCCTCCCTTTTTAAGGCTGAATAGTATTCCACGGTGTGGATAGACCACATATTGTTTACTCATCCATCCAGTGATGGACACTTGTGTTGCTTTCACCTTTTGGCGATTGTGAACAATGCTGCTGTGAACATGAGTGGATAAGTTCTGTTTGAGTCCCTGCTTATAGTTCTCCTGAAGCGGAATTGCTGGATCATATGGTCATTCTATGTTTAAGTTTTTGAGGAACTGCCATACTGTTTTCCACAGTGGCTGTACCATCCTGCATTCCCACCAACAGTGCACAAGGGTGCCCAAGATAACATTTTCAACCTTTAAAGAAGTAGTTTCAAATTTACAGAACACCTTCAAGAAGAGTACAAAGAATGTCCATATTTTCCTCACCCATATCCCCCAATTGTTGGCACTTTACTGCATTTGCTCCATCATGCTTCCTCTTTATATGTAGACACAGTTGTTCTCTGACGTGATGCCCCATCACCCCTCAACACCTCAGTGTGTCCCCCCCGAGACTAGAGCCCTCTCCTGCATGACCACTGCGCAACCCGCCCAGCTAGCATCATCTGAGCCTCAGACGCATGCTCATGTCACTAATGTATTTCTTTTTGTCATTTTTGGTCCAGGATCAGGATCACGTGTTGCACTTCATTGTCACATCTCACTAGTTTCCTTCCATCTGGAACGGTTGCTCAGTCTTTCCCTCTCTTGTCTGTATTAGTTTGCTAGTACTGGAGGCTGCGTGACTTAAACAACAGAAACTTATTTTCTCACAATTCTGAAGGCCGGAAATCTGAAATCGAGGTATCAGCAGGGTTGTTTTCTTCTGAGGCCTTTCCTGTTGGCTTGCAGATGGCCGCCTTCTCCCTGTGTCCTCACATGGTCTTCCCTCTGTGTGTGTCTGTGTCTCAATCTCCTCTCCTTATAAGGACTTCAGTCCAACTGAATTAGGATCCACCCTAATACCCTCATTTTAACTTAGTTACCTCTTTAAAGACCCTGTCTTCAAATACAGTCACATTCTGTGGTACTGGGGGCTGGGACTTCAACGTGTGAATTTTTGAGGGGACACAATTTGGCCCATAACAGCATCCTTGAAAGGCTGAAAAAGTACAGGCCTAAAGTAGATCTTAAAAGTTCTCATCACAAGAAAAAAATAACTGTAACTATGTGAGGCGATGGATGCTAACTAAACTTATTGTGGTAATCATTTTGCAATAAATACATATATCAAATCATTATGTTATACATCTTAAACTAATACAATGTTATATGTCAATTATATCTCAATAACAATAACAATAATAGTAATAAAGTACAGGCCCTCTAGCATATAGGATGATACGCTATCATCCTAATAAGATGACCCCCTTCTCAGGGGCCAACTCTATCACCCTGACCCACTTCTATGATGCTGATCTTTGTGAAAAGGTCAAGTTGGCGTCTGCTAGTTCCTCCATGATAAAGTCACCATTTTGTACTTTGTATTTGATCAGTGTTTTGAGAAAGATATTTAACATTATGTCAATATCCTGTTCTTTGTCAAGTCTCTGTGGATCTTCCTTAGTATACGATTAGACTCCTGTTTCAGTGAAGAGAAGGAAAGGAAAAAGTGGAGAGAGAGGAGAAGGTGAAAAGAAAAAGGCAGTTAAGAGCATTTGAAGGTACCTAACTAGGACTTTTTCAAGGTAGAGATCAACAACTTCTCTTTCCAGTTTCTTGTATTTCTTCCAGCATCACTGTGGATTGCTGTAGTAATGCTTCCATAAATCAAGAAGAGGAGTTCCAAGGCACATTTAATTGAACAAAATCTTATTAGTAATGATAATTCCAATGGATTTTTGTTGAAAGTTTACCATGTGCTCAGGTTTCTCTAGGTGTCAGCACCTTTAATCCTCACCGCCAGTGGATGAGGGGGCATTACTGTGATTTCCATTTCACACATGAGGAAACTGAGGTATGGATAGGGGAAGTAACCTGTTCAAGGTCCCACAGCTAGTGAGTCACATTAGAATTTCCCGGACTAAAACCCGTGATTGTCATCTTTATCTCTATTGATATCTGGTCAAATGCAGCTACTCAGGATCTGCCATGCCGGAGTTCTATCTACAATGCTACGTGCCCAAAAGTTGAGTTCAATTCTAATTTTAGAGTCAACATGATGAAGTGGTTTCCAAACTCGGAAAATGAATTTTCCATCTCCTATCATAGTTAGAATTCTTGAAATGTTTTTTTTTGTTTTTCAGTTTCCAAATTTTGTTTTTCAGAGGAAGTAATGCTTTGACTTTCCATTTCACCTAGCTAGCTCAAGAAGAGGATTGCGTTCTCTTTTTGGAGTAAGCTGAATACTCAGAATAAAACTCAGCAGTAGCAAGAGAAGGAATTAACTTCATAAACACAAAACATGACCTGGCGGGCAAGGAAGTTTGGGCCTGAGTGCAGACTCCAGCATGCTCACAAACCACAGGGTACATATGTCAGAAAAACCCCATTTTCTACCTAAAAGGAGAAAGACAGCAAGTATCTCTTGAAGCCTGCTATATGCTGATCTAGGAGCTTTCCACACTCTCAACAACCATGTGAAGTTAGTATTTTTATCTTCATTTCTCTGATGAGAAAATTGAGGCTCAGAGACATCAAATGAGTGGCCTTCGGTCATATAGTTGGTATGTGCTAGAGCTTGGATTTAAACCCACATCTGTCTGGATACCTCCAAATAGTGTGTTCTTTTATTTTAGATCATGATGACCACTTTCAGATGAGTGATATCCCACTAAGATTTGAGAAATGTGTTTCTCAACTCCCCAAAACCCATTTGCCAAGATCTCCTATGATCTGATCATAATGTGGTGGGTTAGTAACCAAGAGACTGTAAAATGAGGTGCCTAAGGGTGAGGGCACTGAAGTCTTGCTGCTGGGTGAGAGTCTAGACTCCACTCCCAGCCATGGGACTTTGGTTACGCTCCTTGACCCCTGGGTTCATCAGTGTCTTCATCATAAAATGGGGATTATAATATTTGCCTCTTAGTTTGAGAGGATTAAATGAGATAATGCATATAAAATGGTTAAGACAGGGCCTTGCAAATGATAAGTGCTCAGTAAAAGTTAGTTGTTATTAATATTTATTATAACTAAATGGTCTGGCCAAAGAAAGTTGCTTTTCAATATAAGCCTGGAATGTTGTTCCTAGAGGATTACAGAATTCTACCCTAAACGCTATCCTATTAGACAGTGTAAGTGACCTGAGTGACAGTGTGTATGAGGTACATACTCATCAAATTTAGGGTGAGAAGAAATTGAGAGGAGTAGTGAATACACTGGGTGATAGAGTCAGATCCCAAAAGCCTGGACAGTAGGTGGTATATAGTGCATTAAAAAGCTACCAACAGGGGGCCATCCCGGTGGCATAGTGGTTAAGTTTGCGTGCTCTGCTTCGGCAGCCTGGGGTTCAGAGGTTCAAATCCCAAGTGTGGACTGACGCACCGCTTCTCAAGCCATGCTGTGGCCTTGTCCCACACACAAAATAGAGGAAGATGGGCACAGATGTTAGCTCAGGACAGATCTTTCTCAGCAAAAAGAGGAAGATTGGCAACAGATGTTAGCTCAGGGTCAGTCTTCCTCACCAAAAACAAAACAAAACAAAACAAAAAACAACCATCAACAACTCAGTGGCTTAAACTAGCACTCACTTATTGTCAGCTGAGCTGAGCTCTAGGCTGGGGTGCTTGCACTGGGGCAGCTGTGCTCCATGTGTCTCTAATCTTTGCCCTGGGACCAGCAGCCACCACAGACACAGCATCCTCATGGTGATGGCAGAAGCACAAGCTTGCAAGTCCAAGAAGCAGTTTTCAAGACTCTGTTGTTCTCTTGTCTGTTAACATTCCATTGACCAAAGCAAGTCGAATGGCCAAGCTGAGGGCTGGAGAATGGCACCAAGCCCACAGGGTAAGGGCACTGCAAAGTTACTTGGTGTAGGATGCAGAGAGCACTGAAGAATTGGGACGATTAGTGCCATCTACTATAGGTTGAATCCAATGAGATGAAATTTATCATGGATAAATTTAAAGTTTTTTACTTGGGTCCAAATTTTATCCCAGGAAGACCAGGCTAAGCAATAGCATCTGTGGGAAAGACGTGCTGGCCATCATAGCTCATATAGGTAAGGAGACTACACAATTTATCACCCAAACTGGTGCACTGGAGAGTGAATGGGAGTATTATTAGTAATTTTGCCAGGACAGCAAGCATAATTGGGGACTGTTCTAGGTAAAGCAGGATCCATGATCACCCTATATTTAGCTGAACATATTGATATGGAAGTCAAAAAAGCTAAAGTGTGCTTCGGTTGTATTACTAGATGTATAATATTCAAAGGGATGAAGAAGATAGCTCTGCTTTCCTTTGCGCTGGTCCAGCCACACCTGGAGCATGCATTCAGATCTAAACTTTAAAACTAATTGATCGTTGTAGTAGTCGGGTTTCTCCAGAGAAACAGAACCAAAAGGAGATTGTAAGTGGATTGGTAGTGGATTATATAAGTGAATTGATAGTTCAACATCGGCCTCTGAAAACTAATTTGATGTGGCTTGGGACGTCTGTGGTTGGCTCACTTCTTTGGCATTTGTTTCTAAGGTTTTCAGAAAGGTCGGTTTAAGTGCCCTCCCCCCACCCCCGAGTGGCTCTGATGTTGATACTCAGGGAAGGTTTCTGACCTGTGAGCTTTCCGTGGGAAGGTGGGCAGGAGACGGAAGGCCGATGGCTTAAGCTGCATGGACACCTTGAGCCCTCTTCCTTTGGAGCAAGTAGAGCCGATTTCCCTGCTCCCAGAAGTTCAGGTCCAGTAACTAGGCAGCAGGCCTAGAGAAAAGGAGGCTGCAAGGGGCCCGACTGAGGGTGAACCCTTCCCTCTTCACAGGGACATGAGGCACCTGTCATAAGCTCCAGACAGCTGCCTTCCACGGAGTCCAGCAGATGAGTAGACAAACATGAAGCCCTATCCTGCCATCCGAGCTGCCACTGACCTTGCAGCAGGGGCCGCAGGTAATCCCAGAGAAGACCCGTCCCCTCCTCCCCAGTACCTTCTACAGGTGAGGTCGAGTGAGAGCGTGGTGAAAGTATCACCTTGGTCACTCCAGAGGCAATACACCTTAACCCCAGGATGAACCCATTTAATGGAAGTGTGGTATTGTGTTCAAGCCCGGCGGAAGGCAGAGTAGCTCCCGTTGTGTTAAAACTTTGTGAGTCAGGGTGCGGGGTGGGGGTGTCCCCAGTTTATAGCTGGAAAACATTGCAGCTCAGAGCTGAAGTCTCTTGTCCACTGTCACGCAGCTGGGATATGCAGGCGATGTGGGATTCCACTCCAAGCCTGGCAGTCTTCAGAGTCCTTGTAGTGCAAAAATCACACCATGCGGTCTCTCCAGGGAAGTCCCAGTTACTGTCCTTCCTGCTGCCAGGGAGAGAAAGGAGGACACCATTTAGAAGTGTCTTTGGTAAATGAGACTGATGTTCGACTGTGTCTTAAAGCCCTGAGAGGAAAGGAGAGGCCCTAGGATTTGGGGGGGTGGGGGGGGGTGGGCGGGGCCCCGTGGGCGCAGGTCGGCACTCCTGGGCGGTGCTTGCAACATGCAGGCCACTCGTTAGAGAGATCACCTTCCTCAGCCCGAGGCGAATGGCAGAGTTGGAAGTGCAGGGGTGGTAGCTGGGTTCTCCAGGTTCCTGTGTTATTTTAGGGCCGGAGAAGCACCGGAATGCTCATACTTCTCAGATGAAAACCCGGGTCTACCCTTGCCTCCCACACGGATCCTTATAATGGGTCACAGCTCCCCGGAGTGGAGAGGCTGGAGGGGTGGCTTGCCCTTTGTCCTCTTATCTGGTGGGAACTCCTAGGTCAACAGCTCAAATGTAGTCGGAGAGCTGCCGCCTCTTATCCTGTCCTTGCTTATAAAAAAGAAGTCAAGGTTCAGAGAGGAACAAAGTATTTTCCCGTAATCCAAAGGTCGGCCAAGGTAGGCTAATGAGGAAGGCCAGAGACAGAGCATTGCAGACACTGGTAAGTAGTGCGGGGGAGGGCATGGGCTCCCAGGTTAGAGACTACCAGGAGTGTCCCGCCCCAGGAGCAGGGGAAACTTAGGGCCACGCGGGGCCGCCCAGTGGCCTCTTGCCTGCTGCATGCCTTTGGGTCAGCCCTCATCCTGCCGTGGAATCGAGCAGCAGCCTCCAGCTCTGTGCACAGCCCCCCAACGCACCCATGTGCCACCTTCAGAGAAGGCTGACCATGGGAGCAGTGGAACCGTTTGCCTGCCTCTGGCATCCTCTTACTGTCACGTGAACCCTCTGGGCTGTTTCTGTTTCTGCAACAGTAGGGTATTTAACCCCAGGAGAGATTCTCAGTTTTGGGAATTAAATGGCCTTCAGTCAGTCTATCCAAGTACAGGATCTGCTATGATAGACTGAAAACGCTTGCCTTTTTCTAGGAAGGCGTTTCTGTGTGGACAGGTATTGGGGTCCACATCTATAATTTACAGTAAATTTTAAAGATATCAATTGTGACAATATTGTTGGGCGTCGGGTGTGTGATCATTTGCTGGTGGACGTGCTCCTCTGCAGCAGTCTTCACATGTATCGGCCCTTACGCATACGAGCAGTTGATCCTCCCGGGCACTGTGGTGGGTGTTTCTTCCTGTGCTGCTGCGCAGGGTCGCCCCTCACTGCTGTAGCACTGCCCTGGGTGGTTCTAACTTCCAAGGCCAACAGGCTCCCTTGCAGGGGTCTGAGCCTGTCCTGGCTCTGGGCAGAGGAGGTTCCTGTTAGTGACCTGAGAACTCCCTCTGCTGGGAGGCACATGGAATGCAAATGGGAGCAGCAGTCCCCCTTTGGAGGGGTCTCGGTCTTCTAGTGGTGGAACTAGAAGGGCCTTTAGAGACCACTGGCTCTAATGTTCATTGTATATGTAGAAAAGAGGCCCAGAGAGGGACGGTGGATTTGTTCAAGACTGCAGAGCTAGATGGTGTAAAGACAGGGCTAGGACCTTGCTTGCTTGGTTCCTTGTCTTGGTCTGTTGTCTGTGTTAATTCTACATGACAGGCCAACAGTGTTCCCAGAGTGGGGTGTTAGTTTGGAGCCCTTGCCGCCCCAGTCCCAGCTCTCTGGATCAGGAAACTGTTGGGCTTTGGGATTTTTCGGCTGGCTGTTGCCAGGAGCCGAGGACCTCTAGTGTTTTGTGGCCCCAGCCCACCCAGGAAAGTGATTCGCGCCTGAGAGCAGAGACGGTCGTGGTCTGAGGTGACATGGCTGTAGCATACATGTGTTCTCCATGTCTCTCCTTTTTCTTGTAAACAAACTTCTCCCACCAAACAGGTTTTCAGCCCAGCTCCTCTCCTCTGAAGTGCCGGGAAGCCAGCAGTGTCTATCTGCGCTGCTGTGGGAGAGATTCCAGGGAAGGATCGAGAGCCCCAGGCAGCCAGGAGGGGGAGGACTTGAAGAAGACAGTTAGGTAATTGGATAATTATTGAAATGAGACAGTGTGCATCTCAAAAGTCAAGTTGCCTTGAAGGGAAACCTTGGTAGCACTTTAAGATTTAGTAGTTTAACAACCATAAAATAACACACTCCCTACTCGGACTGCTCTGTTGCAGTGTGCCTGTTTAACTAGCATAGTCAGGGAATGTCACATTTTAGAGAATTGAAGTTTAACCTCTCAAATGTCAAAATTAAAAACAAAACAAAAGTCTTTTTTGATTGGAATGTTTTGAAAATGACACACCCCCCTGCACAGTCAATGGAACGTTTAATGACTGCCCCCGGAGGGGCTTGAGGGTCCGGCCTCTGCGTGGGTGGAGAGGGTGGACCAAGTCCTCGTGGTGAAGGTCTGTGTCTCGAGTTTCACCTCTGCCCTCCCTCTGAGCTGTGCCTGCCCCTCCAGTTTCCTCAGCACCTCATCATTTGCTGACTTCACTGTGTCGAGGACCAAAGATCCCCGGCACCAGCCTTGGTCAAGTGTAGGGAGCAACATGACCTGAGCGCCTCTCTTACAGAATAAAATGCAACTGTAACACCTCCGAAAGGATGCAGAGGCTATTTCCATTCGTCTCGTAAGGAGAATGAGATGATCACAGGTCTGAGCTCCAAGCCGGTGGAGAAATATTTAATTCCTGTAAATTATTTATAGCTTCATTAACTTGATGAATATGTGAAGACCTGCTGGGTGTCGGGCTCAGTGGTTGGTGCCGGTGTTCAGAATAGTCATCACCCACTGGAGGGGACACAGTGAGGGCTGCCACATGGTCATTTGTGTGTGGTAAGTGACACAGGAAATCAGCTTACCTCCGTGGGTGCAAGGAGACAATTGGAGCTGGCATTCGAAAATTCATTGGCCTCCTGCCTTCTCCCCGTTGGAAATGTAACTGTTACAGATATACAACCAATGCATATTGTAGTAGTCTATGACGTCTGAATTGTTCAGGATGATTGGGTTAAAATACAGCAACTTTCCAGTTAAAATGTTACTCTATATTAGAAATATATTTTATATGTAAATTAAAATATTAAAATACACTCTGGATTATATGCTTTGTTCAGTTTATCTGCATCTAGATTATCTAAATTATATACCTACTCAAATTCTGACATTCACCTCTTCTTTCAGAATGAATTATTTTGATATAATTGTTATCTTTTTTGATTCTAGGCTAGCAGTACCTGAGAGAGAATAACTCTAATTATGGTAAAATCTTATTAAATTCCACTAATTCAGAATTGGTGATGATTTGGCAAGACAAAGCGGAAATATACCATTACTCTCGTAGAAGAAACAAACAGTAGTGATAGGATCACGGAGATCAGACTTGTGATTGCTTAAAGGAGAGATCAAACAGCTTTCAGACTCTTTGGAAATGTCTGTTTCTCTGCCGATAATTAATTGGGAGTTATTCTTGACAGCCCCTCCCCATCTCTACTTTCCACAACTTAGTTGGAGTAATTATGTATAATGTCAAAGTTACGATATTGCGTTTCTTAAGTATTTTATGTAAGCCTTCTCTTCAATTTTGATGAGGCTTTAATAACCTCGTCCAGTGGTTATGTTTCCCAACACAAGCAGGGACCGTCTCGGGCCCAAGGAAGGTGGAAGCGTTTGCCAGTGGCAGTTCCCAGAATGCTGATCCCAGTCCAGGGTCTGGGGATATTATAGAGTGGTTATGGCTCATTCTTGTCCTTACATTCAGAATTGTTATTGAAGGTATCTAATGCAATTTAGATTTTGCTGTATTTAATACTCTTACAATATAAATATAGGATTTATGCCAAGCAGAGGTAAATTTCAGTCCATTCCCTATCAGAATGCAAATCATTAATGCGGAGAGTCCAACTTAGAGGTTTTTCAGTAGGGTCAAGTATTTAGCTCCTCAGGGATTAATTAGCCAGATTCTTTATTTTCTTTATCTGCTGCCTGTTCCTCTGTTATTTTTCTGATAGTCGTCAGTACCACTGGGCATTAGGCAAAGAGAGTGATTAACTCTTTCCAGATTTCTCCTCTCCTCCCTTTTATAATGCTACACACACACATACACGCACACACGCACACAGGCGCACACACACACAGTAACCGCTGTTTATTAACCACTTGTTGGGTAGCAGGCATTAGGTTAAGCCTTCTCATTCATTTTTATTTAGTCCTCACACTAACCCTCTGAGCTGGGCACAGATGAGGAGGTGAGGCTCGGAAGTTAACATTGCTTGTCCAGAGTCTCACAGCAGAGCCAGGCTTCAAGCCCAGGTCCCTTTGAACCCATTGCTGATGCTCCTGAACACACACCCCACCTTTGCATCCTGTGGCTTTCATTATTGAACACCCATCTGTCCCCTACACGTGTGAGCTCCTGCAGGGCTGGGGCTGGGTGCTGGGCACGTTAGTCACCTCCTGGAAGTTGTTTACTGAACTCGGCTAGAAGATCCGGGGGAAAGAGGTCAGAATGAACTGAAGCAGAGGTGAGCCCTGGGGTAGGCTGCCTGTCCCTCGTTTCCGTGGGTAGTTGGGGGTGCACTCTAAATCACAACAATAGATGTGTGCTGAAGAAGGATATTGCCCTGGGTGCAGGGGGCACAGCATGCATTCTGACTGGGCAGCCCTTCGACACAGTGAAAGTGAAGATGCAGACGTTCCCTGGCCTGTACAGGGGCCTCACCAACTGCTGCCTGAAGACCTACTCCCAGGTGGGCTTCTGGGGCTTCTACAAGGGACCAGCCTGGCGTTGATCACCAGCATCGCCGAGATCTCGGTCCTCTTCCTGTGTACGGCTTCTGCCAGCAGGTTGTGCGGAAAGTGGGTGGATAGACAAGCAGGCAAAGCCGAGGTGAGTCGAGGACACTGACACTCTTTTTCTGTTTGTTTGTTTTAACAAACAATACTAGGGCCGGCCCCGTGGCTTAGCGGTTAATTGCGCGCGCTCCGCTACTGGTGGCCCGGGCCCGGGTCCGGATCCCGGGCGCGCACCAACGCACCGCTTCTCCAGCCATGCTGAGGCCGCATCCCACATGCAGCAACTAGAAGGATGTGCAACTATGACATACAACTATGTACTGGGGCTTTGGGGAGAACAAGGAGGAGGATTGGCAATAGATATTAGCTCAGAGCCGGTCTTCCTCAGCAAAAAGAGAAGGATTAGCATGGATGTTAGCTCAGGGCTGACTTTCCTCACAAAAAAAAAAAAAAAAGAAAGAAACAATACTATTGTATAGTCAAGATTTTTGTGATACCTGATGGGGAAGTATGTTTTGCTTTTTAAAATACCTGCTTTCTTTCTGATTATGAAGTCATACATTGTCATCGTATAAAACTTGGCAGATGCGTATGCATTATGCAAAAGGAGAATTGCCCACGACCCACCATGGAGAACGAACAGCCCTTACGTGTTGGTATTCTTCAGGAAATGCTTTTCAAATGCTGATGGTGGTGCTACTTCTCTTGTGGGCGGAAGTGCTGGACTGAAACCATAGACACAACTTGTGACCCACGTTTTGGGTTCTATTTCATCAGCAAAATGCAGAATATTGGAAGAAGTTGCCTGAGCCAAATAGGTTTGAGAAGAAACTTGGAATTTTAGGAAGGGTCAGAAGCATCTGAGGAGATGCATGTGAACCTACTGTTTCTTTGGGCGAGTCTGCTTCAAACATCAGACTTTGGCTTGTGCTTGGTCATCTCTTGGGTATTTATTATACAGAGACTAGAAAGAATTTGGAAACAACTGGGATGTTTAGCTAACCCTCTTTTGAACATTGGTTTGTTTTAAATCACTTAAAATTATTGTATCAGCTTCGGGGTTGCAAAGGGCGGTCTTATGGGTTGTTTTGGTAGGAATCTGAAACCCTATTGCAATGACAGGTCCCACATGGCTAAAGTGGGTTCCTTTTTGTGTAGAAATGTTCTCTAGAGGTGCTCAGAGGTCTAAAGATGTGCCCTTTTGTAGACAGGAATACCGTCTTGGATGGAGCTTGTTTTTAAAGGCTTGGGACTGGATGAGACCACCCAGGGAGACGGCATCTATAGAAGGCTGAGCGTGGGTGCTGGGACCCTCTAGCACAGAGGGGTCAGGAAAGAGAGGAAGGAAAGAAATAAGCAGGAGACAACCCAGGAGCCTGTGGGAGCCACGACAGAGACTGACAGAGGGGCACTAGCGACTGTAGCTCTGCCCACTCGAGGGAGAGACTTTCTACTCCCGGAGACCTGGAGGGTAGGTCTCCTGCAGCATCCTTCAAGAGGGACAAATGAGGGGAGAAGACAGGGACACAGTGAGCAACCGCAAGAGGTTCTGAGGAAGTCCTGCACGAAAGAAGCCATCCTATTTCACTTGGCCTAACCCAACTCTCTCATCTTTTTGAACTTGGGGGGCTGCTGCTTTTTCATCCTGTAGACAGTGTTTGCTCGTTAGCTATCGGGAAATGCTGCCTTAGTTTACACAGCTCTGACATGTATGTCGTGGTTCTAGCCCCTACCCTGGTCCGGTGAGGGGAGCAAGGCAGGTGGTGGTGTCTGTGTGGGAGACGGGGAGACTGGAGCGCAGACACGGATGGGCTCGGGATCACTGGTTAGTAACCGAGAAAGCGGGACGCAAAGCCGTGTCTTCTGAGCCCCCGTCCAGCAGTCTTTCCCTAGGACCACAGTGGGGGCTCTGGAATATTTTATAGGGGTCAGATCTAGAGAAAAGATTAGTAAGCAGAAGTAGTGAAAAGAAAACTGCCTGTGAGAACCTGGCGGATTTCTGCAGTAAGATCGTCAATATTTGTCTGCTTTCGGTTTGCGCTACCCTGTGTAGTGTTCTTTGAGCTTTGGCTGGACGGGGTCGTACACAGCAGGGATGTCCAGGTACATGTTTGTTGAAGGGGTGACAGTGGGTTCTTAGAAAATCCCTAGTGCCCTTTCCACTCCAGTTCTGCATGTTTACGCCATGGGCCCAGCCGGGGGCCCGCGGCCCTCACTTAGTGCACTGGCAGAGGAAGAGGTTCGTTAGAGAGCCGAAGTCCACTGCACATCTGATGCGGCCTTGTGGTTGCACTGTAACAATGTGCTTGGTGTTCACTCAGCGTCCGAGCCATTACTGCATCTTAGATTGACTGGACAGCTGGATTTATTGATGCCACCTTTGTTCCAGCAAACCTGGCAGACCTGACCCTCACGGACTATTGTCAACCTCTGTCAGCAGGATGACAGAGAGTCCCTGAGGGAGGCAAATATGGACCTGCAGGCTGGCTGGAAGACAGCGGAAACCATGTAAGCTTTGGTTTTGACAAACAAGCCAAGTAGGAGTGAAGTGGGAAGGAATGGAGTGAACGGCGGTGGGCAGTTTCCCCACACTGGAAAGCCGTGTGCAAGTACAGTTGTGTGTCTGTCTGCAAATGGTCTGGCCTTTGACTCTCTAAGATCAAAACGAAGTCCATACTGCAAGCAGTGTCTTCTCCTGAAAGAAAGCCTCTCTCCGAGCCAACTCTGAGAAACCTGGGTGTGTAACAGGCTGGCTCGGCCCCTGGGCACTTGCCTTACATCCATCTGCATCACTGAATGGGGAACAGGAAATCGGGGCTGAGATGGGAGGCAGGCCTTGATTTTAAACTGATGTTTGACGTTAGTTTATGTGACTATTAGTTTAATGTAACTTTGGGACAGCTGGATGTGGTAGGTTTGTTAGGCTTTTGCTCACAGTTTGGAGAAAAATTGTTAGGAGATCTCTCTCTCGGGCAGTCAGCTGAGGGGATGACCTCCTATAGGGCCTTCTGGAAATCTGTGACTCGTCCTGGTTGTCCAGTGACAGCAGGATGCTGGCATTTAAGAGGTGAGCGCCAGGGAGCCACTTGTCCTACTGTGAGCAGTTCAGTACTTCCTGCCCTATGAAGGATTGTCCCACCCACGTGATGAAACCTCATCCCAGGGTTTGGAAAGGAGCTTCTTTTCTCACCCCCGTGAACTCTCCGCGAAGTCTTCTGGCAATTTGTTTCTCAGACTTTCCCCCATATTCTTGGACTCTTATTGGATTCTGGTTTCACGACTCTGCTGGTGACTGTGGCTGGTGGGACTAAACCCATACGAGATGAGGTGCAGACTTCCATTTTTGGACTAAAGTGCATTCATTCCTCCATCTAGACTTCCAGCTTAGCCATTTTACCTATGGCCGTGGAACTGCTGAATGCACTGGCCTCACCCTCTCCTGCGGCACTATCGCGCCCTCCTGGTGCCCTCTGGGTTGCTGAGGTCGAGGAGGTCATCAGCTGAACTGGGAAATCTTTTTGCAATGAGCAACTTTTTGGTTAAAAACTTATCCTGGGTTTTCATCTCTGGCAGTTACATGCTCCGTTGCTCCAGGTGGATTTTGAGCATGTGGGGATGGCCTCAGAATTTCATATTATTTAAAGCTTAGTGGCAAATACACTCAAGTATTAATAGTGTGTGTTTGGGTGATGGGACAACAGGTAATTTTTTCCTCCTCTCCATGTTTTTTTTGTTTTGTTTTGTTTTGTATGTCACTGTTTTTCTTGTTCTGGCTGCTATAACGAAATACCATTGACTGGGTGGCTTAAACAACAAACGTTTGTTACTCACCCTTCCAGTGGCTGGAAAGTCCAAGATCAAGTGCTGGCTGGTTCGGTGTCTGGTGAGGACCCTCTTCCTGGTTTGCAGAGGGACACCTTGCTGTGTCCTCACATCGCAGAGAGAGAGCATGACCCAGCTGTCTGGTCTCTCTTAATAAGGACACTAATCCCATCATGAGGACTCCACCCTCATGACCTCATCTAAACTTACTCACCTCCCACAGGGCCCCCTCAGTGCCATCACCTTGGGGGTTAAGGCTTCCACATTTGGGGGTGGCGGACACGACATTCAGTCCACAGCACTGTGACTAATGAAAGGAGTGTGGGTTTGCAGTCAGGCAGATTGCCACGTAGTAGCTGTGTGACTTTGGGTACATGTATCATCTCTAAGAGCCGTTTTCTCCGTATGGAAATTGGGGTGTTGCTGTCAACCTCACAGAGTGGTGGGGTCCTCAGATGAAGCAGCATGCGCACGTTCCTGGGGGGCCCTTGGGAAGCGTTTCCTCTGTTCACTCTCGCCCTCCGTTCCCACCAGGGTTCCCGCATGGCGAGTGCTGCCCGAATGGGTAACTGGGCGGGTAATTGGTCTCCTGTGCTGTGTCCTTTCAGTGATCTGCAGAACGCAAGCTGCCGGGTCCTTCACCTCCGCATTCGCCGCCCTGGTTCTCTGCCCCACTGAACTTGTGAAGTGCCGGCTACAGACATGTATCAAATGGAGACGTTGGGAAAGATAGCCAAAAGCCAGGAGTAAGCACCTCTTGGACACAAACATTAGGTCTCTAACATGGATGAGTATTTTTAAAGATATATTGTACTAAAATTGTGTCAGATATAGAAACAGATTTGTCTACTCCAAAATATTGTTCCTAGAACCTTCTTCAAACAGTCAGAGAATTTTCTGAACAGACTGTTTGTGATGGTTGGACCCACCCTCCACCCCACAGAACATCATAGGCAGATATTTAATACCCTGGAAGTGATGAAGCCAGGAGCTTATACCCTTTTTGACCTATTGAGTGCATAAAGCGTGAACCCCAACTGTATGTGGAGGCACATGGCAGACAGCTTTGGAACTTTGTCTGAGAGCTGAGCCTTCGTTAGGGCCAATTTGGATTCTGAGATGAATATTTGATACCCCTTCCCAGGTTTGACATGGGTGTTCAGGCTGATCACCTCAGATCCTACTGGTAACTTCCTTTACCTCCCTCCCTAATCCTTGAAGTGTATCTATGAAAGGCTCGAGTTCTGGAAACACTCAGCAGAACCTTTGTAAGCATAGCTACTCTTCAATGATCAAATTCCTCTCCAGCTCAGTCTTGAGAGATTGTGAAGGTGTGTATATCATATACATATGATTTATTTGAATTGTAAAGCAATTTGTTATGCTTATTAATCTCAACACTTGCTTACTTATCTTAACATCTGGCTGACTGAAATTCTGGGGGTGGATATTGCTGTGGTTAACTCAAACTGTAAATCTGCGGAGGAAAACCAGTAGACAAATTGACCATTTTCAGAGTTATCAGTCTCCTTGCAGTGAGAATGGGGTTTGTAATAGAGCCTTATTTCCCGCACTCTTGAGATTCATTACAACCAATTTGAATCTATTATTTATAGCCTAGAGTCCAAAAGTGTAAGTCTTTAAGACTTCTTGTTGAAATATAATGTACACACAGTCCAGGAATACGCACAGAAATCGTAAGTGTGCAGTTCTTTTTTTTTTTGTTGTGGTAACATTGGTTTATAACATTATGTAAATTTCAGGTGTACATCATTATACATCGATTTCTGCATAGATTACATCACGTTCACCACCCAAAGACTAATTACAATCCATCACCACACACGTGCTTAATCATCCCTTTTGCCCTCCTCCCTCCCCCATTCCCCTCTGGTAATCACCAATCCAGTCTCTGTCTATGTGTTTGTTTGTCATTGTTTTTATCTTCTACTTATGAGTGAGATCATATGGTATTTGACCATCTCCCTCTGACTTATTTCGCTTAGCATAATACCCTCGATGTCCATCCATATTGTCACAAATGGCTGGATTTCATCATTTCTCATGGCTGAGTAGTATTCCATTGTGTATATATACCACATCTTCTTTACCCATTCTTCCCTTGATGAGTGAGTGGGTTGCTTCCAAGTCTTGGCTATTGTGAATAATGCTGTAGTGAGCACAGGGGTATGTGTGTCTTTACGCATGTGTGTTTTCATGTTCTTTGGATAAACACCCAGCAGTGGAATACCTGGATTGTATGGTAGTTCTGCTCTTAATTTTTGGGGGAATCTCCATACTGTTTTCCATAGTGGCTGTACCTGTTTGCACTCCCACCAGCAGTGTATGAGAGTTCCCTTCCTTCCACCTCCTCTCCAACAATTGTTGTTTCCTGTCTTGTTAATTACAGCCATTCTGACGGGTGTGAGGTGATATCTCATTGTAGTTTTGATTTGTATTGCCCTGATAGTTAATGATGTTGAACATCTTCTCACGTGCCTGCTGGCCATCTGTATATCTTCTTTGGAGAAATGCCTGTTCAGGTCTTTTGCCCATTTTTTAATTGGGTTATTGGTTTTTTTTGTTGTTGAGATGTATGAGTTCTTTATATATTTTGGAGATTAACCCCTTATCAGATATATGGTTTGCAAATATATATATATATATTCTCCCAATAGTTAGGTTGTCTTTTCATTTTGTTGATGGTTTCCTTTGCTGTGCAGAAGCTTTTTAGTTTGATGTAGTCCCATTTCTTTATTTTTTCTATTTTTTCCCTTGCCTGGTCAGACATGATACTTGAAAATACATTGCTAAGACCGATGTCGAAGAACGTACTGCATATGTTTTCTTCTAGAAGTTTCATGGTTTCAGGTCTTGCGTTCAAGTCCATTTTGAGTTAATTTTTGTGTATGGTGTAAGATAATGGTCTACTTTCATTTTTTTGCATGTGGCTGTCCAGTTTTCCCAACACCATTTATTGAAGAGACTTTCCTTTCTCCATTGTATGTTCTTGGCTCCCTTGTCGAAAATTAGCTGTCCATAGATATGTGGGTTTATTTCTGGGCTCTTGATTCTGTTCCATTGATCTCTGTGTCTGTTTTTGTGCCAGTATCATGCTGTTTTGGTTAGTATAGCTTTGTAGTATATATATATATATTTTTGTGTGTGTGTGTGAGGAAGATTAGCCCTGAGCTAACATCTGATGCCAATCCTCCTCTTTTTGTTGAGGAAGATTGGCCCTGGGCTAACATCTGTGCCCATCTTCTTCTACTTTATATGGGATGCCGCCATAGCATGGCTTGACCAGCGGTGTGTCGGTGCCCCGGATCCGAACCTGTGAACCCCGGGCCACCGAAACAGGGTGTGAAAACTTCCGGATACACCACTGGGCTGGACCCTGTAGTATATTTTGAAATCAGGGAGTGTGATACCTCCAGCTTTGTTCTTTTTTCTCAGGATTGCTTTGGCTATTTGGAGTCTTTTGTTGTTCCTCATAAATTTTAGGATTCTTTATTCTATTTCTGTGAAAAATGTTGTTGGAACTTTGATAGGGATTGCATTGAATCTATAGATTGCTTTAGGAAGTATGGAGGTTTTAACTATGTTACTTCTTCCAATCCAAGAGCATGGAATATCTTTCCATTTCTGTGTGTCTTCTTCAATTTCTTTCAACAATGTTTTATAGTTTCCAGTATACAGACCTTTCACCTCTTTGGTTAAGTTTATTCCTAGATATTTTATTCTTCTTGTTGCAACTGTAAATGGGATTGTATGCTTAATTTCTCTTTCTGTTACTTCATTGTTAGTATATAGAAATGCAACTGATTTTTGTATGTTGATTTTGTATCCTGCAACTTTACCGTATTCATTTATTATATCTAAAAGTTTTTTGGTGGCTTCTTTAGGGTTTTCTATATATAAAATCATGTCATCTGTGAATAGTGACAGTTTCACTTCTTTCTTTCCAATTTGTATCCCTTTTATTTCTTTTTCTTGCCTGATTGCTCTGGCTAGGACTTCCAATGCTATGTTAAATAGGAGTTGTGAAAGTGGGCATCCTTGTCTGGTTGCTGTTCTTAGAGGAATAGCTTTCAGTTTTTCACCATCAAGAATGATATTAGCTGTGGGTTTGTCATATATGGCCTTTAATATGTTGAGGTACTTTCCTTCTATACCCACTTTATTCAGAGTTTTTATCATAAATGGATGCTGTATCTTGTCAAATGCTTTCTCTGCATCTATTGAGATGATTGTGTGATTTTTATTCTTCATTTTGTTAATGTGGTGTACCATGTTGACTGATTTGTGGATGTTGAACCATCCCTGCATCCCTGAAATAAATCCTACTTGATCATGGTGTGTGATCTTTTTAATGTATTGTTGCATTCGACTTGCTGGTATTTTGTTGAGGATTTTTGCATTGATGTTCATCAGTGATATTGGCCTGTAATTTTCTTTTTTTTGTGTTGTCCTTGTCTGGTTTTGGTATCAGGGTAATGTTGGCTTCATAGAATGAGTTAGGATGCTTCCCCTCCATCTCAATTTTTTGGAAGAGTTTGAGAAGGATAGGTATTGTCTTCTTTGAATGTTTGCTAGAATTCACTAGGGAAGCCATCTGGTCCTGGACTTTTTACTTTTTGGGAAGTTTGTGATTACTGTTTCGATCTCCTTCCTGGTGATTGGTCTATTCAAATTCTCTATTTCTTCTTGATTCAGTTTTGGAAGTTTGTGTGATTCTAAGAATTTATCCATTTCTTCCAAATTGTCCAATATTTTGGCATATAGCTTTTCGTAGTGTTCACTTATAACCTTTTTTATTTCTGAGGTGTCCATTGTAATTTCTCCTCTTTCATTTATTTATTTATTTATTTATTTATTTATTTATTTATTTATTTATTTATTTATTTATTTTTCCCCCCAAAGCCCCAGTAGATAGCTGTACGTCATAGTTGTACATCCTTCTAGTTGCTGTATGTGGGATGCGGCCTCAGCATGGCCAGAGAAGCAGTGTGTCGGTGCACTCCCGGGATCCAAACCCGGGCCGCCAGCAGCGGAGCGCGCGCGCGCACTTAACTGCTAAGCCACAGGGCCGGCCCTTTCATTTCTGATTTTATTTATTTAAGCCTTCTCTCTTTTTTCTTGGTGAGTCTTGCTAAAGGTTTGTCAATTTTGTTTATCTTTTCAAAGAACCGGCTCTTGGTTTCATTGATATTTTTCAATTGGTTTTTTAGTGTCTATTTCATTTATTTCTGCTCTGATTTTTATTATTTCCCTCCTTCTACTGATTTTGGGCTTTGTTTGTTCTTCTTTTTCCAGTTCCTTTGGGAACGCGGCTCCACCCCTTTCTGCAGGCCCTTGGGCAAGTTTTCCTTCTCTCTCTCCGGGCCTCAGGTGCCTTATCTGGAAAATCGAATAATGGCAGCACCTCCCTTACAGGGTGGCTGTGAGGACCAAGTGGGTTAAGATACGTTTACGTGCTTATAATGGCTCTTAGCTCACAGTGAGCAGTAAGTGTTTGCTATTCTTACAGTAGAAATCGAAAGGTAGAATGGTAATATCCTTTGAAAGTTTAAAAATCAAAGAAGCTGTGCGGAAGACAATTTTGTTTGTGTAATAAACCTTTTATTTTTAAATAATTTTAGGCATACAGAAAAGTTGCGAAAACAGTACAAATATTTCCCTTGTATGCTAACCCAGACTATCCAAATGTTAACATTTTAACACGTTTTTTTTTATCATTCTCATTCTCTATCCTATATTTTTTCACAAAACACTTGAGAGTAAGTTGCAGACATAATGCCCTTTACCTCTGAATATTTGGGTGTATTTCCTAAAAGCAAGGACATTCTCTTACATAGGCGCAGTACAATTATAAAATTAGGAAATTAACATCAATACCGTACTATAATTCAATCTACAGATCTTATTCAAATGTCACCAGCTGTCACAGTGATGTCCTTCATAGCAAAAGAGAAAGTTTTTTTCTTTCCAGGACCTAATCAGAGATCACACGCTGCATTTAATTCTACGCCTCTTTATCCTGCTTTGATTCAGTTTAGTGCCTTAGTCCATCTTTATCCTTTGTGACCTGGATGGTTTTGAAGAGTTCAGGCCAGTTATTTTGTAGCACGCCCTCATTCTTTTTTTTGCTGATGTTTCCTAATGGTTAGATGGAAGTTATTCATTTTTGGCAGGAGAACCACAGAAGTGAGGTTGTGTCTTCCCCTCTGCTTCATATCAAGAGGCACAGATGCCTATTTGGCCCATTACTGGTGGTATTAAAAACGAAGAGCCGGGTGAAGAGGTACATAGGGCGAGGTCTAGAAGGGTCCCAAGCACAGGAGCCCCTGTCCCCACAGAGTTGGGGTGTGCCACGCTCCCGGCACATAGACGTGTTCAACTCTGAAGCTCCTGCAGAAAGCAGTTTTGGTTGAGGATGTTAAATTTTGTAGGAGACTAATAAATATCGTCCTTTATAAGGATGTCTTCTGGTGTCAAATGTAGCACTCCTGGAGAGCAACAAAGCCATCTTTTCAGCAATTACTGCTTCTGGACCTCACTGTGAACTTTCGTCAGTCAACCCTTATCAGATAGTCCCGGGAGAATATACTGTTGTTGTTGTTAAGAACTTTAATATATTTCTACATGATAGTGCTGAAGAAAATGAAATGAAGGAATTTTAAGAAATAAAGAGAATACTGTTTCCAGCCAATTCACGGTGCGGCAGATCTCTGGAACCTATGATTCAAAGGCAGAGGTCTAAGTAAAAATAATATTGATATTGCATTCAATTGTGTTATAAAGCAAATGTGCACTTAGCACTGGATGTTGAGAAGAGTTTTTCAAATATTCTGAATTACAGAATTTGACTTGGACGAGGCCAGCCTGAGAGTTTAGGAAGGGTCATATCCTGAGACACAGACAGGCATTCTTAGTTCTCTGCAGCACGAAGGGCAAACAGGAAGGACCAGTGTTGAGAATTAGACCTGCCCTCGGGTGTCACAGGGGTGCAGAAGGGAAAGGGTGGGTCCAGCTGCAGAACGCAGTATTTGAAGCCTATGCTGACAGCTATCTGGAGTCCAGTGTGCTAGTTATAATTGTTGCCATATCACACACACAGCCCACTCAAAGTATATATACACTGCTCTGATTCCAAAGCACTCTGCGAATAAACGATCATGTGAAATTCGCTGGCTAATAAGTCAGAAGTGGGATTCAATGACGACTGGTTCACTAAGCTGAGAGACTATGTTATGCATAGAATTAACAATTATATAGAAACATTGAAAATAGGCTAAATTATACAAAGTTACAAAATAGCAGCAAAGATATTAAAATAGCGGCTTAGCTTAATGGTACAAGCAATTTCACTTCAGCTTAATATACTTCCTTCCCATAATATCGAGTCTACCCCAGACTCATTTCTTACATTATTTGATTACTATGCTAATTCTAAGAAACACTTTAGATCTAAGTATGTAATATGTCTTGGAAAGATCTAAATGAATAACGCACCTAGAAAGATCCAGGAAAAGTTAGAAATATTCTGCCAATCTGCCATTTGCTGCCAATCAGTTCATGCTGGTGGACTACAATAGAGCAAATAGAGGAGCCACTTCTCCCTAGTGGCAGGTGGAACACAAATGACACAGCACAGGTGAGCTTTACAGGTACTGAGGCAACTTGCTCTGCATTCATCAAAATGTTTGCTGCTGCTTTTATTCCACTTTCCATCATACTTGCTCTGTCTGCATATACTTCTCATGTAATCAAATTTAATTTATATTATGAATTGCTTTTCAGTCACCAGCATCACCTGTATATGTGGCTTCATTTTCCAATAAATACGTTTCTTTATTATCTTTTATATACCAATATTAACTGATACTTATTTTTAGCTATATATACACTTATTTTAGCTATATAATGTTATATTTTATTTTAGAGTTGGTAGATATGATTTCATATTTCCATTTCATAGAATCAGTATACTTTATTTTATGTGGAAAATAATCCTCTTCCCTAGAATCAACTCTAAATTAACTTTCAATGCTTCTACGTAAAAGAGTACATAAAACTTTTTCCAGTGAAATCGGGGGGTACCTTCTATACCTGCAATACAGTAATTAAGGATATTAACACTAACTGCCATCGTTGAGTACTGAACAATTTGTATCTGTTATCTCATTTAATTTTCTGAATGACATCAGGATTATCCAGTGCAGGGTAATTGTGTGTCACAGCGGATGGATGACACCATGTAACAAGTTGTCCAGGAAGAGTCAATATTTGGAAATCCAGCTAGCCAGGCCGGCAGTGGCATTGGCACACTGAGGTTTGCCCTTGGTGAAATAAGCCTGCAGAATAAACCCACTTCTCCAGCAGTTTTAGCTCACCATTTCAATTTACTGTGGCTCCACTAGCAAAAGTATTACATTATTATGAACATCTTTCCAAAGGCAATGGACTGGCTGAAAGCACAGAAAGAAGGAGAGAATGGGGCTAGGTGGGCTCACCTGGGGCCTCGCTTGTCAGGAGGTTTCCTGATTTGGGTGGGGAATGAGTGTGTGTGGCAGAAAGTCTCATGTAATATTTCCCTTCTTTTTTCATAGGTGGAATTGTCTCCACACCTTCCACAATGGGAAATTTTTATCTTTCTCTCTGTATATACATATATTTCCAGCTAATCTAGTTTACAAACCAGGTCAAACTATAGTCTCAAACCTACCCTAAAATAGATGAATTATATATGTGTTTATATAAAATAAATATAGATATATGGTGTTGGTATAAATATGCAACACTCACTATGTGAAAATAAAGTTTTAGTCCCCTTGGAATACAAAGATGAGTAAGACGTCATCCTTGCTTCCGGGGGCTGGGGGTCCGCTCGGGGCCACAGACGAGTTAACAGGTGGTGGAACAAGACATGCAAAGCCACAGGTGCCAAGCGGCGCACGCGGAGCAGCCTCCGCGATCGAGATCGCCTTCTCACAGGGTCTGTAGTGCCCAAGCCGAAGGGCGGGGGCGGGCGGGGGCGGGCGGGGCACTGAGAGACGGGCAGCAGCTCGTGCGGGAGGTGGGACGGCAGAGGAAGTGGTTTGTGCCCGTCAAATGAGACTGCCTAGATGCCTGCCTCTTCCCTCTCTACGTAAAATGACTCCTTCTCAGGACACTTGTATGTAAAAGTGCTTTGGATTTCAAGTTCATCAGACACCAGGATCATGTCACTCTAACGTGCACTGCACCACAGAAGACAGAACTGTGTTGAAACCGTGCTTAGCAAATGATCTCTGGAGATGACAGAGGTGTTTCCCGGCAGAACTGTCCGCAGGCCCAATTCGGAAGCATCTGAAAGTTCCCCGGGCCCCCCACCCCAGCTCCTCACCTTTTGGTCCCTGTTCTCTCCCTCGCTGCCTTCCCGCTGCTCAGAGCCTCGCTGCTTTGGGCCTCACCCAGGCCCGCCACTCCGGCCGACCCCTCCTCCCCAGATTAGCCTTCTCCTCCCTCTCCTGCCTGTGCAACTCCCTCTCTCTCGTCTGTCCCCCAGGAGGACGGCTAGACAATCAAACTAACTTACACTAACGCACGGAAGCCCAAATTGCTGGCGTATTGTACTAGCCATCGCAAGAACATTTAATTTTTGAAAGAAGAGCTTGTAAATTCCAATAAGCAAAGACTGTAGCTTCAGCTGAGATTGTTTCTTGTTGCTTTCCTGGCCCTCTCAAATTATGCCCTCGGGAAACTGCTTCTCGGCCTGCACGTTAGCTTGCTCTGGCCCTTGGACACATTTGTAGTGTTCAAGTCCCTCTGGAGGCAAAAATAATCCCATGTTACCAAAAACATTTATACTGTGTGTGTGTATCAAACATACCTTGGGTGTGTGTGTGTGCGGTGCGTGTGTGGTGTGTGTGTGAGTGGTGTGTGGTGTATAGTGTGTGTGTGATGTGTGTGTAGTGTGTAATGTGTGATGTGTGTGGAGTGTGTGGAGTGTGTGGTGTGTGTGTGGTGTGTGGTGTGTGGTATGTGTGAAAGTCTGTGGTATGTGCAGTGTGTGTGTGAATGTGTGGTGTGTGTGGTGTGTGTGTGGTGTGTGGCGAGTGTGTGGGGTGTGTGTGTGATGTGTGTGTGAACGTGTGGTGTGTGTGTGGTGTGTGGTATGTGTGAGAGTGTGTAGTGTGTGTGGTGTGTGTGGTGTGTGTCTGTGCGCACGCACGCCCCCACCGAAAGACTATAAATGATTGGACCCTGTGCTGCGGGGTCCCATCCCTCCTCTTCTCCATTCTAGACCCCCAGGCCAAGCCACCATTGTCCTGGGCCTTGACCATTTCAATAGTCACCAACTGGCCCCCTTCCCCTCATTTTCACTCTCCCACAGTTTCTTCTCTCCCCAGCCACCAAAGTGATCATTAATAACTTAATTCAGACCCTCTCTTTCCCCTGTTTAAAGTCCTGAACTGGCTCCGCAGTGCACTTCAGTTGTTTTTCCCAGAGGGTAAGCTTTTACTTTTACTTTTACTTCACTGTTACATGAGTCTCACAGATAAACCCAACACGGCCAGGAACTGAGCAGATCAGGTGCCAGCGCAGAGGCCTGGCACAGAAGGACGGAGGGAGGAATCCGGCTCGTCTGCCCGTGGCCCAGTCTGCAGAGGTGTTTCTATGACACGAGAGTGAGGGCGGCTGGCATCCGAAGCAATCCGGGCTACAGACGCTTCGAGCCAAGAAATAGAAAGTCTCACCGGGCGGGGTCTGGGCAGGGCCAGGAAACAGGCCCAAAGGCCTTAAACGCGCGGCCCTTGGCTCCTGCTCTGCCCTCGCCCCCCGCCCCTCGCTCAGGGCATTCCCACACCTGGGCCTGCTTTCTGCTCTCCGTACGGCCACAACGCAGCCTGGCTTCAGGACCTTCAGCTGTGGCGTGGAATGTTCTCTTGCCTGGAATATTCTTCTCAAAGTTTGTCCCAGGATTGGCGCCTTCACGTCTCTCTAACTTGGCTCAACAGTCGCCTTCCCAGCAGAGCCACAGCCAGCGAAGCCGACCCGCCCTCTCCACCGCCCTGCCTTCCCGGCGCCCATCAGTCTGAACCGACGTCCTTCCCTTCACTGGGCGCCTTCACGGAGTGCTGCGGAGGGCACCGTCCTGTGCGCTCGGGACATGTCATGGAACAGACAGACAAGCGCCCCGCCTCTGGGAGCTGACAGATCTTGTCAGTCCTGTGGTTTATTCCTTTATCGTCAGCCTCCCCCACTAACACCTAAGCTGTACGAGAGCAGGGCCTTCGGTCAGCCTTGTTCACTGCTTTACCCCGGAGCCTAGAACAGTGCCTGGCACATCGTTCACGGTCAATCAACAGTTGACTGAATACACAAATGTTTATAGTTTTTATTAGGGTACACAAAACAACATTTTAAATTCTGATCACTGAGACAAAGTTAATTCATTCAGTTACCATTTAATTATAAAAATGAGGCAAACAAGAAACCTAATTACTGTATTAATTACTCAATTGATCAGTCATAACAATTGTTAGCATTTATTGACCACTTACTATGTGTCAGTCACTGTAATAAGTGCTTTATATGTATTATCTTATCTTCACAAAGTCCTATGACATGGGTAAGACCATTCTCCTCTTTTCAGGATGAGGAATTTGGGACATGAAGAAACTGTCCACCGTCACAAAGCTGTCAAGTGGGAGAGCCAGGACTTGAAGACAGAACAGTCCAACTCCAGACTCCACGCTTTCAAGCTGCTCTCTGTGTTACCTCTCCACACACCGCATCACAGCACAACGTCTACTTTACTCAATGGCTCCCCCTACCGCCCTCTGGAGAAACTCAACACTCTACAGAGGCCTGTGGGACCCTTGGAGATCAGCCCTGCTCCTTTGCTAGCCTCCTCTCCTACCCTCTCCTCCTACCCTGTGCTGAACCATCACAGTTCCTGGCTTTGCCGTGCTTCTTCCCCTCCTTGCAACTGTATGGTTTCTTCCCTCCTTCAAAACTCCTCCACGTACTTGAAGGCTCAGCCATCACCTCCTCCAGATGCCCTTCCTGGTTCCCTGGACTGGGGTATGTCTCCTTCCCCTGTTGCTCCCCAGCACCCTCAGCATGCCTCTACAATTGTCAGTGAACCGTCTTCCCAGAGCGTGGTATAAGCTACTTGGGAGATGAGCCTTTGCTTTTCATCTCCAAATTTCCAGTGCTTAGCACAAAGCTTAGAACAGAGATGTTGACTAATTGCTTTGAATGACGGGTCTTCATTTGGGGAGTGGCTGGATGCCATGTTTTAGTATTTTACACACAGTGGGGAAAAATCTTACTATAGAGAGGGTTAGAATGTGGCATGTGGAAGTCTTCTCTGGTGAGATCACATGGAACATAAAAATGGTGGGCTGAGAAGCACAGGCACTGGGAGGGTGGGGGTGGGGTGGTCCTTAGAGCATCACTTGGTAGAACCGTATCCCTCCCTCACTCTCACCCCAAAAGACTCATTCTACTCACCCAGTTGGAAGAAGAGATGCTGGGATTTTCCTCTCAGGCCGTCTGACTCCAGAGCTTGCACTAATCTCTAGGCTACATTGCCTCAAATATGCTGGGCCTTCCAAGAATGGAGGCATCCCTTTATTTGTGTATCCTTTTACTGGTTATGTCTGTCTGTGTTTGCCCAGAATAATCAATTTTCTAAAAGCACTTTTTTAATGTTCCTAAGTGGCTATCTAGTGATGGATGCACCAAAAGATTAAGTAATTTACCCAAGTTTACACAACTACTAATAATGGAGCAACTTGCTTCTAGACCCTGTCTCTTAACCACTAGACTCTCTTGTCTTAAAAACAACTCAGCCATTCAATTATTTGTTCTACAAATATTTATTGAGCACCTCAACATGCCAGCTATTGTTCTAGACCACGATGTTCAATAAAACTTTCGGTGATGATGAAATGTTCCATGTCTGTCCTGCCCAGTAGGGTAGCCACCAGCCACATGTGGCTATTGAGCGCTTAAATGAGACTAGTGTAACTGGAGCACTGAACTTTTAATTTAATTTTATTGTAATTAGTTAAAGTTAAGTAGCCACATGTAGTGAGGGGCTACCAAAATGGATGGTATAGTTCTAGATGCTAGGGAAACGTCAGTTAAAAACAAAGATCCTTGCTCCTGTGGGGTTTACATTCTGGCACGAAGGTAGAGGTGAGAGGGAAGAGGAAGACAGTAAACAAGAGACGTAATAAATAAGTAAATTATATAGCCTGTGGTGTGCTACAGAAAATGAAAAAGTTCAGCAGAGTAAGGAGGAGCTGGGTTGTGTTTTAAAATAGGGTGGTCAGACCAGTCTTGGAAAGTTTGGATCCTTTGGTTATGATAAGTCAGTCCGATCCAACTTCAACTCCAATTTCTCTCCTCCTCCCCTTCTTCAGAGTTCAAGTCCTCAAGGGTGAGGCAGGAAGGGGATGGGAAAGGCAGGCTTGCCTTATGAACTGGCCTTGTTCTGGGTCCATCTGAAGCTGGTGGTCTCTGCTGGGGTGAGGGCTCCTCAGAGACACTGGTGTGGGGTTTTCTAGGGGATAGTGTGCAGTTCGCCCCAGCCCCCTCCATGGCGGAGCACTCCTGGGACAAGGGCAGCCATGCTTCCCTTCCGCTGCCGTTAGCCCACCCCGACACCCTCTTCAGGTGGGGTCCCACCTCCTTTGGCTCCCTGGGCAGCCCTGGGGTCCTCCTCTTCCTGTGACCGATATTCTCCTTCATGTGGAGCCATGGGAACTGCTGAGAGCCCTGCTGCCCTTCACCAGGCCACTGTCCCTTCAAACCAGCTGGCCAAGCCTCCTCACCTTCAGAAGTCTCTCTGTGAGAACTAGGCACCATCTTATGTCCATGAGACCCCTGTACTCCAGCTGTCCCAAGACACACACCAAGCTCTGCCAAGACCCCCTCACCATGCTCAATTCTGCTTGGCCAGTAACAGGACCGCGGAGGATGCAGGCTTGGCAGCTCAACAAGTGCCCCGCTGGGGAGAGAGCTAGACGTATTCCCTTCAATCTTTTGGTGACCCAGATGATTCTGTGAAGGAGGAGAGAGGCCTAGACACAAACCCCGCACTCTCCCTGCCCCCCACAGTTCACATATGACTAATGACAGACATCCCCCACCACCTGATCAGTTCCTCTCCCAATGCAGGCTGTGATGGCTGAGCCTGGGCAAGGAGGGTCGGGCGGATGGGTGGGGAAGCAGCAGGTTCTGCCCCCTCTTGGTTAACCATACAAGGAGATGTTATTAACCCACTCAAGGTGGCTCTCTCTAGAATGCATGGGACTTAACACCTCTTCCTCTAAGCGTTGAGTCTTAGCACCAGTTTGGGACAAGAGAAATCCTACTCAGCACGCTGTCACACTTTTTGGTGTTAAATCACAAGTGTGAGTCAATATATACAACCTCCCTGGGGATATAATATAAAGCCCTCCTTCCTTGGCTGTCTTATTTGCTTCATGGAAGGAGATTCTCCACAAGAGGATAGAGATAAACTTCAAATCCTCCACTGACCACGGTGATGAAAATGCATAAGAGAAGAAGAAAGATTTAAGAACTGTGGGGTTGAGACGGTCTAGCACGATGGTTGCCAAGGCAACTGTCCTGCCATCGTTCGCGTCACCTGGACTGCTCTGGTTCATAGTGACCACACTAAGAACTGTTCCTCCAGATTTTAGGAGGATTTTGGTAAAGATATGTGTTAAGTCCCAGACCAGATGGCAGCACTTCCTTGGCAGTTCGAGCTGAATGTAATGCTTGCTGACTCTGAAAACTTGAAAGGATCTATCTGATTGCTGTCAGATGTGAAGATGAGAAATGACGAGAGGAACCTGAAGGAGAAAATTTATTCATATCATGCTTCTGATAAGTCTGCATTTCTAAGACAATAGAACCAATTATAAGTAGATTTTGCATCTTCTAATCATCACAATAGAAAAAAAAGGCAAAGAGAAATGGCCTTTACAGTTATTTTATTTTTATAAAATGCTTGTGACGCTTACTTTGGATTATTAATTTGGTAAGTGTAAAAGGTATACAAGTTTGGTAATGTTTTTCGTTTGTTTTACCATGAGACAGATTATTGTTCATTCTATTTCTCAAACCATATTTTATTACCATTTTCAAAAATGGTTTTGATCTGGGGCCAGCCCCATGGTCTAGTGGTTAAGTTTAGTGTGCTCCACTTCGGTGGTCCGGGTTTGGTTCCTGGGTGTGGACCTATGCCACTCATCAACAGCCATGCTGTGGTGGCGACCCACATACAAAATAGAGGAAGATGGGCACAGATGTTACCTCAGTGACAATCTTCCTCAAGCAAAAAGAGGAAGATTGGCAACAGATATTAGCTCAGGGCCAATCTTCCTCACCAAAAAAAAAAAAAAAAAGGGCCAGTTGCCTTTCAAAACCCACCCTGATATGGAGGTGTCCTGGGGCCTCCCCTGAAACCCGCTTTTCCATCCTTTATTCACACCCTCCTCTGGGATGCCACACTGCGCCCACCCCTCTGGCCACATGCCCCCCCTGAATTATAATTATGTGTTTCTTCCTTCTCTATTTGGACTGAGATTTCTGTGCATCTCTTTCATTTCTGTGTCTCCAGCACTTAGTTTGATGCAGAGCCTGGCACGTGATCAGTGCTAAATTAAAGTTTGATGTTGATAGGAAGCAGTGATTGATTCATTTAGGAGAACCAGGGATCAGGAAGAGACATTTGAAGTGGCCGTGACTAATACAGGTCTTGGTGAATAGCAGGGGTTTCAACAGGCAGGGTTGGTTGGGATCGTCCAGTCCATATTGACATGTAATTTGCTTTCTAAAAATTATCATACCCCTGAGCATTTTTCCATATCCTTAATATGCTGTAGGGGGCATTCTTGATTGCCTGACAGAACCCTGCTTTATTTATTTTTTTCAGGTCTGTGATGGAGATGTCTCAGGAAGGTGGGCCTCTCCTGTAGTCCCAAGGGGATAAATCATCATTGGTCTAAACCGAGGGTCAACAGACCGTAGCCTGCTGGCCAAATCTGGCCTACCACTTCTTTTTGTATGGCCACAAGCCATACAAAATGTTTTCTTATAGTTTTAAATGGTTGAAAAAAATCGAAAGAAGAATAATATTTTGTGACAGGTAAAAATTATATGCAATTCAAACTTCAGGGCTCATAGATAAAGTTCTGTTAGAACACAACCACATTTACCCGTTCACAGTGCCTACGGCTGCTTTGCTTCACAACAGCAGAGCTGAATAGATGCAAGAGATTGCACGCCCTGCGAAACTAAAATGTTTACTAGCTGGTCCTTTGTAGAAGAAGTTTGCTGACCCTTGTTCTAAACCAATCGTGGTAAATCCATGTGTTTATGTTTGGGGGAGTGTGAGACCCAATTTTGGACCAATGAACTATAAGGGGAAGTTTGACTGAGGGCTTCCGGAAAAAATTGTTCGCTCTGATAAAAAGGAGATATGAGAGAATGCTTCCTTCCTGCCTTTGAATGTTGCATGTGAGGATGTGATAGGCAGAGCTATGGCAGCCATTTTGTGATCATGAAGGAAAAGTCACAAGAATCACAGAGAAGTTGATCCAGATACTTTTGGGCTGTTAAATTAACCAAACTTGGAACTTCCTACTTCTAGATTTATTTTTTTTAATTATTTTCTTTTTTTGTGAGGAAGATCAGCCCTGAACTAACATTTGCCAATCCTCCTCTTTTTGCTAAGGCAGACTGGCCCTGGACTAACATGCATGCCCATCTTCCTCCACTTTATATGGGACACCACCACAGCATGGCTTAACAAGCGGTGTGTCGGTGCACGCCCAGGATCCGAACCGGCGAACCCTGGGCCGCTGCAGTGGAGCACATGCACTTAACCGCCTGCACCACCGGGCCGGCCCCCTAGATTTATTTTTATATTCAAAATAAATATACTGATAGTGACATTCTGTTACTTGCAGCCAAATGTATACTAAAGCATATGATTTGAGAAAACAATTTTTTTAAGTTATGGCATAATATTTCCTTTTATTAATGACCCATTAAATTTTAACCATTTATGGGCATTTCTCCTAATTCTTTGCTATTATAATTTGTCTTTTATTTTTTAAAATACATTTTACAAATTCGACCTAAGACTCATGATATATGAGCCTCAGCTAAGTTCCTTTCTTTCTTTTTTTTTCTGATGAGGAAGATTGGCCCTGAGCTAACATCTGTGCCAGTCTTCCTCTGTTTTGTATGTGGGACACCACCACAGCACGGCTTGATGGGCAGTGTGTAGGTTCAGGCTCGGGATCCAAACCTGTGAACCCCAGGCCGCCGAAGTGGAGCGCATGAACTTAACCGCTACAGCACTGGGCCAGTCCCTGACTTTCTTTCTTATTTTTGCTTGTATCATAAAAAAGCTGCCAAGGAAAAGACAATTAAAAGAAATTGCCCTGCCTTTAAAAAATTGTCCTAACAACTCTTTCATGGGATACAAATTTCCCCCTTATTCCACATAGATGGGCAGGAATGCAAATCCACATTTATTTCAAATACAAACTCTACCTGATTCCAAATAAGATTTGAGGGAGTTTTCAGTAAAAGTTACATCAGCAGCCACGAATATTCAGTGGGAGTTGAAATTGTGTGATCAAAGCATTTTTCCTTCATTCTCATTATCTAATAGTATCCTTGAATCAGAGATAATTTATGTTTTTGAATTACTTACAATTCTAATTAACACTTTGTTAAAACACACCCACATGGTATCAGGGCCAAAATGCTTCAAGTGGTGAAATTATTTCTCCTTTTAGTATCATTAGCCAGTGCACTGTGAAATTCTGTTGAAATAGCAAAGGCCCCTTTTTCCCTGTAGCCACTCTGTCCATCCCCTCACGTCTGACCTGTGTCACACCTGCCCCTTCATCACAGAGCCAGCCGCATTGACCTGTTTGCTGCCTTGACCCCAGGTCTGAAAGACTCTCGGGTTGCCCTGCCTACACGGAGAGCTGTGACGCAGGACTCTAAAATTCTGTTCTCAAGAGGCCATTGGACTCCCGGGGGGATTACCCTGAGAACACAGTTTGGTGGGCACTTTCATGGCTTTCCAGTCAGTTCTTGGAGCTCCTGTGTGGTGTTAAGCTTTTTAACATCTGTGTATTTTGTTTCTCTATTCCTAAAACAAAGATAGCAGAAAGAGCCAGTCCTGTGAGGGATTTTAAGCTGCTGAGATGATTTTATAAAATATTATGGAGGGAGATCTATTCCAGGAGAAAGAACTTCTGGTTGCTGCAACTCCCTTCTTTTAAGAGGAAGCCTCCTGGGAGGTGTTACTGTGCAGCGTAGCAGTTAAGAACATGAGCTTCAGAACCATGCAGAACTTTGTTGAGTCCCAGCTCTTCCCTTGGTACCTGTATAACTTTGGGCAAGTGATGTGACCTCCCCAAACCTCGGTTTCTTCACCAGCATCATCTGTGCCAGCCATGGTGCTGGGCATGGGGATACAGCAAGCAAGACGGCAAGAGGAAAAACAGATGAGAGTTTGTGCAAGAAAAGTAACTTTGTAGATTAGGGTTAAAAATTTGTGTACATGTTTCCTGATTGTTTCTTAGTTTATAGGATAAATTGAGGCTGAGGGTTTGTAAGGAGAGGGAGGGAGGGAGACGAGAAATGTAGAAGGTTTGGGGAGAGGGACGAGAGTTCAGAGCAGCCCTTGTGTGGCCAGGAGAGCAAGAAGCTAAAGGGAGACAAGGCAAAGCACTTGGTGGGGGCTGACGGCTCAGGGAGGGGCAAACCCTGATCCGAAGTAGCAGCTGCCCACACGGGGGCTTGCTCCAGCAGCCCGGGAGCAGGGGAGTTCAAAGGCGGCCCTGAGGGCAGTCACGTGATGGCTGGGTTTAAAAAGGTTAAATGAGTCACTAAAGGCCACACAGAGATTCTTTTTTTTTTTAGCTTATTTGTTTATTGCAGTAACATTGGTTTATAACATTGCAAAAATTTCAGGTGTACATCATTGTACTTCTATTTCTGCATGGACTACATCATGTTCACCACCAAAATACTAATTACAACCCATCACCACACACATGTACCGAATTATCCCTTTCACCCTCCACCCTCCCCCCTTCCCCTCTGGTAACCACCAATCCAATCTCTGTCCCTATGTGTTTGTTTATTGTTGTTATTATCTACTACTTAATGAAGGAAATCATACGGTATTTGACCTTCTCCCTCTGACTTATTTCACTTTGCATTATACCGTCAATGTCCATCCATGTTGTCACAAATGGCTGGATTTCGTCGTTTCTTATGGCTGAGTAGTATTCCATTGTGTATATATACCACAGCTTCTTTATCCATTCGTCCCTTGGTGGGCACTTAGGTTGCTTCCAAGTCTTGGCTATTGTGAATAAGGCTGCAATGAACACAGGGGTGCATGTACCTTTGCAAATTGGTGTTTTCAAGTTCTTTGGATAAATACCCAACAGTGGAATAGCTGGATCATATGGTAGTTCTATCCTTGATTTTTTGAGGAATCTCCATACTGTTTTCCATAGTGGCTGCACCAGTTTGCACTCCCACCAGCAGTGTATGAGAGTTCCCGTCTCTCCACATCCTCTCCAACACATGTTGTTTCCTGTCTTGTTAATTATAGCCATTCTGACAGGCGTGAGGTGATATCTCATTGTAGTTTTGATTTGCATTTCCCTGATAGTGATTTTGAACATCTTTTCATGTGTCTGTTGGCCATCTGTATATCTTCTTTGGAGAAATGTCTGTTCAGGTCTTTTGCCCATTTTTAATTGGGTTGGTAGTTTTTGTTGTTGAGATGCATGAGTTCTTTATATATTTTGGAGATTAAGCCCTTATCAGATGTATGGTTTGCAAATATCTTCTCCCAATTGTTAGGTTGTCTTTTCGTTTTGTTGATGGTTTCCTTTGCTGTGCAGAAGCTTTTTAGTTTGATGTAGTCCCATTTGTTTATTTTTTCTATTGTTTCTCTTGCCCGGTCAGATGTGGTGTTTGAAAAGATGTTGCTAAGACCGATGTTGAAGAGCGTACTGCCTATGTTTTCTTCTAGAAGTTTCACAGTTTCAGGTCTTACATTCAAGTCTTTAATACATTTGGAGTTAATTTTTGTGTATGGTGTAAGGTAAGGATCTACTTTCATTTTTTTGCATATGGCTATCCAGTTTTCCCAACACCATTTGTTGAAGAGACTTTCTTTTCCCCATTGTATGTTCTTGGCTCCTTTGTCAAAGATTAGCTGTCCATAGATGTGTGGGTTTATTTCTGGGCTCTCGATTCTATTCCATTGATCTGTGTGTCTGTTTTTGTGCCAGTACCATGCTGTTTTGGTTACTATAGCTTTGTAGTATATTTTGATATCAGGGAGTGTGATACCTCCAGCTTTGTTCTTTTTTCTCAGGATTCCTTTAGCTATTCGGGGTCTTTTGTTGTTCCATATGAATTTTAGGATTCTTTGTTCTATTTCTGTGAAAAATGTTGTTGGAACTTTGATAGGGATTGCATTGAATCTATAGATGGCTTTAGGAAGTATGGACATCTTAACTATGTTAATTCTTCCAATCCAAGAGCACGGAATATCTTTCCATTTCTTTGTGTCTTCTTCAATTTCTTTCAGAAATGTTTTATAGTTTTTGGTGTACAGATCTTTCACCTCTTTGGTTAAATTTATTCCTAGGTATTTTATTCTTTTTGTTGCAATTGTAAATGGGATGGTATTCTTAATTTCTCTTTCTGCTACTTCGTTGTTAGTGTACAGAAATGCAACTGATTTTTGTATGTTGATTTTGTATCCTGCAACTTTACCATATTCGTTTATTACTTCTAAAAGTTTTCTGGTGGATTCTTTAGGGTTTTCTATATATAAAATCATGTCATCTGCAAATAGTGACAGTTTCACTTCTTCCTTTCCAATTTGGATCCCTTTTATTTCTTTCTCTTGCCTGATTGCTCTGGCTAGGACTTCCAATACTATGTTAAATAGGAGTGGTGAGAGTGGGCATCCTTGTCTGGTTCCTGTTCTTAGAGGGATAGCTTTCAGTTTTTCACCATTGAGGATGATATTAGCTGTGGGTTTCTCATATATGGTCTTTATTATGTTGAGGTACTTTCCTTCTATACCCATTTTATTCAGAGTTTTTATCATAAATGGATGCTGGATCTTGTCAAATGCTTTCTCTGCATCTATTGAGATGATCATGTGATTTTTGTTCTTCATTTTATTAATGTGGTGTATTACGTTGATTGATTTGCGAATGTTAAACCATCCCTGCATCCCTGGAATAAATCCCACTTGATCATGGTGTATAATCTTTTAACGTATTGTTGTATGCGATTTGCTAGTATTTTGTTGAGGATTTTTGCATCGATGTTCATCAGTGATATTGGCCTGTAATTTTCTTTTTGTGTTGTCCTTGTCTGGTTTTGGTATCGGGGTAATGTCAGCTTCAGAGAATGAGTTAGGGAGCTTCCCCCTCCTCAATTTTTGGAAGAGTTTGAGAAGGATAGGTATTAAGTCTTCTTTGAATGTTTGGTAGAATTCACCAGGGAAGCCGTCTGGTCCTGGACTTTTATTTTTGGGGAGGTTTTTGATTACTGTTTCGATCTCCTTACTGGTGATTGGTCTATTCAAATTCTCCACTTCTTCTTGATCCAGTTTTGGAAGGTTGTATGATTCTAAGAATTTATCCATTTCTTCCAGATTGTCGAATTGGTTGGCATATAGTTTTTCATAGTATTCTCTTATAATCTTTTGTATTTCTGAGGTGTCTGTTGTAACCTCTCCTCTTTCATTTCTGATTTTACTTATTTGTGCCTTCTCTCTTTTTTCTTGGTGAGTCTAGCTAAAGGTTTGTCTATTTTGTTGATCTTTTCAAAGAACCAGCTCTTGGTTTTATTAATTTTTCTATTGTTGTTTTGGTCTCTATTTCATTTATTTCTGCTCTGATTTTTATTATTTCCCTTCTTCTACTGATTTTGGGCTTTGTTTGTTCTTCTTTTTCCAGTTCCTTTAGGTGCATTTTTAGATTGTTTATTTGAGATTTTTCTTGTTTGTTGAGATAGGCCTGTATCGCTATAAACTTCCCTCTTAGAACCGCTTTTGCTGTATCCCATAAATTCTGGCATGTCGTATTTTCATTTTCATTTGTCTCCAGGTATTTTTTGATTTCTTCTTTGATTTCTTCGTTAAGCCAGTCGTTGTTCAGTAGCATTTTGTTTAATCTCCATGTATTTGTGGCTTTTCTGATTTTCTTCCTATAGTTGATTTCTAGTTTCATACCGTTGTGGTCAGAAAAGATGCTTGGTATTATTTCAATCTTCTTAAATTTATGGAGACTTGTTTTGTGGCCTAATATGTGATCAATCCTGGAGAATGTTCCATGTGCATTGGAAAAGAACGTGTATTCTTCGGTTTTTGGATGGAATGCTCTGTATATATCTACTAGGTCCATCTGTTCTAGTGTGTCGTTTAAGGCCAATGTTTCCTTATTGATCTTCTGTTTGGATGATCTATCTGTTGGTGTAAGTGGAGTGTTAAAGTCCCCTACTATTATTGTGTTACTGTCTATTTCTGTTTTTATGTCTGTTAATAATTGCTTTATATATTTAGGTGCACCTACATTGGGTGCGTAGATATTTACAAGTGTTATATCCTCTTGTTGGAGTGTTCCCTTGATCATTATGTAATGCCCTTCTTTGTCTCTTTTTACAGTTTTTGTTTTAAAGTCTATTTTGTCTGATATGAGTACTGCTACCCCAGCTTTCTTTTCATTGCCATTTGCGTGGGGTATCTTTTTCCATCCCTTCACTTTCAGTTTGTGAGTGTCTTTAGGTCTGAAGTGTGTCTCTTGTATGCAGCATATATATGGGTCTTGTTTTTTTATCCAGTCAGCCACCCTATGCCTTTTAATTGGAGCATTTAGTCCATTGACGTTTAAAGTAGCTATTGATAAGTATGTACTTACTGCCATTTTTTAACTTTTTTTTTTTTCCTCAGTGTTTAAGTAGTCCTTCTCTGTTCCTTACTTCTTCTATACAGAATTGATGGTCACTTTAGTTTGACCTCTGTCTGAAAGCTGTACTCTTTAACTACCCTCCTCCCTCCTTTTATGTTTTTGATATCATATCTAACCTCTTTTTTGTGCATTTGTATCCATTACGTTCTAATCGTGGAAATAGATAATTTTTCCTATTTGTGGTCTTCTCTTTTCCCCTTAAATCAGTCCCTTTAACATTTCTTGTAACACTGGTTTCTTGGTGACAAACTCCTTTAGTTTTTGCTTATCTGGGAAAATTTTGATCTCTCCTTCCATTTTGAACGATAACCTTGCTGGGTAGAGTATTCTTGGCTGTAAGTTTTTTCCTTTTAGCACTTTAAATATATCGTGCCATTCTCTTCTAGCCTGTAAGGTTTCTGCTGAGAAGTCAGCTGATAGCCTTATGGGGTTTCCTTTGTATGTAACTTGACATTCTCTTGCGGCTTTTAGGATTCTCTCTTTATCTTTAATTCTGGACATTTTGATTATGATGTGTCTTGGTGTGGGCCTCTTTGGGTTTATCTTGTTTGGGGCTCTCTGTGCCTCCTGTACCTGGATGTCTGTTTCCTTCCTTAGGTTAGGGAAGTTTTCATGTATTATTTCTTGAAATAGATTCTCTGCCCCCTTGTCTCGCTCTTCCCCTTCCGGGACACCTATAACACGGATGTTAGTGCGCTTGATGTTGTCCCAGATGTCCCTTAGACTGTCCTCACTCTTTTTAATTCTTTTCTCTTTTACCTGTTCACCTTGGGTAATTTCTTCTAGTCTTTCTTCCAGCTCACTGATCCGTTCTTCTGTATCCTCTACTCTGCTTTTGAGTCCCTCTAATGAGTTTTTCATTTCCAGTATTGTATTCTTCATTTCTGATTGGTTCTTTTTTATATCTTCCATTTCTTTGTTGACATTCTCACTGAGTTCATCTATTCTTCTCCCCAGATCAGTGAGCATCCTTAACACTCTTAGTTTGAACTCTCTGTCAGGTAGGTTGCTCATTTCTGTTTCACTTAGTTCCTTTTCTGGGGTTTTGTCCTGTTCCCTTACTTGGAATGTATTCTTTTGCCTCCTCATTTTGCCTCTTTCCCTGTGCTTGTGTCTATGTATTAGGTAGGTCAGCTACGTCTCCTGCTCTTGGATAGGTGACCTTATGTAAGTGATGGCTTAGGAGACCTGCTGTGTGCTTCCCTCAGTTCTCAATGTTCCAGGGGTGACCCCTATGTGGGCTATGTGTGTCCTTCTGTTGTGGCCTGTTAGCTCTCCCTGTAGGCACCCAGGGAGGCCGAGTTATGCTCCTGGCCAGCTGTTGTAATGCTCAGCTGTTTGTAGTTGTTGTGGACCCTTCAGTCTCTTTATCAGGTGTGGGGAGCCCCAGCACAGTTGGCTGTAAGTTCTAATACCACATTTGTGTTGCAGTATTTCTTTTAACTGAGTAGGCCCCCAGTGTGGCAGGTTGTTAGGCTCAGGGCCTTAGAATTGCTGTAAGCCTCTAGCCTATTAGGTCTCTTGTCAGCTCTCTGAGGATTGCAGCTGGGTGGGGCTGCCCTCAGGCACTGGAAGCACCCAATTGTTTCAGGCTTTGGAAGGTGGGGCAAACCTCCTATGTGGGTCTTTGAGAAGCACAAGTCTTCTGCAGCTGACAAGCCCTGCTGCCCACAGGTCCACACACACAGTCAACACAGGCCTGCCCGTGTGGCGCCCGACCTCCCCAAGCGGACCCAGTCTCTCCACGGCGGGAGCCCCACACACTCCGCCACCACCCCACACTCTCCACCCGCTCCTTGTGCACACCCTGCCCGGCTCAAGTCAGCTCAGTTGCCAGGCTGCAGAAAATCCAGTCACCAATCTATGCAGGCCCACACGTTGCCTGAGGGCTTGTTGTTGGGTGGGGCCAGTCTCTAGGGTGGGCTGCCTGCCCTGGCTGAGCTGGATTAAATCGGTGCTCTAGCGGGTGGAGCAGACCCTGGGCTAGCAGGTCTCAGGGAAAACTCCAATGGCGTCTGTGTCAGCACGCTCACACCAGGCCACAACAATGGCCGCCGCCAATGTCCCAGTCCCTGGAGAGGTCTCACCCCTCACCGAGATGCACTCAGGGCCTATTAGGTGAGTCTCTTGTCACCAAAGCAGTGTGCACCTTTCTTTCTGGTGATTTTAGGATGCTTTCTGGAACGGGTGAGTTTGTGCGTGGGCCCTTTAAGAGCCAGTTTTAGTTTCTTTGTGAACCGGGTTTTCTGGGGGTGCTCCCCAATGTTTTAGCAGCAGGCAAAGTCAGATATTATGCCGCTGGTGTCGATTGTGCTGGGTCCACAAAATGCCCACAGCGGGGGCGCTCCCCGGCTCAGGGCCCCGGGCCTCCAGGGAGGCTGCGTACCTGTGAGCTGCTCCCGGCGGCCGTGAAGCTGGCGGCTTGTGAAGGCGGCATTTTTCCTCTCCGGAAGGGAGTCTCTGCCTCTTCCACCCCAGTTAGGATTGTCCGTTGTTGCAGGAGTTCCTCTCATCCAGTTTTCAGTTCTGTCTCAGGGGTAATTTTTCCACGAGTAGTTGTAAATTGGCTGTGTCCACGGGAGGAGGTGAGTTCAGAGTCTGCCTACGCCGCCATCTTGACTCCGCCTCCACACAGAGATTCTTATGTGAGTGTCCTGGCTTCGGTCCAGTGCTCTTCCTAATCTCTGATAGATCTGGGTCTGTCCTTAGTTAGCTTTCCTTTGAGCCTAATTCTTCTAGATTGCTAAAGCCACTGGGCCAGGTGATACTGCAAGTCCCTCAGTCCTCGAGGATGCTGTAACTGTAGGTTCTGCTCCTGGATCTGCTTCCCATTGCTTATGTTACAAGTCACTTTGGTCATCTGGAAAAGGAGGAGAATGGATTAGACCCTGATGTCCTTCTCTACGTCTGGGGTGGCCATAACCTTATCAACCTTAATAATCCGTCCTGCCTCTCCAGGCCCATCAATAACGTAAAATCAGTGTCTTGTACGTCTTAGTTATTTTATTAAGTGCTGTGCTTTTGTTGTTGCTGGTATTAAAATTTTTGTAAAGAAGGGAAGATTCTTGGTGTCTGGTCATTGGCAACATGCTCCAAGTGGTTAAAACACTTGTTGGCTAAGATTATTTTCTGCTGGCATTGAGGATGACGTTGGCGTTCGCCAATGACCCGGCCGACCCCAGCTCCTCTGAGAGGTGGCCTGACTGGGATCACACAGGCCTTCAGTGCGAGGAATAAAAGTTCCTTGTTATTCACAGAGAAGTCACTTACATCCTTTGAAAACCATACAGAATTGGTTGCTGACTCGGTTATTTGAATGTTCTGTGTTAATGAGCCAACTTGCCTTTTTCTAGACAGTGTTGATTAAGTCCATGCTCAGCAATGGTTGACTTTTGCCTAAAGGTAGAGGAGTAGATTCTAGTTTTCCCAAACTTCCTAGGCTTCAGCCCAAACCTGCTGAATCGGGATTTCCAGGAGAGAGGCCTGGTTATCTGAATATTTAGCAAGTGCCCCAGGTGGTTCTTATCAAGCAAACTGGGGACACAGTGGACCAGGTGTTTCTTCTCAGAGTGGTTGGCGGCCAGGCCTTGTCAGCCTCATCGGGGAGCAGGTCACGATGGGCAGCGTTTCTGGTCCCACCTGAGGCCTGTTGCATCAGAATGTGCATTTTGATGAGGTCCCCAGTGATTGTGTGCACATTCGAGGTTGAGGAGCTCTGGAGGGGACTATGATGACGTAACTAATGTTTGATGCTGTGCTTCGTAGCTGTTCTAGGAACTCGTGCTGGAGGTTCGCGGTTCGTCAGCACATCTGTCTGACGTGGCTCTTTGTATTGCAATGACAGTACTTTTATTATTCGCCCTGTATAGATGGGGACCCCCAGCTCTAGCTGCCCAAGGAGCCCCCCTGCTGGTGGCAGAGCAGGCATTCAGACCCAGGCGTGTGTCCCTCGGCGAGCTCCTAACCGGCTCCTTTCAGACTGTTCTGTGACCTCCTTTAGGGACCCACCACAGGCGGCTTTCTAAGTTTCAAACTGAGCCTTTATGTATATATATAAAATGGGAATTGGCTCATGGATGATGGAGGCCAAAAAGTTCCAAGATCTTAGTTGACAAGCTGGAGAACGTGGAAAGCCAGTGGTGTAATCCGTTCTGAATCTGAAGGCCGGAGAACAGGGCGGCTTAACTTCCGCTGTGACACTGAAGGCTTGAGAACCAGGCGTGCTGACAGCTGAGGGCAGGAGAAGACAGAAGTCCGCAGAGAACAAATTTGCCATTCCTCTGCCTTGTTTGTTCTATTCAGGCCTTCAAGGGATTAGATGATGCCCATCCTGATTGGTGAGGGCAATCTTCTTTACTCAAATACTGATTCAAATGCTAAGCTCTTCTAGAAACGCCCTCACAGACACCCCAGAAATGATATTTTACTAGCTATCTGGGCATCCCTTAGCCCAGTCAAGTTGACACATAAAATTAATCAACACAATCGTGTTCAGAAGAGAAATGAGAGAGGCCAGCCCTGTGGCGTAGTGGTTAAGTTTGCGCGCTCTGCTTCCGTGGCCCAGGGTTCACGGGTTTGGATCTCAGGCACGGACCTACACTCGGCTCATCAAGCCGTGTATGTGGTGGCATCCTATATACAAAGTAGAGGAAGGTTGGCACAGATGTTAGCTCAGGGACAATCTTCCTCAAGCAAAAAGAGGAAGATTGGCAACAGATGTTAGCTTAGGGCCAATCTTCGTCACTGGGAAAAAAAAAAAAGAAGTGAGAATGGTGAGAAGTGTAGAGACCTTCTCAAATGAATCTTGGTCAAGAGAACAGGGAATATTTTACTAGAAATAGGAACTACTCACAGGAGACATAATATCTATGTTTAAATGTATGAAGGTCTATTATATAAAGAGAAATTAGATGTGTGCAGTGTTATTTCGCAGGATAGATCTTAGCCCAATGGTTCTATGGAAAGAATATTGATATTTGAATCAGAAAAACCATGTCTTGCCATCACTTACCAGTTGTGTGAGCTTGGCTAAGCCATGCAACTTCTCTGAGCCTCAATTTCCTCATTTGTAAAGAAGCAATAATATGAATAATAACTCAATCCTACTGAGGATTAAATGAGAGTGTGTTTGTGACTATACTTCGCAAATTATAACGTGCTATACAATTCTGGAATGATAATATGGGCATCAGATTCCGGTCCAATTGAAGAAAATGGTCTCAAGCGTCAGAATGGCTCCATGAGGAGGTGGTGAGACTGTCTAAGCTGGTTGGAGATCACTGGGAATCTCAGGCAAGGATGTTGTAGAGGTTTCAAGTGATGTGTGATCCTCAACCAGATAATCATGAAGGTCCCTTTCACCCCAGGCAGTCTGAGATTCTTCTGAAAAGGAAAGACAGTGCTATTTTTGTAAAGAGAAAGCATTGGGTAGATGCTGCTCTAATCTGTGGCCTGGGATGGAGATTCAGGACACTGGAGTGAATAGTCTTAGAAAACGCTGTAATTTTATCATCCTGGCAACATCTAGTGTTATTAGACACCGTCAATCCTCCTCCTATGAAGGCCTCCCTTGTGTCAGAAACGCACCCATTGGCCTGCCATTGTGCTTCAAATGTTACCTTTATTTCCAAGATTCATTCCAGGGAGTAAATGTAAGTGAGAGAAGAAGGTTAGACAGATACTGTGGTGACCCGAAGCCAGTGCAACCCATTTAAAGAAGAGCACCTGCTTCCCAGCCCGGATTAGTTGTCGACCACTGCTGTGTGATAATGTGGGTCATATGTTCTCAGATCTTCCAGGTGTCAAGAGAAGCCAGAAATCTGGATTGCAAGTGAAATCTCCCAACTCTTAAATGTTGACAAAATTTGGTAAGTGTTTAAATTATTTATTAAACACTGCTGGCCAAAATGTACAGGCCAAATAGAACACATCTGAGGCAGTAGTTCAATCAGGGGAGTAGCAAGGAGAATGATCAAACCCCTGAGTCAGGCCAACTGGAAAGTGGCCTTTTTCTCCCCCATTAAGACCACTTTTATTGCAGACACATCAAAAATGTCATTTACTCTTCTCATTAACTTAGTGAGGAAGGCATTATTAATACAGAATATATTTAACCTTGATGAAATACATAAGACGTCAATAATACCATGTTGTGGATGAGGAAAGCAAAACGCAGAGCGGTGCGGGCCTTGCCCGGGGTCAAGTAGAGAGGGCGTGAACCCAAGTCTGTGATATTCCAGTCTCAGCTGCTCACTGGACCTTTTTGCTTACTTGACTTTCCAGCAAAAGGGAGGCATTTTATTTTAAATTGCTTAAAATTTAATGAAATGCTCTTACACACATCATCTCACATTTTCTCACAGCTAACCTTTGATTTAAGTGGGCCCATGACCCTTCGTAAATAACACTAAGTAAACACTAAAACTTTAAGTCCCTTACCTCATAGGTAGTTTAGCTACATCATGGCGTCATCCATTCCCTGAAAAAAGATAAGGCAAAGCTCAAAAAGGAAGGCTACTCCTAGTTAGAGATGCCCCTGCTGCTTCACTTACACTTACGGGTTTTCTCTCTCAGATATATTTGATAACATTGAATTGGTGTAATTTTGTGGGAGAATTGGTGTGAGTTTAGGGGTTTGGGAGAAACCCAGCTAAAAAGACTAACTGTCCTGTTATGTTGGGAAAGGAGAGCTACAGGAGAATTTTCCAGTGACTATGTGGGTGAAATTTGATGAAGGAAAGGTGGTAGACTATTTCCCCCAAACAATCACCAAACCCACAAAGAGCAGCATTTGATACTATATTTTGAAACAGAGAATGGAGCCCAGATTCCTTCCTCACAGCTTGCCTGAGGTTTTACCAAGCATTGGTGCCAATCTTTGAGCTGATACCATTTCTACTTTTCTTATAAAGTACAATAATACCATTTTATATTCTTTCAATCTTTCTATTAGAAAGAAAATGTGCATTTAGGGTGTAGGTGCACGTGTTGTTTCTGTGTGCCTAACCTGCTCCTCTGGACTGCCCAGTGGCCTTTATCCCAGGTTTCCTTGTTCCATGACTAAGATCAGGCAGGGCCACGGCTGCCTTATTCACGGTTACAATGGCACGGGGAGCTGGAAAATACCCACCGTGCCCTCATAAAACAGCTGTAGTGGGTTCAGTTAGGGAACCAGGACTTAAAGGATGTTTTGAAGGCTGGCTAGATGTCTCCACGCTAAATTCTACTAACTAAGCTGGTGTGTGTGTGTTGCCACTTCCGGTAGGTAAAAAGATTCTCGAAAGAATATTGGAGCTCTTCCTGAATCATTTGGCCAATTGCATGTCTTAGATTTCCCTAGTCCCTAGGGAGTAATTTTAATAGCATTAATGGTAATCAACTTTGTTGTCATTTAGGTTTCCTATACAATGTACGCATACTGTGAAATATTATTTAGCCATTAATAACTATGTATTTAAGGCATGTGTAATAACTTGGGGAAATGCTTTATAATAGTCAATAAAAAATGTCAATTCAAATTAAATTGATGAGCCAGGTCTCTTTTGGTTGCCAGTAACGTTGACCCATCTCAAAATAAAAGGGGCTTCAAGTATGTTTCAGAAGTCTCATGAGAATCAAAGCATAGGAATCAAGGACAGACACATCTCTTGGAAATTGAAAATGGAAAATCACTGAGCATAAGTTTCCTTACTTGGACTAGGATTTCCCTGCAGAGCCTTCTCCCTGCACGCCTGCTCCATATTTCTCTCTACTATGCCAACCTCCTCTCCTCAAACATGTTTCTTGTTGTCTCATAATTGCAGCTTGCGCGTAGTCCAGGATGTTTTCCTTAGCTTCTCTTATATTTCGCATCTGTTCATCTTAGCTTCATTACTCACTAGCTTCATTTCTCAGTCTCCTAATTCCAAGTTCCTAAACTAATTGGCTCAGCTCATCGTTTTGAGTCAGACCACGACTCATAAGTCCTTGGTCAGCCTCAGAATGGGCTACCTTGGAGTCTAGTGGCCAGAGAAGTCAGGTCACTTTGGTGTAAGATGTGTTTGCTTAGGCTGGAGGAGTCCTAGGGGAGAAGCATCATAAATGTGTCTAGTGCTTAAATACTACGTAGAAATATGTATGGATAGAAAATAGAGAAATAAACCAAAATAGTAAAAGCAGTTGTCTCTGGAAAGTGATGTTACAAAGATTTGTTTTTCTTCGTTTTGGAAGTGGCCTTTTTTAAGGCATAGGTTTACACATTGGTTTTTAAGATTATGATCGACAACAATAAGACCAATAAGACATTACAGAGAGCACTGTGGAAAGCAAGATATCAAGACAACAAGAGAAGGTCCTCAAAGGGTGGTGCTTTTTAAAAAAAATCATAATGATGTCCCCACCATCCTACGGAAGAGGCCTCCTCTCTCAGCTTGCGTGTAAACAGCTGTCACTAATATCTTAATGTGACTCAGTTTATCTAATATTGGTTTACTCTTTTCCACTAGAGAAGTAGTGCAGAGCTCTATAACACTCCAACTTGGCATGGACCAAATTTGATTGGAAGGAGAAAATAATCAACTGGTGGGCCTAGAATACAGAACTTGACCAAAGAGATTGCAAGCCTGACTGGGGTACCAACAACAGTGTGCTGGTAAGTGTGCAACAGCTAGCTCCTGAAAACCCTTGTTCGTAGCATCCGCCTATTTTCACAGTGTAAACACTCCCGCCATGGCTGATTTCAAGCTACCAATGTGATATCACTGAATGCAGGTTGGGAAGAGAAGTGTGCAGCTGCCTCCAGCATACCACCGGGCCCCCCACCGTGGGGCCTTGGTCAGTGAGCAGAAAGCAAGAAGGCACGAGGCCCCAGAGGAATGGTGTGAGGAGGTGCACTAAACCCAGTCCAAGTGCCTCCTGCTCTAGGAGGTCTGCTCGGTGTTTGCTCTCTCAGACCACAGAAGGCGTAACCTTAACAAACTAGGATATCAAACACAAAATCTAATTAGGTGATGTAGCATCCTGATTGGCAGTTGTAGACGTCCATGAGTGATTAAAAGAATTAGATAAGGGGATGAGTCAAACCTAGGCCCTAGAATGTGGGCTCCACAAACATCCTCTCTCTGAGGTGTAGAATCCGTCTTTGTATGGTTCAGCCTGGCAGTTGAGGTCAGAAAAACAGATGGAAAAATGTGTGAGGCCTCCGAGCTCAGGTCCCAGCTCATATTTCTTGTTGGTATGCACCCTCAGCAAGATGAAAATTTACCTCCAAAATTGTTGGGGTTATATGATTGTTTCCCTAGGAGGTAAGCACCTTTTAATCTTGAGAAGGTTGTGAATTAAGTATAGAAATATTTAAGGGGATGAAACCAATCAACCTTGTGGTATTTATAGTTTAGTGTTGAGAAATACATTGTGCGTCATTGATGTTTTAGATATTTGTGACATTTAAAAAAAATTGGCATATTGGAGCAACAAATTAGCCTTATAATTGTATTAAAATATGTTAGTGACTTGCGGTTTTATATTAAAGTCTTACTGAAATGATATACATTTAAGATAACTGAAGAATTACTACATTAATAAGTTTATTAGATTTGTAGGAGTTAAATACTTAAGAAAATTTTAATTGTAGCACTTAAAAGCAAAGTGAAGATTTTATATTTATAAATAAGTTTGAACTGTTTATGGCAATGTAATTAAGTTGTAAAGGTTTCCTTAGTAGAGATTGCTAAAATTACTAGAGTCATGCTATTAATTTTATAAAATAAGAAGCTTTGGCAGATTAAAAACTAAAGGAAAAATTAGATTTTAAAATTTGTAACTTTAATAAGATAAATATTAATTTTTAAAATGAAAATCACGTGTTAGTGCTGCACAGAAGCCACTCTTGAGAATATCAAACAATCTTTCGTTGACACCTGAGTCCCACAGGTGGAGTCATTTCTCCTCCTCCCTCTGTCCTCTTCCCCGAGCACTTGGTAGATGCGCCCCATTATGCACACGCCGTAGTCACTGCCAGGTTGTGTGCCTCCCTTTCTCAGGGGGCTTTGTGCTCCTCTGGGGCAGTGGCCTTCCTTCTCTTTCTACTCCCAGAACCCAGCACAAGCCTTGGCAATAGGGGGGCATGTCTTAGTCGGCAGCTCATATACAGGCTGCTATAACAAATACCATATACGGTTGGCTTAAACAGCAGAAAGTTATTTCCCATGGTTCTGGAGGCTGGATGTCTGGATCAGGGTGTCAGCGTGGTCAGTTCCTGGCGAGGGCTGTCTTCCTTGTTTGCAGATGGCTGCCTTCTCGCTGTATCGTCACACGGCGGAAAGAGAGATCATCTCCATGTCTCTTCTTATAATAGCACTAGTCCCATCGTGAGGGCTCCACTCTCATGACCTCGTCACCTCCCAAAGACCCCGCCTCCAATACCATCGCATTGGGGGTAGGGCTTCAACATATGGATTTTGAGGAACATAAGCATACAGTTCATAGGGGGAGACTGCAAGAAATAGTCGCTAGAGGAATAAATAGTGGGGAAAAGACTGAGGTGGGAGAGGAAGCAGTCCCAGGGTGAACCGGGGGCAGGCGTGTGGAAGGGCAGCCAGGGCCTGGCCTCACACTGGCTTTCCTGGCCTGGCCTCTCCCATGGCTTCTCTCTCGGGCTCCATGTGCCTCTGCAGCTGCTTGTGCGTCAGAGAACTGAGCTCCGTGTTTTCATCTGTTGCTCTTTTCCACATTCCAAACACTTGTTCATGGTGAAGTTATACCAACACTTGCCCGGTCGTCCTTTGTGGAAGGATTCACTGGATTATGTCACCCCGTGACCTGAGGCAGCTGGTCCTGGGCCGTCAGAATTTGCCATTTCCTTGACAAGGGGGCTTCTGTGGAGCAACAGCTGCTTTCTTCATCGTTTCAGAGGGAGCACGCCAGGCGTCAACCTGGCCATTCCTCTTTATTAACGAATGGATTTGTTTTAGCTGAATAGTTGGCTATAAGGATAAAAGAAAATCCAGAATTTTGAGTGGCTATGTCTTTTTCATCTCTGTGATTCCACCTCAAAGCACAGTGCCTGGCACCTAACAGACGTGGAATTAAATATTTGTTGCACAAACAAAGGTGGGGATGAATGAATGAGGAAAGGCTTCCGTAAGGGAAGAGGTCTAATTCTATGAAATGCTTTTGTAGAAGATGGCAGTGAAAGTGGTCATTGACAACTCTTTCATCTGCGTACAAGAGCGCCCCTTCTTCTTCGGGACGTTCCTTTATTTCAGGTTTGAGTAAGAGCCACCACCTTCCTCAAATCCTATGCCCTGTCCCCAGTGACTGGACAGAGCTGGCCCCGAGCCCGCCCAAGAGCCCAGGTGGGGGATGTCTGTCATTCACTGCCTCCAGTGGAGAGAATAAAACAGACCAAAGAGAAAAATAGACAAAAGACAGAGTACTTGTGGCATTTCAAGCCCTGGTTTTATTAATTCCTGAGGCCAAATTTTTCCCATTTTGCCTACACTAGTTTGAGTTAGTTTCCTCAAAACCAAGAATCCTTACTAATCGAATATGATGGTGCCAATAATAATAGCAAATGTATTGAGTGCTTACTGTGTACTAGGCACTTTTCTAATCTAGAAAACTATCATTAGCCCACTTAATGCTCATAAAAATCTTACAAAGAAAGTTTTATCATTATCGAGTTTTTCAGATGAAGGATCAGGACCAACTGTTAGTTCACATGTCCAAGTTCACCTGGCTGGGAAGAGGCAGAGCCTGGAGTTGACCCAGGCAGTCAGCTCTAAAGCAGCCTCCTCCTGGGGTGCTGGACCTCTCCCTGTGCTCCGGCACTTGATGAGGAGGAGGGTGGTGCCCCACTCCCATTACATCGGGAGCAGGTTCTAGCCCATCGTTGGGGAGTGCTGGGGAGGCCCGAAGACAACCAACCAGGCTGGAAAAGGTGGGAGCGTGCCACGCTCAGAGTGGCTTGACGTTTGTGTTAATTGTTGTTTGCTGCTAAACTTACAGGCTTTCTTGGGGTGAGGGGATTTTTCTTGATCCCTGTAGGGTATTCAGCTAGGTTAGGAGAGGCCTGGGGAGAAGGAGGGACACTAGTCTGGAATGGACTAGTGCTGGGGGGCAACTGAAGGGCTCTAGGCCGGGTGGAGTCCCGATGCTCCTGTTCCCTCACGTTTGTATTGATTCACAGTTGGCAAGTACATTCTATCTCACTTCATAATCATTATCGCTATCATACAAAAAGGGTGCTTGATATCTAAATACCTTGCACGTATGCTATACCAGATATAGCTCAAAGCTTTTTGGAGACATAGAAAACCCTGATGCACCCTTGAATACCGTCAAGGTGGCCCAACAGATCCTGCTGCCTTGGGAACTTGGGGAGTCTTTGCATCTTCTAATTCACAGATGATGAAGAAGCCTAAATCTTGGGTAGTGTGCATTTTTTTGAGAGTATACATTTTTTTAATTGAGATATAATTGACATATAACATTATATTAGTTTCAAGTGTACAACATAATGATTTGATAATTGTGTATACTGTGAAATGATCATCACAATAAGTCTAGTTTAGTTAACATTATCACCACACATAGTTACAATTTTTTTTGTGTGTTGAGAAACTTTTTAGATTTACTCTCTTAGCAACTTTCAAATATACAATACAGTATTATTAACTATAGTCATCACGCTGTATGTTACATCACCGTGACTTATTTATTCTATGAAAGTTTGTATCTTTTGCCCCCTTTACCAATTTTACCTACCCCCTACCCACCACCTCTGGCAACAACCAATCTGTTCTCTGTATCTATAAACTCGGCTTTTTGTTTTAATTTTTTAGATTCCACATATAAGTGAGATCATATGGTATTCGTCTTCCTCTGTCTGACTTATTTCACTTAGCTCAATGCCCTCAAGGTCCATCCGTGTTGCTGCAAATGTCAAGATTTCGTTCTTTTTTATGGAAAAATGGTATTCCATTCTGTGTGTGAGCGTGTGTGTGTGTAACCATATTTTCTTTATCCATTATCGGACACTTAGGTTGCTCCTATGTCTTGGCTATTGTAAATAATGCTGCAATAAACATGGGGGCGCAGATATCTTTTCGAGTTCGTGTTTTTATTTTCTTTGGGTAAATACCCAGAAGTGGAATTGCTGGATCATAGGGTAGCTCTATTTTTAATTTTTTGAGGAACCTCCACACTGTTTTCCATAGTGGCTGCACCAGTTTGCATTCCCAAGAGTTCACAAGGGTTCCCTCTTGTCCACAGCCTCGTCAACCCTTGTTATTTCTTGTCTTTTTGATAACAGCCATTCTGACAGGTGTGAGGTGATATCTCAGTTTTGATTTTCATTTCCCTGATGATTAGTGATGTCGAGCACCTTTTCATGTACCTATTGGCATTTGTATGTCTTCTTTGGGAAAATGTCTATTCAGATCCTCTGCCCATTTTTTAATTAGAGTGTTTGATTTTTGCCGTTGAGTTGTATGAGTTCTTTATAGATTTTGGATGTTAACCCCTTATCAGATATGTAATTTGCAAATATTTTCTGATGAAAGATAATAATTAGAATTATTTGTGTCTTCAATTTCTTTCATCAATGTCTTATAATTTTCAGTATACAGATATTTCACTTCCTTGGTTAAATTTATTCTTAGGTATTTTATTCATTTGATGCAATTATAAATGGCACTGTACATTTTAGATAAAGAATTATGGAGTGCAAGGGACATGCCATTCTGTTTGTGCAATTAAGTGGAAACAGAATTTTGATATTAATTATCGAAAAGCTGCTTTTATTCCTGCTTGCTGAGCACCTACGATGACCTAGTCCTAGGCACTGGTGGCGTGGTCCCTGTATTCACAGAGCTGTCACTGCTGGGGCAGGAAAGAGAGGGCAAGGTCACTGAGGTGCTAAGGAAGCAGAGAGAGGGGCACTCGCATGGTCTTGGTGGAGCTGGAGAGGCTTTTAGACCCAGAGTGGGTCTCTCCGGAGACCCATTTGTTCCTGTGGGGAACGTGCTTGGGCCAGAGGGAGCAGCACTGGCAAAGGCCTGCAGGCGAGAACCAGGAGGAGGAAGAGGGGAGAGGAAGCAAGAGGCCGGTTAGGCCTGCAGGCGAGAACCAGGAGGAGGAAGAGGGGAGAGGAAGCAAGAGGCCGGTTGAGAGAGCAAGTGTAGGAGTGCCCGGGCGGGGCGTTGGGGGCGGGAGGAGATCAGTGTGGCGGGACACAGCAAATGAGTGTGTTCAGAGTTGAGGCCGGAGAGGCACGTTGGACAGTGTGTGGGGTTGGATTTAACACAAGTGAAAAGAAAAATTTTCCGTCTGTCACTGACGGGTTTGTAGATCTATTAGTAGGCACAGACTGCGCTGGTGAAGGTTCTCTACCACTCACACAGAATTAGGTCTCCACCGACGCTCCATGGCACCCGAAGATCCCTCTGTTGTACCATCCTCTTGTGTTTTAGACTTTTACGTGCCTGGTTCCCTTGCTAGGCTGTAATTTCTTGAATGCAGCAATTTGTCTCTTTTCTCAGTAACCTCAAGGCTTGGCCAGCACCTGGCGTGTTAAAGGCCCTGACAAACATCTGGTGAGTGTTGCCCTTACAGGATTGTTCACACTAAGTATTATTGATAGTGATTGTTTGCATTGAAAGATAGTGTGGCTCATCAGCTGGCCATGTGCTTTCCAGCACATCAACAGCTTTGAGCCTTGGTTTATTCCCTTGGAAAAGTAGGTTAAAGAAGTCCCTGTATCAGTTAGGCTTCTGTGAGCATTCTAACCATAATGAGCCTTTACAGCTGATGTTAGAATTTTCTCTGCTTATCCATGGCTTGCTGCCTTTCAAGACATCATCTACTTGAGGTTTGTGGCTTGAGTCAGGGGTCCTGTGTGCTCCTATGGACTGGAGCAGTTTTCTGAATGAAATAAATTGCTCCAAAGAAGGGTCAAACTCCAACCCTGACGATACGTAAAAACGCTTTAATCAACTTACAGTCTTATTATTATAAAAACAGTTTCTTACATTTATACAAAATAAATAAAATGCCTTGAAAACCCAAAGTGTTTACTTATATATATTTTTTTGGTGAGGAAGATCAGCCCTGAGCTAACGTCCGTGCCAATCCTCCTCTTTTTGCTGAGGAAGACTGGCCCTGGGCTAACATCCATGCCCATCTTCCTCTGCTTTATATGGGACGCCGCCACAGCATGGCTTGACAAGCGGTGCATCAGTGCATGCCCGGGATCTGAACCTGCGAACCCCGGGCCGCCGCAGCGGAGCGCGTGCACTTAACTGCTACGCCACTGGCTGGCCCCCAAAGCGTTTATATTTTTGCCTAGAAAGTCTAATTAAAAATCAGGCCAGTCAATTTCCACAATTAACTGGATAATTTTATCTGCGTGATAAAATGGGAAAGTTTTATTTCTGTTGGGAATTGGCTAACAAGTAGTTCTCAATCTCCATGTTTCATACATGGAGAATTGTTGCTGTTTTATTTCTAGTATTATTCCATCAGAGAAAAAAAAACGGTATCTAAGAATCAATGATTTTACAATAAATAGTACAGGCTAGAGAAGAGGTAATTTATGGAAGCAACCTTGACAGGAAGACTCTGGCTTGCTGGTGTTCTGAATGGAAGTGGTCTGGGTTGCTTACACTAGAACTTGGAGTCTTTTTTGGTGGGAAGAATAGCCAGTGTGATACAAAAAAGCTACTTCTGTCATGTTGGCCAGTAATGGAGAAGCATAAAAGTGCTAAGACCAGTGACAATAATGGTAAACACCCCAACAATATTAATAGCAGCTCACACAAGCAATGTGAAAAGGGCGTGGCTAGGAGTCAGGAAGCCCTGGGTTTGAAATCTGGCTCAGCCACTCAATAGCTGTGTTACTTTGGGTAGATTATTTAAATTCTCTGTGCAGTGGCTTTCTTACTTGTACCTGTATTCAAGAGTTGTACTAGGTGTAAAATTGAAATGAAAGCGAGTAAAGCCCTGGCTCAAGGAGACTATTAAATTCTGCCAGTAGCTGTTGCAGCTATTGGGTTTGAAACGTTATTGTGCAGAGTGACATATTCAACACCTTTGCTGATATCTGGGAGGCACATGATTGAATCACCACAGGGCCTCGGGAGAGTTGTGTGTGCTGAGCAAGGAGGAGGAGATGGGCTATCCCCAGGCCCTCTTGGGGAGAAATGTGTACTCTTGGTCTTGGTCTACCAGGTGATAGGCTTTTAGGAGGAGGCTGGGAGTCAGAGAGAAGGAAGAAGTGTATTTTAAGGAGGACAGCGCTGGCAAGACACGGTTTGGAGTCAGGGAGCCTGTAATCATAAGGTGAGGAATGAGAGGATCCTAGAGGAGGGCAGTGGTTGTGAGGATGTATTCTAGACTCTCCATCCTAGGAAAGGGAGCAACATGGGCGGGGTTAGTAACAGTGAACCCCCGAGGGGCGTACAAGGCAGCAGGCGCTGTTCTGCATGTATTCAATTGCATAATCCTCATACTGGCCTTAGAGGGGGAGCCCTCAATATCCCCCTGTTTCGTTTGTACCCAGCATTTAATTTATCAAGGTGACTGAATGAGAACACAGAGAGGTCAATGCCATTGAAAGAAGTTTTATTCCTCACAGTTTTCAAGAGGATGGAGCATGCCACGCAGGGCCACACGGAGAAGCCCCAGGGTCAACCCGGAGGCAGAAGGAGCGAAAGAGAAAGCATGGCCCAGAGACTTGATTGTGGTTCCTGCAGGAAGGAATGGGGGGCAGGGGAGGCGAGTCTGAGCAAACTCAGGATTGGATACACGGATAATTTTGGTGGGCTCTGTGCTACAGAGGTGGTTTCTAGTTGTCCACTACCTGGCCCTTGGGAGATTTAGGGCAGGGGAAATATTGGCTTGGTGTGTGAGAGTTAGATAGAGGAGGTGGTTGGGGATATGGGCTTTGGATTGGTTCGTTTGCATGTGACACTCTGAGGCAATTTGTTTGCTCTCTCTAGCAATTAGATAGCCTTGGGAGGGGCAGTTTCTCCCCGGCCAGCAAGGCCCCAAGGTGTCAAAGCATGAGGAAATATAGAAAATAAAAAACATGATTAATACACTCCCCTTGACAGATGAGGAAATTCTGACACAGAGAGGGTAATTAACTTACATAAGGCCACACAGCTAAGTGATAAAGTTGGACATTCAACCAAGTAATGCCCTCTGTGCTTAATCACTGTGATAACTGCCTCCAGTTAATGCTGATCTTTCTAAAAAGTGGTAATGTGAAAGGGTTCAGTTATTATGGCAAACAATTCTTTTCGAACCAGTAAAGTTTATATAATGGCATAACAGAGAGTAGGAGGCAACTTCTCAAGGTTTGCATGAAGTCATAATCTGCTATTGCAACTTGACTAAATACATTACACTTTCGTGATCCAAGGAAAAATGCTGTCATCATGCACCAGAAAGTCTGTCAGAATTCGAGAGGGCACGTTTGACTCTGGTCATCCTGATTAATGAGGAGCAGGTGGCCTGACAGGCGAGGCGGGCACTCCTCTCCCGCGGTGGTTTATATTGAGGCTGGCCTGAGGCAGAGAGATGCCCTTTGATGACCTTCCAAGGTTCACTAGGGGCATACGTATTTTTTTCTGGTTTCTGTATCTCAGGGATCCAAAGTTTCCTCCTGGGTTACACAAAATGAGCCAGCAAATGAACTGTGCAAAGTAACTTCTGCAGTTTTCCAGTTAGATGGACTAGCATGGCATTGTGAATATCTCTATACCTTGCTGAATCCCTCCTTCAAAATCTGTCATTAAGTGGAAATAGATATTTGGATGAAAATTGCTAATTCACAAACACTAATATTCTCTCTTTTTTTGGTGATAAATCAAATTTATCATTGCTTTCCTGAAGCAAAAAATACAAATATTTTGATTTCAATTTTTTTTTTCATTTGTTCTTATGTAGGGAAAAGACACACGTAAACTCACGAGTAAACCACTTGCTTATGTGTGCTGTGGTAAAAGTCAGGGCAATGAAGCACGCATCTCCTGGGTAGCAGTCATGTGTGAGGCGTTGTGCTGGGCACTATATTAAAACGCCTTATGTTCGTACTTCTTTATAGATGCATTAGCTCATTTAATTCGCATAACAACCTGCTGAGGCAACAGGACAGACTTTGTGGAAGGTGTTGTTCTTGTCTGACCAGCCACATTTCTTGTTCTGCAAATAATAGAAAACTCACAAACATTGGCTTTACCTCAATGCGACCTGAGTGTTTTTCCTGTGTAAGCAGGGGTCTAGGGGTAGGCGTCGTTGGCATTAGTTTGGCTGCTCAGTGGTGCTGTTTGGTACCCAGTTCTTTCCAGCTTTCTGCGCCACCCTCTTTAGTGGGTTGGCTTTTGTCTCCAGGCTTACTGCTGCCGACTTGCAACCTCTTGTCTAAATCCTTCACAGAACCCTGGCAGGAATTGACTCTGACCTCTTCCTCCTGGGCAACAACTCTTTATTTTTAGCCCTGAAAATAAAAATGTTATGTTGTCCGTGGATCCAGGGTCTCAGTTACACAAGGCTGCCCACCCTGTGAGGAGGAAGTGAGAGAGGGAAAATGACCTTCTGGTTCTTCAATGGAAAAGTCCACTCTAGGAGGGGTGAAAAGAACTGCAGGATTATTTCGACATTCCCTTCTCAGTACTATACCTCTTTGTCAGATTTCTCTTGACGTACCACCTCTATTCTTAACCAAGTTTTGGTCTCAATTGAATTCTAGGTCTTCTGCTGCTATGGGGACAATGAGTGATGAGGTTATGGTCAGAACTTTTGGCAGGAACAGGAACCTCTGGACCAGAAAGCCAGGAAACAACATGAGGGCACAGACTTCCACACAGTGGCTTGACACAGCCGCCTGAAGTGGTAGCTAGGGAATGGCGGGGTGGTTTTTATCATGTGTCAGCTGGCGAGGCTACCATCCCCAGTTATTCAATCAACACTAATCCAAGTGATGCTGTGAGGTGTGCTGTAGATGTGATTTAAGTCCAAAGTCAGCTGACTTTAAGTAAGGGAGATTAGCCTAGATAATCTGGGTGGGCCCGATTCAAACAGTTGAAAGGCCTTACAAGCTAAGCTGAGGCTTCCCTGAGGAAGAAGCAAGTCCATCTGTGGACAGCAGCGTCGGCCTGTACCAAGGGTTCCAGCCTGCTCTCCGCATTCCTTATGATCACGTAAACCAATTCCTTCCAACAAATCTCTTCACATTTTCTCCTACAGGTCTGGTCGAACCCTGACTGATACAGATGGTATTGCTGAATATTTTGAAAGCTATACAAGCTGCATTTTCAAACCTGACCAATTTTGTCTATGCAGTGTATTAGTTTCCTAGGGCTGCCATTATAAATTTCCATAAACTCAGTGCCTTAAAGCAACGGGCATTGGTTTTCTCACAGTTTTGGAGGCCAGAGCTCAATATCCAGGGGTTGGTGAGCCGTGCCCCCAGAGCCTCTAGGGAGGCTCCTTCCTTGCCTCTTTCAGCCTCTAGGGGCTCCAGGAGTTCCTTTCTTGTAGACCACTCCCATCCCTGCCTCCGTCTTCCCGTGGCCTTTCCCTCTGGGTCTGTGTCTTCTCCTCTGTTTCTGATAAGGACACTTGTCATTGGATTTAGGGCCGACCCAACCAATTTGGGGTGATCTCATCTCAAGATTCTTAATTTAATTACATCTGCAAAGACCTTTTTTCCAAATAAGGTCACATTCACAGATGCCAGAGAATACATTTTTGGGGGAGCTACCATTCAACTCACTACATGCAGATTTCAGTTTGGGATAATTTCCTAGTGGGTCTGCAATTGTATAAAAAACTGAATCTGATCATCTGTGACTTAATTTCTTTTTGCATGAGTCATTAGTGTTAAGATCACAAATAATTTTGCAAATATTTGAAAATATAGCCATATGAATATACAAATAAGCATGAGCATACATATACATACACATAGGGGATAATAACATATTTTAGTTTTGTTTGATGTTAATTTATATAGAATATATAATATAACCCCAAATCAATCTTCCATTCTACCTTAAGAGTATTATTTTGTAAAAAATTAGAGTTGTTTGCTTTGAGTAATTTTAACTTCATTCTTGTTCTTCCCAATTGCAAAGTCTTCCCTGCTCCCCCATGGGCCCCAGCTCACTTCACCTATGTCCTAGCATGTTGTTCGATTATGACCTGCAGTCTTTAAGTATCCCTTGGGGATCCCTGAGGGGCTTGCTGCTACCCCCACGGCCTCCACAGAGGAGGATGAGCCTGGGGTAGGCTTCACCTTCCATTTCAGCCCTGCCCTACTTCCCTCCATACACCTCCATAGTATATACTGGACTTTACTGCTACTCTTTTATTTTTTTATTTTTACTTTTTTTTTGCTGGGGAAGACTGGCCCTGGGCTAACATCCGTGCCCATCTTCCTCCACCTTATATGGGACACCGCCACAGCATGGCTTGACAAGCGGTGCATCAGTGCGCGCCCGGGATCCAAACCCAGGCCGCCAACAGCGGAGTACGTGCACTTAACCAGGCCGGCCCCCTGCTACTCCTTTATTTTATCTTCTCCTCCAATGAGGTTATAGTTTCAAGAATTGTCAGTAAGTTAACATATTCCAAATATATCTGGACTGCCTTGAGGATCATCCCTAATTGTTGATGCATTTAAGTGAAATTCTATTTTGACTTCAACGGCCTTGAAGAATAATGTGGAATGTCATTGTAGGTTATCTCGAAGGGGTATCTGATGTAGAGCATCTGACAGGAAAACATCCTTAAGTTTCATCAGTCCCCTCAGAAGCTTCTTAAAAATCTCGCTCCCTGCCTCCACCGCCTTACATTCCATGACATCCCCCCTGCCCCGTCACACCTTCGTTATTTCCCTCCCTCTTTGTCTATGCAATGTTCATTCTAACACGGAACCACACTATTTTTTTTCTTTCAAAGGCAGAAATACAACCTGATATTAAAAGTGTCCACTTTATTTCACCAACTACTACTGCTATTTATTCATTTACTCACTTGTTCATTCATTCATCAAGAATTGGTTGGGTGCTTACCGTGTTCCAGACACTATTGCCCAGCTCATGAAGATGCAAAATGGTGGAGGTCATCTCTTATAGAGCTGGCGTTCAGGTGGATAGACACAACATGCAAGTAAACAAATAAATAAACAAGGTCATTTTTTCTAGCAGTAAGTGCATTGAGGCATTTCATTGCCCTTGGTTCTTTGTTGGTGTTCTGAGTAGAATATTTTGCTGGGACTTTAATATACTTGTATCTGTCAAGAGCATGTACTAAGCAAGAGCAGCTGAGTCTGGCTAACAGGCAGAAAAGACAATTATTGGAAGGGTATTGAGTAGCTCATTGCATTGGCAGGAAGGCATAGAAAATAGGCAGGAACAAGGATGCTGCGCAGTGGGGAGGAGCCAAGGTCTCTTCACACGAATGGTCGATGAGAGTGCCACTGGAGCACCATTTCGCCTGGACAGTTGATGCCCAGGAGTATGAATGTAGCTGCTGTCATAACTGCCGTGAATACTTCCTCAACTATCCCTGAGTCCGTGAAGCACTCCCTCCGAGTTGAAAGCACAAAGCATAGATTTGAATAGGCATCTTAGTCAGATGCCGGGTAGTAAAAAGAAAGAAAATGTGTCCAGATTTCCCAGACCATATGCCCTGCAGTGGTTTTAAAATACATCCACAAACTCTTAGACATGCCTCCCTTCAAAAAGTGGAGCCACTTCACTTAATATGTGTTGTATTTGGTGACTTGTGTCTAATGAATAGAATGTCATATACTTGATGGTGTGTTACTTCTGAGATTAGGACACAAAGGCATTGTGGCTTCCTCCTTGTTCTCTCTCTTGGATTGCTTGCTCTGGAGGAATCCAGTTGCCATGTTGAAAAGACACCCAAGCAACTCTACAAAGAGGTCTACATGGGCAGGAGCTGAGGCCTCCAGCCAATAGCATGTGAGAGAGGCAGCTTGGAGGAGGATTCTCCAGCCCCAGTCAAGCTTTCAGATGACTGCAGCTTCAGTCAACATCCCGACTGTAATCCCATGAGAGACCCTGATCCACAACCACTCAGGCAAGCCATTCTTGGATTCCTGACTTTCATAAACTGTGAGACAATAAATATTTGTTGTTTCAAGACCCTAAGTTTGGAGATAATTTGTTATACAGCAATAGAATAAGTAATACATATCCCCTTTTCTGCATATTTACAGTCCACATAAAGAAATATTCTCTCCTTACATACAACCAAAATGACACTCACACCTTTTGTGAAGGGAGACAAACCAAACTCTCTCATATATTCACCCAGACCTAGGTCCTGCATATCTGGCTAACCTACTGTCTTCCTTAAGTTCTCTTAAACTCATTTATGATCTGAAATTATGGATTTAATTGTAAGGTTCATTACTACCAACATCCCACATATTAATACGAAATATGGGTATAGGTTATAGTACCTGTTTCTGCAACTTGTCCCAAGACTATAACTTGTATTTAAGAGTTTCCTTCTTCACTGATCATTCTGGATTCCCTCAGTCTTTAGCCAGAACTCCAACAGTTGGGGTTCTTTACTCCTTTGGGTTACTCAGATTTTCATTTCTGAGGGATCAGAGCCTGCCTGTTTAGGATATGGGAGTCTTTCACTAACCTTTACCATTTTGCAATACAATGGGGAAGGTACCCTCAGGTATCATTAGGTCCCACCATGAACCTCCCTGCTTTCCCTCTTCCCTGCATAGCAGGAATACTGCTTTCCTGAGAAATGGAGGGAAAGAGATCTAACTTATCCATTTCTTACAGCAGACAGTCTACAGCTTCTACTTTTATCTTAAAGGTGTAATATTGAGAAATAAACACTCAGACATGCTATTTAGTGTTGTAAAGAGAACTGCTCAAATAATTAAAAGCAGAATATAAACCTCTCAGATTTTCAAAATGCTTGGCAGAAGAAAAACAAGGACCCTATTGGAAAAGATGGAAATCACAGTGGAAAACAATAATGTAAAAACTAATCACCCAGCTCTGACTCTAGCAAAGCTGTTGGTTCCCCTTTTACTACATATAACCTGTAGTCCCCAGAGCCTGTTCCCTATCCTATATCGCCTCATCAGTGCCCATGTGCTCTGTAGTGGGTTTCAAGGATGATTTGTCATCCTTGATTCCTTTCCTCACCTCATCCAATCTACCAGTAAAATCTATCAAAATGTACACCAACTATGTCCGCTTTTCACCATCCTCACGTTTACAACCCTAGTTCAAGCCACCATCATTTCTCACCTGAACTGATTTAAAAGACTTCTAGCTGGACTTCCTGCCTTCGCTCTTGCCCTACTCAAAGAAAAGCCAAAGTGATCTTTCCTAAGTATAAATCAGACTCAAATTTTCCAGCACAATTGGAATAAAATCTGCTTTTTTCCATGTGGACAAGTCCCTCTGTAGTCTGGCTCCTGCCCACCTCTCTAACTCATCTACCTCCACTCTCTCCTCTCTTCACTATGCTCTACCCATTACTTCACATTCCTTGAACACTCTGCTTTTGTCCCCATCTCAGGGCCTTTGCACATGATATTTCTTCTGCTTTAGATGGTTCCCCTCCGGCAGATCTTTATACGGTTGCCTGTTTCTCAGCACTGAAGTTTCATCACACAGGTTCCAATAATATGTAAACTCTCCAAGAACAGAAACTTTGTTCACTGCTGTATCCCTAGCATCCAGAGGGTGTTTACCATATATAAGGCAATTAGAGTGTTTTTGCTGAATTTATTGAATAAGCTAAAACATCATCCACTTGAAGAAACCTCTCTGAGCATCCGAGCTCATTCCCGTCACTTTCTATCATGACAACTTGAGCTTCGCCGTGGAAATTATCAGCGCTTGGGATTATTTATTTATTTTTATCCATTTATTATCGACCTCTTTCAAATCTAAGGTAGACTCAGAGAATTTAAACCAAAAATATGTTATATCAATAAATGTTGAAAGAAAAGAAATACTAAAATAAGTACAATGCTCAATCCAATCTATAGACTATTATATAGAATACAAATCTAAGCAAACTGCCTTAGAATGGTCAAGAAAAAGATAGGAAAAATACATTGGGATAATGATATTAATATTTGACAAGGTTGAATTCAAGGCAAGAACTATTAATTGAGATAAAGAGGGACACAAAAATAATTAAGAGCCATGTGTGTAATAATGAAATAACTTTCATCATTATGCACAAAATAATACCATAAAATACATAAAGCAAAAACTGCAGGAAATGCAAGGGGAAATAAATAGAAACATAATAGTAATAGGAAACTTTAATTCACCTTTGTCAATCATGACTGAGCAAATAGACTTAAAATAAGAGCATGGATGATCTGAAGAATTTAATTAATAAGGTTGATGTAATAGTTATATACTGAACTTTACACTATTGTAATAGAGAATTCACAATCTTTTAATTAGACCCAAGATACAATGATATATTATTAAGTTCACAAAGAAAATCACAATAAATTAACATTGAAATAACATAATCCACAATATCTGACCACACGTTTTTAACAAAAATAGAATCAAATGTTATTTGGAAATGACAAAATTCTTTCTTAAACCAACATATGGTTCAAAGAAAAATATTAAACAAAAATTATTGAATATTTATATAATAATGATGATAAAAACACTATGTATCAGAACAGAAGAATTGGTTAAAGCTGTACTTAGAGGAGCATATATAACCTGTAACATATATTTATTTAAAAATAAAGAAATACAAATAAATTAATAAAACATTCAACACAAAAAGTTAGGAAAAGAAAAACAGAATAAGTCAAAAGAAAGTAAAATAGAAAGAAAAAATAAAGATAATTGCAGAAATAAATTAGAATACAGGAAAAAAAATTGATAAATCCAATAACTAGTTCTTTGGAAAATAATACAGATAAATTTCTAGTTGGTAATTAAGGAAAAGGGGGAGAAAGTATATGACATAATTAGAAATAAGCCAAAGGAATAAACAATGATACAGAGAAAGATTTTTTAATTATGGAACTACTTTGCAAAACTATGCAATTCCATTTGAAAACTATGATGACTGCAAACCTGTAGCTTAACAACAGCTACAGGAATCCTGTTGCAGTGTGTTTCGGGGATCTCTGAGCAACAGAGGTCATGATGAATACGTAACATTGTCTGTTTTACTGCAGCATGGTGAGTGTGGGAAGAGGAGGGGCATCCTGGAGTGATGAAAGAAAAATGTCCTGGACTAGGAATCCTGAGCTATAGATTCTGATTAGAACTTTGTGGATACTTATTATTTGACACTTATTAACTGTATTACCCTTAGGAAGTCACTCAGTCTCTCTGTAGCTCATTTTTATGTCTGTAAAATGAGGAGATTTGTGATTCTATGATTCTACAATAGTAAACCTGGAGAAGCCTAAAGTGAGATACATAAGGATTTTTCAAAAATGTGTAATAGAAAGTTACTCTGTTTCTGCTTCAGCAGTTTCTTAATGAAAGGTGGAAAATCCAACTTATGTGACTTCAGACCTGCCTAAGATGAAGTGGAAAGAGTTTATTACGTGGCTGTGAAATCTGTAAGTGGCTCCCATAACCAGCCAGTTTCACCGCACAGACGAGGGTCAGACTTCTGGCTCTGCAGGCTCCCCGGTTGACCTCGGGCGAGTTTGCTGATACTTGTGACTGAACAGAGCAGTGAGCACACCGTCAGCTGTTGGGAAGCAGCTGGGCTGGGTCCACACAGCTGGTTGCGTTGGGTTCACCTTGTGAAGTGTTCTCTGGTAAAAATTATTTGCCTACAAAGTCCAAATAAGGCTCCAACTGTGTAGCTGTTGGCAGTTGCTTGTTCGTAGGCTCTTAATGCAGGAGAAGGCCAACATCTGAGGAGAAAGCCGTCATGCAGAATGCTCTGGGGAAGACTGGGCTGGGCTGAAACACCGACCCCTCTTACCCTGGACTGAAGGCTTGTTGAATGAACTCCCGGGGCCACTGGCCTAGATAACTGGCAAAAATACGTGCCCCCACAGCTTCATGCACTATTCAGTCTTGTTTTACAACCCTCCCAACAGACTACATGTTTGTTTTTCCTCTCTGGCTTTGTTCATTCTTGGAGAATGTTCTAGGTAAGAGGGCTGGCTGGCTCTCAGTCCCTGTTCTTGTCCTGTATGTGGCAGCAGCTCCACACAGAGGCTCACCCAGCCTGGGACCCATCACTGTGCGCTCTAATTGTCAGCTTTGCGCAACTGCAGACATCGAAGGGCAAGTGCCGTATGGAGAATGTAAAGGCCCAGAGAAGCCCAGATGTAGATGATATAGGGCACAGAACTGCATGAGACACAGGGAAGATCACTCGACAGCGCCAAGCCAGGAGGGTCAGGACCAGGACCGAGACATTTTCCTGAGATATTAAGTTTATATCTTAACCAACAATTTAGTTGATTTCATAGTTTGTGCCTAATCATTCTTAACCAATTCTTCTTGTTGTGTTACTGGATCTAAGTGCAAAGAACCCTTCAGGTAATGTTTCAGACAGGTACCTGGACCAAGAAGGCTGTTGATGACCAAGACAGCCCGGAACAATTATGCTCACCTACATGGCGGCCATATGTAGAATGGCGCCTAGACGAGGCCTCTTCCTGCGACCTCTGGCCAACCTGGGGTGACTTGAGGGGGAATGGCAGGGAAACTGTCAGAGGAGACACTCAGTTCTGCAAAGACCATGTACCTCATCATTTATTATTTCTATGACATGGATTCCTCTATCTGCTTTATTAAAAGAAAATTTTTATACCAAACAGTGTATAATGAAAATGTTATGGAAGATTTTGGTAAAAGTCTGTGATCTTTCCACCATAACAACTATTTTGATTATTTGGAGTTAATTCTCAGCCTTTTTGCATGTGCATATGTGTTCTATGTAATTATAATCACAGTGCATTTACTTCATATATTCTGTTTCCCATTTAACATATTGTAAACATTTTCTGTTTTTATTTTATTTTTATGACTATATTATTTCATAATTTACTCTATGCTCATTTAAGTTGTATTGAATACAGATAATGCTACAAAAATATCTTTACGTTTATAGAGTTTTGTTTTGTTAAATTATTCAGGATAAATTCTAGGTGCAGGTTTTGTGGGCCACAGTGTGTACATTTTTATATCTCATATTACCATATTCTGATATGATACCTACATTTTTCCATATTCTTCATAAAAAGTATTATACATTCCACTTCTTTGAAACCAACGAGAGAATCACTCAGTTTCAGGTCTCTTGGAGAGAACCCTATCCTCGTCTCTCTCCTCACCCAGCCCCAAGATAGATGATGTGTAGACAGAGGATGGGGGAGAGGAGATTCCACTGTGCTTGCTCCTTACCGAGAAGGGGGGTGGCAATTACAGAGACCCGGGAGTGAATCACTCTGGACATCAGTTTCTTCATCTAATGGGGGACTATTTTTGTGAAGATTGAGAAAAGCATTAGAATAAGCAACACAGTGCCTAAAACACTGTAGATGCAAAATAAATGTTAGTTTGCATTCCTTCTTAAAATCAACTTCCTCCACTGACTTGCTCAGGTACCCGAGAAACCAAAAGTCAAAGAGTTTCAAGCCCCTCCTCCTTTTTTTGTCTTTTCCAAACTTATATAGATATGCATCATAAAAATTGGTCATGTCTCCTCTTGTTTAGTATTCTTTGTACTTTGTTAAACTTTCTGCTTTTCATTCTTTTCTGGAGCCTCTATATCTGTTTAAATGATGAGACTTCTTTCTTATAACTTAGAATGTACTGGTGTTTAAGTAAAACTATGTGGTTATATATCTATATAAAACCTACCCAAGTGAGGCTGCTGATAGTGAAATGAAACATTAAAAATGTATTAGAATGAGAAAGAAATCAATATACTGAATGCATAGGCCAATAATATCAGTATTATTATAATTGAACACTAAATTTTGCTTTGAACCTTACCAAGAACAAAAGCAAAAAGGCAAACACGTGCATATATAATTGCTGTTGTTCACAAAAGAAAGTACTTTTTTTAGTAGACAGTCTTTCTAATAAATTCTCAGATAAATTTGTCACATAGGTGAGGATACTGCTTGTAGGGATGGAAAAATTTTCCCATATTCCCTTCTAGGTTCTTTGGCTGATTTAGTGATTAAATCGATATAAGACAGATTAACAGGAGAAAAACAAATTTAATTTTGTATGTATAGGAGCCCCATAAAAATATGAGACTCAAAGAAGTGACCAAAGCAGGAAGCTTTTATGCCTTTCAGACAAAAAACAATAAATTTGTGAAGAACTGACAGGACAAAGGGGTTTGGGCTTGGGATAGTAAATTGGTGAAGAAGTAACAAGGTTTGTTTATATAGGCTTCTCAGCCCTAAATTCCCTGTCTCTGGTGATAAGGATGCCTTCTACCTTCCTGGTACAAACAGGGAACCTTTCGCATGGGAGATTTATTTCCTGATTTCAGAGGGACAAAGGAAAGTCAAAGTGTCCTTCTTGCACTGGATATTTCTCAAGTAACTTTAATTCAAAATAATCAATATGCCAAAGAGCCATATATTGCAGTGACATATTCTGAACCCCTACACTGTCTACCTTACTTATCTCAGTGTCTGGTTCATAGACAGTACTCAATAAACATGCTGAATAAATGAATATTAGACTTTATGCTGCTGACATTGAACATCACAGAAAACAGCAGTGATATAATAATTTCTTGCTAGTATTTATGGGAGAGCAGAGGCAGGTGCTGTGCAAAATTTGATGTGTATAGGCTCATTTATTCCATGCAAACGCTTTAGGTATTATTATCATCCCCGTTTTACACTTGAGGAAGCTAAGGCATGAAGACAAGAAGTCAGGTTTCCAGGTCCCACAGTGGTAAATGGGAAGCCAGGGCTTGAACATAGCACATTCTCTTCCCCATTCTGCCACGTGGCCCCACATCGTGGTGCAGGTCCCTTTCCACACTGGGGATTTGGCATCTTCATAAAGACCTTCATGACTTCTTCATACTTTGTAAATCCTGAGGAACAGCTGGAGTGCTCATCTAAAAATGAATCTGGTTATTCTCACCCGCTGCCGGTGGGAATGTTGACCGGTAAAGCGTTTCTGAAGGGCAATTTGGCAACTCTTGTATAAGATACTTTAAACATGTCCACCCTTTCTGGTCCAGTATTAACTTCAAAAAATGTAACATAAGGAAATTATCCCAAATGCATACAAAGATTTATGGCTGCATTTGGATGTATCTGAAATACCCAAAATATCCAAGTAGAGAAATTGATAAAAACACTGTAATACAACTAATGAGATGGAATAAGTTGCCTCTATTAAAAATTTTCTTTTAAAAGGACACTTAAATACATGGAAAAATGTTCACAAAATTTTTTCATGTGGGAGAAAATGCAATCTTAAACAATAAGTATATTTTGGTTCTAATTTTGCAAAGGACACACTTCTGGTGGAATTTTAAACCAATACAAGCACTTTAAATGGATACAGTCATTGGACAGCACATATTAAAATTTAAATCCTATGACCTAATAATTCCACTCCATATTACCTGCCCTAGGAAAATAGTTACATGGACATAAACAGGCAAGTACAGACTGATTTTTTAATAATGTAAATTGGAAGTAACCTTAACATCTATCAAGAAAGGAAGAGTTAAAGGCACTGATGTGTCCTAACCATGGAATACTATGCAATAGTTAGAAAGAATGGCTCCCTGGCAAGGAAATATAAGAACACCTACTGACAGATTATTAGGTGAAAAAAGCAAGTTACAGAAAGGAAAGTCTAATTTATGTTCTTTTGAAGATTCAGTACAATATGTTGCTATGTTTGTATGCATATGCATTGTTGAAAAGATCTAGGTTTAATCTAGAAGAAGACATGCTCGATGAGAATGGTTACTTATTCTGAGACCAGAAATGCGGAATGTGCTGGTCATAAGAGAAGACTGGTTTTACCTGTTGTGTTTGAGTCATTTACAAGAAGAATGCAATTATATGTACTTTTGTAATTAAAAATAAACTTTAACATATTGAGTGTTAGAGAAAAACAAAAAGAAAGAAATATATGAAAATGTTGAGTAACTATTTTTGTATTTGATTTTTTTCTTTGATTATTGTTGGCTTTAATCTCATTAAGAATTGTAACTCTGGTTCTAAACCTGAATATTTTATATTTGATAATTCTGTATTTATCATATGCAAATATGATAAATGTCCAGTAAATAATTTTCGATTGAACTCCTTCTCTGTCTAAAATAGCCCCTCCCCAAAGCCAAAACCATCTTCTTATACTGCGTAATTTTCTTTGTAACGTTTGTTTTACCACTTGGCATATATGTTTATTTGTGTATATTTGGTCTCTCCCTACCAAAATGTAAACTCCACGTGGCAGGGCCCCTGTCTGTTTGTTTACTGCAGGAGGTGGAATAGGGCCTTACACAGAGGGCCCCCAATAAATAAATAGTTGTTGATGCAGACATATGCCTAGGAAATAACCTGGAGTGATTTACACTCACTCAAATGCCAACAGTGTTTTTCTGAGTGGTAGGATTATGGTTGATTTTTATATATTTTAAAATGAGCTATTTTTCAAGTTTTTTCAAAAAAATGCGGGAGCTGGAAGGCTATACAACTACTAGTTGTATAGACTCTGTTTTGTGGCCTCATGGAATTTTGGGTTATTGACAATAGCATTCCTTTTCTAGTGAGTTGATGATCCTGTAAATTGGTGTGCACTTTTTTTTTCTTTAGGTGACAAAGGTGGCTTCAAGCATCACCTTAAAAATGGATTGTAATTTTGCCTACACTGCATTATGCAGAAGAATTGGGTACACTGTAATGAAGATGTACAAAGTTTGCAATTCTTCATTGTAATGTCCTTATATTGTGAAGCAGGGACAAAAGGAACATGATTTTGGCTTTGTACGGAAAGCTACTTACAAGGAAGCTATGTAGTGATGGTCTCTGTCTATATGTCTATGTGACTATGCCTTAGAAGACCCAGTTATTCTGAAATATCTCAGTATTAGAAAACTGCAGGGACTAAGTCAGAGCTGAGCTCTAGGGACTGACTGCTTAGAAAATAGTTCAGGGAAACAATGGCAAGTCTGTAACTGTAGGGGAGGAATGAAAAACCTTTTTACTCTACCCTTTGAGGACTGGAACTCTGGAAATTCAACTGACAGAAGACAGATCAACAATAGAAAAGCATACAAATTTTAATAACATGTGCAATGTGCATACATACCACAGAAACTCAATGATGAGTAGTACCTCAAAGGAGTGGTTAGAACTTGGGGCTTTTATAGGATCTTAACTAAGAACAATAAATTTGTAGAGATGTGACAAGACAGAGGAGAAAGGATTTAGGCTTTTAGGGGTAGCAAACCGTAGGAAGGTAAGCATATGAGGAAACTAATGGGAGATAAGGGTCATTTTAGCAAGGTTAGTTACCTATATTCCTCTGGGCTGATAAGGCCCAGAGTCCTCTCTGGTGATTAAGAGGAGGATGAAGAGCTTTCCTGTGCCTGCTGTTTCTCAATTGTCTTCAGTTTAAAATAACCCTTATGCCAAAGTGGCATAGTTTAGGGTGGCAGAGTCTGGTCCCCTACATAACACAGTGAGGCATGAGAACAAAATCGGCCTGAGGAAAAAGTGTGCTGTGCCCCAAGTCCCCTCTGTGCAGCTAGCATTGGCCACATACCCTCTACATTCCCACTCAGGCTAGAAGCTGTGGGGGATTTAAATGAAACCTACGCCGTGGCTGGTGCCTTACCGTGCCGGCCCTCTTGTGCTGAGGTACCACATGCTTAGGAGGTCATGTTGCTGTTAGCTGTTACCGGATGCTCTTCATATTTTCACAAGTCAGAGTTTGTGTGTCCTTCTTAGGACATGTCATGGGATCATTTTGCTGCTGTTCTTAGAAATGTAACTGGGGATTTTCTCACAGTCTTGAGCTGAGGTTACATAGGTAGTTTTTAAGGGCAAGTGTCTTTCCCTCACGTCTAAAATTATACTTCTCAAATTGGGAAGGTGTCTTAGAGCAAGAAAAATAACACAAAACCAATAACCTCTATGATTTGAACACCTATTATATGCCAAGCACTGTGTACTCCCATATTGGAAGGTAATATTCCCATTTCACAGATGAAGAAACTGAAGGTCAAAAAGCAGAGGTGACTGGCCCACACATTTCCTGGTGTATAGAGGTGGAATGCACATCTGCCCTACTAAACTGCCCTGGGTGGTTGTTGAGATAGAGAGAGCACTGGTGTTGTACACAGGTAAGTTAATGGAATCTGTGACAAAGATGCTCCAGAATTACAGGTAGATGCTGAGATTGAGCTGACATCTGTCAGGTTGAACAGTGGCCATTTCTGAGGTGATAAAAATCTGGCACTCAAAGAACTTTGTGGAAGAGGGCCATGAAGGCCACATGGTCTCCAGGCCAGATGGGAAGAGAGGTTAGGCCACACGACGTGGCTGGAAAGGAAGAGTGGGCTATGGGCAAGAGCAACGGCTGGGAGCCCTCCAGGAGAAGAAGCCAGAGGGTTGGTGGTGCCAGCTCTTTAAAGCCCTAGGCAAACGTCACAGACGTATCCCTCTGGCCGAGCCTTCACGGTTCTGGGCAAGAGGGACAGCAGAAAACACTTTCTTACACCGTTTTCTAGGGCCAGCTTAAGGTGAAGGAAGGAGGTGTTGACCTCTCACCTGTGTATATTTACAGTCAGTCTTTGAGCAGGATGTGGAAGATTCGTGACTCACTATCCAGAAAACTTTGGCTTCTTAACCTTCTTAGGACAAAGTCTAAATCTTTTGGCAACGATGTTCAAATACCATAAATAGTACCATGAATTTAACTGAACTGACGTGGTTTATGGAGTGTGCTACTGTATCTGGACAGTGGCAGGGGTCAAGGGCTTGTGCTGCACATGGAACCGCCTTCAGAATGTGTGTAAAGCCACATATAAATGTGTAAATTATTGAGTAAAAAGGCCTGTCACATGCAATGCTCATGAAGGTATTGGTGCTTTAAACTGTCTGTTACGAGGTATTTCTGCAGACCCAATATCTCACTGGGCACTTGTATGCAGTGTGTGTGGATGGGCAAAATGGTATATAACCTTTCTGAAAACAATATATGTCAACCTAAAAGTCCAACAGTAGGGAATTGGTTGAATAAATTATGGTACAACTGTAAGAAGGGTTATCATGCAGGTATTAAAAACTATGTTCTCAAAGAATGAAAGAGGAAAATATTCTCAGTATAATGTTAAGTAGGAAAACCAGTTACAATATATATAAAAATATGATCTATATATCAAAAGATAAGGCGTAGTTATTTCAGATAGTAGGACTATGAGTTCTATTCTCATATTTTCTAAAATAAACACACATTACCTTTCTAACTAGCATAAAACAATAACTGTCATTTAAGGGAAAAAAATCTAGGTTTTGTCATCTAATTGCAAACATATCACCTAATGAGTGACAGCACAGGACGCTGGGACTCTGTATAACTGGCTGCACTCGTGTGGGTGTGGATGGCAGGCTCAGCCCCTGACCCACCCTCCTGTTTACACATTGGGAAGGACCACTGGGAAGCAGGGAGCACTCTGGAGAGCCACCTTTGGTGAATACAGAATGCACCTAACAGACAGCACAGAAGCAATTGGAGTCCTCTGGGCCCGGGGTGAAGACAGCCTGCCTCTGGGTGGTGGCAATACTGACGCAGAAGGAGAGAGAGAAGTTAGAGGATGTGGAGAGTCCCCTTAGGGGAGGAATCATGAAGAGGAGGTCACACCACAGAGCGGTCCACACTTAGGAGGTCTCTGGCTCAGAGAGCAGAGCTCTACATTCACCCTTCAACAGTCACTTTGTAACCCAAATATGTCTTCTTATTCCCAGAGCTGAATGTGACTCAGCACTGGGTCACCTTCGGAAGGATCCCAAACCCAGCTACAAAAGTGTAGAGGAGAAACACCAATTTTTTTACTCAAGGTTTTCTCTTGATGAGGGTACTGAAGACAGAATTATGTTGCATAACCCACAGCATGATTTCTCCAAAATTCATTTTCTAAATCTCTTTCTCAAAAGTTTCACTGGTCATAGAAACACTTCAACTTTTCCCTTCCCTCTCACCCTCAAACCCAGGATTCCTCACTCCTGGAGACTTTTCTAGCCAGGTCAACACTCTTAGGCAGCATGATCTAGCTCTTGTCTAGGCTTCTGCTACTTGGATCCCAACACCCCGACACTAAACAAAACGAAACGCTCTCCTTATAGGGACCCACTTTCCTTGGAAGGTGGCGGAGTGGGGAATTATAAATACTTACTCTTCATAACTTTTGCCCCTATGGGGCTCTAGTAGTTCAAAGTTAGGAGTAGATGAGCCCGCTAAGTGAACAGGAAATGGAGGATTCATCTTTCAGTCCCCAGGGCTTACCCGAGAGCCAGTGCTCCATAGACGTGTGTTCAATTCATTTGATGACAACCGGAAGGGTGCTGTCAGAATTGAGGTAGCTTCTGGAGGGACAGACTCCCTCCATAGATGCATGCCATGAGGGCCAAACTGCTGGTGACCCACACTGCACTACAGTGAGAGTCAGATAAAAGGGATCCCCAAGACACTCTCCCTGACAGAAACTTGTTGTGACACAGCGATTTTGTTAGAACAAGCCATTTCCCTACTATCTCCTGGGAAATTATGTATTTCTGAATCTGTGAGTCTAGGATGCAAAGGAAACGCCATTAGATTTGGTGTCTTAAGTGGCAGTCTCATGTCGGGCCACACTGCAGGGAGGCAGGAGGCTCTGCTTCTGAGGAGAATGCTGACGTGTGGGGCCGGCGTTGGTCTTCCCCAGGAGAGATTGCTTTAGCCTTTTCAGGTCTGGAGTTGGCTGACTGAGTTAGGTATTCTCCTCAGAGGTAAAGCACCCAGGAGCTTCAAAGCTCCAGTAGTTCCAGGTGAGCCTCAACTCTAGATTTCTGTTGATGAGGCAGGCAGCTCTACGAGAAGACTACCAGGTCTATGGTGCACCCAATGGGAGCAGGGAGAGAGCCATTTACAAAAACAGACTCTACTGGTATTTCACATCCCCCATTGGTAGGAAGCAAGAAGAGAGAGTTCTATTTGATTTACTATTAGAATATTTTTGTTATTAAATTGACAGTAACAGTGAAAACAGAACATTTTACAGCTGTGCAGCATTTCACAGTTTATAAAGCATTTTGAGGGAATGCCTTTTTTAAGCATTTGGAACCTCATACTCAAATCCAAATTAAATACCAAAAGTGCTTTGTGAGCTATAACCTGCAATACAAACATAGCATGTTATTGTATTTTATCAGCGAGTGTGTGGCTGATTTAATTTTAGTAAATTTTAGGATTTCCAGACTGGCGATTGGCTGGTCACAACTTTTCATTTTCAACGAGGTGAATGAGACCAGTGAGTGACTTGTCTACGGTCACACAGCTAGTGTTGAATAGAGCCAGTGTCCTGTTAGCCATGCCTACCTCCTAAAATTCATCTTTGCAATTTGAAGAGAATAGAAAATGCGGTTACTGGTATTTTGCACCATCAGCTTGAGCAACCACGCTGCAATTTGCAGTATTACTGAAACCCAAGGTCGATGATAGTCCTGTCTCTTTAAAAAGAAAAAAGGGCCGCTGTGTGGGGGTGGGGCTGCTGACTGCGGCATCCGCGGGGCAGCCAGTCGGCGGGACCCGTGCGGCTGCGGCGGCAGTCACGCCGGGACCTGCTGATGTGACAAAAGGAGAACAAAGGCGCGGGGATGCGATGCTGACGGCTACCAGCAAGTATTTGAGGATCCAGCTAGATAACAAACGAGGAGCGAAAATGAGGAAGCTCATAGAAATAAGCGGGCTCCGCGGCTGGATTGCTCGTTCATTCCTCTGAAAGCTGGGCTGGCACCAGGTCGGCCAGTCACTGCAGTTGTCTGCGGAGATCGTGGACCACTTTCCTGAGATCCCCGCCTTCCTCCGAGGACAGCGAGGCTTCATGAACGCGTTGTGCTGCTGTGAGTGATGGGTTCTTCTTAACACACAGTTTAGGCTGGCGGCCTGCGGGTTCGGGTGAGACGCGAGCTGCAGTGTTACCAGAGAGATGGCTGTGGGCTAGGTGCTCAGACCACCCGGCTCTGTCGTTTTAATTTCCACCCTGGGCTGCAGTGTTTGCTCACAACGGGTCTATTGCTGTAATACTGAGAGTGGGGTCACCAGTCCTGTTAAATAATCAAGTGGGATTCTCAAAGTAGCTTAGAGTTTCCTTTATAGTAGTTGTCCTCATTTTAAACGGCATGCCCTTAAATGATTCTAAATATTACAGTTATCTTACATAGTAATATTGGAAAATCTTGCTTTTAGTTAAAAACATTTTACTCAGTTATTTTATTTTAATGAGTGGCCATGAAATTCTTAGAGTGTTCCAGTTTTAACAACAAAAATCTCTCGCTCTTTTTCTTATAACAAGGTTAATGCCTCAGTGAAGAATGCTGGATTTGTTTCTAACATGTCAATTGTTTTGGCTTTAATTTTATCCTCTGTAAGGGATGAAAGCCTGTTCCATTTAAGTCAAAGGCAGACTGCAGGTTAATTCCATGTGTTTCCCAAGCCCACGGTGCCCTGAAGTTACATTGAAGGGGAGCACTTTATTTCTTCACCAATGCGGATAAAAGTAATTGACACTTAATTCCATTTTATTTATCATGTGAAAAGTAAATTTTCCACTTTTTTTAAGCTACCCGTTGATAACCAGATACATACTAGTTTAACGCATGGTTATATGTCCCAGTGGTTTTACTTACGACTAACCAGCTTGCTTTCCCTAATCTTGTCTGGAAGTCTTACTTTGTGCCGTGGACGAATGACACCCAGTTCCTTTCCTCTTTCCTCCGTGGCCGTCCCCTTCGTCCTTTCTTTACCTTCCCTGGCTTTTAGCTGGCCAATTTTCCCTTTTCTCTCTAGATCAAGGCCCCTTCAGTCTCCCTTTCAAACAAACTCAGCCAGATTTTCCATATTTGCACATTTTCCTTGTACCTTGCTTGGTTTGTAAAATCTTTTCCATGATTAATATGGCATTTTCTATTCTTCACATAATAGGAAGAAAAGCCAGATTACAGCTTGTTGAGACCAAGGTTAGCTTACATCAGAAACGTCTCATGTATTGTTGCTTTCTGCTGGATTTGCTCTCAGAAGCCTTAGGTTCAAATCTCAGCTCTGCCATATCCTAGCTTTGCAGCGACTCCTGTGAGCCCCCGTTCCTTCCTATGTTAGAGATGATGGCAGTAGTTGCTCACACAGTTGTCATAGGGTAGAAGTGAGGTAATGCGTGTGAAGGCACCAGCACGGTACTTGGCACAATGTAGCTGTTTAGCAGGTGATTTGTCATTTTCTTATTCAGTCCACCCGTCTACCTAGCCACCCATGCAGGAGGAAGTAGGCTCAAGTGGTTTCTTATACCATTTCCCTAAAGGAGTGAATTTTGAAATGATCTTTTGACTGAGTGCATCTTAATCAGCTCTGATTAAGTACAAAAAATATATTCAGTACTTGCTAAGGATCTCTTACCTATAAAAGTAATGCTAATATTTCCACGTTGCCATAGGAGTGTTCTGTTGGAGGAGGGAAGGCCAACTCCCTTTGTGCTGTTCCTGTTAAATCTTTATGATGGCAGCAGTGGGCTGATGATACTGATGGTCCTGCCATGAGTCCCAGTGAAGCCTGCAAATGTGATTGATGCAAACCCTGCCAAATTGGAAATCAGAACAGTTCCCGTTGCTATTCTGATCTTGGACAACCTGGGTGGCAGTTTGCTCTCTGTATTGCCAGTCCTGTTACTATTTTAGTTTCTATTTTGTCTATCTTTCTGCTTACCACCTTTGCTTTAATAGACTCTACACTTAGCACATTGTGTCGGATTTAAAAGTTGAGGATGGAGCTGTTGTGCCATACCTAAGGGGAACATAATGAAACTGGGAGAAGCGCTGGATTGGGAGTCGAGGGCTGGGACTCCAGCTCAGCCTTGGCTTCTCTTTGTGCTAACTGGAAAGTCATTTAACCTCATCTCTAAGATAAGAGGTATGGAGTAGATAATCTTCAGGTCCTGGGTACATGATTCGTATAGCTCTTTTGGGGGAATTCTTTGGGGGAATACTCAGTTTATAGCAGTTATTTGATCAAATAATATGCTTTCACATATATCGTCTCTTTTCATTCTCACAATAGCCTTATGAAACAGGCAACCCCATTTTGCAGATTATAAAATGTAAGATTAAGAGAGAGTAGAGCCCCAGCTATTTCTTATCTGTGAGAAGACGGGATTGACTAGATGATATCTAAGTTTGCTTTCCTTTCTGAACATCAGTGAGTCGTCAGATTGCAAACCCTGAGCTCTGGTACTCACGCCACAGCATCCCCTCTCATGGCACTTCGAATTTATAGCGGTATGAAGCCCAAAATGCCACTTTGTTCTCGATTTTGTAGAGAGAAATCAATGGTCCACTTATAGCAACATTACATCCAGACAGACATTGATTGTAAATATTCTGCTCTGGATTAGACCAGGAGTCTGTCATCTAGTCCAGAAAATATGGGCCCTGCTATCCACATATCCTTTTCGTGTGTTCTGAAACTACAGCCTTTTAGCGTTTCAGCCGCCTAATATCACAACGGGTGATCATTTAAACTTCACAGAGCTCCTTGTTTCGTTACAGTACTAGGTGCTAGAGGAGTATGTATTTGAGTTTTTTAGGTTTCTGGAATTTGTGCACACTTTTACATAGTAGTAGAGGTTGAGCCTTTCTCCTTGTTTTTAATGCAGTGATAAATTTAACCATTAAGAAAAGTCCTAATAGGGAGCTGGCCCTGTGGCATAGTGGTTAAGTTTGCACGCTCCACTTTGGTGGCCCCAGGGTTCACAGGTTCGAATTCCAGGTGCAGACCCACACACCATTCCTCAAGGCATGCTGTGGTGGTGTCCCACATACAAAATAGAGGAAGATGGGCACAGATGTTAGCTCAGAGCCAATCTTCCTTAGCAAAAAGAGGAAGATGTTAGCTCAGGGCCAATCTTCCTCACCCCCCAAAAAAAAGTCCTAATAGGGTTATCAGATAAAATACAGGAAATATTGAATAAGACATACACTAAAAAATTACCTGTTATTTATTTGAAATTCAAACTTAACTAGGCATATTTTTATTTGCTAAGTCTGGCAACCCTGGATAAACAGAACCTTAATTGATGAATTAAATAACAGTTACTTTGAGTGTCAGGATATTAATTTGTTAGGTTTTTAAGCTTAAAACATAAATTTAATCCAGTCTTTATCAATTTTCCGTAATATGCCAAACACCTCACTAGTTTTATTTATTAATGTTTTTGTTTATTAAATATTAAGCTAAGTGACTATCCTAAGAAAATTCTGATCCTGAGGAACACAGTATGTCCAACTCACCTACATGTTCCCCAGATGCCCTGCTAATGAATGAAAAAAAAACACCTCGAGATTTTAAATATATTTATGTGGAGTCAGATAAACTTGGTTTTGAAAACTGGCTCTATGTCAAACTACCTCTGATACCTCACCTCCTGGAACCTCAGTTTCCTCCTTCTTAAATGGGACTGAAAATAGGTTAATAATCCCCACTGAAGAGATCAGATGACGGTAAGTGAAGCCTCTGGCGTGGCTTTACATGGCAGGCTCCCCAAAGAAAAGTTGGTTTTTTAAATGAATGAAAGAATATTATTTTTCCCTTCAAAAAGCCGGATATTAGTCTGACTAATAATAATATTAGTCAGATAATGTCAAATGAGATGTATTTTAATCATGTAATCTACTTTTACAAAGATTTATTAAGATATAATTCACATACCATAAAATTCACCTATATGGTATATTATTTTTATGTAAAATTTTACCTTTGAACATAAATTGAGCTTTTAAAGGTAAACCTGTGACTCTGAGGAGCTTCTGCTCCAGTGCTGAGCGCCCACACACCTCAGCCTCTGACAGTTAGCTCTGCAGGGTGACACACTGAAAACTGAGGCTGGATCAACTCGAGTCAAGGTGAGCTATGAAAGTATATGTGTATTTTTATTACCTGGAAATTGGCCAAAGTGACTAAATTATTCATTCTTTATTGAATATCTTCTGTATCCATGACCCTGAATCTGACCTAGTAGGGGAATCAAAGATGAATAAGACGTTCTTGAGGAACTTGCAGCAAAGTAGACGAGGAAGATCTGTGTAACACAGAAGAGATTTGGACACTGAGCGAATAATTTATGTATTTCTCTTATTAAATTTCAAATACAGTATCTTTCCTGTTGTACATCTTGCATGGAAATTTTTAATTACACACACACACCCATAGCCAGTAAGTATCACTCACCTTTACCTTTACTTTTGGTGCTCTATAAAGTGCCTTTATGTACATATTCAATTACAGGGATGTACACTTGAGGTCAAACAATGGCTGTAGTGCCCATGCCCTTTTCTGCAGTGATTGTGCCAATAGAGTTCTGTCATTAATGACATCGCAGTTCTTGCTCTGTCTTACATTTTGGTCTATTGATTTACAGGATGAGTTAATCTGACTTCTCCATTTTGCAAAGATGCCATTTTAAAATCTTTGCTGACTCATGTTTTCTTCTGACATTAAGGAGGGCAAGACGATTATTCTGAGGGTAATTCCAGTGGAGGCTTTCTCTGGGCCTGAAGTCTGTCTGTATTTGGCTCCTTGTTTTGGTAATATTAGGGACTTTCAAGGGTAAATTTTCACCACACCACAGAGGATTTAGCTGTCTATAAATTTGTTTGGTCAAATATGATAAAAAATGTTGGTTTTTAATTCCCATTTTTAAATGAATGTGTATTCCATTCTTAGCATGTCGCTAAAGGCAATTCTGGCTCTGTTCTTTGCTGTAAATGGGTTAAAAGACTGTTTCTAGGGAAACTACGGCTATTGTGATAGGTGAAGCAGCAGAGGGTGTGCCTGGAATGCTGCAGTACTAGAAGAGCACTCCCAAGACACCCTTGCTTACTCCTGGACGGCCCCTTCCTCCCACACCCACGAGGAGGGGGTTTTATCAGAGCTAAGTCTGTACAGAAAGGATGCGGTTCTGAAATTTAACAGACTCTCTTAAACAAAGAAAACGTACATCATGTTGAAGAGGATAAAGTACTAGGGGTAGCTCCTGATTGTATTTTTATCTCATCCCTGCAGGAAAGACTTTTCTTTTCATCACTTAGGTGACAGGCAGGTGTCTGTGTGTTAGTTCTCGGGAAGTTTGCTTTGTCCTCCTCCATTCTGGTGAAGTCCACTTTCTTCCACCTGAGGAAGCCCTTCATCTTCCGACTCTTTTCTCCCCTCATCCCTCTACCAAAGGGCGGCTTTTGGTTAAGGGACCATCACCACTTGTTTGAACAATGGTCGTGATTGAGGCTGCGAGTCTCCAGGCTGTTTCTAGTTCAGGTAGTGTCACTCAAAGGAATTTTCAGCTCAGTGAGTAAGTGGAGCTGGCGTCTTTCTTTCCTGCTCCTTAAATGAGATCATATATAGTGCTAAGTCCGCCAACGATGGGGAAAGCCCAGCTTGCCAAAATAGGGTATTTTTGCTGGGAAGGCAAAGAGGTCACTGAATGGACACACTGTGCTTATATTAGCCATGGGCAGCGGCTTCAGGTTTCGGAGCCAAATGAACGGATTCCACAGCTGGCGAGAATTGGTGTCCAGGCCTGTTCCCTAATGGCAACTACAGGGGATTGATTGTTCAGGCCCCTGATAAATGAGAGGAGGACATGAATCAGTGGGCAGGGAATATGGTATTCATGTCACTTCATGTGTTAAAGAATATTACACGAGCAAAAGAGTGGCATCCAATATTTGCAAAAACCATCTGCATGGGGCCGGCCCAGTGGCGCAAGCAGTTAAGTGTGCGCGCTCTGCTGCGGCAGCCCTGGGTTCGCGGGTTCGGATCCCAGGCGTGCACCCATGCACTGCTTGGCAAGCCATGCTGTGGCGGCGTCCCATATAAAGTGGAGGAAGATGGGAACGGATGTTAGCCCAGGGCCAGTCTTCCTCAGCAAAAAAAAAAAAAAAAAAAACAAAACAAAAGAGGAAGATTGGCAGATGTTAGCACAGGGCTGATCTTCCTCACATACACACAAAAAAAACCCAAAAAAAACCCATCTGCAGTTTGCTAAGTACTTTTAGACATAGTTCAGGTTGATCTTTACCATGATCCTGTACATGGATAGGGCAAACTAGCTCTGTTTTACAGACGAGGAAACTTGGGTATAGAGAAATTATGTGATTCTCAAGTCGTGGTCTCCATAATGCCACACTACCCCCAAAATGATATGGTGACAGCAGCTTTCTTCCCCTTTGGGGAAGGGATGGGGAGAGAAGGCAGTAATATTTGAGTGCCTATATTGTGTCAGGCACTCCATAGTGGGGAATACGGTGAGAGCTGGGAGTCAGAGGTCCTGTGCTTAAGTCCCCATGTGGGATGTTGCTTGACTTTTCTGGGCACCGATTTCTGTATCTGTGAAATGAAATGAACAATTTCCTACCAAATCACCAGGCAGTTATGAGATTGAAAATGATATCATCTATGAAATCGCTTTAACAAATTAAAAATACCATACTCTGCAAGATATCTTACTATACCGTATTTTAATTTTAGTATCAATAACTTTTCAACTGTGTACAAATTTTAGGATATCCTAATTTTCTTGGCAAAAACTATATAAACAAAATTATCATGAAAGCAGTAAAAAATACCAGGCTTATTATATCATGATTAATTTGATTGTCTTATTGAGGAACTATCTTAAATTTATTAGTATGGATAGTTTGAATGCTCACATTTCTTATTTTTTAAATTGCATTAGACTGCTGTTCAATCATATTAGATGCCATAAAAAAGCTATTAGCTTTTATCTTCCATGCGATGTCATTGTTAAGGATTTATAAAAGTAAATGTGTGATATATTGAAGCACTGAAAAATGTATGCATTATCAGCTGAAGATTTATATACAAGAGAAGCATTAAACGTATAAATATAAAAATCCTATATAGTGTTAATCATATAATCAGCAAGGAACAAAAAGTATTTTTGTAGTTTAAAATAATAAAAATCAAATAGAACTGAATATGTATTCAATTACAAGCAGAAATGTGTTCATATATGTGTATATTTAGAATGTTTAACCATGGCACACCAAGAAATGGATATTTGTTGAACTGAATAAAGGTGTGTGTGTGTGTGTGCGTGTGTGTGCGTGTGCGAAATCATCAATTGGGAATCAAAAACAAGAAATTTTAATATTTTTTTTGTATCTTGGATTAGTACAATGTAATCATGATAATAAATAAAACAATATGTGATAAATGCTTTGTGAATGTTGATGTGCTCTCAACCTGTCAACGTTACTATATGAGAAGTGGTCTGGTTTACTGGAGAAATCCCTGAACTAGGGTCTAGAGCTCGCATTGGCGCTGTGTCATGTCCTCAGTGTGACCTTGCAGTGGCATGCCCCCGGAGGCACTGTGATGGTGCGCACACTCTCTCCCTCTATGCTGAGGCTGCAGAGCTGGATTTTACAAAGACCAACATCTCTGTAAACTAACATTTACGTAACTTGCCGTAGACTGGCCCTGGTGATTTTGTCACCTTGTCCCCTTTCCTATGCCCTTATGGCCTGGGCATGTCTTTTAACCTCTTTGAGCTTCAGTCTCTTAGCCTGTAAAATGAGGAACTATCTGGTCTACCTCTTTTATAAAGTCATCTTGGGGCGGGCCTGGTGGCGCAAGTGGTTAGGTGCGCGCGCTCCACTGCGGCGGCCTGGGGTTCGCTGGTTCGGATCCCGGGCGCGCACCGATGCACCGCTTGTCGAGCCATGCTGTGGCGGCGTCCCATATAAAGTAGAGGAAGATGGGCACGGATGTTAGCCCAGTGCCAGTCTTCCTCAGCAAAAAGAGGAGGATTGGCATGGATGTTAGCTCAGGGCCGATCTTCCTCACAAGAAAAATAAAAAAAAAAATAAAGTCATCTTGAGGATCACATGAAACAATGTGTGTACAGATGGTCCCCAACTTGCTTTGGTTCAACTGAATGATTTTTCGACTTTACGATCGTGCGAAAGTGTTAAGCATTCAGTAGAAACCATGCTTCAAATTTTGAATTTTGCTCTCTTTCCCAGGCTATCGATATGTAGCCTCTTGTGATGCTGGGCAATGGCAGCCACAGCTCGCAGTCAGCCGTGTGATCACGAGGGTAAACAACCAACACGCTTACAACCGTTCTGTACCCAGACAGCCATGCTGGGTTTTTCACTTTCAGTACAGTAGCCAATAAATTACATGAGATATTCAGTACTTTATTATAAAATAGGCTTTGTGTTAGATGATTTTGCCCGACCGTAGGCTAATATAAGTGTTCTGAGTGTGTTTAAGATAGGCTAGGCTAAGCTATGATGATCAGTAGGTTAGGTATATTAAATGCATTTTCGACCTAAAGATATGTTCAATTTGTGATGGGTTTATCCAGAGGTAACCCCATAGTAAGTTGAGAAAGATCTGTAATTGTAAAGGACTACGCAAATGTAAGGTACTATTATTTAAATACACATGCTGAATTTCATATTAATTAAAAAGGTTTACTGGTACCAGGTGGATCTTTGGAACCCTAAGGAATACTTCGGAATCCTTGGGGAATAAGTTCTCATGAAGTGTTTCACAAAGTGTAGGATGCATGCCCTGATAACAGTGAGAAGATGACTCTGTTCAGGGAAGGAGTGGGTGCTACTCAAGCAGGCACCAAGAAAATGAGATCATGCAGTGAGTGGGTGACCCCTTTTGCAAATCCCTTTTCTCTTTGCCTCCCTCACCCTTCTTGTCCCTTCCTCTCCCTTCTTTCCTCTTCTATAAAACCTTATTATGTAGACTTTATTATTCCCTCTGTACTTAATTTTTAATTAACAGTTATTGTGATAATAAATGAAAGATAGTAAAGGCACTGTTTCAAACAAAGAAACATATCAATTTGTTCATGAGGTATTATCTTTATTATAGACTGCTGGATCCATCTTGCTAACATGTATTTGGAATTTTGGCATCTATATTCATGAATGAGATTGGCCAATAATTTTCCTTTTTTCATTCACTCTGGTTTAGATAATCGGATTTGGGAATATTATCAGCCTCCTGAAATTATTTGGGCATATTGTCTGTTTTTATGTTCTCAGGTAGAATCTGTAAGATACTAGAGTTGTATGTTTATGAATATTTGGTACAACTCACCAGTAAAACCATCTAGCCTAGTGTTTCCTCTGTGGGGAGATTTTAAATATCAGTAATTGAATATACTTAATAGGATTGACTTATATCTTGAATTAGTTTTGGTACTTTCTATTTTTCCAAGTATTTGTCCATTTTCAAATTCATTACCTTAAAGTTTTTGTAATGTTCTCTTATCTTTTTAATTTCTGATGCATCCCATTTTTCATTCCTAACATTGCTTTTTTTGTGACTTCTTTGCTTTTATCTTTTTTATATGAAAAGACATTTTGTTGTTTTTTTACTGTATAACATATTAGGGAATATACCCAATTGCATTTTCTCAAATGGCAAATGAAACACAGGGTAACATTTCTCTTTGTTGAAAACCTCAATATTATCTGTCTTTTGGAGGATCCAGTTTCTTATCACGTCTGTGATACTGTCCGCAAGGATACCAGTGGTGCTTAGTAGTAAAGAACATTTTGCTAAGTTGCTCTATCATGAGTCCTTGCTCAAAGTGTGCACCTTTTTCTTCTAATCTGGTTTTCAGCACTTGATCATGTGTTTCTTCATGATTATGCACAGGATCTGGCCGAGGGATAGGTTTTGTGTGTTCATATGGAATGTCCACAGAAGAGTGGTAGCATATCATCAGATGCCATCATGCCATCAGATGTCAAAGCAAGCTCCACTTTGCAATTATAGTTATCTGGAAGAGAAGACTACTTAGATTTATGACAAACACAATATAAAGCTCCGTTTTGAATTGGAAATAAACATTTCAAGATAGCTGTTTGATGTCGCCCATTTTATTGCTGCTAATGCCATAGTGAGTCAAGATGCTTATCAGGTGGTATGAAAGAAGATGATCTGAAGAGAAACCGCTTTTAAAATCTGCTTCTAGGCATACCTATTTTCATCCCTTGACAGCTGCTCACTGCGAGCCCGCCATCTTGCCTCAATTTCGCTTTTATCTTGATCAGTCTTGCCATGAGTTTGCCAATTTTATTAGTATTTTTAAAGAACTAACGTGTTTTTGCTGATATTTTCCACTGTATTTTTATTTTCCACTTCATTAATTATACTCTCATCTTTATTTTCTTTGGATTTATTCCCATTACCTTTTTTCTGAATTCTGAAATGGATACTTAATTTTCAGCCTTTCTTCTTTCTGAATGAAATCATTCAAGGGTATAAATGTCCCCATAAATTTACTAATCCCCATTTTTATTGAAGAAAGAGTAGATAAAAGACTCAGTGTTTTTCGTGGGCACTTGTATCTAATCAGAATTTAAGATTCCTTTTGTATTCATTTTATTTATCTTTATAGTTACCCTCTATGTGTGGTGCATAGTACTGGGTTTCCATTTATGGTAAGGATGGAAAGTGTCCTTTATATAATACATTTAAGGAAAAATATTAAGTAAATAATGACACAGGTGCTACACAAGTAGACCAAAGATCCCAAAAGTTGTACATTATGTTTCAAATATGAGAAAAATTATGAGGATGATTCATCAGTGACTATAGTTTGAGAAACTGATGTTCCAGACAGCACACTGCCTTCTCTCATCCATGTGTATGATCTCGTTGCCATATGCAGTTGTTCAATCACAGGGGTAATTTCTGAGCAATTAGAGAATAAGACAGATCCTCTGGGAGATGCACATGTACAAATGTTCCAGTGTCCAAAAAAGGAATAATAGTTTGGAATTCTAAATTGTGTGTTAGATGTCAATTATAGAAGTGATATTAAAATTTAAAGATTGGATTACTAGAGAGAGAGTTCAGGAGCTGTTGTTGGACAAAGACACAGAGATGGGTTCATTAAGAACTTGAAATAACCTGTATCTGTTCTACAATACATTCATATTTTATGGTTATATTTAAAATGACATTCTGATTGACAAAAACTTTTTTATTTAAAAGACATATTTGGATTAATTCCTATTCGCAGAATTGTTGATGAGTTAACAATATATATACCTGTCTAGAGTCATAGAATTTTAGTTAATAGCTTAGAACACTTATGCCAGTCCTCTTGTTTTATAGATAAAGAAGTTGATCCTAATCCTCCACTTTATTATACATAACCTCTCTTAATCTAAACATTTCCACTTGAAGAGTCCAATTTTTAAAATCCATTATCATACGAAAGGCTTCCGTTCTCTTGCAAATAACAATTCTTAATTTAATTTCAATTTTTAATTTTAAATCTAGAATTACTCTAATTCTTGACACATAGCAATCAAAATTTTATGATATATGGTTTTATATGAATGAGTAATAAGATTTGGGATTGGTCTGTTTGAATTAATCTCACTCATGATGCCTAGTAATATTTTTATTATAGCAAGTTACTGGAGAAGTGTTTTTGAGGAATAGTTTACAGTGAGTTTTGGGTTATTTTCCTGGGTTTCAATGAATCCAAGAATCTATAGTGTTATAAGTATAGCTTAAATTATTGTCTCTACATTACTTTTGTCCACAGTGAAATGTTGTTGGATACAAAAACAGAATAAGAAGTTAGGAGCTGGTTCTCCAGTTTCCATCCATCACTTCCTAGCTGAGTGAGCTTAAACATAGTTGCTTACCTTCCCGTGTCCAAGTTTCTTTAACATGTTAGCAATTCCACCTCTCTTGTTCTGTCTACTTCAAAGAACTGTTAAATGTGATAATGTCTAAGAGAGCACCTTGAAAATTATAAAGTATTTATAACCATGATAGTTGTATGAACAGGTAGAAAATTCAGTCTTCATGTGTCCCTCTGGCATATTATTGTTGTAAAAGTTTGTGTCTTTTTTTTTCTAGTTTATTTCTTAAAAAGTTAGACTTTTGCAGGATCCAATAGTTATTGAGAATATTACTAGGAAAATAAAGACTTTCTGATAGACACATTTTCTCTTCTTTTCCTAACCTAGATGCTTTGCTTTCAAACATGAGTCATATTATGCGTAAAGTTGTAGGTTTGGATTTAAGGGTATTGGTCCTGAAAAAAGGCACATTGTATGAGGCACATATTTCACTTGGAAGAAGCCAGGGAAATAAGAGGAGTGAGAAGAAATGCATAGGGAGTGAGAACATGAAACTAAATTAAGTAGATATGCTTTTTATTGATAGAGACTGCCATGTCTACTTACACAGGTGCATTTGTTGGTTGTGAGGTGAGGGATAAAGCTGTGCTATTTAGCAGGGCTGTGGTGCAACCAGCAGTTTATAATTAGAAAGTCACTGGAGCTAAGAACCATGGCTGTCTTCCATGAGGAGTTACATTTTCAGTGCATTTACTTCAAGTACTTTTCTCTACTCCTTCCTTTACCCTTCCTTGATTTTTCTTTCAGGATCATAGAAGTGATACGAAGATGTATGTGTCACCAGAGCAAGAAGAAATGCGCTGTCCAGTGAGTACTGTACATCTGCTGAGATGAGGATGAGAGACACGGAGCCCAAGAACTGCTACAACATCATCCCCCACCACCTTCAAAAAGAAATACAGGAGATTCTCAGATGAAATTAGCTTGTTTTTACTTTCGGGAAAAGCCAAAAACCATTAGCTAATCGATACAATTTTACCTTAAGAATTTCTCTGGGTTGTTGGATCAGAAGGCATAACCCAAGGGGGCAACCACTTTCGGGCTGGAGAGTCATACTTGAAGAAACACAAATACAAAACACAACAATGCTTTTGGACATCGGATGATGAATGGACACTGAGGGGAAAAGCAGGCTTTTCACTGGCCAGGAAGAGCTGAACGTGGAGGACACATTTAAAGGAAACACAAACGAAAGACTTAGAAGAAAGAAAAATATTTTCATGGTTTTCGTGGACAAGCATTCCAGGAGAAGTGATAATGGAGACCAAGGATAATAGGTAAATGAGTTAATGTTTTAAATTACAACAATTTGTGTTGAGATTTTAAGGCTTATTGGGTTTTCCTAAATGAAACATAAGTAGGCAGAAACAAATGAAAGTTCTCTGGAGGTAAAAGTGAGTCAACTATAGATGCTTCAGTTGTAATTGGAATTGTGTATGTAACATTTCAAGCCATGGGTAGAAAATCATTCCTTACATTTGTCCAGATGGTTTTGGATTTTCTGTCTCTTTGGGTGGCCGTTCTAATGGACAATTGACTACATGTATCCCATTTTCTCCTTCATCAAATGATATATTAGTGTCTCTCACTGGCTGTATGATTATTCGAAAAATATTCAATAAACAATTGTGAAGTACTTGCAGTTGTAGCGAATAACCTGAGAAAGGAGAGAGAGGCTGCTTTTCCTTTTTAAACTATGATGATAAAAGATAATGCTTGCTCCTTTCCTCAAATTTAGTTGCTATTTTATAAGAACATATTCTTATTTTACAAGCTTGAGGATTTATGTCAAACTATAAGGTTAATGTATATTTATTATTACTCTTTAAATTTTTATGTGCTCTTCTTTTTTTCTTAAGCATATAACAAAATACACTTTCATTGATTTCGACTGCTGTATTCAAATAGTACGTTCAATACCTGAAATTTTAGTGCCGTAGAGACCAGGTAAGCCTTCACATCTTGTAACCTAATGATATCAACAGATAAAAAGACTTTTCAAATTTGGCTTTCCAAATTTGAAACGTTGAAAAAGCTGAATATTTGTTTTTACCTTTTGTAAACTTTTATTCATTAGAGAGAGGAAGTAAGTGTAACCTTTTCAGTAGAACTTCCTCCTAGCAAACCAGGATTAATTTTATGACTCATTGTTATTTAAATATGTGAAAGTGCATGGGTATTGAGACTACTTAATAAGTTTGATTTTTATTGACCAATTGGAATATTTGATTATTCTCTGTATTTTCTAATATTAGAAGTCATCTGATGTGAATTTTATTACTACTACAATGCTAAATTGTTTAAACATGAGGGAAATATACTGTTGTATCATCATACCTGTTATCTCACAGTATTTCTGTGGGTTTTCTTTTTTTACCTTCTTCAGTGCTTCCATACAGTGCTTTCCCCCTAGTTTTGAAAGTAGATGCTTTTTCAAATTAAAGGTGAACTCATTTTCATTCAACTTACCAGTTGACTGATTTGTTAGAAATAATTTCATTTATAAATTTATTATAAAAAGCAGTGATTGTATAGAATCATTGATGCTGTCACTAAGTATAAATTTTCAACCGTCATGATTGAATGTCAACAGATGTTGAAAAAAACAATAGATCAGATTGTCTTTGCAATCACTAGGTGATAAATTCCATTTATAACTAGAAAAAAGCATATTAACTTTGAGTGTATCTTTGCCGATTATAAGGCTTTGGGTACTTTAGAATTTCCTCAGAACTTATTTGTTTATTTACTTATTTACTTAAAGTTAAAATGTCAGTAGCTGGGTATAGCAACATTTATGAACACATAGAGTAGAGTCCATGGGATGACAGTCAAAGCATCAATCTTAAGTTGATTTTTATAAACACACTGTTTTTTTTCCCTGAGGAAGATTCGCCCTGAGCTAACATCTGTGCCAGTCTTCTTCTATTTTGTATGTGGGTTGCCCCCACAGCATGGCTTGACGTGTGGTGTATGTCCGCGCTCGGGATCTGAACCTGTGAACCCAGGCTGCTGAAGTGGAGCGTGCGGAACTTTAACCGCTCAGCCATGGGCCAGCCCCTAAACACACTTTTATTAAGACATTTAAAGCCTGTCTTACTAAGACCACAAATATGTAAAATTTGATTGTCTGGTTTCCTTGTTCCTGGGGCAAGATAATAATTTTCAAAGCTGAAAAGGATCCAGTCTTGGAGTCTTGAGCTCTAGGTGTTGTGTGGCGAGTTCTCAGGGGTGCGTGTGTGGGCGGTGGAGCCTTGCTTAGAGTCCTGACATTAACACGCAGGCCTTTTCCAGGATACTGGCTTTATGTAAATATTTTGAGAAAAGAAGTTAAATTATATATCTTGTAAGCAATATCAAATGTTATGCTAAAATAAAAGCAGATATATTGTTGAATATACAGTCTGAATATTTAAGCTAAAAGCTGAGAGTTAGTCTCACTTGCTGAAGGCAACTTTGGGATCGGTTCCCTCTCCATCGCCATCAGGAAGACCCTGGAGCATCAGTATGTGCAAACAGCAGATTCCAGGATACGGAGGGGTGGACCAGATTTGGGGAAACTGTCCCCTAGGATGCCGAGGAAACAGTTGTAGTTACAGTGTGCTGAGGAGCTTGGCGTATGTGGGATTGATTGAGGCTGGTGGCAGCGTCTAAGAGATCCTCTCATATGAGTCTCCTTTGATAGATGAGAAAACTGAAATTATATGACTTGCTCAAACTCATAGTGTTGTTAAAGATAAAATTATTCTAACACTTGTTAAAGTGGTTGGGAAGATTTTATCCAGGACTATTGCAAGAGTCATGAAGACCATTGCAACTCCAAATTCAGCAAAGACAGCTGGGGATTTATAGCCAATGAGCAGAGTGAGGGGATCGGGGATGGAAAATTAATAAGGGCAGGGGGATTCTTGCTAAACTGACTTGATAGGATTCTTGCTGAAGGCAGGTCAGGGTGATCAGGTCTCAAGGGTGGGGGATGAAGAAATGATTAGATATTGAGGGTGATAAGATATTAAGGGTAGGAGATTCTTGCTAAACTGATTTAGCAGGATTCTTGCTAAAACTGGGCTAGGCAGGTCAAAGACAGGGCCCAAGGACAAGGCCTAGTGGAAAAGAGGGCTCAGAGGAGCCCTTGTCAAGCTCAGGCCCAGTTGTGACTGGACCCAGCTCTCTTGTCTTCCTCCAGGGTCCACCCAACGTGTCTGACTCCACCTCTAACCGGGGATCGCAGTGCAGCACTTTTAGTTAGGAGTCTCCGAACAAACCTTACCCTTAAAATCATTCATTCATATGTTGAGCATTTATTATGTGACAGGTACTTGAGATACATCAGGGAATGAAATTGATATAGATACTGACTTTTGTGGATTTTACATTCTAACAAGGGAAGACAGAAAACCAACAATATCTAATGAATAATTAAATTATATGGTACCTTATATGATGGACCAAAAGGAACAGTAGGCAAGGAAAAGGAGCTGGGAGTCAATGGAGTTATGTGGGAACATGTATCACAATTTTAAAAAGGATAGTTGGGACAGACCTCATGGAAAAGTGAAATCTGAGCAAACACTTAAAGGAGATGAGGGAATTAATCATAAGCTATTTAGGGGAAGAATGTTCCAGACAGGGGAACCTGTGCAAAGCCCCTAGGTGGGAGCTGCCTGGCATGTTCCAAGAAACAGGAGGAAGCTGGCATGCTGGAGTGAAGTGAGTGAGGGCAAGGGAGGTGGAAGATGTGGTGGAAGAGGTAGCTGGGTGTCAGATCACTGTGCAGGAAACGGGACTCATTGCAGGGTTTTAGGGAGTGACAGGATTTGACTTACATTTTTAAAGAATCCCTCTAGCTGCTGTGTAGAGGGTCCAGGGTGGAAGTGGGGAGACCCATTATGCTTTATTGTAACAACCCACGTGAGAGATGATGGCAGTTCTGGCCAGGATGGTAGGGTGTTAGAAGAACTTACCTGATGGCTCTATGGGGGTTCATGTGCCAATCTCTTCAGGAGGCTATGAGATTATCCTTACCATCTGGCAGTGTCAAATGTTGAATACATTTAAGATGAATATCAACAACCTGATTACGGTGGGTGTGTGTCATTTTTCCAACAACAATCAGTTCCCCAATTCTCTGATACCAACTGGGTGTCCAACAATTCAATTTGATTGTAACACTAACTACCCAGAGTTAGCACAGACTCCACAGGTTAAGGGCTCAGTCCCGCAAGACTGCCCCCACTTCATGCGCCAGCTGCAAATGAGATCTCTAGGCTACCCCAAAAACAAATTCGGGGATGCCCAGGACCCCCCTCCCTCAGGTTCAGTAATTCTCTAGAAAGACTCAGAACTCAGAAAGCACTTTACTTACAATTGCAGTTTATTACAAAGGATATGACTCAAGAATAGACAAATGGAAGAGATACATAGGGCAAGATTTGGGCAAGGGGTGCACAGAGCTTCCATGCCCTCTCCGGGTGCACCACCCTCCCAGCACCTCGATGTGTTCACCCTGGAAGCTCCCTTAGCCTCGTTGTTTCAGAGTTTTTATTGAAGTTTCATTATATAGGCATGATTGATTAAATCATTGGCCATTGGTGATTGAACTCAATCTATAGCCCCTCTCCCCTCCCTGGAGGTCAGGGGATGAGGCTGAAAGTTCTAACCCTCTAATCACATGGTTAGTTTCTCTGATGACCAGCCCCCATCCTGAGGCTCTCTGGGGGCCTTGCCCTGAGTTATCTCATCAGCAAACAGAAGACACTCCTAGCACTCAGCAAATTCCAAGGGTTTTAGGAGCTCCATGCCGAAGACAAAGACCAAATATGTATTTTTTACTATACCACAATAGGAGTAACAAAAATTCAGATGGGAGAGCAGAGTCAGCTCTCTGTCTGCTCAGGAGAGCAGACAAATAAGCTGAGTCTAAGGTTTGAAAACTAAGTCCAGACAGGGAAGAGCAGGTGGGCAGTGGAGGGCCAAGAAAACTAGCCGGCCTTGTACTTCTGAGGAGGAACAGGAGTGGATTCAGGCTTGGAGCCATGGATCTAGTGGCCGTAACCCAGAAATAGAGCCAGAGTAATAGGGGTCCAAAGAAAGAACAAGTGGATTAGCAGTTATTCCATGCCTCCTAGGTTTCACTAGTTCATGAGCATAAATAAGGGTGGTTAATATTTACACTCATATCTCCATGGCTCTAAACATACACCTGCTTGACAAGACCTTAACCCCCATGCTCCTCTCGTCTGCTTAAATTCTTCCCTGGCTATTTCTGGGCGTCCTTAGGATGGTGACCTCTCATGTGGGGTCAGGACCAAATTTGCTCATGTTCTTTCCGCTTGAGCCTCTCTGTCAAGGAGACTTGTCACAGCTTCTGCAGCTGGCACCTCTGTAAGATGTTATCCCCTGCACCCAACAAACCCCTTGAACCCAAAGCGACTCTGCAACCTGTGAATGGGGTCATGAGGGGAGATGAATGGCTTCTCCTCAAGCCCGTGCTGATACTGTATTCTAGGAGGGAAGCAGTGCTGCATAGAATTAGTCCTATCCAGTATTTCATGAACACTGTGCCTTGACCTTCTGTCCTCATAGGCTCAAAACCAGTCCCTCATGTGTGGCCAGTGAGGGGAGGATGGTCCTGTCCTGCCCCTTCTATATCTTCTCTCTCTCTTCCTTAGATACCTTTACATCCAAACAAAACAAACTCGCAACAAATATCCTCCCAGCTCCTTTAAGAGAAAACAAATTGTGTAATGGAAAGAGTATAAACTTTTGAGCCAAACCTACTTGGTTTTGTTGACCTTAAACAAATAGACAGCCAGTTATTTCTCTAGCAACAATAGGTTTATTCAGGATCAGCATAGAATTGCAATTTGGGGTCTGCAACTATGGCGAACAACGTGCAAGTCCTGTGCAGCAAGGGAGGAGAAACTCTTTTATAGAGGGGAAGAGGAAGTTAGGAGGGCTATTGTAAACAAAGAGTTAGACTTGTGGTGGCTTTTCTTTTCTTTCCTTTTCTTTTATTGAGGTCACATTGGTTTACAGCGTTATGTAAATTTCATGTGTACATCATTATATATCTGCTTCTGTATAGACTGCATTGTGTAGTGGCTTTTCGCTGGCTGAGTAGTGACAATCTCTCATTGGCTGAGCTTCTTGCCGGCAGGAAAGAAGGAAGAGGAAGAGGAAGTCTTTCTTCTTCCTGTTGGGCTCTGCTATTGACACAGGGCGTGAGACCTCCTCCTTTTGGCCTCCTGTCTCCAATTTAATGAAATTTCTGTTTATTAATTTGACAGTTTGAATCTCAGCTTTGCCATTTACTAATCATGTGGCCTTGAATATTCCTTTTTCTTTATATGGGGAAAATAATGCCTACAATAATGTTAGATCAGAGAGCATGAATGTAAAACACTTAGCATAGTATCAGACACAGAGTGCCCAAGAAAAGGTAGCCATTGTTGTTACTTCATTCTCCAGAAACTAGCACAAAGTCTAGCCATCCTTTGATGGCTTCCATTCCCACACCTCAAAGTATCTGTCGTCACACAGGTGTTACAGGAAAGGTGCTGCCCACCACCATCGCAGCCTAATGAGCAGTTGCAAACCAGTCTGTCTGATCCCTCTTGCTTGCTCGGGGGGGATTTTCCTTCTGGCCACTATCATCCCCTTAATGTGTCCATGTAGTGCTTGGAGGAGGGGCTTATTGAGTGTCTTTGGCCATCAAATAGGAAATAAAAGATGCAAAGTGAGGGCCTGGGAAGAATCCTGTTGAACACCACACAGTATCTTTAGAAAAAGAATCATCAAAAGGCAATAGGATGGCTTCTGACAACTGGTGTCCTTGTCAAGTGGTAATGAAAAGACCAGCTTGGATTCCCTGCAGCTCCCTGCGTGGGCTCCAGCGGTGGTTCCCATTTTCCTGGTTCCCAAGAGAGGGAAAACAGCCCTATGTATGATTCTCAGCCATTCTGTGGAATATCTGCAGCCTTGTGTCTGGTCTGCAACAGATAGCTCACCATTAGTGCTGTCAGCTTCAGAGGGCTAAGAAATGCATCTTCAATGTGCAAGGGAAGGAACTTGGTGAGGGAAGGAGGAAAAAACACACTGATGGATGCTTTGCAGTATTTTCTGCCAATCAGGCATGTTTCTGCTTTTCATAATAGTGAGTTTGATTCATCTTGTCCTTCATGGATAGAATAGGCGACCATGCAGTGTTGAGTGGTCTATCAGTCAGGGTCCCCACGCTCAACAGGATAACCCAGGGGATTATGTGCAAAGGGTGAAAAAGAACCATGAGAAATCACTGAGGAACCTGGAGCTAGCAGCAGTGGCAGTGTTACCTCCGGAGACCTGAGGGAGTAGAGATAGGAGCACTTGCTTGACCTTGAAGGACAAAGAGTAATACTGTAGAGCAAGACCCCTTGAGAAGGGCAGTGACCTTTTGGTTGAAGGACACAGTCAGGCCCTGGTGAGGCTGTGGGATGGGTGTTGGGGGAATGAATTCCCTGACCTCACTCATCCCTCCCTTCCAGCTTCTGTTGGGGCTTCTATTGGCTAACTCAACCTGCAGCCAGTGTGCCCGGGGCCCCTGTTGACACAGTGCATACAGATTAGCCTCCACAAGCAGGCTGGAGTGTGGGCCTATGGGGCAAAAGGATGCTGTTTGGTGTATGTGGAGAGGAGCTTGGGCACTCACCCTCTTTACCCAGAATTGACAGAAATCTGATGCTTGGCCTTGGTGCCTCTTTACCTCTTTTTAAAAATTTTATCTTGAAAAAGTTCAGGCATACACAGAAGTAGAGGAAACTATTACAATGAACACCCATATACTCATTGTACATATTCAATAATTATTACATTCTGCCAAATATGTTCATATCCCTCTCTTTCTTTGCTTCAGCACGTTAAAGCAAATCCTAGGCATCCTATTTTGTGCTGGTTTCATGGCAAGGCCCTGGGAGGTGCAGCTGTGTGGTGGCACTTCTCAAACTGCACAGTGACACCCTGCAGGGGCCTTGAGGGCTGCTCCACTCCAGGCACATTTGTGCTGGGGAAGGAGGGACTTCCCTCTCTGGTGCGCGGGGAGTTCAGTGCAGTCACCCGAAGGTATCAGAAGGGAGAATGGGAAACAGTCGCAGCGGTAGAAATACATTGGTTGTTTAACATTATGGGTATTGGAATCATTACCCTTTGGACACTACCTAGGAAGGTCCCCTTCACTGAAAAATCAACTGATAGCTTTTCATGAGAATAATGTAAAGTTAATTTATTACCCAGCATAAAACATTAGGATTTTAAATTATCTCATTTACTGAATCTGCTAGGGGGGAAAATCTCATTGAAAAAATAACTTAGAGTCAAATTGACTCAAGATTATTATTTTTTAATTAAGCAGTAGGAAAGATCATTTATATTTGAACCTTTAATATAAATTATTCTCATTTCTAGACAGTTATGATTGAAAGCAGTAGCCATAAGGTAAACAGTGCAGCAACAAAACACTAATTCTTTTCAGAGCCAAACACAATTTGAAGCCTACAGCAGCTCCTTGACCAAGTAAATAGGTTCTATAGAAAGAACTCTCAGAGAGCGAATGAAATCCCTTGAAAGATCTTAGAAAATATAAAGAACAGAAAAGCTGTATAATTGCATATTATTCTGACCTCTGGCACATGTTGCCACAGCCAAACAATTTGACATTTTGACATAAAATTAAATTGCTCCCTTTCCCACACCCCCCACCCCCAAAAAAAGGAAAACAAAAGAAAGGAATTGACCCTTGTCATGTTGCAAGAAAGTGGTGGCTAAATGCAGAGTCCAAAAAGAACAGATTTCAGACATTGTAATTTATTTGTTCTTTTAATCTGCATGGAGAATAATGGAAACGAATGTGTTCTTCAAAGAGAGTGATGTGCTACAGACCCCGGTGCACATTTACTGTCCTTGTTTTTTTCCTTAGAAAAGACTTGGCTCAAACCTTCAGCTGAGTTACAGAAGGAGAGGACAGAAGGTTTGCAAGGAGGACACGTGCTTTGCAGATATTACATTAAGCGTGGAGGCGACTGGTCATTTCTCTCTGCCCACTGATCAGAGTCACTGACAAAGGCAAACACTTGGAAAGTCACCTTTATGTGTACATTTTACTAATTAATAGTACCTCATCATCATATTCTTTGATCCATAGGTCATGTTATACTAAAAGATTATTAAAAACTCTAATTTCCTATCCTGGAACAGGGAATTATTACTATGCATTTTGAAAGTAATTACCACGAATGTTACCCAATTTACTTAAAATTATTTAATGAAGGCTGCTCAAAGGGTTAGGTTTATCTTTAGCCCATTCCTTTGATTCACAAAGTGGATTCTCCGTGAATTAAATTGTCTTCTTAACCTTCTGTGTACAGTCAGTTGACTATTTAAGCCACGCCCAGTTGTTGCTGGTTTTTAAGGTCTTTAAAATGGAATAACTAACATTTTCCAGTTTATAATCTTTCTTATGGGTTGTCACATATTAAAAAATGGCAGTTTTAAAATACATTATTTCTCAAAATTAAAAAGAATTTTTAAGTTTAAGGAACAAGTTGAGTTACCAGTGCATGGTAAGGAAGCGCATTCTCAGACAGTGCTGCCCATTGAGATTCTTCTGCTCCAGAGATTCTCCTCAGAAGCTGTGTCACCAGAATTCAAACCACCACCCTACACAAGTCAATGCTACTTTCACAGGTAAATGGTTTAATATCAGCTGTCTATCAAGACTGAAAAGAGATGTTTAGGGTGACTAGAGGGACCAGCTGATCTTTAAGGGATCTTCCAGGTCCTGAATGAAGCCCTTAGAACAATAAGTGATCAGTAAATGCTAACAGCGTTGACTAAAAAAAATTCTTCAGATTCTGCACAAATGCTAATCAGTTCTTCATCCTCTGATCTTCCACAGTCTGAATCCCAACTTCCTTTTGGCCCTGTTGCTTTTTTCACCATTACTTTTCCCTAACTTATGTATAGTGAAGGAAGTGTGCCTCTTCCCAAGCTTTGAAAAACTGTTTTGGAGTTTGTGATGAAAGGCTAGATCAACTCACAACTTTATCTCATGCCAGTTTATTACTATCTGGCCATTAAGAGAATTATTAAAGAAAAAAAAGAAAAGTTAAGAAGGACCCACTTCTCTTCTCTTAATTCTTAATTTGTACAGAGGTGGCAATGGTGAATGGTCATGAGAAGCCAAATATGTGAAGACCACAGCCTTCACATATCTGGCAGTGAATGATGAGGAACACAGAATGACATATGAGAATTTGTAGTAAAGTAGGGGGTTTCAATAGTTTATAAAGAAAGGAAATTCATTTCTTCTTTGATCACTCATAAGTGGAAGTTAAGTGCTGAAGATGTTCAAGAAGATAGAGGTCTCTTCTCATTGGCTTGACTAGGAAAACTTTCTGCTCTTCTGAATGGGCATTGATTGATGGATGGAATCTCAGTAGTGTTGTTAGGTTCTTCCCATCTCTGATATGTTGTTTTTTTTTTCCTGTGAGGAAGATTAGCTCTGAGCTAACATTCGATGCCAATCCTCCTCTTTTTGCTAAGGAAGATTGGCTCTGGGCTAACATCTGTGCCCATCTTCCTCTGCTTTATATGGGATGCCACTACAGCATGGCTTGACAAGCGGTGCGTCGGTGCGCGCCTGGGATCCGCACCCGGGCCACCACAGCAGAGCACGCGCACTTAACCGCTATGCCACAGGGCCAGCCCCTCTGATGTGTTTTATATCTATCTCCTGAAATGTGAAGGAGTGTTTCCAGCACCCCATTCATGCACTTAACGACTTAAATATAAGATCAGTGCTTTCTTCTTACGTGATTTGAGCCTGAAGTTCTCACTTTTCACCAACTCTTCAGAGAAAGAGATCTTGTAATTGCTCTGCTTACCTATCTCAGTCCTTATTCACTTCGTAAGCACTTACTGGGTTCTGTGTCCGGCACTGGGGGTGTGGAGAAGGGATACAAAGACCTGTTTCCTGTTCTTAAGAGGCTCCCCGTCTCCAGGGGGTAGGGGTGTGGGTGGGACATAGCCAGTAAATACATGGGTTATGTAATGTGGGAAGATGGATATACATCTTCCACAAATGGGATAGATGGATATACAGAATATTATGAGAAAATAAGAAAGGAGACATTATTTGTCATGGACCCATTCCCAATTTTCCTTAAACAGTGTTGGATACAGAGGGAAAGCTTCACAATTGAAGTGACATTTGAGCTGAGCCGTCAAGGATGGGCAAAGAGTTTAACAGGTAGGGAGGAGGCACATGTGTAGGAGGAAACAAAACGTGCAGAGAAATGTGCAAAAAAAGTGCAAAGAAATGAATATGCCTGCAGAGCTCTGGAGGGATGTTCAGGAAGGAGAGGCAGAGACAAGGCTAGAAGGGTGAGCCTGTCTTGGAAGTGTTTAGACTTTATCATGCAGGTAATTTGAGGTACTGAATATCATTATGATGGGGAGAGGTTTAGTCATACTCCGTTATAGAATAACTTGGTGGCAATATAAAGGATTAATTGCGCAGGACAGGATTTGGGGCAGTGACAATAGCTGGGATCCGGACCTAGTGATCTGAGTAAGAGAAGGTAAGGACCTGAACCAATATGAACAAGAGGAGGGAATGGATTCAAAAGATATTTAGTGTGGTGGAGCACTTAGACATGGTGGCTGATTGGATGCGTTAAGTAGAGGGTTTGCTGAGAGTAACTATTCCTTTCTTGGGATATTTGTTTTGTATCTATAATATCTTCAGTTTATTTAACCAAAAATGGAAAATATTTAGAAAACAGGAAAGTGACCAAAGGCTTAAAAGACAAATACAATTTTAATTACCAATGAAATTAAAAATAGGTTTTCTGAACTATATTCAATTGCCCTAAATAGTTTTCTAATTGATGAGTTTCTTATGTAAATTGCTTAGCATTATATTTATAAAGATTACACAAATAGTGAACAATCATACAGTTTGTTTAGATTTAGATTTGGGTGAATTGTCAAAAAAAGTACGTTTGAATATTATTATATGCTTTCTCTATTTAAAAATTTAGTCCTCGGTGCTTTAAAAATATTCATTTTTATAAGCAGTGAGTAAATAGACATCTTCTTTTTCCATTTTGTAACTATCTAATTTATCCAATGAAACCCTATCAAGAGAAATTTGAAATGGTTTTGGAAATGAGCAAAATGTAGAATTTTAACAGATGAACCTTCAATTGCAGTACTCATGTAAAATCCAGTTGTTTTTTTATGGATTCATTCCCAATTTTCCTTAAAAAAGTCCTTTGACCCATTTCTAATTTGTGTTTTGTTTGTGTCCCCTCCAGTAGAGGTTATCTGCCAACTACTGTAATTGTTTTCCAAGACAGCAAATACGTGCACATTTATAAACCCTTCCACGTGAGGAAGACTGTAGCGTGCTCCTCTTTTAATATAAAGCAAAGAAAAAAATGGAGCGTTATTTTTCGCAAACTCACAGATCTGTAATTTTGTGGACACGGTTTCTACAGTTCATAGTTCCAAGTTATTGTGGTGTTGGCTCTGCACAGAGATAAAACAGTGATCACCCTTTGAACTGCTCATTGACAATGTCACTCCCCATCCAGATATTTAGAAATGGGATACTATCGTAAGAACATATTTTTTATTTTTAAAAATCTTTAATGAATATAAGCAAGAAATATTAAAAATAAAATATGACAAAAATAAGATTCCCATTTATTTTTCATAAATAAACTCATATTTCTCAAATACCTCTGACTAGAAGATGTTACTTTAATCAAATTGTGGCCTACAGATTCTATCTGAGACGCCATTTCAGATCTAAATAAAGGGGAGTGTATTTTTAAACAAGTAACTCAGTTGTCTATAATTAACTGAACAGAAGTAGTTAATTGTAAAATCACCCCTTTTTGGCTGAATGTCTGTGTCTCTCTTCTGTAATTCATAGTGTATATTTCTCACATTCGTGGAGAAGTGTTTTCCAGCGTGTGAGAGGGCTCGCATGCTGCCTGCATCCAGCCTGTGCAGTTGCCGCATACTTGAAAATACAAGATTGTGGTGAGCCCTCGGGAGACAACTTAGGACACTGTTGGCCCTAAGGCATGCTGACTGTGCATGATTTGTAGAATCTCAAGCAAAGTGTTTCCCCTTTACTTCAATTTCAGAGAGCAGCAAGAATAAGGGAAATTGAATGGAGACCTGGGTTCCAATCTTGACACTTGCATTTGCAAGGAAACCTTTGACAAATTCCTTACCCTCTCTGGGTGCTGAATCCTGACTTCTAATTGTGGATGATAATGTCTCCTTTGCAGGTTTATTTGGGAATTAAATATGACAGTGGATGTGAAGGATTTGACATGTAGTTGGTGATAAATGAATACAAATGACCATTGTTCTAATTGTTGGAATATATTTCATTATAGTGAACCCAAAATGTATCTGTCTCTAGAGCCACAGAAATTTTTATACATGAAAACCATTCCTCTATTTGATTAGTATAACATGTCCCCGGGCATCATTTTTTCTCCAGGATAAACATCTCTAGTTCCATGAATAACATCCCTAATTCCATTATATGGGTATATGTACAGTGATTAAAAAGCCAGGTTTTGGGTTCATCCCAAGTGGGGTTAGATCTTGGCCCGGTATGTGGCCTTGGGCAGTTGTAACCTATCTGAATCTCTCCTTGATCGTCTGTAAAATAGGAATAAAAATGCCTCATAGGATTTTAGTGAAGATTAAATAAGAAGTGTTTGGTGCCTAGTAAGGCTTTATTAATGGCAGGTATTATTATTAGGCATAGTTTTGAGTATCTCACTATCCCAATCGCTGCTTAAAATGAACAACTGTCTTTGTGATACGATTTCAGAGGCAACTGGGTGACTAAACTTCCAAAAACATCAACCCAGTTCCCCACACGGCAGTAGAAATTAAAATACAAATATACTTGAGAGAGTGGTATTAGCTGTGGAGAATATCCTTTCATTGCCTTCCTGTGTGAAGAAGCAAGCAGTGATCAAAGGAGGATGTGATAGCTATTGAGAGTGGTATGTGCAGGGGCCAGCCCCGTGGCTTAGCGGTTAAATGCGCACACTCCGCTACTGGCGGCCCGGGTTCGGATCCCGGGCGCACACCAACGCACCGCTTCTCCGGCCATGCTGAGGCAGCGTCCCACATACAGCAACTAGAAGGATGTGCAACTATGACATACAACTATCTACTGGGGCTTTGGGGCAAAAAATGGAGGAGGATTGGCAATAGATGTTAGCTCAGAGACAGTCTTCCTCAGCAAAAAGAGGAGGATTAGCATGGATGTTAGCTCAGGGCTGATCTTCCTCACAAAAAAAAAAAAAGAACTTTAAAAAAAAAAAAGAAGAGAGTGCTATGTGTTATGGACAGCTAACCTGTCTACATTGTCCTTTCTAAGGTAGGTCTAAAGAGGTGGAAAGAAAAATAAATTCCATTTGTAAACACACACAGACACATGAAAATGCACAAGAAGGGAATACTAGGGCCAATTTGGAATGAGACCTTCCTCATGTGCAGGAAGGATGTAGAGGAACTGAAGTGTGGCCTAGATGGAAAATAGAACCAATCACAACGTGATAGATCTGGCTGAGAGCTGAACCCTGCAGTATGCTTGGGAATAAAGATCACAAGGGAAGAAAAGAAAAAGCCAGATTTCATTCCAGATATAAAATTAACCAGAAGTACAGTCTCTTTCCTGACTGGGACATGAAGCCATTGTGCTGGTCCTGGAAAGCCCTGTTAATGGAAGACAGTATCCTGGCATTTGTAGCAACTAATGACTTAAGTACATTTCCTTTATTTTAGCACTTTCCCTTTTATAATGAAATTATGCTTATTATGTTTGTGTAGCGTTCCATTCTTGAGCTCCTTACGGGCAGAGGTGTTGTTAATATCACCATTATCTTTGATTTCTGAGCACTCGGCAGAGTGCCTGCACATAGAATGTGCACGGTTGATGTCCACTGAACTCAACAGAGCTGAGGAAGTGGTGGTGAAAAGGGTAGGCCACATCAGGAGGAGGTGAAGTTGAGATGAGTTTTAAGAGTACCCAAGATGCTTTGCCTGCTTCACATTTTTTCTGGCATTGACCTTCACTGTTCAGACGCCAAAGCAAGAGAGAAGAGTAAGGGAAGAGGCTGAGGGTGAGAAGAAAACCGTATGGAGGCCGCCATCTTTAATTCCTGCCTGGTTGCTGTTCCCAGGAGGTGATGCTCCCCCAACACAGGAACTGTGCTCCTTTATCATGATACTAGTGCCCAGCGCTAGTGGGTACTACACAGTTTTGCTATACGAATACATGAACATCTCCCAGGTCAGTGACAGCCCCATTTCACCTGACAATAACCCTGGGAGGAAGGTGTTATCAGTCTACTTGTAGAGGTGAGACAGTGAGCTGGGAGCAGTGACAATCCTCCCAGCTGGCAGATGTGCGAGTTGCAGGGTCATACCCTCAATTTATTGCCACACAAAGGGCAGAGGATGGAGAAGGACAGAAAGTGAGTAACAACAACTCAGGAAAACAAAGAAGGAAAACTGACTGGAGGAACAACAGTAGCTGGAAGAAACAGAAAAGAGGACTAAGTGTATTATAGCGTATGACGGTATTTGCGGCTCACACTATTTCCTTTCTTATGTTCAGTTTAATCAGTTTTATGATGGAATGTTTTATGGATTATATCATAAGTTTCCTACCATTGTGTTTAAGGCTGAGCCTGTATTCAAACATTCTAATTATTAGCAGGCAGTAAATTTATTTTAATGTACATACTGCTATAGCCAGCTCACTCTGTTTCCATATTTTCTATAAAATGTTCCAAGAAAGGATGTTTAATGAAAGGTCATCACAAATGGAAGACGAATTCAGAAACCACATGTGGTTTTATTATTCCCCGAAATGGCTGATACAGCTTGAGATGTGTCACCTTTACAATGTCTCAGGGCCTGAGTCATTTTTTTCCTTTCTGCTGCAAAGTCCCTTTGGATTACTCAATCGAAGCATGTAAGCATGACTACACTTAAGGCCCTCACTGGTTGATTTTGCTTTGACAAAGCTGTCTGAATAATCTAGGATTTTTGGCAACCAAACAACTAGCTTTCATTAAAATTAACCATAAATTCAAAAGCATCATGTCAAGTCTGTCCAATCCTATTTTCTCAGAACTTTTATAGCACTTTAGGGAATTCACAATGCCCTCTTTGGAAGTAGAAAAGGCAGGAATGTTAATTCCAAAACATGACGTCATTTCCCAAAGCATGTTTTATGTAACTAAAAATAAAGGTTAAGCAATTGTGTCTACAGTAGCACAAAGAGAAGGGAATTTTTGTCATTTGTCTGGCTTATTGGTTATTGAATGTAGCCTGTCGGATAAATTCTGCCTGGGCCACCAGCATTTCTGGTTGAAGAGCTAGTCTTCCCTAAAAGGTTTTACTCTGCCTAAGGCTTTGAAGGTGGAGCTCGGGATGCCCCGTGCCCTGCCCTCAGCGAGCTTAGGGAGGAGACACAGATGGGACAAGCGGTCTAGGAGGTGGAGACTAGGCTCACAGCCCTGGTGCCTTGTGAAGCATCATGCTTCCCTGATGAAGGTTAAATCTGAAGGAGGAGTGGACATTGAGGAAGGATGGAGAATACGTGCAAAGACCACTTGAGAGAGCTCAGAGACTTAATTTGATGAGGCTGCAGCATAGCAGGGAAGGGGAGGTGTGAGGTGGGAAAGTAAATTGGGAGGCAGTGAGAGATGAGAGCGAAAAGTAGAACTTGACTGTTCTAATAAGAAGTTTGCATTTTATCTTGTTTATATATGTATGTGGGATCAAAGATGTCAGCTGACCATTCTGGAAAAAGACTGAGAACATCTTAAGAAGATGGTTAATTAAACAAACAACTGGGTTCACCAGAAAAGTCAAAGTAGCCACATTAAAACATTTTTGTGCCCAGAGGGATTCTACACATGGTGGTCCAGGGAAAGTCTTTGCATTCACATCAACTATGATGTTATTATTATTATTATTTTAGATATAATTCACATACCATAAAATTCACCATTTTGAACGGTCCAATTCAGTGGTTTTTAGGATATCACCAGGATGTGTAACCATCATCACTATTCCAGAACATTTTCATCATCCCTAAAAGAAGCCCATTAGCAGTCACTCCTCATTCCCCTTCTCCCCAGCCCTGGCAACCAGTAATCTACTTTCTGTCTCTGTGGATTTGCCTACTCCGGACATTTCATACAAGTGGAAGCATATACTGAGTGGTCTTTAGTGCCTGGCCTATTTCAGTTGGCATGCCCTTTTCAAGGTTCATCCATGTGGTAGCATGAATCCCTCCTCCATAGAACTCTGCGTTGGGTTTGGACAGTTTTTTCACCACCAGATGGGGGGTGTGGTAGTGGGCTGGGGCCTGCAGGAGGAGGGCAAGTAGACGGCGGAGGTCACTTTGTCTTTGGCAGTGTTAACGGCACGTGTTGCAGTGTTGGGGGGACAGAGAGCATGGTTTAGCGTTACACCCACTGCAGGGGTTTGTTAACGTGCCCGGGAGCTTGGGACTGCCTATCTGAGGCTCGGGGGCAGGAGAAGGACAAGTCTGCAGATGGGAAGGAACTCTGAGGCCGCCTGGGAGGATCTGGGAGGGCACCAGCAGTCATGATGCAAAAGCTAGCGGTTTCTGGTGCAACAAAGCCCAAGTCTCTACTGCAGAGTTGAGTCTCTCAGGTATCTCTCTCAGAGAGAGTCATCAGAATGTGGCTTCTTAATCTTAAACCCCAGGCACAAGTTCTCTGAGGGTTTCAGCTGTGAGTTCTCACTCAGATTTTAGGAATCTTCACTAAGGAAATAAAATGTGACTATGACTTCGTTCTTCCACTCCGCTAGTGGTTGTTTGTCCTGGGGAGGAAGCCAAAGTGGCAAGACCTGTCCTGCTGCATGGCCTGTGGTCAGGGTCAGCTGACGCTGGCAGACAGAGTGTGGGATGCCAGGACACAGGCTCCCTGGGGCAGGATGGAGACCTGCTGCCCAGAGGGCTGAAGCTAGGGGACAGCCAACGTCTAGTGGGGCACGGTCAGAGCCACACCACAGCTGGGGCTGCAGTGAGCCTGGCAGTGCTGGAGCCTGGGGTCAGAGGCCAAGGAAACCAAGACTGGAGCAAGTGGGGAAGGGAGTGGAGGCACAGACGCCCAGGGCATTGCCTGGGAGGCCAGGATGCAGGCCGAGCCAGCATTCACTGCTCAGGTATTCAACAGGATTTACTGAGTACCTGTGGCATGCCAGGCCCGGTCCTGTGCTGGGAACAGAGCAGTGAATTAAACAGACGACAGAATCACACACTCATGGAGTGAACAACATTGTGGGCTGAGACAGACATTGTACAAATAAACGGTTGAATATATATCAGATAGATGCTGTGGAGAGGGATTAAATTAAATTAAGTTACTTAAGGGGGGTGAGAAGTGCTGGGGATGGCATTAGGAGTGTTGCTGTTTTTTATAGGATAGTCAGGAAGGCCTTGTGAAAAAGGTGACATTTGAGTGCAGACATAAAGGAGAGGAGGGTAGGAAATGCCATCTGGATGAAGATCATGCCAAACGGGACCAGCAGGTGCAAAGACCCTGGGGCAGGGAGTGTGGTTTGGTGTTCAAGATCTGAAGGGTGACAAGTATGATTGTGGGGGAATGAGCTGGGGGAGATGAGCAGGGACTAGGGGGACAATGAGTGAGGAGGAGATGAGGCCGGGGACACAGGGGTTTGACCACCAAGGCCTTGTAGCCTAAGGACTCGGACTTTTCCTCTGAGTGACATGGGAAGCCATTGTACATGACTTTTCATCTTCAGCTCACCATTTTACATAGATTTTGCCCCTGTTTTCTGTAGTCACACCTCCCACAAGACTCTGAATGCCACCTGCAGTCTTCTGTCATGCTTTTATTCAGACATTGGGTCATCATTTCGTTTCACATGTAGCCCTGTACTGAACTCAAAATTGTTTGTCGAAACAGTAAAATGTACTGTTGTATTTGAGTGGTTGTTTCCAGAAAGGCTAGGAGAGAGGAGAGGAGACATGATGGTGCTGCCAGAGCAGATGGGTAGTGGGAGGGCTGTGGGGAGGCAGGGGGAGGTGTGGAGATGCCCTAAGAAAGCATAAAGAGGAGGCTGGTCGAGAACCAACAAGCCTGATGAGAAAATGGACTTGTCATGTTCTTTCAAGGTCAGGTGATAGAAAGCTGCAATGGAGGGGGTTTATCAAACACAGCCAGGTCAGTAACACAGGGGTCCCCTAAGGAGAAGGCAGCTCTGCGAGGTAAGCGTGGAGACGCCTGGCTCTCTGCTGGCTGAGGGAAAAGCATTATTAATGGACCATCTAACATCCAATTCTGCCCTGCTGCCCTGCTCGTGGGTCTGGGGGCTCCCTGCCACACAGACACAACCTCGTGCACACACCAGCCATCTTGTGGGAATATGAACAAAAATGAAGTGCTTCCCCTTAAAGCCATAGCACTCATTGAGTGAATTTAAAAACAAACCAATATTAAACAAAATTTTCATGTTTGAAGAATGCTTCAATCAAATAGGTAGTTTAACGGACTTGAGAAGAGATGCTCCATGTAGAAATCTGTAGTGGGTAGAACATATAGGATTCTGATATGAGAACCATCTAAATTTCAAATACTTTAAGCAGAGTTACAGTAATAAAGTGAGGTGAGCGAAGGGGAATGAACTAGAATAGCTAATTTTCTTTTCTTTTTTTTTTTTGGTAAGGAAGATTCGCCCTGAGCTAACATCTGTTGCCAATCTTCCTCTATTTGGTATGTGGGTCACTGCCTCAGCATGCCTGATGAATGGTGTAGGTCCACACCCAGGATCTGAACCTGTGAACCTGGGTCACCAAAGTGGAGGGCGCTGAACTTAACCATTACACCATGGGGCCGGCCCCTAATTTTCTTTTTTATGGAGAAGAAATGATATTCTTACAATTTACATTTGGGTAATGGGTGTGTTTCCTCAATCGCCAACGTCCTCCTAATGCTTCCTTCAGTATGCTTTCTCATGCATCATATTCGGTTCTCTCCTCAGATGACAGCCATCTAATAAGCACCCAACACATGTCATTTTCTATTCCTTGCCCACTATGTTGCATCATAGGACTTATTCCTGCTTTGCATATTATATATCTGTGTATTTATTTTCTGCCTCCCCATTATGAATTGTGAGCCTCATAGGAGCTGGGTGTTGTTTTGTTTAACGGCTATAATTCTGGCATACTGTGGTATCTGAACTTTGAATTAATGAATGTATTATATATCTCTCTCACATATATTTTTGTTGGTTTACATGTCATTCATATTCTTTCTTCTCTTGGGCTCCATAAGAACACAACTTGAATTGTTATGATGACTAACGTATACCTAAGGTGAAAATGTGCTAAAATAAAGTGCTTCCTACCCCAGTTTTGACAGTGACACTGTGTGCAAGAGTGTTTGGGGGACAGACCCAACCTCAGGTACACAGTTACAAAGAGCCTCAGAGGGAGTTCTGTGAGTGAGACCCCCTTAGCCAGAGTATAGAGAGGGAAGAGAAGTTTGGGAGAGATTTCTTTGGAGGGAGATGTAGCCAAGTGGACAGGATTCGAGGGGTTCACCTCCTTCACCTCAAGCCTGGTGAATCACATGGAGAACTTGAAACGTGTGCTCACAGACATACTGGGGTCTGGGCCGACTCAGGCTTGGGGCCTAAACTCTCCGAGGCAGCAGGAGGGAGGCGGCTGTATTGGCATTGGCCTGCACTACCCGAGCTTGTTGGGTAAGGGATGTGAGAGAATTTTCCATAGACCACACCTGACCTAAGTGGGAAAGCGTCAGGTTGGGGTTGAATTGGGGCCTCTTCAATAGGGTCTGCTCGAGGGGAGGTGGGGCTAGAGCTACGAGAAGTGGGAGCTGATGTGGAACTCCTCAAGGTTGTGGGAAGGAGTCACGAGTGACCGCTTGGTATAGAAATGCATTTACCTAGGTCATGAGGAATTTAGTAGAGAGGTGCTTTCCAAAGAGCCCCCCAAGAGTAAGGGCGAGCATAATCACTTGCCAGACGCATAGGGCTCCAAGCCGCTCAACCAAGTAGGAACAGCCCACCCTCCTGCCTTTTCTGTCTTCATGGCTTTGGCCTGTGTGAGTCAAATTACAGCCACTATTTGGGGGCACAGGGAGAGAGCAGATACTGCTCTGTCTCCCAGAGAGGCAGGCAACGTCTGACTTCAGGCCTCAGTGTGGGGTGGTGATGGCAGCAGCAGGGAGAAAGCTGACCTTTGACTGAAGATCAAAGGTTGAAATTTTATTTAATGACTTTGGCTGGACTTATTCCAATTACAGAATTGAAATTATGTTTTGTAATTTAAAGTCACCTCAAGACTGCCATTATATAAGAGTGAAAAATCATAGGATCTGCCCAAATTCCTATCCCAAGGCAAAGAAAGATTGCTTGCACAAAATATTTCCTGCTCCTCCACCCATCCTTTGAAAAAATGTGCCTTGATATGTCATCACTCAGGCTTTTAAAAACTTAGCAGTTACATTGTTTTCTAATATTTCTGCAGACAATTTAAAAATAATTTTGCCATGTAGATTAGAGCAATATTGTAGATAATGTTGTAGGCCAATCCAACAGTCACTCACAAATCCCTACTCTCTTGCTGGAACCTTCTACTACAGAGGCTTGAAAAGCTAAATCTTCATTTCCTTAGAGCTAGGGGTGGCCATGTGATAAAGTTCTGGCCAATGGGAGAGAAACAAAGTCTGTGGGAAAATTCTTTCTTTTCCTGATAAAACAGATGGAACTGTTGTCTTCCCTTTCCCCCTTCTTCCTACGTTGAATATGGGTATATTAGAGCTATATTAGCTACTTTATGGGAAGAAAAGAAAGTCCTAAAACATCACTGGGATGCCAGTCCTGACACTGTTGAGGAATGGCCTTCCTCCAGACTTCTTGACCTGTGAGGAAAACAAACCCTTATCAGCTTGGCTACTGCTAGTCAGGTAATCAGTTACTTGCATCAAAAGCATTTTGACCAGAACCAAAAACAAAACAAAACCTTGTTAACTGATGTTAGGAGTGAAGTTAATATCTACCTATAAGCAGTCATTCCTTTAATTCTCAAACATCTTAGTAGGATTTATTGAATATTACTCTGGGCTAGGCACTTAAGATACAAAGAGAAATGCAAAGGTGCTCCCATTGGAATGAATAAAAACTAGTAATAATTAATAAAAATATTATACATGCTATAATACCAATATGGATGCACAATGTGCAAGTTATATAGAAAGAAGCAGTCTGGAGGAGTGGAGGAACGCTGGGAGAAGTGGTGATTCTTGGACTAGGACTGAGGGAATTATCAGAGGGAGAGGGCTGGGGGAGGACTGCAGGGGGTTGGGGACAATGCAGGTAGAGTACATGGGGATAGCGAGGTAACATGAAGTGATCGTACTTTGTAAATATTTCGTTTAATATTTAATAGTACTTGTGCTCTAGAGTTGGACTACCTGGCTTCAAATCTTGGCTCTCCCATTGATAGTTGTGCAACTTACAAGTAAGATGTTTAGTTTCATTTTCCTTATCTGAAAATTGAGGTTTTATATACTTTGTGGGTTTGTTGGGAAGATCAGATGAGCCAAATCACATAAGGCTTTTAGTATGTGCCTTGCACATAGTAAGTATTCCATAATTCTTAATACATAAGACTGTATTCTGGATGGTGGGATGGCCTCAGAAGAATCTGAGAAGGTTGACTGGGGCTAAATTGCGATGGGCCTTGTATGCCAAGCAGAATAACTTGAACTTGACCCTACAGTCATTGGGAAATTCTTGTAGGTTCTGGAGCACAGAATTAAGTCCACAATGGCCTCCTAGTTGTCAGATCCTATGGGTACTTTATCTATGTGATACTTGGCATGGCTCATTCCCTTCTTGAAGCTTTTTACTTAATCTCACAGATACATTTTTTTCTTGGTTTTGTTCCTATTTTAAGTCTGATCTCCTCCCAAGTCATCCTCAGTCCTGCTCCCTGAGGAATCTGTGTCGAGTGTAATCATGATCACCCAACCTGATTCAAATCTGAAAGTGGCTCCCGTTCCCTTCGGGTAACTCGTATGTGGCGTAAAGGAGACTGCATTTACACATTCCTGCAGACTCCTCTAGACCATGTTTTCTGTGCCTTCACGTGGATTCTGCCCTCTGCTCCTATCCTGTGGAACTCCTGGGGCTTCTTCGGCTGGATTGCTCTTTTTTGACTCCAGGTGCTGTTTCCTCTCCCTTAGACACCCCTTTCCTTTCTCTATTCAGCTTATGGCTTTTCCTCATTCTCGCTGAATGAGGACGTCGCTGAATGGCATGCCCACAATATCCTCATCTTTTTATTTTCAAGCTAAACAGCCTTGTGCTGACTCATTAAACAAAGGAATAATGATTTGCTATAATTTTGTCTTTATATAACTGGTGAACATTTTCCAGAAGGGACTAATTTACTGTTTCTGTCTGATCAAAGACATGCTATGAGGCACACTGCATTTCATAAAATCATGAAGCACTGTTTTAGGGGAAGTTAACTCTCAGCTTTGAGCTATGCTTCCAAATTGCCGTCCACATTGTGGGTGAGGCTGAGAAGAGACCAGAAGAAAGGCAGCCCAGTTACTATTTAAGAAATTTTACATTAGATTGGACTGGCCTTTTGGTTATTACCCTGGATAGGATTTTCAGTTACTAAAATGAGTCCATTTTGGGGACTGGAAGGTTTCCCTGATCTGGGAGTGATGGGGAAGCTAGGGCCCATGCTGTGCTGGATACGTCATCCAGGGAAAGGGAAGGAAAGAAGCCCCAGGGCAAATTAAAACAGGGGTCGTGAGAAAGAATAACATTGCTTTCTGCTTCTCTCCTGCTGAGTCCAGCTTGTGCAATAAAACGATTTTATTTGCCCATCTCTACAACTGAAATAGGCTCAAAGGGTGGTCCCGTGACTCCTCATTTCTTACTGAGTTTCGACTCACTCTCAAAGAGGGGACCAAAGTTTTGGCTTCTTGCTATTCTGCATTTGATAATGCGCTCCTATGAAATGAGTTAAGGCTCAGCTGAACACTTCTTAGAATACATCATTTTTGAAATTTCCTTCTTATCATAAATAGTGGTGAAAGTTCATGAACAAAGATGTTTATTGAACTTTGTGCACTTTTGAAAAATTAAAATACCCATGTAAGTATCAATAGGGTTAAGTAGCCTAAGGTATTTCTTCTCAATGGAAAATTAGGCAGTTATTAGAAATGAGATTTATACAGTGATAAAACATTGAAAAATACCACATATCCCATAGTATAATTGCAAAAATATTAAAAACCTTTAAATTAATGGCAATGTATAAAAATACTGTTTGTATCGAGGTGTTAGGATTATGAATAATGTTTGAGCTTCTTTCTACTTTTCTGTATTTTCCAGATTTTTCTTCATTCCTTCTTTTCTCCTTCTCTTCCTTCCTCCCTCCCCCCCTTTCTCTGCCTTCTCTCCCTTCCTTCTTTCCTTTCTTCCTCCCTTCCTTCCATCCCTCCCTCCTTCCATCTTTCCTTTCTTTCTTCGTATTTATTGAGCACCTATTCTGTGTAGGACCTCTTCCAGGCTCTGGGAAGCCATCAGTAAAGACAACAGAACTCAATTCCACATCCCCTTCTGTGGCAGGTTGGGGAATGGGCTGGAGAGGAAAGAACCAGAGGAGAGAGAACAAGTAGGAGGTGATGACCCCAGATCCAGGTCAAAGATGACGGAAGCTGAACTACACCAGTTGCTCTGCCCCCTTCTTCTCACATGAGCTCTGTCTGGATACCTTTACCTTCCTGTGTTCATTCGGGCTTCTGCTCAAATGTCACTTCTTAGAAAGGAGTTCTGGGGGCTGGCCCGGTGGCACAGTGGTTAAGTTCTTGCGTTCCGCTTTGGTGACCCGGGATTCGCAGGTTCAGATTCTGAGTGCGGACCTACTCACTGCTTATCAAGCCATGCTGTGGTGGCGTCCCACATATAAAATAGAGGAAGATGGACACAGATGTTAGCTCAGGGCCAATCTTCCTCACCAACCACACACACACACACACACACGAGAAAGGAGTTCTGTAACCACCCTAGCTCCTTTACTCTCTTATCTTGCCCTGCCCCAGTCCCCCGCTCCCCCCACCCCCACTTCCCCAGCTGCCTTTAAATAGTACTTATCCCTACCTCACTGACATCATAGGATGAATTTATATATTATTTGTCTCTCGTTTATTGCTGTCTTCCTTCCCTAGAAGGTAAGCATGAGATAGGGACTTAGGTTTATTCATCGTTGTATTCCTGTCATTTAGAAATCTGTCCATACAGGACATAGGAGAGGTTTAACAAATATCATCTGCATGATTAAACAAGTGATTCCTAAATCTATATCCTTAGCTTGGACATCTCTCCTGAGTTCCAGATTTGTATTTTCCATGCCTACTAACCCTTTAAAGTGTATCCTGAGTATACTTGGAACTCCAGATGTTCGAAGCTTCTTATGATCAGCCTCCTTCCCCAGCCAAATCTGCTTCACTTCTTGTGAAATCCTCTCCGTTAAGGTCATTTCTTTGTTGATTAAGTCTTCAACTCCATGCTTATGTTGCTTTGTCACCACATCCTTTTTGTCTGGCTCCCTAGGAGACAGCATAGGAAAGCAGGTAGATCTGAGGGTTATCAAAGGATTTAGGGGAAAGATTTGTGCTGGGGTACGTGTGCTGTGACACTGTAGCAGAGGGTGAGAGCTCACATTCTTTCCACTTGTTGATATTCTAATGCATTTGCTTGTACTGTCTTGTCTGATTGAAGAAGGAAGTATTTGTACGTTAGGGTTTTCTGGTGATCTTTATATCCTCCAATTGACTGAACATGCTTACTTGTTCCAAGCAGGGAAAGACTGGCATGACGTACAGCACTTTCCCTGTTAAACATGGTTATAAGGAAGGGATGGAACAGCTGTAAGGGTATTCTGTGTATTTATTACTGATAATGAGTTCTGAGTAATATTTTTTTATGGTGAGGGGAGAAGTGGTAATTGAAAAACAGTAATTAATACCATTTTTCAGGTCAACACTAAAATTTAATTCTATTCAGGGTATTTAGACAGGAAGCACACAAGTTTACCTGTTCTCGACATAGCCTTTGAATTACCTTAATAGATGTTGCCTTTGGTTTTTTTTTTTTTTGCAATGTGTCTCTCGTTCATACCTATGAGATCGTTCATACCTATGAGAAATAAGCCTGAGCAAAGGACTGACATTCTCTGAAGCTCCATCAAGCCACATACACTTTCAAATTACAAGGCAACGTTAGTTATCCTGGGGCCCTTCCTTCAACTCTAAGATGCATGTTTCTGATTTCAAGGAGCTTGCAGGTGTGATGGGAAAACACGCCTGTTTAATATAATATAATACAATAATAATATAATAATAATATAATATAATATAATATAATATTGCCAAAATGTTACATATATTTTAACGTGTTTATGTGTATTCTCATCTACTACTTTCCTACTGGCACTCCTTCCTCCAGCAAACTGAATCATTGATCCTACTTCTGCACCTTAAAAACAAACAGGAAACCAAACTGTGGAAGCCACTTGTGTCCTGCAATCACCACGTTCCCCTCTCGTGACTCGGAGGCCACTATAAATCTTACTTGGAGATGCTTCCAGAGATTAAGGCATTAGAGTTGAAAGAGACGTAGGCCCTATCAATGCCTGGTTCTGCACTTGATGGCCCTGTTGAACTCCATCAGGGAAAATGCACGTCTTCTCTAACGGGTGTTCTGCACAGACGGCGAAGTGTGTGAGGCTGTCCTGGCCCCGGCGCTGCTGCAGACGCGGGCGGGGCGGGCCCAGGGGGCGGGGCGTCCAGGCGGGCGGGGCGGGGCCTGGCGGCGGGGCGCGTCCTCCGCTAACGGTCCGGGCAGACGGGCGCGTGCCCGCGGGCGGCGCCTCCGGGGGCCCGTGCCGGCCGGGAGCGCGCCGCCGCCGCCTGCGTCTGCCCCTCCCCGCGGCCGCGGCTTCCTCTCGCGTTTCCAGCGCGGCTCGGGCCGCTGCTCCGGGGCTGCGGCTGAGCCCGGCCGGGGCGGCGCTGGTCTGCGCCATGAGGCTCCCGCCCTCCGGGCCCGCGCCGGGCCTCTCGGTGCGGCGGGGCCGGCCGTGAGCAGGCGCCGGCGCCTGGGGCGGACGCGGCCGTGCGGCGAGGACCCCGCGATGGGGGACAGGTAACCCGCCCGGGCCGGGCCGAGGGCCGCGAGGGTCCCCGCCACCGCGACCCCGGGCGGGAGGGCGCGCTCGGCGGGCGCGGGGCCCCGCGCGGCCCCGCTGAGCGTGCCTTTGCCTTTCGCACAGGTGGCTGCGGGTGACCGTGCTCCCCGGCTGCGTGGGCTGCAGGACCGTGGCCGTTCTGGCGTCCTGGACCGTGCGCGATGTCAAGGAGCGCATCTGGGCCGAGACCGGCCTCCCGGTGTCGGAGCAGCGGCTGCGGCTCGGCGACAGGGAGGTAGGGCGCCGTCCCCGCTCCCGGGTGGCACGTGGGGCCTGCCGTCTGTGCTGAGGTTCTGGCACATCCGTAGGCTCGCTGATAGTGCAAGCGAACGGGTTTTGTTCTTGTGTCTTGGAAGACAGATGCTCATTTCACGCTCACGCTGGAAATAATGCTTTGTAGATAACATGAAAAAATGACACGGGTATGTCGCTATCAGTAGCTGTAATTTTTATTGGTTTATCATTTCAATATTTGCATTCCCCTCCTCCCTGTCTTGCGTGAATCTTCACTTCCTGAAATATCTCAAGATAACTTTTTTGATGGGCATTACAGCCAGAGGGTTTTTTGAGTTTGTTGTTTGCCTGTTTAGAGACGTTATCATTGAAGTGACTTAATCATTACTCATATTTTTCTAGTTGTATTATACATTTAACTGGAGTACTGGTAAATTCACCTTTTATGTCTTAGAAGTTTCCTCCCATTTGCAGGACTGAAAGGATTTAATATAGAAGCTGTTATTTGGGGAGTAAGTTTATATTAAAACTTCTGAAGTGAAAATGAATGACAGCGGATTAAAACTTTGGAAAATAGGAGTATTTCATATTATCATATATATCCTTTAAGATTTGTGAAAATACTGCAATTTTCTTAAAGGAGGAGTTAAGTGGAGACGTTTTACTGAAAAGTAGTTTATTCTTTTATCCTAATAAATATCTTCACTTTTTGTATGATAAAAGAACATTATTTCCAGGATTTAAAAGAGGCAAAACAGAGTTGAACAGATACACAAGGAATACTTGAGCCATGCAGAATGCCATGTCAAGTATTGGATTTCCTTACGACCCAATACAAATTCTGGCAAGGTACTCTGTGCCTGTGATTTTTAATCCCTCAGTGTAATCTTGACCTTCTGTGTCCCAGGTCACTCGCTGGTCTCTTGCCCACTTAGACATAGATTTCTGGTTAACCTGTTCTTATGTTCCTCCCCGGATCCGTCCCCCTTACCAGTTCCCCAGGGTGCTTGGTGGCATGCAGACAGTGACTTGATTGAGGACTCTGGACAGAGTTGAGGAGCAAAGCTTGTCATTCTTACCTCTTTTTCTGCACCACCGCTATCTCTTAACCATTCTGTGTATACTCTTCCTGGTTCTATACCCACTTCTTTGGTTACCCCTCTGGTTCTGCTTTGTCATCTGGTCCTCTAGATGTAGTCATATCCAGAGGCTCAGTTGTGGCTCAGTCTTGCCATTAGAAGTGTTTTTGGAGGTGTCTATGCAAAACGTCGATATGGAATGGTGAACGTGGCAGTGGTGTGTAGAATGTTTCAGATTGGGTGGGTGGGTATTGGGGGGTCTCGTTTGGCAACTTGTGCTAGTGTAAGATAATGAGGTTCTAGACCACGATTGTAGAGGTGAAACTGAAAGGGAAGGATATACAGGAGACTTTGTAAAAGACAAAATTTATGGCAGTTTGGCACCAAATGGGTGTGTGTGTTGGGGAGGCGGTGGGGGTGGTTGGATGTAGAATAGGGCAGAAGGCCTTGCCAAGCCTTGTTCACAAGCTTTGAGTCAGACCAGGAAAATAGTGATTCAGTTAGCGGAGATGAACAAGTACAGAGGGGAGTCTGATTTTGGAGGAAAGGTGGTGATCAGTTTGCTTTTATATATGGTTCAGCTGATGGTGGAACATAAAAGAAGCATCTGGGAGTATGCATGAAGAGGTAGGTGAACTAATCCTATTTCCTGTACCGCCAGTAGGTAACAGAGGCCAAATTAATTAATGTGTTAGAGAATCTGCTTTCCTATTTCTAGCAGGAATGGGATAAAACGAATTCTAACAAATTCTAAGGTGTCTGCTGTGTAAGAGTCTAGACTAGAGTGGTACTCAACAGGCAGCTGCAGATCTGAGGCTGAGGGGATGGAGGTCAGCGCTGGAGATTTAATTTGGGGAAGTAACTTGCTCAGCACACGTCTCCTCTACTTTGGTAAAATGCACTGGGAATATGATTAACGTCTATTGAGCAGCTGTGTTTCACACACTGTTCTAGGTACTTTGCATGTATCATCTCATTTACTACTCAAAGCAACCTCATGAGTTAGTTATTACCAGTCCATTTGACGGAAGAGTAATGCTAAGATTCAGAGAGATGAAGTGTCAAATCAGGATTTGAACCCAGGTCTGTCTGATTCCAAAGTCTATGGACTTTTTACTGTCACTCCATAGAGGGTCTGCCAGAGTGTCAGTTGAGGATAAATAAAAGTTAAATGTGAAGTTCTGTAAGACAGAAGAAGAGCTTAAACTATTAAAAATGAACTTTAAAGTTGAGGATGGAGCTCACCCCGGAAACAGAAGAGGGTGCAGTTCTCTCCCGGGTCAGAGAGCACCGGCTTCTGCCTAGTTTAGTCACGCTAATGTGTGCCATTAAAAAGGTCACCTTTATATACGTGAATCTTTCACAGAGGTGGTTTTCTTTTCCTTTTTAGGTCAATGCTGCTCAGAACCTTTTAGATTTGAATTATTGGCAAGAATTCTAAATATTTCAGGGTAGGCAGGAAACAAAAGCTGTTGACGACTCGCTGTCACTGCCTGGTTTGGGTTGGTAGTGGACATAGTTAGCAGTAGGCACTCAGTCCTCCATCTGTCTGGGTCCCCTACCATCCTCCTTCTCCTTGTCTCTCTTTTGCTTTTCTGGCCTGGAAGTGGACTTTGTAAGTTCTTTACTTGACCTCCTGTCCCATGAAGAGACTGATGCTATTCGTTGTAGCTGTGCATTTTCCTGGTCCTTTTTCCTCCGTACCAAACGTGTTTGAGCCGCAAACTAGCAGGTTTGAAGTACTCCTCTCCTGTCTTTAATTGATGAAAAATGTCCTCCCTGTCAGCTCTTGAATCTTGAGAACCTCCTCGTGTCCTTGACAACTGAACAAAGGAAGAAGTGTTGGGGAAATCCAGGTCGAAGTTAATTTTGTATTGTTTGCTTAATGATTTGGAGAGAGTTACTATTATTTCACAGTAAGAGAGAGTCACTTCCCTGTCAGTAGGCCACTGATTACGTCTACCAGAAGCATTCATTGTCAGGCTCGCATTGCCAGTGCCATCTCTTCTTACTAGCATCGGTCTCCTCCCAGCCTCCTTCCTTCTCAAGTCCTCTTTAAGGCTGGGAAACTTGCTGCATTTTAGATTTCTTTCCTTCCTCCCTTCCTGCCTCTCTTACTTTAAATGTACCTTAGCAGTACTGGATTGGACCAGTAATCCTTGGTTTATGTATGGCTCTCTTTTAGTAATTAATTAATTAGTTAATTAACTAACAACAGAATGAACAACCATGATGACATCCTACAGCGGGAGAATTAGAACACTGTTGATATTTATATTTACCTCTGTGATTCTCCTCCCCAGCCTGTATGCCTATCTCTCTTTCCTTACCCCTTTGTGTTTATTATTCTGGTGCCTTTTTTGTAGTTGTTTTAATAGTTTTATCTAAGTGTGTGTATGTGAGTGTGTATATATATGTCTACCTATTTACGTATATATATGTGTGTATGTGCATGTTATAACCTAAACATGTGACCTAAACAATATACTGTTTACTTTTACTTGTTTATGAACTTTATAAGGAGCTTATTATTCTACATGTAGTAACCGGGAATTAGCTTTTTTTCACTCAATATTATGAATATTCACCCAAATTTATGTGTAGTTTAGTGAATTCATTTTTCATTGTTGTAATATTCCACTGTATCAATATGTCATAGAATTTGGGTTGTTTCTAAATTTTTGTTGTTAACAGTACTGCTGTGATTATTCTTATCCATATTCCCTGTGCAAGGAGTTTTTACAGGCTTGCTTTAAGATTCAGTGGGAATATGTATATGAAAGTGCTTTATAAACTGGGAACTGTAACAGTGTGTTCAGATTTGTATTTTAGAAATGGGGACTAGAATGCAGATGATGTACAGAAAGTAAGGAGACCAGATGGGAGATTGTTATAAAAACCCAAGAGATGTTGAGAGTCTGAACGATTGGAAATGCAGAAGAGCAAGTTTGATATGAGAGAAATTGAGAATGGACATGCTCGGACCTAGAGATTAATTGGACATGTGGTCTGGAGAGAGAGAGAGAGAGCTTTTCCCTGAGCTTTGCTTGTTAAAGTGACCAGGTAGAAGGTGCCAGTATCAGTTGAGATACAAAGTAAAGGATCAGAGATAAGTGTTGAAAGGAAAGCTAGTGAGCTCACGTTTTGACAGGTAGAGCTTTAGGAACCTTGGAGGGTGTCAGTGTGAGATGGGTGGTAGACAGTTGGAAATACTGAATTTTTGATATGGTAAATGATGTCCTTCATACCCTGTCCAGGAAGTAAGTTACAAAGGTGGTTCTTCGGGTGAGATTTTGAGTAATTTTTTGCAGACTGTTGACCTGTAAGAAATCACTCCATAGGAACACTTGAGACTGGACCTCTGGGGAGAAGATTGATCTGGCTTTGAATTAGTTACCTTATTTTTCAAAAAGGTACCCTATTACACTGCTCCTGTGGGTCCTGATCACACAGTATTGTACCCTGCCTTTATGAGAAACAAAACAACCACAGGAACACGAGTTTCAAGGTGTTTTTCAGGAAAGCTGATTTCAGGGAAATTATAGACCAAAGCAGCTTCAGAGGTGGGAGTCTTCGCTTGCCCCTTCCTTTCACGTCACACCTTTTTGGTAGCAATGTTGGAGACATTGGGTGTTTTCCAAAGTGTATTTCATTTTTTTTTTTTGGCGAGGAAGACTTTCCTTGAGCTAACATTTGTTGCCAGTCTTCCTCTTTTTGCTGAGGAACACTGTCCCTGAGCTAACATCTGTGCCCATCCTCCTCTTTTTTGTATATGGGATGCCACCACAGCATGGCTTGATGAGCAGTGTGTAGGTCCACACCCGGGATCCGAACCTGTGAACCCCGGGTCGCCAAAGCAGAACACGCAGACTACCAGTATGCCACTGGGCTGGCCCCCCAAAGTGTATTTCTAGGAACAATATCCTATAAGATACTATGAAAATAAATGAAGAAAAATTTTCTGCTAAAATTTGTGAAATACTGCTTAGCATAATCCTTTCTAGGATAGTTATCATACATGTGAATATGTTAGATGCCCTAAAAACCAAATTACTCCAGCTAATTTAGAACATGTGTTTTTTTGTCCTGTAATGTCTGTTGACACCCTGTGGAGCTCTGTTCTGAGGAGTATACTTTGGACATGCTGATCAAAGGATCATTCTGGGTTGATAATCCTGATTCATCATAAAAAATTTAAATTATTTTAGGGAAAAATATGTGTATCTTTATTTGTAATTATTTAAGGAAAAATCCTTTAAATTTTTAAATAAAATTTTTGACTAAATTTCGGTTCTTTGAAATATTCACTTCTCCAGAGTGACTTTTTTCCTGATAAGAGCATTATTTCTTAAGTGAAAAACAAAATTGAGGTAAAGTTCTGAATTTACAGCATTAGGAATTGTAGTGCTTTTCATACATTTTCTTTTCTTTTTTTCAGTTATCTGACTGGATCAAGATTGGAGATCTGAATTCCAAAGATTGTCAGCTTTTTGTAAACCTTCAATCAAAAGGCTTAAAAGGGGGAGGTATAACGTTGACTTTACCAGGAGTATGTGCCATTTTTGGTTGCACAAAGATGATGTTTTAGAAGTGAAATGAAGGTGGATATCATTAAGATGCCAGAGGGACTGCCGGGCCTGGAGGGAGGCAAGGGCCCGTGGAGCTGGTGAATGATGGGAAGGCGCGGGGTGGGGCAGTCTGTGGGGCAGCGTCCTGTGTGGCCTGGTCTTGGTGGGCAGTTGTAGCAAAACCATGCCAATAAATTTATAGTGATAATTTTGTTTTTTTAAGCACAGATTTCGTTTTTACTTTGTATAGACAGCCTTTTTCATTTCTTTTTGTGCATCTGAGAAATTGCTTCCCTCTCCCCCATTCTCCCTGCACTTTCCTGTCGCCTATCTGCAGGTAACCTGGTTAGTCATTTCTGAGAATCTCCAGTTTAGGAAAGGTTTAAGGATATTTGAACTGGACAGCCATTGAGACAGTGACTGTGCTGAATTTCAGAACAGTCGTTCTGTCGATTGGAGTCTTTTCTGTCAGTTGAGTTTGAGAAGATTAAGAATGTCATAATGGGCACCACTAACTCTGGCTTATTATTTAGTGGCAAAGCACCCACAAAATAGCACCGTTTATTTCATTTGCTTTGGAGAATAGCAACAACCTCCTCACCATTTTCTTTATTTTTGAATTAATAATCTTTTGTGACATTCAGTATATTTTTGAACACTTTTTTAAAAGTAAATTTGTAGTTTAATTAAAAATCTTGAGATCTGATAAAATTGAATCTTTACTTTCTACTGAATTTGTTTAGTCAGGTAGATTTTCATACCAGAGTGCTGCAATAAAATGTATGAAGTTATAACTTCTATAATTTTACTGTTTCTTGGAACCGAATAACACATTGGGAACAAGCCATGGAATTTTTTTTCTAAATCATTTTAAATGTGTTCTGTATTTTAGGTCGATTTGGTCAAACAACTCCACCACTTGTTGATTTTCTCAAGGACATTTTAAGAAGATATCCAGAAGGAGGACAGATTCTTAAGGTAGGGCATGTGTTGTGTACATGTGTGAATTTACATTGATAAAAATGAGATGGAGTAAAATTAGACGTCCTGTTAGCCTTTAAATTTTTAAAAATTTCGTTGAGATGTGAACAGCCGTCTTTATTTCCTTCTGCGCCTGCAGCGCACGTACTGGATGGGATGGGTTGAGGAGGCAGTCGGTGTAAACAGATGGGGTTTCAGAGGCGAGGAACACACTAAGCTGCCGCGTGCTGTGATCAAGCACAGTGTTGCTCTAGGAACACTTTTTTTGGTAATTTTATGTAATTACATAATTTAATTTAAGAATTTTTTTTTTTTTTAAAGATTTTATTTATTTATTTTATTTCCGCCCAAAGCCCCAGTACATAGTTGTATGTCATAGCTGCACATCCTTCTAGTTGCTGTATGTGGGACGCAGCCTCAGCATGGCCGGAGAAGTGGTGCGTCGGTGCACGCCCAGGATCCGAACCCGGGCCGCCAGCAGCGGAGCGCGCGCACTTAACCGCTAAGCCACGGGGCCGGCCCTAATTTAAGAATTTTATGTACAACATTGTGCAGGGGCATTACAAACCAACCAACCGACCAAACAAAGAAAAGGATACAAAACCCACATCCAGGGGCCTTGACCACAGGCCTGTCAGACCTTGGGGTTTAGAGGTTTGCTTTTTGAGAGAGTCTTATTTAATAGGATAATTATTTTAGTTATTTATTTCTATTTATGATATATTCTTTTAGTTTGAATACACACATTTAAAAAACAAAAAACTGAACAACCATAAAAGAAAGCAATAATAGAAGATATTGCAAAGATTAGATTTTGTGTTTAAGCTTGTGTTTAGAGCTTATGTTTAAGAAACCTCCCTAATTAGTTGTAAAAGTAGATTGGTTATTATGCATGTTCCCTCTTATTAATTTATTTAGTGTTTATTACCTTCAGTATCTTAGCCTTCATTATATTTTCTAGTGTAGATGGTAAGTTTTTGGAGAATAAAGACTCGGTCTATTTAACTTATCTTAAATAGTTGTACTTGGATATGTGCTGATTGAGGATTGCTGCATCTTTAATGATTTTGATAATGACGATATATTGGAGCAGTTTAAGTCCGTCTTTCAAAATAGGCATCAGTGGTTCACAGAAGGTTAATTTGAAAATTATTTTTATATTGAGATATTAGGAAAGTGAAGATCAAAGAATGTGGTTATTGGGTTGTTATGGGGCAAGAGAGAAGTGAAGAGAATAAATTTAGAAGGAAGATTTCATCCCTGGTAACAGGAGTGAGGTCTCTTCAATTCAGCAGTGAAGGATTGGGCTCCTGTCGTGACACATGGCCGGTTATGAGCGAGGTCTTCGCGCGTCCTGTAGTCAGCAAGCAGCTGGTGTTGAGTCCTTCCACTTTGCTTGTTGTATGTATTTGTGTGCTAGCTTGCTCAGTGTAATCTTTGTTCCTTGGATATTTTAGTTGAATTCAACTGTGTTAGATTTAATAGGAATCTTAGAAATCTCCTAGACTTAGACCACCACCTTTTGTGATGTTTGCTGAAACAGGCCCAGAGAGATTTTAGTGACTTGCCCAAAATCATAGCAAATTGGCATGTTTATTGACCCCTCTTCTCAACATCAGTTTGAAAGAGATCCCTTGAGAAAAAACGTCCCATCCTATTTTTTGTTCAACTTGAGACTGATAGCTGGCACCTGGATTTGGGATTTTATCTTCAGCGTTCTTCATCTCTGCTCCCTAAAATACCCATAAATACAAATAGATATCCAAATGAAAACAAGATCCAACCTCTACAGTGCTGTCATTTTATAAGTTAGCATTGTATTTTGTTGCCTATTTAATTCTTATTTTTGTTTTTTATATTATAATATCCTAATGTAAATAAGGCTGCTAATTTTTAGGGATTATGTTAGACTAAATAAGGTAGGAATAGGTCTAAAAATCCTATGAGAAATAGGCAGTTGTGTAAATAGGAGGAATTTGTAGCTGGGAAGGAGGTAGATAAGGGCGTGGTTCACATGTTCGTGTTTGGGGTTGAACGGGTGGGATAAGACTCCCCGACCCTTTAGTGTGTACTGGTGAACCGAATGCCTACCTGATCTCAGAGCTAGCTTCAGTTCGGCACTGTTCCCTCACTCAGTCTTACAGTTGTCTTGTTTCATGTGGGCACCATGTCACCTTTCATCTCTGATGAAGGCTTTGCTGTTGGCATTGCTGTAGTATCAGTATAAGCTCTCTTCAGTTCTTGCCCATCCCCACCGCCCCTCCCCCCCCAACCCCCGTTTAGTGATACCAGTGCTGGGAAAGTAAAAAAATAGCTCTCCCCAAAGTTAGAGGTTAATGAATATAATAATACAGGGTGAATTATTGTGTTTCTAAAGACTCATCCATTTAAAATATAATCACTTGATTTGGTTTGGTCTGAGTTGGGGCTCATCCAGGCTGTTGTCGTCTGTTGACTTTCCCTTACTTGAGACAAGGTCCAGGATAAACTAGGACAATATCTCTGGAGTTTGTTTCAAGTTTTAATGATTGTGGTGTTGGCTCAAGAAGTTGGACTCTTATTTCAGAGTCTGGAGCTCCCTTCAAATGGCCCAGTGCCCAACGTGTTTTTGGGGAGGTGTGCCAAAGAGATGGGAGTTGTTGAGACTAGGGTTTTTTTGAGGCTACTGATGGGTGGAAATCTTGTAGTTTGCCCTGTCCTTTTCTACATTACAAAGGTCTGACCACCCATCCACCCATCCACTCACCCACCATCCACCACACAAATAATATTCCTGTCTTCTTTATGAAAGGAATAAGTCAGTCCTGACCTTTGAGGAAGCTGAAGGAGAGAGACAGGTTCATATCTCGAGTTCTCAAGAATGCAGCATGTCGGGCCGGCCCCGTGGCTTAGCGGTTAAGTGTGCGCGCTCTGCTGCTGGCGGCCCGGGGTTCCGATCCCGGGCGCGCACCGACGCCCTGCTTCTCCGGCCGTGCTGAGGCCGCGTCCCACATGCAGTAACTAGAAGGATGTGCAGCTATGACATACAACTATCTACTGGGGCTTTGGGGGGGAATAAATAAATAAATCTTTAAAAAAAAAAAAAAAGAATGCAACATGTTAATGGTACATATAAACTGATACATTTTTCTTCTAAGAGAAGCTACGTTTGGTAAGCGAAATGATAAATAAAGGTTAATGATAAATAAAGGTCTATTTTTAGTAACTGCTCAAGAATGACGTACATGTCCCAGATGACAGACCAATCTGTGCAGCTTTTGGAAATGGAGTAATTTGTTTTGAATGAAGGCTTTAGGTGGATTGTAAATAAGAGACCGAGTTGTAAATAGTCTCAGGATTTGTATTTAGAGGCTAAGAGAAAACAAGTTAGAAAACGCATTTTAGGTGGGTATAGTTGGAGAAGAACTCATTACCTTTCAACCATACTCTCATATGGATGTAACAATTACTTTTAGTGGTATCCTCACCAGATCTCAAGATAATGATGCAAATAGTGGGTTTCCTTTACTTAAATGTAATTACTTTTTAAATATTATAGGTAAATACAAAGATGGGCAGTAGATTACTGTATTACTAAATATTATTTTTTGGTGTATTTCTTGATTAGGAATTAATTCAGAATGCAGAAGATGCTGGGGCCACAGAAGTTAAATTTTTGTATGATGAAACTCAATATGGAACAGAGACTCTTTGGTCACAAGATATGGCGCAATATCAGGGTAAGACTCAATAATTGGTTAGGAACAAGTTTTATTTTATGTACTAACAGGTGATTTTTAGTGATTTATAATACTCTGTTTAATGAACAGTATAATTACCACCTGTACTTCACTTCTTGGCATATTTAATTCCACTTCTTCAGATGTTTTTCTCTGCTTTTGGTGGGCAGGTGTCTCTGCTAGTTGTTATTTTTAGAGAACAAAGAATAAAAATCTCCAAAATCAAAGTAACAAGCAATGTAAATACATAAGCTTCTTATTCTATTCAGGCAACTTGTGAGTATTTTATATCATTAGCAAGACAAAAAGACACTCTTTCCACATATATAACACTTCTCTGCACTTGGAAAGAAGTAAGAGGCAGTGCTTTTGTGTATTATTTTCTGCTTTTAGGGTACTCTTGAAGTGTTTTGAAGTGAGGTGGGAGAAAAGATTGAAGGAGAGAGGGGAATAAGGAAAATGAAAGACAATAAGAGAACCATAACCAATAGACTCCTGATGTCTCAGTCCTGCTCTTTGAACTGTTGTGTTGAAAAGAATGTTCTTAACTTTTAGGGCAGCTTTACAGTCAGTAGGATCATTGTGAATGACTGTATATGATAGAAAGTTATTGAGAAAAGGGAGGATCAGTTCAGACTTTTCTGGACATATTTTTAAAGAGATGTAAGTCATATATTTTTGAAAAGATGCTTTATGATTTAAAAGGGCAATCAACCTTATTAAATATTTAAACATTAAATATTTAGCATTTATTATAGCTAATATATTCATTCTTAGGTCAGATTTGTGATATGAAGGTTGCATTTTTTTTTTTGTTGTATAAAGAGATGCGATGAGATGTAATAGAGCAGGAGGTTTTCGTTCTCTTCCTAACTCCTGCCACCTTCATGATCTTGGGCAAGTCATCTCACCTCCATTGTCCATTTTTATAATGAGAGGATTAAACCAGTAGGGTTTCCTGGTTCTAAGATTCTATGATTTAGTGTAGCCATTGTTGAAAGATACCAAGTGTGGATATGAAGGGCTTTGGTTTAATTCCACAGGGCTACTGTGTTGTATACATCTCCACGGGGTACTGGTGTGCTGAGTGGCAGCTCTGATCCTCACGTTTACTCACTGTGATTAAGCAGATTAGTGAGACTTGCCTAATTTCAGTCTGCTCACCTATAAAATGGTAATAAGAACAAAATCTGCCTCCCAGTTCTTTTGAGGATTAAATGAGATCATATATATGGTAATGTTTTATGTCGGGAGGCATAAGGGTAGTATTCTGTGTGTACTGTAGATCCATAAAGGTGAGAGTGTGAAGAGATCCTAGAGTATTTTGCCTCAAAATTCTACTTAATGTCTAGGGTTTTTTCTCCAGCCTCGACTTCACCTCATTTAAACAAATATTTGAACAAGATTATTTAGCTGAGTTTGTGCATAAGTATGCTTAGAGATAGGCTATTTAAAGTGATATCAGATTATCCAATTTAAAATAAACTTGGACATTTTTATAAAAGCAGATAGAAGTAATCTTTGATATCTCTAACAAATATTGTTGAGGGCCCTGCGTGCTCTTGCATATTTGAGAGTGTCTTTCTCTTGCAGTCAGATATGAATGTTGTCTTGGCTGGTATCATCTTGATCACAGGTTTTTTCCTTTTACTGATACTTTGTTTTGCAAGTGGGAACTCTTGAGTCCAACTTGTTTTTGTTCCTTTTTATATAATCAGATGACAAAGGCTCAATTTGTCAAATCAGTTGGAGAAGAATAAGAGATCTTACCCAGTTCTTTACACCTTACCGTGGATTTCAAGGATGTGGTTAATTAAGAGACACCAGAGAAGGAAGCATGGAGAAGTCTTGGACCCGCACCCCCTCTGCCGGGTCCTTTGTGCTGTGTCAGGACACACTGGCCGGCTGGGTGTTAGGGGAGTGGCCTCTAAGTGATGAGTGCAGGCTGTCACTTACACAGAGGGGGCTCCTTCAGTCATAACACATGTTCTTGTTTTTCTCTGATCCTTGTGTATCGTGACATTTTCAGGGAATTATTCCTTATAAATCTATAAATTCCAGGTTTATTTACAATAAGCAACCTTCTAAAAGCAACCACTAGGTAAAGACTCTTCTAGTAAATCCTGTTAAGTGTGTTTGCCCAGAGATGTGTCATTAGCGTGTGGTCAGGGAGAGGTGGCTGGGTTCTCGCTCTCTTAGGTATTCCCTTTTAAAAGGACAAACCAGATTGCAAGCCTGCTGCTAACCCTTTCCTTCCCAGATGACCTTTTTGTTTTCCTCTCAAGACATTTATTCTTTTTTCGCTCCCAGAACCAAGAGCACGCCCTTTTGATGAGGACAGATGTGGGGTATTTTAGGGCTGGTCTCAGTGACAAGGCGGAGACCCAGTGAGACTCAAGTAGACTGGAGCAAAACACGCAGCTTTGCTCCTATCCCAGGATGACATGATCAGAATTATACCTTCGTTGAGAACATTCAGTAGTAGCTGGTTATACCTGCTCAATGCATCTGGCTGACTTGCACCCCGTCTCTGCGGGCCGAGGTGGGCTGGTCTGCGTGTGCACCGCCTGCTTCTGACACCGACCAGCCAGAGTGTAGGGAAAGCTCCAGAAGCCAGTGTGCAGAACGGTTCCACCTACACAGGTGTTTTTCACCTTTTTCCTTCTTTCTAGGAGTTGCATTGATGGTGTAGGATGGGAAACAGCACTTATGATACTGTCAAAAATCTTGAAGAGTGGGGATGTGAGGAAGAAGTTCTTTTTCATGTGAAATATTTCTTTAATTGAATTTGTAAAAACAAGCATCTGTTATTTTCTAATGTAACGAATGTTTTTTAAAAGCGGTTGGGCAGCAAAGGGTCGGCTGCCTGGTTTTCCGGTTGACGGCGGGAAGGAAGGTGGGTCATCCTCTGGGCTGGCGGCTCTGCTTCGTCCCTGGCCATTTTACGTGGTGTGTCTCCTGCTGGGTCTCTCATTCCCTGCCATGGGCCTTGTAGTTATGCAGATTTTTTCTAGATTCTGGCGAGAGGTTCACTCTCAGTTCTGGTGTTCAGTGTTGTGAGTTTTCGTGGTTCTTGTTTCTGTGTCTTCGTAAGTATTTTTAATGGACATTTGAAGCAGGCAGAACCAGACACTGCTTGCTGGGTGCCATTTTAAACCAGCTTTAGTTAGCCGTTGGGTAATAAGATATTTATTTTATCAATAGTCTTGTAATATGTGTTTTGTTAATAATAAAGACTAACTCCTGGTATCATATACTACTAAGGATTCCAACAGTAATAACATCTGACTTTTTAGGTGTCTGCTCTATGCTGGGTTCTGTGCTGGGCCCCATATTCGTATTATCTCATTTGATCCCCAGCACTCTGCGGGTAGATACTGTTCTCGTCCTTATTTTACAGATGGGGAAGCTGAGCCCTCGTGACTTGAGTTTGCCTGAAGTGATGCAGTCGGTGGCTGTGGAGCTGGCTCTGAAATCCAGGCTCATCCTGCCCCAGAGTCCACTCAACCACCATGTGCTTGTCCTTCCCAGAGCAGCCTTGGCAGCCGCTTCTGGTTTTGTATCCATGCTTGACTGTGGTCCAGATGGCAGTCATGCCGTTTCTATAAAACAGCTACGGCCACATCCCCATATCTGTGCTTGAACTTATAGGCGCGTGAAAGAGGCTTCTGGGGGTGCTGGAATGTTCTCTAATTCATTTGGGTGGAGGTTACACAGGTTTATTCACTTCGTAAAAAAGAATTTATCAAGCTGTACGCTTAAGATCTTTGTATTGTAAATATATTATACTTGAGTAACTTTTTTAAAGAAAAATTATTATTTTTAAAATACGATGAGTTACTGTAGTTGAACATATTCAAAGAATGTTAGAAATTCTGAAGAAAAGTCTGAAAAAGAGGAGTTCCAAGAATATTTTGTGCAGAACTATAACTTTTTAAAGGAACTGCTTTGGAGACAGGGTGGTATTATTCTGAAGTGCTTATTTAAAAATCTGTCACATTAATGATTTTTTAAATTATACAAGTAATGCCTTATATAGAAAAATCTAGAGGCTGATAAAAACAAAAACACTTACAAGGTGATTATTAATATTACTAGAGGATTATTTTTCGCCTTATGAAATAATATATTAGCAAGGTTTCTTTAGATAGCAAGTCTCCTTAGTTTATTTACAGGTAATCCCATTTACAAAAAAAAATTTATATATGCTATTTAGAAACAAATTTTACAAAATAGTACACTGTGATTAATTTCCTTGTTTGCCGTGTGTTTTGGGTGTCCAAGTATCATAACACCCTTAATTTTTCCTTTTTGGGTTTTTGACCAACGATGCTATACTTCTGCTGGTAATTCTTACCATTAATTTGTGTTTTTATTTTTATTGTGAAAACAGTCAGAATTATAATGCAGAATTAAGTCATTCCATTTACTTCTTTCCATCTTACCATTATGTAGAGGAAGTTCTTGGAAGAGAGCTGAACACTTAGGCTTTCTTCTTTCTGAATACCTGCATGTGCATTTTAACCCCCAGGGGCAGCTCTCTATGTATACAACAATGCAGTTTTTACCGCAGAAGACTGGCATGGCATTCAGGAAATAGCAAGAAGCAGGAAAAAGGACGACCCTTTGAAGGTTGGAAGATTTGGAATTGGGTTTAATTCTGTCTATCATATAACAGGTATAGTATTTGGCTTTTCAGTCTTGATACTGAAAATTATTTTAGCCTATATTTTATAATTCATTTGGTTAACTTCAGAGATGATACTGTTTTTAAATGCATCTTTTCCAAATTCTCTGTCAGTGGCAAGAAGTATGTCAATGAAATATCTGCGTGTCTGGAGTTTTCTAAAGTTACCGTGATAACTACACCAAAGCTTCGTCATGTGGTGCTGAGTTAATGTCATCATGGTCCAGTGGACTCAGTGGATTATATTAAGTTATTTTATGTGAGGTTTGAAATGTAGCTCTTGAAATGTCTACACAAAATTGTGACTCTAAAACATTTTACACTGAAAATCTTTGAGTCAGGCAAACTGATTTTCACAGATTTTCTTGTACGTATTTTTAAATATCAGGAGGCTCAAGAGCAAAATATAATATCCGGTGACATTAAATAACTGGCAGAGTGAAGATCTTTGAGGAGATGTTGGTTTCTCCACATTTCCTCATAAAAATTGTACTCTTCTTAAACTTATGAGTATTTTAAAGATTACTTTGAAATTATGTTTTGAATCTAGAAAGAATGTTAGGTTTCTGGTTCATAGTTACAATAGGAAATACTTGAAACTCTTAGTGTAGACGTCTCTAAGAGTATCTGGCTATTCTTCCAGAATGAAAGCTCTTAGTATTTACTGTAGTTTGTGATAAAATTTTTTTATGGAATTGGTCCTTGGTTTCAAACTGTTTTTGCATTTTGAACTTGCAGGAGAAGGAGAGATTGAGCTGGCAGAGATATAGCTGTAGCCAGAGTGACCATATAATTTGTCGTCCCACCTAGGACCTCGTGAGAGGAAAGAAGGAGGTGTTATTCTCAGACGACTGGCCTGAATTGGGACTGCCCTGGGCACTATAGCCCAATTTTAGTCAGCCTATTTTTTTATTGCATTTACATTATTATAATATTGTGTTGAGTAATATTAATTATGTATAATAAAAATTATATTAAATTATATTCCAATATTATATAACTGTTACACATGAATACTAATATTGATGTGTTCAACTATTTGCGAGTTACCCCTCAGGTCTGTGACATGTAGCAGTTTTTAAGTTTTATGGGGGCACTTAAGTGTGGAGACGGTTGTATAGGAATGAATTGTTTAGTTAGAGAGTCCAGCTGACTGCCAGCATCTGCCTCTCACCGTGGATTTGTCCCCATTTGAGAATGAGCACGTGTATGTGGGTCAGTATTAACTGGAGTGCTATCCCCTAGTCTGAGGATTTGCGGAGGTCGTGGGTCATGCTTTATAACTGTTGGAGTCTCCCTGACATGTTTCGATAATGAGAGTGTGAACTCTGTGTAAAGGGCGTGTGGACAGAGTGCCATAGATGGTGCTGTTGATGGATTTAGCGGCTGGGTTGGTGAATGTAGCCTTTCCTACTTGAAATACCGAGACCTTAGGAGTTGGTGCTTGTGCCAGCTGAGCCTGCAGTTGGTGACCATGAATAGGAAAGGTGGAAGGCATCGGAGCTGCATCTGGCATGAAGGTTAGGTACTCAAGTCAGCACGTGAGGCCACATGTGTCAAGATTACCTCGAGACATCCTTAAAGAGGCACCATGGTGAAGAATTTCTCACAACACAGCACATCTGACCTCTCTAGTTTTTCTACCAGTGTTTAAGTATCACTGTGTCTTTGGCTGAGGAAGAGGTGAAGCAGTTGGTGTAAATTTAGGGGCCATGCTGTACAAAAACATGTCTCTTGAAGCACTACACTTGAGTTCTGCATGGGTAGACGCTCCCGCATGGGAGGCACTTCACTCTGAGGGGCACAGGGGTGATGGACACCAGCCGAGGGAGCTCACCCCAGACTCGCTCCAGGGCGTGTGCTCACTGAGTATCACAGTGGGCAGAACCGCCTGTGCCGTTACTTCTCCCCCACTCTTTTTTCAGAGAATCTGTGGGTTAGGTTTTTATTTCGAGCATAAGATGCAACTCTGTTCTGTTTAATTGGGTCCCCGTGGCTGTAGGGGCTCCGTATAAATATCCAAATACTCTTTACATATTTTAATTGTTTAATAAGCGTTTGAAGATATAGCTTAGATATTTTCACAATAATCATGTACGCTATGCCTGGTACTTTCTGAATCAAAAGAGAAATCATTATTTTTCATGTTTAAAGAATTATATTTCCAAAGCTAAATTTAGTTTGTTTTTAGATAAATCTGTTTTAGAGTCATTTTATGGCTGGTGCTTTTTCTTGTGTAATATTTTGATAGTAATTATGCATTATAATTGTAATTATAATTGTCCATTAAATTTAGGGTTGATCATGACTGTTGAATTTTCTCTACAGATGTTCCTTGTATCTTTAGTGGTGACCAGATTGGGATGTTAGATCCTCATCAAACACTTTTTGGTCCACATGAATCAGGCCAGTGTTGGAACCTCAAAGGTGACAGCAAAGAAATTAGTGAACTTTCGGACCAATTTGCACCATTTATTGGCATTTTTGGAAGCACCAAGGAAACGTTCTTAAATGGGAATTTTCCAGGAACCTTTTTCCGTTTCCCTCTTCGCCTGCATCCGTCACAGCTTAGCAGTAACCTCTACAATAAGCAGAAGGTCCTCGAGTTGTTTGAGTCTTTTAGGGCAGATGCAGACACAGTGCTGCTCTTTCTGAAAAGTGTGCAGGACGTCTCCTTACACGTCCGAGAGGCCGATGGGACAGAGAAGCTGATGTTCAGAGTGACTGCTAGTGAGAGTAAGGCCCTGAAACACGAACGGCTGAATTCTATAAAGATTCTGGGAACTGCTATAAGTGACTATTGTAAAAAGATTCCAAGCAATAGCATAACCTGTGTAACATATCATGTAAATATAGTTTTAGAAGATGAGAGTACTAAGGACACACAAAAAACGTCTTGGTTGGTGTGTAACAGTGTGGGTGGGCGAGGGGTTAGTAGTACCCTTGATTCTTTAGCTGATGAATTGAAATTTGTCCCAATCATTGGAATAGCCATGTCCTTATCAAGCAGAGATGATGAAGAAAAAGGAGCAACATCTGATTTTACAGGAAAAGCATTTTGTTTCCTTCCTTTACCTCCTGGCGAGGAGAGTAAAACAGGCCTCCCAGTTCACATCAGTGGGTTCTTTGGCCTGACCGACAATCGCAGAAGCATCAAGTGGAGAGAGCTGGACCAGTGGAGAGATCCGGCAGCCTTATGGAATGAATTTCTCATTGTGAATGTGGTCCCTAAAGCCTACGCTACTCTGATCTTAGATTCAGTGACACGTCTGGAGAATGAAAGGAGCTCTGAGTTTCCCTTGTCGGTGGACGTCATCTACAAACTTTGGCCTGATGTGAACCAAGTCAAGGTGCACTGGCAGCCAGTGTTAGAGCCTCTGTTTAACGAGCTGTTCCAGAATGCAGTTCTTTACTCCATTAGCAACCACTGGGTCAAGTTGGAGCAGGCCTGCTTCTCAGAGCTTGATGAAAGTTTGGAATACACAAAAACTGTGCTCAACTACCTCCAGAGCTCAGGGAAGCAGATCGTCAAGGTACCAGCAAATCTCGCTGCTGCTGTTCGGCTCAGCACCTCTGGCGCGGTGAGGAGGGTGACGCCCGCATGGGTGCGGCAGGTGCTGCGGAAGTCTGCCCCTGAGGGCAGCGCGGAGGAGAAGCTGCACCTCTTAGAATTCGTGCTCTCGGACGAAGCCTACAGTGAACTGCTCGGCTTGGAGCTCCTCCCTTTACAAAATGGGCAGTTCGTCCCCTTCTCCTCATCGGTATCAGATCAAGATGTTGTTTATATTACCTCAGAGGACTATCCAAGGTATAGATCACACTTTTAAAATGCTTGCTTACTTGTAGGGACTCCCCTGCCCCTGCCCACGTCTAGTCCGTTATTGTAAAATTCATCAGTTATCAATGTAGATTTTATAGTTAGGAAGACTTCTGCAGAAATACTTTGTTAAAATATGAAAGGATACATTTTTATGTTCTAAAATGAAAAAACGTGCAGATGTTTATCAGTTAAAAAGTTATCCAAGGAGTTTTTTTCCTTGGATATTTCAATAACAGAACACTGAAAAAGATGGTTATAAAGTGCTAATAATAACTAAGTCACATCAGTCAGTAATGAATTATTTTGATTAAATATAAAATTAATTAAAATGGTATATTAAGTAATTCTTCATAACTGAGAAAGGTGTATTGACCTTTCAGAAAATAATTAGTCTATTTCTGGATTTGGATATGGTGCGTGATGCCCTCGTGTTAAAGTGAAGCCTAGATAATATTTGATCAAAAAAGTATTGCAATGTGAGTTGGTGTGTACATTATAATTTATGTAAAATATTACACTTAACTGGCTTGAAATTATGTGATTGAATTTCTTTATCTTAGAATTGTTAGAAGATTATAATTGCTGTGCTCCTTTCACTTTTTAGGTCCCTTTTCCCGGGTCTTGAAGGAAGATTTATTTTGGATAACTTGAAGCCTCACCTCCTAGCTGCTTTAAAGGAAGCTGCCCAAACCCGAGGTATTCTAGTTCTTTAGTTTTTTTTTTTAATTAACATATTTATAAAAATATAAAGTTTTTATAAGTTTTCTGTTAAGATAAACCAATATGAAATTGCCAGTAGTTATCCATTTTAGACCTATAAGTCAACAATTTCTTATGGTTCAACCTAATATAATTGTTATATTTTAAGATGTTTCAGTACTGGATTCTGACATCGAAAAGAATCCATAGGTGAGATTGTATTTAGAAATCTCTCTTGTCTGGTATGGTGGTGTATATGTATGAAAATAATTTCTTAGACCCGCACAGTGCGTTACAGTTTTTCAGTGCTTTTCCATTTCTTTTCTCGTTTGAGCCCCCAGCCTCATACCTTGTAGCCTGTGTAGTAGTAAGGACAGCTGTTGTTGGTTAGAGTGCACAGAGGAGGGAGAAAGAGGCAGAGCTCAAGGTCGTCAGCTCCCTCATGCCCAGAGCTCAGGTCGTCCATCTGTCAGCCTTGTTCTCTTGCCCACCCACACTGCCCTCACGGTTCTGTGTGGTCATGCTGGGTCAGCCTCGGAAATGCAGACACAAAGTGAGCTCTGCAGCAGCTGGAAAGGGGACTCCTGAGGTCTTTGCCAAGGTTGAGTGTCCTTAACTGAGAATTCTTTTTACGAACCGACAGAATAGTTTGGGGGGAAAAAAATCACCATGGTTCTAAGTTTAATATTATCTTTAAACTTTTGCAAGGATCTTTTCCCTCATAACACTGTTGCCTGAACTTTTTCTAAGTTAAATACTGGCCTGAAAAATTCTGGATTTGTCCCAGTGGTTAAGGTTGTAAAGCATATTTTTTGCAATATATCTCTTATAGCATATACTGTTGTCTTTTCAAAGATAGCGCCTAAAGGAAAAGTTGCACATCTTTATTCTTTAAAAATTGTACATATTTATTCACTTAAATATGAGTGGAAGGAATTGGAATGGAGGAGACAAATTAAGAATGGAGTCAAAGTGAGACTAAAGGAAAATGAGGGTGGACATGCTGTTTACCATAAGGAATCTGTCACTGTGAGGTGGTAACTGTTCCAACATCTAGATTACTCACTTAATTGGGAATTGTCATCTTCAAAGGAGCCTTTAGGGAAATCTAAACATGCATTCCTATAACCCTGCCATTCTTTGCTTCAAAGTTTTAGAAATTTTTGTTTTTCAAATTCTCTATTATATTCTTGTATAAAAACTTTACATTGAAACATAATGTACATACAGAAAAGTATACATATTATGAATGTAGGCTTAATGAAATTTTACAAACTGACCATACCTAGATCAAAAACCAGAAGATTGCCAACACCCAGAAACCCCTCTCAGGCCTTTTCCAGTCACACCCACTCCAGGGTCACCACAATCCTCACTAATCGCAGAGACTAATTCAGCTGGTTATTGTGCTGTCTGGAAGAGGAATCATACTGTATGCACTCTTTGGGTCTGTTTTTCTTTTTTTTTTTTTTTTTGTGAGGAAGATCAGCCCTGAGCTAACATCCATGTCAATCCTCCTCTTTTTTGCTGAGGAAGACTGGCCCTGAGCTAATATCTATTGCCAATCCTCCTCCTTTTTTTCCCTTTTTCTCCCCAAAGCCCCAGTAGATAGTTGTATGTCATAGCTGCACATCCTTCTAGTTGCTGTATGTGGGACGCGGCCTCAGCATGGCTGGAGAAGCAGTGCGTTGGTGCGCCCGTGTTGCTGATAATTCTGGTATTGGAGGTCAGGGCTTAGGGTGGGCAGTGGACTTCTACTATTGAACTCCAGAATTAAATGGATTAGCTCCCTAGTCTAGTCACAGGCAGCACTGGAAGACCTCCCAGGCTTCCTTACCCGGGGCCTGCTCTGCACGCAGAGCGTGGAAGAGCCGTCCCCGAGACGCCCTGCGCAGGTGCAGACTCTCCTTCTGAGTTAACCAGTCAGAGAAGCCATGCCTCTTTCTGGTGGCGCGGGGCAGATGGGAGGTGTGAGTGAGAGTGGGAGGAGGGGGCCAAGAGTATTATATTCATGGAGCTCCCCTCATATGGGAGGAAACATCACAAATATATAACAACATTTGATGCTTTTTGCTGTAAATAATGATTATGTGATTATTTTGCTGACATAAAGCACTGTGAACTTCTGTTTACCGATTATCAATAAAAACAGATTGGCCAGTTTTGAAAATACTGCTGCATAAATTGAAACTTGAGGGTTTTTTTCCTGCAACTTCTGGGTACTTCTCTAATTCTATAGCTCAAGCAAAATCTGTCTCATTATTTGATAGTTTTACTTGTATCACATTTAGAATCCTGAACTAAATATTAAAGTTACTGCTTGTGTTTTCACCATTGACCCCTGTTGCCCCTTTCCCACCAACAATTCAACATGTTTTAATCTTTCCCATTTTGGGGAAAACAAGCCAAATCTTGACTTTGATTTCCTCTCTTGCATTCTGTCGTAGTTCAGCTTCTAGAAAGAGCAATGTATGCTTATTGTCTGTACTGTCTTGTCATCCATTATCCTTGCTTCTACTATCATTCCGGTAAAATTGCCTGGCTGAGGTCACCAATTAATGATTTTTTTATTATTAAATCCAGTGGACTTTTTTTTCTTTTGCCTGATCTCCCTGAAGCTTTGACACTCACTCCCTCTTTGAACTTCTTGGCTCTTAGGATTTCATCATGCTATCTTGGTATCCTTATACTTCTTTGTCTACTTCTTGGAGTTATTTTTGAATTCCTGTTCCTCAGTTTACCCCCTAAATACAGGTTAGTTTAGGAGCTCCTTGTGGAGCTCTCTTATCTTACTTCCTTTGAGGATACTTGTTCACTGCCAGGCATCCACTATGGTTCATGTATAATGACCTCCGTATCTTCACTTAACACCTTGGTCTCAAGAGGAGCAGTGTGGTGTAGTGGTTACAAGCCTGGACTTTGTAGTCACACAGATCGGGGCTCAAACTTGACTCATCTATTGTGTGACTTTGAACAAATTACCCAATCTCTCTGAGCCTCTGTTTTCCTCATCAGTAACGTGGGAATAGAGTAACATCCTTCCGTAAGAGTATATCTGAGGCCCTTAAGATTCAATTACATAAAATGCAACATTGCTTTATTACAAGGTTAATGAAATGAGAATAAGGGTTGACTGGAGGATGGCAGGCAATCACAACTTAGTAATTGAATTTTATCTCATCTTGCATTCACAGCAGGGCACGTTATTGAAAAGCTCTGTTGTAATATTTTACTCATAGTAGGCATTACTCTGAAGATCAGATGAGGTATACATAACATATATGGTTTAACACAATACCTGGCACATAGTAAATACTGATAAAATGGCAGCTATTATCTTTTTGCACTTGGAGTTCCATAAGTATCTCAAAATCAGCATTTTCACAACTTCAGTGCTCATCCTCTCCCCAAATCTGTTTCTCCTTTTGAGCGATCCTATTGAGAAAGGTGCCCATTATCCTTGAAGTTGCTCAAGAATGAATCCTCAGTTTGTCATCTTTGTTCTCCGCAGTTTCGGGTTCTGTTGATCAGGTTTTCCGTATCAGTCCCTTGCTCTTACTGCCCTGCCACTGTTGTAGTATAGGTCCTCTGTTTCTGGTGACATTGTTGCTGCACCCTTCTCATGGATTCCCTCCCTCCCATGCTCGCTCTTCATCTGATCGCGTCCCTCCACTGCAGAAGGTCTTCCAGTGGATAGTGTTTCTCTCAGGATAGATCTAGTCTTATTAGTGTGGACTGTGGGGCTTTCCATGATTGTGAACTTGCCATCTCATTGGCCTTGATTCATTAGTGTCCCTCTTCTGTTCTTGTCATCCCGAGCACTTGTAGATTGATAAACTTGAGTGCTCCCTTAATCCATGAGAGCAGAGCCCTGTGCGATTTGTCACCACCATGTAGCACAGTGCCTACTTCAAGGTGGGTGGAATCAGAGTTTCCTCATATCTGTATTTTTGTACATGGTGTTCCTTTTACTTAGAATACTTTCTTTCCATCCTCCACTTTGCCTTGCTAACTTTTATTCCTCTTTTAATATTCGGTCCACAAGTCTTCTCCAAGATGCTTTCTTTCACGTGTCTCCCCATGCCCCCGCTCCCGCCATGCAAATCTGAGGTAGATACCTCTTCTGTGCACATAGAGCCTAGTACACAGTCCATTTAATTCTCAATCATATTTTTACTGTGCTAGACTATAAAATCCTTGAGAGCAGGGGCAATCTATTATTTTATTTTTAACTTTTTTTGTGTGTGTGAGGAAGATCAGCCCTGAGCTAACATCCGATGCCAATCCTCCTCTTTTTGCTGAGGAAGACTGGCCCTGGGCTAACATCCATGCCCATCTTCCTCTACTTTATATGGGACGCCGCCACAGCATGGCCTGACAAGCAGTGTGTCAGTGCACGCCCGGGATCCAAACCCGGGCCGCCAGCAGGGGAGTGAGCACTTAACAGCTGTGCTACGCGGCTGGCCCCCTATTGTTTTATTTTTGTATTCCTAGTACCTGGTTGACAATTTGGTTGGACATGTTAACGCTTCTATATGCTGGGCTGGGTGGGGATGGTGTTGTGGGGACAGGATTACAAAGACGAAAAGGCAAATCCCTGGTATTGTGCCTGTGATTTAGTATCTCTTTTTCAAATAAGTGTAGTCAGCCCTGTGTGTCCATGGGCTCCACATATGCAGAGTCAACCAACTGTGGATTAAAAGGCCTGTGATGGTTGTGTCTGTACTGAACATATACGGACTTTTTCTTGTCATTATTCCCTAAACAATACAGTGTAACAACTATTTACATAGCATTTACATTATTTAGGTATTATAAATAATCTAAAGATGATTTAAAGTATGCTGGAGGATGTGTGTAGGTTATATGCAAATACTATGCCATTTTATATGAGGGACTTGAGCATCCGTGGGTTTTGGTGTCTGCAGGGTCCTGGAACCAGTGCCCCGCAGATACTGAGGGAAGACTGTGTCTTCTGTCATCTTAGTCGTTTTCTACAATCGTGAGATAATAGAGCCTGTTATCTTCATTTGAGAGATGGAGACATTGAAGCTGAAAGAGTCTGAAGGATTTAAATGTCTTGCTTGCGTTGCAGAGTTGGAACTATGATTCTGTATTTTTTTTCCTATTTCCAGGTCTAGATTATTTCTATATTAAGTTACGTGGGTAAATAGGTGACTGTCAGAAATTGTGGAATAGTGAGAAGAGCAGGTAAGTGGGTTTTAGAGGACATAAATAGAAAAAAGCAATTAAGACAAATGGTACCAATGCCTAATAGGTTGGCACCAAGATCTTGTTTATATTTAAAATTTTTTTCAAACCTATTTATTACATATGGCCTCATGCTTTGTTCCATTTTATGACCAGAGACTCTTCAATAAACACTTGGTTGAATTTCCCCTATGTACCAGGTATCGTATTGGATGGAGATATATGAAGATGAATAAAACTGAAGGAGCTTACAGCTGAGTGGGGACAGCAGTATAAATAATACTGTCATTTAGCATGATGGTCCTCTATCAAATACTGAAAACAGTTAAACAGTTGGTACAAGGAGGGGGCCTAGGTCAGGGGGACCTCCCAGAGGAGCTGGCACATGTTCTGTCTTACACGTCCAGGAGAAAGACTGCAAACTTCATGTCTCGAGGGAGAGCATGTTCACATAGTCCACTGTGACACACTTTGTGAGGATTTACAGTATTCATTTCAGAGATAATGACATCTCATATATGTACATAGAAATCTTCAGAAAAAGTAGCAACTTGAGGTGTGCCAGCCTCAGATGTGTAGATTAGCAGTATTCCAAATATTTTGGTGCAGGATTTGTGCCATGAGGATATTCTGGCTTTGTACCTGCACAGCTACTTGTCACATGAAAGGGCCATGTTTTAGGAAGTCTTTCTCCCTCCCAACCCCACCCTCACCCTCGTTCAGGCCACCATTGTTTCTCACCTGGAATGTGGAAATAACCTTGAAAAATCTCCCCACGTCCATTCTTGCTTCTCTAGTTAATACAGCATGCTACTGCTAGGATTATCTTTCTAAAATATTATTTTCCCGCTCCTTATCTGAAAACCTTTCAAAGGCTTCCTCTTTTTCCTTGGAACAAAGGCCAAAATCCTTAACAATAAGGAGCCTAGGCTCCTTATTATCTGGCTCCATCTTGTGGGTGTTGTAAAGATGCCCGGTACATGGAGATGGTATATCAGTGTTTGCTATTATTATGATTATTGTTAATAACCTCCCTCCTTTATCTCCCTTGATCTTTCTTGTATTTGGAAGACAGCATGTTCTTTTCCTCTGTGAGGTGTGGTGCGCGTGGTTTCCTCTGCCGTCCCTGTCCTCTCGCTGCCCTGTGCTCGTCTTTCACAGCCATGTGTGTGAACATGGTACCGAGCTCCTCGTGGCCCTCGCAGACTCGCGCCTATCTGGTCGTTTATAATTTACCTGATGCCTGCCTTCCCCCTTAGACTGTACGACAAGGTCTGGGACCATGTCTGCTTCTTCTTTTCTTATCTCTAGCACTCAGTCAGTCTTGACTGACAGACAAAATGCCTCTAAAGTAATTGGAAGGATGTAAAGATTGGAAGAGCTTAAATTCCTTTGGTAAGACCAGTGGTCTCTGTATTAGCTGCCCGGTTTAGCCTAAGGTACCCAAGTACACAAATGTTTCCTAGAGTTGTGGAGATGTACTTGATCAAACAAATGGCTTGCTTTAGGCAGAGGAGGGGTTAGATGTCCATGAGCAATTCTTTGAAGTTTGTTATTGGTGGTCATCCTAAGCAAGCAGTGGAAATGTGTGATAAACCTCCCTTTCTTTATCATAAAGGGAGAATTGTATACTCAATGTTGTAGACATACTCCAACACTTTTTAAAAATCAAATGTCTTCCTTTTCTTAATTCTTATCTAGAATTTCTGAATGTTACATGATGATAGCATGTACCGAAAGCCCATTGGGAGCTTATGAAATGATTTTATTTATGTTGTTGAGGTGTAATTTATGCATATAAAGTACATACTCCTTTCTTCTTTGCTTTCTTTCTGAAGTAGGATTTTCCCACTGTTATGTAGTTTGGGTTTAGTTTACATTGAAATACATCTTTAAATCTTAAATGTGTATTAAGCTGTGTTTGGAGTTTTGTTTATGGTTTTTCTTTTATGTGATGATGTGTAAAGATTCTGCATACAGTGTTATCTTAAGATATAGAATAATTTCTATAGCCATCATGTGAAAATTGTGACAATTCTGGCTTTTTCTAAGAATGGATTTAATTATATTCTAGCACAACAACTTCTCTGGGGATATTCAGGTATGGTAACTGACTAAATGTTGTGTTCATTTGTAGCCTGACGTTTTTGTTCATTTGATTCTTTTGAATCCTGTTTTTTCATTTACCTAAGTAGCTAGAAATTATGTGAACAATTTTTTTTTCTGCTAGTAATAACTATTAAAGGAGAGAGGAAACTATACTAATATAGGTATATAGGTGGTTGTTATACATAGCACAATAAAACCATATTTAAATGACTTGGAAACATTCATCTCATGGAACATTTAGCCACAAATGAAAGAATTATGCTGAAATTGCATTTTAAGCTGTGGTATGTACTGGGAAAGTGGGAGAGCGAATGCACCTCTGTTAATACGATACATGTAGATATCGAGGTTAAAAAGGGATCAGTTCTGGGTCTGTGACTAGAGTGAGAAGCCCTCTAGCTCACCGCGGTGGAGTCCGGCTCCGTGTGCTGAAGCTGGAACAGCAGGGCGTCCCTGTCCTGGCGTACTGAGGCCCAGGACAGGGGCCAGCAGCTGTCATGAGGAACAATCCGCTCATTGTCCTTATGATGCCTAGTGTGTTATTTTATTGACTTTCTCTTTTTTTTAATTAACAGTTTTTGACTCAACTTGTATTATTTTCCCTTAGTTCATGTTGCACTTGGAAAATTAGAGGATACAAGATTTTCTTTATGGAGATTGTTTTTATGGTAAATATTATTTTTGGAGTCAATCTATTCTTTGATTCAGGCTATACCTATTTTAAATTAATTTGGAAACCAAGTCATTGTTATACTGATAATTCATATAAATATTAAATTTGGTTTCTAGTTTACATTAAAAGTAGCTTATCATTTACAGCCACTATTACTATATATTCTTAAACCTTAATCAATATATCTTATATTTTTAAGGTGTAATCACAGAGGAAAACAAAGCCTTGATAGAAGTAGGCTGCGTAGTTACGCCTGCGCTGGGACTCGGGGTGTGTCAGTGGTCTCTGCAGTTGTTGCATCTCCTATTCAGAGGAAGACGAGGAAGGCAGCAGCAGAGTGTCAGCCTTGACCTCTTGAGAAGGAATGTGGTCATTAGTGTGATTTTTGAACCATCTTAGCGTGCTCCACCTTAGAGTGGAAGTTTCTACTGGGCCCCCACGGTGCCTGCAGTGCTGCTGCCAAACTTGTGGGGCACCAGATGGGGTACAGCTTGGCTGGCAGCAGGCTTTCCTTTCCTTTCTTCGTTGGGGCTTTTTATTTCTTTGAAGATTTGACTGATTGACAATTCACTATTTACTTGGACCTTTACTTTATCACGTACATATTTACAAAGAATTTGGTTATCTCCACACAGTGTGGCATTGTTAGAACTCATTAACCCTCAAAGCTGCCATTGCCACTTCCTGTACAAGAGAAGAATAAAAAAGTGTTGTTGTCCTTCCAGCCTCGGATCATCAGAGTCCTCAGCTGGCTGCGACTCTGAGCGCGTCTGGTCAAGTGTAGTAAACTCCAGTCAGTGAGGGCGCCCAGGACTGAGGCTCCTGGGTAAGCAGATTTTAAAGTAGATTATAATATCCTATTTCCATCCATGCTGAAAATCTTTCTCCAGGTTAGCACTGAACATAAACATATAAATAAACGTTAATAAAACCATAGTGCAGTCTTTGAATAGAGATGCATGTGTTGATGTTATTACTTTGAACTGATCTATAGTAAAGCAAACACTATCTTTGGAGAGTGGTTTCTAGATTAGCTCGTATTTGATACTAGCTGGGATAAAACCTTCCTGCCTCTGAAACACTTTCACTACTATACAGTTAACCTCTTTTGACAGTGCTGATAATTTTAAAGGCTAGGTCACCAAAATACAAGTCATTTGCTGGAAAGTATTTTGTTTAGAGGTGCTTTACAATTTCAATGGCTTTCTAACCCAGGACATGAAGACTTTTTTCTGTGTTAACATGTATACTTTAGAGTTAAAAGCTAAAGGCTTAAAAACAAAATAAATGGAAATCAGGACTCCTGATTGAATTGACCTAAGTACTTAGAGTTCTATCTTACCACATTTTCTCTCTCCTTTATTTTCTGTTATGTTTTCTCATTTGAGCATGACTGGTATGTTAGTTGCATGTTATATGTGGTGTGTATGTTTTATTGGCATTTTATTTATAAATTAATATTACATAATTTTCCCGAAGGTAGGTATATGTTTTATAAATTGCCAAATTTCATGCAAGGATATTGGATAGGATTATTTACAAAATGCATGTCATGTGGCAATTATTAACATAGAACACTGTGTGGTGTATATTTAACTTTTTGTTTTATGAGTGTTCTGTATTTTAATTTCTAACTCTTTTTTGTATCTTTGCTATTATATCCTTGCCTTACTTATGATTTGATATTCTATTATAGTTAATTCAATTCAGTAAGCATTTTTTAGAACATTATTGTTAAAATATAATTTTTATAATTAATTTTTAATGGGATTCATAGACCAAAGAGGCTATACTGGTCAGACTACTGACCAGATTGTATGATTTCCTAAATATTACTACTTGACTTACTCTAAAAACTGAAAATATTCAGAATTTGATATTGATATCTTTCAAAAATTGCAAAAGCGTGCCCTTGCTTAAACTTCTATGGCAGTAAATTTTAAAATGTCTTATTGTAACATGAAAGATGATTTTCTTGCTAGGAGGTAAAATCATCTTTCTGACTTTGAAAGAAGTCAAAGTAAGACTGTGAAATAAGGATGTCCTTTCTTGGTTAAAAAATAACGAGATACGAAAGTTTCAAGGGGGTTGAGGTGTGCCCTCTTATGTTACTTTTTCCAAAATTTATCTTTTAATAGTCTAGAAATTGTATGTACATAGAGAGAAAACTGACTGTTAGTTTTTCATAAGATGGAATTTGAGGTGCTTTTTATTTCTCTATGTGGCAAATACATACCTTGTAGGTGTAGAGTGTTATTTTTAATTTGTTTCTACAGGTATTATAAATACTCTGAAATATAGAAAGCACTTAGAAGTAAAGTATTATTTTCTAGATCAGTGGTTAAAAATCAGCAAAACCCTTTTTCCCAGGATGAAACTTATTAGTCTCCTGGTTTATAAAACATCCAGAAGTGGAGCCGTGTTGTGGGGACAGCCCCCGCCTTCGAGCAGTGCCCCACTTGTTCCTGTGGCTTGTCCCTGAAGCATTCCTGCAAAATCCCAGGTCTCTGATGAACATCCTTAATAAGTAACGAGTAGCTAGGTTAAAGCTACTTTGGGAAAGTTGTAGAGATGCTTCACACTTGGGCATGCATATAGAGCAGTCTTGAGACCTAGAACCTCCTCCCCATACTTTTTCCAGATGAGAGAATTCAAGTCTCAGAAAGAGTAAGTGACATCAAACTTACACATCTAGTTAGTGGTTGATGGGAAACTCTGCAAGTCTCTTTGCTGCCTCAGCTTCAGACAGGGTTGGTCAGTTGAAACTAAGACTCCAACCTCCGTGCTCTCACTTCTTGCCCTTCTCTTTATCCTGTGCAGCCACGTGGCTCCTGGAAACATGAAGAAGAGAAATTCATATTGGGTTTGCTTATAAATTACTTACCCTTAAATAAAATGGTACTTATTTTAACTTTATCCACATTTTCTTTGGTGCTTTTATTTGTGGACAAGTAACCACTAAAAATTATTTTCCATGTTGATTCCATTTTTAGAACATTATAGGATAATTTTAAAAACACATGTAAATGCATTTTATGTGTTTACTTAAAATAAGCACTTTCTAGAGAGAATTATTTCTTCTGTAGGTGGTTATAAATATAGATTTATGTATAGATTCTTTATTGCTATTATTTAAAACTTGCTTTAGCCCAGTTATGCTGAACTTTTGCATTTCTGCAGTGTACTTAAGACTCTTAAAATGACTTTCTTTTTTTTTTTTTTTGTGAGCAAGATCAGCCCTGAGCTAACATCCGTGCTAATCCTCCTCTTTTTGCTGAGGAAGACCGGCTCTGAGCTAACATCTATTGCCAATCCTCCTCCTTTTTTTTTTGCCCCCCAAAGCCCCAGTAGATAGTTGTATGTCATAGTTGCACATCCTTCTAGTTGCTCTATGTGGGACGCGGCCTCAGCATGGCCGGAGAAGCGGTGTGTCAGTGCACGCCCGGGATCTGAACCCAGGCCGCCAGCAGCAGAGCGCGTGCACTTAACCGCTAAGCCACGGGGCCGGCCCTTAAAATGACTTTCTAGTACTATCTAATCTGCAAGAATAGAAAGCTAAATAAGTTACAGTAGTATTGTATGTATTTATAACATTTCTGTATGTGATTTACAGGAAGACCGTGTACTCAGCTGCAGCTTCTAAATCCAGAACGGTTTGCACGTCTTATCAAAGAAGTAATGAATGCATTCTGGCCTGGCAGAGAGTTGATCGTTCAGTGGTATCCGTGTGATGAAGATAAACGTCACCCTTCTGTTTCATGGCTTAAAATGGTTTGGAAGAATCTTTATATACATTTTTCAGAGGATTTGACTTTATTCGATGAAATGCCACTTATCCCCAGAACTACACTAGAAGAAGGTCAGACATGTGTGGAACTCATTAGACTCAGGATTCCCTCATTAGTCATTTTAGATGATGAATCTGAAGCACAGCTTCCAGAATTTTTAGCAGACGTTGTACAAAAACTTGGAGGAATTATCCTTAAAAAATTAGATGCCTCCATACAACATCCACTTATTAAAAAATACATTAATTCGCCATTACCAAGTGCTGTTTTGCAGATAATGGAGAAGATGCCCTTGCAGAAATTGTGTAACCAAATAGCTTCGCTACTTCCAACACACAAAGACGCCCTGAGGAAGTTCTTAGCTAGTTTAACTGATATCAATGAAAAGGAGAAAAGAATAATTCAGGAATTGACAATATTCAAGCGAATTAACCATTCATCTGGTCAGGGAATTTCCTCTTATACAAAACTGAAAGGTTGTAAAGTCTTGCACCATACTGCCAAACTTCCGCCAGACCTGCGGCTCTCTATTTCGGTAATAGACAGTAGTGATGAAGCTACTATTCGCTTGGCAAACATGTTGAAAGTAGAGAAGTTGAAGACCACTAGTTGCTTAAAGCTTGTTTTAAAAGATATGGAAAATGCATTTTATTCACATGAAGAAATAACACACCTTATGTTATGGATCCTTGAGAATCTATCCTCTCTTAAAAATGAGAATCCAAATGTCCTTGATTGGTTAATGCCATTGAAATTCATTCAGATTTCACAGGAACGGATGGTGTCAGCCAGTGAACTCTTTGATCCTGATATAGAAGTACTAAAAGATCTCTTTTATAATGAAGAAGAAACTTGTTTCCCACCTTCAGTTTTTACCTCACCAGATATTCTTCACTCTTTAAGACAAATTGGTTTAAAAAACGAAGCCAGTCTCAAAGAGAAAGATGTTGTACAAGTGGCAAAAAAAATTGAAGCCTTGCAGGTCAGTTCTTGTCCAAATCAGGATGTTCTTCTAAAGAAAGCCAAAACACTCTTACTAGTTTTAAATAAGAATCATGCACTGTTGCAGTCATCTGAAGGAAAGATGACTCTGAAGAAAATAAAATGGGTTCCCGCTTGCAAGGAAAGGCCTCCAAATTATCCAGGCTCTTTAGTCTGGAAAGGAGACCTCTGTGATCTCTGTGCTCCACCAGATATGTGTGATGTCGTCCATGCAGTTCTAGTGGGCTCATCACTGCCTCTTGTTGAAAGTGTCCATATCAACTTGGAAAGAGCTTTAGGTATCTTCACCAAACCTAGTATCAATGCTGTCTTAAAACACTTTAAAATTGTTGTTGATTGGTATACTTCGAAAACCTTTAGTGATGAAGACTACTATCAATTCCAACATATTTTGCTTGAAATTTATGGATTCATGCATGAGCATTTAAATGAAGGGAAAGATGCTTTTAAAGCCTTAAAATTTCCATGGGTTTGGACTGGCAAAAAGTTTTGTCCCCTCTCCCAAGCTGTGATAAAACCATTCCATGATCTTGACCTTCAGCCTTATTTGCATAGTGTGCCTAAAACCATGGCAAAATTCCACCAACTGTTTAAGGTCTGTGGTTCAATAGAGGAGTTGACATCAGATCATATTTCCATGGTCATTCAGAAGGTATATCTCAAAAGTGACCAAGATCTCAGTGAACAAGAAAGCAAACAAAATCTTCATCTTATGTTGAGTATTATCAGATGGCTATATAGCAATCAGATTCCAGCAAGCCCCAACACACCAGTTCCTATACATCATAGCAAAAATACTTCTAAACTTATCATGAAGCCAATTCATGAATGCTGTTATTGTGACATCAAAGTTGATGACCTCAATGACTTACTGGAAGATTCGGTGGAACCAATCATTCTGGTGCATGAGGACATACCCATGAAAACTGCAGAATGGCTGAAAGTTCCATGCCTTAGTACAAGATTGATCAATCCTGAAAACATGGGATTTGAGCAGTCAGGACAAAGAGAACCACTTACTGTAAGAATTAAAAATATTTTGGAAGAATACCCTTCAGTGTCAGATATTTTTAAAGAACTACTTCAAAATGCTGATGATGCAAATGCAACAGAATGCAGTTTCATGATTGATATGAGAAGAAATATGGACATTAGAGAGAATCTCTTAGACCCGGGCATGGCAGCTTGTCATGGACCTGCTTTGTGGTCATTCAATAATTCTGAATTCTCAGATTCAGATTTTGTGAATATAACTAGGTTAGGAGAATCTTTAAAAAGGGGAGAAGTTGACAAAGTTGGAAAATTTGGTCTTGGATTTAATTCTGTGTACCATATCACTGACATTCCCATTATTATGAGTCGAGAATTCATGATAATGTTCGATCCAAACATAAATCATATCAGTAAACACATTAAAGACAAATCTAATCCTGGGATCAAAATTAATTGGAGTAAACAACAGAAAAGGCTTAGGAAATTTCCCAATCAGTTCAAACCATTTATAAATGTATTTGGCTGTCAGTTACCTTTGACTGTAGAAGCCCCTTATAGCTACAATGGAACTATCTTCCGACTGTCCTTTAGAACTCAACAGGAAGCGAAAGTGAGTGAAGTTAGTAGTACCTGCTATAATACAGCAGATATTTACTCTCTTGTGGATGAATTTAGTCTCTGTGGACACAGGCTTATCATTTTCACTCAGAGTGTAAACTCAATGTATTTGAAGTACTTAAAAATTGAGGAAACCAATCCCAGCTTAGCACAAGATACAGTAATAATTAAAAAAAAATCCTGCTCTTCCAAAGCATTGAATGCACCTGTCCTGAGTGTTTTAAAAGAAGCTGCTAAGCTCATGAAGACTTGCGACAGCACTAATAAAAAGCCTCCCGCTGATGCACCTAAGTCATCTCGCATTCTTCAGATTACAGTTGAGGAGTTTCACCATGTCTTCAGAAGGATTGCTGATTTACAGTCACCACTTTTTAGAGGTCCAGATGATGACCCAGCTGCTCTCTTTGAGATGGCTAAGTCTGGCCAATCAAAAAAGCCATCGGATGAGCTGCCACAAAAAACAGTAGAGTGTACCACGTGGCTTATATGTACCTGCATGGATACAGGAGAGGCTCTAAAGTTTTCCCTGAGTGAAAGTGGAAGAAGACTCGGACTGGTTCCTTGTGGGGCAATAGGAGTTCTGCTGTCTGAAATCCAGGACCAGAAGTGGGCTGTGAAACCACACGTTGGAGAGGTATTTTGCTATTTACCTTTACGAATAAAGACAGGATTGCCAGTTCACATCAATGGGTGCTTTGCTGTTACTTCAAATAGAAAAGAAATCTGGAAGACAGATACAAAAGGACGATGGAATACCACCTTCATGAGACATGTTATTGTGAAAGCTTACTTGGAGGCGCTTAGTGTCCTCCGTGACCTGGCCAGCAGTGGGGAGCTAGTGGATTATACTTACTATGCAGTGTGGCCTGATCCTGATTCAGTTCATGATGATTTTTCTGTAATTTGTCAAGGATTTTATGAAGATATAGCTCATGGAAAAGGGAAAGAATTGACCAGAGTCTTCTCTGATGGATCTACATGGGTTTCTATGAAGAATGTGAGATTTCTAGATGACTCTATACTTAAAAGAAGAGATGTTGGTCCAGCAGCCTTCAGGATATTTTTGAAATACCTCAAGAAGACTGGATCAAAAAACCTTTGTGCTGTTGAACTTCCTTCTTCAGTAAAATTAGGATTTGAAGAAGCTGGCTGCAAACAGATACTGCTTGAAAATACATTTTCAGAGAAACAGTTTTTTTCAGAAGTATTTTTTCCAAATATTCAAGAAATTGAAGCAGAACTCAGAGATCCTTTGATGAATTTTGTTCTAAATGAAAAAGTTGATGAATTCTCAGGAATTCTTCGTGTTACTCCATGTGTTCCTTGCTCTCTGGAGGGGCATCCTCTGGTTTTACCATCACGGTTAATCCACCCTGAAGGACGAGTTGCAAAGTTATTTGATACTAAAGATGGACGATTTCCTTATGGTTCTACTCAGGATTATCTTAATCCTATTATTTTGATTAAGCTCGTTCAGTTAGGTATGGCAAAAGATGATATTTTATGGGATGACATGCTAGAACGTGCAGAGTCGGTTGCTGAAATTAATAAAAGTGATCATGCAGCCGCTTGTCTACGCAGTAGTATACTATTAAGTCTTATTGATGAAAAACTAAAAATAAGGGATCCTAGAGCAAAGGATTTTGCTGCAAAATATCAAACAATACCCTTCCTTCCATTTTTAACAAAACCAGCAGGTTTTTCTTTGGACTGGAAAGGTAACAGTTTTAAGCCTGAAACCATGTTTGCAGCAACTGACCTTTATACAGCTGAGTATCAAGATATAGTTTGTCTTTTGCAACCAATTCTAAATGAAAACTCACATTCCTTCAGAGGTTGTGGTTCAGTGCCATTGGCTGTTAAAGAGTTTTTGGGATTACTAAGGAAGCCAACAGTTGATCTGGTTGTAAACCAATTGAAAGAAGTTGCAAAATCAGTTGATGATGGAATTACATTGTACCAGGAGAATATCACCAATGCTTGCTACAAATACCTTCATGATGCAATGATGCAAAATGAAATCGCTAAAATATCGATTATTGAAAAGTTAAAACCCTTCAGCTTCATTCTAGTTGAGAATGCATATGTTGACTCAGAAAGAGTTTCCTTTCATTTGAATTTTGAAGCAGCACCTTACCTTTATCAGTTGCCTAATAAATATAAAAACAATTTCCGTGAACTTTTTGAAAGTGTAGGTGTGAGGCAGTCATTTACTGTTGAAGATTTTGCCCTTGTTTTGGAATCTATTGATCAAGAAAAAGGAACAAAGCAAATAACAGAAGAGAATTTTCAGCTTTGCCGGAGAATAATTAGTGAAGGAATATGGAGTCTTATTAGAGAAAAGAAACAAGAATTTTGTGAGAAGAATTATGGCAAAATATTATTGCCAGATACTAACCTGAAGCTTCTCCCTGCTAAATCTTTATGCTACAATGACTGTCCCTGGATAAAAGTAAAGGATACCGCTGTAAAGTATTGTCACGCTGATATACCCAGGGAGGTAGCTGTAAGATTAGGAGCAGTACCAAAGCGACATAAAGCCTTAGAAAGATATGCATCCAACATCTGTTTTACAACACTTGGCACTGAATTTGGGCAGAAAGAAAAATTGACCAGCAGAATTAAGAGTATCCTTAATGCCTATCCTTCAGAAAAGGAAATGTTGAAAGAACTTCTTCAAAATGCTGATGATGCAAAGGCCACAGAAATCTGTTTTGTGTTTGATCCTAGACAGCATCCAGTTGATAGAATATTTGATGATAAGTGGGCCCCATTGCAGGGGCCAGCGCTTTGTGTGTATAACAACCAGCCTTTTACAGAAGATGATGTCAGAGGAATTCAGAATCTTGGAAAAGGCACCAAAGAAGGAAATCCTTGTAAAACTGGACAATATGGAATAGGATTCAATTCTGTATATCATATTACAGACTGTCCTTCTTTCATTTCTGGCAATGACATCCTGTGTATTTTTGATCCTCATGCCAGATACGCACCAGGAGCCACATCTGTTAGCCCTGGACGCATGTTTAGAGATTTGGATGTGGATTTTAGGACACAGTTCTCAGATGTTCTCGATCTTTATTTAGGAACCCATTTTAAACTGGATAATTGCACAATGTTTAGATTTCCTCTTCGTAATGCAGAAATGGCAAAAGTTTCAGAAATATCTTCAGTTCCATCATCAGACAGAATGGTCCAGAATCTTTTGGACAAGTTGCGGTCAGATGGTGCAGAACTTTTAATGTTTCTTAATCACATGGAAAAAATTTCTATTTGTGAAATAGATAAAGCTAGTGGAGCTCTAAATGTGCTGTATTCTGTAAAGGGCAAAATCACTGATGGAGACAGATTGAAAAGGAAACAATTTCATGCCTCTGTAATTGATAGTGTTACTAAAAAGAGGCAACTCAAAGACATACCAGTTCAACAGATAACCTATACTATGGATACTGAGGACTCCGAAGGAAATCTTACTACATGGTTAATTTGTAACAGATCAGGGTTTTCAAGTATGGAAAAAGTATCTAAGAGTGTTATATCAGCTCACAAGAACCAAGATATTACTCTCTTTCCACGTGGGGGAGTAGCTGCCTGCGTTACTCATAACTATAAAAAACCCCATAGGGCCTTCTGCTTTTTGCCGCTCTCTTTAGAGACGGGATTACCGTTTCATGTGAATGGCCACTTTGCTCTAGATTCAGCCAGAAGAAACCTGTGGCGTGATGATAATGGAGTTGGTGTTCGAAGTGACTGGAATAACAGCTTAATGACAGCATTGATAGCTCCTGCATATGTTGAATTATTAATCCAGTTAAAAAAGCGGTATTTCCCTGGTTCTGACCCAACATTATCAGTTCTACAGAACACACCCATTCATGTTGTAAAGGACACTTTAAAGAAGTTTTTATCATTTTTCCCAGTTAACAGACTGGATCTACAACCAGATTTGTATTGTCTAGTGAAAGCACTATATAGCTGCATTCATGAAGACATGAAACGTCTTTTACCTGTTGTGCGGGCTCCAAATATCGATGGCTCTGACTTGCACTCTGCAGTTATAATTACTTGGATTAATATGTCTACTTCAAATAAAACTAAACCATTTTTTGACAATTTACTGCAAGATGAATTACAACACCTTAAAAATGCAGATTATAATATCACAACACGCAAAACAGTAGCAGAGAATGTCTATAGACTGAAACACCTACTTTTAGAAATTGGTTTCAACTTGGTTTATAACTGTGATGAAACTGCTAATCTTTACCACTGTCTTATAGATGCAGATATTCCTGTTAGTTATGTAACTCCTGCTGATGTTAGATCTTTTTTAATGACGTTTTCCTCTCCTGATACTAATTGCCATATTGGGAAGCTGCCTTGTCGTCTTCAGCAGACTAACCTAAAACTTTTTCATAGTTTAAAACTTTTAGTTGATTATTGTTTTAAGGATGCAGAAGAAAATGAGATTGAAGTGGAGGGACTGCCCCTGCTCATCACACTGGACAGTGTTTTGCAAACTTTTGATGCAAAACGACCCAAGTTTCTAACAACATACCATGAGTTGATTCCATCCCGCAAAGACTTGTTCATGAATACATTGTTTTTGAAATACAGTAATATTTTATTGAACTGTAGAGTTGCAAAAGTGTTTGATATTTCCAGCTTTGCTGATTTGCTATCCTCTGTATTGCCTCGTGAATATAAGACCAAAAATTGTACGAAGTGGAAAGACAATTTTGCAAGTGAGTCTTGGCTTAAGAATGCATGGCATTTTATCAGTGAATCTGTAAGTGTGAAAGAAGATCAAGAAGAAACAAAACCAACATTTGATGTTGTTGTTGACAGCCTAAGAGACTGGGCATTGCTTCCCGGAACGAAGTTCACGGTGTCGGCCAGCCAGCTGGTGGTTCCTGAGGGGGACGTCCTGCTCCCGCTGAGCCTCATGCACATTGCAGTTTTTCCAAATGCCCAGAGCGATAAAGTGTTTCATGCTCTCATGAAAGCTGGCTGTGTTCAGCTTGCTTTGAACAAGATCTGCTCCAAAGACAGTGCATTTGTTCCTCTGTTGTCATGTCACACAGCAAACATCGAGAGCCCCACAAGCATTTTGAAGGCTCTACAATATATGGTCCAAACGTCAACATTTAGAACTGAAAAATTAGTAGAAAATGACTTTGAAGCACTTTTGATGTATTTCAACTGCAATTTGAGTCACTTGATGTCTCAAGATGACATAAAAATTTTAAAATCACTTCCATGCTACAAATCTATCAGTGGTCGCTATATGAGCGTTGCGAAATTTGGAACCTGCTATGTACTTACAAAAACTATTCCTTCAGCTGAAGTGGATAAATGGACACAATCATCATCATCTGCATTTCTTGAAGAAAAAATACACTTAAAAGAACTCTATGAGGTGCTGGGTTGTGTACCTGTGGATGATCTTGAGGTATATTTGAAACACCTCTTACCAAAAATTGAAAATCTCTCTTATGATGCAAAATTAGAGCACTTGATCTACCTCAAGAATAGATTATCAGGTATTGAGGAACTGTCAGAGATCAAGGAACAACTTTTTGAAAAACTGGAAAGTTTATTGATAATCCATGATGCTAACAGTCGACTAAAGCAAGCAAAACATTTCTATGATAGAACTGTGAGAGTTTTTGAAGTTATGCTTCCTGAAAAATTGTTTATTCCTAAGGACTTCTTTAAAAAATTGGAACAACTTATAAAACCCAAAAATCAAGTTGCGTTTATGACCTCCTGGGTGGAGTTCTTAAGAAATATTGGACTAAAATACATACTATCCCAGCAGCAGTTGTTACAGTTTGCTAAGGAAATCAGTGTGAGAGCTACTACAGAAAATTGGTCTAAAGAAACATTGCAAAATACAGTTGATATCCTTCTCCATCATATATTCCAAGAACGAGTAGATTTGTTATCTGGGAATTTTTTGAAAGAATTGTCTTTAATACCATTCTTATGTCCTGAGCGGGCCCCTGCTGAATTCATTAGATTTCATCCTCAATATCAAGAGGTAAATGGAACACTTCCTCTTATAAAGTTCAACGGAGCACAAGTAAATCCAAAATTCAAGCAGTGTGATGTGCTCCAGCTCTTATGGACATCCTGCCCTATTCTTCCCGAGAAAGCGACACCACTGAGTATCAAAGAACAAGAAGGTAGTGACCTTGGTCCACAAGAACAGCTTGAACAAGTTTTAAGTATGCTTAATGTTAACCTGGATCCCCCTCTTGATAAGGTCATTAATAACTGCAGAAATATATGCAACATAACAACTTTGGATGAAGAAATGGTAAAGACTAGAGCAAAGGTCTTAAGGAGCATATATGAATTTCTCAGTGCAGAAAAAAGGGAGTTTCGATTTCAACTGCGGGGGGTTGCTTTTGTGATGGTAGAAGATGGTTGGAAACTTCTGAAGCCTGAGGAGGTAGTGATAAATCTAGAATATGAATCTGATTTTAAGCCTTACTTGTACAAGCTACCTTTAGAACTTGGCACATTTCATCAGTTGTTCAAACATTTAGGTACGGAAGATATTATTTCTACTAAGCAATATGTTGAAGTGTTGAGCCGTATATTCAAAAATTCTGAAGGAAAACAATTAGATCCTAATGAAATGCGTACAGTTAAGAGAGTAGTTTCTGGCTTGTTCAGGAGTCTACAAAATGATTCAGTCAAGGTGAGGAGTGATCTTGAGAACGTACGAGACCTCGCACTCTATCTTCCAAGCCAGGATGGTAGATTGGTGAAGTCGAGCATCTTAGTGTTTGATGATGCACCACATTACAAAAGTAGAATCCAGGGCAATATTGGTGTGCAAATGTTGGTTGATCTTAGCCAGTGCTACCTCGGGAAAGACCATGGATTTCATACTAAGTTGATAATGCTTTTTCCTCAAAAACTCAGACCTCGTTTGTTGAGCAGTATACTTGAAGAACAGTTAGATGAAGAGACTCCGAAAGTTTGTCAGTTTGGAGCATTGTGTTCTCTTCAGGGAAGACTGCAGTTACTCTTGTCTTCTGAACAGTTCATCACAGGACTAATTAGAATTATGAAGCATGAAAATGATAATGCTTTCCTGGCCAATGAAGAAAAAGCCATAAGACTTTGCAAAGCCCTAAGAGAAGGATTGAAAGTGTCCTGTTTTGAAAAGCTTCAAACAACATTAAGAGTTAAAGGTTTTAACCCTATTCCTCACAGTAGAAGTGAAACATTCGCTTTTTTGAAGAGATTTGGTAATGCAGTCATCCTGCTCTACATACAACATTCAGACAGTAAAGACATTAATTTCCTGTTAGCATTAGCAATGACGCTTAAATCAGCGACTGACAATTTGATTTCTGACACTTCATATTTAATTGCTATGTTAGGATGCAATGATATTTACAGGATCAGTGAGAAACTTGACAGTTTAGGAGTGAAATATGACTCTTCAGAACCATCCAAACTTGAACTTCCACTGCCTGGCACTCCAATACCTGCTGAAATTCATTATACTCTGCTTATGGATCCAATGAATGTTTTTTACCCCGGAGAATATGTTGGGTACCTTGTTGATGCTGAAGGCGGTGATATCTATGGATCGTACCAGCCAACATATACATATGCTATTATTGTACAAGAAGTTGAAAGAGAAGATGCTGATAATTCTAGTTTTCTGGGAAAGATATATCAGATTGATATTGGTTACAGTGAGTATAAAATAGTTAGCTCTCTTGATCTGTATAAGTTTTCAAGGCCTGAGGAAAGCTCTCAAAGCAGAGACAGTGCCCCTTCTACCCCAACCAGCCCTACAGAGTTCCTTGCCCCTGGTCTGCGGAGCATTCCTCCTCTTTTCTCTGGTAGAGAGAGCCACAAGACCTCATCTGCGAAACAACATTCCCCCAAAAAGCTTAAGGTGAATTCTTTACCAGAAATTTTAAAAGAAGTGACATCAGTGGTAGAGCAAGCTTGGAAGCTTCCTGAATCCGAAAGGAAAAAGATTATTCGGCGGTTGTATTTGAAGTGGCACCCTGACAAAAATCCAGAGAATCATGACATTGCTAATGAAGTTTTTAAACATTTGCAGAATGAAATCAACAGATTAGAGAAACAGGCTTTTCTAGATCAAAATGCAGACAGAGCCTCAAGGCGAACATTTTCAACCTCAGCATCCCGATTTCAGTCAGACAAGTTCTCATTTCAAAGGTTTTATACTTCATGGAATCAGGAAGCAACAAGCCACAAATCTGAACAGCAACAACAAAATAAAGAAAAGTGCCCACCTTCAGCTGGACAGACGTACTCTCAAAGGTTCTTTGTTCCTCCCACTTTCAAGTCAGCTGGTAATCCAGTGGAAGCACGGAGATGGTTAAGACAAGCCAGGGCAAATTTTTCAGCTGCCAGAAATGACCTTCATAAAAACGCCAATGAATGGGTGTGCTTTAAATGTTTCCTTTCTACCAAGTTAGCGTTGATTGCAGCTGACTATGCTGTGAGAGGCAAGTCTGATAAAGACGTAAAGCCCACTGCACTTGCACAGAAAATAGAGGAGTATAGCCAGCAACTTGAAGGACTGACAAATGATGTCCACACATTGGAAGCTTATGGTGTAGATAGTTTAAAAACCAGATATCCTGATTTGCTTCCTTTCCCACAGATCCCAAATGACAGGTTCACTTCTGAGGTTGCTATGAGGGTGATGGAATGTACTGCCTGTATCATAATAAAACTTGAAAATTTTATACAGCAAAAAGTGTGAAAGTATTTAAAGAAAAAAAGCAGAGCTAGATGTTGAGTGTGTTGTAGCACAAATATGAATTGCTATACTTAAGCTTCGTTGCCAGTTATTTAGGAATTGTGAAGCACATTGCTGGTTGTTCGGGAGGAATTTTGGAGTTGTTATTTACATGAATATCAGCAGACCTGACCTTAACTGAATCTAAAAGAAAATTATTTTGAAGATGCTGGTGAACTGCAAAATTGCTAGATGTATGTGAATGGCTAGGGTGGCACATTATTGAACTGCACTTTATATAACCAAAGCTTAGCAGTTTGTTAGATAAGAGTCTGTGTATGTCTGGTTAGGATGAAGTTAATTTTATGTTTTCAACATGGTGTTTTGAAGGAGCTAATGAAACACTGGACATATCATTGGTTTAAACAATTAAGGGGAATTGAGTCTTTGAGTTTATCATTTCTCTAAGTGGATCCTCTTTTGGATGCATTATTTTCTTATCAGCTGGATCTGATTATGAATTTGTTGCAATTTTACATCTTAAATAGTACATTTAGAAAATGGTACAGTATTTTAATCCTGAATATTACTTGACTAAGAGTATGCAGATAGTACTTCTTAGGGTGCACTGAGTGCACTTTACATCTTTATTTTAAACGGTTTTTTACACCTCTGTTTACAGGCTTCCTATTTCATGCAGATAGCATGTGGAGAACTCACAACGGTGGCAGTTCCTATCACCAGATGCTAATAGAGCTTCCGAGAACTGCTCACCAAAACAGCACTCACCAACAGTTACAACATTTGCTTTATGTTTGTTTGTACATATTTTCCACAAATGTTATAATTTATATAGTGTGGTTGAACAGGATGCAATCTTTTGTTGTCTAAAGGTGCTGCAGTTAAAAAATCTTTTGTCTTTCAACATGGCCCTTAGTGGAGTTTTTTGGATTTTACTTTGAAAACATTAAAAAATTATAAAATCATTGTGATAGTATCCAGTAGTTTATAATAGGAATTATCCGCTTGTATCTTCCCCATGAATGATTCAGAACTGACATTTAATTTTCATCATGTTTGAGTGTCCTGCCATATGTATTTACTTTAACATATTTCTTTTGCAGAATGTAAAAGGTAATGATAATTAGTTTATATAAGTGTGCTGGCTGTAAATGATGCTAAATATAATATTTTATGCAATTAAGGGCTTATGGAACATACTTAAAACTTTTTTACTTTTATTAGTAATAAGGAATGTTTGCACCTCCACTATTGTATTGTTTCTGGATGTGAAGCCATGTAATTATTTCTGCTATTATATTAAGTGCCATAATTTTAATAAAGCAAATGTACATACGAAATCATTGTAACTGGTATTTTCTGAGAAATAGTTCATTGAAAATCAGACTTAATATTTTCCTATATTAAGTTTTACTATGTGTGTATATTGGAAATATTAATTTTCCTATGTGTTTTATACTGGAATTTTATTTGGTTTCTTTTTATGATTGACTATGAAGTATTTGATATATACTAGGTTTATTAGGTGCTCATTTATTTAGTTAAGAGTTTATTTCACCTTTTTAGGGAATAAGATTAGTTGATATGTATGGTATGTATATGTATTTGGAAATAGATACATTAAATATGGCTCTTGGTGAGGTGGAGGCTGAATTGATATTTACCTTGCCTCAGAAGAGGCTACATGTCTGGGGCTACTTCACACTTGAGCCCTGAGCAATAAGAAATGTCTATCTTTATCCCCGAGGCACAGGCTTCAAAGGTAGGCAGATGAGGCTACGAGTTCTCTGTTCTGGGGCTCCCCAAATGCTGGGTCTTCAGCTTTCTGGGACTTTCTTAAGAAGTGCTGCTTGCTACTTTGAAACTTGGATTCAGCATTTGGAATATATTTTATTGCTTTTGGATATTAAAATTTACACAGAAAATCTTTTCTGGCCCTTGTGATAGTTGATCTGGTTGGAGTTTTGTGTTTTTTTCTAGACTTCGTTTTTTAAAAAAAAATACAGGTTGATAATCCCGTATATGAAACCCTTGGATCCAAATGTATTTCATAATTTGGATTTTAGAAAGTTTATACAAGTGCATATAACTTTTTAATGGAGCATTCCCATCAGAGTTGGGAAGCACCCTTTAATCAAATACAGCAATATTTCTGTAGTGAAACCTATGAATATTCACAGTAAATTGAATACATAGACCTGATAAATAGCCTCGTCTAAATTTAGGTCAGGTTTTGCCACCAACAGTTTACAGCAGATGTATTTGGAAAGTTTTCATTTTTTGGAGATTCTAGATTTTGAAATTCAGCATAAGGAATTTTGGACCTGAACTCATTTTTGTATTTTAGTATTTTATACTTTTTTTTCCTCCCTATTTTGCTTTTCTTATTAAAAGGGAAGTGGAAACTGTGAACCAGTGTGTGGAGTAGCTGCTCCCGAGTAGCGCACGGTGGGGAGGGGTGGGAACAGGCCTCCCCGCATTCAGGAGCAGGTTCTGTGCTGCCAGAGGAGCAGGGGGTGAAAGTGTCCCCAGCAGAATGGCTGGATTCCTCATAGCCTCCCTGAGGCAACCAGGAAGAACCCGCGGGGTCCAGTTATTTTGAGGAACAGGGGATGGGGGAGCGGGGAGTGCTGAGAGCCCAGGAATCTACTGGTAAAGTGTGCGGAGAGTTTTTAATAAAGAGAAGTTGACAGGCCAGGTTTGGGGATGAGTGGGAGTTTCTTCCATTAGTACCTGTCGACATTTTCTGTATTTCAAATGTTTTGTAGCTCTCAAGGATAAAATTAGTAGTGCCGGTAGAAAATAGCAATTATAAAAGATTTTAATTAGTCATGTATTTATTAGAGTTCTGCCAGAGAAACAACCATAGGAGATAGATGGATAGAGATATGTGAAGAGATCCGTTTCTAGGAGTTGACTCGTGACTGTGGGGTGGCAGGTCCACAGTCCTGGGGCTGGCCTACACCACAGGCTGGACACGCCCGGGCAGGGCTGAAGCTGCAGTCTGCAGGTGGAATTTCCGAACACTTTGGCTTCTAAAGTTTTTTTTTCATTTATTTTAGCAAATATGACTTAAAAGTAGTGTCATGCATTCGTTCATTTGACAACAGCCCTCCTGAGCACGCAGTGCACACATTACGTCAGGTGCCGGAGGTGCACGTTGCATCCTGGCTGCGGTTCCCGTCAACCGTGGCCGGGTGAGACTGGTCTACGTGTGCTATGAACCTCGTCTGTTTGTGGACTAAAGCCAAAATTACTTAGATTTTATTTAAAAATAAATGTGTTTAAAACGTATGCTTCTTTCTCTTATAGTTGATTAGGGGCTCAGGAAGTACCCTCATTTACTCCAAATACAAAGTCCACGTCTCTAAGAAGACAGAATTGAAGTTGCACTGTCTATTCAGTTAAAAATTCACTTTTTACTAAGCAGTGCCCTTAGATCCTCTTGTTCCACCTGCTTGTTTATACTTGATGCAAAATTTATTTGGTTTCCAAACCATAGCACATTGGAAGTGGAATTTAAAATATGGAGAAGACTGCTAAGAAGTAAGAAGCGATGTTTTAAATCAGGGAAGGAAGGGGACAAAAAACTATGTAAATCAGACACAGCCTAACAGCCTTAGCATGAGGACTTCTGTCCTTTGAGAAGAATAGCTTCCGCTCTCCTCCACTGTTCCCCAGGGGAGTAGAGAGGGACCTGCGGGGGAGAGCGGGGGAGGACCTGAGCGTGTGTAGCTCACCCCTTCCTTGCACTTTGGGTGTGGCTGCCTTCAGAACAGGGGCTCTGTCCACCCCCTCCATGAAGTGAGCTACGGAGTTGGGTACCTACAGTTCTGCTCGAGGTGGGAGAGCTTCGTGTTTTATTCAGCTGTTGAGTCTTAGGAAGTCCATTTTGCTGCAAATCGTACTTCTTTACTATTAAAGCCGATATTTTGATCGTCATCTTTTCGGCTCATGTTTACTTCTCAGTTTGGAAATTGGAAAAGAAATAAGGGCTATTTTTTGAAGTCACTAAAATATCAACACTCAATGGTCTATAACCACTTAATATTTAGGAGTATCAGTGTTTATACCTCATTAGGTATGTTCATAATCATGACCTTAGACCTCTAATGAAAATTGAAACTACACTGTATAATGTATTTAAGACAGGTTTATGTAATACATTTTAGAATACAGCCTAACTAAAAGTTTTGATTCTAGCCAAGGATGAATTCCTTATCATCACACTGGTGAATGCAGTTATCCATAACAACTTCTTTCATGATGATTCCATATAGCAAAGAAGCAAAAAAATCTAATTTACAGCTTTATTCAAAAGGTTCTATTCTCCATACTTTCTCCTTGATTCTTTCTCTTGACCTCATTTTATCATCTAAGCACCATTTTTTTTTTTTTTTGACATGTACTATGAGAACCAGGCTAATTTAGAAATTTTCCATGGTGATCCTGTGCTGTGTCAACCAGACTTGAAGACATTTGTTTGGCACAAACAAGGAACAAGAGAGTAAGTATGACCAAAAAAAAAAAAAAAACAGGCAAACTATTTACTATGACAATAGGAATGTCGTAGCAAGAAAGCACACACTGATTTTAAACATCAGGACTTGGGGCCAGCCGGGTGCCATAGTGGTTAGGTGCGCGCGCTCCACTTCAGCAGCCCGGGGCTCGCAGGTTCGGATCCTGGGCGCGGAGCTATGCACTGCTTGTCAAGCCGTGCTGTGGCGGCGTCCCATATAAAGTGGAGGAAGATGGGCACGGATGTTAGCCCAGGGCCAGTCTTCCTCAGCAAAAAGAGGAGGCTTGGCAGCGGATGTTAGCTCAGGGCTGATCTTCGTCACAGGGAAAAAAAAAAATCAGGACTTAACTAAATGGAAAAGGTGAATGCCAATTTATAATCTGAAAACAACTTAACCCCCTGAGAAACTTTAGTAGCATTATATTCTGAGTTGAGTTTGCTCTTAACTGCTTAGGAAGCACTGTATATTTTGTAATTTCAAGTGTTCATGCATCCTAGCAATTTAAAAATTGAGGAGTTGTTATAAGCGGGCTACACTGTTAAAGGAATGCCTTGTTAAAATGGCATTAGAGGTTAAGTGCACATGCTCCGCTACTGGCGGCCCGGGTTCGGATCCCGGGAGCGCACCGACGCACCACTTCTCCGGCCATGCTGAGGCCGCGTCCCACATACAGCAACTAGAAGGATGTGCAACTATGACATACAACTATCTACTGGGGCTTTGGGGAAGAAAAAAAGGAGGAGGATTGGCAATAGATATTAGCTCAGAGCCGGTCTTCCTCAGCAAAAAGAGGAGGATTAGCACGGATGTTAGCTCAGGGCTGATGTCCCTCACAAAAAAAAAAAAAAAAAAAAAAATGGCATTAGAAATAGAGACAGTTCACTTTTCTACTCTGTTCTGAGACTGTAGAAATTAAATTTAACTTGTGTTTATAGTTATAAATCCTATAGTTGGAAAGTGGCAATGCTGTTGGTCCCACTACATCTTGTGCTGTTTGGGAATTCTAATTACAACTGGTAAAACAAAACCCACGGCTCTTTGTGATGAAGGGCATTTTACAAAGTGAGTGGCTTACACAAAACTAACCTGTTTTCATAGGTTTAGTGTGTCCCATACGATTAATACAGCAACTTGCACAACCACTTGGTATAAACATTTTCACAAACTGAGCATCTGATTCTATGAAGTTATGTCCAGTCTTTTATCTGCTGTGTAGAGGTAAGTACACAGGCTGGCCAGTTAGGAGTACCACCACCTACTCGCTGTTTGATCTCGGTGGATGACAAAACCCCTTCAGACTTTAGTTTCTTCACTTGTCAAATGAGTATTATCCCATCTACTCAGTTATCATGTAGATTGGTGTTTTCGATGGAATGAGACAACATGTCAAGGTTTTTCAGTGAAGACAGCTGTTCCAATGTAGGATCACATTTGAGTTTAACTTCAGTAGACACTGTCTGACTCTCCTATTTGAACCTTTGTTTATCACCAGGAACTTGGGGAAAAGTAATATCCACCTCAAAGAGTTGTGAGGATTAAGGAAAGTAAGACACCCAAACTGTGAAGTTTGTGAAAAATGTAGGTTGATTTTTATTGCTCATTGACTATATAAGGAAAGCATTAATAATTTCATAATTTTGTATAATTTATTCCTGTTACTACATATTTAAAATCTCAAAGTCCCTTCAAAACCTGAAGCTTTTCCTGTGAAACCTGACACACTTTGCATTTAAATGAAGAGAGGGCTTATAGGTTTGAGCGATATAATGGAAATACCTCATAGACCTTTGGGCATTTTACGATTGACCACTGCCATTTTTATGGGGAGTTAGATATCCACAGTTGAGCATCATAAATTAATTCCACACAGCAATTCAATAGTTCATTGTAGATTGACATGTACAAGAAAGGAAAAGGAAAGTCACAATGGTCTGGTGGAAGTTAATCCAGTGGAATAATCACATTCTTTTGATATTTCTTTGACTGTTGTGTCTAATATCCACATGCCATTTTGAGATCACATAGTTTCATTTGAACACTTTCACTGGTACATTTTTCTTTCTGAGTTCCTTTTTAACGTGTGTCTTTCTGCTTCCCATCTGCTGTCTCAGTTTTACAGGATGTCCAATTGCTCTAAGTGTGAAGGCTTGAGGTCAGCATTTAAAGCTCACGGAAATGAGGCAGGTGCTCCGTGGGAGGTGCAGGTGGCTTAGAGACAGACGTGGCTGTTTTCATGGCACGTGGTACCCGTGCTAGCCACAGACAGGTAAAGCTTCCCGTCTGGACACACACAAATTTCGTAGAGTCTTTGTGAGCTGCCAGCGGGACCCCCAGTCCCCTGAACCAACTTGGGTAAACACACAGTTTCAGCATCAAGCGCCAGCTGCTTGGGAGACAATGAGAGAGACAGTGGTAAAGGGGGAACGAACACGATAAGCATGAAATTCATCTTCTCCAAATGTTCTAAACAAATTAGTTTTTTCTCTGCATAGAAAATGAAATAGGCACCTGGCTTTACTTAAGTCTTAATTATCTGATTCTTTTAAAGCCTATTTCTATTTTACATTCAGGTAGGGGCTTAATAATTCCTTCTCCAAATTGAAGGGAAGTCGTATTTTCTGTTACCCATTGTGCTAGTTGAGCTAGGGAAATTTAAGATGCTACACTCCTAAAAATACCTTTCAGAATTATTTGACAAAATAATAGGATTCTTTTGCTAATTCCCATTTAGCTTGTAATCCACCTTGACTTTATGCTAAATTGTCTTCTCCCCACTAGGATAAAGTACAAGCCATAGAAATAGATTCATCTTAATAATTTTTACCTGTGAATGTTGCAATTTCTCCTGATTTTATTTTCCTTTGAGAGGCAATTAAATTCATCCTATTAGCTAGCAACCATTTCTCTAACTTTTAAAATATTATTTGAAACTCTGCTGCCTTCTATTAGATGTGGAAGTGCAGTAGACACACAGACTAAAGCCAACTAAAATAAATGGAAGCTACTGGATTTTTTGTTCTTATCATAGTTTAGCTAAACTGTAATGCAAACAAATGGCCATTGATTGAGATGTAGAAATCTTTTGGATACCTTAAGGTAATAAGAATTATTGCACTGAGCAGGCAAACCATACCCATTCTAGAGTGCTCACTTGTTGGAAGGAATTAAAGTATGTTGAGGGTAGGCATAACGTTCTCCCTTGCCAACAAAATTAGATCCTTTATTTTACGTAGCTCTCATCCATGAACTCCAATCTGTTAATAAACTGATGTTTGCAGTCTGTACTCCCTCTCGGGACGCTGACCGCTGACATGTGGAGCAGTGAGTGGAACTCTATGAGTGGCATTACAAGCAAAGCTTTATCCTTGCGGTCTGGACACTGTTAGAGTGAAAGAAGTCAAATGAGTATCATTATTTTAAAAGCAGAACCTAATGAGGTTAGCCTCCAATGCTTTGGGTTCCATGGGTACTTCCTTGTCCCTAGCCTGTTGGCTTCTCTACTTTCTTCTGATTAATTGGTCAATTTTTTCTAGTTGTTACTTTTTTCCAGCTCTCCCAGCAAACTCTAGTCACTGGTATCCACATACCGCTCCTTGCTGGTCTGTATTTGCCTTCATGGGAGGATATTTTGTGGGACACCAGGCATCTCTTCACGTTGGACTAGCTCCCAGTAATAAGGGATATCAGCTTTAACTATGAGTCAGGCTGTGTGCTGCTTGTAAAGATGACACCTAATTCACGAAAATTAGTAATATGATTTCAAAATTAAAATCAGGATCAATTTTTCAAGGTAATACATTTTAAGTATGTAGTAACATTATGATTTAGTAGTGAGATTCCAAGATTCTTGATGTCCAGTTTTGCATTTATCTGCTTCTGGCATCATGACTTTTTAAGTTATAACTTGCAGGGCCTTCGCCAGACGACTTTTCCATTCCGAGCGGCCATCGGATGGGTCCTGTGCGCACTCAGCAGCTGCCTCTCATAGTCTCCACTTGATGCCTCAACTGCACCTTCCTCTCAACATTAAATTAATATAATTTCAAAATGTTGTCACTCATATTAGCACATTGCTGTCTCATGACTCTGTGATACAGTTAAGCAAATATTATTTCCCCTATTTCACAAATGAGAAGATAGGCCCAGAGAGGCCTGTTAACTTCCCTGAATTCAAATAGGTAATTAGTGAATTGATCTAGCATCAGAACAATTAATATTGAGAAGCGTGTGCTCTCTTTCCTCATTATGACTTTGACTTATCTCAGTGACGTTTTATTTCTGGACTTGTTCCAGATTTTATCCTTATTGTAGTTGACTTTTAAAGCTCTTATTTTTCATATTTAATTTTCATTTAAACATAATTTGGTATGAGCAAGCACCGAGCTCTATGCAATAATAGATGCTGGTTGCCATTTACAGGTAACTCCTAGTGACAGCCGTATTGAGAGAAGTTGGGTCACTAGGAAATGGCAGAATTGATATTCTCTGGAAGCTCTGCAAGGTGGTAGTATTTTTTCAAAGCTGACAATAACAAGAGACTTGATAGCACAAATACCAGTCAAAGCTGTCTGGATTCAATATAGAATTATTTTAACGTTTCTTGGCCCTTCTTTCAATGCTAAATTGTCTTTTGCCTTCCTTTCAAATTTGCTACTCTACGCCTTTCATAACATTTCTTTAGAAACGACCACAAATTGAATATCCTGCTACCATAATGGACCTGAGCCTCATCAGGACATGCAATAGGAGCTTGATCTGCTGAACTCACCGTTCCATCACTACTATGAAAAATGATATCCATTTGAGAAAGGGCCTCGATTGTCCCAGCATGAGCTTTAACATGAACGCCCTTTGGGGCGTCCATGCTTAGACTCCGTGTGGGGGATTCTAATCTGAAATGAGGGAAAGAAACCAAGAAAAAAATAGTATTAGAAAAAGCCACCCCAGAGATCCCTCAGCCAACGGCTTAGCATAGAAAATATAATGAATAAGGTATATAATATCTTCACATCATTCTTGAATGCTAATATGTTGTATATCATTCATTGACAAATCCAGAAATAATGTGCAGTAAAGAAATTAACTTCTCATCAGTGAGAGTCTATGAAATTGGTATCCTCCAAAAACAGATAAAGGCATTATACAGCCAACCCTATGCAGTAGTTTCAGATGGCATGGTTGAGCACTCTGGCATACCACAGCAGAAGAAAACGCTGTTTGTAAGTAACTTTGTCAAACTTTTAATTTTAGTTAAAACACAAACTTGCTTGGGAAAAGGATAAATTTAAGGGAAACACATTCATTTGCTTTATGTTCATAACATAGAACGCAAGTTGGGCCTTTAGGCTTTGTTTGCATTTTCTTTTTTTTAATTTAGGAAGATTACAGGGCAGATGCAAAGATTTCTTTTGGAAAAATATTGAACTGAGGGAGTTGACAGGATGGAGATTGGCCTCAGCTGGCTTTGTTTTTGTAAAATTTACCAGAATCTCCTTGTGATTAACTCAAACATAGATTCAGAACCAAGAATATATGGATCAGAAACATTCTCTTATTTGCCTCTGCCTGGAAAAGACTGAATTTCCACCAGATGTCACAACGTGATCATTTGAAAGGTTTTCAGCTGCTCCAACACAACTCAATCCAAAAGTTTGAAAGGCTGATTTGATTGGAATGTTTCAATATCAATTAGAGGGAGAACAGGATAGAAAAAGATCTATAATCCTCCCACTGTAGGGTAAGATTAGAGTGGAGGTGGGTACAAAAGAGAAAGGGGGGCGGAAATGGTTTAAGAAGAGAGAAGTACTCTAAAAATGAGTTTGTATTTGAATTGAGTTCAATTAGCAATTGAATAGAATATTTATTTGATACACTTTTAAATCAAATGGATTGCTACCTTTAATTGGCAAAGTTTTCATTTACCACTGTCATAGAAAACAAAGTTTCATTTTCCTATGTACATCTCAGTATGTAAAATTTGATCTTTTCCACATTTTGAAATCTTACTTTAAGTACGAGAAAACACTTAGAGACATTTATGGAATTTATTGGTCAAATTCTGTTGGGCTTAGATTATGGGGAAACACCTTGAAATATCTAGAGGAGCTTAGTCCGGCTGGTTGCCTGCCCATTTTGCCATTTCAACCTTTGCTAGTTGCCTACATTTTTCCTGCCTGGATTGATAGAAAGAACAGGGGAGGGGAATGGGAGGGAGGAGGACCTGCAAGCAACTTGTAGAGGTCTGGCCCATTTCAGGCAAACCATCTGTGATCTTGAACACCCTAAGGTGAAGGTAAGTCGGTTTCAAGGATCAGTTGTCCAACAACAAAATGACCTCAATTACTAGTTTTTAACCATGTTATAATATGATGCTTCCAGAAGAGCAAACTTCTTCCCCTTTGCATCATTTCTAGCCTTGGAGATGAAATATTTCAGTTCAGCATAGGTTAAGACACATTTTACCAAAAAGGCTGCAATTAGAATGCTCTGAAATATATGTTTCCATGAACACTGAACAGTAGTCAGATATAGACACACGCACATGCATACACACACATGATTCATGTTATAAAAATACAATTAAGATAATTTGGTTGCTAAAGCAGGTGAGTTTTAAATTGTGTTCCTTTTTAAATAAAGACAAATAGAATTCAGGAACTTCCCAAAGCTTTGCCCACGTTAATTTTTAATTGAGCTTATAGAATATGACTAGTCAATCAATCATGTATGATCTTAACATTTATTGCACTTGTCATGTTAGTGTCATTCAAAAAAAAGGGAAAAGTTACTGAAAACTATGTGTAATATTTCAATTTTAAGCTCTTTCAGGTTTAGATTAAGCCCAAATTTTGTAAAAAAGGTGAGAGACCAGTGTGGGGGAAGAGGGAGAATCCCCCTCTGCCCTTTCCCTTAAGGTTCTTATGGCTGGCCAAATAATTAACAAGACAGGTTAGCAGGAGAAAATAATACCAAGTTTAATAACATGTATACATGGGAGAAACTCAGAAATGAGCAACACGTCCCTCTGTCTAAGCTGCTTGCTTAAGTATTGTAGCTAAAGGCAAGGAAGGTGTTGGGGGTGGGTAGTAGTCTGGGACTTCAGAGGGCAAGAAGACAATTCTTTTCAGGGTCATCTATAGATAATGTGGTCAGGGAGAGATAGAGTTTTTGATAAAAGGGGCTTGGTGGCCCTCCCATTGTAACATCTATTTTACATTATCATTACAGCCATCATGATAGAAGATCTGTTCCAGGAAGGAGCCACCATGTCAAATTCTTTAGGCAGTTAGTGGGGGAGGTCAAATGTCCGTCAGAGAAAACAATCAAGGTAAAGAGATATATTTCGGGGTGGCCAAATCTTGATCTCCCACACCAGGAAGCATAAATACAATTATGATAAGAAAACCTAGCCGAGAGGCAGCACTGGGCAGATCATGCAATGCCTGCTAGACTATGTCTACCACGAGACGGTGTCAACCACTAGACCATGCTGACTACTGGACTATGTTAACTGCATGGTCTTCCATCTGAAAGTGGTTGGAAGTATGTATTTATTCATTGAACACCTATTTATGATGTGTCTGGTATGTGCTCTTCTAGGTTTGTAGGGAAATGGTGGCAAACTAGGTGGACAAGTCTCCTGCCCTTAGGAACCTAACATTCAAGCAGCTTAAAGGACTGGAGCAGAGGAATGACAAGGTTCAATTTTTGTTTCAATAATATCACTCTAAAAAGTCTAGTCAAGACAGACGAGCAGAGGCAGAGCTCTCCCCGCTCCCACAATTACATATAAATGCTGGATAAAATATAATCAAAAACATTAAAACACATATGAGGCATAAAAACAAAAAAAAGAAAGGGCATTTTCAAGGTGCCAGGAACAGAAGGAACTCATAGCCAGAGGGATGAGTGGGAGCTGACATGCTGGAGCCCAAGGAGGTAAAGGGCAGACATATGCCCTAAGGGTTGCTATTTTAAATCTCTATAAGGAAGGAGTTGTGGCCATGGCAGGGGGTCGGGGGTGGGGTGGAAATGGGTTCTGGGCATACAGGCAGAGGTTGAACCACAACATGGTCACAGCCCTAGAGCAGGCTGCTCATTCTGTGATGTGAGTGGAAACAGTCATAAATCATGCGTTAGTGTAGAACCCAAATCTACTCTTCAGGCTTTGTATAAGCCCCAAGCTGAGAAATACATACGAAAGCAAGTGTCAGAACAGTGACCCCTGCAGGGCCCTGGCAGAAGGGACTGTGAAACTGACAGTTAAGGCAAATACAAGACAGTCTCCCAGACAAAGAGCCAAAGAAGAGGAGCTCTGTGACAAAATTTTCAAACCACATGAGAAAATCTATCAATATGAGGAACTAGAGATAATAGAGCAGTCAGAAAGGGACTAAAACACAATTAAGTTTAGAACATTCAAAGAGATAAATCAATAATGCCCATGGAATAAGGCCAGAACAGAAAAGAAAGATTTAAAAACCAGGTAAGTGGAAATTCAAGAAATAAAATAAACTCTTCTGGGGGACTAAATAGTAGACATGACACATGTGAAAAGAGAATAGGACATTGGAATGTAGATTTGGTAATTCAGTGGGAAATCAATGCAAAATCTGAAATACAAGAGGCAAGGAGGATGAAAAGGGAACTTCCAAGGTAGAGGACAAGAGTCACAGAGCAGGGACTTGCACAAAGGTTCTTAACCTCCCTTCATGCCAAGGACCATTTGGCACGCTGGTGAAGTCTATGAGTTGAACGTTTTTAAATGCACAAAATAAAGCACAAAGAATTTCAAATGAAACTAGTAACTTTTAAATACAAGTGTAAAAATATCTTTAAATGTGTGATATAGTAATTTATGAGCTTATGTAGTAATGCATTAAATAACATCTAGTTATAGGTCTTACAACTACTGTAATTTCAAAGCAGTGAAGAGCATGAAAAGTATTTTGAGATACTTGCTGTAACTGTTATATGATATCAAAATATCAGTGACTTCTATAGGTGAACAAGTCAAAGGAACTGCTAATATTACTGTGGTTTGTTGCCTATCATTTAAAGTTGAGGAATGCAAAATTTCAAGTAGAGGTCAGTGAAAATGAAGACTTTCTTTTTCACATTCAAAATCATTAATCCACTAAATTCTATTCTTGGACCCCCAAGGGATCCACAGACCATAAGTTCAGAACCCCTGTCATCTACAGAATGAAGAAGAAACAGATATGAAGAGGTAATGGCTAATAATTTTCCAGAATTTAAAAATAGCATGAGTTCCTAAAATTAATGAAGTACACCAGTACCCAAATATGAATGAAAACATATCTGACATCCAAATACTTTGTGGTGAAACTGCAAAACTTTCATATTAATGACACAGTCTTAAAAGTATTCTGAATGAAAATCAGACTGCTTACAAAGAACCAAAAGTAATGAGTAATATCTTAAAAATGCTGATGTAAAATTGTCAGCCTGGAAATGTGTTCCAGCTTAAGTATCATTCAACTATGAAGGAACTCGACATTTCAGGTCTAGAGGGAAAAAGTTTACAGATCCTCGCTGAAAAAAGTACTTATAGAAATTAAAACCAGAAGAAGCAAGAAGCATTGGTGAACATCAGAAAAGTCACTAAAATGTGTTGGTTAAGCTAAATATGTATGGCCCGAAAAAATTAAAGCAGGGAGATGAGTCAAAGCAAAGTTGAAATAAAACAACACGGAAAGGGAAGTTTGGATGAAAATAACTTTCTAAATTTTTTGGTATTATTTGGGAAGAGGATGATGATGACTTAGACTTAGAAAGTGTTAATGTATCTCCATATGTATAGAAAATAAAGAATGATCATTAAAAGAAAAAAAATAGAACCATTAGAGGGAAATATTGGTGGAGAGAATAAGGAAAAGATTACCAATCCAGTAAAAGGCCAGAAAGGAGAAAAAGTGAAAAGAAAAAGCACAGTAAATAAAACATAACACAAGATAATAGAAATATGTCACTATTTGATGTGACATAATAAGTCAGTGATCATAATAAATACAAATGGTTAAATTTACCTATTAAAAGCTAGGAACTTTATTGTGGGGGATTAAAAGAAAATCTCAAATGAAGAAATTTAACCCCTAGAGAAATAACTGAAACATAATGCTGCAAAAATGTTGGGAAAAGGTAGATAAGTGCAAAAGAAAGTAGAACCAGGTACAGCAATATTAATATCAGACAAAATAGGGACAATGACATAATGATTAAAAGGAACAATTCACAAGATTAGTTAGCATGGACTTGTATGCATCTAAAAATTAATGCAAAATAAAAAATCAACAATACAAAAAGTATAGTGGGAGTTTTAATAAACCTCACAGAGAAACTGATAGGTACAGAAGACAAACATAATAAATATATAGAAGATACTAACAATGTAATTCATAAGATTGGCCTAATAGTCACATATATATATGTAAACCTTGCATTAAAGCAAAAGAAACCCACACATCTACGGACAGCTAATTTTCAACAAGAGAGCCAAGAACATACAATGGAGAAAGGAAAGTCTCTACAATAAATGGCGTTGGGAAAACTGGACAGCCACATGCAAAAGGATGAAAGTAGACCATTATTTTACACCATACACAAAAATTAACTCAAAATGGATTAAAAACTTGAATATGAGACCTGAAACCATGAAACATCTAGAAGAAAATATAGGCAGTATGCTCTTCAACACTGGTCTTAGCAACATATTTTCAAGCACCATGTCCGTCCAGGCAAGGGAAACAATAGAAAAAATAAACAAATGGGACTACATCAAACTAAAAAGCGTCTGCATGGCAAAGGAAACCGTGAACAAAATGAAAAGACAACCTAACAACTGGGAGAAGATATTTGCAAATCAAATGTCTGATAAGGGGTTAATATCTAAAATATTTAAGAACTCATACATCTCAACAACAAAAAACTAACAACCCAATTAAAAGATGGGCAAAAGATCTGAATAGACATTTCTCCAAAGAAGATATACAGATGGCCAACAGGCACATGAAAAGATGTTCAACATCACTAATTATCAGGGAAATGAAATCAAAACTACAATGAGATATCACCTCACACCCATCAGAATGGCTATAATTAACAAGACAGGAAATAACAAGTGTTGGAGAGGATGTGGAGAGAAGAGAACTCTCATACACTGCTGGTGGAAATGCAAAAATGGTGCAGCCACTATGGAAAACAGTATGGAGATTCCTCAAAAAATCAAGGATAGAACTACCATACGATCCAGCTATTCCACTGCTGGGTGTTGATCCAAAGAACATGAAAACATGCATGTGTAAAGATACACGCATCCCTGTGTTCACTGCAGCATTATTCACAATAGCCAAGACTTGGAAGCAACCTAAGTACCCATCAAGGGATGAAAGGATAAAGAAGATGTGGTATATATACACAATGGAATACTACTCAGCCACAAGAAATGATGAAATCCAGCCATTTGTGGCAACATGGATGGGCACTGAGGAAATTATGCTAAGCAAAACAAGTCAGAGGGAGAAGGTCAAATACTATGTAATCTCACTCATAAGTAGAAGATAAAAACAACAACAAACACATAGAGACAGAGATTGGCTTGGTGGTTACCAGAGGAGAAGGGGGGATGAAGGAGGGTGAGAGGGATGATTAGGTACGTGTGTGGTGATGGAATGTAATTAGTCTTTGGGTGGTGAACATGATGTAATATATGCAGAAATTGAAGTATAATGATGTACACCTGAAATTTCTATAATGCTATAAACCAATGTTACTGCAATAAAAAAAATATTAAAGAACAAAGCAAAAGAGAACTTACTTTCAACATAAAAATTTGGGAATAACTCTATGCCCATTATTTTGAAATCTCAAGTGACAAGAAAAAGTTTCCAGCAAGAAATAAAGAATCAAAATGGACTTAAGAAATAGAAAACTTGAAGAGAGGAACTTCATCACAGAAATTAAATTGGTAATGAAAAAAAATCCAGCTTCCCCAAAGCACAGGATGAGTGCTTCATTTCACAGATGAGTTTACACCAAACCGTCAGTTGCTCTTACACACTCTGTTTCAAAGACTAGAAAACAGACAGTTGGGAACTTAGACTAAAATGGAAATTTCCTGACTTGATAATAGACATTTACCAAAACCTATAGCAGACATCACTTAATTTGGAGACTTTAGAAGCATTTCTCAACATCAGGAAGTTGATACAGATGTCTATCATTACTCTTACTTTTTGACATTTACTGGAGGTCCTAGCCAAAGCAATCAAACAAGAATACGAGAAGCATAATAATTAAAAAGGATGACTTTTTAAATATAGTATCACCAACTTTATAGAAAATCCAATAGGTTTTACAGTCAAAATATTAGAACTAATAAAAGGGTTCAGCAAAGTTGCTAGCTTAAGAATATCATGCAAAAATCAATGATAATCACTTTGAAAATGTAACAGAAAAAGAACTCATTCTCAATAGAATTAAGAACTATGAGCAATCTAGTAATGAATTCTAATAATCATAGGCCAAGACTCAATAGAGAATATAAAAAAATATTACTGCAGAGTATAAAGGAAGTGCTATGTGAATAGAGAGCTAAACCATATTTATGGATGAGAGAATTAATTCATTACTATAAAACTTTGAATTCTCCCCCAAATTTAATGCAATTCCAACTAAAAATCCAATAGAATTTTTCATTAAACCTGACAAACTATTTATAAAAGTCATATGGAAAAATGAAAGTCTAAAAATACAAAGACAATTCTGAAGAAGACATGGTGGAGGAACTCGCCCTAGCAGATACCAAGATATATTGTACAGCTATTAGGGAAATTTTGGTTTAGGAAGAAAATAATAGGACAGTGGACTAGAATAGATAGCACATTAAAAATACTTTTGTATATGACAAAAGTAGCATTACAAATAAGCAAGGAATGGATTGACTTTTGAGACAACTGGTTATCCATTTGGAAAAGAATATAAAATTATTTGCCTAGTTTACACCCCACATGAAAAACGAATTCTAGTTGGATTAAAGACCTAAATATGAAAAATAAAAGTGTTTTTGAAAGAACTCACTCCCTTCTTAACAACCAAGTAGCGTTTTCTAATATACTCAAGTTCCTAACGGTTTATTTTCACAGAATACCACAAGGATAGATTAAATTTCAAGTTGATCAAATACTTCCAAGATAAAATATCTATAAATGTATGATTAACAAGTGAAGCATTTATGGTTTTCGGCAATCCACTGCTCATCAGACTTGACCACCATCCAGGCATAATGTTTATATTTATGGAGATCTGGATATGGGTTTATTTTTATATTCTCATTGCTATACCTAATGTTTTTCGTCCATAAAAGCTTGTGCTTTGCTACATAAAAGCTTAAAAAGCTTGTATTTTGGTTTATTAATGAACTAAGCAAAGACATTTTATAGATGTAGTTATATTTATACTATAAATGTCTATATTTTTAATAGTAGTTACATATTCATTTATCATATTCTTTTATGATATTCATTATGATTTATGATTTATAAGGGTTCAAAAATTCAAGTATTTCACTTGAATTTATAGAAAACATACTTTTAAATGTAGATATAGTTTGACACATTGATATTAATATTATTGCCCTTTATTTCTTCTCATGTGCATCCTTACTGACTTCAACTATACTCATTTTTTTTTTTTTAAAGATTTTATTTATTTATTTTTTTCCCCCCAAAGCCCCAGTAGATAGCTGTATTTCATAGATGCACATCCTTCTAGTTGCTGTACGTGGGACGCGGCCTCAGCATGGCCAGAGAAGCGGTGCGTCGGTGCGCGCCCGGGATCCGAACCCGGGCCGCCAGCAGCAGAGCGCACGCACCCAACCGCTAAGCCACGGGGCCGGCCTACTCATTTGAATTGAATTGTCTATCATTACAACTTAGAAGAAAAACCATACGGTTCCATAGAACGTATCTTCTAAAACGTGACCTAATTTTAAGTAGGGCTCACCCTTAATGCTGGCACCATCCCACAATCATCTAAATCACTTGGTGATTTTATTATTTCTGAAAAGTTTGCTTCTGCTTTGAAAATATGTATGATTTGCTTAATTCATGAAAAATATAAAATCATCTTCTAAACTCATTAAGGCTGTACTTCACAGAACAAATACTAATAATCTCTGAAATGGAGAACGGAGTGGAATGTCATTGCAAATTGTGAAAGATTATGTTGCATTACAGGATAACTAATGTCACTTGGATAAGATGGCTAGGCTTAAACCATCTGTGCTTGACTTGATTTTTCACAGGAGCCTAAGACTTTTGATTACCACAGAAGTCAGTGGACTATACAGTTGAGGTTATCCTTAAAACCTCTGTTTTAGGACCTTTGTTTAGTACTTTGTGTCTTATCTGTCGTTCCTTTTATTTTTCTTGCTGAGGAAGATTGGCCCTGAGCTAACATCCATGCCCATCCTCCTCTATTTTGCATGTGGGATGCCACCACAGCATAGCTTGATGAGCAGTGTGTAGGTCTACACTGAGGATCCAAAACTGCGAACCCCGGGCTGCCAAAGCGGAGCACCCGAACTTAACCACTACGCCACCAGGCTGGCCCCTTATCTGTCATTCTTAAAAAGAATTAAGTTTCTATTTGTTAAGAATAAAAATTAAATCTTAAAAAGATTCCTTTTAGCTAAGAAAAAAATTAGAACCAATATATTTGTAAACCTTTCCTAGAAGGACAACTTATGTTTACATTTGGAATATTCATTTCTTACATCACGTATTTCACATTCCTGAGTTAATAGCACTTTACAGCTCAGGAGCTGGAGATGTCATCAATAAATTCTTGTACGGGTATTGCCTTTGCTATTCTATTATTGGATTAAATTTTCAACTCTTCAAACTGCTCTCAGTTGTTGAATTGACTAAATTTACTATTTTTTCCTTTTGACATTTTATGATTTTCTTTCCTTTTTCTTGGAATTTCTAGAATTAAGGAAAACAAGCCATATCATAAATTGTCAATTACCAGAAGGCATTAAATTGCTTTCATTGTTTATGTTAAATCGACTGGAGATAGCAACCTGTGATAAATGAAAAGTAAATACTTGGAATGAGGAATGTGATTATGCAAAGGGTGTTAGATCAATTCAGTGCTTTACTTTTAATCATGCATTTATGGATATCGATTTTTATCAGCGAGTTGTTTCAAAAAACACTGAAACAGAAAAAGTTAAAAAATCCCCAAGAGACTACCTCAGACCACCTTACAAATATATTTAAAAACCAAGATTAAATGAATCATTTCCTAGGGAAATACAGTTGATCAAAATTGCCCCTATTAAAGGTAGAAAGTTTAAGTAGATAAATTTCTTTAAAAGAAGTGAACTATTAAAGACCTATCTTAAAAAAATTCACCAGGCCCATATGATTCCAGGGAGAATTCTACCAAACCTTTAGCGACCAGAGTGTCCCAATTGTCCACAAATTATTCCAGAATATTGAAAATGAGAGAAATCTTTCTAATTCTTAAGGCATGAATAACATTTACAAAGGTAGCACACAGAAAAGAAAAAGAAAGTTACAGACCAATATCACTAATGTATATAAATGTGAAGGTTCTAGATAAAACATTAGCAAATAGAATCGAACATCATTTTAAGAAAATAATATACCATGACCAAGTAGAATTTATTCCAGGAATATTCAGTGTTAGAAAACCCACTAATAGATACACTTTATTAATATGTCTAAGGGACATATATATGACTATCTCCATAAATGCTAAAAAACCTTTGACAAAATTCAACACCCGTTCAACACGAAATAGAAATTGATATTTACTTTCTTTATAAAACACACATTCACATCATCTTATTTAAGGGAGAAACACCAGCGGCATTTCCATTCAGGTTGGGAAAAGGCAAGGATGCATACAATCTTCATTACATTCTAACACTACACTGAAGATATTGGGAAATGCAATTAGATAGGAGAAATCAGTCAGAGAGAGAGAGCAGGAAATAAGGTGTAAGAGAATATCTATTTGCAGATGAGACGACAGTACACCTGAAAAACCCTGGTGAACCAGTGAGCAACCTGACTCAAACAATAAAAGGTTCAGTAAGGTAGTTGATATAAAACTAATACAGAGAAATCAATAGTCTTCATATCCAAAACAATAACTAGTTAGGGGATATAATGGTAGAGTAAAACCCCATTTATGAGATCGACAAAGAAGATGAGCTAAAATGCTTATGGATACACTTAATAAGAAATGTGAAAAACTTTTAAATACTCCTGAAAGGCATAAAAATAGATTTTAACAAATGGAAAGACATCCCATGATGTTAGGTAAATGACGAACACTGTAATGATGCCAGTTTTCCCTAAGTTAATTTATAAATTTAACACAATCCTAATAAAAGAATAAGCTTTTCTTGAACTAGACAAGTTAACACTCAAGTTCATATGCGAGGAAAAACAAGCAAGAATAGACAGAGAAATGTTCAAAGAGATAAGCTACAAGAGTATGTTTGTGTGTGTGTGTGTGTGTGTGTGTATGTGTGTGTGTGTGACTAGTCCTACCAGACATATACAAATTTCCTAAAGCCTATTTAATTAACAAAGTTGGTACTGGCACCTGAATAGACAGACTAATGGAATAGAGTGGAAAGTGCAGAAATAGACCCACATGCATGGGGAAATTTAATACATGATAAAGGTTGTACTTCAGATTGTAGCGGCAGAGGTAGAGTTTTTAATAAACAGTCTAATTGCTGGCACCTCTGGTTGGCCAGTTGGAAAAGATAAAATTAGACCCAGACCTCAGACCTTATACTTCATACAAGAATAGACTCTAAATGGATCAGGAATCTAAACGTAAAAGATAAAGCCACACAAAAAATGTGGCTGACAGCTTCCTCTTTCTGGAGGGAAAGTCTTTTAAATTATGGCTTAAAATCCAGATATAATAAAAGAAATGATTAATAGATTTGAGTATATAAACATTAAAAATTAATAGAAATATAATAGGAAAAAGGTAAATATTCAGAATATATATATTTTAATCCTTACAAATCCATTTTAAAAAGTAATTAAAGAACCAAAGGAGATGAAGAGTCAATTCACAGAAGAAGCAACTTTAATAACAAAATAAAAATATGAAGGATCCTTAACCACACTAGTTATCAGGGAAATGAAAAGTAAAATACCACAACATAACACTCATCAGAATGAAAAAAATCATAAAGTCTGACAGTGCCAAATACTGGTAAAAATGTGAGGAAAGACAAACTCTTACACTGCTCATGGAATCACAAATCAGCACAAGCACTTGGAGATGTCCATTGGCGGGGTTGGTAGCTGACTATGTTCATATCTGAAACCTGCACACGCTAAAACTTGGTAGAATGGAAACCTAGAGCAGCTTCATGGCTGTCCTAAAAGAGTTTTCAGAAATTATGTACCCACTACACATTTTTAAGTTAACATAAATGTTTTATCATAAATTTAAGTGTTTCCAAAAGATGTAATTTCTGCCATATTATAAACATTGTCATTTTGAAATAAAACTCGTCACTTTTTAAAATGTATCTGATGAAATCTAAAAATCATGGAGATTTGATACCAACCAACTTTGGGTTACAATCTAATACTACATTAAGTTTTTTTTTTTTTTTTGCTTAAATTGTCCACCTTTGGCCATTGGGAGCTCTTTCAGTTGGCTCCTGTGTCCTTTTGTCACACCCTCATTGTTTTGATTTTTGAGCACTTCTTACTGGCACTACAAGATGCTTCAATTCATCTTCTGCATTTCCTGCCTCAGTCCTAGAAGGAGCCATTTCTCCAAGGAATCCTGACTCCTTTGATTGGAGAATGGTATGAGAAACCAAGTTCTGGCTGCCACTGATTTTATTTTAATTACTTGATCTCTCATTTCTAGAATTTGTATTTTGTTATTTCCCAAATCTGCTGTTTTCATACTATCTTGACTTTGCCTTACCTTTGCATTCAAATTTTTTTCCTCTTTGAGCATTTTATTCATATCTGTTTTAAAAACCTCTTCACTTTGCTCTACTTAGAGTTTTAGGGGGTAACTTGTAGTGGCTGCTAATTCTTCTCCGTGGTAGTTCAATTCCTTATCCATTTGTCTTCTTCTTCTTCTTCTTCTAGTAAGCTCATCTTCAGCAAGAATTGTTTTCCATAGGTGTTTTTACGCCATGGGTACTGGGACGATTTCTTCAATGTAGTTACTCTTTTTCTTATTTACCTGTCGGTTTAATGGACTTTGGTGCAGTTTTTTATGTTAGTTTCCCAGCCTGGAGCTCCTGTGCAGTGAGGTTGTGTGGACTTTGTCCACCTACTTCAGCCAAGCAAAGGCTTATCGTTCATGATTTCTTGTGGGTAACTTTTCCAACCTATGGCCCAAGATACTAATCTGTCTTGCAGCATCCTTGGGCTATTAGGCAAATTTTTTGAGATACCTGTTTCACGAGGGGCCAGGATTTATAAGGTATCTCAGTCCAGGCATTTCATGCACACTAGGCTATAGCGTGGAATCTCAGTGCCTAAACTATATTAAAGTCCCAGCCTCTAACCTCTATGGGATCCTGATTTCCCCATAAGTACCTTGGCTTAGCTCCCACTCTCTGCTCTGACCATGAATTTCCTCTTTATTACTGTGACCTGAGAATTAGCTTTCCTTGGTTTCTGGTTGAGCTTAGTATTTATAAACTCTTATTAAGTAAATCAGTACTTACAGGTGTTTGAGAAACAGGAGCATATGTTTCCATATCTGCTCATTTTACTTATCTAATGAAGACACACATATATTACCGGCTATGTGCCAGGCATTGTTCCCAGCAATTTACATATAACAGTTTATTTAATTGCCATCACATCCCCATTGGGTTGCAGAGGATTTAGTTTACCCTACCATCTTCACTTCTACTGATTCCTTAAGTTTCAGCTCAAAGGCTTCCTCCTCTGTGATACCATCTCTGGGAAGATTTTATGCTCTTTCTCCTATGCCCTCATTATAATTTGTACTTTCATCAAAGCAATGAATTATATTGTTCTAACTTGTTTGCACGTTTCTTTTCCCAATAGACTTTAAACTCATTAAGGTCTAGGACCATGACTTTTATCACTGTAGAACTAGTATCTATCATAGATTCTGGCACATAAACACTTCTAATATGTTTTTTTAAAATGAATTATATCACATATGAATGAAAAGTGGCTTTAAAGCAGTATGTCAGAGTTTATACTTTTCTTGTGAATGATTTTGCCACAAGAAATGTGAATCTAGCTTAATACAAGTAAATTATCTTTCTTTTTTTTTTTTTTTTTGTGAGGAGATCAGCCCTGTGCTAACATCCGCCAATCCTCCTCTTTTTTTGCTGAGGAAGACGGCCCTGGGCTAACATCCATGCCCATCTTCCTCCACTTTATATGGGATGCCGCCACAGCATGGCTTGCCAAGCAGTGTGTCGGCACGCACCCGGGATCCGACCCAGCGAACCCCGGGCTGCCGCAGCGGAGCGCGTGCACTTAACCGCTTGCGCCACCGGGCCGGCCCCCTAAATTATCTTTCTTTTTAAAGAATATAATGATTGTCACCCTTCTATGACTATCATTTGAGCAAATATAAAAATTTAAATTCTTATATTTACACATGTATATTTCATAAGTATATTTATAAATTCATCATGACCTTTACCCTACAAAATCCACATTCAATGTTTTCATAGGTTAATTATGATATTCCAGAATCTTTTTTACTTTTCTCAGCCCAGGAATAGTAATGTCATTGGATCCAGAAATAAAAAGTGAAAGACAGTTTATGGTAAGAATTTACAGAAGAAAATATGACTATCATATAATTAATCAGTGGAGTCTGGTAGTAAATCAAAGAATAAATCACTCAACGGTCTACTTGGGTGGTGGACAGAGTAAAAGTTTAAAATGTACATGGGCTTTGGAGTCAGAGCTGAATTGAATTATGAGTTGGCTACTGTTTTATCTTTGTGCCTTAGAACATACTACTATCTAGATTTCAGTTTTCTCTTTTATAAAATGGGGATGAAATTGATTACTTTTAAGGGTGAGTTGATGGTTAAATGAGATCAATTATGAGACAGCACAGAGCACAGTTCCTGGCAGTTGAGGGCATTCAACACCTGGTAGTTCGTGCCTTCTATCCTTACCACATTCCTCAAGTAATTTCGCACAATTTTATTATTTTCTCAATCACTTTGGTTGTAACTCTTGGGTTACATAATCCTCCCTTAGTACCACATTTTAGAAAGTGAGAGAATACTCTTCTGCCATTTCTTTTTTAGTAAGGGCTTGCTGTATAAGCCAGCAGATTTATGTCCTAATGGGACAACATAAGATGAATTGTTTAATTTCCAGATCTATATATTTTAAAATAGTGACATTTACTTTAAAAAGTGGTTTGACATCTCTACAATTTATATGATATTCTAATTTCAAAATGGTTTTAATGGGATTATTTTTTAAAGATATTGAATCATTTTTCCGTCCTAGGAAAGTAAAATATTCTTCTTCCCTAACTATAATAATTCTATAATATTGATCTTATGATCCTTTATCAAAATTAATGAAATTGTTATAATTTAATTACAGTCACAATTTATTTTTATGCTGGAAATGTTCTCTAAGTGGGTAAGATAAATTGAACTTGCATTTGCTTTTGATTAATATTTAATTAGACATAAAAGATAAGAGAAATGCTGGATTTCCTAACTCCTATTCCATTTAATGTGAATATCTACTTGGTATACTAATGATAATAAAAGTGATTATTTGTATTCAACTTTCAGTTTACAAAATACTTTCAACCTAATAGTTTATTAAATCTTTCCTAGAACACTCTGAGATGTGTATTACTATCAACATTTTATACATGAGAAAAAAAGAGTCTCAAAGGTTAGTTTGGCCAACGTCACCAGGCTTGTCTGTGCAAAGCTGGGTTACCTACTGTACTTTATTTCCTCTATTATACATAACATATTAGAAAAATGGTAATTGTCCAGCATATATCTTAAGTTCAAATTCTAAATGTAATTTTAAGTGATATCTTAGACTTTAAGACGCTTGGTTTTAAAAATATTATTTGGTTTAGTTATGAAATACAAATCAACTATTGGAATAAACAGTTATAGCAGTAAATGACATTCAGTAGCCTAGAGATAAAGTGAAAACACACAGGCACACAGAGACTCTGTATAAAGAATAAATTTATATATGGAACTAGGTGATTTTATATAGTCTGATATTATGTAAAGATATACCAAAGATTGAGGACATTACGCTAAGCGAAATGAGCCAGTCACAAAAGGACAAATACTGTATGATTCCATTTATATGAGGTCACTAGAGCAGTCAAATTTATAGAGACAGAAAGTAGAATGGTGGTTTCCAGGGGCTGGGGGAGGGGAGAATGGGGTGGCAGTGTTTGATGGGTATAGAGTTTCAGTTTTACAAAATGAAAAGAATTCTGGAGATGGATGGTAGTGATGGTTACACAACAATGTGTACTTAATACTTTTGAACTGTACACTTAAAAGCGGTTAAGACGGTAAATTTTGTTATTTGTATTTTACCACAATTCAAAAAAAGACATACCTCTTATATATAAAAGGTTTCCATTTTTTGGCAAATATGGATTTATCATGCGCGTGGTTTTATAATGCTCTTTCTCTACTAACGGTGCATATATTTTTAAAAATGTAATGTAAATTGACATTTTCAAGAACGCCTTTTGCAAATTTCAAGCCCACACAGGGCACTGCACAGCACCTCTTTCACTAAAAGGTGCAAGGGTTTTGCGTTGTTTGCAGAAGTAGTAGAGATGGGTAGTATAATACGAATACATGAACGTTTTCTGCTAAAACCTGAGAAAATTTTCAGGAACCTTATGCTAACACTTTTCAGGGAAAAATGATGGGTTTGTGAAATACGTGAATCGTAAACCCACAGCATGGGAACCCAAACTTGAGGGATGAGCAGGCATTCCTGAGGTCTCCGAGGGAAGGAGGGCACTCCAGTCAGATGGGACAGCTGTGTAAAGGTATGGAGTGGGAGGGGATGGCAGCCACTTAGGTCTGGGAGGGCAGGTAAGGCAGGTGGGAGGCTGGAGAGCCAGTCAGAGGCCAGCTCACTGAGGGGAGGGCCGCGAGCACCCCGTGAGGCACGTTCCACTTTCCTATGGCTGACGTGCCATCCATGAAACATTTTAAATGGTTGCATTTAGCAAAGTCGCTCTGATTTCAGTGTGAAGGGCAGATTAGAGAGCAACAAGCTGGAGGCAGGAGTAGGCTGTAGGAATAGTGTGGAGCTTGAAATGAAGCAGGGGGCAGGGAGAGTACAGAGCCCGGAGCTCGGAGGCAGTAAGAGGGAGAACCAGCAGGGCTTTTACGTCCCTTGGATCTTAGTAAGCAATGACTAGCTATAAGAGAAAAGTCGTGAGAATCAAGACAGCTAGTGGAATAAGAAACAATCTGGTAATAACCGCTAAAATATTATTCCAGCACATATCCAGGATCTTCTACAAGAGAGTTTGCTTATATTTGAACCAAATTCTTACCTCAGGTCTTGAAATGGGTCGGCGCTTACAAGGGGCGTCTCCACTGAATGTTCAAAAAGAGCCCCTTCAGGCCCTAAGCAAAACCAAAGACGCGTCAGTGCACAAAAGGGAACTAGAGGACACCAGACAAGTTAAAAGTTTAGACTATCTATTAAAGCACAAGTCGACTTTGATTTTTATTCCTGAATTTGTGCAGATGTTTGGGTTGCAAGAAAACAATAGACACAAGTGCTCTCCTGCTCTTCAAAGGCCACCAGGATCTCATGAGTTTCCCATAAACAGAAGGTGATTTTAAAGCAATTACAGACATGCAGCCTTATTCTAAAATTAGAAAGCAAAATTAGCCTTCAAACTGAAAAAAGTAATTTCAGTTGAAGATTGTATAAGTCCATATATTTTAGGTAATAGTAATTTTACTCATTCTCTAGATTTTATATGTAAAAATTGTATCTTATGTCATTTGTTCCTCAAGGCACATCAGGAAATTTATAGAAAAAATTAAAAATTTTAAATATTTAAACTGACTTTCTAATTTCTAGGAAGTAGTATGTCCCCAGTTCTTTCATTAGTTTGAGAACCTAATTATATGCTACACACGGTGTCAGAGACACAAAGGTGAAAGTGACGTGCTCTTTGATATATCTAACTTGTTAATACTCAGAACTCTCCAAGGAAGGTAAGATTATTTTCCCACTTTACTGAGGAGGACACTGAGGAACAGAAAGGTTAATTAACTTTCCTAGAATTACACAGCTAAGTGGCAGGGCTGTGATTTGAACACCTTTAATCTATATGCTATATGATTTCTCATACATAAATAACAAACACGATACGCTGGAAAGTAATGTGCCAGTAGCAAAGTGTGACTGAGTTATTTTGGGGGTCATCACCAGGGAAGAATCACTTTAAGGCAGCAGGGAAGATTTTCTATACTAAAATGCAATTGGTCTGAATCTTAAAATAAATAGACATTTGTGACTATATGGAGGTTGTGGACAATGATTTTCAAGGAGAGCAGTAGCCAGGGGCGGGAAAATGTGACCAGTGTATAGAATGAACGAATAATCCAGTTCACCGGAAAAGTAAAGGATTCAACATGAAAATACGAATTTATTTTTCATATTACATTTAAAATATTTCTCCTGTTTAATTGTATGGGCGTACACACAGACTTAAGTAGTACCACATTGGCTATACCCACTCATCACGATTTACCCAGGCCCCTGCGCCTGTCCTAGGCCCCGTCTCTTTCCTAGGCCCCACCCTTTCCTAGGGTCTGCCCTGGCTTAGGGTCTGCAGCTGCAGTTTGCAAATAGTTTCCCTCCCTCTTGGTTCCAAAAGGAGCTCAGGACACGGCTTCACATTGTGCAGACTTTCCCCCTTACGGAATACCGAAACAGTTTAAATGTCTATTTTCTAATCTACTGTTGTACTAGTTTTGATACTTGGCATTGCAAGCCTGGGTATAAGTCTCCAGGGAACTAAGTTGAGAAATCACGAGCTGGAGCAAAAGTCTCATTGGCAGCCCTCACCAGGTTAACAATTCACAATACCCTCACATTCTCTCCACAATATTACTAGCTATAGTAGCTTTGTCATTATAATCACTGCTTCTTCAACAATTTTGTTTAAATATGAAGACACGACAAAAGTGCACATTGAAAGCCCTCATTCAAGAAACAATAGTTTGTGGCACATAAGTAAAACAGACTTAAATCAGTACAAAATGAAATTTCATAATTACAAGCCTGAATTGGTAGTGTGATCAACATAAGAATTATAATCAACTGAAATAAAAGAACACACATAAGTGAAGGTTAACGTTTCATGAAAATTATATTTCATGCAAATTATATTCAGATGAGAAAGAGATCCTCATACATACTATGACAAGACACATCTCCTTAAAATAACACTCAAGCAAACCTAAATGATAATGGTGACCGAGACACAACATAAGACTATACTAAGCCTTAGGGTTTCTACAATCAATGGTGCCAGTCAAATTTTGTAGTACAATGTCTGGTTCTCCTGAAGTACAGACAACATTTTCTGTTTGGTGTGTGGAAACAATTTAACACAGTAATTTGTATGATACTTGTATTCCCTTTATCCTTTTCCTTCCCCCTTGCTTCTCCTGATTTGCAAAATATAAAAGAAAAAGTAAAGAAAAAATGGATCTCAAGTCATTATAAGACAAGTAGAGATATGCTAAGTATAGTTTTATACATCAGTAGAGTTATTGTCTGCGGTTTATATGGCGTTGTTTGAAACATGAGTAGAGCTTTGTTATGAGGACCTAGGAAGAGCTTTATAAATCGTTAAAAAACAATGATTCCTTTCCATAGTTAGGATGATAGAATCAAAAGGAATGTGGGCTAGAAACTTTTGTGTAATTATTTTACCTCTTTATTCTTATATAAATAAAATGATATGATGACTGAGAAAAAAAAGTTTCAACACATTTTGCTCTCTATAAACATACACTCTATAAAACAAGCTAGAAACTGCAATGTGTTCCAGTTGCATAGGCAACTTTTTATTTTAACACAGCTTCAATTCTTTTTCCTCTAAGAGCTGAAGTTATTCTAAGAGTGCCAATGGCACTATTTTACAAGGAAATATAACTCCATACTTAGGTTTTAAATGAATGCCAATTACTTACCTTCTAATATGAACAGAGTTGCTGATATTATAGTGATATGTGATAATGGTAATGTACTCATAGGCAGACATAGTCTATAAACTATGTATCATCTTTAAAAAAGAGGAGCAGTTTCTCTATCATTAAAATTGTAAATGCCCAAATTATATGACCTTGAGTATATCATTACTATTCAGCCTCAAAATAAATACTTCTTAGAACCTATTTGCATGTAATAAAATGGATGTTTCCTAAATTGTTTCACAGAATAATTCTCAGTAAATCATTGTTGATTTTCAATGTAATTACATTTCCTTTATGTTTGCACTCATATTTACACATTCCCAACCCAGATTATATAAAAAAAATATAATTGGTGTAACACCTATTCCTTGTAGAAAATAGAACATATTATTTAAGGTTGTTTAATCTAAATTTTAGGCAGGGAGAAAAAAGTTCCACTATAAAATATCATCATATAAATCACATATTAAAATGACCCTGTATAACACGACCTTGTATAAATATTATTTATACAGAAAAGTACAATCAGAAGCCAAAAACAAAAGAAAAAAGGCCCAGTCTTATAATGCTACCTTGTTATTTAGAACATGGCACTGAGATTAGACATAGTAAATGGTCTAGTCATTTCTACTATAACGCATCAGTAGTATTTGGATGGCACCATTCTTCTCTTCTGAATCTTAGAACAACTTATGATGAATGATACTCCTGTGAAGAGCTGTAGTCAGATTGTGGTACAAGGTGGACTGGGATGGTGGTGAAGGCGCTGAAGAGTTCATGGTTAGAGCCCAACAACCGGAAGGGAAATTGCTTCCAGTTGCTCCCGTCTTCCCAACATGCTGCTACTCCTAGGTTACTTCACTTACAGAAATACATAGTGTTCAATATTAATTCTTCTGTTCAAACAGTTGATAAGATACACCCAGACACTGATAATTTATTAAGATTAATTTCACATTCATTGAGCATTTATGGACTGAAATGGGCTTTTCAAGTGCTGCAAAAAAATTTTGTTGCTCCCCTTCACAGCCAACCTTCCACATAATGTGTCTACTGCCTCCCATTCTACTCACTCTGCAGCCACTTCAAATTGGCTTTTGCCTTAATTCTCCAATGAAAATGCTCTTGTTTAAGATAGTAATGACCTCCATGATGATAGATCCAAGGGCAATTTCTGTCCTCACCTATTCTAGACCCAAATTCTGAGAACACAGTCTCTCTTGGCACCAGGAAAATGGCTCTTGTGACATCCCTCCTGCCACTTTGTCTGTCCCTTCTCACTCTCCTTGGGTGGCTACTCTTCCTTTATCTGGGTCTAATGTTGGCATCTCTCAGTGCTCAGTTGGTTGATGATGCCCTCCATTTATATCTCTAGTTGAGACTTCTGCTCTGAGCAATAAATAGAAAGCTCACATATCCAATAATTGACTTGACATACCCACTCGGCTGTTTCACAGATATCTTCAATTTATGTATCTAAAACATTGTTGATTCTCTGTCATGCAAATGTACTCTTCTCCTCTTTAGGCATCTCCGTAACCCAGAGACCAATGCCACCATCCAGAAACAAATATAATCTTTTCATCTTTGATTCCCTCCCTGGATGCCTGCCACCCATTTGATCCATTGGCAAGTCTTTATATGCTAGTTCTTAATTTGGAGTCATTAGCTTCTCTCTATGACCATTGTTACCACTTAGTCCAGGTCACTATCATCTATTGCTTGTACTACAATTAACATCCTCCTAAATGGTGTTGTTACTGAACCAAGTGGGTTCGCCTCCTGGCAGAGTTAAAAGCAGACTCTTGACCAGAAGTAGTTGTCACACAAAGTAGAACTTATTTGCAGCAAATAGGAGGCCACACAGAATCATTTCCAAAGTCATGGCTGTCCCCCAGCAAAGGGAAGCAGAAGCCTTTTATTTCGGATGGGGACTGAATATTCAAAAGGGAGGTGGGTATCCACTGCACAGGCTCAGTTGGAAAACATGCTTCCACATACACTGCAGGTTACGGTAATAAAGCCTAAGCTCTTCCCAGAGAGGAGATCTTAACATTAAAAATGAAGCAAAGGTCATAGGTGTTGCTCTTGTAGTGGGGCTTGGTGTGGTTCAGGGTGGCTGGAGATTGCATCTCTTAAACAGTTAAATGCTTCTGGACCCACCCTTGAGTTCCTCAGGGCAATTAGTTAGTGACAGTTTTACTGCTTCCATTCTTTCCTTCAAACAATCTATTCTCCCTTGTAATGGTTATATTGATCTTAAAGTGTATAATGAATCAAGGAGTACCCTTTTCAAAACAATTCACTGCCTCTCCTTTGCAGTTAAAACAAATCCTAAATTTTCATCTTCACCAAGTCCCGCATGATCTGGTCCCTTTGTATCTCCCCTCACACCAGGCTTATGAAGGGGAGGAAGACTATCTTCCACCCACTCTGGATCCTTTCTGGCTGTGCTACAAATTAAATTGACAAAAGATTGAATAACAGGAGAAAATCAAACAAAGCTTTATAACATGTATACATGGGAGAAACCCAGAAAAACTGGGTAACTCCACAAAATGGTGGAGGTTCTCCTCTTAAATAGAAAGACAAAGGAGGATGTTGCAAATAGGGGGAGTCAGCTATGGGAGATTACCAGAAAAGCACAGTAAACAAGAGTAAGGTTATTACACAGATTTAAGGCCTCGCCTGCCGCATTGATAAGTTTCTAGAGATAATGTCATCCCCCTGCTTCCCAGTAGAGAGAGAGACACCTTTACAAATGGAGATTTCCCTTACAAATGTACATGTTTGGTAAACAGAACTTTGATAAGAATGGGCTTAGCAAGGACCCTCCCAGTCTATCTATACCCAGAGTTATCTGTGGCGATGGTCTGTCCTGGGAACAGGCCTTCTATCTTAAATTCTCTTAGGCAGTTAGTAGGGGGGAGGCCAAATTTCTTTCAGAGTCTTTTGTTCTTGAAAATAATCAAGGTAAAGAGACATACTTTGAGGTGGCCAATTCTGATCCCCCAGGCTTATTTCAGACTCAAATTCAATAAGATTGAAAAACAAAAACTATGAAATAATGTGACATGGATAAGCCCAAATAGAGCAGTTATCAAAATGAATGTGAATGTCTTAAACTCCTCACTAAAAATCAAAGTCTATTAAACTGAGTTAAAAAAATAAATTCCAGGGGCTGGCCCAGTGGCATAGTGGTTAAGTTCATGCACTTTGCTTCGGCAGCCCAGAGTTTGCAGGTTCAAATCCCAGGCGTGGACCTACACACTGCTTATCAAGCCAGGCTGTGGCAGAGGAAAATGGGCACAGATAGGGAGGACTGGCAACAGATGTTAGCTCAGGGCTAATCTTCTTCATCAAAAAAAAAAAATAAAAATATAAATTAAAAAATAAATAAATAAATTCCAGCTAAATGCTACTTACAAGAGAAATGCAAGTAATTTAATACGAGGAGAATTTAGGCTGGAAGGGTAACTTAAAGAGGCCAGATCACCAGAGGCCATTGAGGTCCTCTTATAGAAGTTTAGAGAAGTCATTGCACAGGGAATTGAGGCTTGGAACTGATGGAACTGAGACAGGGAACAGGCAGAACCAAAAACTATCTCTTGAGCAGCAGCAGGATGCAGCTGTCACCCAGCATCTGAACCATTGGCCTGTGACTCACTGACACCAGCTCAAGACAAGGTTGACATGAGGCAAGCCATATTGTAGAAAAGAAACCATATTGTAACTTTGAATGACCTGTGATTAACTAACCCAGACATGCTCTGTGGATTTTATGGCCTCTCCCAGCTGCTATAAGTTGATAACTTTGTTCTCTAGAGTTCCTTAGGAATGTGATGACCCCCAGGCAGAAAGTCTATGCTGATAGCCATCATCAACGACAACTGAAAGATCAGGGTATAGGGGTTGCTCTGGTCTCTGATGCATATCCAGTAAAACAAAAGACTATCAGGAACTAAGAACAGATGGATGCCCCTACCCTGAGACTAGATGTCTGCCTCCACCTGGAGATCAGATGGATGCCCCCACCCTGAGAGCAGATGCCTCCCCCACCCAGAGACCAGCCCCCTATATAACTGACCTGTAGCCTTTGTTCTGTAAGATGGTTCTTTGAGACATTAGTTGGCCACCTTCCCCCTTGCTAGCAAGCTGTAATAAAGCTTCTCTGCCACCATCTTGCCTCTTGACGGTTGGCTTTTGTCTCGTGGCGCGCAGATCGTGCCCTTTGTGCGGTAACATCACAAGTTCCAGAAACTCCATGCTCCGTGACCATCCCCCTCTCTTTGCCTAAGCATCCCCCGCCTTGCCTAAAGATCATGGCTTCAAACTGACCAGACCCCAGCTGCCCACTTCAACCACTATAAATCCGGACCCCAGACCCCCACTGGGGGCTGGTAGGTCAGTTTCCACGCGGTCAGCTTGGCCTGCCTTCCTTCCTCAGCTTCTCTCTAATCAGCCTGGCTTTTGCCTTTTAATAAACTTGCATAATCTCTCCTGACCCACTCTTGAATTCCTTCTTACTGTGAGGTCAAGAACCCACACCAAGGGCTGGGGTGTCACCCGGGACCCTGGTCCCACCTGGTCTGGTATCAGAACCATTCTGCAACTAAAAGGGGAATGTCAACATACTTGAAGAGAAGCAAAGCTGAAGGAAATATTACTGAATTAATCACCCTGGAGCTCCCCTAACTCCAGACGTCTCCTGTGAGATAACTTACGTCCTTATAGGTTAAGCCAGTTTTAATTGGGTCTTTTGTTCCTTTCAGTGGGAAGATGATTAACTGATGGACCAAGCCATCACTGTCATTTCTGCACCATCACTTTTGACTTTATGCAATCCTGCTTAGCTGCACAGAGAAGTATAAAGAAGCTGAACCGGTTTCTGGCTAGATCTTGTTTTCCTCAGTAGTGATGAGCAACTGGACACTATTACCAGATCCTGCTTTTCTTACTGATGTTGGGGAACGGACCCAGCCTAGCAAATCATTCCCAAGGAATTAAAACACATTTGGGGCAGCCAAACTAACAATTTATCATCTGCCAGAAGTTAGTTCTGGCAATAGTGAGAATATTTTTTTTTCAACATGACATTTTGATGCTATTCCAATAATATGTTCCTGTTAACTGGGACTAGTAAAAGAGGTGACTTGGTGACCAATTCTATTTTTAGGGTGGAAAAAATGAGACTGCTTAAAGGCCTGGGTCAATTTCAAACTGAGTTGGTGAAACTATTTAATCTCCTCCATAAATTTGATTTAAAAACAATTCTTCAGTTTCCTAGTTGACTAGAGTCTATATGGAAGCTGCTTAAGAATTAAAGAGAGGTTTCATCTTATTTTTTGAGTACTTAAGACAAAGGCAAAGCAAGAAAACATTTCTTTATCCAAGTCAACATTAGGATTCAGTGCAAGTCAGGAATTGGAGTGCACCACCTTAAAGAAAGAGCCACTTCACCCCCCTACCCCCCCACCCCCCGCCCCGCTTCCCTCCCCGGCTCAGGGCAGTTGTGCAAGTGGCCAGAGGGGAGAAAAGTGAAGCAAGGCATTTGAGTCTCTTTCGCAGCCCCCAGAGTGAAGCCGGCTCTCTCTCTCCTCTTATCACTCCTCTTTCTTGGGCTGTCACCTTTTGCTGATCCAAGATACTCCAAGGGTACTTAGAGTCAATCCATTTAAAACAGGGACCAAACTTTTATAGTAAGTAGTAGAGAAAAGCTTTAATGGGTACTTATTTTGAAAAATTAAAGTTCATAAAAATATTCTTATTGTATTTTATATTTAAAAAACCTTAGTCATCATTGCAACAACTATGAAAACATATGAAATAAAGAATAAATCAAGTTTTGTTTTTTGGTGCAATTTTCCCCACACAGTTGGAATTGTATGATGGCTGCATTAGTTTCTTTTTCTGTGTTACAAATTATGGCAAACTGAACTGCTTAAAACAATACCCATTTGCCAGCTCACAGTGCTGTAGGTCAGAAGTCCTACCCAGTGGGCTTGATCAGGTTTCATGCTCAAGGGTCTCACAAGGCCAAAATCCAGGCGTGAGCCAGGCAGCGCTCTTTTCTGGAAGCTCTGGGCGAGAACCAGCTTCCAAGCTCAGTCAGGTTGTTGGCCGAGTACAGTTCCTCGTGGTCTGGGGGCTGGGGCCCTGTGTTCCTGTTGTCAGACGAGGGCCTCTCTAAGCTGCAAGAAGCCACCACATTCCTCGGCACATGGCCCTTCCATCTACGCATAGCAACAGGGCACAAATCCATCCTGCACTTCCTCTCTCTCTGACTTCCACTTCTACTACCGGCCAGAGAACACTCTCTGCTTATAGAGCTTGTGTGATTAGATAGGTCCACTCAGGTAATCTCTCTTTTGCCACATAAATAACACAGTCATGGGAATGATATCTCATCATATTCACAGATTCCATCCACACTCAGAGGTGAGGGAATTTTGCAATGGCAAAGATCATTGGGGATCACTCCGAGAATTCTGCTTACCACGGTGGCACAATATGACATTGTTCATGTAACGTTTAACATTTGCAGTAAAACCCTAATAACAGTCAAATTGATGGCATTGTCAGTCTTCCCAAGGATGGATATTGTAATCTTGTGATATTAAAATTACTGATCTTTGAAGTACCTATCAGGTCATCATCTTTGTTCATTTTAACTTCTTCAGCTGCTGGTAAGTCTGACTTTCCAGGTCCTCTTTTGTTACTGGTATTTGTCAGTGATTCTAATATTTCTACATCACGTTTGACTTCTGGAAACCCTGCCTCTTTTGCAAGACTTGCAATTTAATTTCACAATCCATTTGTATTCGCTTTGTTGGATTCTGTACAATATCCTTAGTCAATGAGAGACCAGTGGGTAAAGATGCTCGGAGCTGTCATGTGGAGCCCTGAGAGATGAAAGTTTCACTCAAGGTCACACATTTACTCAATGGAGCAGCTAGGATTGGAACTCAGTCTGGTTCTCAAAAAGTTATCCACTACTATTTTTAGCAATTGTCTATTAATATCCATTCATGCTCTGTACTCTGTTTAGAATGATAATCCTTACTTTTTCTTCCTGATAAACTCCTACTCATCTTTCTAGGACCAGCTCAAATATCTCTTTCCTTAAGAAATCTTCTCTGACCCACTCTGTATCTCTTTCCATCACACTCTGGCACAACTGATTCCTTTCTCAAGGCTGCTCCTGTAGCCCTGGTTCAAACTTGTATTACAGTCCTTAGCAGACTGTGTCCAACAAATTAATTTATGTTTATATCTCAGCTAAAATTAAACATCATGTAAAGGGAACACATCCTAATTATCTTGTACTATAGGTGTTTAGCTTAATTACTAACACATACTAAACATTAAATAAATGTCAATAAATTGCAGAGACACAGTATAGGTTCAAGGTAGACCAGCGGTTCTCAACTAGAGGTGATTTTGCACCCTCCTGAAGACTTTGGGCAATGTCTGGAGACATTTTGGTTGTCACAACTCATGGGGAAGGGGGGAAGAATGCTACTGGATCTATGGATAAAGGTCAGGGATGCTGCTAAATCTCCTGCAGTATACAGGACAGCCCCCCACTCACACCAAAAATATTATCCAGCCCCAAATGCCAACAGTGTTAAGGTTGAGAAAGCCTGAGCTAGACAATAGAGCAAGAGAGAGTCAGACCTTGGCTAGAGAGAAAAAACAAGGAGAGACGTCAGAATTGTGGCATTTCGGGCATTTCTTTAATCACAGAATTTAGGGAAGCCAAGAACATACTGGAAAACTGAGAAGAGTTAGGTCTGGGTCAGACTTGCACTGTTCATACACTCAACACTCACGGTTGCCCTGAAAACAAGAACTCCATATTATTGTAATGGCATAATGACAAGGAAAGTATACAGTAATTACAGATGGGTAGATTTTCTATCGTTAGTTTAACCTGAGAGAAAAGTTTGGAAGAAATTTGTCCCTGAGACAAAAAAAAAAAAAAAGATGAAAGAGAAGAAAATGACATCTTAATAAGGATAACTTGAAGGCATGTGCCAGAGAGAGTGTCATGTGTTACCATCATGTTGCTTCTCCTACTGACTCTGGGCAAGTTAGTGCAGGGCAGTGGTTCCCAACATGGAGTCCCTGGCACTGCAGTATCAGCTAAGACATCTCACGCCCCATTGCAACCTACCTCCAGGTAATTCTGATAACATGCATGCAGGTAGTAAATAACAGCGTTTCTTATCAATTTTTCTCACCTGTTCTTCTAATTGATCTCATGGCCTAGAAGGAGCCCTGGGCTAGGAAAAGGTTCACTTCACTGATACCCTGTGTAGGACAGCTTGGGTTTGAAGCAATCCAACCTGTTTCTTAGATTATTTTCCCTACAGATTTTATTGCCCTGCAGTGTGATAATACTCTACCAAGACCTTTGCTGTCCTTTGCATACATTAATCCACTTAATCCAGAAACACCAGTAGAGTAGACATTATCAGTCCACTTTTAAAAGTGAGGAAACAGCCAACAGAGATTAAGTAACTTCCCTGAGGTCTTGCAGCTAGTAATTGTTGAGGTAGGAATAGAATCTAGGTCTACAAAGCCCATATTCTCTGTACCACACGACAGTGGATTGCTGATGACCAAGGCACTTGGACAACCCTGCCATTTCTTTATTAGGCAATAATCAATTTCCTTGAATTAGATTTCCTAGTGTCCTTTGTTTTAGTAAGAAAACCAAGGACCCTACTGCCTTACGGTAGGCTGCAACATAGGTTATGATTTTTATAGTTTGTTTTGTTAGGGATTATATATTACATAAAAGTTTGTATTAGGGTCGAGTCTATTTCTTAGGTCAGAGAACATTATTTCTTTTTCATTTATGAGTATTGGTAATAATGTGTGAGAGAACAAAGTTGCTATTGGTTTTCAGAACAGTACATAAAAGTACTGGGATGAATTTAACCAGCGCCTGCCTTTTTATGTCTTCTAGTCTTTATAGAAGGTTGGTAAGTAAATTTAGAACATGTTCTGAACAATTTTTTAATAAAATTTCTTCTTTTCAGTCCTAAAAATGAGTCCTCTTAGAACCTCATCCAATCTTTATTTCAAAGAGAGAGAAGTTTTTTGTAAGAGTATAGGGAATCCAGGTACCTGATATCATGGGAATAAAAGTAACTTGGAAGAAGGTTCTTTTGCAAAAGTCATGTGGAAACAGATACTTGAATATCACACAGATGACAGAGGAATTTATGCTAAGCCTTTGGGTTACACCAACTGGAAAGACATAAAAGGTAACAATCTGGTGGAAGAAAGGAGTGGGCAAAAATTTGTGAGGAAAATTTCATTCTTCTAGAAAAGTATCAAAGAATTCCAAAAGAAACGTCCGGGAGAAAAATCAACAAATTCAAACTACTTTTTCTTCTGTCTGAAAGATTCCAGAGAAAAGTTGCCAAAAGTATAATTTGCTTTTGCAGAAGTGCACTCCATGGGATATTGTTTTCCTCAAGAGTTACTGCAGATGACTGGATCAAGAAAATGTGGTATATATAAATACAATGCGACATTATTCAGTCATAAAAAAAGAAGGAAATCTTTCCATTAATACAACATGGATGGACCTCAGGGGCATTATGCTAAGTGAAATAAGTCAGACTGAGAAAGGCAAATACAGTATGATCTCATTTATATGTGGAATCTAAAAAAACGAAAAACCAAAAAACAAACTCATAGATACAGAGAACAGATTGGTGGTTGCAAGATGTAGGGGTGGGAAAAATGAGTGAAAGTGGTCAAAGGGTACAAAATTCCTTATAAAATAAATAAGTCCTGGGGATGTAATGTAAAGCATGGTAACTTTAGTTAATAATACCGTATTGTATATTTGAAACTTGGTAAGAGTAAATCTTAAAAGTTCTCATCACAAGAAAAAATTTGTAAGTAGGTGTGGTGATGGATGTTAACAGGATTTATTGTGTGATCATTTCACAATATATACAAATACTGAATCATTATGTTGTATACCTGAAATTAATATAATGTTATATGTCAATTATATCTCAATTAAGAAAAAAGAGCTACATACCAGTAACTCGAAGTTTATCTGTACCAACCACAACTTCCTTTTCATCAACAGTAAACAGCGGCTTGCCATCCTTGGTGTTGATCTGAAACTGTTGACTCTGGACCTCTACCATTTTGGGACCTGAAGGATTAATTAAAACAGTTTATTAAAAATGTTTACTAGATGCAGTGTCAAAGTCTCTATTTTTACACATGCCATATCACCCAGCAATACCAAATTGCTAAACATTTTGGATTTGTTACCAATAGTTTTTTTGATTCTGTGATTAAACTTTTTAAATTCTAACCCAAAATCTATTAAATTATTAAAATTAATTTATGTCAAACGTGCTAATCTATACCAACCATATGTATGAATAAATTATTTAAAAGCGAATTTTTTCAGGTGAATTTTTAAAGTGAATTTTTAAAACTTGCCAAAAATAATTTTTCTACTCAGATTATTTAAATTTGTATTCTTTTGAGTATTAACCAACTAAGGATTTTGTATTCTAAAATGTGAAATTTGTGAAAGACCATCTAATGAATTGCTTGCTTTAATGGCCAAAGTTAACCTAGAAAATGAATCATACTCAATTCTCTCTCCTGCCCTCATCCTCAGAAGAGGTATTCCCCTCTTACTCCATGGAGAAAACAGACATCACCGCGGAAGAACGCCTTCAAGTTTCTGCCCTTCCCCTTCACCTAGGGCATTTTTGTCTTCTTTACTCCTTTTTTTTCTTTCAGTGACAGAGGCATCACTTTTCCCTTAAGGCTTAATCCCTTCACGTGAGTTTTAGGCCCATTGCTTTCCAAATCATTACTATATTCAGCAATGGGCGCTGCTGTATGCCAGGCTCTGGGGATACTGCACCCTCACAGAGCGTATGGGATCCTGTTCAAGTTCTCTCCTTCCTACACAGGGTTCTTGTCATTTTATGTTTCGTACTTTCTCTTTGTGCTTCTGATCTTTCTAACCCCGGTAGCATAACGGATTATTCTCTCTGGACGTTCCCTCTCAGCAGTTGCTTAAGGAACTACAAGTGTTTCCTAATTCTTTTATATGTCAGCTTTACATTCTTATCGAGAGAAGTAAGTTTACTGAGAAAATGGATATCTTATAGTTTTTGTGTTTGAGTCCTTGTGTTCCTCAACAGTACTCACTCAAGTTGACGGATGCCTGCTGGAAATTATATACAAGCTTTTCAATTAACACATTAATCAGTTTTGGATATGGTCACCAACATATTCTTTTGTTATTTCGTTAATTTGTACCTCAAAACCCTCCAAGGATTCTTCATTTAAATGTGTGTCTGTGTATGCGTGTGTGTGTGAAGCACACACAGTGTGCTTACACACATGCGTGTGTGTAAGAAGCACACAGGCTTCTTAAGGAAGCCTGGCTTTATTTCTTTGACAGTTGCCTGTATTTTTGCTCTTCTGAGCTTTCATCCAACTCAGTCACCCACTGATTGAGCATCACCATTCACCTCTTTGGGATCACCGATACATCTCACACATTTATCATATGAACACTGATTTGCATTAAATGATGATAGTGAAGTCATCTAAGTTTAAAATTGAGAGGAAAAAACTAGAATAATTTGCCCAGTAAGAATTCAATGTTTTGCTCATTGGAGATTCATATAACAATTCTAGGAGGCTTTATTAAGTGAAAGGGATTAAACTAAATGACGTATTTTTTTCTGTAACTATTGTTTCATATACATTGACGAAATATTCAACAAATGAGTTTAGTTGCATAATTTTTATGAGTATCAAAGCTATATAAACTCTTGCTTAAATCAAAGAAATGCAGGGAACCATCTGTTCCATTCAACACAAATTTATTGCCTGCTTTTTATGTTCAAGGTTCTGTACTAAGAATTGAGGACATATAAAGGAGTGAGGTGTAGGTCACAACTTATAGGAGTTCATAGTCCATTGAAGAAAAAAGCACGTAAATCTAGTTCTAGGACAATTTGATTAGTGCCCTGATAGAAGCTTGGACAGTGCTCAATGAGAACTCTGACAAGGAATTCACAGTCCATCCTTGGGGGTCAGGAACGGCACTCTGGGGAAGATGATGTCTGAGCTGAGCTCAAAGAAAGAGTCTGTGTTTCCCTGATGAAGGGACTTCAGCCTTCAGCCTGGATGAGGCTGTCCAGGTAGAGGGAACTACTTGAGCAAAGGCACAGAGGTGAATGAAATTCCATCTCCATTTTATTAAAAAGATACAGATATTGAATTTTAAATTTAAATATGTTTTCCACTTCAGAAGAAACTGTTCTTCAAGGGTTAATAAGCCCATAATCACAGGAATAAACATCTCTTAAAATAACAGTTTATAATTAATCTTTTAACTTTTATCAGTATTCTACTAGTTTTTATAACCTAGCTGGACACGGATTAGAGCTGAGCAAGTAATATTCTTTTGCAGCAGAGTTCCTTAAGAAATAAAATTCAAATTCTATCTTGGTGATAAAAAAAACGGCTATCTGGTAAAATAAAATTTTTAATGAAAAGCTTTGGTACAAACAAAGAAGGAAATAAATAAAAAATAAAGGAAATAAAGGAAAGTCTTATGATCTGATGAATTACGTATGTGAAATTGGCTTAAGGGTTTTTCTAGTGAAAATACAATCAAATTATTTCCAACAGAGGAGAGAAGTCAAGATGGCAGCATAGGTGGACTCTGAACTCACCACCTCCCACAGGCACAACAGACTTACAACTACTCTTGGAACAATTACCCCTGAGAGAGAACTGAAAACTGGATAAGTGGAACCCCTGCAACAAACAACAGTCCTGCCTGAGGTAGAAGAGGCAGAAATTCCCTTCTGAAGAGAAAAAAAAGCCACCCTCACAAGCCACAGTGCTTCACAGCTGGCCAGAAGCAATCCCAAGGTACGCAGCCTTCCCTGGAGGAGTCTGGGACCTGAGCTGGGGAGTGTTGCCGCTATAAGCATTTTTGGGACCCAGCAAAACCAAGATGAGTGTCATAATACCCAGCTTTGCTGGCTACTAACAACAACGGGGAATAACCCCAGCAAAGCTGGGACATAAGGAAATTAAAGCTGGCTCTTAAAGCACCCATGCACAAATTCACCTGTTTCAGAAAGCAACCTAAAATCACCAGAAAGAAAGGTGCACAGTGCTTTGGTGAAAAGAGACTCACCTAATAGGCTCTGGGTGCATCTCAGTAAGAGGTGACAGCTCTCCAGGGACTGGGACATCGGTGGCAGCCATTGTTGTGGCCTGGTATGGGTATGCCTACACAGACGCTGGCAGATGCCATTGGAGTTTTCCCCCTGGCCTGCTAGCCCAGGGTCTGCCCCACCCACTAGAGCACCTATTTAATCCAGCTCAGCCAAAGCAAGCAGCCTACCCTAGAAACCAGCCCCACCCAACAAGCCCTCAGGCAACTTGTGGGCCTGCCTAGGCTAGGTGCCTGGATTCTCTGCAGCCAGGCAAGCGGGTCCACCTCTGTGGGGCAGGGTATGCGCGAGGAGTAGGTGGAGTGTGTGGGGTATTGGGGGAGTGTGTGGAGCCTCTGCCATGGAGTGACTGGATCCACTTCAGGGGGTCAGGGCATGCACACAGGGCAGGACTGTGTTGACAGTGTGTGTCCCTATGGGGTGTGGCGCTTGTCAGCTGCAGAAGAGTTGTGCTTCTCAAATAGCCACACAGGGGATTGGCCCCACCTTCCAAAGCCTGAAATAATTGGGTGCTCCTGGGCCTGGGGCCAGCCCCGCCCAGCTGCAATCCTCAGAGAGCTGAAAAGAGTCTTATAGGCCAGAGATCTACAGCAATTGTAAGCCCCTGAGCCTAACAACCAGCCATGCTGGGGGCCTACTCACTTAACAGAAAAACTGCAACAGGAATGTGCTCTTAGACCTTGCAGCCAGCTGTGCTGGGGCTCCCCATGCCCGATAAAGAGACTGAAGGGCCCACAACAACTGCACACAGCTGAGCATTACAACCAGCCGGCCAAGGGGACAGCTCAGTCTCCCTGGGCGCCTATAGCAAGAGCAACCCTGCCACAACAGAAGGATACATGTAGCCCACATGAGGGTCATTCCTGGAACATTTGGAACTGGTGATGAGAGGGAAGCACAGTGCTGGGCCTCTTAAGGCATCTCTTACATAAGGACACCTCTCCAAGTTCAGGAGACATAGCTGACCTACCTAATACATAGACACAAGCACAGAGAAAGAAACAAAATGAGGAGGCAAAGGAATATGTTCCAAGTAAGGGAACAGGACAAAACCCCAGGAAAGGAACTAAATGAAACAGAAATAATAGCCAAAAACTTCCCTAACCTAAGGAAAGAAACAGACATCTAGGTACAGGAAGCACAGAGAGCACCAAAAAATATAAACCCAAAGAGGCCCACACCAAGACACAGCATAATTAAAATGTCCAGAATTAAAGATAAAGAGAGAATCCTAAAAGCTGCAAGAGAAAGGCAACCAGTCACATACAAAGGAAACTCCATAGGTTATCAGCTGACTTCTCAGCAGAAACCTTACAGACTAAAAGAGAGTGGCACCATATATTTAAAGTGCTAAAAGGAAAAAACCTACAGCCAAGAATACTCTACCCGGCAAAGTTATAATTCAGAATGGAAGGAGAGAGAAAGAATTTCCCAGATAAGTAAAAATTAAAGGAGTTTGTCACCAAGAAACCAGTCCCACAAGAAATGCTAAAGGGACTTATTTAAGGGGGAAAGAGAAGATCACAAATTGGAAAAAATTATCTGTTTCCATGATAAGAGGGTAACGGATACAAATGCACAAAAAAGAGGTTAGATATCAAAAAGATAAAATGTGGGAGGAGGGGAATAAAAGGGTAGAGCTTTTAGAAAGAGATAAAACTAAAGAGACCATCAACTTAATATAGATTGCTATATACATAGGTTATTATATATAAACCTCATGGTAATCACAAACCAGAAACCTATAACATATACACAAAAAACTAAGAGAAAGGAACCCAAACATAATACTAAAGAAAGCCATCAAACTACAAGGGAAAAGAGCAAGAGAAGAAGAAAGGAACAGAGAAAAACTACTAAAACACCCAGAAAAAAAGTAAAAAATGGCAATAAGTACATACTTATCAGTAGCTACTTTAAATGTCAATGGACTAAATGCTCCAATCAAAAGGAATAGGGTGGCTGACGGGATGAAAAAACAAGACCCATAAATATGCTGCATACAAGAGACACACTTCAGACCTAAAGACACTCACAAACTGAAAGTGAAGGGATGGAAAAAGATACTCCACGCAAATGGCAATGAAAAGAAAGCTGGGGTAGCAATACTTATATCAGACAAAATAGACTTTAAAACAAAAACTGTAACAAGAGACAAAGAAGGGCACTACATAATGATCAAGGGAACAATCCAACCAGAGGATATAGCACTTGTAAATATTTATGCACCCAATGTAGGAGCATCTAAATGTATAAAGCAATTATTAACAGACATAAAAGGAGAAATAGACAGTAACACAATAATAGTAGGGGACTTTAACACTCCACTTACACCAACGGATAGATCATCCAAATGGAGGATCAATAAGGAAATATTGGCCTTAAACGACACCCTAGACCAGATGGACTTCGTAGATATATACAGAACATTCCATCCAAAAACCAAAGAATACGCATTCTTTTCAAATGCACATGGAATGTTCTCCAGGATTGATCACATATTAGGCCACAAAACTAGTCTCTATAAATTTAAGAAGATTGAAATAATACCAAGCATCTTTTCTGACTGCAACGGTATGAAACTAGAAATCAACTATAGGAAGAAAATCAGAAAAGCCACAAATATGTGGAGATTAAACAAAATGCTACTGAACAATGATTGGGTCAATGAAGAAATCAAAGGAGAAATCAAAAAACATCTGAAGACAAATGAAAATGAAAATATGACATGCCAGAATTTATGGGATACAGCAAAAGTGGTTTTAAGAGGGAAGTTTATAGCAATACAGGCCTATCTCAGCAAACAAGAAAAATCTCAAATAAACATTCTAAAAGTGCACCTAAAAGAACTGGAAAAGAAGAACAAACAAAGCCCCAAATCAGTAGGAGGGAAATAATAAAAATCAGAGCAGAAATAAATGAAATAGAGACTAACAAAAATATTAAAAAATCAATGAAACCAGGAGCTGGTTCTTTGAAAAGATAAACAAAATTGACAAACCTTATCTAGACTCATCAACAGACAGAAGGCTCAAATAAGTAAAATCAGAAATGAAAGAGGAGTAATTACAACAGACACCTCAGAAATAAAAAAGATTATAAGAGAATACTATGAAAAGCTATATGCCAACAACTTGGATAATCTAGAAAAAATACATAAATTCTTAGAATCGTACAACTTTCCAAAACTGAATCAAGAAGAAATAGAGAATTTGAATAGACCCATCACCAGTAAGGTGATCAAAACAGTAATCAAAAATCTCCCAAAAAATAAAAGTCCAGGACCAGACAGCTTCCCTGGTGAATTTTACCAAACATTCTAAGAAGACTTAATACCTATCCTTCTCACACTCTTCCAAAAAATTGAGGAGGGGAAGCTTCCTAACTCATTCTATGAAGCCAACATTATCCTGATACCAAAACCAGACAAGGACAACACAAAAAAAGAGAATTACACGCCAATATCACTGATGAACATTGATGCAAAAGTCCTTAACAAAATACTAGCAAATCGAATAGAACAATACATTAAAATGATCATACACCATGATCAAGTGGGATTTATTCCAGGGATGCAGGGATGGTTCGACAGCCACAAATCAATCAACATGGTACACCGCATTAACGAAATGAAGAATAAAAATCACATGATCATCTCAATAGATGCAGAGAAAGCATTTGACAAGATACAGCACCCATTTATGATAAAATCTATGAATAAAATGTGTATAGAAGGAAAGTACTTCAACATATGAAAGGCCATATATGACAAACCCACAGCTAATATCATTCTCAATGGTGAAAAACTGAAAGCTATCCCTTTAAGAACAGGAACCAGACAAGGATGCCCACTCTCACCACTCCTATTTAACATAGTACTGGAAGTCCTAGCCAGAGCAATCAGGCAAGAGAAAGAAATAAAAGGGATCCAAATTGGAAAAGAAGTGAAATTGTCACTATTTGCAAATGACATGATTTTATATATAGAAAACCCTAAAAAATCCACCAAAAAACTTTTAGACATAATAAATGCATACAGTAAAGTTGCAGGATACAAAATCAACACACAAAAATCAGTGGCGTTTCTATACACTAACAATGAAGTAGTAGAAAGAGAAATTAAGAATACAATCCCATTTTTAATTGCAACAAAAAGAATAAAATACCTAGGAATAAACTTAACCAAGGAGGTGAAAGATCTGTACACTGGAAACTATAAAACATTGTTGAAAGAAATTGAAGAAGACATAAAGAAATGGAAAGACACTCTTGGATGGGAAGAATTAACATAGTTAAAATGTCTATACTTCCTAAAGCAATCTATAGATTCAATGCAGTCCCTATCAAAGTTCCAATGACACTTTTCACAGAAATAGAACAAAGAATCCTAAAATTTATTTGGAACAACAAAAGACCCTGAATAGCCAAAGCAATCCTGAGAAAAAAGAACAAAGCTGGAGGTATCACACTCCCTGATTTCAAAATATACTACAAAGCTATAGTAATCAAAACAGCATGGTACTGGCACAAAAACAGACACACAGATCAATGGAACAGAATTGAGAGCCCAGAAATAAACCCACACATCTATGGACAGCCAATTTTTGACAAGGGACCCAAGAACATACAATGGAGAAAGGAAAGTCTCTTTAATAAATGATGCTGGGAAAACTGGACAGCCACATGCAAAAAAATGAAAGTAGGCCATTATCTTACACCAAACACAAAAATTAACTCAAAATTGATTAAAGACTTGAATGTAAGACTCGAAACCATGAAACTTCTAGAAGAAAACATAGGCAGTACGCTCTTCGACATGTGTTTTAGCAGCATATTTTCAAGTACCATGTCCGACCAGGTAAGGGAAAGAATAGAAAAAATAAACAAATGGGACTACATCAAACTAAAAGGCTTCTGCACAGCAAAAGAAACCATTAACAAAATGAAAAGACAACCTAACAACTGGGAAAACATATTTGCAAACCATATATCTTGATAAGAGGTTAATGTCCAAAATATATAAAGAACTCATACATGTCAACAACAAAAAAACTAACAACCCAATTAAAAAATGGGCAAAAGACCCGAACAGACATTTCTCCAAAGAAGATATACAGTTGACCAAGAGGCACATGAAAAGATGTTCAACATCATTAACTATCAGGGAAATGCAAATCAAAACTACAATGAGATATCACCTCACCCCCATCAGAATCGCTATAATTAACAACACAGGAAACAACAATTGTTGGAGAGGACATGGAGAGAAGGGAACTCTCATATGTTGCTAGTGGGAGTGCAAACAGGTGCAGCCACTATGGAAAACAGTATGGAGATTCCTCAAAAAATTAAGAATAGAACTACTATATGATCCAGCTATTCCACTGCTGGGTGCTTTTCCAAAGAACATGAAAACAGGTGTGCGTAAAGATACATGCACTCCTCTGTTCACTGCAGCATTATGCACAATAGCCAAGACTTGGAAGCAACCTAAGTGCCCATCAAGGGATGGATGGATAAAGAAGATGTGGTATACATACACAATGGAATACTACTCAGCCGTAATAAACGATGAAATCCAGCCATTTGTGACAACATGGATGGGCATTAAGGGTATTATGCAAAGTGAAATAAATCAGAGGGAGAAGGTCAAATACAAATACCGTATGATCTCACTTCAAGTAGAAGATAATAACAACAACAAACAAACACATAAAGACAGAGATTGGATTGGTGATTACCAGAGGGAAGGGGGGCAGGGAGGAGGGCGAAAGGGATAATTAGGCACATGTGTGTGGTGATGGAATGTAATTAGTCTTTGGGTAGTGAACATGATGTAATACACGGAGAAATTGAAGTATAATGATGTACACCTGAAATTTCTATAATGCTATAAACCAATGTTACTGCAATAAAAAAGAAAAAATTCTTTTTGACACACAATATGCCTTGTTAACAGCCCTCTTCCTCCACTAAGATAGCTTTAATTTAAGATAACATCATTTAAAAACAAATGTCACAAAGTCCTCTAAAAAATATTCTGCTGCTGCAAATATTGTATTGTAGGAAAAAATATTGGACTTGAAGCACAAAACCACGGTTGAGTTCACTCTGCTACTTTTTCTGTGTAACCTTGTATTATTAGTTCAGCTTTATATGCCTGGTGTTAATGACCCTTACCTGTATAGCCTGACTCTATTCCTTAGGTCAGTCTGTTACATCCATGCACCATGAGTTCATGGACCTATAATGACTGAGAAAGGGCTCAACTGCTATTCATAGCAATTGCCTTGGATGAACTCTCTGTGTTTTTATTCCTGGCTTGCTTTGTTGAAGTTCTCTATTCTGTTTTGGCTGCTAAATCTTGGCTTTGTTTCCCATTCATGATCCTCTCCATGACCCAAAATCCCTCACGGCTGTGGCTCAGACTTGCATTCGAACCCTTGTCCACTTTGGACTACCCTAGATAGGCCATCTTGCCCCATCTCATCTCTTAGATCTCTCCCCCATGTTCGGACTGGGGTTTAGCCCACCCCATCCTACACAATCTTTTATTCATTCCTCTATTCATTCATTCAACAAATATTTATTGGATACCTACTAAATATACGAGGTGCCTGAATTATGAATTGTGGTATTTGCTTAATGGAATAATCTAACTCCAATATTTGAGTATTATGTAATCAAATTATTATATATATATATATATTCCTTGGAATATTACGAAGCCATTAAAATAATGCTATGAAGATATCTGTATTAAATTAAAAATGATGGACTTCTGGGTAGCTTTACATAGTGGTAGCTATGGCTATTACTCAAATCTCCTCCCTAAATTATACAGAATAGCTTTACAACTACAAAATTCGACACAAACAACACCCTCAGCATTATTTGAACACAGAGAATACTGAAACTACAAAAAACCTTTGAGTCAAAGGAGAAAAATGAACAAGTCCCAGGGTTATGATTGCTCACACTCCTACTTCCAAACCTGCCCCATCACAGGCTTTGTGGTGAGCAAAGACAGACAGAGAAAACACATGAGGGGCTTTGATGAAGGCCACTTAAGGGACAGACAAAAGCAATGCAGGCAAATGGAGATAAAATAGAGCTGGGATAGCTATCCTGCTATCAGCAAAGTGGAATTCAAGTCAAAAGATTAAAAATGACAAAAAAGGTCATTTTTTTTTTTTTTTTTTTTTTGCTGGGGAAGATTCGCCCTGAGCTAACGTCTGTGCCAGTCTTCCTCTATTTTTATGTGGGTCATCGCCACAGCATGGCTGCTGACGAGTGATGTAGGTCCGAACCCAGGCCGCTGAAGCAGCGTGTGCTGAACATAACCACTAGGCCACGGGGCTGGCCCAAAAAAAAGGACGTTTTTAATGCTAATATCACAATACACAACAAAGATATAACACTTGTGAATATCCATGCACCAAATGTCACAGCAACCACCTTCATGAAATAAAAATTAAAGATATGAGGACACAGATAGAACATACTAATAATAGTAGACTTAATATACCACTTTCGGTACAAGACAGAGCAAATGGACTAAAAATTAGTAAGGACATGGAAGATCTAAAAACTTAATAAGATTGAACTTGAAAGTCTGATAACAGATACGTATACATTCTTCTCAAGTGCCCACAGCACTTTCACAAAAACTGACCATATGTTAGGTCACAAACAACATCCGTCCTTTTCACAAAGTTGAAAGACCACAAAAAACACTCCCTCAGCACAATGCAATAAAACTAGAATTTGCTAACAAAAACAAAAAGACAGAAAGGTCCACCCATGTAGAAATTTAAAAAATCTCTTATTAAATAACTTCTAGGTGAAAGGGGGAAATATAAACAGAAATTAGAGAATTAAAGAAAATAATGACATTGAATACACTATATTTCAGAATGTATGGCATGCATGTAAAGAAGTGGTAAGAGGAAAATTTATTGTACTAAAAACCTTTATCAATAAATATATTAGGTTCCTAATTAAAAAAAAATAGAAAAAGAACAACAAAGGTAGCCAAAAGAAAGCACAGGGAGGGAAATAATAAAGATAAAATAAGAAATTAAATTGGGAGAAACTAGTATAAAAGAAATCTAAATAATAAATCAAAATTCTGTTTTTTTGAGAAAATTTACAAAATAGATAAACCACTAGCTATGATGATCAAAAAAATGAGTAGCAGAAATATACAAAATAAGGAATTATAAGTGGAAAATAACCACTGAAATGGAAGAAATTTTTTAAAATCCCAAGAGACTGCTATGTAGAGTTATATGCAAATAAATTTGAAAGCCTAGATAAAACAGAAAATTTTATAGGGAAATAGAGATTGCCAAAATTGACCCCATTAAATTAGAAAGCTTAAACAGACCAGTATCCAAAGAAGAAATGGATAAATTTATTTAAAAACTACCCTACAAAAAAGCACCAAGTGCAGATGGTTTTCCGAGAGAATTCTAACAAACTTCAAAAACCAGATAGTCTCAGTGCTCTGTCAATTATTCTAGAGTATTGAAAATACTTTAAGAAGCAAGTTTAACACTAATACCTAAATGAGAAAAAGATAGCACAAAGAAAGAAAACTGTAGACTAGTATTACTCATGAATGCAAAAATTCTAAAAGAAGCAAACAGAATCCAACACCATATTAGGAAAATAACACACCATAATTAAGTGAGATTTATTCCAGGAATGCAAGATTGGTTTTATATGAGGAAGTTATTAGTGTTATATTACTAATGTTGTTTATTCATATCATTTTAATAAATCTAATAAAATAAATTATATCATTAAATCCATAGATGCTGGAAAAGTCTTTGACAAAATTCAACACACATTTATGATAAAAAACATTCAAAAAAATAGGCATTGAAGGATGCTTTCTTAACATGATAAAATATATGTACCTTAACCCTAGGGCTAATATCTTATGTAATGGGGAAACACTAGAAGCATTTCAGCTAAGATCAGAAACAAGGCAAGGATGTCTATTGTTACCACTCCTATGCAACATTGTATTAGAGGTATTGGTCAATGCAACTAATAATGTAAATCAATTAAAGGCATAAGATTGAGTAAAGAAGTGAAACTGTATTTGCAGATGATAAAATAGTATACCTGACAAACCCCACTCAATGATAAAATTAATTCAACCAATAAAATAATTCAGTGAAGTAGCAAGATATAAAATTAACATACAATAATCTTTCATATACAGAAACAAAAATTAAAATACATAATGGTAGAGAAAATTCCATTTACACTAACAACAAAGAAGATTAAAAATTTAGCAATTCATTTAATAAGAAATGTGCAAAACTTATACGAGGAAAATTTTGAAAGATTCCTAAAAGACACCTGAACAAATGAAAAGACACCCTGTGTTCCTGTGTAGGATGACTCAGCGTTATACGTTGTCGCTTCTCCCAGAGTTAATTTATAAATTCAATGCAATCCCAATAATAATGCCAACGAACTATTTTATAGAATTAGTAAGTTGATACTAAAGTTCATATGGAAAAACAAACATCCAAGAATAGCCTGGAAAAAGAAAACACAAGGGAGGCTAGCCCTACCAGACAGTAAGAGATACCATAAAGTCTCTATAATTAAAAGACTATGATGCTCAAGCATGAATAGACTAGTGGAGTAGAAAGCCCATAATCAGATCCAAATATATATGGAAATCTAATATATCATAATAATGGCATCTCATGGACTAGGGATCTAAGTGAAAAAAAATGAAACCATACAAGCACTAGAAGAAAACATGGGTCAATTCCATATTAACCTTGGTGTAGGAAAAGTCTGAAACCATGACTCAGAATCCAGAAGCAGTGAAAGAAAGATGGTAAATTTGACTACATAAAAAGAAAAGTGTTACATGATTAAAAACACATGATAATGTTACACAACAACTGAAAAACTGGGAGAAAATATTTGCAGCGTATACCTCTGACAGAGAGCTAAGATCCTTAATATATAAAGAACTCTTAATCGAGAGACAAAAAGATGACAAACCTGATAGAAAAATGGGGGAAAAGTCATGAGCAGACAATTCACAACAAAGATATAAAAATCGCCCTCAAACTTAAGAAAAAATGTTCAAACTTACTTGTAATTAGAGAAATACAAGTTACAACAACACTGAGATATCATTTTTCACCTATGAGACTGGAAATAATTTAAAAATATATGACGACATTTTGTTGGTGAGGCTACGAGGAAACGTGCATTTTCCTACAGTGTTGGTGGGAATCCAAATTGCGTCGACCTTCTAGAGGGAAATTTGGCAAAACTTAACAAAACTACATTTATACATACCTTTTGACCCAACAATCCCACCTCTAGGAATATATCTTGAAGATACAACTCCAACAAAACAAAATACATACAAAAATGTTATTCTTTGTGGCAATATTTATAATTGCAAAATATTGAGAACAACTTAAATATCTCTATATATGGGTGAATGGTTGAATAACCACCGTACATCCACATGATTTACTATACAGTAGTAGGCAGCTGTAAAAACGAGTGAGGAAGATATCTATGAATTGATATGGAGCAACTTCCAGGGCACACTGTTAAGTGATAAAAGTAAAGTGCAAAAGAGTACCTATTGTATGCTACCCTTCATCTAAGTATGAAAGGGACCGAAGAAAATATACAGGTGTTTTCTCATTTACGCAAAAGAAGTAAAGGAAGGCTAAACCTGAAACTAAAGAGACTGGTTACCTACATAGTGGGGGTTGGAAAGAGGTGGGGGATGGGACTGAGGTAGAAGGGATGAGGAGGAAGTCTCACATCTCTGATTATACCTTTTTGTACAGATCTGACTCTGGGAACCATACTAACACTGGATGCACGCTACACACATCCTCCAAAATAACCATTGTGTTTTCCCAATATTTTTGAATTTACCGGTTTTCAGGGCAAAAACACAAATTTAACATTATCTTTAGAATGGAAAACTTGCTTGGAAGGAACTTCATTCTGTTTTTCTTTATTCCAAAAGTGCATCTCGTAGCGTCAGTTGTTTTGCTCTGAAGGAACACCTAGTTTCTGACTGGACATTCTGGCTACAATGCATCATCACAAAGTTCCTCTCCTTCTCTTTTCTGTATTTGTGGAACTGGAAAATTGATTCATTTGGGTTTTCTTCCTAACTATTGTTTTTGGTCTGTCTTTCCAGCCATTGCTGTTGCTAATCTTGTCTCCTCGTCAGAAGTAGGCTTTTATGAAAGTGTTCAGTGTCCTGAAATGAAAGTAACTTGTCTCTGCGCCCACTAGTGCTATTTCAATATATTTCATTTCGGGGCTTTCCTGGGGCAGCACTGCATTCCTCAGTTAGAGGAAAATCCAGGCAGATTTTCTGGAAGCCTTCTTGGGTTAGAACCTGACTAGTGCTAAGGGTGGCAGTTTTGGCTTTCCACTCCGCTGTGTGCATGCTGGTCAGATTCTCAGACAGGTCTTGCTGTTCTTCATGGAAGAGCGGTACATGTAAGCCCATTCACCACTGGCATCCTCCCCTTCCCTGAGACTGGTACTTTCTCACCCATCTTCATCATTCTCTTTCTCTTTCCTAACTCCAGAATGTCTGCTCCTGAGATGCAATCTTTAGCATCTAATTCTCCATATTCTTGCACTCTTGCTTCTACCGAAACCTCTGTAGGCTTACCCCAGAATTTCTTCTGCAACATCTGAGGATTTGGTGCTTGGAAGAGCTGAATGAAAGTTCTAGCAGACCTCATCATGTTCTTATCTTCGTGTGTTTTACACCGGGCCCGATCTTGGAGGGTTCTCAGTCATAGCTAGAGGACATCAGCTGTTATCTCTTTCATAGCATTGATTCCTACTGTCATGACTTCCCTTGAGTTCTTACTGATAATAAAATTGTTGGCCTCAGTCCTGAGCAATGATGTGCTTGTGCAGCAAACAGAAGGATCTTGATCACTTCTCTTTGAAGGGCCTGCAGAAACCTCCGCTCAAAGGAATCAAAGTCAAAGAGAGAAAGCCCATGAAATCCCACCGATCTGGAGATAAGGTCCCTAAGCATCGTCCTCCCTTCAAACCTCTCCTCAGCACACTCTAGGTGCTTTAGTAATTTTTCTACAGAACCTTGGGGATCATTAACCAAGAGAATGGCTGGAAAGTCAAACATCTGTTATTGTTCTTCTTTTGTTTCTTGAGTACTCTCATAGCCTGTTGCAACCTTGTGTGGTATTTGGGGCTTCTCTTCCCTGTGCCACACTGCACTACAAGGTCCTTCACCTTCAGATTGTGAGCTACTGTCCTGCTTCTCTTGTTTGTCTGGGAGGGATTTCAAAGCAGCAACTAATAGCTTGGTGACTTGAGAGAAACATGTAGTTGGGATAACACTGACAGTTTTGGCATTATTCCAAAGTTTCTTCTGTTGAGTTCAATCATTATACCCAAAGACACTCTGGCTGCAGTTGCATTGCTATCTCTTAATATGGTGTGCATGAAATTCTGCCATACTATATTCACATTATTTTTGTGTCTTACGTTTATATTCTTGACATCAGTCACGCACTGAGTGTAGAAAGTCTTTTGCCAGATGCTTATCATGGCAACGCAGAAGTTCAAAGAAGAACTCTAACAAACGTGATGGATTGATGACATTCTTATTTCCCAGCTTTGCAAAATGTCGTTTGAAAATCTGGATCTAAGACAGTGTGATTGTGGCGGAGCAGAGCTCTCAGCACTTAGGAAAATCACTTAGATCTCCGGGTGCAGTGACCAAATTGTGCCATAAACATCACCAGCTCCCCTGGTGGGTTTATTTGGTTGAAATTTGAAAATCTTCACACTGGATTTGCAGTGACTCTACTGCTGTAGAACCCCCTCGAGGCAGAGGCGGGTGGCACTGCTTGATCAGGTTCTGTACCTGCAGCAGCTTGCTGGGCAGTGGGGTGCTGTATTCTCAGGACACGTTGGCTGCAGCCTGGCTCAGTTCTCAGAAAACCCACACTGCCAAACCCACCAACCTATCTGAGCACAGCTGGCATACTTCTGGGTGTCTCTTATTTTTAAGCTAATCAGAATGGGTTTCTGTTATTTGAAATCAAAAGAAAATTAACTGCAGTAATCAGAGCTGCATTTATAACTTGTAAGATTCCATTGTTGCTGCTTATGATTTGATATCTTTTAGTTCAAAGATTTGAAATGCTAGCTATTAGTGCTTGCTTTTCAATGTTTGATTTCTTTTGGAATTTAAGACTTGGTTTTGATTGTATTGCTTGCCAATTTTTTTAGTGGTTTAGTAATAAACAATTATTCATTTAATTAAATGGGATTAATTTGGCTAGTTTACAGAGATTACATTTTAATATCCAGATTGGCTAATTTTAACTTCTTCCAGGAAATGTGAGACTGGAATGGCTGTGATTGTGGGAAGTTATTTACTGAAAATAATCTTGGATTTGGTGAGCTGAGCGATATTCCTTAGTTCAGGGTTCTCAGTATCACAGAGGTTTTCCAACCAAAGATTTAATAGAAATCCCTAATTATAACAGTATATCAGGCATGAAACACCGAGGTTAAAACTCCAGATTTGAGGTTAATTGTTTAAACCAAAGTAATTCCAAAGGGAAACTGTTTTTTTAAGTAAATTCCTTGGTGACAAAAATGGCAACCATAGTTGCAGCATCTAGGACAGTTACTGGTGTGCTGTAATTTAAGGAAATCTGACTAGGGAGAGGGAGGGCTCATGGAAACACTCCTGCTAAGAGAAACAAGTCCTGAGTCATTCCTGGTTTGTCTTTTCTACTAACTTAGCTGTGTGTCCTTGAACAAATTAGCTTTTCAATGCTTCAGTTTTTTCATCCATGAAATTGGAGACAGATTTATATTATTTCTAACTCCATTGTACGATATATGAAAATCCACATTTAACAAAAAATTGAGTGAATAAATGAGTATTTGTATTAAATCATTTTTATAAGAATATAGTAAAAGAAATCTTTTACTTTTGGAGCTTCTAAGAAATAATCATATATTGTTTATATGTTATTAATTACGTGATGGCATATGGAAACTAGCATGTAGGCATTCAATAAATGTTTGTTGAATGAATGAAAAAAGATGAGAAAAAGATCTCTCAAACATTTAAAGCTATAGTCAAAGAATTTTAAGAAATTATGGTAAAGATAAATCATAATGCTATACAATTCATCAAGAAAATATGATTTGGTTTAGACAAGTTTCAAGAACATGTATGCTGGATAAACTCAGGGTCATCTCTAGATCCACTGAGAATTTCACTGGACTTAGTGATTAAACAAACTTTTAAGCAAAAGAGAAATACAATTCATTATTTAGAATAAGTTATAAAGATTGAAACAGAACATAAAATATGGAACTCTTGTATTACAGTATAACAAAAAGGAATCATCAGGTAAATATATGGCTGTAGTTTCCAATGTACATTAGTCTGTTTCGTGAAAACAGCCATTAAAAAAGAGAGACACTGAAAGTTACCATTTTGTGTTGGCAGTATACTTCTTACCTATTTTCTCATAATCAAAAGGCCCATCCTTATAGATTTAGCAAATCTGTAGAACGTTGATAGTATAGAGAAGGTAGGTACATCCCTTTTACCAGGTGGTTTGCTCTTCTGTTGTTTCTTTCATCTACATTCTTTCTCTCCAATCCTTTTTCTCACTGTGAGAAGTTCCATGTGACCTCACTCCCACGTGAATGTATTCTCTGGTCTTAGCTGATTGGAAGGGTGTACACAGCTGACTCAAGGGCAATTGGTTGAACAGACTAGTTGGGCCAATTAGAGCACTTTGTTGTGACTTTAGAGTTCGTGAAATTGAAGACTAAGGTGGTTGGTGTTGAGAACTACAGCCAATCAGATGAGAACCAGAGAGGTCCTGTAGGTCCTGTAGAGTTAGAACTGATGCAGCCATAACACCCATGTGAAAGTGATGGGCAAAGATACACTGGAAAGGAGAGGTACACAGGTTGAGAGAGAGAGAGCGAGAGATAGAGAATACTTTCAGCTCTCAGCCCCTGGTCTCTGTTCTCTTGAGGTCAGCTGCTTTGGTTCCTTTCCTTTGGTCTCCGTGAGATTCTTTTGTATTCTGCAATATCATTATGCTTCTTGTACTACTTTGAATGATCCTCTGTTTCTCAGAATCACTTTAATTAAAATACTTCAGACTGTCCTCCGTTGAGGCTATTTTCTGTGGTCAGCACAGCATAATATTTAGAAAATTCATACTTTAATTGTTCATAAATAACTTCGAATTCTTTAGAAGAAAAAGCAAATTTATCCATTCATCACAACTATTCATGGATCATACACGTGCAAAGCACTGTGATGAAGGTGGACTCACCCACTTTTAATCTGCCTGTGACCTCTTCTTCAGAGTTGCGTGCGTTTACAGTCACGTTCTGAGTTGACTGCAGAAGCAGAGATGAGTCCTAGAAAGAGATTTACAAAATTAGCCAAATACATACTATTTAAAATGACTATATCTTTATATTTATATAGAAATTTAGGATTTATATAAAGTAATTTCTTCATAGTCACAGATCCTGTGATCCTATAAATTTGTGGCTAAAATTATTTTTAAAACTTGGATTATATTATGTTAAAGGGGTAAAAGTATTAACTTTTTCATGAAATATAATAATCTCATGGGTTTATAGTGCTTGTATCCACTGGTTACAATGTGCCAAGTCAGTTCTCAAGGTGAAGATCTGAAACAATCAAGTTTTAATTAGTGTTTTTCCTTTTCAAGGAATTAAAATTTCATTTCTTATTATTTTTGTCCAGGACATGATATATTTTAAGAAGATAAATCAGAGAATGGTTAGTTCTTCTATAATAAATACCACGTTACTTATTTTCAAAATGCAAAGGCTTCTCGCAATTTCAAAATATCATTTAAAATTTGTTGGATGCCTATATTTTTTAAGCATTTTGTTGAAAGATAAAGTGGCTTTAGGAGCACGTAAGTGCTTTCTGTGGTATCATAATTCTGAACGGATGGTTTTGTTTTACAGCAGATTGCTTGTTTTTATATCAACAATTTTCTTGAAAAGGAATGCAGCAATTTGGCTATTGGAGTCAGGTGGGTTTATGGTTCACTCAGAGGGAACCAAATATCTTCCAAAGTTGTGGGGAAAAATGTGATTTTTCAGAAGGAAAGAAGTTTCAGGAACACTTTGGAACTCCAGCAGGTCAGAAATTGTCCAACTTGCTTTGTGGAAGCAGATGGATCTATCAGCATCTCACGTTTTATCCAATGATACTTGTTTTTGCAATGTTATAAAATAACTAGGATGACAATAAGAGCTAACAATTTACCAAAAATTTTAGCATCCATCCTTTCGTTTTATCTTCCACATTTTAAAGTAGGTACCGTTACTCCTAATACAGAGATGAGGAAATTGAGTCCAAAGAGATTAAATTACAGCTCACCCAAAGTCACAGCTAACAAGTGACAGTTCCATGATGGAACCCAGTTTTTAGATGCTAACTCCCATGCTCTTTTTACCATTCTCCTGGAATAGGAGGGCAGGGCTCAGAGCCGTGAGGTCCACTCCCATGCCTAGACAAAGTAAGTTATTCTGGGAACCACTCTGGTTGCCTGGTCCAATACACACTCTCAAACCCTTTTCTTTTTCTGCCTTCCACTGCAGGGGTTGGAAAGGCTAATTGCTTTCTCAGCCTGTCTTGCAGCTAGGGTGATCCAAGTGACACAATTCTGGTCAATGAGATGTAAGCCAAAATTGGCTGGGGCTGGGGCTGAGGGTTTCTAGGCAAGCTTTTCCTTTCCTGATGAAAGGGATGCGTGCATTGGCACTGCACATCTCCCTGGTCACATGTCTTGCATGTGGCCTAGCAGACATCTAGTGCATGGGAAAGACAGGAGGATGGCAAAGATACTGGTTCCAATGTTGCTGACTGGTGAACTGATGCTGTAGCTGCCCCTTCCGGCTTCTTGTTATGTGAGAATAAAAGTTCCTATTAAGTTGTGCCACTACTAAGGTCAATTTTCTGTTACTCACAGTATAAAGCAGAAATTGCCCTGTAACAATATTAACAAAATGATATAAACATTCCCTGTATTACTTAACAAAAGCTCTTATATTGAATTGCACACTCTTTCTAATCTACATTTTTCATAAAACAAAACCTTAAAACAATAAACAGCTACATTAAAAAAAACCTGCAATGTTTATGGTGAAGTAGAGGGGCATTATTTCCATTTTCTACATGAGGCAGCTGAGATTTACAGCTTGTGAATAATGAGTATTTCAGTTTTCATAATTAGCTAGTGATATCCTTTAGAAAAATTTTATGTCATTTATAGAATGTCAGTGAGGTAGAAAGAGAACATTTAATTTTCCGTTTTTCATCTGAATTGAATTCTGACTATATTTATTGGATAAAAACAATGCATCTTTCAACATTATATTGAGCCTGAGGAAGTAGATAAAAGAGCCACAGGACATGATATCTTTTCTCCAGAGTGTGTGACCTAGACAAAGAGCTATGAGAGAGATGCATAAAAAGACCATTAACAATGTAAAGATGTGTTGGTAGGGCCCAAATATAGATCACAACTGCCCTAGGAGTTCTCAATAATCCCCTGTGGCCACTTCATGTACGTACATAATTAACTACTTTACATTTGCACCTAATATGGGAATGGCAGAGACTGATTTAGTTATTGAAGCAGCATGTGTATGTTAAGAATTCTGCTAAACAGCATGTAGAAAAATTATATTTATCTGCAGAAAGTTATTCGTAATACTTTTTTATTATTCTTTGAATGTTGGTAGGATCCTTAGTGATGTCCCCTCTACTATTTCTGATATTGGTCATTTGTGCCCTGTCTTTTTAATGATTAGTCTGGTTAGAGGTTGATGAATTTTTATAGATCTTATTAAAAAACCAGCTTTTGGTTTCACTGATTTTGTCTATTGTTTTTAGGATTTCTATTTTGTTGATTTCTGCTGCTTGTTCTTTCATTTCTTCTCTTACTTTTGGTTTAATTTGTTCTTCTTTTTCTAGTTTCTCAGTGAGTATGCTGAGGTCATTGATTTTCTTGTTTTCTAATATAGGCAGTTAGTACTATAAGTTTCCCTCTAAGCAATGCTTTAACTACACCCCCCCCAAATTTGACATACTGTTTTTTTTCATTTTTATTCAGTTCAAAATACTGCCTTACCTTTCAAATTCTTCTTTGACCTATGGATTATGTATAAATGTTTTATTTAATTTCCAAATATTTGGAAAATTTTCATATATTTTTGTTACTGTTTTCTTATTAAATTCATTGTGGTTAGATAACATATGCTGTATGATTTGAATGTTTTTAAATTTGTTGAGATTTGTTTTATAGTCCAAAATATGATCTTGGTAAATACTCCTTGTGCATTTGAAAATAACTTGTATTCTACTCTTGTTGGGGGGAGTGTTCTGTAAACGTTAATTAGAATAAGTAGGCTGATAGTGTTGTTCAAATCTTCTATATCCTTATTGATTTTCTATTTGTTCTATCACCTATTGAAAGAGGGATTTTGAAATCTCTGACTATAAATGTGGATTTTTCTATTTTTCTTTTTTGCAGTTCTTTCAGTTTTTGCTTTATGTATCTTGAAGCTCAGATATTAGGTATGTAAGTGTTTGACTACATAAATATCGATGAATTTACTCCTGTATCATTTGAAATGACCCTCTGTATCTTTGAGATTTTTATCTCTTTGCTCTGAAATCTATTTTGTCTGTTATTAATATAGCCACTCCAACTTTCTTTTGATGAGTGTTAGTATCGTATATCTCTTTTTACTCTTTTACTTTTAACCTATTTGTGTCTTTATAATTAAGGTGAGTTTTTGTGTAGGTGGCTGGCACATAGTTGGTCTTGCTTTCTCATTCAATATGACAATCTCTGCCTTTCAATTGGAGTGTTTAGACCATTTGTATTTAATATGATTATTGATGTGGCTTAGTTTAAATCTACCAATTTGCTATTTGTTTTCTATTTATCCCATTTGCTCTTTGTTTCCTCTGTCTTCTTTCTTTTGGATTAATTGAGTATTATTTATGATTTCATTTTATCTCCTTGGTTGACATATTAACTATACTTTGTGTGTGTGTGTTTACTTTAGAATTTATACTATACATCTTTAACTTATCATGGTCTGTCTTCAAGTAATTTCACACCACTTCATGTATGATATAAGAACATTATAACAGTACTTCCATTTTTCTCTCTCATGGTTTTTGTTTCATTCTGGTCATACATTTTACTTCTATCCTTGTGGTAAACCTCAAAATACATTGTTATTATTTCCACTTTGGTATTCAAGTATCTTCTAAAATGTTTAAAATTAAAAAATTATTATTTTCTGTTTACCCACATATTTCTAGTATTTATTCTTTTGTGAAGATCCAGATTTCCATCTGGTATCATATTCTCTTTGTACGAAAGACTTCTGTTAATATATCTTGTAGTGCCAATCTACTGAAGTACATTTTTTTCAACTTTAGTGAGTCTGAAAAAAAGATTTCATTCTGGCTTTGTTTTTGAAACATATTTTTGCTAGGTATAGAATTCTAGGTTGGCTGCTTTTGGTTTTTGTTATAGTACTTTAAAGTCGCTGCTTTGCTGTCTTCTGACTTGAATTGTTCCTGACTAGAAGTCTGCTATCATCCTTTTCTCTGTTCTTTTGTATGTAATATGTCCTTTTACTCTGGCTGCTTGGAAGGTTTTCTCTTTATTCTAGTTTTAAGCAAATTAATTATGATATGCCTTGATGTAGTTTTCTTCTTGTTTCTTTTGTTTGGGGTTCAGTAAGCATGTTTGATCTGTGGGTTGAAAGTTTTCATCACATTTGGAAAAAAATTACACATTTTTTTTTTCAAATAATATTTGTCCTCTCTTTTCTCTACTCTACTTTGGGGATTCCAATCACACACATTTAAGACACCTTGACACTGGCCCTCAGTTCACTGATACTCTGTTAATTTTTTCCAGTCTTTTTTCTCTAGGTTTCATTTTGGTTAGGATCTATTGCTATATCTTCAAGTTCACTAATCTTTTCTTCTGTAGTGTCCAGTCTGCTGTTAATCTGTTAATTCCATGAATTAACTTTGTTTTAAATTCCATGTGTTCAATTTTCCATCTCTAGATTAATTTGGGTTTTTCTGTCTTTCCCACTTTCATGTCTCTCCTTAACATGTTCATGCTTTCCTTGACCTTTGTGCCCAGACGGAACATAGTTTTCTTGAGTTTTGCTCTGGGACACAGTAAGTCACGTGGAAAAAGTATGATACTTCCAAGGCTTCCTATTAAACTTTGTTAGATGAGACCAGACCAGTATTAATTCTAGTGCAGACCTTGTGCCACTGCTGAGCCAACACCCTTTGAGCATTTCTACCTGATGCCCCATGACTTATGAAGTTTTCCCACTCTGGCTGGTGGGAATATGAGCTGTTGCCAAACTTGTGTGAACTCCAGGGATTGTTCCTTCTGCTTCCGTCGAGTAGTTACTTCCTCAGTCTCAGGTAGCTTCCTCTCACACACAAGCACTGATAAGTACTTACCTACAGACTCGGTGCAGTGAGTGGTGAAGGGAGAGTGAACTCTGCAACCTCTGGAGCTCTGTCAGCGTATGGCAGCTCCCTCATCTATGGTACTCTGCCCTGTGAACTTGAGGGTGGCTGGTTTTCCCTGGACTCCCACCCCTATCTCCTCAACTCAGGGAGAATACCTGCCTCTTCACTGGCCCCCCTCCCTCCCTGTGGCCTTAGAAACTCTCCCCAGGCAGTAACCTGGGGCAATCCTAGGGCTCACCTCTTTTGATGCCCTCTCTTCGAGATGACTGCCCTGACTGCCATTGTCTAATATTTGAAACCCATCCTAGAACATTTGGGCTGCTATAACAAAATCCCAGAGACTGGGTGGCTTATGAACAACAAATACTTATTTCTCACAGTTCTGGAGGCTGGGAAGTCCAAGACCATGGTGCTGGCAGATTCGGTGTCTGGCGAGACTCATTTTCTGGTTCATAGAGGGCACCTTCCGGCTGTAATCTCACATGGTGGAAGGGGCAAGGGAACTCTCTCAGGCCTCTTTTGTAAGGGCTCTAATCTCATTCGTAAAGGCTCCACCCTCATGACCTAATCACCCCCCCAATCACCTCCTAATACCATCACTTGGGGGTTAGGATTTCAACATACAAACATTCAGACCATAGCAAAAACCATTGTTTCATATATTTTTTCAAGTTTTTTAGTTGTCTAATGAGAGAGGGTAAATCTGTTCCCTGTTATTTCTGCCCTATATTGTCTGTTTTGATTTTATAATTTCTTGTTCTTTTAATGAAAACTACTCAAAAATAGCTTTATCTCTTTGAGATACTTAAGTGTGCTTTCCCAGTCATTTTCAGATTAATTTTACTTAGTTGGAAGTTAATTCTCTTTTGTGTAGATTTTATTTGGTATCCTTTTTTTAGATGAAGTTTTCCTTATGTGTTTTGAAGTTCAGTCTCAAGCTCCCTGTATGGATGCATTTTAATTTCTGAGCTTACCCAGCCTGTCTAAAGGCTTTACCATTGTTTCCATTTCAGACCCCAGTGTCTCTCAGTCTTATGACGGTGACCCAGGGCTACTGTCCTCAGTGATATTTGGGTTCTGTCTGGCATCTTTGGGGGCTTCTCCCCACAGATATGCAGCTTTATTCAAGTTTGGGCATAGTTGCAACTATTTTCTGCCCTTGATTGCTGCCTCATGCGATGGGCCTGGCTGGAGTCCCAGTCACGTAGACACCATTTTAGTCTCTGTTCCTCTGTGAGCTTTGACTGTAAATTGCCCCTGCCTCTTTTCAGGGTTGTGAACTTCAAAGACAATCATTTCAAGTAAAGTTTTATCACTGTGTGTTTCTGTTTTATTTCATTTTTGACCATGTGTATATATTTTTAAATACAACCTTTTTGTTCTTTCAGATATATTGGTATGTGTTTGGGTTAATGGGCAGGGTAGATGGGTTTAAATCACAAACCCCAAGCACGATCTTGACAGGACCTCATGTATTAATTTTGAAGGGCTGCCGAGGAATCATATGTTAGAGGCCAGAGTACCCTGTCCATTTATGTTTATAATGAAGAAATTCTCTCATCCCAGTAATATAAATAAATGAATTATGTGTCAAATTTTGCAAATTCATAAGGTAATTTCTGTAATTTTATGGAAAATTACTTCCTAGACTCATCTTTGAAAAAGAAACATAACTAATACATCAGTGCATACAGAAATTACAAATATACTTTTGTTCAGGTAATCCTATTATTAGAAAGCCATATTAGTTTCAAAATACTTTACAGCTCTGTTATCATGTAATATTATTCCAAATGTTTCTTTAATTTTGTGTGTTGATTGACACATCACATTAATGCATCATTGTCAGACTTTAATATGTGATTATTTAAAATAATTTACATAATTTTGCTCACTGTTTTTTTAAAAAAAATGTATACTGAAGATGAAAAATCTGATAAGGTATAACTAAAAGTATTATGAATTCAAGAACATTAAATTTGTTATGATCTAATCACCCGATTTCAGTACCCAGGTTATTCTACAGTCTTATCTCTTCAGGAACATGGTATAGGATCAGCTAATATGACTCTGGGGAAAAAAAGGCTAAGTTCTAATATTTGGATTCTTTGTTCACATCTGACTTCCCTTTCTACGAAAGCTTGTGTTCATTTCCTATATTCCCATATGACACGGTATTTAGTACACTGAAATGCCATCATGGTTAACGTAAGTGTATTATCTGCATAAGCTCACAGAATCAGGCTCAGACGTATCAGCCTGTGATAGTCCAGGTCATTTGCCTGCTCATATTGTCAACTGAGATATTAGAGAAGTAACTCAAGAGTGCTTGTTAACTACTTATGTGCTTTGCACTCTCTAGGATCTCTCCTTTGCAGTCAATATCTGTGTGGAAGTTTTCTGTCTGCATCAATTTGCGGTTAGTGGTAGAGCCTGGTGATTGTTCTGCTGTCTGATTTAGGAGTGTGCTCTCTCTCTCATAGGACTGTGTGTTTCTCAGTGCCCAGCCTTTTGTTTCCTTTCTAATTGCCCTGGAGTAGCTGGTACAGCCTCTGCACCTAGGAGAAACTGACATATCCTTTCATGTCTAGAAATATGGGAGGAAAGTGAAGAATGTACTCTTCACGCGATTGGTAAGTTATAGTGGATGAAGTTTAACATTTTATTTAGATAATACCAGCTAATCAGTAATCTCGCAAAATGTTCATCTCTACTACAAAGTCCATAGCATCACATAAGGAAAAATAAAACATATTACAAAGATTATTTGTCTATATTTTATGATTGGCTCTACTTATTGTAAATTCCATGGAGGTAAATGAATTGATAATATTGAGGTAGATATTCTTTTAAAGTCACACAATTATTTAATGGTGATGCTTAATCTATTTAGGGAGAATCCTACAGGACCAGAATCTGTAATTAGTATAATTAGTGCAGAACATACTACTATGAAACTAATTTCTTTCTAAGCCTCTCAGATAATTTTAAATGCCTTGAAATAAGTGTATTTAAATTACTTGCACTAATGGAAATAAGTTTAGATTGTTTTTGATAAAGGTTTTAATTACCAAACCTTTACTATGATCTAAATTACTGAGGCCACCAAATTTGGATCTGAAGCACACAAAAGTGGACTCTTTAGAAGATAATATCAGAAATAATTTCCACAACATTACAGCCAAGCTTTTTATAAAGAGTGTATCATAAATGTGTGCACATGAATACATTCTAAGAACTCTTCTCTGAAATATATTGAATTTCTGTGTTTAACCATTATTTATTTTTCATAAAACACAAATTATTTAAATATTTCTTCATTTTCTTACCACTCTGGAGTGTATTTCTTTGACATACAATGGGAATAAAAATTCTGATTCCCCTTCCAGGCGAAGTCCATCTTTCATCACACGCAAGTGACCCATTCCTGTCTGTTAAAAAGATAAGACAATAGGGCTTTTGTTATTGCTTTCTTTTTCATTTCATTTCAACTTAAAAATTACATATGCAAAAATTACATAGATTTTCTATTGGTACTTTTCTGTATTTCTCTCAAATCCTTTCTTTAAAACTTTAGTTGTTTTTATGTTTGAATATTTAGTATCTTATTGTCTTGTGTAAATACAATGGACTATTTAGGAAATACATATAAGATTTAAAGAATCACTTTACAGGGGCCAGCCTGGTGGCGTAGTGGTTAGGTGCGTGTGCTCTGCTTCAGCAGCCTGTGGCCCGGGGTTCACACGTTCGGATCCTGGGTGTGCACTGACACACCGCTTGTCAAGCCATGCTGTGGTGGCATTCCATATAAAGTAGAGGAAGATGGGCATGGATGTTAGCCCAGGGCCAATCCTCCTCAGCAAAAAGAGGAGGATCGGCATTGGATGTTAGCTCAGGGCTGATCTTCCCCACACACACACACACACAAAAAGAATCACTTTACAATAAACACCCAAGAGCCCACCACCATGTAAGAGAAAGAATCTTACCATTACTATTCAAATTTTTTAAATTAAGATGCAATAAAATGGACTCTTTTGAGGTGTACAGTTCTATGAGTTTTAACATACGTAACCACCACCACAATCAGGATACGGAACAGTTCCATCACCATCACCCCCAAAACATCTTTTTAAGGCTTCCAGTGTACCACGTGCAGTCACAATACAGCAAATATTTATTGGGCGTTTCTTAAGAGAAAAGCAATATAGGAGGATGTGGAGCTCTATTCAAGGTTCCCGCTCTCAAGGTGTTCTCAGTCGTGAAGAATCACCGGAACGCATAGAAGACTTAATTCTGGAGATCACCAATGACCATCATTCTATTAAATCTTGTGGACAGTTTAAAAGTTCATTCCCTTCGCATTCTCAGCAACATTCAACACTCGACCTCTTTCTCCTTGAAACATGATCCTCATTTGGTTTCCATGATACCCTGCTCCCCTAGCTTTCCTCCTGCTTCAGGAAACACTTTCTTGGCCTTGTTACACATCATCCTTCTCTAGCCAGCCTTTGACTGCTGGCTTCCTCAAGCTCAGCCCAAGGCCCTTTCCTGCACTCTCCCTCCGACCACACCCTCTGCTTCCATTACCATCTCAGTGTGGAAGACTCACCCACTTTTATTTACAGTTTAGATTCTCTCTTCTAAGCACCATACCCATATATACAATTGCCTAGCTGTCCTACACCTTTCAATGTCTTGGAAGCACCTAAATTCAACAGATTGAATCTTGATCTCCTCTCTTTCCCCAGGGTAGAGGTGGATAAAAGAAAGGGAGAGCAGAATGGTCGGGAGAATGACACAAAGACATTAAGGGACAGTGACAGGTGATTTCCAGGACAGGGATATGTTACTCGGAACTGATGCCATAGACTTCTCTTTTCAAGGTCTCTGCTGGTTGGCAAGCCCCATTATTAACAAGAACCAAATGCACTGTGTGATTACTCTGCACGGTTATCTATCTGTGAGCCACCCTATGGTTCTCTTCCCAAACTTAGTTTTGGGAGTGGTGGTTTTCGCACTGTGCTTAATGGAAGCCCCTCATGCTGCTGGGCTCGGGCCAACCCCCACCGCAGGCAGAGGAGCCCTCCTGAGTCTCTCTTATATGTGTGGAGTTTGGCTGGAAGAAAAGGCTCAAAGTCTAAAAAGTTGATAACAATTGTTTTACAGCCTCTCACAGGATCCATTTGTAAAGCATGGTTTATGAAATCCAATCAACAATAGAAATATTATAAAATCCATCATGTATGGACAATAAGCCAATTTTTAGCTAACAATTCCATTAGGAATTTTATGTCCTACAGTTAACCAAAGTGAAGTTTCAAGATCATAAATTCTAATCTGAAAATCTGCTGCTAAATTTCTGGGTTCCAGTGAACAAACGCCAGAAATTTTCTGGACTCTCTTTTGCTAAATCAGGAAAAAAACAACAACAAAAACAAATGCTAATTCTAGCCTCTGAAGTCGCTAATTTACATAATCAGATAAGCTAAAATTCCGTGTCATGCGTCATTTCCTCCTCTGGCTGTGAGTTTCCTTATTTGAAAAATGGGGGAATTGACATGAGATGACCTAAGTCTCCTTCCACCTGTAATATTCTATGATTTTAATAAAATGAATTACCAACCTCTGCAAACAACAAGTCATTTTACAATGCTTGAAGACAAAAGAATATGCCTATTTGTTTAGTTTTTTTTTGTGAGGTATGTTGAGGTATAATTTACAAATAATAAAATTTAATCTTTTTAGTGAACATTTCTGTGAGTTTTCACAAACTTACACAGTTGTGCAACCACCAACACAATCAAGATATAGAACAGTTCTAGAGATCATAAAAAATGACCCTCTGTACTCACTCCCCTACCCCACACTCCCATTCCTTGGCAACCACTGCTTTCTGTCCCCATAATTTTGCCTTTTCCAGAAGTTCATATAAATGGAGTCATACAGTATGTAGCCTTTTCAGACTGGCTTCTTTCACTAGAATTATGTATTTGACATTCATCTATGCTGTTGTGTGTATCAGTAGTTTCTTTTTATTGATGAGCAGTATTCCACTGGATAAATGTAACACAGTTTGTTTATCCATCCATCAGTTGAAAGACATTTGAGTTATTTTTGATGATTATGAAAAAAGCCACTATATACTTCTATATACAGTTTTCTGTGTAAACATAATTTTTATTTCTCTTGGGCAAATGCCTAGGAATGGGATTGCTGGCTTGTGTGGTAGGTTTATGGCTAACCTTATTGGAAACAAGAAACTGCCAAACTGTTCAGTTTTCCAGGGTGGCTGTATCTGTACCACTTTGCATTCCCATAAGCAATATATGAGCTTTGTGATTGCAGCGCATTCTTGCCAGTGTTGATGTTTGTCAGTTTTTTTTCCCATTCTAATAGGTGTATAATGGTATCTTATTGTGGTTTTAATTTGTATTGTTCTAATGACTAATGATGTCCAACATTTTTCCTTGTGCTTTTTGCTATCCATATCTCTGGTAAAATGTTTAATTTTTTTCTACCCACTATTTCTTATTATTGATGTTTTAGGGTTCTTTATATATTCTGGATATAAATCTTTGTTGGTATGTAATTTCCAAATATTTTCACTCAATTTGTGGTTTTCCATTTCTTTAACTGTGTCTTTTAAAGAACAAGTTTTTCATTTTCAAGAAGTTCAATTTATCAATTTCCTCTTTTATGATCATGCTTTGATATTTTATATGAGATCTTTGCATAAACCAAGGACATATTTTCTCCCATGTTTTCTTCTAGAATTTTTATAGTTTTAGAATACACATTTAGGTCTATGACTTTTTTTTTTTTTTTTTGGTGGAGAAGGTTAGCCCTGAGCTAACCTCTGTTGCCAATCCTCCTCTTTTTCCTGAGGAAGATTGGCCCTGAGCTAACATCTGTGCCCATCTTCCCCTATTTTGTATGTGGGACGCTTGCCACAGCATGGCTTGATAAGCAGTGCATAGGTCTGTGCCCAGGATCTGAACCTGCGAACCCCAGGCTGCCAAAGCAGAGCATGTGAACTTAACTACTGCACCACTGGGCCAGCCCTCAAAGTTTTTTTTTTTTGGTGAGGAAGATCGAGCCTGAACTAACGTCCATTGCCAATCTCCCTCTTTTTGCTGAGGAAGATTTGCCTTGAACTAACATCTGTGCCCATCCTCCTCTATTTTGTATGTGGGATGCTGCCACAGCATGGCTTGAGGAGCGGTGTGTAGGTCCGTGCCCGGGATCTGAACCTGCGAACCCTGGGCCACTGAAGCAGAGCACACTAACTTAATCACTATGCCACTGAGCTGGCCCCCACTAGGACAAATTTTTAACTAACTTTGCATATGATGTGAGATATTGATAGAGATTATTTTATATATGGATATCCAATTATTCCAGCACAATTTGTTTGAAAATTTTATCCATTCTCCATACTTTTGTACCTTTGTCAAAAATTAATTGACCATGTATGTTTCTATTTCTGGATTCTCTATTCTGTTCTATTGATCTATGCATCTATATTTACCACACTATATTGATTATTCTAACTTTACAGTAAGGCTTGAAATCACATAGTGTGAGTTCTCTAATTTCAATTTTTTCCTAAACTGTTTTGGCTATTCCAATTCCTTACAAAATTTCTTATTATTATAAAATATACATAATAAAACTAACCGTTTTAGCTATTTTTAATTGTACAGTTCAGTAGTATTAAGTACATTCACACTGTTGTGTAATCGACACCATCCATCTCCAGAACTTTTTCATCGTCCCAAACTGAAACTCTGTACCCACTGAACAACTCATTCTCCCCCACCCCACCCGCCCCGGTAACCACTACCAGACTTTCTGTTTCTATGAAATTGACTATCTAAGTACCTCATGTAAGTGGAATCATATACAATATTTGTCTTTTTTTGTTTATTTCACTTTATTCTAGTTCCTTTGCCTTTAAATATAGGTTTTAGAATCACCTTGTCAATTCTATAAAAATTTCTGCTGGGAATTTGTCACTGTATTGAATATAAATATCAATTTGGGAAGAATTTACATCTTAACAATATTGAGTCTTCCAATGCATGGACACTATTTCTCCATTTATTTAATTTTAAAAATTTCTTTCAGCAGTGGTTTGTAGTTCTCAGCATACAAATCTTATCCATATTTTGCTTGATTTTTACATAAATACTTCATGTCTCCTGGTGCCATTATAAATTATATTATTTTTATCTCATACCAGCTTTCATTTAGTCACTATTGTTCTGGTATATGCTTTTTCCTTCTTTTATTTTCAAACTTTCTCAATTTCCTTTTAATTATGCCTCTTGTAAGCAGATTATAGATGATCTTTTTAAAAACGCAACTTAATGTCTTTTAGTAGTAGAGTTTAATATTCACAGTCCCTGCAATTACTGAAATATTTGGACTGATTTCTACTATCTTATTTTTTTTTTATTTAAGAAAATGTACACTGATTACGTGCAATCTCCCATGACATGACAATTGTCTTGTCAGTAAAACGACGTCCTGAGCTTTGACACCTGCAGCAAAGCCCTATAAGGATTTTGTGGTTTTAAGAATACAAAACATGTAAGATTCCATTGAGGCCAAGTTTTCTTTGTTAAATAAGATTTAAAATAACGAATATTAGGATCCCATCTAAGCTAAAGTTTTTAGGGTTATTACATGTCTCACAAATCAAAGAAATCAAAAATCCAATCAAGCTGTGAACCTGGGTACAAGATGCAAACTTCTACAACTGGACAGAGATTTAGGTAATATCTCAGGGACCAACTCCCTTTTAAGTTTAAAGCTTTGATGGCATGGGATTGGGAAGAAGAAGGTGTGAAGGATGGGTCCGGTGTCTGGCTGCAGTCCAGACTGGTGGTGATCCTGCATGTAAAGAAGTTCAACTGCGGTATTGCTGACACGCCAGGTGCTTAGGCAGCCTTGGTGAAGTGGGATAGTTCCTGAAGGGTGTACGGATCTTTTAACCCCAGCAGAATTAAGAAGTATAGAGGGGCTGGCCTGGTGGCGTAGCAGTTAAGCTCACACGTTCCACTTCGGTGGCCCAGGGTTCTTTGGTTCAGATCCTGTGCGCGGACCTACTCACCACTCATCAAGCCATGCTGAGGCAGCGTCCCACACAGAAGAGCTACAACTCTACAACTATGATACACAACTATGTACTGGGGTTTTGGGGAGAAAAAAGAAAAAGAGGAAGATTGGCAACAGATGTTAGTGTAGGGCCAATCTTCCTCAAAAAAAAAAAGTACAGAAAGGTTTAAGAGATTTATAACAATAATAGCATTTTTGTTAGAAGGATATGTATATATGATATTCTATACATTTTCTGTATATGAAACTTTAAAATTTTCATTTACAAATGTGTGATGAGCTCTTCTCCTTTGTTTTCCTTTTCTTCTTCTTCTTCCCTCTCCCTTCCTCTTCCTTTTCCCTTCCTGTACAATTCAACCCTATGGCCATTATATGGGGAAGAAAAATGTATGCCTCTGTGTCAGAAATGTAGGGACCTGTGATGGCCCAGAGCAGGGTGTTGGAGCCCCAGCTGGGTGAAGAGGGCATCTACGAAGAGATGTGACCCAGCACTGGGTGTTAGGACCCAGAGGGGGGAGTAGAACCCCTCAGCAGTGAAGCCCCCTTGAGGAAGGTATCGAGCCCAAGTGGAATGGGGAGGCATCTGCGTAGGGGAGAGGGTGGCGGCAGAGGCAGGAGAGTGGAGACACAAAAGGGATTAATCAGATAAGTAAATGAAAGAGCAGTGGGAGCCAAGTTCCTCACTGTCAAGGAAGGAAGGTATGAATACAGACAGAAAACCAGGTTAAACCCTGTGGTGTTGGACTGAATTTGAAATTTGTGTAAACTTATGGTTTTCCATGTATATAGATAGGTACAGAAATACACGTTCATGTAAAGGTGCCTGTGTGTGCTGGTTACACGTCCTCTGAGAGGATCTGGGAGAAGCAGCACATCAATAGCAATAAGCATGCCTGACACTTGAATCTTAGCTTCTAAATACCGTACTCCACTAAAAGGAACAAGAGCTTCTTGGAGAGACAGCTAATTTCAGGGCTGGAGTAAGGAAAGGGTAAGATGAGCCTGGAAGATCTTGTGCCAGAAAGTAAGAAAGGGCTCAAAGAATGAAGAAGATAGATCAAAAGGGAGAAAAGTCAGCTAAAAAGGGCTCCCAGAAGCCAAATCAGATTCAATATGAGCATAAAAATAAATGATAGTAATGGATTATGAGAGCCCATTGGATAAAATTGGAAATCATGAGTCCATACAGACATGTATAAATAAGTGAAGAAATTGAAAGGTTGATGAAAAACAGGATATTTACATAGTTTGAAACTGTAGTCTTACAAAATAATTATAATTGTAAATGGGAAAATAGTAATTTTACAGTAAAGAAGGCTGGCCCTTTAATCAAGTGCTCGAAGTGATGGGCCAAGGAAAAAATTTGCTGTGCTGATGAAACTCCTGAATTCCAGAGGGGAGAATAGAAGAGTTTCAGGAATTGAGGGAGCATGGGGGTAGGGAACAGGACAGTGCATGAGCAGAGCCTCAGAGCATGGGAGTGCAGGAGATGAGGAGCAGGGAGGCCAAGGTTTCTTATGGTGACCAACACTATTAGGGATGAAAAGAAAATGGGCATCAAGTGCAGTGGACTTGAGGCAGATAGAGGAGATAGATCTGTAAGGGTGGCGGGGCAGTAAGGAGGGTGTCTGACGCCCCCTATCGACTCTTGCTTATGAGGGAAGGGTCTGGAGCAGTGTGGTCCATCCTGAGCCCTGCGAGAGGGGGCAGAATTGCTCTGGACTCGTGGGCTCTCCCCTGACTCCTGCTGATGAATTGTGGCTCCTCCACACTGGACTCCATCTATCATACTAATTGCAGTTTTTTGAACACACCAAGCTCTTTCATGCTTCCATGTGGTCTGCTCATGTTGTTGGTTTTGAATAACTTTCTTACTTTAACTTACATGGCTATTTCTTATTAATCCTTCAAGACTCATTTCAGTTACCCCTCTACTACCATAGTACTCTGTGCATAGCTCCATATTTGCACATATATGATTACTTATACAGGAGCCTGTTTGCCTCTACCACAAAATATGGGTCACTCGTCTCTTTGAGAGGTGGAATATAATTCTCTTCCGTTGAATTTGAGCTAATAGAATGCAGCAGAGATGACACCCAAAGAAGCCTTGAGGATCCTGCTCAGGCCTCTTGGAATACTCTGGAAGCCCTGAACACACTCACCATGTAAGAAGTCCAGGTACTTTGAGATCATATGCTGGAGAGGCTAGGGCAGGCACTCCAGTCATCAGTTCCAGCTGAGCCTAGCCTCCTAGCCATCCCTGCAGTGGCACTAGATATTTGAATGAAGTCATCTTGGATCCTCCAAACCAGCCCCAATTATGTTGAGTGACCTCAGTTGACATGAGGAGCAGGAGAACTGCCCAGCTGAGCCCTGCCCCTTTCCCGACCTACAAAATCAAAAGTTATGATAAAACGGCTTTTGTTTTAAGCCATTCATGAATTTTTTGAAACATGTTTTGCAGCAATAGATACCTGGAATATTTCTTGAAGGCAGGGATTAACCACATCTATCTCACTTCTTGGTTTAATATCTGATACACAAAAGTGCTTATTACATGGTTGTTGAAATGTTAAATGATCTGTTTCTAGAAAAAATCAGAAGTTCAGCCAATAAAACTCAATATCATCAAGATCCTACATTACTCCATATCATCAGTTTAACATTTATGTGACACCTCAAGTCTGGCTTTCCTTCCTTTAGTGCATCACTTGGTGTCAATTCCGATGTGATTGCACTACCATTCATTCATTCTTTTGGTAAAAATCAATCAAGTGCGAAATTTTGACTCTGTACTGCTCATACCACCCACTCTGAGTGGCCTCAACACTTCTGAGCAACCGCAAGGGGCAGGAAGAGCAATCCCAGCAGGGCGATGCCTTGATTAAATCCCAAGGCAGTTTACACAGAACACCAAGAGGAGGAGCTCTGCAGTTCAAAGTCCCTTCCACCTAGTGGCAGTAGGTAGAACAAGCAGGACAATGTCACAACTCAAATGCTTCCCCCTTACGACTTTAACCTTTACCTGTAGCACAAACCCTTCCAAACTCCTCTTTTTATCTTCCCACAGCTGGAGTTAACAAGATCATGTGTGCTCTGGCCCGTTCATCGTTTTCTTAATTGCAAGGTGAGCACTCAACAGCTAGAACAACAGAAGTGGAACATGGACTGGCCAACCTTTCCTGAAACCTCAACTGCATCTGGTCAGTTTCCTACTGTTTTTGGCTTTCTTCACTCTAGAGGTGAAAAGATAGCAAAATATTTGCTAGTTCTGCAAGCTTCTCTTTTTTTCCTTTCATTTCTTAAGGTTTAATTAACCTATATACTCTTTTGAATTTATCAAATTAACTTTCTTTCAAGTAACTAATGTTGACAACTTTCCCTTTTTGCACGTAATAAATTCTCCTCTGTCTTCCTTCTCTGGTCACCCTGCCCCACTTGATGCCTTTTAAGGGCCCACTGGGTGTAATAGGGAAAACTCAGTTTTTTTCTTCTCATGTAGGGAAAAGCCTAGTTCTTCCCTACTAGGTCTTTCCTTCCTGTGAGTCTCCTTTGCTACTCACACAAAACACTTTGCTTCCGACACTTCTGGTCACCAAATTTGTGGAGGTTTTTCCCCACACCAACAAGCAATTCTTGGACACTAGCTGGGTGTCTAAGAATTCAACTCAATTCTGACACTATCTACCCAGATAACCCCCACCCCACAGTTGAGAATGTAGTGGTAGAGGCTGCTGTGGTTCTTGTCGAATTTTAATGTGTATTTAAATCACCTGGGCTTAGTTAAAATGCAAACACTGAAAATGATTCAGTGGGTCTAGGTTGGGACTCGATGGTCTCTCGTTCTAACCAGCTCCTAGGTGATGCTGTCGCTGCTGCTCCACATACCCACACTGAGAGGCCAGGGTAGAGCAATGATTCTGACCCTTAGCTGCACACTGGACTCACCTGGGGAGTTGTAAGAACCACTGATGCCTGGTCCCCAGCCCTAGAGGTTGTGATTAAATTTCTGTGGTGTATGGCCTGGGTGTTGGGATTTTTAGAAGCTCCTAGGTGATTCTAAGGTGCAGCCAAAGTCAAGAACCTTGAGTGTTGTGTGAGAATTTTCTTAGATCTAAGTCTGGCTCAGGAGGAGGAGGAAGTGCAATTGTGCAATTAATTAGTGATACTTGTCATTGGCCGGAATTCGGGGTTGATGGGCAATTGCCATCCTTGTTGTGCCTTTGCCCATCTGGTGAAGGCTCACTCTGGGCTAGAAGCAAAGAAGAATGAGATTTAGTCCTTCCAAATATTCCACATATTGTGATCCGTGATGGGGGCCCATTTTATGAGCCCCTTACCTACTCATCTTTGTATTACTAGTGCCTAACACCATGCCTGGCACATAATAAATGTTTGTTGATTCTACTGTATTAAATACAAAAATCTCTATACAGAGGCATTTGTAATTCAGTAGAGGAGATAAATAAAGTATAATGTAATAAGGACTATAGTAGATGTTTATGATATATAGTAGAGAACAATGTAGGGTTGGAAGAGCTTAGACTTACATCTTGTTAGAGTGGCTCTTCAATTAAGAAATGTGTAGGAATAAAACTTAAAATATTGAAATTTTTGCTTTTATACAATTACAACAAAATCAAATACAATAGAAAAATTACCTGGTTCAATCAATTTCAATTTGTGTAGACTGACTCAGAAACAGCAGGATCTCTTATCCTCTAGGCTCTCTAGCATTGCAGTCACACACAGAAAACTGAACCCACTAAAACTCCCAGTTAGGTCCTAGTCTCCATCACATACACCTGACCTAAATATAAATTAGATCCAAATATCATTTGAAGAAAATCTCCTTTCTAGCTTTAAGTAGCAAGAAAATGTGATGTGAAACAAAAAACTTATGTCAACACTCTAAAGACTATGAAATTTGACTATTTTTCCATTAATAACAAGTCAATTTGTTAAAAATGCTAAAAATTCAAATATACATTTTCATTGTTGAGCTAGTCTTTAAAATTTTATTCTTTTTAAACTTAATGCATATGTGACAACTTAAAATCATTAGTAGTGATTGAAAGTTATAATATAAAATTAATTTTCCAATGTCAACCTGATTTATAGCCATTATTAGTCTTAATTTTTTAGATTTAAAATTTCTCCTCTCTAGGTGGACACCGTAGCGGAAAAAAGCCTCTATTTGTACTCTTGCTCTGGGCCCTGCAAAAGTTAGGACAAGGCCCACCCTGAAGGAGGAATTAGTAATAAACAAATAGCAAGAAAATGTATATTTTAAAATGGTGTGTGAAATGCCGATGGTGGGTTCAAAGAACAAGAGGTGTTTTTTTCCTGAATCAAAAGGAGGAAAAGATGATCTTTTGAAAAACAGTGTTGGGTGAATTAGTTATCTATATGGAAAAAATGAATCTTGACTCCTACTCACATCATACATAAAAATAAATTCAATATAAATTGCACATATAAATGTAAAAATAAAACAACAGTTTCAGCAAAGAACACTGAAGAATCTGTATTACTATGAAGAAGGCAAAGAGAGTTTTCTTAAACAGGGCACAGAAAAGCATTGTAGCTTCTGTTCATCAAAAGACACCTTTAAAAGTGTAAGAAGATCATCTATGGAGTAGAAGAAGATATTTGCAACACAAATACATAAGAAAAGACTAGCATTCAGAATATATAAAGAACTTCTACAAAACAGTAAGAAAAAAGACAACCAACAGGCACTTCATAAAAGAGGATATCCAAAAATCCAATAAGCATATGAAAAAATGTCCACTACTTTACTCATTATGAAAAGAAAAATTAAAACTATACCAAGATACCACTACACCTGAATGGCTAAAATTAAAAATATGAAAAGAGAAAAGACCAAGATGGCGACATAGGAGGCTCCTGAGCTCCTCTCCTCCCATGGATGCACCAAATATTCAGCTACACACTGAGCAATTGCATTTGAAAGAGATCCAGAAACTAGCTGAGTGACTCCCACACATTGGGCAAATGAGAAAATATGCATATCATAATGGGTAGGAAAAGTTGAGACACACTCGCACCCTATTCTTGGCACAGTGCCATATGATGGGGGAACCCCTAGCTCTCAGCTTCTCTCTGAGGAGCAAAGGACCTGGACCCCCCATCTAGTACCCCAACTCTCAAGGCTCCCATCTGAGGGACAGGCCCCCAAAACACCTATCTCTGAAAGCCAATGGAGCTTCATCCATGAGACCCACAAGACTATAGCAAACAAAGAAGCAGTTCTTAATGGGTGCCTGAGCACTCATCGTGGCTACCCCTCCAGGGCTCAGTGCAGAGGGAGCAGGCAAAAACGCCCATCTCCCAGTCTTTCCCTGAAAAGCTTTATCTGTGTACTTTAAAAACTACTGCTTGAGGGCCAGACTTGTAAGTTAGCACACATCTAGGGTCTAGCTGCAATCTTCCCCAGAGACTGGGGAAACCAGTGGACACTTCTCCCTCCTTCTTCCTCCAGTCTCCTAAAATAATAAAAGCAAGTTGCCAGTATCTCCCTGGAAGGAGGTTGTACACACACCTGGCTCCTCAGCTTTTAGGGCTGCTGCCTGAGGATGGATGCCCAGATTGCCTGGCTCTGATAGCCAATGGGGCTTGCATTCATGAGTCCTATAGGACTTTAACAAACAACAAACCAGTTCTTAAGGGACTCAGGAGTGCTCCTCTGTGACTATACACCTGGGCCCAGCACAGAGGGAGCAGGCAAAAACACCCATCTCCCAATTTCTCCCTGGAAGGGGCTTATCTACATATTTCCTCTGCGGCTGCTTGAGAGTCCACTGTCTAATTAGCCCTCATCTAGCTGCTGACTGTGATCCTCCCCTTTGGGACACTGACAGGTCTTGGCACATCCCCAACTACTGGGAACCACTAAGAACAAAGATGGTGGTTTGTACAATCACAAAAGTTTTAGAGACAACAAGGAGCTCCAGCTGGGCTGGTTGATAAGGTTCATTTCCTACACAAGACCGTTCTGGTAAGAGTAGGAGAGGCAGCTGTTCTATCTAATTGGCAGAAACCAATGTAGAGAGTCAAGGAAAATGAAGAAAAAGAAGAATGTGTTCCAAACAAAGGAATAAGATAAATCTCCAGAAACAGATCTTAACGAAATAGAGTTAAGTGATTTACCTGATAGAGAGTTCAAAATAAGTCAGAAAGATGCTCACTGAGGTCAGGAGAGCAATGTATGAACAAAGTGAGAATTTCAACAAAGAGATAGAAAATATTAAAAAGTACCAAACAGAAGTCACAGACTGAAGAATATAATAACTAAACTGGAAAATTCAGTAGAGGGGTTCAACAACTGACTAGATCAAGTGGAAGAAAGGATCAGCAAACTCAAAGACTGGGCAGTGGAATTCATTCAATCAGAGGAGCAAAAAGAATGAAAAAGAGTGAAGACAGCTTAAGGGAGTTATGTGACATCATTAAATGGACCAATATACACATTATAGGGGTTCCAGAAGGAGAAGAGAGAGACAAAGGAGCAGAAAGTTTATTGAAAGAACTAATGACCATTGTGCATTCAAAGAGCCCATAGTCATTTGCATTTGCATAGTCATTGTTGCAGTGAAATGCAACATCTGCATTTCACTCTGAGTTGCTGAAATCTTCTTCAGACGATTATATAATCACAGGGCTGAAACAGATGTATTTAGATGCTGTCTAATGCCATTTTCCCACCTTCCCCTGAGTGATCACTGGCTGCTTAAGGATAAACCACTTATCTAAGGAAATACCCAAAGAGGCCTCTAAGTTTAACATATTTACAGATAAGGGATATCATTCTATACCCATGAGCACTGTAACTAAGATTGCATATTCGTTTTATGGAAGGAAAACATAATAAGGAAAAATGTAATTAATCACTTTATTGCACTGATTTCTTTTAATAGCCATTTTCCTGACTACCTGATTTAACTATTATGATGGTTAACATGGAATATTGTAGAACCATTATGCTTACCATCAGTTGTTACAATTTCCTAAATATTCCTTGATATTCAACAGATATCATTTATAGAAATTACGTTAAATTCTTTTACATGAAGTTTCAGTTGTAAGAGTAGAAATGGATTTGTGAGATACTTGTGATTTGGGGTCTCTGTAACCCAGTGCAGAGGCACATAAAAGCTGTTTAAGACACTTTCATTTGAGTTCAGATTAGTTCTCTTGTTAACATTTAACTCATGTCTCCTATTCTTTTATCTTTTTGAAGTTCCAATATTCTTTGGCATCCTTGTGTTTTCATTTTGTGATGTTTTACTTGCTTTTCCCTGTAATTTGACCTTGGCACTTTAAAATATATATTACTGGTAGTTAGCTTTGATGTTTCTACAGTGAAATATTAAAGCATGGTGAGGTGAAGAAGTGGATTGAAATGATAGTACATAAAATAATAATACGTCATTGCTATACTGTTGGGGATCTAAGCAGAGACAGCTTTGCTAAACTTTGCTAATTTAAGAAATTATGGTTTTCACTCAACCCGGACTAATGACTGTCTGTGTGGGTGACAGGTTATTATACTGAATTTAGGTAGAGCATTATATTACTAGCTGTTATATGTTCAAAATTTTATAGCTCTGCAAATGTTGAAATCTGACTTGACCATTTCAGAGCCAAACCCCTCCAAAGGTTTTTGTAGTCATGTTACTTCCTTGGTACCTACGTCTTCAAGAAAGGACGTTGGATTATACATGAATAGAATAAAAAAGAAAATTAAATTTCACATTGATCTTTCAAACTAGTAAAAAAGCATTAATTAATTTATAGTCTACAGCCTCGTAGCATATGGAATAGTTATAATAACGAGGACTCAAGCTCACACACGTATGAGAATTACATCGTTTGTGTCACCCGCTTGGAGAACGACTCACAGTCTACCCGCCGTCTTCCGAGGAGGGCCTGCCACCGTCGGTGGGATAATGCCTTGGTGTATCTTGCCTTTCGATCTCATCAACGTTAGTGTTGGTTGGCGTTATTTTGTTGACGGGCAGCACTAAAAACCCCTGAATATTCACTACCGATTGACAACAGGCCCCTGACGTGGAAGACAATACCGTGTCAAACCACCGCGTCTCACTAGAAAGGGCAGGCCGTGAAAAGGCGCGGCGACGGCAGGAAGACATCCGCCCGTCTCGGGATTGGCCATCCTGCGGTGGTGAAGCGGACTCGGCTGCTGGCACAATTTGATCTAATCAAAATTTATAATACCTAAAAGTTGTTTTAAATGCTACAATGTAAGACAGCAGCACAAACTAGACGTACTGTCTCTTTACATTCACATACAGTTCACAAAAGTAATTCACACATATTTCTAATATAACGCACATCTTTCTTCACTCAGGAGGTATTTACTGAGTGCCAACCATGCACCAGGATCACAAGGTGACGACAGCGCTCACAGTCCCTGGTACTAACAACCGACTATTAAGGTCTGGCAGTCCCAGGCACAGCGGGGCCGCGGAAGGTCTCCCCCTTTCTCCCAGGCCCCTCCACCGGGCTCTTCTCGGCGCATTTTCTCTCTCTCTTCTGCATGATGGAGGGGCTCCCTGCTCTGAGGCGGGGCCCTCCAGTCAGAGGCCACCCTGACAGACCCCAGAGTTCATAATTTGAGGACTTCAACCTTAATTCAGTCTCCAAAAAAATGTTAAAGTATTTTACATCTAGAAATAAAAATGTAGATGATGTACAAAACATATATGTTGTGTTACTTTCATAAAGTAAAGCTGTCCAATGGAACTAAATACTATTGTGATACTGTAAAAGTACTGTTTTTGTACATTTTAACCAAGAAATCACAACTTAAATTTGGCTAATTTAAATATATTTATATATTTATTTATAATATTTTATATTTTTATATTAAACATATTAAATACATTTATATTAAATATATTAACATATTTCAAGCTATATTTTGATTAGAGTGGTATTTTATCTCTGTGTGTGTGTGGAAATATAAATATTTATTTATTATGTCAACAAAATAAATAATGTGTTTACTGGGTATAGAAGTATGGCAGAACAGAAACAGTTGCATAGAACGTGAAGGACACTGATTAATGGAAGGCATTTCAGACTGAATGCTACCACTACTGTTCCTGGAAAGAGCCCTGCCTGCATCACACCTTTGGGTGCAAGTGAGGAACAGATGAGCCGCTTGTGGTCTTCGCCGAAACATTTTTGTTCTCGCTGTGCCTATCTTGTAAAATTAAGACACTCCATAGTAAATGAATATTTTTTCAAAAAGTACACAAAATATTATCAGAGCATATAAAATTACCCAGCAATCTTGAAAACATGAGGATGTTTAAAACAGAAGATGAGTTCCTTAGGACTACTGGTATTTTATTTACTATATCTGTTGTTAAATGCTGAAATGTGGACCAGAATTTATTGTATATCAGAAAGGAGCTTTTAAAATAACAAGAAAGTACCTTCTGAATAGTAAATATTTATGAATTAATGAGATTAGGAAAACATGATTTGTAAAATTTTACAAATTAATGAATTAAATAATCATTAAGCAATCTCTATTCAATCAACTACAAACTCAAGATTATTACAATTTTCCCACCATGTAGAGATAATGACATGAGAAAAATTACAATAAAAATAGACAAAAAACCCAACACTATAGTTCACAGTGAAATTTTCTGAAAAGTAAATGTTACATGAATAATTTGCTACTGAAAATTCTGATCCAGCCAGGAAACACCAATTACATTAAAGGAAGCTGCTGCCAATACAGTATGGATGAAGTGATACAGCAAACAAAACAAGAACATGCTTATCAGGAAAAGAAAATACTTACTGGGGAAAACCACATCACTTTAAGAATCCAAATTGTAAGAGCAAAATTCACAAGGAGGATGATGAGTAAAAGAAGAACAAATAAGTAGAGGCAACGCTTTCTCCAGCCATAAATGCCAATTTTGTAGACATGCTGGTTCTCTGGCCTGTCTATGTGGGTGCCCTCTGAGGTTGTAGTGTACTGTTCACACACCATCTGCCGTGGGAGGGGGGTGGAAAGAGGGAGAGGCGAGAGGGAGAGGGGGAGAAAGAGGGTCAGAGAGGGAGATAGACACAGAGAAGGAGAGAGAGATGGAGGGAGGGACAGAGACAGACAGAAAGAGAAAGAACTTGTTTGTCAATACTGATTTGCTATGAGTCCAACAAAATAATATTTTTTATCTCAATAATAAATTTCCAAAATTAATGATTTTAAAAAAGACAAATATTACTTTGAAACATGCCACTGTGTTTCAACCAGAGTGACATTTAATGTCATCAAAATATTTTAGATATGAGAAATCTATTTGAAATCCAGTGACCATATTTTTAGATTTTAATCAATAAATTCACTATATATACAGCTTTCAAAATTCTTCAGGGTTAAATTTGAAATTGAAGCATCAACCTAAAATAATCACGTTCTCAAATTCTTAAAAGATTCAGTGGGAAGAAAATCAAGCTGGTACCTATATAGCTTTTAAAAATAGAATTCCATTATTCACCTTTATGTCAAATGATTAAATTACATCTTTCTTCAGCTACTAAATTACTCACAATTAAAAAGCCACTTTGTAAGATACATACCACACTAACTTTTGCTTTTAAAAAAGTTGCCAAGTATTGACCTACTTCGAGAGATCAGAAAATGTATATGTACTCAAATGTTTACAAATATTCATTGATATAAATTAGAGTAAGAGTTTTAGTAACAATTGCAACTCCACAAAGAGATTTTTAAAAATTATTCATTTTTCCCTTTATACAAAGAAAAAAGTGGTTTTAATTTATAAAATTAAGATCAAGATTATGAAGACTTTTCTGATTGTAAACGTAGTGAAATGATGAATCAGAATATAAAATATTCTTCTCTGAGATTTTTTTTAATGCAAAAGTTATGCATTTATTTTTAGGAATGGTTTGGAAGTGTCCTTATTTAAAATAAGTCATGGTCTAAAATAATTCTTTAAATCTCTTTCCAACTTAATAGGGATTTCGCCATGTTCTAACCGATTGTATACAACTGAGCTATTCATCACATAGTATTTTCAAATACTCAGGACTGACAATCTACATTATTCAAAACCTAAACGTTTAATGATGTCATAATGGCCTTATCTATTTACTCATTTCTCTGAGCTCCCTTCAGTCGTCCTTACATTAGAAAGCCGACCACGAGCACCACCATCCGCCGAGTTGCTCCAGGCAGTCTTACAGGTCATCCTTGCATCTTCTTCTTCCCTTCAAGCTCCATGTCAGCAAGTCTTATCAGCTCTGCTTTCAACGTGTATCCCCAGTCTGTCTCCTCTCCCTTTCCACTGCTGCCACACGAGTGCAAGCCACTACGAACTCACATCTGCTGGACTGCAAAACCCGCTTTCCTTCTTTCCTCTCGAGAAACCATTCTTTACCCAATAGCCAACGTATAAAATGTAAGTAAGTGTCTGCCACTCGATAGTTTCAAATCTTCCAGTGGCTCTCCCCACACTGAGAATATCCAGACTCCTCCATCACTTACCAGACCCCGCATGAAGGGCCTTTGCTTACCTCTTTGACCTCACCTGCTACCATCTGTCTTGCGCTCACCATGCGCCATCTACTCTTTAATAGACCAGGCTAACTCTCACCTCAGGACCTTTGTCCTGGGCATTCTCTCCACCTGAAAGGCTCTGCTGGCTCCTTCTTAGCTTTCAGTAGCAGCTCACATGTCGTCTCCCCAAAAAAGCCTCTCTGGACACCCAGTCACTCTCCATCACATCACTCTATTATATTTATTTCAAAGTGCTTGTCATTATCTGAAATAGTTGTAGCAGTTCCAGAATTCTGTAAAGGATAGGCCAACAGACTTCAACTGGTTTGGAAAGGGTAGCCAGAGTCTGAATTTAAAGCAAGTGCACTATTTTACAGTATTGCTACAGATCAACAAAAATAGTAGTTTTCTAAGAATGTGTGTGTATACTTGCACATACACGCAGTTTTCAACTGCTATATAGTTCTATTCCTATATATCGTTTCCTATGCTGGTATAACAAATTATCACAGACTTAGTGGCTTAACCCAACACAATTTTATTATCTTACAGTTTTGGATGTCTGAAATCTGAAAACGGGTCTTCTGGGGCTAAAAATCAAAGTGTGGGCAGGGCTGTATTCCTTCTGGAGGTTCTAGGGGAGAATCTGTTCCTTTCTTTTTGCAGCTTCTAGAGGCTGCCCACACTCCTTGGCTCCAACCTCTATTTCTGTTGTCACATCTCCTTCTCTGACTGACACTCCTGCCTCCCCCTAGTAACAACCCCTGTGATTACATTGGGCTCACCTGGGTAATCCAGGATACTCTCTCCATCTCAAGAGCCTTAACATAATCACATGTGTAAAATCCCTTTTATCATGTAAATTCTGGGGATTAGGACATGGACATCTTTGGGGGCCATTATTCTGCCTACCATAGAAAGCTTTTGTTCACACCTACATAAAATTGAGAAAACTTGAATATCCACTGAGACAATTTTGTTGTGGCTTACAGGAACGCTGATAGCAATTCTGTTAGAAGAGTAGCCCTTAAACCCCCCTAATTCAGCCAGGGGAGCCTGTTTTGTTTATTTGACTATTCATTTGTTTACTGACTTCCACTCTTTAGAATGTAAACTCCATGTGAGTTTTGGTCATTGCTGTGTCCCTAAAATAGTGCAACTAACAAACAATAGGCACACAATAAGTCTTAAATAAATGAGTGAATGAAATAAAGAACTGCTGAATTTGACAAACATTAATTGAGTTGCCTGCCAGGGATGACTGCTAGGAAATGGGGCTAGATGGATGAAGTCCTCTGAGGTACATACTAAATAAGACATTCTATGATTTATGAAGATGCTCAATCCATTAAGAAAAGATTTAGTACTTGTGGTTTAAGTCCAACACTCTTCGTAAACAATGATTGTAGATGACGAGCTAATCCCAAATGGGATGCAGGCTAAGCGGATAAAAATAAAATATGCTGTCTATGCTCAAGTATTTTCAGAAATGACACACTGGGAAGAGGACCAATAATATGTAAATATGAGGTCTCCAGTATTTTAAATATTGAAAGAATACTAATGAGGATAAACTATACAAGATTGGAAAAACAATCTTAGAAGGGGCGAGCCACCATCCTGTGGCCTCTGAGGACAATGACTGTGCTTTATCACCATATGCCCCAGCAAACAGAGGGTGCTTCACAAACATCTGCAGCCCCAGCCCCACTCCTCCACTCCTCTTTACAGCAAAACTCCTTGAGTGAGTGGACTATACTCACTGTTGCTCTAATCCTGTGTCTTCCATTCTCTCTAGAACCCAACTCCAAACAGGCTTTCACACCTAGCACTCCATTGAACTTGCTCGTGCAAGCTCACCAGTGACCTTCATGTTGCTAAAAGAAATGTGCATTCACATGACCTAGAGTCAGCACTTGGCATATAGTCACTGCCTCCTCCTTGAAACACTTTTTCCACTTGGTTTCCAGAAACTCCACTGGGCTTTCTTCTCATTGCAATGGCTGCTATTTCTCATTCTCATTTGCTGCTTCCTGCTCATCTCCCTGCCCCAGGCTCAACCCTTGGACTTCTCCTTTTTATATGTATTTACCCCTAGTTGTGGAGGCATCTTTAAGCTGAGGACTCCCCAGTTCCTAGCACAGACTCACCTTGAACTCAAGACTCCTATGCCAGTTGGGAACATGAAACTTCACTCATCCCAAACAAAACTCCTGATCTCATCTCCCCATCCTGCTCCTTGTAAAATTTTTCCCATATCACTAAATGGCAACTTTATCCTTCAAGGTGCTCAAGTAAAAAAAATCTTAGAGTTGTTCTTAATTCTTTTTTCTCTCCATACCACATCCAATCCATCAACAAATCTTGCTACCTTTAATCCAGAATCCGACCATTTCTCATCATCCTCTTTCACCTGAGTTATTCCAACAGACACCTAACTGTTCTCTGCTTTCATCCGGAAACCTCTTACCATCAATTTCCAACATGGAGGCTGGAGGAGTCCTTTTACAACATCAATTGGATCATGTCCCACCTCTCCATGAAATCCTCCTATAGCATTCTATTTCACTCACAGTAAAAACCAAAATCCATACCCTGACTGGCATGGCCATCCTGTCTTCATCTGTTGTCACACTCCCCTTTATTCCTTTTGCTCCAGTCACATTGGTCTGACTCATTCATGTCTATTCCAAGCATGATCCCATCTCAGAGACTTGGGAGTTGTGACTCCCTCTACCTGGAAGGTCTTCTCCCAGATAACTGCATGGCTCCCCCTTTACATCACTCACCTCTCTGCTCAAAGATCATATATCACTAGAGCCCTCCCTGACCACCTTAATTAAATAATGACCCTCCACTTATACCACTGTGTATCTCTCTATGCTCCCTCCTGCTTTATTTTTCTCCTTAGCATTTAACTCCAGAAGACATCCTATATATTGTACTTACTAATTTTATTGTAAATGCTCACCTCACCACATATAAGCCCCTAGAGGGTAGGGTTTTTAACTGTTTTGTTATTTTGTTGTATCCCCAGCTCCTATAACAGTGCCTGACACATAGCGTGTGCTCAATAAATATTTGCTGAATAAATTAAACACAAACGTTGAATGGACGAATATGCAGATAATTTCAATTTAAATGTACAATAGGCATAAAAATAAGTTGAGAGTTACTTCAGAGTCCCCTCAGCTGTTTATAATTAGTAAGTTGAAACCCACTCACAATGGAGTCCAGTTAGCGCATTAGTCGTTTACTGAGAAAGAGACTCAGCAGGCTCCACTACAGCCTGCTGAGGTTCTCCCGGGATGATGAAACCGGGGAGGCGCTCTCCTGAGTCTATGAGTCACCCCACATCTGTGCCCCTGCTTTTTGCAGACAGCGTAAGAGGCAGGACCCCATTTCCTCAGCAGAACATACTGATGACAGGTTGACCTGCCTTCTAGACCTTCCAGATTTGAGCTGTATGTACCCAAACCACCTCTATTTGTTCCCAAATCTGTTTTTTTTCCAGTTGTATTTCTTATTATATCATGTTTTATAATTGTCTACTTTAACTTTTTTGGTTAACCTGCCATTTACCAGTGTTAATTAGGTTGCATAAAACAAGACTTTTACTCTAGGTAGGCATGATATAAATGAGTAGGTGGAACACTCAGATTTTTTCCTAAAAAGTTGATTTTGTTATTTAATAAATTATTAGCTTATATTCCTCATAACTCATGGTGGCTTTCACTTTTGTTTGACACTATGTATCAAATTTTTGCTAGAAGAGACTTTCAGAGGCTATCCAGTTCAGCTAGCTTCCTTCAGATATGTATTATAATTAGCATTGGGAAGGATGCCAGTTCTTCAGCACTTTGAGGTCAGACAACTGCAAAGTAGTATTCACGTTGGCAAGAAATTGCACTGGAACAATGCATAGCACTTTGTGATCTATTTATAAATGCTTTACAAAAAAAAATGAAATAATACTTTATTTTAGAACTTAAAATCTATATTCTAAGATAAAGAATTTTGAGTTTTACCACATGTTGAACAAAAATTATTTTCCTAGGCTCCTTTATTTTTTAGAAATTAATTTATGTTATCATTAAAAAATTACACCCCTTTTCCTGTTAACTATCTTTCAAAGTATGTTGATGGTATACTTAATTTTGATTGGCTTTAAATGTTCCTCTCAAGTATAGTTATCAACATTTTAATGGATGGGGGTCCAGACATGATGTAGTATAATACATTTTTGCATAAATATCAGTTTTTATATGCTTTTGAATTCACGGTTCCCTATTTATTATTTAAAATAAAACCACTTTAAGGATAGGTATTATGCCTTCCACATTCTTTGACTCTTGTCATAGTACATAATATAGTGAATTGAACATAATGTCTACTAAATAAATGTTGTTAAATGACGTTTTAATTTCAACTAACATTTATTGACATGCCTAGTTTGGATAGGCTATTGCAGGAGTTTGAGACACAGATGATAAATACATGGATGATGCTGAAAAGGAGCTAATATAATATGATTTTAAAAACGTGGGTTTGAAAAAGAACTAATCAGACCTGTTAGAAATGAGAAATTCAGTTATATTTAAAAATTCAAAGAATGAGTTATATAGCTTAAAGTTCGGAAATATATAAAGACAGTTTCCCCTACATCAACAGATTTCGTATAGCTGAACAGAGAATCAGTATATAAGAAGATAATCTTAGAAAATACTATAGAATGATAAAGATATAGGAAACGTGAAGGTAAGTGTAAAGGACACGGCTGATGAATAAGAAGGGCTAATATGTCTTATTGAAGCTCCAGTGAGACTAAGTAGAGAAAATCTATGAAAGACAATGATTAAGGAGGTAATTGCCAAGAATTTTCTATAATTGAAGATAAGTTAGATTGAAAACAGATACTGATTCCTGAGCAGGATAAATTAATTCAAAAATCATTCTGAATCTGGAGAACACCAAAAACAAAGAAACTTCATGACAAGTGTGAGTCCCAGATTTCAACTCTGTAAATGTGGAGTCATGCTGCAAACTTAATGAGATCACCCCAGTGAAGGCGCACACAGAGGCTGTGGGATAAAAGTCCAGGGTCTGCAGACAGTCCAAATCTATCCTCCTCCTGCTACCACTTCCTGTTTGGGCATCTGTTGGGAATGATTCTGGGCTTGCATAGTGATTCCAAGAAGGAAGTGGAGGAGGAAGGAGCAGTGATTCCAAGAATCTCCCAGTTAACCCCTTCTGGGGAGGTTAGTTAAGAGGACTATTGGTGACACGGGCCACCCTTAATGATCCATATACTGGTATTGCTTGTTTCCAGCCTGACAGAGCCAACCCCACATATCACCAACTGTCCTTTTCCCCCAAAGACTCTTCAGCCACTCCCACTTTGGCAAGGGGACAGGAGCAAAGGACAGGAGCCATCTGTCACTTATGTTATGTCTGAACTCCCATAACTACACGGCACATTATGAGGGAGTATTGCTGTAATACTAAGATATAAAATAAATACACTCATGAGGAGGCTATGTAAATGCCAGACTTCTATGCATCTAACAAGTATCCTGATATACGTATTTCTATTCATCTGTATATATGTAATAAAAACTGAAGAACTTCAAGAAAAAACTGAGAAAGTCATTATCATAGTGGAAGATTTGAACATACCTCTATTGATAGGTCAAGCCCATTAAAATGAGTAGGGCCATAGAAAACGTGGACAATACAATTAAAATGTGTTTAAATGGACGTGTATAGAGCCCTATCCTTGAAATTGGGAAATGCTTATTCTTCTCAAGCATATGTATAACATTTGCAAAATCTGATAACAGACTGGTCCACAAGGAAGTATGAAGAAATGCCAAAGGATATGTTTCATACAAATACTTTGCTCTGGTTATAATACAGTAAAATAGAAACTCATAACAGAACAACGGGTAAAACAGAAACCAAAGTCTTTGAGGTGTGTTAAGAGTGAAGAGGACTCGGGTTGAGACTTGATGATTATGCTCACTCTGACACATACATCTGATTCAGATTATGCTCTTCTGCCATAAGCTCAATGCTTAATTTTAGCAAGGCTAACCACAAGGCAGGGGGTGGAGGAGATCCAGTGGGTACAGTTTTTCCAGTCATCCTCATTTCTACACGGGAGATTCATCTGAGTGTTAGGGATGGAACTCGGACTGCCTTGAGTAAGGTCCTCACAGGCCACAGGGCACGCTGACTGGGGGCTTACCAAACCTCTCACAGTACCCATCGTGTCTGTCTGAAAGTTTCAGGAAAAGTACCTTTCACAGTTTCAGAAATTGCCTTTCATAAACCATACCACCTAGCTCCAATAGCCAGGTAGCATAATTTATCACACAACTAGTATTATCATGTTACATCATCCACCAAAATGACAACGCAACTGTCGTGAGAAGTCAACTACAACTATGTGACTACAGAACCATGACGAGTATGAGATATGTGCACATAATAGGCAATCAATAAATATGCCTTGGACAAATGAAGGTGTAAAGAGTAGGACTTACCTTACTGGATGTAAAGCATAGTTTTATGCTAGAGTAATGAAAAAATGAGATAGTGACAAAATGATAGACAAAGAGACAAAGAAAAGAGAGTAGAGAGTCTAAAACGAGCCTGTACACAGAGGTGATAAATAAGTAAATGAAAAATGAGAAATAAGAAAAATCCAGAATGTATGGGTCACTCTTCCAGGGAAAGAGTAAGTTAGTGCTTATTAAGCTAAAGCTCACTAGGTCATGCTAGCACTGAGAACCAATGGGTGAGTTTTCCCTCAATTTTCTTTTAAACTTTCAAGGTACAGCTAATTCCCATGAGAGTTAGCTAATTCTCAAGGCATTTCCTGCCTCACTGTTTGCATCAGAACCCATCCATCATTCTGAATGGGCGCCAGCATTTAGGAAAACAGAATAATGGGGAGGAGCTCACCCTCACAGATGTGTGACAAAAAGTACAACAAAACAAGAAAAATTCAATAGCAGATAACAAATTGGGGAAAATATTTGCCTGAAGAATAAAAGAAAGTTAATATCCTTAAAAAATATAAATGATTATAGAAATAATTAAGAAAAAAATATAAATAATCCAATAAAACTTGAGCAAAAACCAGGCACATAGATCAAAGAAACACAAATCACTAATAAACATAGTAAAAACGTTTTGCTTCACTGTGAATCAAAGAAATGCAAATAAACACAAGTATTATAAAAGCAGTTCTCAAGGATAAAGGGTGACTAACAGTAGCCAATATTGGCAGAGTGTTTGAAAAATGGGCATGGTACTCCTCTGCCACTGAGAGTGAAAATTAACATAATCCCTCTAGAAAGATATTTGGCACTATGCACCAAGAATCTCAAACAAACACAGTAATTTCAATTCTAGGAACTTATTCCAAAGAAACAATTAGGAATGAAAATGAAGATTTATGTTTAAGGATATTTATTTTAGCATTATCTATAATGGTGAAAAACTGGGAACTAAATAAATGATGAAGGGTTAAATATTAAGAGTAATTAATTCACTGGATTATTATAGTAGTACAGAATTAACTGTTTGAAAAGTACATAATATCCTAGGGAAATGCTAATGATATAGTGTTAAATAAAAGAGACAGAATACAGAGATACATATTAAAATATATACCCATAAATCCAAATAGGCAATGAAGAAGTGAAACTCTCACTATTTGCAGATGACATGCTTTTATATATAGAAAACCCTAAAGAATCCATTGGAAAACTATTAGAAATAATCAACAAGTACAGCAAATTTGCAGGGTACAAAATCAACTTACAAAAATCAGTTGCATTTCTGTATGCTAATAACGAACTAACAGAGAACTCAAAAAGATAATTCCGTTTACAATCACAACAAAAAGAATAAAATATCTAGGAATAAATCTAACCAAAAGGTAAAAGACCTATACAATGAAAACTATAAGACATTATTGAAAGAAATCGATGACGACATAAAGAAATGGCAAGATATCCCATGCACATGGATTGGAAGAATAAACATAGTTAAAATATCTATATTACCTAAAGCAATCTACAGATTCAATGCAATCCCAGTCAGAATCCCAAGGACATTCTTCACAGAAATATAACAAAGAATACTAAAATTCATACGGGGCAACAAAAGACCCCGAATAACTAAAGCAATCCTGAGAAAAAAGAACAAAGCTGGAGGCATCACAATCCCTGACTTCAAAACATACTACAAAGCAATAGTAATCAAAACAGCATGGTACTGGCACAAAAACAGACACACAGATCAATGGAACAGAACTGAAAGCCCAGAAATAAAACCACACATCTACGGACAGCTAATCTTTGACAAAGGAGCTAAGAACATACAATGGAGAAAGGAAAGTCTCTTCAATAAATGGTGCTGGGAAAACTGGACAGCCACATACAAAAGAATGAAAGTAGACCACCAGCTTTTGCCATTCACAAAAATTAACTCAAAAAGGATCAAAGACCTGAAGGTGAGACCTGGAACTATAAAACTCCTAGAAGAAAATATAGGCAATACACTATCTGACATTGGTCATAAAGGAATCTTTTCGGATACCATGTCTACTGGGACAAGGGAAACTAAAGAAAAAATAAATAAGTGGGACTTCATCGGATTAAAGAGCCTCTACAAGGCAAATGAAACCAGGATCAAAATGAATAGACAATCCACCAGTTGGGAGAAAATATTTGTAAATCGTATATCCGACAAGAGGTTAATCTCCATAATATATAAAGAACTCACAAAACTGAATGACAAAAAAACAAACAACCTGATCAAAAAATGGGCAGAGGAAATGAACAGACACTTCTCCAAAGAAGATATACAGATGGCCAATAAGCCCATGAAAAGATGTTCAACATCACTAAGCATCAGGGCAATGCAAATCAAAACTACACTAATATATCACCTTATACCCGTCAGAATGGCTATAATCACCAAGCCAAAAAACAACCAATGTTGGAGAGATTGTGGAGAAATGGGAACCCTCATTCACTGCTGGTGGGAATGCAAACTGGTGCAGCCTCTATGGAAAACAGTATGCAGATTCCTCAAAAAATTAAAAATAGAAATACCCCATGATCCAGCTATCCCACTACTGGGAATCTATCCAATGAACCTGAAATCAATAATCCAAAGAGTCTTATGCACCCCTATGTTCACTGCAGAATTATTCGCTATAGCCAAGACATGGAAGCAACCCAAGTGTCCCTCTACTGATGACTGGATAAAGAAGATGTTGTATATATCTACTCAGTCATAAAAAAAGACAAAAACGTCCCATTTGCAACAACATGGATAGACCTGGAGAGTATTACGTTAAGCGAAATAAGCCAGAAAGAGAAAGACAAACACTGCATGATTTCACTCATATGTGGAAGATAAACAAACACACGGACAGAGAGAACTGTATGGTGGTTACCAGGGGCAAGAGAGTTGAGGGGTGGGCACAAGGGGTGAAGGGAGGCATTTATATGGTGACTGACAAACAATAATGTACAACCAAAATGTCACAATGTTATAAACTACTAAGACATCAATAAAAAAAGAAAAAAAAGGAAAAAAAAAATATACCCATAGAGAAAAGACTGTAAAGAAATAAAAAAATTGTTAATAATTTCCCCCTATATTCTACTTTTTTCATTTAAAATTGCATTTCCCAAATGTTTTTCTGTAGTTTTTTAGATTTATACAATTTATATATATATCTATCTTTTAATATACATATTCCTTTGATATGAGTAAAGTTAATAATAAATTTACCATACTCTTCCCAACTTTATGACTACATTTAGGATGACCCAATAATTTCAAGAATAGTTCTGCTTTATCTTTTAGTCAAATTGCTCAGTATGGTACACCTAAATATAGCAAAGCACATGGATTGTAATTATCAGTTTCACCCAAAGTTACATTCAGCATAATTCTCACAATCACATATGCCCTGCTGGGGCCCAGGGCAGGCCACCCTAAAATATCCCACAATACCATATCGATTATTTTGAATTAAAATTACTTGAGAAGCAAAAAGGGGCATTCTGACCCTCCTGTCTCTGTTCCCCTGAAAGCAGGAAATAAATCTCCCCCGTGAAAGGTGCTCTCCCTGCATCCTCATCACCAGAGCTGGGAATTCAAGGCTGGGAAATCGGAATCTTGCTAATTTACTACGTCAAGCCTAAACTCAACTTAAATTCCTCACTAATTATGTACCCCAAACCTAAATTTGTCCTGTCAATTTTTCACTAATTTTATGTTTCTTTGTGTAAAAGATATATATACTACCTGTTTTGTTTACTCTCTAAGCATCATTTCTCTATGATCTCCAATATGTATGTATTAAACTGGGTTTTTCTCCTGTTAATCTGGTCTTGTGTCAATTTTACTATCAGTCCAGCCACAAGAACACAAGAAGGGAAGAAAAGGGGTTTTCCTCGCCCCAACAGCCCCCATTAGAAATACACATGCACACGAACGTATGTGCAAACACACATGCAGATTAAAAGGTCATCATCAAATTGTTCTCTCTTCTTTACAATAAGATTGACTTAAAATAAAATGGCAAACTCTGCCATTTAAAAAAGTTCCTTACAAAGTATACCAAACCAACAGAATAAACGCATTTTAAGTTGCTAACAGAACTGAATGAGAAAGAAACCCTTATTTAAATGAACAAGTGACTAAAAGGAAAAAAAAAAAACCTTCAAACCTACTGTCATACAAATGTTAGCTTATAAAACTGTAGTTTTAAAGTCTTGTTTTGGGGCCGGCCCCGTGGCTTAGCGGTTAAATGTGCATGCTCCGCTACTGGTGGCCCGGGTTTGGATCCCGGGCGCACACGGAGGCACCGCTTCTCCGGCCATGCTGAGGCCCCGTCCCACATACAGCAACTAGAAGGATGTGCAACTATGACATACAACTATCTACTGGGGCTTTGGGGAAAAAAAAGGAGGAGGATTGGCAATAGATGTTAGCTCAGAGCCGGTCTTCCTCAGCAAAAAGGAGGATTGGCATGGATGTTAGCTCAGGGCTGATCTTCCTCACAAAAAAAATAATAAATAAATAAAGTCTTGTTTTGTTTTCTAGGTCAGATATAGGCTTATTTTAAAACAGCAGTATGTTTGTAAAGTTAGGCAATTCAAATATAATTTTCTTGGTGTTTTGCCTCCGTTTTTATTAAGTAAACTCAGACACCTGAAGCTTTTACAGTGTCATTATATAGTATTTGACTAAGGGGTAATGTCAACATCCAGAAATGGAAGCTGCAGAAATAAGACAGAATCGTAACTGAGCGAGAACAGTACTTTTGTCAATTAGATGTGTTTATGTCAATCAGACAGGCACCCACGGAAGCATCATAACAAAGACTGCTGCATTTGGAGACCCAGCCTCTTAACCAGAACCAGGTGTTATTTGGTACCAAATATGCTCCAGTTCTCGGCATGGTTTATACCTACCATCAGTCTCTGACTTAGTGCACATACATCAAATGGAGAGAGAACAATTAGCAGTTGGCTGCAGTGAGAGCTGAGGTAACGTTAACAAAGTGCTATAATGAGGAACTGCTCGATGGCCAAAAGCAACCTTGTATCTACTTCAGTATCATACGAGAGTGGGCACCGACTGTTTTCTTCTGTATCGTATTAGAGTGGGCACCCATTGTTTTGTCTGACCCAGAAACACCCTCACCAGCTCCATGTGGTTGTGGTCCAGCTATCAGTCATGTCATCTCTCACATGCGCAGTATGTGACACAGGTTGACCAACGAGGGTATACAATCAGTCTAGACATAGTGAATGGCATTGGGAAATTATGTGATCCAAGCAAGCCATTCCGTGTCACTAGTCTCTGAGAGCAGCTTGCCTCTGGTATCAGAAGCTAATGGACCAGCTAATGCTGCACTGCCAACACCACTTGGAGAGAGCGTGCCAGAGAAGAAATCAGGAAGAATGAGAGTGAGTGTGAGAGTAAGAGTGAAACCCTATAGCCATTATTTGAGAACCTAAATCCAGCACTCTCTGATGTATTTAATGAAGCAATAAGTTCCATCTTGACTTGAACTTCTTTGACTTGGGTTTCCGTCACTTGCACCTGAAATGCATCTATCAAGGGATGTAAAGGCAGTAAATCTTACAATGATGAACCACAGAATAAGAACAAAATTTTAATAACTTGATAACGTTTTTCAATTATTTTTTGACTCATTTTCTTTCCTAGTCAAATAGACTCTAAAGAACAATTAAGTTTTGAGATATAAGAATATTTTTCCTGAAAAAGTTATTCCATCGTCTTTATCTTTGGTTTATGTCAGAGAGATCATATGACTGCTTTGCTTCCAAATCTTTCCTATGCTCATTTCATTCATTTTCTCATTTTATTTGTTTTATTCTCCATTTTATTTGAAATGGTTGACTGCTTCCTCTTTGAAAATACTTTCTTTTCTTGTTTACTTGACCCAGTATTCTCCTAATTTACCCTCCATCTTGCTGGACTCCGCTTCTCAGCCTCAGACCCTCCTGCTCTGTCTCTGTCTCTGTTTCTCTCTGTGCCTCTCTCTCTCTCCTCTAAATGTTGGGTTACCCCCGAACTTCTTTTGGGACCCTCCCTTCTCCTCTCTTCTTGATCTTTCAAGGTGATTCTATTCATTATAATAACAATTTATAAACTATTTACAAACCGATGATTCCCAAATTTATATATCTATCTAAAACATCTCTGAACTCTAGACTTATATATCTGATAATTGACTTTTTTTTTTTTTTTTGAAGGCGTTTGGAAATGTTTAATGGGGATTTTGAACAGATATTGTTAAGTGGGGTGCAATATTATACCTTCTCTCCTCTATGTATCCACAGCATCCTCGGTAAAATCCACATTCCTTGCTAACGCTCGTGGAGTTGGATTTGCTTTTGCAGACTGTCACAAAACGTCATTTTGCCATTTTTTAACTTTTTTTTTTTTTTTCCTCAGTGTTTTAGTAGTCCTTCTCTGTTTCTTACTTCTTCTATACAGAATTGATGGTCACTTTAGTTTGACCTCTGTCTGAAAGCTGTACTCTTTAACTCCCCTCCTCCCTCCTTTTATGTTTTTGATATCATATCTAACCTCTTTTTTGTGCATTTGTATCCATTACGTTCTAATCATGGAAATAGATAATTTTTCCTATTTGTGGTCTTCTCTTTTCCCCTTAAATCAGTCCCTTTAACATTTCTTGTAGCACTGGTTTCTTGGTGACCAACTCCTTTAATTTTTGCTTATCTGGGAAAATTTTGATCTCTCCTTCCATTTTGAATGATAACCTTGCTGGGTAGAGTATTCTTGGCTGTAAGTTTTTTCCTTTTAGCACTTTAAATATATCGTGCCATTCTCTTCTAGCCTGTAAGGTTTCTGCTGAGAAGTCAGCTGATAGCCTTATGGGGTTTCCTTTGTATGTAACTTGACATTCTCTTGCGGCTTTTAGGATTCTCTCTTTATCTTTGATTCTGGACATTTTGATTATGATGTGTCTTGGTGTGGGCCTCTTTGGGTTTATCTTGTTTGGGGCTCTCTGTGCTTCCTGTACCTGGATGTCTGTTTCCTTCCTTAGGTTAGGGAAGTTTTCATCTATTATTTCTTGAAATAGATTCTCTGCCCCCTTGTCTCGCTCTTCTCCTTCCGGGACACCTATAACACGGATGTTAGTGCGCTTGATGTTGTCCCAGAGGTCCCTTAGACTGTCCTCACTCTTTTTAATTCTTTTCTCTTTTACCTGTTCACCTTGGGTAATTTCTTCTAGTCTTTCTTCCAGCTCACAGATCCGTTCTTCTGTATCCTCTACTCTGCTTTTGAGTCCCTCTAATGAATTTTTCATTTCCAGTATTGTATTCTTCATTTCTGATTGGTTCTTTTTTATATCTTCCATTTCTTTGTTGACATTCTCACTGAGTTCATCTATTCTTCTCCCCAGATCAGTGAGCATCCTTAACACTCTTAGTTTGAACTCTCTGTCAGGTAGGTTGCTCATTTCTGTTTCACTTAGTTCCTTTTCTGGGGTTTTGTCCTGTTCCCTTACTTGGAATGTATTCTTTTGCCTCCTCATTTTGCCTCTTTCCCTGTGCTTGTGTCTACGTATTAGGTAGGTCAGCTACGTCTCCTGCTCTTGGATAGGTGACCTTATGTATGTGATGCCTTAGAAGGCTTCCAGTGTGCTTCCCTCAGTTCTCAATGTTCCAGGGGTGGCCCCTATGTGGGCTACGTGTGTCCCTCTATTGTGGCCTGTTAGCTCTCCCTATAGGTGCCCAGGGAGGCTGAGTTATGCTCCTGGCCAGCTGTTGTAATGCTCAGCTGCTTGTAGTTGTTGTGGGCCCTTCAGTCTCTTTATCAGGTGTGGGGAGCCCCAGCACAGTTGGCTGTAAGTTCTAATACCACATTTGTGTTGCAGTATTTCTTTTAAGTGAGTAGGCCCCCAGCGTGGCAGGTTGTTAGGCTCAGGGCCTTACAATTGCTGTAAGCCTCTAGCCTATTAGGTCTCTTGTCAGCTCTCTGAGGATTGCAGCTGGGTGGGGCTGGCCTCAGGCACGGGAGCACCCAATTGTTTCAGGCTTTGGAAGGTGGGGCAAACCTCCTATGTGGGTCTTTGAGAAGCACAAGTCTTCTGCAGCTGACAAGCCCTGTTGCCCACAGGTCCACACACACAGTCAACACAGTCCTGCCCCGTGTGAGCGCCCCGACCTCCCCAAGCGGACCCAGTCTCTCCACAGCGGGAGCCCCACACACTCCGCCACTGCCCCACACTCTCCACCCGCTCCTTGTGCACACCCTGCCCGCTCAAGTCGGCTCAGTTGCCAGGCTGCAGAGAATCCAGTCACCAATCTATGCAGGCCCACACGTTGCCTGAGGGCTTGTTGTTGGGTGGGGCCAGTCTCTAGGGTGGGCTGCCTGCCCTGGCTGAGCTGGATTAAATCGGTGCTCTAGTGGGTGGAGCAGACCCTGGGCTAGCAGGCCTCAGGGAGAACTCCAATGGCGTCTGTGTCAGCACGCCCACACCAGGCCACAACAATGGCCGCCGCCAATGTCCCAGTCCCTGGAGAGGTCTCACCCCTCACCGAGATGCACTCAGGGCCTATTAGGTGAGTCTCTTGTCACCAAAGCACTGTGCACCTTTCTTTCTGGTGATTTTAGGATGCTTTCTGGAACGGGTGAGTTTGTGCGCAGGCCCTTTAAGAGCCAGTTTTAGTTTCTTTGTGAACCGGGTTTTCTGGGGGTGCTCCCCAATGCTTTAGTAGCAGGCACAGTCAGATATTATGCCGCTGGTCTCGATTGTGCTGGGTCCACAATATGCCCGCAGCGGGGGCTCCCCGGCTCAGGGCCCCGCGCCTCCAGGGAGGCTGCGCACCTGTGAGCTGCTCCCGGCGGCCGTGAAGCTGGCGGCTTGTGACGGCGGCGTTTTTCCTCTCCAGAAGGGTGTCTCTGCCTCTTCTACCCCAGCTAGGACTGTCCGCTGCTGCAGGAGTTCCTCTTATCCAGTTTTCAGTTCTGTCTCAGGGGTAATTTTTCCACGAGTAGTTGTAAATTGGCTGTGTCCACGGGAGGAGGTGAGTTCAGGGTCTGCCTACGCCACCATCTTGACTCCCTATCCTGATAATTGACTTTTGATGTCTCCACTTGCTGTTTCAAACTAAACTTGTTCAAAAAGTAACTTAATTTTCAATAACTTTACCTCTCCCCCCAAACCTCCTCTTTCCCCTTCTTTCTTCTCATCTCAGTAATCACACCACCTATTTCCAGCTGACTGCCCCAGAAACCTAAGTGCCATCTGCAATTCCTCTGTCACCCCCATATCTATTTCTTCAGGAAGTCCTGTCATATCCACATCCTAAATAAAGCTTCAGTCCATTCTGCTCTCTCCATCTGCACTGCTACTGCTCTAATCCAAGACGGCTCTTCTTTTACTAGCCTCTTCATACATCTTGGCCCTCTTAATCCAATTCTCCACATAGCAGCCAGAGCAAAATCTTTAGAAACAAGATGACGACCATGAGCCTCCTGTCAAAGGCCAGAGGCCCACTGTGCTTCAGATGAAGCTTCACTCCATCTGATACACACAGCCTCTCTAGTCCCATTTTATCCCACTCTGTCCTTGACATTGGTTTCCTTCAATCTCTCAGGTAGAACAAGCTTTGTCCTATCTTGTAGCCTTTCACATGTTGCCCCCTCTGCCTGGAAAATTGGTCCATACTACGGAAGCGGCTGCCACTTCTATCCTCAGCTTAAATGTTGCCAGTCAGAGAGGCCTTCCATTAGCACCCTTTCCATGTACCTTTTGTCCTGTCATAATCTATAATTGGGTCCTGTTTTTTCCTTCATATCATTTTTCGGGACTTCTAATAATACATTTATTTGTTTATTTATTATTGCCTATTCCTCTTTAGACTCCATGAGGGCAGGAAGGGTGTCTGTTCTGTTCAGTTATATATCCAGCACCTAGAATAGGGCCTGGAATAGAGTAGGGGTCAATTATATCTATTTGATAAAGACAGACAGGCAGAATAAAATATATTCTCATCCATAATGTATTTGTAGACTAAATTCTCATGTCTAGGATACAGCATTATGAGTGAAAACCTAACTCATTCCATCTTTACCCATACTTCATATATCTCTCATACCTATTCTTTAACTGAGACCCTATCAATTTCAATAGCAACTCCATGAACAGCTAGGAAAAGAACTAGAATCCATTGAACAAAAGGGGAAAATGATAGATTTACACATTAGTATTTTCCAGACCCTTTTATTGCCATAATGATATGATTGATGCATATGTCATAACTCATAGGCTGAAACCTCCCTCATTTCACATCTCAGTGATCCTGCATACTACTCCACTTTCTAGCATGAATGTTAATCCATAAGTACTCTTTGTGTTTGAACAGTATATTTTAAGGTCCAAGATCATATAAAGTTCTACCTTGATAAGATTAGTGAGTTGAATTTTGGAGGAAGATTAGCATCAGAAAAGCACTGTTTCTACTTTTGCTTTTCATCTATAGCATCTTAGGTAGTTCCCTTTTGCTATCATATAAACCTGACTGGGTTCTGAAGACATGCCTTCTTTAGCTCTATGGTGAAAACTTTGTGATGATCAATTCCGTCAACTGATCAACTCAAATGGCCTATTAGGCTTCTCCTCACAGAGGGGGCTCCTGATCACCCCAGTCCCAGGATGCATCCTGACATTTGGTGGAATACTGCTGGAAAGCTCCAGGGCAGGGCTCTGTGGTTTGGACACCTTGTCCTGTCCATGAGATGGAGTCCACAGAGCCACATTTCTTTCTGATCCCTGAACCCACTTCCTTGAGACTGGAGTTCTTCTCGCTGTTTTATCTTCTTCCTTTTCTTCTTTAGACTGGCATTTCTTCCCTAAACTCTACTCCATTCTGAGGTCCTACTAAAGCTCTGGGAAAATGCTGGACAAGATTTACTTGAAGACTCACAGTTTCTTACAATTAAGACTGAAGAACAAAAGTGGAGCAGACAGGCATGATGTTATTTGATCTTAGCTTATCTCTTTGTTTTTAAAATATATACTTCTTTGATTTAGATGGTCCAAAATGAACAAGAGGGTTTACTTCTTGATTTAATATTGTAGCCTTTTAGAAAACAGTACATAGTTATGTTTTTTTTTTAGTTTTTATTGTTGATTTTGTGTTCTGTCTTATTACTCAGAAAGCATCTGCAAATATGTGGAATATTTGATTGCATAGTATTTTCTGAAAGCTGTATCAACAAAAACAGTATCACCAAATATAGTGTTTAATTATGCAGTTATTCAAGAAAATTTTTTTAACACATGAGGGTTTTACAGGGCTGTTTATTGGTGTCATAACTTATAAAATCTTTCCTAATATCACGAGTGATGTAATAGTTTTCTTCTAAGTCCTACAATGCTTACAACTGAGACACCCAGGGTTCTTAAGGTTCAGCTAACTCCTGTACCTGCTGGCAGTACACTCCACCAAAGATGGAATACAAGTCTTTTTGGTGAATTATATATAGTTAACATCATGAGAATTACAAGTTTCATAAAGGTTATCTTGCCTGTGATTATTATAATTCTTTCAAACAAGCCATTTTATTATCATTAGACATCTAACATTCACAACCAATCCAGTTAAACTTATCATAATTGCTCTGATACATCCCCAAATATACTTATATATCCTACATATCTGGAGGCCTATATTTCCCTAAAATTTTTTGTCACAGTTCCAAATGGAAAATGTACTGCTCCTAGAATAATGTTTAGCATAGAGTAAGCATTATACTTGCTATCATTGTATATTAAGTGTAAAATCCATGGTCTTTTGACTTTGAAGCCAGATTATACTAGTATTTCAAAGAATATGTATTATAGAATATGATAATGCTACATCTTGACAAAGTTCTGAAAACTATTACTCATATCAATCAGAAGAACTCTACAGGGGCTGGCCCCATGGCTTAGCGGTTAAGTGTGCACACTCCGCTACTGGCGGCCCGGGTTTGGATCCCAGGCACGCACCGACGCACCGCTTCTCCGGCCATGCTGAGACAGCGTCCCACATACAGCAACTAGAAGGATGTGCAACTATGACATACAACTATCTCCTGGGGCTTCGGGGAAAAAAACAAGGAGGATTGGCAATAGATGTTAGCTCAGAGCCGGTCTTCCTCAGCCAAAAGAGGAGGATTAACACAAATGTTAGCTCAGGGCTGATCTTCCTCACAAAAAAATAAAAAAATAAGAAGGCTACGTCTCCAAAATCTGTATCTAAAAAAAAGAACTCTACAATATCATTAATACAGTCAACTAAGACTCAAATACCAATATACTGAAACTATTATATAAATGATTCAAAAAATATTTATGTATTTTCCATGTAGACTCATATTAAAATATTTTAAATAGAGCCATTATGTTAAAATTCTTTTCACTAGCAATTCCTCCTAATATATCAAAAGCTTAAATATTTATTTTATATTTTTATCCCCTTAAAATATTTTGATAATAGGATATGATTTAATTAAAGTAATCACCAAAATAATAATGACTTCTGATTTCTCTATACTGAGAATAAAGGAACAATTATTTAGTTGAATTTAACCACTATTTAAGGTGGAATTTATACAGGCAGTTCTGTTGGTAGCTTTAACTTATTTCCCTGCTTTTGAACCCAAGCAAATTAAGGTGAAATGCAAAATTTTCTCTCCTGCCTCCGGTTTCCTATCTTATTCAACATCCAAAAAATATTATGTTTATGTTCGCATATTATTTGTCCCATATCCACAAGGGCAGGAATTTGTTTTTTCCTCTGTTAGGCTCCTGGCCAGTCCCACTGCCTAGGACACTGCCAATATTTGTTGATTGAATGGATGAATATAATGCAAAGATGAATTCTCCATTAAACACTACTTTTAAGTTATTCTACAGGATTATACTTTGTTCATACCTACAAAAGTAAAACAAGGAAAGAAAATTAGTTTCTGAAAAATTCATGTAAATATCAAATAGTCATAAAAACAGAAAGCCTTAAGAAGATAACTATAACAGATGCTGTAGTGTGCCACACAGACCCGTCCTCATCACCAAGAAACTCATTCTCTCAGCTGCCAGGACTGTTTCCTGCTCACAGCGCACACCTGAGTTCCCACCCTGAACCTCCCTTCGGCTGCAGAGAGCTGACCCACCCCAAGTGATGCCCCTCCCAGAGCAGCTAAATGCCCGGTCAATCCTGTGGTCCCAGGGCTCGGCCCCTGCCTTCACTCAGGACAACTCTGAAGGGCCAATCTAGCTTCACAAAGTACCCCCTCCACTCCCCTTCCCCCAGCCGACTCTGTAGTTGAGACCTCTGTCTTCACTGCATCACAGTTCAACTTCTTCTGCCCAATTCTGCTTCCTCTACTCCCTTAGAGTTGTTCTTCCTAAGACATTTCCTAATAAACTTCCTCCATGCAAATCTGTCTCCTGGTCTTTCTTGGGGAAACTGATGTAGCAGAGTTCGTGGCCAGAAGTACTCTGGGCAGGCAAATCTACAATGTATTCTGGAGCTGGATCACCTGTCAGTCACTGGCAATGAGAACCCCATTTCTGGTGGTAGGTGGAGTATGGATATGCCATGGCACACAGTGGTGGCATCATTGTTAAAATTGTCCCTGGTGGACAACTGGGATAAAACACAGCGGGAAGAAATTTACTAGTGGGTTCAATGTATAAGATGTTTGAGGGTTTTGGACAAATTATAAGGACAATGGAATCGATGGCTCTAGTGATTTCCTTCAAGGTGTAGGAGAAAGATGATACAAGGCTGAGATGACACAAGGCAAATTGTAAAAATCAGAGGGCCTCTCTGGCAGCATATGAGGAGACTCTCACCTCCTGTGACTGAAGGGCAGATCAAGTTGAGGATCCGACCCTTATAAGAGTAGTGGAGTGCCAAAGAAGACTAAACTCGCAACCCAAGCAAGTCTGCTCTGTCAGGACCAGGGCCCTAGCAGGGTAGGAGTGGGGTCCTGAGACTTGTAATGAGGCCTGTGAACCAGCGTACATAAGAAACTGGAAACTCCAGATGCCCCTAGAACGTCTGAGTCTGCCGAGTGGCCCACTCCTCCCTCCCATTTGAAGATGAGGTGACGACATGTTCACCCCCTCCCCTCCTGGCCACCTGATCAACAGTTAGGGTTAAATCACAACATAACCCAGGTAGGAAAGTGCTGGGTCTGATAAGGGAGTAAAGGGACTATATCCTGAAGGATCAGAAGGACCTACCCAGCATGTATCAGCAGGAGATGACAGTTTGAATGGGACTCAGCCTGAAGGGGATGGATCAAGGAAGACATAAAACATGGTTGGATGAAGGAGCATTTGCTGATATCAGAACATTCTCCAATGATACAGAATTTAACACCGTGGCAAGGGTCTTGGAAGATGACCAATACACTGCTAGGTTGGCCTTTAAAAGTTTGGAGAAAGCAATGGCTTACACTTACTGAAGGAGAAAAGCCAAAATTGCCACGCTAATCACTGAAGAGGAAAAAGATGGATGGAGATTGAATCTAGTTCTACCATTAATACCAGGAACCCACAGTGTCATCATGGCCTCCCTGTTAGAGTGAGGACATATGGAGATCAGGTGATAAATGGAGTCCTGGCCATGGTGGCTCCACAGAACTACCAAATGGCCATTTCCCTGGTCAACAAATATATATCTGGAATGGACATATTTGGTAGCTGGCAGAACTCCCACAATGGATGTTCCTTGGCCTGTGGGTTAAGAATTATTACAGTGGGAGGGGGGCTGGTCCGGTGGCGTAGTGCTGGGGTTCATGCGCTCTGCTTCAGTGGCCCGGGGTTCACAGGTTTGGATCCTAGGTGTGGACCTACACACTGCTCATCAAGCCATGCTGTGGTGGTGTCCCACATACAGAATAGAGGAAGACTAGCACAGATGTTAGCTCAGCGACAATCTTCCTCAAGCAAAAAGAGGGAGATTGGCAAGAGATGTTAGCTCAGGACCAATCTTCCTCACCAAAAAACAAAAAAGAACTATTACAATGGGGAAAGCCAAGAAGAAAGCTCTGACACTGCCCCTCATCCCCTCTGCATCCCAGGAAGACAGACAGAAATTAGTGCCATTCTTAAAGGACATAGGGTTAGTGATCCCACCATATTCCCATTTAATTCACCAGTCTGGCCCTTAGGAAAAACAGAGGTATCCTACAGGATGACAGTGGTCTGCCTCAAACTCAACCAAGTGGATCCTTCATTGCAGCTGTTGTGCCAGATGAGGCGTGCTCGCTTGTGCAGATTAATGTGGCTCCAGGTACCTGTGCAGAGCCATTGGGCTGGGAAATGCATTTTTCCCCCATTTCTCTCACAAATGAAGACCAAATGTAGCTCATATTCACAGGTGATAGACTATAGTGTTTCCCCCATGTCTTCATAACTCAGAAGGGATTTAGGCCATCTTGGACATTCTCAGAACACAGTACTTGTCCACTAGATTCATGGCATCATGTTAACTGGACTAGATGAGTGAAAGTGAGAAATACGTTGGAAGCCCTAGTAAAATACATGCGTCCAGAGGGTGAAAGATAAACCCTACCAAGATTCTGGGACCTGCCAAATCAGAGAAGTTTCTAGGGGCCCAGTGTTGTAGGGCATGTGGGGACATCCCCTCCAAAAGTAAAGAATTAATTATTGTATCTTGCACTTACCACCACTGTAAAGGAATAATAATGCCTCTTAAACCACTTCAGGATCTGGAGGTAGCCTATTCTGCTTGGAAAAATTACTCCGACTCACTTAGAGTGACAAGCAGGGCTGACAGCTTTGAGCAGGGCCCAAACAGGACTCTCTAGTAGATCCAGGCTGCAGTGTAAGCAGGCCTGATGCTTAGACTATACATCCTGGCACTGCTATGGGGTTAGAAGAATCTGCGATGGGAAAGGATGCTATGTGATGTTTTCAGTAACCCTCACTGAGGAATCACAACATAGACCCCTCGAGTTTTGGAACAAGGCCAGGACATCCGCAGTTGAGAATTATATGCCATTTGAAAAACATTTCCCTAAGTGCAACTGGGCCTTGGTGGAGATAGGGCACCTGACTATGAGACATCAAGTGACCACGTGGCCAGAACTTCCCAGTCATGACCTGAGTTCTGTTAGTCCTACCAAGGCCCAGGGTTAGGGGCCAGCGGCAAGGCACTGTAAGTTAGAAGTGGTCCACCAGGGACTGGAGCAGGCAGAGGGCAAAGTAAGCTGCATGTGCAGGCGACTTATAGCTCCACGTCACCCACCACTAATGCACTGGCACCTCTCTCCTATCTCATCCCTCTGGCCACAGAAGAGTGTCCCTCATGACGAAGCCTACAGAGGAGGAAAAAGGCCAAGTTTGGTTTCAGGGTGGGTTGGCTCAATATGTTGGTGTGAGCCGCAACAGGTCTGCTGTGGACCACAGCCCAGTCAGGGTGGCTCTGAAAGGCTGTGCAGAGGGGAAATCTTCCCAGCACACAACGCTTCAGGCAGTGCATCTGCTCATCCACGTTTTCTGGAAACAGAAATCAGCTGAGGTTGGAATATATATGATCTCAAGGGTGGTGGTAAATGGCTTGGCTGCTCCATCAGGGCCTGGAAGGGAGAGTCTGGAAGAGAGAGGACAAAGAAGTCTGGGGAGGAGGCTTGTGGGTGGACCTATGGGGCACTAAGGGGGAAGATCTTTGTATCACATGTTAACACCCTCCAGAGCATCTACTGTAGTAGAGGCACCAAATAACTAGAATGATTCAGCCAGTTGACATCTGGCAGCCCATCGTCACCCACCCCAGTGCCCACAGTGGGTTTATATACAGAGTGGCCATGGTGGCTGGGATGGAGGCCCAACAAGGGCTCTCCCTCAGCAAGGCTGATCTAGCTACTGCCGCTCCTGAATGTTTAGGCTGCCATCACAGATACCAAAGCTGATCCTGGGTATAGCGCCATCCCTCAGTGAGACCAAGCAGCCACTCTATGGCAAGTTGATTACATCGTTGTGACTGGAACTGACACAAAGGCTGGGAATGGGCTTTTCTTTTCTGCCTGCAGGGCCTTGGCCAGCTTCATGATCCAAGGACTGACAGAATGTTTGATCCACTGATGCGGGACCCCGCATGACATTGCAATGAACCAAATGACCCACTCTACAGCAAAGGCAGTGTGGCACTTGACTATAGGATCTACTTCCCTTATTACCTGTTGTATATCCCAGAAGCTGTCAGCCTGATAGGATAAGAGGATAGCTTTTTAAAGTTGCTGTTGAGGCCCAGCTTGGAGATGCCCTTTGAGGATGGGTGATGCTTCAGGATGCAGACTGTACACCCTAAATCAACAACCATTATGGTGCTGCATCTCCAATGGTAGACTACATCAGCCTGGGAAACAAGGGTGAGAGTAGGAGTGGTCTTTCTTACCTTCACTTTTAATGACACAGATGGGAAATTTGTGCCTCCCATCCCCAGAAATATAGGCTCTGTGGATCTAGGAGTCTGTTCCCTGGGGAATTCTTCTACTGGGGGTGAAACATGAGTCCCATTAATCTTCAAGATGCCATCCAGTCACTTCAGATCTTCAAACCAAGATACTAGTTGGAAAGAAAAGATGCTCGATTCTGACAGTAATTGGTGGGGAGAATATGTCTGTCACCCAGATGACCAACAGGGCATTTCTTGGTATTCTCTGACCATTTTGTAGTAAACAGACAAGTGCTCAGCCAAAGGCTGACAAGGGCATGATGACCAAGAGCTTAGGCCCCTCAGAGTTGAATGTCAGGGTCACCACATCAAGTTGGCTCCCTAGATCAGCAAAGGTGTTAGTTGAGAATGAATGGGTGGTTGGGGGTGATGGGTGAGAGGGAGGGATGATGAATATTTGTTGCTGTCCAGAGACCAGATGCAGCTGTGGAGGTTGGAGTTCATCCCATGAACATTCCTTCAGTGGTGTCCTCAGGAAGAGACCCACCAGAATCTTGTGGGAGCTGTATATACGTATATGAAGCAAGAGAATCTGAGCAATGCAAAGGGTAGACTATAGCGGCATTCCACCCTGGTCACTCTTCACAACCAAGACCCTCATTCCTCTAGTTGCCGGGAGTGATAGCTGTTGATGAGAACTACTTTTATACTTTTGACAGAGCAGCCCCATCCACAGTATGTTCTGCATCCACTTTTTGATCAGTGCAGGGGTGCAAAAACCCACCCCCTTCCTCGATTTGAAGACAACTCTGAAGGGCCATCCCAGCTCAACTGCAACTACATTGCTGTTAACGTCTCCCGCCAATTTTGCTGCCTTCAATCTTCTACAGGTGTTTTTATTGAGGCGTTCTCTAATAAACCAGCATGCAAATCTCCAGCTCGGAGTGTTTCCTGGGGAAACCTGTCTAAACAATTGCTATTGGAGAGATTGGGATTTTAAAAAGTGATCAGATACACTGATGGGTTTCTCAGTAGACCACTGCTCAACTTCACCTATATATCTTAGGTAGGTATGGATCTCTAGAAGCAGAGCCTGAGATGCTGATTCTCATACAAGTGATTTATTAAGGGAATGCTCTCATGGGGCATGTGTCAGGCAATGAGAGAAGCGGATTGGGGCAGGACATGGAGCTAGGCAAAGGTGTGGGTTGAGACAAGGGAAATTCTCCAGAGAAGTGTGCAAACCTTACTGGCCATTTAGTAGCCAGTTAATTTATCAGCTGTGTGAGGGGGACCACTGTATATTCCAGTACCGTTTATCCTGTGTAGACAGGACTCTTAAGTTTGACATTATTTACAAAGAAAGACAGGTGTAGAATATTCTTAAATTAAAATTACACATGAAAACTGCATTTAACCAAACAGAATAAAGTAGCCTATCATCTACTCCATTAAGTCTTTGGAGTTTTATAACTGAAGGTGAAATTTTCAGGCAAACCAACTATAACCCCTTCCCTCAAAACGTCAATTTGCCTAGTCTCTAAAAAGAGCATTTAACTAAATTCTAACTCCAAAAAATATCCACGCAAAATTAAGGACAAATTTTAAGAAAAGAAAGTTATTTAAATTTATTAAGCAAGGTGAGCTTTTTAGTTGCCAGTCTCTATGTGAAAGATCTAAAGCAAAAATAAATTCTTGAGGTAGACATAATTAAGGTTTGTATCAAACGTGGCGTATATGCAATTTTCTGATGGCTTTGACAGTTCATCAAAAAGTTTCAGAGGTCTTCAGGGCCATGATTCATTCCTATCCTCATAGTCACCTTTTCTTTGGGATTGGAATGTGATGATTTAAAGTGATTTTCAAATGTTGTAAAAATACACATTCAAATCATTCTGGTATGGGGACAGAATACTTCCGTGTTTCACTGAGATTAACATTTTAGAATATTTTATATAAAATTTTCATTAAGATCTAAAATGTTTTATAAAAGGAAAATATTCATAGGAAACCTAAACAGTCATTTCATTTTTTTTCCTTCATGAATACTACAGCCACCATTAGGGATTTTCATTCAGGTGGTCCAGAATGTCAGGGAGGGCTTTCTACTTGCATTCTGGAATGCACACATTCCTCCTCAGCAGCCATCACACACGTGCGGAACATTCTCTGCTGGAGCAGAAGCAGCCTCAGCCTAGAGTCTCCTGCCCACATAGGGCTCATGGTGCATTCTTAGGGGGTCCAGGAGGAGCAGGTTAGAAATCCTGATCATTCACCAATCTGAGGTTCTTCCTTGACCTCACTATCAGTGCAGATAAGAAGTTATATATTTTGTGTATTGATGGGGGAGGAGGGGGAGGAGGGGGAGTAGATCTCCTATTTACCAAGAAGTCACACACTTTCCAAGTGCCTTCTATGGACTGAATTTGGTAACTTATTATAACCTTAGGTGGTAGATGCTGAGATTATCCCTATTTTTACAAATGAGGAACCTGAGGCAGAGGGTAATTAAGTAATTCATACAAGGTCATACAGCTAGAAAGTGGCAGTCTGACTCCACAGTTTAAACTTGTAATCACTGCCTCTTCATTGATAATATGCTTTTCAGAGCTGTTTCACAAGTAAAACTAATTGAGAATATTTAAAACAGAGTTAAATTAGTCACAAAAGGGTGGCTAGGTGTTAAGGCAGCCATCTCCATGGCAGGGACTTGCTCTTGCTGGTCCTCCCTTTGGTTCCACTGGCCCATCCTCAGCTGAGGCCATCTTTTGACTTTTTTCAGCTCCTCCTGTCTCCCTTCCTCCGTGCCCTTAATCCATGCTCCATGGCAAACAGAGTGATCTTCTCAAAGAATAAATCTGTCCGCCTATTCTGTGGTAAATGCTCAAATGGCTCCCCACTGCTTCAGGATGAAGCATAAATCCCTTGGGCATAAGCGAGTGCTCCTACAATCCCCAGCCCCAGTTGTCATCAGGGGTACACTGCACACCAGTCATACTGAAGTCAAGTAGACTTGGACATTTCAAGGGATTTTGAGAGAAGTCTTAAAACTTTTACAAATCCACAAATTACTAAATACTCCTGTATCAATTTTCCCATGAAATTCTCTAGAGCATAATAACATAAAACTAAAAATGAAGTCGGAGTCTGAAATGGTAAGTATTGCGGGTGAGGAATTCTACAATACTTGTGAGAACACCATAGAAATACCTGGCCTTGCAGTAGGTCCAGAGAATAACAAAGCTAGACAGATGCTGCCTAGGCTGAGAAGACGAGGAAGAGGGAAGGATAGAAAGAAATGTAGAGGCAGGGTCTGAAGGAATGGGAAAGGAGCAGAAGCATCCTCAGGACTGCAGTTTTTTTTCCTTCCCGCTAGGAAACCATAGTAATGTGACTTAGTAGGGCTGGGCTTAGTTGAGAAGAAGCAAGGCTTATTCTGCGATGAGCCAAGTAGAACAGGGAGTGGAGGGAAGAACCACAGGTCCCAGGAAATATGCAAAATTAAACTAAATGGGCACCCATTCATATTTACAATTATTATCTGATTTTCATATTCAATATAATAGAAATTTCATGTAATGACTAGAAAGTATATTTTTTAAAGGATAATATGGAATAATTTTATTTTCAGCATTTCAACCTCAAGCTTAGCCAGCATATTTTGGAAACTTGGATTTGTTAGTCTTTGGAATTTAATATTTAAACATATTAAAATACTACTTTTCATTTGGCTTTGAAACAAAACTGTAGGTAAATTCTAGAACCTATAAAACTAACACCAACTTAAACCATTAGTTCTGAAACTCCGTAAGTGCGCCTCTTTGTAACTATCTTTATAAAATGTTTCCAGGAACATAAGCAAAAAATAAACATAGTACATTTTGTAGTTCATTTTGTACTAGTGAGTTACTCCAACCTGCTGGTAAAATCTTGCAGCCAGTCGAGTTATATTTCCCCTTATTATCTTTCTCTATGCCTGCCTTTAAAAACTTGTCCTCTGATCGTCCCAGATTAACTTGGGAAACACAAAGAACGACAACTGTAGGAGGGCCAAAGTGTTACCGCACGTTTACCTTTTACCCTACTTATATTTACTTTTTGATACTCTGTATTTTGAGCAAGACTTAATTTTTTCCAGATTTTGGGAGAGAAATAGTCTTCACTTTTTCACTCCAAGAATAGCTGGGAAGCCAAAGTTGGTGTTTTGCTCTTGTTTTGCTTATTCCCAATTTATCAAATGACCTGGACTTTTTTTCTCATTAATCTCTTTTTAATGTTTATAAGAAAACTATAGACAAAACGTAAAGGAAATGTAATTCCACCACAAAAGCTTAAGAGTAGAATTAGAAGTAGGTGATCTTCAAGATTATACTTTGTCTAGATTAACTACAGTATACAATTTCATGCCCTATAACATAGAAATGCTATCATGCTATTCTACAAATTAAAAATATTAGAAATATAAATTATGCTAAAAATACATAGCATATTAGCAGTCAGAATAACTTAGAGTTGAAAGGAGAAGTGAACTAAATTTTGTTGATACTTAATAATCATTTTGTGATAAATTTATTCAACATTTTAAATTTAATGTATTAACTATTATGTCACCTTTGAGGAAAAAAGTCAAGAAACCTTATACCTATTTGGTTTTTAAGTTGTACATTGTAATTATATAAAATCCAAGTGAAAACTGATTTCCTACCTTAGATGAATTAAAAAGCGCACTGGTGAATGAACTACAACCAGCTCGAGCTCTGTCGGAGAGAGGATGTTTCCAACTTGCCCATTACTTGCAGAATGAGAGTGAACGGCCTAGGCTTCACCAGCTATGCCTGGAAGAGAAGGCTCTCCCGTGTTTGGCCTTGTCTCATGTTTCATCCCCTTGTATTAGCAACAGGCGCATCTAATTTTACCCAGTGACATAAACAGCTCATACCACACTTACAACTGGGCACCAATTCCAGGACACAGCTCTAAGCACGCCAAAAACAAAATGCTTCCAAAACCAACATTTAAACCCTGAATCATGATGCTCAACTTTCTAAATAAAACTTTACCTTACATAAATAACAAAAAACTCTGAGACTAGTTTCCAGTACAATCTAATATCGACAAAATCTCATGAAAAATCACTTCAAATTAACACAAAACATTTAGAACTTAGGACTTTATTTGTATGAAATGTATATTATTCTTATCCAAGTAAACTGCCTATTACCATACGATAGTCACTCTTTAAAAATCACTTTCTTTAAGCCTCTTTTTAAGTGAAAAACTTTAATATTTGAGGAGACAACCTTAAATATGATCATCATAATAAACAGAAGGTAAAGGAACTCTACATGTTAAAATTCTGACAGTTCTTTCCTAGTAAACTAAATTTATATTATGTTTAAAAAATTATGTGAATGTAACAATGTGATCTTGGTGTCTTTAAAAAGAATAACAATTGGGTCATTTGACTTTTATAAAGTGTAAAGAAAATAGACTAAATATCAAACTTTTGAATAATCTTAACCTTTTATTTTGCATTATTTTTACATAGCCTGGTTAGCAGCATGAATTAAAAATGACTAAATATTTGAAATTTGTATTTTAGCACTAAACCTTGAATATGAAAAGCAATGTAATGATAATCCATACGCTTAATTTTTATTTTATTTTCCTCTCAGGAGACCTTTTCTCTGATTCTATTTATTCGTACTCGAACTTCTTTTGAAATTTGATGCTTCTTTCTCCAACAGCTGCAGGCCTTAAATTAAAAGCTGATACAGCTTCAACTAATCACACATTTATTTATAAGACACTTAAAAATCTGTCATGAATTCTCTGCATATTACTATTTTCCTATCATGGCAATTCAGTTAGACACAAAATTATAGCAAAACTATCAATTCTTAACAAAAATATATAATATATTTAACAATGATGATAAGAGATGTTTTTCCATACCACTACATGTCTGAAAACTCAAAATTTGAAACTCCTGACTCCATATTCTGGTTGGAATATCATACATTTAAAGGTTACATATTGAGGGACCTTTTCATCAGTCAGTGAATTGGTTTTATAGCAAGGAACTTTTCAATGTTTTGAGGACTGCTTTGTAAAAATTAGCCAAGTTCTGTATTTGATTTCCATTCACGTTTACAGAGTCATTTAACACCATTGTCTACTTTTAGTCCTGCAGGAGGATGACTTAGAGAAAAAATCTGATTTTTACAGCATAGTTGAAATTATTAAAACAAGATCTTCAACGTTAATCCAGCCTAAGTTTGTAATTCACATACACACATCAATGTTTTCAAAGGAATCATAACATTTTAAAGCTATCAGAGGCCTTGAAGAAAACCTAGTCTAACGCTCTACCAGACGTAAAATGGTTTGTTCCAGGTTACAAGTTGGTAAGGGCATGGATAGGAGGGAGTCTGAAAGTCCTTTGGCTCTTGTGCTTCTAAGCACAGTCCTACCTACCCATAGGATCCTTCTAGAATTCGCACCATCCTCCCTCTGGCCATCAGTTAGCAATCCTGCTCTCCTTCTGGTTTCCTCTCCACCAACTCTGGATTCTGCCCGGGGGCAGACAGCCCTGCTGTTTGCTGCGTAACTTAAGAGCTTGGGTTGGAGCAATGATCATTTTTAGAACTAGTGAAAATAGGACATTTCTGGTAGGGATATGGTTTGAACTACTTACTTTTATTTTTGACATGAAGGAAGGTTATCTGTGGAGGAAGAATGGTGATAGGAAATGAGATAGTTCAAAATTTGAAAAGAATAGAGAAGTTTAAAGTAGTTGCCATGAAGAGCTGGGGATTGAATTTATTAGTGCAATATACGAGACCACGTTCAGGCCCAGCCAAAGCTGTAATAGTTCCTGTAACTGCAGCGCTGAGCTCCACAACTAAATCCCCCAAAACCACCTCACACTTTCCTCCAAAACGACACTCATTGTCTCCCCAAACCTGCTCTTCTGCCCATCACTCCTTTCTTGGTTTATGACTCCATCCTCCACAAGGTCATGGAAGACAGGTCTGAGAATCCCCCTCACTAATTCGCCTGCCAGTCACTAAGCTCCCCAGTGTCTCCTGCTCTGCCAGCTCTCTCCAGCCCCGGGTCCCCGGGTCCCTGCCTGACTGGAGGACACACCATCAGGCCTAGCTTGTTGCTGTAGCAGGTACCTGCCTCCCTGCTTCCGGGTACTGCCGCATTCCATCCTACACTCCTGAGACCACCAGAGAAACGCCGACAAGAGGTAATTCTGTCCATATCACTCCTCTGCTTAAAGCCCTTCAGCGAGCCTTCAGGATACAGTACCAAGTTCTTGACAGGGCACACACCTTTATGATTGGGCCTTGTCCATCTGTACTGTCCCTTGTCCTTTAGGTTCCTTTAGGAAACCCCAAAAGTCACAATGTTGTTGGGTGCCTGGCTACATCTCTGACTAGGGTTACCTCCCATCTTTTCCTGCTGGAGAACTTCTATTTAACTTTTAAAAGACTGTTCACATGTCACTATCAGCTTTTTATACATGTTTTTAAACTTATTATAACTATTTGCATTTACATTGCATCCTTGGTTTATATACCTGTTCTCTCTACTGGACTATGAACTCCTTGCTCAGCACCCAGCTGTGGTGAACCCTCAGTTAATTGAAATTTGAATAGTTACACCAGACTCAGTGTTTTTATGACATCAATTCCAAGGTGTATGGTAACATTAAAAAGAAATAGAGCTAACATATGATCAGGATGACATTACAAGAATTATCCAGAGAGGTCAGTATAACAGTAACGTAAGTATGCCTTCCAGTGTAAATGAAATATGAAATCAAATTATCTTGTAAGTGATAAACTTGAAAGCTTTTAAAGTACCATGTCAATTATTTGCCCCTCCAATTGAAGTTACACTTCTTCAAAACAGATGGCCACAGACCTTTCATGTGAGCAAAATGAAGTGATTGAATGATTCTATACACTACTAAAAGCCAGAGTTTTCATCTGGAATGTAATTAACGTAATTACCTGGATGATTCTCACCCAGATTCTCTGATTGTTTTTAAATAGAGATCATCCAAGTGAACCCATTTTAACAAAGATAATTCCTATTTCCTTTAGAGCTGCCATATCCATAAAAAAATGAAACTGATTACTAGACTACTGAATGTAGGTATTTTATGTTTTTCATGGTACTTTTGGGGAGTTTAGGACTCAGTATTTAGTATAAGGCGCTAATTCAGTGTTGTCAGGGAAGACAGGGAAAAAAACCTTTGAGATGCTGGAGAAAGGAGTAAGAAAGACTAAAAGAAAAAGAAAACTCTTAAATTTCAGACGAGAAAATGGAGTACTATCTGAAATTTCAAAGGTTATCCACTGTTAATCACTGAATTGGGTCATAATATTTTAAAAGTATCATTCCATAAACATACAACTTCACATAATTCACAGGGAACAGATATTGCAACTCCATTAAGTACAGACTTGTAGTCAGTGGTTCTCAGCTCGGGCAGGGATGGAGTGTGGCGTGTGCTTATCAGAATCACAGGAAATGCACTAAGAGTAACGAGCAAAGCAGAACTGGCGCACGTTACAGAGGGAATCCATCAGAAGGGCTTATAATAAAATCCCTGCTGTCTCCTGCTCCTCCCGTGCCATCTCCACTTCCTCTGGTCAGAGGTCATTGCTTACATTTCCCTTCTCATCCTTACTTCTAGCCGGTAAATAAACTTATATTGCTACATCTCGATTTATTAACTCTAGACCTCGTCTATCGGTTTAGTTTATGTACATTATCACACAGAGCCCTCTTCTCCTTTTTCCTATGTAGTTTTATCATTCATTTCAGTTTCTTCTGTGGTCACCTCTGAGATTTCAAATGGTCCACTTAAATATTCATTTCTTGTTCCATAATGACAGAGATATCTCTTGATCCTTCTGCTCTCCTTCTGAGGTCATCAACACTCCTATGCCCCATTTCCCCCTGTGCCACAGTGCCTGCCACTTCTGTCTCCTGCCCTCTGTCACTTTCCCTTTACGTTTACATGATCACATTTATGTTCCATTTTGAAATTATAATCTCCTATATCTCCTGTGATGTGACCAGGTTGATTTAATAAGAATGCAATAAACAGTGTTCACATTTTCACAACTATCTAACTATATTTTCTTTCAGAGAAAAACACCAATTTTACAAGCCCAGTGGCACTCATGGTTTCTATGACCAGTTTTGAATGGAATCTACTTTTTAAAATATGCCTCCAAATATTCTGAGGCATTTGTTGTTGGAGTTTCTGAACACCATTTTTTCTTTGTTGTAAGATAAGAAGAAATTTTGCTAAATTTGCCTTCCTCAGCATACTCTAGCTGTCTCTCAGCTTTTATTAATTTAATCTATTATTTGGAATTAATTCCCATTTTTTTCTTGAAATGTACTGTCTTCATTTTCTGATTTAAATAGTTCATATCAAGGTTGCATCATGGCTGTCTTATTTGGCTCACCTCTACCTCCCTTATTCTCTAATCACCTTTTATTTCTTGCATTCTCTGCCTCTATCGTATCCTCAAGCTTTTGCCAAATTTTGCAGAACAGCATCCACCGCACTCGACTGTGCTGTACTCGGCTCCCCCCCCTCCTCCTCAGTCTGCTCTGGCGGCCAGGCCTCCTGCACAGCTATGGCCCTGAAAAGGCATCACTGCTCTCCTGAGCTGGTGAATCCTTCCCTTTCTCTCATGCTCCCTCCTTGCTTACTCCCGTGCTTTAATGGAGTATACTCTCAAATAATTATTCAGAAACCGTGTCTGGGGAGTAGATTGTCTGAGTCCTTTTATGTCTGCAAATTCATCTATTCTGCTCTAAAATTGGTTAATAGTTTCATTTGGTATAAAATTCTGGATTTAAATAATTTCCGACTAAACTTTGAAGTCCTTGCTCTACTGACATCTATTATTAAGAGCTCCTGCAGAGAAGCGTAATTCTAGTCTGATCTGCATTTCTAGTTTACCCTGAGTAAGATGTATTACTATTTAAAGGTACCTGTGTGTGTCCTTTGGTAAAATTAATATTCTCCCCAATTTATTTCCTTTTACATTCATCCAGCATTTCATATATCTGACTTGATTAAAGAGACAATAGCATGCATTTATAAAATATAAGTGCATTTGTTCCTATTGTAAAGTAGTAATTATCAAGTAAGAATACTCAAGTTACATTTCATGGATGTTCTTAAAATTTCAGAGGGTAGTAAAAGTTATGAAAAGAAAGATATGCAGTATAAGATAAATTTGGAGGAAAAGAGCAGAATTGAAAAAGCGAATATTGGGAGTCTGGGTATGGAGGAATAGGGATATCCATGCCCAGGGACTTTGAAAATATGTCAGGCACTGAAAATTTGTGAAAACAGTCATTTATATAAGGAACACTTACTCCTTCTATGAAAAGGTTCGTTCTATTGTAGTAACATTCCCGGACTCTCTAACTTTTACTCATTTTTTCCTGGGGGGAAGTGGATTAATTCATCTCATCAGTGAGTTGGAATAAGAAAATAGACCTGTATGGTACAATTCCTCGGTCTTCAGGGACCTTCATGCCTGCAGAGTAGAGTTTTTACACTGATCCTTCATGCTGTAAATTTCAAATGCATCCTTCCAGGGGGACCTGTGATCACCCGGAGCTGCCTAAGGGGTGGGAGGGAGGGTCCTTGTCGGGAATGTAACATGAGGAAGTCCACTGCTGCTGTCACCTAGGATATATTTTCCAAAGGCTCTATTTGTAACAAAAATGACATTTAGACCCTCATTTGCCTCATTTCTTTGTCTCTCAGTTGGTTCAGAACTTGGACAGTAAATAGATGATTTTTCTCAATCTTCTCAAACGAAAACATCAGCATTTAACAATCACACATCTTTGTTGAGGATCTACCACGTAACACAGGCTATTCTATGTTAATATCTAGCCTTCTCTAACCCTTCTCTCCCAACTTCCTTTCTTGTAAGGCCGGTACCCTCCTAAGCACCTCCACGATGCTCACAGTATTCATCACAGACCTATCTGTAACTGTTTATTTACTTGTCTATACGCTGTTCATCCCTCACTTGATCTTAAGCTTGAGGGCAAGGACTGAGTCTGGATACCTATAAATCTGCAGCCTCTAGATACTCATTAAATATTTGCTAAATGAATGAATTAATAAGTAAACCATGCTTTCCGTGCTTAAGCAGCTTTCTTTTCAGTTGAGAGGCAGATAGCTAATTACTCAATACTGTGGTTAGCACTATAGTTTGGGTATTAACCAAGGGCTATAGAAGCACATAAAGGAAAACTTAATTCTATCTGGAAGAGACCGAGTGGTAGTTGATTCTCCAACAGCAGAAATCATCATTAACTCAATCCTTTAAAAATTTCCAATATTTGTGCATGTTTCAAATGTATTTAATATTGACATAACAATACATGTACACAATTTATAAATGTGTAAGTGTCAATGCATATTGAGATATGTTCCCATCACTCTTCTAAGTGCTATTTTTTATTAACTCACAAATAAGTTTGGAGGCCACTAACCAAAACCCTGAAACAGCTACAGACTTTGCTCCCTGAGAAGAAGAGGGAGAAAGAGAAGCAGCACCACATATTTAGAACTTGTTAGACACCCCCCTGGGAAGCCTCCTGGAGCAGGCATGAAATGACGCAATATTGCAACTGTGAGGTGCTTCAGGCAACGGAGGCAGAGATAACGTGGGGTTAATCTGTGAGTAAGAGTATGCAGAGATGACTTGTGTGGTCAGATATTCAAGTCCAAAGGCAATCTTTCCTCTACAGGAAATCTTACTCTGATTTTCTGGTATGAGCTTCAACTCTGGCCTCCTGAATTTTATCTTCAGTGTTAATGACTTTGATTCAGTCCCTAGATTCCCCAAATCAGGGTCACATTCCTGATAGCCTCGTTGGCTTGACAGCTTGGCTAATGTCCTGAGTCTGATTCTGATTAACATGACATGATATTAAACTGAAAATCTTCCTTACTTCCTCCTTCCCTTGAGATAATATAAACAAATGGCCAAAGATTCCAGGCTTTGGGGTCAGCTGAGTTTTAAATTCAGCTTTTTCACGTAATAGCTGTTTAATGTTACATAAGTTAATTATCTTCTTTAATGGTCTGTTTTCCACTATTAATGCAGGGGATAATATCATCTCCCTCTTTAAAACTAGAAAAATAATTAAATGAGATAATGTACAAAAGGCGCTTCATACATAGTAAAACACATATAAATGGTAGCTATTTACAATTATTTCTTAACACTGAGAGAGTTTATCAAAAAGAAATAAAATATATGAATCACAGATTATGAAATATGCAGCCTTTATGATAAAGGTATTTTGGCTCACTTAATGATATACCTAATATGATAAAAAAGCATTTTGACTTAATGTTATACCTAGTCATTAATGTGCTCAATTAGTAATTAACTTTCGTAGGCCAGACAATAGCACTTGTACACAATCAAACTAAATTATCTTTTTTTTCTTTCAGTTTAGCTTTCTGGTATCCCAATCAACATCATCTGTCAACAACTTCCCTTGATCTGATGTATGCAGTTTAGCAGTCTTGACAAACACAGGGATACTGTCATTGTCTGAAAGCTACAGATACTGGAATTCTTGTGCTACTGAACTTTACCTGCTTCTGCCCATCATCCTGCTCATTTCACTTCCTAAGTATCCCTGTGCTCCTGACCTCTTACCCTCACCCTACTTACTGAGAAATCTTCAAAATTCTGTTTTTTCAACAACCTTTTTTTCACTGAAAATGTGTACTTGGATACTAGAGGGACCATGACAATCGAAATGCTATGTCACGAGGTCAGAAGGGTAACAGCAAGGGGGACCTGGGGGAAAAGACAATGGTGAAGAGGATGACAATAGGAAGAGGGGAAGAAATAATGAAGTTTGCCTGGATCCATCATGGTTAAAGACTTGTAAGCACGGCTATTTCCAAGTCATCATGTTGTAAACTCAACATATTTTTATCATCCCTCCCACTTCTCCCCAAACTTTCTTCTCTACTATTTTCTCTCTTAGTGAATGGCATTGTCATTTGCCAGTTGGCCACGCCAGAAATCTTACATAGCTTAATTTGAATCATCTCAACTAATGTGTATATTCGTCCCTCAATAAGCAAATGATCACCAAGTTTGTGCTTTTTTTTTTTTAATTGGAGAAGGAGGACTGCAATAAAATAAAAAAATGGATGTTGGCCTAAACACATCATATACATGACCCAGCCCAGCCGCTTACCATGAAAGAAATAAAGCTATATGATATTAGATTCTACATAATTTCATAATGCTACATAATTACATAATTTCACAATATGCATTAGATTCTACATAATTTCAGCAACCAGAAGAAAATCTTGCAAAGCCACAAGTTTCTCCACTGTAGCACAAAAATCCCACCTGTTCACTAATATTTGAAAAGAAGAAAAAATTTTGCATTGAAAAATGAGAGATTAAAAACTTAAAAATGTCTTTAAAATGAACATCTTGGTTCAAAAAGCATTTATAAGTACATGCTTGGTTGTTTTGTTTGTTTTTATTTTTATAAGTTTGGCTTTTTTAGATTCCACATGTAAGTGATATCATACAGTACTTATCGTTCTCTCTGACTTATCTCACTTAGCATAATGTGCTCAAGGTCTGTCCATGTTGTTGCAAATGGCAGGATGTCCTTCCTTCTCATTGTGGAATAATATTCCATTGTGTATATATACCACACCTTCTTTATCCATTCATCGTTGATGGGCACTTATGTTGTTTCCATATCTTGGCTATTGTGACTAACGCTACACTAGATATGGGAGTGCATATATCTCTTGGATATTCTGTTTTCAACTCCTTTGGGTACATAGCCAGAAGTGGAATTGCTGGATCATATGGTAGAAGTAAGTATGTGCTTGATTTTTGTTTGTTTGCTTCTCAACATGCATTATCTCCACTTCTTGTAAAGACACTTGGATTTTCTTTTTGGGGAATCAACCCTGCGCCACTTTCGGTCTATGTTAGGTCAAGTCAAATCAACACCATTCCCAGGTGACTGGGAGGTTGTGTGATTTCCGCCAGGCTCACCAGAGCATGGCATTCTCTTGGCCACACAGATTATTTTAGAATGACTCCAAGCCAATCAGGCTCAATCAGAGCAAATCCCGTGACCTTTTTGTCAGCAACCAGGAAGACATATTTTCTTTTCTACTTGACTAGAATTTGATAGTGATTTGAGCATGGTTTGTTAGCAGCCATGAAAACAAGACAACACAGCAAAATGCAGAACTGAGAGAGAGAGAGAAAAACTGATGGTAATTTTGATCCACTGAGTGGATCAAGGCATGCCTAAATGAGCTCTAATCTTGTACTTTTCACTTAGATCAATCAAGAAATTGCTTTTTTTTCTTCAAAACTGTGTAGCTGGTATTTGATCATTTGCAACATAAAAATGTAATACAAGTTTTAGTCAAACTAATGCAATAATGTAAAGAGCATGCCTTTTGTGTGTGTGTGTGTGTGTGTGTGTGTGGGTTGGTGGTGTAGGAATGTACTTAGTTCCTGATAAGTAGAAGAATGAGGGGGTGATGCTACCAAGTGTAAAAAAGAGTTTCAAAAAGTGCAGAGAGGTGATGAACACAAATTTGAATGACTCCCTGCCATTAGTCGTGAAAACAGAACTTGTGAGTTATGGAAATCCACCTCCTCCATGGTGGCACACATGAATGAGGGAACCATTCAGTGCTACCACATGCTTTGGGAAGGTCAAGTATGAGGGCAGAGAAAGAGCACTTGATTTGGCAAGAGACGACCAGTGGGAAAATTTAAGATGGCTGTTCTAAATTAAAAAAAAAAAAACTATAGGCATAGTAATGATTCAGAAAACCTCATGGAAAAGTCCTTGACTTTCTCACATACCATAGTATCTTATCAAAGCTAAGACTGATGATTTTAAGAACACTCCTATTTTTATGACACTAAGAAAGGAAGTACATCTGCAAATTAAACTATAATATTCCATTGATTGTAATAGGCAGCCTAATTAAGAGCTGTTAAAATGTAAAATAGGGGCATTTTAGATTTGGTGATATATGATAATAGCACAATGGAGTGAATGATAACAGCAGTGGTCTGTCAATCATGATTTAGATAATATTCATCAAGGATTACCTCTGTTACATACATGAGCTGCTTGGCTTGTTGATTTGTTTTTATGTTTGTCTGCTAGAATAGACGACATATTCAGTTCCTATCTAAGTCAGGACAGCAATGCAGTTTTAGGTAGCTGTACGGAAGTTCTTACTATCGTAATATTGAGGTTACTTAATGGAATTATGAGTCGCTCTCAAACTGTTTTTCTGGGATGCTGAGTTGGTTTGAGTTACACGAGTCAGTTGCATGGGAAGGCCATCGGGCTCCCGCTGGGGCCACTTCTGCTGCTTTTATCCAAGGAGCACCTACTGGGTGCCTGTTGTAGATGCCGAGGACACCAGAGTGAACAAGACAATGGAGGTCTGGCTTTCTTAGAGCTTATATTCCACTCGAGAGGAAATAGCCAATAAATGTGAAAACAATAAATAGGACGATTTCTCATGGTGACAAGTTTATTAAGAACATAAACAGAGTGATGGGAGACTATTTTAAATACGATGGCCAGGGAAGGTCTCTGTGGGATGACCTGAATAATGAGAAAGAACCAGTCAGGAAAAGAGCAGGGTAAAGCGTGAGACAAGCAGAGGGTGGCAAAGCAATGGCCTGCGGCAGGAATGATTTCCTTATGTTCAAGGAACACACACAAGGCCCAAGGTTGGAACACGCTGAGGGAGGAGGACAGATAAGGCCAGAGGGATGGAGACATGAAGAGCAGGGGTTCTCAGCTGTGGCCGTGCGCTAGAATCAACCCGGGAGATGCATAACACATCGTTGCCTAGGATTCTCCCTGGAAATTCTGACTTATTTGATATGGATAGGGGGCCAGGTACCAATATCTTTTAAAGCTCCCTAGACAATTCTAACGGCTAGCCAAGGTTGAGAACCATGGCTGTAAACACTGGAGCCTATTGTAAGGGGATAAGACTATTCCAAATACCAGACATAGAAATAAAATGGAAAGGATAGCCATTATCCCTGAAATACTGCTCATCTTTTCTCAAGAGCCCATTACATACTGCCGTCACTGTCCATCTCTTTCTCTCTCTCTTTGACCAGCTACTTTCAGGAGGTTTGTGCTAGGAAGGGACATGTTCTGGTCTGACTGGAATTTTCTTCATGACCAAGAGTTTTTCTGTTTGTCCAGTCTTCACTTCTCAGTCAGCTCTTTTCTTTCTTTCTTTTTTAACAACGCAAAATCTGTCCCGTGCTTCACTATAACAGACAGATTGCCTCCCGGACATATGGTTTATCTGTGCGATTCCTCGTTTGCCTGCCTCCTCTGCATCTTGATCTGAGCCAGGTGCAAGGACTCTCCTGCTGTCAGCACATGCATCTCATCCTCCCCGTTGTAAACAAGATGCTCAGACTTGGCACCACATAGGACATACCCTTTACCTGCGAAAGGCACACACTGTCGGGTTTTCTGAGTCTGCAGCTCTGATGTCCTCTCTCACTATTCCTTTCAGACACATATGTGCTCAGTTCTCACTCTTTTTGACAACTTTCTACTAATTTTGTGGTTTGGAGTTTTAGTTGTTTCCTGATTTTGCCAAAAATAGGATTTGAATGAGTTTCTCACTCTCCTTGTTGCTTTTGAATGATTTCAGGAAAGCACTGAGTCAATACTAACTCACGCTGTCATCTTCATGGTGGAAGTCTGTGGGCCACATGTTCCCATACAACAGGCCTAATCGGATCATTGGCTACTTGAGAAAACTACTTGTAGCCACCATGTGTACCCGTCTGTGGATCCTCACTCCTGAAAGAATTCTAGTCTTTCACAAAATCTTAGATAGTAAAGAAAGAGGGAAATAGTGAATTCAGTTCCAGTAAAAGCTTAAACAGAGCATAGAACTGAAGGTGAAAACAAAGGGGACAACTTGTGGCATTAAGCCGAGGCAGCCTTTCAGGATTCCCAATTTCCCTACAGATCTTATCCCACCTGCAATGCCTGGCAAAGTGACCGTTCTCTTTGGGAACAACGTGACCCTCTGCAGTTCACCTTCATGCCCAGGAGCATAACTAAAAGCTTAGTCATTTTTGACAGTCCATTTCAACTCAATAGAATGAAGTAATTGCCTTAGGTTCCAAAAGTGAGGATTTTTTTTGTATATTTGAAAGAAACCGTTAAGCTTTTTTCACATCCAGGCTGTGCTGTGTGAACATATAGTCCCCTCCTGGTTTACAGATATGGTAGGCAAAAATTCCAGCTCAGGTTCACAAGTCAGTGTCTCCCCAAGTGGCCGTGAACTTGTCCCTGTTATGCTGCCCCCTGGGGTACGCAGAATCCTCCTTCTCTCCCAGGACCACACCTGGTTACCTTCTACCACGACTGTCACTTGTGACTTCACCCCACTTATCCACCCAGGAAATAGTCCTTATTCCTTGGTCCAATTCTACGCATGATATATTCTGTTATATTCTTGGTATTAAGAATTGAAACAAAGAAATGATGCTATGAATAATGTTTAGGCTCTGTGCAACAAGGAATGTTATTATTTAACTACATTAGGGTTAAAGAAGCCTTTGCAAAACATTCTTACAATGTAACAGATTATGATACATTTCTGAGAAAATACATTCACATCTGCAAACAAACCTCTAAAACATAGATAATTATTTGGATGCAAACTCTATTGAACACTATGAGGAAGATAATTCCAGGTCTTTTTCTTTCCACCTCATAAATAATAATAAAAAAGTTTGTCTCCTATCGAAAGATATGTTTTTAGAAAAAGTCAAGTAATCTTTGCATTTAAAAAAATTTAACAGAAACCCAGATGTTTTTTAGTAGGTGAATAGATAAACAAACTGTTGTATATCCAGACAATGGAATGTTACTCAGCGATAAAAAGAAATGAGCTCTCAAGCCATGAAACACTATGAAGGAAACTTAAATGCATAATACTAAGTGAAAGAAGCCCATCTGAAAAGGCTACATCCTGTATGATTCCTACTACAGGCCATCTAAAAAAGGTAAAACTATGAAGAGTAAAAAGATCAGTGGTTGCCAGAAGTTTGGGGAGAGAAAGAGATGAGAAGGTGGAGACCAGGGATTTTTAGGGCAGTGAAACTATTCTGTATGATACCATAAGGATGGATACGTGTCACTATAGATTTGCCCAAACCCATAGAAAGTAGAACACCAAAAGTGAAGCCTAATGTAAACTACGGACCTTGGGTGACAGTGATGTGTCAATGTAGGTTCATCAATTATAACACATGTAAAATTTGTTTTTACTCTGGTGGGGGATGTTGATGTTAGGGGAGGCTGTGTGTGAAGGCAAGGAAGTACATGGGAAATTGCTATACCTTCTTCTCAATTTTGCTGTGAACTTAAAACTTCATCCTCCAGAAAAAGTCTTTAAAAAAATTTTTACCTTTCATCCCCTATTGTTTTGGTTTTTTTCATACCAACATTTGTACTTCAAAATTTAGTCCAGGAAAGACATCCAAATTGGAAAGAAGTAAAATTGTTACTATTTGCAGATAACGTATTTATATATAGAAAACCCTAAAGATTCCACCAAAAAAACTGCTAGAATAAATGAATTCAGTAAAGTCTCAGGATGCAAAATCAATATACAAAAACCTGTTGTGTTTCTATACACTAATAACAAAAGATCAGAGAGAGAAATTAAGAAAACGATCTCACTGACAATTGCATCAAAAAGAATAAAATACCTAGGAATAAATGTAACCAAGGAAGTGAAATACCTGTACATTGAAAACTATAAGACATTAATGAAAGAAATTGAAGAAGACACAAATAAATGGAAAGATATTCTGTGCTCATGGATTAGAAGAATTAATATTGTTAAAATGTCCATAATACCCAAAGCAATCTACAGATTCAATGCAATCCTGATCAAAACTCCAGAGGCGTGTTTCACAGAAATAGAACAATCAGTCCTAAAACTTGCATGGAACCACAAAAGGCCCCAAACAGCCAAAGCAATCTTGAGAAAGAAGAACAAAGCTACAGGCATCATGCTTTCTGATTTCAAACTATATTATAAAGTTACAGTAATCAAAACTGTATGGTATTGGCATAAAAACAGACACATAGATCAAAGGAACAGATGAGAGCCCAGAAATAAACCCACGCATATGTCAGTTAATTTATGACAAAGGAGCCAAGAATGTACAATGCGGAAAGGACAGTCTCTTCAATAAATGGTGTTGAGAAAACTGGACAACCACATGCAAAAGAATGAAGCTGGACCACTATCTTATACCATACACAAAAATCAACTCAAAATAGATTAAAGACTTGAATGTAAGATCTAAAACCATAAAACTCCTAGAAGAAAACATAGGTGGTAAGTTCCTTGACATTGGACTTGGCAATGATTTTTTGGATTTGACACCAAAACCAAGGGCAACAAAAGCAGAAATAAACAAGTAGGACTACCTCAAACTAAAAAGCTTCTGCACAGCAAAGGAAACCATCAACAAAATGAAAAGGTAACTTACTGAATGGGGGAAAATAATTGCAAATCATGTATCTGAAAAGGGGTTAATATCCAAAATGTATAAAGAACTCATACAACTCAATAGCAAAAAAACAAATGATCCAATTAAAAAATGGGCAGAGGATCTGAATAGGCATTTTTCCAAAGAAGACTTTCAGATGGCCAACAGGTACATGAAAAGATGCTCAACATCATTAATCATCAGGGAAATGCAAATTAAAACCACAATGAGATATCACCTCACATCTGTTAGGATGGCTATTATCAAAAACATAAGAAATAACAAGTGTTGGTGAATATGTGGAGAAAAGGGAAAGCTTGTACACTGTGGGTGGGGATGTAAATTGGTGCAGCCACTAAGGAAAACAGTATGGAAGTTCCTCAAAGAATTAAAACTACCATATGATCCAGTAATTCCATTTCTGAGTCCTATTCAAGGAAAACAAAAACACTAACTTGAAAGGATACACGCACCCCCAATGGCCATCCTAAGTGTTCCATTTACAACGGATACAATCTAAGTGTTCATCAATTGATGAATGGATAAAGAAAATGTGGTATATATATACAGTAGAATACTATTCAGCCATAAAAAAGAATGAAATCTTGCCATTTGCATCAACATAGATGGACCTTGAGGGCATTATGTTATGTGAAATAAGTCAGACAGAGAAGGACAAATACCATATGATCTCACTTACATGTGAAATCTAAACACACACACACATACACACACACACCCCAAGCTCATAGATATAGAGAACAGATTGGTGGTTGCCAGTCAGGGGTGAGGGGTGGGAAAATGGGTGAAGGGGGTCAAAAGGTACAAACTTCCAGTTACCAACTTAATAAGTCATGGGATAATAATGTACAGCTTGATGACTATAGTTAATAACACTGTATTGCATATTTGAAAGTTGCTAAGAGCAGATGTTTCAAGTTCTCATCACAAGAAAAAAAAATTTTGCAACTATGTATTGTGATGAATATTAACTAAACTTATTGTGGTGATCATTGTCCAATATACACAAATATTGAATCATTATGTTGTACACCTGAAACTAATATAATGTTATATGTCAATTATACCTCAATAAAAAAAAATTTTGTCCAGAAAATATCAGGCCTTTATGGACTATATTTAGTAAATAACATATTTATTGACTTCAGGATAATTCTGTAATATTCATTTGGTTTATACTCTTTCATTGTTCAATAAATTGTCTTAAACCATTTTGTGCCCAAATGTTTTAACATTGTAATGAAATAAGTTGGTTAAAATTTTCAAACAAAAATGCATCAAAATAGGCACTGGACAAGATTGATTTAAATAGCTCATAGCTAGACTGATAATAATTCAGCTATTTTGAGACAGAAGAAATAGAGAGATGCAAGGCCTGGACTTCTTCATGACGTTTCAGATGTGCAAAAGAAGTTCAAAGACAGGTTTCTGTGCTCAAAGCTTGAGAGGATGGAGCAAATTACACCAAGCAACCCAAAATAGTGGTGAATTCCAAGCTGCTGTTTAAAGCTTCAGGGAGACAGAGGCCAGTGGACCCTAATTCAGGATCCTGGGAGACTGTGTGAAGTCAGGCTTGATGAAACTTAACACCCAACCAGGTGAAGTAGGCATGGAAAGGTTTTAACCCAGGTGTGTGGGAGAGCAAGTGCAATGAAGAGCAACATTAACAAACCAGAGCAGGAATGGTTTGAAATGAATAATGAAGCATTGCATTTTGGAAGGACAAAGGAATGGAATGAGTGGAACCGCTGGTGGAGATACTTAGTCTGCAGTTTGAGATTACGGCTAGTGAGCCATAAGAAATTGGAGGTACTACAACATAGACAGTCGTTAATGAAAGTCCAGCCTTTTAATTTTTCCCTCTCTTTTCTGAATGCAGAGGGTTAACTTTTTAAAAAATTTGCTTGTTTAACTGAGGCAGGAATTGACAAATGAAGTCAGCCACATTTTGGTTATAACATAGAAATCATGTCAAAAGCATATCCTATGGAAAATTCCCCAGCTTTATTGAGACATAATTGACAAACAAAAACTGTATACACCTGGGCCAGCCCTGATGGCCTAGTGGTTAAAGTTCCGCGTGCTCCACTTTGGTGGTCCAGGTTTGGTTCCTGGGCACGGAACCACACCACTCGATGGTCAGTGGCCACGCTGTGGTGGTGGCTCACATAATAAAAGAGGAAGATTGGCAACAGATGTTAGCTCAGGGTGAATCTTTCTCAGCAGAAAAAAAAAAAAACCAAAAAACAAACTGTATACATTTAAGGTGTACAACTTGATGTTTTGATAATACATTGTGAAATCATCACCACAGTCAAGATAATTACCATACCCATCACCTCACATAGTTACCATTTTCTTTCTTTTTTGTGATCAGAACACTTAAACTCTATCCTCTTAACAAATTTCAAGTATACAATACAGTATGAGATATCACCTCACATCTATTAGAATGGTTATTATCACAAAAGACAAGAGATAAGTGTTGACGAGGATGTGGAAAAATTGGAACCCTTGTTCCCTTTGGTGAGAATGTAAAATGGTGCAGCCATTATGGAAAACAGGATGGAGGTTCCTCAAAAAGTTAAAAATAGAACTATCATATCATCCAGAACTTCTACTTCTGGGTATTTATCCAAAGGAAACGAAATTAGATATTGAAGAGATATCTGCACTCTCATATTCAATGCAGCATTGTTTACAATAGACAAGATATGGAAACAACCTAATTGTCCATCAACACATGAATGAATAAAGAAAATGTGGTGAATATATCCACTGCTCAGTTTTTTTTTTTAAGACTATTTTTTTAGAGCAGTTTTAGGTTTACAACAAAATTAAGAGGGAGGTACAGAGATTTCTCATATTACCTCCTGCACCTACACATGCATAGCCTCCCCCATTATCAATATCACTCACCAGAATGGTACATTTTTTTTTTTTTTTACCAAGGATGAACCTAGATTGACACATCATAATCACTGCAAGTTCATAGTTTGCCATAGGTCCACTCTTGGTGATGTACGTTCTATGGGTTTGGACACATGTATAAAGATATATACCCATCATTATAATATCACAGAGTATTTTCTTTTTCTGAGGAGGATGGTTCCATACATTTTTTTTCTTTCCAGCTTTATTGAGGTATATTTGACATATAACACTGTGTAAGTTTAAGGTGTACAATGTGTTGATTTGATACACGTATATATTGCAAATCGATTCCCACCATAGTGTTATTAACACCTCCATCACATCACATAATTACCATTTCCTTTTTGTGGTGAGAGCACTTAAGATCTACTCTCTTAGCAACTTCCAAGTATATAATACAGTATTATTAACTATAATCACCATGCAATACATTAGATCCCCAGAACTTACTTGTCTCATAACTGGAAGTTTGTACCCTTTAACAAATATCTTCTCTTTCTCCCTGCCCTAAACCCCTGGTAACCAGCACTCTACTCTCTGTTTCTATGAGTTCAGCTCTTTCAGATTCCACATATAGTGATGTCATGCAATATTTGGCCTTCTGTGTCCGACTTATTTCATTTAGCATAATGCCCTTAAGGTCTATCCACGTCCATCCTGCAAATGGCAGGATTTCCTTCTTTCTCATGGCTGAATTATATACATATGTATACCACATCTTCTTCATCCATTCATCTGCTGATGGACACTTAGGTTATTTCCATATCTTGGCTAAGGTGAATAATGTTGCAATGAACATGGGAGGGCAGATATCTATTCAAGATCCTGTTTTCCTTTCCTTTGTATATATACACAGAAGTGGGATTGCTGGATTATGGTAGCTCTATTTTTAATTTTTTGAGGTACCTTCATACTGTTTTCCATAATGGCTGTACCAATTTACATTCCCGCCAACAGTGCACAAGGGTTTCCTTTTCTTAACATCTTTGCCAGCACGTTACCTTTTGTCTTTTTGATAAAGCCATTCCCACAGGTATGAGGTGATATTTCATTGTGATTTTTTTGTTTGTATTTCCCTGATGATTAGTGATATTGAGCCAACTGTTCATGTACCTGTTGGCCATTGTATATCTTGTTTGGAAAGTATCTATTCAGGTACATTGCCCATTTTTAATAGGATTATTTGTTTTTTGGTGTGTCTATTTTTATGCTAATTCCATACTTTTTTGATTACTATAGCTTTGGAGTATAGTTTGAAATCAGGAAGTGTGATTCCTCCAGCTTTGTTCTTCTTTCTCAGGATTGCTTTGGCTATTTGGGGTCTTTTGTGGTTTCATAAAAATTTTATGATTGTTTTTTATATTCCTGTGAAAAATGCCATTGGAATTTTGATAGGGATTGCATTGAATCTGTAGATGGCTTTGGGTAGCATGGACATTTTAACAATATTACTTCTTTCAATCCATAAACATGGGCTATCTTTCTATTTGTTTGTGTCTTTCTTCAATTTCTTTCATCAAAGTCTTGTAGTTTTCCATGTACCAATCATCTCCTTGGTTAAATTTATTCCTAAGTATTTTGTTCTTTTTGATGCTATTGTAAATGGAACTGTTTTGTTTCTTTTTCAGATAGTTGGTTGTTAGTGTACAGAAATGCAGCTGATTTTTTATGTTCACTTTGTATCCTGTAACTTTACTGAATTTGTTGATTAATTCTAATAGATTTTTGGCGGAATCTTTAGGATTTTCTATATATAAGATCATATCATCTGAAAACAAAAACAACTTTACTTCTTCCTTTCCAATTTGGATGTCTTTTATTTCTTTCTATTGCCTGATTGCTCTGGCTAGGATTTCCAGTACTATGTTGAATAAGAGTGGTGAGAGTGGGCACCCTTTTCTTGTTCCTGATGTTAAAGGAAAACCTTTCAATCTTTCACCATTGAATATTATGTTAGCTGTGGGCTTGTCATACATGGCCTTTACTATGTTGAGTTATGTTCCTTCTATACCCAATTTGTTTAGTGTTTTTATCAGGAAAGGATATTGTATTTTGTCAAATGCTTTTTCTGCATCTATTGAGATGATCATATGAATTTTATCTTTCATTCTACTAATGTAGTGTATTATATTTATTGATTTGAGTATGTTGAACTATCCTTCATCCCAGAGATAAATCCCACTTGATCACTCTGTACAATCCTTTTAATGTGCTGTTAAATTTGGCTTGCTAAAATTTTGTTGAGAATTTTTGCATCTATGTTCATCAAAGATATTCCATGTAGTTTTCTTTTCTTGTAGTGTGCTTTTCTGGCTTTGGTATCAGCATAATGCTGGGCTGGTAAAATGAGTTTGGGAGTGCTCCCTCCTCTTCAAATTTTTGGAACAGTTTGAGAAGAATTGATGTTAGTTCTTCTTTAAATGTTTGGTAGAATTCACCAGGGAAGCCATCTGGTCCTGGGCTTTTCTTTGTTGGGAGATTTTTGATTACAGATTTAATCTCAGGACTCATTATTAGTCTGTTTAGATTTTCTATTGCTTCATGATTCAGTTTTGGTAGGTTTTATGCTTCTAGGAATTGATCCATTTCTTCTAGGTTTTCCAATTTGTTGGTGAATAATTGTTCATAGTAGTATTTTATGGTCCTTGGTATTTCTTTGGTATTAGTTGTAATGTCTCCTCTCTAATATCTGACTTATTTGAATCTTCTTTTTTTCTTAGTCTAGCTAAATGTTTGTTGATTTTGTTTATTCTTTCAAAAAACCAGCTCTTAGTTTCATTGAGCTTTTCTATTGTTTTTCTGGTCTCTATTTCATTTATTTCTGCTCTTATCTTTGTTATCTCCTTCCTTCTGCTAAATTTGAGCATAGTGTTCTTCTTTTCTAGATCCTTGAGGTATAAAGTGAGGTTGTTTATTTGAGATCTTCCTTTTTTCTTAATGTAGGTGTTTATTGCTATCAACTTCCCTCTTAGAACTGCTTTTGCAGCATTTCCTAGATTTTGGTATGTTGTACTGCCATTTTCATTTGTTTCAGGGTTTTTTTTTTTTTTTTTTAATTTCTCTTCTGATTTCTTCTTTCACCCATTGGTTTTTAGGAGTGTGTTGTTTAATTTCCACATATTTGTGAATTTTGTGAATTTGTGAATTTTCCAGCTTTCCTCCTGTTATTGATTCATACAGAGTATTTTCACTCCCCTGAAAATGCTCTTTTGGCTGTCTCCATAATTTTGAGTCTCCCAGAATGTCATATAGATGGAATCATTGAGTATGTAGCCTTTTCAGATTGACTTCTTTCACTCACTTATATGCTTTTAAGGTTCTTCCATGTCTCTTTGTAGCTTGATAGCTCATTTCTTTTTATCACTGAATATTATTCCATTGTCTGGATGTACCACAATTTATTTATCCATTCATTTACTGAAGTGCATCTTGGTTGCTTGCAAGTTTTGGCAATTATGAATAAAGCTGCTATAAACATCTGTGTGCAGATTTTTGTGTAGGTATGTTTTCAATTCTATGGAGTAAGTACCATGGAACACGACTGCTGGAACATATGGTAACAGTATATTTAATTTTGAAAGGAAGTGCCAAACTGTCTTCCAAACTGGCCAAATCATTTTGCATTCCCATCAGCAACGAATGAGAGGTTTGTTGTCCCACGTCCTCCCTTCCATTTTTATGGAACACTATTATTTTTCTAACTTAAGCACGGAAATAATGTTCATGTGTGCAACTTGAGAGATTTCTCACTGCCACATTCCTCACCACATTTGCTCTTGGAACAAACAGGCTACATGCTGTATTCTATAGGCTCTGCTGTGTTCTCCCACTCTACTTCTAGTGAACAACACCTCCAAATCTGGGATTCACTTTCTAAATCTAACAAAAGTAGTTTATTTTGTTTGTCTGCAGGAAAATATTCTTAACAAAAGAGTATACAAATAACTTTCTTTTCATCACCTTGGACCATTTATTTTATTTGAAAAAAAATCCAAAAGTAACCAAAATCTGTAAGTTAGAAAAATATCTCCTAATTGTTTACTGTGTAGCAAATAAAGTCTAACATCAATTTTCAATGTGTAGTTAATATTTTTAAATTAAACAACATAGAAAAATCTGGGACCCTTCTCAGTATGAAACTAAGAATATTTAGTCTAATGAAATTATAAAATTTTTCAAATGTCAAATGAGGTGTCAACACAAATAATGCATAACCAATCTATAAATCAACATTGGGGTAAGTATATTATGAGCCAACCCTGAGGACTATATAGCCCAGGAGTGTCCTTTCACAAAGGAATGGAGCACTCCAAAGAAGTGGGGTGTACAGAGTGGTTAATATACCTTCAAAGAGCATGTATCACTTGTGATTGGAATGTCCCTTTTATAATAGTCACGAGATTGCTTTGCTGGCACAGCAATTTGGTGAACACAGCAGGTCAATGGTCGCAAGGTGGGTGGTCACAAGGTGAGCACAGTAGGTCAGCAATCAATCCTCAGTTTAGGGAGAGATGCTTATCCTTAAGGAAATGCCAATGTGGGGGAAGTTACATCCTTATCTTTAAGGGCATCATTCTTGTCTTTGGGACATAGTAAATACTTAAAGCAGATGTACAATCCATGCTCAATGGCCATGTTAGGCCCTTTTGGAAAAAACAGTTCAGGCTGAATTAGTTTTACCCCAAATGGCTTCCTCATATATGCCAATATATCCTATTGCTTGTCATTTATTTATCAGAGGAAACTTTATAAAATATTTTTTAGGTTTTTTTTTTCTTATTTCCAATTTATATAAGTCCTGCTTATTCTCTTAGAGGAAAATTACTGTTCTGGCTCACTGTATTTGATTATCGTATGCAGTAATAAAATTATAAAATAACTATGCCGATGATCATGGCTTACTGATAGGAATGATACAATTTCCATTTTATAATGTCTGTTACATATATAAATTACTCTAATTTTATATATTTTGGGCTCTTGCAACAGTTTTGTATAGTGATAAAGCTGAAGGATCACTCTTAATGTATTGCAACATGTATAGTATATTCACAGTGATGCATATAGTAAAATATTATTTTTCAAAAAGAGAAAAAACACTTCTTTGTACTAATTTTTACAAATTAGAGGTAGTTTACAAACATTAACTTATACTCAGTTTGAAGTTTCAGCTCCAGAGAGGCAAGCTACACTTTTAAATAAAGTTTGTGAATTACAGTCATGTGTTGCTTAATGAAGGGATACATCCCGAGAAAGGCATCATCAGGTGATTTCGTCAATGTGCAAACATCATCAAGTGTACTGAGAGGAACAAAATTTGCCACCCCAAAATATATCTTTTTAACATGAGGATTATTTTAGGCTGGTTGTTCTTAAGAAACAAAAGACTCAGAAGTTTTCCTCGTTATCTCCCCCTTAATTGCCTAAAAGAATTGAGATTGAAAAAATCTGTCTCAGGAAGCGAGCTATCACATTAGCACAGCATGAGCTAGGTGGTAGGCAGGGAGGAACAGAGAAAAGCCTGTTTGTTGGGCTCCCCTCCGTGTTCTTGAGTTTCTGTGTGGCCAAACACTTGTTTTCCAAACATTTACTACTTTTTACCAACCTGTGAATTGCCTTCCTTCCCTTAAGTCCCTGACTCTCCCCACCCACAACATCTTCTTTTGTCTTTAGCTGAGGATGGTATTTAAGGTGAGGACTTTGGCCATTTTGGTGAGTTACTCAGTTTTCCTGGGTTTCTCCCATGTATACATGTTATTAAACTTTTGTTTGTTTTTCTCCTGTTAATCTGTCTCATGTCAACTTAATTCTTAGACCAGCCAGAAGAAACTAGAAGGGTAGAGGAAAATTTCTTCCTCCCCTACAATACTTACACAAACCTAGATGGTATAGCCTACTACACAACTAGGCTATATGGTACTAATCCTATGGGACCATCATTGTAATGTGGTCTGTCATTGACTGAAACGTCCTTATGTGGTGCATGACTGTATATCATTCTCTGAAGCATGAAGTGAGAAGAGAAAGCCAAGACAAGATAAACAGGGACTAGTCCTTCTTTGCCATATCTTCTGAGAATGACTGTATCAGTACTTTATATGAGGTAATTTCTCAAAGAATAATGTTTATGTATATATCAACCTATGTTGAAAAATATTTCACAACAAAACTTCTTATTTCTTTATAATTGATTGCTTTCATTAGTATAGATCAGAGTTTGGTAAATGATGGCCTGTGTGTCAAATAAGGTCTGCCACCTGTTTTTGTAAGTAGAGTGTTACTGGCCACAGCTACGCTTACTCGTTTAAGTATCTCTATGGCTGCTACCATTGCAGAGTTGAGCAGTTTTGACAGAGACCTTACGGCCCACAAAGCCTAAAATATTTATTATCTTGCCATTTACAGAAGAAGTCTGCTAACCCTGATATATCTCATTGGAAATAAACTATATTGTAAGACATGTGAGTCATGTTTTAGTTAGATTTTACTATTTAAAAATAAATTTGTTGTGTCTAATTATCATTGCTAATCCAAGAGACGAATCTGATAATTATATTGCATTCTTACGTACCTTCCACCCTCAAAAAATCAAAAAACTAAAATCAACTGGTACTTACTGAGTACCTATTTGGATTACAAAGTCATACTATGCTCTTAGTTTTATATCATAAGACAAATAAAATAACCAAGCCCCAATTTATTAGTTTCAAGCAACCAACTTCCCAAACCCTAATCAATAACAAAACTGTTCTGATGTCTATTCTCACTTTCCAACTAATACTTGGAAGAAATATTAATAAATAAAAACAAAATTTAATTGTAAAGGTATAGACAGTCCAAGAATAAATAACCAATAGATTAGAGAACCAATCTAAATAATCCACAGATTACATAATCAACATAAATAATCGAGAATTATTTTTATTATTTAATCATTTAATATTATTTTATACATCATTTAACATTATCACTAATTTTTAAATTCCAGAATTATTTAAAGTTTAGATAATGAATGTCATGAAGATCTTTTGGTAAATATAGCTCAGAATATGATGTACAACTTAATTTTTTTTCTTTATTTCATAATTGTCTTTAAAAATAGTTACATGGAAACTGTTCTCCCCAAATAATGAAATGTATCACACGTAGAGAGTGCTTTCAATATAATGGACTGAGAAGATGTGAGTGAGTGCCATTATTACCACCGAGACACAAAAATTCTGCAAAAAAATGTAATACTTTTAAAATATATAGTCTAACTTATAGGAAAAAATGGAAAATTGTCAAGGGCTAGAAAAAAGGATGGAAATCAAAGTCAGAGACAGCTGGAAGGTGATGCTATACATAGAGGCACACAGGTTATTAGCCCCACTTATGGGCCTAGAGGCTGAGCCTGAATCTTAATGCCCAACAAGGACAGTTGACCCCTGGCTAGAGCAAGGCGTGGCCACCACGCAAGGAAAGTACAAGAAGAGGCCCCTCCATCTCTAGAGCTGTGGATGGAAAGTCAAACCACTGGGAAGAAAGCAAAGTCATAAGCTTTGCACCAACCATAAGCCTGTACCATTTGTGGGTATGATTTTTTCCAAATTTACAATAAATATGTGCTACTATAACTCCAAACCATGAAATTTATATAAAAACTGCTCTAGGATCCATAAAAGACCTGGGATCCCAGCAGAAGGAAAAGCAAAGCTTCTCCTTGGGACACCTTCTCACAGGGTGCATTTCAGATTCCTATCTAAGAATAACTCTCCGTGTAGATGAGCTCACAAAAAAAATACAAACCACCTGAGCAAATAAACTATCATGATGTGGAATAAGGGAATAAGCAACCCAAGAATGAATGGAAGATAGAAATGAGAAGGTCCAACATACATCTAGGGAGAATTAGAGAAAGATGGGGAAAAAACAAGGGAGAAACAATATTCAAAGACAGAGTGACTTCTACTTTTCTAGATTTGTAGAAAGATTCTCAGCTGGAAGAAGCACAGGTGGCCATAAGCAGAATACGTTAGTTCATAAGAAACACACACTGTAGAACAGTTACCGGATTTGAGATAGGTCAAATGAAGGAACTGGAATATCTTCTCTTACTACCCCAGTTGGGTCAATCAATGCTGTTCCCTCCTCATATAAACCTCAAAGTTTGGAAATTGGAAAGGAAAGAAAAAAAGGAATAAAGGCAAAAATGAGGTAGTAAAATATGATGATATGTGAACGGTGATAGAATTGTCACCTGCTTAGGATAAGTGTTAATAAAACTAAAATCTTTCATAAAAAAGGAAGTACAAATGGGCTAAAACATCATCCCACTTTGCTCAACACATCTCAAGACTTGCTAATAGAATACTGTGTTAATAAGGTATTATTTTACCAATCTCCTTTATTTACCTAATTTACTAAAAAGTAAAAGAAAAATATTTAATTAGAGGAGGAAGACATAGGAGGAGGCTTCTACAGAGTTTCCAAAGAAAAATTCTGTGAGGTGTTAAGGGCACTAAGGTTAATGGTGCTCATTCTTTATACTATTTAATGTTTTTTCCAGTTTTATTAAGTAATTGACATACATCACTGTATAAGCTTAAGGTGTACAGCATGATGATTTGATTTACATGTATTGTGAAATGATTACCTCAGTAGGTTTAGTTAACATCCATCTTCTCATATAGATACAATAAAAAGAAAAGAAAAAAAAATTTCTCCTTGTGATGACAACTCTTAGGATCCACTCTCGTGACAACGTTCCTATATATCATACAGCAGTGTTAACTATAGCCATCATGTTGTACGTTACAGCCCTAGTACTTATTTATCGTACAGCTGGAAGTTTGTACCTTTTGGCCGCCTTCCTCCAATTCTCTCTCTCCCCACCCCCAACCTCTGGTAACCAAAAATTTGATCTCTTTTTCTATAAGTTTGGTGGGTTTTTTTTTTTTTGTTTTGTTTTGTTTTTCAGATTCCACATATAAGTGAGATCACAGCATTTGTCTTTCTCTGACATTTCACTTAGCATAATGCCTTCAAGGTCCACCCATGTTGTTGCAAATAGTAGGACTTCTTCACTTTTTATGGCTGAATAATATTCTATACTACTCAATTTTAACCGTAAATGTGATGGTTTTCTTTTCCTTTGATTCAGTGTGTTACTAGCACTAGTTATATGGCCTAGTCATTTGAGCTATTTTGCATCCACAAGAAGAATGACATGCGGGGCTGACCAGGGGAAGTTTTCCTGGGCACTGTGCTCTGGTGGGAAGTGTGGGTTTGGTGTTAGGTCTGTATTACTACTCGACTCTGCCAAGCAACCACCTTGGCAAATTACAGCCTCTCTGGGCGCTGTTTCCTTCTATGTTCAGAGGGGGCCCTAATCACAGGGCGCTTGTGAAGATGGGATGAAATGAAACACCTCAAGTGCCTGGTTTAAGGCGGGAGCTCAGTCAACGTAATGAGCAAAGCACTTTTCTCTTAGAGCAAGTGCTAGGAGACAGACAAGAAGAAGCAAGCTGCTAGCTGCACACGGGAGGAGGAGATCCTCTGGAGAATAACTGACTGGGTATTTACTGAAATCATTTTGGAATAAGGGGGATTATAAACAAACAGAGCGAAGAATCTTAGAAGGATATAGAGGGGGAAACCATGGCTACCAGGAGGGGCCATTCGTCAGGAGAGCTTAGCCTAGCTGGAGAGGGGAGAAAAAAATGCAAGGAGTCCTTTATTCACAGAGGGCATGTGCAACTCAAATGTCTGGACACCACCACACCTGCGAAATGCAAGACAACCTCTATTATAATACAACCCACAGCATTTCCTGTAAATAATTCAATAACTCATATAGATATTTTTTATAAAATCATAACTGTTACATAGTTTTAGCCTTTTTATATCTGGTTGCTCCTATGGCCTATGTCTTCAATGTAATATGATTTTAGTTAAGTTTTTCATATTTTTTTATTTTTCATTTTCTCATTCAGGTCACTTATTAAATGTTATTTTTGAAAAAAGAGTTTAGCCACAAATTTTAAATAAAGTCTACTAGACAAAATCATAAGCACATTTTTATAAATTAATAATTGTTACTTTTCCAATTGTTTTTTTGTTATTAATATAATTATTAATGTAGTTATACTTTGATATAATGCAATAACTCAAGGTTTTTATGTGCAGCAACCAAGCCCACCTGGACACTGAGGCTCTAATTTAGGTGATCTCAGCCACGAGTCCAAGCCTGTGCTTCCAGGGCTGTCAACCTCTTGAACTCCAGTCCACACTAGGTATACATTGTCTGGGCATTTTTCTGGATAGCAGATCTATAACTAGCCTCAGATTTTCAAAGGGGTCCACACCTTAAAACAGTTAGGAAGCATCAATTCACTATCTCCTTCCTTTTCCTGCCGTCTCCTATTTCAGCACAAATATTTCCCTTGTACATAACAAAATGGTATGCTAAAAATATAAGCTGTCATATGTACTTATTTTGTTTCCTAATTTAGAAGCTGCCACATTCAGAAATTCATATGCAAATATACATCAAACAAGGGATACCATACAGATAACACTGTCATTGTGGCACTGACAACACATAACCAGTTGTGTTTACTTCATATGGATCAAACTACAGAAGACATAATAAAATGGGCATATTTTTAAATGACAAAGCACCATCACCTAAGTCGTTAGAAAATTAAATGTTTGGGTTATTATACTATGATTATCATGTACATCTAAATCACTTTCTAACAATACAATTCTAGAAAAAAAAATAAAATTAGCTTTAGCTTTTTTTGCTTAACTGTAACCACGTCCATAGATACTTGCCTGTTTCACACACAGCACAATAGGAGCTCCTGCAGGACACAGTCTCAAGGATTCAACACCTAAATGAGCGTCTGATAAATTCTTAAAAATCACACCATGATGACAAAATGATGCTGATTAAAATGTAATGGTGTATATATATATTTTTCAATATAATCTATTTTAAACATTACCTAGTTACAATTAATAAAATGCTGCTTTAAAAATGGTATTATGATCCTCATTATCTCTGAGGTGTTTTAATAGTTTAAAAAAGCAGACAAATTATTTGTTAAATACGAAAGCTTCCTTGTTTCTTTTATAGTGTGCTATGTAGTTCTGATGATTTTAACTGATTAAATGGATTATTCATCACTGTTTTTTCTCAGATTGAAGAACTACCTCAGAGACTACGACTATTATACAGTTGAAGGTGAAGGACACCTTCCTACACTGGTAAGCCCACGAGTGTAAGTGCACGATATACATCAATGATTTCTGTGTAAAGCAGAACATTGTGTTTAAGGCCTGATGCAGCAACGGCAAACAAACATGAAAATAACATAGGACTCAGGGAGAGTGAGATACTTGAAATCATGGTTCTCCCATAACCTTGGAGGTATAGAGGGTGATGTTCTTACACGTGAGGAGTGGATGGTGCCCTGTGAATCACTTTGTCTGGAAGCACATTTTCTCAAGAGGAAGTTTTAATACCAGATACACTGAACCTTTTAGTAAAATATTCCATCACCAAAACCAAAGAGGTCAGCTTAGGTATATTTTTGAATAATATTGTGAAATCTAATTTTCAGTTTTTTATAGCCTGCTCATAGTAAAGGAAGAAAAGCACAAGAAGAGCCATATAAAAAAGGCTTGCTCCTTAAAACAATAAATACAATTCCATTGCTTCACAAACAGATTTCCCTGCTTTAAGGAACACCCAGCAGCATTAATACAAAGATACCATGCATGTCCATAGATGTGCACAGCCATACAGTGCCAGAAAATCTACCGTACAACATTCAGTATCACTGGATGAGTCGTTGTTCCCAGATAAATTGTACGTGATTCTACCAATATTTATAGACATCAGACTATCCAGCAGTGGACATTATCAACTTTCTAACTAAGTCTGATTTAATGAAGTGATAACATGCACCTAGGTATGTGAATACAGCCATCAGTACTTAAGGGGTAATGGGTATACTGGGGCAAGATCATCAAGTTATGATCCCCCTGTAGATGATGTAAGCCACCTGTGATATAGGGATCCTGTTTCCCCTCTAAAATGCCCTAGTAACTTTGCACTTACTCGGTGCAGGCGATCTGGTCACTCAGTGTGATGGACAGACCCGACAGCAATCCAGGGCAATATTTTTGGCCATCAATTTACAGAAAAATTCACTCTCATTCTCTCTTTCTCTCTCACACACACATGCACACAAAAGTTACTTTTAAGTCATGTCAGAGTGCTGATCAGTTAGGAAAGACTTTCAGGCAAAGAAATGCCAACTGTCTAAACTACACTTCACATGGTGGTGGGGGGTCTTGGGGAAAGGCTGGAGAGGGAATAGGGGAGTGGAACAACGGAAGGGTTAGTTTAGGGGGTTGGAAGAGAAGGAAGGACCCGGAAATTTGGGGAAGTGAAAGCGAAGTGGCGGACCGTGGCCATTCTCTTTACCTGCTGTATTTCCTGGGGTCCGGGGGCGCAAACAGCCACTGCATTTCCCTTCATGCCAGACGGGATGAGCCCGCTGTCTCCTCCCGGGACAGCGCTGGCCTTGGCTCCGTCCTCCCTCAGAGACCGCAGCGACAACTCTGCTCCCGGGAGGGGGAGCAGCGCCCCCGAGCCACGGAGGCCCACATCCCCGCCCGAGCTCCCGGCGCCACTGACCCGGGCGCGAGGGCAGGCGGGCGCCAGACACCTCCGTGGAACTCGCCGCGGCTGCCGCACCGTCCCGGGGGCAGCCCCGCGCGCGCCGAGCCGGGGGCGCCGCCAGCGGGATGCGCACGAGCCCCCCGCGCGAGGTCACCGCGCCGGCCACACAGTGCGCCTGGCTGGACCCGCTGTGCCCCTCCACGTCCCAACGCCTGCGCCCCCGCGTCCCTCCACGCCCCCCGTGCCCCTCCTGCGACTGCCCTCGCCCCTCCACGACTCCCTGCGTCCTTCCGCGTCCCGTCACCGCGCGGCCCCCAGCACCCCCGCGCCCCTCCACTCCCTACCCGCAGCCCTCCACGATTGCCTCCTTCCACGACCCGGACCCCCTTCCACGCAGCCCTGCGCCCCCAAGTCCCCTCCCGCGCCCCACCCTCCGCACGCGCAGCGGCACTTCTAGACGCCGCTCCCACCCGCTGCGGCTTCTGCGGCCCGCATGGGGCCCCTTGCACCTTTTCCCTTCAGGCCACCTGCGTCTGCCTAAGGCATCCTGGGCTCGGAGCTCGGGTAAAGAGTAACTGATCTTCCCACTTGGAGTCCTAGCCCCTTCCAGTCAGAAGAGTCTGCGCCTTCCTCTCTACGGCGTTTTAGGGCGTCCCTGTTGGGGAAATAGTTTCATTTGCGAGGCTCTGGAGTCTTTTTGGAGAGCCTGTCTCCCGCGAACCCCTCCTGCTGCAGAAGCCACTCAGTTTACTTAGACATCCTACAAAGTAAGGGCCTTGTCTTGCCTCTAGGAGGCACCCCTCGGGATTGGCAAAAACTCGTGACAAAAATAATGCTGCACATTAGTTCTTTGAGTCGGGCTCCCAAATAGTGAGTGCTGGACCCATTACTTTTAAGAAGCCGCTGTCCTGTGGTTTTTTTTTCAAGGCGTGGAGAGGTTCGCTCAACTGTGATTATATGGCATATAGTTCTCCTGTTGGTGCTTGTGTATTTCAATCATTTGTTTTCTCATTGACATCCACGTAGGAGAGTGACTGCGAGTTAGCAGTGCTGTGTCTGTGGAATGGTATGCGTATCTGAAGATGTTCGATGAGTGTACTAAGGAAGTAGACTATCAAACTCATTCTTGAAAGGATCATACTGGTGTATTTTACGATTTGTTAAATGGGGATATGCTAGCATATTTGGTACCAAATGGAAACATAAAGATGCTGGGGTATTTAAAAATGTTTTTCATGTAACAAAACGTATAATTGCAAGGCAGAAATGTTTACAACTCTTAGATTACGTTTTTTAAGTAAACTTTTTTAAAGGTAGAAATCAAAAGGGAATAGGTCAATTTCCCAGAGAAGTCCAATGAAATTTTTCATTAATTATTCTCTACCTCATAGAAGATATTGCCAACCGTTTTTTCAAAAAATGTACAACATTTTTTCAAAAAAAGGATAAATAAGATTGATGTGGGTTGAGATATATTATTAAGGATATATTGATAATTTTCTACATATTACACAGGGGGCATAATGAAAAGAATTGTGAATTGTTGCTCTAAAAATGTCTGTACTATCCAGTAAAGGTTGCAGTTTATATATTTGTGTCAAAGAATTTAAAAGTTATTAATGTATTTTAATTGCCAAAATTAACAAGATCTCAGAGCCAGACCTTCTTTTGTTGGCACAGAAAGAAATAATTGGCAATAGTTTCATGCTGCGGATGGAGAGAGCAGCCCTTGCCACCATTCCCCTGACGGAAAAGCTAAATATATCCGAGGTGGTATGTGGAAAAAACCAGGAGAGTGTACAAGGGGTGAAGTCTCCAGACTGTTTTGAATGAGCACCTTATCAGTAAAAAAAATTTTGAGCAAGCCAGTACATGTATATTTGTTTATAAATTATATGCATCTATGAATGTATTGTATATTATGTGCAGAAAATTAACATATTGCTTACCGTGTAAAACGGACAAATAGAAACTTAAAAAGGAAAGATAAATGTACATAAAAATAGGAGAAGTATTGGAATGGTGATGTGAGGATCTCTGCAGACTCTCTCCCCAATGAAACAACCATAAGTGAGGAAAGTTACTAAAAAATAATCATTTAAAGTCTCTGGGAATTGTCCTAAGGGCATACAGCAAAAGGAGAAACATTTATTCATAAACATCTACTAAATCTTGGCAAGAGCAGCAAGAATCTGGGCATTTGGTTCACAACCCACTCCTCCACCACCCCAGCTCAGTGTGATGGAAGCTCTACTTTAGATGGATGCAGCCAAGAAGATGGCCTCTCTCTCCTCTGGTTCCCAGTCTAGGATATTGATTTCTTCCTGAGAGGGGGAGCCCTCCAGCCTTCTCAGCTGCACTCCCCCAGGCTGTGTGCACAAGCATTATTCCAAGCAAGTGTGGCTGAGAGTTCTGGGGCTTTCCATCTACCCAGCCATCACTGTACGGTGGAAGCTCCATCACAGGTGTGGCAGACCAAGAATATTGGGCCACTCCTGTCCTCATCTTAGCTCACTCGGAGGGTGGAGGTTCCATGTTGGGAGAGGAAAGCTGAGAAGACCACGGGCTACAGTCCCCAATCAGTGCCCTACTCATAGAGCAGGGGAGTCACTGTGAGAGAAGGCTGCTGTCCCTGCCTCCAGCTCTACAGCAGTGGGGCAGAGGCTCTGCCCAGGAGGAGAGGCAGGCTATAAGACAGAGAGCTCCATAGCTCTCCCAAGGAAACTGATTTTATGTGGAAGAGAGTGTGGGGAAGTTCTTGCCTAAGGACACTGTCAAAAACAATGGAGATCTTGGTAATAAGCAATTAAGAGGAGGCTGGTGGCTCCATGATAGCAAAAAGCTAAAGGGTAGTCTAGCTAGATATTTAACAGAAAAATAGGGAAGAAGATAGAGAAGAAAGACCCTCCTGGGCTTGGAGGAAGCCTCAAAGAGTGGCCTCAAAGACGACCTATTCAAAGGAGCTGGCTGTAATTGGATTCAACTGTGGAATAGTTTATACTCAGGTGTTGTTAAAAATAATAGAGAAATCAACTAGCGATTAGTGGAGGCTAAGAACTGAATGTGATAATAGATGCTGACCGGCCAGATGGTTAACAGGGAGATCAGGGAAAGAGACTAAAGAGGCTAAACTGACCAAAAAAAAAAAAAAAGAGAGAGAGAGAAAATTCAAATTCCTAAAATCAGGAGTGAAAGAGGGAACATCATTACCAACCTTAGAGAAATAAAGGATTATAAAGGAATACTGTGAACAACTATATGCTGACAAATTAGATAGTTTAGCTGAAATGTACAAACAAATGCAAAAGAATGAAGTTGGACCCCTTCTTTATACCCTGCACAAAGTTAACTTAAAATGGATCATAGGCCTCAATGTAAGAGCTAAAACTATAAAACTCTTAGAAGACAACATATGAGTAAATCTTTGTGACCTTGGGTTAGGTAAATACAACCAACAAATGAAAAAAATAGACACATTTGGCCTCACCAAAATTAAAAATGTTTGTGCTGCAAATTATATCATCAAGAAAGTGAAAAGACAACATACAGAATGGGAGAAAATATTTGCAAATCATATATCTGATAAGAGACTTGTATTCAGAATTTGTAAAGAACTCTTACAACTCAGTAGTAAAAAGACAACCCAGTTAAAAATAGGCAAAAGATCTGAATAGATATTTCTCCAAAGGAAATATACAAATGACCAACAAGTACACGAAGAGATGCTCAACATTATTAGCCATTAAGGAAATGCAAATCAAACCCACGATGAGATACCACCTCACCCCCTGCAGAAAGGCTATAATCAAAAAGTCAATAACAAATATTGAGGATGTGGGCCAATTCTTCTTATAGTACCCCAAGAGAAATAAAAACATATTTTCACACAAAGAGTTGTATATGAATGTTTATTATAGCATTATTCAGAATAGCCCAAATCTGGAAACAACTGAAATGTTCAACAGATGGATGGATAAATAAAATGTTGTATATCCGTACAATGGAATATTATTCAGCTCTGAAGAGCTGAAGTATTGATACAAACTATAATATGGATGAACCTTGAAAACATGGTATGTGAAAGAAGCCAGGGATAAAAGATCACATTGTACGATTCAGTTTATATGAATTGTCCAGAAGAGACATTTAGGGGATAATAAAAATGTTACTGAAATTGTGGTGATGGTCGCACACCTCTATGGATATACTAACAATCTCTTGGTTATATGTGTTAAGTGGGTGAGTTTGTATGGTGTGTGAATTCTATCTCAATAAAGATGTTAAACAAAGTGCATGTAAGTAAAATAAATAATGTTTTCGCCCCTCACACTCCAATGATGTTGCACAGAAGTCAGAAAAGAGGTTCAAGTAGCCATCATTTCTGCTTTTACCTTTTTTTATTTGGTAATTAAAACTAAACGAGAGTGAAGTCTCAGGTCACATCTGTAAAATCTGTCACCTTTCTGACATATTTACTTCCGTGATGATGCCCAAGATTCCTTTTTTATTCTCAGTGCTACATTCCATAAGACAGTAAGACAAGGGTTCCTCCTGTGACAGCGTTTATGTATAAATTGGCACAATGTTATGTGTCAGAACTATCAGTTGTGACTTTAAAATTCAGCTGAACACCATGTTGTGGTAAAAGAACATTGGACTTTGCGCCAGGGGGCCTGGGGAATCCAAATTCTAGTCCTACACCCAGCATTCTTGTCTGTGGTGAGAGCTCTCTCTATGGGCCCAAGGCTTTTCATCAATGATTGACATGGTTGCACAAAACAATCCCTAAGATCTATTTTTTAAAAATTAATGTTTTAAAGTAACTTTTTCTTATTTTTTTTTTTAAATTTTCAGTTTTTTGTATTAATGAGTGTGCCACAAGAGAGGCTAGAGGTTTGACTGTGCGTGGGTTTCTTACTTGTGGGCCAGGTGGCCTCCCTGCACTTGAAATTACTGTAGCTCTAACAGTCAGTGATTCCGCGAATTAATCACCTTCTGATTACGCAAAGGCAGTCTCGTGTAAGGTTAAGAGTCAGTGTCCAGAAATCATGGGCTCTGATCTCTTTCTTTTGGTTATTGTAGGACCTACGTTATTTACAATCTTAGCCTCCATTTCTTAGTCTATAATATGAGGGTAAAAATTAGAACTTAAGTCATAAGAATGTTGTGAGAAATAAGCTAATTAAGTTTGTAAAACATAGAGCACAATACTTAGCATCTGGTCAGTTATTTTTTAGTAATGCCAATGTCTTTTCATTTTTTCAAAGGATGGTTGCTAGTACGGGCTACTTTTAACTGGCTGCTCCAACAACAAGTTAATAGTAAGGAAAATACTTTTAAATGTCCTCATTAGCAGATATTTATTGAAAAGTGCTTCATGTTCATATATAACTATAACATGTAAATGTCATGTTCACACTAACATAACGTAGTTAAGACATATATGTGGTACGGTGTGCTCTTAATAGAGTAGTGGGCCCTTTGCAAATACTCCAACTAGCTTGTGAGAAAAAATGATTAAACATATGTATAATACTGTGAGATTCTGCTTGTATTGGCCCAAGTTTGGGATTTCTCTGACAGTAAAATTTCAATTTAAACAATATATGACAACATATAGGGTTATCTTTTTTTTTTTTTTTTGGTGCCCAAAACAGCCACTAAAACAATTTCTGGGGCCGGCCCCATGGCTTAGCGGTTGAGTGTGCGCGCTATGCTACTGGTGGCCCTGGTTCGGATCAGGGCGCGCACTGATGCACCGCTTGTCCGGGCCATGATGAGGCCGCGTCCCACATACAGCAACTAGAAGGATGTGCAACTATGACATACAACTATCTAGTGGGGCTTTGGGGGAAAAAAAAGGAGGAGGATGGGCGATAGCTGTTAGCTCAGGGCCGGTCTTCCTCAGCAAAAAGAGGAGGATTGGCATGGATGTTAGCTCAGGGCTGATCCTCACAAAAAACAAAACCAAACCAAACAAAACAAAACAAAAAACAAAACAATTTCTCTTCTATTACTTACTATTTCTAACATTTCATTGAAAAGGATATTTTAATATCCAAATGTGTTAAAAAATAATTTCAAAATAAAACATATTCCTTTAACTTAATAAGTTCAACTTTATTAGGAAAATGGTTTTCCCTTGTTTTTTCCCCTCATTTATTCATGTGGTGTCAAAAAGTTCCTCAAGGTAAAAGGTGATGAAACTATTCCAAAGGGGTTTTATGGGCCTTTAGGCCCAAGGAGCATGTTTTCAGGGCCTGGGTAACTGCGTGACCCAAAGTTAGGGCGTAGCTGCCCCCCTGCAGGGGCCGCATGAGTGTTCTGGAGCCCTGAGAATCAGAGGCTGTGGGGGGATCAGAAGCAAGTTCCTTGCTGAGCTTCCCTGCAAGCAGGACAGACAGGTGGGTGCCTCCCAGTGCCTGCGGCTGATGCTCTCTTTGCAGTCACAGGGGGCATCTCCCATTAGGGGTGTCCAAGAATTGGCTGTTGACACTTGGTGGATGGGGAAGGGGGCTTAAGTCTTGTTACATGTTGTAGCCAGCACATATTTGGGCTATATATTTTTGGATCTGGGTTTCACAATTCATGTTTCTGATTGAAATTTGTGTGTATTCTTTAAAGTCTCAAAGCAGAAGTTGGAGTTACTTTTTTTTTTTTTTTTTGGTGAGGAAGATTGGCCCTGAGCTAACATCTGTGCCAGTCTTACTCCACTTTGTATATGGGACACCACCACAGCATGGCTTAACGAGCAGTGCATAGATCCGCACCCGGGATCCAAACCTGCAAACCCTGGGCTGCCAAAGCAGAGCATGTGAACGTAACTACTACACCGTGGGGCGGGCTCCATGGAGTTACTTTTGAGATGACTTCCAGGTCTTCACATTGTGTCTTCCAGGATTCTTGGCATAGGCATGGTTTGAAAATGTGGTTGGTTGGGGTGTGGGGGAACCTGGAGATATTGGCGGTGGGTTTTAATAGTATGGTTAATTTTTTCGTAAGGTAGTGACTTACAAAATATTTACTTTGCTCTCATGTTATATGTCAGCTATTGCAGTTTGGCTGCTGCTGCTCTGCTTCCCAGGTTTTCTCACTGCAGGACCCAGGTTAAAGGAGAAGCCCTTATAGGGGCAAGCCATTCTTAAGAGAAAAATCAAGAGAGCCAGTGGAAACACACAATGTATGTCAAAGCTTCTGTTCCAGCCTGGCATATGTCAACCCAAGTATGTTGTAGGCCAAAGAGCGTCACCTCCCAAGCCTCATATCAACAGAGCCTGAAGGTGTAAGAGCCCGAAGAGCCTCATCCTGCACAAGACACTACAGGTCACTTGGCCACAGGTGTGCATGTGCAATCCTCGAATTATTTAGAGTTTAAAAGGAAGGGGGACAAACAGTTCAGAACCATAATACAAAAGACCACACAGGTCTGGTATTGAGTAATTTAAGATTTAGTAAAATTTAATAGTGCCAGATTATATTCTTAGGTTTCCTTTTTCTATACTGAAAAATCAGCAGGTTTTACATAATTAAAAAAAAGACTTATGGTTTGTGATTTAATTAGCTGATTTCATATAGTATGACACTTCTATTATGTTTCTAACAATTACACTTTCTTTTTTTTTGCTAGGACACTGGGTTTTTAAGTTGGGACATGCTTCCCTAAGTTTATGGGTCACTTGGTACTGACTCAGAAATAGAGTTCTTGAATTGATTCATGGCTATCGCTGGGTATATTCTGCATGATATTCTTGTTTATTCTGCATATCATATTATAAATCATGATTCACAGGGATAGACTCACTTTGAAGTTAAACACTATTTCTGTGGTATTTTCTTGGTGCAACAAATATATTAAGAAGGATGCTTCAGATATATCCCTGTACCTATGAAAGATGGTAGATGTTCCAGACGATCTTTACATACTCTTAATTTTATAGTTAAATTTGAGTTATTTCAAAATATTTCTTTTTACTATCATTAATGAAATTAATGAGCAATGCAGTGGAAGTTTATTTCAGAGTTCCAATAGGCCATCATTAATAACCAGTGTTTTGTACAATGACCACATGGTCATTTACTTTTTTCTTTTGTTCCATTCAATTATTTTGTATAACGAACATTTCCAATTTCTCCTTGACGTTCATTTCTTAGCCATAGTAATATTTAGTTTTACAGAACATTTTTATTTTCAAAGCTTTCACATCTATTTTTTCATTCTAATGTCATAATGCCTATGAGAGATGGTCTGTTAAATAATTTGTTATAGAACAATAGATTTTGAAGTTTCATTGAAATGCCCTCTTACCTTTCTATAGATCTCTTCTATTTTCCTTCATTTTATTTAAATCACTCTGATTAGGTAATAATAAAAGTTAACTGCCCAGATTCTTCTAGTGTGTAAACATCTTAGGAGCATTCAGACATATTCAGAGACAGAATAGACTCTTTATGCCCCTAATGACATTTGCGTAGTACTCTTTCAGTGTATTAAGTGTACCTCAGTGTCTAAAAGTAATAATTGCAACTTGAAAAAATATGTTATTTCTAGACAATTATTTAACCGATAGAATAATATAACTTTAGTCACTTTCCTGTTAGGTTTCTACATTTCTTTTTCCTTATTCACTGAATATTGTCATTAGATTTTTTTATAGGAGAAAAACGTATGCATTTCTCAGATTTCGTGACTTTAATTTAGAATTGCTAAAGTTATCGCCATGGTCTTATGCCACAATTAAATTGTACTAAATCTTAAGTGAATCAGTTTTTAATATAATTTAAAAATTGTTTTAACATAGTTAATTTCTAAAAGGATACTAGCATTATACACTATATGGCATTGCCATTCTTTCTCAACTCTCTTCTCTTTCCTCCTTCTTACAGACCTTTCTGTTTCAACTTCGTCTCTCTCTCCTTTTCCTGCTCTTCTGTTTCGTGTCATTTTATGGTTTGTCTTCCCTTTCTTTTCCTTTACTTCTGCCCACAATCCATTTTTCTTCCCCATTTATTCATCTCATCTCGTTCTGGACTTTTTCTCTATTTGATGTTTTCACTTTTAAAATTATTTTCTTATTCTTGTCCTTTCATTATTTGCTATTTGCAATTAATTAAAATCCCTGTTGTGTCACCCAGCATGAGGGATGGTTTGAGAACTAGCAGGTCTCAATTATGCCTAGCAGATAGAAATAAAATTGCACAGACCAGAAGAGAGGCCTAACGTCTTGGAGTGAGTGATGAGTCCAGGTTACACTGGTGCTTAAATAAAAAGGAAAAAAATCCACGTGAAACTGACTAAGAGGATAATTCCTCTCATAACATAGAAGTAAAAGAAAGACACAGTAAGTAGGGGAGAAAAGGCAAACTGCTTAGATAATAGATTCTGAAGATATAATAAGTAAATGATGGGAGTTAAGAGAGAGAGAAAATACAGCTGATAGTAGAAGAGATATAGCAGTAGGAAAAAATAAGAAAATTTCTTTTAGCTGAAGAAAGATATGGGTATTTAAAATTTTACCATTTTTAAGCAGAATTAAAGAGATCATAATTAAAAAAATTTTAATATTGAAAATAAAAAAATTTCTTGACAGCATCTAGAAAAAAATAGCAAGAAAATAGAGTCAGCTTCACTTTAGAATTTTTTTGTTAAGACTAAATATTGGAAGATAATAAACACATTTGCAGGTTTATGATTTAATATGATTTGACTCCCGCTAATATAACATTTATACCATGGAGCAAAGAAATATTTTAAAATGTGTGAGGACTATAAAACTATACTACTATATATTATCTCTAGAAATTATCCTGAATATTTAAGAAAAATATTAGATACTGGGAAGGAGTAATGAAGCGAATAAAAAATTATAAAGTTCTATGTTTTTTATGGGAGAGCCTACAGAAACTGCTTTGTTCTTTATGTTGACAGAGGAATGTATTTTTTATAGTAATAAAGTCATTAGAATAAAATTGGCTGTGTAACTTCCAAAATCCGAAATTGCCAAACATAGGATTAGTGTAATTGGCTGGACGGTTGAGGGGCAAAACGAAGGGGAAAAAAAAAGAACAAAGAAAACTTGTTAAAAATTAAAAAAAAAAAAAAAGAAGAGGATAAGTATAATTCAACAAAAATTTATTAAAAACAAAAAAAAAATAAGTGCAACGGTAATATGATGGAGTCGCTAATTCATATTTTTTCCTCTCCCCTTCTTCTCTCAAGGAGATGCAGGGAAGCTCAAACCTAGATTTCCCAGACTCTGCTGAAGCTGGGTTCTGAATCTGACGGGGTTCCACTAATCACATGCTCTCAGACGCCCGTGCAAGCCTTTGATTTGGTACTGAGTCAGCTTCTCCAGGAGAGATGTTGGACTCGGGCCACTTGGTTTGTTGGCATGGATCATGTTAGGGAATCTGAATAATGTATTTGACAGAGTGCTGCCCCATCATCAGGAAACACAAATGCTTTTCAATGACCATGGATCATTAAAAAAAAAAGGTTTTATGTACCAGGCTATAAAGTGAAACAATAATTTACCCAAAGTAGAATTTTCACAAACTGCTAAAAGAAAATGATAAGAATCTTATTTACAATTCTCAATTAAAATGGAATAAAACTAGAAATTAAAAGTAAAAGTATAGTAAAAGTATCCAATTAAATAGTTCTCAACCAAAGGGGCAGTACTCTTGCCTTCCTGGGGAGTATTTGGAAGTGAGTGGGGCATTTTGGTTGTCAGGAAGTCTGGAGCACTGCTGGCATTTAGGGGCCAGGAGTGGTAAGTATCCTACAGTACGTGGGTAATCCTTCTGAATGAAGACTTGTCCTTTCCCCAGTGCCGATAGTGCCTCATGGAAAAACAATGTCCTAGGCACTTGGGATTTTAAACAATAAAGCTAATAAAGGAAATTAAATGTGCAGTTACAAACTATTAATGTGATGGTAAAGGACATGAATAGGCAATATATACATAAAGAAGCATAAATGACCAATGGATGTAAGGAAAAATGTTCTGTCATTTTAATAACTAAAGAATTGCTAATAAAACAAGATGCATTATCTTTTCTTTATATTGGCAAATATTTTTAAAAAAATGATAGTATTCATTGTTATAAGGGTTTTACACAAAGGACAGTGTCATAAACTGCTGATTAAAGTTTTTATTGGCACAAGATTTCTGGAAGACAAATTAGTCCTGTCCATCAAAACCTTTTTAAAAATATATACTCATTTTGGAACAATGGTTCTGCTACTAGGAATTTTTCTTAAAATAATATTTAGACAATGTTGCAAAGATGAACTTTGAGTTGTCATAGTTTTGCTAATTGTAGAGAAAATTAGTAAACAACTGAAATTTCCAATCAATAAAGCATTGGTTAAATAAATTATTGTATAGTTGTACAGTGGAACACCAGATAGTCATTAAAATTATGATTAAGGTGATGTTGACTTGAGAAGGTGTCCATGATGTATTATTACTGACAAAAAAGACAAATAGCAGTCTTATAGACTAATACATTTTATTTAAAAAATAAATATACCTCTCTCTAGGAGTACAAAAGGTTTGAAGTATATGCAACTAAATATTTGTTTCCTGAATGTTAAATAAGGGAATCCATTTCTAGTACTTTCAGAAAAGCAAATTACTAATCAACAACTTCGTAATTGTGAGATCATTGTATGAGAGATAATTTGAACTTTAAGAATTCAACCTATATACTGAGAAATAAATATACTATGTATTTGAAAGTAACAAAACATTGAAAAAAACTCAATTAAATTCACCAGATATGTCATAAAGCAGCAATATAATTTTAGAAGATAACTATAAAAAAGTGGATTTGTGAAGCAATTATATACATATAAATAATTGAAACAAAAATGATAATGACTTATCAAAGATGGCATTAAAATTAAGATACTAATTCTATTTGTTCCTGTAGAAAAAGTTGCCTGCATTTCTACTTTCAAGGTGAAAAGATCTTAACATACTATCTAACTAACTCTATGCCTATATATATTTATGTATATGGGTATATATATGATATATATGTAATCTTGATTCCATTATTTTTAAAACTTTTTAAATATATAATACATATTAGCATATTTTTTAAATCATAAAAATAATTTAATCTTGTTATAGAGCTCTTGGAAAATAGAGACATGAAAACAAATTTCAACACCTATTAACTTAATATAATCATTGCTAGCATTTTTGGAGTTTCATTCTAGTTGGTTTCATTCATATATATTTCTTCAGAGTTTTAATATTAGTGTACATATCCGTTATTAAGAATCGAATTTTTCCAATTATTCAGAGTAATTTAAACACGGGAAATGTCCTTCCCTTTTTCCACATTGAATAGCACTGTAGTAATGGCAAAGTGGGCATTCACCTGCTTGTTCGCTAGGTATCCTGTGCTGCCATCCAAACAAGAAGGCAGTTCCACCAGAGTCTTGAATATAGCCAGGAAAAAAAATGAATTGGTAGGGTTTAGACAATAACCTCATCTTTCACTTCCATTGAAAGCGCCACAAGTACCAAGAGCTCAATTTTAGGTAATTTCATCAGTAGCATTTGTTAACAATCCAAAGAAGAGAGAAAACTGCTAAGTGCCGACTGTCTTCTGCATATGCGATGGAGTGTGTGTCACAGTCCGTTATTGAGCTGACAAACCCTTGACCTTACTCCTTACATGAGGTCCGTGGGTGATGTGCACTGTGAGTGGAAGCCATGTCTTACTGATTATAGAAGAAGAGCTACAACAAGAAACCATGTAAGAAATAATTGATCCTCAACCAGGTCACAAACAACTGGTCAAAAATCATATCTTTTGTTGTTTCCATGGGCTCTTTAAAGTACAGCGAGATAACAAAAGCTGTCAACACACACACTCCACCATATGAGTTTTGTTCAAGGCCTCGTTTGTTGTGGTGACTGCTGACTCTGAGGTGGGCTGAGATAGACAGGAAGAGGTCACACTCATCCATGTGTGTGCTGCAAGATTCATGATATTGAAACTTGAAAGGGAAGTGGCCACAGAACTCCAGCATATGCAGCGTGTCTCACATGCTTTGTCTTGATCTCCACTGCCCAGGCTCCTAGATGGGGTGTTGAGGATGGAGGAGAGGGCACAGGTGCCTGGAGCCTGAATGCCCGAGCGAGGTGGGGTATTGCTGGAGGGGGGAGGCTTCATTTTGAGCTGCACCATGATCCTTGCAACTTGGGTTCTCCACACTATTCAGGAAGAACTAATGCCTCTCTCTACTTGATATTTACCTTTTAGGGTATATTAACAAACATCGAGCTATCCTATTGCTTGAACAAAACTTAAAGTCAGAAAGATGACGTTTTTCTTTTCTTTTCTTTTCTTTTCTTTTGTGAGGAAGATCAGCCCTGAGCTAACATCCATGCTAATCCTCCTCTATTTTGCTGAGGAAGACCGGCTCTGAGCTAACATCTATTGCCAATCCTCCTCCTTTTTGTCCCCCAAAGCCCCAGTAGATAGTTGTATGTCGTAGTTGCACATCCTTCTAGGTGCTGTATGTGGGACGCCGCCTCAGCGTGGCCGGAGAAGTGGTGCGTCGGTGTGCGCGCGGATCGGAACCCTGGCCGGCCGCCAGCAGCGGAGCGTGAGCACTTAACCGCTAAGCCATGGGGGCCGGCCCCGACGTTTTTCGCCAAGAGAAAAAAGGAGAAACTGCCTCAGTGTCTCTGAGCAATATCTTTACTCCATTTAATGGCAACTTTGAAAGTCCTTTTCACCAAGCTTTCTCTTAAGATTCTCAGTATTGTATTCATTTATTTTCTAAAGATTTTATTTATTTATTTATTTTTCCCCCCAAAGCCCCAGTAGATAGTTGTATGTCATAGCTGCACATCCTTCTAGTTGCTGTATGTGGAACTCGGCCTCAGGATGGACAGAGAAGTGGTGCCTCGGTGCACGCCCGGGATCCGAACCCCGGGCCACCAGCATCGGAGTGCGCACACTTAACCACCAAGCCACGGGGCCGGCCCTATTCATTTATTTTCAAAGGAGTAAAAGGTAAAATTGCCAAGATATGCCTGTGCCTTACAGGCCCAGAGTAAAATACCCTTTAACTGAACCAGACTCTAGCGTATTACTTTTTGGTCAGTAAACTCAGCCACAGTTCATTCTTATTTTGTTTCGAACTCTTTAATTGTTTTATTCTCTACTGGCTATAAGCTATAGCAAATTCTGCACGTTATTGTTATTAATAAATTATTAAATGAAGTGATTATATGACCTAAGTAGACATCCAGACGAGAAGTGTAACACTGTGCTGTGAAGCTGGGGCAATGATTACATAATATATTCTTTCTTAGGTGATGAAATATTTTCTTCAGAAAAGTCTCCACGCTGCATCTGATAAGACTATGGACTGATAATATTGCAGATTCTATGTTAAATTCTCAGATGATTTGGGAATTTTTTTTTAACCTAAGATGCTCTTTTAAATAAAATTTTGAATCAAATTTGAACATTTTCAATGTATAAATAAATTTAGCTATTTCCTTAAAAAGTACATTTTATGCCTTTCTGGTTTTCAACTAGAAGCACTGGTAATGAATACTAAAGCTTTTCCTGTGCTTTTCTCGGGAACTGTGACGTTCCCTCATGGTTTACACTTACCTCCTTACTTGGAATGCCAGTAATCACCGTCACTACTGAGATCATGTTAGCGTTTATAAAGCGAAAAATATAAGCTAGCATGGAGGGTTTCTTTCCTAGTTTTTCCTTCTGAAAATAATTAAATTCAAGGCTGAATTTACTCAGGTTTTACCTTCCACTTTTAACCTCTAATTTTAAGAATTTTGATAAAATAGCTAAAATATAAAAGCATGCTTTAAGTACTAATGGATATTGGCAATCTAAAAATGTAGAGTACATCTAAATAAACAAAATACATTTATTTCCTCTCTATTATGCAATATTTTGCTGTAAAATTCTTTTCTCTTGATTGAAAAAGCTGTAGGAAAGTAAATTTGGAAATTGAGGATAATCTTTTTTTTTTTTTTTTAAAGATTTTATTTATTTTATTTTTTCCCCCCAAAGCCCCAGTAGATAGCTGCATGTCATAGCTCCACATCCTTCTAGTTGCTGTATGTGGGACTCGGCCTCAGGATGGATGGAGAAGTGGTGCCTCGATGCGCACCCGGGATCCGAACCCGGGCCACCAGCATTGCAGCGCGCGCACTTAACCACCAAGCCACAGGGCCGGCCCGAGGATAATCTTAAATAAAATAAAATACAGAAAAGAGCACAAGGCATACACGTAAAGCTCAATGAGTTATCGTGCTGTGAATGTGCACATAGCCAACATTCAGACCAAAAAGTAGAAGAGTTACCAGCACTCTCATAAACCCACCTGTACTCACTCTCAGTTATGGCACCCGCCTTCTGACTCATTGGGAACCACTATCACGATTTCTAACAAGGGCAAAAGCTTAGTTTTACCTATTTTGTAACTTGAAATAAATGACAGCCCGTGATTGATAGATGGATGGATGGGTAGATAGATAGGTAGGTAGACAGATTTGTGTCTGACTTCTTTTGCGCAACACTGTTGATGAACTTAATTAGTATTGTTGCATACAGCTGCAGTTTGTTTTTGTTGTTGTGGATTACATTGATGGGTTGAGCACAATTTGTTTTACTGTTGATGGGCATTTGTCTTGTTTCCAGCTTTTGGCTAAATGGATAATCTTGTACATGTCTTTTGGTACACTGTGCAAGCGTTGCTGTTGTTGGCTCATACTAGATAAGATCAGTTTCAGGATCCCAGTACCAATTGTTTTACCAACAGCATGGGGACTGAAAATGGGTTAAGATTCCTTGGCAGGTTATTCTTTTTTTTTTTTTTTTTTTCCGCTAAATATGTAAGTCAGTTTCATGATTCCAATATCACATCTATAAATCAAGGTATTTAGAAAAGTCTAACTTTTTTCCCTCTGTCTCCTTCACTGTGTTCCTTCCCTCCACTGTAGCACCACATTTAAGAAGTAGCTACAGGTGCTTCAGCTATTTTTATATTCAGTCATAAGTTAGCATAATTGAGGTTAGAAATGGGTTTCTATTGGGGAAAATTGTTTCTTGTTAATAAGCAAAATGAGTTTTAGAAATGATGTTTACTGGTGAAATTTATTGTGTTTAAGATATGTAGACTGGCTACAAACATTTTAAAGATAATTGCATAATTGCACGAATACAGTAGAAAAATGTTGAGAGCCAAGTAGCCTAGGAGTGGAGCTTTGGATTGGATTTCTAAGTAGTCCCATGTTCAACCACTGATTTGGAAGATAATTGGAGCCTGACTGTGAAAGTATGGTTGACCAAGTTCTACATGAGAATGTTGTATTTACTTTGAGTGAATCTTTTCTGAAAGGTGCTGTGGACTTCATGTAATTTACAGAACAGGCTAAAGGCCTATTCTGTCCCTGTTTTGTAAAGAATGTCTCTTTGTGTGACAGATTTTGATCTGAGACCAGCTTTTAAGTGAAGCCTATAACATTCATCTGCCCTAACTATTGTTGGCTATTAATATTTACCTAAAAGAATCTTGCTATTACCATTGCCAAGAATGCCCTTCACTACCCCCTTGATCTTGGAAAATTCTACTTATCCTTCAAGCCACTCAATAAATATAGTATAAAAGGAGATGTAACAACAACAAAGAACACTAATTAATGGTTTCTGATGAAGATAATAGTAATGTCATTGAAGATTAAATAGTAAAATATGCATTTGAAATTTATATGCAGATAATCTAATCCAATCTAATCCTGATCAACTTTATAGAAATGTTAGCAAAATATATAAATAATTGTTGTTAGATATAAAATCTTATATCTAAAGGGTCTACTTGCTTGGAATCATCTTACAGATAGTGGACATTACTTTCTGAAAATAGAAATAGAGAAATATTATATGAATCATTTTTTTAATTTGTTCTCAGCCAGTTTTATTCCCTGAAAATGAATTCTTTTTCAGATCATTATTTCCCCAGAGGTTTCAATTAAGTTCAAGCATCATCAGGTTGTTTGTGTGTCTGTGACATTGAGATACAGCTGTGGGAAACAAGGAGGCTATGTGCTAGGTTTTGGTAGAATTGTTTATACATTAGAAATGAATTTGCCTCCTAATCAGTCCTCCTGACAGCTGATTGATAGAGGCAAACAAAAATTAGCCACTGAGGAACGGAAGAGGGCATTCTGAGAGGAGAGAAGACGTGGGGAAAGTGCACAGGCGAGGGCTGAGTGACCAAGGCGGCATACCAGGGACTGTTGATCCTCAATTTGGACTTTAGTTTCAAAACGGAGGGCATTTTGGTTTCATAATCAGAGCTCCGTGTAAACAGAGTCTGAAGGTAAGTGATTGTTTAAATCAACCTCAAGCATTGCCTCTACTTTCCTCCATTATTCTTTGGTGGTAGGACTTGAATTATTGCATTAAAAACTTCAAGTCTTCAAGTTCCTTTTCTACTCATTTTCCCACCCCAAACGTCATTGCCCCATTTGAAAAGCTAGTTAGAAGATATCAATTTTCACTTTTTTGATGAGCTTTTAACTTATATAATTGCACTTTTAGTTTTAATATTGTAGCCATTACTTATAAGTGTTAGAGCCAATCATTTACTCATAATCTATTAATTTAGTCCAGGTTTTGAATTAAATTGAATTTCCATTGCAATTGCCATCTTAGTCTTTCATGGTTTAATTAACTAAGCAGATTTTAATATAATATATTTTAGTCTATCATTTCTAAAAATTAACTTTCATGATATATTAAGAATTAAATTACTATCAAGTTGCTGCAAAATTAATTATTACCATTTTAGTATAACCACACAAAACAAGGAAAAGTTACTGAGTTTTAAAGTGCTTCTTAAGAATTTTTGTTATAAGACCCGTCAATGCTGACATCTTAATTTTGTTCTACTCTTCAAGTGATGCATTCATTTTTATGTAATTATGACCTGTCAAAGGTCCTTTTCATAACAACAGATTTTATTTGCTTCACTGAACTTAATGAAATCCATGTGCATGAGTGAATTTCCCAGATATATTTAAATTCAGTGCCTGAAAGTCTTGTTTATAATGGTGTCTAATATTTTAAAATATGAAGGCTACTGAAGAAAGCAAATCATAGAATCAGAAAAGAAAGTTGAAAGACACTAAAGAAATTATTTAGTAGATTTTGATACCTTCAATCAGTTTTATACCTATGTAGGGGATCAGAATTGACCACCCCAAAATGTGTTTCTTTGGCTTGATTATTAAGAACAAAAGACTCCGAAAGAAACTTTGATTTCCCCCACCACTGCCTAAAAGAATTTACAATAGAGAGGCCTCTTCCAGGAAGGAACTAATACCATAAGGTAACTGTAATATAATATGAAATGTGTCTCTTAGGTCACATTGTCTATAGTTGGCCCATTTGCATTTCTATCTCCATGTAAATTGCCTTCCTCCCCCTTGAAATCCCAAACCACTACCCCAACACCCTCCCTTGTCTTTAGCTAAAAATAGTATTTAAGGTGGTGACCTCAGCCATTTTGGCAAGTTGCTCAGTTTTCCTGGGTTTCTCCCATGTATACTTGTTATAAAGCTTTGTTTGATTTTCTCCTGTTATTCTGTCTCATGTCAATTTAATCTGTAGCCCAGCCAGAAGGACCTAGAGGGTAGAGGATTTGTCTTCCTCCCCTACACCTACATCATTTCAATCTCTTGATAACTAATTTACTCTTAACATTTCCGGAGAAGCTTCTATAATCTTCTTTGGAAATATGTTCTATTGTCACAAAGGATTTTCTTAGAATTAATAGCTTTATTTTGGTGCCCACACTATCCTAAAGGAAACAATTAGTCCATTCAGTGCTTTCCACGAAGCACCATTCACATTAAGCATTCTGTCAGTTTTAGAACAATCTCAAGATTTGGGGGTTCTGAGGAAGAGACAACTAGTAGAAGCATAGTCCTTCTTCCACACTGTTCCTCTTTTTCCCTCTCTGTCCTTCTCTTTCCCAAATTTCCCTCTACTTAGAATTCCAAATGCTTCTCCCTCTCTTGTGCAGAATGGCTTCTTCTTTCTTCTGAAACCTTGGCTCCAGCCAGCTCCCAGGCTCTGAGAGGAGAGGGGACACAACTTCTACCCTAACACCTACAACTACAAACCCGTAAAGCTGCTCATCTGAGCAACACCTTTATCTTAGCATGATCCATCTTACCGAGAATTAAGAAAAAAGTGAAGATTTGTTCCTTTTAAAATTACTTTATGACAGATTTTTATACCATCATCACATTTTTACTTAATTGTATAAATTAAGTAGCGTTAACCTTAGCAGAAGTATGACTTTTTAGACGAATATTGATTTCTGTTAGAAAACACATTTCTCTTCCTTTCCCTTCCTTTCCCTTCCCTTCTCTCCTCTTCTCATCTATTGTCTCCTCTTCTCCTCCCTTCTCTTCTCTTTCTCCCTTCCTCTGCCCTCTCCCTCCTCCCTTCCGCAGTCCCCGTGAGTTGATGACCCCTGCTCAGTGTAAGGGATTTGCTGTGGCCAGTTTTTTTTTGATAGTTTGTTTTGGTTATTTTTCTACCACTAAATATATTTTGCTATAGTTATTGTACCTATAATTGCTTCTTGTTTAGAGTTCCTTCCATATCTAATAAGAACTTTGACTTGTAATACTGTGTTTTGTTTCTAGGCACCTCTTTCAAGTTTGAGTGCAGTGCAGGAAAAAAGTATTGAATTTAGACAGCAAAGGCTTGGGTTTCAGGCCAGCTCTGCCAGTAGAGTGTTACATCCTGCACCTCTCTGGGCTTTGGTTCCCAAGAAGGGGATTAAATGAGACTAAGGATTCTTAATCTGGATTCTAAAAACTGGACTTCAATATTCCTTGAAATTCTTAAAATTATAAACAAAATTTTGTGTAAATGTGCATTTGTTTGGACAGTGTCTATAACCTTTATAAGATTCTTGAAAAGTTTCCTTGAATAAAATAACTTTATATCCACTGTGTCGGATTCTCTTTCAGATACTTTTGCACTTTAATAATCACTTTGAAAAAAATGTATTAAAGTCTTTGGAGCCTCTGGACTATGCTAGAAATTTAGGAAGCCATATGGCTTAGCACAATGGAACAAACATATAAGAAGCCCTAAAATATTTTATGAATGTATAAAAACATTATTAAATGTGCTCACCCAGAAACTGGCACTAAACATGGTAGAAAAGAAATAGTTGTCACTCTCATTATCACAGTCTTTGTAAATACAAATATCTATTACAGGTTTACCTATGTATAAATTCATAACAAAAGTTAACTTGAATTAGAAGTCACAACGTTTCTTGGCTATGGGGTTTCAAACTGTGACTTTCAATAACATGCAACATGTAAATTCAGTGAAACTAAAATTTCTTCACTATGAATAGTGATGAACAGATTTCAACAATAATATCATAATTTCATATTAAAACTACAGCCTCAAAGTTTCATTAACCTTAATGATGAAATAAACTGAATTTGCTTAAATTCCTGATTTATGTTTTAAAATTTCACCCTTGTGCTATTTGTTGGTTTTGAAAAAATCATTTAAAATGCTTTGGAATAATCTATAACACAATAACTAGGAATTTTTAGGTGAAAAAATAGATGTTTTATAGTTTTACCTCTCACTTCCTTGGCTTCACAGTGATTTAAAAAAGTTTTTCATAAACTTTTACAAACATTTAAACCTTGGTTTTATATCTTCAATTAAATGCAATTAAACAGATAGTCAAGTAGTACCTACTACATATCAAAAAATGTGCCAGCCAGGAGAGGAAAAACAAGGAGAAGGGCGTTCTGCATGGGAACTTTCTTAAAGTGAGTTTAACAGCTCACTTTGGAGCATAAGCAAATGAGAGGTGGTGTCAGGTTTCCTATAAGGAGCTTTTAAAAGAATATTGTTGGGATTTTATCTGAGAAAAAGCAAAGTAAGAAGCACATTGACAATGATTAGATTTAGTTATTGAATATGTTAGATTTGGAGTGTGTAGTGTATTAGAGATAACAGCCATGAAACAGTTTGGTATTATTCAGCTTGGTCTTGGTAAGTAAGCTAGAGGAATTGTACAGATATTTTGAGACCTAACTTGAACCCCATAACTTTCTCTTTAATAAAAATAATTAAGCATGGGGTACTAGCAGCAATGAACTCATAGTCTTAGAGGGAATCATCACTATCACATTTGTGTTGGCAACATCCATCCTGATGAGGTCACTCAAACTCTGGGCTGCTCTACTTTGGGGGGAGAGGGAGTCCACTTCCTTCTTTTCCGATTTTGCCCTTTACGCTTAATAAATTGGGTTTGATTTACATTTTAAAGTGCCTGGTGTGGAATTCTTAACTTAATTGGATCATGTGGTTGGATTAGGTGCACAGGGTTTCAATTTCTCCACATTCTCACCAACACTTGTTGTTTTCTGTTTTTTTTTCTTTGCTTTTTTTTGATAGTGGTCATCCTAATGTGCATTAACTGTTATCTCGTAATTTTGAGGCTCTTCATTTAGCATAAATGCTAAATGTCCAATCCCCATTTAGTATAATGTCCATTTGGGGATGTGGGCTCTGAATTGGTTGGTTTGCACTGGAAAAGCAGGCTCTAGGGGAGTTGTTTACTCTCTTTAGAAATTGGGATAATCCTGGGCGGAGCAGTCCCTGCAGGGCCAGCAAGGCCCCTGGTATTGAAGTATCAGAATACCAAAAATAAACAAAATACATGGTTAGTGCAATGACTATCATATAAAATTATATCATTCAAAGCTATATCCTTACTAATACCCCCCCCTTTTTTTTTTGTTAAACCTATAACCACAGGACCAGGGACAGAATTTGCCACGCCAAAATATGCCTCTTTGGCATAAGAATTATTTTGAGCTGATGATTATTAAGAAACAGCAAACACAAGAAAAGCTCTGAAAACCTAGTAGAAGTTACCCTTTTGTAAGAGAAATTAACACTTATAAGAGAAATTACCATCTGTAAGGGTGTCAGGAAGAGGAGGATGACTATTAAATCTCTAGAAACTCTGGAGAAGGCAATGACTTAAATCTGCATAACTGCATAAACTTGTGAAATCAACTTTACCCTTGTTTATTGTGCTTTTCCTGGTAACCTCCCATAACTCACCCCATCTTAACAACAGAGTGTTAAAGCTGTTTTTCAGGAGCAGCAAGCCAAAAAACTAAGTCATGTAGCTGGAGCATGGTCAGAAGAGAAAGTTTTGACCTGCCATGTGAATCATCCTGCCAGTGCTTCTGCATACCAGCCAGCCCTCCCTAATCACTAAACTTGACCCCAAAACTTGGACAGGCAAGACAGATTTGAGAGCCTTGCCTCCTGTGTCATTGCGGGGGGACCTCACAACGAAGCCTTTTCTTTTCTCAAGAGCCAGTGCCATAATTATTGGATTTTTATGCACATTGGGCTATGGGCCCTCTTGTCTGGTAACAAATCCGTTTCAAAGAAAGTTGTATTAAATTGCACTACTTTAATTTTTTTTGTTTTTGGTGAGGAAGATCGGCCTTGAGCTAACATCTGTGGCCAATCCCCTTCTTTTTGAGTGAGGAAGATTGTCACTGAGCTGATGTCTGTGCCAATCATCCTCTATTTTTTTTTTTTTTTCTTTTGTATGTGGGATGCTGCCACAGCATGGCTTGGTGAGGGGTGTATAGGTCCACGCCCAGAATCCGAATCTGCGATCCCCGGGCCACCGAAGTGGAGCTTGCGAACTTAATCATACACCACTGGGCCTTTAACTTTTTTTCTTTACCTACGTCAGTAAGTTTTGGTAGAATCTGGATTGCTGTATCATTTTGGTGAAATTTTCTTTAATTTTATCAATCTCTTTACAGTTAATAACATTTTTTGCCTTAAATTTTATTTTACTTGAAATTAATATTGATACAAAGTGTTTTTGTTGTTGGCATTTGTTTTTTAAATATTTTCAACTTTTACCTTTCTCTCTCACTATGTTATAGATTTTTTGTAAACCTCAGTAGCTAGATTTAAAAGAAACCCAGCCAACTTTTAATTGTGCATTGAATTTACTTCTCTACACCGTGATTAGTAATATACTTAGATTTATTTTCACTGTCTTATTTATGTTTTCCACATACACTGATTTTTCTTTCTTGTTTTATGTTGAAATAATTGTGTTCCCTTCATGTGTAATGACATGTCTATTTCTATTGTTTTAGTAGTTATCTTTCAGTTTCTAAATTATGTACTTAACAGGGTCTAAAGCTAATCAAAATCTCTACTTTCCTTTGAAACAAAACAAGGAACAGAAAGTGGTTTCGGTCAAGAATACTTGTGACAGGATCTTGTTCACCATTATTCTATTTCCACTTTTTTTGGAATACCCCCCAAGTTTGTTGTTATTGTTATTGATAGTCAGTGGTTATTTAAATTCACAAACAAATCAATTTCTTTGCATCCCAACACTTTCTTTGGGGTTCCATTCACTTCTTGCTGGGGAACAACCTTTGATTTTTCTTGCTAGGAAGTTCTGTGAATGGTAAATTCTCTCTGTATTTGCTTTGTCTGAAAATGTCTTTTATTTGGCCTTCACTCATTTGGAATGATAGTTTATCTGTTTAATGGTGCTAAATTCGCTGTTGTTTTCCCTCGGAATTTTGAATATATTATTCTCTTTTGTGCCTTCTATTACTGATGATGAATATGATTTCAAATTGTAATTTCTTTGTAGATAATCTGTATTGTCTTCTTTTACTGCTTTTTAAAATTTATTATTTTTTAAAAATTATGGCAAAAAGCACATAACAAAGTTTGCCATCTTAACCATTTTTAAGTGTATAGTTCAGTAGTGTTAACTATATGCACATATTGTGCAACAGATGTGTAGAACTTTTTCATCTTGCATGATTGAAACTCTATTCATTTAACAACTCCCCATTTTCCCTCCCCCAAGCCCTGATGACAAATCTATTTTCTGTTTCTATGAGTTTGACTACTTTAGAAGCCTCATATAGATGGAATCATACAGTATTTGTCTTTGTTTGACTGGCTTATTTCACTTAGCATAATGTCCTCAAGGTTCATCAGATGGTAGCATGTGACAGGATTTCCTCCTTTTTTAAAGCTAATATTCTATTGTATGCATATGCCACATTTTCTTTATCCATTCATCTGTTGATGGATACTTGGGTTGCTCCCACTTCTTGGCTGTTGTGAATAATGCTGCAATGAACACATGGGTGCAAATATCTTCGAGATCTTACTTTCAATTGTTTTGGATATATATCCAGAAGTGGGATTGCTGGATCATATGGTAATTCTGTTTTTAATTTTCTGAGGAACCTCCATACTGTTCTCCATAGGGGTTGCTCCATTTTACATTCCTATCAACAATGCATAAAAGTTCCAGTTTCTCCACAACCTCACCAACACTTGTTATTGTCTGTCTTTTTTTTTTTAAGTTGCCATCCTTAATGGGTATAAGGTGATATCTCATTGTAGTTTTGATTCGTGTTTCTCTAATGATTAGTGATGTTGAGCATCTTTTCATATACTTGTTGGCCATTTGTATATCTTCTTTGGAGAAATGTCGATTAAAATTCTTTGCCTGTCTTTAAATGAGGTTATTTTTGTTGTTGTTGAGTTCTTTATATTTTCTAGATATTAATCCTTTATCAGATATATGATTTGGAAATATTTTCTCCCATTCTGTAAGTAGCTTTTTACTCTGTTTGATTATTTCCTTTGCTGCAATTAGGTTTGAAGTAGTCCCATTTGTCTATTTTTGCTTTTGTTGCCTGTGCTTTTAGTGTCAAATCCAAGAAATCAAGCCAAATCCAGTGTGATGAAGCTTTCCTGTCATGAAACTCAAAAAGACTGTTCTTTCTGCATTGTGTGGTCTTGGCGTCCTTGTCAAAGATCATTTGACAATATGCACGAGGATTTAATTCTGGGCTCTCTATGCTGCTCTATTGATCTATATGTCTGTCATTATTCCTCTTATTGCTTTTTAAACTTTTTGTCTTTAGTGTTGTACATTTTGCTATATTACATTTAATGGTTCAGGTTTTATTTCTATTTATATTGCTTAGGTCTCATTATCTTCCTTAATTTGCATGGTTGGCAACTTGAATCAATTCTGGAAAAACCTCAGCCATTCATTATTATTTTAAAAAGTTGTCACTTCTCATTTCTTTTTATTTCATCTTCTGGAATTGCTATAGATTGATATTAATTTCTTTTGTTTTCCTTCTCTTCAGTTGACTGCTCTCTTCTATATAGTTTTCTCAGCTCTGTCACATAATTTACTACTTTTCTCTGTTCTACTATTTAAGCTGTCCATTGAGTCTTTTTTTCACTTGCATGACAATATCTTTATGTCGAGGCTATTTGAGTCTGTTTTAATTCTTCCTATTCTTTTAATAGAATTTCCTGTTCCTCTTTTATGATTTATATTCCATCTTTTTATCTACTTAATAATTTTTAATATCTTTGATATTTATATTCTCTTTTGGATTATTTTATTATTCCATATCTGGGGTTGGTACACTGCTGGTTTTTTTTTTTTTTTAATGTTGTTGGGGAGAGGGAAAATCCTTCTTCTTCTCTTGTGTCCTTATGGCTGGACTAATAATAAAATTGACACAAGACCAGATTAACAGCAGAAAAACCCAACTTAGTTACATGCGCATGGGAGAATCATGAAAACGATGCCCGGAGAGTGAACAAAGCAGGTGCTATGTATATCTTTTACACAAAGAAATGATAAATTTGTGAGAAATTGACAGGACAAAGAAACTTAGGTTTGGAGTATAAAATTAGCATAATAGTGAGGAATTTAACCAGAATTTAGGCTTGAGGTAGTAAGTTAACAAGGTTTGTTTGTGCAGGCTTCTCTGCCTTGAATTCCCTAGCTCTGATGATAAGGATGCAGTGAGACCACCCTTCACATGTGAAATTTATTTCCTGTTTTCAGGGGGAATAGGAACAGAAGGGTTAGAATGCCCCTTTTGATTCTCAAGTAACTTTAATTCAAAATAGTCAATATGCCAGTGTGGGATATTTTTGAGCAGCCTGCCCTGGGCCCCAACAATGCTAACTATTCTGTCAGAGTGGATTATTTCCCCTTGAGATTTGCAACTTTTGTTCTTTATGTACTTGTTTAAGAGAGAAATTTTAATTTTCATAAAACATAAACATAAGTCTGCAGCTATTATGGTGTTTATTCTGCTTTCTTTGGAAAATTGCTACAAGAACATTTTGAATGGTATTTTCTTGGATCAATGTATGTCTTGTTGAGTATTTAATTTATAAAATAAAATGAAAAACTAAACTTTCTCAAAAATATTCTTTTTTCCCCCAGTAACTTTATTGAGATAATAATGGTTTATAACATTGTGAAAAATCGAGTGTACATTACTGTTTATCATTTTCTGAGTAGACTTCATCGTGGTCATCCCAAGTAGTCTCATTATTTTCCATCACTGCACATATGTTCCCCTTTACCCCTTTCACCCACCCCCAACCCCCTTCCCCTCTGGTAACCACTAATCTGTTCTCTTTATCCATGTATTTGTTATATTCTACATATAAGTGAAATCATGCAGTATTTGTGTTTCTCTATCTGGCTTATTTCACTTAACATCATACCCTCAAGGTCCATGCATGTTGTTGCAAATGGGATGATTTTGTCTTTTTTTATGGCCGAGTAGTATTCTATTGTATAAATATACCACATATTCTTTATCCAATCATCAGTTGATGGGTACTTGGGTTGCTTCCACGTCTTGGCTATTGTGAATAATGCTGCAATGAACATAGGGATGCATAGATCTCTTTGGATTGTTGATTCCAAGTTCTTTGGATAAATGCCTAGTAGTGGGATAGCTGGATCGTATGATGTTTCTATTTTTAATTTTTTGAGAAATCTCCATAATGTTTTCCATAGTGGCTGCACCATTTTGCATTCCCAACAGCAGTGCATGAGGGTTCCTTTTTCTCCATATCCTCTCCAACATTTGTTGTTTTTTGTCTTGGTAATTATAGCCATTCTGATCAGTGTAAGGTGATATCTCATTGTTGTTTTGATTTGCATTTCCCTAATAGTTAGTGATGTTGAACATTTTTTCATGTGCCTGTTGGCCATCTGTATATCTCTTTGGAAAAATGTCTGTTCATATCCTCTGCCCATTTTTTGATGGGGTTGTTTGTTTGTTGTTGAGTCAAAAATATTCTTAAAATCTCTGCCTATACAGTCTTGCGCTGCCTAACGACATTTTGGTCAACAATAGAAAGCATATACCACAGTGGTCCCATAAGACTATAACAGAGCTGAAAAATTCCCCTCACCTAGTAACACTGTATCCATCATAACATCATAGTACAATGCATTATTCTTGTGTATGTGGTGATGCTGTGTAAACAAACCTACTGTGCTGCCAGTCATATAAAAGTATAGCACATACAATTATGTACAGTACATAATACTTGATCATAAATGACTACTGGTTTATGTATTTACTATACTATACTTTTTATCATTATTTTAGAGTGTACTCTTTCTACTTATAAAAAAATGTTTACTGTAAAACAGTATGTCATATTACGTGGGCAAGAGCCTCGTGTTTATTGCATCTCTTGATTGCATCATCTTCTCTTCTGCTTGATTTAATCTCGTGTTGTTTTGTTCATCACAGCCCCTAAGTGTACAAAATCCACTGCTAATGTTGCCAGTAAGAGGCCACATCTAGTGACTGACCTGGAAATAAAATTAAAAGTGATTAAGGACTATGAAGGTGGACAAGTAGTGATGGTTATTGCTCGCCAGTCAGGCATGTCCCATTCCACCATAGCTACAATCTTGAAGAACAAGTGATGGAAGCTAATAAAGGATCTGCTTCACTGAGGCAGTGAGACTAACAAAAATTCGAGAAGGGTTTATATCAGACATGGAGAAACTTCTAATGACCTGGATTGAAGACCAGACACAGAAGAGTCTCTATTTTAGCACCATCATGATCGTGGCCAAAGCAAAAAGCTTGTTTTCAATGTTGAAGGAAAAAGCTGAACCGAACTGCGATGTTGAATTTACTGCTAGCTCTGGGTGGTTTAAATGATTCCATTTGTTATTCATTACATAATGTGAAAGTGAGAGGTGAGTCTGTGAGCACTGATGTGAAAGCAGCTGAAGAATTTTTAGAAATTCTAGATAAGTTGACTGTGGGGGAAAATTACTTGCCAGAGCAAATATTCAATAAGGATGGAACCTCCCTATTCTGAAAATGAGTGCCTGAAATGACTTTCATACCTAAGGAGGCCAAGGCAACACCAGGTTTCAAGGATCTTAAGGACAGGATAACAGTCTTGCTTGGGGGCAATGTTGCAGGCTACGAATTGAAACGCTTTATGATCTGGCACAGTGAGAACCTCAGGGCCTTCAAGTATATCAATTAGCAACACTGACAGTGTACTACAGGAGTAATAAGAAGTAATAGGCGACCTAGTTCCTCTTCCAAGATGCCCTCCTGAATTCCTATGCCAGTGAAATGGAGAAGTACTGTTTGGAGAATAACATACCTTTTAAGATTTCTTCATCCCAATATCAAAGCATTGTTTCTCCCTCCAAACACCACCTCTTTGATCCAACCAATGGATCAAGAAGTTACAGCAGCTTTCAAGGCCTACTATCAGGGGAGGACATTTGCCCAGGCTATTGCTGCAACTGAGGAAGATACTGAGAAGACTCTGCTGCAATTCTGGAAGGATTACAACATCTATGACTTCATCAAGAACCTTACTTTGTCTTGGGGTAATGTCACCAAGGAGTGCATGAACGGCATCTGGAAGAAGACACTCAGGAGGTTCGTCCATGACTTCAAAGGATTTGCCAAGGATGAGGAGGTTCCAAAAATCAACAAGGCTGTGGTTGAGATGGTGAACGACTTTAACCTGGGTGTGGATGAGGATGATATTGAGGAGCTCCTAGATGTGGCTCCTGGGGGTTTGACTAATGACGAATTGTTGGAACTGGAACAAGAACTCATAGCTGAAGAAGAGGCAGGAGAAAAGAAAACTGCAGGAGAAGAAAAAGAAGAAGAACCCCCAAGAAAATTCACAGTAAAGAGTTTAGCAGAAGCTTTTGCAGACCTCATCAAGCTCCTTAAAAAGTTTGAAAACATGGATCCCAACATCGAAGGGTTTTCATTAATAGAGAGGAATGTTCATAGTACATTATCTGCTTACAAGCGAATCTATGATGAAAAAAAGAAACAAACGGAGCAAACTACCGTGGACATATTTCTGAAAAGAGTGACCCCTCCTCAAGAAGAGCCTCAGACAGGTCTGTCAGGAGGTATTCCAGAAGAAGGTATGGTATCCTAGGAGATTACCGCTCCATGTGTGTGATGGCCCCTGAAGACCTTCCAGTGGGACAAAATGTGGAGGAGGAAGATGGTGATAGTGATGATCCTGACCCTGTGTAGGCCTAGGTGAAAGTGTGTGTGTCTTTTTTAAAAAAAAATTTAAAAAGTAAAAAAAAATATAAAAAATTTAACAATAGGAAAAAGCTAATAGAATAAGGATATAAAGAAAGAAAATATTTTTGTACAGCTTTATAATGTGTTTGTGTTTTAGCTATTACAAAAAAGTCAAAAAGTTAAAAAATTAAAAAGTTTACAAAGTAAAAAAGTTACAGTAAGCTGTTTAGTTTATTATTGAATAAAGAACAATATCTTTTTATAAACTTAGTGTATCCTAAGTGTCCAGTGTTTATGAAGTCCACAGTAGTCCACAGTGTACAGTAACGTCCTAGGCCTCCGCATTCGCTCACGATCACTCACTGACTCACCAGAGCAACTTCCAGTCCTGCAGGCTCCAGTCATGGTGAGTGCCTTACACAGGTGCACCAATTTACCTTTTATACCGTATTTTTACTGTACCTTTTATGTGTTTAGATACACAAATACTTACTATTGTGTTACAATTGCCTACAGTATTCAGTACAGTAACATGCTGTGCAGGTTTGTAGCCTAGGAGCAATAGGGTACACCATATAGCCTATGTGTGTAGTAGGCTATACCATCTAGGTTTGTGTGCATACACTCTATGATGTTCACACAATAACAAAATCTTCTAATGATGCATATTTCAGAACACATCCCATAGTTAAGCAACACATGACTGTATAGAAAAAATACTGCCTTTAGTGTTCAAAGAAAAAAAACACATCTTCAGATAAAGATGATTATATCATACCTCTATTTACAAATTAGAGACAAAGGTTTTTAACCTTTCTAATAGGAAACAGAAGCCAATATAGTATTCAAATTGGTGAAATCGCTTCCCTTTTTGACATGAATTCTGTAGCAGAAGGATATAGTTTGTCTGCCAGTTATTTCTGGTTGTAATGGAAAAAACCATAATTTTAATGTTACCTTTGAAGCACCACAGACTGCAATACTAGTATTCTTGAATTTCTAAATACTGAAACTTACTCTCAATCACTCTTCCTAATTCTTCTTTCGATGTGGTTCATGTCAGACACCCTAACAGACAATGGACCATATTTGAATTGAGTTGCATCACGAAGTAAATACAATCACATTTTGGATTATCCAAATGAAAGAGGCAAGTGTCAGCTATGCATTATTTTAAATAACTTTATGATGTTTTGTTTTTATGAATTACTAAAAGTTTTAACTATAGTATTTAAATTCTTTAAAGTTAAACTTTTTTAATTGAAAAACTTTAGAAAAGTTCACAAATTCCAAGTGTATGGCTCAATGGATTTTTACAAAGTTTACACATTCAGGTAACCACCGTTTAAATTAAGACACAGGCTGTTACCAGCACCACAGAAGCCTCCTCACATCCTTTCCCAGTCATTACACTGCCAAGATAACCGTAATTCTTAGTTCTTTCACTTTAGGTTAGCTGACTCCATTTTTGAGCTTTACCTAAATGGTGCTTTCTCCTTACTGTATTTGTGATGTGGTAGGTTTGTATTGTGTCTACTTAGCTAAGCTGGAAATATATTTTCTGGATTTCTCTTCCCTGAATGGCTTAAGATTGACCACAAGAGAAATCCAGCATGACGTGGAAAGAAGTGAAGCAGCTGTGTGTGTGCTTGGAGGCTTGGGGCGAGGCTGGGCCCTGGTGCAGCTCACACACACACTGTTGTGGATCTGCTGGTTCGCTGTGTTGGTAGGAAACAATGGCTGGGCCAACACAGTCCCCAGGTCCCACCAGGCCAGGTGTGTGTGCAAATCTGTGGCACCAGCTCTTCTGCAGGCCACCTGCATCATTCACATGGGGGCCAGCAGGTGGGGAGAGGCAGATGTAGGCTCTGGTGAGGGTAAGACTTGGGTTCCTGTACGTCTTGTGGGTTGGCTCCAGTGTGTTGGTTTTCCCCCTAGTCTTATATGTTCCCTTCCTGACTGTGAACCCTGCTGACTTCAGGCCCAGAACCAGATGCAGAGACAACAGACTTAGATTGCTTTACAAGTTTCAACAGATGCCTAAGGTTTAATCCCTATAATAAATAGTATTTATCACTCATAGTTCTGCTTCTCTGAATCCAACCTGCTATAGTGAGATTTATTATGTTTTAGCATGAAACAATAGTTCATCACTTTTCATTGCTGTATAGTATTCTACTATATGAATACACAAAAATTTATTTATTCATTTTAGTATTGATGGACATTTAGATATTCTCAATTTTTAAGTTACTATGGACAATGCTGCTATGAACGCTCTTCTATATGTTTCTTGTTACACATACATATGCATTTCAGTTAGGTATATAACTAGAAGTGGATTTGCTGGGTCATAGGGCATGTGCATGTTTTCCAAAGTGGTTTTTCCAATTTACAGCCTCACCAGTAGAATTTGAGATGTCTAAATCATTCCATATCCTTTCCAAACTTATTTTTGGTTATTATTTATTTATTTAGCTCCTCTGATGGGTATATAATGCCATCTCACTTTGGTTTTAATTTGCTTTTACTTAATGACTAAAGATTTTGAAATCTATTTCACGTGAAGTGACTGTTCAAGGCTTTTCCTCATGAGGAAATTAGGTTACATCTTTTTTTCATTGATTTTTAGAAATTCTGTATATACTCTACTCTGGACATGATTCCCTTGAACAGATATATGTTTCACAAATAATTTCTGGGTTTTTTTGCCTTTTCACTCTCTTAGGAGTGAATATTGATGAACAAAAGTTCCTAATTTTAAAGGTTAATGACCTTGCCTTATGTCCCACAATTAGGACATGGCAGAGTCCAGATTTGTTTCATTTCAAAGCTCGTGCCATCCTGTGTCCCATTGTTACATTACACAGATCCTTATGTCTGTATTTCCTGTTAGAGGAAATGGCCCCAGCAAGAAAACACCTGTCTCAGGAAGATGATTTTTCCAGGGGAAGTGGAGTACATTACTCTCTATGTACATCAATTGCTTTGAAGTTGTGGGAAGCAGCTGAGTCTTAACTGTACCATTCCACCAGTTTTGACAAGTGCATACACTTGGGTAATTCAAAACTCTGTTCAGATATGGAACATCACCACCATCTGAGAAAGCTCCCTCACATCCTTACCCCTCATAGGCAACCACTACTCTGAGTTTTTCCATTATAGATTAGTTTTACCTGTTTTAGAACTTCATCTAAGTGGAACCACACAGTGTCTATTATTTTGAGTAAGACTTCTTTCACTCCACATAATGTATCTGAGACTTATTCATGTTGTTACATGTATTGGGAGTTTGTTCTTTTTCATTATCGAATAACATTTTGTTGAATATGAATATATCACAATTTGTTTTTTCATTCTCCTATTGATGGACACTGGGTTGTTTCCAATTTTTGGCTCTTATGACTAAAGCAGTTATGGACATTTCTGTACAAATCCTTTTGTGGACATATACTTTCATTTCTCTTGGGTGAATACCTAGAAGTAAAATTGCTGAGTCATAGAGTAGGTGTGTGTTTAGTTTTATAAGAAACTACCTTACCTTTTTCCAGAGAGATTTGCTATTTTACATTTCTACCTACAATGCATCAAATTTCTGATTCCTCTCAATCTCACCAACCAAGACCAAGTGTTGTCAGTCTTTTGAAAATTCTGATGAGTGTGTAGCTGTATGTCATTATAGTTTCATTTGCATTTCTCTGATGACTAATAATGCTCAGCAATTTTTCATGTGCTCATTGGCCATTCGAATATTGTACTTTGTGAAGTGTCTGTTCAAATCTTTTGCACATATTAGACTCTTTTTTTATTATTGAATTGAAGGAGATCTTCTACATAGCCAGTCATCGTCAGATAAATGAATATTCTTCCCAGTGTGTAGCTTTCTTATTCATTTTGTAACAGTATCTATTTATGAATTTGTGAGCAGAGTTTGTCATTTTGGTAAGGTCTTATTTATTAATTTTTTATTTTATGGTTTTAAATTTCTGTGTCCTATTAAATAAATCTTGCCCTACCCCTAAGTCGTAAAGATATCCTGTTATGTTTTCTTCCAGAAGCTTTGAAGTTTTAGCATTTAAATTGAAGTCCATAGTCCATTTTGAGTTATTGTTTGTGCTGGTTTGAGGTAGGTACCATTGTTCATTTTTCCAATATGGATATTCAGTTGTTCCAGCACTGCGTGTTGAAAAGATTTTCCTCTGTCTGTTGCATTGCTATGGTGACTTTATTGGTAATCGAATGTCAGTATAGATGTGGGTTTATTTCTGGGCTCTCTTTTCTCTTCCGCTGATCTATGCCAATCCTTATGCCAGAATCACATATCCTGATTACTACAGCTCTCTAGTAAATCTTGAAATCAAATAGTATAAGTCCTCCAACTTAATTCTTTTTAGAGACTGCTTTGGATATATGTACTAGATTTCTACATACTAGATGGTTTCATATTAATTTTAGAATCAGCTTGTTAATTTCTAAAAAAAAAAGAAAAAGGCCTGGTGAGATTTTTATTGGTATTGCATACATGTAATTAAGTTTTTAAATTCAATGCAATAACAATCAAGATACCAATAAGTGGAACTTGACAAACTGATTGTAATTTGAATGATAAAGCAAAAAACGATCAATAGCCAGGAATAGTTGGAGAAGAAAAAATGAAGGCCCACCAACCAAATATTAAGACTTATTCAAAAGCCATAGTTGTTCAGATAGTGTTTATTATAGCTAGAGAGAACATAAATAGATTCATAAATATAAGGAAACTTATTATCTGACAGAAGGACATTGCAAGTAAGTGAAAAAATCCAAACTCTTCAACAAATTGTGCAGGGGCAATTGGCTTGTTACATGAAAACATATTAAAATAGTTTCTACTCTTACCTCAAACTATGTACTAAAACTAAATACCCAATGGTTTATGACCCAAATGTAGATAATAAAATTTAAAGTTTTTGGAGGAAAACATAGTAGAATATGACTTTGGAAGAGCAAAGATTTTCTTAAAAGAGACACAAAAATCACAGTTCATAAAAGACAATGGTAATAAATTTAACGACATTAACATTGAAAACTTCTATGAGTGAAAAGACCTTGTAAAGTGTGAAAAGACCAGCCACACACCAGGAAGTAATATTTATGGTGCATAAATCACAAAGAATTATTATTTGGGAGATATGGATAATTCCTATAAAATTAACTAAAACAATTACAAAAAGGCAAACAATACAACTGATAAATGGGCAGTACAGATTGTGGGAGATGGCCTTCAAAGATGGCTGCCATCAACTCCTTCCTTCCTTCTCCATGTATACGGTGCTCTATCCCTTTAGAGGTGGACTCTATTTTTCCTTCACTTAAATTTAAGCTGGTTTTATGAATTACCTTCACCAATAAAATGCAGCAGAAATGATGGTGAATAAGCAACTGGCAGAAAAGAAAATCTGAAAAGCCAATAAAATGAAAAGATATTCAACCTCACTAATAATCAAGGAAATGAAAATGGAGTATCTGAGGATGTCATTTCACGCACATCAGATAGGCACATTCATAAAGCCTGACAATATCCAAGGGTGGTGAGGGTGTCATACACTGCTGGAGGCAATAAGAGTTTGTGCAAACACATTAGAGAACAATTTTGCAATATCTAAACAAATTGAAGATGAACATTTCCCAAACTCAGCAATTCCTGATCTATGTATATACCCTCAGACTAATTTTCACATATGCCTATGGAAACGTGTGAGAATGTTTAGCTTGGCATTGTTAAAGTAAAAGATTGGAAATCAACTAAATGCTTATGATGAGGAGAAACAAAAATTTGTGCTGTTTTTGTACAAATGAGAAAAGCAAGTTGCAGAATAATAATTTGTGTTTATTGAATGCTCTTATAGGTCGTGGGCACAATTCTAAGTTGTTTTCATATATTACTTCGTTTTAATCCTCATAACACCTGTCTGAGTACTATCATTATCATTGTCATCATCCTTCCCATTTTACAGAGAAGTGAAGTCTCCTTCCTAAAAGAGACAGCTAGTAAACGGGAGAGCTGGGGTAGTTGAAGACGTCTGAGGAGTCCTCCTGAGGAAAGCCCTTTGCAAACCTCTGCTCCAGAGATTGCGAGATGAGGGTCCATGCCTGTTCTTCCCTTCCTGTGCTCCTGCTTACACCACGCCTCCAAGACGGGTTGTTTGCAAGTGTACATGTGTGAAAGCAGACAGAGGAGTGTCCGGGCACAAGAATGTTAGCTTGCCTGAGAAGATAAACTTCTTGTTCCATAAAATTCTTAGGAGTTGTAAATTAACTTTGCACACTCAGAAGGAAAAAACCCATAGATTTTGTTATATTAAAGGAATAGTATAGGGTCTTGTGTGTGGGACGAGACAACCAAACCAACACTAATGACACTAGTCATATATAGGCTTGTTGAAGGGTTCAATAAAATCCTATATTTATAAAGTGCCCGGTGCGTGGTAGGTGCTCAATAAACGTTCTCTTCTTTAACCTAAAATTTCTGTTTGCAATACTATTGTTTATGTTAACACCTCAATAAACCATGGGTTTTCATAGAAAAGCCCTTGAGGTCTGAATTTATGAATTTGTATGTGCTGATTTCAGCATGTTCTAAGTACAGAAGCAAAGAAACAGGAAATAAACAGGATTTGGAGTAGCTGTGCAAAGGCAGCAGCCAGAGAGACGTCCAAGACCCAGTGAAGTTTACTAGTAAGTAGGGGAAAGTGGAGGTCATTTATTAGCTGAGACAAATAAGTTCTAGAAATAGTTAATAATTCCTATCAGCAGTATACCCTTGAAAACAGTCATGAATTTCTGTCACCTTGATAGGAGAATATTTGTTCCTGTGCAAGATGATAAAGAACAGCATTGAATAAAACAAAGACTTCAGCCACCATGAAGCTTATTGACAGACAATAGACACATAAATATGTAAAATATATGTCCTGTCAATATTTGGAGAGATGGCGATAGGTGCTTTGATGGAAAATAAAGCAAGAAAGGGGTTACGATGTGCAGATGGGCACCAAGGGTTGAGACTGTAAATTAGGTAGGGAGGGCTCATGGATAAGTGGCATTTTAGTAAAGACCTGAGAAATGTGTGAGAGTGAGGGAAAGACTATTCTGAGGAGAGAGAATAGCAAGTACAAGAGAGTGCCTGCTAGTTCTGGGAACAGTAAAGGGGCCAGTTTGCTTGTGCACAGGAGCTAGGGAGTGAGCGGAGATGAGGATGGCCAGATCAGGTGCTGTTTTGCTGGCCACTGAAAAGACATTGGCTTGTTCTCCGAGTGGGATGGAAAACCATTGAATGATACCTTTGTAGATTGAATTGTGTTCCCCCAAAATTCAAATATTGAAGCCCTAACTCCCATATGAGTATATTTTGAGATTTGGCCTTTAAAGAAGTAATTAAAATTAAATGAGGTCATAAGGGTGGGGCCCTAACCTAATCTAGGTGTCCTTATAAGAAGAGATTAGAACACATAAGAGACACAAGGGGTGCAAGGAAAGGAGGGAAAGGCCATGTGAGGACATGGAGAGAAGCTGGCCACCTGCAAGCCCAGGAGAGAGGCCTCAGAAGAAACCAAACCTGCTGACACCTTGATCTTGGACTTCCAGCCTCCAGAACTACGAGGAATAAATTTCTGTTGTTTAACACCCATTGAATAGATTGCAATGATAGGGGCAACGTGACAGAAGTTTATTGCAATAGTCCAGGTGGGAGGTGACAGTGGCTTGGGCAGGAGTACTAGTTGATGTGGAGGAGGCAGCAGTGGAGGACATACTGCACAGAGTCAACGCAGTTCAGTGATGGGTTGGATGTGTGGTAAGAGACAAAGAGTGAAGTTGTAGAGAACTTTAAATTTTTGCCCCAAACAAATGGTAAATGATGGTACTGTGGACTGATTTGGAGAAGATGGCTGGAAAAGCAAGTTTGAGTGGAATGATGAGGAGTTTGGTTTTGGACGTGTTAAATTTTTTTTTTTTGAGGAAGATTGGCCCTGAGCTAACATCTGTTGCCAATCTTCCTCCTTTTTTCCTTTTTTCTCCCCAAAGCTCCAGTAGATAGTTGTATGTCATAGTTTTACATCCTTCTAGTTGCTGTATGTGGGACACCACCTCAGCATGGCTTGATGAGCGGTGTGTAGGTCCGCGCCCAGGATCCGAACTGGTGAAACCCAGGCCACTGAAATGGAACACTCGAACTTAACCACTACGCAACCGGGCCAGCCCCTGGACATGTTAAATTCGATTTGCCTTTAGGACATCAAAGCTGAAGTGTCAAGTAAGCAGATATAAGAGTCAGGAGTTAAGGGGAGAGGCTCCAGGCTGGAGATATAAAGATAGAAGTTAGTATTTAAGCCATGAAACTGGATGAGCTAAATAATCGATGGAATGTAGTTAGGGAGAGAAGAGTCTGGAAAACTCAGCTCTGGGTCACTCCAATATTTAGAGTTTGAGGAGATGAGGAGGAAGAGGAAAAATGTAGTGAGAAGGAGTAATCAGTGGAATGGGAGGAAAATAAGGAGAGAATGCAGGGTCATGTCCTAGAGCCATATAAATGTGGTTCCTCATGGATAAGGGGGTCATCAACTGTAGTAAGTTAGGCTGACAGGCTGGTGAGATGATGGGATCAACTGGAGACCTAAAGACTCTCACAACAACCAACAAGCACGACAAGAAGAGAAATCACCAGACTATGGGCTCAAATTAACCCATCATGGGAGAAATTGCCTCTTGGAGCTTCCTGATTGGCTGGTTGTGGGATGATTTTAGTTATTGGGAATGAAATCTATGGATATCAAGGCTAGACACCATTTTCTTTGAGGGTTTTTTTGGGAAAAGCAAACTTTGTGGGTCAGGAATTCAGGTCTTAGAGCAATATGTGTTCATTAGACAGGATTTAGCTCCCTCTGATATGATGTGATACATATATGTGTGTATCATACATAAGATACATACGATACATACATATACATATATATCCCTCAGATATGATATATATCCAGCTGATACTGTATAATATGTATCCTTCTGATTGTATTATATGTATTCCTGTGATATGTATTTATATATCGTTGTCTCTAGAATTGCAGTTATGCATAGTATACCTCTTTTAACTTTTTCTCTGATTGGCTGGAACTAGAAGAAACAATAGTTTTGCAGGAAGTTTCCATCCACTACACTGCATTGACTTTTAAGATTCTTCTGGCTAGAAGGCTCTTCTATTTCTGTGCTTCCAGTCAAAATCCTTCCTCTTCCTCAAGGTCAGCCCCTCTTCCCAGGTCAACCTCTCTATGAAATCATTTTAGATTCCTCTAGCCCTTACTGAGGGTCTATTCTCTGAGCTATTTATTAATTATTTGCATCATGTGATTTTGTTGTTGTATACCATCTTGTATACTTCACTAATTATTTCATCACTTTTAGTATACTAATTGTTTCTTTTGATATGTTTACCTAGCTAGGTTGTGAATTTACTGATAGCTGTAATCATGCCTTTATTTTATATTCTTAAAAATATGGAGCTAACAGGGGCTGGCCCTGTGGCGTGGTTAAGTTCCGTGCTCCGCTTCAGTGGCCTGGGTTCGTGGGTTCAGATCCTGGGCGTGGACCTACACTACTCGTCAGCCATGCTGTGGCAGCGACCCACGTGCAAAATAGAAGATGACTGGCACATATGTTAGCTCAGGGCTGATCTTTCTCAAGCGAGAGAAGAGGAAGATTGGCCATGGATGTTAGCTCAGAGTGACTCTTCCTCGGCAAAAAAAAAATAAATAAATAAAAATATGGAGCTAACAAATGGTTAAAGCTTTGGTTAGGTAACTAGCCTATGTGAAATAGAAAAACATCTCTAAAATAAATTGTACAGATAATTCTTTGCATTAAGGAATAATTTGTTTCAACACTTTAAAAATAATCTTTTAAAGAGAAGTCATTTTCACATTAATAATAAATTAGAGATATGTTTTATTGAAATATTTTTGTTGTCGCTTTATGAAATAAAATCACACAGGAGGGGAAAAATTTTTCTGAACAGATGTCAACAAAACATTCCTGGTATTTACTGTACCGTTCTATGCTGAAAATCACATCCAGGTTCAAAATGATGCAACAAACTAGAGCTCTCTCTGGTAGCGTGACACCTGGGTCCACATTCCCTGTGATGTTTACAAAAGTTGTAATTTCAATAACTTAAATTATTTAATTACATTTTTCATGATTCTCAAACTGCCTTAACATTTTAAGGTCATTTCCAAGGCAAATTTTAGACATTTTTTAAATAGCTTCCCTATCTCTTTTCCCACGTTTTCCCAGACATATGAAAATTTTATTGTGAATCTTTTAAAGAGCAGAAATGGAAAATAACATTAAGGCCTCGAACAAGCTATCCCTTAACAGTTTATTATTCATTTAACAACAATTTATTGAGTGCTAATCGGGCCAGATAGAATGGTGAACAAGATGGAGAAGGGTAAGGCCTCAATGTCAGCTAACTCATTTAATAAACCTAAATTGAACAAGAATCCTCTGCTTAATTGCTAGTGTAGTGGAGAGTTCACAATTGATTAATTGTACTTATGGGGGCTGCATTATGGGTCATTAGCAATTTGGTTGTAGACGGGGTCTAAAATTAGACATTACTCAGAGCCTGATGGCTCTCTCTGTTTTGGGGCTTCTCTAAAATATTAAGGCACTTTCCCTGCATAGCATACGTCTGCTCCCCCATTTGACTGGAAGCTCTGTGATTATCAGGTTCACCACTTGCCTCATCAGAAGCTGTGAAAAATTTTGGCTAATGAATAGATGCATGCATGAATAAAGGTACGGTTCTGTACCGCTTGTAATTTAAAAGGTGTCTGCTCTTTAGAATGTACTTGTAAGTTTATTTTTCTCTCTTTCATTTTAAAATTTTTGTCATTTTCCTGAAGCAAAGTGTGTCTTTAATTGTGCTCATCTATTTCTAGATTTATCCATGGTCCAACACATACCTAATTTAACTTAAACGTTAATATGTGTTTTTCTTTAGGTGTTCCTGTGTCTCCTTGCATGTGTTTTGCTATTTGGAAAGTTTTTTTTTTATCATAATTCCCATGGACATGAGGAGGTCCCCAATTTTACCTGCACTTGCATTATTTGTTTAATGCAATAAGACCAGATGTCTCAGATAGTTTAAACAATATGTATTCCAGTACCAGATGTGCCTCTGTTAAATCACCAATTCAAGGTCATAAATATGCTACTGTTGCATGTTCACTTTCATTAAAGTCTATCTCCAGGCAATTTATCTTTATTAATTTGTGATTTTTTTCCTTGAAAATGGCTGGACTATTTTGGCCAAGAAATTCAGACTCCCTGCCAACTGTAGAATTATACCTCTGGTAACTGTTTTGAAAGCAGTCTTCATTCATCTTGCGATGGAATAGCATGTCTTCTTTTTGTATTTTCCTCATTATTTAATATATATTGTATTTATGACTGTGATGCTAATTCACATGCCTTGTAAAAATTTTGAAAAATAAAGTATAAAGAAAAATTAATATCAGTTATAGTTCCAACACCATTAACAATTTAATGTACTTTTGCCACATCTTTTTTCTATGTCTTTAAAATTATCTCTATTAAAATTTTCCATTTAGCATTCTATCTAGCCAAATGACCAATGTCATTTTGGAGAAAGTTAAAAATCATTTATTAAAGTTAAATCCTGGTACAATGAAATCCTTTTATCCCCATGTGTATTGAGACATTTCTTTTTCTCTTCGCACTCTGTGGTTGTCTGTCTTACACATCTTTAAATTTTTCAAGGTTAAAATGACTGGAATCATGCAGTGAACAATAACTTTGAGGTTTCCATTGTCCATCTGTGCCTTGGAAAAGATGCAAAGTAATTGTCGCAATAAACTGTTGGTTTTATCTTTGGGCAGGTTATTGTGTCTTAATAGACTCTTCAGCTTTCACAAAAGCTGGCCAACTTTTGTTGGTTCCATTGTCTCTTAAGACATACAAGTTGTTGTTCAACTGTCAACACTAAATGGTATTGTATAAATGTATTGTACAATTGAAATTTGCTAAGAGAGTGGAACTCAAATGTTCTCACCTAAAAAAATATATATATACACATATATATGAATATGTGAGGTGATGGGTGTGTAAATTAACTAGATGGGGGAATCCTTTCACAGTGTACACATATATCAAATCACTACAATGTATACTTTAAATATCTTATAATTTTATACGTCAATTATACCTCAATAAAGCTGAAATAAAAAAACAACACAAACACCACTAAATGGACACCTTTCAAATACTTATTGGAAGAATGTTTTCTAGCTCTGTCTCCTAGTCATCAAATCTTAGTTGCACAAATGACACAGCCCACCTTACTTGCTAGATATGAATCATTTAACGGAGAATGTTTTATTTCTCTGACGGCTGCTAGAAGCTTTGCACAGAATAACTTCAGGATCTCCATTGTCTGCTTACGCATTAGAAAAGACACAAAGCAACTGTCTTAATGAAGTTTCACCTCACCTTTGGGCCTCATTCTCTGTTTCGTTTCATAGTCTCTCTCTTATTTTTCTTTACTTTAGTTCGAGTCATTTTGTGGTATTTTAAGCCTTTTCTTATAAGCTCCTTATAAGTCTTGCTGAAATGAGATTTTTAAGAAAATAAGCAAAATAAACTAATTTAAACCCTGATTTCATGATTAGATTTTCTTCCTTTAAAAATGACTTTTACGTAATCTAAAATCTAATAACTCCATGGAATTTTGTTTGGAAGTGCTGATTTTCCTTATTTTTATTTTCTACATTGTTTGTAAGTAGCATACTTGTAGACTACTAGGAATTAAAGAAGCATACATGTATAATGGATTTCAGTTTTGTAATCAATGAATACAACTTGAAATTTATAGTCTTGGCAGGTGTTTCATACACTCCCACACCACCACTCACAAATAAAATAATCCTCAAGTTGGAAGGGACTCCTCATGTAATTGAAGTGAAATTTGAATTGCAGAGCTTAAGTGGCTTGTCTAAGTTACATTGGTTTTTGGTAGAGCTAGAATTAGGACTAGCTATTGAACTAGCTGTTAGAACTAGAATTTGACTTTAACTCACTGCCCTTTATTCATTTCCCTTACCAATAACAATCAATTCCATTCCAGAAATATTTTGTGAACACTTCTATGTTACGTGTTAAGCAATCCAGAGTCCCTGATCCCTGAAAGCTTTCAATCTGGTAGGAGATAAAACAAAAATCAAATTATCTAAAAGACAAGAAAATGGAATGCTCATTGTGTAAGAATGGTACTAGTGCTATGGGGTCCAAGGGGAAGGATCGCATCTCTGGGGGCGGTGGGGAAAGGCGACAGCCAGGTGGGAACCCTAGTGCTGTGTTTTCAAGTGTAGGCTGTTTTCTGATTGTCAGAGGCTGAGGGTGGGAAATAGTCCAGCAAGGAACCCAGCTGGTAAAGTAACAGTGAGAAGGGCACACCACGTGGTCCGAGAAGAAGGTGTCCAGCACACCTGGAGAATGGGAGGCATGAAGTGGACTAACAAACATACTGCTGTTCGATGCTCACTTTCGTGAAGATGAGGGGCTGGACTGTGGAAATCATGCAATGGATCAATGTGTGAAAACTGCAAAATGCTAGAGTACTTTATGTCTGTGTTTTTCAAACTTTAATTTGCATATAAATCACCTGGGGATCCTAAAGTGCTGCTTCTGATTCAGGGCTAGGGTGGGTCTGAGATTCAGCGTTTCTCACATGCTCCCAAGTGATGCCTGGGCTTCTGGCCTGCAGCAAGGCTCTGAGAACTGGCTCTACATTAGAGCTGGTATAACGGTGCCTCTCAATGCTGTGCTTCTGGATCTTTTAAGGGTCTTTAAACTATGCTTCCCAGATGCCTAAGGCCCACAGGATCGGGAGCAAGTCTTACGGAAATAAATTACACTTTAACCTGTTTTAGTTATTGGGGTTCTAGGTCCAAGATTTTACTTGAAAAAGTATGTGTGGGGCAGTTGCAAACATAGCCTGAAAACCAATTATTTAGATCACAGGAAGTCATTAAAAAGTTTTGAGAATGAGAAGTGTGTATTCCAAAAAGAAGTCCAGCAGCCAGGAGTAGGGTGGATTAGAGGGTTTAAGACTGTAGCCTAGGACACCAGGTCATTTCCATCCCTGTAACATTTTATTAGGGTAGTGGTGGCTTTGGATAGGATGGTGAAAATGGGAATTGAAAAAGAGGGCAAGACTTGAAGAATAGGGGCAGGACTAGGGAGCTTCCTGGATATAAGCAGTCAAAGGAAAACCAGGGGTCTGAGCTATCTCCAGGATTGTAGTCTAAGAAAAAAGGAGTTTGAATTTTATTCCAAATTTGACTGTGGTGGACACATTTTTTTGCCTGCCACTTTCATGAATCTGGGAGTGGTCCTGTTGCTAGCCCCGTTCCTCCACCCACCACTACACCCTGTCACAGTGGGAGCAGAATTTGTTCCTTCTCTGGTCTTCCACATTCTTTTTTAAGAGCACTTAACATATAGCAGTGCTTTTTTTTTCTCTTTATTTTTTTAATTCATGAGGTTGTCTGCCTAATTAGACTAAGCGCTCCTCTGGCCAAGAACAGTCTTTAGTTTATTGTTGCAAACATAAGGCCCAGCACTAGCTGCTTGAAAAAGGATTTTTGAATGAATAAACAGAAAAACACAGCATTGCAATTTCTCATCTGCCTGAGTCCAAGCGTTCAGGAAACCCATGTTGGGACACTGTAGCTTTACACTAATATGAACAGAGGCCCTGGGGTGTCAGCAGAGAGACAGTGAAGTTTGGACTCGAGCAGACCTGCCATTCATAAATTATACGACCTTGGATAAGTTATTTAACCTCTCTGGGCTTCAGAGCTGGTTAAAAGCTCTATAACTTTCCTTTAAATGGAAATAAAAATTGCCATCTTTCTGTAAAGACAGACTTTATTTTGCTGTGTAATGTTTTACATTTTCCAAACTGCCATACCAGGGATAAAAATGTGAGTATATTTGGGTACTTAAGTGGACCTTGAAAACAACAACAGAACAAGAGCAATTGCAGAAGGCATATAATCATCCAAAATTGTTGACATTGGAAAGGAAAAATAGAGACAATTTGTTTTTCAATATGACACCAGGGGTCCATCAAAACATGTACAAATCTTCTTGAGGAAAAGAGAAGACATATTTAGTGCTCTGACCATCCAATCACCGAATTGGAATGTAATAGAGAGAATCTGGAATGAACTCAGAATAGTTGTCACGAAAATCTGTAATAATAAAGACCTATTGAAACAACTCTCTATCCCTATCTAGACAGCTCTTTACCCAGTGTAAGGAATGGAGTTGCATTATTCCAAGGAGACTTCTTCCCATAATAAAATGTAATAATGGATATAGACTGTATAAAGTGCTTGCCTTTGAAACAACTTTTTGATGTAGAGGCTGTCATCTCTTATCACATAGGACAGAAACATTTTGAAGCCCACCATATTTGAAATCCCATTTATATTCATAGTAGTCAGTACTTTTAAGTTTTTAATAGGTACTTTCATTTCTAAAGAAAAGGATTCATATATGAAGACCATCGTACCCTTTGTCAATATAGCTTCCAAAAAGTATTGAAAGAAAGAAATCAGGAGAATCCTTCATATTTCTATTTAATTGCCTTGGATGAGTTTGATTTTTCTCCTGCCTCTGCATGTGCAATTATGGGATGAAACAGTGAAATATAAGAAAATCAGGATTAATCTTAGCTTTGTATATAATATATGCAAAAACAGCATTATTTAATGACCTTGGTCAGGGACGATGAGCCAGATTCCTTCCAATGCCTTAATTAATGCCTGATACTAGATTAAGTTCTTCTTTAAATTCACTGGAGTGCCACTGATAACAATACAGCTTCTCCAAGTGCTTCCCAGGGAGTGACACAGGCAGGGCTAGAGTCTATCTTCTGAAACATTTCAGATTCTACACTATTCTATATTTTTTCAACAGCTCAGCTCACATAAGGTTTCCAAAGTATTTAATAAAATGCTATTTTAAAATATCTTACATTTTAGGCCATGGTATAGTTCAAAATTTTGGTGGATCTACGTTGCCTACAAGAAAAACTCTAAACCCATGGGCTCTCACAGTCTGATGTCACCTGTCTTCCCAATCCCTCCTAAGCCACCGCCCCACGTTTTCTATGCTCTAATCAAAGCAAGTCCACTGTGTGTGTCCTGCTTCCAGGTTTCTGAGCATCTGTGTTCTCTGCTTGGAAAACCATTCCTCCTCTGCCCTGTGGAAATCCTCTGTGATCCAAGTCCAAGGTCACTTCTCCATGCAGGCCTCCTGTTCTCTTCCGGACAGAGGTACTTGCTCATCTGGCTGTGTCCCCAGAGAGCTCTGAACATACCTCCATTACAGCACCTAGTAAGGCCGCATTTTCGTTATTTATAATTTCCTCACCGTTACACATTGGAGGCAGAAACGACATCTTCTTCATCTCTCAGTCTCTAGTACTGTACACAGAATTGCCATTTTGTAGGTGATTGGCAAATGTTTCTTTAATTAATTACAATTTCAAATGGATATTTCTCAAAGTTTTACAAATTTAAGCGCTAATGGTGCTATCTGCGTCACCATCATCCAACACGTACAAAGCACTTACTAGGTCTCAGTCACTATTCTAAGGCTTTACACATGTTACATCATTAAATTCTCAAAACACCATATTAAGTGAGGTACTATAATTTCCCTAACATAACTCTATCAGTTTATAATTATGGGTCCTTTTACAAATACATTTTAAATGGCATCTCAAAATATTTCGTTCCACTACCAAATAATTTCGCCAAATTATTCTCTGATATATGTATATATATAGTATATATAGTAATAATCAACCAAAGAAATTTCCTCTAGCCAAGACTATTACGCCTTAGATCACTTTTGCTTCATTTATACATTAGGTGGTTATTCTCGAACTTGTATGAAAATACTTTCACTTATAGATTATTCAATTATCAAATTGAAAATAATGACCTACTTAATTCCTTTATTCATTTCCAAACATTTGTTGAAGACCTACTGTGTATCAGAACTAGGATACAAAAGTGAATATTTATGATCCTTATCCTCCTGAACTTTATGCTTTAGGACAGAGAATACCGTCTAGGTTTAGAATAGATTTAAAAGAGGGCAACACATCTTTGCTTTAAGGTTTGCCCCAGTGTGACAGTTATGTTCTCTATTTCCAGTATGGTCAGATTTAAACATAAAGTTGAAGGAAGGACTCTATACTGTTTCATAGATTCTTCAACATTCACTGTGTTTTTATTTGCTTATTTAAAAATCACTTCATAGACATGTAGCCACACTCATTTTCAAGAGCACTATAGAAACGTTAACATAAAAAGGAAGTGCACTGGAAATGGGTTATTAGCTAGTAAATTTGCTCTTACCACAGGTTTAGTCCTAGAACTCGTGTCTAACTAATCCTAGAAATGAAATATGATCAGCTTGACCCAGGGAAGCTTTGGAAAGCTGGCTCAAGATAGCTATACAATAGAGCCAGCCCTGATGGTCTAGTGGTTAAGGTTCAGTGCTCTCACTGCTTCGGTGGCCTGGGTTTGTTTTTGGTCGTGGAACCACGCCACCCGTCTGTCAGTTGCCATGCTGTGGTGGCAGCTCACACAGAAGAACTGGAAGAACTCACGACTAGAATATACAACCATGCACTGGGCCTTTGGGGAGAAGGAAAAAAAAAAAAGAGGACGATTGGCAACAGATGTTAGCTCAGGGTGAATCCTTCCTTGCAAAAAAAAAGAAAAAGATAGCTATACTATGAACAACGGAGGCTATTTTTCAAAGTAGAATAATGTTTTAATAATATAGATTATTATATAATCACAATAGTTATTAAGTTATAATTATTGCCCTTATCTGATCTCTGATTTGTCAACGTTGTCTGAAATGTAAGGGCACATCACTTCTGGTCTAACCCTATCACAACTTTTGGCATGTATGTAGTTTACTGTCTTTGCCCTCGAAACCCTTCCTGCTGTGGCCCCTCCCCTGCCTCCTTCCCCTTTACTCTGCCATTCTCTGGCAGGATACACATCTCAGAATCCTTTTCCCCAAAGTGTTCTGCAATTTATAAGTTATTTTCCATCAAGATATTTAGAGGTGGAGGGTGGCCTTTCAGAAGTGAATGCTCAAATACATCAGAGGTGTCAGGAGGATGGCTGTCCAGTGGAATGGAAAACTGCTCCAGCGCGCTCTGTTCAAGCCTGAATTTCCTCCAATCTCCCTAGTGGGGTTCCCAGACTGACACACAACTTCTTAAATGCTCACTGCTAGAGTTCAAGAATTCCTGAGCGTTTGTTGCCAGAATGGTGGCACACCTCCTCTGAGAGAAGACTCTACGTGGAAGCCCTGAGGGGCCAAGAATTCTGGGAAACAATCCCAGCCAGGCCATTGCTACAGGTTATTGCGTTTGTGGGGCTGCCTGCTAAGACCCTGCTTGTGGGCAGGAAGGGTACGGCTGTAGGCCCTTCAAGGAGAGAATCCACGGAAGAATGATCCAGGCTTGTGAACATGACTCGGTTCAACATCATAGGTGAAAGGGATATGAAGTCTGAGGATGGTGGTGGTTACTCAGATGTGTCCCCAGGCTGGCTAAATGCATGTCTGGGTTTAGGGGACAGTGAGGTCTGTTAGAAAATGGAAAGAGCCGGCGCACTGAACTTTGGAGCTCTGAGGAGCAGGATGTCCAGCTCCGGGATGCGGGGGATTGGACAGGGTGCGTAGCCACGGCCCTGCAATCGGCTCTGACCATCCCGCAGCTTCAGCCCCGAGGTAGCCTGGGGCCTTTCTGTGCTTGCAGGGAGGTGGAGAATCCTGCCTCAATGGGAGAGCAGCGAGCAGAAGCAGTGCTCTGCCCCTGTGGTGGGCATTGTGGGCAGGGTGGGGTCCCCATGCTGGGTGGAGGGGGTGCAGTTGTTACAGTGCTTTCCATCTTTGTCTTCCTGGAGGGAGACTCGGCGGGACCCAGCCACCTGGCTTTCCAGGTGGTTAAAATGTCACTGCCAGAATTATGCGCAGAACTCTCACAAGTGCACATAATCAACTAAAAATACCTTGTTCTGTAACAATTACTATGTTTTTGTTTAGGTTGGAAATTGAAAAAAAAAAAGAATCCTTGAGTAAATCTCAACTAATGGACTTAGTCCCATCATAATGTCTCAGATCAGGAAAAACGACAGGATTCTAATCAAGTTACGGGGCGTCTCGCAGGGCGATGCACATGCCCGTTCCTGTACATCTTTTAGTTGCATGTGTGTCTGGTAGTCACAGAGCCTGGCAGAACTAAGGCGGCCTCTAGTAAGGAACGCCAGGGTCCGCGGAGGCATGTAGTATTGCGGCGGATGGGCTGCAGCCACGGGGGCGGCCACACCCTCCAGCCCCAGATGGTGGCAGCCCCAGAAGGCGCTAGTGCCCAGCAGGGCTGCCAAGCCCATGTGGAGCTGAAATCACCAAGGAGCCCTACAGGGCAGCTGAAGATGGTTTTGGTATGAACTCAGTTCTGAGAGAAGATGAAACAGCCTCTGGTAATTCTAGGGAATACTTGTGGGGTGGTGGGGGTGGGGTCTGACAACTTCTTAAATTCCTGAGTGAGCAGATGTGCTAGATCCGGGATAGCTTGGCCTCTGCTTAGATTAGTAGCCATCAGGGAAGAGAAAGAGTGGAATGCTTCCCCTTCTCCATGTTTCTGTGTAGGATCTATGAGTTGTTGCACCCATTTATCTAAAGTACATGGTCCATATGGGGGTCCTCAGAGCTGAATTTCTCATCCCATACACCTCCACCCAGCAAAAAACCCCCAGGTCAAGAGAGGAGACCCTCACCAAGAGGAATAGTAAAGGCCATTTCTCCCTCTCTCTTAGTAAAGAACCCTCCCCTGATTATTATGGGATGTGGTTGCTGTGGTGATGTGATAGAGAAAAATGAGAGAGAATCGTGAGTGATATTTCTTTTTTTTTTTTTTAAAGATTTTATTTATTTATTTTTCCCCCAAAGCCCCAGTACATAGTTGTCTGTCATAGCTGCACATCCTTCTAGTTGCTGTATGTGGGATGCGGCCTCAGCATGGCTGGAGGAGTGGTGCCTCGGTGCGCACCCGGGATCCGAACCCGGGCCGCCGGCAGCGGAGAGCACGCACTTAACCGCTAAGCCACGGGGCCGGCCCCAATGAGTGATATTTCTATACAAATAGGGCTTGTGCTGTATTAACCCTGTGAGCTGAGCTTGAGACACCACCTCACCCCACGCCCACGATGATCACGTGCATCACGAATCAATAGTGATCCTAAGAGTCTGCAGGTCAGTCTCTGGCTTTGCTACGGTTTCTCATCACCATAAGGGAGAGATGTCTGCAAGTGTCACACTGCAGATGATGGCACTGATATGTAAATGGCATCACGCTCACCTTGCATCAGGTAGGTATCTGGAAATAGCATCCAGAAATACTGTGGTGAACAAGACAGTAAAGCCCCTGCTCTCCTGGAGCCACATGCCAGCGGGTGGAGGCAGACAACCAAACAAGCGATGCAGTAAGTTCAGACAGTAATGGATGCTAGGAAGAAAATGAAATGGCGTAAAGGGATCGAGTGAACTTGGATTTCAGCTCATAGCAGTGCCTTCTGGCTAGCGAGTGGGATTTCAGGCTTTATGGCGAGGCAACGGAGTGAGAAGGGATGGTGGCTCCAGACAGGAATTCCCTGCCAGTGACCTGCATAGAGCACAGTGCAGGCCACCCCAGATCTGCCTTGTTTATCCTCTGTCATTTAGAACTCAGACTTCTTATTCTGCTCACATTTGTATGTGAAAGAAAAATCATGTAGTAGGCGAGAGTAATTAGTGAATCACTACACTCTTCTCTGTCTAGATTTAAAGAGCACTTATATTTGGGGATTAGAAAGGAGAGAAGGCAGAATCCTTGATGAACAATGAAATATATCTTGTTCCCCTGAAATTAGAAACCTAACATGGGAATAGCTTAGCCCCAAAGAACCACATTCTTTACTGGAAAGCTTTTTCAGCCGGAGACTACTGTGATTGTTCCAACGTTAACACAGAAGCCTTGACAATAATTACCATTTGTTGTATCTCTAATTATAGACTCTTTATAGACATTACCTCTAATACTTAAAGTATTCCATGTAATAATCTAAGGCTCAGAAAGTTTAAGGAAGTTTCTCAAGTTTACATTGCTGATTAATAATACAAATGCATTACAACTCAGATCACATTGCAATCTGCCTATTTTTCCTGCCAACCACATGGTGACTTTTGTACATGGAGCCTCTCCAGTATCCTCAAACAGTTCCCCTTTCAAGCTTTCTTTCTTTGCCACAGGCAAGAAGGACTTGGTAAATTCTAGTTTATTTGAGCATATAGAGATTGCATCAGGAACTCACGTAGTTTAAAAAATCTATAATTGGTCAATTCTTTCAACTTTCCACCTGCTAAACCATTTTGGTAAGAATATTTATAAGTTGAATTTGATTTTGTTTCCTTTATTATATATGTTGAAATATCACAAATTTTATAATAGATGAAATTTAGCTACAAGAAGAAATTGAAGATGCAAAATATTTGCACAATCCACATAAAATCATTCAACTCAGGTTGCAAGTTGCATAAGTACCTAAAGTCTGCAGGTAAAATAGGGTGTTTCAAGGCTCCTGGTGGGAAATATAATTCTTGTCCTAAGTGATATTTGATTCCAAAACATACACCCTCTTCTGTCTCCAGATGTCAATACATATTGGCCCTTGGCGGGGGGATAGGCAGAATTTAACATGATCGTAATTTTCAGATTGAATGCATCCAACATGTTGAGTGTCTTTGAGACAGACTTAGAAGCAAGTATCTCTTATAGTGTATAAGTTCTTGGGATAATGAGTTCTGGATTGAGGATTTTATAAAGGTAGAAAAAAATAGAGAATTCATGATTAGATAGAGTTTTAAAATGTATTCCATCTGGAAAGATTTCATTTTTAGGCTCACAGCAATTAGACATGATAAGGAGGCCTTTCTTGGGACATAGGCTCCTCCGTGACCCTGTGGTTGGTTAACTTCTGGTGCAGATCCAGAGGCCAAGTGAAATGAGGTAGGGAGACATCCACTGCTGGCTGCATGGAGACTGTAGCTGACCACGGCTGAGGAGGCACAAGGCCAGAAGCCAGATCGGAGTGGGTTAGAGTGTGAATGAAAGATGGGGAAATTGAGACATTACATATAGACAACCCTTTTGAGAATTTCTTACAGGAAAGAACAGACATATGGGATGATAGATAGAGTGGAATGAGGGGTCAAGAAAGTTTTCTTCTAAATTGGGAGATAAGAGGACAAGTCTGTATGCTGTTGGGAATGATCCAGTAAAAAGGATGCAGGAAAGAGAGAATTTAACGCTGCAGATATCATATATTTCTTGAGAAAGAGAGACGGGATAGGATCCAGTGCTTAAGTGAAAAGATTTTCTTTTTTTTAACCAGTTTAATTCATTTATTTTGAAACAAACTTATGGAAGAGGTACAAATATAGTACAAAGAACTTTTTTCCTGAACCATTTGAGACTATATTGCGGACATGATGCCCCATCAGCCAAATACTTATTGTATTTCCTACAAACAAGGACATTCTCCTACCTAGCCACAATACAGTCACCAAAATCAGGACACTAATATGACAGGATCAGAGACACTTTTTTGTGTCAGAAGAGGACTGAACGTACGAGCACAGATAAAGGGTGTGGCAGGAAAGGGTTTTCTGGTTGGTTGGTCTCATTTTCTCAGTGAGGTCACCAGGTACAGGAGAGGATACAGCCTGCCCACGACCGTCTCTTGGGAAGGTAACTTCCCTGTGCCTCAATCTCCTAATCTGTGAGATGGAGATACTACTAATGGTTATTGTGAGGGTTGGTAATCTGTGTAAAAAATTTAGCTCAGTTCCTAGCACAAATCATATAATAAATGCTGGTAATTTTTTTTCTCTTATGAATTGACACACTCATCTTTAGAGGAGGGAGCTCTGTAATTTCAGATCACAATATAGGCCAAGGCTGAAGAAGAAGGATGAGTATCAGTGCTTACAGTAGAGGCAAATGACTAGATGGGAAGGTTTGGTGGAAATCAGATCTGTTCAAACACATCCGGTGTTAGGGTTGATGGGGTTGATAGTTGTTAGGGCATTTCAATTTCAAGGGCCCTGGAATAGTGTGTGAATAAAAATGTAGGCAGATTGCAGAAAACGACTGAAGACTAATAATAAAGCGTTTCTTTATTATTAGTTAAACATTAATTTAGAGGTGTAAAAAGTTCTACATCTATTTCAGGCTATTATGAGTGTGTGTTGGATTTTGTTGAGTCTGCATATCTGAAAACTTATTATAATCTGGAAAGTTACTCGGCAAAACGAGAGCGTGTGTCATGGACAAGATTTCATTCAAGTCAAGCGAAGATTTATATATAGCTTTTCACTGAGAAGGGCTTTGTTGCGAGTAGTTTGAAATGAACATGTCAGAGCTGTAGTTATGATTTCTCTGCATGATTAAGATTTCTCTGTTCGATGATCCTGAAGGGTCAGCTTTTTGGAAATATTCTCATCAAAGCAGCTGTTCCAGCTTTGGATACAGCCTCAGCACGAGAACGGAAAATGAAAACTATCTTACAGCCTCAACCAGTACATGCTTCACCATTAAACTAAGCTGTTTTTGATGTTTGGAAAAAAAATACTCAGCCATTTAAAAACGCTGTTTTCATTTGTCAAATAGATGTCAAAAGTTCTGAATACCACAATGAGGCATCTCAAAAACACTGATAGACTTCTGTGTTTACTCTTGCAAGGAAAACTTCTTTTCTTTCTTTCTTTCCTTTTTTTTTCATAGATTTTTACATTCTCTTGTCTGCGGGCAAGACTCTAAATGCAGATCGCCAGACTGCAGCAATTGAAGGAATATTTCCTTTTTCATCCAAGTTTATCAAAGTAAAAAGATGACAAAAGTAATTTATAGATGGTACAATCATCTGACCGGGCCCCATGAGACATGTACAGAATGGGAAGCTCTTAGTAGCTGAGATTCTCACCTTGTGTTTATCTTAACAAAATATTAAACATAAATTACTGAAGATCTTAAATGGCCATTTTACTGTCCTCTTATTTCTGCCTTTTCTTTCCTTTCCTGCACTGGACAAAGCCTTAACCAGTTTTATTCTACCTACCTTAGTATTTATTTCAGAATATCTCATTTGAAATTCTAAATAGTATTCAAACTACCATCAATTCCATTGAAACCAATAAATATTACCCAAGCCCTGTGGACGTCACAGGAGAATAAAGGCTGTGGGTGGAAATTATCTTCTCACCCATTTCGCACCCTGTTCAGCTCTGGGTGCAGGACCTTCCCACCAGTGTCATGGGAGAAATGGCTTCTCTCTGTCCTTCCATGTGCCCATGCCTCCTTTAGAGCCTGCACCACTGATGATTTTGTCGTCTTCTTTACAGCCTTTGTCACCCTAGTATTTAATTATGTCCAAGAATCTTAAAACATCTGTTGCTTTGTCTCTAATCTGTTTCCTCATTTAGCTATTTTCCTCCATCTCCCCCAAAATGAGAGTCAGAGTATTCTGTTCTTTACACTTCTCATTCAGTCCTGAGTCCACTAATACTTGCTTCAGTATCACTAATTAACCGAAATTTACCCCCATAAATGACCTCCTGGTTGTTAAATTCGATCGACATTTTCCGTCTTTATCTGATGCCAATGGGAATAACGACCACTCAAAATTACCATCTTCAAGTTAACAAAAGGATACGAGATCAAGGGGAAGGTAATTTCCGGATAAGATCCGTTGTTTTCCTCTGACAAACAGCTGTCTGAAAATAGGTGTAGGTTTGGTAACCTCCTGTCCTTCATCACTGGGTTATGAGCACTAGTTAAACATTTGTAATCTGAATAGAGTCTGGATCTATTTTCCTTCTGGATCCTTATCTCCTCTGCAAAAAGTGAACAACTGGATGTTATGATTTATGTGGCCCGTTTCTCTCTCTGTTCCTGAAAAGTCACGTGTGCGATTGTCATCAGGCTGCTGAGGCAAGCAAGCTGCAGTTTTTACAAGAAAGACAGGTTCCATGGACGCTATCTATTCGTAGTTGGGGAAGGTTCTCAGGATTCCCCTTTTTACCTGGGTGTGACCTGAATATCCAAAGGAGCTAGTGGACGGGGCGGTGGGGTAGTGTTTAAAACTAGACTCCAGGCTCTGGAGCCAGACAGCCTGAGTAGATGGGCCGCTTTTGCCACTTGGCCACGTTATTTAACTCTCTGTGCCTCAGTTTTCTAATCTGTAAAATGGAGATAACAGTAGTAGGTTATTGTTTGTCTTTAAAGGGATAATCCACGTAAAGTATTTAGAAAAGAGCTTCATACCTAGTAAGCATTCAATAAACTTTAGCTAGTATTACTATTAGAATTATAATCAGAATTAGAATTAGGGTGAAAATAGCATCAGTATTAATATTAACATTATTACTGGGCTGGATTTAAGCCTAACAGTGAAGCCTCTTTCTAATTGTTGGAAGGGATGTGAGGGAAGGAAAGACTAGAAATGACAGTAGAGAGAGGAGAGGCCATGGTAGATGGTGACTATTCATGTGGAGAGTACATTAATAGACACAGCAAGTCAGGACATACCTGTCTTCAAATTATATTTAGATGCTTTACAAACATCACCTGTCTTCGCGACCAAGAAATTCCAATTAGTTTGAACTTCAAAAACTCAAATGTAAACCTTCTGATATCTTTTGGGTGCTTTTCATGCTCTACGCTGTTGAGTAACTTACCTGCTGACATTTAGAATAGCAAATTAATAGCTATTTTTATTTTTTTATTTTATTTATTTATTTTTTTATTGCAGTAACATTGGTTTATAACATTGCAAAAATTTCAGGTGTACATCATTGTACTTCCATTTCTGCGTGGACTACATCATGTTCACCACCAAAATACTAATTACAACCCATCACCACACACATGTACCGAATTATCCCTTTCACCCTCCACCCTCCCCCCTTCCCCTCTGGTAACCACCAATCCAATCTCTGTCCCTATGTGTTTGTTTATTGTTGTTATTATCTACTACTTAATGAAGGAAATCATACGGTATTTGGCCTTCTCCCTCTGACTTATTTCACTTTGCATTATACCCTCAATGTCCATCCATGTTGTCACAAATGGCTGGATTTCGTCTTTTCTTATGGCTGAGTAGTATTCCATTGTGTATATATACCACAGCTTCTTTATCCATTCGTCCCTTGATGGGCACTTAGGTTGCTTCCAAGTCTTGGCTATTGTGAATAAGGCTGCAATGAACACAGGGGTGCATGTACCTTTGCAAATTGGTGTTTTCAAGTTCTTTGGATAAATACCCAACAGTGGAATAGCTGGATCATATGGTAGTTCTATCGTTGATTTTTTGAGGAATCTCCATACTGTTTTCCATAGTGGCTGCACCAGTTTGCACTCCCACCAGCAGTGTATGAGAGTTCCCGTCTCTCCACATCCTCTCCAACACATGTTGTTTCCTGTCTTGTTAATTATAGCCATTCTGACAGGCGTGAGGTGATATCTCATTGTAGTTTTGATTTGCATTTCCCTGATAGTTAGTGATTTTGAACATCTTTTCATGTGTCTGTTGGCCATCTGTATATCTTCTTTGGAGAAATGTCTGTTCAGGTCTTTTGCCCATTTTTTAATTGGGTTGGTAGTTTTTTTGTTGTTGAGATGCATGAGTTCTTTATATATTTTGGAGATTAAGCCCTTATCAGATGTATGGTTTACAAATATCTTCTCCCAATTGTTAGGTTGTCTTTTCGTTTTGTTGATGGTTTCCTTTGCTGTGCAGAAGCTTTTTAGTTTGATGTAGTCCCATTTGTTTATTTTTTCTATTGTTTCTCTTGCCCGGTCAGATGTGGTGTTTGAAAAGATGTTGCTAAGACCGATGTCGAAGAGCGTACTGCCTATGTTTTCTTCTAGAACTTTCACAGTTTCAGGTCTTACATTCAAGTCTTTAATCCATTTGGAGTTAATTTTTGTGTATGGTGTAAGGTAAGGATCTACTTTCATTTTTTTGCATATGGCTATCCAGTTTTCCCAACACCATTTGTTGAAGAGACTTTCTTTTCCCCATTGTATGTTCTTGGCTCCTTTGTCAAAGATTAGCTGTCCATAGATGTGTGGGTTTATTTCTGGGCTTTCGATTCTATTCCATTGATCTGTGTGTCTGTTTTTGTGCCAGTACCATGCTGTTTTGGTTACTATAGCTTTGTAGTATATTTTGATATCAGGGAGTGTGATACCTCCAGCTTTGTTCTTTTTCTCAGGATTCCCTTAGCTATTCGGGTCTTTTGTTGTTCCATATGAATTTTAGGATTCTTTGTTCTATTTCTGTGAAAAATGTTGTTGGAACTTTGATAGGGATTGCATTGAATCTATAGATGGCTTTAGGAAGTATGGACATCTTAACTATGTTAATTCTTCCAATCCAAGAGCACGGAATATCTTTCCATTTCTTTGTGTCTTCTTCAAGTTCTTTCAGAAATGTTTTATAGTTTTCGTGTACAGATCTTTCACCTCTTTGGTTAAATTTATACCTAGGTATTTTATTCTTTTGTTGCAATTGTAAATGGGATGGTATTCTTAATTTCTCTTTCTGCTACTTCGTTGTTAGTGTACAGAAATGCAACTGATTTTTGTATGTTGATTTTGTATCCTGCAACTTTACCATATTCGTTTATTACTTCTAAAAGTTTTCTGGTGGATTCTTTAGGGTTTTCTATATATAAAATCATGTCATCTGCAAATAGTGACAGTTTCACTTCTTCCTTTCCAATTTGGATCCCTTTTATTTCTTTCTCTTGCCTGATTGCTCTGGCTAGGACTTTCAATACTATGTTAAATAGGAGTGGTGAGAGTGGGCATCCTTGTCTGGTTCCTGTTCTTAGAGGGATAGCTTTCAGTTTTTCACCATTGAGGATGATATTAGCTGTGGGTTTCTCATATATGGTCTTTATTATGTTGAGGTACTTTCCTTCTATACCCATTTTATTCAGAGTTTTTATCATAAATGGATGCTGTATCTTGTCAAATGCTTTCTCTGCATCTATTGAGATGATCATGTGATTTTTGTTCTTCATTTTATTAATGTGGTGTATTACGTTGATTGATTTGCGAATGTTAAACCATCCCTGCATCCCTGGAATAAATCCCACTTGATCATGGTGTATAATCTTTTAACGTATTGTTGTATGCGATTTGCTAGTATTTTGTTGAGGATTTTCGCATCGATGTTCATCAGTGATATTGGCCTGTAATTTTCTTTTTTGTGTTGTCCTTGCCTGGTTTTGGTATCAGGGTAATGTCAGCTTCGTAGAATGAGTTAGGAGCTTCCCCCCCTCCTCAATTTTTTGGAAGAGTTTGAGAAGGATAGGTATTAAGTCTTCTTTGAATGTTTGGTAGAATTCACCAGGGAAGCCGTCTGGTCCTGGACTTTTATTTTTGGGGAGGTTTTTGATTACTGTTTCGATCTCCTTACTGGTGATTGGTCTATTCAAATTCTCCACTTCTTCTTGATCCAGTTTTGGAAGGTTGTATGATTCTAAGAATTTATCCATTTCTTCCAGATTGTCGAATTGGTTGGCATATAGTTTTTCATAGTATTCTCTTATAATCTTTTGTATTTCTGAGGTGTCTGTTGTAACCTCTCCTCTTTCATTTCTGATTTTACTTATTTGTGCCTTCTCTCTTTTTTTCTTGGTGAGTCTAGCTAAAGGTTTGTCAATTTTGTTGATCTTTTCAAAGAACCAGCTCTTGGTTTTATTAATTTTTTCTATTGTTTTTTTGGTCTCTATTTCATTAATTTCTGCTCTGATTTTTATTATTTCCCTTCTTCTACTGATTTTGGGCTTTGTTTGTTCTTCTTTTTCCAGTTCCTTTAGGTGCATTGTTAGATTGTTTATTTGAGATTTTTCTTGTTTGTTGAGATAGACCTGTATTGCTATAAACTTCCCTCTTAGAACCGCTTTTGCTGTATCCCATAAATTCTGGCATGTCGTATTTTCATTTTCATTTGTCTCCAGGTATTTTTGATTTCTTCTTTGATTTCTTCGTTAACCCAGTCGTTGTTCAGTAGCATTTTGTTTAATCTCCATGTATTTGTGGCTTTTCTGATTTTCTTCCTATAGTTGATTTCTAGTTTCATACCGTTGTGGTCAGAAAAGATGCTTGGTATTATTTCAATCTTCTTAAATTTATGGAGACTTGTTTTGTGGCCTAATATGTGATCAATCTTGGAGAATGTTCCATGTGCATTTGAAAAGAACGTGTATTCTTCGGTTTTTGGATGGAATGCTCTGTATATATCTACTAGGTCCATCTGTTCTAAGGTGTCGTTTAAGGCCAATGTTTCCTTATTGATCTTCTGTTTGGATGATCTATCTGTTGGTGTAAGTGGAGTGTTAAAGTCCCCTACTATTATTGTGTTACTGTCTATTTCTGTTTTTATGTCTGTTAATAATTGTTAATAGCTATTTTTAAAGGATGACAAAAAGCCATTTTTATTCTACCTAGTTTCTAAAGGACTTGAGGTTATGGGTAGCCCTTTTAAAAATTATGTTTCCGTAAATTACACTGTCGTTAGTTTTCTGTTATGTGAGGCATTGCTCTTCATGTAAATATGGAAGCAAATTTCCACTAACCCATGGCGTGACAAGTCTTAGGCATGACTCACGTTCCTCATCTACAAGACAAGGGGCTGGACTAATTGGGTGATCTCTCAGGTCCCTGGCAGTGCCATTATTGTCTGTGTGATCTGAGTGTACAGCAATTACACAGACATATCCTCAAGTTACTCCTGAATTGTTGCTGGAGGTGCTGTAATCACATTATGTAGAAAAAATTATGGCTCCACACAATGGAGGTTTGCTGTTGGTCTTCAACTTAAATTCTAAGCAGATAGTCACTTTTCCTTTAAAAGGAATTTAAAATGCCCTTGACACTGTCATAGACACAGAACACTGATTGTGTTGGAGAGAGCAGAGAGCAAAAATAATACAGTGGTTTACACTGGAGGACCTTATTTCCAGATTCCCACTGAAATGATGAGAAAAATATGAAAATAAAGAGGGCCGGCCCCGTGGCTTAGCAGTTAGGTGCGTGCGCTCCGCTGCTGGCGGCCCGGGTTCAGATCCCGGGCGCGCACCGACGCACCGCTTGTCCGGCCATGCTGAGGCCGCGTCCCACATACAGCAACTAGAAGGATGTGCAGCTGTAACATACAACTATCTACTGGGGCTTTGGGGAAAAAAAAAAAAAGGAGGAGAATTGGCAATAGATGTTAGCTCAGAGCTGGTCTTCCTCACAAAAAAAAAAAAAAAAAGAAAATAAAGAAAGACCCTTAATGGGATCAGTGTGGAAGAAAAGTCAACCTGATTCACATCCCCATGACAAGGAAAAACTCACCTGTTAATCAGAGAACCTCAAAAGAATTCTACAAATCTGATCACCATTAAACAAAAAGACAATCACTTGAAAATTAAAATAACATTCTCCAAAAGAACATTTGAGGAAATAACTATAATCATTGGTAATTTAGAAGATTAAATGAGAATACTGCATAAAAAACTTAGGGGATATAGCAAAAACAGGACTCTTAGAAACCATGGCTTTAACTGTTTTCACTATTTAACAGGAAAAATGAAAAAAAAAAAGAATTTAGTTGTGATTTTTCCCCACTGTCTTAAGCAGCATTCTGAGTACCGACCGCTCTTAGAACATCTTTGCCTTAGTGAAGGAGACGTGGCACTCACCTGGTCTCCGCCTCTGTCTCCCCATCGCCCCAGGCTGCACTCGCTCATCCCCCTCCAGCGCTCTCAAGGGGGAGCCCCACAAAGCCTGTCCTAGGTCACGCCTGCTCTACTCTACTGGCTTCCTCTAGTCCTGTGGCTTTATTGGTCTTTGACGTGATTGGTGCTCACTTATCCCATTTAATTTTATACCATAAAATACATAGATTAATTAGATTGAATAATTTTAATAAAATTAATACAATCTTAATAAAATCGTTTTATTCTTTACTGCTTTTAGTAGTCCATTTTTGCAGCAGGAATGCTGTGCTTTCTCAGCTTAAGATATTCCTCTAAATGCATATTAACATAGTTACTTGAATTAAAAAGATTTTTTTTTTAAAGGAAGATCAATTAGTCTATTTGGTTTGACAAGGAAGATTGGCTTTGCTAACTAGCTTATATGGTGAATACTTTCTATCAACTTAGAGCCCTAAATTTGCAGGTTCAAGGTTTTGGCAAAAAGTACATTTAAAAATATTTGATAAAAGAATTTTATCAAAAATACATATAAATATATTTATTGCTGCATTGCATTGTAGTGGCAAAAAACTGGATGCCCTTCAATGAAGGAATGGATGAATACAGTGTAGATTATAGGACTTCTAACCTGTGATGCTGAAGCTGGGTGGTTTTGCCCTCCAGGGGACATTTGGTAATGACCGGAGACATTCTTGATTGTCACATGGGGGCGGGTGCTCCTGGTATGGTGGGTAGAGGCCGGGGACGCTGCTAAATATTTCACAATGCACAGGACATCCCCCACAACGAAGAATTGTCCCATCCAAAATGGAGTTTAAAAGATGGGGGCCGGCCCCATGGCTTAGCAGTTAAGCGCGCACCTCCGCCACTGGCGGCCCGGGTTTGGATCCGGGTGCGCACCGACCCACCGCTTCTCCAGCCACACTGAGGCCGCGTCCCACATAAAGCAACTAGAATGATGTGCAACTATGACATACAACTATCTACTGGGGCTTTGGGGGAAAAAAAAAAAGGAGGAGGATTGGCAATAGATGTTAGCTCAGAGCTGGTCTTCCTCAGCAAAAAGAGGAGGATTAGCATGGATGTTAGCTCAGGGCTGATCTTCCTCACAAAAAAAAAAAAAAAAGATGGTATTATGTGTTGATATAGAACTTTGTGTGTGAAAGTATAATAAATTTATAAATAAAGGCTTTTCATTCCCCTATACGTGGTTTTATGTTTAAATGCTGACATCAAAAAAAATAAAGTGAAAAAGGTGGCCCTGGCTTTTTGAGGATTCTCACACTATTTGAAGGGAATTATGACTCGTACAGAGGAAGCTTTAAACAATAACACAGAAGAATGTGCCAAGAAAGAGGACATCCCCGATCTCCGGGGAATTTGTCCCTAAGGGAAAGCAGTCAGGGAAGGGAGCAGTCAGTATGCCCAGGAGGGTTGGGAGCTGGCTTTTGCCTGAGGAGGAGGAGGAGAGCCACACGGAGGTGAGAAGGCTGCCCGGATGGAGAGGTGAGAGGCGGCTGCTGCCAGCATGAGACCAGGCGTTTCTGTAGAGGACGGTTTCTAAAGCAAGCATGGCTGTTGGACACATTGTTACAATCTTGGACTGTCGTCCTTCAGGAAAGCTGACAATGAAGGCCCACTTCTCAAGACTTTGAAGCAGGGCTGGTGTTCTCTCCTCAGCTGCAGACGGCTTGTGGGCTTATCACTCATGTGTTACCTGACAGGGAGTATTCGCAGGGGCCAGAACACACGCACAGAGTGCATGGAAAACCAGAGATGTCTAGAGTTTCCAGAAGGACTTTATCAAGGCAGAGGGACTAGAATTAATAGATATTAAAGTGTTGGTAAGATTTAAAAAATCAAGCTGGGAGATATGGGCCTTCTAGGGTCAGAAGGAAAAATAGTCATGGAGCTTTCAGAGGGAAGAGAGCAATAAAACGCGACTGTTAAATAGCTTCTGTGTCTCCTTAGGTTAGGTTTTACTTTGTCTCTACTTTGATTTGCTCAAGAGCAGTACTGAATATTTGCTTACTCGTGCGTGTCAGAAAAAGCAAAGGCAAGTTAAGTAAGAGCACCACCACAAAATGATTCCTCGGAGCTATGGGAGCTCAGATCATCTTTCTGAAAGGCTTGCATTAGTGAGTCCCAGTTCCTCAGAGCACGAAGTTGGACATAAGTAAGCATTTGATGAATATCAGCTTCATGCCAGGTGCCGAGGCTACAAGGTGAAGAAGATCTGTCCTCACGCCGCTTGGAGTAGCAAGGAAGACACTGCGTGCTTCACTGGCTGCACTAGACGGAGGGGACGCTGTGAGTGACGTCAAACAAAAGGCTGAGCAGGCTCCCCAGGAGAGATATGGAAGGTCCTGTTGGTAGAGCTCTTGTTTGTGGAGCGTCTCAATAGCCCTGGAAGGAGCAGGTTAAATGTGGGAAAAGGCTGACCCTACAGAATTACTGATAATATTTTATGATGATCTTTTCGTCCAAGGAGATGAGGGTGTACCTTTCCCTGTAAGCATTATCCAGTCCAGTGTAATTCTATTCATTTTCAAATTGTGAAGAAAGGAATGAACTCAATAATGTTCATTAAAAAGTGTGCTGCTCTCTCTAAGTTACTGTCTGTATTGAGAGGGGCGTTTTCTCTATTGGGCACAGATATTCCCCCCATGCCAGGCAGAAGACAATTTTCTTTGTACAAATTCATTTTTATTCACTGTTTGACCTGTTATGGGTTTATAAGAAAATAATATAGCTGTAGTTCCAAAGATTCCTGCAGTCTATGTTGCCGGCTGTCATTTCCCCCCATGTAGGGACATAATTGAGTTTTCTCTGAGAATTCAGGGAGGGCACAAACCCTCCTGGAACCACTCATGCAGTCTTGTTTATGTCTCATTCCAAGTTCTTTCTAAAGTGGTCTCATATATCAGAGTTTTGTAGGCCACTGTTATCAAACATACAATCAAAAGAGTATTATCACTTTTGATAAAGGTTTGGTTTATTTTTTTACTATTTTTATATGAACCCTTTCCTAAAAAGTTCATATAAAAAAGTGATTTTCCCAGTAGTTTTGGTATTTAACAATATTTATTATGATTATCTACAATATTATCTAATCATTCACCAAGCTCTTATTGAGAAGTTCTATCAAGGTTATGGAAAGAAAATGTAGAATATAAATCTATTTAAAAAAATAAACTTTGGTTATTACAGTACCTTTCAGAATGGTTCTGTTGGGGGAAGAGGGAGAATCTCCCTCTGCCCTCTTCCTTAAGGTTCTGATGGCTGGCCAAATAATTAATAAGACAGGTCAGCAGGAGAAAATAATACCAAGTTTAATAACATGTATACATGGGAGAAACTCAGAAATGAGCAACTCGCCCCTCTGTCTAAGCTGCTTGCTTAAGTATTGCAGCTAAAGGCGAGGAACGTGTTGGGGGTGGGTAGTGGCCTGGGACTTCAGAGGGCAGGAGGACAATTCTTTTCAGGGTCATCTATAGATAATGTGGTCAGGGAGAGACAAAGTTTTTGATAAAAGAGGCTTGGTGCCTTTCCTATTATAACCTCTATCCTACATTATCTTTACAGCCATCATGATAGAAGATCTGTTCCAGGAAGGAGCCACCATGTCAAATTCTTTAGGCAGTTAGTGGGGGAGGTCAAATGTCCCTCAGAGAAAACAATCAAGGTAAAGAGATATATTTCAGGGTGGCCAAATCTTGATCTCCCACAGTTCAAAGAGTGGGGTAAGAAATACAGGAAACAATTTCCTTGTAGATTTTTCTAAAATATGAGGAACAAAGGCACAGCGTCTTCCTTAATTTGGCATGTCTCTATGTTGTGCAGTCGGTAAGTGGGAAAACTGAGCTGGATTTATTTGGCTAAGGAATGTTCTGTAAGTGGGCTCCAAGGTCCCAAATATCTGCCCTGTCCTTACCACTGTGCGCACAACATTGCAACTGCAAAGTGCTGAGGCCGTGGTAGCTACCCGCTAAGTGTGTGTGCAGTCTTTGAACCCAGGCTGCCTGGTCTTGAATCCCAGGGGGGCCTTTCACTGGCTAGAGACCTTGGCCACAATACACCTCTTTGTACTTCAGTGTCTCCATGTGTAAAATGGAGATGAGAAAAATAATATCTACCTCTTTGATTGGTATAGATAAAATATTTAGAACAGTCTTCAGCACATACAAAAGTGCTCAATAGACGATAGATATTGCTGTCATTGTGGCCGCTGTTGTGAATGTTGTTTCACTTAATTGGGGGTTTCCTAAATATTCTTTCAAATTTCCTCAGGCAGCATGTCTGACTGTTAAGAAAATGTAAAACTTTTAACATAGAAATGAAAGTCACCTTCTAAGTCCAGCCCATTAGGAGTCTCTGCAGTGCCCAGACATACACAAACCCACCCCCGGTTTCACTAGTTAACTAACTGATAGAAGAAGAGCAACCTCCATCCCCACGCCCACGCCCGAAGCACAGGGGACAGGAGCATGCGCCTTCTCGGGCGCTCAGGCACTTGCCAGTGGTCGCGGGAACATATGAGCCTGGTTGACGGTTCGCAAGAGGGCCGATTTCTTATACACAGCAGGGCTGCTGAGTGAGTAATCTGAGCTGAAATGATGGAGAAGGTAACTGACATTACTCAGCTTGATGTTGCCATGCAGCACTTTCATGTGAGAGACACAGCCCTGCACGTCATGGGTTCAGGAGGAAACGTTCTCTCCCTTCCTTATGAATTGTAACAACAGTTCTCGAGAATTATCGGTTTGCTTTGAGATCAATATGTTGTAACATGTACGTCATCCCCGAATGACCTAATAAACTATAAGTACACTCCTCCCCCAGCTGTCCACGGGGCACTTTTCCTCACCTCCTTTAGGTCTCTTCTGAAGTATTTTCAGTGAATCTTCTCTGACCACGCAAACTAAAATTGCTCCCCTGCCCGCACTGGATCCCCTCCTGCTTTGGTTTTCTCAGCAGCACCTGATACCACCCGACGTGATGTTTCACGGGTTATTTTTTGTCTCTCTCCTCTACAAGAGCAGGGATGTTTTTCTGGTTTTGTTGACTACTACATTCTCATCGCCTAGAACAGCGCCTGCCTGGAACACAGGAGGTGTGCAATCAATATTTGCTGAATAAATTAATGGACGAATAAGGAGCCCTCTCTGACCTGCGCTCCTCATGGAATGAGGGATGATGGTTGCTTTGTGTATGTGATGTGCCTGTCTTCCCACAGGTACTGTAAATTGAAAATCTTCTTATTTTCCTGCTGCCTCAACATCCCCACAAACAGGCTGTGAGCTCCCCACTCAGGCGACGAGTGGCACCAGTGTGGGAAGGCTGGTCCCTGCCGCAATCCCCCTTCTTGCCCTCCTCTGACCGTGACCTAGTGACAGGCAAACGCGCTAGGGGAAACCCCTGGCGCCTGTCGTTTGTATAGTCCACCCAGACCCCCATACAGGCACTTGCCCGAGTCCTCACTGTCTCTCGGCTGCCCCCTGCCTGGTTGAGGGGCTCCCCCACGTAGCCCCTCGTGGTCGCGGTGACTCTCCAGGACCTCCGAGCGTCCTGCGCCTCTCCTCTGCGCCCTCTGGTGGCCGCGCTGACACCGTGAAAGAAGACAAGTCTCCGTAGCGCGCGGAGAGCCGGTTCTAAGTCAGTTTTCTCAACCCTTATTTTTAAAATCACCTTCTAAGAAAAAAATTAAGTTAACAAGAGAAATTAAATACGAAGGGATCAGATTTGTTGGGTAGGTTTGAGTTTTTCAGAACCACAAAAACTATTTGCTTCTTTGCTGCCGATATCGCCCCCGTTGCACGTGCGTGTTCCAGACTGAATAACTCAGACTTGAGGAGTGGTCCTTTTGATGGGGAGGGCAGTTCGAGGGCATCTTGGGGAATTGTTCCCGGAAGCCCACGCTACGGTCTGTTTCTTCTGTCCTCCCAGTAATTCCGTAGGCCGTTTATATCCACTAATAAAATCTCTTCTGGCCAAACCAAAAGTGGATTCTTTGACCTGCAACCTCATATCCTGTATACTGAATCCTGTTACTGGATGCTGAACCATGCATGTGTAGGGTGCAACTCCAAGACTGACTGGGGAGCCATAGGCTGAATACTCCCAGAGCTCATACAGGGTGGGGATGCCTTTAATTTCTAAAAAGTTGGAGTGAGCGCCTGGGGCACTCAGCCTTTAAACCTTGATAAACATTAAAGCATCAACTTGTATAAATAACATAATTGCTTGCCGAAATAAAGTTCAACGTTCTATAAAGAAATAAAAAAAACAAAAAGAAATCCAGCATTTGATAAGTAATATATGCAATATCTGTCTTCCAAAAAGGATTGTTAGACATTGCGAGAACAGGAACATGTGACCTATAAACAGGAGAGAAATAGTCAATAATACAAAGTCAGAAATAAAACAATAACATTAGCCACAAGGACTTTAAATTAATTATTAAAAAATTGCTTAGAGATTAGAAGAAAATATGAACATAACACCAAGAGAAATAAAAGATAAAAAGATGCAAATGGAAATTATAGAGCTGAAAAAACAATAACTGAAATGAAAATTGAACCGGATGGGGTAAACACCAGATTAAATTACTATAGAAGGAAAACTCATGACCTTGAAAACACAGCGATGGGAACTATCCAAACTGAAGCAAAGAGAAGAGACAGAAGAAAACTCACCAGAAAGCAGAGCCTCAGTAACCTGCAGGACAACATACAGTGAGCAAACCTATGTGTAACTGGAGACCAGAAAAATGAAGGACAGAAAAAATTCTGAGGAAATAATAGCCAAAATATTTCCCCAATTTGATAAATACTATACACTTGCAGACCCAAGAAGCTTAGCAAGCACCAGGCTGTATAGACAGAAAGAAGATCAGAGTTTCACATAGTGTAATCATGTTGCTGAAAACCAGCAATAAAGAGAAAAATCTTCACGCAGCCAGAGGAAAAAAGACACATTACATGCAGAGGAGCAAAGCTAAGAATAATGAGAAACTTCCTCTGAGATACTAGCTAGTCAGAAGACAATAAAACATCTGTAAAGTGCTAAAAGAAAAAAAAGTCAAATTTTATATCCAATGAAAATATTATTCATAAATGAAGGCAACATAAAGATTTTCTCGTATATCAAATACTGAGGGAATTATTGCCAGCAGACTTGCACTGCAAGAAATGCCAAAGGAGTTTCTTTAGTTTGAAGTAAAATAATACTACATGGAAACTTGGATGTGTACAAAGAAATGAAGAGCACTAGAAATAGTAAATATGTAGATACACATAAAAGACATTTTTCTCATTAAAAATGTCTTTAGAAGATAATTGATGTTTACAGCAAAAATAATAATGATATGCAGTGGAATTTGTAACACGTAGAAATAAAAAGAATGACAATAGTACAAAGGGCAGGGTGTGGGGAAAAGTGTTCAGTTGTATGGCCCTTAACGTTATTCCCAACGTGGTAAAACTGTGATGAGTTAGAGATGCACGCTGTAATCCTTACAGCAATCAGTGGGAAATAAAACCAGGAGGATTCTAAGCCATTAGCAGAAATCAAATGGAATCATAGAAACATTGAATCCAAAAAAGGCAGGGAAGAAGGAATAACAACAAAAAAAGATAAGACAAATAGAAAACAAAAAATAAGAAGATAGATTTAAACTCAGTTTGTGTGTGAATATATATACCATTGTATGTAAAGGGTTTAAATACTCCATGATGTCTACAAGAAAACTGCTGGTATAAAGAAACAAATAGGTTAAAACTAAGAAGACTGATTAAGATATATCATGCAAACACAAATCACAAGAAAACTGGAGTGGCTATATTAAAATGAGAAAAGGTGAATTCAGAGCAAGGAATATTGCCAGGCGTGAAGAGGGACCTTTGAAAAAGACAAAGAGGTCAGTTCAAGAAGAAGATACAACTGTTTAAAGTGTGTGTGTACCTGATAACAGAAATTAAAAATACCTGAAGAAGGGGCCGGCCCTGTGGCACAGCAGTTAAGTGCGTAGCTCTGCTGCTGGTAGCCCGGGTTTGGATCCCGGGTGCGCACCAACACACCGCCTGTCAGGCCATGCTGTGGCAGCATCCCACATAAAGTGGAGGAAGATGGGCACAGGTGCTAGCTCAGGGCCAGTCTTCCTCAGCAAAAAGAGGAGGATTGGCAGATGTTAGCTCAGGGCTGATCGTCCTCACAAAAAAAAAAAAACAAACAAAGAAAACCTGAAGAAGAAAAATATGTATAACTGTGGAGAGAAATAAATACTTCTATCTATCTCAGAAATTAGTAAAACAAGAACACAGATAATTAATAAATTAATCGAATAATACTTTCAACCAAGTTGACCAAATTGACATGTATGGATCATTCCATTCAAGAGAAGCATAATACACATTCTTTACAAGTGCACATGTATAGACCAAGTGTAGACCATATGCTGTACTATAACACAATTTTCAATAGTTAAAAAAGTATTGAAATTATAGACTGTTCCCTCTGACCACAATGGGAATATATTAGAAAAGCAAAGGATATCTAAAATTTCCAAATGTTTGAAAATTAAACAGCACAATTTAAAATAACCCATGAGTCAAAGGGGAAATGAGTAAATATTTTGAACTGAATGATAATGAAAAAATACAATGGGAAAAACAATAAATTCTAATTCGTATGATTCATGTAAAGCTTTACTTAGAGGGAAATTTATAGCTTTAAACTTAGAGGCAAATATTTTAAAATATGACCCTAGTGCACAAATCATAAAAGAAAAACAGTAAATTGGACTTTATCAAAATTCAAAATTTTTCTTCTTCTCAACGTACAATTAAGAAAATGAAAAAGGAAGCCATTGGCTGGGAGAAACTATTTGTTACATATTGTAGTAGGCTGAATAATGGCCCCCAAAGATGTCCACGTAACCTGTGAATATGTTATCTTAAATGGCAAAAAGCACTGTGCAGATGTGATTAAGGATGTCAGGATAGGAAGATTATCTCAGATTATCTGAGTGAACTTGATGTAATCACAAGAGTCCTTATATGAGGGCAAGTGATGTGACAACAGAAGAGAGATTTGAAGATGCTACACTGCTGGCTTCAAAGATGGAGGAAGAGGCCATGGCCAAGGAATGCAGGTGGCCTCTAGAAGATGGAAAAGGCGAGGAGATGAATTCTCCTCGAGAGCCTCCAGAAAGGAATGCAGCTGCCCAATACCTTGATTTCAGCTGTAAGACTCAATTTCAGACTTTTGACTTCCAGAACTTTGTGTTGCCTCTGGGTTTGTGGTAGTTTGTTACAGCAGCAATAGAAAACATTTTATATAATCTGACAGAGCACTTATATCCAGAGTATAAAAAATAGTTGTACAACTCAATTATAGGAAGACAAGTAAGCTAATTTAATAATTGACAAAAGACTTGAACAAATGTTACACAAAGAAGACATAGGAAAGATGCTCAGTGTCACGTCCTCCGTGAAATGTGTAAAATGCTGCTAAATAGCTAGTAGAATGGGGAGAGTTGAAAATGCAGACAGTAGTAAGCTTTGAATTGGATGTGGAATAACTGGAACATTCATAAATTGCTGGGGAATGTATAATGGTATAACCATGTTAGAAAATGTTTGGGAAGTTTCTTATAAAGTTAAACACCTACCATATGACCTCACACTTACCACATGACCTAGCAATTCCACTCTCAGGTATTTACTAAAGTGAAATAAAAATATATGACACAGAAAGGCTTGTATATAAATATTCATACAAACTTTATTCATAGTAGTCAAAATCTGGTAACAAGCCAAAATGTACATCAAATGGCAAATGGACAAAGAAATTCTATATACAGAAATACAACTGAACACTAGACAGGAACAAACTAGGTGATATATGCAACTGTATAGATGAATCTCAAAAACATTAAACTGAGTGAAGGAAGCCAGGCACCATAGGGTGCATAATGTGTCATTCCATCTGTATGACATTTTAAAAACGCAAAACAAATCCGTATCACGGAAAGCCGTCAGTGGTTCAGGCCAGGGAGAAGGGTGGCAAGGGACCAATGCAAATTTGCCTGAGGGAGCTTTTCGGGGTGACGGAAATGTTCTGTGTCTTGACTGTGGTGGTGGTTGCATATGTTTGTCATAGCTCATCAACTTCACTTAGCATGGGTCAGTTTAGTGTATATAAATCACAGCTCAGAAAGTTTATTAAAACAAAAAAAAAATCTAAAGGGTTACAAGAAAAACAATCTCCTCCTTTCTTTTATCTTCTCCCTGGGAGTACTCTAGAACGTTCCCTCCTGCTGTTCTGTGCTCACCAGTACGTTGACTGTAGGCTTCCTCTGCTTGTCATCCAAAGTGTGCAGACTGTGGCCAGTGTGCTTCTGAGTTTGCACTGCAGAGTTATGCTCATACCCTATTTCCAGTTTGTGATGTTTTCTTCCCTATTTTTGACTCCTTTTTGTGCATTTTGGTGGTTTGTTCCAGAAGAAGAGTGAAAAGAGTTGAGTATTACTTCCCATTTTCCCGCAAAGCTCCAACAAAAGTGAGAAGTTTTCACTTAAGACTTAGAATAACAGGTTTTGGTTGACTGTTCCTAATATTTAGCAAGAAAATAATTTGATTTCATTGCATTTTTAGAAACACTAGGCATTATATGTGGATTCAATAACATGCACTGAAAAAAAAAGTAAAATTATTATGTGGAACCACTATGCCAAGGGCAGAAGATATTGCCTGAATTTATATTTTGACCTCATGTTCTTATCTGAATTTGGATTTCTAGTAATGTGCTGACATTCTTGTCCCTCTCGCTGTGGTCTGAGCCTCTTGCTGTGGTCTTGCTGCTCCTCAGCGGTCTGAGTGTTGAGGTGCAAAATGCCTTTTCAGAAAAGGTTCTAAGATTGTGATCTTTTAAGCAACTGTAAAGTCATATTTCTTGAATTTTAGGTTATTCACAGCCCCTCTGACATCATGCCTCTGTCAGTTCTTGCTCAGAAAGGTTCTTTTATATTTTCAGAATCACCCTAAATATCAAATCACTGGGCAGTTATATAGATTAATAAATTTAAAAATAATTCTTGTGTGTTTCCTAGATTCAAATCTATAAACAGAACAAACTGAAGAGTTACATTGATGTATTAAGCCTCTTGAAATGAAATTCTTAGGTGTAGGAAGTAATTTGCCATCTGGTTATCTTCTTTACTAAATTGGCAATTTTGATATTATTTTTAAAATCATGAGAATAGAATAAATGTGCTTTTGTGAAGTACTGATTCATTTTGCTTGAGAATTTTTAAACACTCTCAATCTGGAATCGATTTGAATTCTTTCTTGGTGGAAATCTTTCATTATTCACTGCATTGACCACAGGCCCACGCAGCTGTAGGATGTGAACCGTCTTTTCCAGGGGCACAGTGATGCAGTCACAGCGTGTTTGTGAAGGTGCCTGTAGTGCTCCAAGATGTCCTGCTCCTCCAGATGTAAGGTGCTGTTGTTACCTGTTACCAGCTGAGATTCTTCCCAACGGGATCAGTTGAAACATTTCTCCTGTCTGATTTCACCTGAGGCAAGATTCTGACAATTTTAATTTAGGGCCCATTAGAGAGGGCTGCAGCAGGTGTTTCTGTTCCCATCTGCTAACAATTTCCTGCACCAGCCAAACTGGCTCTTGATGTGTTTATGCCAAGACTGCCTGGAGTAACGTATCACAGCATAACGGAGAAGGGAGAGGAGTTTGTTCTGAGAAACCATAGATCAAACTAAGACTTGCTCATATCGAAGAGGAAAATTGCTACTAACTTTCCATGTTGTAAAGAATTATTAATATGGGGTAGGTTGAAAAACAAACTGTTGTTAGAAGCACATTTCTTTAAAGATCTGGACCCACACTGCATTGTGCTTTGCTTACCAGTTTTCAGGATTTGGAATGGAGAACACTCTGCCCTGCCTGTAACAGGCTGCACGTTCCTGGGAAATTTACTTCACTTGTCTAAGCCTCAATCTCCTTATCTATAAAATGTAACTTAGTTAAACCTTTTCTAAATTTCTAGTAGAGTTTGTTGTACCTATTAAGTGAGATGGAAAATCCCTTAGTAACAGGCAGAAGACTAATGTATAAAAATGCAAGGAAGTGTGGTGCCTGTGTCTTTACTGTTCCAGCACAGGGTGTGGACAGGGCACTTTGATATACGTAGTTTAATTATTTTATTTTTTATCAGTAAGATTTAGCTAATGTCTTAAAGTTTTTTAATTGTGATAAAAAAACAAGTAACATGAGATCTACCCTCTTAATATTTTTTTTTGTTTTTTGGTGAGGGAAGATTGGCCCTGAGCTAACATCTGTTGCCATTCCTCCCCTTTTTACTGAGGAAGATTGGCCCTGGGCTAACATCCGTGCCCATCTTCCTCCACTTTATATGTGGGACGCTGTTGCAGCATGGCTGGGTCAGTGGTGCGTGGGTCCGTGCCTGGGATCCAAACACGCCAACCCCGGGCTGCCGAAGTGGAGCCTGTGAACTAACCACTACACCACTGGGCCGGCCCCTACCCTCTTAAATTTTTAAGTGTAGAATATAGTATTGTTAACTATAAGCACAACGTTGTACAGCAGATCTCTAGAACTTTTTCATCTTAAATGATTGAAACTCTATATACATTGAACACCAATTCTCTATTCCCCCTTCTCCCAGCCCCTGGCAACAGCCATTCTATTTTCTGTTTCTACAAGTTTGATTACTTTAGATGCCAAATGTAAGTGGAATCAGACAGTATTTCTCTTTTTGTGACTAGCTTATTTCACTCAGCATAATGTCATCAAGGTTCAATCATATTGTAGCTTATGACAATTTCCTTATGTTTTGTGGCTGAGTAATATTCCATTGTATGTATATATCACATTTTCTTTATTCCTTCATCCATCCATAGACATTTAGGTTGTTTCCACCTCTTGGCTATTGAGCATAATGCTGAAATAAACATCACAGTGCAAATGTCTCTTTAAGATCCTCTTTTCAATTCTTTTGAGTGTATATCCAGAAGTAGGATTGTTGGATCATATGATAGTTCTATTTTTAATTTTTTGAGGACACTTCATACTGTTTTCTACAATGGCTGCACCATTTTATGTTCCTACTAACAGTGTGCAAGGGTTTCAATTTCTCCACATCCTTGCCAACACTTCTTATCTCTTGTCTTTTTGATCATAGCGGTCTGAAAAGGTTTGAGATAAGTTATCGTGGTTTTGCTTTGCGTGTCCCTGATGATTAGTGATGTTAAGCATCTTTTCATATACTCGTTGGCCATTTATATGTCTTCTTTAAACAAATGTTTATTCAACTCCACCAATTTTAAAATCAGGTTTTTTTTGTTTTGTTTTGCTATTGAATTGTAGGAGTCTTTAAAATATATTTTGGAGATTAACCCCTTATCAGATGTATGGTTTGCAAATATTTCCCCGCATTCCATAGTTTTTCTTTTCACTCTGTTGATGGTTTCCTTTGCTGTGCAGGATCTTTTTAGTTTGATGTAGTCCCACTTGTCTACTTTTGCTTTTGTTGCCTGTGCTTTTGATGTCATAGCCAAGAAATCATTGCCAGACCAATGTTATGAAGTTTTCCCCCTGTTTTCTCCTAGGAGTTTTATATTTTCAGGTCTATAATCCATTTTGAGTTTATTTTTGTATGTAGTATAAGAAAAGTGTCCAATTTTATTCTTTTACCTGTTGATATCTAGTTTTCCCAGCATTGTCTGTTGAAGAAACCATCCTTTCCCCATTGTGCAGTCTTGACAGCATTGTCAAAGATCATTTACCCATGTATGCGTGGGTTTATTTCTGTGCTCTCTATTCTGTTCCATTGATCTATATGTCCGTTTTTATGCCAGTACCATACAGTTTTGATTACTGTAGCTTTGGAATATTTTTTGAAAATAGGAAGTGTGAGGCCCCCAACTTTGTTCTTCTTTCTCAATATTGTTTTTGGCTATTTGGTGTCCTTTATGGTTTTATATGAATTGTAGAATTGTTTTTTCTATTTCTGTAAAAAATTCTATTGTGATTTTCATAGGGATTGCATTGAATCTGTAGATCACTTTAGGTGGTATGGACATTTTAACAATATAAAGTATTTCAGTCCATGAACGCAGGATGTCTTTCATTTATTAGTATCTTTTTAAATTTCTTTCAGTAATGTTTTGTAGTTTTCAGTGTACAAGTCATTCACCTCCTTGGTTAAGTTTATTCCTAAGTATTTTATTTTTCTTCATGCTCTTGTAAATGGGACTGCTTCTTAATTTCCTTGTTGGATTATTTGTTGTTAGTCTATAGTATTGTAACTGATTTCTGCATGTTGATTTTGTATCCTGCAATTTTACTGAATTCCTTTATTAGTTCTAACAGTTGTTTGCTGGAGTCTTTAGGGTTTTCTACATATAAGATCATGTTGTCTGCAAATAGAGATTATTTAACTTCTTTTTCAGTTTGAATGCCTTTTATTTCTTTTTCTTGCCTAATTGCCCTTGCTAGGACTTCCAGTGCCATGTTGGATAAAAGTGGTGAGAGTGGGCATCCTTGTCTTGTTCCTGATCTTAGAGGAAAAGTTTTCAGTTTTTCACCATTGAGTATGATGTTAACTGTGGGCTTGTCATATATGACCTTTATTATGTAAAGGAAATTCCCTTCTATTCCTAGTTTGTTGAGTGTTTTTATCATGAAAGGGTTTTGATTTTTGTCAAATGCCTTTTCTGCATCAATTGAGGTGACCAAGAGATTTTTTATACCTTTGTTCTGTTAATGTGATATATCACGTTGATTGATTTTTTTTTTTTTTTGTGAGGAAGATCAGCCCTGAGCTAACATCTGCCAATCCTCCTCTTTTTGCTGAGGAAGACTGGCCCTGGGCTAACATCTGTGCCCATCTTCCTCTACTTTATAAGGGACGCCACCACAGCATGGCTTGACAAGTGGTGCGTCGGTGCACGCCCGGGATCTGAACCATGAACCCCGGGCCACTGCAGCAGAGTGTGCGCACTTAACCAGTGTGCCACCAGGCCAGCCCCTCACATTGATTGATTTTCGTATGTTGAGACATCCTTGCATCCTAGAGATAGTTCCCACTTGATCGTGGTGTATGATTCTTTTAATGTGTTCTTGAATTTGATTTGCTGATATTTTGTTGAGAATTTTTGCATCTATATTCATCAGGAATATTTGCCTGTTGTTTTCTTTCTTGTAGTGTCTATTTCTATCTTTGGTATCAGGATAATACTGGTCTCATATAATGAATTTGGAAGTATTCCCTCCTCTTCAATTTTTTGGAAGAATTTGATAAATATTGGTGTTAATTCTTCCTCAAATGTTTGGTAGAATTCACCAGTGAAGCCATCTGGTCCTGGGCTTTTCTTGTTGAGGGATTTTTTATTATTGATTCAATTGTCTTACTAGTTATAAGTCTGTTTAAATTTTCTATTTCTTCATGATTCAATCTTGGTAAGTTGTAACTGTCTAAAAATTTGTCAATTTCTCCTAGGTTATCCAACTTGTTGGTGTATTATTGTTAAGGTAGTCTCTTATAATCTTTTAGTTTCAGTGACATCAGTTGTAATGTCTCCTCTTTCATTTCTGACTTTTTAGAATCGTCTTTTTTCTTATTTACTTATATTTTTATTTTTTGGTGAGGCATAGTGGCCCTGAGCTATTATCTGTTGCCAATCTTCTTTTTGCTTGAGGAAGATTGTCCCTGAGCTAACATGTGTGCCAGTCTTCTTCTATTTTGTATGTGGGACACTGCCACAGCATGGCTTCATGAGCGGTGTGTAGGTCCATGCCCGGGATCTGAACCTGTGAATCCCGGGCCGCCAAAGCAGAGCACACACACTTAACCACTATGCCACTGGGCCAGCCCCAGAATCTTCTTTTTTTCTAATTTAATCTAGCTAAAGGTTTGTCAATGTTGTTGATCTTTGCAGAAAGCCAACTCTTAGTTTCTTTGATTTTTTTCTATTGCTTTTCTGTTCTCTATTGCACTTATTTCTGCTCTAATCTTAGTTATTTCCTCTTTCTGCTAACTTGGGCCTTAGTTTGTTCTTCATCTTAGTTCCTTGAGGTATGTAGTTAGGTTTGTTATTTGAGATCTTTCTTCTTTTTTGATGAATGCTTTATTGCTATAAACTTTCTTGTTAATACTGCTTTTGTTTCATCCCGTAGTTTTAGTGTGTTGTGTTTTTGTTTCATATGTCTCAAGATATTTTCCAATTTCTCTTTTGATTTATTCTTTGACTCATTGGTTGTTCAAGAGAGTGTTATTTAATTTCCACCTATTTGTGAATTTTCCAGCTTTCTTTCAGCCATTAATTTCTGGTTTCATTTCATTGTCATCAGAAAGATATTTGGTATGTCAACCTTCTCAAATTTGTTAGACTTGATTTGTGGACTAATATTTGGTCTAGATTGGAGAATATACCATGAGAAGAATGTGTATTTTGCTGTTGTTAGGTGGAATATCCTCTATTATGTCTGTTAGGTCCATTTGGTCTATAGTGTTAAGTCCTCTGTTTCCTCATTGATATTCTGTCTGGATGTTCTATCCATTATTGAAAGTGGGATATTAAAATTTCCTACTATCATTGTGCTGCTGTCTCTTTTACCCTTCAGTTCGGTCAAAGTCTGCTTGATATGTTTGTGTGCTCTGATGTTGGATGCACGTATTTATAATTGTTTTATCTTTCTGGTGTATTGACCCTTTTATCATCATATGTTGTCCTTCTCTGTCTCTTGTGACAGTTTTTGACTTAAAGTCTATTTTTTCTGATATTAGTATGGACACCTCTGTTTTCTTTTGATTACCATTTGCATGGAATATCTTCTTCTATCTTTTCACTTTTAACACATGTGTCTCCTTAAATCTAAAGCGAGTCTCTTATAGATAGCTTATAGTTGGATCTTGATTTCTTACCCATTGTGCCACTCTTTTGATTTGGGAGTTTAATCCATTTACATTTAAAGTAATTATTGATAGAAAAGGACTTACTACTGCCATTTTGTTAATTGTTTTGTCTGTCTTATAGCTTTTTTGTCCATCTTTTCCTGTCTTCCTTTGTGATTCTTTGATTTTTTTGTAGTGACATGCTCTGATTCCTTTTTAAACATATCTATTAAAGTGGAATAATGCTGTCCATAAAAATGCTGAGGCAGGGGCTCTTTGGCTGTCTAGCTTCTTTTTTTTTCAGTTTTTTGAGAAATAATTGACATATATCACTGTATAGGTTTGATGCATACAGCATGATGGTTTGATTTACATATATTATGAAATGATAACCACAATAGGTTCAGCTAACGTTCCCCTTCCATATAGGTACAATAAAAGGAAAAGAGAAGAAAAGAAAAAAGGAAAAAACTTTTCTCCTTGTGATGAGAACTCTTAGGCTCCATTCTCTTAACAACTTTCCTCTACATCATACAGCGGTGTTAGCCATAGTCATCAGCCGTCCAACTTTCTTAAGAGAACATTAGTCGAGTCTATTCAGGTCAGGAAAAATGAGACTTCATTTCAGCTTTAGGAAGTAACGTGTTGTTGTTGCCAGACAAGAAGCTTATTATTATTTTCCGAGCAGAATACCCGAAAGATGCTTTTATTTGTATTTCCAGATGTTTAATCACATCATCTAATGAGGAATTTTTAGAACAATTTTATTGACAGCATCTTCAAAAATAAAATTATAAGCTTCCCTGAATTATCAAAAAGTTTATGGAAATTTTAAAAAAATACAGAGCAATCTATTTCCAACTTCTTATAATAAGAAATTGCTCTAAACTTGGTGAAATCATAGTCATTTTTAGAGCTTGCAGGGACTTTGAGATCGCTTGATCATAGGACTACGTGGACATCGTTTAGAAAGGAAATTACAGGGAGCAGGGAGACCTAATGTACTCCAGAAGTTCAGGAAAAGCATTTTGGAGAAAAGAACTTTAGTACGAACTTTACAGATAAAGAGAAGGGAGAGTGCGAGCAGATGGCTAAGGTTTCCTGGGCAAAGCAAATATTCTGGCAAGTGAGAGAAAGTGTGTATGTTCAAGAAATGGAAAGATGTCAGGGTTGGCTTACTGTGTAACTCTGGGTCAAATTATTTAATTTCCACAAGCCTCAGGTCTTTCCTTTTAAAAATTAAGATAATAATAGTACCTGTGTCTTGGAATTGTCAGGATTAATTAGAATACTATACATAAAGGTTTTATTACAGTGCCTTGCACATAAGTTTTCACTAAAGAGTAGCTTTGATGAGAAGAAATTGAAAGATTTTAAGCAGAGAATGACATGATTCATTTGTTTTTTTTTTTTGTGAGGAAGATCAGCCCTAAGCTAACATCCATTGCCAATCCTCCTCTTTTTGCTGAGGAAGACTGGCCCTGGGCTAACATCCGTGCCCATCTTCCTCTACTTTATATGGGACGCTGCCACAGCATGGCCTGACAAGTGGTGCGTCCTCTGTGCCCAGAATCCGAACCTGCGAACCCCGGGCGGCAGAAGCGGAGTGTGAGAACTAACTGCTATGCCACGGGGCCGGCCCCCATGATTAGATTTCTAAAATCACTTTATTTAAAATCAGCCTTTCTTCAGTGTAGAAATGGTTTTATAGAAAGCAAGACTAAATGTGGTAAGATCAGTTAAAACTTTATTACAATCCAGGTAGAGATGGTGATGGTGTGGGCTAAGATAAGAAATAACAACAGAGATAGAGAGAAGTGGATTAATAAATAAAAATTGAAATATTAGATTTTAGTGAAATATTAGAGGAAGACCACAGGAGTGGGGAGAGCAGTATGAGATAATTCCTAGCTTTCTATTGCTGCATTATAAATTACCACAAGTGTGGCAATATGAAACAACACAGATGTGTGAGCTCATGGTTTCTGTGGTTGGGAGTCTGGGCACAGTGTAGCTGGGTCCTCTGCTCAGGGTTTCACAAGGCTGAAATCAAGACATCAGTCAGGACTGCAATCTCATTTGAAGGCCCAACTGAAGAAGCCTTCACTTCCAAACTCTTTGGAAGCTGCTTTTGCTGAAACAATGCTACGGTTTGCTAATACTGTTTATTTAATGCTGGTTACACCGTTATCACAATGCTGTATGATCCATGGTGCTGCTGCCATGAACACTGGACTCCAGTGACTTTCTCAAGGGTGGTTACTGTGCTTCGGTACACAAATGGAAATCTATCCCAGGGTGGGAAGGAAACTGTAACTGAGAGTACATTTTCTGGTCATATAAATTTACCATTTGGGATTTTAGAGTATGGACATAGAACAAAATATCTTCCAATCATGTCTCCTTTTGAACAGTCTAGGCAATTACCACTCCATTCCTGGAACGTGATCTCTTTGATGTTGATAATACCCCTGCCTTCCACACACTGCCACATGCGGGAAGGATAGGCCGCGCCAGGAGAACCTTCACCCAGCGAGAGGAGGAGTGCCATTCACCTAGAGAATGTCTGTTCTCTGTCCAGGTAAGCCTTAAGAGCGACCTGGGAAAGCATGATGTCAAAACTTTACTTACATTTTATTCGAAATCAATTGGGAATATTTATCCAAAATATTGAAATAATTTGGAAGTTTAAACAAACTATAATGATTAAAAACAAAGCTTGCAGACAGGAACACATTGCCTTTTATACCTAAAAAGAAAGGAGAAAGTGAATAAATCAAATGAAAAATCTTCAAAAGTTATAAAAGATAAAATTTTAAAGTTCTACAATGACATTTTAGGATTTTTCTCCTTAAGTGAAGAATCTCTGTTGGAACTCTTGTTCTAATTGGAGAAATTACATTCTTTATTGGAATCAAATGAAATTGAGGTTTTGCAGCATTTAAATTTAGTGAAACACTTAAAAGAATCATAAGTAGTGATGTTATATGAATTTTGTATTTTAAAACACAGTTGTTAGAAAAAGGTATTCTGAATGAAAGCAAACAGACAATATCTATAAAAAATGTAAGCTGAAATATTCACATATTTCAATATAAAAACTTGAATCAAGAATATTCTCTATTTAGCAGAATTTGCTCTGAGTTTAACAGGTACCTCAGCACCTGTAGATATTATTTTCTAAATTAAAAATATTATGGCCTACGTAGAAGAGACAGTTGATGAGACAACAATTTTAAATATTTGCTAAAAAAGACAGTTTTAGAGAAGAGTACAGGCAATTTTATGAAAATATTAAAAAATAAGATCACATTGAAAAAATACATTTTTTCAGAAAAACTAGTGACTATAATAGATGCTGATATCATTAAAAACTTAGGCATGTGAATATGTAGCAAGAGGGATTTTTCTGCTTGTTATTTCTTAAAGGCTCAGATAATCAGTATAAAAAAGTTTTTAAAATGTTGTCCTTAGAATGAAATTTTTTTATTTTTAGAAACCAATTTATTTTTTAAATAATTTTAAATTATTTAAAAATACTTTTAAAACTTTTTCAATAGAACTATTCTATATAGTCACCAATATAATAAATCAATTTGTTGGGGTCAATATGTGAATATTTAAAAAGTTATATAATTTGAATTATTTTTGGAAAATTTTTCACTGTCAAAAGTATCCCAGTTTGAAGAATAAATTAGATGATCATCTTATCTATAGGTATATCTATTCACTCAAGCCTCACTGTTTTAATATCTGTAGGTGGAAAGACAAGTCCCACTCATAGTTCTTATTTTCCAAAAATATACGTGCTAGTGTGACAGAGACTATTACTTAATGAGAAAACCCTTGCCTTCTTCTTCCTACATAAACAAGACTACATTTTTGTAGCCTCTTAAGGTATGGCGTGGCCATAGACAGAGCTCTATCCGTGGATTATGAGCACAAGTGATATGCATCAATTCCAGGCAAGATCCCTAGAACCTCCCATATTTGCTCCTTCATCCCCTTTTCTTCTCTTGCTAAGCAAAATGGGGACAACCCTAAGCATGACCTCGTAAGCTCGAATTTTTATTTATTTATTTATATTTATTTTTTGTGAGGAAGATCAGCCCTGAGCTAACATCTGCCAATCCTCTTTTTTGCTGAGGAAGGCTGGCCCTGGGCTAACATCCGTGCCCATCTTCCTCCACTTTATATGGGACGCTGACACAGCATGGCCTAACAAGTGGTGCATCGGTGCGCGCCCGGGATCCGAACCAGTGAACAGTGGAGCGTGCGCACTTAACTGCTTGCGCCACTGGGCCAGCCTGTGAGCTCGAATTTTAAAGATGACAGAGCCACTCCCTGAAAGGAGTCTGTATCTATGAATTTTCTTGGAATGCATTCCAACCAGGAAAACATGGGATTGTTACCTAAGCAAGAAAAAATTCTCATAGGTTTAACTCATTAAGGTTTTGGAGTTTATTATGTCAGCTTATATTAATTGAACATATCTAGAAATGGGTACCAAAACTATGAGGCATTGTCTTAGTGGTTGGTAAGTTGGTAAGAAAACTGATATTGAAGGCTGGAAAGATAGAAGCCCGTGTTTAAATGAGGTAAATCATTTGTAAAATGATTGTGCCGTGACTTGGAAGGCAGACTATGTGCTGATCATGGGATTTAATAGTAAATCTAGGGGTGAATGGCTGCTAACTATATCCTCTTCTTCCCTTACCCCACTACCCCAGACAGAAGTTATCCTGCCCCTGCTCCTTTGTTGTGTATTGGATGTCTGTGTTGGGTTGGGCAGGTAATTTACCTTTTTAGCCCATAGGTTCTTGAATAACAAGGAGCCACATTCACAGTTGCTGGAGAGGACTGTTTATCACACAGAAATCCTGAACTTTCAGCTGGGTACAGGAACTAGATAGAACTTTCAGTTTGCTCCCTTGGTAGATTATCTGCCTTGAATCTACCAGGACTCAATTTATTGTATTTTATCCTGTTTGTCATAAAAACTCCAGAATTTCCAGGTCTCTCTTCATTTCCCACACTTAACCCCATTGCCTCTGCACATCTCGTGTTTTGTTTCCACCTCCCACCCCTACCCAATCGTGAAACTCTTCAACTCTGCCCACTGGAGTTCATGGTTCATCATGAGCAATGTCCTTAATCTCCTGAACCCCTTCTTCAAACTCTTTCCTTTATTTCTTGCCCTCACAAGAAGCCACTTCTTCCATAAGGACATCCTGACAAGGATGACTTTTCCTCCCATAGCCCCTTCATCATTGAGCCTAGAAATGGGATTTCTCACTAAAACATCACAGAATTGAATCTCATGTTATCAGATTGCATCATACACTAATCCTCATTGTTACTGTCATCTACTGACTCATGGGACATTCCCCTAGAATTTAGCTCCTGATTCAGTCTCTCTAATGCTACCTATTACCTGACTCCCCTCGTTCCCTATCAGCTATTTTTCTTTCTCTTTTGGATAACTTGCATCAGCTTACAAATATGCTGTTTTCTCTCCCATTAAAAAACAAACAAACTCTCTTGAGCCCACTTTTGTCACTCTAATTCTTTACTCTTATTTACAGCAAAACTCCTGGAAGGAGCTTTCTGTATTGTCTACCACAATTTCCTCTTCTCCCATTCTGTTTTGAATCTACGCTAATCAGATTTTAGCCACCATCACTCTACGAAAACTGCTTTTGATAAGGTCATGAACAACTTCTACATAGTTAGATCTAATGATCAGATGTGAATTAGAGATTATTTTATGTTTTTCAACATGCATATACAGAATTTCCCAGCCCTGTTTATTAAGGAGACCATATGCAGTGCTTTACAGTACCATCTTTGTCATAAATCAAGTGTCCATGTGTGTGGGTTTATCTGAAGTTTCTCACTTCTCTCCTATTGGTCTGCCTGTCTTTGCACCCAATACCATACTGCTTAATTACTATAGTTTTATAATAAACTTTGATATCCATTAGTGCAAGTCCTTCCACCTTATTCTTCTCTTTTGGCACTCTTGGTCCTTTACATTACTGTATAAACTTTAGAGCCAACTGCTGATTTCACCAAGGAACCTATTGGGATTTTGAATAATAGTTCATTGAATCTATAAATCAATTTGGGGAGAATTAACATCTTTACAGTCTTGCCTCTTCCAATCTATGAACATGGTATAGTCTCTGTTCTCCTACACAGTTTTTTATTTCTTTCAATGTTTTATAATTTTCTGTGTAGAAATTTTGCACGTTTCATTAGATTTATTTCAGATTATTTTCAAAAGTTTAAAAAAAATCTTACTAAACTCAAATATTAATTTAACAATTACTTGTAGATTACTTTGGATTTTTATGTACATAATCTTATTACCTACACAAAATGGTGATCATATTCCTGCATTTCTAATCAATGTATGTGATTTCTTTTTCTTGTTTTACTGCACTGGCTATGATCTCCAATGCTATGGTGAACAGAAGGGAAGACAATGGGCACCCCAGTGTGTTTTCCAATCTCAAATAGAAGTGTTCAACATTTCACCCTTCTGTATAATGTTTTTATACTTCTGCTCTTTTTTTTTTTGTGAGGAAGATTAGCCCTGAGCTAACACCTGAAGCCAATCCTCCTCTTTTTGCTGAGGAAGATTGGCCCTGGGCTAACATCTGTGCCCATCTTCCTCTACTTTATATGGGACACCACCACAGCATGGCTTGACAAGTGGTGCATCAGTGCGCACCCAGGATCCAAACCTGTGAGCCCTGGGCTGCCGAAGGGGAGCCAGCACACTTAACCACTATACCACCAGGCTGGTCCTATAGTTATGCTCTTTTTGCCTAAAGAAACTTCCTTCTATTTCTAGTTGCTAAGAGTTTTTAATATTTTAATGTTGAATTTTTTCAAATGTTTTTCTGCATAGATTGAGATAATCCTATGAATTTCCTCCTTTATTTTATTCTGATTTATTCTCTTTTTCTCTTTTATGAATTGCATTGGTTGATCTTTTTTTCCAATGGTAAGCCAAGTTTGTGTTTCTAGAATAAGTTCAACTTGGTCACTCATATTATCCTTTTATATATAACTGAATTTGGTTTTCAAATATTTTGTTTAAGAGTTTTGCATCTATGTTCATATGAGAGATGTCTAATTTTTTTTCTTGTGATGCCCTGTTCAAGTTATGTAATCAAAGTTATGGAGCTCTCATAAAATGAGCTGGACGGTGTATGTACATTGCCTCTTCTCCAAAAGAGTTTGTATAGAATTAGCATTAATGTCTCCCTAAATGTTTGGTAGACTTCATTGCTTAAGCCATCTGGATGGCTCCGACATCAATGTGCACTCTACCCCAGCACACTTGTAGGATCTAAGATTGCAGTAAATGGCACTTTTTTATAGAAAATAGAACCTGCTCTTGCTCCATCTCTGCCACTAGAAAATGTGTTCTTGACTAATTGAATATATTATTGTCTTCCTCTTAAAATAAACATATATATTTGGTGCTTACTATGTGTCAGGCACTGTCCTAGGAATTTAGCCTGTACTATCTCACTTAATCCTTTAACAAAACTACAAGAGCCTCTGGTTCTGGTTCAATGACGAGGTGATGAGAGGCCTGAGGGCACAGAGAGATGGAATGACTCCACTGAGGACTGAGCTGGAGACCGGCGGAGGTGGATTCCATCCCAGGCAATCTGGTTCCAGAGCTTACCCCTCACCCCCGCCTAGTGCACCTTGTTTTGGGTTTAGACTGCTGCTCTGTTTCTACCCGATGGAATCGACTCATTTGCTCATTTACTTCCCATTTTTCTCAATTTCTAATAAATACCTTCACAGTTAAATTTTCCTTGATTAATGCTTTGTCCAAATTCTGTGTTTCAATATATGGTATCTTATACTCACTCACTTCTGAATAGTCTTTAATTTTAATTTTGAAGTTTTCTTTATCTTGGTTTATTTAGAAGAGTGATTCAACATTTCTGAGTGGAAAGGTTCTTTGGGGCTAGCCTTTGGTTGTTTACTCTCTGAGTTTGTGACATTGTAATCAAAACTTGGGCTGTGTAATTTCTGCTTTGGGGATTCTTTTTGGAATTTTTTGGTAACCTAACATCTGGCTAATTATTGCAAATGTTCCATGGTGTTTGAAAAGACTGTGTATTTTCAATTTGTTTGGTACATGATTCTATATCTATCACATAAAGCTGAATATTTGTGATATTCAAATTCTTTATATTGTTATTTTTTTCAGCTTGATTTGCCATTTTCTGAGAGAGAGTTTTTCTTCTTTCTCCTAGATTCTGGTTTTGCCAGTTTTTCCTTGTATTTTTAAAAATATTTGCTTTATATATTTCAATGCTATGTTGTTCAGGCCTTAAGATTTCTGACTTTTTGATAAAGTGTACTTTTTATCAATATAAAGCATTTGTCCTCATCACACTCAATATTTTGAACTTGTATTCAATTTTGTCAAATGTACATTTTTCCAAACCAATTTTCTTTTTTTTCCTATTTTTTCTTTTTTGGTGAGGAAGGTTAGCCCTGAGCTAACATCCATTGCCAATCCTCCTCTTTTTGCTGAGGAAGATTGGCTCTGGGCTAGCATCCATGCCCATCTTCCTCCACTTTATATGGGACGCCGCCACAGCATGGCTTGACAAGCGGTGAATCGGTGTGTGCCCGGGATCCGAACCTGAGAACCCCTGGGACCGCTGCAGAGGAGCGCGTGCACTTAACCACTGTGCCACCAGACTGGCCCCCAATTTTCATTTTTACAGCAGTTACCTGGCACATCTTTGTCCATCTCTATATTTTCAAATTTGTGTGTGAGAAACACATCTGCTGCATTAGCACTGCCATGGGACCCACCTCACCCGTGCCTCATCCTCTCCAGTCACTGTGGAGTCCTTCATTGATCCACAGTGACCTGAGAAACTTTTATGGCCCTATTGTGTAGCATGATGCCTGGCATACAAGCATTCAATAAACTTGATGAATGAGGTCCATGTAAATAGACTAATGCATTCATAGAGACCTAACATGGAAGGCCATGGGAAATGTATACATAATGAGCCAGGTATCTTTGCTTCTACCCTTGGCCCCTAGGAATCTTTTCTTCGCATAACAGCCAGCAAGACTCTTTTAAAACTTAAGTTCGATTGTGTCACTTCTCTGCTCAAAATGTGGTTCCTAGGAACTTCCTCTCTCACTCCAGGTAAAATCTGAAGTTCTTACCTTGGCCTATGGTGCCCAACGTGACATGGCCTCGTCTCCCACCAGCTCCTTACGTACTCTAGTCTGATTATGCTGGCCTCGCTAACTTTCCATAAACAACCCAAGCAGAATGCAGCCTCCAAGATTTGCACTTGATCTCCCTCTGCTGGGCCCACACTCTTCCTGCCTGGCGTCCACACGGCTCGCTCTCTCACCTCATCCAAGTGTCTGCTGGAATGCCACCTTGCAAACACAATCTCCCTGTGTCTCTCTCACCACATTGATTGGTACTCTCTGACACCACCCGATATATTAAATATTTGTTTATTTACTCCCTGCTAGAACGTAAGCTCCACGATAAAAGACATATCTAGTTTTTCACTGCTGTATCTCAAGGGCTTAGTGAATGATGGATGTAATTTGTAATGAATAAATAAAAGTATTTGCTTGATTTTGGTAGCTATTGCTACGTTTGCTACAGTCATGAGTACTGAATGCATAGCCGTATGCATGTCAGGAAGGCGCAGGGACATTGGCGACTGCCACTGAATACCACTGGGAGTGTTAGGGCTTGCAGCTGTGGCAGGGCAGGCTGGCAGCCATGTGCCCCTACCCACACTCCATATGAGCACATGGCAATGAACCAGGTGCTTGGTCATCCATGGGCAAGCAAGACCTACTGGCTTGGCAAACAGACCTGGGAGAAGGATGCGACAAAGGCTGCACTCTTCAGGATTCCTGCACATTGCAAAATAACTATTATGGGGTGGGTGGTGGGAAAAAGCTAAGACTGCTGAGTGTGTTAGGGGAGACCGAGGCTTGGAGAATGAGACGGATTTTAATTTGGTGTCTGCAGAATGTCCTCTTCTTGTATTCATATTGCCATGGACAGTAAAGCGTGTCAACAATTGTATTTGCATTCAGCTCAAATGTAAGTCTGCTATTTCACTGTCTTTATAGGCCAGGACTTTTGTGACCAAAACTACGTTTTCCCACTTAACTTGTAATGCCAACGTAGAAGCTGATTATCCACAATATAATTAATGGATTGATGTGGGGACACCACATGGCATATGCTTAATAAATGTTTGAGCTGAATTAAAGCTTAGAATTAGCATAGACTTGTGGGAAGATAATAAAAATGGTCTAATTTGGTTCTAAAATTCTATACTTTTGTCTTCTGCACTTATAAGCTCGAGCTTTTGCTGCCATTTTAAATATCTATAAAGTGATATTTTGACACATAGTCTAGATTTTCTAATGTGTTGGTAATCTATAAAGAAAACTGGAATTAAAATTATAGACAAGATAATAAAGAAGAGGTCAGTCTTAAATCTTAAAGTAATGCCGCCAACTTTGTCCTGGCACTCGATCTCATGTTTGTTAGAACTTACAATGTATCAGGGACTGTAAGGGCTTTCAATGCACTTAAATAAAGGTATTAATTACGTATGATTAATTATTAACTAGGGGGATTAAAGATATTCTTATTAACTCAATGGAGTTAACACTGCAACAACTCTGAGAATTAAGTATTGTTATTAATTCCATTTCCCCCTGAGGAAACCGAGGGTCTGTGAACAGTTTTCCTAAGATCATAGTCTGGTAGATGGAGGAGGTGGAATTATCACGTAGGCAACTTAAATGCAGAATTTGTGCTCTACCTTGGGGTTTCTCTCTTACGGTCTGCAGGCTGGATGCTTTGAGGAGGCTTGGAATTCTGTCATGCTTAGCAAGTTTCAGAAAAAATGTAAAGGACCCCAATTATTCAGGCCATGAAACCTCCCCAGGGTTCTGGACCTAAAGGCAAGCATGCGGAATTCCACAGAGATGGTAAGAAAAATGAAGGGGAGCAGAAGATCTCTCAGAGTGTCTTTGAAAGAATGACCATGAACTGACTTTTGTCTCTGAGTAATAAGTGATGATTCAAGGGAACAGACCATATATACAAAAACATGATAAAGTCAAATCTTCACTTTTTCTAAAATTAGTACAAAACAAATTATTTTTCTTGTGCATATTCTATAAAAATTCTGTAATTAATATTCAAAATTGACTTTTCGAAGTGTTTTAATCAGTCATCAAACATGTTATGAATTTGTCAAATTAACACTTGTCAAGTGGAGCACAGCATGTCGACGGTGAATGGTGAGACGAGGTTCAACAACAAACCACGAGGGAAATTGAAGTAGAGAAGTTTATTACTCTCAGGTCCTGGAGGAAGTACTTGGCACAGCTCAAAGGGCCACATGGGGAGGTCAAGACAGGGCGCAGACAGAGAGAGAAAGAGAGGCCGGACTGGGGCACATGCCTTGTTAGAATCTGTGGGCAGAGTGCTTTGGGGTTCCCAGGCTAAGGCGGGGTTGGTCAATTTAAACCAAAAGAGTGGGGTTTTTGGTAAGCTCCATGGAGGTGTTTTCTAAGGGGCGCACAAGGGGAGAGTGTTGGGAGGTAGGGAGACTGTTGATCACAAAGGCTGCTGGGAAGTGATAAGAGGAACTTACATTTACCTGTGACTCTGCAGGCTGCTGTCTAGGGCAGGTGCTTGCGTGAGGGGCTAGCGTCAGTTTAAGGTCCCTGCAGGCTGCTTGGCCACAGAAAATGGATGCTGAGGCAGTAACACCAAGGAGTAGCTTAGCCAAACTCTGGACAACACAGAATGAGTGAACCTTAAAACTGAGTAATAGGAAAAATGTTAGCATACAGTGAATATAGTTTCTGTTTCAAAAAGTAGACTTCAATGAGAATGTGGCAAACACATAAGAATAATGAAGCTGATTTTTTTTGTTTAGCTAGAATACTAGTCAATTAAGAGAGGACTATAAGTATTTTACACAATGCATGAGAAAGCTTAAAGAACATTATTGATTTTTAATTTTCTAATTTTCAAAAAGTAAGAGTCATAGCTCATAAAAATTTTACAGCTAAAAAAAGTATAAACTTTCCTAATTTCTTACTTATTATTTATACTTTGGCTACTTTTACTTTTTTTGTGTGTGTGTGAGGAGGATTGGCCCTGAGCTAACATCTGCCAATCCTCCTCTTTTTGCTGAGGAAGACTGGCCCTGGGCCAACCTCCATGCTCATCTTCCTCCACTTTATTTGGGACGCCGCCACAGCATGGCCTGCCAAGCAGTGCATCGGTGTGTGCCCGGGATCCGAACCCGGGCCGCCGCAGTGGAGCGCACACACCTAACCGCTTGCGCCACCGGGCCGGCCCCTACTTTTACCTTTTGTAGCTTCATCAAGGTATTTTGTATTTTTTATTACAGATTTACCAATTATAATTTATTTGTTGCTTGTTATTGTGTTTATTAATGTATCAGGCTCCCCTTCTAGGCTGTGAATTGTTCTCCTGAAACTAGTTAAAAAGAACCAAAGTTAAAAAGAATAGTGATTAAGATATATTTGTCAAAAAAGTGAAAGAATTATAGGCAATATTTTTATTATTATCTATTGTCTACTTGCTATAATTATCTGTTAGTAATATCTAATAAGTCACTTCCCCATTCTTTGCACAGCTCTCAGCCCTGGTGGAAGAGAGGGTAACAGAGGATATTATGAGTGTGTGCAGCTGGATTTGGCCCAAGTGCAGAAAGAAACACCACAATGCACACTCTACGTTGCGGATACGGAGGTGTGCATCTTTGTTCTCCTGTGCCGTTCTTGATAAATGTTGGCCTCAGCGTAATGCTGAGGACTTGTATAGTTTTCAAAGGGTTTCACATTTATTCTTACTCATTCTTTACAACAAGACCACGGCAGGTGACTTGCTTACATAGATTAAGTGACTTGCTCAAGGTTGGACAATGAATTTATGATGAGTTGGGATATGAACCAAAACCTCTTAACCTTGTGCTTTTCAACACAGCAGAAGATCTCAAAATAATTCTTCTGTGGTCTTAAGTGTCACTGATTGGATATAGCTGTGTGACACTGAACTTTAATGGCTAGGCTGTGGCTTGTTCTAGGCCTTCCCTGCCTGATACATTTTAGAGGTATCTCAACAATTATCATCGGAATAAGATTTTGATGTCCACTTCAGTATTTTTTACTTACTCTATCTGTCCTTGAAGTAATTGGTGTCTCTCACAGGGATGTATATGTGATGAATTATTATTTTTTTGTGTGAGGAAGTTTAGCCCTGAGCTAACATCTGTTCCCAATCCTCCTCTTTTTGCTGAGGAAGATTGGCCTGGGCTAACATCTGTGCCCATCTTCCTCTACTTTATATGTAGGACATCTGCCACAGCATGGCTTAACAAGCAGTGCATTGGTCTGTGCCCAGGGTCCAAACCTGCGGACCTCGGGCCACTGAAGCGGAGCACGCAAACTTAACTACTGTTCCACTGGGCCGGCCTGAATTATTGTTTTTTTGGAAAAATAATGTGAGCCCTTTGGATTATTCAAATTGTCTTTATAATTTTTAAAACAAAGTATAATTTTATTTTTTTCTATTATTTTATTTCTTATGGGGATTGACAACATTCAAAATGGGTTGATTAGCAAAATTATCAGTGGAATATTTTAGAATATTTGCATAGGGTAATATTGACAATGTTTTTCTCTCCAAATGTGAGACAAGTATATAAATGCATTTATCAATTAAGGAGAACAGCTACTCAGCATGTCCTTCCTTGAGCTTCATGTTGTGACAAAACAAATGGGACTGCTAGCTAATGATGAAGAGCAATGTAGCAGAAAAACAGCTTACCCCTTCCTCTCTCCCTCCTTCCTTTCCTTCCTTTCCTTTCTTCCTTCTGTTCATCCTCCTATCCATCCATCCACCCATTCATTCGTTCTTCTATCTTATCCTTCTTTTGGTATTTGTATTTCTGTCTTGCTTTCCTCCTTTCTGAAATTCATTTGTTTTACAAAAATTGTTAGTAATACTTCAATTCTGATGAACTTCTGGAGTTTCACATTAAAGAAATGGTCTTAGGAAGTCCCACATGAAAAGAGAATACTCCTGTAACCCTTAGGTTAGGTTAAGTTTAGGCATATATACATCTCTTTAGAAGATGCTGGTTAAACAATTTTGTTTTTTTTGGTGAGGAATATTGTCCCTGAGCTAACAGCTGTGCCAGTCTTCCTCTATTTTGTATATGGTACACCTCTACAGTATGGCTTGATGAGCAGTGTGTAGGTCTGGCGAACCCTGGGCTGCTGAAGCAGGAGCATGCAAACTTAACCGCTATGCCACCGGGCCAGCCCCTGGTTAAACAATTTTAAACAGTGCATTCTGAAACTTCAAGAGGAATGTAGAGTATAAGGAATTTTCTACACTTACCTGACTACGAAACTATTTACATTTCTCCTAACAGTATTCTTCTAAAGAACACCACTTTGGAAAATGCTCATCTATTAAATCAAGCTTATTAATTACGTGATGCAAATACTTTGAATTCTGACTTAATTTTTTTATACAGGAGTTTTCATTGTCTAATAGACGTGTTCAAGTCTTCCTTAATGATTGTGGCTTTATCAGGTTTTCCTGGTGTTTCTAACAAGTCTTGCTTTACATAATTTGAAATGATTCTATTTGCTGCAGAAATCATTAAGGCTATTTTAACTTCAGCATCTATTTTGCCTTTTATATGTTCAAAATATACTGCTTCACTTGATTATTTGTGTTTTGAATTGTCTATTTTTAAACACTTGATTTTGAAATAATTATAGATTTATAGGTAGTTGAAAGAAAAAAAAAAAAGTAGGGGGATGTCTGGTGCACTCTTAACCCAGTTTCCCCAGTGGTAACATCTTGCATAACTACCGTACAATATCAAAATGAGGAAGTTGACATTGGTACAATCCGTAGAGCTTATTCAGATTTTACTACTTTTAAATGCACTCATTTGTGTGTGCGTACAATTCTATGCAATCTTGTCCCACATGTGGATCCATATAATCACCACCACAGTCAAGATAAAGAATAGTTCTATCCCCACAAGTCTCCCTGTGCGACCCTGTCATAGCCTACCCACCTCTCCTCACTTCCTTCCTAACCCTTGGAAACCACTACTCTGTCCCCCATTTCTATAATTTGGTGTTTTAAGAATGCTGTATAAATGGAACTATACAACATGTAACCTTTTTAGATTAGCTTTTTTCACTTGGCGTGATTCCCTTGAAATCTATCCAAGTTGTGTGTATCAGTAGCTCGTTCGGGCCAGCCCTGTGGCTTAGCGGTTAAGTGCACGCACTCCACTACTGGCGGCCCGGGTTTGGATCCCGGGCGCGCAGCTTCGCACCGATTCTCCGGCCACACTGAGGTGGTGTCCCACATACAGCAACTAGAAGGATGTGCAGCTATGACATACAACTATCTACTGGGGCTTTCGGGGAAAAAAAGGAGGAGGATAGGCAATAGATGTTAGCTCAGAGCCGGTCTTCCTCAGCAAAAAGAGGAGGATTAGCATGGATGTTAGCTCAGGGCTGATCTTCCTCACACACACAAAAAAAGTTATTCATCTTTACTGTTGAGTAGCATTCTGTGGTATGGATGTACCATGTGTCATTTAACCATTTGTTGAAGGACATTTGCGCTATTTCTAGTTTTGGCTTTTACAAATAAAGCTGCTGATGTACAAGTTTCTGTGTGAATATAAGTCTTCATTTATCTGTAATAAATGCCCAGAGTATAATTTTTGGGTCATATGATAGTTTAGTTTTATAAGAAATGATCAAACTGTCTTCCACAGTGGCTGTACCATTTTGTATCCCCACCAGCGACAGACGAGTGCTACAGTTTCTCTGCACCCTCAGCAGCATTCAGTGTTACCACTATTTTTTGTTTTAATCATTCTGATAGGTGTGCCACGGTATCTTATTTTGGTTTTTGCATTTCCCTAATGGCTAATGATGTTGAACATCTTTTCATGTACTTATTTGCCATCTTTTTTTGGTGAAAGGTCTGTTTATTTTTTTGCTCATTTTCTAATTGGATTTGTGTTTTACTGTTGAGTTTTGAGAGCACTTTATATATTTTAAACTTTAGATGCAAGTTTTATCAGATGTATGGTTTGTAAATATTTTTTCTACCAGTCTTGTAACTTGTTTTCTTATCCTCTTTACATAGTTTTTGGCAGAATAAAAATTTTTAATTTTGATGATGTCCAATTAAATTGTATTTTGATTGTAAATAATATTATTACTTTCAAAAATTTCACTTGATACAATGTATCCTTTTAATTTTGCCAAAAATTATGCTTGCTTATAATAATGCATTACAAAATAAAGTACAATTTTAAAAAACCCTATAAATTCTACCCGAAGTAGCCATCATTAGCATTTTTGGGAATATGCACAATCTTTCTCTCTGCATATATTCATACACGTGATAAACAGAGAAGTCATTTACAAGAATAATATATAGCTCTTTTAACTTTAAAAAGCATCAAGTTTGTTTTTATTCAAATACAAAAGACAGGAAACCAAAGTGAAAATAAGATATATTGAGTTTTAGATAAATTTTCATTTGCGTTAGAGAATTTCAGTTCCTATGAGATCCCTTTACAAATAAGGAAAAGATCATGAAAAAAATTAATGGTTAGAATTATTATTTTTTTAGTTATAGGTTTCAATTTTACTGTATTGATTGACTCCATTCTAAGAAGGTAATCATCCCTTTTATACATCCTCCTACTTATCTTTCTCCCAAATTCCTATTTTTAGTACTTTATGTAAAATTAATAATCCCTTTCCAATGTGTGCATTCTGTGCTGTAACCATAATACCCACAGTGGTGTCAGCTGGCTTTTCTTCTGGCAGCTCTACTAGTAGCATTCTGTTTCGTGAAACTGCCTCTCCCGTGACCCTTCCATGCGCCAGAGTAGTCACTCTTGTCAAAGATCAATGGATATGCCGGTTTTTATACCTGGCCTTTACTTTTAGGGAATCTGTATACTTCTCAAGTCTGAGGAAGCATGACCCTCTCTTATATGTCTCTCTCAGTCTTCTCCAGACCTCACATCCTCGCTTTTATGTCACAGTTTGAAGCTGAGACTGTCCCTTTGTGAAATGGAGATAATATTCCTTAAGCAATTCCTGTAGTATTTTTAATTTTGATAATCCAGTTCCGCCTCCAACCCTTCCCTCCTGCAGGCCTTTTGCCGTTAAGTCTAGGTCATGCAGCTCCTATCCAGGGAGGTGAACTGCATCAAGAAAGTAGGAGGGGCAGGAAAGAGGTAGATACAACAAAGCTTCCATAAGCCAGGTAGAGGAAGTAAAAAGCTCTTCAACTTCTGGGGAAAGAATCTAGAGAAGAGAGCAAGAAAGGGGAAAAAGTACTTTAGTACCTGAATGCCTTCTCAAGGTCCAAATCCCTGGGGCGAGGGATAATAGAGCAGTGGCAGGACCACAAAGGGGTTTGATCAGGACATTTTGGGGTGGAGACTTGCTTATTGCTGACTGGGGCCTTGTTCCTGGAAAACGCTAGTCCCCTAGCAAAGTTTCCTGCATTCCTGGCACCACACAGTGCCGGTCCAATATGGTGCCGGATGGTGGTTAAAAAAAGACAAATAACCCCAAACGGCCCTTCATGCGGTTCAGCACACCCGCCCTGAGGTGTTTACCGCGTGCAGAAATTCCCTGAACTCTTCCTGAGCTCCCCCACCAAATGCACTCCGGACAGCTGAGACAGCCTGAAGCCAGAACTCTCTCAGTGGGGAGGAAGACAGGGGGTCACCACAGTGGGGGCAAGGTGACGCTGCACCACAGAGTTAATGAGAACATGGCCCAAGGCAAAGACATTGCAGGCTGATCAGGAGCCGAGGTGGAGGCCTGGCCCCAGGACAGATGGCTGAGCTCCAGGGGAGAACAGATGGGAAGTAACACAGCTGCAGTCTCTTCCTTCACACACGAGGCTCCAGCCCATCACCCTTGCCTTGTTTCTGATCTTGGTGCAAATGCCTCAAGTGTTTCTCCATTAAGTAAGACGCTGCTTTTAGGACTAAGGCATTTATATTCTTTTCATGTTAAAAAAGTATCCATTAATTCCTATTTTCTTGAGTGGTTTTTCAAGAATGTGTGTTGAATTTTGTCAACATGTATGAACCATATTTTTTTGTTAGATGTACTAATATGGCATATAATATTAGTGGTTTTCCTAATGTTGAACCAATCTTACATATCTGTAATTCCCACTTGGTTATAGTGATTGTTGTCTCATCTTTTCTTATTTACATTGTTATCCATAAATTTATTACTCTGTAGTTTTCTGTATTCTCTTTATTAGGCTTAGGTATGCACATTATGCTTATTTCGTAAAAACTTTTAGGAGCTTTTTCTTCATTTACAATGCTCTGGAATAATCTATAAAGCGTTGGAGCTATTCGGTCTTTGAAACTTTGGTAGAATTTCCCTGTGAAACTATCTGAGACTGGTGCTTTATTGTGGGATAGGTCCATAACAACTCTCTATATTTCTTCTAAGGATATTGCTCAGTTTAAGCTTTCTATTTATTGTGGGATTAAAGTGGGTAATCTTTATTCCCCAAGGAAATTATCCATTTCACTTAAGTTCTCAATTATATTTATATAGAGGTCTGCAAAATGTTTCTTTTATGGTTTTAAAATTTCCTCCATTTAGTGGTTATTTCCTTGTCATTTTTTATTTTGTGTATTTGTGCTTTTCTCCTTTTTTCATAGTCAATTTAGCAACTGTTTTATCTGTTCTTGTTAATTTTCTTCCCAAAACTGGGGATTCAATTTATTAATTGTCTACTATTTTTATATATTCTACCTCATTAATTTATTCATTTGTTTTTATGATTTCCGTCTTTGTTTTTTTCTTGGATTATTTTGTTGGTTTTGTTTTTATTTTTTGAAATGGGTATTTAATTAATTAATTTTTATTTTAAAATTTTTACTGATAAGTGTTTAGTGCTATGGATTCTCTCCTGATCATTGCTTTAAATGTATCCCATAGATTCTGATATGCCATGATATATTATTATTATTTTTAAAAAAAGTTTTGTTATTTCAGTATTTCCCTTGTTGCTCAAGAGTCGTTTAATAGGTTTTTAATATCCAACGTAAAGGACCTTTTTGATTTTGATTCTTATTAATACTTTATAAATTTACTGCATTGTGATGAGAACTATTTCTTGTACTATTTCTTTTTTTGTTTTATAAAGCTCTTTCATTTTTATAATTTTATTTATTTATTTTTCCCCCCAAAGCCCCAGTAGATAGTTGTATGTCATAGTTGCACATCCTTCTAGTTGCTGTATGTGGGACGCGGCCTCAGCATAGCTGGAGAAGCAGTGCGTCGGTGTGCGCCTGGGACCCGAACCCGGGCCACCAGCAGCGGAGCGCGTGCACTTAACCGCTAAGCCACGGGGCCAGCCCTCTTGTACTATTTCTAAATTATGCTTATTGATGTTTTCCTTGTAATCTAACATATGACCAATTTTTGTGAATGTTCCATGAGTACGTTACCTACTCTCAAAGTTCAGTATATATTCATAAGGTGTCCTTATTGGTTATGTTGTTTAAGTGTTCTATATCCTTGCCTTTTTTTGTCCATTTGAACTGTCTTGCAGAGAGTGGTATACGAATGTCTCCTATTGTTAGAGTGTTCTGTTTTGATGTCTTCTTGGATCTCCTGTGTTTTGCATCATGGGTGGTTACTATGTTATTTGCTATATGAATATTTCTAAGATTTGTATCACCATTGTGAATTACAACACTTAGCATTAAAATGCACCTTTCTTCATGACATTTAGTGCTTTTGGCTTGAATTCTACTTTGTCTGATATCTGGATTGCTACTTCTATTTTCCTACTGTTTCTATGTGCCTGGTGTACCTTTGTCCATCTATTTTTAACATTTTGGAATCACTTTGTTTTAGGTCCTCTCTTGTGTGCAGCATACAGTTGGGGTTTGTTCTGTGAGCCAAATTGAAAATTGACTTCCTTCCTCTGAACCTATGCCTGTGATGGTACCCCTGAAATCTTAACAATATCCCTTCCATGAAGTGACTGTGTAATTCTGAGTCCCCTAAATGTGGCACGCAGGCCCTGGGGACGAGGAACACTTACTCGGCATGGTTCTTCATCTGTCCCCCTGTGAGCTCTGGCTCCACAGCGAGGTGGAGGCGGCTATGAGCAGGGCTTCTAATGGCATTTAACTCCTCCCCTCAGTTTGTCAAAGGAAGCAGGCCACTATCTGGTATTTGATGCTTTTCTTACAGTTTCCTTCTTACCACAGAGTTGGATATCGAGAGTGGTGAGTATCCAACCACCTCCATTGCCTCCGCCCCCCACAACCTCCATGAGTTCCCCCCCCACAAATCCTATCTTTTTCTTAGCCTTGGGTAGCAAGTTCATGGTCTAGACTTCCTAGGAGAAAGAAGTATCTTCTTTATATATTTAAAAAAACTCTCTGACCTCATTCCTCTAGGCATGGTTCACTATATTGTAAAATAATTAAAAAACTCCTCTTGACAAAGCCTGGTTTGCAACTCTATTGCCCTGCTGCCAACTCAAGCAAAAATCTAATTCGACAGTGAAAGCTGAGAAATGACCTCGCTGATGGAGGACCCAGGGTCTGCTCTTTCCCTGAGTCCCGAGGCACTTTATTTCAAAGGACAACGAGATTCGCCAGCACTTGAAAATACACATAAAAATCTTCACAGTTGTCTTAACTGCAGGTGTAATTACAGGGACTGCAGCCTATTAGTTTTGTTGGAGCTGGTCAAATCATCTGTCCACAGGTGTGTCCCTTTTTACCCTGTCACAGGATTTGCAATTGCCACCATTTTTGTCCAAGTGTTCAGATAAGTCACTGTTTCAGGAAAAATTGTTAAAGGCCTCTTCCGGGACAAGTTAATGTGAGTCAGCTAAGATGTTGTGAAAGATTGATGGCTAGTTGTAGTTGTTAATATCTTTGTGTTTGCCACTGATTTATTCAGAAGCAGCAAAAGTACAGCCATTTTTACATTTATTCCTAATACGAAGAGATGTTGTGGGGTGCAGAGGCTCTACTAACAATGACCAAATCAAGATTGTGTTAATCACATCTAACATCAAAATCAAAGCTAAAAATATATCATTTTGAGTAAATGTGTCCTTCTTCCTTTTTGAAACTTAACTGGGCATCCTTACCCGAGGGTTAGGTTGAATTGTAACGTCTAATGTATGGATGATAGTGAAGTTACAATGTGTTTTATAAGCAACACTCAAGGCCTTTAATAAAACTAACACAAATTATTCAAGCCTTTAATGACACTGCACACAGAGATGATAAAATTTTAACAAGAGAATCAGAAAAATCACCGTATCTTCTCCACTTTATTTAACAGGCTCCATTTTATTCCTAAAATTATGCATATCTCTTTTAATCTAGGCAAGTTTCAATTTCTATACCAATGAAACAGTTAGCTAATTATTCATATAACTAAATACATTTATATATTTTTGAATGTATGTCTCTTTTTTTTGTGAGGAAGATTGGTCCTGAGCTAACATCTGTTGCGAATCTTCCTCTTTTTTCTTTTTTCTCCCCAAAGCCCCAGTATATAGTTGTGTATTATAGTTGTAGAGTTGTAGCTCTTCTATGTGGGATGCTGCCTCAGCATGGCTCGATGAGCGGTGAGTAGGTCTGCACCCAGGATCCGAACCAGCAAACCCCTGGCCGTCAAAGCAGAATGCGTGAACTTAACTGCTACGCCACTGGGCCGGCCCCTAAATAAATATTAAAACCACATTTCTTAAATGAGAATTGGAGCTAAGGATTTAGTTAATATGGGTACATTTGTATATCTTAAGGAGGCTCTCCTAAATGCTAAGAGCATCATACTATCAGTTAAATGTAGCTAAAACAAGACATTCATTTTTGTGTTTGTGGGGGTGTAATGACCTGGTATTATTACAACATCTAGATGTCACTAAGAAAACTCCTCCAATCATATTTAGTTATATCAAAGATTGAAACTTCTACAGAATGTTTTAATCTAAAAGAAACTTGAGATATTAAGCACTATACTTTTTGGAAAGGCTACTATATTGATTTAAAAGGTTAAATTATTCCTTTTATGTGCTTAAGATCTGTTAGCTCTGTTAGAAATTACATGGGCGAGGGGAGGAAGAAGGATCCATGAGGGACTGTAGAAACTAATGAATCTGTAATTTTTTTTTTGCTCTGAGAAAACAGACTAATACTGACATTATGTGAGACTATTTGTCTGTTATTATCTATAATTTTATTCATTTATAAATTTATTCATATTAATATTTAACCTTTTAATTTAACATAGCTATTAGAGATCAAAAAGATTCTGTCAGAATGGAAAAAGAAAACATTATCAAAATATATCACTCATTTTTGAGTAGAGCACAAGTTATACTGTTGAGAATCAATTCAGTAAAAAACAAAAGAACAAAATTGTTATTATTCTTCCATTTGAATATCAAGGTTGAGACTTTTAAAAATACTTGAAGTTGTCTAGAGTTCATGGTTTTGTCTGATGTAATGTGTCTTAATAAGGTGCGAGTTTAGAAGGAGTTTATGAGAGTCTAGCATTTTTGTTTAGTGTAGGGTAACTGAAAGGTTACGTGATGACTTCTCTCTGCTCAGTTTTCACACATAATTCCATAACTAGACCAAGACTATTTAGACATACTTTTTTTTTTTTTTTGTGACGAAGATCAGCCCTGAGCTAACATCTGTGCTAATCCTCCTCTTTTTGCTGAGGGAGACTGGCTCTGAGCTAACATCTATTGCCAATCCTCCTCCTTTTTTTTTCCCCAAAGCTCCAGTAGATAGTTGTATGTCATACTTGCACATCCTTCTAGTTGCTGTATGTGGGACGCGGCCTCAGCATGGCTGGAGAAACGGTGCATCGTGGGCGCCCAGGATCGAACCCAACCACCAGTAGCGTAGCGCGCGTACCTAACCGCTAAGCCACGGGGCTGGCCCTAGACATACTTTTTAAAGCACCATTAATTCAGTCACTAACTTAGTCAAAACATGTGTGTTCAGACAAAAGCTGTATTTTTTTCACGGTAAAATATGTTTTTTAAAATCAATGTGTTAGATTTGTCCAAAAAAATTCAGTTAATTAAATTATTTGTAAGAACTCATAGGAATAGATTTCTAAGGTAACCTGTGACTGCATTAGAGGATTTAGGGATTCAAGATAATTACCATTGGTTTTTGATGGCCAATATTTTAGAAATAATAATAATAATAGTAATAATAATATTGATGATAAGATATGACACAGTACTCACTTATTATTGCCATGTTCTGGGCTAGTAAGTCCTTTGCATTTATTAATTCATGTAATCTCAGAAATGCCTTATGAGGTAAGGACTATTGCTATCGATAGTTTTCAGATGAGAAAACTGGAATTTAAAGAGGTCAAAAAGCTTACTAAAAATCATAATTAAGCAATTGCAACGCAAAGTCATCTTATTCTAAAAATACTCATGCTAAAACACCGATTCTTTTTTTTTTCTTTTTGTTTTGGGGGTGAGGAAGACCAGCCCTGATCTAACATCTTATGCCAATCATCCTCTTTTTGCTGAGGAAGATTGGCTCTGGGCTAACATCCATGCCCATCTTCCTCCACTTTATATGGGACACCACCACAGCATGGTCTGACAAGCGGTAAAACACCGATTCTTGACTTTCTTTTCCATTCATCAGCCAGGGTGATCTTACAGAAAGGAAAATTTGATTTTATTATTTCACTGTTAACCTTCAAAGGCTTCCCATTTCCCTTGAAATCCACATTTCTTAATATGCTTCTCAAGCCCTGCCTCTGCCTTCCTCTTTAGTCTCTTTTGAAGGTACTGCTCTCTTCATCCTATCTTTCAGCCATGTTGAATATTTTAGTTATTTCACTCTTTCCTCCCTCTTCCTAGAATTCTCCCCACCCCACAATCCTTATTACTCTTCACTTGGCTAACTTCTATTTATCTGATCAGCCTCAGCTAAATTATTGTTTACTCTTGGTGCCTTTTTAACATCTAGACTTGTTTTTAAAGGTTCATATAACACTTGGACTCCCCTTTTATTATATATTATATATATTATATAAAATATATATTACTCCCATTTCAATATATAATACATAATAATGTAATAATACGTGACAATTTAATATGTATTACAACTATTAGGGTTGTTTACTAATTGTGTTGTTCATTATGCTGAAAGTTCGTTTTGGGCAGGGTCAATGCCTATTTCATTACCACTGACTTCTGCATGCCTATTACAGTACCAGGCTGTATAAACATGTCTTGAATAGGCTAATCAAATAGACTCAATATTAGTGTTAATTCGTGTTGAATATATGGGTGGGCATAAGGATTAAATATACCAAAAATTTGAATCCTAGCATGAATGTAATACATAAGATTGTGTCTCATTCAATTTTGTATTCTCAGTGCTCACTACAGTAGTAACAGACCAATAATGTATGACAGATTAAATATTTTTGGATGAATTTATGAACACTTTAATGATTGAGCGTAACTTAATTAACATGTATGTAAATATTTTCTTGGGTAAAATGATAATAATAATAAATATCCTAGATTCTTCATAGGGATAAGGTAAAAACAAAATGAGAGAAGAAATGTAAAAGTATAATTAAAATACTTGAAAAAATGTAAAATAATATTTATTTATGGGAATAATACAGAGACCCATACATAAATATTTGATAACTATTTACCCAATAAATACATAAGTATTTCATCTGCTGTATGAATTGCTATTGGAAATATACCTGGAGAAAATAAATTTCTTTTTTTTTTTTGTATTCAAGCTATATTCTTGCTGGTTCAGCCTCTTATTTCATGGTCTATCCTTAGACTATACATTTGAAATACTACATCTTATATTTAATGTTCAAGTTATGCTAGTATTTTCTACATACTGGTATTGTCTAGTAATCTCTATGAATACTAGCTTCTCTTAAAACTAGAAGAAGATTTGACTTTTCTAAGAAAAGCATGAACATAGCATGAGAAGAAGGAAAAATCATTTTTTAATACGATTGATAGGTAAAATTTTGAAGACACAAAATCAAATTGCATCTATTCAGTTAAAGTCACCATAGCTCAATGTATGTAGAATATTTTTATGTCTTCAATGTACTCTTTTTGATTAGAGCTTGTGTATGTTCATATATCTGATTCCTTTTATTCTCTTGTAATGTATTTCTGGGTGAATGTAGTTTCTGTCAATGAGTTAATTGAAAGATAACTCCCTTTGTCAATGTCTCATTTTATATGAGATATTTTAAAGGGTATCTTGAAATACTGTACACTTAATATTCTTTAAATGTAATTTAAAGAACAAGATGTTGGACTAGAAAGCTGGGCCCTTGTTATCTCATGGAGACAACTAATTAACAATGATATACAGACCAAAATAGCTTTGTGAGAACTCTAGAAACCAGATAAGAAGCTACAGAAACCAAAAAAATGCCTAATCAAGAAAAAACTGCACCAAAATGATAGGCAAATTCATAACATTTTGCTCACCTTTGCCCTTTCCTTACATGACACAGTGTGGTGTGATCAGGAGGAAGATAACCAACTCCTCACTCCTCCCTTGGAGTGGAAGGGAAATATTGGAACTTGTTTGCAATGTTCTGGCTTGTCTGAGGGGTGTCAGAGGGGCTAGTTTCTGTCTTGCCTGACTTGGAGCACTGAAAGAAACAATAGCCCAGTTTGAATATCAAGTAGGAGGCTGCTGAAAGCAGTGGAAGGGGCTGTGGTGGGTCAGAGTTGCAAGAGGATCTGCCATCCTGCAGGCATGGGGGCAAGAGATTAAAAGCATAGGGATACCATAGAAACCTAAAAATATTGAGAAGCAGGGGTGAGACTCTTAAGAAAATTAAGACATTTAAAGCATCCATATTTATTGGGAATGGGAATAAAAGTACATTGACAAGCCCAGGGAAGATGCATCCCCAGAAGTTTTGGTAGGATACAGAGCCTCTACATTGTGCTGATTATGCAATATTTTTCCCTACATGAACCTAGTCTGTAAAAACTGGAAGAGGTGACTGTTATTTCAAATGCACAAATCTAGATAAAAGATCATAAAGCATACAAAGCAACAAGGAAACGTGGCCCATTCAAAGGAATAAAATCAATCTCCAGATACAGAGCCTAAAGAAATGTACTCCACTAGAGTACTTGACAAAGTATTTAAAACAAACTGTCTTAAAGATGCCTAATGATATAAAAGAGAACACAAATAGGCAACTAAAAAAAATTAGGAAAACAATGCATGAACAAAAACGATAATGTCAACAAAGTGAAACTATAAAAAAGAACCAAACAGAAATTCTGTAGCTGAAAAATACAATAACCGATTTGGAAGATTCACTAGAGGGGTTCAACAACAGGCTTGATCAAGCAGAAGAAAGAATCAATAAAAGTAAGACAAGTAATTTGAAATTATTGAGTCAGAGGAGCAAAAAGTAAAAAGAAGAAAAGTGAAGAGCACCTAAGTGACTTATGGGACAACATTAGACAGATTAATATGCATTACGGGAGTCCTGGAAGGAGAAAAGAGAAAGAAAGGGGCAGACAGCTTATTTGAAGAAATAACGACCCAAAACTTCCCAGATCTGAGGAAAGAAATAGAAGTACAAATACAAGAAACTTAACAAACTTCAAGCCAAAAAATAACACGAAACAAAGGTGGATATTATATAATGATTAAGGAGACAACCCATCAAGAAGACATAACATTTATTAATATATATGCACCTAATATAGGAACACAAAAGTATATAAAGCAATTATTAACAGATCTGAAGGAAGAAATTGATAGCAACACAATAATAGTAGATGGTTTTAATACCCCACTTACATCAATGGATAGATCATCCAGACAGAAAGTTAACAAGAAAACACCAGCCTTAAATTAAACATTAGACCAGATGAACTTAATAGATATATATAGAACATTCCATTCAAAAGGAGTAGAATACATGTTATTCTCAAGTGCATGTAGAGTATTCTCAAAGATGGATTGGAAAGAAAATAAGCCTCAATAAATTTAAGAAAATTGAAACCATATCAAGCATCTTTTCTGCCCACGATAGTATGAAACTAGAAATCAAGTATAAGAAGAAAGCTGGAAAAGTCACAAATATGTGGAAAGTAAACAATGTGCTACTGAACAACTATCAGATCAATGAAATCAAAGGAGAAATAAAAAAAAATACCTGGAGACAAATGAAAATAAAAAAAACCCCAACATAGCAAAATCTATAGGGTGCAGCGAAAATGGTACTAAGAGAAAAGTTTATACTAATATAGGCCTATGTCATGAAATAAGAAAAATCTCAAATAAACAATCTAACATTACACCTAAAGGAACTAGAAAAAAAGAAGAACAAATGAAGTCAAAATCTGTATAAAGAAGGAAAAAATAAAAATCAGAGTGGAAATAAATGAAATAGAGACTAAAAAGACAATAGAAAGGATCAAGAAAACTAAGAGTTGGTCCTTTGAAAAGATAAATAAAATTGACAAAACTTTGGTTAGACTCATTAAGAAAAAAAGAGAAAAGTAAAGTCAGAAATGAAAGAGGAGAAATTACAACAGATACCACAGAAATACAAAGAATTATAAGAGAATACTATGAAAAGATATATGCCAACAAACTGGATAACCTAAAAGAAATGGATAAATTCCTAGAATCACACAGTCTTCCAAAACTGAATCAAGAAGAAATAGAGATTCTGAATAGACTGATCACTTGTAAGGAGGTTGAAACAGTAATAAAAACCTCCCAGAAAACAAAGCCCAAGACTGGAAAGATTCTCTGGTGAATTCTATCAAATATTCAAAGAAGATCTAACACCTATCCCTCTTTTCTTTTTAATAATTTTATTTATTTATTTATTTTCCCCCAAAGGCCAAGTAGAGAGTTGTATGTCATAGCTGCACATCCTTCCAGTCACTGCACGTGGGATGCGGCCCCAGCCCAGCCCGAGAAGTGGTGCGTCAGTGCACGCCCGGGATCCGAACCCAAGCCACCAGCAGCAGAGTGTGTGCACCCAACCGCCAAGCCATGGGGCTGGCCCTAACACCTATCTCTCTTAAAGTCTTCCAAAAAGTTTAATAGGAGGGGATGCTTCCTAACTCATTTTACAAAGCCAACATTACCATGATACCAAAACCGGACAAGAACAACACAGAAAAAGAAAATTACAGACTAATAACACTGATGAGTATAGATGCAAAAATCCTCAACAAAATATTAGCAAACCGAATACAAAAATACTTGAAAAGGATGATACACCATGATCAAGTGGGATTCATTCCAGGGGTGCAAGAATGTTTCAACATCCACAAATCAATCAATGTTATATAGCACATTAACAAAATGAAGAATAACAATCACATGATCATCTCAGTAGATGCAGAAAAAGCACTTGACAAGATTCAGCCTCCATTTATGACAAAAACGCTCAATAAAGTGAGTAAGGAAGGAAAATAACTCAACATAATGAAGGCTATATATGACAAACCCACAGCTAATATCATACTCAATGGTGAAAAACTGAAAGCTAGCCCCCTAAGATAAGGAACAAGACAAGGATGCCCACTCTCACCACTCTTATTCAACATAGTATTGGAAGCCCCAGCCAGAGCACTTAGTCAAGAAAAAGAAATAAAAATGATCCAAATTGGAAAGGAAGGTTTAAAACTGTCACTATTTGCAGATGAAGTGATTTTATATATAGAAAACCCTAAAGAATCCACCAAAAATAAATAATAAAAAAATACAGTAAAGTTGCAGGATAAAATATCAACATACAAAATCAGTTGCACTTTTATATAATAAAATAGCAGAAAGAAAAATCAAGAATATCTTCCCATTTACAATCACAACAAAAAGAATAAAATACCCAGGAATAAACCTAACCAAGGAGGGGAAAGACTTGTACACTGAAAACTACAAGAAATTGTTGAAAGAAATTGAAGAAGACACAAAGAAATGAAAAGATATTCTGTGCTTTTGGATTGGAAGAATTAACATAGTTAAAATGTCCATACTTCCTAAAGCAATCTACAGATTCTATGCAATCCCTATCAAAATCCCAATGACACTTTTCACGGAAATAGGGCAAAGAATGCTAAAATTCATATGGAACAACAGAAGACCCTGAATAGCCAAAGGAATCCTGAGAAAAAACGAACAAAGCTGGAGGTATCACACTCCCTGATTTTAACATATACTACAAACTTATAGTAATCAAAACAGCATGGTACTGGCAGAAAAAACAGACACACAGTTCAATGGGACAGTATCGAGAGCCCAGAAATAAACTCACACATTTATGGACAGCTAATTTTTGACAAAGGAGCCAAGAACAAACTATGGAGAAAGGAAAATCTCTTCAATAAATGGAGTTGGGAAAATTGAACAGCCACATGCAAAAGAATGAAAGTAGACCATTATCTCACTATACATGAAAATTAACTCCAAATGGATTAAAGACATGAATGTGAGACTGGAAACCATAAAATTTCTAGAATAAAACATAGGCAGTTTGCTCTTTGACATTGGTCGTAGTAGTATCTTTTGGAATATGTCTCCTCAGGCAAGGGAAATAAAAATAAATAAATGGGACTACGTCAAACTAAAAAGCTTCAGCACAACAAAGGAAACCATCAACATAATGAAAAGACAACCTAACAATTGGGAGAAGGTATTTGCAAATCATATTCCTGATAAGGGGTTAATATCTAGAATATATAAAGAACTCATACAATTCAACAATAAAAAACAAACAACCCAATTAAAAAATGAACAGAGTATGTGAAAAGACATTTTTCCAAAGAAGATATAGAGGTGGCCAACAGGCACATGAAAAGATGTTCAACATCACTAATTATTAGGGAAATGCAAATCAAAACTACAATGAGATATCACCTCACACCCATCAGAATGGCTATAATTAACAAGACAAGAAATAACAAGTGTTGGAGAGGATGTGGAGAAAAGGGAACACTTATACACTACTGGTGGGAATGTGAACCGGTGCAGCCACTATGGAAAACAGTATGGAGATTCCTCAAAAAGTTAAGAATGCAACTACCATATGATCCAGCTATTCTACTTCTGGCTATTTACCCAAAGAACGTGAAAACACTAATTCAAAAAGATATATGTACCCCTATGTCCATTGCAGCATTATTTACAGTAGCCAAGACTTGGAAAAACCTAAGTGTCCACTGACAGATAAATGGATAAAGAGGTGGTATATAAACACAATGGAATACTAGTCAGCCATAAAAAAGATGAAATCTTGCCATTTGTGACAACATGGATGGCCCTTCAGGGTATTGTGCTAAACAAAATAAGTAGGACAGAAAAAGACAAATACCATATGATTTCACTCATTATGTGGAAGGTAAACAAACACATAGATACAGAGAACAGATTGGTGGTTACTAGAAAGGGGTTGGGGGAGGGCAAAAGGGGTAAAGGGGCACATTTATACAATGACAGGTGACAAGGAGACTCTTGGTGGGGAACATAATGTAGTCTATACAGAAAACAACATTTAATGATGTACATTATTTATACAATGAAATTTATACAATATTATAAATCAATGTTACCTCAATAAAAAATAAAAAAGGACACATTTTAATCAAACTGTCAAAAGTCAAAGGCAAAGAGATAATCTTGAAAGGAGCAAGAGAAAAGTGACTCAACACGTACAAGGGAGGCTTTATAATATTATCAGCAGACTTTTAACAGAAACTTTGCAGGCCAGAAGGCAGTGAGAATGCAGAAGGCTTTCTCAGATAAACAAAAGCTGAGGGAGATCATTACACTACTCCTGACCTGCAAGAAGTGGTACAGGGAGTCCTTCTAGTTAAAATGAAAGGACACTAGAGAGTAATTCAAAGTATGTGAAAGTGTGAAGGTTCCTAGTAATGGAAAATATATTGACAAATATAAAACCCTGTATTATTGTAATTTTGGTTTATAACTCAACTTTTAACTCTTTTATAGAGTTTAAAAGACAAAAGCAAAAGAATAACTATTAATCTACATTAATGGGTGCATAATGGATAAAGATGTAATTTGTGACATCAATAACAAAGTATTGGGACAGAGATGTAAAGCAGTAGTTTTTGGATGTCATTGAAATTAGGTGATTATCAGTTTAAAATAGGATGCTGTAACTTTAAAATGTTTTATGTAATCCATGGTAAGCAAGAAGAAAATGTCAATTGAATACACACAAAAAAAGGAAATGAGAAGGGAAGCAAACCATATTCCTAGAAAAAAAATCAACTAAACACAAAGGCGATAGGGAGGAAATGAGGATAAAAAAATGTATAAGCCATACAAAAAACAATTAACAAAGTGGCAATATTAAATCCCCCATCAGTTATTACTCTATGTGTAAATGGATTCAACTCCCCAGTCAAAGGCCTTGGTTTGGCTGAATGATTAAAAAATAAGATCCAAGTATATGCTGTCTACTAGAGATTCACTTTAGATCTGAGGACACAAATAGGCTGGAAATGAAAGAATGGAAAAAAGATAATTCTATGCAAACGGTAAACAAAAGTGAGCAGGGGTGGCCATATCAGACAATTATATAAAAATATATGATACATATAATATTTTATATATAAAATATAAATTTTCTATTATATATTAAATATATTTACAATATATCAATCTTATATATAATATATGTTGACATACGTAATATGTCAATTATACCAATTGTAACACACAAAATAGACTTTAAGTCAAAAGCTGTCACAAGAAACAGAGGACATTATATAATGATAAAAGGGTCAATTCACCAGAAATATGTAGCAATTATAAATACATATGCACTTAACATACATGCTCCCAAATATGTGAAACGAACCTTGACAGAGTTAAAGGGAAAAATAGATAGTAATCCAATAATAGTAGGAGACTTCAATACCCCACTTTCAATAATGTATAGAAAAACCAGACAGAAAATCAATAAGAAAATAGAGAACTTGACCAACATTATAGACCAATTGGACCTAACAGACATATACAGACCACTGCACCCAACAACAGCAGAATATACATTCTTCTTAAATGAACACAGAACATTCTCCAGAATAGACCATGTGTTAGGCCACAAAACAAGCCTTAATAAATTTAATAATCAAATTATAAAAGGTATCTTTGAATGGAATGAAACAAGAAATCAACAGCAGAAGGAAAACTGGAAAACACACAAATACATGGAAATTAAACAATACAGCTTTAAACAACCAATAGATCAAAGAAGAAATCACAAGGGAAACTAGAAAATATTTTGAGACAAATGAAAACAGAACACAACATACCAAAACTTATGGGAAGCAGCAAAAGCTGTGTTAATAGGGAAATTTATAGCTATAATTGCTTACATTAAAAAAGAATAGAAATGAACAACCTAATTTTATACCTTAAGTAACCAAAAGAAGAAGAATAAACTAAACCTAAATTAGCAGATGAAAGTAAATAATAAAAATTAGACTGGAGATAAATAGAAAAGAGCATAAAAAAATAGAATAAACCAATGAAACAAAGAGCATGTTCTTCAAAAAGATCAACAAAATTGGAAGACCTTTAGATAAATTAACTAAGAAAGAAAGAGACAAGACTAAAATAACTAAAATAAAAAATAAAAGAGGGGACATTTCAACCAATTATACAGAAGTAAAAATGACTATAAGACATATATACTAATACTATGTATATACTATGAACCATTGTATGCCAACAAATTCAATAACCTAGGTGATATAGATACATTTCTAGAAACACACAATCTACCTAGACTGAATAATGAAGAAATAGAAAATCTGAACAAACCTATAACTAGAAAGGAGATTGAATCAGTAACCAAAAAACAACAATGAAAATCCAGGACCAGATGTCTTCACTGGAGAATTCTACCACACATTTAAAAAAGAATTCATGCCAATCTTCTCAATCTCTTCCAAAATACTTAAACTCTTCCAAAAAATAAAAGAGGAGAGAACACATTCAAACTCATTCTACGAAGCCAGCATCACCTTGATAACAAAGCCAAAAAAGACACTAAAAGAAAAGAAAACTACAGACCAATACTTCTAACAAATATTGGTGCAAAAATCCTCGACAAAATACTAGTTAACCAAATCCAACAGCACGTCAAAAGGATTATCCACCATGATCAAGTGAGATTTATTTCAGGAATGCAAGGATGGTTCAGCATACAAAGTTCAGTCAATATAATATACCACATTAATGGAATGAAGGACAAAAACCACATGGTCATCTCAAATGATGCAGAAAAAACATTTGACAAAATTCAACACCCTTTCTAGATAAAATCACTTAATAAACTAGGAAAAAAAGAAAACTATTTCAGCATAATAAAGGTCATATATAAAAAGTCCACAGATAACATCATACTCAGTGATGAAAAACTAAAAGGTTTTCTTCTAAGATCAGGAATAAGACAAGGATGCATGCTTTTGCCACTTTTGTTCAACATAGTCCTGGAATTTCTACCAGAGAAATTAGGAAAGAAAAAGACATAAAATTCATCCACATTGGAAAGAATGGAGTAAAATGATCTCTGTTCACAGATAATAGGATTTTATATATAGAAAACTCTAAAGATTCCACAAAAAAACTGTTAGAATCAGTAAATTCAATGAAGTCGTAGGATACAAAATCAACACACAAAAATCAGTTGCATTTCTATACACTAACAATGAATAATCATAATTTCAATGATAATATCTCAAAAAACAAAATAAGAATAAACTTAACTGAGGAGGCAAAAGATTCATACTATACTATATATACTATATATGTACTATATATTCAAACTATAAAATGTTACTGAAAGAAATTGAAGACACAAATAAATGGAAAGCTATCCCATGTTCATGGATTAGAACACTTAATATTGTTAAGATAGCAGTACTTTCTCAAGTAATCTACAGATTTAATGCAATCCCTTATCAAAATCCCAATGCATTTTTGCAGATAAAAAATTCATATAGAATATCAAGGGACCCTGAATAGCCAAACCATTTTTGAAAAAGAAACAAAATGGGAAATCTTGTACTTTCTGATTTCAAAACTTATTACAAAGCTACAGCAATGAAAATAGTGTGGTACTGGCATAAAGACAGGCATACAGACCAATGGAATAGAAAAAAGAGGCTGGAAATAAACTTTCACATATATGGTCAAATGATCTTCAACAAGGGTGCCAAGATCATTGGATAGTGTCTTCAACAAATGGTGTTGGAAAAATTGGATATCCATATCCAAATCAAGTTGCACCCTTACTTTACGTGATATGCAGAAATTAACTGGAACTGGATCAAAGACCTAAATGTAAGTCCTAAAACTACAAAACTCCTGGAAGAAAACCAGAGAAAATCCTCATGACATTGGATTTGGCAAGGATTTCTTGGACATGACACTAAAAGCATTGGAAACAAAAGCAAAAATAGACAAACGGGACTACACCAAAATAAAAATCTTCCATACATCAAAGGATGTAATCAACGGAATGAAACAGAAACTGTGGAATGGGAGAAAATATTTGCAAATCTTTTGTCTGACAAGGAGTTAATATTCAGAATGTATAAAGAACTCCTACAACTCAACAATAAAAAAACAAGTAAGTTCATTAAAAATGGGCAAATAGACATGTCTCCAAAGAATATATACAAATGGCCAACAAGGATATGAGAAGATGTTCAACATCACTAATCATCGGGGAAATGCAAATAAAACCCACAATGACATATCTTACATCCATTACAATGGTTACTATATATGTGTATATATACACAAAACAATGTGTTGAAGCGGATGTGGGTGAATGGGAACCTTTGTGTGCTATCGGTTAAAATATAAAATGGTGTAGCTGCTTGGAAAATAGAATGGTAAATCCTCAAAAAATTAAACATAGAATTACCATAGGATCCAGCAATTCCCATTCTGAGTATATACCCAAAGGAATTGAGAACAGTCTTGAAGAGATATTTGCTCACTCGTTTTCATTGTAGGACTATTCACCACAGCCAAGAGGTGGAAGAAAGACAAGTGTCCGGTGACAGGAGAATGGATAAACAATATGTGGTACGTATATAACATGACATATTATTCAACCCTAAAAAGGAAGGACATTCTCACACCTTCTACAACAGAGATGAACCTTGAGGACATTATGGAAGTGAAATAAGCCAGTCACAAAAAGACGAATACTGTATGATTTTATAACCGAGTAGTATTCCATTATATTCCATATATTCCTTACATATACCACATCTTCTTTATCCATTCATCCCTTGATGGGCACTTAGATTGTTTCCAAGTCTTGGCTATTGTGAATAATGCTGCAATGAACATAGGGATGCATATATCTGTATGCATTTGTGTTTTCATGTTCTTTGGATAAATACCCAGAAGTGGAATAGCTGGATCATATGGTAGTTGTATTCTTAACTTTTTGAGGAATCTCCATACTGTTTTCCATAGTGGCTGCACCAGTTCACATTCCCACTAGCAGTGTACGAGCGTTCCCTTTTCTCCACATCCTCTCCAACACTTGTTATTTCTTGTCTTGTTAATTATAGCCATTCTAATGGGTGTGAGGTGATAGCTCATTGTAGTTTTGATTTGCATTTCCCTAATAATTAGTGATGTTAAGCATCTTTTCACGTGCCTGTTGGCCATCTGTATATCTTCTTTGGAAAAATGTCTGTTCATATCCTCTGCCCGATTTTTAATTGGGTTGTTTGATTTTTGTTATTGAGATTTATGAGTTCAATAATGTTTCCCTTGCCCAGTCAGACATGGTATTTGAAAATATGTTGCTAAGATGGATGTAGAAGAGCATACTACCTATGTTTTCTTCTAGGAGTCTTATGGTGTCAGGTGTTACATTCAAGTCTTTAATCCATTTGGAGTTAATTTTGGTGTATGGTGTAAGATAATGGTCTACTTTCATTCTTTTGCATATGGCTGTCCAGTTTTTCCAATATCATTTATTGAAGAGACTTTCCTTTCTCCATTGTATGTTCTTGGCTCCCTTGTCAAACATTAGCTGTCCATAGGTGTATGGGTTTATTTCTGGGCTCTCGATTTTGTTCCATTTATCTGTGTGTCTGTTTTTGCTGCCAGTACCATGCTGTTTTGATTACTATAGCTTTGTAGTATATTTTGAAATCAGGAAGTGTGATACTTCCAGCTTTGTTCTTTTGTTTCAGGATTCCTTTGGCTACTCAGGGTCTTTTGTTGTTCCATATAAATTTTAGGATTCTTTATTCTATTTCTGTGAAAAATGTCATTGGGATTTTGATAGAGATTGCATAGAATCTGTAGATTGCTCTAGGAAGTATGGACATTTTAACTATGTTAATTCTTCCAATCCAAGAGCAAAGAACATCTTTCCATTTCTTTATGTCTTCTTCAATTTTTTTCAGTAATATTTTATAGTTTTCAGTGTACAAGTCTTTCACCTCTTTGGTTAAATTTATTCCTAGGTATTTTATTCTTTTTGTTGCAGTTCTAAATGGGATTGTATTCTTAATTTCTCTTTATGCTACTTCACTGTTAGTGTATAGAAATGCAACTGATTTTTGTATGTTGATTTTACATCGTGCAGAGTAAATTATTTTTATAGTTTCTGTTGTTATCATAATACCAAAATTAGATGTAAATTTCTTCAAGCATTTATTGCAAACATTGGTTTTTCAATCTGGACTTGTGCTTTTATTAGCTTCACAGGACTTAAAAGTGGTATAAAACCAAGTATTATTGATACTCTATGTAAAGAAAGAGTTATCCTAAGAAGAACTCTGTTTCTAATTTATTATTTTTTAATAAAATACCTTTAAAGTATTTTCATGATTAAAAGTAAAGAATTCCAGTAATGCTAAGCAGAAAGTAGAAGATCATGGGTAACTCTATCCCTCAGAGACAACTATAGTTAACTATCTCCCCACCCTTCTAAGTCTCTCTCCCCCATGCCCCCTCCTATCTTCCCAGTTACAAGGTCAGTACTATTTTGGCATCTTTATCTCACACACAAACATACACTTAGAGGGCCACTGAGATTTTCCAATTTGATGCTGTTATAAACATTTTTGTATCATGTATATTTCTGTGCATATTTCTATCCATTTTCTAATTATTACTTAAAGGAAAATCCCAGAAGTGGTATCTCTGGGCAAAGGATATACATATGACATTCAGATTCTTGTTGCCTCTTTGATCCTAAGAAAGATTATAACCATTCATTTACATTTCCATGAAGTATATGAATAAGTTCATTGTCCCACAACCACCTCAACTAAAGTTATTATCAAGATTTAAACATTTGACAATCTTAGATATATAAATGGCATCTCGTCATTTTAGCTTGCATGTCTTTGTTTAATGACGGAGATGATTGACAATTGGTGTTTATGTTATTTTCCTATTTTTCTTTAGGGTGTTCTTGATTTTCTTATTGATTTGTACGAAGTATTTACAACTCAAATGTATTATCCCTTTACCCTATATCTTGCAAACATTTCTCCTGAGTTCAATTCGTCTTACAGATTTTCCATGGGATTGTTTGCCAAACAGAAATTTACATTTTTATATGGTCATTTCTTTCAATCATTTCCCTTATGAAGTCTGACCTTGGTGTCATGCTCAGAAAGATTTTTCCTAATCAAAGGTGATTATGCTCCTATATTTTCATATATTTTTTCTACACTAAAATATGCCTATATTTTCTCTTAATATTATTGTAGAAAATAACACGGTACTACAATGTGAAGCTTGGAAACCCAGGGCACAGCCAGTTTCTCCTATTGCATTTCTTGACTTTTGCTCCCAGTGGCTCCCATCACTGATCCTCAGATTTCAGCATTGTCCCGGGCTTGTTAGAGAAAATTTGTCTACCTACTTTTCACGGCAGCACCAGTGTGTGTGAGGAGCAGTGGGGGTTAGTAGATGGGGTAATTTCTGTGTCCATATTGTGTGGGGAATGCCTCTGCCTCCCAGCACATCTCCACATCTTGTCTGACTTTTATATTTAATTGATTGCAATGGGATTTTGGAGGCCCAGATCCACGGGTTCATCCGGTACCCTTTTCTGTTTCCATGTTGCTGCAGGTAATTGTTTTGTGAATCATTCTTCCAGTCCTCAGATCCCTATTCCACCAGCTTCCAATAACAGCTCCCTTGTAGTCCTTCAACCAGTCTCCTCTAGGCCCTTTAGACGTCTACCTGCTGCCTAGTTCCCAAACCAGTGCCACAAGTTTGAGGTTTGTAAAGGCACTTTTCTATTCCCCAGTAACAAACTCAGCTCCAGCCATCTATTGTTGCATAAAAAACTGCCCCAAAGTGCATTGGCTTAAAAACAAAACCACATCATTATATCTCCTGATTTTGTGGTCACAAATTTGGTCAGGGGTGGCTGGACAATTCCACTGCCCCACATGGCTGGATCACTCAGTGATGTTCAGCTGGCAGTTTGTCTAGAGGGTTCCAGATGGGCTGATTCATATGCCTGGTGCTGTGGGGGGATGGCTGGAAGCCTAGGTTTTATTGAACCCTCTTCCTCTCCATCTTATGTAGTTTCAGGCTTTCCAATGTGGTCTTTCCAGCGGGATAATTAGACTTGTTATACGTGGCTCAGGACTCAAGAGTGACTGTTCCAGCAGACCAGGACAGAAGCTGAAGGCTTTTTATCAGCTAGCCTTGGATGTAATACAGTGTCACTTCCACCATATTCCATACTGGAGTTGGAGGGCCAACTGTAATTCATTGTGGGAGGGGACTATGTGGTGCATGGATATGAGAAGTCTTGAGTCGTTGAGGGATCATCTGTCTTGCAGGCCCCAATAATTCATGACACTTTCACATGCAAAATAAATTCACTTCCTCCCAAGATCCTCAAATTTTCATCCCATTACTAGATTAGCTTGAAGTCCAGGATCTTGTCATTTAAACTAGGTCCAGTTTCAGATAAAGGTTCTTGGGTGTTGTTCCTTCTTGGGTGTGGCTCATCAGGCACAATACCATTTGATCTGAAGAGTCATGGATTAAAGAGATAAGTTATCCATCCCCTGCCTCCACCACACACACTCAACACATAATGGTGACACAGAGATGTTATAACCACAACAGACACATCCTTAAAGTAAGTGGGAGAACAACAGATACATAGCAGTCACTGGTCCATAAAATACTGAAATCCAACTGGGTACATGTTGCATGTTTCTTGAACAGAGTCCAGTACTACTCTCTTGGAATGAGTCTCCACGGCTTTTGGCTCCACCGTCTGGGCTATTGGTTCTACCTTCTGAGCCATTCTTTCTTTTACATAAGAAATAGCCCATATTTTCTCCTGGGCAATTGTATCAGCTTATTTCCTTCCCTAGGAGTATGGGGCTCTAAATGTCTCTTTTCATTTTGTACTGTTTTTTCCTTGAAAATTGAGATGAAATTCATATAACATAAAATTAGCCATTTTTAAATGTACAATTCAGTGACATTTAGTACATTCATGAAGTTTTGCAACCACCACCTCTATGCAGTTCCAAAACATTTTCTTTACCTCAAAATAATACTCCATACCCACTAGTCAGTTACTCTGTACTCTACCCCCCTACCCAGCCCCACAGCAACCACCAATCTGCTTTGTCTTGTTTCTTGAGGTAGGCATTTATTGCTATGAACTTTCCTTTTAGAATTGTTTTTGCTGCAACCCATAAATTTTGGTATGTTTTATGTCTGTTTTGTTTGTCTCAAGGTAGTTTTTGATTTATCTTTTGATTTCACTTTGACCCACTGGTTGTTTAGTAGCACGTTGTTTAATCTTCAATTTTTGAATTTCCAGTTTTCTTCTTGTAGTAGATTCCTAGTTTGATACTATTGTTGTTGGAAAAGATGCTTGATATGATATTAATCCTCTTAAATTTATTAAGACTTGTTTTGTGGCCTAACATGTTATCTATATTGGAGAATGTTCCATGTGCACTTGAGAAGAATGTATTCTGTTGCTTCTGAATGGAAAGTTCTGTATATATACCTCTTAAGTCCATCTGGTCTAATGTGTCATTTAAGGCCAATGTTTCCTTATTGATTTTCTACCTACATGATCTATCCATTGATGTAAGTGGGGTATTAAAGTCTTCTACTATTATTATATTACTGTCTATTTCTCTCTTTAAGTCTGTGAATATTTTCTTTATATATTTAGGTGCTCCTATGTTGGGTGCAGAAATATCTACAAATGTTATATTCCCTCGTTAGTTTGACCCCTTTATCATTATGTCATGCCCTTACCTTTTATTACAGTCTTTATTTTAAAGTCTTTTTTATGATATAAGTATAGCTATCCCAGTTTTCTTTTGGTTTCCATTTGCATGGAATAACTTTTTCTATCGCTTCACTTTCATTCTATGTGTCCCCTCACAGCTGAAGTGAGTCTCTTGTAGGCAGCATATAGATGGCTCTTATTTTTTTTTATCCATTCAGCCACTCTGTCTTTTGATTGGAGAATTTATTCTATTTGCATTTAAAGTAATTATTGATAGGTATGTACTTATTGCCATTTTGTTAATTGTTTTCTAGTTCCTCTCCGTTCCTTTCTTCTTCTCTCACTCTCTTCCTTTTTTGGTTTGATGACTTTCTTTGGTGATATGCTTAGACTCCTTCCTCTTTCTTTCTTGTGTATCTATTATAGGATTTTGCTTTGTAGGTGCCACGAGGCTTATATATAACAACTTATATCTGTAAGTCTATTTTGAGTTGATAACAAACAACTTAACTGTGATTGCACTCTAATTCTACATTTTTACTATCCCCCCATGTTTTATGTTTTTGATGTCACATTTTACATCCTTTTATCTTGTGTATCTCTTAACTAATTATGGTAGTTATAGTTATTTTTACTACTTTTGTCTTTTAACCTTCATGCTTTTTTTATAAGTGATTAATCCACTACTTTTTCTATATATTTACAATATATCAGATTTATTCCTCCATATATTTTCTTGTTATGAATTAGTACCATTCTTTTCAGCTTAAAGAAGTCTCTGTAACATTTCTTGTAAGGCTAGTTTAGTGATGGTGAACTCCCTTAGCGTTTCCTTGTCTGGAAAACGCTTTATCTCTCCTTCGATTCTGGATGATAACTTTGCCAGGTAGAGTATTCTTGGTCAGAAGTTTTTTTCTTTCAACACTTTGGATACATCATGCCACTCCTTTCTGGTCTGCAAATGTTCTGCTGAAAAATCTGTTGATTATCTCATGGGGGTTCCTATGTATAACACAAGTTGTTTTTCTCTTGCTGCTTTAAAAATTCTCTCCTTGTCTTTAAATTTTCACATTTTAATTATAATGTGTCTTAGTGTGGGTCTCTTTGGGTTCATCTTATTTGGAACTCACTGGGCTTCCTGGATCTGGATGTCTGTTTCTTTCCTCAGGTTAGGGAAGTTTTCAGCCATTATTTCTTCAAGTAATTTTCCTGTCCATTTTTCTCTCTCTCCTCCTTCTGGGACCCCTATAATGTGAATATTAGTCCACTTGATGTTGTCCCATAAGTCCCTTAAGCCATCTTCACTTTTTTAAATTCTTTTTTTTTTTTTTTCTGCTCTGATTGGGTGAGTTTCACTGCCTCGTCCTTGGGTTCATGAATCTTTTCTTCTGCTTCATCTAGTCTTCTGTTGAAGCCCTCTAGTGTACTTTTCAGATCAGTTATTGTATTCTTTAGCTCTGTGATTTTTATTTGGTAACTTCTTATATTTTCTATCTCTTTGTTGAATTTACCACTGTGTTCATCCATTCTTCTCCTGAGTTCAGTGACCATCTTTATGGCCATTACTTTGAACTCTTTATCAGGTAAATTACTTATCTTCATTTCATTAAAGTTTTTTCCTGAGGTTTTATCTTATTCTTTTGTTTGGAACATATTCTTTTATTTGTTCACTTTGCTTGACTCTATGTGTTCTTTTCTATGGATTATATGAAACAATCACCTCTCCCAGTCTCAAAGTAGTGACCTTGTGTAGGGGATGAAGGTTGTCATTTTTTTTTTTTTTTGTGAGTAAGATCAGCCCTGAGCTAATATCCATGCCAATCCTCCTCTTTTTTTACCGAGGAAGACTGGCCCTGGGCTAACACCCGTGCCCATCTTCCTCCACTTTATATGGGACACTGTCACAGCATGGCCCGACAAGTGGTGCATCGATGCGCACCAGGGATCCGAACCCGCACTGCCAGCAGTGGAGTGTGCACACTTAACTGCTACACCACAGGGCCAGCCTTGAACCTTGTCATTTAACCCTGCCTCAGCTCTTGGTTGTCTCTCAAACCTTTTTGATTGTCCAAATAGACCATAATATTTTCAGCAGCTCTCAGTGGTTGAAGGTGTGCCTTGACCTGTTAGTATTTCAAAGGGGGGATGTTAGTCAGCACCTAGATTCAGGCTGATTGGAAGCCAGATCATCAGGCAGCAGCTTTTAAAGTATGCAAATATATACAGCCCTTGGGGCTGCAAGCTTAAGCCTTGCTGGTCACAAGAGCCAGGCAATCTGGAGGTGTCCTCTGGTCAGCAGTTGCCAAAATCAGGTCTCCAGACAAGTATATAAACTCTTTTCTGGGAGATACCAGAGAGCTGTAGTGAGACAGAGGGAGAGTGCAAAGATGGCATCCACCAGCCTATGTTCCTTGAGAACAACTCTGTAGGTCCCTAGGTGTATGCCAAACCTGAAGCCTGACCTTCAGGCTGAAGCTCCAGGATAAGCAAACAGGCTTTTTCCACAGAAAGACTAGGGGTATGTTTCAGTCTGTTGTCTATGCAGTGCCCTTGTGTGATAGCGTGTAAGAACTCTCTCTGATTGTTATAGTCCCATAGGATCCAGGAACGCAAACCTCCTTGGCCACCAGAGCCAGGCAATTCAGGGGTGTCCCCTGGGCAGCAGCCACAAAAACCAGGGCACCAGATGTGAAAACCAGGGTACCAGATGCGTGTAAGAGCTCCCTTCCATGAGATACTGGTGCTCTACAGCACAGCGGAGGAAGAGTGCCAAGATAGCTCCTGCCTTCTGAAGTCTGTGGAAATGATTAGCCAGCCTTTAGACGTGTGTTTAATTTGAAGCCTGCCCCTCAGCCTGCATCTGCGATGATTAGCTAATTGGCCTCTTTCACAGAGAGAGACTGAGCTCCTGGGTCTGTTGCCTCTTTCTGTGCCCTGGACATTGCAGCTGTTTAAGAATTCTTTTTCCATTAGTTATAGTCCTATGGGACCTGTGAGCCTAAGTCCCATTGGCCGCTAGAACCAGACCATGTAGAAATGTCCCCTGGTAGCAGTTGCAAAAATCAGGGTGCCAGACAAGGGTATAAGCTCCTTTTTGGGAGATACCAATGAGCAGGAATAAGGCAGATGGAAAGCACAAAATCTGCATCCACTGGCCTTTGTTCTCTGAAAATACTTCCTTAGGCCGCCAGACGTGTGTCAAACCAGAAGCCTCCCTCTCAGGCCAAAGCTCCTGGACAAGCAAGCAGGCCTCTTTCACAGGACAATTGGGGGTGTGTTTCAGTCTGCTGCCTGTGCAGTGCCCTGGAAGTGGTAGCCTGTCAAGAACCATCTCTCTGTTTGTACAGTCCCGTGGGATCCAGGAACTCAAGCTCCCCTGGCCTTCAGAGCCAGGTACTCAAGGGGCATCACCTCAGCAGTAGCTGCAAAAATCAGGGCACCGGGTGCATGTAAAAGCTCCCTTCTGGGAGATATGAATACTCTGCAGCTCCAGAGGAAGAGTGCAAAGATGGTGCCTGCTGACTGTAGTGAAGCAGAGGGGTGCCCATAGGAAAAAAGCTGGTTCCCACCAGCTAGAACAAGGCAGAAAGAGAGCGTGAATATGGTGCCCACCAATCTCTGTCCCCAAAAAGTATTCCAGCAGGCTGTTAGAGGTGTGTGTTAAAATTAAATGCCTGTCCCTGAAGCCAATGCTTTAATATACTCAAATGAACCTGTTTCACTTAAAGTCTGAGCACAATCAGCTGAGCTGGGCCCCAGGGCAGGTGAGTCTAAGTGTGTGAACCCTTTAAGAGCCATTTCTCAAATCGCTACAATCTTGTGTGTCTCATGGACACAAGCCCCATTGTTTTTCAAAGATCGATATTTTGGGGGCTTGCCTCTCAGGTGAAGGTCTTAAAAGTTGGGTTGCCCAATGTGTGGCTAAAACCCTTTGCTCCTCAAGGAGAAGCTCCAGGTTTTGAGTTCCCTCTTGATTGTGGGTTGCCATGCCAAGGGTGGAGTTTATGGCAAGATTGTGTCCCAGCCTCTCCTAGCTGATTTGATGTGGTTTTCTTCTTGTTCACTGATGTGCAGTCATTGCTCAGCCAGCCTTTAGGTTTTTTTCAGAGAAAATTATTCCATATGTAGCTGTAGACTTCGTGTGTCCCTGGGAGGAGGTGAGTTCACGCTCTTCTTATGTTGCCATCTTGAAATAGAACCTCCACCAATCTGCTTTGTGTCTCTGTGGATTTACCTATTTTGGATATTTTTTGATAAAGGATTTAAGACAATATGTTACTTTTAGTGTCTGTCTTCTTTTCACTTAGTGTAATGTTTTTGAGATTCATCCACAATGTTGCATGCATCAGTACTTCATTCCTTTTGTGGCCAAATAATATTCCTTAGTATGTATATACCACAATTTGTATATCTATTTATCCATTCATGGACATTTGGGTTGTTTCCACCTTTTGGCTATTGTAAATATTTGCTACTATCTCTGTATTTTTTAAAGATATAACTCTTTTAAAAACTTTGAGGACTTCTTGTGTATCAGTAGTATAATATACTCCATTAGACAAAACACATAGCCAAATTTATTTATGAGAGAAGCCCTTATCTATTTTGGGCTACATGTGATATTGCTGTGGAACAATTATTTTAAGATTCTTAGAAGCCACCTTGAACAGCTAAATTGATATATGAAGCATATTCTTAAGATTTGTGGAGGATACTTATGTTCTGCCAGCACATAAATTGCATTCCTTTTTCTTTAAGATTTTCCATAACTCTTCCTTTCTTCAAATTCTCATCTATAACCCCCTTAAGATCCTTTGGTTTCTGTTTACCATCTGACCCCCCAAAATATTACCATATAGTTTTGGTGTTTTATGGCAACACTCCCCTTCCAAGTACCTAATTCTTTCCCAGAATCTACTACTGTATAATAAACCACCTCAAAATTTAATGTATTAAAACATTAATCATATTATTACATCCAGTGATTTTGAGAGTCAGAAATTCAGAGAAGGCTTAGTTATGTGATTATTTTCCTCTACATTGGATCCATTGTGTTCACTTGGTAGTGTTAAGCTGATGGCCGACCTGGTCTCAGTGGTTTTAGTATATTTGCAAGTTTGTACAATCATAACTACTATCTAATCTGGACATTTTTAGAACTCCCCAAAGAAATCCCATTTCACTATTCTCTTCTGCTTCTAGCTGCTGGACATCATTAATTTACTTTTTGTCTCTATCTATTTGCCTATTGTGGACATTTCATATAAATGGAATCATACGATTGTGGTTAATTTCCATAATTTCAATCCCTTTAAATGTATTGAGGCTTGTTTTATGGCCAAATATATAGTGTATCCCAGAGAATGTTCCATGTGCACTTGAGAAGAATGTGTATTTTGCTGTTGTTGGAAGTGTTCTATATTAGAACCAGTTGGTTTATAGTATATTTGAAGTCTTCACTTTCTTATTTGATCTTCTGTTTAGTAGATCCATTTATTATTGCAAGTGTAGTATTGAAGTCTCCAATTATTATTGCTGAAGTGTCCATTTCTCTCTTCAATCTGTCAGTTTTCGCTTCATGTATTTTGGAGCTCTATTGTTGGGTGTATATCTGTATATAAATGTTTTATATTCCTGATGGATTGACCTTTTTGTCATTATAAATGTCCCTTTTCTATCTAGTAACAATTTTTGTCTTGAATTCTGTTTTGTCTGATGTTAATATTACCATTCCAGCTCTCTTTTAGTTACTATTTGCATAATATATCTTTTCCATCCTTTTGCTTTCAACCAATTGTGTCTTTGAATCTAAAATGTGTTTCTTGTAGACAGCATATAGCTGTATCATGTTTTTTAAAAATTCATTCAGCCAATCTCTGCCTTTTAATTGGACTGTTTAAAATGTTTACATTTAATGTAATTACTGATAAAGTCAGGTTTACATCTGTCTTAAGTCTTTTTTGTTCCCCTAATTTCTCCATTACTGCCATCTTTTGTGTTAAACAGATATTTTCTAGTGTACCAATTTAATTCCATTGTTGTTTCTTTTACTATTTTTTTAGTTCTTTTCTTACAGATAGCCTTGGGCATTGTAATTAACATTTTAATTTTATAATAATGTAGTTTGGATTATCAACAACTTAATTATAGTAATATTAAAAAAATTTGCTCCTATATAGCTCAATCTCCTTTCTCCTCCTTTGTGCTATTATTGTCCTACAAATTACATCTTTATATACTGTATTTGCATCAACAAAAATTTATAATTATCACAGTTGTCTTTTAAATAAGATTGGAGAAAAAAGAATTACAATCAACATCCATTTATACTGTCTTTTGTATTTACCTATCTAGTTACCTTTACCAGCCCTCCTTATTTCCTTGTGTGGATTTGAGTTACTGTCTAATATCATTTCATTTCAGACTAAAAGACTCTCTTTAGTATCCCTTATAAGGCAGGGTTGTTAGCAGCAACCTCTCTCAGATTTTATCTCAGAATGTCTTAATTTCTCCTTAATTTATGAAGGATAGTTTTTCAGGATATAATTCTTGGTTGACAGTCTTTTTTCTTTCAGAACTTTGAATATGTCCGCCCACTGCCTTCTGACCTCCATATTTTCTAGGGAGAAGTCAGTTTGTTAAACTTATTGACTTTTATGTGACTTGTATGTGACTCTTGCTGCTTTTAAGATTATCTGCTTGTATTTGGCTTTTGACAGTTTGACTATGATGTGCCTAGGTGTGGAATGCTTTGTGTTTATCTTACTTCTAGTCTATTTAGCTTCTTGGATGTGCAGATTAATACGTTTTTAAATCAAGTTTGGGAAGTTTTCATCCATTAGTCCTTCAAATATTCTTTCTTTCCTGTTCTCGTTCTCTTCTCCTTTAGGGACTCCTATTAGGTGTATGGTTTTTTCTTTGAAAGAAAAATTTTGCATACATTTTGTAGCCTTTGACTCTGGCTCTTATTTTGGTGAGGAAGATTGGCCCTGAGCCAACATCTGTGCCCATCTTCTTCTACTTTGTATGTGGGACACTGCCACATCATGGCTTGATGGGCAGTGCATAAGTCTGTGGCTGGGATCTGAACCTGTGAATCCTGGGCCACCGAAGCAGAGTGCGCAAACTTAACCACTATGCCACTGGGCCAGCCCTTAGTCTGGCTCTTTTTATTTAGCAAAAATGTATTTGAGATTTATCCATGTTGTTGCATGTTCAGTATTTAATATTTTTTATTGCTAGGGCTGGCCTCGTGGTGTAGTGGTTAAGTTTGGCACACTCCACTTCAGCAGCCTGGATTCGCAGGTTCAGATCCCAGGCACAGACCTATGCCACCTGTCAGCCATGCTGTGGCAGTGACCCACATATAAAGTGGAGGAAGATTGGCACAGATGTTAGCTCAGGGCTAATCTTCCTCAGGAAAAAACAAAATTTATTGCTAAGTAGCATTCTACTGTATGAACGTATCACAATATGTTCTCTCATGGCTGATTGATGAACATTTGCCTTGTGTCCAGTTTTTGGTGGTTATGATTAAAGCTACTATAAACAAAGTGGCTGCACTGGTTTACATTCCTACCAGCAATGTATGAGTGCTCTGCTTTCTTTTTATTGTTGCCAACATTGGTATTCCTATTTGTTATTTTAGCTGTTCTGATAGGTATATAATGATACCTCATTGTGGATTTAATTTTCATTTCCTTAATGGCTAATGATATTAAACATCATTTCCATATTTTATCTATATATTTTTAAATTATCTGAGAGTAATATGAATTACCTTTGTAATCTGAAAAAATTATTTTATAAAAATAAATTGAGTGGCTTTTCTAATAATAAATATGGTTTTAGAATTATAACTACAATTCTTATCATTGTATCTTCCCAGGAGGTACCCAATGATACTTGCAAAAATAAGTTTTATTTCCCTTATTTTATATCAAGCATGTTACACTTATTCTCCTTGAAAAAATACTTTTTAACATTTAAATGGCTAACATTATATGAGGTTGAAAGCATTGAACCTGACTGCCTATATGAGCTATTCCTTTAAAAATAATGCATATTAGGTCAATTCAGCAAGAGAACTGAAACACTCAAAATCAATTAAATTTTTTTACCCAAATTATATGTTGAGTTTATGACAGTGTTATCAAAAAATTATATCTAAAGTCTGACATAGGACACTCCAGAAATTTGAAATCACCACTCAACAATGAGCTAAAGGAAAAAATTCACACGTTGTATATTGATTTGATTATTCAAAAGTAATTTTTAGTATTAAAATTTTTAAAGAAATTCTTCCACAATTTAAATTTTTCCTCCAAAAATTTAAATTTTTCCTCCAAAAATTTAAATTTTCCTGGTGAAAATATCCCAATAAGATATGATAAGATTGCTCCTCCTAAATAATCTCCTCTCTTTTTGAGGAAGTTTTTCACTTTAAGCAATAATTTTATTTATATTCAATTGAAAATTACTATTAATCACAATAACATTTAGTTTATTTTAGGGTCATTAAATGATATTTGTAAGTAGACATCTACTCTCAAGCAAGTAACAGTTTCTCAACATGTACAAGTCAAAGAAATAAAAGCAATTAGCTTTTGATTTAGGGAAAGTAGAAGATTAAGTCACAGGTGAGGTTAAAACATGCTCCTAGGTTTTAGACATATACATAATGCAGGACTAACAAATGTATAAAATAAAGAAATTCAAAATAAATTAAACATAAAGATAATTTGACAAGAAAATAAACTGGAATTATAGTTTGCCACTCTTTTGATTGGAGAAATTCATCATATTCTTTTCAATTAAACAAGAAATTAATAGCCTACTAAAATTATGTTACACTTTTTATTTTTTATCCATTTCACTTTTAATTCATGTATCACTATTAAATAGCTTAGTGAGCAATTGGAACAGATGTTTCTAGATTGAAGTGTCATCAATTTGGATTCTGACCAGAAGTAAGGCTCGTACTTGGCTTGAATACAGACAGGCTCTCTGAAAGCTTCACCACCTGTTCTGGGACAATATGAAAAGTTGTTAGAGTTGATAGAGGATTTATTGTAAAATGATTTACTTTAGTTAGTACTATGACCAAATTATCTGAAATATAAAAACTATCTTGGTTTAATACACTTGCTTTTGAGGTCAAATAGAGGAATTTGAATAAGTGAATGCATATAATTTATCAGGAAGTAATGGAGTTTTGTTATATGATAGGAAAGTAGTTCAAGCCATACACTTTGGTGACTAACAGAACCGATCCAAGTTCTAGCTCTGCCATTTGCTGTGTCACCTTGACGCCTTCTAAATTTCCAGTATTTCAGCTTCCTCTTACGGTGATCACAGACTATAGCTCACAGGGTTCTGGTGAGGTTTAAGAGAGGACATGTTTGCAAACTCTTTAATATAGAGCCTGGCATAATGTAAGTGCCCAATACATATTATAACATTATATAATATATATAATATAAGGATATAATAAATGTGACATATAGTTATACTGTACATATATAATATATATTTATATATATCTTCCATATATATATGTATGTATTTCTATATATATTTTATTAGCTTTTAAAATCATTTCCAAGTGACCAGTGCTGGAGTGTGAAATGGTATTGATGTCAGCATAAATGAAGTTTCCATAGCCTCACAGTTGTCACCTTGTTCACTGCTGACATCATCAGTTACTTCTACACATTTTTATAAATATTTACAAATCAATTTGAGCTTTCTCCACCACCTCGGATTGCTGTGGACTGATGTTTGTGTTCTCCCCTTAAAATTCGCCTATTGAGATCCTAACCCTCGATGTGATGGTTTTGGAAGATGGGGCCTTTGGGAAAGTATTAGGTCGTGAGTGCGGAGCCCGGGTGAATGAGATTAGTACTTTTATAAAAGGGACTACATTCTTCTGTTAAGTGAGGATATAAGGAGAAGTCTGCTGTCTGAAACCTGGAGGAGGGCTCTCAGTAGAACCTGACCATGCCGGCCCCCTGATTTCGGACCTCCAGCCTCCAGAACCGTGAGAAATAAATTTCCATTGTTTATAAGCCACTAAGTCTATGGTGTTTTGTTATAGTAGCCTGAGTGACTAAAGCACAGAATATACAAGAAAAGCATCATATAGGTTTCTAAAGGATTGTCTGTCATCCTATAGTGCTTCTTTCTATAATAGTGGAATCATCTAAAATAGTTTTTCTTCATTAGCAGATGTCACCACTTCACTTTTTTTCAGTCACCAACTGATCAGGTTGATTTTGTACTTTTGAATCTTCTACTGCAGGCTGTGTTTATAATACCAAATATAATTGAGTACTTGTGGGACTAGACCAGTCAGTCTCTTAAGACAAATTAATTCATCTGTAAAATTTGTATAAATCCCAATCTGAGTTTGAATGAAGCATTAATTGCTTTTAACTTTGCTTCTGATATTAGCTGCTTTAAAATAGAAACCTGATATGCCACAATTGGACCAATAGAAAGGAATACTAAGAGAAAGAATATTCAATCCCCCAAAGCATTTTTCACTTCATAGAGTTTAGAAAAGTTTTTCATAGGTACCAACTGACATTAGTACATCTGTGTTTTCCAGATGATTAATTTCCAGGTATCAAGTCTAGAGGGCAAAAGACTGAAGCCTAAATGTGAAGATCACTACCAATTGATGGTCAATTTGAAACAAAGAAAACGTCTTTGGAAATGCTAATGGAACTGAAAGGAAAATGATTACTCCCTTTGCACTCACAAAATCATAAGTCCATTTTATTTTGGGATGGGCATATGCAGAACCTAAGACTATTATGCTTTTAAATTTTTATCTATGTTTATATTTTAAGATGTAAATAACTAAAATTGCACTTTCATAATTTTGCTGTATTTTCCAAATTGTTGATGCTTTCTCGTACCTGAAGGATCATGTACAAACTCTTCAGTAGTTAATTCAGAGTTCTGTCTAATATGGTCCCAATATAATGGAGCACTTTATAAATCTTCCCTTCCACAACCTTCCAATCTAACTGGACTAGTATGTTTATAGTTTCACTATCTCAGCCTAGACTTGTTCTTCTGTTACATCTTTCTACTTTCTGCTCCGTTCATTCAGAATTTCTTCCTACATGGATTCCTTCCTTAAATGTATGGATTCTTCCTCCTGTTTAGCTGCACTTGCTTTCTTTACCCCGAAGCTTTCCTATTGTAACTTATGCTACGATAGTTTGCCCAAACTTAAACTTTAAAACAAGTCTAGAGGGCAAAGAAACAAAGCCTATCATCCATACCACTAATTTGAATATTATCATAAACTCATTTTGTTACTCATCGTCCAAAATGTCTTAACTTCTTGACTATGGTCTAGTTCCTGCATGGTAGGAAACGTGTTTTACATCTCTTATGTTTTCCGCACTAGCATAGCAGAATGTTTTCCTCCAAAAGAAGTGCTTCATGAATTCTTAGTTGATGGATGCCTCCAGTGTTTTCTGTAAAAATATATAATTGATTTGGATGTTTTATCATATTCTACACTAATTTTTTATGATTTGTTTATTTATTCAACAAGTGTTATGAACACCAAATATGTGGCACACAGTGGGTATAGAGTGATAAAACACAAATACTTTAAAATAATGGCTCTCAAATTTTAGTGTTGACAGAATTACTTAGAAAGCTTGCTAAAATACAGATTGCTAAGCTTCACTCCAGAATTTCTGATTCGTTAGGTGGAATTGCATTTCAAACAACTTCTTAGGTGATGCTGATGCTGCTGATCTGGAGACCATACTTGGAGAACCATTGCTTTAAAATAGCTTTCATTCTGACTTTAGGTTAGATGTACATTTTCTCTTAATAGATCCATTTTACTATTTTTTTCCTTATTGAACTATAAATTGCTCCAGCCCAGTCTTTACAGATTTCTATATATCCTATCTCCCTCCACTGTTGTCATCACCACTGTAATGGTCCCGTCCACTCTGTTCCACCAAGATAACCTGCTAGTTCAAGCTATCCCACTTTTCTATTTACAGGCAGCCCTTGTTTTATTGCACTTTGCTTTATTGTGCTTTGCAGATATTGTGTTTTTACAAGATCCTCCACCAGCAAAAAAGTTATGATTCACTGAAGGTTCAGATGATGTTTAGGATTTTTTAGCAATAAAGTATTTTCTTCGTGTGTATGAGCAAGACTGGCTCTGAGGTAACATGCATTGCCTCCTCTTTTTGCTGAGAAGGATTAGCTTTGAGCTAATATCTGTGCCCATCTTCCTCTATTTTGTATATGGGATGCCACCACAGCATGGCTTGACGAGTGGTTTGTACTTCTGTGCCTGGGATCTGAATCTGCGAACCCGGGGCTGCCGAAGCAGAGCACACAAACTTAACCACTATGCCATCGTGCTGGCCTCAATAAAATATTTTTTAATTAAGCTATGTACATTATTTTTTTAGATATATTGCTATTGCACAGTTAATAGATTATAGTATAGTGTAAACATAACTTTTATCTGAACTGGAAAACCAAAAAATTCATATGACTTGCTTTGTTGTGATATTCACTTTATTGCAGTGGGCTAGAACTGAATGCATAATATCTCTGAGTATGCCTGTACTATGCTTTTCACCAAATGGGGCCCTCTCCTTTCCTGATATTTCTCTCTAGTAATTCTTGTTATTTTCTTGCTTGATAGCCAAGTTCAAGACTCAGCTTTTCCTGGAAAACTTCCTTGAAAGATCATAGTACAGGAAGAGTAACATCATCAAGATGGCAATGTAGGTCATTCCCAACTTCAGTCTCCCTCACAAGAGGACCAACTAGCAACCATCCATGGACAAGACACCATTGTGGAAATCGGAGAGCCCAGGTCTGAGGCTGTAGCCTCACCATCTGGTCAACAGACTGAGAAAGACTACATTAGAAGGGTAAGAAGTGTGGTTTCACTTTGATTACATTGCACGTCCCCTAGGCCAGCACAGTGCAGCCAGAAGAGGGCCCTGCTGGACCGATAGTTTCTCCAGTGGGAAAAGAGGGCCCAAGGTGGACATCCAGCTTTCTCAGTGTTGTGAGATGTTTCCCAGGAGGTTCAATTTGGTCTCATTTCACGGGCGTCACAGAGCAAACCTGTGATGCTTGACCACTGGGGATCAGATAGACATGGAAAAGGAGGGCAAGACTTACAGCAACCAGTGCTCAGATCTTGGTGGGCTATGTTTCTGCTTGCAGTAGTGCCTGAACAAAGATCCCAGCAAGTAGCTCTGCCCATCTTCAGAGTTAAGCCAGTGACCTGTCTAGCCAAGAAGCTCAGTTGGGAGTTCTGCCTGATTTCGATGCCCAGTCAACAGGCCATACTGGCTTTGGAGCCCATTCTATGGCCCCACTCATGCAGGGGTGCAAATTTATGCTCGCAAACCTCCTGTCTCACCCCTGCAAGAAACATGGCCACAGATGCCCAGGAACCACAGAGCACATCCTACAGTTTGCCCAGGCAGGGGAGAAAATTTGTGCTCCTGCCAAAATGCTGAGCATAGCGTTTTGCCTCGCCTGTCTTGGAGCAAGGCCACAGACACTTGACAGCTGTGGAGCACATTCTGTGGCCTGCCTGGGCAGGGCTCAAGTCAAGTCAGTAGTCCTACCCAACTGTTGAGCATAGCCTCTGGCCCCAAATAACCAGGTAGCCTAAACAGTGACCCTGAACAGCCTCAGTCTAGCCTTCAGTACCATCCAGCCTACAACCTCACCCAACATTGGAGCCCAGCATATAGCCCTGCCTGATTGCTGAACACAGACTATGTCTTCCCAAGGCAGGGAGCCCAGCCAGTGACCCCAATCAATCATGGAGCATAGTCTGCAGCCCCACTCAACAGTGGGGGTAAAGCTGGAGGCACTGCCTGACCAAAGTCTGATCAGCGAGCTTGCCCAACAATGGAGCACAGCCAATGGCTTACCCTATCTCAAAGCCCAGCTTGTGGCCCTGCCCAACTTTGAGGCACAGACTGCAACCCTGTCTGATAACAGAGCAAAGCCTGAAACCCTGTCCAACCCTAAAGCCTGGCCTGCAGCCCACCTGAATGCAGAATCCTGTCAGTGGCACCATCCAGTTAGGAAGCACAGCCTGAAGGCCCACTTGACTGGGAACGATTGTGGGAGACTGACCCATAGCCCTGGCCAATAGAAGAATCCGACCAGTGGCACCACTTTGAAAGAGAATACAGCCTGAAACTGTGTCTGAACAGAGGGGATTGTGGAGCCCATCTCACAAACCCACCTGACTGTGGAACACAATCAACAGCCCTGCCTGACCAGGAAGCCCACTCATCTGCCCCACTTGAATGCAGAGTGTAGCCAGAAGGACCACCCAACTATGGAGCCCAGCCTGTGGCAATCCCCCACCACCTCAGAGCATGGGCAGTATCATTTCCCATCTACAGACCCTGAGAGCAAGCCCCATATGCCTATGAATGCTACCAACTGACCTGTCCAGGACCCTAAGCTGAGCTGACTGGTGAAGGTCTTTCTCTACTGAAGTGAACCTGTAAAGTCTAGAAGAGGACAGTATTCACTCAAATGTACAGATACTAATGCAAGGATACAAGGATGATGAAGAATCAGGTAAACATGACACCACCAAAGGAAATGAATAAAGCTCCAGTAACTGACCCTAAAGAAATGAAGATCAATGAACTGTCTGACAAAGAATTCAGAATAATCATCTTAAACGAATTGAGGAAACTGCCAGAACACACAAGCAGACAATAAAACGAATTTAGGAAAACAATGAATGAACAAAATGAGAAGTTCAACAAAGAATGGAAACCATCAAAAAAACAAAAACAAAAACAAAAAACAAAACCCAAACAGAAATCCTAGAGCTGAAGATTCATTGACTGAATGGAAGAATTTGATACAATGCTTCAACATCAGACTTGATCAAGAAGAAGAAAGAATCAGTAAACTTGAAGGTAGATCATTTGAAATTATCCAGTTAAAGGAGCAAAAAGAAAAGAGAATGAAAAAGAGTGAAGAAAGCCTATAGGACTTATGAGACACAATCTGGATAAACTTTATATGCATTATGGGAATTGCAAAAGGAGAAAGAAAGAGAAGGAGAAAAAGTCTAGAGAAAAATGGAGGAAAACTTCCCAAACTTGGGGAGAGCAACGGACATCCAGATTCATGAGCTTCAAAGGACCCCAAATAGATTGAACCTAGAGAGGGCTACACTGAGACATGTTATAAGTAAATTGTCAAGAGTCAAAAACAGAGCCAGCCCTGATGGCCTAGTGGTTAAAGTTTGGTGCTCTCTGCTTCGGTGGCCCAAGTTCGCTTCCTGGTCATGGAACCACACCATCCATGTGTCAGTTGCCATGCTGTGGTGGTGGCTCACATAGAAGAACTAGAATGACTTACAACTAGTATGTACAACCGTGTACTGGGGCTTTGGGGAGGAAATAAAAAAAGAGGAAGATTGGTAACAACAGATGTTAGCTCAGGGAAAATCTTTCCCTGCAAAAAAAAAAATCAAGTGGAAACAAGAAATATTTTTAAAAAAATGTCAAAGACAAAGAGTGAATTTTGGAAGACGTAAGAACAAAGCAATTCATCACATACAAGGGAGCCACCATAAGACCATGAGTGAATTTCCCAGCAAAAACTTTGCAGGCCGGGAGAGAGCAGGATGATATATTCAAAATATTAAAATAAAAAGTGATCAATCTGGGGCTCACCCCATGGATGAGTGGTCAAAATTCCATGCACTTTGCTTTGGCAGCCTGGGTTCGCGGATTTGGATCCCAGGCACGGACCTACACTACTTGTCAAGCCATGCTGCGGCAGTACCCACATACAAAATAGAATAAGATTCGCACAGATGTCAGCTCAGGATGACTCTTCCTCAGCAAAAAAAAAAAAAAAGAAGCAGTCCATCAAGAATATTATACCTGGCAAAGCTCTCCTTCAGAAATGGAGAAGAGATGAAGATTTTCCCAAACAAATAAACACTGAGGAAGTTCATCTCCATTATACCTGCATTACAAGAAATGCTAAGGGTACTCTACAAGCTGAAATAAAAAGAAACAAATTAACATCATAAATACTTATGAATGTGTAAAAGTCATTGGTAAATGTAAATATATAGTCAAAATCAGATTCTCTAATACTGTAATGTTGGTATGGAAATCATTTACAACTCTAGTTTAAAAGTTAAGAAACAAACATATTAAAAATAGCTATAACTACAATAATTTGTTATTGGATACACAATATAAAAGAGATGTAAATTGTAAGATGAGTAATCTAAAATGTGAAGGGGGAAGAAGTAAAAGTATAACATTTCTGTATGCTATTGAAGTTAAGTTGTTATTGACTTCAAATAATATATTACAACTATAGATAGTTTATATAAACCTCATGGCAATCACAAAGGAAAACCCTGTAGTGGCCACAAAAGATTATGATAAAGAAGTCGAAGCACATCACCACAAAAAGTCATCAAATCACAAAGGAAGACAGTGGGAGAGGAAGCAAAGAACAAAGGACCTACAAAACTGTCAGAAAACAATGAACAAAATGTCAATAGTATGTCCTTACCTATCAATTACTAATTTAAATGTAAATGGATTAAACTCTTCAATCTAAAGATATAAAATGGCTGAAGGGATAACCAAAAGAAAAAACAACAACAAGATCCAACAATATGCTGCCCACAGAGGCTCCCTTTAGTTTTGGGGACACACAGAAGCTAAGAGTGAAGGGACGGAAAAATTTATTCCAAGCAAATGGTAAACAAAGAAAGCAAGAGTACATAAACATAGCAGAAAAAATACACTTTAAGCTAAAAATGGTCACAAGAGACAAAGAATGTCATTATACAATGATAAAGGGCTCAATTAATTAAGAAGATATATCAATTTAAATATTTATACATCCAGAGCTGGCCCCGTGGCTTAGTGGTTGGGTGCGCGTGCTCTGCTGCTGGTGGCCCAGGTCCGGATCCCGGGTGTGCACCGACACACCACTTCTCTGGCCATGCTGAGGCTGCGTCCCACATACAGCAACTAGAGGGATGTGCAACTATGACATACAACTATCTTCTGGGGCTTTGGGGGAAAAAAGGAGGAGGATTGGCAGTGGATGTTAGCTCAGGGCCGGTCTTCCTCAGCAAAAAGAGGAGGATTGGCATGGATGTTAGCTCAGGGCTGATCTTCCTCACAAATAAACAAACAAATAAATAAATATTTATACACCCAAAATCAGAGCCTCTAAATATATAAAGGAAATACTAACAGAACTAAAAGGAGAAATACAGCAATACAATGATAGTTTGGGACTTTAATACTCTACTCTTAACAGTGGATATATCATCCAGAGAGAGAATCAAAAAGGAAAGAGTGGATTTGAATAACACTATGGACCACTTGTCCCTAAGAGCCACGTACAGAACATTCCATCTAACAGGAGTAGAATGCAAATTCTTCTCATGCACACATGGAACATTTTCTAGGATAGATCATATGTTATGCCACAAAACTATTCTCAAATCAAGAAGATAGAAATTATGTCAAGTATCTTTTCCTACCACAATTGTATGAAACTAGAAATAAATAACAGAAGGAAAGCTGGAAAATTCAGAAATACATGGAAATTAATCAACACAATCCTGAACAGCTACTGAATCAAAAGGGAAATAAAAAATATCTAGAGACAAACAAAATGGAATCACAACATACCAAAACTCATTGGGCTACAGCAAAAGCAGTTCTAAGAGGAAAGTTTATAGTATAGTAAAGTTTATAGTAATAAAGAAAAAATAAAGATCTCAAACAACTTAACACTACACCTCAAGGAACTAGAAAAAGAATAACAAAGTAAGCCCAAGTTAGCCAAAGGAAGGCAATAATAAACATTAGAGCAGATATAAATGAAATAGAGAATAAGTAAACAATAGAAAAGATTAATAAAACTAAGAATTAGTCCTTTGAAAAAATAAACAAAACAGGTAAACCATTAGCTAGACTGACTAAGAAAAATAGAGGACTCAAATAAAATTATAAATGAAAGAGGAGATAGTACAACAGATAATACCACAGAAATATAAAGAATCATAAAAGTCTACTATGAACAATTATATGCGAACAAATTGGACATCTAGAAAAAAATCAATAAATTTCTAGCAACATACAAATTACCAGGACTAAATCATGAAGAAATAGATTCTGAACAGACTAATTACTAGTAAGGAGGTTGCATCAGTAAGCAAACACCTCTCAACACAGAAAATCCCAGGACCAGATGGATTCACTGGTGAATTCTACCAAACATATAGAGAAGAATTACCACCAATCCTTCTCAATCTCTTCCAAAAAATTAAAGAGGAGGGATTACTCCCAAACTAATTTTACAATGCCAGGCATTACCCTGATACCAAAGCTAGATAAGCACACTACAAGAAAAGAAAATTACAAGAAATATCCTTGAGAAAAATAGATTAAAAATTTCTCAACAAAATATTAGCAAATCAAATTCAACAGCACATTAAAAGGATCATACACCATGATCAGTGGAATTCATTCCTGGCATGTAAAGATGGTTCAACATATGCAACTCAAAAAATGTGACACACTACATTAACAGAAGGAAAGATAAAAATCATACGACTATCTCAATAATGCAAAAAAATCATTTGACAAATTTCAACATCCTTTTATGATAAAAACTCTCAACAAATTGGGCACAGAAGGACTACACCTCAACATAATAAAGGCCGTATATGACAAGCTCACAGCTAACATCATACTCAATAGGGAAAGGGTGAAAGCTTTTCCTCTAAGATCAGGAATAAGACAAGGATGACCCTATAACATCTTCTATTCAACATTGTATTGGAAGTCTTAGCCAGAGCAATCAGGCAAGAAAAAGAAATAAGAAACATCTAAATAAGAAAGGAAGAAGTAAAATTGTCTTTGTTTGTAGATAACATGATCTTATACATAGAAAACCCTAAATACTACACCAAAAAGTGTTAGAATTAATCAGTGAGCTCAGTAAATTGCAGGAAAAAAACCAACATACAAAAGTTAGTTTAATTTCTACACACTAACAATAAACTATCAGAAAGAGAAATTAGGAAAACAGTTCCATTTACAACAGCATCAAAAAGAATAGAATACTTACGAATAAACTTAACCAAGGAGGTGAAAGATCTGTACACAGAACGTCATAAAACTTTGATGAACAAAATTGAAGAAGACACAAATAAATGGAAAGATATCCCGTGTTCATGGATTGGAAGAATTAATATTGTTAAAATGTCCATTCTACTCAAAGCACTCTACAGATTCAATGCAATCCCTATTAAAATGTCAATGATATTTTTCACAGAAATAGAAAAAAACAATCTTAAAATTTGTATGGAACCACAAAAGACCCCAAATAGCCAAAGCAATCTTGAGAAGGAAAAACAAAGCTGGAGGCATCATACCTCCTGGTTTCAAACTATATTACAAAGCTATAGTAATAAAAACAGCATGGTATTGTCATAAAAACAGGCACACAGGTCAATGGAACAGAACTGAGAGCCCAGCAATAAACCCACGCATATGTGGTCAATTAATTTTTGACAAAGGAGCCAAGACTGTACGATGGGAAAAGGACAGTCTCTTCAATAAATGGTATCTGGGAAACTGGGCAGCCACATGCAAAAGAATGAAACTAGACCCCTATCTTACACCATTCACAAAAATCAACTCAAAATGGATTAAAGACTTAAATTTAAGACTTGAAACCATAAAAATTCTAGAAGACAATATAGGGAAAATCTCCTTGTTATTGGTCTTGACTGAGTTTTTTGGGTTTGACACCAAAATCACAGGTAAAAAAAGCAGAAATAAACAATTGGGACTACATCAAACTCAAAAGTTCTGCACAGCAAAAGAAATTATCAACAAAATGAAAAGGCTGCCTACAGAATAGGAGAAAAAATTTGCAAATCATATATCTGATAAGGGATTAATATCTGAAATATATAAGGAACTCAAACAACTGAATACAACTCAATAGCAAAAGATGAAATAATCTGATTATAATATAGGCAATGGATCTGAACAGACATTTTCCAAATGATATACAGATGGCTAGAAGGTACATCAAAAGGTGCTCAACAACACTAATCATCAGGGAAATGCAAATTAAAACTGCAATGAGATATCACCTCACACCTGTTAAAATGGCTTTACCAAAAAGACAAGAGATAACAAGTACCGGCGAGGATGTGGAGAAAAGGGAACCACCATACACTGTTGGTGGGAATGTAAATGGAAAGCCACTATGGAAAACAATATGGAGGTTCCTCAAGAGATTGAAAATGGAACTACCTTATGGTCCAACAATTCCAGTTTTGGGTATATATCTGAAGGAAAAGAAATTGCCAATTTGAAGAGACATCTGCACTCCCATGTTCATCACAGCATTATTTACAACAGCCAAGAAATGGAAAATGTTATATATAATGGAATATTACTTAGCCATAAAAAGTAAGGAAATGCTGTAATTTGTGACAACATAGATGAAACTTGAGGCCATTATCTTAAGTGAAATAAGTTAGACATGGAAGTCAATATTGTATGATCTCATTTATGTGGAATCTAAAAATATCAACTCACAGAAACAGAGAGTAGATAGATGGTTGCCAGGAGTGGGGGTAGGGATGGTGAAATGGGTAAAGGTGGTCAAAGGGTATAAACTTCCAGTTATGCACAGTGTGGTGACTATAGTTAACAATGCTGTATCGTATACATGCGAGTTGCTAAGACAGTAGATCTCAAAAGTTCTCTCCACAAACAAAAAATGGTAACTATGTGAGGTAATGAATGTGTTAACTAACCTTATTGTAGTAATCATTTCGCAACATATATGTATATCAAATCATCACATTGTACAGCTTAAAGTTACACAATGCTATATGTCAATTATATCTCAACAAAGCTGGAAAAAAAAAGATTGTGGTGCAATTCACTCATTCATTCATTCATTTATTCATTCAGTGTGTCAGTCAGCCAAAAAATGTGTACTGAACACCTACTATTTTCTCAATGAGAAAACATCATTGTGTTAAAGCAAGTCTGATATGCACGTATTATTTAACAGTGAATATTTAAACCATGCTTCTTCTCATGGAATTTTCAAATTGTTCTATATTTTAAAATTGTAAATATTAGATTTTTCAAAAATCTAATCTGAGACACTATGCTTCAATGAGAGAAATTAGTCATGTATGATAATTATTGTACTTGGTGTGTTTCCATCCCATTTTATGTCATATGATGGACTATTCTCTGTAATATATCATTTGCTTTGTGTAATTTTAGGTAAAAATTCAACTTTGAAATAACCATTATTTATTTTACATCATTTCCCAAACATTCTTAACGTTATTAAAGAAAAATATGAGGTTAAACCTGTACTGTCTACAATAACGCCTTAGAAAGCCTTTGTTGTCGATGTAACTTCATCCTGATTTATAAGAAAAAATAGAGTACAGGAGCATAATGTGTTATACTGGAACATTCAAATTAAACTCATGACCTTAAAGATGTTTGCATTACAGTCTCCAAAAATGGCCAATATCAGCAACGGCACTTTTGCTGACCATCAGGTTATATATACTCCCCCAGCACATGGAGTAATGTAAATAACTCTAGAAAACATTCTCAAAACAGTACTAGTGATCATATCTATAATGAGATTGAAAAAAGACTCAAAAGTTAATAACATTAGTAGCCACATAAAAGTAACCAAATAGAAAGAAATTTCAATAATAATATATTCCAAAATAATGAAATGAGCCAAATGTCTTAAAAAGAAGAGCTAATTACATAGAATTGATTTTCATCACCTAGGAAATGAAATATCTTAGATGTCCCTAACAATTATAATAAGAACCATAAGGTAGCCCTGAGTTTTTTATAATGTTAAGAGATAAAGTGAGTATATCATAATGATAGGACAATACATTATGTAATCCTGGCAAAGCAAGGCTTTAAAAGTAGATCCTTTTGGGGGAAGACCAGGTTATAAAAAAAATTGAATTAATAAATAAATAGAAAGAAAAAAAGAAACTGAAACCCATGTTGATGGCATGAACTTAAAATAGTTTTATTGATGTAAAAATTGCAATTCTCTTATACAAGGGGCCCAATCAGATGAAAGGAGCCTCAGATTTGAATCATCTTGAATTATGCATAGGTCTCAAATGCAAACCAAGAATCAATTGATCGACAACGTATAACTGTCTAAAATATTCCTTTTAGGTTCCACGAGATTACTGAACTCTTTGGATAGTAGAGAATGAATTGTCGTTATATTAACTGTAACCACAGAAAACTGCAAGAACAAGAGAATGAGCAAGGATAAGAACATATGTCAAGATGAATCAATGATATGAGCACATCTGTGAACTTTCTGAGTATAGTAGTAAGTTTTCTTATTACTGGGACACATCTCCAGATGAATGCTGCCTACTTCCATGGTGAAAGCCACAAGCAGGATACCAAATGGTTAAATAACGTCTCCTATCCTTGGAACTGTGGCGGTTTGTGGGTAGTTTGCAGGGGCAAAAATAAACCGCATGGTTTGATTCCTTCCCACTTGCTTTTCTTCTTTCTTTCTCGATAAAAGCACTCCTAGTGGGCCTAGTGCTATATATGTATTCTTCTTATACACATGCTCAATGACAATAGTAAAGTATTGATAAATGACACATATTCAACTAAGAATCTAATGTGCGCGCTGGGAAGAAGAGCAAGTGCAGAGGCAGGAGGGAGAAGCAGCTGTGGGAGAGCTTAGGGGAAAGGAAGGGTCAGGTCCTGGCAAGGCTGATCCTTGGCTAATTAACCACATAGGCCAAGACTGTCTTTGAGCCTGCTCCCCATTTCCCCCTTCCTTCCTGTTTAGGTCTTCAGTGTCTCTGTGCTGGTGCTCCCCTTCCTTCTCTGGAGTCATCTCATAGCAGATTTGGATGAACATGAATACGAAACGCTTATCTGACTCATGGGTTTTAGTCCACTGTTGAATGCAGGGAGAAAACGTAAAGCATCTTGTCAACTTGTCAACTGTCGGTTGCTGATAAGCAGGCCCTCTTTAAGTCACATTTTATAGGCTCCCAATTACAACCCCTAATATGATATATGGGTTTTGAGAAATATCTAAGAAAAAGTAAACACATTAGTAAACCTAGAGATCATGAGCTGCTTCACCCTTTAAGTCCTCTCCAGTTCTAACTTCCTAAATCCTTTAGCTTCATTCTGTGCTTCTTCTTTAGCATACAGTTTTGGTAGTAACCAGTAGATCTGGGTTGTATTTCATTTGGTGGAACTGAATCTAGAGGTGAATAAATTTAATTAAAATTACCAGCACAGGCTCACATACACTCCTGCCCCAGATCAAGATAGAGGCTCTGCCAAGGGAACATCTAAATCTGCTCTGACAATTGCCGGCTGCCGTAACGTAGTCTTTCTTGACAGAATGATGGGTTCAATAGCAATGCCATTAACCTCATAATAGTCACCTTCCTATTTGTGGGACGGTGCGCTGTGAGAAATCTCTCACAAGAACTTTAGGATGAGGACATCAGAACTAAAGAACTTTTGGGGGAAGGAGGGACGCGAGAATGAAAAATTAAGCTATCCTCTGTCAGTCACCCAGATGTCTGTGAGGGAGAGCTGAGATTAAGCTGAGACTGATGTGTGAGTGATATCCTATCCAAAAAGTCCTGAGAGAGCAATCTGCTATTTCTTGCTGCTGCATCTTAACACTAAAAGAGGGATGCTTCATAGAGCTAGCAGGGAGGTCAAAACCTTCACACTTTTTAAAATTATTATTTAATGACCTTAATGCCTAATATTACTTTTTACTGTAAAATCCATTTCATATATTTCTTTATTTAAAAGATACTAAGTTTCATGTTCATTTTACAAGAACATGAGCTTGAAGTGACGTTGGACGATACACTTTGGGCTGGTAGGAGATTTCAGAAATGTGATAGGGGAGTGATAAACAAACCCAGGTCAGTAACAAGAGCCAATGGAACCAACCATCCCCAAGGTTACAATCCACGATGTGACTCCATCATGTGGGAAGTTTATTCAGCTCACAATAGATCCTAAGCTTCTATGCACTTTTCTTAACTTAGAAAATTATTCCTTTATAAAAATCTAGTAAGTTTGGGAACTCAAATATTGTTTTGTGATTTGTTTTTCATCTTACCCTGGGTACATATTTTAAAATCTTCAAATATGCTTTTCTGAAGTGGAATGACAGATATATTAGGATTTATTATACTATTCGCTTTATTCTGTCTCTCTTCTAAGGTACACAACCATATACAATGGATGAGCCTGTGTTAGTTGCTGATTTTGAAACAGAAAATCATGGACATAAACCTGGAAAGATGGAGATTGTCAAATGAAAAAAGCAGGTTCAAAATTTTTCTGTACGTTTATAAATGCATTTATTATATATACACATATCTATCTATATGAATACAAGAATATCTAGAAGGACATATGTTAAAGTTTAGTTTTTAGATGCGATGGACTGAATGTTTGTGTCTCCCCAAAATTCATCTGTTGAAGTCCTAACCCCCAATGTGGTGTATTAGAAGGTGGGGCGTTTAGGAGGTGATTAAATCATGAAGGTAGAGCTCTCATAAACAGGAGTAATGCCCTTATAAGAGGGGCCCCAAAGAGCTCTCTCACCTTCTTTCTGCCATGGGAGGTTACAAGGAGAAGTTGTCCGTCTGCAACCTGGAAGAAGGCCTGCATCCAAACCTGACCACGCTGGCGCCATGACCTCCTACTTCCAGCTTCCAGAACTGTGAGAAAATCAATTTCTGTGGTTGATATGCCATGCAGTTTATAGTACTTTATTATAGTCAGCCCGAGCTGACTAAGACATTGGATGTTAGAATACAATTTTATTTTATTTTTCTCCAAAGCCTAAGTTAAAAAAATGTATACATTTATGAAAATACCTTTTTAAGTAGTAAAATCCATTTCATTTTATGTAAAATAAAATGAAACAGTATTTTTTAAACAAAGAAATATAGGAAATGGATTTTACAGTAAAAGTAATAATAGTTATTAAGGTCATTAAATAATAATTTAAAAATGTGTGGTTCAAGAGAAGTTATAATAATTCCAAACTTGTAACCGAATAATACTTTTTCAAATGTACAGAGCAAAAACTGAGAGAGTAAAAACGAGAAAGCTACAAATACACAGTCATGGTGGGAGATTTTGCCACATCTCTCTAATTAATTAATTTGTCTCTTTAATTAATTAATTTATCCACACACCAAACAATTTGAACAGCATAACTAATATGCTTGATCTCATAAAGTTCTATAGAACCTTTCACCTAATAATTAGGAAATATGCATTTTTTTCCAAATGTGCATTAAGCATTTATGAACATTGACCACGGAATTCTACTTTGGCCAGAAAGCTAGTCTCTAAACGTTTCTTAAGAGTGGCATCATTTTACCTGTGTTCTCTGACCACAGTGCAGTTAAGTTAGAAACCAGAGAACAAAAGACTGAGAAATCTTAGAATCTTTAAAAAAATAGAAATAAGAAGATCGATTATACTGAAATATCTTTCACATATCTTACACGATACCTTACAGAGCACATCTGGGAGATTTCTGAAAAGTATTTCAAGGGAAATTGATCATTTTAAATACTTATATCAGAAAAGAAAAAATAACTGACAAGGAGCTAAGCACACCATTTAAGAAGTTGGACAAAAATAAAGTAGAAGAAATAAAATAATAAAAGTAAAAGCAGAAATTAATGAACTAGAACTCAAATAATTAATTACAAAAAAAAAATTAGCAAAGCCAAGAGTTGGTTCTTTGGGGAAAAAGTGTACAAACTTCTGGTAAGATTACTCAAGAAGAAAAGAGAAAAAGCACAAATAAATGTTACAGAAAATGAAAAAGGAGAATACTTACAGATATAGGAGAGATTAAAACTGTAAGAGACCACTAGGAATAAATTAATGGCTAATATGTTTGATAAGTTAGATGAAACAGGCAAATTTCCTAGAAAAATAAAACTACAACATTGATTTAAAAAGCAGTAGAAAGCCTTTATAGAAAGACCTGTAACCATTAAGTAAATTGAGTAGTTACTTAAAAATCTACGCACACTGACAACACAAAGTCTTGTTTTACTAGAGAATTCTGCTAAACTTGCAAGGAACAAATAATTGCATTCTTATACAAATTTTCCAGAGAAAAGAAAAGCATGCAACTCTTTCCAACATTTTTTATGTGACTGCCTTAATACCAAAAGCTGAAAATGATCATACAAGGGAGGAAAATTCCAGGCTGAGCTTAGCTCTCAATAGATGCCTTAAACTTCACAAAATACCAGTAAGTCAAATCTTGAAATGCATGCAATAAAAAAATGCTATGGAATGTCGTTAGGGTTTTGCTTTTCATTTATATCCAATTCAGGAATCACTGGGCACCAGTTTAGACCAACCTCTGTTCTACAAGCTAGGAATAGAGTGGTAGACAAAGTTTATATGTTTTTCCCCTCAGGAACATGATTCTCAAATGGTGTCCTTCTTAGAAATTACTTGAGAGTCATGACTGAATGTTCATAGTCAATCTTCTCTCATCTTGTTTTACATGCTTCCTGCTATTCATTCATATAATACATTTCCTTTCCCCACTGATTTGAAAATTAACTGGGCTGGTTTTTATTCTAGCAGTTTCTCTGTGATTTTCAGATATATGCACATGCATATGTCTCTATGTCTATATTCATCTATATCTACCTATGTATGTACATATGTGAACCATCAATATCAGGCTTGCAATTCCCCATGAAAAGAAAGGAAATTAACAGGACAACATCCATTCTCCTCCCCCTACATTTTGTATTTGCTGCTATTATCTAGATTTTAAGTCTGCACTATTGCTAAATTATTGCTTTTTTTAATATGATGATCTTCATCAGAAAGTATCTTGGTATTTGCAATATTTAAGCCACTTTTCTACCCTTAATTCCTCATGGTTCCTTTACTCTCTACTCTTTGTCCCTGCTCACCATCTTGGTCCTGCTCTTTGTCAGTATAGTCACAGGATTACAGCCCTGTATTGATTTCTATGAAAAAATTCCACAAAAGCCAAACATTTTGTGGAGTGTTTAATCAAGATTTGCAGATGCTATGAGATGTCACACAAATAGCCTTTCATCAGTTTGCTGACTGTACCCCACTTGCTCCGCTGACTTCCGAAGTAGGTACTCCCCACACATGACCCTCATGGCCAAGTGCAGACCCTAGGAAGCTTTGTCCAGTTACCTGTTCTATGGAAAACAGTACTGCCTGTCTAGTCTTGCCTTTCCCAGGAACCCTGGAATCTTGCTTAATTCTACACGTACCATTGATAGGGACTCCATGAAAATGTCACCAGGACTACCCATTTTATCTTCATAGTAACATTTTGAAGTGAGTACTAGTTGCCCGCCTAGGGTTGAGTGGTGGGGGCAGTAAAGGTGGTGAGCCTTATTGCCCCCCAGGTCTTACAGCTTGCAAGGGAAAGCATTGGTATTTGTACCAGGTATGGCTGACTCCAAAGTACCTAACAGATATGCTGTTGTGCCTACTTTTTGATGCCAATCCAGGGTTCTTTAGTAAAGGCAACCGTCGGCTTTTCTCTACCCCTGAATTAAGTGCCACTGAGACATTGTCAGTGAAAAGCATTACCATCTGATCACACTTGTAATGGATTTTTACAGTCAATGATAGTGCATTTGTATAATTCCCTAGGAAAGTAGTGCTAGTTTCTACTCATTAGTGTCAAGGACTATTGACCAATTAGTGCCAAGTCAATCTAAATGGGTAACGGAAACTTAAGGCTTCATGAATTCATAATGAACTATGGCTTTTGCTAAGAGATGACAGAAAATCAGAACATAGCTTGTTCTCCACAATAAAAAGCCAATTTTGAAATCTGAACAAAGACTGAAAACACAGCAGCTGTCTGTGTTTTAAAGGAAAGCAAGCTATTTGCCAAGTACTAAATTGTAATCTTTATGTTTCTGAAAGCAAAATATTCACTCTATTTTTAATGATCCACAGCATTTTCCACAAATAAAATATAAGCATCTTACAAAGAGAATGTTATTTACATGTTACATGCCAAAAATTTAATCACATGAGTTTGTTCTGTTTTATAGTGGTGGCAGCAAATATGAAATTAATAAATTTTTGTCACTTAAGTTTTGCAAAAATAATTGTTATAAAGCATAGATCTAAACTGCTTAAATAAAACATTTCTTTTGTAAATTTCACTAACCGCTATCATCATTATTACCTATTAGGAATCTTTAGGATGACTGTCTTAAGTTGCTTATCTAATTCTTTATGGTGCTTATCTAATCTTATTGTGTTTCCACCTATGTAATAACATGAGGAATTATTTTGTGGTAGAAAGTGCAGGAACTTTGAATTCCTAGAGACCTGGATTCAAATCCTCTCCTTATACACGAACAAAGGTAAGTAACTAAGTTCTTCATCTCTAAATTGAATGAAAGCAAGATGTAACCCAGAGAAAGGAGTGTTATGAAAATTAAATATGACTTCAATGTATTTAGTGTCTTAGATTTACTCCTGTATCACTTTCTTAGGGCTGCTATAACAAAGTGCCACAAACTAAGGGGCTTAAACAGCAGGAATTTACTCTCTCCCAGTTCTGGAGGCTAGACAAGGAGCAAGCAAAGCTCTGCTCTCTCTGAAGGCTGTAGGAAATGGTCCTTGCTTGCCTCTTCCCAGCTTCTGGTGGCTCCTGGCAGTCCTTGGCATTGTAGCTTGGCTACGTTGGCTTGTAGCTGCATCCTTCTAATCTCGGCCTCCGTCTTCACTTGGCCTTCTTCTGTGTGTCTGTGTCTTTGTGTCTTCTCCTCTTCTTAAAAGGACACCAGTCATTGGATTTAGGATTCAATTTAATCCAGTATAACTTTGTCTTAACTAATCACATCTGCCAAGATACTATTTCCAAATTAGGTCACATTTTGATGTTCTGGGTGGACATATATTTTGGAGAGACACTATTTAACCCACTACACTTGTCTAATTCATTATTCTATTGTGTTTCCATCTATGTCATAAAGTGGGGAACTATTTTAGTGTGGAAAGTACAGGAACTTTGGATTCCTAGAGATCTGGATTCAAATCCTCTCCTTGTACATGAACAAAGGTAGGTGTAACTACTTTCTTTATCTGTAAATTGAAGATAAGTAAGAGGTATCTCACAGAAGTGTTATGACAATTAAGCATGATAACCAATATGAAATCATGCATGACCCGTGCTAGGAACTTAATAAATATTATTTTTCCCATTAAAATTTAGAAAATTCTCTATTAAAATATTATTAGAATGATAAATAATTTAGTAGATAGCCATAATCTTTGACAACTTAAATAATAAAGCATTTGCCCTGTGTAAACAATGACTATTTTGGAAATCTCACAAAGTTCTTTTTTATACAAAATGCCTCTTTTAATTATTTGGACCATTATTAACTCTTCTGCTTCATGTACTTTTATTGAGAAATTAAAACTCTGAGGTAATTTTTCTTTCTTACTAAAAAATTTAAATTTGTAATCAATTAATGTAATATATAATATGTAAAACGTAATATAACGTTTCAAAGGAAAACAATATTGTATGTCAAACATTTATGTAACACCAACCAGACTTGACATATCTGGTTTTTTTTTTCTTTTTTGTGAGGAAGACTGGCCCTGAGCTAACATCCAAGGAAGACTGCTCCTGAGCTAACGTATGTGCCAATCTTCCTCCACATTATGTGGGACACCGCCACAACGTAGCCTGACAAGTGGTGCATTGGTGCCAGCAGCGGAGCGCGCGGCACTTAACCGCTACGCCACAGGGCCGGCCCCAGCCCCAACATATCTGGTTTAACATTTAACATTTGTCTACATCTGTTTTAATTCTTTTGTTTCATTTTAAGAAAATAAAGATTTACATATGTAATATAACACCGCATTCCCATCAGATCCTTTTCTTTCTATTTCTCAGTAACCAATATACCGAAGGAGATGTTTGTTATGCAGGTCACTAAGTCATAGGACTCCAGGGGTGACATTAACATAGACACAACGTATATAAAATGTATGTAGTCTATGTATGTACTTTTAAAACAGAAACTGCTTTTTCAATGTATGTGAATAGTCTTATATGTATACTTTTTCCAACTTTTTTTTATTGCAAGTTAATCTAGACCTTTCATTTCAGCAGCGTCATTGGTGTCCCCTGTGTGAATACCTCACTGCCAGAATACCTCATCCAGTTTCCTGCTGAGGGACAATTAGATTGTTCCTGTTCTTCCTGCTCTTACAGCCAGTTCTGTAGTGAACATCCTAATACTTTCTCCATGTGAATGTGTGGTTGTTTCTAGACCTGCAATTGTTGAGTTATTAGATATTCACATCTTTAACCTTATGGATATTACTAAATTTGTTTCCAAACGAGATGCACCAATTTATACTCTCACCAGAATTGTATGACAATTCCCATTTCCTCACATTCTTGTCAACATTTGGTACTATCAAACGTGTTTTATCAATCAGATGATTATGAAATAGTATCTCTTTTGTCTTTGGTTATAACAGGGGTTAAACATTTTTTCATCTATTTATTGACAATTTAGTTTTCATGTTCTGTGGATTGCCAGTTTGTATCCTTTGAAAATATGTATAATATTGGGTTATCTTGCCCTCATTTGTATGAGGTTAATAAAATATATGTATTCTGTAAAATATAAATGTGTTGGTTTTGTGTTTTGCAAATATCTTTTTCCATCTGAGACATCTTTTCTGGTCTTTACCGTAGTTTATAAGTCTTGACATCTTGTAGGATGAATGTCTTCTCTTTATTTATTTGGATTTTTCCTTTCCGCACTGACCCACTCTTGATTTTTCCTTGGGAACTAGAAACCCATCTTTGTAAGAAGCTGCTCAATGCCTTTAAGTCAATACAGGGCTGAAGCTTTGGTACGGTTGACTGGGTGGGAATGAAAGCCCAGTGCTGGCGTCTGGTTGAATTGGGCTGAATATTGTACCCTCTTTGCTCATATTTTGACTGAGATGTTCTTCTGAGTCTCACTTAGACTCGTTTCCAAACTCTGGCTTCTGTCTGACTTCTTACTGATCCTTTATTTCTCCTGAGCCTTTCTTAGGAATGAATGAATTTCAGCATCTGCCCAAATTTGAGCCTAATGTTAGGTCTTTGCACAACTTGAGGGCAAGGAGGAGCTGATGGGAAGGAGTCAGTTGCATAGACAATGTATATTTGGTCAACACAGATAATCTCTAAATGATTGAGGATTTGATGCAAATTATTTCTCTCCATGTGAATGAAAGGAAATAAAATTTAGTTAAACATGGTCATACAGTTAATATGGCTGCAATAGAAATCTTTGCCTGAATGAATATTCTAGCACCTGCCTCACTTTTTTTTTCCTGGCTACATTAAATGATCTATTTTTAAGATAAAACAATTATGCCCAAAAGGATGATAAATTTTTAAAAACAAATGATTCTTTGCTGTTTTAATTATCCTGGAACTTGTATTTTGAGTATAATTCTTCATGCATTTGGTCCCATCCACACTGAATTTTTGGTCAGAAGTCATACATTTATATAGTAGAATATTTTGTAAGAAAAAATCTAGGATGTAACTGAGTTTAATTTTACTGTTTTTTTTAATTTATAGTCTCTAATATTTGAATGAAAGATGTTGCAGTTTTACAAATACAGAGTTCATGGATATTTTTATCTAGGTCTATTTTACTGTCCAGTATTTTATATCTTCTACTGTTGATCATATCAAGAGATGAAGAAAGTGAAAGAATTTTTGGATGTACCATTTCACCATTTTGCCTAGTATCAGAAAACCTAACAAAAATTAATGAGTAGTGTAGTTTATTCCATTTCATTGAAGTCTACAGCACTATTTCCATTAAAGTGCTGTTCTTGATCTTTAAAATGAGATAAGTTCTCCCATAACGTGTTACTAGAACTTCCAAAAATATTGAAATATCTCCCTTCATCAGTGCCTCATATCCATTTATATAAGTTACCACTTATATGCCCTACTTTGAATTCACTTCTGAAAAGGAACCAATAATCAGAAAATTCTGTAAACAGATTGATTTGATTGGTTACTACTTAATTAAATAGTTTAAACATTCTTTTATTCATTCAGCAAGCATTCATTGAACTACTATTATTAATACCTGGTATTTGCTACATGCAAGATGACTGAAAATATAAAAACAATAGCTAGAGTGATTAGGCATATGTGTATCTTCCATTATCCAAATGTATTAAATTACTGAGGTTGGATTGAAAGAGTTTAGATGGCCACAGATACTTGTATTCAATTATTAAATGACAGTAGATGTGAGACACATTTGCACAATGACAGAGATTGTTAAAAATTCCTTTTAGCTGGGGCTGGCCCGGTGTGCAGGCGGTTAAGTGAGTGTGCTCTGCTGCGGCGGCCCGGGGTTGGCCGGTTCGTATCCCCGGCACACACTGACGCACCGCTTGTTAAGCCATGCTGTGGCAGCGTCCCATATCAAGTAGAGGAAGATGGGCATGGATGTTAGCCCAGGGCCAGTCTTCCTCAGCAAAAAAGAGGAGGATTGGCATTGGATGTTAGCTCAGGGCTGATCTTCCTCACACACACACACACACACACACAAAATTGCTTTTAGTTGACACAGTGTGCAATTATGTATTCTAATTGTGTTACAATGATTTTTGCTATTCTACATCAATTTTTGTTAGAGTGAAGAACAAATTTATAATTAATAAAGACCAGATTTTTAGACTGTGCTTTTAGCTTGGTGGCTCTGATGGATTTACTTTTCCCATAGAAACACCCATGAAACCAGGCAAGACATGCAGATGTTCAATAGCGTTGGGAGCATAAATTGGTACTTTTCTAATCTCTTAAAAGAATTATGACTCAGACTAAATAAACAAAATGATAGTTCGGTGACTTGTCTTAGACCACTAAGATAGCAACAAAAACAGCAAGGAGATGAGTAGGGAAAGGTTTCTACCACTCACTCTCTATCCTCCTGCTAGAGACATGGGACTTGAATAACTCAAAAATCCTGCAGTTAACTTCGTATGTGGATGATACATTGGAGGCAGAATAATTTCTCCTCTCTGCTTCCTTATCACTTCTTTTTACATGGAGTCAGAACATGACAACTCCTGGGAATGCAGCACATTCAAGTGTCAAATGAGGCATAGCAAATGAGGCATTGCACATGTGTCCTGAGATGTGCAAAGGAGACTAAGTGTGGATGGCCACAGAAAGAACATTGGTTGCAGGCTACAATGGGGGTGTACTTTCATCCATTAATTCTAGCTAAAAATCTGCTTAGACTCTCAAATTACTTGAAAAAAAATTTACCTTTCATCATTCAGTTAGTCGGGCACTAGAAAGAAGGAGAAAATCCTATCGTACTAACAGAGCTACACTAAAGCATTGCCTGAAAGATATCAAAGATTGGTTTACAGCTGTGGGCACAACTTGCCCTTTAGCAGAAGTAAGGTGTGGAAGGACTTCTGCTTTCAACAATGGTACACTATAAAATTCAGAATTTCTCAACCTACTAAGAAAAGTAGAAAAGCTGGAAAAAAAAAACACACCTGTTTGAAGGCACAAAAGAGCTAAAAATATATTGAAAAATTACCTGCCAAAATTTGAGAGGAGACAGAAACTCAGAAAAGGGATCCCTATTTCTCTGGAGTTGTTTGCTGATTTCCAGTGTTGGAAATGTACAGATGAAAGGCTGGTGCTGCTTTAGACAATCCTCAAAGCTGGAGTGGGAGGCTGCAATTGGAAGGCAGCGTTCACCAATATGATGATGGGGGACTCTGGGGAACCCTCCCGGCTTTTGAATTGAGATGCTGAGAGTCTCACCTTACAAATAAGAGCAGCAGGAGAGAAGCAGTCCTCGGAGGGACTGCATCCATGCTTCACACGGTCACCATGGCCACCATCCTACATTGCTAGAACCTCAGTCCCTGGAAGAAGCAAATGTAAATCCTCTCCAGAGGAAGATAGCATTAACCAGATCCCATAGTATCACCTCAAACAGTGTGGGTGAAAAGACAAAATAAATTAGAATGAACTCAAATAACAGATAAAGGAAAATGGGCCATAAAGGTTAGGGTTTTAGAATTATCAGGTACTAACTTCAATATAATTGTGCTTATTACATCAAAAGACATAAAATACAAGACTGAGAATTTCAGCTGAGAACTGTAAACTCTAAAAAGTGGAATCCCATTTCAATTTTTAAATTTGAAAAATAAAATAACTGAAATTAAGAACTCAGTCTACAATTAAGAGCTGTATATATAGATGAGAAGGGTAGATGGATAGATAAAGTAGAGAAATACCAAAGACTGAGTAAATGACGTCTAGAATACAGTGAGGAAGTCCAAGATGTGTCACAGAAAGAGTGAAAGAGAAAATTAGACAGAAGCAATATTTGAAGTTATTATAGCTGAAAATGTTATACAACTGGAGAAAGACCACCAATCGTGGGCTGAAAAAGGTCCACAAACAATAAGTATGATAAATAAAAGTGAATCATATCTTGGTACATCATAATAAAACTCCAGAAAAACAAAGATAAAAGCAAAATGTTAAACTCAAGAAAATATACATTTCACTGTTACAAGATTTTTAGACATATACTTGATTTTTTTGGTAACAGTTTTAATTCACATACCCTATAATTTACCGTTTAAAATATAAAATTTAATGCTTTAAAAAATATACTCACAGGGTTGTGCAACCATCAACACAATTTTTGAACATTTTCCTGATTCCAAAAATAAACTCCATGTCCTTTAGCTATCACTCCCAATTTCCCTCCCCTCCAGCCCGAGGCAACCACTAATCTACTTTCTGTTTCTATGGTTTCTTATTCTGGAAACTTCATATAAATGGAATAATATAATATGTGGTCTTCTGGGACTGGCTTCTTTCACTTAGCAAAATGTTTCCAAGGCTCATCCATGTTGTAGCATGTATCAGTACTTCATTTTTCTTGATGGCCCAATAATATTCTGTTGTATGTGTATACCACATTTTGTTTATCCAGTTATCAGTTGATGGACATTTGCATAGTTTCCATGTTTTGGCTATTGTGAATAATGTTGCTATGAAATCGCAAATTTCAATATGAAATTGTTTACAAATTTTGAGGTGGACATATGTTTATCTTGGGTAGACATGCAGGAGTGGAATTGCTGGGTCAGTGGTAACAGTCTGTTTAATTTTTTGAAGAACTGCTAGACTGTTTTCCAAAGCAGCTGTACCATTTTACATTCCCACCAGCAGCGTAGGAAGGTTCTGATTTCTCCACATTTCCACAAGTGGCCAACACTTGTAATTGTTTTATGTTTTGTTTTGTTTTTTATAGCCATCCTAATAGATGTGAAGTGGGTTGTGAAATGCTGTCATCTTATCATAACTAATGGAAATCAGAAGTCAAGAATGATATATTAAAAAAAAAATAACTGCCAATCTAGAATTCTATGCTTAGTGAAAATGTACTTCAAAATTAATTTGAAATGAAGAAAAAATTAAAAGTTGATAACAATGATTATTGATGCTTAGTACTAGGAGAAATACTGAAACATCTTCTTCAGGCAGAAGGAAAATGTTCCCAGATGAAAACTGTGCTCAAGATGTGCACAAATTTCTAAATTCCATGCTGGAAGTCAGCTGATCCCTAAACTCTGTTTCCTTAACACCTAATATAACAGGAAAACTCTTCTTCAGGGGAAATAGATTCTTCAAGCACTGTTTTCCCTCGCTTTGCAAGTAATACATTCAGCTTTGTTTCAGATATATTTGAGTGGTAGTTATATTCAGAAGTTTGGATTTTGTCTGTCAATAATGGAGAATTATTTTGGAAGACAACTTTGAATGCACCGTGGACTTCCAGGGAGTAAGAGGATACAGGGAGACCCATTAGGTCGTGGGTGGGGAGCTGTCACCAGATGAAAAGTGAGATGGCCACTGTTAGGAGATGGGGAGAACTGGACATAGTCGAGACATGTAGGGTTGGCAGGACTTAGGGACTGTTTGGTTGTGGGAGATAGGGAAGAAAAAGGAGTTAAGGAAACAAATAAAGGAAGACACTAGTCAGGAAGATAGAGAACATAAGAGAAGAATAGTTTTGGAAGGAAGATAATTTAGTTTTGAAGATGTGACACTTGAAGTACTTATGGAAAAACCAAGTCAATATGATCAGGTAAATATGTAGCTTTGGAGCTAAGGGGGAAGACGTTTGGGCTATAGATATAGATCTGTGGCTCATGAGCATATGTTTGTAGTGACAGCCTCGGGAATGGATGAACTCTTCTAGGGAGACTCTGCCCAGAAGGGTCTTTATAGTCAGAGGCACATTCATTCAGAATCACATGGGTAGTTTCCTTTAAAAGTCCGTGTCAAGGACACGCCCCTTTTGTGTTCTGATTCAGCTGGACGGTGGTGAGACCTGGCATTTGTAATTCTCAAGTTCACCCCTGGTTGAATTTAAACCACATAGAGAGAAAAAAGAAGTCTTGAGGAACATCAACAATTAATGGATGGACAGAGGAAAATGGACGTTGCAAAGGTCAGAAAGGGTGTCCAGAATGACTAAGTGAAAGTTTAAGAGGAGGCGAAGTTCCGGAAGCTGAGAGAAGAGAGCATTTCACAAAGGAGGCCAGACTGAAAAAATAAGAACAGAATATACAAGACATTTTAGAAAACGATTTCAGATGGTAGGTAAGGACCAAAGACAGACCGGTGTGCATGTGTGAGTGCACACGCGCTCACATGCATGCCCGTGAAGAGGGGGAGTGTTGAGGAAGAAGACTGGAGGCTGTGGAAGTAGAGATAAGTGAGTACAAGCATCTCCTGCAGAAACTGTCCCCGAGGAGAAGCTTAGATTCTGTCCATTAAGTTAAAAAAAGAAGGGAGATGGAAAGAGAAAAGCAATCAATAGCTACGTACAATCTATATAAAGGAAGCCCTGTGTCGATGTGCTAAGAATGAAAAAATATGACCTCATGTTTTAGAGGATATGGAGAAAAGTAATGATGTATGATGTGACTTTCATAGGTAGGAAAAATAAAGTCTATAAAAGAGTAATGAGACTGAGAAAAGAGAGGAGAGGAGGACATGGAGGGCATAGAATGAAGGCATTGGGGCTGGGGTCAATTATTGGATAATTATTGCTATCAATTTTTAATTTTTAGTAACACCTAAAACAAAGAAAATAGGTTGAGCGTAAAAGAACTGTTTCACGATCCACATCTCTTTGCATAATTTACTTTACTTAAACCATTTAAATGATAGAAAAACTACTAAAAATGATTCTGGGTAGGTAAGGAGGAAAGAAGTGGGATGCTGCGCTGTGATTCTATCTTTCTCTGTTTGCAGCAGATGCTCAACGGGAAGCCCCACATGGCTGTTGCTAGGTGTTATGCGAGGATCAGAAGAGAACAGCTTGTGCAAGCCCCAGGCTGGAATGCTGCAACCTGAAAATAGGCCACAGTCGTCAGATTCATTGTGATTGTTGTGAAGAGCCACTGCTAACAGTGCCCTGGGGGTGTGGGTTAGGTAACTTTTCTATTTCTAACCCAGGAATAAATTACTCTACGCGTCATTTTGCATAATCAAAATACAATACCATGTGCATTATCTACAGACATTCCAGTACAAAAGAATTTTAGGATATTATGAATACATCAACAACATGTGATTTTCACTGATTCTTGTAAAATTTCTAAGGTGAAGACAGCTAATTTTTATTTAGTAGCTAATTTTTGAGGTTTAGAGGCAATGTTGACTAGAATTCATGCAAATAACACCAAAACTTGTTATATTAAATATAGGAAATACTACTATCTTGATAAAATTCTCACTATGACAATTTAACTAAAGAAAAGCATTATTTTAGAAACTGAGAGATATGGGTTTGGGTAACACTACAGGATGAAAGTAAAATTTTTAGAAAAATAGGGCCGGCCCCGTGGCTTAAAGGTTAAGTGCAAGCGCTCCGCTACTGGTGGCCCAGGTTCGGATCCTGGGCGCGCACCGATGCACCGCTTCTCCGGCCATGCTGAGGCCGCGTCCCACATACAGCAACTAGAAGGATGTGCAACTATAACATACAACTATCTACTGGGGCTTTGGGGAAAAAAGGAGGAGGTTGGCAATTGATGTTAGCTCAGAGCCAGTCTTCCTCAGCAAAAAGAGGAGGATTAGCATGGATGTTAGCTCAGGGCTGATCTTCCTCACAAAAAAAAAATTTTTTTTTAAAAAATATTTCAAATAGGAGCACTTAATGGAAAATTAAAAAAAATTAGAATAGGGAAAAACAGAAAAAAAGAAATCGTTTTGTTTAGGCAAAACATAGTGTGTTTAAGACAAATATAATGTTCAGAGAGTTACTAAATTAATAAATATGAGAAAGGTTGCTATAAAACTGTTATTATTTTCAGCTTAATAAAGAACTAAATTTGGGCCTAATGAAGAGACTATTTTACTGATATGTCATTAAAAATTTGAAGGATTAGCTCTTAAAGACAATTTCTTTCTTTGGATAAAGTAGAAAATTATGATATAATTTTCATAGCCAGTCTACAGTCAGAAATGGTTTATTTTTCATACTATTTCACAAGACAGAGGCCTGGCACCATTTGGCTCTGAAGTAGTCTATGCGTCTTCTAGACAGAAGAGATAATTTCCTTTCATCTATGAAATTACTCAGGAGATGAAACACAGCAGAACCTCAGCTTGCTATGAGGATTAAATCTCACATTTGGGTAGGAATTTTACCTTTGTTAAGCAGCTTATCATTGATTAACTCACTTTATTTTCATTATAATAGTATATGATATTATTGAAATTTGAAGTTCTTTATCTATTGCCAAAACACAAATATCTACTAACATTTTGTTTTAATTTCTTATAAACACAATTATTTAATTTTTAAATCTATTTTCCTTCACTTTCTCCCACTTTTTCTATAAGGTATTTTATCCACCCCCTTCCGCCCCCCACACAATACTGGGAGCTGGAAAACAGCAGTGAATAAGACAGGCCTGGCCTTTACCCTCCTGCCACTGACAATCCGTGGGGGATTCAGAAATTAAAGAACACATTGCGACTGTGGCCAGGGGAAGGATCCAGGGCTTTGGAAGTCTCTCATGCCCTTGAGCCTACAGCATTTCTTTTCTTTTCTTTTTCTTTTTTAAATTTTTTGTTTATTGAGGTAACATTGGTGTATAACATTGTATAAATTTCAGGTGTACATCATTATACTTCTATTTCTGCATGGATTACATCATGGTCTCACGTTCACCACCCAAATACTAATTACAACCCATCACCAATTAGACAAGTGCCTAATTATCCCTTTTGCCCTCCTCCCTCCCCTCTTCCCCTCTGGTAACCACCAATCCAATCTCTGTCTCTATGTGTTTGTTTGTTGTTGTTATTATCTACTAAATGAGTGAGATCATATGGTATTTGACCTTCTCCCTCTGACTTATTTCACTTTGCATAATACCCTCAGTGTCCATCCATGTTGTCACAAATGGCTGGATTTCATCATTTCTTACGGCTGAGTAGTATTCCATTGTGTATACATACCACATCTTCTTTATCCATTCGTCCCTTGATGGGCTCTTAGGTTGCTTCCAAGTCTTGGCTATTGTGAATAACGCTGCAGTGAACACAAGGGTGCATGTATCTTTATGCATTGGTGTTTTCAAGTTCTTTGGATAAATACCCAGCAGTGGAATAGCTGGATCATATGGTAGTTCTATCCTTGATTTTTTGAGGAATCTCCATGCTGTTTTCCATAGTCGCTGCACCAGTTTGCACTCCCACCAGCAGTGTACGAGAGTTCCCTTCTCTCCACATCCTCTCCAACACATGTTGTTTCCTGTCTTGGTAATTACAGCCATTCTGACGGGCGTGAGGTGATATCTCATTGTAGTTTTGATTTGCATTTCCCTGATAGTTAATGATGTTGAACATCTTTTCATGTGTCTGTTGGCCATCTGTATATCTTCTTTGGAGAAATGTCTGTTCAGGTCTTTTGCTCATTTTTTAATTGGGTTGTTAGTTTTTTTGTTGTTGAGATGCCTGTGTTCTTTATATATATTTTGGTGATTAACCCCTTATCAGATGTATGGTTTGCAAATATCTTCTCCCCATTGTTAGGTTGTCTTTTCGTTTTGTTGATGGTTTCCTTTGCTGTGCAGAAGCTTTTAGGTTTGATGTAGTCCCATTTGTTTATTTTTTCTATTGTTGCTCTTGCCCGCTCAGACATGGTGCTTGAAAATATGTTGCTAAGACTGATGTCGAAGAGCGTACTGCCTATGTTTTCTTCTAGAAGTTTCATAGTTTCAGGTCTTACATTCAAGTCTTTAATCCATTTTGAGTTAATTTCCGTGTATGGTGTAAGGTATGGGTCTACTTTCATTTTTTTTGCATATGGCTATCCAGTTTTCCCAGCACCATTTGTTGAAGAGACTTTCCTTTCTCCATTCTACGTTCTTGGCTCCTTTGTCAAAAATTAGCTGTCCCTATATGTGTGGGTTTATTTCTGGGCTTTCGATTCTATTCCATTGACCTGTGTGTCTGTGTTTGTGCCAGTACCATGCTGTTTTGGTTACTATAGCTTTGTCGTATATTTTGAAATCAGGGAGTGTGAAACCTCCAGCTTTGTTCTTTTTTCTCAGGGTCTTTTGTAGTACCATATAAATTTTAGGATTCATTGTTCTATTTCTATGAAAAATGTTGTTGGAACTTTGATAGGGATTGCATTGAATCTATAGATTGCTTTAGGAAGTATGGACATCTTAACTACGTTAATTCTTCCAATCCAAGAGCATGGAATATCTTTCCATTTCTTAGTGTCTTCTTCAATTTCTTTCAACAATGTTTTATAGTTTTCGATGTACAGATCTTTCATCTCTTTGGTTAAGTTTATTCCTAGATATTTTATTCCTTTTTTTGCAATTGTAAATGGAATTGTATTCTTAATTTCTCTTTCTGCTACTTTGTTGTTAGTGTATAGAAATGCAACTGATTTTTGAATGTTGATTTTGTATCCTGCAACTTTACAGTATTCGTTTATTACTTCTAAAAGTTTTTTGGTGGATTCTTTAGGGTTTTCTATATATAAAATCATGTCATCTGCAAATAGTGACAGTCTCACTTCTTCCTTTCCAATTTGGATCCCTTTTATTTCTTTTTCTTGCCTGATTGCTCTGACTAGCACTTCCAATACTATATTAAATAGAAGTGGTGAGAGTGGGCATCCTTGTCTGGTTCCTGTTCTTAAAGGGATAGCTTTCAGTTTTTCACTATTGAGGATGATATTAGCTGTGGGTTTCTCATATATGGCCTATACTGTGTTGAGGTACTTTCCTTCTATACCCATTTTATTTGGAGTTTTTATCATAAATGGATGCTGTATCTTGTCGAATGCTTTCTCTGCATCTATTGAGATGATCATGTGATTTTTATTCTTCATTTTACTAATGTGGTGTATCACGTTGATTGATTTGTGAATGTTGAACCATCCCTGCATCCCTGGAATAAATCCCACCTGATCATGGTGTATAATATTTTTAATGTATTGTTATACGCGATTTGCTAGTATTTTGTTGAGGATTTTTGCATTGATATTCATCAGTGATATTGGCCTGTCATTTTCTTTTTTTGTCCTTGTCTGGTTTTGGTATCAGGGTAATGTCGGCTTAGTAGAATGAGTTAGGGATCTTCCCCCCCTCCTCAATTTTTTGGAAGAGTTTGAGAAGGATAGGTATTAAGTCTTCTTTGAATGTTTGGTAGAATTCACTAGTGAAGCTGTCTGGTCCTGGACTTTTATTTTTGGGGAGGTTTTTGATTACTGTTTCGATCTCCTTACTCGTGATTGGTCTATTCAAATTCTCTATTTCTTCTTGATCCAGTTTTGGAAGGTTGTATGATTCTAAGAATTTATCCATTTCTTCCAGATTGTCCAATTTGTTGGCATATAGCTTTTCATAGTGTTCTCTTATAATCTTTTGTATTTCTGAGGCGTCTATGCCTTTTAATTGGAGCATTTAGTCTATTGAAATTTAAGGTAGCTATTGATAAGTATGTACTTACTGCCATTTTTTAACTTTTTTTCTTGCTATTTTAGTAGTCCTTCTCTGTTCCTTTCTTCTTCTCTTGCTATCTTCCCTTGTGGTTTGATGGCTTTCTTTAGTGTTATGTTTGGGTTCCTTTCTCTTTGTTTTTTGTGTATATATTGTAGGTTTCTGGTTTGTGATTACCATGTAGTCCACATACAGTAACCTACATATATAGGAATCTATAGTAAGTTGATGGTCTCTTTAGTTTGACCTCTGTCTGAAAGCTCTACTCTTTAACTCCCCTCCTCCCTCATTTTATGTTTTTGATATCTAACCTCTTTTTTTGTGCATTTTGTATCCATTACCCTCTTATCATGGAAATAGGTAATTTTTCCTATTTCTGGTCTTCTCTTTTCCCCTTAAATAAGTCCCTTTAGCATTTCTTGTAAGACTGGTTTCTTGGTGACAAACTCCTTTAATTTTTGCTTGTCTGGGAAACTTCTTATCTCTCCTTCCATTTTGAATGATAACCTTGCTGGGTAGAGTATTCTTGGCTGTAGGTTTTTTCCTTTTAGCACTTTAAATAGATCTCTTCTAGCCTGTAAGGTTTCTGCTGAGTAGTCAGCTGATAACCTTATGGGGTTTCCTTTGTATGTAACTTGTCTTTCTCTTGCAGCTTTTAGGATTCTCTCTTTATCTTTAGTTCTGGACATTTTAATTATGATGTGTCTTGGTGTGGGCCTCTTTGGGTTTATTTGGTTGGTGCTCTCTGTGCTTCCCGTACCTGGATGTCTGTTTCCTTCCTTAGGTTAGGGAAGTTTTCCTCTATTATTTCTTCAAATAGATTCTCTGCCCCTTTGTCTCACTCTTTTCCTTCTGTGACATCTATAACATGGATGTTAGTGTGCTTGATGTTGTCCCAAATGTCCCTTAGACTGTCCTCACTCTTTTGAATTCTTTTTTCTTTTACTTGTTCAGCTTGGATGATTTCTTCTAGTTTTTCATCAAGCTCACAGATCTGTTCTTCTGTCTCCTCTACTCTGCTTTTGAGTCCCTCTAGTGAATTTTTCATTTCCAGTATTGTATTCTTCATTTCTGATTGGTTCTTTTTTATATCTTCCATTTCTTTTTTTTTTTTGTGAGGAAGATCAGCCCTGTGCTAACATCTGCCAATCCTCCTCTTTTTTTGCTGAGGAAGGCTGGCCCAGGGCTAACATCTGTGCCCATCTTCCTCCACTTTATATGGGATGCTGCCACAGCATGGCCTGCCAAGCTGTGCATCGGTGCATGCCTGGGATCTGAACCAACAAACCCCAGGACACTGCAGTGGAGCACGTGCACTTAACCGCTAGTGCCACCGGCCGGGCCCCTATCTTCCATTTCTTTGTTGATATTCTCACTGAGTTCATTCATTCTTCTCCCAAGATCAGTGAGCATCCTTAACACTCTGTTTGAACTCTCTGTCAGGTAGGTTGCTCATTTCTGTTTCACTTATTTCCTTTTCTGGGGTTTTGTCCTGTTCCCTTATGTAGAATGTATTCCTTTGCCTCCTCATTTTGTCTCTTTCCCTGTGCTTGTGTGTAAGTATTAGGTAGGTCAGCTACATCTCCTGCTCTTGGAGAGGTCACCTTATATAAATGATACCTTATGAGGCCCAGCAGTGTGCTTCCCTCAGTTCTGAATGTCCAGGATTGACCCATATGTGGGCTACGTGTGTCCTTCTGTTGTGGTGTGGTTGCTCTCTCTGTAGGTGCCCAGGGAGGCTGAGCTATGCCCCTGGCCAGCTGTTGTAATGCTCAGCTGCTGGTAGTTGTTGTGGGCCCTTCAGTCTCTTTATCTGGTGTGGGGAGCCCCAGCACAGTTGGCTGCAAGTTCTAATACCACATTTGTGTTGCAGTATTTCTTTTAAGTGAGTAGGCCCCCAGTGTGGCAGGTTGTTAGTCTCAGGGGATTACAATTGCTATATGCCTCCAGGCTTTGTGTCTCTTGTCAACACTCTGAGGATTGCAGTTGGGTGGGGCTGGCCTCAGGCACGGGAGCACCCAATTGTTTCAGGCTTTGGAAGGTGGGGCAAACCACCTATGTGGGCCTTTGGTAAGCACAAGTCTTCTGCAGCTGACAAGCCCTGCTGCCCACAGGTCCACACACACAGTCATTCTACATTCTGAATTTGCCTTTGCAATTTCTACACTGAAAATATTTTTGTCACTTCAAATATAAATATTGATACTTTTTATGTGTAAAGTGTTCTGATTCTACTATATTTAATACAAAGCTGAGAAAAGATAAACTAGGCTTTTCTGCTATCTCACCTTGTTTAACAAACTGAAATGCAAACAGAAAAAAAGAATGAAAAAAAAGTGTAATATCCAAGAACTATGGACAGTTACAGAAGGAGTATCATTTGCATTACCCAAATACCAGAAAGGAAAGAAAGAGAGAAAGAAATAGAAGAAATATTTGAAGTAATAATAACTGAGAATTTCCAAAATTAATGGCTGACACCAAACCACAGATCCAGAAGGCTTAGGAAACACCAAGTGAGATAAATCTATACCAAGACATATCACATTCAAACTGCAGGAAACCAAAGACAGAGAAAATCTTGAAAGAAACCAGAGAAAAATAACACCTTACCTATAAAGCAACAAGGATAAGAATTACATTGAACTTCCCATTAAAAAATATGCAAGCAAGAAGTGGATTGAAATATTCAACGTGTTGAAAGTAGGACACCAACCCAAAATTCTATACCCAGTGAAATTATTCTTCAAAAGTGATAGAAAAACACAGACTATCTCAGAGAAACAAAAATCGAAGGAAGTTTTGAACAGTAGATCTGCCCTGTGAGAAATGTTAAAAAACATTCTTCAGATGGAAAATGATACAGGTTATAAAGGACACAGAAACTTAGATCTACATAAAGAAAGAAACAAAGTTGAAGAAGGAATAAATGAAAGTAAAATAAAAAATCATTTATTTTTCTTACTCTTAATTAATTGACTAGATAGCTGCTTTTTTCAAAGTAATAATACAGCAATTTATTGGGTACTTATACCATATGAACAAGTAAAATGAATGACAGTAATGTTACAAAAAACAAGAGGGAGGGCTTGAGAATATTTGGTTATAAGGTTATTGCACTACCACTGAAGTGGTAGAGTGTTACATAAAAGAGGACTTAGATGCCTTGCAAATGTATATTTCAAACTCTAAAAAAATCATAGAAAGAAGTATAATCAAGATACTAAGTAAAGTGAGAAAATGGAATAATATAAGATGATCAATTAATACAAGAAAAGGAAAAAAAAGAAGGCAAAAAAAAAAAAAAACAAAGAACAAACCCAGTGAATTAAAAAACAGTTAATATGGTAGATATTAACCCAACTATATCAATAATTACCCTAATTAAAAAATAAAGACTGTTAGAGTGAAGAAAAAAAGAAAGACCCAGCTATCTCTTGCCTAGAAGAAACCTATTCTAAACAGAAAAACACAGACAAAAGTCAAGGAGTGGAGAAAAATGTACCATGCTAACACTAATCAAAAGAAAGTTACAGTAGCTACATTAATTTCAGACAAAGCAGACTTTAGAACAAGGAAAATTATTAGGGATAAAGAAGGACATTATATAATGACAAAGGAGGCAATTCTCCAAGAAGACATAACAATCCTTAATGTGTATGCACATAGCATCAAAATATGTGAGGCCCAAGCTGACAGAATTGCAAGGAAAAGTAGACATATCCAGAGACTCTGGTTAAAGATGGTGACATAGGAGGCTCCTAAATTTCCCTCCTCCCATGGACTCACCAAATGTACAGCTATACATAGAGCAATTCCCTCTGAGAGAAATCCAGAAAATAGATGAGTGACTCATACGCATTGGGCAATTGACAAGAGGCACACTCTTGTCATAAACTCCACCCCTGGCACAGTGCCATACAATCAGCACAAAAATATTAAATAAAACTATAACTATAATAATTTGTTAATGGATACAAAATATATGACATCAATTTGTAAAATGTAGGGGGAATCTAAAAATGTAGTTTTTCTATGCATTCAAAGTTACATTGCATTTAGCTTAAAGTAGACTGTTATAACTATAAGATATTTTATGTAAGCCTTATGGCAAACACAAAGTAAAACATATAGTAGATACACAAAAGATAAAGAGAAAGGAATCAAAGCATACCACTACAGAAAATTATTAAATCACAAAGAAAGAGAGCAAGAGGGGAAGAAAGAAAAAAAGAAACTGCAAAGCAGCCAGAAAACAATGAATGTAACGGCAACTGTTCATCTATACCTATCAATAATTTCTTTAGACACAAATGGACTAACTTCTCTAATCAAAAGACATAGGGTGGCTAAATGGATAAAAAACAAGACCCAACTATGTACTATCTATAAAAGACTCACTTCAACTTTAAGGATACACATAGAATGAAAGTGAAGGGAGGGAAATTAGCATTCCATGCAAATGGAAAACAAAAGAAACCAGAGGTAGCTATACATTTATCAGACAAAATAGACTTTAAGCTCAAGACTGTAACAAGAGACAAAGAAGGTCATTATATAATGATAAAGGGTCATTTCACTGAGAGGGTATAACATTTGTAAATATTTATGCACCCAACATCAGAGCGCCTGAATATGTAAAGTGAATATTAACATATGTGAAGAGAGAAATACACAATGCGATAATAGTAGGGGACTTCAATACCCCACTTTCAACAATGGGCAGATCATCCACACAGAAAATCAATAAGGAAACATTGGACATAAACTATGTGTTAGATCAGATGGACTTATTGGATATTAACAGAGTATTCCATCCAACAGCAGCAGAATATACATTCTTCTCAAGTGCACGTGAAGCGTTCTCCAGGATAAACCATATATTAGGCCACAGAACAAGTCTTAATAAACTTAAGAAGATTGAAATCATATCAAGCATCTTTCCCTACCAACATGGTATGAAACTAGAAATTTATTAAAAGAAGAAAACTGGAAAATTCACAAATATATGGAAATTAAACAACACACTCCTTAACAACAAATGGGTCAATAAAGAAACCAAAGGGAAATGAAAAATACCTTGAGACAACTAAAATTGAAAACACAACATAACAAATCATATGGGATGCATCAAAAGCAGTTCTAAGAGGAAGTTTATAGCGATAAATGCCACATTAAGAAAAAAGAAAGATCTCAAACAATTTAACTTTACACTTCAAGGAATTAGAAAAAAGAGGAACACAGTAAGCCTGAAGTTGGTAGAAGGAAGGGAATAAAAAAGATTGGAGTAGAAATAAATAAAATAGAGAATAAAAAGAAAATAGAAAAATCAATGAAACTAAGAACTAGTTTTTTGAAAAGATAAACAAAATTGCAAACTGAGAAAAAAAAAGAGCAGACTCAAACAAAATCAGAAATTAAAGAGGAGACATTACAACTTATACCACAGATATAATAAGGATCATAAGAAACTACTATGAGCAATTATACACCAACAAATTGGACAACTTAGAAGAAATGGATGAATTCCTAGAAACAAATTTATCAAGACTGAATCAGGGAGAAATGAATAATGTTAACAGAACAATTACTAATAAGGAGATTGGATCAGTAATCAAAAATCTCCCAACAAAGAAAAGTCCAGGACCAGATGGCTTCACTGGTGAATTTTACTGAATGTTTAAAGAAGAATTAATACTAATCCTTCTCAAATTCTTTCAAAAAATGGAACAAGAGGGAAAAATTACAAACTAATTTTACAGTGCCAGCATTACTCGGATACCAAAGCCAGACAAGAACACTACAAGAAAAAATGAATGTAAGACCTGACTATAAAACTCCTAGAAGAAAACATGGGGAGTATGGACCTTGACATTGCTCTTGGCAATGATTTTTTGATTTGACAGCAAAAGCACAGGTGAAAAAAGCAAAAAGAAACACATGGGACTACATCAATCTAAAAAGCTTCTGCACAGCAAAGGAAAACATCAACAAAATGAAAATGAAGTCTATTGAATAGTAAAAATAAAGGGTTAATATCCAAAATATATAAAGTACTCCTAAAACTCAATAGCAAAAAAAGCAAAGAACTCAATTAAAAATTGGGCATAGACCTGAATAGACATTTTTCCAAAGAAGACATACAAATGGCCAACAGATTCATGAAAAGGTGCTCAGCATCACTAATCATCAGGAAAATACAAATCAAAATCACAATGAGATATCACTTCACACCTGTTAGAATCTCTATTACCAAAAAGACAGGAGGAATAAATGCTGGCAAGGCTATGGAGGAAAGGGAACTCTTATACACTGTTGGTGGTAATGTAAACTGGTACAGCCAATATGGAAAACAGTATGAAGGGTTAAAGAAATTAAAAATAAAAAATGCAATCAGAAAAAAATTAAAAATAGAGCTACCCACTTCTGGGTATATATCCAAAGGAAATGAAATTAATATCTCAAAGAGTTATCTATACAGTTATGCACTGCATAACGTTTTAGTCAACAATGGGCCCTATGTATGATGGTGGTGCCATAATATTAGTGCCATATAACCTAGATTTGTAGTAGGCTATGCCATCTAGGTTTGTGTAAGTATACTCTATGATGTTTGCACAAAGACAAAATTGCCTAATGACACATTTCTTAGAACGTCATTCAGTGGTTCATGACTGCTTTCCTATGTTCATTGCAACATTATTTATAATAGCCAAGGTATGAAAACAATCTAAGTGTCTGTTGATAGATGAATGGATAAAGAAAATGTGATACACACACACGCACACGCATACACATATACACAGTGGAATATTATTCAGCCTTAAAAATGAATGAAATCCTGCCGTTTGCAACGACGTGGATGATCCTGAGGGCATGTTACTTGAAATAAGACAGAGAAACACAAATGCTGTGTGGTATCACTTATATGCGGAATCTAAAAAAAAAAGTCAAATTCATAAAACGGTGAGTAGAATGGTGGTTGCCAGGGCCTGGTGAGTGGGGAAAATAGGGAAAGGTTGGTAAAAGGGTAGAAACTTTTAGTTATAAGATGAATAAGATATGATGACCTAATATATAACATAGTGACTGCAGTTGATGATACTGCACTGATACTGTACTGTACTGAAATTTGTTAAGAAAGTAGAACTTAAGTGCTCTCATCACTTAAAAAGGTAAATATGTGAGGTGATGGATGTGTTAATTCAACGAAGGAATTCCTTTCACAATGTGCAAATATCAAATGATCATATTGTACACTTAAAATGTTTAATTTTATTTGTCAATTATACCTCAATAAAACTGAAAAAAATTAGACACATCTACATTATAGTTGGAGACATCAACACCATTCTTTCAAAAACTGATAGACCCAGCAGTAAGAATGTCAACAATGATATAGTTAAATTGAGCAGCCTGTTAATCAATGGTATATAACTGACATTTATAGAACACGTCATCCAACAACAGCAGAATACAGATACTTCTCGAGCTTCCATGGAACAGTCGCCAAGATAATCCACCCTCTGGCCCATAAAACACACCTTACCAAATTTAAACACATAGAAATATGACCAAGTGTGCTCTCAGACCACAACGGAATTAACTAGAAATCAATAAAAAGAAGACAGCTGGACAATCCTAAAATATTTGGAGATTAGACTACACAGTTCTAGTAACACATAGTTCAAAGAAGTCTCAAGAGAAACTTAAAAATAAAAATCAAAAAATGTAATAACTTAGACGAAATGGACCAATTCCTTAAAAAAAATATTACTAAATAACACAAAGAGAAATAGATAATCTGAATCTATTAAAGAAATTGAATCAATAATTAAAAACTTTCTAAAAAAGAAAGGAACAGATTCAGGTGGTTTAACTGGTGAATTCTACTAAACATTTATTGAAGAAATTATACCAATTCTCTAAAATTTCCTTCAGAAGATAGAAGCAGAGAGAATACTTCCACATTCATTCTGTAAGACTAGTGTTACTCTAATATAAAACTAGATAAAGACATTACAGGAAAGGAAGACTACAGACCAAATGAACAGAGATTTTAAAAAAATCCTTACTTAATATTACTTAAATATTAGCAAATTGAACCAAAGAATGTATGAAAAGAATCATGCACAGTGACCAAGTGAGGTTTATTCCAAGTATACAAGGCTGATTCAGCATTTGAAAATCAGTTAATGTAATCCACCACATCAGTAGGCTAAAGAGGAAAAATCATATGATCATATCAATTGTTGCACTAAATATTTCCTCAATTTGATAAAGAATATGTATAAAAACCTACAGCTAACATCATACTTAATGATGAGAAACCAGATACTTTCCTCCTAAAATAGGGAACATGGCAAGGATGTCCCCTCTCTTTACTCCTATTCAATGTGATACTGGGAATCCTAGTAATTGCAATAAGACAAGAAAAGGAAATAAAAGGTATACAGGTTGGGAAGAAAGAAGCAAAACTGCACTTGTCTGTAGATGACATGGTTGTCTACGTAGAAGATCCCAAAGAATCAACAGCAACAAAAAAACTTCTGGAATGAGTAAGCATTTAAAGCAAGGTGACGGAATACAATGGTAATATACAAAAGTCAGTTGCTTTCCTGTATACCAGCAATGAAAAATTGGAACTTGAAATTAAAAGCACAATATCATTTACATTAGCAACAAAAATTAAAATGCCTAGGAATGAATCTAACAAAATATGTATAGGATCTATAGTAAATAGAAAACTACAAATCTCTAATGAAGGAAAGGAAATAAAATTTAAATAAATGAAGAGATATTCTATGGTCATGGATTGAAAGACCCAATATTGTTAAAATCTAAATTATTTGCAACTTGATTTATAGATTAAGTACAATACGAATCAAAATATCAGCAAGCTATTTTGTGGATTTCAAAAAACTAATTCTAAAGTTTATATGGAAAGCAAAAGACCCAGAATAGCCAACACAATTGTGAAGAGGAAGAACAAAGTTAGTGGGCTGATTCCACATGACTTCAAGACTTACTAAAAGGCTATAGTAATCAAGACAGAAAGGTATTAGCCAAAGAAGAGACATATAGATCAATGGAATAAAATAAAAAGCCTCAAAATACCCACATACAAATATAGTGAACTGATCTTTGATGAATGGACAAAGGGAATTCAATTGAGAAATGACAGTCTTTTCAACAAATGGTGCTATAACAATTGGATCTCCATATAGAAAAGAAAAAAGAAAGACTAGAAGAAAGCAAAAAATGAAAAAGAATCTTGACAGAGATTTTACATCTTTTATAAAAATTAACTCAAAATGGACCATGAGCCTAAATGTAAAATGCAAAAGTATAAAAATCTAGAAGGATTCATAATGAATTTTTAAGTACAACACAAAACCGTGTTTCATGAAAGAAAAAATTGATATATTGGACTTTATTAAAATTAAAAACTCCTGCCCTGTTGAAGACAGTTGTTAAAAGAAGGAAGAGAAAAGCAACATACTAAGAGGAAATATTTGCAAAACAAATAGCTAATGAAGGACTTGTATCTAAAATATACAAAGAACTTTTAAAACTCAACTGTAAGAAAACAGAATCCAATTAAAAAATTGGGCAAAATATATGAACAGACATATCACCAAAGAAGATGTAGAGATAGCAAATGAGCATATGTGAAGATGCTTAATATTACTATTCATTAGGGGATTGCAAATTGAAACAACAATCATTACATACCAATTAGAATGACTGAAATATTTGGCAATGCTAACTATTGGCTAGGATACAGAACAACAGTAACTCCAATTCATTGTATGTGGAAATACAAAATAGTCCAACAACTTTGGAAGACAGTCTGGCGGCTCTTACAAATCTACACATAGTCTAATCATATGATCTAAAAATTGCACTCCTAGGTATTTACTCAACTGATTTGAAAACTTATGTCCACACAAAAAAACTACATGCAAATGTTTATAGAGGCTTTATTTACAATCACCAAAAGCTGGAAGCAACCAAGATGTCTTTCAATAGGTAAGTGGAAAAACAAACTATGATACGCCCATACAATGGAATATTATTGCATACACCCAATAATGGAATATTATTCTGTGATAAAAAGAAATGAACTATCAAGCCACGAAAAGGCAGAGGAACTTTGAATGCATATTGGTAAGTAAGAGAAGCCAGTCTAAAAAATAAAAATTAAAGCAGTTCAGGCAAGAGTCCTAAAAGGAAGGTGCTTGGAAGATCAGGAACAAGGACACTTGTGGAAGACACATGCAGAGGGATGCAAGGGACGTGGGCACAAAGTGAGAGGAGCTTTGTATTTCACATTTACATCCACCAGAGATCATATGTTTCAGGGGAGATATGGAGCGACCAGTTGGACAGGATGACACATGCAGTAGCTGTCAGCCAGTGTCTGTACTTAGCTCCCCCAGTGCTTAGACAGTGGGCCCATGGCCACAGCAGCCACGGCAGAGATGGAAACTATGGATTCACAGCGTGCTTCCTCCCACCAGGGCTGATCTAGCCTTATTGCAAATTAAAGTTTGATGTGTCAGAAAAAGAGAATAAAGCTGAGTCCCAGTATGATATCATGTCTTAAAGAGATCAACCAGCTGTTTAGTGGCAATTTTAGTTTAACAGAGCCTTCTACTCTGGAAAGAAAAGTGATTCATGCTGATGAGGACTAACAAATATTCTAAATGTGAATTTGCCTTTCCTTCCCACCCCGCAGTACCTTTGACAATACCACTACCCAAGGGCTCAGAGAGAGTACGATTTATAGACGTAAGACCTCTCACAACATTGTTTAGGACTAAGGAACCCATTCATTGCACAAGAGCTGTGGCACTGAGCATATAACCATTAAATCCCATGGTTCTACCACATATTTCACCATCCAGAAGCATCCAGTCTGACGGAGTCTAGCAACAGAACTTTCAAGATGCAGCTGGGTGATGGCTTGGAGCAGAGCCTCTGTAAAGTTAGGATGCTATCCTTTCAGTGTGTTATGTAACTTCAAATAGCTTCCATTAGGTGATTCTGTGTCATCAGCAGGTAGAATACACAGGTCCAAAAACCAAGGACTAGAAGTGGGAATGACTCTGTTAACTCATCACTCTCATTGACCCATTTGGAGTATTTGTGCTTTCTTCCTTTTAACTCTAGGTTCTGTGGATCTAAAGGACGTGGTTCACACAAGAAAGATAACTCCATCAATGAACACAGGCAGGGTTGAACTAAACTTAAAGCTACCTGCCACCAGCTCATCTTTGGCTCCTCATAGCCTTGGGAAAACAAGCAAGGAATGGAATTACTATACTAATAGGGGTAATTGACTTTTGTCATCAAGATAAAGTATAGTCACAACTACATAATAAAACTAAGGAAGAATCTCTTCTAGAGTAGAACACTCATGTGATCCATTGGGATGTCTCTTGGTGTTCCCATGTCCAATTTTAACTGTGAATGGCTAACTACAGTAACCACAGTCTGAAAAGAGCGTGGTAACAGGGACTTAAATCCTTTATGGATGAAAGTCGGAGTCACCCACTAGTCAAGACATCTGGGCCAGGAGGTGTGCTAGATGAGAGTATGGGGAATCTAAATGGGTGGCAAAGGAGAGACATAATATCAATAATTACGACCTTGGAACCGACTTAAAGCACGGGTTATAGGTTGTCCCACTAAACATCCTCCCGTAAGTTTTTCTCCAAGTAATTATTAACAATCAGGATTTTAAAGAAGCTGTGACCTAGTAGTGTATGCTTAATGTAAGAAACAAATGGGTCTGAGCAGTGAAAGGGGTGGACACTGGCAGACACTGTCAGTGTCTGTCAGTGTTCCGCTCAGATTCCTTCTACAGATTCTATGTACCTCTTCTCCGGTTTTGGTGTGCTTCATTGCTAACAGTTCACACCTGCGAACTTCTCTAGAGGACTACCTTGAAGTTATTGGAGCTGCTTCATTTGAGGCACCAAGAGCCAGAAGTGCCTGGCAGTTCAGTTCCTCTCCAAGTAGCCCCATAACGACTGACTGGAATGTGAAGATGACAGCCCAGGTCCCTTGCCTCCAGAGGGGGCAGCTCCACAGTGAGATGGATTCTCTGTGGCTTCCCACGGGATCAGGCCGAGGCTAGAACTTCATCTTTCTTGGCTTCTTTTCCTTTCCTTTCCTTTCCTGTTTCTCCCATTACCTACTAGAAAGTTTCTTCTAGGAGCAATTTCTGAATAAATCATTTGAATAAGAATCCTTATCTCAGGATCTGCTTCTGGGAAATCTGACCCAGGACTGTGAAAATTTTTCAATAACACATGTTGGGACTGCTGACTATCCTTTTGAAAGATAAAATTATATCCCCACTTCTCACTATACGCAAGAATAAATTTAAAATAGATTAAAGAGATAACTGAATAACATTAATAAATAAAATATAAGAAAATATTTTGAATAATCTTGGGAGAGCAAGCTTTTTTGGGCATGGTGTGAAACCAATATAAAAAAATAAGGGAATATAACAATGAACTAATGTGAGGTTTTCTGATGAGCAAAACATGCACTATGTTAAAAAGATGAAAGACAGATTGAAAAAATATTTGCAATACATGTAACACAGGGTTTCATAAATTATATTTAAGAAGGCCCTAAAACTAAAAAATATAAACCAAATAACCCAAAGAGAAAAATGAGAAGAAAGAATATGTAAAGGTAATTCACAGATGGAATGTGCTTAACCACACTAGTAAAAAATGCAAATTAAAACTAAACATTATCCTCTGAATAGGATATTGGAAAAAAACTATGACTGGCAAGAGTATCTAAAAATGGGTGCTTACATCTACCTCTGGATAGAGAAAATTTTGGCAGTTGGTATCCATTGACATTTTGAATGTCCAAACTTGTACTTCAGGAATACCTTTTGTAAGAATTTATCCTACAGAAATACTTTCAGGATTGAAAAGATACGCAAATACAGATGTTTTGTAAAATCAATTGGAAATTAATTAAATGCAGTAGTGAGCAACTAATCAGAGATGATTTAAAGTTTCATTAATAAAAGAAACACTGAAAAATCATACAGAGATCAAAAGAATGATGTGATTTATATGAGCCGACTTTGAAAGGACTTTGACACAAGGGTAAAAAATAAGTATATTGCAGAAAAACGTGTAGTGTATGGTTACATTTGTATAACAACACCATCAACAACAAAACGTGTGTGTGCGTGTGCACGTGCTTTCACATATACTATACATTTACCAACTTCTGTCTGGACTGATGTATGTCTTCTGCTCCCTGATCGCTGATCTGTGTTCCATAACTCGTCTCTCATCACCACATACATTTGCGCTATTCAGTGTTCATTGCACTGTAATTGTAGGAGTTAAGAACAGCAGTTTTATAGTCAGCTCTATTAGAAAGACAGCTCCACCCTCTGAGAGCTATTGACCTTCAGCGAGTTCCTCACCTCCCTAAGCTTCAATTACCTCGTTTGCTAAAAGTAGATAAGAACAGTATCTCTACTTCTTTAGTGAGGCAAAATAAGAACATAAGATAAGGCTTGCGATTTGCCCACCAAAGTCAGCAGCTATTTATCATCCCTACAGGGATTCTTCCTTCAGATTCTGTGGCTAAAGAAGTGGAATTTTGAATGAAGTCTTATGGCTCTCAAACTTTTAGAGGGAAAATAAAAATTGAAGGCTTCTGTATCTAAAATATCTTTTCAAGGTAAAATATAAAACTACACAGTAGTTTAATTAAAAATTCCTAAAAAATGTCAAAATCACAATTAGCCCTCCAGTCTCTTTTTTAATTTTGCCGTCTCTCTTTAGCAAATCTCTTTAATATTGTGAGAGAAGCACAAGGTTTTTTTTTTTTTTTTTTTTAAGAATCAAACGCTGGGGCCAGCCCGGTGGTGCAGGCGGTTAAGTGCGCACGTTCCGCTGCGGCGGCCCGGGGTTAGCCGGTTTGGATCCCGGGCGTGCACCGACGCACCGCTTGTTAGGCCATGCTGTGGCGGTGTCCCATATAAAGTGGAGGAAGATGGGCATGGATGTTAGTCCAGGGCCAGTCTTCCTCAGCAAAAAAGAGGAGGATTGGCAACAGATGTTAGCACAGGGCTGGTCCTCCTCCCAAAAAAAAAAAAAAAAAAAAAAAAAAGAATCAAACGCTTGCAGCTCAATACTATGTGAGAAAAAAAAAGTATGTGTTGAAGTAAGGGACTAGATAACAGAGTGCAGGGGAACAGGGAGAATCCCCCTCTGCCCTTTCCTTTAAGGCTCTTCTGGCTGGCCAAATAATTAAAAGACAGGTTAGCAGGAGAAAATAATACCTAGTTTAATAATATGTGTACATGGGAGAAAGCAGGGACACTGAGTTTCTCAGCACAATGGCAGAGATTCTCGTCTTAAATACTATCTTCAGCTAAAGACAAAGGAGGATGATGGGGGTGGGGGGAGTCAGTTACAGAAGATTACCAGAAAAGCACAGTAAATAAGAGTAAGTTTATTATGCAGATTTAAGGCCTCACCCTTCACACTGATAAGTTTCTAGAAATGAGGTCATCCCCCCTCTTCCCAGTACAGAGAGGGAGATACCTTTACAAATGGAGATTTCCCTTATAAATGTAAATGTTTGTCTGGCAACTCCCAGCAGGGCTACCCAGAGAATGTGGCCAGGAAGAGACAAATTTTTGATAAGAGGGGCTTGGTGCCTTTCCTACTGTAACATCTATTTTACATTATATTACAGCCATCATGATAGTAACTCCTTTCTAAAACAGATCTTTTATGTTAAATTCTTTAGGTAGTTTGGGAGGGGAAACTCAAATGTTCTTCCTGACTTTTCTGAGTCTTTATTGTCTTTAGCTCGAAATAATCCACATACCAGAGCAGTGAATCTTGGGGTGGCCTGCCCTGAGCACCATCAAGAGTAATAAACTAAAAGCAAAAAGTAAACATTACTAGTAGAAAAACTAAAGTAAATATCCAGGGAAGTCAATGTACTTGAATTACATAAATTGTGTAAAACCTCCACGTAACAGTAGTTTAGGAATTAAGATTAATTAATGAGATTGTATTGCCACTGACTCCATTCACAAAGTTATGACATTTACATTATTTTCAGCACCATGTAGTCTTATTAAATACTTCAGAAAGCAAAATAAAAATGAAAAAGCCTAGCTTTTTAAATTTTTTTATTTTTGTTTTTATTATTTTTTATTGCAGTAACATTGGTTTATAAAATTATATAAATTTTAAGTGTATATCATTATATTTCAATTTCTTTGTGGATTACATCTTGTTCACCACCCAAAGACTAATTACAATCCATCACCACACACATATGCCTGATCACCCCTTTCCCCCTCCTCCCTCCCACCTTCACCTCTGGTAACCACCAATCCTGTCTCTATGTGTTTATTTGTTGTTGTTTTTATCTTCTATTTATGGTATCATGGGTATTTATGGATCATATGGTATTTGACCTTCTCCCTCTTACTTATTTTGGTTAGCATAATACCCTCAAGGTCCATCCATGTTGTCACAAATGGCCAGATTTCATCATTTTTTATGGCTGAGTAGTATTCCATTGTGTATATATACCACATCTTCTTTATCCATTCGTCCCTTGATGGGCACCTAGGTTGCTTCCAAGTCTTGGCTATTGTGAATAATGCTGCAATGGTGCGTATATCTTTAAGCATACATGTTTCCATGTTTGAAAAAGCCTGGCTTTGAGTTGAGGAAGACCTGATTCTAGCTGTGTGCTCATGCCCAAGTGCTAAACTCCTCTACTCACTTTCTTCCTCTCCAAATAAAGGTATAATAGCTCCTTGTAGGGAGTTTTTGTGTGGAGGAGAGGTAATAAATGAAAAGTACCTAACAAAAGTTGGCATGGTAGGCACTCAACAAACAGTAGCTGATGATCTTGAAATTACATCAATATTTTGAGACACGGTTCTTCCCTCCAAGAGCTGACATTGTTGGGGTAAGAAAGAACTGGAAGCAAGTAATAAGAAAATTCCAGAATGCAGATGTATGCAAACTCTTGAGGTCATCTGAGGAAGCTGATATTGTTTTTATGTGCTTAGGCCATACTTGTCAAAATTCTTTTTAAATATCTCAGAGGCAAGGCCCAGAAATTTCTGGCTTTAAGAGAATCTCAATGACCCTAGGAATCTACCTCCATTTTGCTTCTGTCAGTGGTCTAGTCACATGAATTTTCCACATAGCAACCCTTCCTCTATTTCATATTTTCTCATCTCTGGATAAACATCCTCAGCTTTTTGCCTTCTATGTTATGTTCTTTCTCTATTTGCCATTAAAGCATCCAAGTGACTAAAAATTTCCTTTATTCAAGTGTTTCTGTGTATCTTCAGAGGGTGTTCCACATGGATTTGTGAACACAATTTGTCAGGTTCCTTGTAGTGGCTGATATCCTACCTTCCTCTTCTTACTGTAGCCCTGATTGGCTTAGTACTCACTCATCTATTTGACGACACCATGTCACTTCTTCCTATGACAATTCCTGAAGGCCATTGCTGTGTCTGCCAACCAATACTGTTGCCACTTCTAATTTCATCATTTCTCCATCCGATATACATGCAGTACTTTCTTGAAAACAAGTGCATGCATTTATTTCTCCCAAACTCCATCTCTTTAAATTTGATTCATTTTTGTAACTTATAAAGAAATTTCCTCATCATATTGTAACATCCAGTGTCTTCATCATCTTTCTGGATCTGTAGTGTCTGAAAGAATGTATAAAGTGTCTGTTATATACTCTTTCAAGTCATTGGTTAACATGTTGTATGGGTTTTCCTCTGGTCCTCTGTGTCTTGCATCTTTCTAGAGAGGTTAAGACTCATGTTCTATATCCTTGTAATACTTCAAACATGGGGTTATCACTTACCAGCCAGATCCTAAATACTCCACGATAAAGGATGTATAGAAGGGATTGCAGAAAGTGGTGTTAGGCAGAGAGATGGGTTGGTATCCCTGGTACAAATTGAAGGTGCTCAGTAAATATTGGTTAAAAAATGGAAAAACCAGGTGGTCGGACCAGATGACTGTTTTTTTTTTTTGGTGAGGAAGACCAGCCCTGAGCTAACATCTGCAAATCTTCCTCTTTTTGCTGAGGAAGACTGGCCCTGGGCTAACACCTATGACCATCTTCCTCCACTTTATATGGGACACTGCCACAGCGTGGCTTGACAAGCGGTGCATCGGTGTGCGCCCAGGATCTGAACCAGGGAACCCCGGGCTGGCGCAGCGGAGTGCACGCAATCAACAGCTTGCACCACCAGGCCAGCCCCCCAGATGACTTTTAATGGTGTAAGAAATGGCCAAAAAAGGAAGCTATAATGTGACAATTTCTTGTTATTGTAAACAATTATGAGGATGACAATTAACAAGGAGGAAAGAAGAAATCTTATCAAGTGGATAGAAAAAATTAACCTATAGGGGGCTGAAAAGAGAATCCTGAAACTAGGAGTATGTCTTAATCAAGACCTCTATAGAAGTTTTTCTGAAAAAAGTAATTAAACAACATACAACAAATTGATGATAAAGGTCTTTCTGTGCAGAAGAAATATTTCTAGGAGGCTTAAATTGTGTGTGTTAACTCTTCCTCTACTGCCTTTTCCTGTGAAAGTCATAACTTGTCTAGGCTCAAATTATCCAATATATAAAATAATTTTCCAAGCTGATTTATTGAAATCTCTTGAAAATCTAAGAGCTCTTAGATCTGATAAAATGTGTTTACTAATATTTATTCTATTAGCTTAAATTTTAAAAAGTTTTTTTTTTTACCCCAAGAATTTTGCTGCATTTCTCAATATTTAGTGTTATATTTTTCAGTCAAAGTTTTGTTATTTACTGGAAATTAAGGTTTTGGAAGACAGTGAAAAGGATAAAAATAGTGCAAATTTATTTTGGAGGGAATTTTAGGGTTAAAATATGGGAATGTGATGAAGGATTTCTCATATTTTTACTCAGATACAACATAGCTTCTTTTTCTCCCATTAAGTGATGATTTTTTGCTTCTTGTTCTTACTCGGTAGTTTACACCGCGTTGTGATCTTACCTCTGATTTTATCCTGTGGGAAGTGCTAACGGATGAAACGTATGTTCAGCGATGGCTAAGATGCCAGTTCCATATTGCATTGAGCAAGCACTCGGAGCACAGACGGGAATTTGTAACACAAGGGAGCACAAAATGTGAGACTGAACGAGAAGTATAATGTGCCTCTCATGTGCCCGAGAGAAATCAGGTGTGACGTATAGAGCCCACGATGATGAACTTGCACAACCCAACCTTCCTCCACAGTGGAGATTTCTCTAGAAAATTGTAATTGGAAATGCATGTATGTCTTAAAATAAAAGTATTTAAGAAGAAAATAGCTAAGAAAATATGAAGCCAAAGAGCGTCTACAAAGCTATTTCTTTTTTCATTTTTTTGCTGAGGAAGACCGGCCCTGAGCTAACATCTATTGCCAATTCTCCTCCTTTTTTTTTTCCCCCCAAAGCCCCAGTAGATAGTTGTATGTCATAGTTGTACATCCTTCTAGTTGCTGTACGTGGGACGCCGCCTCAGCATGGCCGGAGAAGCAGTGCGTTGGTGCACGCCTGGGATCTGAACCCGGGCCGCCAGTAGTGGAACATGCGCACTTAACCGCTAAGCCACTAAATAAGGGAAGCATGACTTGTTATCCAGGCAAGAAGGGAAGCCCAGAGATGCGACACTGCCCCAGTCAGCAACATCAGAAAGAGGTGTCATTGTCTAAGGCATTGGGAATTCTCATCTCTCATCTTGATGTGTCTGTATTTAGAAGTTTATGCACAGTTTCATCACCTTGACTGCATTTATAATTGTACCTAACAGGGTCTGTAAATCACTAAGTTTCTAAGATATTTCACTGTAATCTTTTTTTGTCATCAGCCCCCTCACACTCTCATTTCTAAACAATGTAATCATGGCTTTTGCAGTGAAAAGCAGCCTTATAAGGTACCTGCCAATTGTTATAAAACCCAATATTGTCTTCTCAAACAAACTCTTTCATTGTGGTTTAAGTGGAAATGATCATAAATCATATATAATTAGGCAAGTAGATTATGTCACGTTTACCATTTGAAAAGAATATGGTGAAATGTGATGCAATTTTCTATCTTTTTTCCTTAATTAAAAGATAACACATAAAGGTTCACTCCTCGTTTTGAAGTTTTTCAGATATACTAATTAGCCTTTGTTTTTTTCCTTCCACGAGAAGAAAAGGAATCAAATTTAATTTGATGTCGTAGCAATCTAATAGTAAAATAAAAAATAAAAACAATGGTGAGTTTAGAGATTTATCCTATATCCTAGAATCTAATACCAACTCATCATCACTATTGATAATAAAATTGAGATCTTCACTGTAACATTGGAAACATTGTTGATACTCTCCTACCTCTCATTTTCATGAAAGAGAACTTGGGCCATGGAGACAATTGATAAGACTCTAAAAAAATTTGAGAGGCGCCCCAATCGTATTATGTGGATTCTCTACTTTCCCTCTCATCTTGATGCAATTCTATTTTTTCCATCTTGTGTCTTCATGTGTTCAAACTTGATTCAAAAAAGGTCTTGAAACTAATACTCACCAGGGTACGAATGACCAATAAGAGCAAAGTAAAGCCACTGCCTATCTCTTTGTAGAAATGTTTGTTTTGCTGTTTTCAAGTTTTTCCTGGACAAGGGAGACAGAGAAAGAAGCTTGAATAGTTAAAAAAAAAAAATCAGTTTGTGTTAATCAGTCTATAATGGAGTCCAACATATAAAAAAACGGAAATAAATTATATGTTAATTTCCAAAACATAAAAAGTGTTGTAAGAGAGACAAAATGTGTAAGAACAGCTTTATGGATGAGGAACAGTCTAACATTATTTTTCTTTCACGTTTTCATAAATGATGCGACACAGTTTCTCAAAGTGCGATCCCCAGACCAACATCCCATGAGAACCTGATAGAAATGCAAATTTCCAGGTCCTTGCTCACACCCACTGAGAGGCCCAGCCATCTGCATTTTAAGATGTGTTTCAGGTTATTCTGATGTACACTGAAGTTCTAGAACCAATGATGTAGAGAGTATATGATGGAGTGCGGAGTTAGACGCATCTAAGTTCCAAATCCTGGGCACATTTGCCAACTGTGTGACCCCAGAGAAACTACTTACATTCAAAGGATATTGGCATCCTCCTGTATAAAATGAAAATAGTAATAAAGACATTATAGGATTGTTGTCAGTGTTAAATGAGATATTGAATAGGTAAGAGAATATTAAATGGGACTTTCCTGTTGTCTCAATAAATGGCCATATGAGTGCTAGATATGTCCAAGCAGGAATTCCTAAAATGTAGCAGAAATGATCCAGCAACCATAAAGTGCCTGCAGCCTCTAAAAGAGAAGATTTGAAATTGTAAAGACAACGTTTAGCGAAATTTGAGGGAATAGAGAATTTGCAGAGTATTCTAAGGTTTTTCTCCTCTCTTCCCTTTAGGTGAAAAGAGTCGCTGCTCCCCTCCCCATAAGCCAAGAGAGAGGGCTCCAAGAAAACCCATCCACAGATTGAAAGTTTGTAAAAGAAGATAAGATATGTAATCACATGCTTGCTAGCTGTAGGCCCATCTGGACACAGCCATATGGGTAGAGCAAGGCAAAAGAATTCTCATGAGAACCTGCCATTTGTCCCCAGAATTAGGAAGCATAGATAAATATAGATTCTAATGCTGCTTTCTATGTGGGGAATTTTGAAGTCTGCACTCTGGTTGGAGCACACCAAAATTGCAGGGCAAGGAAGAGGAGTCAGCAGCCAGGCCAGATGTACTTCTTCTATTTTGCTGAGCAAGGATGCCTATATTTTCTATGGGTCAATTAAATATCATAGATTAGAAGGCAAGCAAGCCCAAGGCATCTTGAAAGAACCCTACCCATTAGGGCTGCCTGCTTCATGAGTGAGAGGTTCTGAGAGTTGGTTGCAAGACATCAGCCAGAGAGTACACAACCAGTGTCAGATCATGGCACAGCACAGAGATCTCTGCCCACAGAGACTCCAAAGAACCCACAGATATGATCCCCAAGGGAGTCAGCATTTGAACAGCTGCCATAGAGGACATGGTGGCCAGCCGCGGTCAGCTAAGTCAGGACCACAAGGAACACCAGCTAAGGGGTAAGACCTTTATTCTCCCCCCCGTCTTTTTCTGATACCCATTATCTCTGCACTGACTCTGAAAGAGTCAGAAGATGGAAGAGAGAGGGAGAGAAGGCTAAGCAAAGTGACAGCACAGGTATCTTTCTTCAGCCATGGTTGGCCCCTGAGCTGAGGTAAGGGGAGATATTTGAATTTGGAATGAGGTTAGGGTCAAGTTTTAGACTGAATTGGACTATTAAAATTTCTGAAAATGACATCGTTCTAGTAGATGTGAAACTACTGAAAAGTGATGGGATCTACCCAAAAGTGATGACGAGGAAGAGAGAGCTAATACAGCATGTTAGAATGCAGTGATGGGGAAAAAAGACAGTAAAGCTATTTCTAGTTTGTACTTCATTCAATCTAGTGCATTCAATAAACTTGTTTCACGTGTAAAGTATCTAAGAAAGTGTCTACAATATAGAAGCTAGTTAATACATGTTATTTCTTTTCCTTTTTTTTTTTTCCCCAGCTTGGTAGAAAGATTGCAAGGGATTAGGGGTCAAATATGACCTTTCACTGTTTTTCAGTTAGTGTTTCTGAGCTACCTGTAAGAACGTTTAACACTAACATGCTCTGAAGAATTAACCCAGAGTAAGGAACACTTTTCAGGAAGATTTTGACTCGGAAAAGTATTACAGTAAATGTTTTTCTCCTCATGCTAGACAGAAAGAACTAAAATGGAATTCAGCAAGTGTTGAAAACACTTGAAAATTAGTGGGAAGTAATATTTTATTTTTACTATTTGATTTCTTTGCATTTGTTCGTAGTTTAAATTATTTAGAAATTAACAATTTAATATGATTAATAAATAATATTAAATAATTTACTTTTCATACAGATATGTAATTATTTTTTAGATATTGGTAGAATTGTGGCACCTTTAGCATTACCTAAGAAAATTCTCATTGTTTGATTGACAGATCTCAGCTCTCATTATGTTGACCATCATGTTGGCTGTCAACCCACAATTCCACCAAAATTACCTGGAAATGTGGAACACAGCTCAAGAGTAAGGAGAGAAGATGCATATGCTGACTTGATCCTCAAGAGGGAAATATTATTGCCCATTTACCACTCTGACCTAGAGTCGAATATGATCTGGGGCTCAAATAATTCATTCTTGACTTCAAGGCTTACTCTGAGGCTATTCTTGCATATTTTTCCTCCCTCCTCACCCAATCTCAGGATAAGATGACTTCTGATAACAGCATTACTGAAATAATTTATTGAATTATTATAAAAATAATATATAAAGCCATTTACAGTAAGTATATTGGAAAATTAGCATTATTCCTTTATTTGCTTTTTGCCAAAATTAACTGAGTAATGCTTGAAATATTACAGAATGTAAAGATCAATATATCCCTGTGCAGCACATTTAGACAGTTATTTCTGTGACATAATTAGCATATCTGATGACTTAAAATCTCACCTTGGTCCTGCAGAAAAATGGAAAAGCAGAAATGTGAGTTGATGTGGAATACACAAATAGATCAGTTCTCTGGATGGCAGTTACCATGTGCCAGCTTCTGTTCTAAATACTTCACATATGGATATAGAAAGCTTTCCATTTTAAATGAGTTTTACCTTGATAGGGTAGTTCTTTTTTTTATTTGAAATATTCTGAATTACAAAATTATGAATGGCAGTGTAATGCTTTTCACTACTTTCTCTTCCCAATATTCACACTGAAAAGGTTGTTCGTTGTAACCTACATCTTTCTTTATTAATGAACAGTGAATTGTGATACCTTGGGCCAATCAAAGGTTACATTTTTATGACTTCATATATGATGTCAATAAATCCATAGGAATCACTGCTATTTATAGTACTTTTATTTCTGCACTCCTGCAAGGAAAATAAGACAAATGAAACCTGCAGAATTTTCTACGTTTCAAATAGGACATTCTACATTTCTAATTTCTACATTTCAAATAGTCCTCAATTGTTTGCCTATGGGGCACACTGTGTACTGGTGTATTGAATACACATATGCAGCAATTATAATATTTTTTATTTTTTACCAATCTAAAATTAGTGAGAACTGTTCTTGCTTTGGCCTTAACAAATGGCACTGTGCACTTTTTAAATCTTCAGAGGTTATTAAAATTTCCCTTGATACAGTGATGAGAAGGGAGTGCATTTGAACACTTCTAATTGGAAACTGGAAACTCTAAGAGAAGAGAAAATTCTCAACGGTGTTGTTTGCTCAGGGGCCATTTTCCTTAGGGCGGAGAGAAAAGGTGAGCTAGAACAAAATTACAACATTGCCCAATTCTCCTTAAATCCTACAAAACACACTCATTGCTGCTTAGTACCTTCTCTGTTAACCGGAGGGCTTGAGTGGTTATAGATCATAGACTCAGCAAAGCTTCCAAATTCTCAACGAGCAGTACAAAGCTTAAAATTTGCCATTCTAAGCATGCTCTTAAGAATGTGCCATGCCCTTCATTGCTTCTATACTTTCACCTGTGTTATTATAAAAGAAATACGTGTTCATTTTGCAAAATTTGAAAATCTGAAAAATCGTAAAATGGAAAAAAGAATCTTCTTTAAGCTGACTATCCAGACACAACCACTGTTATTTCTTTAGTGGGTATCATCCCACCTTTGTTGGTGGGAATATATGTGCTGCTTGTGTGTATAATATTTACAGAGGCTGTGTGTTTAAATTAACAATTTGAATAATTATTTATTCACTATTTGTTACCCCCTTGTACGGTTTAACTTTATGTCATACACATATCCTATTTTGTTGGATATTCTTTCAAACATGATTTTAATAATTTAATAGCAGTTTATTATATAATATACTATAGTGTATTTAACTAGAATCTGCTAGAATTGGAAATTTAGGTTGTTCTTTATTTTTTCTCTTTTAATAAAGCTGGTATAAATTTTCTTTAATGTGTTTTATTTTTTTAGTGTCTCTGAATTTTTATCCTAGGAGAAATTCTTAAAATGAGAAATAAAAGTCAAGAGATATAACAATTAAAAAAAATTTTATACATATAGCTAAAGAGCTAACAAAAAAGATATATCTGTATGTACTCTATCATCGGGGTATGAGCTGGAAATATCCTTGGCAATTTGGTATGTGAAAAATTGTATTGCTTTGTACTTTTAATTTAATTGCTTTGATTCCTAGTGACAATGAACATCTTTCGTGTATTAATTTACCTTTTGTTTTTCAATTTTGTGGCTCATTTGATGTTCTTTGCTCATATTTCTATGAGACCCTTTGTCTTTTCTTAACAATTTTGTAAGTATCCTTCAAATAGAAAAAAATATCTTTTTCTGTCATGTACTTTAAATTTTCTTTATTACCACTTTGATTTTTTCCTTTGCTTATGAAATGATTTAAATATACATCTTCTCAAATTTTTATGGAGTCAAAGCTGTGTCTCAATACTATTTGCTGTAAATCCCAGCACTGATCATTGTCTGCCAGTATCACATAACAAGGCACCAAAGGATACTATCTCCTGAAGGAAGAACAAAATACCACCTCTAGTTTCTGTAGCAAACCCAAGCCTTGACATCTACTAATTCCTAAGTAGGTTTCCAAAAGCCAGCTTTATCCAAAGAGACGTTTGTTCAAAATCAAAGCAAAATAACATTGTCACTTTTACCGTTATTGTTTTACGTGCTTTCATAGTTTTGCTAATGTAATAGGATGTGAAAAAGATAGAAAGGAATAAAAATTAGGAAATAAGAGAACAAATTTCATAATTTTCATATGCATTAATTGTACATGTAGAATATCAAATAAAATAAGATAAAACAATTTTACTAAAGATATGCAAGATAATTAAATAAAATTCAATAGCATTCCTGTACACCATTAGTAACAAGCTGGAAAATATAAAGTGTGGTATTTCATTGTTCTTATGTGTATTATAAAAAAGATTAATTGATCATAACAGTGCTATGTAGTAATGTGTTTTAGCATCCACCCAGACTGATCCCTATAAATTATTTTAAATGATTAAGAAAATGTTCTATGTTCTTCATGATTTTATATAATAGATACACATTACCCACTTATTTTCTATGCCCTTGGAATATAATGATTAAATTAGAGGCTACAAAATCAATACACACAAATCAGTTGCATTTCTAAACACTAACAATGAACAATCTGAAAAAGAAATTAAGGAAGCAATTCTATTTGCAATAGCATCCTAAAGAATAAAATGCTTAGGAATAGATTTAACCAAAGAGGCAAAAGACTTGTACACTGAAAACTACAAAAGATTGCTGAATGAAATTTAAAAAGACATAAATAAATGTATTCATGGGTTGGAAGGCTTAATATTGCTAAGCTGACAATACTATCCAAAGTAATACAGATTGAACGTAATCCCTAGCAAAATCTCAATGATTTTTTTTTCACGGAAATAGAAAAACCCATCATAAGATTCATATGAAATCTCAATGGACCCAGAATAGCCAAAACAATCTTGAAAAGAAGAACAAATCTGGAGGACTCACACCTTCTGATTTCAAACTTAGTATAAAGCTGTAGTAATCAAAACTAAGATACTGTCATAAGAACAGATATATAGCCCAGTGGAGTAGAATGGAGAGTCCAGAAATAAACCCTCATTTATATGATTAATTGATTTTCAATAAGGGTTCCAAGACCATTCAATAGGCAAAGGACTGTCTTTTCAATGAACAGTATTGAGAAAACTGAATATCCACAGTAAAAGAATGAAATTGGACCCTTACCTTATACCACATACAAAAATTAACTTAAAATGGATTGAAGACCTAAATGTAAAAGCTAAAACTATTAAATTCTTAGAAGAACACATAGGGGAAAATCTTCATGACATCGGAATTGGCAATGATTACTTGCATATGACAACAAAAGTAAAGGTTAAAAAAATAGGTAAATTGGACTTCATCAAAATCAAAACCTGTTATGAATCAAAGGAATCATTCTATCAAGAGAATGATAAAATAACCAAAGAATGGGAGAAAATATTTCAAACCATATACTAATATGGGATTGATATCCAGAATACGTACAGAACTCCTGCAACTCAATAACAAAAAAACAAACAATCTAATCAAAAATGGCCAAAGAACTCTAATAGATATTTATTCAAATGAGATATAGAAATGCCCAATAACCACATGAAAAGTTTTCAACATTACTAGCAATTAGGGATAGCAAATGAAAACCACAAAGAGATACCACTTCATACCCATTAGGAGTGCTATTATTAAACAAAAAATGGAAAATGACAAGAGTTGGCAGGATGTGGAGAAATTGAAGCACTGTGTATTGCCATTGGGAATGTAAAGTGGTATAGTCACTGTGGAAAATAGTTTCTGGTTCCTCAAAAAGTTAAACATTACTGTATGATCCCAAAATTCCATTCCTAAGTATATATCTGAAAGAACCGACAGCAGCAACTTGAACAGATACTTGCGCACCAATGTTCATAGCAGCATTATTCATAATAGCCAAAGGTGGAATAGGGATTACCAGAGGCTAGAGGATGGGATAAACTGAAGATTGTTTTTTAATGGGTATGGTGTTTCTCTTTGGATGAGGAAAAATTGTGGAAATGGATAGTGGTCATAGCTGCACAACATTGTGAATATACATAATGTCACTGAATTGTATACTTAAAAATCACAAATTAAAGTGGTACATTTTATGTTATGTATATTTTATCACAATAAAAAATTTAGAGGCACATTTCTTGTCCTCACAAAGATTACAATCTACAAGGTACATTTAACAGACATTATATGTTATTATTTGTTACTACACTTATCATTATATAAAATAGGTAGGTAATATGATATGATATATGCTATGGGGAAAAGTACCATATGCAATGTTAAATATTACACACACACACACACGCGCACACACACACATGCTCAAAAACCCTATCTTCCCAACAGATGTCAGGGATTTATTCTAACTGAACATCAGGTTATCCGTGTATCAGGAACAATTCCACTGGTGCTTCACTATCAAGGAATAAAATTACTTTTGAAAAAATGTCTGTTTTTTCTTATCTGGATTGCTCTTTCCAGAGCAGTAGATTCTGAGAGGGAAAGGACGATACTTTACTCATCCCTATATCTTCAGCACGTAGCACATAGTAGCCATTTACATAGAAAAAACAAAAAAGAACAAAGGACCATGCACGGGTGGGTACAAATTACATTTGTAAGTACAGATTTAGACACACACAGATTGTGACAAACACATGAGAACCTTTGGATAATTGCTACCAAAAACTTTGAAGAATCTATGGTAATTTTCAACCTTATATGAAAGAGATATACTTCTTTTTGATATTTTTTCTTATGTATGAGATAAAATACCTCAAAGTTGACACAGTTTATAAAGCATCTATTTCATAAAATATGTGCTGAGTTTCCAGAACAACTAAGTGCTAATTTTCCACCTCTGTTCTAATATGAGATTGAATGATGCTTGGTGCATTCAAAAGATGGCAAAGAAAGATACGTGTTGACTGGGTCCCTCTTATTGCAGTCCTTTACCTAAGTAAAGTAATCTTTCCTTTCCAAAAGGAACACCGTAGATTTTATTAATGTCTCGCTGAACTTCGACCTCTCTTTCCTGGGACTCTGTTAGTGGATGAGAGGCAGCATTTTACTTTTCCCCTACTCAGCAAGTGCCATTCTGACTCTTTCCCTGACAAGTGACCTCAGTCCTTGCATTTTTCATTTTCCAATAACTCTGGATTTCCCACCTTTTAGATGGCTGCTGTATACCCACACTGATATCCAACCAAAATGTATTTCACTCCTGTAGTGAAACATGCTTCAATATCCTGAATTAAGTGTAGAGTTTTGGTACAGACAATATACCAACTAACCTGGAAAAATGTGTACCACTAAATTATTTCTTTAAAAACTTAGGTATCACAACCATAAAACCCACTGGATTAAAGTTTTCATTTTTCCGTATCTTCAAGATTATATTTGACTCTGTAAGTTATTAACTAACCAATATAAAATAATTTTATTTAAAGTGGAAATTATTATAATACAGTATATATTCTAAAAATGAATGAGATTTTTGTTATTAACACTCAACTTAAGCCTCCATTTTTCTTTAGTGTTTGAATTATTGTCAGTGAATAAATAAATTCTACATGGTGTGAACATAATTTATTACCAGAAAACAGATGCTGGAAAAGGTTAATGAATTCCTAATGGATTAACAAACATAAACTGAAAATGAATTGTTTTACAGCAGAGAGTTATAAAGTCTACCTCATATGTCTCAGTACATATAGCACCAAGCACAGAGGCAAGAACAAAGTAGGTGTTTAAAAATGATGCTGAATTCAAATAAATATTTTCAGCTAGTATTCAATAATAAGGATAAATATGAATTAATTGTTGTGAATAATTGGCAAAGTTTTTCCTCTTAACAGGAACAAATGATGGATATTTTGAAGATCCTATAAAGATTTTTTTTTCCAGTTATGTTTGCCTTGTTGGCTTTAAATATAGAAGACCCTATTTTACTTCTAATAGGAACATTTTCTTACAATTTTTATAATGAGTTAAAGCATTTAAACATCATAAGAAAGCTGATATATCTAACTAAAACCAATTTTGACACATGATTTGAAATAATATCTTATGAGTGCTGAAAACCACCAGTGCAACGTGTTTAACTGATGGTGTTAGCCTACACACATTTGTGATTCATCTTGTTTTGGTTCCACTTTTATAGATGACCTCTCTCATATAATCAATCCCATGAGAGAGGTAAAAATGTAATTATTAGTTCATTTAAGCCCTCATATCTCTTAATCTTATTCATAATTTCCTTAAAAAGTATAAACCTAAACTAAATTGAAAAGAAGCATTTTTCCTTATTTATGACATATTAGAAAAATTTTAGTCATTGTTTATTTTGATAACATTACTTTTAGAGAAACATATTAGATGATTTCTTTTTTCTTTCTTTTTTTTCGTGAGGAAGAGCAGCCCTGAGCTGCAACGTCTGTTGCAAATCCTCCTCTTTTTGCTGAGGAAGACTGGCCCTGGGCTAACATCTGTGCCCATCTTCCTCCACTTTATATGGGATGCCGCCACAGCATGGGTCAACAAGCGGTGCATCCGTGCACGCCCGGGATCCGGACCTGCGAACCCCGGGCCGCCTCAGTGGAGCGCATGCACTGAACCGCTGGGCCACCCGGCCAGCCCCAGATGATTTCTGAATTAGGATTTAGAGTATTTAATAATGTGATGAAATAGTAAATTTAATTTATATAATATCTCCAAAAAATTGGGCATTAAAGAGGATTTAAAAATAAATGACATAATGAATGACTATTGGACTAGGGATAAGTTCAGACAAAAGCATTATGAAAGAAGACCATAAGTACTGTTAGAAATTTTTAAGTAAATTCTTTGTGATGGAAGCATATGATGGCAAGACTGCGCTGTGCTGGGCACTGTAACAAAGAATTCTTGGAGGAGGAGATAGGATGGGCCTATAAATGAGTTAAAAGAGGTCTATAAAATAGGGGGCTTGACTGGACTATTGCGTTTGCACGGTGGAGAGTTGACACTAAAACGCTAAAAGAATTTAGAGATCTGAGACTGTGAAGTTGTGCAAATTCTCTAAGCCTCTCTGAGCCTCAACTTCTTCATTTATAAAATTTAGAAAATAACACCTAACTTGCAGGTTTGCTAAGTATTTTTGACTACAAATGTTGAGACACTGGTACAGTGTTTGACATAAGCAAGAAACTCAGTGAATGGTCATTGTAGTAGTAGTTCTCACGAAAATGCCTTGAACAACATTCTAATTATTTTTCTTAATGTGAGAGTGAAATCATTAGATGTTTATTTTTGTTCAGAGTAACAAATAATTTGAGAAATGTACTTTAAAAAAATAAACATTTAAACATGGCACTATAATTGACCATAGATAGACATGAAGATATGTAAAATATCTTGAAATTTGCAAGAGCAAATGGAATGATGACCAAGATCAAATGGTATTAATCTAGGGAGACTTCTTAAAGAAACTTATTCTCAAGTAGATTTTTGGAGGGGTGGTGTTATGATTTAGTGAAATTTAGATTATATGTAGTCAAAGCAGAAAAAATTGTATTAGTGAGTTGCCATAAGGAGAAATGCCCAGATTATTTAAGAAGGATGGTGCATAAGAGTATGAATATAGAGTAATATCTAGTCCCTTTTGCCTTAAATTTCCTTATTTAGCCACAGAAACTAGTTCTTTGAGTTCATGATTCCTTGTTAGCCATTTTGGAAAATAACGCCAAGATATTCCTTAATGTGCTGTCCATCTTGGTTAGGGGTCCAGCATTTTATCTTTAGGATTTCAGAATTTTTCTTTTTTTTTGTGAGGAAGATCAGCCCTGAGCTAACATCCATGCTAATCCTCCTCCTTTTGCTGAAGAAGACCAGCTCTGAGCTAACATCTATTGCCAATCCTCCTCCTTTTTTTCCCCCAAAGCCCCAGTAGATAGTTGTATGTCATGGTTGCACATCCTTCTAGTTGCTGCATGTGGGACACGGCCTCAGCATGGCCGGAGAAGTGGTGCATCGGTACACGCCCGGGATCCGAACCCGGGCCGCCAGTAGCGGAGTGCGTGCACTTAACCACTAAGCCATGGGGCTGGTCCCAGAATATTTTATGCTTTTGTTTTGAATCAATGTCCACTATCTGATCTTGCAACTCAAAACTATTTTCTTTGCTTTTTACAAACTTCAGGAGACAGAAAAATGTAAGATTGTCAGAAATGGAAAAAGACACACAAACATCACTTTCTGGAATAAGGATACCTCTTCTAATTGAAGGACGTCTTGTCCTGATGACTCAGGTTTTGGAAACTCATTTCAGTTCATAACAGAGGTGCCACATCTGGGACTGCAATCTAAGAAATTTCTGTGAATAAAATTAAAATTTAGGTGAAGCTAAGAGATGTTAAACAAGGAGTCTAATGGATAAAGAAACTTAAAGCTACTGTTTAGAAGGAAAATCAAGAGGTGATTGGGGGCCATCATAGGCAACTGAGAAAAGGAAAAAGATTTAAAAGATACATGTGGGCCGGCCCTGTGGCTTAGAGGTTAAGTGCACGTGCTCTGCTACTGGCAACCCGGGGTTCCGATCCCGGGCGCACACGGATGCACCACTTCTTCGACCATGCCGAGGCGGTGTCCCACATACAGCAACTAGAAGGATGTGCAACTATGACATACAACTGTCTACTGGGGCTTTGGGGGAAAAAGGAAAAAAAAGGAGGAGGATTGGCAATAGATGTTAGCTCGGAGCCTGTCTTCCTCAGCAAAAAAGAGGAGGATTAGCATGGATGTTAGCTCAGGGCTGATCTTCCTCAAAACAAAACAAAAAAAACCAAAAAAGAACAAGGAGGCTGTCACTAGGAAGGCATGTGGTGTCACCATCTAGGGTGTTTGGGGCTAGCTAGAGAATAATTATGAAGGAAGCAATAATAGAGTACGTGAATAGGCTGAATATCAGCATTCAAAGAGAGGGAAGAGCCAAATATTTATTCATATTTCTTAATGAAATTGGTGAAGGGGTAAGATGAGGAGGAGAAAGAATATTTGCAATTTTAACATAGTGAAGTCTACATGTCTTCTGGATATAAAAATACAAACATATTGAAGAAAAAATTAATTGTCACGATTTATTATATTGTGGATAATCTGCTTAATTATTTCTTCAGTCCTCACAAATATGGCAGAATGGTGTTATTAACCCTATCCTCTACATGAGGAAAAAGAGGCTAGGTAGTAAATGAAAGAGTTGAGGTATTGGTTTAGGTCTATCTGACCCCAAATTCCATGCTCTGCCATATTCTTTTATACTTCTAAAAACAAGATATATGGACCAAGAGGAATGAAGAGAAGTAAAAAATGGATAAAAAAATTATTCAACATTTTAAATTTCAAAGATGGATTTTCTTATGTATTACTTATAATAGAGAATTAAAATTAATTGAAAATCTAAAATTTACCACTGCTTTATATGTTCCATCTGCAGGGTAAAAACGTCATAGAAAATTAACAAGCAATACCTTCTTACGAAAGAAATTCAAGGATTGAAATTCATGGCATTACATTTTATGTTTACTTGTTAATTTTTTGCCTTCTATCCTAGCATATAAAGGCCCTGGAGTAGTTAGTCTATCTCGATTACTGCCAAATCCCCAATATGAAATACTAGGTCTAGCACATGTTAGATTTCAGCAAATATTTGACAAAAAGTAAAGAATATATAATTTGTTTGCAAAACTATTGAACTTGAGAAGCGCTTTCAAAATAGCAGAGTAAGGACTACCCCAAATCCACTGCTCCTTAAAAGCAATGATAACACTGCCAAATGTTAAGTGATAAAAATTGCCAAAACAATTTTTTCAGGACTCTGGAAATTAATAAAAGACGTGCAACAATCCAAAGAGCATTTAATTAAGAAAAATGGCTGAAGCTCTGTAAGAACTGTGAGCTTTGTGGAGTTTTAACTTCTTGCCTTTTTGCTACTCCTTTCTTCCCTGGTCCACAGTTTCCCTGAAAACCGACAACCTTGCAGCAAAGGCAGCTATGAAAATGAGCAACTTAACAGCTAGTGGAGAGGAAGAAAGGGTTTGGAGCTTCCAGAAAGCCCCATCCCAGAGAATGGTCACTCTATGACCAACCTGGCCACTTATAGAATAGTTCAATTCTCAGGGCTTGCCTTTCCCAGCATGAGTCTGAGCTTACCCTGTGTGTATAGCCCTATCCCCAGGGTATGAAAATTATTTAACATCGAAGCTGCTGAGGTGACTATTGGAGTTGCGGCTAATAAGAAGCTGACCAAAAAAGCTTAAAATAAAAAATTGGGGCATGAGATGCTCATAGGGGGCTTTGAGAAGGTCCAGCATATTCCTTGGAACCTAGAAGGCTGTGTGCATGTGCATGGCCAAGAAACATATGAAAAGGCCCTAATCAATCACCCCTGGTTGACCTTGAGGTTCCACACAAACAAGAAGTGAAGGCTAAGGGAAAGTTGTGAGCTGTGTGCTGGAACATTGAAGGTATGCCCTATCACACATCCTGAGCCCTTGGGCAAACAATGGGAGACATTCTGTTCCAAGGCACTAAGGAAATCTCTGTCCAATCATTTGCTGATCTCTATGCCAATCAAGCAGAGACTTCAGGGGCTGTACATGACAAAGAATACCGAGTGTGCAGAATTAGTCCAGGAAAATCTCTAAGAAAACAAACAGTAACAACAAGAACAACAACAAGGAAAGAAAAATAAAATTAGGAAAACAGAAAAATTGATAGAGGGGATCTGGTTTCTAAAATTTCCACACTATAATATTTTAAATATCCAGTCTTTAAGAAAAAAAATTATGAGACATGCAAAGAAAAGGAAAATATGACCCAGACACAAGAAAAAAGCACTTAGTAGAAATTGTCTACAAGGAAGACAAGACGTTGTACTTACTAGAAAAAGACTTTAAATCAGCTATGGTAAATATGTTGAAATATAACCAAAACCATGTCTAAAGAACCAAAGGAAAATATAAGAATAATGGCTCACCAAACTAACATCAATAAAAAGACAGAATATTTTAAGAAAAAAACAAGTAGAAATTCTGCACTTGAAAAGTACAATAACTGAAATAAAAATTCACCAAAGAGGATCAACATCAGATTTGAACTGGCAGGAGAAAGAATCCATGAACTTGATGCAAGGTCAACTGAGATTATCCAGTCTGAGAAACATAAGGACAAAAGAATGGAAAATAATGAACAGACTCTCAGAGACCTGTGAGACACCATCAAGTATACTGGCATATACATGATGGAAGTTAGAGAAGAGAGAGAGAGGGGGGAAGTAAGAGTATTTGAAGAAATAATAACTAAAATTTTTCCAAATTTGTTTAAAGACATTAGACGGCACAACCAAGATGCCCAACAAACTACAAACAGTATAAATGCAAAGAAATCCAAAACTAAATACATCATACTCAAACTGTCAAAAGCCAAAGACAGATAATCTATAAAGCAGCTAGAGAAAAGTAACTTATCATAAAAGACATCCTCAATAAGAATAATATCCGACTTCTCATCAGCATCCATAGAGGCCAGAAGTTAGTGAGATGATATATTCAAAGTCTGAAAGAAAAAGACATTTGACCAAGAATTCTATATCCAGAAAAAATCCTCCAAAACTGGAGAAATCAAGACATTCTCAGAAAAACAAAAACTTAGAAAAGTTGTTGCTAGAAGACTTGCCCTGTAAGAAATACGAAAGAGAGTTCAGATTGTAATTAAAGGTCACTAGGAAGTAACTTGAATCCACATGAAAGAATAAAGAGCACCATTATAGGTAATTACACAGTAAAGATATAAGGAAATGTAAATATATTTTTGTTTGTAACACTTTTCTTCTGCTACCTGGTTTAAAAGACAACTCAATAAATCAGTAACTATAAAACTGTGTTAGTAGGCTTACAATGTCTTTTCTATCATGACAATAATACACAAAGAAGAAGGGAGAGAATGAATCAATATTGGAAGAAAATTTGGTGTGGCACATGTAAATCCTACCTTATCAGTAACTTTAAATGTAAATGAATTACATTCCAATCTAAAGGCAGAGATTGGCACAACGAATAAAAAATATGATCAAACTATATGCTACGTACAAGAGACACATTTTAGATTCAAAAATACAAATTGAAAGTAAAAGGATGGAAAGATATTCCATGCAACCAGTAACCACAAAAGAGCTAGCGTGACTATAGTAATAGACAAGATAAGTTTTCAGACAGAAATTATTACTGGAGATAATTAAAGATATTTTATAATGATATCAAGGAAAGCCCAGTAGGAACACATTAATGCAAATTATTAACATGCAAACACCCCAAAACAGACCTTGAATATACATGAACAAAAACTGACAGAATTGTAAAGAGAAATAGAAAATGTAACAATGATAGTTGGAGACTTCAATACCCTACTTTAAATAATGGATAGAACAACTAGGCAGAAGATCAACAAGAAAATAGAAGACTTGAAAATACTTTAAAGCAGTTAGATCTAACAGATTATCTCCAAAACACTTCACCCAACAACAGCAGAATACATATGCTTCTCAACTACACATGAAACGTTCTGTAAGATAAATAATATGTTAGTCATTTTTTAAAAAAGCTTTAATACATTTAAAGGAGAGAAGTTTTACAATGTTTATTCTCTGCCCACAATGGAATGAAATTAGAAATCAATAAAGAAAAGAAACTTTGGAAATTCACAAATATGTGGAAATTAAACAACTACTTCTAAATAACAAATGAGCAAACAAGAAATTACAAGGAAATGTAGAAAACACTTTGGGATATATGATACTGAAAACACAACATACCAAAACTAATGGGGTGCAGCAAGCAGTGCTTAGAGGGAAATTTATAGCTGTAAATGTGTTTCAAAGAAGAGGAAAGATCTCAGATAATAAACCAATCTTCTGGTTAAGAGCAAACTATACTCAGAGCAAGGAGAAGAAAGAAAATAATAAAGACTAGAGTGGAAATATGACAAACAGATGATAGAAAGACAATACAGAAAATCAACGAAACCAAAAGTTGTTTCTCTGAAAAGAGAAAACAATTGATGAACCTTAGGCTAGATTGATGAAGAAAGAAGAAAAAAGACAAAAATTACTAAAGTCAGGAATCAGAAATACACAGGATTATAAAGGAATACTAGGAAAAACTGCATGCCAACAAATTAGATAACCAAGATGAAATGGAAAAATTTCTAGAAACTCAGAAACTACCAAAATTGACTCAAGAAGAAATAGAATGTCTGAATAAACCTATAGCAAGTAAAGAGATTAAATCAGTAATTTTAAAACTTCCCACGAAGAAAAACATAGGTCTAGGTGGCTCTAGTGCTTTATTCAACCAAATATTTAAAGAAGAATTAGTACCAATTCTTCACAAAAAATAGAGAGGAAGAAACACTTCTCAACCCATTCTGTGAGGCTTGTATTTTCCTGATACCAAAACCAGACAAAGATATCACACACACACAAAACTATTGACCGATATCACTTATGAATGTACATGAGAAAATCCTCATAATGTCCTAATTGAAGTTAAATTTCCCAATAGAAATACTGAAGGTCTTTTTACTGACTAAAGTACTGCTGTTCTGTGTCAATAGACTTAACATAATTTACAATTTACTCAATCCCCTGCCTTTGAAATCATCTACTTATTTAAAAAAAAAAAAAACCCTTAGATATTTACTTTTTCAAAATTTATGCATAGAATAAGATTTTTTTAATATATCAGACCTCAATTATCCAGAATTTAAATTTGCAGAAAACGTGAACACAGTGGAAGTCTTTTTCTCCAATATAAAGAAATTATCCATGTCCAAATCTTGTTAATGTAGATAATTTATATAAATATTAATTATACATTGTACTGTTACATAATGATAGCTGTTTGATTTATGGTGAGTACGTGTGAGTGTTTCTCTGTGCTTTAGAAACATACATTAAGAATTCAGTGATATATTTCAGTCACTTTGCTTATATTTGTGTCATGTTCTAATTGTCTTCAGTATTCTATTCAAACTCATACCTGTTCATGTCTGATCAGTGATTTCTTTGTAAAGATGCTATTAGGGAAAGTGCAGAAAATTATGTCTCTATCTGAAATTACTCAAAGTTCAGACTTTAAGATATGGTGTCATTATCCACCCTATTTGTGTAACTTTGTCTGAAAGTTTCTACTACTGTATCTATTTGCTACCATGTAGTTCTATACAAAATCAGTCCTGGTGGTCTAGTGGTTAAGATCCGGTGCTTTCACTGCCGTGGTTGGGATTTGTTTCTGTTCAGGGAACCACATCACCCATCTTTCATACTGTGCCAGCTGCCTGTTGCTGTGATGCTGAAAGCTATGCCACCAGTATTTCAAATACCACCAGGGTCACTCATGTGGACAAGTTTCAATGGAGCTTCCAGACTAGACTGACTAGGAAGAATAACCTGGCCACCAACTTCCAAAAAATTTAGCCATGGAAATCCTATGAATAGCAGCAGAGCATTGTCTGATTTCGCCCTGGAAGGTGAGAGGATGGTGCAAAAAGACGATGCAAGGTCCTGTTCTGCTGTACAGGGTTGCCAGGAGTCGGAGTTGACTCAAGGGCACAACAAAAAGTTCTGTACCAACGTTGAAAGTTATATCAGGTTATTTGACTTTCCCCCTATGACTTTTCAAGACAAACTTTGAGAATGCCTTGTTTCTGACATTACATTTGTTTGAGGAGTGAGGCTGAGAAAAGACTGGGAAGAGAATAAAAAATAAAGAATAGAAACTCTAAAGGCACCTTATATTTTTTAAAAAATAGAAAAAACATCCATGGTTAAAGCAGCTCTTAGGCTCTGGAGGTAGAAAGCCAGTAAGAATATGGCTCCCACATTGATAATGAACAAAGCTGGATGAACTACAAAATCATAGCTTTTTCTCTTCTTTTTGGGGGGGCCCATCAGAGTGTTAAGGTCTCAAGGCCACCAACTAACCAAGTGATCTGAACCCCAGAGTGGGGCAACACCTTCCCTTCTGGAAGCCGGGCGTGAACCACATGGGCTCTGGTAGGGCTTGGAGGAAGAGGTGGTGCCACCCAAGAGGGTTAAGAAGAAAGCAGCTGAGACGCTCACGAGTCATCAGAGGCCAGGGTGGGCTGGAAGGTCAATCCAGAACACATGAGGAGAGTTCACACTCCCTGGCCAGCTCTTTTCCACAGCCACGGGACTGGAACACCAGGAAAATGCAAATAAAAGGAAAGCATAACTTGCAATTTTATCATAAGTCAGGTAAAAACATTAATCAAAGCAAAGAAGTATTATACTAAAAAGTACAATTCGTATGATGATGTAACAGTTTTGAATATAAATGTATCAAATAACACATGAATTTTATATAGCAGTAATGATAGAATTTCAAAAAAATTATAAACTTCCTTACTTCTTTTAGTCTTTGATAGATCAAGTAGCTAAAACAGGTAATGATATAGAAGATAAAAGCAAAATAATCAATAAAGTAGATCTTAGATATATTTTATTCTCTACCATGATAATTGATAAGAAAAGTTATTTTCAATTATATATAATATTCATAAAAATTGAACTTATATTAGGATGGAAAGTATCTTAATGTAGTCTAAGAAGTAGAGTTAAGATAGATGCATTCTTTCATGTAAATATCAGAAAACTAGAATTTAATTACAAAATTCAAAACAAAATTGTTCTTTCACCTAAAATTTGAAAATATTCTAGTAAATTATGCTTGGGTCAAATGGAAAATACAAAATAAGCAATGAACTTCTAGAAAATGACAATGATGAAACTACTATATAACCAAATTTATGGGAAACGTTAAAGTGATACTCAGAGAAAATTCATAGTCTTTAACACTCACATAAGTTTAAGAAAGTGAATGAAAATGAATAAACTAAGCACCTGACTAAATATATTATTAAAAGTAAAATAAAATAAATAAAAGCAGAAGAAAATAATTATTGGAAAATAAAATGAATTAATCAGTAATAGAACAAAAATGAGTAAAAAATAAATCAAAAAGCTGAGATTTTTTAGGAACAAAGGCTAGCGATTTTCACAGGAGAATTTTATCAAATCTTTGAAAGGCAGATAAGTCCAGTGCTATTTAAAACTGTTCTAGAACTTTACAAAAGGAAAATTAGTTTTTTAAAGAAGCAAGAATGACATAGATACCAAATCCAATCAAGATTGTACAATAAGGAAAATTACATATCAATTTTATTTAAGAATATCACTGCAAAAGTCCTTAAAAGAAAAAGCAAACAGAATCTCATTGCATAATAAATTATTTATTATAACCAAGTAGGTTTTATTCCAGGATACCACAATTATACATTGTTAGGAAATCCCTTAACGTAATCAAAGAATATTAAGAATTCCAAGGAGAAAAACTCATACGACAAGCTCCATAGATACCAAAAGCATTTCCAAAGTTTATTCACTATTTTAAAAAACTATGAATTGATGCATATTTCTTTTGACACAATATTTCAGCCCCCAAATCAACATCTTCCTTAAAGAGAAAACACCTAAGAACAAGACAAGAATATAACTTTCATTACTACCATTTAACATTATATGGACGGCATTAGTCAATGAAGTCAGAAGTACAGAAGGATGGAAATATAAGAATTGGAAAGCAAGAGGTAAAACTACCTCTATTAGTGGATCATATGATTGTCTAAATTTCAAGTCAATCAACTAAAAACTATTTTTTTTTTGCTGAGGAAGACTGGCCCTGAGGTAACATCCGTGCCGATCTTCCTCCACTTTAAAAGGGAACGCCGCCACAGCGTGGCCCAACGAGCATGTGTTGGTGCGCACCCTGGGCTCCGAACCCGGGCCGCCAGCAGCAGAGCATGGGCTTTAACCACTGTGTCACGGGCTGGCCTCCTAAAAAGCTGTTACACACAGGAAGTTGAGTAGCAGTTAAGGTAGCAGTACATAAATTATCTGTACAGAAATCAATAGCCTCCAAATACACAAATAACACATAACTAAAGAGAAAACTCCATTTTAAAGAGCAACGGATGGACAAGAAATGTGCAATAACTAAAAGATAAACTTGAAAACCATTTTTATGGACCCTAAATAGATCTGAACAAATGAAAACACATATCAAGTCCTTGGAAAGGAGCACTCCAAATCTAGAAGGTCAGTTCTCTATAACTATGTATAAATTTAGTATCTCAATTAAAAAACATTGTTTTCCTGTTTGGAACTAGGCAATCTAATTCTCAGGTTCATATGAAAAATAAATCATAAAAGAAAGCAAAATCAGAAAAAAATCAGAAAATGGAGAGCAATTGGGAAAGACTTTACCACACATCATCACATAGTCAAGGCCTTAAAGATTAAACAGAATGGCACTGGCATATGGATAAACAGACAGATCATTGGAACTCAGGAGAAAGACTAGAAACGGAACCTTGACATACAGAGATTTAGAACGTGGTTACGGGGGGCATCTCAAGTCAGATATTTCAAATATGAAATTATAAAACTACCAGAAGAAAACAAGAGTGAATTATTTATACCTTGGAATAAGAAGGTCTTTCTAACTATGATTTAAAATCCCAAAACTATAAAAGACTGAGACTTATCAATCTATATGTATTTATATTGTTTTGATATTTTGAATCATGTAAATGTACTACCTATTCAAAATGAAATTATGTGAAGAATATTCTTCTGGCTCTAGCATTTAAGTTTTTTTTTCTTTCTGTTTATTCATTTCATGCCCAATTATAAGTGGCCTGGAAATTAAATGAGCTGTTTTTGTGGCCAATTCAGCAGTCCCCAAAAGTGTTCTGTAATATAACTTAGCAGAAGCACCTCTCCACATACACCACACAGGGAGGGGGAGGGGCTCGTGCTCCTGGGGACCAGGAAACCGGATGTTAACCCCAGAGCTGTTACCCAGAAGCTGTGCAGTGATACGGTAGCTTGCAACTCCTCTTGGCCTCTTTTCTCCTCTGTAGGGTGAGGTGGATGAATCGTCAAATCACCAGCGTTGCTTCCAGCTTAGGAACCCCTCGGCAACAATACGCTCAGTGAAAGCAATGCTTAGTCAGTCTCCATGGCATTAACGCTTTCTTGCATGTTCTTAAATTTGTCTTGGGAATAACTGTCCTTCTTTCTGGTCCTACAACCAATTTAGAGATTAAGTATTAAGTAGAATTTAAAAATTCTCTGTACTCTGCACATCCACTAGCTTAAGTCATTTCTTCTTATGACTGTTTTTTTTTAATTTAATTTGCAGCGTTTGTGCACAGAAAGCAGTGAATTCAAGACTCTTCTCAAAAGAGAGAAAAACTAATGGACACAAAATAGGAAGGGTTACAATGACTCCAGTGTCCCATTTGTTAATGATAAAAAAAAAGAACTATGAAAAACATCTGTTACACTCTAGAAATTCAGAGCAATTACCTAAGTGCCTCACAAATTTAGTTTAACGAATTTCTTGGAGTAAATTTGGAATTATCATCTGCATACTTATTGTATCTTCTTTTAAAATTGTGTAATTGGTTTTTCAGATTTAAATCTTAGAGACATTTTAAAAATTAAAGTTTATTCTGTCAGTCTTAAACAATTAAAATCCTCATTTGATTTCCAAAATACAGTTGACTTTAAAGCTCTAGTTATTATAATTTATTGCCCATGTTATTGCTATATAATCTTCATTTGGAGAGGAACACTATGTCCTGTTTAAATATTGCATTTAAATTATCTACTATATTTCATTCTAGAAGGATTTTCATCAGAGCTGATTGCTAAAAACTAATGATTTCCAAAGGAACATAATGCCTTTGAAAGCCAAATTTGGACATTGAATTTGCAATAAGTCCACGAATAGCTAGGGATGGCAGTCTCTTTGGAGATACAACTTCTCTAGAAGCAAAATCTCCCATGAAAAGTAAAAAGAGACCTAGGTCACGTGTTAAAAGGACTTGGGTCAAATTTCTACAAATAGGAAAAAAAAATATATTCTTTTAGCCATTGTGGTTAAAAAATTAAACAGCCATGATCTAATTCTCTCAAAGAGAAAGGACAGTCAAGCAGGTTATCGTTGGTCAACAGTTGGAAAACTTCTGTATCTCTGGGCCTGGTCTTCTAGCTTCTTCTGCTTGCTTATTAAAATCAGCCATTAATCAACCCACCCACTGATTATTTCTTAAATAAACCAGTATTTAATAAGTGTCTAGCCTTTGTTCGACCTCATGTTGTGTGCTGTGATGTACTCATAAAAACTTAAATATTACTGTCCTTAATATTAGTCAATCTACAAAGGAAGATGGAGCTAGCACATGTGAAATAATTAGTAAATGACCACATGTGAATTACAAGGCACTTAACCTATCTGACTCCCAAAATAAGTATCAGGTAAGGCCACAAAGGCACCTGAGATAAAGCAGGTACTGAGATATTGGAGTGCTGAAATGAGGGCTCAGGTTTATAGCTCATTGCTTTTTCCCAGTTAATAAGTTACCTCCTCCCCACGTAGTTTTAATGGATAAATAGAAAAGGAAGAATGTGAACTATGTAGGACAAACAGCATTAACAAATATTTAGAGATTGGAATTACCAGATACATGTTGAGAGACAAGGATCTGAGTGGCTCTATTAAATCAGAGTGTCTATCTTGGGAAGAAATGGCAAATTGGTTGGTTGAGTAGGGCAGGTTGAGGTGATGAACAGTCTTTAATGTCATATAGAAATTGATGTGGTAATCAAAGTCTGTGTGGAGCTAGTGTCAGTTCTTGGCTATGTCAGGGAGGAAAAACATTTCCCCCATCTTCTTAGGTTGAGAATTTGGAGACCTGCAAATTACACTGGCAAAAGGCAGATTAGAAAGAGAAAAGACAAAGTTTATTCCCATAAATACAAGAGAACTCACAGAAAATGTGGTCCAAAGAGGGAGTTAGAATTTGGGGCTTATAGACCATCCTACTAGGGGAAGAGGAGAGGGAGAAATGACACTTATGGGAATGCAAATGACTTTTAGGCAAGATAAATGGGCCCTTGGGAGAATAGATGGAAGATATGATAGTTTTGTGACAATGTCTATTTAGGTAATTTCTTATTTCTTAAAAGTCAAGCTTCCCTGGTTGGGAAACTTCCAGGGAGGGGATTTATGAATGTTGAGTTCTTTTGGGAGACTCTGCATTTAGGCAGGTGAGAAGGGTTCAGAAAAAACCCCAAACTCTGTATCTGTTGATTCTCAAATTTCTTCAGCTCAAAAGAATCCTTTGCCATAGAGTATGTTCTGGATCCCTACAGGCAGCAAATATATGAAAAATAGTGACATCCTCTAGCTAGCAATGTGCAGGACGAGTGGGTCTGTGGCTTTCCTGTAAGCCATCTGGGGAAGAATTGCAATAATCTAGATTTGTGATTGATGTGAGTGAGACAGCTTAGTGACATGAAAGAAATGTATGAGAGAAGAAAAACTGTGGTATTTCCGTTTGAGGAAAAACAAGTCCAAAATTATTCTCAAAAATAACACCCTCATTCCATCTACAGCACATGAAAGAGATGCATTACAATGTAAACAAAATGTGACATTTTACTTTATTGTTTCAAATTGCTTTAAATGTGCAAATATTCATGACTGCTTCAAAACTCTAATGGATATAATGTGATTACATTGTTTACTACGACAATACATATAAATGGCTTGTTGCAAGTGTACATTGTCTCATTAAATCTGTTCTTTAGAATTTTAAAGAGATAATGGAAATGAAAGCATTTATAAGATATTTTTATATCTTCTTTCCTCAAACCTATCCTAGTACAAGCCTGATTTGGTTCTCAATTGCTGTCATTTGAGTGCCAAACCTAAAGTGCAGATTTGAGTCCCATCATTACAATTCCACCTAACATTTACCACATCAATTACATCTTTGGAAAAAAAAAAACTTAAATGGATCCTCCATATCTAAAGTGCTGGAGAAAGAACAGTTTTTTCTTTTTTTTTTTTTGGTGAGGCAGATTAGCCCTGAACTAACATCTGTTGCCAATCCTTCCCTTTCTGCTGAGGAAGATTGGCCCTGGGCTAACATCCATGCCCATCTTCCTCTACTTTATACATGGGACGCTGCCACAGCATGGCTTGATATGCGATGCGTAGGTCCATGCCCAGGATCTGGACCTGTGAACCCTGGGCTGCCGAAGGCAAGTGCATGAACTTAACCACTATGCCACAGGCCAGTCCCAAGAACAGATCTTTTAAAAATAATATATTAAATCTTTGTCAGAAAGTGTTTAAATTTTTTCAAGGAGAATGAATGCCAAGATGTGTCCAAGTTCCAATCTGTGGGTTTGGATACAGTTTGCAGGCAGGGCTCTGGAACATTAGGTGTCAAAGGGACTGAGGAGGTGGAGGAAACAAGAATGGACTAGAGCTTCTAGCAATTTTCCTTAAATGTTTGATCACCCTGGGATGTATGCTACTCTTCCATGAACATTACCTCCCACACATTAAACAGGATTGGTTACATTTCTCATTCCACTGTATTGGCTTCTCTAGACTCCTGGAATTTGCCCCAAATCTTCTTTTTCTCACTTCTCATTTGTTTTACTCCCTCACGCTCTTATCTGCAAATGCCGTGAATGTAGTCTCTACTGATCTTTCCTAGGATCACTGCTCCTCCCAGGAAGTGGAAGGACTTCTCTTTTCTGGTCCTTTCCAGTGGGTATTCCACTGCTTTGGCTGCTTTTACAAAGTTTCTCATTTGATCCTAGCACTTTTCTATAGTCAGGGAGGGTAAAGCCAACAATTCTTAAAGTTGGGATCCAAAATTCGTGGGTAATTGGAGGTCTAGTGACGGCATGGTCTGTTATCATATGAACTAGTGAACCAGTACATTAGATAGCATGTTAGTTGAGCCCTTAGTCTGTCTAAGCTGCACAGTCTAGGATGGACCATATCAGGTGGCATTCAAACCCAGTTCTTCTGACTCTAAAGCTAATATTTTGTTTACAGCATAAAGCAGGACTGTGTTTTTGTTATAACCTAAGTGAAGCCATTTCATCCCTTCTAATAATTAAGAGGTCTTGCATCACAACCTTTTCATCTTCTCTTCTAACAATGGGAAAAAATTTGCTTTTGCAGCTCAACAAAATTTATGAATACCTTAAGCAAAAAGAGATACAAAGCAGAGCAAATCCTGAGTATCTATACTTTCATAGTTCTGAGATAAATCGCAATCTGGAATTGCTTCTCTATGAAGATTGTTCTTGTAAACACCTAAGGGGAAAAGAATCCTGTTTCTGATTTTTTCTCCTGTTTGTGTAAGTGTACATGTGTCTGTGTGTGTATGTATTGCTTAAAAAAAGAGACGTCAGGCCCAAAATCGAGTCACTTGTGCTAAACCCACGTCACCAAACCAAGATTTAATACTTAACCTAATTGCAGTTCCAGCTTCCCAGGAATTAACCTTTAACCAGTCAACATGGAATTATTTGGTCAACACTAGTGAGATAATCCACCCCAGAGACCCCTTTCAGTCCCCTTAGGAAGGCAACCTTGCCTGAAACAATGCATTCTTTGCTAATAATTTTTTTTTTCCAGCCCCTTTCTGCCTTTAAAATTTTTTCCTTTTCTAGTGCTCAGCAGAGCTCCTTTCTACTTGGTAGGTGGGATGCTGCCCAATTCATGAATCACTGAATAAAGCCAATTAGATCTTTAAATTCACTCAGTTGAATTTTGTTTTTTAATAGTTTTGATGTCAGTGGTGAGACTGAAGGAGACTTCCAGCAGCTTCAGGGACAACAAGAAACACAGGCATGGTACCTCATGAACGCTTTGAGTTCACTGTCTTTCTTGTTGTTTCTGAGGGCCACGGGTAAGTTTCTCTCAGTTCTGAGCTCCTCTCTCTTTGCATCAAGCTCCTGATCTAATTGATTTTCCAGCCTGTGCCGCATTTGTCTGGAATCACTGGTTCCGCATTAGGAGCTGCTGGTAGTTCAGACCGCAATTCCCCATTTGGTTGGAAATCCCCAGTCCTTGGTTCTGTCCTCAGATTCCATGTTGGAAACTACTGGTGGCAACTGCAATTCCTCTTTGATGGGAATCAGCCTGCAGTACCCATTCATTAGTTTGCTGATTCAATCCTTTCCACAATCCCCAGCTCCACCTTGTGAATTGTTGGTGGTGCACACAAGGCCTTTTCTTGGCTGGGCCGCACTAATTGGTTACTGCTGGTGTGTTAAGGTGCACGTGTTTGTTCGTCTTGTTTTGTGTAGATAAAGGCTAACTGCTAACGGAAATCTCAGAAGCCAAAGGAAAAAAAAAGCAGCAGCAAGAATTGGTGGGCATGGGTCAAACATTTAAAATCTGTTAGAGCACTTGTCACCTAACTCTAAGAGACTCTCATGTTAAGAAGAGTTGGTCACAGAATGGGTTAGATTGATGCTAGGTCATCCACCAATCTAAAGAAAATTTCCATGCAGCAAGGTACGCTGCAAAACACCGCACAGTCCCCAACCCTGCGGCATGTCCCTCTTAGGTATTAGTTTGGCTCCAAGAGAACCAAAGGCTTAGCTAAAAGAAATAGGATCCTTAAAATCTAAAGAGTTAATTGTGCCACCTTCCAGCACATCTGCTTATTTTATATCTAAGAACTACGGTACCAGAAGCTATAAATATCTATAAAAAATGGCAAAGTATTACCAAGCTTGTTCTGTGTCCTGAGAGCTTGGCTTGGTTATCGTCAGGTTGGGGGCCCCAAAATATGGCTGGACAGAGATGTGACTTGCACCCCATTTGTGGCTAGATATGGCTGGACAGAAATGTGGGTTGAACTCCATTTGTACCTAGGGTCCTACCACACTGCTGCCAGCCCTCAGAGGAATTACAGTGGCCGTTGTGTGGAACATTCCAATTAGATAAGATCATTTAAGAAGTGCGCTTGAAATAAAGCACTCCCAAATAGAACAGACAGAATGGAATACCCATTTAATTGGCATGCAAAAGCCTTCAAAAGCCCTCAAGATTCCAAAATAGCCTCATTGAAAGACTTGATGCAAAAGGCTAATAAAAAATTGGAGATATAAGAGGTATCTAAAACAAAAGACTATAAGACTGATGCAACTTCTACTGCCCACGTCTAGCCTCCTTTACTTGAGTACTTATTCTACTAATCTTCTGTCTGAATTGTCTTTACATGACTGTAAACAAAAGTCCACCAAGTTAGTTGCTTACAGACACCCCCATATTTAAACTCAAAGGAGGGCATTTCCCAGGGTTGATGGGACTCTGATAAATTGCTATATTATTCCGTTAAACAGCTAAGGAAAACTAAAATTAAAATTAATAAAAAACCTTGCCAAATTCTGGCAAATATAGGAGCTACACCCTCTACTTTAAACCCCGCTCAGAGCTTGCAGGTAGGATCCTGGGAAAACTGGCAGAAACCAGCTAAGAGGGAAAATTCTTATCAGAGTCAACTCTCTCAGATCTCTGTCTGCAGTACCTGCTAGAAAGAGGAAAAGAAAATTTTTTTTTGCGTTCTCTTTGGAGACACCTCTTGAGTCAAGAGGTTGTTCAATATTGCCAGAAATATTCACTGCTTGTCCTGGCTGAAACCTGACAAGATATTTAAAAGAATCAAATAATTTTATCAAAAAAAAATTTGGCCAAATTAAAAGCCGATATTCAGAGCCTAAGAGGAATTTTTTTAGGCCTCCTCTACTAAGCTAAATGTACCTGGAGGGAAAGGTCATTTGAAAGATAGGTGAATAAAAAAATCATGTCTTCTCCACAAACATTAGTAGAAAAAGCTTTAGCCATCTGAGCAGATAAACTTAACTTAGTCCAACGGTTCTTCTATAACTAGTGAATTTTACATTATCATACCTGTTTCTGGCTAAAATTTTAAAATGAAACTATAAGGTCTTTGTTTGCATTTGTCTGTATGTTTATGTGCGTCTATATATGTATGTTGTAGATGTGTGGCATTTTCTACCACTGTATGGTATTGCTAAGGTTAATTTGTAAAAGAACTCTATTTAATTGGCTTGAACAAATATGCATTTACATAAATTTAGTATGTATAAAAATTCTCAGAAGTATAATGAAAGCTGGCCCAAATGCTTTCCAGGTTCCTGTCACCTGGGAAAACATTTGGTATTAAAGCCAATTTAAGTTTGTTGATTGAATTAAATAGACGTGTCTTTAGAGTTCTCAACATTGAATATAATGCAGACACGCAACTCTTATTCCACCCGGGTTTGTTGCTCAAATGAGTGCATGTTATCTCCTACAAAATTTGTCAGCAAGAAACATTAGCTTGAGATGATGGCTGACTTTGTTTAATGAAATTTTTGTACGTAAACTAAACATAATTGTTAAGAACAAATAAATCAAATAGATATAAGTAGGATAAAAAGTTCTTAGGTAAACTTTTTAGTTTCCCTAAATCTTTTTGGTGACCTGAAACCTTAAAGTGTTACTAAGTTAAATGATGAGTTAAGTTAAATTCGTTGAATATCCAGATCATTTCTTTTTATTTTTTTTTTAATTTATTTTTCCCCCAAAGCCCCAGTAGATAGTTGTGTGTCATAGCTGCACGTCCTTCTAGTTGCTGTATGTGGGACGCGGCCTCAGCATGGCTGGAGAAGCAGTGTGTCGGTGCGCACCCGGGATCCGAACCCAGACCGCCAGTAGCGGAGCACACGCACTTAACCACTAAGCCACGGGGCCGGCTCCAGATAATTTCTAAATAAGATAAAATACTGAAATGTGAGAAAGCACAGGTTTTTAGAAACTATAAAAAGTATGTCTGTCAATCCACAGAATGTAATGTAAGAGACAGTTCATAATTGCTTACTTCTTATTTTTCACTAGAAATTAAAGGTTTCTAGGGGTTAAAATTCTAATATATGTAACTAAAACTACTAGAAGTAATAAGAGAAAGGAATTTTATGTGTAGTCAGGACTGGCTAAGATTGGAATGAATTTAATTAGGTAAATGAGTTTTAATATCAAAAGTAAGCTGGTGCAAAATTAGAATTTGTTTTTTACTCTGTTAAAAAAACAAAGTTTTCTTGGACTATTGGTCTTCTCTTGATAATAAGAGATTATGAAAGGTTTTTCTTTACCTTTTATGTAATCTGCTTAGAAAAAATAAAGATCTTGCATCTTGTCAAAATAATCAGCTATGTTCCATGTTTTCTGCATCAGGTCCTTGATTACTTAAAACTAGTACTCTTGATATTGCAAGAGCTAAGTTTTGCTCAGAACTGTGTAACCTTCTATATTTGCCTATGAAATCTTTGTCACTATTATTAAATAGATAACTAAGTGTTGTTTCACAGTGAACTATGATCCTATTTGACCAAGTGTTTTAAAACCTTTTTGATATTTTTGGGAAACTTCCCCAAAATCATATCCTAACTGAAGTCTTTTGACCTTGAACTAAATTTGGGATTTTCCAGAGGGTCTCTGGAACATCTCAAACATCTCAAAAGATTTGTTATCTCTATCCTTATAAAAAGGGAGATGTTAAACTTATTAGGCTTATTTTATATGTTAAATTACATGGGAAGCATTGTCAAATAAGAAGTAATACTAAGGCTTCTTTATGGTGTATTATAAGCATATGTCGTAAGTGTTCCATAAATTATATGAAATTCCTAGAAATCTGATATGTCTTGGTATAATATTATCAGTCATAATTCCAGTTATTATCCTAAAATGTTGTATGTTACAGAAATAACCAAATTTCCTTATCAATTCCATTATAATCAACTCTCATCAGATCTTTAATAATAGGCATTTTTTAAATATTTTGTCATCATGGAAGTGATTGTTTTACTCTGGTGCTTTTACAGAAGTGTTCCTGCAAAAGTGCTTCACCTTCAAGGAGAATTCATGGAAAGAACTTTGACAAGTACAATTTTCTGATAACTTTAAGACCACAAAACTGAACTTAAATAAGAATTTCTGGAAATAGTGGAAAAACCGGATTCAAGCAGAATAAGAATTAATAACATGGGACTAAATAAACTGAGGAGAATGGTTATAATTCCTATGACTTCTTGTTTGAGATATTGCTGGTTCTCTAATGCTTTGCTTTTCCAGATTTAAGGGAACTTTTTCTCTTAAGCTATCTATAACTTACAGCAATTTTGTAACATATACCTTTGTGAAGAAAGATGAAACATTTCTCTTTTCCTCCCTACCTGATCCCTCCAGAATTCAGAAACTCTTAGTGAATATTCTTATTTTCATAGCAATAAAATTATTTGCTCGAGTTCACTAAGAATCTGTTCTTCTTGTAACAGGACACAATCAAAAACATTCACTACATTGCCAAAGCTTTGAATGGGATATTATATTTGAGAAAGCTATACATAGACTCAGATATGACCAGATAGCTTTAAGAAACTACTTAAACTTTGGCTTGGCTTCCTGGCCTTGAGAGGTTTTTAGGAGTTCAATCTAAGATTCCTTAAAAAAGTTCCACCAAAGCAGTCTTAAAAGGAACTTGTATGGTCAATCACTATTCTTGATGTGCTCATGTAAATAACTAGGCCAAGCCTCGTTCAGACAAGTTAGTTTTACTGTGATTATCCTTGGAAAAAAGGGGGGGTAATGTAGAGTGAAAAATTATGTTTGCACTTTTGTAGATATTCTAGTCCTGTTAACTGTCTTTGAGTTTTTTGTTATATATCCGTAAACTGGACTGGATCCTGAATTCTTCTAGTCTCCTCAAATATCTGCCTATGATCCTTCAAAGTAACATTTCCAATTTTCTCCCACCCTTCTGATTTGAAATCATTAAGAACAAAGACTCCCTTGAATCTCCTTGGATAAGACAATGCCAGGTCCTCCTCAATATCCAGATAACAAGCAGACTTTCGGGCCTGGAACTTTGGATATACACCTCACAGCTGAGGAAAGCTCCACCTGACATCTGGTCCTCTGTGCTGCTGGAGACCTTCAAATCAAATTGACAAGGAAGAGAAGTGGCTGATATTGAGGTAGACTGCTTCCTCCCAACATGCTGGATGGAGACTTCATGCTTTAACCAAACATGAAATCCTTTTCTTCTTCCCTTTCATTCCTTTACTGTGGTGTTGGCCTGGAAAGACAACGCTGTCATCTGTATCTCCCAGGCCATTGCTAAGGGGAGTAAACTTTGCCTTTCAGACTGCTGGCTTCATCATCAAAAACTCCTATCTGCCCATTAACAGTGCCATCTTAGTGGAAGTGGTTTGTGCCCTGACAGGATTTATCTTTGTCTGTGGTGGTTATCACTCTCCCTGAGCCTATAAATGCCTAGACAGCTGGCACATAACTGGGCAATGCCTCTTTGGTTACTTAACTGTGCCCCCAACTGAGACATCTCATTGGTCAACTCCCCTGAATTTACATCATTGAGTTAGAAAGAAATTACCAGGAGGCATTCATGATTTAGGATTCACTTCCTTTGGTGGGGCCTCATTTCCCTCGTTAGGAATAAATATAAATGAAACTTTGATAAGGAACCTCTCCTTAACTCTTGAAAATATTGCAGAATCTGTGGCTAAGCAATAGCTGCCCAACAAAAATCCTTATAGTCTCTGGTCAAAGTTGCTCTTGATAATAGGATAACTAATTATCTTTTAGCCAAGCAAGGAGGAGTGTGTGCTGTGCAGCGCCACCTGCTGCACCTGGGTCAACTCTTCTGGGGAAGTCGAGACTCACGTTACATAAGATCACTGAGCAAGCCACTTGGCTTAAAAAGGGGATGCCTTCAGCAGGGTCTTTCTTTGACTTATTTGATTTTGATTGGGTTGATCTTGGGAACCATGACTTCAAAGTGCACTCCAGATATTGAGAACTATTCTGTTTATAATAGTCATTGCAATCTCGCTGACACATTGTGTTCTCTTAAAAGCTTTAAATACATGTTCGCAGCCACTAACCCCCCAGCAAACGATCTTCCTAAGACTGGAACATTAGAAAAGGAACAAAGAGAATGACCGACTTAAAAAAATTGTGAGCTGGAAGTTGTGACCTGTGAATATCATAGAGATTAAGCAAAAACATCATGACCTGTGAATACCACACAAAGGATCAGCAAAACCTGTGAGAGCTCCAGAGCGGTAGCTGGGAATGCTGCTAATGCCATAAATTTTGATCACATCTCTCAGCTAGCCTGCGAGTCTTGTCAAAAGGGGGGAAATTGTTAAAAAAAAGAGACAACACGCCCCAAATGGAGATACTTGCGTAAAGCCCACATCACCAAACCAAGATTTAATACTTAACCTAATTGCAATTTCAGCTTCCAGGATGTAAACTTGAACCAGTCAACAAGGAATTACCTGGTCAGCATCAGTGAGGTAATCTGCCCCATAGATCCCTTCCATGCCCCTTATGAGGGTGACCTTGCCTGAAACAAAGCATTCTTTGCTAATAATTTTCTTTTTCTGCCCCCTTTCCACCTTTAAAAATCTTTTCTTTTCTACAGCTTGAAAGAGCTCCTTTCTACTTGCTAGATGGGATGCCTCCAATTCATGAATCATTGAATAAAGCCAATTAGATCTTCAAATTTACTCAGTTGAATTTTGTTTTTTAACAATATGTACGTATTTAACGGTGTGTATGTATGTATGCTTCTTGAATGGGTGTTTTAGCTAGCTCCTTATCTACTTAAACAGTTGATCTTTTCAGAAACAACAGCAATTAATGTGGTCAATTATTTCTCTGAATTATCAGATTTCTTTGTCCATCCCAGGTTTTGTTGGACTAAGCACGTGCAAATTTAAATTTAAATTCGTTAACATGTTTTGAAATCTGCAAAACTGTGATAAGAATCTGACAAGATTTTGATTTGCAAGGGTTAAATCCTTCCTTATCTGTTGTTAATACATTTGTCAATGTGCTATCCTTATTAGAAGTGAAAAATAGCTGGCCTACACCTGTCTCAAAGAAAATTCTGTCTAGTGGTTGACTTGAAATAACAATAGCTAAGATTAATGATTATTTGCTACATGCCATGTGCTTAGTCAAGAACTTCCTGTGTTTCTCCTCGTTCCTTCTTCCCAGCAGCATTCTGAGTAGGTATTCTCTTTAATCTAATTTCACAGTTGGGTAAATTGAACTTAGAGGGGTAAATATCTTACACAATGTCACACAGAAAGATGTCATACCTGCATCTCAGAAATGTATCCTTAGGGACTCATTATTTTCATTGGTTAATGGTTAATAATTACCATAATTTGACTCCCAGAAATTTTCTCAAACATTACACATGAGTAGCAGGTCTGTCTAATATCCATTTTTTTGGATTAAAATTCATTCATTGATGTGGAGTTTTCTTTCATGCGTGGAGCAATGTTTGATATTTTCCTTTCTAAAGACTGAATGTTGTCAGTTCTCTTTTACGAGCAGTATTTTTCCAAGAATGATGTCATGTATCTGGCAGTTTTATTTTTGCCTGCTTTATAAAAGCTATATTCAGGAACCTACAAGACTGTTTATGAAAGTATATTCTGTTTCAAAATTTTTTATTACCTTTATACAAAACCTCCACAGACACTCCACGCTAGGTGTCCTTTGAGTCCATTTCAATAACTGCAGTTAACTGTGACCTTTCGATAGAACGTAAATGTAGGCACGAGAATTTGCCATTGTTACCATACATTACTTTCAACAAAGATTATCTATTAGAAAAGTAGAATCAGGTAAATGTCTCTTTAGCTTGTTGTATGGGAGACCACATTTTTTTTCCTGTGTGCAAAGAGCTACAAATTTGCCTATGAAATGTTTGTTGCTTATATCCCTGGAGATGAACAAATGTTCATATCTGATGGTTAATAATTTTCCTACTTCTGCCTCTTAATCTCTAGCTATTAGACTAATGGATTAAAATCACTCTGGTGTTCAAGAGGCCTGGAGAGCCTCTCAGAGCACATGGACAGCTAAGGGCTTTCTAAAACTCAATTTTAAGCATGGTTTTTTAAAAAATTAAAATACAGATACATCAATTTAGTAGCATGATAATATGAGAAGAGTGGGGCTTTCATTTGTTTGTTTTCTCCTCCAGGGCTTTGCATGGTTTCTTTTCTACTAGAGCAGTTGGCTTAACTGAGACATCCAACTCTGGGGGATGTATTAGCTAATGGTGAGCAACATTAAGGTCTGTGTACAGAGGATTGTGCTGAAGTCAAGTTGCACTTGGTGATTTTGTGCCCACTTGTAATCCACAACCTAAGTACTGTTGTTCATTTAATCTGAGACATTTTCTGCTGCTTAGCAGTGTGTTCTTCTCCTCACCTGACACATAGGAGACCCTGCCCAGGCCGAGCTGCCTGTACCACAGCCAACACTGCCAAGATTTCTTCCCTGTGAATTATGTCTTCTCGGGGGTCTCTGTCTTCACACATGACCATACAGATACTGGCATGCTTGACAGCACCTGACCAGTGCCTTCACTGATGCTTCTATGGATGCAAAGAACAATTTGTGCCAGTTCCCTTACAGATGACAGAGCTGCCAGAGACAGTGTTCTTACTGTGCTAAGAAGGTACTGAGGACACATACTGTAGAGAGCCTACAGTTGTATATGGGAAGGTGAGGCTCAGGCTACTCTCAGATCTCTTGGGAAGGTAGGAGGAAGCATATCACGGAAACAAGCAACACAATATTAAAGAGATGACAACTGGGTTCCACCAATCCCCTCAGCAGAGAGGTTCATCCTCTCTGACTGCCTGTTGTGTACCAAGACCTGGGGAGGACATAGATAACAAAAAAGACAGAATCCTGCCTTCAAATAACTTATTTTCAAGTGAGGAAGTTAGAGCAGTTTGACAAACAACTGAAATAAAGACAAATGGTGATTAGTGTTTTTGTATTGATTTATAATCTGAGTGTAGAGAAAAGCATCGGCTTATTCTGACTAGAAGGAACTAAGGGATTCCTAGAAAGGTTCAGTGAAAAATTTGTTTATCACCTGATATGTGCAAGGCACTGCACTCAACACTAAATAGATGATGTCTGCTTTCCTCCTCACTGGAACGTTATCGTATCAGCATCACTACATCCATTTTATAGATGACGAAACTCAAGCTCAAAGAAATCACAGAATTTTCCCAAAGTCACTCTGTTGGCAAGTTAATGGGGTTGGGGCAGCATTTGTGCTGATTTTGAGTAATAGGTAGACTCTTATCTCTTAATGGGAAGAGAAGTTAAAGAAGAATACTCGGCTGGAAAAAAAAAAACAATGTGCTCTAAGGACTGTGTTCAAGAAAGTGTTGAGAGAGTCACGAGCTAATGTCCGGTGGGAAGAAAGTTCAAGAAGATGGTATATACATTAGAATTGGGTTTCAGTCAGGTTGTAGAAGGTTGTGGAAGGTAAGTTTAAAGTTGGTTATTTGTTCTGGGATGTATTTTTCAAACAGAAAAGAACCTTGAAAGTGGTTGACCAGGTGAGTGTCATCATCAGAACTGAAAGTTTGTGAGGTTAATTCTATAAGATTGTGAGGCTGAAAGGAGCAGATGGGTCTGGCCTGGGGGACTGAGGACTAGAAAGGGGGTGATCACATTGGTCCAGGCTCATGATGGTAAATACTGTTGGATAGCGGCAGTGGTAAACTAAGAGTTATTAGAAAGATGGACTTAGAAGCAAGGATGAGAACTAGTGATTATCGTGGACGGTGGCATGCCAGGGACTGTCTGTGTCTACAGAGATTCCAGCCTTTACTGACACTTTAGCAGCTTCTCAATCTTGATTTTCTCTCCTTGGCACACCTCTTGACATGCTTCTTTTCACAAACTAGATGTACTCATTCCTTATAGCCAGTTTTCATTTTTCCTAAACTTGAGCCCATAGTCAAGATTTAGATGAAGATTAATGTGTCACAGGGAAAAAGAGAAATCTGGTTACCTGAATCCAATGGCTTTATGCCTTGTCCTGTCAACTACGAAGAACACGTAGAGTGGGAGTCCATGTCAGGCAAAGTGCCATTTAACCAGAGAAAGAATCCTTTCTAGTATCCTTTCTAGAAATGGGAGAATTGGGCAGCAGAGGCATCTGATCCTGAGTTCTCCAACCGACAGCTCCATGAATGGAGGCATCTTATAATTTGGTGGTTAGAAAGTCTGAACAGGGAGTTGTCAGGAAGAGATTTGGAGCAGGTCGAGATGGCTTTACCTCTGTTCACAGACCGCTCGATGACCGTAGAAAAACACTGCCTCTGTTTCTCATCTGCCCTTGTCCCTTTGAACCTCAGGGGAAGTAGGGAAATTCATGAGGTTGTGTCTTTTGTACTATTGCCTAAAGAGAAGTATTTCAGCAAAAAAATAAACATTGTTAATGTTATTAATAGAGTCTGATGATCAGGGTCATAGTTTCTACATAGCCTGTGGATCAAATCATCCTCAATCCAAGATGTTTCTTTTCTATTGCCAGGAGCACAGACTTCAAATACAGAGTCTCCTGGGAAAAAGAAAAGGTATCCCTGTGACAAAATGCCCTTGCCCCCAGAAGTGATTGTGGATTGAGGAATAGCTCCAAACTGAAGACAGAATTTTCACATAATAGATGGATACTTGTAGATGGAGTATCTTAAAAATCTGGTTGGGAGAACACTGCCACATTTTCTATACCACATAGTAACTGCTGACATAGATAGATACACATATATGTGTATGTATATATACACATATATATTGTGTTTAATATATATATACACTATATTTAACAAATATATATACAATGTATTTGACAAATTATGTATGTTTATATATGTTAAATACTTACTTGTATTTGACATAATAAATATATTGGCATGTATATTTTGTGATTCTCTGAGAAAGGGGGCAGAGTTCTGCTTATGCTCCTTGCTTGACTAGCAGGCTGATGATGCCTGAAGGCTAGTTGTCTAGAAAGAAGACTGACAGGGCTTTAAAGCCAGAAAGAGGGAAGCCAGAAGTTAACACAAATCAGAGCAGCTAGTGGGAAGTTGTGCAGGCAGAGTGTAAGAAGATCCCCGGGGCAAAGGTAAAAGAGAAATGATCGAATGAGAAACAGACCACTACAATGGGCCCCGAAGGTGGGTGGCTGAGTGGGTGGTGATGTAACAGATGGCTACTAGGACAGCAATTTCATAAGAAATCAAGCTTAGTCTAGATACCTGCCTTTATGAAAATTAGGTGAAGTCAAATGGTTTGGGTAGAAATTAAGAATGAATTAGTAAGACAAATTGCCAACTAAAGCATTTGGGGTCTGCAAGGGAGGCCTGTCTATTTGGAGAAGAGTCATAACTGCGAGCCCCTTGGAACAACTCAATGATACTTCTTTCCCTGTGGAGAAAGTGTTGCCTCTCCTGTCACACAGCTCTGTGTTCAAAGGCAATGTCTAATTGTGTGACCTTGAGTAAAAAATGGTAACACCTCTAAACATTATTTTCCTCATTAGGTCAGTGGAAAACAATACCTACCTTGTAAGCATAGAGTTCTGGAAATAATACATGATATCATCTATGAAAGATCTATTTAATAAATGTTAGTCCCTTTCTCCTTCAGGTCTGAGTCAAACTGACTGATGAGGCTGGTTCCTGTGCTTTGCCTCAGTTTACCTAATTTATATGTCTGAATTTCATTTGCAGTAAAGTTAAGTCATATGCTTAAACTGTTTGCCCACTGCACAAAATATGAGCAAAATTACGAAGAAAGAGAAAGAGAAGAAAATTTTGAAGCTGTCTTAGAAGAAGAAATGTCTGTCTTTCTGCCCTTTGGAGTGGGTCATAAAAGGGCGCCAGAAAGGTCTGAACAGGCTGATGCTCCAGAGAGTCAGGGTGTTTGTGGATTTATTGCTCTACACAGTGACTCATAGAGTAATAGAATCTCATTTGGATCCTCCACATACAGTTTATTTTACATTTTAGGAAAGTTATATACAAGTTGCCCTCAGAATTAGTCTTGCCTTTGGTAAATGTCTGATTGGTGACCTGAAAGTTAAAAAAGAGAAAGCAGAAAATAAACATCCATAGAGAACATCCATACCCTGGAAAGCTAAGGGTTTAAGGAATCTCTGGATTCTTAGCTAACATTCCAGATGCCCCCAATACTCAACGTTTTATTATTTTGTTCTACCTTTTGTTTTATGTGCTTTATCTATTTTTGGTGGATGGAAATTCATTGAAAAATCCATTTACCATACATGCAAGGAATTTCATTACAATGATGGAGCATAAGAGATTACTTAATATATATTTGTTGAAATGTGTTGAAAACTCAAGTAGATCATCTATATGGTGACATCTGAGTGTTTTAAATACTTTTTTTTTTTTAGGGAATTTATAGATTCACAGCAAAATTGAGAGGAAGGTACAGCTATATCCCAAACTATCCCTGCTCCCACATGTGCATGCCTCGCAAACTATCAACATCCTCCACAAGAGTAGTTACATTTGTTACAATTGGTGAACCTACACTGATACATTATAATCAACAAAAGTCCATAGTTTACATTAGAGTTCACTCTTAGTGTTGTACTTTCTATGGGTTTGGACAAATGTGTAATGACATGTAGCCACCATTATAGTATCACACAGGGTTTTTTCACTGCCCTAAAAATCCGCTGTGTTCCACTCTTTCGTTCCTCCTTCCTTCCCAACCCCTGGCAACCACTGATCTTTTTGCTGTCTCTACAGTTTTGCCTCTTCCAGAATGTCATATATTTGGAATTGTACAGTATTTAGCCTTTTTCAGATTAGCTTCTTTCACTTAGGAATATGCATTTATGATTCTTCCAAATTTTTCATGGCTTGATAGCTCATTTCTTTTTAGTGCTGAATAATTTTCCATTGTCTGTATGTGCCAGTTTGTTTATCTATTCACCTACTGAAGGACATCTTGGTTGCTTCCAAGTTTTGACAACCATGAATAAAGCTGCTGTAAACATCCATATGCAGATTTTTGTGTAGACATAAGTTTTCAATTCCTTTGGGTAAATACCAAGGAGTGTGATTTCTGGACCACATGATAAGAGTATGTTTAGTTTTTCAAGAAATTGCCAAACTGTCTTCAAACGTGGCTGTACCATTTTGCATTCCCACCAGCAATGTATGAGAGTTCCTGTTGCTCCATGTCCTCCCAAGCATTTCGTGTTGTCAGTGTTCTGAAGTTTGGCCATTCTAACAGATGTGTAGTGGTGTCTCACTGTTGTTTTAACTTGCATTTTCCTGATGACATATAATGTGCAGCATCTTTTCACATGCTTATTTGCTATATGTATATCTTCTTTGGTGAGGTGTCTATTAAGGTCTTTGGCCTATTTTTTAATTGGGTTGTATGTTTTCTTATTGTTGAGTTTTAAGATTTCTTTGTATATTTTGTATAATGGTCCTTTATCAGATGTGTATTTTGGAATTATTTTCTCCCAGTCCGCAGCATGTTTCTCATTCTTTTGAATGAGAAAACTTTGCTTTCACAGAGCAAAAGTTTTTAATTTTAATCAAGTCCAGCCTATCAATTATTTCTTTCATGGGTCATACCTTTAGTGTTGTATCTAAAACTTCATTGCCATACTCAAGGTCATCTAGGTTTTCTCCTATGTTATCTTCTAGGAGTTTTATAGTTCTGCATTTTTACATTTAGGTCTATAATCCACTTTGAGTTAATCTTTGTGAAAGATGTAAAATCTGAGTCTAGAATAATTATTTTTGCATATTGATGTCTAGTTGTACCAATACCATTTGTTGAAAATATTAACTTTGCTCCATTATATTGCTTTTACTCCTTTGTCAAAGATCAGTTGACTATATATGTGGGGGCCTATTTCTGGGATTTCTATTCTATTTTATTGATCTATTTGTCTATTATTTCACCAATACCACACTGTATTAATTACTGTAGCTTTAAAGTAAGTCTTGAAGGTGAGTAATGTCAGTCTTCCAACTTTGCTCTTCTCCTTCAACATTGTGTTGACTATTCTGAGTCTTTTGTCTCTCCATATAAACATTAGAACCAGTTTGTTGATATGTGCAAATAACTTGCTGGGATTCTGATTGGGATTGCACTGAATCTATAGATCACATTGGGAAGAACTGACACCTTGACACTACTAGGTCTCCCTATCCAAAAACATGGAATATCTCTCCATTTTGTAAGTAGTTCTTTGATTTATTTTTTATCAGGGACATTTTATTTTAATAAAGACAGTTTATTGCATAATATATTACTGCTGACTTAGAGAATCTTGTTTGAAGCTACTGAGTTTTGGTATAGGTAGAAAATCACCCAATCCTACAGGTGAAATTATGAAGATGTGTTTGACAGGGACACTTATTTTTTTTTGGTCATAAATATCAACATAAGAACTGAATAAAGATGGAAAAAATGGCAATGGGGAGAAAGATGAACTTCTCCGTAGAAGATGGGTGCTGGGACAAGTAGGCTGTAGATGGCAGCAATAGTACACTGGGTGGTAAAGCCTGTAAGCTTGTGGTGGGATAGGAGGAAGGTACTCAGATAGGCTCTGCTCTTAATCATGCCCAAACACCTCATAGAGACTGCCATCTGTGACTTCTGCATTAGCCTTTGGGGAGCCCTAGTGTGACTTCAGGGGACTTCATGATCTTTCTCTCAAATTAAAACGTGTTCCTTGCTGTTACATTAATGCCTTCAGTAATGAACAAAGGTGTTCACATCACAATGAGAGATGAAAAGTTAAGAGCCCTGTCTCTGGAGTTAGCCAGACCTACATTCAGATCTTTTTGCTCATGGGCAGAACATGAGCAAAAAGTATGGATTAAAAGAGAAAATGCACATATTGTGCTCACCAGAGGTCTGGGTACATGGAAAAACTTGTTGCATTTACTTGCCATAGCCCCTCCTCCCTGCATAGTGTGGTGAAATCAAGAGAAAACACCCAATTCCAAGCTTCTCCCTGGGAAGGGAAAGAGAAGAGTAGAACGTAGTCCAACATTCTGACTTTTTGGAAGACTACTCAAGGGACCAGTTTCTGTTTTGCCTGTACCTAAACATTGACATGAACAGGCATCAAGCTGGGGGCTGATGAGAACAAAGGAGTTCACCACAGCTTGGTCTAGCAGTGCAGTACTACAGACAGTCACCAAGGGGAGCTGCTGACTAGAAACAGACAAACCTCTTCAACTAAAAGATCAAGAACACACAGTCCTGAGATGACACATCCCCACAAAAAGATTGAGAAGTTTCCATTATCTCTTACTAGGGTGATTGATGAAGGTCATCCCTGTACAGAGCCAAGCCATAAAGATTGGGAGAGGTAGCTGTTTTTTTTCAAATGCTCGAGTCCCAGCATAAGATAACAAGGCATACAAAGAAACAGGAAAACATAGCCAATCAAAGGAACAAATCAAATCTCTAGAAACCAACCCCAAAGAAATGGAGATATATGAATTACCAGACAAAGAATTCAGAATAACCATCATAAGGTTACTCAATGAACCACAAGAGAGCACAGACAACAAAACAAAATCAAGAGAATGATGCATAAACAAAAGGAGAGTATCAACGAAGAGATAGAAACTATAAAGAAGAACCAAATAGAAATTCTGGAACTGAAGAATACAACTGAATTGAAAAATTCACTAAAAGAGTTCAACAGTAGACTTGACTGAGATGATAAACTGAAAATCAGTAAACTTAAGACAGGATATTTGAATTTACTGAGTCAGAGGAGAAAAAAGAAAAAAGAATGAATGAAACTGAAGAGAGCCTAAGAGACTTATGGAAGACCGTCAAGTAGAGCAACATATATACTACAGTAGTCCCAGAAAGAGAAGAAAGAAAGGATGGGAGAAATTGTTAGAAGAAAAAATGGCAAAAAACTTCCCAAATCTGAGGAGACAAATGAACAAACAAATTCAAGAAGCTTAACATACTCCAATCAAGATAATCCAAAGAGACCTACACTGAAACACATAATCAAACTGTCAAAAGGCACAAGAGGGAATCTGGAAAGCAGCAAGAGAGAAGCAAATTATCATATGCAAGGGAGCTCCTATAATATAATCAGTGGATTTCTCAGCAGAAACTTTGCAAGCTAGAAGAGAGTGTGATGATATATTCAGAGGGCTAAAAGAAAAAAAACTGCCAACCAAGAATACTCTCTCTGGCAAATCTCTCTTTCAAAAATGCAGGAGAAACTAAGACGTTTCCCAGAAAACAAAAGCTAAGGGAGTTCATCACCTCTAGACCTGTCATACTTGAAATGCTAAAGGGAGTCCTTCAGATTGAAACAAAAAAATGTAAACAACACCAGAAAACTATCTGAAAATATAAAACTCTCTGGTAGAGGTAAATATATAGACAAATATGAAATCCTGTAATATTATTATGTAGGTGCATAAATCACTTTAAAAACTAGTACAGAATTTAAAAAACAAAAGCATAAAAAGCAACTATAAATCTGTTAATGGATATGCAATATAACAAGAGGTAATTTTTGTCATCAATAATGTAAAGTGGTGTGCAGACAGATATAAAGGAGTAGAGTTTTTAAATGCTGTTGAAGTTAAGTTGTTACCAACTTAAAATAGATTGTGATAACTTTAATATGTTTTATGTACTTGCAATGGTGATGACAAAGAAAATAATCTATAGAATACGCGTAAAGGGAAATGAGAAGGAATCAAAATATGTCACTACTAAATATCACAAAACACAGAAGGCAGCCAGCAGGAGAGACAAAAAAGCTACAAGACACACAGAAAACAATTAACAAACGGCAATAGTAAGTTCTTTCCTGTCAGTAATTACTTTAAAAGTAAATGGAATAATTCTGCAATTAAAAACTATAGATTGGCTTAATGGTTAAAAACACAGGATCCAACTATGTGCTATCTACAAGAGACTCGTGTTAGACCTAAGGACACACATAAGATGAAAATGAAAGGATGGAAAAAGATATTCAATGCAAATGGGAGCATAACGAGTGTAGGGGTGGTCATACTTGTATCAGGCAAAATAGACTTTAAGACAAAACTGTCATGAAAGACCAAGAAAGACATTATATAATGATGAAAGGATCAATTCCCCAGGAATATATAGCTATTATAAATAATATGCACTTAACATTAGAACTCCCAAATATATGAAGCAAACATTGACAGACTACAGGGAGAAATACACAGCAACACAATAGCAGGACACTTCAATATCCTACTTTTGGTTATGGACAGAACAACCAGACAGAAGACAATAGGAATCAGAGGACTTGAACCACACATAGGCCAACTGGATCCACAAGACATGTACAGAACACTCCACTCAACAGGGAGCATTCTCTAGTATAGACCAAATATTAGGCCAAAAAACAAGTCTTAACGAATTTAAAAAGATGAAAATCATAAAAAGTATCGTTTTCATTTTTTTTTTTTTTTTTGTGAGGAAGATCAGCCCTGAGCTAACATCCATGCTAATCCTCCTCTTTTTGCTGAGGAAGACTGGCTCTGAGCTAACATCTATTGCCAATCCTCCTCCTTTTTTTCCCCAAAGCCCCAGTAGATAGTTGTGTGTCATAGTTGCACATCCTTCTAGTTGCTGTATGTGGGACGCGGCCTCAGCATGGCCAGAGAAGCAGTGCGTCGGTGCGCACCCGGGATCCGCACCCGGGCCGCCAGTAGCGGAGAGCGCACACTTAACCGCTAAGCCACGGGGCCGGCCCCAAAAGTATCTTTTTCAATCACAATGAACGAAGCTAGAAATCAATAGCAGAAGGAAAACAGGAAAATTCATCAATATGTGAAAATTAAACAACGCAGTCTTAAACAACCAATGGCTCAAAAAAGAAATCACAAGGGAACTTAGAAAATATCTGGAGACAAATGAAAACAAAAACACTGTATAGCAAAACTTTTGGGATGCATAAAGCAGTACTAAGGGAGAAGTTTATAGTGCTAAATGTCTACATTAATAAAGAAGAAAGATTTCAAATCAACGACATAAGTTTACACCACAAGGAACTAGAAAAAGAAGAATAAACTAAGCACAAAGTTAGCAGAAGTAAATAAATAATAAAGATTACAAAAGAAACCAATAAAAGAGACTAGAAAGACAATAGGAAAAAAACACATTAAAACCAAGAGTTGGTTTTTTAAAAACATCAGCAAAATTGACAAACCCTTAGCTAGATTGAATAAGAAAAAAAGAGGGAAGACTCATAAAACTAAAATTGGAATGAAAGAGAGGACATTAAAACTGATGCAATAGAAATAAAAAGTATTATAAGACAATTCTATGAACAATTATACACTAACAAACTGTATAAAGTAAAAGAAATGGATAAATTTCTGGAAACATACAACCCACCAAGACTGAAACATGAAGAAATAAAAAATCTAAACAGACATGTAATTATTAAGGAGATTGAGTCAGTAACCAAAAATCTCCCAAAAAAGAAAATTCCAAGACCATATGGCCTTACGGGTGAATTCTACTAAATATTTAAAGAAGAATTAACATAAATTCTTCTCAAACTCTTCCAAGTAATCGAACAAGAGGGGACACTCTCAAACTCATTTTATGAAGCCAGCATTACCCTGATTAGCATTACAAAACTAGACAAAGATACTACAAGGAAAAAAAAAAATATAGACCAATAATTTTGATGAATATTGCTGTAAAAACCCTTAACTAAATACTAGCAAACTGAATTCAATAGCACATAAAAGGAGTATACACTGTAATCAAGTAGGATTTATTCTGGGAATGCAGGGATGATTCAATATATAAAAATATATTCAATGGTGAAAGACTAAAGCTTTTCCTCTAAAATCAGAAACGATGTAAGGATGCCCTCTCTTGCCACTTCTATAACATAGTACTGGAAGTCCTAGCCAGAGCAATTAGACAAGAAAAGAATAAATAAAAGAGATCCAAATTGGAAAAGAAGTTAAATTATCTGTTTGCAGATCATATAATCTTATATGTAGAAAACCCTAAAGATTCCACAAAAAAACTGTTAAAACTAATAAAGGATTCCAGCAAAGTTGCAGGATACTAAAACAAAAACAGTTAGATGAATGGATCGAGAAAATGTGGTATATACATACAACAGAATATTATTCAGCCTTGAAAATGAAGGAAATCCTGTCATATGCTACAATGTGTTCAGAGTTTAGCTAACTCCATGGTATCGCAGCCTCAGCGTCCATTTTGTGTGGCCAAGTGGCCTGCAGGGACCTTAACCTGACACTAGATCCCTCAGGCAAGCACCTGCCCTGGATAGCAGCCCGCAGAGTCACAGGTAAATGTGAGTTCCTGATGTGACTTCCCCAACAGCCCTTGTGATCAACAGTCTCCCCTGCCTCCCAGGACCACATGCTTTGTGCGTCTCTTAGATAAGCCTCCCAGGCAGCATACCGAAACCCCATTCTTTTGATTTAAATTGACCAACTGGGCTCTAGCCTAGGAACTCCAAAGCACTCCACCGACGGACCCTAACAAAGGAATATGCCCCAGGTCCTGCCTCTCTCTGTTTCTGCACTCTGCCTTGACCTCAAGGCATGCTGTGTACATCCTTTAGGACTTGTAAGTAATAAACTGCTCTGTTTTAGTTTACCTTATGTTCTGTTGTTGAACTGTGGCTCACCATCTGGGACCCTGTGTGCCACTCAACAAGCGTAAATTTAACAAAGTCACAACGACATGGATGAACCACGAGGACATTAGGCTTAGTGTAATAAGCCAGTTGTAAAAGGACAAGTACGGTACGATGCTACTCATATGAAGTATCTAAAGTGGTTAACATCACTGAAACTTAAGGTAGAAAGGGGGTTGCCAAGGACTACGGGACGGGGAATCAGTGTTTAATATTCCATTTTGCAAAATGAAAAAGATTTAGAGATCTGTTGCACCACAATGTGAATATACTTCACACTACTTAGCTATGTATTTAAAAATGGTTGAGGGCAAATTTAATGTTGTTTTTTACCACAACAAAAAAATCCTAAAAAACAAAGACCTAACACACTCATTCATACATGTACACATACACCAGGATCTTTCTTCCTTTCTGTTGTCAGCACTATTCTATCTCTTAACCTCCTCATTGTCCTGAAGATAAATTCCAAATGGCGTAGTTGGGCATACCATGCCCAGGCTTAGTCTCACAACTTAGTCTTGGATTATTTCGCTTTACACATTGCTTTCTCTATCTGTAAGGTCTTTATCAAATTTCTTTCCTTACCTTACTCCTCCTCATTCTTTAAAAATCAATACACAGGCCATCTCCTTAAGGAAGCCTTCCTTGACCACCCTCCTTGCCCCTTCTGGGCTAGGTGTCCCCACAGCATTCCAGATGCATACTTCTGCCAAGCACACGGTACACGCATTTTAGTTGACTACTTGTTTTTCTGCCCCGAGTGGTCTGTGAGATTGTGAGTATCAATGGTCCACATTTGGTGGGCTTTAAAGATTTACATGAAGAACCTACCTACCTACTCAGACCAGCACTTGGCATATAGTGTGTTTGAGAGAGAGAGAGAGAGAGAGAATGTTTTTGAATAAATGGACTCTCAAGTTCACCCTTAAAATGATTAGCCCAAATGTGGCATAGCCCAAATGATTGAGATTATAGATAGATTTATATTTATAGATTTATATCTATAGATTTCTGGCTGTATTCTTCCTTGTGACATTTCCAAAACACATAGATATAACAAGGAGGACTGCATTTTAGAAAGCAATGCTTGATTTATTGACTGGTTTTCTTTTGCATAAGGATAACGTATGTTCAGTTCACAGGTATTGCACGCCCCGTCCTTTTTAATCGGGATACTCAGTTGCTGAAGACCACTGGGACTTGTCATGCCCATGTAAAGAGATGCCATCACTTTTAGGAATTTAAATGGCGAGTTTCCTGAAGCATTATGTATTGCATGAAAGCAGCAGAATTTTTTTTTTTTTAATTTTATTTATTTATTTTTTCTCCCAAAGCCCCGGTAGATAGTTGTATGTCATAGCTGCACATCCTTCTAGTTGCTGTATGTGGGATGTGGCCTCAGCATGGCCGGAGAAGCGGTGCGTCGGTGCGCGCCCGGGATCCTAACCCGGGCTGCCAGTAGCGGAGCGCGCGCACTTAACCGCTAAGCCACGGGGCCGGCCCGAAAGCAGCAGAATTTAAGAGATCAATGTACTAACTTTTTTGAATGTGTGGAAAGAGGGCCAGCAGAGGAAGGACAAGAAAAAGAAGAAGAAGAGAGTGATAGGATGACACAGGGAGGGAAGAAAGTAACATCTGTTAAGGGCTTGGTCATTTCATTTAATCCTCATCTGCATTTTATTTAGAAGGAAATTGAGAAAAGTCAAGGCACTAAACTGAATTGCCAGGCTAGTATGTGATAAAGGTGAGATTTTAATTCTGGTGTATGCACACCAAGCTCAACATGTTCCTCAGGGCACCATACTGTCTCCCAGGTGGCGATCAGTATTCTATAATTCACATTTACCCTACATTTGCAGAAAAATAAATTTTAACTTAAGAGAATAATTCTATTACGGCTGGCCCCAAACAAGAACAGGTCTTTAAGGGTTTGCTTAGTGACTCACAGCAATTTTACTGCATTATCATTACTTTATTTGTTTCCTTTAACAGATGGTGAGGTGGCTGTGGCAGGTGTGATGATACTCACGAAGAAACTGAGAACATAGGAAGCTGCCTTGCCAAAGTGAAGGTGAAGCAGAGCCCCAGTGAGGCCTTGAGTCGGGCTTATGGACCGCGGGTTTAGCACGGCTGCTGGGTGAGTGCTCTTGCGGCCACTGCAGTCCACATGACCAGATTTGGTCTGAAATTGATAAAACAGCTGATCAGCGGTGTAGTGAAGGACAAAAATCTCTAACAGCCTGGTATCTAATGAGTCTAGAATCAAATCAAATTAGGGTTTTAGACTCTAATGTGGAGAAGTTTATGAACGGTATTGATATGTGTTTAAAAAAATTTGAGAATAATCTATTTTGGTCTTATCTAAGACAATGCAGACAGAAGTAGACATTTCAGACAAAAACAAAAACCCTCTAGTGCCATGTAAATCTACATTGGTATTAATAACTGAAAGAATATGGAACAAAAATTAGTTGGAAGCAATATTTATGTACCATAAATCACCCTGGCAAGTGCTGCTTTGTTACTTTTCTGTAATTTTTGGTGAAAATCAAGATGAAAAAAGCATATTAGCTTAATAGTCAGAATTAGAGGGGATTTTAGAGAAAAATAAGCCACAAAAACCTATATCTTCCATGTGAATTAACATTCTATTAAAAAAATTGTCACAAAAATATTTTTATGAATTTCAAGAGCAAGTCTATGAAAAGTGAAATTAGCAAATTTTTATAATACCTAATGTTATTTGAAGATGCCATAATACACAACCTGAAATGGGAAAAATTTAAAAACAAAATCAAAAAGATTTCTGGTAGGGGAAGAGTTTCCACAGGACTAACAAAAATGTGTGATGTTTTTCTTTCCTCTGAAAGAAATTAAATTAAAAAGATGATAGAACACAACCCTGTGTGTAGTGGTTAAAATTTTTGGCACACTCCACTTTGGCTGCCTGGGTTTGTGGGTTTGGATCCCAGGCGCAGACCTACACCACTTGTCAGCCGTGCTGTGGAGGCAACCCACATGCAAAATAGAGGAAGATTGGCACAGATGTTAGCTCAGGGACAATCTTCTTCAAGCACAAAAAAGTGGAAGATTGGCAACAGATGCTAGCTCAAGGCCAATCTTCCTCAGCAAAAAAAAAAAAGATGATAGAACAAAGGAGAAATTATCATCGTTGTACGTTTTCTATATGAAAGCAGGATGCTCAACAGAAACATATTTTTAGCAGTATTTCTTTTCTTGAGTGGGACCTTCCTTTTGTCCAAGGTATAAAGACAGCAAGGTAAATTATTTTCTTCTACCAAGTGAAGTTACCTAGGGCTACATCAACTCGTTCAGAACACACATCCCCGGGCGGATGAGACCCTGTGTGTTCTGGTCACCACCACCTACCTGGCACCACACAGCAGTGCTCCACCTACTGAGCTGGGGGAAGATCAGTTGTACACAGTCAACCATCAACTCACCAATGAGGTATGGTCCAAAAGTTGCTTTTAAGACTCTTTTTGCATTGAAATCCCATTATGTGTAGTAATTTTATTTCCAAACCAGCACCAAAATGCAGGTGAACTTTAATTTCAAATATTCTCCTCACACCTTGAAACATGAAAACATTTTGGTAGGACAGTGAGTTGTTATGGACAGAAGCCTCTGGTCGGTGTCAACACCTGTGCTCCTCAGATCCCGAGCTCACTGCCGCTCTCTGAGGGAATAGAGCTTTTCTCTCCTTTCTGGTTTTGTCCTGGGAGCATGCCCATCTTTTGACTTTTTTCATTTTGGTAAGGATTTTATGTTAGCTACAATAGAAAACAGAGTCTGTCCTCTCCTTCTTCCTTTCCTTTCCTTCTTCCCCCTTTAGACCTTGTGGGAAAAGTGAGGTCACACCTATGTGACGATGGTAGGTCTGTCAGAATGTCAACGAAAAAATCACATCTGAAATCGTATTCATCTGGATTTCAGAGAGAAGTCCCAATATAGTGAGTCTACAAGTTATTTCCTTACAGGCAAGGGGGAGAAGAACGTGGAATCAGGAGCAGGGTGTGGCCACGGCGTAGAGAGGAGTGGGCAGTGCTGCTGTGAAAAGCAGTGCTGGGGAGAGGCACCGCGCACTTCGCCTTGCCCTGTCCTCCCCTCTTTGCCGTTGTGACTGCTGCTGTTGCTGTTGAAGGGGTTCAGAACAGGCCTCCCCAAGATGTGCCACTTTGGCATGTGGAATATTTTGACCTAAACGCAATCAAGACCTTGTAGTCTCAAGAGAAACTTTTACCTCTCCCTTAAAGAATTCAAATTGGAGGACTTGCCCATAAGAGTTATTACCAGAAACAAATTTTTATGATCTATCTGTATGACAGTGCAAACATCTAATTACTGAATATATGCTCCTCTTATCATCCTGTGAATTACCCTCCACCCCCCTCACCCTGCCACTGAAGTCCCAGGTCCTTATCCCATTCTTTGGCTTAAGATGGCATAAATACCTCATTTTACCTGTCTTTGAACCTCTCATGTATGTGGGGTTCCCATACATATGAAATTAAATTTGATTTTCTCACACTAATCTGTCTCATGTTGATTTTTTTTTTTTTTTTATGAGGAAGATCAGCCCTGAGCTAACATCCGTGCTAATCCTCCTCTTTTTGCTGAGGAAGACCGGCTCTGAGCTAACATCTATTGCCAATCCTCCTCCTTTTTTTTCCCCCGAAGCCCCAGTAGATAGTTGTATGTCATAGTTGCACATCCTTCTAGTTGCCGTATGTGGGATGCCGCCTCAGCATGGCCAGAGAAGCGGTGTGTCGATACATGCCCAGGATCCCAACCGTGGGCCGCCAGTAGCGGAGCGTGCGCACTTAACCGCTAAGCCACTGGCTGGCCCCTGTCTCATGTTGATTTAATTATTAGACCAGCTGAAAGAACCTCTGAAGGGTAGAGGAAAATTCTTTCTCCTCAAAACTGTCATTGAAACTGCCTAGATTGGCTTAGGGAAAAATCAAAGACAGTATGAAAAAAGGGGATACAGGTGCCAGGAAACAGCAGAAGTTGAAACTGTAAAGAAAAGAATACAGAGAAATCCTACAGGGAAGAATAAGAAATTCCTCTCCCAGTCTTTCTGAGGCAGCCACTTCCACATAGACTGTACGTGCGTCTGGGAGGGCCGGTGCCTTTCTTTGTTCCACACACTTGAACTTTAGTATGCCAAATCTTTTTATAAAGCAAAAAGGACTTTTTTTTAAAGGTGATTAACTTCCTAAACTACCTGTTTTATAAATCAGTGTTTTCTTCTATCAGTTGAAATGGGTTTTATTTGGATGTTTATGTCTGGGATTGTACAATATTTAATAAATCATATCCATAAGGCAGCAAAAAGATAAGAAAACTGAATAATGCTGTACAGAATGGTTGGTGTTTGAATAATTAGCCCTATGCTTATATTTCAGGAAAGACTTGCAGTGGATGCACCCAAATTTATACTCGACCACTTAGTTTGATAAGGCTTGGAGGACGTCTTTATTAGACATAAATGTAAGGAAAGGAATTTTCAAAAGAGACAACCGGGGCCTCCCAAGTGGTGGTAAGCATGCCGGAAGAAACGACAGAATTTTGTGGGGTAGTGTGAAGAGAGCATGACTCTGCTCCTGCGGGGGGACTCGTCTTCCCAGTGGGGGTGGAGGTGATATTTACTGCCAGAGGGCGATGCCTGCTGCACCCGCAGCCCCTGCAATGGCGTCTGCTGGGAGTGCTCACAGCCACCACCGCTCAGCAGCACTGGCGGCTTCTTCCAGATTTGCTCTTGGTTGTAAAATAAGTTGCCTGTGTTTTTCCTTTAAATGATGCTTTAATTTAAAACAAAGCGAAACAAAACGAAACATGATTTGTAAATCAGGAGAGATCACATAAGAGCTTCTTTTTTTCAGAGGGTTTGAAACAATAGGATGGTGCTAATTAAGTTCTTTTCTGCTTCAGTAACTTCGATTGCTCCTGGTGCATGTTGTCATTACTGATTTTGCAAATGCTCAGTGGCACACAAAAGAGAGTAGTTACTGTCCTTGGGTTTCATTTTAGTTGTTTTACAGAATTGTCAGGAATGAGTAATGTTATCTTTGAACACAGATGGCAGCCATATGCATCTTTTCCGTAAGAACTACATCATAAGCAATCCTGAATATCACTTCAGTTATATATTTTATAACGCTACTAAAGGTTAGTTTACAGACACATTCTATGCAGACACATCTATCTATACAGGTGACAAATGTAAGGTAATATAAAATACAGTTTGTCGTAGTGTCTGGTTCTCTTATTGGATTACATAGCTAATGAGGCCACCAGAGGCAGCTACCATTTCTGTGGGAGCTGTTTACCTTGTATCTATTTTGCTGTCACAAACTGTTACAACTTGAGCCATCAACCTCACAAATGTGTCCCATTAAATCATAAGGTTTTGGAGCTTGAGGGAATCTTAGGAACAACCTATTATTTCACAGATGAGAAATGGAGGCCAAGCTACGTGAAAAGGTGTGCCCACGGTCACAGTGAGCGCCAGAACTCATGAGTGTCTGCGTTAGAGAGTGGGAAAGAAGGTGCCTAAGGACTGCCATTTGCTGAAACAGCTCACAGTCCTTGTCCTAATCATGGTTTTTCTGATTGAATACAGACTATATGTCATTGTTTAAGAAATTCAGAGACTGATCTGACATATTTAAATCCATCTGCATATTTCTGGGCTATTCTTACCCTTATTCCCCACCCCAAACATTGTACAAAGAAATGAATTGAAATGTAGTGCATAAAACATGTGATGTTATAGACAGTGCAAGAATACCGTCTACAGTAATTCCAGATTCCATGGATAGATTGTCCCAAAGGGCATTTGGACACTTGCTTGGTGGCCTGAAGGTAAATTGGAGAGTAGAACAGCAATTACCTGTAAGTGCCAACTATCTCCTACCTCTGAAGTTGAACATGCCTGTCAGCAAAGACTAAGAACCGTGCCTGAGAATCAGCATCCTGGCTTCCTACCTCCTTCATCCTCTGACTATAAGAACTACTTGACGACAGTCACTATTAAGGAGTGACTTTCTCATCCTGGTTCTTTTTCCTTCTCCTTCTTCATTATATTAGCAACTAAAATTTATTGAGTGCTTGCTATATGTTGGGCAGTTTACAATATTATCTCATTTAATCTTCACAGAAATTCTATGAGGTTAAGCAAGGCTTACAGGAAGTAATAGGATTTAAACACAGGCATTTTGAGTCAGAGCCATTGTTCTTAATTATTACATTATTCTGACTCTCCAAGGCAATCTGTGTGCAGAGGAAAGTGGTCTCAGTAGGGAATAATGTTGGATTCAGTATTAAATTGACATGACTATTACGCTGGGGATGCCAAACAAGGTTGACACTGAGTTGAAAATATGCCTGTGTATTTTAGGTTAACATACTGGTTAAAAAAAAAAAAAAACAAATGTAGTTTTCAATTACTGAAAATTTTATTAAAATCAATCATGTAAGTATATAATCTAGTTCTTTAAAAATGCACTATATCCCCAATGAAATTGATCATTTTGAGAGTTAAAGTGATATTTTTTATACTGATAGTAATTCAGTATTCTGGAAGAGACCCAGCTAGGACCAGGCTTCCTATTCAAGTTATATGTGAGCCACGAATATAAAGTATTTTGACTAATTTTTATAATTCTGACACGAGAAATTTATTTATAGTTATCCACCTTGTCTGACAATTTCTACAGGCACTTATGAGCAAACAAATAAAAATGAAAACATTCTGATTTGCAGAACCTTAGTTTCTGTACTGATGTGGCGATACATGCTGCCAGCATCATGGGAGCAGTCAAGGGGAAGCCCAGCTCTCCAGAGCAAGCACATGCCAAAGGGAACTCACCGATTCCGCAGCCCCACCTACCCTTGAATACAAACATGTTGCAGTTATAGCCATACCCTAAATCTCAGTGCTCTGAGCAACATACTTGCTTGATTGCCCGGAAGACCTGTCTTTTCAAGCATTCCTACTCTATTTTTCCCTCCAGGAAGTTGGGAAGAAGACTTTCCCGTGTGGCTGGAGCTGCTCCTGAGTGTCTCAGTCCTGATACATGATGTCTGCAGCTTTTGTCTTCCTTCGGCTCCATCAGCTGCTTTCCCTCTGTTTCCCATGAGTTCAGTGTGTGCTTGTTTTCCACAGACAGTTTGAGATAAACTGTCCGTGGGTCACTGCCCATGTTCTGCAGGCTTCTGTGCTATCACTGGCTTCTGCTGCTCTCTTCCGCTCCAACCAGCAAGAGACCTTCATCTGCCTCTCGTAGCCTGCTCTCTTAGAGGGACTTGCTATGGGCTGAATGGTGTCCCCTCTAAATTCATATGTTGAAGCCTAAACCCCTAGTACCTGAGAATCTGACCTTGCTTGGAGATAGGTCCCTTAAAGAGGGAATTATGTTAAATGGTGTTGTTAGTGTGAGTCCTAATCCGATAGGACTGGTGTCCTTATAAAAAGAGGAGATTTGGACACAGACAATACAGACAGAAGGACAACCATGTAAGGACACATGGAGAAGGCAGCCATCTGCAAGCCAAGGAGAGAGGCCTCAAAAGAGACTAAACCTACCAACACCTTGATCTTGGACTTATGACTTCCACAATTGGGAACAAAGAAATTTCTGTCCTGTTACCCAGTCTGTGGTATTTTATTAATAGCAGCCCTAGCAAACTAATACAAGGCTTCTCAGAGCAGAGTTCTGGAAAGCCCAGTGACACAGTCCTTCACTTTTACCACGACCTTCTGTTTTTCAGAATACTCAAGCATTCTGAGGGGTAGACAAACAGATAGGGCAGGTCTAGAAATGAAAATGGTCAGGTATAGCCTCATGCAATACCCAGATCTTCTGTTTCTGTTAAGGTCCAGGCCCTGCTGTCTCATCAGACCCATTCTGCTGGACTTAGTTACTCAAGTGTGTGTCCTCTTGTCTCTGTCCAGTTTAACTTCCTTCATAGAATTCTGGAATCCATCAGAACCCTTAGTTTTTGTATAAATCCCAATATTGGGCCAGATTCAAGATCATCCCCTAGAGCAATGAGATCTTGTTGATTTTGCACAAAATTTGGCAGTATACTCCACTACCCAAGCTCCGTTATTATTTTGTTGGCAATGTCCCCTACAGCTCTTCCTTTTTTTTTTTTTTTTTGAGGTATAATTGACATATAACATTGTGTTAGTTTCAGGTGTACAACATAATGATTCAATATTTGTATATATTGCAAAATGATCACTACAATAAGTGTAGTTAACATTCATCACCATACATAGTTACAAAATTTTGTTTCTTATGATGAGAATTTTTAAGATTTACTTTCTTAGCAACTTCCAAGTATGAAATTTAGTATCACTAGCTATAGCCACTCTGCTGTGCATTACACTCTCATGATTTACTTATTTCATAACTGGAAGTTTGCACCTTTTGACCCCTTCATTCAAAACCCCCACACCTGCCTCTGGCCTCCACCCATCTGTTCTCTGTATCCGTGACCTTAGTTTTTGGTTTTGTTTTGTTTTTCAAATTCCACATATAAGTCAGATCATACTGTATTTGTCTTTCTTTGTAAGACTTATTTCACATAGCATGATGCCCTCAAGGCTTATCCATGTTGTCGCAAATGGCAAGATTTCATTCTTTTTTTATGATTGAATAGTAGAAATATCTATTGTAGATATATACCACCACTTCTTTATCCATTCATCCATCAATGGAAACTTAGGTTTCCATGTCTTGGCTATTGTAAATAGTGCTACAATGACCATGGGAGTGCCTATATCTTTTCAAATTAGTATTTTTGTTTTCTCTGGATAAATACCCAGAAATGGAATCGCTGGATCATGTGGTAGTTCTAGTTTTAATTTTTTGAGGAACCTCCATACCGTTTTCCATCACAGTTGCACCAATTTACAGTCCCATCAACAGAGCACAAGGGCTCCATTTCTCCGCATCCTCGACAACACTTTTTATTTCTTGTCTTTTTGATAATAGCCATTCTAACAGGTGTAAGGTGATATCAAGTGGTTTTGATTTGCATTTCCCTGATGATTAGTAATGTTGGGCATCTTTTCATGTACTTGTTGGCCATCTTTACGTCTTTTTTTTGGAAAAATATCTGTTAGAATCTTCTGCCCAGTTTTAATCAGATTTTCTTTTGCTATTGCATTGTTTGAGTTCTTTGTATATTTTGGATATTAACCCCTTATCAGATATATGATTGAGAAATATTTTCTCCCATTCAGAAGGTCGCCTTTTCATTTCATTGATAGTTGCCTTTGCTGTGCAGAAGCATTTTAGTTTGATGTAGTCCCACTTGTTTATTTTTGCTTTTGTTCCCTTTGCTTTTTGGTGTCAGAGCCAAAATATCATTGCCAAGACCAATGTCAAGGAGCTTACCACTTATGTTTTCTTCTACAAGTTTTATGGTTTCAGGTCTTAGGTTCAAGGCTTTAATCTATTTTTAGTTAGTTTTTGTGTATGGTGTAAGATAGTGGTCCTGTTTCCTTCTTTTACATGTGGCTGTCCACTTTTCCCAGCACCATTTATTGAAGAGACTGGTCTTTCCCCATTGTATATTCTTAGTTCCTTTGTCATCAATTAATTAACCATATAAGCATGGATTTATTTCTGGGCTCTCTATTCTGTTCCAATAATGTATGTGTCTGTTTTTATGCCAATACCCTACTGTTTTGATTACTGTAGCTTTGTAGTATAGTTTAAATTCAGGAGTGTGATGCCTCCAGCTTTATTCTTCTTTCTCAAGATTGCTTTGACTGTTCACGTCTTTTGTAGGTCCATAAAATTTTAGGATTGTTTGTTGCATTTCTGTGAAAAATGCCATTGGAATTTTGTTAGAGATTGCATAGAATCTGCAGACTACTTTGGGAAGTATAGACATTTTAACAATATTAATTCTTCCAATCCATGAGCATGGAATATCTTTCCATACATTTATGTCGTCTTTAATTTTTTTCGTTAATGTCTTATAGTTTTCAGTATACAGGTCTTTCACCTCCTTGTTTAAATTTATTCCTAGGTATTTTATTCTTTGTGGTGCAATTGTAAATGGGATTGTTTTCTTAATTTCTCTTTCTGATAGTTTGTTATTAGTGTATAGAAATGCAACAGATTTTTGTATATTGATTTTTTTATTCTACAACTTTACTGAATTTGTTTATTAGTTCTAACAGTGTTTTGGTGAAGTCCTTAGGGTTTTCTATATATAATATCATGCCATCTGCAAATAGTGAGAGTTTTACTTCTTCTTTTCTGATTTGGATACGTTTTATTTCTTTTTCTTGCCTAATTGCTCTGGTTAGGACTTCCAATACCACGTTGAATAAAAGTGTCAGAGTAGGCATCCTTGTCTGTTCCTGATCTTAGAGAAAATATTTCATATTGCCACTATATAAAGTATGATGTTGGCTGTGGGCTAGTCATATATGGCCTTTATTATGTCGAGGTATAGTCCCTCTATACCCACTTCATTGAGGGTTTTTATCATAAATGTATATTGAATTTTGTCAAATGTTTTTTCTGCATCTATTGAGATGATCATATGATTTTTATCCTTCATTTTGTTAGTGTGATGTATCGCAATGATGGCTTTGAAGATATTGAAACATCTTTGTGTCTTTGGAATAAATCTCACTTGACCATGGTGTATGATCCTTTTAATATACTGTTGCATTTGGTTTACTAATATTATGTTGAGGATTTTGCATCTCTGGTCATCAGGGATAATGGCCTGTAATATACTTTTCTTGTGGTGTCCTTCTGTCGTTTTGGTATATGGGCAATGCTGGCCTCATAAAATCACTTTGGAAATGTTCACTCCTCTTCTATTTTTAAAAAGAGTTTCAGAATGATTGTTATTAATTCTTCTTTGAATGTTTGGCAAAATTCACCAGTGAAGCCATCTGGTCTTGGATTTTGATTTTTGGGAGGTTTTTGATTACTGATTCAATCTTCTTACTAATTTTTTATTTTTTAATGATTCAGTCTTAGTAGGTTGTATGTTTCTAGGAATTTATCCATTTCTTCTAGGTTTTCCAATTTGTTGGTATATAATTGTTCATAGTAGTGTCTTATGATCCTTTGTATTTCTATGGTATGAATTGTAACATTGCCTCTTTCATTTCTGATTTTATTTATTTGAATCCTCTCTTTTTTTTCTTGGTGAGTCTAGCTAAAGGTTTGTCGGTTTTGTTTACCTTTTCAAAGAACCAACTCTGAGTTTCATTGTTCTTTTCTATTTCCTTTTTGGTCTCTATTTCATTTATTTCTCCTCTAATCTTTATTATTTCCTTCCCTCTACTAACCTTTGGCTTAGTTTGTTCTTTTTTTACTAGTTCCTTGAGGTGTAATGTTAGGTTGTTTATTTGAGATTTTTTTTGTTTCTTGCTGTAGGCATTTATTGCTATGAGCTTCCCTCTTAGAACTGTTTTTGTTGCATCCTATAAGTTTTGGTATGTTTTATTTACATTTTCACTTGTCTCAAGATATTTTTTTATTTCTCTTTTGATTTCTTCCTTGACCCACTGGTTGTTCAGTAGCATGTTGTTTAATCACCACATATTTGTGAATTTTCCAATTTTCTTCTTATAATTGATTTCTAGTTTCTTATCATTGTAGTTGGAAAAGATGCTTGATATGATTTCAATCTTATTGAATTTATTAAGACTTGTTTTGTGGCCTGACATATGATCTATCCTAGAGAATGTTTTATATACACTGGAGAAGAATGTGTATTCTCTTGCTTTTGGGTGGAATGGTCTGTATATATTTGTCAAATCCATATGGTCTAATGTGTCATTTAAGGTCAATGTTTTGTTATTGATTTTCTGTCTGGATTATCTATCCATTGATGTAAGTGGGGTATTAAAGTCCCCTACTATTGCTGTATTGTTGTCTATTTCTCTCGTTTGGTCTGTAAATATTTGCTTTATATACTTAGGTACTCCTATGATGGGTGCATAAATATTTATAAATGTTATATCATCTTGTGGATTAACCCCTTCATCATTATGTCATGCTCTTCTTTGTTCTTATTACAGTCCTTGTTTTAAAGTCTATTTTGTCTGATATAACTACACCAGCTTTCTTTTGATTTCCATAAGAAACCATATTTGCATGGAATATCTTTTTCCATCCCTTCACTTTTATTCTGTGTGTGTCCATCAGTCTGAAGTGAGTCTCTTATAGGCAGCATATAGATGAGCCTTTTTTTTGTTTTTTAAATCCATTCAGCCACTCTATGGTTTTTGATTGGAGAACTCGCTCCATTTATTTTTAAAGTAATTATTGGTAGGTATGTACTTATTGCCATTTTATTAATTGTTTTCTAGTTCCTCTCTTTTCTTGATCTCTTCCTTTGTGGTTTGATAACTTTCTTTAGTGGTATGCTTAGATTCCTTTATCATTAGCTTGTATATCTATAAATTATAATCTAAAATATATAAAATCTAAAAATTATAGGTTTTTGCTTTGTGATTCCTTTGAGGCTTACATATAACAACCTATATTTATAACCGTCTATTTTAAGTTGACAACAACATAAATTTGAACGCATTCCAAAGCTCTACATTTTCACTCCCCATACATGTTTTATGTTTTTGATGTCACATTTTACATCTTTTTATCTTGTGTATCCCTTAATTAATTATTGTAGTTATAGTTATTTTTACTACTTTTGTCTTTTAGCCTTCATTCTAGCTTTATAAGTAATTAATCCACTATCTTTTCTACATATTTACCTTTACCAGTGAGATTTATAGTGTCATATGTTTTCTTGTTACTAATTAGCATGCTGTCTTTTTAGCGGAAGTCTATTTAACATTTGTTGTGGAGCCAGTTTAGTGGTGATGAATGCCCTTAGCTTTTGCTTGTCTGGAAAACTCTTATCTCACCTTCTATTCTGAATGATAACTTTGCTGGATAGAGTAGAGGAGGAGTGTAAAGTTGGCACCTATTGGGGAAAAAAAGAGAAAAGCCTAGAGTTTTGGGGAAAAAAAGAAGAAAAGATGGTGTATGAAGACGACATTGCCAGCCTTAGTTCCCAGAGATTATCCCAGAAGGCTCCTAGATGTTTGGTAATTTAGATCCAAGCATCTGTCCCTCAGGCTGATGCTTTAAGATTATCAAATGAGCCTCTTTCACAAAAAGCGTGGATGCTATTGATGGGCTGTCTCTAAGCTGGGCCCTGGGGCAAGTGAGTCAAGCAAGTGAGCCCTTTAAGAGTCATTTGTCACATTGCTATAGCCTTGTGGGTCTTGTGGACACAAACTCCATTGGTTTTCAAGGCTAGATATTTTTGGGGCTTATCTCTAATGTACTGTTCCTAAATGTTGGGGTGGCTGGTGTGGGTTTCAAACCCTTTGCTCAACAGGAGAAGCTCTGGGTTTTGATTTCCCTTCTGATTGTGAGTCGCCATGCCGGAGGGTAGAGTTTATGGTGAGATTGTTTCTTAGCCTCTCTGCTATGCTTAGATATGTGGTTTTTTCCCTCAACTGCTTGATGTGTAATCATTGCTTAGCTATTTTTTAGTTTTTTTTCAGAGAAAATTGTTTCATATGTAACTATAAATTTGGTGAGTCCATGGGAGGAGGTAAGTTCAGTATCTTCCTACATCACCATCTTGAAATGGAAGCAGTCCCCTGCAGCTTTTTTTGCTTTCTCCTCTCATTAGTTGTCTTATTAGCATAGATATACTTACTTTGATCTAGACATATTTCTATACCATTCAGCCCTCTCCATTTCCCCTTTATTACCTTACCTAGCATAAAATATTAATTCCATAAATGATCTTCCATCAGTCTGGTCTAATCCCCCCCAAATAGTCACAAACACTATGAAGTATACATATCTGAAGTTTAGAGCAAGGTCTGGGCTAGAAATACAAATTTTGGAGACATTGAATAATATATATTTTTATAGCTACATGTTTGGATGAAGTCATCTACTGAGGAGAGACATATGTAGGTTTTGTGACGCCTAAATCTTTTATACATATAGGGGCTTTCTTAAGAAGAGAATATATAATTATAAATAAAAGTTAAGTGTTAGCATGAATATTTAGAATAAATTTAGAATACTAGAATGAATATTTATTCAGAAATTATTTAGAATCCACACTAATTATAATTTTTAAGTGTTGGATAAAATATCACAACATCATAAATCCATAAAAATAATATTTTTATGAATTAACCACCTGATATACTGCTGTAATATTTCCCCTCATGTTTTGGCTATATATTCTTTAATCCCATCTTTACCAGTTTTTATTGGTAATTTTCAGGATTGTTTTCAAATACGGAAAAATCTCCTCAAATATTTTTTATATATGAACTATAAAATATCAGGGCGTTTAAGGTTTCTATTTGCGGTGATTATTTTACCCCAATATATATTTATTTAGATAGTAGTTATTTTGTCCTAGAATAGGGGTTGGCAAACCATGGCTTGTAGGTCCAATCTGTTGCCTGGTTTTGAATGACTCACAAACTAAGAATGGTTTTTACATTTCTAAATGACCAAAAAATAAACAGAAGAAGAATATTTTGTGACACATAAAAATTGTATGATAGTCAAATTTTAGTGTTCAAAAGTAAAGTTTTATTGGAACACAGCCAACCTTGTTTATTTGTATATTGTCTATGACTCCCTTCATATTACAATGACTGCATAGCTCATGAAGCCTAAAATATTTACTGTCTTATGGTCTACAGAAAAAGTTTGCTGACCCATTGCCTAGAATATATCTATAAACAGAAACAACCAATTAAACCAATAATGATCAAATTCCTGCCACAATATCAAATTCAATCATTTTTAAGGAGTTTAAAATACTTTACCTATTTTCCATTAATTCTCATATATCCCAGTGATCCATTTTCTTCATATGTCAGCATTATGAGTGGGAATGGACAATAACTTGGCCAAAGTCACCAGCAGGCCAGAGTTACTGCTATGGGTGGAACATGGATCTTGAGATCCTTAGACCAAAATTCCCTAATTAACCTTGTGCAGTGACTAATTTTTAAATACTCCTTGATTTGACAACATTTCATTAATCAATTGGCTGTAGATGCCCTTCCTTACTGCGAGCAGTACATCATATGTTTTATATTTTCTTTGTCAATGACAGTATTTTGTGTTCATATGATTCACTGCTTTTCATTAATTAGATTATTAAACAAAAGCCGATTCTTTATTTCTACTTGAAATTTTTGTTATAAATGAATTATTGCCTTTAATATATGAAAAATTTCTTGTTATAATTCACTTGTTGAAGTCAGAATAATCTCTATTGATTGTATTGACTATCTTTATTGCTTTTGTTTCATATTCTATGAATTTTATGAGTTTTTATCACTTCTTTAATAAATAAATTTAAATATGACAGGAGAGGTGTCCTTCATGTAAGTTCAAATCAGAAATCTGTAACTTCTCACTTGTGTTATTGAAATATCCCAAAGTGAGTCCAGATTGCAGGTAAATGGTATTTTCCCAACTCAACTTTCCCTTAGTTGGATTTTAGTCCCTCCACCACTGTCAACAAAATATAAATTTGAAATTTGAAATCGAGTTAATATAATTTACTCTTTCAACCGACTTCTCCTTAGCTGCAGCCCCAAAATGTACTTGGCTACTCCAGTAACCTCTGATAGAAGAGGAATTATGGGAGACTCCGCAGTGGAAAGAGACAAGGATTAACTGGTAATGGTCAAAATATCTTATTTTTGCAAATATTACAAAAACTATATGACCATGCAAACACATTAGTAAGGTCTCTGTCACTGTCTTAGAAAAGGCTCCCGTGTAAGGTAAATCCACCTCTGAAAGGGAAGCATTATATATAAAAAGCCCTAGAATATACTCCAATCTCTACCTGCGATAATTTAAAGGAGATGGAGCCAGAAAAGGAAAGTGAGAAGTCAGTGATAAGAAGAAACTGAGGGGGCCAGCCCCGTGGCTTAGCGGTTAAGTGCGTGCGCTCTGCTGCTGGCGGCCCGGGTTCGGATCCCGGGCACGCACCGACGCACCGCTTCTCCCGCCATGCTGAGGCCGCATCCCACGTACAGCAACTAGAAGGATGTGCAGCTATGACATACAACTATCTACTGGGGCTTTGGGGGAAAATAAATCAATAAATAAAATTATTAAAAAAAAGAAGAAACTGAGGTAAGTCTGAGGTCACGTGAGGTTAAGGGAAGAAGCTGTTTCATGAAGGATGGAGGTATTAATTGCATCTTGGTCAGGCTAAAGTCGTGGGTAGCATTTAAAGTAGGCTTTAGGGAGTGGATAGAATTCATAAGAATTAAGTTCAAATATAAAGCATTTTTTGATTAGTTTCTTGTACTTAATCATAAATTCTTTCAACTGTTTATTTATATGTAACCATATATTGCATTTAAAAATGAAAGTTTTTGGCATACTAGATATATTTGGGTATTAAACTAATTCAGACAATCCATGCAACTTTTCTGATCGAAGTATATTATTTATTTATAACTAATTATAATAAAACCATAAAACCTCAGGTGTCAAACCAGGTTCATAAGCTATATAAGGAGTTTATAAATGGTTTTGAAGCTAGTTACAGATAAATATAAATAGATGATGGTGGTTAAGCTTCAGAGAAACCATAGAAATATGTTAAAGTTAAGGCGCTCTTTAGTGCATCTTTACTTGTGGAGATCACACACCAGATATTAATGCCTCCTTCACTGTCAGCAGAATATAATGTTTAAGTATTGTAATCAATTTCTAATACTACTTGTTATTTCAAGCTTTATGTAATTATTATTAGATAGAGAAAAAAGATTGCAAATGAGAACTGTGAACACTTGAGTCCACATATATTAACTATCAAGATTGACACTTAATTCCTGGTTTCAAGAAATTCTTACCAAAAAAGATAAGATTTTAAATCAATAAATAACTTTACTATTTGCTTCAAGAAATTCCTAAAAAACAATTTACCTGAATAAACAGTTTGCTCATCTGAGCAAATAACTTTCCTATCAGCACAAATTTTCTCTCCTGGGCAAAGAGCTTGCTTATCAACAACAGTTCAATTATTGAGACCTACCTTAATCCTTTGCTGTAACTACCAAGACTAAACTACTGTGTCACAAATTTTGCCCAATTTTAATTAGTTCTCCACTGTTATGGACTGAATGTTTGTAATTCCCAAAATTCATATGTTGAAAGCCTAACCCCCAATGAGACGGTATTGGGAGATGGGGCCCTTGGGAGGTAATTAGGTCAGGAGAGTGCAGACCTCATGATGGAATCAGTGCCCTTACAAGAGCCATGAGAGAGCTTACTTTCTCTCTCTGCTCTGTGCCACGTGAGGACACAATGAGAAGTCAGCAGTCTGCAACCTGAAAGAGGGCTGTCACCAGAACCGGACAATGCTGGCACACTGATCTTAGACTTCTAGCCTCCAGAATTGTGAGAGATAAAAGTTTGTTGTTTAAGCCACCCAGTCTATGGTAGTTTGTTATAGAAGCCCCAGCAGATTAAGATACTCGCCTTCGAATAGCTACCTTAATCTACTTGTATCCACTTGCCAAGACTGTATAAATTTTTTTCCTGACCTCCTACCCCCCACTTGTTTTTTTTGCTGAAGAAGATTCACCCTGAGCTAACATCTGTTGCCAATCTTCCTCTATTTTGTATGTAAGCCACTGCCACAGCACAGCTGATGAGTGGTGTAGGTCCACACCCAGGAATGAAACCCAGGCCACTGAAGCAGAGCATGCTGAACTTAACCACTATGTCACCAGGGCTGGCCCTCCTACCCCTTTTTAAAGAAACTACTATTGTTCCTATTGCAGTAAGTTTAATAGATTTAGCATTACTTGATCAACAGATTATGTTAGTATTCTTTTGGGGAGCCAAGAGTCAATAATCTGGTTAGAAATAAAATGCACAACCTCTGCAGCAAGGCAAGTGGGTCCACCTTGGCGGGGCAGGGTATGCACGAGGGGTCGGCCTGTGTTGGCAGAGTGTATGGGACTTCTGCAGTGGGGCAAGTGGGTCTGCCTTGGTGGGGTAGGCATGTGCAAAGGGCAGGACTGCATTAATGGGGTCTCTGGGCCCGCAGACCATGGGGCTTATTGGCTGCAGCAGACTTGTGCAACTGGCCTTCTCAAAGAGACACAGGGGATCTGTCCCACCTTTCAATGCCTGAAACAATTGTGTCCTGCCATGCCTAGGGCTAGCCTCAACCAGCTGTGCTCCTCAGAGAGCTGCAGGCCAAAGGCCTACAGCAATTGTGAGCCCCTAAGCCTAGCAACCAGCCATGCTGGGGGCCTGACTTACTTAACAGCAAAACAGCAGCAGGTGTGTGCTATTAGACCTTGCAGCCAGCTGTGCTGGGGCTCGCCCCACCCAATAAAGTGACTAAAGTAACTGTAGCAACCACACACAGCTGAACCTTACAACCAGCCAGCCCAGGGGCCAGCCTAGTCTACCCATGCACCCACAGCAAGAGTAACCCTGCTACAACAGAAGGGAACATGTAGTCCACACAGGAGACACTCCTGGAACACTTGGAACTGGTGAAAAGAGGGAAGCACATTGCTAGGTCCCATAAGGCATCCCTTACATAAAGTCACAACTCTAAGATCAGGAGATACAGCTGTTCTACCTAATCCATAGCTATAAGCACAGAGAAGTAGGCAAAATGAGGAGACAAAGGAATATGTTCCAAATAAGGGAACAGGACAAATCCTCAGAAAAAGAACTAAACAAAACAGAGATAAACAATCTACTTGATAAAGATTACAAACTAATATAAGTTGTAAGAATGCTCACTGATCTTGGGAGAAGAATAGATGAACACAGTGAGAACTTCAACAAAGACTGGGAAATATAAAAAAGAACCAATCAGAATTGAAGACTACAACAATAGAAATGAAAAATTCACTAGAGGGAATCAGCAGCAGAGTAGATGACACAGAAGAATGGATCAGCAAGCTGGATGAAAGAGTAGAGGAAATCACCCAAGCTGAACAGAAGAAAGAAAAAAGAATTAAGAAGAACAAGGACAGTCTAAGGGACCTCTGGGACAACATCAAGCATACTAACAACTGTATTATAGGTGTTCCAGAAGGAGAAGAGAGAGACACAGGGGCAGAGAATTTACTTGAAGAAATAATAACTGAATACTTTCCTAACCTAAGGAAGGAAACAGACATCCAGGTATAGGAAGAACATAGTGCACCAAGCAAGATGAACCCAAAGAGGCCCATACCAAGACACATTATAATTAAAATATTAAGAATTAAAGGTAAAGAGAGAATCCTAGATGCTACAAGAGAAAGGCAACAGGTTATACAAAGGAAACCCCATAAAGCTATCAGCTGACTTTTCAGCAGAAACCTTACAGGCCACTTATAAGGAGTGGCATGATGTATTCAAAGTGCTAAAAGGAAAAACCTACAGCCAAGAATACCTTACCCAGCAAGGTTATCATTCAGAATGGAAGGAGAGAGAGAGTTTTCCAGACAAGCAAAAACTAAAGGAGTTTATCACCAATAAACCAGCCTTATGAGAAATGTTAAAGGGATTTATTTAAGTGGAAAAAACATGAGCATAAATAGAAATAAGAAAACAACCAAAGAAAAAAAAACGACTGGTAAAAGCAAATATATAGTAAAGGTAGCAGATCAACTGCCTACAAAGCTAATATGAAGATCAAAAGACAAAAGTACTAAAATTATCTATTTCCATGATAAGAGGTTAAGGGATACATACAAAGAAAAAAGAGGTTAAATATTATATCAAAAATATAAAATATTGGGGGAGAGTAAAAGAGTAGGGCTTTTAGTTAGAGGTCAAACTTAAGAGACCATCAACTTAATATAGATTGCCATTTTCAGGGTTATTATATATGAACCTCGTGGTAATCACAAACCAGAAACCTATAATAAATATGCAAAAAATTAAGAGACAGGAACTCAAACATAATGCTAAAGAAAGTCATCAAATCACAAGGGAAGAGAGCAAGAGAAGAAGAAGGGAACAGAGAAAAACTACCAAAACATCCAGAAAAAAAATGACAAAATGGCAATAAGTACATTCTTATCAATAGCTACTTTAAATGTCAATGGACTAAATGTTCAAATCAAAAGATATAGGGTGGCTGAATGGATTAAAAAAAATCAAGATCTATATATATGCTGCATACAAGAGACACACTTCAGACCTAAAAACACAAACTGAAAGTAAAGGGATGGGAAAAGAGACTCCATGCAAATTGCAATGAAAAGAAAGCTGGGGTAGCAATACTTATATCAGACAAAATAGACTTTAAAACAAAAACTATAACAAGAGATGAAGAAAGGCACTACATAATGATAAAGGGAACAATATAACAAGAGGACAGAATAATCGAAAATATCTATGCACTGAACATAGGAGCACCTAAATATATAAAGCAATTATTAACAGACATAAAAGGAGAAATAGAGAGTAATACAAAAAGTAGGGGACTTTAACAGTACACTTACACCAATAGATAGATTATCGAAACAGAAGATCAATAAGGAAACATTGGCCTTAAATGACACATTAGTCCAGATGGACTTAATAGATATTTACAGAACATTCCATCCAAAAACTGCAGAATACACATTCTTTTAGAATGCACGTGCAAAACTGTCCAGAATAGATCACATATTAGGCCACAAAACAAGTCTCAATAAATTAAGAAGATTGAAAAAATACCAAACATCTTTTCTGATCACAATGGTATGAAACCAGAGATCAACTATAAGAAGAAAACTGGAAAAGCCACAAATATGTGGACATTAAACAACATGCTACAAAACGACTATTGGGTCAAAGAAGAAATCAAAAAAATACCTGGAGACAAACGAAAATGAAAATACAAAATGCCAAAATTTATGGGATACGGCAAAAGCTGTACTAAGAGGGAAGTTTATAGCAATACAGGCCTACCTCAAGAAACAAGAAAAATCTCAAATAAACAATCTAACAGTGCACCTAAAGAAGCTAGAAAAAGAACAAACAAAACCCCAAATCAGTAGAAAGAAGGAAATAATAAAAATCAGAATGGAAATAAATAAAAGCGACTAAAAAAGCAGTAGAAAAAATCAATGAAACTATTTGAAAAGATAAACAAAATTGTTTATCTTAGCTAGATTCACCAACAAAAAAAGAGACCAGGCTCAAATAAATAAAATCAGAAATGAAAGAGGAGAGATTACAATGGACATCTCACAAATACAAACGAGTATAAGAGAATACTACAAAAAGCTATACGCCAACAATTTGGATAATCTAGAAGAAATGGGTAAATTCTTAAAATCATACAACCTGCCAAAACTGAATCAAGAAGAAATAGAGAATTTGAATAGACCAATCACCAGTAAGATCAAAACAGTAATGAAAAACTTCCCCCAAAACAAAGGTACAGGACCAGATGGTATCTCTGGTGAATTCTATCAAATATTCAAAGAGGACTTAAAACCTTCTTTTTCAAACTCTTCCAAAAAATTTAAGAGAGGGGAGCTTCCTAACTCATTCTATGAGGCCAAATTAGCCTGAAACCAGAACCAGTCAAGGACAACACATAAAAAGAAAATTACAGGCCAATATCACTGATGAACATCAATGCAAAAATCCTCAACAAAATAGTAGCAAATAGAATACAACAATACATTAAAAAGATCATACATCACCATCAAGTGGGATTTATTCCAGGGATGCAAGAATGGTTCAACATCCACAAACCAATCAACATGATCCACCACATTAACAAAATGAAGAATAAAAGTCACATGATCATCTCAATAGATGCAGAGAAAGCATTTGACAAGATCCAACATCCATTTATAATAAAAACTCTGAGTAAAATGGGTATAGAAGGAAAACACCACAACATAATGAAGGCCATATATGACAAACCCACAGCTAATATCATACTCAATGATGAAAAACTGAAAGCTATTCCTTTAAGAACAGGAACCAGACAAGGATGTCAACTTTTACCATTCTTATTTAACATAGTATTGGAAGTCCTAGCCAGAGCCAGATTGCAAATGAGAACTGTGAACACTTGAGTCCACATATATTAACTATCAAGATTGACACTTAATTCCTGGTTTCAAGAAATTCTTACCAAAAAAGATAAGATTTTAAATCAATAAATAACTTTACTATTTGCTTCAAGAAATTCCTAAAAAACAATTTACCTGAATAAACAGTTTGTCATCTGAGCAAATACCTTTCGTATCAGCACAAATTTTCTCTCCTGGGCAAAGAGCTTGCTTATCAACAACAGTTCAATTATTGAGACCTACCTTAATCCCTTGCTGTAGCTACCAAGACTAAACTACTGTGTCACAGTAAACAAATGGGACTACATCAAACTAAAAATTTCTGCACAACAAAGGAAACCATCAACAAAGTGAAAAGACAGCCTAACAATTGGGAGATGTTTGCAAATCATATATCTGGTAAGAGATTAAGATCTAAAGTATATAAAGAACTCATACATCTCAGCAACAAAGAAAGAAACAACCCAATTAAAAAATGGGCAAAAGATCTGAACAGACATTTTTCCAAAGATGATATACAGATGCCCAACAGGCACATGAAAAGATGTTCAACATTACTTATTATCAGGGAACTGCAAGTCAAAACTACAATGAAATATCAACTTAATGCCTGTCAGAATGGCTATAATGAACAAGAGAAGAAATAACAAGGGTTGGAGAGGATGTGGAGAAAAGGGAGCTCTCATATACTGCCGCTGGGAATGTAAAATCAGCCTTTGATTTTGCTTGTTGTCTTTATTTTTTTAACTCATTTTATTAGTTTTTAATCTACATTTTATTAGTTCCTTCCTCTGCTTGCTTTGGATTTAGTTTCTCTTCTTTTTCCAGTGTACTAAGGTGAAAGATTAGGTTATTGACATGAGATCTTGCTTCTTTTTTAGTATAGGCACATAATCTGCAATTGTCCCTGTTAGCCCAATTTCATTGCATCCCATATTTTTGGTATGCTGTGCCTTGATTTTAAATCATCTCAAAGTATCTTTTAATTTTCCGTGTGATTTCTTCCTTTTTCCATTGGTTATTTAACAGTGAATCGTTTCCCTCTGCTGTTTCAAGGTTCTGGATTGTTAACAAACACTTCTTACCTAAAAAGACTCTATTTTTGTTTTTATTTTTGTGCTCTCAGTAACTCCTTGAAATGAGTGCAATACTTATCTACAATTTGCTTTTGATTTGGAAAAAGCATACTATAAACTGACTGTTGGATCTGTACACAGTTTCCTCTGGATTCTATTTAGTTTACTTTAGTACACTTGCAATGAAACAAGTGATTTAATGGGCTAATTGGACTCAACCTCTACAACATATTTCAGGTGGTAAACACTATCACAGAGCAGAGAGCCAAAAGTCTAAAACTTTCTACCCTGTCACACCGAGCAAGGAAGGTTCTTGTCTCCACTGAAAAAACTCGATGGAACCTTTGGTAGGAGCCACCTTTAGTAACCAAACTTTCTCAGAAAAAGAGCTAGACAAAGAACTATGGAAAGATAGTTTCTATATGGAAGCTACCTATAGTCAAATACCTCTCCTGACAGCATAAGTGATTACTCACCTGGACAAACAGCTTGCTTACCACATAATAGTTAACTTACAAAGACTGGTTTCAAGACATCTGCTTCCCTGTGGTCACCAATTTAAACTATTAAATCACAATGTTTTCCTGATATTAATCAGATATTTGCCTTGATATTTTCCTTAAAAAACTTCACAAGACCCTGAACCCTAAAAATATCATTCCCTGACCTTCCCTTTCTGAGACACTATTAAGTGTCTCTGTCAAGGTTTTTGTTTTTCTTATTTAAGTGGGTTTAATAAAATTAGTATTACTTAGTTGACAAGTTATTCTGGTGGTCTTCTGGGGAGTCAGCAGTCACCATCTGAAAAGAGAAGAAAAAGAGAGACTCAGAATAACAGTAATTTTACATTTAGCTTTAATATCATCTTGCAGTGTAATAGAAATATGGGGACATTTTTGCTTAAAATCTAATGTTAATTTTATGTAAAATTTTATGAAAAAGAAATAATCTTCAAGTCATAATTGTTTCCATAGTATCTGGGATCAACCAAAATAATTTTGGATTGAATTAATATTCCTAAATAGGTGGTTTGCCTTAATGAAATATTGCTAATGTTTATGCCCAGCTAGTTCTTACTGTTTTCATTTTTTACCATGATGACTGAGGACAGAAATAACATATATATTTGTAATATTTTTCTATAGCTATGGCCAATAAAGTCACATTTGTTATCCTGGTAAAGTTAATTTTTGATATTACCTCTCTTATCCTTTCCATGTTTATCCTCCCTATTGTCTTGTTTGACCTCTAGGGCATTTACATTCCTCAGCTCCTTCTTATCATAAAAGAAAATACATTGACACATTCACAATAGGTAACCACGCATTAGGACTCCCCGAAGTAAAGAAATTTTTACTTGTAAAAAAGTTTGAAGGAAACATGTATTACTACTTGTGGAATTTCAATAATCAGGGATTGAACATTTATTTTGAAATGAATAATGCTTTTCTGTTAGTAAACATGCATGGATGGACCCATATTTTAGGGTAGCAAATAGCAAATTAGTCAACAGAAATTTTTTTTTTATTTCCCATAATGCACACTGTTTGTTGAAGAGTTAATGAAGAGCGAAATGATCAAAAGTCACAAGAAACACATGTCTTAGATAAGATACAATTGGATAAGTATCATTTGACATAAAGTTTAATATACTCCTCTTAAAAAGTTGACTTGGGATGGGACGGGGCAGGTGGCGCAAGCTGTTACGTGTACGCACTCTACTGCGGCGGCCTGGGATTCGCCGGTTGGGATTCCCAGGCGCTCACCGACGCACTGCTTGTCGAGCCATGCTGTGGCAGCATCCCATATAAAGTAGAGGAAGATGGGCACAGATGTTAGCTCAGGGCTGATCTTCCTCACACACACACAAAAAAAGTTGACTTGGGGAATCTAACATGTTCTTAATGTCTCTCCTCTAACTGAACAGTAAGGAAAGAGTCATTGTGCTTTGATGGGTCCTTAAAAGAGTTCTCCAAGGATACCTGAGGTACACCTGACACCACATGGTTACAATTTTTCCTTTTTAGAGCAATCTCCTCTTTTTTTTCTTTTTACAATGTGTATGCCTCTATAAATAGATTATAGAGAAACTTGTATCTTTGTATCCTAAATGAAGCAAAAGCAAACTTTGACGGGATTTTACCATTGGGCAGGGGATTCAAATGGATTATGACCATTAATCTTAATAAGGTCAGCCAAAGTTGATAAGCACTTTTCAAGTTAGAAACATCTTCCCAGAAGGAGAATGATTAACAAACTGCAAATATCCTACTTGAGGTCCTTTTGTTTCTTATTTAAATGTGTTTGCCTCTATAAATAGGTTATAGAGAAACTCATCTCCTTGTATCCTAAATGAAACAAAAGGAAATTTTGAAGAGATTTCACCATTGGGCAGAGGCTATAATTGGATTTTATCTTGGGCAGAGAATATAATGGAATTTCACCATGTGCTCACAATTTCTGCCCCAGGAAATGCAATTAAGTGTGTGAGAACTCCTCCACCTCAATTTCCATAACAGTAGGCTGGCAGAAGCTGAGGAACCTTCTCTATAAGGCCAGGTCCATCCTTTTATTGTCATTTATCCCCAGTTGCTCACAGGACAAGCTCTGGGAAGAGGAGTATTCAGATGACTTTTCAGGCAGAGAGCTGAAAATTTTATATATAACATTAGAGTATTGTTTGTTGTTGCATCTGATAAACAATAAAAAACATGAGAAAAATTTTGTTCAGACTCCATCTCTTAATTTTCTGAAATTTCCATTTCATTTTAATAGAAAGACCAAGGTATAGGTGTGCCCAAGCTAGGCAGCTCTTAACACACAGTGTGGAGTCTTGTAGTGTCAGAGCTGGAGCTCCTCCAGAGAAAACACTAGAAGCAGCAGAGGTCCACAGAGTCTCCATTAGTCTCCTTCAATTTTATTTAAACATATGTACTGGGGCCAGCCCCGGGGCTTAGCGGTTAAGTGTGCGCGCTCCGCTACTGGCGGCCCGGGTTCAGATCCTGGGCGCACACTGACGCACCACTTCTCTGGCCATGCTGGGGCCACATCCCACATACAGCAACTAGAAGGATGTGCAACTATGATGTACAACTATCTACTGGGGCTTTGGGGAAAAAAAAGGAGGAGGATTGGCAATAGATGTTAGCTCAGAGCCGGTCTTCCTCAGCAAAAAGAGGAGGATTAGCATGGATGTTAGCTCAGGGCTGATCTTCCTCACAAACAAACAAACAAACAAACAAAAAACACATGTACTACCTGCAACCTTTTATGATAAATATAATAGTTTATATCCATTTGGAGATTTAAAATGCCTCCCCTACCTCCATTGACAAGGCCTACTCGAAATGATGAGAGCCAAGGAAAGTTGCCAGGGAAAGACAGTCAGATGAATAAGATAAAGGAGGTGGGATGGAAGGAAGAAGGGAAGGAAAAAGGAAAGAGAAAGATAGAAGTAAGTGAACGATGTCAAAAAGAAAAACTTAGACTAGAAAGTGGGTGGTTTGAAGAGAGTTCAAGTAAGGGTAAAAGGGGTAACAGATTCAGATGAATTTTAGAAAAGCAAATTGTAGTTATGAAATATTGAATTAGAGAAAACTAAAATCAGGTTAAGGAGTAGATCAATATTTCTCAGGAAGGGGTGGCTAATTTCAAGGTATCTGTCTTAGTCAGTTTGGGCTCCTATAACAAAATACCGTGTGCTGGGGGACTTAAACAACAAACACTTATTTCTCTTAGTTCTGGAGGCTGAGAAGTCCAAGGTCAAGGTGCTGGCACACTTGGTATCTGGTGAGAACCCTCTTCCTGGTTTGCAGATGTCCACCTTCTTGCTGTTTTCTCACATGGCAGAGAGAGAGGACTCTGGTCTTGTTACCAAACCAGGTTTGTTTTGCTTGTTGCAGGAAGAGCCAATCACTGAGACAATGAGTTTGCAGCAGAGAAAGTGTTTATCCACAAGGCAGCCAAGTGAGGAGATGGGAGAACAAATCTCAAATCTGCCTCCCTGAAAATGGGGACTAGGGATATTAATGGGGAGAGGGGCAAGGTGGTCTGAAGTGTGGGAATAGATGATTGGATGCAAGGAGGAGTGAAGTAATTGATGATCTGCACAAGCATAGTTAAACTTCATGCCTCTTCATAGAATGCATGTTCACAAAATGGTGGTGTTGGCATGATCTGAGGGTGGAGTTTTCAGCTCCCTGATGTCAAGAGGTCACATCTGTCATCTGTGCAGGCCCGGTTGATAAGTTGGTGGTCTTGACCAGCCTGAATTGGACAGGAGTCAATTCTTATTTCCTGAGAAACAACTCAAGCATCCATTACCATGGTGACCCAGGCACCAGGGAGGTGCTATCTATAGGAACCTAGTGGGAGTTGGATAATACATTGTCTAAGCAACACAGCTAGCAATGAGTGGATGAACAACTAAAAGTTACACTTAATAATTGCCAAAAAAACTTTAGTTACTAGCTACCTGATCAATAATGGCTAACTGTTCACCAGTTTCAGCCTCTCCCTCCTCTCAGAAGGGCACTAATCCCATCATGATGCTCTACCCTCTAACCTTATCTAATCCTGATTACCTCCCAAAGGCCCCACCTCCAAAAACCATCACATTGGGGATTAGGGCTTCAGGATATCAATATTGATGGGGCACAAACATTCATTTCATAGCAGTATCCAAGGTAGCTAACCCCTGTCATAGCACAAATTTACTGAAGCTGCCAGAGCTCTTCCTAAAGCTAAATTTTCACTACTAAATTATGTCTTATGTATCTTCAATTTCAACCCTCCCAAAATTAAAAAAAAAATTGAGTACTAATTCTTTAGGCATTTTATTTCTAGCAATTTCTAGTCTCTTGAGCCATAAGTTTTATATTTTCCCCTTAAGAATAGATTTTGAGGATTAAATCTGGTCAGTAGTATAGGAAGATATAGACTTCTTCCCCAGTTATAGATGTACTTATTTTTTCTGAAGTCTAGGAAAAATGACAGTGGTTTGATGATTGTCAGTAACTGATTTATCAATGAATGTTACCATTACGGACCATGAAAGCATCTATCTACTTTATTTGAGTATGTTTATTTGTAGGTATTGAAAATGTCTAAAAATCTAATAATAGCATATTATTAAGATTTAAAAAATAAAACCTAAATCTAACAAATGAAAAAATATAGACCTAATGAATAATGTATGTTTAATATATAATTTTAATGTTAATACATATGACATATATTAATATATAAAATTTTTAATTATAAATAAGTAATATTTCAATATCCAAGTGATTGAAGTGTAACATGTCACATGTGGTCCAATTAAAATCTCAGCCTACAAAAGCAAAATTGATATATTAGATATAAGGATTTGAAAAGAACAGTAAATTATTAAACCCCAGAGACTATCTCTTTTTTGGGGGGGATGTATTCTCCTTCATCCCGGGGACTATGAGCAATTTTTCAGCAAATAAAACCAATCTTAAAAAATATGGAGTTGAGGTGACAATTGCCAAACAGTCACTATATCAGGGCAAGTAGGGGTTTTATCTAGATTTTTTTGGGTAATTAAGTATGACTCTAAATCTAAGGTCTACCCTGAAAAAGTACTCTAATTACATTTGCCAATTTGAAAAAAAATAGATATCAAATATATTTTGTGTGCATGAAACAATCTGTTTTTCTTGCTGAAGTTTAAGCAGATTTGACTTTGAAAACCACTAGAAAAAGACTGCATCACAGTATTTATTTTAACAGAAGTGTAGAAAGGCCTGTCATTTCTGAAATTAATGCTTGCTAGGATGTTGTCTTATTGCAGTTTGCTGCTGCTTCTTAGAGATATTCTATTGGTCTCAGGGCTATTAATTAGGGACAAGCTTTAAAAAATAAATTTTTCCTAAAAGCTCAGAATTCATTATAAAATGTAGCCTGTTGATGTGTAACAGATTGTATGCCTCATGTTTTTCATAGTTTTAACCTTAATTTGATATATAAAGAACAGACAGAGCACAGAAATGGGTTTAAGACTCCTTTCTCCCTTTTGCTCTTGCTCCTTTCCTCCCTTGCTCACGTCGTTTCCTCTGGGTATACTTTTTGAGCCTCTTCTATGAGCCAGGCCTGAAGCTAGGTGCTGGGATCAGGAAGATGGTTCAAGACCAGTCACTCCCTTGGGGAGCTGACACTTCTTTAGAAGAAATTTTCATATAAAAAGTGAAATACAGTACAGTGTGGTTCCTGTTGGGGAAGGGGGACAACAGAATATGAGTCAAGCATATGTAACCATCCCTTGGTATCCATGGGGGTTTGGTTCCAGGACCCCTGATATAAAAATCCACAGATGTTCAAGTCCCTTATATAAAATGGCATAGTATTTGCATATAACCTATGCACATCCTCTTGTATGCTTTAAATCATCTCTAGATTACTTTTAATACCTAATACAATGTAAATACCATGTAAATAGTTGTTACACTATATTGTTCAGGGAATATTGACAAAAAAAGTCTGTATGTGTTTAGTATGGACACAACCATTGTAGGCCTTTTGATCTGTGTCTTTGAATCTGCTGTGGAACCCGGGGATTTGGAGGACCGATTTGTGTGAGAGGAGTTTCTAAATCCAGAAGTTTTTTCAGAGGATGTTATGATTTCTGAGCTGATCCTTAAAGTAAAAGAATTAGCTAGACAGAGGGGTGCAATGTCCAGGCACACATTTATGCTAAATATTGTTAATCTGCACTCAAAAATAAGTTAGGTAGAATTCCCAAACACATAGAGAGCTATGATTACATATTGCCAAATGATGTGGTTGAAAAGTAAAACAAAATAAATGAAAAGCTAAGCAAAGCCAAAATGTATCTGTCTATAATTTGATTTTAGGTAGATTGGTGGGAGTGGTTTCTTTAATTCAACTATTTTTTAAAAAAAACATTTTGAACCTCTTTTTTATTAGCGGTATTGATTTTTATTTGTATTAAAGTATGCATATCTTTAGAATATAGGAAGTATAAAGATGAATAAGAAAATTATGCACAAACCCAGAATCCTTTATTATAATTTTGGTATGTAATAATGTGCTATCTACTTGGACTATATGTAGTCATTTGTCCATGTCAATAAATATTTATTGGAATCATAATATTTAATGACTGCATAATATTTTTGTTACCGGATACATACCCAGGTTCTTTACCCGCCACACAGGGGGGTCCAAATAAAAACTGGAACGCCAGGCTTATGGCAAGGAAAGAGTTTTTATTTTGGGTGACATCAGCAGGGAGACGAGAGCTCTCCAACGTGTCCCATCTCCCCGAAAGATGGGAGGCAAGGGGTTTTAAAGGTTGTGACCGAGAGCATGTGCTGGGTTTTAGGTAGGGGAGGGGGAGCATGAGGCTGTGCTGGCTGGCACCTTCCCACCAGGTTGCATTTGACCTTGAAGACTGAATTTCTTTCCCTTGACTGTCTGGACTTTTCTGGTTAGTTTTCATCTTCAGCCTGCGTTTGGCCGTGTGAGGCTGAATCTTGATGTTGGGACCTTGACTTCCTGGGAAAGACAGCTCACTCATATATACTAAGGAGGGACAGAAAGACCTGGTTAGTTGTAAACAACAGTTGATTATGCTGAATATGCACAGATGCAGTTAGCAAAGCTTATCTGAAAGTTTTTGCTCTCTTCTTCTAGCCCAGGGAAGATTTTTTAACCTCTTCTTGTTCGGTTTCATTTTGATACTAATATTCCCTTATGATGGACATGAAATTATAACTAAAGATTTTATGAATATTCATGTAGAATTAACCTTGCATACATATCCATTTATTTTCCTAAGATAAATTTCTACAAGTTAAATTTTTAGGTCAATCAATTGGTATTACAAGGCATTGGATATTTGCGTTTTTGACTCTTAATATAATATATACTGTCAAATTATCTTCTAAAAAAATTATTCAACTCATAATTCCATTCTCATTTTATGAGGATTTTCTGTACTCTTTAAACTTTGTTAGTCTGAAAGGTGAAAATAATATCAAACTATTTTTTTAATTTGCATTTTTTAATTACTAGTAAGCTTAAGCATATTTGCTTATGAACATCAATCTTTTATATTTGTGAATAGTTTGTTTATGTCTTGGCCCATTTTTCTCTTGAAATGTTCATTTTTCCAATTTCCAAATTCTGATTATAATAGAAATTTATTGTTAAGAATATTTGCAGATGATTTGTATGAATAGGTTCATGATATCTTCATGTTTTCCATGTAATTCTTCTCTTAAATTTTTCTTTTTTAGGGGGAATTGTGTGCTCAAGATGCGAATTGCTCTTGATATCTTTCATTTGTCCCTCCAGATCCCCTCTGCACTCCGTCTCCACCACGCTCTGTGCCCTCTGGAGGTGATTTGCTTTGGTCCATGAAAAGGGATGGGATAGAATAAGATTAGGATATTTCCCTGGCTCCTTCCTTTTGGAGTTGCCATAGGCTGAAAGTATTAGCGGAGAGAAGGTCACACAGCTGTGGTAGGCAGTCTCTAAACAGTCCCCAGTGATCCTTGCCTCCTAGTATGCATATCCTTTTGTAATCTCCTCCCCTTGAGTGTGGCCTAGACCTAGAGATTCAATGAATAGATTTTGGCAAAAAGGATAGGATGTCACTTTGGAGATTAGATTACAAAAAAGTGCTCTACCTCCCTCTCCCTCCTTCTCTCTCACTCCCCGTTTCTCTCATTGTTTCTCTCCCTCTGTCTCTTTCCCTTTCTTTTCCTCCCTCTCTGTCTCTCCTTGGCCCCTGTTGTCTCTCTGTCTCGGTCTCTGTTTCTCTCTCTCTCTGTTTCTTTCTCCCTTCCTCTCCCCCCACTCCCTGTCTCTCCCCATTCTGTCTCTCTCTGTGTATCTCTATTTCTCTCTCTCTCTCTCTGTGTCTCTGTCTCTATCCTTTCTTCCTTTTTTTTCTCCCCACTCTCGCCCTCTATCCCAAGCCCTCACTCATGGCTAGCCTCCAGGTTATGAATGGCCCTATGAAATGGCCCACATGGCAAGGAACTGCTATCTCCAGCCAACAGCCATGAGGACCAGAGGTTTATCAACAACTACATGAGTGAGCTTGGAAGATGCCTCTCCCTAGTTGAACCTTGAGATAACCATAGCCCTGGCCTACAATTTGATTGCAGCTTTGTGAGACACCCTGAATCAGAGGGCTTCAGGTAAGCCCCTTCTAGATTCCTGATACAGAAAAACTGTGAGATAATAAATGTTGATTTAAGCTGCTCAATATTGGGATTCATTGTCATGCAGCAGGAGATAAGTGCCGTACATCTCTTCTGACGATTGGCTTCTTGACACAGCGTTCTGTGTGCCAGGTTCCAGTAACTGTTTGCATTAATTATTCCAAGAAGCCTACACTGGAACTAGTCTTGGGGTCCTATACTCTTCCTGAGGATTGCTACATCCTACCCTTACCCATGTGAACGGTCCCCACCTACCCAATATGAGTGTGCTGTTTCTTTCAAGGTTCCTGATGGGAATCGTTGTCTTGGCCAGGACTGTCATGTAATGTCTTTGAGTCTTGGTTTCTTCACCTGTAAACTGGAGATTCTAATATCCATCTCAGAGGATTATAGTAGAGATTTATTGAGCTAATATATGTCAAAATGCTTTGCAAATTTTAAAGCATCCCATTGAGGGGCCGGCCCCATGGCTTAGCGGTTAAGTGGGCCCACTCCACTACTGGTGGCCTGGGTTCAGATCCCAGGTGCGCACCGACGCACCACTTCTCCGGCCATGCTGGGGCCGCATCCCACATACAGCAACTAGAAGGATGTGCAACTATGACATACAACTATCTACTGGGGCTTTGGGGAGAAAAAGGGAAAAAAAGGAAGAAGACTGGCAATAGATGTTAGCCCAGAGCTGGTCTTCCTCAGCAAAAAGAGGAGGATTGGCATGGATGTTAGCTCAGGGCTGATCTTCACAAACCAAAAAAACAAAAAACAACAAAACAAAACAAAACAAAACAAAACAAAATAAATAAAGCATCCCATTGATTTGTTATGTCAATTAAACTTTTCCATCGCTCATCTCTGGTTGTTCCTTTAATTTATTTAGTTGAGGATGATCTGGGACATATCTAGCTTTGATAATTACTGATGAATATGGTAAGAAATGAATGTTTCTGAATAGAAAATAAGATTAAAAGATCCATAAAAATTACAATAAATATAACCCTACAGATATATATAGCAAAACCCAAAAATAATATTACTCATATCTTCATACACAGAAGTAGATTAAATAATATTAAATTGAACTCTATATACTACGGATAGCATGAGGAATTATACTAAATTGAATCATTAATTTGCAGTAAAGAAGTTCATTTCAGTGAGGCTACATTCTTTTATTTCAAACATTTTATCAGTCAAGAATGTGTAAAATAGAAGGAAGCGTTAAACTGAAAATCAGTGTTCCAGTAACGAAGGCAAAACTTTGCAAGTTAAGGGAATTTTCTCCTTCTAAAACTGGGACTCATTCATGTCAAACATTAATCTTTAAATCGGGAATTTCTAACTCTGGTTTTATAGTACTCAAGGCTATCTCCAATGTCAAAGCACTCAATTTAAATATATAGTAACTTAAAATATAGAAGAACAAATATTTATGTTGAATTAGATCATGGATCCACTCAACATATTTTGTCCTATGAAGTGCATAATTTTGTTAGAGTATGGAGGCTATTTTAGATTTCCCAACAGGATAGTCTCATTCATTTTATATAGCTAACTGAATTTTGTTGGACATTTGCTATTTTCTATACAATATTCTAGGCACTGGGAACAGAGTAGTGAAAAAAATATTGAAAGTCCCTGCCCTCATGAACTTATATTCTAAACAGAGAAGACAATAAACATACAAGTATATAATGGAGATCATTTGTCTGTGGTACATGTTATAGAGAAATAAAATGAATTGAAGAAATAGGGACAGAGGTGTTGTTTTAGAAAGGCCAGGGTGTCTCTCAGAGGAGATGACATTTGAATGGAGACTCAATGGTTAGAACAAAATTGCCTTGCAAGAAGCAGAGAGAAGAACATTCTAGTTCAAGGAAACACCAAATACAAATGTTCTAAGATAGGAGCAAACCTGATATTTTCTAGAACAACACAAAGGGCAATAGTTAGAAGGTAGAAATGAGTAGGAAACAGTGCGAGACGAGGTTGGAGGGCCTTGAAGTTGTGGAAGTTTGACAGTTAAGGTAAGAATTTAAAATCTACCCTAGGTGCAATATTGTTAATCTTAAAAATTCCATATTATTAATCACAAATATATTGTAGATACAATATATTTATATAGAAAAATTGGTAATTACAGAACATTTAAATAAGAAAGCAATAATCACTTTACAATGTTGCTACATGAAATAAATATGTTTTAACCTGTCATTGAAAATAATCTGTCTATATCTATCTATCTATCTATCTATCTATCTATCTATCTATCTATATTGTAATTAACAGAAAACCCCATATCTACTAGCTTAAGCAGAAAGAAAATGTACATAACAAGAAGTGTAAAGGTAGTATAGCTCCAAGGTTTTTTAAATCAAGCAGCTCATTGAGGCTAAGGCTCTCTTTTTGCTCTACCGAACTCGAAGTGTGGGCTTGGTCCTCTAGACTCTTCCCTCATGGTAGTAAGTTTCCTGCAGTAGACTTATAGGTATAACATCCAGAGTTGAAATCATTAAGAGGCAGAAAATAATATCTTTTCTTATGAACAAACATATATTTCCAGAAGACTTCTAGTAGATTTACACTAAGATTTCATTGGCCAGAACCACACAATTGCTCATGTCTGTATCAATCAACTGCAAAGAGAATGGGGCCCTTATGAGCAGATAAGATCAATCTGAACCTACATTTTGGATTATGTGAAGGAAGCGTGGCATATATAAAAAAGGGTGGGTATCTGAAAGAAAACACAGAGTCATATTAGAAAGAAAGAAGCAGTAATGGATCTTGGGTAGGCAATAAATAGTGACCAATATACCACCAACTCTTCTTCTTTCCTTCCTTCTTTCCATTCATCCATCCATCCATCCATCCCTCTGACCACATAACTCTTAATAAACTAATGATGTGTAAAACTGAGAACAAATCATATCTTCCATTTCTTACCCTTAAAATTTTTTGAATGGGTCTCATGTTCATGACACACTCAACTGAGTATATAGGTTTACTCAATTATTTGTTTGTTTGATGAACTGATTACTTTTATTTTGAACTAGGTAGCTTTATTTATTTGCAATTATTTAAAATTGTGGTATAATTGACAAAATTGTGAGATACATAAAGTGTATGATATGATGATTTCATATGTGTATACATTGTGAAAAGACATCCGTCATCAAGTTAATTAACAAATCCACCACCACACATATTTACCTTTTTTTTTGGTGAGAATATTTAAGTTCTACTCTCTTAGCATGTTTCAATTATATGATACAGTGTTGTTGTACCATATAGTCATCATGTTATACACTAGATCCTCAGAACTTATTCATCTTATATCTGAAAGTTTGTGCCCTTTTACCAACCTTTCCCTATTTCCCCCTCCGCTCAGCCCCCAATAACCAATTTTCTACTCTCTGGTTCTAGAGTTTTACTTTTTTTTTTTTTTTTTTTTTAAGATTCCACATGTAAAAGATACCATGCAATATCTATCTTTCTCTGTCTGGCTTATTTCACTAAGCATAATGCCTTTCAGGTCCATCCATGTTGTTGCAAATGGCAGAATTTTGTTCTTTTTAAAGCTGAATAATATTGCATCGTATATATGGATATACATATATATACACACCACACTTTCTTTATCAATGGGCACATAGGTTGTTTCCATATCTTGGCTATTATGAATAATGTTGCAGTGAACATGGGAGTACAGATACATCTTCAAGATAATGATTTTGTTTCCTTTGGATGTACCCCAGAAGTAGGATTGCTGGATCATATGGTAGTTCTATTTTTAATTTCTTGGAGAAGCTTCATACTATTTTCCATAGTGGCTGTACAGTTTACATTCCCACCAAGAGAGTACAAGGGTTCCCTTTTCTCCACATCCTTGCCAGCATTTGTTGTCTTTTTTCTTTTTTTGGTAAGGAAGATCAGCCCTGAGCTAACATCTGCCAATCCTCCTCTTTTTGCTGAGGAAGACTGGCCCTGAGCTAACATCCATGCCCTTCTTCCTCCACTTTATATGGGACGCTGCCACAGCATGGCTTGACAAGCGGTGCGTTGGTGTGCACCTGGGATCTGAACCTGCGAATCCCGGGCCGCCGCAGCGGAGCGGCCGCACTTAACAGCTTGCGCCACCAGGCCGGCCCCTGTTGTCTTGTCTTTTTGATAACAGACATCCTAATAGGTGTGAGGTGATATCTCATTGTGGTTTTGATTTGCATTTCCCTAATGATTAGTGATGTTAAGCACCTTTGCATGTGTCTGTTGGCATTTGTATGTCTTATTTGGAAAAATGTCTATTCAGGTCCTTTGCCCATTTTTAAATCACATTACTGGGGTTTTTTTGCTTGTGAGTTGTATGAGTTTCTTGTATATTTTGGATATTAACCCCTTATCAGAAATGTGGTTTAAAAATATTTTCTCCACTCCATAGGTTGCCTTTTTTATTTTGTTGAAGGTTTCCTTTGCTGCACAGAAGCTTTTTACTTTGACGTAGTCCCACTTATTCATGTTGCTTTGTTGCCTTTGCTTTTGGTGCGAAAAAATCATTGCCAAGACCAACGTCAAGGAGCTTACTCACTATGTTTCCTTCCAGGAGTTTTATAGTTTCAGTTTTACATTCAATCTTTACTCCATTTTGAGTTGATTTTTCTAGATGGTGTAAAATAGGGGTCCAGTTTCATGCTTTTGCATGTGTTCATCCATTTTTCCCAGCACCATTTGTTGAAGAGGTTATCCTTTCTCCATTGTATGCTCTTGTTCCTTTGTTGTAAATTAATTAACCACATATGCATGGGTTTATTTCTGAGCTTCCTATTCTGTTTCATTGATCTATGTGTCTGTTTTTATGCTAGTACCACATTGTTTTGATTACTATAGCCTTGAAGCATAGTTTGCAAAAGGGAATATGATGCCTCCTGCTCTGTTCTTCTTTTTCGAGATAGCTTTGGCTATTCAGGTTCTTTTGTGGTTCCATACAAATTTTAGGATTGACTTTTCTATTTCTGTGAAAAATGCCACTGAATTTTGATAGGGATTGCATTCAATCTGTGGATAGCTTTGATTAGCATGAACATTTTAACAATATTAATTCTTCCAATCCATGAGTATGGCATATTTTTCCATTTATTTGTGTCTTCTTCAAATTCTTTCATCAATGTCTATAGTTTTCTATGTACAGATCTTTCACCTCCTTGGTTAAATTTATTCCTATGCATTTTATTCTTTTTGATGCATTTGTAAATGGGATTGTTTTCTTAATTTCTTTCTGTAGTTTGTTGTTGGTTTATAGAAACACAAATTATTTTTGTATATTGATTTTATGTCTTACAACTTTACTGAATTGTTTATTTGTTCTAACAGTTTTTGGTGGAGTCTTTAGGGTTATATTATATTAGAATATCTTCAGCAAATGAAGACACTTTTACTTTTTCCTTTCCAATTTGGATTCCTTTTATTTCTTTTTCTTGCTTAGTTTCTCTGGCTATGACTTCCAATACCATGTTGAATAAAAGTGGTAAGACTGGGCCTACTTGTCTTGTTCCTGATCTTAGAAGAAAAGCTTTCAGCTTTTAACAGTTGAGTGTGATGTTAGCTGTGGGCTTGTCATACATGGCCTTTATTATGTTGAGATATGTTCCCCCTATACCTACTTTGTTGAAAGTTTTTACCATGAAAGAATATTTTTTCATGATTCAGTCTGGATATGTTGTATGTTGCTAGGAATTTACCTATTTATTAAGGTTGTCAAATTTGTTGGTGTATAATTGATTACTCTATTCTCTAATGATTTTTTGTATTTCTGTGTTTGTAACATCTTCTTTTTCAATTATAATTTATTTATTTGAATCCCTTCTCTTTTTTTTCTTGGTAAGTGTGGCTAAAAGTTTGTCAGTTTTGTTTATATTTTCAAAAGACCACCTCTCAGTTTCATTGATCTTTTCTATTCTCTTTTTAGTCTCTATTTCATTTATTTCTGCTCTGATCTTTGTTATTTCTTTCCTTCTATTGACTTTGGGCTTACTCTTTTCTTCTTCTTGTTTCTTGAGGTGTAAAATTAGGTTCTTTATTTGAGACAATTCTTTTTCATTTGGAGGTATTTATTGCTAAAAAAATCCTTCTTAGAACTGCTTTTGCTGCATCCCATAAGTTTTGATATGTTGTGTTCCATTTTCAGTTGCTTTAAGATATTTTTTGATCTCTCTTTTGATTTCTTCTTTGACTCATCATTTTTCAGGAGTGTGTTGATTAATCTCCAAATATTTGTGAATTTTTCTGTTTTTTTCTTGTAATTGATTTCTAGTTTCACATCATTGTGGTCAGAAATGACCACATTGATTGATTGATATGATTGATTGATATGATTTCAATCTTCTTAAATTTATTAAGACTTGTTTTGTGTCCTAACATATGATTTATCCTGGAGAATGTTCCATGTGAGCTTGAGAAGAATGTGTATTCTGCTGCTTTGGATGGAATGTTCTGTATAAGTCTGTTAGGTCCATTTGGTCTAAAGTATGGTTTAAACCCAAAGTTTCCCTGTTGATTTTCTGTCCATATGATCTATCAATTGCTGAAGGTGAGATATTGAAGTCCCCAACTATTATTATATTACTGTCTCTTTCTCCCTTCAGATCTGTTAGTCTTTGCTTTATGTATTTAGCTACTCCTATGTTAGGTTCATAAATATTTACAAATGTTATATCCTCTTGATGAATTGACCCCTTTATCATTATATAATGACCTTCTTTATCTCTTGTTACAGTCTTTGGCTTAAAATCTCTTTTGGCCATCAGAGGTAGGTGATTTGGGAGCCTATCCCTCAGGCAGCAGCCTTGCAAGCTGGGGTGCCAGATATGTGCACAAGCTCCTCCCAGGGAGATACTGGTGATTTGGTTTTATTGTAGGAGCAAGCTTTAGGAAGAAGGCAGGAGACATCCCAGTGTCTTCCCTAGTCTCCTGGGAGGATAGTAGCTAGCCTCTTGATGCATGCTAAATTAGAAGCTGCACCCTTAGGCTGCAGCTTATAAAATATGCCGTCATACTCCTTTCAGGGAAAGAATAGGAGATGGACATTTTTGTCTGCTCCCCTTGAGCTGAGCCCTGTGGGGAGAACCATGGTGAATGCTTGAGTGTTTGTGCCCTTTAATAACTCCTTCTTTGTTTGCATAGGCTGATTACTTTTTAAGGTAAGCTACACCTGTACATCTACTACACAAAGCTTTGGTTTGACAGTAATCTATATCTAACCTTATAGTGCCCCCTACAATCTAAAACCTTCTCTTCCTACCATCAAAAGCAACCACCATCTTGATTCCTATGACAATTATTCCCTGTATTTTTATGTGATTTTGTTGCTTCTATTTCTCCCCCAAAATATCATTTCATATTTTAGTTGTTTCTAACTTTATAAAAAGCATATAATGTACTATGCAATCTTTTGCTCTTTTCCACCTAATATTAAGTCTCTATGATTCAACCACAAGGTTGTTTATTTATTTTACTGCTTTTAAATATCTCTTTCTGAGAAAATATCACCACGTATTTATTTATAGTTGTGGCAGTGGGCATTTGTATTATTTCCAGGTATCTATTTCCAGCTATTATGAACAGTGCTGCTATGAACATTCTTGTCCATGTCCCCTAGCAATCATATTAAAAAATTCTCTTAGATATATATCTTGTTCTGGAATTACCTAGGAGTGAAAATCCTGTATAATCATCAAATTAAAAACTTTTGTTCTTCAAAAGACCCTATTAATAAGATGAAAAGACAAGCTACAGATCGCCATAAAATATTTTCACTTCACATATCTGGCAAAGAACTAGTGTTTAGAACATATAAATAAGTTTCAAACTAAACAATAACAATATGAACAATCTAATTTGAAAATGGGGAAAAGACATGAGCAGACATTTCATTGAAGAAGTACATAGATGATAGATAAGCACATGAAAAGATAGTCAACATCTCTAGCCATTAGGGAGATATAAGGTAAAACCACAATGAGATATCACCATACCCTTATCAGGATGGTTAAAATAAAAAATTGTGACAACACCAAATGCTGGTGAGAATGTAGAAAAACTGAGTTACTCATGTATTGGTGAAATTTAAAATGGCACAGCTACTCTGGAAAACTGTTTAGCAATTTCTTATAAAATTAAATATGTGCTTATCATACAACCCAACAATTGCACTCTTGATTATTTATCCTAGAGAAATGAAAAATTATGTCCACACATAAAGCTGTACACAAGTGTTCATAGCAGCTGTTTTTGTAACAGCCAAATATTGGCTGTTAAGTCATCTACTGAAGTCAAAATGTCTTTCAATAGATGAATGGTCAAACAAACTGTGGCACATTCATATTGTGGAATACTACTCAGCAATAAGAAGGGATGGACAATGATATACATAACAGTTTGGATGGATCTCAAGGGAATTGTGCTGGGTGAAAAAGCTACTCCAAAAGGGTCACACACTGTATGAGCCTATTTATATAACAGCCTTGAAATGACCAAATTATAGAGATGGATTAGTGGTTGTCAGGATCAAGGAAGAGGACATTGAGGGCATTGGAGAGCTACCCAAAACAGCCAGGACTTGAGAATCCAAGATCCCAGAGGGAAGCGAAACTCATTGATGTGAGCTGGACATTCTAGACTGCTTTTCCACAGTAGTTGTCAATTCTATTTTGGCATGGCCAGAGAGACAGAAAACCTGAGCAGAAAGCAGTTGGTAAGAGGTTGGGAAGGTGATTTGTTCTTGTAGCTTCTTACAGGGATGGGATGATAGGTGTCGGAGTTCGGTGCCAGGATACAAAGGGCCATCCCAGAAAGAAAGGAAGTACAGAGAAGTAAGATTCTTTTTCACTCAAGGAATTTGCTAACTAATAAGCAGAGTAGGATTGTTAGGTAGAGAAGCTGAGAAAAAAATAAAAAAACTGGAGCGAGGCAGAGAACATGAGTAGAACTGTTAGTAGCTTCACAGGTTCCAGAAAGGTAAAGATTGAAATTCATACCCTGAAGTTCAAGGGGCCCTGGTAATCACCTCCAACATCCAGTTACGCTGCCAGAAGAACAACACCCTGGGAGTATATAGTAGGATTAGATAGACCTGGGTCTGAATTTTGACTCTAACCCTCCCTATTTATGTGACCTCTGCAAGTTACTTATCTTCTCTTTACTCAGCCTCTTCATTTGTAAAAAACGTTTTAAATTTATGACATTTGTTTTGAAGGTTTGCTGCGAGGTTTAAATAAGATAAGCATATAAAGCACTTAGCACAGAGCTTATTTATCAGGAGTCATAGCATTATGAATATTGCAGTAGTAATCAAAATGCTATTTTAACAATATTAATTTAATTAAAATATTCTAGCACCTAAGCTGCTTGCCACAGCTCCCGTTCCACATCATTAGTAGGCACATGACATGGTATAATTCTCAACTGGACTTTTAGTTACTTATGAGAGATTTGCAAGGCAACAGTGGTATAATACCAAGTGTTGATGCAGTCCTATAAAATAGAGTCTGAAGTTTGAAATATCTTATTCAGTAGTCTGTGCTGATGTTATTTTTATTACAATCTTAGAAAATGCACTACTTTATTGATATGTATATATGCATATACCAGATATCCTTTGGTCCATTTCTCTGAAATTCATTTTGTATGTTGGTGAGAGATTTGAGATTTGAATGCATAGATATGTAGTGAAGTGTGACAAGATTTGACTATTATTGGTGAGGAGCTTCCTCTGCAAAAGCCACCAGTTTACACAGTGTCCCTATAATAAAGATATTTTCTTTACTGGGTCATTAGGTATATAGCTACATCCATATATATGTGTGTGTGTATATGCATATATGGATAATTTTGGGGATTTCTTAGTGATACTTGGAGAATATGAAAGCTTTCACGGAGGTAAAACCCAATCAAACAGCTCCTGAAAGAGTAGCATTTCTGGCATTTAATTCCCTCCCTACCCATTTCCTAGTATTTCACAGGCCCTATTATCCCTGGCCAGTATATGATTTATTTTTCGCCTGCATTTTCAGATAGTTAGCATTATCTACAGTGAAAGCACTGGTTTAATTAGTCAGTCTTTAGTATGAGTTTTCAATGGAAGCCAGTGAACCTGATAGATTCTAGCAAGGTTTTAATTATTTTTCGTATTGTTTTGTTTTTCATCTTGTTTGTTTTATTTTGTTTTTGAAGATACTATAGAGATGATAATCCCCTACACCTTCATTATTTTAATTACTTTTTGGCCTCTTCTCTCTTCCTGGGATTTAAAAGAACAGCATGTTATAAAAATGCCTCTCCCATCCCAGCATTTTGTAACCTTTAGATAATTAAAATTCTAAAGTCTTTTAAGAGATGTTGTAATTATACAAGAAGGTGTGAGGTCTAAAAGTTTCTTAAGCAAGTGAGACTCTTTGCTTTCTGATAATTCTTTTTGTGTGATATGTCTTATTATTTAAGGTCATTGTAAAGTTGGCACTAAACCTGCACTGAACCAGTAAACTGCATACCCAGACTATCCCAATTTTGTCTTGCATCAGTTTCTTTTCTACAACTATAGGTTATTGTAACGTCCATGACTTTCACAGAGGCTCATATAAGATGCAGCCAACGGTAAAATATGTCTATGTTTTAACATACAACTTCTTCAAAGCCATTATTGTTAGTTGTTTAGAACCTCTAACATAAAGACCCTTTCCCTTCTAGGAATTCTTCCTAGAACCCAAATAACTGATATTCATTCAGCAAATGTTAATTGCATATTTACTACTTGCCAGATCTTGTTCTAGGCACTGGTTATGTAATATTGAATGCTTCAGATGAAGTTTTTTTCATTCCTTTTAGAATGTTTTCATTCCTTTGGGTATGATTCCTTCTAGTAATGAATAAAGACTACGTAATTATGATTCTTTACCTTGGTTTCTGTTGAACTCGGATTTAAATTTGGGTGGAGTGTACCAGAATCTGGGAACTCTCCTTAAAAATGTATAAATAGGGGCCGGCCCGGTGGCATAGTGGTTAAGTTCGCACGCTCTGCTTCAGCGGCCCAAGGTTTGCAGGTTCAGATCCCAGGCACAGAACATGCAATGCTCAACAAGCCATGCTGTGGTGGAGTCCCACATATAAAACAGACGATGATTGGCACAGATGTTAGTCCCGGGACAATGACTGGCACAGATGTTAGTTCAGGGACAATCTTCCTCACCAAAAAAAAAAAAAAAGTATAACTGAAAAGAGATGAATTTCCTCTTTCTATATTCATTTCTTGACTACTTTTTCTTTTATTTGTGGGTGCATGTTAGCCATGTCCTCCAGCTCTTTTGGTGAATAATCCCTTTAGTTGTGAAGCCAACTCAGTACTTGCACAGTCAAAGCAGATCATGCTGAAATTTGACCCTAGTTATAGGAACAGAGTCAATGAGGAGAGATGCATAAAAGCTTAAAGAAGACAAGAATTATCTTAAAAGGTATTCACCTCAGATGAGGATTCTACAGAGTTTCCCGGCAAGAGGGGACTACTGTCTTCTTGTGTGATGGAGTTGGCCACATATGAAGCCCAGGGTTTATGTGATAGGAGTCTTTAAGTTTCTTGGGTTCATCCACTATATGTCTCCATCCCAGTGTCAAGGGCCCAGTCCTCCTTTATCTGTTCCCTGATATTAGCAGAAGAAACTTGCTAGGGATTTACATTAAGCCTTCTCTATAATTTTGTTACTCTTGCAATTAGAATATTGATATGGTTTTAAAGATTTGCCCACCCACTGAGTGAAATGAAGTTCTTTCAAAAATTGCCTAAAGGCCTTTTGACCTTCACACTGGTCTCTGATTTGGTGGTAAGCTAACTCAAACCTATAATTTTCCTCATTATGTGCATCGAAGGCACTTAACAATCAAGCCACTCCACGTCTTTGTAATTGTTGTATCTCACAAATGCTAGCATCTCTCCTTCCACCTCTATCCTGTTCTATTTACTAGGGGAAAATCTTGGCCATTGTGATACTATAGTGTTCCAGGAGTTATTGCTATTCTGCTCACCACTGGCTGATGTGGGATCCAAAGAAAGGGAGAAGCCAATGATGGGTTTACTATTAAATCAGTTAGAGTAGTAAATAGCAGGAGATTAATCCCACTCAGAAGTGGTACAAGTGGTACAAAATACTTGCTTTAGAATCAATCCACCTGAGGGATAAGGGCTGACATATTTATATATCAACTCCCAAGAGTCATGGATTGAGGCACAGTCCCAGTAGGGACTGGACTTCAATATATATGACAATGTGGCTTCTTAGAGTTCCAGGAAAGATATTTTATGAACAGACTTTCTGATAATGGTAGTTGAATGTCAACAAGAACACACGAAAAGTTTTGAGGAATAAGGACATTGCAATAACAGCTTGTGCTACACATAGAAAGAAAAGAGGAGGGAAAATGCAGAAAAAAGAGAGAGACATTTGGGATATATTGAAATGGTCTGACACACATGCCATTGGAGTTCTTAAAGGAAAGGAGAAAGAAAGAATAGGCCAGAAGCAATATTTGAAGAGATAATGGCTGAGAATTTCCCAAATTGAGAAATGATAGCAAACTACAGAATCAAGAAATGATACAAAAGCCAATAAGGATAAACAGAGAGTAAATTATATCTACATCGCATCATAGTAAAAGAGCTGAAAACCAATGACAAATATAAAATCTTAAAAACAACCAGAGAAAAAAGATACATTGCCTTCAAAGGAGCAACAATAAGCCTGAGAGCAGATGTCTCAACCGAAGTGATGAGAGCCAGAGAAAACAGAATGGCATCTTTAAAGTGCTAAAGAAAAGAACTGCTAACTAGGAATTCTATACCAGAAGAAAATATCCTTTAAATTTAAGGGAAAATTAAGATATTTTTCAGATGAAAAAAAGAGATATTTATTGCCAGCAGAAGCATGCTAAAAGAAATACCAAAGGAAATATTTTAGGCAGACGGAAAGTGATCCTAGGTGAAAAAAAGGAAACGCAGCCAGGAAATGAAGGCACTAGCAAGGGTGACTATGGGGGTAAATCTAAGTGAGTATCGACTCTGCAAAATCATAATACTCCCTATAAGGTTTCAAATATTTGTAGAACTTAGAAACAGGGAAATACACACAAGACATGAAAAAGTAAAAGGAATTAAATTATTCTAATATCCTTGCATTGTCTAAGAGGTCTAAAAGTACTAATTTTACTCTCTAATAAGACAAGGAAGCATATCGTCAACTTGAAAGTAACCAATAAAATAATTGTATAAAAAATTCTAACTACAGAGCATACAAAGGATAATGGAATTATTTAAAAAAAAATCTCTTCATTAATCTAAAAGAAAGCAAGAAATGAGAGAAAAAAAGAAATGGAAAAGATGGAATGAAGTAAAAGACATTCTAAATGGATTAATTTTCTAATTGAAGGACAAAAACTAGTAGATTTTATTTTAAAAGACTACTCACTGTTTAATAGGACAACTTAAATATATGAACACAGAAATCTGGAGTAAAGGAATAGAAAGAGATATACTGCACATGCTAGCCAAAAAAAAATCTGGTGGAGATAGATACACTAATAAAAGACTAAGTAGGCTTTAAGGCAAGAACATTATCGATAATAAGGAGGTCACAATGATTCAAGCAAAAATCTTATTAACATAGGTTCAAATCTAGATTGTAAAAGGGGATATCACTATAGACCCTGCTGACATCAAAATGATAAGAGAATCTTAAGGAAAAAACTTACCAGTAAAAATTTAGGTGAAATGAGTCAACTTTTTGAAAAAGAAACCTTGTCATCACTGACATAAGAAGTGTAAAATCTGAATATTTCTTTTAAGGAAATCAAATCTATAATTTCAAAAACCTTCGAAAATGAAACCCCAAGCTTCACCAATGAATTCTTTCACAAATATAAGGAAATAATAACACCAATCTGACAAAAATCTTTCCAGAAAATAGAAAAAAAGAAGTGCTTGGCAACTCATTTTATAAGAGCATAACTGTGATATAAAAATCAGTCAAAGACATTTTAAGGAAAAAAAAACTTCATGACTTACTCACTTATGTTCATAGAAGCCAACACCTTAAACAAAATAATAGCCAAAACAAATCCATCTATGTTAAAAAGAATAATACATCAAAACCAAATTAGATTTATATTGGGAATGTACGGTTGGTTTTACATTTTAAGTCAACAATTAAAGTAACATTTAAGTCACAATTTAAGTAAATATGCTTATGATAAAAACTGTTAGCAAACCAGGAAAAGAAGGACATTTATTTAACATAAAAATGTGTCACTTAAAAATATCACAAGTATCATACTGAATGGTGAAAGGATGAAACCTCTCCCCCTGAGATCAGGAATTATACCAGGATACCTGCCGTCACCACTTATGCTTAACATTACGCCTTGTCAGTGCAATAAGGCAAGAAACAGATATAAAAGATTAAAAGCAGATTGCTAAATAGATTAGAAAGGAAGAAATAAACTCATTATTTGCAGAAATGATTGGCCATGTAGAGAATCCAAATCTACAGAGATGCTATCAATAATAATTATATTTAGCAAGTTTTCTGGATAAAATACAAATATCAATTGCATACCTATATACTAGCAGTTGAATTATAAAAATATTAGACTTTAGAATATTATTTACAATAGCAACAAAATATCAAATAGTGCAGAATAAATTTCACAGAGATGTGCAAGACTTCTACACTGAAAGCTATAAAAATATTATTGAGAGATATTAAGAGACCTTATAAATGGAGATATATACCATTTCATAGATTGGAAGACATTATTTTTAAGATGCGAAATTTCCCCAATTTTTAATAGCTTCTCTGCAATCCCAATGAAAATCTCAGCAGGTTGTAAATGTTTGTACATTGACAAGCCGATTTTAAAATTTAAATAGAAACGCAAAGGTCTAAGCACAGTGAAAGCAATCTTGGAAAAAACAAAAAACAAAACCAAAGTTGTAGGACTTATACTACAAGACATCAAAATTTATTATAAGGTTACAAAGCTATGGTGATTAAGACATTGTGGTGTTGGGGTAAGGATAAGAAAGATAGACTATTGGAGCAGAATAGAATGTCCAGAAACAGATCCACACATATATGGTTACTCAAATTAGTACAAAGATGCTTCTTCTGCCTTTTCAATAAATGATGCTAGATCAATTGAAAAGCCATATAAGAAAAAAAAAGTCTTGTCCCTTTCCTAACACATATACAAATATAAATCCAATGGAGACCTAAGTGTGAAAGGTAGAGAAATCAAGTTTCTAGAAGGTAACATACAAGAATAACTTTTTGAGTTTGGATTAAACCAATACTTTTTAAACCAGACATAAATAGACTAGTGAAAAATTGGATTATATAAAAATTATGGATTTTTGTTTGTTATAATACACTATTAAGTGAATGAAAAGAAAACTTACAAAATGGAGAGAAGATATTATATACAAACTCACATGTGTTATATATATAATATATTCATGATATATATATGATGTCACATATTAACAAGAAAAACAGCCCAAGTGAAACAAAATTTTTTACCCCAAAGCTTTAAACAAGCAATACACTTTAGAGGATATCCAAATGGCCTGTGGGGGTTTTAAAACATGTTGCCCAATTCATTGACACTCTTTCCATCAAAAGGTAGGGTCTATGGCCCTTCTCTAGAATATCACTGTGATTATCACCATTTTGCCCCATAGAGTATGGTGAAATGGTGCTATGTGACTACTGAGGCCAGGTCATAAAAGGCCATACACCTTCCCCCTGATTGCTTAGATACTCTCTCGGTATGCTCCGTCTTTTCTTTTTTTTCAGCCATAACCTGACTTTGGTATAAATTTGTATTTTTTTTTTTATCATGAATGCAGTGGCATTCTGCTACAATCACTTGCGAATATATATAAATGATCATTTAGTCTGGCTTCATGCCAGAAGATGAATATCTCTTTGTTCTGAGTCTATAAACAGAATTCTTTTGTAATTGGTATTAAGTTCCACAACCCCTTATCCAGAATCCTTGAGAACAGAGTTTTTTTTTTTTTCTGGTGAGGAAGATTAGCCCTGAGCTAACATCCAATCCAATCCTCCTCTTTTTTCTGAGGAAGACTGGCCCTGGGCTAACATCTGTGCCCATCTTCCTCTACTTTAGATGGGACGCTGCCACAGCATGGCCTGACAAGCCATGCAAACCCAGAGCAGCTGGAGTGGAGCACATGCACTTAACCGCTATGCCACCAGGCCGGCCCCTAGAAGTTCTTTTTCAAAAAAATTTGATGGAAATGTTGTGTTTTTTTAATCAAATGCATCAACATATCTGCAGAGAATTTGAATATATGATGCAAAATATGTGATTATTCTCACTGAGTGGGGTGTATGAGGACTATTTTTAAAGAACGTGCAGAGAGGAAGGGGAAAAGCGGACCTAGGAAGTAAAGAATACAGAATTGAGCTGATTTGAGACGTATTTTGGCATTATAATGAACAGGGCACATACACATAAAACATACAACACAGAAACACACATATACACTCAGAATACAGTAGAATTGATGAGCTTTGATCACATAAAAGGTTTTTGCTGTATACCCTACTTTTATATTTTTCATTGGGAATCCCTACCCTACAGATTTTATGAGCATATAAATTCATATCAGATTTTGCTTCCAAATAGTCTCATAAAATTGTTGAGGATATATTTTAGTTTCAGAGTGTTTTTTAAGCTTTGAATTATGGATAACATTCTGAATGTGTACAGCACTTGTAGATCCTCTTGTAACATTCTAATTGAAGACCTGGTCTTAAGGAATATTTGTAAAGTTTTTATAGAAAAAGATATGCACATGGGTAAGTCAATATCTATTATTTGTTTAGATAAGGAAGTTCTTGCTAAGTTTAAAATGGCAAGCCTTTCTATATCTACTACATATAATATATAGTGTATTGCGTGTCATAAGTCATGTAATGCATACTGTCGTAGCTTAAATAAATATGAAAATATTAAAACAAAGGATATTTACAAGAAAAGGAATATAAGTGGATGATAAATATTAAAAAGTCCATCCCTTCATATTGAACGAAGTACTAAACAAATTTAATTTATCAAATTAGCTATTGCTGGTAAGGATTTAGTGAAATGCAGGCGCTTACATTATTTTTGCTGAGTTTTAAGAACATTTAATCATTTGACTCATTAATCCTCATTCCAGGAATCTATTCTAAGAACTTAATCATAAATATAGAGAAATATTTATGCACAAAGTTAGTGGTTTAAAATGAAAAAGACCCATTAAGGATTGGCTAACTACATTTAGATCAATATAATGGAACATTATTAACAATTAAATACGACGTTTTAGAAAGATTTGTAAGAATATGGTAAATTATTCATGAATTGAGCAAAAAGGCAGAATACTAAATTTTTTTTTAATATACACCATGTACATGGACACAAAAGAAATGAAAGGAAATAAGTAAAAATATTAATAGTATTCATCCTTCACTGATGGGGTTAAATGTAAATAATTTTATGCCACAATACTTTTCTGTATTTCTTAAATTTTTTATAACAAGTAGATATTTTAATTTTCAAGGTTAAAATAAATGTAACTCAAAACACAAAGTTTTAGTAGGAGATTTAACCACTGTGTAGTCCTGTTGGAATTCTCCCCTATCATGAGTGTGCTCGCCCAAGATGCCGCATCAGCGGTCTGAGTAAGTGTCAAAGATAGCGAACAAGAACACTTGAGTGCATGATCTTTCTGGAAGAAGATGGCAGGAGAATGTAGCTGATTAATTGGTGCACTCAGGGAGAGAGATGAATGGAGGCTCTGCAGAGACACTTGTGTCTTATCAGAATGGATTATAGCGGCTCCACCGCCCTCATGTCAGTGAGAAGGGAGCGTCGTGGCTGCATATGCAGATTTTCTGTAATAAAAATGTTCTTGGCTGGCATACAGGAATGATCAAAGTTTTAGATTTTTTTTCTTTTAGCCAACCTTATCTGACATCTCAAAGAACAAAACAACAATGTCAGTTTCCACATTTGGGAAATAAGGTTTGAGATGATACATATTCTTCATCTAGAGCTTAATTACAACAAGAATTAAAGCACAGTCATGTCAGACAAAAGTCAACAGGGTTCCGATTAATTCACTTCAGGGATAATCATGACTTGTTGACTTAGAACCTCTTCAGAATTTAAAAAAACGTCAAAGAAGGGCACAAAGAACTCTTCAAACACTTCATGCCATTTGCTTTAGAATCTACATTATATGTTCACTATCCATTTTTACTTAGACTATACCTTGGGTATTTTTACATAAGTGGGTCATATTTCAAACTACAGAAACTGCATCATTGATGGGCATGTCCACAAGAGCACATTATCAATTAGAATGGTACAGGGCAGAAGTAAAATGAGATCAGTGAAACCATAGATAGGAAATTGGCTTCTTTCCTTTAGTGCTTTATATGAGTATATATCACTGATGTTTTACATAAAATAATGTTAGCCTGAAAGATTTTCTAAAGGAGTCCTATGAACTAACCTCATACGTTTCATAAAAATATCTGAACTTTACTAGTAATAGAGAAAATGATGTCTTTTCTATCCAATGATGTCTTTTCTATCCTTAAATTCATATTTTTAAATTCCAAGGTGCTTCTTGCCATCCCCAGTTACATTGGTTTTACTAATGCTTCCTGGTGATTATCACCCTGTAGACTGAGTGATCAGAAAGGGAGGGCCGGCCCCGTGGCTTGGCGGTTAGGTGTGCGCGCTCCGCTGCTGGCGGCCCGGGTTCGGATCCCGGGATTGCACCGACGCACCGCTTCTCCGGCCATGCTGAGGCCGCGTCCCACATACAGCAACTGGAGGGATGTGCAGCTATGACATACAACTATCTACTGGGGCTTTGGGGGGAAAATAAATAAATAAAATCTTTAAAAAAAAAAAAAAAAAAAAAAAAAGAAAGGGAAATACCCTCAGTGCTTCTCTAGTACTTCACTCATCAATTCTCTGACTTGGGGGATGTCAACGTGTGTGCGCGCGTGCACATGTTTGGTTTAGTTTCACAATCGATGAAATGAAGCAATTTAGATCAGGGGCCATTGAAATTGTGTCAAAGAGTTCCAGACAATTAAGTGGCAAATTCTGTGTTATTTACTCTGGGTGGGAAACACACAAAATGAAACATGAAAAACAGGGAGGCCCAGGCGTGGTGAGTGGAACTGCACTGGACTGAGATGCAGGAGACCTGGACTCAAACGCTCTAATGCTGCTTGTATAATTGAATGTCATGTCAGTGATTGTGACAAGTCACAAAACCTTTCTAATAGGTGAAGCTAGATGTTCTCTGAGATGCCTTCTAGCTCTATTTTTCTATACCAAAAAAAAGAAAAAAGGAGAGAAAAGAAAAGAAAAGAAGAAAGAAAAACAATAGACCCTGGAAGGATTTCCTTGTAGCAAATTTGAAACTAATGATAGAAGGGGTACTTCTAAGTACAGCAATGTCTCCACGAGGATGATTACCTGCAAAGATAGCCTATGTAGACTTTTTCCTGTTTTGCAGGTAGTCTGTCTTTGGAAAGATCATGCATCTTTATGATCAATGGCTATTGTTGCTTTCCTTTCCCCTTTCTTTTAGAAAGATAGAAAAATGAGAAAGCTAACTGCAGAAAGCATTCAGGTAGAAAAGAATTACATGATCTTATCTAAATCTGACAGCCTTTTTTATATGACTACCAGACTGCAGCTCCTGTATTTTGAGATTATTTGTCATTACATATTTGTTAAAATTTTATTTAATGCTTTGCCAGTTTTTAATACCAGAATGAAAGATGAAAAAAATTAAACTAATGCACTTAAAGGAAAGCAGTTTACAAGTGTCTTTGTAAACGGTTAGGCAGCCATTACTAGATTTATAGCAGGTTATCTATCATCTTCACCATTGAACAAAATAATAGCAAGCAACATAGTCTAGACAGAAAATAAAACTAACTAGAAAGAACTAAAAATTTCAAAATCATAAAAGAAAATGACAGAAGCAAGATCACATTGAAAGAGAGTTATCCTGAAAAGTTTTAGGATTAAAATGCACATTAAACAGACAAATGCACATACACATACGGAATTCAAGAATATGTTTTTTATAAGCAATGTAAAGCATAATAATGCAGAATACATTTAATAACAATGATTAAGCAAATATTGACTTAAAGAAATCAAGAGTAATAATACTAACAACAACAGCAAAATGAAGCCAGAGAATCCAACATGTTTTGGTAAAAAGAATCATATGAATCATCTTAAAACACTTAAGGAAAAAATAACTCCCCAGATATGTAATCTGTTCAGGAACATAGGAATTATGAAGCTACTCAGTTCAATTTAATGAAGTTACCTAACTAATGCCAATGCCACATGAAAGTAAGAAAAAACAAAAAGCTACTTACGGAAAAAAATTAATGCATAATGTTGCTTATAAATATGAATGTGGAATTTTAATAAACGGTGAGAAAATAATTTGTAATAGTCAAAAGGGTCTATCCTAAGAATGTAAGACTAACTTAAATGGATAACCGGAAAAAGGGAACTGGGCAATAAAGATGAAAAGACAACAAAGAAATTGTAAGTGATAACAGTGGAAGTGAAATCTGAATAAAAAATAAATGGAGTTACAGAAGAAACAGCTGACAATGGAGATGTTGATACTAACCCTAGTTACGTGGCCAGAGATACTTAGCGAAGGCGAATTTATCAACACAAATAAGGAAAGCAGATGTGAAGAAAAGGTTGAAGATGTCCCAGAGGAAGTGACTCTGGCAAGAAAAAGTTGGCATTCAACAACTCTTAGGGATATTTCATGACATAGAAGTGCAAAGGACCAAGTGTGGGAAGCTGACCCAAGTTTAGAAAGGAGTGTGACAACCAGGCAAGGTGTGGGAAAGATGAGCACGCCATAGCCTAAGTCATATGATTAGGAGAACAAGGCAAGGACTAGTCAAATCCCTTTTCATACATTTTCACTAAAGAATGAAACGCTTTAATTCTCAACTTTTCTAATTTTTAAATAACACTGTACTAGATAACTATTAGTTTTACTTTTTTTCTCACTCCATTACTGATGTATACTAGTAACTGACAGTAAGAGATTTTTCAATACATTGACAAAATTTTTAAAAGTCATGGAACAATCATAATTTTCCCCACTGGTTATTAAGATCATGTTGCACGGTTTCAGCGTGCATATCGTTTTTACAGTCCTACACTACTGTGCAGAGTGAGAACCACCTGTATTTCACATCAATTGTCAAATAAGAAATATTGAATAACCATCTAAATAGCTGCTGAAGTCATTAAAGTAACTTATCACACATCCTTAATAAATTATAGGAAAAAAACAGTAGATATAGAAGATAGCTTATAACATGATAAAGACTATCTCAATTTTAAACCTAATAATATCCTAAAGTATAAAAGAGGAAAAGAGTATTTTAAAGTCAGGGATAACAATTATTTAACATAGGTATAAATAAGGGAAAAAAGATTACTTTTTAAAAGATGGTTTGAGTACTACTTGAAAAAAAATCTGTTAAAATCAACTGAGAATTCATTAGAATCCATAGAAAACTTCAGATTATCTATCAACTTCTGAATAAATGCATAACACAATACTTTTTATATACCAGTAATAACCAGGTAGAATCCATTGGAGTAAAATATTAAATTTACTACAGCAAAATTCCTAATCTAGGAATCAGGGAAATTTTTTTTTTCCTTTGTGAGGAAGCTCAGCCCTGAGCTAACATCTACCAATCCTTCTCTTTTTGCTGAGGAAGACTGGCCCTGGGCTAACATCCGTGCCCATCTTTCTCCACTTTATGTGGGACGCTGCCACAGCATGGCCTAGCAAGCAGTGTGTTGGTGCATGCCTGGGATCTGAACCGGGGCCGCCAGCAGCAGAGCTCGCGCACCTAACCACTACGCCACGGGGCTGGCCCCACAGCAAAAATTTTTTTAAATGATAATATCCTGCATTGGCAATGGGGATGTGAGATGAATTTTCAACCATACCATGCTGAAGGATGTATAAATGGCCACTTCCTTTAGGAATGTACTCTGGGCTCTACGTAAATACCACCGAGACCACCACAGAGATGGTGCTGCATTCCAGGGATGCTGTAAAGAATTGACAGAAAGATTCAGCAGGTTTATTACAGATCTTTTGATTATTTCAGGGGTTTGATAACCACTTACTAATTTGGTGATTCACTAGGAGAACTTATACAGTTCAACATAAAGTTATACTGATGGCTAAGGTGTATTACAGCAAAAGATACAGTGCAGGAACAGCAGGAAAGAAATAAATATATGGTTAAAATTAATACAAGAAATCTCAGTTAAAATTGGAGTTGGGAAAGCCTGTAGAGGGAGCTCTCACACCCTACTCCTCATCATCAATTATCCAAACAGGAAGATGTCAATTACAAATCCCAAAAGGAAGACATCATTTACTGACCCCAACAGCAAGAAGCATCACTTACAGACCCCAGCAGGAAGAGACGTACCTTGCACTCCCCAACAGGGAGTGCAACTACTTCACTGCTCCAGCAGGAGGAAGGAAGACTGCCTTCCTGCCCAGCAACAAGTCCAGCCAAAGGAAAATGCCACAGCTCAGCCAAACAGAAGCCATCGTCACCTCAACTTTTACTTTCCTCTAATGAATTTTTGTTTTTTCCTTGCTGATGACTTCTGTCCTTGTCCCACCCTCCTTACTATAAAAGCCTTCCATGTTGTGTGTCTCCTCAGAGTATCTCTCTGCCAAATGTGATGCTGCTCGATTCATGAATCATTTAATAAAGCCAATTAGATCTTCAAATTTACTCAGTTGAATTTTGTGTTTTTTAACAATATGTAAAGGATAGAGAGATCAAGCACAGGTTTTCGAGTCCTCCTTCCAATGTGAGGGTTGCATGGCTGTACTTTTCTGTCCAGCTGTAAACAGAAAAGACACATGCAAGATGTTTCCACTTAGGGAAGCCCGCTTGAGTCTTGGAGTCAGAGTCCTTAAAGAAAGCTGGTGACATGGTAACACGACCAGCCATGATGAGGTCCCAAACCAGGCATCAGGAGCACATCAGAACCTACACGTTTACTTTAAACAATGCTGACAGTTTAGAACATTTTGACCCACTGCCTAAAATTATTAACCAGTAACCATGTGAACATTTCATGACTTAGTTCTCAGAGTTTAGACAAAGATCATTGTCATGGCTCTGGAGATAAGTGAGAACTGCGTAAAACAGACCAGCTGAGTTATCTCAATCCTTACGGTTTACCTTCAACCCTTGGTCAAGGTCTTTTTACAGTGAAACTATCTATAGTACTATTACAACTACATATATTGTACCAGTTATTTATAATGTAAAACAGCAATAATAATGCAGATACATCTATTATTTGTAGAAGCCAGTGAGGAGTGGAGATAAGATTTAAAGAAAAAAAATCATACAACCCAAACATCTATTACATATTTCTTTTTAAAGTTTTGTCAACTTAATATATTTTCTTCCCTTATCTACAGATAACTGCACTTTATGATAAACTTGTGTAGAGATAGTTATTACGGTGATTAACTAAACCTAGTTCTTACTCAAGCCAATCAGTCTCCAGGGGTATTACAACCCAAGGAAGTTTCAACTCAATTTCTCAGGACATTTGATCAATATTGTGTATTTATATAAGGTAGCAAAATTTTACCAATATTACACTGTATTACAGTGCTATTATGGTATTATCTAGTTTTGTTAGAATATAATTCCATGAGAATTAGCATTCTTAAGTTCTTGCTAGTAGAATTGGATTTTATCTACCTACCAGATATTGTTATGAACTAGGATTATTACTGCTGCCAACAATTCTATTATTTCTGGGTTCCTAACTGGAAACAAAGCCAATCACCTTGTCTCAATCAGTACGTCTGCATAGATATACGTTCCCCTCTGGTGTTATGTAACAAAGCCTATCTTATCACACAAGAAGGATTCAGATGTGATTTATTACAGTCCCTATGCAATATGTCATATCTTGGTTTATTCTTGGGGTGAGAACATTTAGGGGTCTTTGGTGTAAATTCCATTTGCCCCAAGAAAATTTCCATAAGTTCAGGAAGCCACGATGTACCACTTGAACTTCTACAGCTAAAATGGAAGGTCAGGGGCCAGCCCCCTGGCTTAGCGGTTGGGTGCACGCGCTCCGATGCTGCCGACCCGGGTTTGGGTCCCGGGCGCGCACCGATGCACTGCTTGTCAGGCCGTGCTGTAGCGGCGTCCCATATAAAGTGGAGGAAGATGGGCATGGATGCTAGCCCAGGGCCAGTCTTCCTCAGCAAAAAGAGGAGGGTTGGCATGGATGTTAGCTTAGGGTTGATCTTCCTCACAAAAAAATAAATAAATAAATAAAGTGGAAGGTCATTGCCTCATGACTGCTTTGGCTTCCATTTCAAGTAACATGATTAAAAGACCTTGTTGGGTTAGGATGTGTGCTTTTTTGCAATGTCGGGTTCTATCATGTTCTAATATCATAGATTGGGTTTATAGCATCCTTTACTAGAACCTCATCACCTTTCCAAACAGATTCCTATCCTTTTCTTTGCTCTTTGAAGAGAATTTCTTCCAATTTGTCTATTTGTGAATGTTACTTCACACTGAAAGAAAACTCATCTTAGTATACATAGACCCACATCTATTTTACAAAGAGCTCTTTTTTGTTTTGTTGACCAAGGTTGTGTGGAAATTAATAAACAGAAACTCATTAAAATGGAGTCAGGAGGCCAAAAGGGGGAGCTTTCATGCCCTATATTGATAGCAGAGCCCGACAGGAAGAAAAAAGACTCCTCTTCTTAACTGGCAAGGAGCTCAGCCAATGAGAGACTGTCACAACTCAGACAATAAAAAAGCCGCTATAGTTGAACTCTCAATTTCTCCAGTGACTTCTTTGTTTACAATAGCCCTTCCAGCTTCCTCTCTCCCTCTATAAAGAATTTCTCTTCCCTTTGCTGTAGGCGAACTCGCACATGGCTCACCATGTTTGCAGACCCTGAATTGCAATTCTTTGGTGATCCCGAACAAACTCATTTTTGCTGAAGAAATAACTAGCTGTGTATTTACTGAGGTCAACAATTTGGTGGTCTGTATGGGGATCCAGAGAAGACTCCCAACGACTCTGAGGCTGGTGAGCAAATAGGTGCAGTACCCACAACAGAGCTCATTGAGCTCGCTGCTTTCTCAGAGACCCTGAAGTTTGAGCGTAAGTCTTTCTCCTGGATCTGAGCTTCTACTCTCCTTGTGTTTGAAGCTCTCCAGGGTTTATTTGAGATCTTTTTTAAGGCTTTGAGCTTTTCTGGTTAAGGCCTTGTTTGTCTGCAAGTCCTCAGGCGGCAATTTGGTCTGACTCTTTAAATCAGGCTGCTCCTTGGAACTGCGCTAGCCTTTGGTCCGATTCCTTTCGGAATCAGACTGTTTCTACTGAAACTGTGCTAGCTTTCATCCAACTTTTAGACTATTTCATTGGAACTATGCCAGTCCAGCCTTTGGCCTGACTTTCTTGGGAACAGACGCTTCCTTGGAACTGTGTCCATCAAACTTTGGTCCAATTCCCCTTGAAACCAAACTGTTCTTTGGAATTGTGTTGATTCAACATTTGGTCCACCTTAATGATTTGCACTGTTCTATTGGAACTGGCTGATATTAAACCTGCAGGCTGCTTGAGCTGTTCAAGCCATTTGAATTGCAAGCAGTTTAAGATGTTTGAGAATTATTCTTTTGCTCTAGAGAAAAACATCTAAGAAACGGGATCCCAGTTATGTAAATATTTTGAGGGCACCCCCCACAGGGACCCCAGCTGATTTTATGTTTAAAAAACCATGGTCCTTCCTCATGCTCACTTCTAACTAAGTGGACCAATATAACCAAAAGTAATTTAGAATACCAATGGCCATTATGGGGAACATTTGAACTCCTCAAACTTACTTTTCTTAAAACTGGATTGGACAACCGTAACTCTGTAATTTCCAAAACTGAATGGAAAGCCTATTTTGATTGGTATTTTGAGGCTTCCAAACATTATCAGAAGTCGAAAATTACGTCTTTGCAAAAATAAGAATTTAATATTAACTGAGGCAAACAAACAACTAAAGAAAGATAAAGTAGCTTCCAAAGGCTCATGTTCCTTTCCTTCAGTGCCATCTTGCTCCTCTTTCCTAGCTTCTTTGTCTCCAGCTCCACCTCTGGTGCCATCTTCCTCCTTCCCTTCTATACCGTCTATGCCTCCTCTGTACTCTCAGTTCTCCCATACTAACTCTCATGCTGAACTTCCCCTTTTCCCTGGACCACTCTCCACTCCTTCTTCCTCTGAACCTATCAGAACTTGTCCCTTTCATATTAAGTCTTTTGAGCAACTCCAGCAAATGAAGGCCCCTAAACAAAACGAAAAACCTAATCTCTGTTATTATTGCAAACAGCCAGGACACTGGAAAAGAGATTGTTACAAATTTAAGTTCTTCAAGCGCCTTCAGCCCTCTAACCAGCTTTTCCAATGTCCTCCAAATTCCCAATGATGGGGCTCTGAGGAACTTTCCCTTCCCCTTCCCAATGAAGGGGCTCTTCATTGACTTGGAGAAATATTTCTCCAGATTAGAGATAATCTTTTTCTGTCCTAATTGATACCAGAGCCTTACTCTTGGTGCTGTACCCCACTACTATAAAGCAGCCCCTGCCTCAGAGTACTAAAACAGCTCAAGTAGTGGCGATTTCTAATAAACCTCAACAAATTCCTGTCTCTGGACCTACTCCCTTTTGTTTGGGCCCTTTGAGAGACACACACCCTTTTCTCCTTAGCTCCCTACCCCTGTTCATTTATTAGGCCAAGACTTAGAGAAGTATTATGCTTGATGTTTTTTTTCTCCTGAAAAGGAAAAATAATTCTAGAATTTGACAGTAGCCGTCAAAATAGCCAACCATGTGAATTAAAAGACTCTTTGACATCTTTTATTTGCTCCACTTCTGATGGTAGTAGAGTTGATTCTGGAAATGCTGATCATTTGTCCCATTGAATCAGTTACCATCCTCTTTATGGGAAAAAACTTCAACTTGTATTCTTAAAATTCACAGCATGCCTCACATCAAGACTCAAATAGATCCCTCAAAACCTCTCCTCAGAATTAATCAATACCCTATAAGTAAAGAAGCCTTTCAAGGTATAAAACCCATAATAGAAGAATACAAGCCTCAAGGCCTCATTATTCCTTGTACTAGTATCTTTAATTTTACCTGTAGGAAAACTCAAGGTTTGAGGGTGGAGATTTGCCCAGAACCTCTGAGTAAAAAACAACATTGTTATCCCTCAACGTCATGTTATTCCCAACCCTCATATGCTACTAACATCCATTCCCACTGGAAGCAAATTCTTTATGGTAATTGATTTATGCAGTGCATTCTTTAGTATTCCAGTTGGTGAAGCTAGTCAATACTTTTTTGCCTTCACTTGGGAAGGAAAACAATTCAACTGGACAGTGATGCCCAGGGTTTTACTGAGAGCCCTTATTACTTCTTACAAATTCTGAAGGCTGATCTGGATGATATAAAGTTCCCTAGGGGTCCTACTATGTTGCAATATGTGGATGATTTGCTTCTTTGCTCTCCTTCCCAAGCCTCCTCCCAGGGAGACAGCATCCCCTTGCTAAAGCTTTTAGTCTTAAATGGATATAACGTTGCCAAAGAGAAATTTCAGTTTGCCCCAACTCAGGGTCAATATTTTGGGAATCTGATATCAGAACAAGGACTATATCTAGCCTAGGGCTATAGACTTCATGGTCTCCTAAGTTTCCCAAAACCCACAACTAAGCATCAACTGTGAGTTTTTCTCAAGCTACTTGGTTATTGCCAAAATTGGATTCCAAATTTCTCTCTTATGGCCACATGTCTGTATGTTTTACTAAAGGACAACAACTCCAACACAATTTTATGGGAAGAACTGGATGACATAGCATTTAAGGCCTTCAAGGAGAGTTTGAGGAACCCATCTGCCTTTGGACATCCCAATTATCAGATTCCCTTTCTCCTTTTTGTGTATGAAAATGAAGGGAATGCCCTTGGGGTACTCACCAAAAAACATGGGGACCATCAACCATCCATAGGGTTTTATACTTAGTAACTGGACTCTGTGGCATGGGGATACCCCCTCCTTGCCTTAGAACCATTACTGCCACTGCCCTTTTGGTCAAGGCCACTGAGAAAATCATTGTGGGATCCCTTTTAATCATTTTTGTACCTCATGCTGTAGAAGCCCTTCTGAATTCTCATCACACTCAACACGTTTCAGCTAGCCACCTCACCTCCTACAAAATCCTTTTGCTAACTGCTCCTCATGTAACTCTTTATGTTGTAATAACCTTAACCCTGCTACTCCTTCCTTCCATTACCAACGAAGTCCCTCACTACTGCTAAATGCTAATAAATTGCCTCCTAACTCCTCACGATGATCTGCAGGAAACTCCTTTGGGTAACACTGACTTCTCATGGTTTACTGATGGCTCTTATTTAAAAGGTGACAATGGCAATATTGTGCTGCAGTAGCAAACTCCTTTTTATGTCATTGAGGCGTTTCTTTACCTATGGCTACTTTGGCCCAACAGGCTGAATTATACACTCTTACACAGGCTCATACTTTAGCCAAGGACAAAACTGCCAACATTTGTACTGAGAGTAGAGATGCTTTCAGAGTAGCTCATGATTTTGGAATGTTGTGGAAACAACGTAGCTTCTCTATTTCTAGTGGAAATAAATTTAAAAATGGCCCCTATGTTCAGAAATTATTAGATGCTATATTTTACCTGTTGCTTTAGCTATTATTAAGATCCCAGGACATTCTAAATGTGACTCTCTGGAAGCTAAAGGAAATCACCTTGCCGATATTTACACAAGGAATGCAGCCCCTGAAGGAACCAACAAGAGCCAAATCTCTGTCATGGTCCAAAGGTCTATCTCTCCAAATGATAACTTTGAAAAACTGGCTAGAGAAACCCAAATCTTTGCCTCAGAAAAGGAAAAACAAGATTGGAAATTCAACAATTGTTGGTTTGATAAAAAGAGAAAGCTCTGGTTTGGATCAAAGAACAACCCAGTCCTACCACAGACTCTAAAATTCCCACTCCTAACCACTTTACGTGCATTAGACCATTGTTCTACTGCCAAAATGATAGCATTCATGAATCAATACTGGTGTGGAAATATTAACAAAGCTGCAAAAAGTGCCTACCTCACTTGTCTCACTTGTCCAAAATACAATCCAGGGAAACCCGTTCATACTGCTATCAGACATTTTAAACTGCCTAATGGACCATTCGAGGTTTGGCAAATGGATTTCATACAGTGTCCTCCATCTCGTGGATATAGATATGTTTTAGTCTTGGTTTGTATGTTTTCTCCCTGGACAAAAGCCTTCCCTTGTAGACAGGCTAATGCCTTTTTTGTGGCTAAAGTCCTTTTGGAAAACATTACCCTTACCTGGGGAACTCCTCTCGAGCTTCATTGTGATTGAGGACTCATTTTATCAGTCAGGTACTTCAACAAGTCTGCACTGTTTGGCCAGCTTTACAACACTTTTCCCATACTTAGCACCCTCAATCGTGTGGTTTAGTCAAACTCATTAATGGCATTGTTAAGTCTCAATTGGCAAAATTTGTAGAGACCTTCCAAATACTTTGGCCAAAAGCATTGCTGTTGGTGCCTTATAAATCTCAGATCCACTCCTTTGGAACTCACAAACTCTCAGCCTTTGAGACAGTCACAGGATGCCCGATGTACTTGGCTCCTGCCTTTTTTGACCTACAGCTGATAAAAGGAGATATTGCAAAGGTCTACTTGCTTCTATTAAAAATAGTCATTTTTTGGTAGAGCAATCTTTTCACGGTGCACTCCAGGGAGACAAAGACCTTAAGCAACACACCTTGCAACCTGGAGATTTCATCTATTGGAAGAGACACTTCTAGAAGGAGTCTCTTCAACCTCACTGGAAAGGCCCCTATCAGGTACTGTTAACTAACCCTTGTGCTGCAAAAATTCAGGGAAATTCCAGGGAATTTCTCGGATTCCTGTGAAACACCTAAAGAAAGCACCAAACCCTGACTGGACCTGCACAACACCTGGTGACCTGAAAGTAAAGATTTCCCAGAACTGAAGCAGATGACACCTGCTGAGACAGCTTTCCCAAGATGTCTGGACCAGGCCTATGGGAATTTTGTCTGCCAAACCTTTGATGAGGACATAACGCTTCAGATGTTCTCCAACACCTATGATCTTGATAACATCTTAGGTGTTATCAAGAGAGTTCAACGAGAGTTCTCCCTCCTACTCCTCCTTGTCACTCAAATGTGGCCTCAGTAGATTTTCAGTCTTTCACTCTCCCTCCAACGTGGAACATGACACCCAGGAAAGGTGTTACGTTAGGCTTGTGCAATTAGTTCTGGCCAATGAGCCCTCAAGGAAATGAGGAGTATCTCTTCCAGCCTGACTCCGTTAAGAACTGGAGTGACTCTGCCAACTCTCTCTTTCTCTACCTTGGAAACCTTAGAAACCATACATGTTGAAATGCCAGAATCATAAAATGGGAGGAGTCTAAGTCTGTGTGAACTAGGTAGAGGCTTCAGGAGATTCACAGGTGAGCGAGTTTCCAGAAAAGCCTTGACATTGAACATAATTTTTAAATATCTTCACAGTGTTTCCAAATATATTTTATAAACAACATTTAGTTGGCAAAACTAAATCAGGTCTCTCAAAAACTTAGGGGACATAATGAACAATTAATAGAAGGAAGTCCTTATTTATAATACAAAGAATGTCTAGATTCTATTTTTTATCTGCAGCATACAGACTTAGAGAGAGGGAGAGAGACCAAGTCAGTGAAAAGAACATGAAATGATGTTCAACTCTTAATCGCATGGAGAGTCTATTTTCCTAAAGCTAGAGAACCAAAGTAGGTAGAATGACACATTGTGCATTTTCCTTTAATTGCACAGGAATCGTACCTCTTTGTGTCTTACTATTCTTATGGTAAGAAGAGGTTGGGCTGAGAAGAATACTCAGCAAAAATAAGCAAAAGCAGTAGTCATAGGACCTTCGTCCTAATATCTAAAGCAGAACTGGGTTGCCTGCTCAGGACTTCTACCAGTAAACCAGGGTCACTGCCTAAACTCCTTGTATCCTCGTGGCCTCACATGAGATATAGATAATAAAGAAGGCAGATATTTATTAAATGCTTACTACATATCAAGTTGTGTGCTCATCTTTTTATCCACATTATCTCTTTTAACCCTTAAGATAACCTTAGGGGTAGACATCAATATTATTTTAATAAATTAAGAACATGAGGATCAGAGAGGTTAAGTAATCTTCTCAAAATCACACGGCATTTAGGGCCGGCCCCGTGGCTTAGCGGTTAAGTGCACGCCCTCCGCTGCTGGCGGCCCGGGTTCGGATCCCAGGCGCGCACCGACACACCGCTTCTCCGGCCATGCTGAGGCCACGTCCCACATACAGCAACTAGAAGTATGTGCAACTATGACATACAACTATCTCCTGGGGCTTTGGGGGGGAAAAATAAATAAATAAAATCTTAAAAAAAAAAAAAAAAAAGGCTACAGCCCTGTTAAAATGCTATTTAAAAAAAAAAAAAAAAGCACACAGCATTTAAACATGGGTCTGGTTGATTCCAGAGCCCAAGCTGTTAATAATTATATTATGTTGACTCACCTAGTAAAGATATATAGAACACAAAATATGTGAATTTTGTTTTTTTCAAGGTGAAATTAACATAACACAAAATTAATCGTTTTAATATGTACCATTCAGTGGCTCTTAATGCATTCACAATGTTGTGCAATCAATGCCTCTCTCTAGTTACCACAGTGTTTCACCATCCCAGAAGAACAGCCTGTACCCATTAAGTAGTCATTCTCCATTCTCCCCTTCTCCCATCCCTGGTAACCACTAAGCTGCTTTCAGTCTCCAGGATTTGCCTATTCTGGATATACCATATAAAGAGGATCATACAATATGTGACCTTTTGTGTCTGGCATCTTTCAATTATGGTAACGGTTTAAGGTTCATCAAAGTTGTACCATGTGTCAGTACTTCATTCTTTTTTATGAATGAATGATATTCAATTGTATGTATATATCACAATTTATCCATTTGTTTGTCGATGGGCATTTTTTTCCCCTACCTTTTGGCTATTGTAAATAGTGATGCTATGAATATTCATGTCCAAGTATTTGCTTGATACCTCTTTTCAATTCTTTTAGATATATACCTAGGAGTGAAATTGCTGGGTTATAATGTAATTTTACATTCAACTTTTTGAGGAACTACCAAATTGTTTCCCACAACAGCCGCACCATTTTACATTTCCAAAGGCAGTGCGTGAGAGTTCCTATTTCTCCACATCCTGTGCAACACCAGTTATTTTCCATTTTTAAAAATTATCATTATAGCCATATAGTGGATATGAAGTAGTATCTCATTGTGGTTTTGATTTGCATTTCTTTAGTAACCAATTATATTGAACATCATTTCATGTGCTTGTTGGCCATTTGTATAGCATTGGAGAAATGCCTGTCAAAGTCATTTGCCCATTTTCAATTTGGGTTGTCTTTTGGTTGTTGAGTTGTAAGAGTTCTTTCTATATTCTGGATACTAAAACTTTATCAGATATATGATTTGTAAATATCTTCTTTGTAGGTTGTCTTTACACTTTCTTGAGAATGTCCTTGGTACACAAAAGTTTTTAATTTTGATAAAGTCCCATTTATCCATTTATTCATTTTTGTTGTTTGGGCTTTTGACAAATCTAAGACTGAATTGCCAAGTCCCAGGTCTTGAAGATTTACTCCGATGTTTTTTCTAACAATGTTACAGTTTTAGCTCTTTTACTTAGATTATGGATCCATTTTGAGTAGATTTTTGTGTAGGGAGTTACTAGGGGTCCAATTTCATTCTTTTGCATGTTTATATCCAGTTGTCCCAGCACCATTTATTGAGGAGACTATTTTTCCTCCAATGAATGAAAAATTTTAGAATATTTAATTCTAAAAATAAATTGAACATAAATATTTGGTTTTATTTCTGGACACAGAGTTCTATTTCATTGGTCCAACTGTTTGTCCTTATACTAGCACCACACTGTTTTGAGTATTGTAGCTTTGTAGTATCTTTTGAAATTGGGAAGTGTGAATCCTCCAACTTTTCCTTTCTTTTCAATATCTTTTTTGTTATTCAGGGCCTCTTGCATTTACATATGAATTTGAAAGTTTGCTTTTCTATTTCTGTAAAAAAGGCCATTGGAATTTTGATAAGGATTGCATTGAATCTGCAGATAGCTTGGGGGAGTATTGATATTTTAACAATATTGTCTTCCAATCCATGAACATGGGATGTCTTTCTATTTATTAGGTCTTCTTTAATTTCTTTCAGCAACATTTTGTAGTTTTCAGTATATAAGCCTTTCACCTTCTTGATTAAATTCATTCCTAGGTATTTTATTCTTTTAGATACACTGTAAGTGAAATCATTTTCTTATTCTCCTTTTCATATTGCTCATTGCTGGTGTATAGAAACACAACTGATTTCTGACTGTTGATCTTGTACATTGCAACTTTGCTGAATGCATTTATGAGACCTAGTAGATTTTTTTTGTGGATACTATGGGGATAGTCTATAGATAGAATTATGTCATCTGCAAATAAAGATATTTTAATTCTTCTTTTCCAACTTGGATGCCTTTAATAAAATTTTTATTTTTATTTTTTGCCTAATTACTTTGGCTTGGACTTCCAGTGCAATGTTGAATTGTAGTGGTGAAAAGTGGGTATCTTGTCTTGTTCTTGATATTAGGAGGTAAGCTTTCAGTTTTTCATCACTGAGTGAATGGATAGTTGTGGGTTTTTCATAAATGCTCTTTATCATGTTAAGAAGTTCTCTTCTGTTTCTAGTTTGCTGAGTGTTTTTATCAAGCTAATGTGTTGACTTTTGTCAAATGCGTTTTCTGCATCAGTTGAACCATCATGTGTTTTTTCCCTTTGTTTTATTAATGTGGTATAATACATTGATTGATTTTCTTACATTGAATCATCCTTGCATGCCTGGAGTAAATCTCACTTGGTCATGTGCATAATCCTTTTAATAAACTGCTAAATTTAGTTTGCTGTACTTTTTTTGAGGAGTTTTGCTTCAATATTCATCAGGGGTATTGCTCTGTAGTTTTCCGTTCTTGTGGTGTTTTTGTCTGACCTTGGTATAGGGTAATGCTGGTCTCTTCTATTTTTTGGAAGTGTTTGAGTCTAATTGTGTTAATTCTTTAAACGTTAGTAATGTCATCACCTTCATTTCTGATTTTAATTATTTCTGTCTTCTCTTTTTTCTTCTTTGGTCAGTTTAGTTTAAGGTTTGTCAGTTTTGTTGATGTTTCAAAGAATCAACTTTTCGTTTCATTTATTCACTATAACTTTTCCTATTCTCTATTTTGTTTATCTCTACTTTAATCTTTATTTCCTTCATTCTGCTGGCTATGGGTTTAGTTTTCTTTTTCTAGTTCCTGAAAGCATAAAGTTAGATCATTGATATGAGATCTTTTTTTGTTTTATGAGGAAGATTGGCCCTGAGCTAACATCTGTGCCCATCTTCCTCCATTTTGTACGTGGGACACCACCACAGCATGGCTTGATAAGCAGTGCATTGTTCTGTGCCCGGGATTCAAACCTGCAACCCCTGGGCTGCCAAAGCAGAGTGAGTGAACTTAACCACTATGCCACTTGGACTCCAGCCCAAGATCTTTTTGTGTGTGTGTGTGTGTGAGGAAGACCAGCCCTGAGCTAACATCCAATGCCAATCCTCCTCTTTTTCCTGAGGAAGACTGGCCCTGGGCTAACACCCGTGCCCATCTTCCTCTACTTTATATGGGATGCCGCCACAGCATGGCTTGACAAGCGGTGCATTGGTGTGTGCCTGGGATCTGAACCAGCAAACCCCTGGCCGCTGCAGCGGAGCACACACACTCAACCAGTTGTGCCACTGGGCTGGCCCCTAAGATCTTTTTTAAAGTAGGCTTTACAGCTATAAATTTCCCTCTGAGCACTGCTTTCACTCCATCTCATAAGTTTTGGTATGTTGTATTTTTATTTTCATTCACCTTTAAGTATTTTCTAATTTCTCTTTGATTAATCCATTAGTTGTGTAACAGTATGTTGTTTAATTTCCACATATTTGCAAATTTTCTGGGTTTTCCTCTGTTACTGATTTCTAGTTTCATTCCACTGTAGTAACAGAAGATACTTTGTATCTTTGATATTTTAAATTTTTAATATTTTAAAGTTTATTGATATTTGTCTAAGGGTCTAACACATGGTCTCTCTTGAAGGAGAATTTTCCATGTACACTTAAGAAGAATGTGTATTCTGACATTAAGTGGAGTATTCTACACATGTCTGTTAGGTCAATTGGTTTATAGTGTTGTTCAAGTTCTCTATTTCCTTATTAATCTTCTGTCTAGATGTTCTATTCATTATTGAAGGAGGGTATTGAAGTATCCAACTATTAGTGTAAACTATCTATTTTTCCATTCACTTGTGTAGTGTTTGCTTCATATATTTGGGAACTCTCTTATTTGGTGTATATATGTTTTTATTTTTATAGCTTCTTGATGATACGATTAACTTTTGTACAAAATATCTGTTTCTATCCTTTCCCTTTTAGCCTATTTGCCTGTTTGGTTCAAAAGCGAGTCTTTTGTAGACAACATATAGTTAGATAGTTTTTTTAATCCAATCTGCCAATAGCTATCTTTTCATTGGTGAGTTTAAGCCATTTACATTTAAAGTAATTAATGAAAATGAAGGACTGACTTCTGCCTTTTTGCTATTTGTTTTCTATATGTCTTATACGTTTTTCCTCCTCAGTTCCTCCAATGTTGCCTTCTTGTGTTTGGTTTATGTTTTCTATATTCTCTCTTCTCTGTTTCTGCATACTTTTAGTTATTTTCTTAGTGATTACCATGGAGATTACAGCTAACATCCTAATGTATGACAATCTAGTTTGAATTGATATCAACTTAGAATCAATAGCATGCATTAACTCTGCTCCTATTAAGTCTGTCCATACCCGCTTTATTTCCTTATTGTCACAAATTGCATATTTATGTATTGTGTCATCATTAATATAGATTTATAATAATTGTTGTATACATTCACATTTTAAATCACATATGAAACAAAAACAAGAGTTATAGTAAAAAAATGCAATAATACTAGCTTTTATATTTACCTATGTAGTTAACTTTACCAGTGATCTTTATTTCTTCATATGGCTTTGAGTTACTATTTAGTGTCCTTTTGTTTCAGCCTGAAAGGCTCTCTTTAGCATTCTTGTAGAGCAGGTCTACTAGCAATGAAGTTCCTTAGCTCTTGTTTATCTGGGAATGTATCAATTTCTCCTTCATTTTTGAAGAATAATTTTGCCAGGTATAGAACTTTTTTTTTGCTTCAGTACTTTAAATATATCTTCTTACTGCCTTCTTGCCTCTATGGTTTGTGATGAGGAATCAGCTATTAATCTTATGGAGAATCCTTTGTATGCAACAAGTTGCTTCTCTCTTGCTGCTTTCAAGATTCTCTCCTTGTCTTTGGCTTGTGACAGTTTGAATATAATATGTCTCAATGTGGATCTTTTTGAATTTGTCCTGCTTAGAGTTCGTTGAGCCTCTTGGATTCATAGATTCATTCTTTCATCAAATTTTAGAAGTTTTCAGCCATTATTTTTTCAAATATTTTTTTCTGCCCCTTTCTCTTTCTCTTCTCAGACGCCCATACTTCATATGTTGGTATGCTTCATGGTGTTTCATTAGTCCCTTAGGCTCTGTTCATTTTTTAAAATTCTTTCTGCTTCTCAGAACGGGTAATTGCACTATCTTTGAATTCACAGATTCCTTCTTCTATCTGCTCAAATCTATCATCGAACTCTACCTGTAAGTTTTTCAGTTAAGCTATTGTAGTTGAAAAGCTTCAGGATTTCTTTTATATATATATATATATATGTATGTTCTATTTCTTTATTGATATACCTTAACTTATTCATATGTTGTTCTCCTATCTTTTTTTAGTTCTTTTTCATGATTTCCTTCAGCTCTTTCATCATATTTAAGACAGTTCATTTAAAGTCTTTGTCTAATTATCTCAAAGTCTGAGCATCCTCAGGAATGGTTTCTGTCAATTTATTTTTTTTTCCTGTGAATGGCCTATACTTTTCTGTTTCTTTGTATGCTTGGAAATATTTTATTGACAACTAGACATTTTTTATATTATAATGTGCTAACTTTGAATATCAGATTCTCTCCCCAGAGCTTGCTCTTGTTACTTGTTGAGGGCTCTGTCTTCTGTTTACTTAGTGACTTTTAAAACTATTTTTGTGAAGACAAGATTCATTGTCATGTGGTGTCACTATAGTCCTTGTTCCATTTTCTCCATGGTCAGCCAGTGACTTGACAGAGATTTCTTTAAGTGCTTGAATCCAATGAGAAAATAAAAGAAAAAATGTCTTATGTTTTTTTAAACTCATTCAACATGGGCCAGGAATGTTGACTCAGCCCCATGGTGTTGAAACAATTGTCAGTCTCCATGCTAGTCCCTCAGGGAACCACGAGACAGATCAACACACAGGACTCTGAATTTTGGAGAATAAGATCCTTATTGCCCATCCTTGCACCTGCAAATCACAATAGGAACATGGCTTGCCATCCACATAGCTGCCTGATGTAGGGCTAGGGGATGTTGTATGGTAGCTTCTATGCAAAATGCTAAAATTATCAGTCTCTTTCTTCATCAAGCACTCCCTTGGATGTTGCAAGTGTTCAACTAGATTCCAGAGTTGTGAAATAGTTGATTCTGATAGTTCTTTCCAGCTGAATAGCTGTTTTTGTAGAGTGACTGATACTTGTAGCTCCCAATTTTACTATCTTTCATGATGGCACTCTGAGATATGCTAAATTTTGATGCAAAGAAAACCACAGAAATAGAGATGGCTGAGACATCTCCCAAGTGGGAAAGCAGTCCTAGCCCTCCTTATATTTCCAGGTTATTGGAAGGAAAAATGAACTTTCTAAGGGACAGAATTCCATTGGAACTGTGAACAACAGCCTTGACAATGAGTCAATCTATAACAGAAATTCTCAAATGAGGGTTCTCGTGAGTGGGAGAGGGGAAGAGCTGGAAGTATCTTACATCAGGGAAGTCTGGCAACAAATAAGGGAACTCTGATATTGGTGTAGTACTCTAATATTTTTGGAGACCTTACTCTAGTTCTTTAATTCTCGAGGAGTACAGAACAAGGAAATATGACAGATGGCCAGGTGACATAGGAATAATAATTAGAATTTTATTCTAATAAAATTAGAACTATAAAATAGTTGAGCATCAACTATGCTCCAACACTTTCAGGTACCATATATTCAACATCTTAGACACTCACCCCATGTCTTGACATAAGTACAGCCATGTTTGGCCATTCCATTGACCTATAGCCACCAGCACACGAAGAAATATAACGTTGCTTTCTCTGTGGTGGGAACTGGCCCTTCTCCCATGGAGATAGTTGCAAGTTGTAACATTTGAAGGCTCTTTGGGCATCATAGCACGGGACGGACTGGCCATCTGTGCTGGGCTGGGACGATAACCAGAGAGAACAATGCACGTACACAACTGCTGGGCTGGGACGATAGCCAGGGGGCTCAGTGTACGTACGCCACTGACAACCATTTGTGCATGGGAACACTAAATGCTTGCTCTGCAAAACTCTGTAACTGCTTACTCTGGAAATTACTGATGTTATAAAAACTTCTGGAAGCTGAGACAGAGAAAGAGTTCCACCTGTGGAAGGGACACTTTGCCCAAGATGTGTGATCTCCACCCAGCTGTGTTGATTGACAGGACTCTCCTGGCAGTGGGGCTTGAATGTTGTGAGTAATTGATTTATTGTGAATAATTGCTTTATTGTGAAGTAATTGATCTGATGTGTTCTCTTTTCTGTCAACCTGGTGTTTCTCTTTCCGGTTGATTTGCATCATTTCTCTTCAGTCGATGTGGATGTTTCCCCTTTCCAGTTGAGCTGATGCTTTTCCCTCTTTAATATTTGACCTATTTGGATCTGTTTGCAGACTATCGCCTTCACTATCCTCTATATAATAAAATATACCTTCAGCCTATTTGTTTGGAGTGGAAAGTTTCTTTTACGTCTCCAATCAAATCCCTGAACCTCTCAAAACACCCCAAACAAATGAATTTGGTCTTATTTCCCCCCTGTAGTAGGCAGAATTCTAAGGTGGTCCCTAATATTCCCACCCCCTGGTGTACTCACCCTGAATAATCCCTTCCCCATGAGTATGGGTGGGGCCAGTGAATATCTCATATTCACACTCAAATATCTATCACTCCCAAGATTATATTCTTATGGAAAAAGGGGCTTTGCAGATGCAATTCAGGTTTCAATCAGTTGGCTTTGAGTTAAAAAGTCAAATAAAAGGGCAATTATCCTTTGTTGGCCTGACCTAATCAGGTGAACTCGTAAGACACAAGATGCAGCAGCAAGCACTCTCTTGCTGGCCTTGAAGAAGTAAGCTGCCATATTGTGAGAGGCTGGAGCGAGGACCTGAGAGAGGCTGCTAAGAGGTCTGAGAGTTTGTCAGTCAACAGCTAGCAAGAATCCAGTAACCTAAATCATGCTGACACAGACAAACGGCTTCAAATGAGGTCACAGCCCCAGCCACCTCTTTGATTTTAGTCTGGAGAGATCCGGAGCAGAGTATCTAGCTAACCAGTACCCAGACTACTGAACCATGGGAAATGTTAGACAATGAATTTGTGTTGTTTTGAGCTGCTACTCTTGTGGTAATTTGTTACACAGCAATAGAAAACCAATACTCCCATTTTGTGTCAAAATTCTCTCTATCATGTTGGAAGAGCAGGATAAAGACAGATTTATTTATTGCAACTAAAAAGCAAGGTGGTGGTCCAGTTATAGAAACTCAGGCACAAGGCTGCAGAAGTCCAGTAACAAGCTTCACTCAAAGCTGAACCAACAACTGTAGCCTGGGCTTTATAGATGTGCCCTTCACAATAGTCTCCTTCAGTTTGTGAATGAGGCCACTAAAACTCTTATTTCTGAAATTAAATTAACTGGTGTTATATTTAGGTAAAAGTAGAAACTAAATCTCCTGGAGAAAATGGGAAAATTTTCTGTGATTGATACTGGTGTTTTACAGTAAGTGACAACAATTTCCTGAAGGGCTGTAAGTACCATTCTCACATAGATAGAAGCATCTCCTTCCTCGTGACTAGAAATCTAAATTAGACAGGAAGAAAAGCACAGAAAGTAGGAAAAGACTCCAAGAATGTACATTTAAACAATAAGCTTACCATTGGAAGATAATACTATATTCCAGAAAAACAGTTGATTTTGGTTTGTGTCTTGGTTTTATGTGTAATATTTAAAAAAAAAAAATTTCTTTGTGATCAAATAGCCTTAATGGCTAGTAAGAAATTTAAGATAGAAAGGGAATTTTCTTTATCTTTGTTGTTAAGGGGATAGCACTGAGATGTTTGGCCATGGAATTTCATCTCAAAGGGAAGGAGTGGCATGCAGGAATTCAGGTGACTTTCCTCCAAGAGTCCTCCAAAGTGGCATTTCTTTTTTTTTTTTTAATTTAGTATTTTTTTTTTTAAATTCTGTTCTGATCTTTTTAATTTTATTTATTTATCTATTTATTTATTTCTCCCCAAAGCCCCAGTAGATAGTTGTATGTCATAGTTGCATATCCTTCTAGTTGCTGTATGTGGGACGCGGCCTCAGCATGGCCGGAGAAGCAGTGCGTCGGTGCACGCCCGGGATCGGAACCTGGGTCGCCAGCAGCGGAGCACGCGCACGTAACTGCTAAGCCACGGGGCCGGCCCAAAGTGGCATTTCTTAACGTCATTTGTCTTTTCATTTTCTAAGTGTTGATCAGAAATCACAAGGAAGTGTATAAATTAGGCACAAATACATTAATTTTTAAAAGATGTTATTTTTTCTTATGACTGGAATGATTTTTTATCCATCAGCATCAAAATATAATGATCCCATTTTATAAAAGGAATTTTCAGGCTCCTGAAAACCTTGACAAATTCAAAACTTGAATAATTCAGGAGTGATTTTCACATAGAAATCAATGTGATTTATATTGATCTATGTGGATCAATCCATCCAATGGGCATGGATGTTAGCTCAGGGCCAATCTTCCTCAGCGAAAAAAAAAAGAGGAGGATTGGCAACAGATGTTAGCTCAGGGCCAATCTTCCTCACACACACACACACCAAAATCTACTGAAGATAAAATGTGGGGGCCCATTGCTGTGGTGTTTATTTTGCGGCCATGTTACAGCATTTTTTCACTATGTTGCCTGATATATAGTGATTTTTGCCAACATGGGGATACGTTTCTTTAAAGCTGGTTTTTTATTTTCAGAGCATTATCTTTAACATTAACTGACAAATATTTTGTCCTTTTTTTATTGTTTTCTCTAATGATGAATCCTTGACTTAGGGGTCTATTTTTCCACTCTCATATTGGCACCACTACTTAAGAACATTCAAATAATATTATTATGGCATATAAAGTTATTTTAAATTGTATTTGTAGTGAATGTTAAAATAAAAACAGCATAGTCCCTAAATCACTCTCAGAAAGTTTTGATGCATGTAAAAAGCATCATGGAGCTGATAACATTGACAAGGAACAGGAAGCATTTCTGTTTCTATCTCAGGTGTTTGCGTCTGCAGCAATGGCATAAGCGTGGCTTAAAATTCTCCCTTTTTCTTTAAGAATTACATTTTTGTATGATTTGATATATTTCAACATTTGCACATAAATTTGGATTTTACTTTTTTTAAATTGCACTGTTTCTAATTGCATAATTTGTTTACATAAATATAATGGCATATACTCTGGGATATTTCTTGGTAGTTCAGAATATTGCTTGATGATTATAAAATTAGGAGGAAAAAGCCACCAATTCATAGGAGAGTTATTTCACCAGACTATGCTGACACCAAATGAGTCATTCTTTTTCCATAATAAAGGACATCTCCTCATGTGCTGGAAATTTATGTCTCCATGCGTCAATGGATATCGTTTTTGCACGGTTCTGAGTAAACACTGACAATTTCTTACTTTTTGCATGTCTTTTCTACGCTACAGAATGATAATCCTTTTTCTATTCGAATAATTTTCTTTTATGGTAAAATAAGAGCTGTCCCTCCATTTAGGATTTGAAGGTATCCTCCACAGTTTGGGAACACATTCATAGCCAACACAGCCTTGAGGTGAGAGCAAAGACTGTGGTGTTGGATAACCTACGTTTGAATCTTAGCTGGGTTTTGGCCAGGTTAATTAATTTTTTCTGTTTCATTTTTCTTTGTGAAATTTAATTAATAAAATTTATTTCATAAGATTGTTATGAGGATCAGATGAGGTAAGACAACGTGTAAAATGTCCAGTGGAAATGGCCAGTACCTAATAGGTAGATAACAAATGGTACTACAAATAGTACTGTAGCTATGTGGATGCAGTCTGAAAATGGCTTTTCTCATCTATTCTGTGTAGATTTTACTCTTTTAACTCTCCTAGAACAGATTTATTTTCTTTACTTCTAGGTCTTGGTGAATACTTCCCAGTCCCTCATCTTGACTCTCCAATCCCAAACATTCTATTTCATTCAGAGGAGTGACCATCTTTTTGCTTGTAGAGCTAAAAAATTACGCTTCATTCTATTCCTAGTGGTTTAGGCCGGGACACTCCAACTAGAAACAACTCAGGCTGGAATATCCACAGATTATGGCATTCTGCTTTGTGCCCAAGGCCAGGGTAGCACCCCAGGGACCTCGGCCACCCTCACTGCTGGGTGGGATCCTCTTGCTCCATGAGAAGTATCTCTGTTCATCCTCTCCAACTCGGGATAAAGGCAGGTCAACAAAGTGAAGGCAAAAAGGCGAGGAAGCTGTGTCAGCAAATTTTCTTTCTTAACACCTTTTCCCAACGGAGAGTTAAAACCATCACTGTGTCTCTTGAAGGAAGCAATGTGGCCTAGGGCTTTGGTCTGGAACAGCATCTAGTTTTGAATCCCAATTCCATCCCACAAAAGCGGTGAAGCTTCAGTGATATATTTAACCTCATTAAATCATTAAATTATAAAGGAAGACAGAGTATTATAATTTGTATTTCCCTGGATTGTTATGAGAAATAAGTGAGATATCTATGCCATAATGCTCATGAGATGTTATTTCCCCATTGTTTCCCTTTTTCTGACTGTATGTCTTACAAATTAAAAAAAACTAGAATGTGTCTTTGCTTACATTGTTCTTACTGCTAGTTTGATGGTTATGGAACATTTTTTCCCATTTTGTTGGATATAGCCAGTATGGACTGAGCTGTAGACTGGCTTTTCTCCACATTTGGCTCAACCCTAAGGTGTGAACTCGTAGCAGCAGTATTTACCCAATGCCGTCCTTCTCAGAGTTGCTGTTTTATGGCCTATCATCTCTCGGTCTTTGGGCTGCCAAGGGCATCCTATCACTCAGGGCAGAATTCAAGTAAATGACTTATGACAGGAATTTCATATAATAGGGGAAAATATATAAGTCAAAAGGTTGCATTCTAACTGTGTTAGTGTGAATTCTTGACTCATTTTCTTGCAAGCCTGCAAAGACATTTATAGCCATGGGGTGAAAATAAAGGGTTCTCTTGGATTGAAAAATTGAAACAAAACGACAAATTTTTTTTCAAATTGCTCTTTCAAGTCTTTTTATCAAATACAGTAAGAAGTAAATTCTTTCATATCTCTAGCAGCCATATAGCAGTTCTATGGGCTATTTATGAAAACATATGCTCTTTCTGAAAACATATAACGTTAGGACATTTAAAATCCATTTTACTATGAAGAAAGTTTTGTGCATTAGGTTGGTTGACATTTCTAAAGGAGAAATCTTTGATCTTTCACATTTAGCCACCTCTTCTACATAAGGATTTTTAAAACTTTGTCTCCTAGTAATAAATCGCTGAGAGTAAACTTTGTTTTCTTCTGTCTCTAACCAGTACTCTCCATCCAATATCACTGTTACTTTGAATAATTTGCAACTTCCTCACCTATGCAAATTTGAGAAATTGTCACAATAGGGAAGATATAATTTTTTATGCATTTTCCCTTTTTTTGATCTGTCAATTCTTTGCATTCTTTTTTGCACCTTTTATTTATATAATTTCAAACATGGAAAATTTCAAGAATAGTATATAGTGACCTATTTATCATTTGCTCTGTAGAGATAGATATCACGTATAAAGAGATGATATGTTATAGAGATCGATGTTTACTTTTCCTAAACCATTTTGGAGTAAGTTGAAGATATTGTGCCTCTTTTGTGATGAAATTCTTTAGTGCGTACTTCCTCAGGGCAAGGACATACACTTACATAAACAAATTACAACGATAAAAATCAGGACATTTAATTTACAGTCCTTGTTCAAATTTCACCAATTGTCCAGTGTCCTTTACAGCTATTTTATTCCTGGTTGAGGATCCTGCCCAAGATTAGGCATTGCGTTGAAGTACCCTATCATTTTTAGTCTTCTTTAACTGGGATAATTCCTCAGTCAAGTTTTTTTTCTTTTTGCCCTTGACTTCCACTTCTTTCAATAGTGTTCTATAGTTTTCAGTTTACAGGTCTTTTACCTCTTTGGTTAAATTTATTACTAGATATTTTATTCTTTTTGTTGCAATTGTAAATGGGATTGTCTTCTTGATTTCTTTTTCTCCTATTTTGTTGCTAGTGTATAGAAACCCAATAGATTTTTGTATGTTGATTTTGTACCTTGCAACTTTACTATATTTGTTTATTATTTCTAACAGTTTTTTGATGGATTCTTTAGGGTTTTCCATATACAAAATCATGTCATCTGAAAATAGTGACAGTTTTAATTCTTCCTTTCCAATTTGGATCACTTTTATTGTTTTTCTTGCCTGCTTGCTCCAGCTAAGACTGCCAATACTATGTTAAATAAAAGTGGCAAAAGTGGGAGTCCTTATTTTGTTCCTGTTCTTAGAGGGATAGCATTCAGTTTTTCACCATTGGGAATGATGTTGGCTGTGGGTTTGTCATATATGGCCTTTATTAGGTTGAGGTACTTTCCTTCTATACCCATTTTGTTCAGTTTTTATTATAAATGGATGCTGTATCTTGTCAGATGCTTCCTCTGCAGCCACTGAGATGATCATGTGATTTTTATTCTTCATTTTGTTAATGTGGTGTATCACAATGATTGATTTGTAGATGTTGAATCATCCTTGCATCCTTGAAATAAATCCCACTTGATCATGGTGTATGATCTTTTTAATGTATTGTTATATTCGATTTGCTAGTATTTTGTTGAGTATTTTTGCATTGACGTTCATCAGTGATGTTGGCCTGTAATTTTCTTTTTTTCTGTCGTCTTTGTCTGGTTTTTATATCAGGGTAATGTTGACCTCATAAAATGAGTTAGGAAGCTTCCCCTTTTGGGAAGAGTTTGCGAAGGATAGTTATTAAGTCTTCTTTGAATGTTTGGTAAAATTCACTGGGAAGCTGTCTGGTCCTGGACTTTTGTTTTTGAGGAGGTTTTTGATTACTGTTTCGATCTCCTTACTAGTGATCAAACTATTCACATTCTCTATTTCTTCTTTTTTTTTTTGTGCTAAGGAAGATTAGCCCTGAGCTAACATCTGTGCCAATCTTCCTCTATTTAATATGTGGGTTCCCACCACAGTGTGGCTGACAAGTGGTGTAGGTCTGCACCTGAGATCTGAACCCATGAACCTGGGCTGCCGAAGCAGAGTGCACCAAACTTAACGTTGTGTCCCTTTAACATTTACTGTAAAGTTGGTTGGTTTAGTGGTGATGAACTCCTTTAGTTTTTGCTTGTTTGGAGAGCTCATTATCTCTCTTTCCATTCTGAATGATAACCTTGTGAGTAGAGTTTTTTTGGCTGTAGTTGTTTTACTTTCAGCACTTTATCATTATTATTTTTTTTGGTGAGGAACATTTGCCCTGAGCTAACATCTGTGCCCATCTTCCCCTATTTAGTATATGGGATACAGCCACAGCATGGCTTGATGTGTGGTCTGTAGGTCTGCTCCTAGGATCTGAACCCATGAAACCCAGGCCACCGAAGTGGAGCATGTGAACTTAACCACTATGCCATGGGGCCAGCCCCTCAGTGCTCTAAATATATCATGCCACTCCTTTCTAGCCATAAGGTTTCTGTTGAGTAGTCAGCTGATAGCCTTATGGGATTACCTTTGCATGTAACTTGCTGCCTTTCTCTTGTGGCTTTTACGATTCTCTCTGTATCTTTAATTCTTGACATTTTAATTATAATGTGTCTTGGTGTGGGCCTCTTTGGGTTTAGCTTGTTTGGTGCTCTCTGTGCTTCCTGTACCTGGATGTCTGTTTCCTTCCTTAGGTTAGGAAAGTTTTCAGCTATTATTTCTTCAAACAGACTCTCTGCCCCTTTATCTCTCTCTTCTCCTTCTGGGACACTTGTATTACAAATGTTAGTGCACTTGATGTTGTCCCAGAGGTCCCTTAGACTGTTCTCATTCTTTTTAATTCTTTTTTCTTTTAGCTGTTCAGCGTGGGTGATTTCCTCTACTCTTTCATCCAGCTTGCTGCTCCATTCTTCTGTATCATCTGCTCTGCTACTGAGTCCCTCTAGTGAATCTTTCATTTCCAGTATTGTATTCTTCATTTCTGATTGGTTCTTTTTCATATTTTCCAATTCTTTGTTGACGTTCTCTGTTTTGAGTTCATCCATTCTTCTCCCAAGATCAGCGAGCATCCTTATGACTTTTTGTTTGAACTCTTTCTCAGGTAGATTGTTTATTTCTGTTTCCTTTTGTTCCTTTTCTGGAGTTTTGTCCTGTTCCCTTACTTGGAATGTATTCCTTTGCCGCCTCATTTTGCCTCTTTCTCGGTGCTTATATCTGTGTATTAGGTGGGTCAGCTACATCGCTTGGTCTTGCAGAGGTGGCCTTATGTAAGAGATGCCTTAAAAGGCCCAGCAGTGTGCTTCCCTCTTGTCACTAGTTCCAAATGTTCCGGGATTGACCCCTGTGGGGGCTACGTGTGTCCTTCTGTTGTGGCAGGGTTGCTTTTGCTGCAGGTGCCCAGGGAGGCTAGGCTTTCCCCCTCGTTGTAATGCTCAGCTGTGTGTGGCTGCTATGGTCCCTTCAGTGACTTTATTGGGTGTGGGGAGCCCGAACACAGTCGGATGCAAGGTCTAATAGCACCTTCCTGTTGCAGTTTTTCCGTTAACTGAGTAGGCCCCCAGCGTGGCTGGTTGCTAGGCTCAGGGGCCTACAATTGCTGTAGGACACGGCCTGCAAGGCTCTTGTCAGGTCTCTCAGGATTGCAGCTGAGCGGGGTTGGCCCCAGGCATGGGAGCACCCAATAGTTTCAGGCTTTGGAAAGTGGGGCCGATCCCATAAAAGGCTGTTTGAGAAGCAAAAGTCTTCTGCAGCTGACAAGCCCCACCGCCCACAGTGCCACACATACTATCAACACAGTCCTGCCCCGTGTGCACACCCTGACCCCCTGAAGTGGACCCAGTCACCCCATGGCAGAGGTTCCACACACTCCACCCACTCCTCAAGCATGCCCTGCCCTGCAGAGGTGGACCCACTCGCCTGTCTGCAGAGGATCCAGGCACCCAGCCTACGCAGGCCCACAGCTGCCTGAGGGCTTGCTGTTGGGAGAGTCCAGTCCCTAGGGCCAGCTGCCTCACCTGGCTGAGTTGGATTAAATTGGTACTCTAGTGGGTGGGGCAGACCCTGGGCTAACAGGCCAAGGGGAGAACTCCAGTGGCATCTGCCAGCGTCTGTGTCAGCATGCCTGTACTAGGTCACGATAATAGCTGCTGCCAATGTCTCAGCCCCTGGAGAGGTATTACCTCTCACTGAGATGCACCCAGAGCCTATCAAGTGGGTCTCTTTTCACCAAAGGACTGTGCACCTTTCTTTCTGGTGGTTTTAAGTTGCTTTCTGAAATGGGTGAATTTGTGTGTGGGCCTTTAAGAGCCAGCTTTTTTCCCCTTATATCCAACAGCTTTTCTGGGGGTATTTCCCTTTGTTGTTAATAGCCAGCAAAGCCAGATATTATGACACTCGTCTCCATTGTGCTGAGTCTAAAAGAGGCTTATAGTGGTAATGCTCCCACGTTCAGGTCCCCCACTCCTCCAGGGAAGGCTGCGTACCTTAGGATTGCTCCCGCAGGCCATGAAGTGACACAGTTTGCAAATGTGGCTTTTTTCTCTCCAGAAGGGAATTTCTGGCTCTTCCACCTCAGTCAGGACTGTCCTTTCTTGTGGGGGTTCTTTTTATCCAGTTTTCAATACTCTCTCAGGGGTAATTGTTCCAAAAGTAGTTGTAAATTTGTTGTGTCCATGGGAGGAGGTGAGTTCAGAGTCTGCCTATGCCCCCACCTTGACACCTCTCCTCAGCTGTCTCTATTTTGGTGGTTGAGGGGGTGCGGCAGGCTTCAGGTCAGGCTTGCTGCACAGCACATATGGCTGTTGTCAGCTAGCTTATAGACAGGGCAGGCCTCTGCCAGAACTGGTTGACAGGTGGGGCAGGCCTCGGGTGTGGAAGCCCCCAATTGTTTCATGTGTTGAAAAGTGGGCAGATCCCCCATGTGGCTGTTTGTGATGGCCAGCAGCGCATCTGCCGTAGGCCCACGAGGTCATCATGGGTTCACAGGGCCACCATGGGCTTACTGGTGGGTTGTGTTGGCCCCTGGTGCAGGCTGCCTGCTTCCTGGCTGTGCTCAAATGCCTCAGGTGCTCTAGTGGGCAGGGAAGACCCCTGTGCTAACAGGTTAGAGGAAAGATTCCAATGGTGCCTGCCAGCATCTGAGTCAGCATGACTGAACTAGATCACAGTAATGGCTGCCTCCAGTGTCTAAGTCTTGGCAGCAGGGGGGCCCAGCCACCTCCTGCCTCCCTGGGATGCATTCTGAGCTTCCTAAGTGAGTCTCTTTTACCCACAGACTCTGCACTTTTCTATCTGGTGTTTTTGTGCTGTTGTCTAGGTCAAGTGAGTCTGTGCATGGGCCCATTAAGAGCAGATTTTTCTTTCCCTGAAGTTCTGTAGTTTTCCGGGGTATTCCCCGTTGGTTTTCAAAGCCAGGTTTTATGGGATCTCATCTCTCTTGTGCTGGATCTAGGGGCAGGGGTGCTAATGTGGAGCTCAAAACCCTGGCTCCTCCAGGAAAAGCTCCATATCTTTGAGGTTGCACCTGGTGGTGAAGTGCTGCAGCTAGGGTGTGGTGTTTTCCTCAGTGGGGCTGTTTCTCTGCTTCTTTCACTCCTGTGTTGCCCTTTGTTGTGGAGGTTCTTTTTATCCAGCTTCCAGATCTCTCTCAGAGGAAATTGTTCCACAGGTAGTTGTAGTTTTGTTGTGTCTGTGGGAGGAGGGCAGTTCAGGATCCTTCTATGCCACCATCTTCAAAACACCCCCTTACCTTTTTAATATGCATATTTTAAAATTTTTATTATTATGATAAATCATGTCGATTGATGTTAAAATATTAAGCCAACCTTACATTTCTTGGATAACCCCATCTAATCATACTTTTTTATATTGCTAGATTATATTTTATGAGATATGTTTTTCGCAAAATTTTCTCGCAGTCTGTGGAACATCTGTTCATTGTCTTCATGGTGTCCTTCACAGATCAGAAATGTTTAATGTAGTCCAGCTTATCAATTATTTCTTTCATGGATCATGTCCTTGGCGTTGTATCTAGAAAGTCATCACCAAACCCAAAGTCATCTAGATTTTCTCCTATGCTACTTTCTAGAAGTTTTACATTTCTGTGTTTTACACTTAGGTCTGTGACCCCATCTTAATTAATTTTTGTGAAAGATATAAGGTCTCTCTCTAGATTCATTTTTTTTGGAATTTGGATGTCATTCTTACAGCACCATTTGTTGAAAAGACTATCATTTCTCTATTGAATCACCTTTGATAGTTTGTCAAAGATAAGCTGACTATATTTGTGTAAGTCTATTTCTGGACTCTCTGTTCTGTTCCATTGATCTATTTGTCTATTCTTTCACCAATACTACACCGTTTTGATTATTGTACCTTTATAATAAGTCTTGAAGTTCTTTGACTTTGTTCTCCTGCAATATTGTGTTGGCGATTCTGGGTCTTTTGCCTTTCCATGTAAACTTTAGAAACAGTTCATCAATATCCACAAAATAACTTGTTGGGGTTTTTATTGGGATTGTATTAAATCTATAGATCTAATTTTGAGGAACTTGCATCTTGGCAATATTGATTTTTCCTACCTATGAATACAGAATAATTCTACATTTATTTAGTTCTGTGATTTCTGTCATCAGACTTTTGTAGTTTACTTCTTGATCAGATTTTGTTAGATTTATACCTAAGTATTTCATTTTTAGGGGATGCTAATGTAAATGATACTGTGTTATTAATTTCAAATTCCACTTTTTCATTGCTGGTGTATAGGAAAGCAACTGATTTTTCTATATTGACCTTGTAACCTGCAACATTGTTATAATTGTTTATTAGTCCAGAAGTTTTTTTGTCAATTCTCTTGGATTTTCTACATAGACAAACATGTCATCTGTGAACAAAGACAGTTTTAATTCTTTCTTCCCAGTCTGTATATCTTTTATTTCCTTTTCTTGTCTTATTGCATTAGCTAGGACTTTCAGTAAGATGTTGAAAGGAGTGGTGAGAGGAGACATCTTTGACTTGCTCTGGATCTTAGTGAGAAAGATTTGAGCTTCTTATCATTAAGTATGATGTTAGCTGTAGGTTTTTTGTAGACATTCTTTATCAAGTTTAGGAAATTCCTTTCTATTGCTAGTTTACTGAGAGTTTTTATCATGAATGGGTGTTGGATTTTGTCAAATGTGTATTTATTTATTTATTTATTTATTTTGTGAGGAAGATTAGCCCTGAGCTAACTTCCGTTGCCAATCCTCCTCTTTTGGCTGAGGAAGATTGGCCCTGGGCTAACATCCATGCTCATCTTTCTCTACTTTATATGGGTCGCCGCCACAGCATGGCTTGACAAGCGGTGCATTGGTCCACACCCGGGATCTGAACTTGCGAACACCGGGCTGCCAAGGTGGAGCACACAAACTTAATCGCTATGCCACCAGGCTGGCCCCATGTATTTATTTTTAAATGTTTCTTTTATATGCATTTCATAATTGGATTTTTCTTTTTACTCTTTCTTTAAATCACTGTCTTTTAGGTCAACTATTTACATTTATTGTAATTATTGATATTGATAAATTTTGGTCTACCAATATGCTATTTGTTTTCTAGATTTCCTACCAGTGTTTGTGTTCTTTCTTTCTTCTTTTGAGTTAATGAAATATTTGCTCAATGTTTTTTGGAATAACTTTGTTGGCTTTTTGTACAACCTTTGTGCATGATTATCTTAATGATATCTCCAGGGAATGCAATATATAATCTTTATTTAATAATATCTAATTTGATTTAATTTTATGTTACATTATGGAAAATATAAGAATTCTGTAACAGTATAGTTTAAATTTACTTATATTTAAATGCAATTAAATGTTATTTTTACTTTACATAGTTATATATCTTTTAAAAAATTAATAAAAGAACAAATATAATCTTTTATTTTTTTCTATAAATTTATCATCTCTTGTGTCCTTCCTTTATCCTGTAGATCGGAGTTTCCATGTGATGTCATTTTTCTTCTACCTAAAGAATTTAGCACTTTTTGTAGGGCAGAATTGCTGGCAACAAATTCTCTTGGATTTATTTTATTTGAGAATGCTTTTATTTCACACACATATTTGTCAAGTAAAATACCAGAGATATTATTACTTGGTATTTTTATCCTTCCCTTTTGCTACTCAGATTGCCTATCTGTTCATTTGTTTTCTTTATATCCTTAAATGTATTTATAATACATATAATAACTGCTTTGAAGTTCTCGTCTGTTAATTACAACATCTTGGGTCATCTCAAAGTCAATTTCTATTGAGTATTTTCTTTGATTTTGGATCATGTTTTCCTCTTTCTTTGAATACCTCAGAATTTTTCATTTTATATTGGACATCGTGTGTTATATGTTATAGAGAGTCTGGATTATACCATTTTCATAAAATAGTTGTTGAGTTTTCTATCTGGGAAGAGTTAAGGTCTTGGAGGATACTTTGGTTATTTTCCTGTTTGATTTTGTTTCCTGTTAGAGTTAGTCTATTTCTGTTTTAAATTTAGTCCTACGGCATGCTTTTAGCTCTAGAATGTGGCCCTTACTTATAAAGTCTGGCCTTCCTGGAATCTCATCTGGATGCTGGTGATGGTCAGTGAGATCTATTCACTCTGCTTGAGCTGAAACTCCATGTTTTCTTGGCACTGTACAAGCTCTTGTATTGTCATTTAACTCTCCTCACTCTGGCATGCAATTTCTAGACCTCATGGAATCTAACTTTGTGCATTTTTAGCCCACTCTTCAGGTAAGGACTTGTGATGTGTGCCCATGCAGATCCAGGCCCTCCTCCTCCCTGTACAGTTTTTTCTTCTTTGATATCTATTCTAGAAAAGTCCATCTGCTTCTGAAGCTTAGAAATCTGATCTATGTCTCATTAGCTCAGCACGAATACTTCTATCCTTGGTTCTACTTCTTACTCAGCAGCGAGAAAATACCACCAGGTAGAAGGTTGGGGTGACCCTGGAGTGATCTTGAAGCTTACCTGATATGCTTTTCTCTAGGATTACATCCATATGCTGCTTGCTGCTCAAAGCATGAAAAATATTCCCTTATATATTTTGAGCACTTTTATAGTTTTCAGTAAGAATGCAAGCACTGTGCCATTTACTTTCTTATTGCTGGAAGCAGAAGTCTCAGTGTGTATTCTTTTACATTATTCATTAATCGAATACATATTTGCTATGTCATCACTGTTAGATTCTGGAGACAGAGTTCAACAAAAATGACCAAACTCCATCCCTAATAGAGCTTACTCTGTGGATAATGAACAAGAAAACAAATGGGCAAGACAAGTAAAGAGGTGATAAAAATATATGAAGAAAAGAAGAGTGATATGAAGGCAACTGAGGGTGGTGTGGGCTACATTAGTAGGTAAGATAATCAAAGTAGGCTTTTAAAGGAATTTATATTTAAGCTGATCCTTAAAAGAGGAGAAAGAGACATACATTTCAGGAAAAATTGCTCCATCAGGGAAACAGCAGTTGCATAGATCCTCAAGTGAGAAAAGACCTAGAAGTTAGAGGGACAGAATCATGTTGTAGTTCTCTTTGCATTTGTTAATCTGTAATTAACTACAATAATTTCTTGTTAATACTAGTTTTTAAAAAGAATTTTGCCTTTTGAGTTTTGTTTTCTGCCTCTTGTAAGTGAGTCTGATAGTATTGTCTTTGATAATATCTAAAGGATATTATCTTTTGGGGTTGAGTAACACTTCCTACATCTTCTTCATTTCTGGACACGAATTATGTTAACCTTTGGTTTATAAAGAATATTAATAGGAAGTGCCTGATAGAAATGTGTGTGTCTGCATATGTGTGTGCTTCTATCACTGCCCATGATGATATTATCCATTTTGGATTGTAAAAACATAGAGAATAGAGGGATGTTGGCAGAGCTGAATTTAAAGAAAGGCACAATTATAAAAGACTTCTTTAAGTGGTGCTGGAGGGCTCTGGTCCCAAATTATTTCTATCAGAATGGCTTCAATCAGAAAGTGAGGAATATACAGGAAATACTCAGAATGTATCTTGGGTCTGAAATCATAGATACGTCAGGACAATGTCCCAGGCTTTATTTATTATTTCTTCACCTGCACTTTCTTTATCTTTGAGACAATCCTTTGAGTCTGGGAACATTTTTAGTTCTCATCGAAATTCAAATAACTTTGTGAGATGTAACCTGTTAAACCATTTTTAACCAACCAGCAAGGATTATTTCCTTTTTTGTAATATGCTGAAGGAGCAAGGACAATGGGAAAGAGATGCATTCCCAAGGAAGTAGAGGCCTCTGAAAGATGAGGTTAAAGACAAATACTTCCTTTAACAGGTACATTAATATTAAAGCTATCATTTGGTTGTTGTGAATTTTAATTAAAAAAATTCATAAAACACTGAGCATAGAGCCCAACATACTGGAGGTGCTCAAAAAATGATTATAATTTATTGACTTTTTATGCTGTGTTTAACAGAAAGACTAAAATATTGTCATAGGCAAGCAAATTCTAGATAAATGATGGTGATGATAAGGAGAATAAATGATATGGCTTAGCCTTTTATTTCTATTTCTCTTCAATATTAGCAAGATAATTTTGAAAATGATAAACCCTTGGCAAATCTTTTAAATTTAACATAAAATTTTCATCGTGTGCTCATCATCATAAAATTCATAATTTCTTTTATATTGTAATTATTTAAGTTTTAAAATACAATTATTACATCACTCTCAAAATGTATCATATATACACTGAATACCATAGGGATTTAATATTCACCATTCTCCTTTTAAAAATACACACACAAACTGTTTTTTCTCAACTTCATTGAGATGTAATTGGCATATAACATTGTGTAAATTTAAGGTGTACAACATGTTGATTTGATACACTTATATATTGCAAAAGATTACACCCCCACGTGTCACGTAATTACCATTTCTTTTTTGTGGTGAGAACATTTACTATCTTCGCAACTTTCAAGCATATAAGACACTACTATTAACTGTAATCCCCATGCTGTATATTAGATCCCCGGGACTCACTCATCTTATACCTGGAAGTTTATACTCCTTGACCAGCTTCTGCCCGTTTCTCCCACCCCATGGGTCCTAGTAACCACCATTGTAATCTCTGTTTCTATGAGCTCAGGTTTTTAGATTCCAAATGTAAGTGAGATCATACAGTATCTGTCTTTCTCTGACTTATTTCACTTAGCATAATGCCCTCAAGGTCCACCTATGTTGTTGCAAATGGTGGGATTTCTTTTTTTCTCATGGCTGAATAATATTCCCTTGTATATATACACCAAGTCTTCTTTATCCATTATCCACTGATGGACACTAAGGTTGTTTCCATATCTTGGCTATTGTGAATAACGCTGCAATGAACCTGGGAGTGCAGCTATCCCTTTAATATCTTGTTTTTATTTCCTTTGGTGATATACCCAGAAGTGGAATTGCTGGATCATAGGGTAGTTCTATTTTTAATTTTCTGAGGAAACTCCATACTGTTTTCCACAGTGGCTGCACCAATTTACATTTTTGCAAACAGTGTACAAGGTTTCCCTTTTCTCCACTTCCTCACCAATGTGTACTGTCTCTTGACCTTTTGATGACAGCCATTGTAACAGGTGTGAGGTGATAACTCATTGTGGTTTTGATTTGCATTTCCCTGATGATTCACAAACTGTTTTCAACAGAAAGAAATTTTACATTGTTTAATTTTCTTCTTGAAACTATTTTCATTCCTTGCAAAATTTTATTATAAGGCAATTAATTACTTATTTTTGCTTGATAATCTTTTGTTTACTTATCCTATCACAGTAGTATTCAGAAAATTTCTGGATACAAATTAAAAATAATTTATATTTTTTATTTCAAATAGCCATGAAGCTCTAAGTATTTTTTCCTGGATTGAATTGTTATTATAATTATTAGTGACAAATAACTCATCAAAATATAATGTATATCTTGAATAAACAATTAATAAAGCATAAAAGTACTTTTTCATTAGAAAAATCTCTCTTCTGGAGCTGAATGGAATTTTTGATAATTTGTTCATTTATCAAAAATAAATATTAACTATTAAAAAATATTAATTGATTCAAGTGCTGAAAGAAAAAACTTCCAACTAAGAATACTCTACCTGGCAAAGTTATTATTCAGAATTGAATGAGAGATAAAGAGTTTTTTCAGACAAGCAAAAGCTAAAAGAGATCATCATCCATAAACCAGCCTCACAAGAGATGTTAAGGGCCTTCTTCAGCTGAAAAAAAAAACAGCTAATTAGTAACAAGAAAATATATAAAAGTATAAATGTCATTGGTAAGGTAAATAAATAGAAAAGGTAGTGAATTAATCAATTATAAAGTTAGTATGAAGGTTATAAGAAAAAAGTGGTGAAAATTATTGTAACTACAATAATTAGTTAAGGGATACACAAGATAAAAGGATGTAAAATATGATGTGAAAAACATAAAACTTGGAGGGGGAGAATATACGCAATCAAACTTAAGTTGTTATCAACCTAAAATAGACTATTATAAATATAAGTTGTTATATGTAAGGCATATGGGAACCACAAAGCAAAAACCTCTAGTAGACACACAAGAGACAAAGAGAAAGGAATCTAAGCATACCACTAAAGAGAGCCATCAAACAACACAAAAAGAGAGCAAGAAAAGAAAGAAACAGAGAGGAACTATGAAACAGCCAGAAAACAAATACAATGGCAATAAGTACATATCTACCAATAATTACTTTAAATGTAAATAAAGTAAATTCTCCCATCAAAAGACATAATGTGGCTGAATGGATTAAAAAAAAAAAAGACCCATTTATATGCTGCTTACAAGAGCCTAAAAAGACAAAAATCAATGAAACTAAGAGCTGGTTATTTGAAAAAATAAACAAAATTGGCAAACCTTTAGCTAGACTCACCAAGAGAAAGAGTGGACTCAAATAAATAAAATCAGAAAAGAAAGAGGAGGCATTGCAACTGATACAACAGAAATGTAAATGGTCATAAGAGACCACTATGAATCATTATATGCCAACAAATTAGACAACCTAAAAGAAATGGATAAATTCCTAGAAACATATAACCTACCAAGACTGAATGATGAAGAAATACAAAATTTGAACACATTAATTATTAGGAAGAGATTGAATCAGTAATCAAAAAACCTCCCAAGAAAGAAAAGTCCAGGGCCAGATGGCTCTACTGGTGAATTCTATGAAACATTCAAAGAAAAACTAATACCAATCCTTCTCAAACTCTTCAAAAAACAGAAGAGGAGGGAACACTTCCAAACTCATTTTACTAGGCCAGCATTACCCTGATATCAAAACCAGACAAGGACACTATAAGAAAAGAAAATTACGGGCCAATATCCCTGATGAACATAGATGCAAAAATCCTCAACAAAATATTAGCAAACTGAGTTCAACAATACATTAAAATGATCATACACCATGATCAAGTAGAATTTATTCCTGGGAGGCAAGGATGATTCAACATCTGCAAATCTATCATTGTGATATACCACATTAACAAAATGAAGGATAAAAACTGTATAATCATCTCAACAGATGCAGGAAAAGCCTTTCACAAAATTCAACATCCATTTATGATAAAAAGTCAACAATGTGGGTATAGAGGGAAGGTACCTCAACATAATAAAGATCACAAATGACAAGCCCACAGCTAACATCATGCTTAATGGTGAAAACTTGAAAGCTTTTCCTCTAAGATCAATAATAAGACAAGAATGCCCACTGTCACCACTTTTGTTCAATATTGTATTAGAAGTCCTAGCCAGAGCAATTAGGAAAGAAAAAGAAATAAAAGGCATTCAAATCAGAAAGGAAGCAGTAAAACAGTCAGTATTTGCAGATGATATGATATTATATATAGAAAATCCTAAAGACTCCATGAAAAAAACTGTTAGAAGTAATAAACAAATTCAGTAAAGTTGCAGGATACAAAATCTGTTGCATTTTTATACAATAACAACAAACCATCAGAAAGAGAGATTAAGAAAGCAATCCCATTTACAATTGAATCAAAAAGAATAAAATACCTAGAAACAAATTTAACCAAGGAGGTGAAAGGTTTGTACAATGAAAATTACAAGACTTTAATGAAAGAACTTGAAGAATACACAAATAAATGCAAAGTTATTCTATGCTCATGGATTGGAAGAATTAATATTGCTAAAATGTCCATACTACTCAAAGCAATCTACAGATTCAATACAATGCTTATCAAAATTACAATGGTATTTTTCACAGAAATAGAACAAACAATCCTAAAATTTGTATGAAACTACAAAAGACCTCAAATAGCCAAAGCAATCTTGAGAAAGAAGAACAAAACTGGAGGCATCATGCTCCCTGATTGCAAACTCTATTACAAAGCTATTGTAATCAAAACAGTATGGTATTAGCATAAAAAAAGACAGAGATCAACGGAACAGAATAGAGAGCCCAGAAATAAACTCAAGTATATACAGTCAATTATTTTTTGACAAGGGAGCCTAGAATATACAATGGAGAAAGGACAGTTTCTTCAATAAATGGTGTGGGTAAAACTGGACAGCCACTTGCAAAAGAATGAAACAAGACCACTATCTTGCATAATATACAAAAATTAACTCAAAATGAATTCAAGACTTGAATGTAAGATCTGAAACTGTAAAACTCCTAGAAGAAAACATAGGTGGTAAACTCCTTTACTTCCGTCCTGGAGATAATTTTTTGAATCTGGAACCAAAAGCAAAGGCAACAAAGTAAAAGTAAACAAGTAGGGCTACATCAAACTAAAAAACTTCTGCATAGCAAAGAAAACCATCAACAAAAGAAAAAGGCAACCTACTGAATGGGAGAAAATATTTGAAAATAATATATCTCATAAAGGGCTAATATCCAAAATATATAAAGAACTCATATAACTCAATAGCAAAAAGACAATTCAGTTAAAAAATGGGCAGGGCCAGCCGGTGGTGCAGTCAGTTAGGTGCACGCACTCCGCTGCGGTGGCCCGGGGTTTGCTGGTTCGGATCCCGGGCACGCACCGATGCACTGCTTGGCAGGCCGTGCTGTGGCAGTGTCCCATGTAAAGTGAGGGAGATGGGCACGGATGTTAGCCCAGGGCCAGTCTTTCTCAGCAAAAAAAGAGGAGTCTTGGCAGATGTTAGCACAGGGCTGAGCTCCTCACACACAAAAAAAATAAAAAAAATGGGCAGAGAATCTGAATGGACATTTTTCCAAAGAAGACATACAGATGGCCAGTAGGTAGGTGAAAAATGTTCAGTATCAGGGAAATGCAAATCAAAACCACAGTGAGATATCACCTCACATCTGTCAGAATGGCTGTTATCAAAAAGATAAGAAATAACAAGTGTTGGAGAGGATGTGAAGGAAAGGGATCCCTTGGGCACTATTGGGGTGGAAATGTAAATCGATATAGTTCCTATGGAAAGCAGTTTGGAGGTTCCTGAAAAAATTTTAAAAAGAACTAGCATGTGATCCAGCAATTCCACTTCTGGGTATTTATATAAGGAAAATAAAAATACTAACTCAAAATGATATCTGCATCCCCACATTCATTGCAGCATTATTTGCAATATCAAAATTATAGAAACAACCTAAATGTTCTTCAATGGATGAATGGAAAAAGAAAATATAATATACATATTATCTGAGCTTTCAATTTTCACGGTTTCAGTTACCCACGGTCAACCACAGTCCAAAAATATTAAATGGAAAATTCCAGAAATAAACAATTCATTAGTTTTAAATTGCACACTGTTCTGAGTAGCGTGATGAAATCACATGCTGTCTGCTCCTTCCTGCCTGGGACATGAATCGTCCCTTTGGCCAGCGGATCCACATTGTATACACTACCTGCCCATTAGTCACTTACTAACCATCTCAGTTATTAGATCAACTGTCGAGATAGCGCAGCACTTGCATACAAGTCACCCTTGTTTTACTTAATAATGGCCCCAAAGCACAAGAGCACTGATGCTGGCAATTCAGACATGCCAAAGAGAAGCCACAAAGTGCTTCCTTTAAGAGGAAAGGTAAAAGTTCTCGACTTAATAAGGAAAGAAAAAAAAATGTATACTGAGGTTGCTGAGATCTAGAGTAAGAATAAATCTTCTATCTGTGAAATCGTAAAGAAGGAAAAAGGAATTCATGCTAATTTTGCTGTTGCACCTCAAAATGCAAAAGTTACAGCCACAATGCATGGCAAGTGCTTAGTACAGGAAAAAACATAGTCTATATGGGGTTCAGTACTATCCATGGCTTCAGGCATCCACTGGGGGTCTTGGAATGTATTCCCTGCAGATAACGGAGGACTATTGTACTGCATATTTGAAAGTTTCTATGAGAAAAAAAAGAAAAGAAAAATATCTCTTCGGGAGCCGGATGGAACTTTTGGCAATTTGTTCATGTAGCAATAATAAATATTAACCAATGCGAGAATTAAAGTTCAGCATCTATTCTATAATTATTTTTCATTTTTTAAATAAAAAACCTTGCTTGAATAGATGAGAGTAAAATGATTTTTGTTATGGTAATATTACTCAATTCTTTGAACTCCTTCTTAATTGTATGCCAAAAGTCACATAATGATCTAACATCAAAAATTACTCTCGATGACTTATGTGTTAAAAATTCCATTCGCTCTTTCTCAAATTTGGTGGAAGTAAAGAATTTTAAATATTCTGCAAACAAAAGATACATTACCCATTCATTAGAGTCATTTACTTTCTTAACACCTGCACTAATATTTCACACTGTCCGTTAGACCGGAGTCGGGGATAAATCAAGATGACTTTCTCCTGTAAAGTGGGAGAAGAATAATTGGGTCCTGCCCCTTGAGGTACCTTGTTTACAAAAGCACTGCTTGTTGGCTTCCCCACATCATATCTCCCTCACCTCTACCCACTGCCAAGTACTGTGCTGAGCATTTGTGGGGGGCAGAAATATGCACCCCCTTCCTGTCCCCTTCAAAGATGCCCATGTCCTAGTCCCTGGAATCTGTGAATATGTTGCCTTACATGGCAAACGGGGAATAAAGTTGCAGATGGAATTAACGTTGCTAATCTGTTGACCTTAAAATGGGGAGCATATCCTGGATTATCTAGGTGGGCCCAATGTAATCATGAGCATCCTTAAAAGTGGAAGAGGGAGGCAGAAGAGTCAGTGTCAGAGCCACGTGATGTGAGAAAGATTTAACCTGTCATTGCTAGCTTTGAAAGTGGAGGAAGGAGCCCATGAACCAAGGAATGTGGACAGCCTCTAGAACCAGAAAAGGGAGGGAGACAGATTCTGCCTTAGAACCTCCAGAAAGGAACACAGCCCTGATGTTAGCCCAGTGAGACCTGTGTTGGACTTCCAACCTAAAAAACTGTAAGATACATTTGTGTTATTTTAAGCAACTAAGTTTGTAGTAATTTCTTACAACAATAGAAAACTAATACTTATAGGTATTATTAGTATCCCCATTTTACAGGTGAGTAAACTGAGTTACAGAGAGGTTGAAGAACTATCTCAAAGTCACATGTAGAATACAAGGGAAGGAATCACTGAGTCAAGGCATGGCCCACAGGTCACAGAGCCAGTATCGACCAGGTTAGGCCATAGAAAGAGCCAGTATAGACTGTTAGGCCATAGAAAGAACCAGTATAGACCATTAGGCCGTAGAAAGAGCCAGTATAGACCAGGTTAGGCTATAGAAATCACATGTTCATGTTTTCTGTCTTATTATACCGTAAAATTTGTGAGAATAGAGACTATATCTTATTCTTTATTGTACCCATGATGCTTAAAACATATTTATTTCATAAATTTTTGTTGATTTGAATTTGTTAAAGTCTACAGTATGCCTTACACAAGAAATGAAAGGCCTAGAGCTGAAATGGCAAACAGGTGTCATTCATGCGCCAGCACTACTATATTGTTGGAACAGTCTGGAACACTGTCCTGAAAGGATTCTGAGGCTTCCTTTAGGCTGAGGATAAAAGACGATTAATTGATTAATGATATTTGCCATGGGCATGAAGTAAGGCCACATTTTGTCAGTCTAGTGCATAAGTGACAATCCCAAAGCTGGGTTCCAGAGCACAGGTTAGAGTAAGTCTATTTTTGAAACTTAACAGACCAAGGAGACACATACCTTAGAACTTTTCTTTTCTCTGGATAATGGTTTGTGGATTAAACTCAAAACGTTTATGCTGAACTTTTTATTAAGATAAGCAATGAAATATGGCAGTTAAAGGACCTGGGAGAGGTTCACACTATCCCCTGAGCTGGATAAGAGAAATTCATGCTGGCAAGAGGCCATAAAACTGTGCTCCTGGGGATGGCTTAAGGTAATAAGGGATATGCAGCACAATGGAAGGAACATCAGATTAAGCCACAAGTTTATATCAAACTTTGCAACACACTCACTGCCCTGATCCATTATTAACCAGAACAACCCACTCATGCTCCAAGAAGCATTTTGCAGCAGTAAAATGAGCCACTGGAATTCCAGGACCTGGTGAAAATTGTCTTGGAATATCATGCCTTATAACTGCCTTTGCATTTTGCTTCTGCTCTGGTTCAATATCTATCTATGTAGATTCTGGACTTGAATTTTCTTTCCTACTACAGGTTTCCCCACTTTCAGAGTTTGCTACTTAGACTTTCTGATAGAGAGATGCCCCAGGAAATCTTCAATGGTTCTGCCAGTGCTCGCAGCCATGTCGCAGCTGCCTAATTTGGGTAGGGGTATCCCTGGTTCATTAAAGCTGCTCTCTTTGTCTCTCTCAGGACATTGTCTGTATTAGTTAATTTTAAAGAAACAATAAACTAGAACAGGATGTTACAATAGATTTCCCCTAATAAAATTTATCAGAATTCTCCATTTTACTAAGATGGAGAATTTTATATCACCTAGAATTTATTGATAGGGAAATTTGAAAAATGCACCTAAATCCAAATGTGTTCTCAGGTTTAGCCAGTGAGTTATTGAGCTGCCACGTGTCAGGGGCAATATATCTATCCTGACCTCTGAGCAGATTTCATTGTGGAAATGTCATTCCAAATCTCTGCCCTTGAATGTGTCACCTGTAGGAATTATGTGGCATCCACAAGGAAACCCTACTCTTGATGCACTTAACGGAATCTAACCTGAAGTTTATTTCATGAAGAATGAGCTCTTGTTGAGACAGGAGTCCTGAGTTATGGCTCCACTACTCCTCAGCTCTAATATTAGTAAAGGTACAAAGGTGTGAAAACCAAAATAAAAACCAAGCCTGTCTTTCTGTGGCTGACTCATGACATTTTATATTCAATCTGGGAGAGTCTGGGGGTTGGGGCAGGGAGAGATTGGGCAGATGTTCTGATGTTGAATCTATAGATAAGGACGATTTTACTCCTACATGTTAATGTAGTATAGCTGCTCATTAACAACCTTAGTTTACCTTGGTAGTAATATTTCAGACAAGATATATTTTATATGTATGTATGCATATACACATATATTATATAATAGCTTATCAATTACTTTTTATAGACAATATATAATTGTTTTATATATGTATAATATCTTGTGAATCTTATATATATGTGTGTGTATGGTGTCTGTGTGTGTGTGTGTGTGTGTGTATATATATGTAAAAATACTGATAGGCACTCTGTAGTTAGTTAATTCAATAAATGAATGGAGCTTAGGCTTCATCTGGTTCAAATCCTTTTACAAATGAGGAAAATAATTCTTGAGGTGAGTAAAGGAGGGATGGTGGTTAAAGCATTTGAACAGCTAGCATGTCTGCTTAGTCGAGATAGACTTAGGTATTGAAGTGGAAATAGCACTGCCGTTAGCATCAGAGAAATCAGCTGCCCCTTACAAGCTGTTAGGTCTTGAGACAGTTTCTTAATCTCTCGAAGACCAAGCTCTCTTTGGTAAAATGAGAACAACAGTACATGCTTTTCTGGAATGTTGTGACCATTAAAAGAGAAAATGTATTTAAAAATATCTAATATTTTCTGCAATGTAATTGGTTATAAATCAATGTTAGTTTTTTCATTAACTGTTTCTTGCTGCAGTTTTACATCTGGCACGTGGGATTAAACAAGCCCCAGGAAGGAACCACTGCTAAGGGGCCAGGTGCCGCCAAGGAACAGAGACAATAAACCATGACCTCTTCCATTCCCTTTATTTTTATTCAGTTCATAAAATGATGAAAGAAGCAGAGACAAGTGTGAAACTTTTGTGTTACTGGGATTAAGAATTTGTAACCTGATAAAAGAGGAAAATTTGAATCTTACAGTAATGCAAAAAAGGTAAAAAGTTTCCTACTTGAAAATGTCATAATTGTAATCTCTCAATGATAACAATATGAATTCATGTATGCTAGAAACCATGTTTTGAAAGATGCAAAGTAAGAAATTACTTTCCTTTTCTTACTTAGTAAGAAAGTACTTTTCTTACTTTGTAAGAAAACACTAAGTCACATATAGCGATAGGCTGAAGAAGGGTGGGGGATTCTAAAGAAACAGGACCAAACCAAAGTGAAGAAGGTATTAGCCTACTTTGTAGCTGCAGAACCATCAAGGTTATATAGTTCACGTGTGGATCTTTAAGTCCTTCAATTGTGTGCAGCGTTGAATTCATGCTCAAGTTCACACCGGAAGGTGTATTAGAATGCATTGACAGGGACAGTGTTGTCCAAGCATTTGAATACCTTATGAATGCCTAGGTTGCTTCAATTCTGGCTATCTAGAGGATAAGCTTACTTTAGAAAACATCAATTAAATACTTGTGTATTACAAGTATTTGAAATTAGTGTCAGAATCATTATTTGGATGCAGTTTTCCTTGATAGCACCTATCAAAGTGGTATTTTATAAGTTTTTGTAATTATTTGTTAATTGCCATTATCTCTTATTTAGTATAAGATCCATAATGGTAGGTATCATTCTACTTATTCCTTTTCTTACATCCAGTACTTGGCCATAAATAGATGCTCAATAAATGTTTATTGAATAAATGAATGAGTCTTCTTCAGGGGGGGGTATATGTTTTATTTGTCTCTGTATCCTCAGTATCTGGCTTAGTGTCTTCCACAGTATTGATTGTGTGAGGCTATCGAATCATCTCTCTTTACCCATCTATCTACTTTATTTTTTTTTTTTTTGGTGAGGAAGATCAGTCCTGAGCTATCATCTGATGCTAATCCTCCTCTTTTTTGCTGACGAAGATTGGCCCTGGGCTAACATCCATGCCAATCTTCCTCTACTTTATATGGGATGCCACCACAGCATGGCTTGACAAGCGCTGCGTTGGTGCACGCCCGGGATCCGAACCTGAGAACCCTGGGCCACAGAAGCGGAACGCGCACCCTTAACTTCTGTGCCACCAGGCCAGCCCCCATGTATCTATTTTTTTGACATGGTATTTGAATAGTACTACAGTTTTGCTGGGCCTGCCCTGTATTATCCTGTAGAGGTCAGATTCTCTACACATCAGATACTCAAAGAATAACCACACTTATGATGATCTGAGATCACTAGCTTTCCTTTAGAGGCTGACGCACAACAGCGCTAATGACTAGAAAAGTTCTAATGATGATATTTGTCTTCTTCTCAGGATTTAGTGGGTGTTAAAGGTACTGATTTGGTTGGAAAATATTTTATAAGTGTGACTGTCTCAGGCTCTGGAAACGTGTGAACTGCTTTACTGATCACATCAGTAGATTGAACATAGAGCATTATTTCCAAGAGACATCTTTACTGGTCAAGTACCAGTGTGGTTTTATAAAAGGATTCTACAAAACCAGAAATATAGTGGCCTTAAAAACTCAAGTACATTATGACTGCCTGTTAGAGAGTAATAATACCGAAAGGATGGGTAACACACTAGCACTGCTATACAAAAGCGTAATGAAATAATTAAGCTTTTCTACTGACAGGGCATTCTTCTGCTATGGACAGAATTTCATCCCCCAAATATCTTGAAGCCATAACCCCCAATGTGACCATATTTGGACATAGGGGCCACGAGGAGGTAATTAAAGTTAAATGAGGTCGTAAGTGTGGGGCCCTGATCTGATAGCATTAGCTTTCTTAGAAGAGACACCAGAGAGCTCACTCGCCCTCCTCCTCCACTCCTTCATGCTTACACAAAGAAGACGTCATGTGAGCACACGGGGAGAAAGTGGCTGTCTGCAACCCAAGGAGAGAGCTCTCACCAGACACCAACCCTGCTGGCACCTTGATCTTGGACTTCCAGCCTCCAGAACTGCAAGGAAACAAATTTCTAGTGTTTAAGCCACCCAGTCTGCGGTTTTTGTTATGGCAGTCCAAGCAGATTAAGACATCACCCTCATCTATTCTGATTAGAAATCATTTTTTAAGAATCTCTCACCCGGATGATTACAGTAGTTCCTGTATCTCTGTGCCTCTAATACTTTGCTTCCTCCAGTTATTCATTCTCTATATCATGATACTACCAGAGGGCTCTTTCCAAAGTATGACATTGGTCATAATGTTCTCTTGCTTAAAATCCATAAATAGATACCCTTTGACAGAAGCATAAAACTCAATTTCCTCATGTGGCAGTAAAGGCCCATCCTGTACGAGTTCTTGTCTGTCTCTAGATTCATCTCTTGCCATGTTGCTGATGTCTCAGACTCAGTATTTCAACCCTAATGAGCTACTAAAAGTTTCTTGGGGTCAGCCTGGTGGTGTAGTGGTTAAGTTTGTGCACTCTGCTTCCGCAGCTTGGAGTTCACAGGTTCAGATCCCAGGCACGGACCTACACACTGCTCATCAAGCCATGCTGTGGCGGTGTTCCATATATAAAATAGAGGAAGATTGGCACAGATGTTAGCTCAGGGACAGTCTTCCTCAAGCAAAAAGAAGAAAATTGGCAACAGATGTCAGCTCAGGGCCAATCTTCCTCACCAAAAAAAAAAAAAAAAAAGTTTCTCAAGCAAAGCTGTCTGTTTCAGAACTCCAGTTTTTATCATGCTGTTAAACTACCATTTGCCTGTAATTTCTTTTTCTTCTTGGCCTTCATTTAAAGTATTTGTATATCTCTAAAAATTCAGCTTGGGGCTGGCCCAGTGGCATAGCAGTTAAGTTCACGTGTTCTGCTTCGGTGGCCCGGGGTCCACTGGTTCGGATCCCGGGTGCGGACCTACTCGCTGCTCATCAAGCCATGCTGAGATGGCATCCCACATAGAAGAGCTACAACTCTACAACTATGATACACAACTATGCACTGGGCCTTTGGGGAGAAAAAAAAAAGAGGAAGATTGGCAACAGATGTTAGTGCAGGGCCATACTTCCTCAAAAAAATAATTATTAAAAATTCAGTTTAATTGTAATCACCTTTATGAAACTTCTTTCCTAGACATCTCTGTTCCCATACTGGTAAAATTGTCACACCTTGTCTGTATGTGTCCTTCCACAGCAACTGGCATATAACACAATCATAGCACCTGTAATTCTCTATTCTTATGTTCTTATTTATTTATGTGTGTATTTATTTTTCTCTATTATTATGTTCTTATGTTATTATTCATTTATTCGTGTGATGAAATCAAAATTATTAATATGAGAGGGTTTTCAGACTTTTCTTTCCTCCTAGAATATGAAGGAAATTTTGAATCTGCCATGCCGATTCTTCTCCTATTAACTCCTCAAAAATTCTTGAGGCTAAAAAGGAGGAAAGTTCTGTAGGTTACATAATAACATGCTGAGAGAGAGTGGAGGGGAGAGAAAGAGGAAAGATGGCCATTATCAAGCAGCAGGCTGGGGGCAGGGCTAATAAATACTCTGTTCTTTAATTTTCTCTTGCTCTAGAGTGTACAGTGCTCTTGGTGTCTCCCATTGGCCAACATCAACCATAAAGGAGAGAGCCAGGGAGTCTACATGAGACCATCCATAGAAGACAGATTTCCCAGCATAAAGGAGGGAGTAGCAGGGTTGGGAGTGGTTATAATAGGGCAAACAGAATATCCAGCATAGGAGAGCATTTCTTATGATCACTTTGTAGCAATGGCCTATAGTACCATTTTTCTGAGTCTCATTGATCTCATTTGAGTCCTTACTTTTTCCTAAAGCAATCCCTATGGCCAACCCCTGAGCTTGGGGTGGGATAAATTTCCCTGGAGGTGCATAGACTATATTGTGGAAAGATTAATGCCTGAACAGTAAATCAGGGTACTTTTAGAAATAGAGGGAAACAGATGCTGGACCGTCAAGAACACCAGGTGTTCACCATAGGACTCAATGCATGAAAGTGAACGATTTTACTGAATAGAAACGTTAATTCTCAGTCTATTTACTATTACTAGAACACAATGCTGTATAGAACTACAGGAATTAAAAGCATGTTCATGAGGGATGAAAAAGAACATATATTTATTCAATATCTCCTACAGATCTTTAGCTTTTATGTGCCTTACAAAATTTAGTATTCATACAAGCCAGAGAATTGAAATAATTCCTCCAAGATCACTTAGCTGGCAAGTGGAAAATCTAGACTTCCATTTCACAGGTGTCTTTTTTTTTAAATGTAAAATTTCCAGACCTGGCTTTTAATTTCTTCTAACTTCCAGTTGAGAAGTTCTTTAAAATCTTTAGGAATTCCTCTTTACTTTAGAAAGGACAGACTATAAATTCTTATTCTACACAATTTTTAAATGTAAGTTCACTGAGTGTAAGTTCATTATGAGATTACACAAATGCAACTGAGATTTATTTGTGACTCAATCTTCAGTAGTTATAGAAATCCGCTGTTATTTGGACAGCTCCACCAAGATATTTACTGGAAGTGTCAGAGTGATAATTATTTTATCACACTCTTGTTTATAGAGTAGCATTTCCCAACTGTGTTCTGTGGAATGCTTGTTTTTTAATATGCTCGGAGGTGTGGTTATATAGGTTTGAGATTACATAAAAAGTTCTAACAGGTCATTTTACTCCAGAATTTCTCAGAATCCTTAAATAATAATGTTCATTGTGAATCTCGAGGAAGGAGATTTGTTATATAGGCTTTTCCAAACTTCTTTGATCACAGAATCTTTTTTTCCATAGAAAACCCACTCTATATTAGAAATACATTTTCTATATTTAGAAAATCCACTGAGTATTTACCTGGAGTGGTGTTCTGAGAACCAGTTTGTGAGACAAGAGTTTAAATGTGTTAGAAGAGAACTGTCTTCTCCCTTTTTCATTTAATCACCCCCAGAATCCAATAGGAAACCGAGGTTTATATACATTAATAATATGCCCACAGTTTTAACCCAAATTAAAGCTTTCTAAAGCATAAATATACCATGCAATGGAAAATCATAGACATATAATTTAGGGCTATAGTGATAGAGGGCCACTTCACTGTTATATTGTCTTCTTTTATTTTAAATTAAACCATTTGCAATTCTGTCATATAAAATATCTATATTTTCTTGTGCCTGTATACAGTTTTGTCCCTCCCACCAAAATCAAAGTCCAAATACTGTAAAGTTTTGAATTTTTAAAGAAATTTCTATGAGAAAAAATAACCAATAAACTATTTGGATTATCTTTTCAGGGCCTGCTCTAGAAGAGGGTAACAAGGGATATTTTCAAAACATTTTTATTTCAAGTCATAATTTTCAAAACTGGTGATGGATTATTTTGTACACAGTAGTCCCCCCTTATCCATGGTTTTGCTTTCCATGGTTTCAGTTACCCATGGTCAACTGTGGTCTGAAAATATTAAATGGAAAATTCAAGAAATAAATAATTCATAAGTTTTAAATTGATGCCCATTCTGAGTAGTGTGATGAATGAAATCTTGCACTGTCCACTCCATCCTGCCCAGGACGTGAATCATCCCTCTGTCCAGCGCATCCACACTGTGTACGCTACCTGCCCGTTAGTCACTTAATAGCCCTCTTGTTTATCAGATCAACTGTCACAGTATCGCAGTGCTTGTGTTCAAGTAACTCTTTCCTTACTTAATGCCCCAAAGCACAAGGGTAGTGATGTTGGCGATTTGCCAAAGAGAAGTTGTTGTTAATCTCTTACTGTGCCTAATTTATAAATTAAACTTTATCATAGGTATGTGTGTATGTATAGGAAAAAACATAGTATATATATAGAGTTCAGCACTATCCACAGTTTCAAGCATCCACTGGGGTTCTTGGAATGTATTGCCCAGAGATAAGGGGGACTACCGTATCTTCAGGGATGCCTTATATTCATAATATGAAGCTGTGTTTTTAATTGAGATATAGCGAATTGTTATTTCAGTGCCCTCTGAATAACATTGATAAGCACACTGGTAATACTTATCCTTGGCCAAAAGTGAAATTTGATCATAGAGACACAATACTGTGTTGTTAGCAGAAAATGGAATACCCAGCATGCATTAAACAATGGAATCATTGACTGCAGCAAATTTCATCCCGTGGTGAACATTCACAGGAGGAAGAAACTCTAGTATATTTACTAAAAATGTGGTCTCATAACTTCTTCTAAACTTTGGTTATAAACATGTAAACATAGGTAGGGTACAAATAAGGTCATATTACTTTTAATGATCAAATTAACATGACTTTGAACTCTCACGTTTAATATTGAAGGAATTTATTTTTCTCCAAGTTTTCCCTCCATTAGTACAAAAGGCCAGCCCTGATTACTAGAAACAAGTTAGTTTGTCCATGGAGTCATCCTGTCCCCTGACCCACCCATCTTGGTTTTATGTTCTGACATGGACATCTCATAATAGAAGTTTCCTGTACCCAAACTTTTAGAACTTTTTGATTAATTCTTTTAGTTCTCACAAGCAGCTCTCACCTAGAAATAGACTCATGATCAGAATGGGGACTTGCTTATATCTGTGTAAGCAACATGGCATCCTGTGATTTCCTGAAAGCAACGCAGGTCCACCAGAGGCAATTCATATTATCTCCCAAGAGACCCAAACTGCAACATTCCCAAATGTCAGTTTCTGAACTTAACCAAGAAAAAGGAAGTTCCTCTTTATGGGAATCCAGCCACACATACTTTATTCTAAAAACATCATCAGGATTAGGAAAGAGCATGTAATTATAGAGTAGATTTGACTCATAGCAGACGTTGTTCATGTTTTGTATTACTGAAGCAATATTCACTGGCTAGTACATTCTGAATATGTTGGTATAAAGTCATAAAACATTAGAGCTTAAAGTGGCTTTAGATATTGTCTATTGAGTTTACAGATGATGAAAAGGAGAAGGATAAGCATAAATGTTTATTCAATAAAGAAATGATATAATTCTAAAATGGTATTCAAAGACACATTAGCGATTCTCAAGATTCATAAATAGGACGAATCTATATATTCACACTAACAAAACCTAGAGATCATTAGCACAAATATTTCATGAGAATCAGGAAACAGCTGGTATATGAACAAACGTAAGAGGTCAAACGTAATTAACATTGAATGAGACAGGATCAATTTTAGGCAAGCTATTTTAAAACTCTTTATGCTATCATGTTGTTTAAAAACATACTTTAAAAATTTTTCATATCTCATTTTAAAAAACAAAATTGAAATGCCTTTGGATATTTTTAATATACAAAGATCCAAAATAGAGCAAAAGAATTTTCCAAATTCAGCTTAAATTGTGGTTGCTATTATTTCACATCACCCCCTAAAATTAGGGATCAATAAAAGCAGTATGTATAAAGATTAAGAAAGAACCATGGTGCTCTCTGGTGGTAATATCCTTCTATCTGCTTGAATAAAAATAAAATTAGCTAACTTCCAAATGTGAAATATACAGTAAATAAAGGAAAGTAACTTTTTCTTTTGAAAAATGTACTTGCTGGGTGCCCCGTGGCTTAGCGGTTAAGTGCTCGTACTCCACTACTGGCGGCCCGGGTTCGGACACTGGGTGTGCACCGATGCACTGCTTCTCCGGCCATGCTGAGACAGTGTCCCACATACAGCAGCTAGAAAGATGTGCACCTAAGACATACAACTATCTACTGGGGTTTTGGGGAGAAAAAGGAGGAGGATTGGCAATAGATGTTAGCTCAGAGCCGGTCTTCCTCAGCAAAAAGAGGAGGATTGGCATGGATGTTAGCTCAGGGCTGACCTTCCTCACAAAAAAAAAAAAAAAAGGTACTGCAGTAGGGGCTGGCCCAGTGGTGTGGTGGTTGGGTTCGCACTCTCTGCTTTGGTGACCCAGGGTTCGCAAGATCAGGTCCGGGGGAGGGACCTACATACTGTTTATCGAGCCATGCTGTGGTGGTGTCCCACATATGAAATGGAGGAAGATTGACACTGGTGTTAGGTCAGCAACAATCTTCCTCAAGCAAAAAGAGGAAGATTGGCAACAGATGTTAACTCAGAAAAAAAAAAAAAATTAAAAAAGAAAATGTACTACAATATAAGTTCTCAGGTGACATAACAAATAGATCTATGAATGCAAAGCTAATGCAGCCTGATACTGCGTTATGATTATATCAGTATCTCAAATACCATGCTATTGTGAACAAATCTTGCTAAAGATGGATAAAAATCATCTGTTTTTCCTTCAATTTGCTTGGTGGATATGTTTTTGGAAAATTCAGTGTATCTTCATTGAAACCATGCAAAACTACTTTGTGTTTACATATAACACGAAGAGAATGTCTAAACTCTGATAAATATAAACAGATTTTCAGCTACAGGGATGTCTCACGGGACTATCAAGATTCGTCTGGGACTTAGGACAATTATTCAATTTGTAGGCCTATCCATGTGTGGAAATAGTCTATCTTCCCTGTTCTCTGCCTGTTACATGTCTATAGAATGTCACGTCATTGTGACAACAAGAAAGACCTTCAAAAAATGCCATCTAGAGACCTGTAAACCCTGTCGAGAACCACCAGTACAGGAACACCAGGCGTTCACGAGGAATGTTGAGCCACTCAGTTGACTTGGTACTCTGCCTCAATGTGCTAGTGTAGGGGTGTTCTCAAATTAACTGTAACTCTAATTTCTAGAAATGCAGAAAGCTTAAATTCCAGGAGGCACCTGGATTTTATTCCCATAGCTTTACTGGCTTTTTAACTTTTAAAAACAAAATTGCACTCAAACAAAATAGCCTCACATCAGCAGACAGTTTGGTTACGAAATAAAAGATTTCCCTTCTTCCTTTCCCCATCTGCCTTATTCTTCTTGGCAGGATCACGGCTTACACAAACATGCAGTTTATGCCTGTAGGGAGCCTGGACAGAGCTTGCAATCCTGGTCATGCTCTGTTCACCGAGCTGAGCCCTGGTATGTGACCCTCATGCCATTTTCTAATTTATCTGCCCAAAGGGCAGATATCCCCTTTGGGGATATCTTTTCCTCAGTGACCTGCTTCCCTGTGAGTTTGGCACAGTTCACCCTCACAGTACAGAAAGGGAGGCAACTGGGTGGTGTCCGTGGACTTAGCCGATGGCAGGAAACAAATGGACTAACTACTGGTGGTGAGTCTGTGGACGTGGTTGCTGCGCTTGGACACACAGGGAGCAAGAGAAAACTAAGGTTTCTACCTCACCACGGCCCCTGCCTGCTTCCAAGATCTCATGTTCTAGCACTCTCCTCTTGTGCCCTATATTCTAGACTTACTCCCTTTCCTTCAATTCTTCGAAGACACCAATCTCATTCCACCCTGGGGCTTGTGCCATTGACTAATTTTCTCCTCGACTTCCCCCTACCTGACTTCTTTCAACATTCAGGCCTCAAACCACATCTTCAGAGAAGCCTTTCCTTGATCATTCTATAAAATATTGTCCTCTCCCCTCTTCCCACCTCACTCACTCTTTATCAATCACTGCTTCATTTCTTCACAGCACTTGCCCCAAATGTTATGTTTTAATTGTTTATTCTGTTTTTCCCCAAATAGAAGGTGAGTTCCATGACAGCAGAGGTCTTTTCTCCCTGGACGCATCCTGCTCTTAGAACAGTACCTGGAGCAGAATGGGTGTTCCATTTGTGCTGAGTGAATTAATGAAGGAGCATCGGGTCACTCCCAGACCGTTACCTCTTTATGGCCATGACCTCATGGGTTTGCAAGATCACAAGTGCTTTTCTCTGAGTTAGTTCTCTGAACTTACAGTTAAAATTCTAAATTTCATTTTTTTTTTCAGATCCTAACATCCCAGAAATCAGAATGAATCTTACAATCGAAGTCATACCAATTTATTTGGCTGCACGTCTTTTTTTTCCTAATGGAACATAAAATAATGTGTATCTTACAATCTATGGTATCTTAGATTCAACAAAATACAATATTTCATAAGAATCTGAAGGGGAAGGGCTGCAATGTCATATGAAATAACATCGCCTGCTGGTGAAGGGTGAAGAGATTCTCTCACCTTCCTGTTTCGTTAGGACTTGGCTTCACACCCTGGCTCCATAGTTCACTAGCAGTGTGGATCTCAGTGTTCTTGTCAGGAAAAAAGGAAGCAGTTCTGGGATTGCTGTTACCTTTGAGGTTTAACTTGTGGCAATGGCTAACAAACACTTATTGAGCGCTTATGTGCCAAGCAATGTATTCATTGCTTTACTCATGCCAAGAGCTTGTTCCTATTAATTATTTAATTCTTAAAACAATCCTTTGAGTTAGACATTATAATCTTCATGGAATTGAGGCACACAGAGACTAAATAACTTCCATGAACATACCTAGATTGTAAATGGTGGTGTCAAACCTAAGAAGTCTGACTCAAGAGCTTTCAATTTTAACCATCACTCTATCCTACCTTGCAAAATGTAACTTTATATAGACACATACATATATCCATGTATTATTTAAGATAAATGGCAAAGACTTTGCCATTAGAAGCAGATGCCCTGATGACAGAAATCATTTGATTTGCTACTGTATTAGGTGACCTTCTAAAGCACTGTTTTCCCAGCTAGGTTATAAACTGCTCAAAGATGAAGACTATCTGTCTCTATCTCATGCTATGTCTATCTATCTATGTATTCATCCCTCTAATCTATCTATCATCTATCATCTATATCTGTCTGTTTTGGTGAGCTCCCATAATTCCCAGCATAATATTTTATGCTAGTCATGGACTCAATAGACAAATTATTGCTGGATAAAAGACAATGTACCTGGAGAAAAGCAGTCACTAACTCTATTCCAGATGGTTATCTTTTGTCTGTAGACAACTCATGAACGTTTGGACTCAACTTTACTCACACATTTAGCAATCAAAGGCACCCTTGCTAGTGAAGCAGCAATTAAAAAGTATACCCACAAGTAATTCCATAACTGGCCCAATAGGAAGTAGTATTCAAATATCTCATCTTTTGCTTAATATCCCACCCAAAAGACCAAAGGCACACCACTTTGTCTCTTGGAACTGAAGAGGAATGCAGGGACAGTTTCTGAAGGCTCCTTTACGCCATCTGCCAGTGACCACAGCAAACTTCTCCCTCAGTGATGGTAGGTTTTTGTAGAGAGAGAGAGAATAATGATACAAGAGGTGATGTTGAAATCATAGATCAAAATCTGGGAAGCCTGATTCATAGTTTTCCTTTCCACACGCTGCAATGATCCTGGGTAATATCGACTTCATCCAAAGCACACCCACAGTCCCTGGCTCAACAAATCCTGTAAGTTTTGTACCTGTTTACTCAAGCAACCTAATCACACGGCCATCATCAGTGTTTTGCCTTAATGTGGAGCGCCTCCATCTCTCATGTCGTTAATTTAAAGTAAGCCAATACATGCTATCCTTCCTATTTCAGATTCTCACCTCATCACTTTCCCCAAACTTATCTTTAGCCTCAGTCACTATTCTGTAACATCTCATTCTTAGATGTCATACCTAGCTTAGTTGCACAGCCCATGAAGGACTGCCACTGCTTACTGCTCCAGCTTTACCTCACAGCACCCCTGACTCTCTACGCCCCAAATAAATTGGCCTTCCTCCAGTTGATTTACGCAGTGGGGTGACATGATATACATGATTAAAAGTTTATTCTGACTTTACGGTAAAGACTGATGACACATGACCTAACAGCGTGGGAATACATTAGGCTCTTACAATTGTAGTAGAAATAGCATTATCTTATATTTCAGGAATTTGTCTTTTCTGTTATAGGAATTTCTCTGGAAGTACGTGATGAGTGGGATAGCTGCCTTGCAGGGTGTATGCACCTTATGTCATCAGCTGTTGCCAAAGTGCCCTCCAAAGAATTTACTAACTTGTACTCTAACCAGATGTGCAAGAGTTCCTACTTCTCCACTTCATTACCAACACTTGATAATATTAGAGTATTTAACTGATGGCCATTTTAATTTAATTTGCCTGATTACTAATGAAGGTGGGAATTTTTGCATATGCTTATTTCTGTGCCTCCAGTCTTCTTTGCTTTTTAGTTGTTCATCTTTTCCCAACCTCTTTTGCATTGATACAGCTTATCCTGTATCAGTGCAAAGTTTGTCTATTTTAATTCTCTCTCTCTATTTTTTTTTTTACTACTGGCTTTGAAGCTATTACTCTCTACATTAGTTTCTTATGGCTGTGGTAACAAATTACCACAAACAGTGGCTTAAAACGACATAAATTTATTATCTTACAGTTCTGAAGGTCAAAAGTCCTAACAGATTTTACTGGCTGAAATCAAGGTGTTGGCAGGGCTGTGTTTCTTCCAGAGGCTCTAGAGTAGAGTCTGTTCCTTGCCTTTTCCAGCTTCTCCAGGCTGGCAGCATTCCTTGGCTCACAGCCCTGCACATTCTGACTTCTGCTTCTATAGTTATAGCTCCTTCTTTCACACTGACCCTCCTGCACCATCTTATAAGCACTGTTGTGATTACAGTGCCAAAAGGATATTTTCCTCATCTCAAGATCCTTAATAACGTCTATAAAGTTCCTTTTACCATCTAAGGTAATATGTTCACAAATTCTAGGGATTAGAATGTGGACATCTTTGGGGGCAGGGGGCATTATTCTGCCTACCACATCCTCTATTTCTACTTCCATAGTGATTACTTTTAAATTTTTTATGATTATATATATATATATATTTTTTTTTTTTCCTGAGGAATATTCGTCCTGAGTTACAACTGTTGCCAATCACCCTTTTTTTTTTTGCTTAAGGAAGATTAGCCCTAAGCTAACATCTGTGCCAATCTTCCTCCACTTTGTATGTGGGACCCTGCCACAGCATGGCTGATGAGCGGTGTAGGTCCGTGCCCAGGATCTGCACCTGTGAACCTGGGCTGCCAAAGCAGAGCGTGCCAAACTCAACCACTACGCCATGAGGCTGGCCCCAAGTTTTTTATGAATATTTATCAAAGTCAAAATTAATCAATATTTATCACCCTGATAATCCAATAACCTTACCATTTTGAATGTGATTAGTCCTCTCTTGTCTTAATGCATTAATTTTTGATACTTTTTTATTGACTTAATTTTTAGAACAGATTTAGGTTTATAAAAAATTGAATAGACAGTACAAAAGTTCCCCTGTACTCCCTCAAACCTCCCTCCAGCCCCACCACTACAGTTTTCCCTATTATTAACATCTTGCATTAGTGTGATACATTTGTTACAAATGATGAACCAATATCAACTCAATACTATTAAAGTCCACAGTTCACATTGGATTCATTCTTTATGTTGTACATTCTATGAGTTTTGACAAATGTAGAACGACATATACCCATCATCAAGTATCATACAGAACAGTTTCACTGCCCTGAAATCTCCTGTGCTCCACTTGTTCATCCCTCCCTTCCCCTGAGTTCATTCAAACTACAGATCTTTTTATTGTCTCTCTAGTTTTGCCTTTTCCAGAATGTCATATAGTTAGGATCATGTAGTATATAGCATTTCCTGATTGGCTTCTTCACTTAGCAATATGTCTTTAAGGTTCCTTCATGTCTTTTTGTGATCTGATAGCTCATTTCTTTTTATCACTGAACAATATTCATTGTATTGATATATCACTGTGTGTTTATCCATCCACCTATTAAAGAATATCTTGGTTGCTTCCAAGTTTGGGCGCTTATGAATAAAGCTATGGTAAATATTTGTGTACAGGTTTTTGGATAGAAATAAGTTTTCAACTCATTTGAGTAAGAATATGTTTAGTTTAATATGTTTACGTTTTGGTTCTTTTTTTTTTTTTGTGAGGAGGACAAGCCCTGAGCTAACATCCAATGCCAATCCTCCTCTTTCCTTTGCTGAGGAAGACCGGCCCTGGGCTAACATCCATGCCCATCCTCCTCTACTTTATATGGGACGCCGCCACAGCATGGCTTAACAAGCGGTGCATCGGTGCACACCCGGGATCCGAACCGGCGAACCCCGGGCCGCCACAGCGGAACGTGCGCACCCAACCACTTGCGCCACCGGGCTGGCCCCAACATGTTTACGTTTTAGTAAAAAACTGCAAAACTGTCTTCCCAAGTGTCTGTAGTGTTTTGTATTCCTAGTAGCAATGAAAGAGAGATTCTGTTGCTCCACATCCTCTCTGGCACTTGGTGTTTTCAGGGTTTTGAATTTTGGCCATTCTAGTAGGTGTGTCATGATATCTCATTATTGTTTCAATTTGCAATTCCCTAGTGATGAATGATGTTCATCGTCTTTTCATGGGCTTACTTGACATCTGTATATCGTCTTTGGTGAGGTGTCTATTCAGGTCTTTTGTCCATTGCACTTACTTTTTGGTCACCTCTTACTAAACGTTCTTCTCTGTTGATGAAAAATCTATGTTTGTTTAGACTTATTTTTATGTTCCCCAGAATCTTTGTTTACTTTCAATTTTGAAATTAAGATATTTCTTTCTGGGTGTGAATTCCTTCTTCCTGGAGTACATCCTTCAGAAGTTCATTTAGTGATTACGCATTTTTGGAAATTTTTTCAGATTTTGTTTTTCTGAAGGTTCTTTTTTTCTCTCTTATTATTCAATGATAGTTTAACTTACTGGAAGTCTCTAGAATGACAGTAGTTTCTTTCAGCACTTGGAAAATATTATTCTGATATTTTCTGGCTTCTTCATCATTCTTTTATACCTAATTTGGAGTTTAATTTTTTGGTTTTATAGCTCTGCTAAAATTTGTCTAAAAAGGAGGATTTAAAAATATTTATATTTAGTCTGAAATTTACTTTAGAAGCTGAGGGCTTATTTATTTCATCTAGTCTGGAAATTTTTTAGCCATTATTTCTTAAAATATTGCCTTACAGTTATTTTTCAGTTCTTTCCTATTAGAGGTCCTGTAAAATTTATGTTGGACCTTCTTATTTTGCACTTTATGTGTCTTAATCCCTTCTCATATTTTTCATCTCTTTTTCTCTATGTCATGCATTCTGGTTAATTTCTTCCTATATGTCTTTCCATTCATTATTTCTCTCTTCAACAGTGTCTACTTAAAATGTATGCTGTTTATTGAGTTTTTAACTTCAGCAGTGATATTTTTTACCTCAAGAAGCTCTATTTGTTCCTTTATAAAATTTTGCTTGTTAGTATTTTAGTAGCATCTTTTTCCTTCTCAGAATTTCAATTCCAGGTTTTATTTCTCTAAGTATTTAAAGAATCAGTTCCTTCTTACAGTCCAAACAAAAATATAGATCTCTCACATTGTAACTCCATTGCACTTTCTGTATATTAAACTTCTCTCTGGCAATAATAGCCTTGTGCATCACTGTTTGTTTAATTTATGCCCCCTAAATTATAAGCTATATTATTAAGTTTAAAAAGAACTCAAATTAAATTTAAAGGACATGTTGGTCTCAGAAACAATAATAAAAGTAATATTCTTCCTGGTGCTGCTCACTTATTCTTTCCACAAATATTTGTAGAACAGCTACCACGTGTTGGGCACTACACTATGTGGGAAAATGAAATTACCAAGTCACTTGCCCTTAAAGAGCTTGGAGTTACTAAAATGAACTTGTAAAATTGAAGGAATGTATCAATAGGCTATAAATCTCTTTTCCCTATTAACTGACTAGCTCAGAGAATCATCTCAAGGACATTTTCTTTGCAATATTTTTTATAGAGAAATAAAGAGTTAAGTGAACAGAAACCCACATATTCAAATTTATGCAACTGTTCCAGGCATAATGAAATTGGCTCATTTCATGGCCAGTAGAAAGTGTATCTCAAATTATAAGTTGAGCCTAGCAAGTATATGGGGCAATTACTCTCTTTATTTTCCGGGTAAGTAGGAAGTCATCTCTTAAATATTCTTTTGGACTGAACATTATAAAATATCCCTTTATTTCAAGTGAATAAAAATTTTCATAAGGAAAAGACATTAGACTCTGTTTCAGTAGAAACATGGAAAAAGTATTTTTTAACTACTATTTATTCAAGCTAAAACTCCTAGCAATGTGGAGCAGAACTGGATTTTCTTAACCTGTTAAATGCTATCTACCAAACTTACAGCAAATATTATACATAATGGTGAAATAGTAGAAACAATCCTCCAATGTCAAAGACACTACAGAAAGCTGTCTGCTATTCAACATCATGGTTGAAATATTAACCAGCATAGTAAGGCATAGAAACAACAACAACAACAACAAACCAGTAGGAACATAAGATGTTGAAAGCCCTAACACTGAGTGAAAAAAAATTGCAAGAGAATATATTTATGATGATGTTATATGTGTCTACATGTATGTGTGTATAAATAGTCCAAATTACAAAATAATAGTTTACAGTCATTATAAATATATTTAAATATATATTATATATACATATATATATATAAGGAACAAAATTAAATACTCAGAAGTCTGCAGTTACCTATGAGAAGGGAGAAACGAGAGAGGGGAAGGTTTGACCTGGCTACATCTGTAAGATTATTGCTTTAATTCAGAGAAGAATCTGAAGTAAATATAATAAAGTGTTGGGTACATGAGTACCTGTATTATTTCTGTTCTTTTTAACACATTTGGAATAGTTCATGTTAAAAATTATATAAAAAGTAAAATGAATATCTATATCTTACCACATGATGGCACCATAAATCCACTAATATACCTATCTTGCCTTAGCCAGGAAAAAAAATATGCGTTGTATCCCATTGATTTATATGGAAGTCAACAAAAAGTCTACAGTTTCCTAAACATGGGTGATAATGTGTGCGTGCATGCATGTGTGTGAAAGAAAGACAGAAAGAGAGACAGAGACAGACTTTTTCTTAAAATAGATCTCCCTGGAATTCAGAATTAGAGAGAAATCCAGCCTGCAGGAAGGTAGAATCTCAGAAATAGTAAAGCAAAAACTTATTAATCTGGAACCTACTAAATTTGAATTCAAATTATTTGGAAAGGAAGTTGTTCTTTGCATTAATATAGATGGTTCAATAAAGGCTGCTTTCTGATCAGTAGAAATAGGGTGATGTGGTTAACTTGGTTTTAGATGGTCCTTAGGTGTAGATGCTCTCGGACACTTATTAGTTTTGGGATATGACATAGTTCTTTTGACCCACAGAGAGCTGTTTTGAGATAAATGTCTAATTACACTCCCACTAATAAAGGACTCTCAATTAATGTACCTGGCACCTCCCTATTTGGAAGAATAGACCATTGCCGTATACTTTAGGAATCGCATCCCATTCAATATGAGGCTATTTGCCAACCATTTATTAAAGGGCCACTTCCTATTAACTGTGAAACTCCTGTAAAAAACATACTTAGACGTATAAAAATGCTCAGTTAGAAACAAGATTCTAAAGTATAAACTAGGTTTTTGGATAAACAACAATATTTTATTTTCTTTAAGAGACTGCCTTAGGCTTAGTGAATGGAAAAAACAAAGATTTTATTTATTTTGGTTTTAAAATAAAATATTTAAAATTCCCACCAAAGTTAAAACTGGAAAGAAAATACTTTTTTTCTCTTCAATTTCTAAGAGGTCTGAAATAACAATATAGTTTGACTCCATGGAATGATATTACTATTTTTACGAATTTTGCATCTCCCAGCTATCATAATGATAGTAAAGAAAACTAAAAAAAAAAAAAAAATTGAGAAATGTTACTTCCAGATATGTTTCATGGGCCAACTCTGTGACTGCCGTCTTATCTCAAAAATATGCACGACATTTTTTCTCAACTTGGCATGTGATAAAGTTTCAATAACATTTAGATAACAGTATTTAAGACATGCTGATAACACCATTGGTCTGGAGCAGGACTATTGATTTACCAGAGTAAGCTGCAGATTCTACGGTCAGAATGGCATTAAGGAGTTTCCTTTGTTTGGCTAGGTGGTTGTTTGGTTTTATGAAAGAGATTGAATTTGAATTGTAAGTTAGAGTAATATAATTAGGGAAGGAGAGGATACAAATGTGAATGATGAATAATCTCATCTTGATGGCAGAGAAAGGATTAGAAGGTGAAGTAAAAATCAAACAGGCTTTGTGGGTGGTAAAATTAATAAAACAACTTTCGACTACAGTCTACAGGGATGAAGTCTGAGAATGACTTAAACTGTGGTCTTGTAAATGTGATTTTGTAAGTCATCAAGTTTAACATCAAATCATAGTAAAGTTTCAAGATTTAAGGTGACGGTTTTAGGACAAAGGGTAAAAAATAATGTTAATGCAGTATATATTAGAGTTATGGGACTTTCATATTTAAGAGGCCTATAAGAAAGGCTTAAAAATATGGCAATGAATCATGAAGATTTATCTGTTAATGTCCCAAATAAGGTTTCCACCTTTGCTCAGATAAAAGCCCAGGTTGTTTAGTGAGTGAAAAGAGATGGAAGATGGAGGGAAGGGGGAGGGAGGGGACTGGCACTCTTATTCTCAGCTTTCTGCAAATTATTTTCAATCCAATTATTTTTAGAAATTTGAAGCTGGAAATGATCTTGGAATCTAACCACCTTATTCTAAGATGAGGAAATTGCGATACAATATTTCTTGGCTTATTTCAAGCAGGGGGAAAGACTAGGTTATCTGAAGTGGTTGAGACGTGCCGGGGTAAATTGATTTTCAGGGCTCTGGTTGATGGTGGAGGAGTACCAGGATGATCTACCCATCAAGAACCTCTGAGAATCAGGGAGCAAAGATCAGAGAAGAATGCCAGGAGTTGGAAGAGGGTGTGCTACTCAAGGTTACAACATAACAAAGAGAAACTTCACCTACTTTGCGTGGGAGTGGTGTGATGTGAGTTCGCTGAGGCTGCCATAACAAACTATCACAAATCGAGTAGCCTAGAAAACAGAAATGTGTTGTCTTATGGTTCTGGAGCCCAAAAGTTTGAGATCAAGATGTCAGCAGGGCCATGCTTCTCTGAATGCTCTAGGGAAGGATCTGTTCCAGGACTCTCTCCTAGCTTCTGGTAGTTCCCGGCTGTTGGTAGCACAACTCCAGTCTCCACATGGCATCCTGCCTGCGTGTGTGTCTGTTTCTTCACAGGGCGTTCTTTTCATAAGGACACCAGTCATATTGGATTAGGGGCTCACCCTACTCCAGTAAGACCTCATCTTAACCGATTATATCCAGTGATCCTATTTCCAAATGAGGTCACATTCTGAAGTATTGAGGTTAGAACTTCAACATAGGTATTTTGGGGGAACATAATTCAACTTATCACAGGGGGTGGTTGAATCTTTATTACTAATGTTGAATTTTCTGAGTAACACAATCCTTCTAGTTATGGTGAGGGACTTTGTCTATACTTTACATTTTGTTGTTTCCTAGGGCTTTACTTTTAATCTTTTTCTCATCCTATGCTCTTTTCCTGGAAAGCTCATCCACTTCCAAGTCTTAAACAGCTATCTCTATGTTGATAATTCCTTAATCCATGTGGCCACACTATATTCCTCTCCTGAAGTCCAGACCTCTTTAATATGCTGCCTGCTGGCATATCACTGGGTATCATCCAGGCATAGAAACTTCCATGAACACCAAAATTACCTTCTCCTTCTCCAGCCCCAATCCCAGAACAATCATGCGTTGCATAATGACGTCAATAATGGACAGCATATATGATGGTGGTCCCATAAGATTATAACAAAGCCGAAAAATTCCTATCACCTGGTGACATCATAGCCCTCATAACATAGTAGCACAATGCATTACTCATGTGTTTGTGGTGAGGCTGGTGTAAACAATCCTGCACTGCCAGTCATATAAAAGTATAGCACATACAATTACGTACAGAATAGAATCCTTGATAATAAACGACTATGTTACTGGTGTATGTATTTACTATACTATAATTTTTATCATTATTTTAGTGTACTCTTTCTACTTATTAAAAAAACAACATTTACTATAAAACAGTATGCCGTGTTATGCCGGCAGCAGCCTCGTACATCTCGTGTTTATTGCATATCTTGATTGCATCATTTTCTCTTGTGCTTGATTTAATCTCATGTTGTTTTATTCATCACGGCCCCTAAGGGTACAAAACCCACTGCTAGTGTTGCCAGTAAGAGGCCACATCTAGTGACTGACCTGGAAATGAAATTAAAAGTGATTAAGGACTATGAAGGTGGATAAGCAGTGATGATTATTGCTGGCCAGTCAGGCGTGTCCCATTCCACCATAGCTACAACCTTGAAGAACAAGAACAAAGTGACGGAAGGATCTACTTCATTGAGGGCAGTGAGACTAACAAAATTTGAGAAGAGCCAATATCAGACATGGAGAAACTTCTAAATGACCTGATTGAAGACTAGATACAGACGTATATCCCTTTCAGCACCATGATGATCCCGGCCAAAGCAAAAAGTTTGCAATGTTGAAAGAAAAGGCTGGACTTGACTATGATGTTGAATTTACTGCTAGCTCTGGGTGATTTAAACGATTCAAAAATCATTCATTACATAATATGAAAGAAAGTGGCAAGTCTGTGAGCGCTGATGTGAAGGCAGCTGAAGAATTTTTGGAAACTCTAGATAAGCTGAATGTGGAGGAAAATTACTTGCCAGAGCAAATATCTAATATGGATTAAGCCTCCCTATTCTGGAAACAGATGCCTGAAAGGACTTTCATTCACAAGGAGACCAAGTCAATGCCAGGTTTCGAGGCTCTTAAGGACAGGATAACAGTCTTTCTTGGGGGCAGTCTTGCTTGGGGGGCAAAGTGAAACCCTTTGTGATCTGGCATAGTGAGAACCCTGGGGCCCTCAAGTATATCAATAAGCACACACTGCCAGTGAACTACAGGAGCAATAAGAAGCCATGGATGACCCAGCTCCTCTTCCAAGATGCCCTCCTGAATTGCTATGCCAGTGAAATGGAGAAGTACTGCTTGGAGAATAACATGCCTTTTAATATTTTGCTTATTGTTGATAATGCTCCCAGACATCCTCCTTTTGTTGATCTTCATCTCAATATCAAAGTAGTATTTTTTTCCTCCCAACAACACTTCTTTGATCCAACCAATGGATCAAGGGGTTATAGCAGCTTTTAAGGCCTACTACCTGAGGAGGACCTTTGCCCAGGCTATTGCTGCAACTGAGAAAGACACTGAGAAGACACTGATGCAATTCTGGAAGAATTACAACATCTATGACCACATTTAAAACCTTGCCTGAGCTTAGGGTGATGTCACCAAGGAGTGTATGAACGGCATCTGGAAGAACACACTCAAGAGTTCATCCATGACCTCAAAAAACTTGCCAAGTGTGAGGAGGTTGCAAAAGTCAACAAGGCTGTGGTTGAGATGGTGAACAACTTTAATCTGAGTGTGGATGAGGGTGACATTGAGGAGCTCCTAGAGGCAGTTCCTGAAGAATTGACTAATGAAGAATTGTTGGAACTGGAACAAGAATGCAGACCTAAGAAGAGCCAAGAGAAAAGGAAATTGCAGGAGGAAAAAAAGAAGAGAAACTCGCCAAGAAAATTCACAGTGAAGGGTTTAGCAGAAGCTTTTGCAGACCTCAACAAACTCCTTAGAGAGTTTGCGAACATGTACCCCAATACTGAAATGTTTTCATTAATAGAGAGAATTGTTCATGGTGTATTATCTGCTTACAAGCAAATCTATGATGAAAAAAGAAACAAACCAAGCAAACCATCATGGACATATTTCTGAAAAGAGTGACCCCTCCTCAAGAAGAACCTCAGGGGGTGGCCCTGTGGCTTGACAGTTGGGTGCGCGCTCTCTGCTACTGGTGGCCCGGTTCGGATCCCAGGCGCGCACTGACGCACCGCTTCTCCAGCCATGCTGAGGCCACGTCCCACATACAGCAACTAGAAGGATGTGCAGCTATGACATACAACTATCTACTGGGGCTTTGGGGGAAAAAAAAGGAGGAAGATTGGCAATAGATGTTAGCTCAGAGCCGGTCTTTCTCAGCAAAAAGAGGAGGATTAGCATGGATGTTAGCTCAGGGCTGATCTTCCTCATACACAAAAAAAGAAGAGCCTCAGGCAGGCCCTGCAAGAGGTGTTCCAGAAGAAGGCATGGTGTCCTGGGAGATGACAGCTCCATGCAGGTGATGGCCCCTGAAGACCTTCCAGTGGGACAAGATGTGGAGGTGGAAGACGGTGATAGTGACGATCCTGACCCTGTGTAGGCCTAGGCTGAAGTGCATGTTTGTGTCTTAGTTTTTAACCAAAAAGTATAAAAAGAAAAAAAATAAAAATTTTTAAAAATAGAAAAAAGCTTCTAGAATAAGGATATAAAGAAAGAAAATATTTTGTACAGCTGTACAATGTGTTAGTGTTTTAAGGGTTGTTACAAAAGAGTGAACATTTTTAAAAAATTAAAAAGTTTATAAAGAAAAAAATTACAGTAAGCTAAGGTTAATTTATTATTGAAGAAAGAAAAATATTTTTTAATAAATTTAGTGTAGCCTAAGTGTTCAGTGTTTATCAAGTCTGCAGCAGTGTACAGTGACGTCCTGGACCCCCACACTCACTCCCCATCACTCACTGACTCCCCCAGAGCAGCTTCCGGTCCTGCAGGCTCCAGTCACGGTAAGTGCCCTAGACAGGGGCCCCATTTTAATCTTTCATACAGTGTTTTTACTGTACCTTTTCTATGTTTAGGTACACAAATGCTTATCATTGTGCTACAACTGCCTACAGTGTTCAGAACAGTAACATGCTGTACAGGTTTGTAGCCTAGGAGCAATAGGCTATACCATATAGCCTAGGTGAGTAGTAGGCTATACCATCAGGTCTGTGTTTGTACACTCTATGATGTTTACACAACAACAAAATTGCCTAAGGATGCATATCTCAGATTGCATCCCCGTTGTTAAGCAATGCATGACTGTTTCTCTCCCATGTGAAAGGTGCCCCTGTGGGCCATCATCTGATCCTATCGCCTGAACGACATCTTTGTTGCTTGCCTTACCCTCACTTTCTACATCCAGTGAGTTGTTCAGCTTCACAGATTCAATCTCCTTCTCCTCTCTTACACACTACCTCCTTGTTTTACTTCCCGTGTTGAGCTCAGGTCCCATTTTCTCTTCATGGATAGACTCCCTCCTTCTAGTCTTGTCTTTGTCCTCCTCCACTCTGTCCTCAACACTGAGACAGAGAAATCTTTCCGAAACTCAAATCCAATCATTTTACTCTCCTATTTTAATCTGAAGATTTGCAGAATTTGTCCATCTCCAGCTTTAGCTCTTCTCTTCACTTTTACAGGTCATTAATTTTTAAAATATTTAGTGAGATACTGCGATGTATCCAGCACTAGCCTAGGCACATACAGGATTCAAGGAAGGAGTGAATGACATGTTCTAAAGTTGTATGTAATTTTTCCAGTTGGGACTGCTTATTAAGTTTTATATCCCAAGTCCCTAAGATAGTCTTGTAAAAAATATATGCCTCACTAAAAATTAAAAGCAGTGGGAACTGACTGATCTGAGAGGAATGGCTTAAACTTTAGATGAAAAAGATGAATAAAACTCTTCTCTCACAGCCTCCTTACTGGGCTTATTTCTCCAATCATCCCAACAAAACAGGCCTGTTTATATCTACATACAATTCACGTTCTTTTTTCTTCCTGAGCCTAGAGCATGCTGACCCTCAGATAGAAATAAGAAGAAAGTAGAGTAACTAAAATGACAGTCTTTGAAAAGAATGCAACCTGGCTCAGGTAACACACATATGGGAGACAGAGAGTCATAGCTGAGAGAAACTAAGTGAACATAAGCAAAGAGGTGAAATATTTTTTAGATGACTTAGATGACATAGATGTCTTTAAAGTTTGTTGACCTGGTGACATACTAGGGCACTGAAAGTAAGGGGTGAACTCGCTGAAGATGAGGATTTTGATTGTAGTTAATATATCAAAGACAAAGTACTCTGTCAGCAAAGCAATAATAACAATAACAATTGCTCCTTTCTATTGTTCATCTGTAATAAAGTCATTCTACTTAATAATGACTGATGGGGCCTCTTTCAGGAGCTTGCTAGAAATTCTACTTTAATGATGTTTCCTAGATGATATCTCAAATCAACAGAAAACAAACAAGAGAAAAACCTATCTGCTCCTCGGGAGATTGACCATCTATACCAGTCATCATATGTCCCCCTCCAAAGCTTCCCCTAAACATATTCTGTCACATAAGATGTTTGATAAGTTATACAGAATTTAAACACATCAACTTTTATATTTGAAATATGTTTGTGAAAACAGTGTGTAAAATAAATTTTGACTGTTATGCGTAACATTACTATAAACATTCATGTACATAAGTTTTCATTTCTCTTGAGCATCTACCTAGGAGTGGAATTGGAGGTCAAATGGTAGGTCAATGGTTAACATTTTGAGGAACTGTCAAACTGTTTTACAAAGTGGTGCCCAATTTTACATTCCTACCAGTAATGAATAAGGGTTCCAATTTTTCCACATCTTCCCAAAACTTGCTATTGTCTGTCTTTTTCATATAGCCACCTAGTGGATATAATGTGTTATCTCATTGTGGTTTTGATTTTTCTCTAATAACTAAAATTTCCATCAACTGATGAATGAATAAACAAATATGGTACATCCATACAATGGAATATTATTTGGTATAGAAAAGAAATGAAGTACTGATACATGCTGCAATATGAATGCAACTCAAAGACATTCTGCTCAGTGAAAGAAGCCAGTCAAAAAACCCCACATATTGTATGAACTCATTTATATGAAATGTCCAGAATAGGCAAATCTTTAGAGACAGAAAGTAGATTAATTGTTGTGTAGGGCAGGGGTCAGAGAGAATGGAGAGTGAATGCTAATGGGTACAAAATTCTTTTTTGAAATGATGAAAGTGTTCTAAGATTAGATTATGGTGATGGTTGCACAACTTTTTAAATATAATAAACCCCATTAAATTGTACATTTAAATGAGAGAACTTTATGGTATGTACAACTATATTTAATAAAGCTGTTAAAAAAACAACTATACTTTGGATGACCAAATTTGTGGTACTTTGCTAAAGTCAGTAAGCCTTTTGTAATATGAATAAATATCCAATAATTTGTCTTTTAAAAAGTATGTTTAGAAATATCCAGTTTTCTTAAATTAGAGCATTTATCAAGCTCTAAAAAAATCCAGTTCTTTTGCAAGAAGTAATAATCCGTCAGTCTTTGTCAATGTGAAATTGGATTGAGACCTGAATTTTAAACTTGAATTATTTAAATGCCTACTGTCTTGGCCAAATATAGGCTTTTTAAGAAATTGTTCCAAATTGAGAGCTTACATATCAAACAATTGATATCCAGGGCAGAAATTCCTGAAGAATCCACTTTTCCTTCTATTATGCAGTGATTTCTTTGTCTGCTAAAGAGATGGAAATTGGAAATAGAATGGAGAACAAAATTTCAGATTAAATTTACATTCCAAATCAGTGAGATATACTCTAAAATTAACCCAAGGATGAATTCATCATAATATGTCAGATTTCTTTTCCAAACCAATTTCACACACGTTTATCTTATTTGGTCCTGCAAAATAAAGCTGTGCGGTAGGCGCTACAGGTATTTGCTATCCACTTTTGACGTTAGAGAGCTTTAGTAACAAGACTTGGGATGTAATTGGTATTGGGTAGTGGAATCGAGACTGGAAATTAAATTGTCTATTATCTTGCAATTTTCATCATCTCCCACCATCTGCCCTCAGCGGGGACTGAGACTACAAATACAAAGAAACCAAACCGCTGAAAATGAACTGAATAGTTCACTCAGGGTGGCAAGCAAAAAAAATTCCTTCTTGGAATCAAAATGTATTTTAGGAACAAAAAAGCTTTAACCTCATGCTAGTTTGATCAATTAATCATTTTAGGTATTTTAGTTCAACTTTGTTAACATTTAAGATTCCTGTCTTCACAATGCTGATCTTCAAGACATGACTTTTACGGTCTTCAGCTTTAGTTCAAAAGAGGATTGTTTCACTTTACCTGATGAAGGCTTATCTTAAAATTCCGTGGGATGCTTAGCTCCAAAGCTTGTGAAGACTATCTCTCGCAACTTTTTGCAATGAGTGGCTGATTTTAAAGCTTGCAATTTAATAAGGCTAAACTAATAAAATAACTAGAAATACAAGACCAACTTCTCAACTTGATATATTGTTTGCTTTTAATCCTTTCTCATTATGGGGGCCAGAATGTGTAGATGGCTGTGTGAGGCTTCAGAAATTGCTGAAGATCCCTTCAAAGCAAAACCAATTTTACAAAAATCTCTTCCTCCCCCTCTCCCTCAGTCACATGATCAGGTAATGTACTTGATTCATACAAACAGGTAATCCACCAGGCTGCACTCCAGACAGTTAAGTGGCTTTAACATAAACTCTTATTGCAAGGGGAGAGAATGCAAGATAAAAGCATCATTTGTCTTTTGAGCATTTGCTGAAAATCTACCCATTATACAGTGCAGACCTGAATGAAGGCTGCTGGTGCCTTTTTGATGTGAAAGAATTTCCTTCGTCCTGTGAAGAGTCAATGACCCAGCTTTTCTTTTCCCTCGGCAGAATGTGGGTATTTACTTGCCGCACATTCCAGTGCCTTTGATAGATGGCTGAGCTGAACTTGGCCTGCACTGCACTAAGGGGATCATGACTTGGACAGATTCTTTGTTCTGTCCCGTGGTGTCAGCAACTTGGAGTAGTCAGTCTGTCGACTCAGGGGCCTTTCAATGGGAGGACAGATCCTGCAGCTCACAGATAGAGCAACAAAGGTTTGCTTATGGTGTGGTGGCCTCCTCTTAAAAATAGCTTTTTTGTGTTAGGATATTTATCATGTGCTCATGTCATCATTTCAGGGTTGCTGTGGCAGTCCCAGCTCGGACAGGGCAGAAGCCTTTTATCTATGAATGTGAATATCGCTTTGAAGCCTGGGCGAGAATATATTACAAGTTTAGCGATAGAGAAGCTCAAATGGTTGAGTCAGAAGTGAGAGAGGATGGAGAAAGATATGGAATTGCTAATGGGAAAACAGGGGAAAAATTAATCTAATCATTCTTTAGTTAGAGAAATAAATCCTTTGTTCCCCACCTTACTAAAAAATCTCAAGTATTTAGGGTCATATCAGTGTGGTTTCATCATATTCCTCATCTGGCTTTATGATTTGCAATAAAGCAAATATTTCAAGGCATTCAAATCAATTAGATTATTTTTATACTCACAGAATGTTAGAATTAAAGTAGCTGGGGGCGAACATAGATATTATTTAGTTAGTACTCCTTTTGTGGAACCATATCCCCTAACTCCTATTTAAATTTTACTTTATTTTAATATTCTTCGTTCAGAAAAGCCAAGAGGTAGATTGTTTTGGAGTTCTATTTTATCAAAACTAAATTTCCTTGAGTTTATTTCTTTATTTAAATTTAAAAATAACCTCAAAGTGAAGTACATTTATTTCTGATTTAGTTTAGTTTGTAGCAAGTATTCTGGAAGTGGCCAGTCTCAAGGTTTTTCAGCTTTTCTGTTCCACCTGTCAAAGTATCTTGATTTTTGGTCTTTATACTTCTCACTTCTTTTCTTCTTATAATAAAAAATAAATAAAAGTAAAGAAAGGACTAATATAATCCCATCACCCAGATTCAACAATTAACATGATTTTGTTCATGTATTCTTTTCCCTTTTCTCTTTTGCTGAATTATTTCAAAAAACAAATACAATACTTTAGTATGAGCCACCAAAAATTATAGAGATTTTCTTACATTAAAAAAATTAGCAATATTTCCTTTGTGTTATCTCATATCCAGTCCATATTCAAATATTGTAAAAGTATCAGAAAGCACAAATTGCCTGCCATTCTCACTCATCCAGGTTTAAAGGAGTTACATCTTTTGGTTTACGAAATCTTCTTTCGGACTAAGTCTGCATGTAGGAGTGAGGAAAAAAAATCTGCAAAGGAGCTAACAAGATGCGGGAGGTATTAGTGATGACTATGGGTTTGTTTATTAATTCATTTAACAAATACTTATTGAATCTATTTCTATTTTGAAGCAAAGACCATTTGATAATAGATTCTTCTTGAGTTTATTTCAGTTTTTCATTCTCGTTTAACTAAATTCAATGTAAGAAAATCTTACTGAGCTTAGTTTCTCTTTAATGGTATCATCAACGCCTTGCTTATTCTGTTCCAAAAATCTTGGGGTCAATTTTGACTCCTTCTTTTCCCGTGTCCATCTCTCTAAGATGTTATCAAGCCCTTTGATGGTCCTTCAAAATATTTCCCTTATCTGTTTCCTACTTTCCATTTCTGCCTCCAGTGCTCTAGTTAAAGAATGCACCTCCTCTGTCCTAAACTGCAATAGCCTCCTCATTGGAGATCCTGCACCCACTCTCTCCAGCTTTAACTCACCCTACTAACAGTTACAGGTTGTCTTTCTTTTTCTTTTCTTTTTGCAATAATAGTAGGACTGAACTTCATTAATGAAACAGTATGTGGAAGGCACTGTGCTCTGGTAATCTTTTGCATGTTCTATCTCATGTAATGTTCACAATAACCTAACAAGGAAGCACCTTTATCATTCACATTTTACTTATAAGAAAATTGCACTTTGGAGGCTTTAATTAATACCTAAGATTGTCAAGCTAGTAATGAATTATCATTCCAACCAAGATCTCCCTGGCAAGTCCCTACACTTAGTCCAGACACTAAAAGGAAAATGAAAATGATTCCTTTAGAAAGGGCAGTATTTCCACAACTTTTGGAATATGCTTCAGAGGTTCCCCAGGGTTTCTTGAAGGACTATCGTTGACGTACACAAAAAGCTTCTTAAGCACTTGCACATAAAAGTAAAGTAAGTTTTCAACACGGCCCCTCCAAATCCAATAAGTGCCATTTTGTACATACAGGATCAAAATTAATTTCCACCTGATTGAACAGTCACATGGCACATGCAAGGAACTGTAAGTAAAGCAATCGGACATATGGGACTAGCTCTTTACGAGCTTCCTGTGCCGCAATGCACTCTTATTCTGTGGAGAGACAGCCCGGGGAGGGAGTGAAAACACGGACTAGGAGGAAGTGTCTGCTCTCCAGCTTTGTCACTAACTAGCATAACTAATTGGAGCCACATGTCTTTGTCTGTAAAAAGTGAGATAATTAATAGTAGACTTTATAGGGAGGCTCAAATGGGAAAGCATAAATAAGAGTGCAAAGTCTAATATATAATGCACTGTAAAATGCAAAGAACTTTTTTTTTTTTTTTTTTTTGGTGAGGAAGATCAGCCCTGAGCTAACATCCAATGTCAATCCTCCTCTTTTTGCTGAGGAAGACCAGCCCTAGGTTAACGTCCATGCCCATCTTGCTGCTTTACATGGGATGCCCCCACAGCATGGCTTGACAAGCAGTGCATCAGTGTGCACCTGGGATCCGAACCTGTGAACCCCAGGCCGCCTAAGCAGAGCACGCATTTAACCGCTGCCCCACTGGGCCAGCCCCAGCTTTTTTTTTAAATGTATAATTCAGTGGGTTTTACTATGTTCACAGAGTGGTGCAACTATCGCCACAGTCTAAATTTAGAATATCTTATCACCTTAGAAGAAATCCTGTATCCTTGTACCCATTATCAGTCACTCCCCATCTTATTCCTCATCTAACCCTAGACAATCACTAATTTACTGTCTCTACAGATCTGCCTCTTCTAAACATTTCAAATAAATGGAATCATACACTATATGGTCCTGTGTGTCTGGCTTCTTTCTCTTAGCATAATGTTTTCAAAGTTTATCCATGTTGCAGCATGTATTAGTACTACTTTCCGTTTCAAGTATTGAATAATATTCCACTGTATGAATATACCACATTTTGTCTATCCATTCATGGAAATTTGGGTTATTTCCACTTTTTGACTATTATGAATAATGCAGCTATGAATATTCATGTACAAGTTTTTGTGGGGAGGTATGTTTTCATTTGGGTATGTACCTAGGAATTGCTGGGTCATATAGCAATTTTATGCTGCTCATTTTGAAGAGCTACCAAACTGTTTTCCATGTTTATCATTTTGAAGAATTATCAAACTATTTTCCAGAGTGGCTGTACCATCTTAAATTCCTACTGGCAACATATGAGGGTTCCCGTTTCTCCACATCTCACTATCACTGTTGTCTGTCTTATTATAATCATCCTACTGCCTGTGAAGTGGTATCTCATTGTGATTTTCATTTGCATTTTCCTAATGTCTAATGATATTGAGCATCTTTACCTGTGATTATCGGTTATTATCTTCCTTTGAGAAATGTCTATTCATCTCTTTGCCCTTTTTTAAAAGAAAATAATAAAGTTTATTTTTTAGAAAAATTTTAGATTTGTAGAAAAACTGAGTTGGAAGTACAAAGTGTTTTCATACACACCTTTTTCTCACCTCACACACACAGTTTCCCCAATTAATAACATTTTGCATTAGTGTGGTATATTTGATACAATTGATGAGCTAATATTGATACATTATTATTAACTAAAGTCCACAGTTTACATTAGCATTCAAGATTTGTATTGTACATTCTCTGTGTTTTTACAAGTGTATAATGACACATATCCACCCTTACAGTAACATACAGAACAGTTTCATGACCTAAAAAATCCCCTGTGTTCCACCTTTTTACCCCTCCCTATCTCTTTGAATCCCTGGCAACCACTGATCTTTTTGCTTTCTCCACAGTCTTGCTTTTCTAGTGTGTCATACAGTTGGACGTATGTATGGCACATAGGTAGCCTTCCCAGAGTGTTTTTTTCCGTGTAACAATATGAATTGAATATTTCTCCATGTTTTTCCAGGTCTTGTTCACTCCTTTCGTTTAATCACTGAATAATATTTCATTGTGTGGATGTACTACAGTTTATCTATCTAGTCACCTACTGAAGTACATCTTGGGCACTTCCAAGTTTTCACAATTATGAATAAAACTGCTATAAACATTCGTGGGCAGGTTTTCTTGTGGGCATACATTTTCAGCTCATTTGGGTTTATACCAAGTGGCATAATTGCTAGATTGCATGGTAGGAGTATGCTTAGTGTTGTGAAAAACTGCTAAGCTATCTTCCAAAATGTCTGTAGTGTTTTGTATTCCCATTTGCAATGAATGAGAGCGCCTGTTACGCCACATCCTCCCAAGCATTTGGTGGTGTCAATGTTTTGGATCTTAATCATTCTAATAGGTGAGTAGTGGTATATTAATGTAGTTTTAATTTATAATTCCATAAGGCCATATGATGTTGAACATATTTTCGTATGCTTATTTGCCATCTGTATATTGTCTTAGGTGAGGTGTTTGTTCAGATTTTTTGCCATTGTTTTAAACTGGGTTGTTTGTTTTCTGATGTTGAATTTTAAAAGGTCTTTGTATGGTTTGGATACCTGTCCTATATCTATGTTTATGTGGGTCTATTTCTGGGCTCTCTGGTTTGTTCCAATGATCTATTTGTCTCTTCTTTTGCTAATACCACACTGTGGTGCTTACTGTAGCTTCATAGTAAGTCTTAAAGTCAGTCAATTCTTTGACTTTGTTCTTCTCCTTCATTGCTGCCTTGGACATTTTCAGTGTTTTGCCTGTCCATATAAACTTTAAAATCAGTTTGTCAATATCCACAAAATAACTTGCTATGATTTTGAGGGTGATTGTGTTGAATCTATAAATCAAGTTGGAAAGAACTGGTATTTTAACGATATTAAGTCTTCTTATCCATGAACATAAAATATCTCTCCCTATGTTTACATCTTTGATCTTTCATCAGAGTTTTTTAGTTTTCCTTATACTGATCTTGCACATATTTTTTAGATTGATATTAAGTATTTAATTTTTTGGTACTAATGTAAATAGCGTTGTTTTTTAACTTAAGATTCCACTTGTTCATTGGGGGTATATAAGAAAGCAACTGACTTTTGCATATTAACCTTGTATTCTGCTACCTTGCTATAATCAATTCTTAGTTCCAGGAGGTTTTCTTGGTTGATTATTTAGGATTTTCTACGTAGACATAGACAATCACATCATCTGTGAACAAAGACACTTTTTGTTTTGTTTTGTTTTTTTCTGGTGAGGAATATTGGCCCTGAGCTAACATCTGTGCCCATCTTCCTCTATTTTGTATGGCACTCTGCCACAGCATGGCTTGATGAGCAGTGCTTAGGTCCGCACCAAGGATCGAACTTGCGAACCCCAGGCCGCCAAAGCACAGCACGTGAACTTAACCACTATGCCACTGGGCTGGCCCCCAAGGACACTTTTATTTCTATCTTTGCTTGTTTTAAAAATTGGTTTATTTATTTTTTTATTAGTGAGTTGGAGGAGTTCTTTATATATTCTGGATACAAGTCAGATATATGATTTACAAATATTTCTCCCCAATCTGTGAGTCATCTTTTACACATAAAGTTTCTTTAGTTTTTATAGCACAAAAATATTTTTTATTTTTTATTTTTTAGGAAGATTGGCCCTGTGCTAACATCTGTTGCCAATTTTCTTCTTTTTTCCCTTTTCTCCCCAAAGCGGCAGCACATCGTTGTGTATCATAGTTGTAGAATTGTAGCTCTTCTATGTGGGATGCTACCTCAGCATGGCTTGATGAGTGGTCAGTAGGTCTGCACCCAGGACCCAAACTGGTGAACCCCAGGCCTCTGAAGTGGAACGCACAAACTTAACCACTACACCACCGGGCTGGCCCTTAATTTTGATGAAGTAAAATTTACCTATTTTTCCTTTTGTAACATGACTTTTGCTATTGTAACCATTTCCTAATCCAAGATCACAAAGATATCCTATGTTTTCTTCCAAGAGTTTTATAGTTGAGCTTTTTCATTTAGGTCTATCATCTATTTTGAGTTAATTCCTGGGTATGTTTTGAAGAAAAGGACCAATTTCATTATTACGCATGTATAAAGCTATTTGTGCCAGCATCATTCATTGAAAAGACTAATCTTTCTCCATTTAATTATCTTGGCATCATGTTGAAAATCAATTAATCATAAATGAAATTATTGCTGGATTTTGAATTATATTCTGTTGCACTGTCTGTCATTATGCCAGTACTACACCATCCTGAATACTATACTTTTATGGCAGGTTTTAGAATCAAGAATAGCATGTCCTCCAGCACTGTTCTTTTTCGAGATCGTTTTGGTTAGTCTGGTTTGGTAGCATTTCCACATGGATTTTAGTAACAGCTTGCCAAAATTTGCAAACAAAAAAATAGATATGTGGAATTTTGAAGGAAATATGTTGAATCAGTAGATAAATTTGGAAGATATTTCAATTTTAATAACATTACATATTCTAATTCATGAATATTTCATTTAGTTGTGTCTTAATTTTCTTTCAACAATGTTTTATAATTTTCAGCGTACAATTTTTGCACTTACGTTAAACTTATTCCCAAGTATTTTATTCTTAGATTAGGGTAGATATCACCTTGCAAAAAGAGGATATGACAGAATGAAAATTCCTTCCGGAATAAAAGGGAAGTGGAAGACTTACCCTTTCTTCTGTCATTGTGAGGAGGAGAAGACAGTTGGAGGTCTGATTTAAGATTCCCTTCTCCTTTATTCTTCTCCATTTCCTAGAGTAGAATTCAAGTTCAACAATACAAATTTCTATGTTTAAGTCTCCTTCTGCCTCCACTGGCAATTGTAGGGACTCATGAAACAGTGGAGTTTAGTTATAGAAAATGAAAGTCACAAGTTTTTTGCAATTAGAATAGTCAATTTGCAGCTGTGCTAAACTGTCCTTGGCTATCTCATCTGTCAAATCCTACCCATCTGTAGTAGGTTAAATGGTGGCCTTCAAACAGACATGTCCAAGTCTTAACACTCAGAACCTGTGAATATGATCTTATTTGGAAAAAGAGTCTTTGCAGATATAATTGACGATCTTAAGATGAGATCATCCTGGATTATCCAAGTGGGCTCTAAATTCAGTGGTAGGTTTCTTTATAAGAAGACACTGAGATGCACAGGGAGAAGGCCGTGCGAAGGTGGAGGCAGAGACTGTGTGCCACAGTTACGTGCCAGAGTCTACAGACATCACTGATGATGCAATTTCTGGAAAGTAATTGTGACCTTTAGTTCTGCAGCAATTACCCTAAAATATGTATGTGGCCTACATGCATGGATTTGCTCAACAAAAGAATTCATATTGTTGAAGTTCCCAGTTATTCTACCTTGAGAAGTGAAGACTCTCTTCTCAATATAAAGCTACTGGGGACCCTTTATTAGGGCTTTATTGGCTTAAAGTGAAATAAAAGTTACCCTAACTCTCTTTCCAATCCAATTCTGATCATATTTATACACACACACATACCAGGCTAGAGATCCTGAGATAGCTAGTCTAACTTAAGATCTTATTTCTTCACTTAAAGCCATAATCCTTAAAGTGGGAGGAAAAAACTGGACTAGATGATTTTCAGTCATTTCAGGTTTAAATTTCAGTTAAATCTAAACAGAGATCCCTGCATCCAAGCTCAGCATAAGAGATTTCTGTAAAGAGCTTACACAAGCTTTCCAGGCCTTCTTGCCACATGGTCCCTGAACAAGTGCTCTCCGTTTTTGATCTGGCTTCTGAAGAAGGGGTTTGAGTCCCTTAGACTTAATTCTGACTCAATAGGTTATGTGGTTGAGCTCAAGGAAAAAGCAGCTGTTAGGGAAGCGTGTCGATTTTAAGACGAGCAAGAAGGCCCATGAGCACATTCCTTTTCCAGATGAAATTCCTCTGAAGATATTTCCCCTCTACCTTTTTGGTTCCTGTATTAAGTATGCCTGACATCAAAAGGGCATTAAATTAGTTGTAGTTATTCTGTTTCCTACTATCTGTTGTTTGTTTAAATTGAAGGAAATAGGAAAACCTATGGTCAGATATTCGGCATGGGTCTCTCATTAAAGCTTTGGAGAACCATGTTATTTAAATTGGGGCCAAATTAAAAGCCCTGGTCCCCAGTTACGCGAGCGCAACAATAGAATTCTGCACCTGCATCTGGTTCTGGCAAATCTGAGCTCACACAACTGTTGACCCTGATTAAATGTATTAGGGAAAAATGGATTTCTATCTGCTACGTTGTACTCGTTTTATTGGTTATGCTCATGGGTAGAATATAAAGTGATACTGTGCAGAAGACAGTAGGAAAGCCATGCTGACTTAGAACTGCTTTTCAATTCAACAGTCAGCAGAAAACCCTTGCCAGCACTTCTTTTGGATTAAAATATAACTATAAGATGTAGTTTCTGTACATAAAGGAATGTTGGTGAATTTGTATATATTTTAAATCCCAATCTTTACAGTGTTTCCCTGAGGTGGTGAAGTAGACCCTCTATTGGTGACTGTTTTAACACATAACCTGAAGCCATGGATTTAAAAAGCTACTTTGCAAAACCAGGACTAATACAGCAGCTGTGTCATAGCTTACTTTCCTTCCCTTCCCTTTTCTTCTTCTGTGGTTTATGTCACAGATTTGAACATATACAATTAATGAAGTCAAACTGGGAAACATTAATTATAGAATTTTCAATAATTTAATATACACCAACTACGCCATGTGTGTATTTGTTTATTTGGTTGAATTGGTGTGCTTTATACAAATTGATGCTCTCTATTATTTTCTTTCTTGGGGATGACAGCACACTGAAGTTGTTTTTCTGGAGCTCAGTGTCTCAGTGAGTGTTTTGACCAAGGATGGAGGTAGTCATGCGTAACAAATTGAAGCAACCTTGTTCAGTGGAAGCCTTTCCTGTTTGAATGCTGCTGAGAGGCTCATGGGAAAAAAGCTAATGGCCTTTGGTAATGCCACCAAACTATCTTCTCAGCAAAGAAAATTATCATTTAAAGTTGCTAATGTCACTTCTGACATGTGGGCGTGGGCTATGGAAACGGCATTTCATTGCCACCTATGCCTTGGAGTCCAGCAGGAGACTGCATCCTGGCACTGGTTCAGCTACACTAAGTTCTTTTTACTTATTTTTCCTCATGACAAATTGAAATTTTTCCTTTTTCACATATACAGGGAATAGAAATATTCATAGACCTTTAATTTAATTTAATGGCTCATATTACTCAAATCCAATGGCCAATTCTCCGTTTTTATTTTACTGTACATTTTACTCCACCGATAGCATTTGGTGAAGATAATTCCTTGCTCTTCCTTTCAGCGCTTTGTCCCCTTGCCTCCTGGGATGTCATTCTCTCTTGTTTCTTCCACCTCAGGCTTCTTTGATGTTCCTCGGCGTCTCCCAACACCAGAGCTGCCACGTATCCTAGGGCTCAGGCCTCCAACTTCTCTTCTTGGTCTACATTTATTCCCCAGGTGATTTCATTGTATCTTAGGCCGCTAATCTTTTCTATAGCCTAGTGATTCCCAAATGTGTATCTTCAGCTCAGACTTCTCCCTTGTCTCCCTACTTGTCTATCTAACTGCTTTCTCGACATAACATCTCTTCTGCGTATCTATGAGGCATCTACCTGTTCCTCTCACAATCTTTTCTATTCTTGTAGTGGCAACTGTGACCTCTAGTTGCCCAGGTCACAACTTTTCCTAGATGCCTCTTCCTCTCATACCCCACTCTAACCCACCAGCAAATTCCTCAGGCTCTTCCTTTAAAACATCAAAAAACTCTGGCCACTTCTCCTCACCTCTGCGACTTCCACAGCGGTCCCAGCTCTGACCTGGATGCATGCAAAGATCTCCCAACGGCCAGAGGGATCCTGTTAAAATGGAGCATGTTATGCCACTCCTTTTCTTAAAACCCTTCAATGGCTTGTCATCTCCCTCAGAATAGGAGCCGAGGCCCTTTGTGCTCCAGGGCTGGCTCCTCCTCTAGAGTCGCCCCGTCTGCTCTCCCACTCACATCCTCACTGAGTTGCGGCTCACCTGAGTCACCACGGGGCTTTGCACCGCTGTGGAAAGTTCTTCCTCCAGGCAGCCACATGGCTCCCGCCCTGTCTTCCTTCAAACCCCCACTCATTGTCAACCTTTCTGAGAGACTTCTTTGACCATCCTATATAAAATATCAACTTCTCCCACCACACACTGTCTCCTCCATCCTCTAATTTAATTTTTATCATTTGCATCCGTCTAAAATTTTAACATGTGCTTGTTCATTTGATATTGTCTACCTCTCCCTCCACTGGAAGCTTCAGTGGACAGGGATTTTCCATGTTTTGTTCACTGTCGTCTCCCTGGCACCTAGAAGTATACCTCGCTATGGTAGTACTCAATAATTATTTGTTGAATGAATGCTGAGTACTAACATTGGGGAAATAATATGAAATAATATGACCTTGAAAACATGTAAATTCACAAATGAAATGATTTGCAAAGCTTCAAGGTGGTCAGTTTTGTTCGTTTGCTTGGTTTGTTCTTGTTTGTGGGGAGGGGAGAGAGCTTTTAAGTCACTGCGGTTTTGACATTGCCTTGTGGCAGCGCGTGCAGGCAGCGCGTGCACTCACTATGGGAAGTCCATAGACAAGAGCATGTGGGGCTGCTGGAGGCTTGAGTCTCTACTACTCTAGTGGAAATTCAGGCAAATTCTCCCCACACAACCATACAGGGTGGGGATTGCAATTTTCATGTCCAGGTGATCAGCCTGAATCAGTTTTAAATTCATTTTCGGCTAACTGTGCAAGAAGTCACTGCCATATCATTAAATTCTCAAATCAAATCACAACTTCTTTTGGATATAGCATTTAAAGTTATGGAGCTGGTGAAAAGTATTTTTGTTGCATTTCTCAGGTATTTACTTTTATTTTGGAGATTCTTTTGTCTCATATTATACCCAAATTAGTTATGATATAGAGTTGAAAAAAATAAATTATTCTCATCCGTACTTCAAAGAAGAAATGAATTGTGTATATGATAGTGAAATTATTTTTAGGCATATGAAGGTCATATATAGAAAATATTCTCATTGACTTATGAAAGGTCCTTTTCTTTTAATTTGGACATGAATAAATACAGATGATCACACTGCTGCATGGTTCCTATATTTAGTCCTATACAAAGGTTTTCTCACTTTAAGAATAGAACAGATGCTCTTTTGTGCAACTTTTAGAACAGGTAGTTATGTGTCCTCATTCAGTCCCAAAAAGGAAATTTATATGGGTCAAGATTGCAACAGAAAAGTGCTGCCTCTTCCCACCTCCCCCTTCACGTGCTTCACCCAACGCATTCCTCCTCAAGCCCCTTCCCCACCCATGAGTATGAAAATACCCACCCCTCTGGTGACCCAACCACACGTCTTCATCACAGCTAGTAACTGATTAGGAAGAATGCTAATTACAAGCACACTGGGAAAACAAGGGGTCTTTCTGATGCTTTCCTTTACTGTCTTAACTAAAAATGACCAGACTGCCCCACTTCACTGCTGCTTTCAGCTAAATGGAAGATTATTCTTATTCAGAGATTCCAGCCAAGTAGAAACTCCCTAAAAAGAGTGTGGGGAATGTAAATGTCAGAAAGTCAAAGCACAAGGATGATAAAAACTGTGTGTTGAATTTAATTAACTGTTGACCATAACTAGACTTCGTCAATCTAGACTCGTCTGCTGTATCAACTGCCATTTCATTCAGCTATTCTTGGTTTTATAACATTTGTGTTATGGGAACTCAGAGCAATTTCTACAATGCTTTTGAATTTTTCCCCTCATAAACAAAGTACAGTTTTCTGAGGAAACAAGGCTCTCTTGTTACCATCTACTGTTGGCTGCCTTTTTCTTAGACCCTGAGCCTGGATCAAGAATCTCTCGACTCTCCCATCACAACAGCCATTTGTTTCTGTCTCCCCACTCGTTCCATTGTGTATTGTCCAGTATCATATATGTTCCTTTCAGAGTTTGCGGGTGGGGGTTGATGGAGGGGGTGCCAGCACACTATGCTGAAGACCTTTGCAGAGTTAACCTAGATTAGATGAATACATTAAACTAAACCGGATTTAAGCAGTTTTGAATGGGAACTTGTTTCTCTTTGTAATCAACACTTGAGTTGTAATTGATAGGAGACATCTTTAAGGAATGTTAATTTTTTTTTTTATTCCAATAGAACTATGAGTTTCCTTCATGCATAGGATTCTCTTTGAATCCCGAAATAGCTCTGAGAGTGGAGGGGCCAACTTGGAGGTGCAATGCACACAGTTAAACTTGTGAGGCAAGGAAACTCAACTTTGTTAGAACAAATCTTGTCTTTAAAAAATCTGAGTTCCAATTCTGGTTCTTTTGTTTCTTCTTTATTTCTGTCTTTGATTAGGCTGATTTTGACAGACCAAGGGCATCTGAGAGAAGCTTGGACTTTGATAAAGGCACAGAGAGAGAGATTGTCCTGGTATTAACCTCTCCAGTTAAAGTCTGAGATTCTGTTGAATTTAGAACCAGAGTTTTTGCAGAATTAGTGGAAGTACTTATGTGTCTGTTTCTGTGGATAGGTACATATTCCCTTTACAGTTTTAGCCTTGACTTTGCAGTATATTTACTATGTTACATCACTCAGTTTATTCTCCATTTCCTTTCCATAAATTAATTCCTCAAGATATAGAAGCCCAAGCATATTTTTTCACTGAAGCTATTATACCATTTATCAATGTTCTGAAAAGGAAAACTGACATTTAGTAAATGTATATTATATATACTATATAGGAGCCACAAACTGTGATACATATAATTTCTATTAATCTTCACAGCAACCTTATGAGTGAACTGTAATAATCACAATTTAAGCATGAGGAAATTAAAATGTCAGAAGTTTAGGAATCTTCCACAACATCACACAGATGGTAAGTAGCAAGACGGATTTCAAACAGGGTATGGCTTCAAAATGAACTTTCTTGCCAGTACACCCATTCACGCTATTTTTAATATAACTTTAGTGTTCTGTAATTGACATTCTTTTAATTTTTGTAAAAAGAAACTTAATTTCATATTAATCAGATTTACATATTCAGTTCTAAGCATTTATTGAATGCTTTCTAGGTGCTAGGCAGTATGGTAGATTATAGATACAAACTTGAGAGAGGTATTATTCTGGTCCTTTGAGAAGATGCCATCACGTGGCTATAGGCTAGGTCAAATGCAGCTGGCAGTTTCACTATGATGAGTGTTAATTTTTTTTTCTATTGAATTTAATTGTTTTTTAAAGTTTTTTGTTAATGTAGTTCCTGTACATGTAGAAAGTAGACTTAAAAGGCAGCGCTGGCCCTACCCATCCTTGTGCCCAAGCCCCACTCCTCAGGTGCAATCACTTCCAGCTTTTTAGCTGCCTTATTTTCATGTTTTAAATAATAGGCTTGAGTTACTATTTATTAACTACTCATTTCTGGATTTTAAGTTCCCCTATACTCTTCACCCTCCTAGATACTACCCCAAACACACAAGGAATACACATACACATTTTTGTACAAATACACATACACACTTCTACCTCTAATCTCCCTATGTAATTCATGACAATTCTTGGATAAATTGGTACTTAGTGTTCACATTTATGATTAGGTAAGTTTTGTTCATGGGTGACACAGAATATTTTGAATATATGTCACCTTGTTTGTTTATTTTTATTTCCTTAGAACTAATAATGCTTTCTTAAAAATTTGATTGGCTTTCTAAGTATCTATAAATAAGTTTTCCCCCTAGATGGGACTATGATATTCTTGTCAATTTAGTCTAAGCTTCAGGTGATCTAGTAGTTCACATCTTATTTTTGGTGATGGATTTACCTCGTGGAGCCTGTGTCCTCCCGTTTGAACTCTGCTGGCTGTTCTCTCAGCTGGCTGTGCAGTGTGCATCTTAGACCTTCCCTTCATCATCATCTTGGAGATTCCCTTGGCTCCTCTCTCTTTTAATATGGAGTCCTTGAATCTCCTATACAGATGCTGTAAGTATCACTACTCACAGTGTGAAAGCCAACCAAGGGAAAGGAGCTGAAGGAAAGCTAGTTGGAACATTTAATATCTAGGCCATCCCTTCACCCCACTGTTCCCAGCCCCTTGCCTGGTGCCTGCCTGCCAATGTACCTGTTGGCCACATCTGCAGGATTCTGACTCAACTTTGACAAAGAGGAAACCTTGGCTCCTGCTGCCAGTGAGGAAGCAGACACTGGCTGCCCATGGTAGAGGACATGTGGGCATACTGCTTCTCACACACATTGCACCCATTCTCCCACTTTCAGGTCCACTCTTCTTCTCCACCTTAAAAGATACCAGAAGCCTCTATTCTTGAGCCTTTATGGAGGAGGTCTCCTGTACAAACCAGTTTTCTTTTTTTGTTTGTTTCATTTTGTTTTAAAATTGGTTGTATTTTTAGAGCAGTTTTAGGTTCACAGGAAAATCAAGTGGAATGTACAGAGATTTCCCATAGAACCCCAATGTCCACATGGGCAAAGCTTCCCTGACTATCACTTATTCCCCACCAGAGTGGTACATTTATTACAACTGATGAACATACATTGACACACTATTGTTACCCAGAGTCCATAGTTTACATTAGGGATCACTCTTGGCATTGTACATTCTCTGGCTTTGGACAAAAGTAAGATGACATGTCCACCATTGCATGGAATACTTTCATTGCCCTAAAAATCCTCTAAGGAATGTCATATATGACAAGCCCACAGTTAACATCATATTCAATGGTGAAAAGCTGAAAGAAATTCTTCTAAGATCAGGAACAAGACAGGGATGCCCATTCTTGCCACTTTTATTCAATATTGTATTAGAAGTCCTAGCCAGACCAATTAGGCAAGAAAAAGAAATAAAAGGCATCCAAATTGGAAATAAAGAAGTAAAACTGTCACTATTTGCAGATAACATGATACTATATACATAAAACCTTAAAGACTCCATCAAAAAACTATTAGAACTAATGATTGAATTCAGTAAAGTTTCAGGATACAAAATTAATGTACAGAAATTGGTTGCATTCCTATATACTAATAACAAGCTATAAGAAAGAGAAATTAAGAAAACAATCCAAATTACAAGTGCAAGAAAAAGAAAAAAAATACTAGGAACAAATTTAACCAGGGAAGAAAGATCTGTACTCTGAAAACTATAAGACATTGATGAAAGAAACTGAAGACTACACAAATAAATGGAAAGATATACTGTGCTCATAATTGGAAGAATTAATATTGTTAAAATGTCCATATTACCTAAAGCAATCTATAGATTCAATGCAATCCACATCAAAATACCAGACACTTTTTATATAAAAAGAATAAAGAATACTAAAATTTGTATGAAACCACAAAAGACCCCAAATAGTGAAAGCAATCTTGAGAAAGAAGAATAAACTAGAGGTGTTGTGCTCCCTGATTTCAAACTATACTACAAAGCTATAGTAATCAAAACAGTATGGTGCTGGCACAAAAACAGAGACATAGATCAATGGAATAGAATAGAGGGCCCAGATAAACCTATGCATATATGATCAATTAATCTGTGACAAAGGAAGCAAGAATATATAATGGTGAAAATACAGTATCTTCAATAAATGGCGTTTGGAAAACTGGACAACTACAGAATGAAAACTGGACCACTATCTTACATCATATACAAAAAATAAATTCAAAATGGATTAAAGATTGAAAGTAAGACCTGAAACCATAAACTCCTAGAAGAAAACATAGGCAGTCAGCTCTTTGACGCTGGTTTTAGCAATATGTTTTTGGACTGGTCTTCTCAGGCAAGAGTAACAAAAGCAAAAATAAACAAATGGGATTACATTCAACTAAAGGCTTTTGCACAGCAAAGGAAACTATTAACTAAACAAAAAGTCAACCTACTGAATCAGAGAAGATATTTGCAAATCATACATCTGATAGGAGGTTAATATACAAAATATATAAAGAATTCATACAACTCAATAGCAAAAAACCAAACAATCCAGTTAAAAAATGGACAGAAGATATGAATAGACGTTTTTCCCAAAAAGACATACAGATAGCCAATAGCTACATAAAAAGAGGCTCATCATCATTAATCATCAGGGAAATGCAAATCAAAATCACCATGAGATATCATTTCACACCTGTTAGAATGGTTATTATCAAAAAGACAAGAAATAACAAGTGATGGTGAGGATATGGAGAAAAGGGAACACTTGTGCGCTATTTTTGGAAATATATATTGGTGCAGCCACTATGGAAAACAGTATGGGGATTCCTCAAAAGAGTAAAAATAGAATCAGCATATGATCCAGCAATTCAATTCCAATTCTGGGTATTTATCCAAAGAAAACAAAAACATTAACTAGAAAAGATATATGCACCTCCATATTCATTGCAGCACTATTTAAAATAGCCAAGCTATGGAAACAACCTAAGTATCCATCCATGAATAAATGAAGAAAGAAATTGTGGTATAGGAGAGAGAGCTGTCAACATCATGGCAGTGTGAGTAGTTTCTTTTTTCTATCCCCTTTGATTTACAACTAATCGGACATCCACAACCATAAAAAAAAAAAGCTACTCTGTACAGCATACCAGGACACCTGAGAGATCCATCCATATTAGCATCCAAAAGTGGGTGGATTAGACCATGGATGAGGCATCAGAGTGAAGGAAGTTGTGGCAGAGACAGCCATTGTAGAGGTGGTGATGGTAGAGAAGGTAGTACCCAGTCTGGCAGTGAGTCAGCACAACTTTCCTGGCAGAGGTGGTGGAGGGTGAAGGTGGTGAGCGGGGGTCTACCTGGCCACACATGCTGCAGCTGCAGCTACAGAGAGCAGTTGCTCTCTCTGAATAGAGACAACAATGACTAGGGTGAGGGCAAGGAAAGGGAAGCAGGCACACAAAGAGAACTGAAGGAAAGTGTCTCCTGCTTTCTGCTTTGAGAGGCAAGAGGATCACCCATGGACCTCTGTGATCACCCTACTTGAAGATCCTATCAAGCCATGGGCACAACCAAAGACCCAAGTACTAAGTACACACCTCTGCTTGCTCTGCTGTCACATTTTGCCTTTTTTTTTACTCACATGCTCCCAACTTTAGTGGCAAGTCAGCTCAGATAAGATAAAACAAAAACTTGTGCTATGACATCACCCTCTGGAGAACAAAAGGAAGGCTCCTAAATAGCAACTTATTGAACTGTTAGAATCAAAGTAAACAAAGCCTTGCCTAAATAAGAAAGGTGTTTGCTACTTCAAATGCTGCAACAGAGGCACTTCCCATCAAACACCATGAAAAGTCATGGTAACATGGTATCACAAAAAGAAAAAATGACAATTTTCCAGCAACCAAACCCAAAGACATGGAATATTCAATCGAACTGATAAAAATTAAAATAGCTGTTATGAAAAAATTCAAAGAGCTATTAGAAAACTCAGAAAGACAATACAATGATCTCAGGAATAAAATTAATGAACAGAAGAAGTACTCTACCAAAGAGATTAAAATTCTAAAAAGTATCAAATAGAGGAGTTCTGGAACTGAAAAACTCAAGAAATGAGATGAAGAATGCATTAGAATGCATTGGAAATAGAGCAGATCATGAGGAAGAAAGAATTAGTGAGCTCAAGGATAGAAATATAGAAATGATTCAGGTGGAAGATGAGAAAACTAAGATTTAAAAAAAGTGAAGAAACCCTATGAGAACTATCCAAGTCCCTTAGAAAATTCAAATACGAATAATAGATATCCCAGAAGGAGAAGAGTGAGAGACGAGAGCAGAGAGTGTATTTAAAGAAATAATAGCTGAGAACTTCCCAAACCTGGGAAATGAATTGGATATACAAGTACATAAAGCTAATAGAACACCTTGTTATCTCAATGCCAAAAGACCTTCTCCAAGACACATTATATTAAAACTGTCAAAAGTCGACAACAAAGGAAAAATTTTAAAGGCAGCCAGGGGTAAAAAGACAGTAACCTACAAAGGTAACCCACTAGGCTACTAGGCAGATTTCTCAGCAGAAACTCTACAGGCCAGGAGTGAATGGAATGACATAATCAAAATATCAAAGGATAAAAACTGCCAGCCAAGAATACTCTATCTGGCAGTCATTCTTCAGATGTGAAGGAGAAATAAAGCCTTTCCCAGACAAACAAAAGCTGATGGAAACCATCATCACTAGGTCTGCCTTATAAGAAGTGTTGAAAGGAACTCTTCAAGCTGAAACAAAAAGACAAAACTGCACAAAACTCTGATAAGGTGATAAACTAGTCAGTCAGAATTAGAATACTGTAACTCTTTGTTAGAATGGTATATTAAACTCTTAACTATAGCATAAAGGGTTAAGGAAAAGAGCATTAAAAATAACTATAGCTACTACAACTTGGTAACAAAATCACAGCATAAAAAGAGATAATTTGTGACATCAAAAATATAAAAGGGGAAGAGAAAAAGGATGGAACCTTTATAGGTAAATGAAAATAAATTGCTAGCAGCAGAAAAAGAATTATTTTATCTATGAGATGTTTTATGTAACATCATGGTAACCACAAAACAAATATCTAGAGCAGAGACATGAAATGAACACAGGGGAGACTGAGCAAACCATCATGGAAAAGCACCAACTTACAAAGGTAAATAGAAATGGGAAAAAAAAGAAACAATGGAAAAACAAAATAACCAGAAAGTAAAAGATAAAATGGCAGTGGTAAATCCTTACATATCAATAATCACCCTAAATGTAAACGGATTGAACTCACCAATCAAAAAGCATAGAGTGGTTGGATGGATTACAAAAACAAAATCTAACAATACAATGCCTACAGGAGATTCATTTCAGCTCTAAAGACACACATAGGCTTTAAGTGAAAGGATGGAAGATGATATTCCAAGCAAATGGAAATAAAAAGAAGGAAGCCATATTTATACCAGAAAAAAATAGACTTCAAGACAAAAAGGGTAAAAAGAGACAAATAAGGTAATTATATAACCACAAAAAGGTCAATATATCAAGAAGCTGTGATAATTGTAAATATATACACTCCCAAAACCTAAGCACTGAAATATATTAAGCAATTAATAACAGATCTTAAGGGAGAAATAGACAATACAATAATCGTAAGGGATTTCCATACTGCACTATCAGCGATGGATAGATCATCCAGGCAGAAAATCAACAAGAAATATTGGAATTGAACCACAGTTTAGAACAAATGGACTTAATATGCACATACAGAACATTCCATCCAACAGCAGGAGAATACATATTCTTCTCAAATGCACATGGAACATTATCCAGGATAGATCATATGATAGGCCACAAAACAAATCTTAGCAAATTTAAGAAAATTAAAATCATACCAATGATCTTCTCTGACCACAGTAGTGTAAAACTAGAAATCAACAAGAGGAGAGTGAAAAGATCTACAAATGTGTGGAAACTAAACAACACACTTCTAAACAACTGTTGGGTCAAAGAAAAAATCAAAAAAGAAATAAAAAATTGTCTTGAAACAAATGAAAACACAACCTATAAAGTATTGTGTGATGCAGCAAAAGCAGTTCTGAGAAGGAAGTTTATAGCAATAAACACATATGTTAAAAAATTTAAAAGATCTTAAATACAAAACCTAAATTCACACCTCAAGGAACTTGAAAAAGAAGAACAAATTAAGCTCAAAGTTAGCAGAAGAAAGGAATAATAAGGATCAGAACAGAAAATAAATGAAATAGAGACCAAAAAAACAATAGAAAGAATCAACAAAACTAAGAGCTGGTTCTTTGAAAAGACAAACAAAATTGACAAATCTTTAACTAGACTAACTAAGAAAAAAAGAGAGAAGACTCTCTTCTCTCATAAATAATATGAGAAATGAAGGAGGACACATTATTACTAATACTGCAGAAATACATAGAATTATAAGAGACTACAATGAATAATTATGACAACAAATTATATTACTTAGAAGAAATGGATACATTTCTAGAAACACACAACTTACCAGGACTGAATGAGGAAGAAATAGAAAATCTGAAGAGATCAACAATTAGTAAAGAGATTGAACCAGTAATCCAAAACTCCCAATGCAGAAAACTCTAGGACCAGACAGCTTTACTGGAGAATTCTACCAAACATGTAAAGAAGAATTAACACTAATCCTTCTCAAACTCCTCCAAAATATTGAAGAGGAGGGGACACATCCAAATTCATTCTATGGGGTCAGCATTACTTTGATACCAAACCAGATAAGGATACCACATGAAAAGAAAACCACGGATAAATACCCCCAATGAATATAGATGCAAAAATTCTCAAAAAAAAATGTTAGCAAACTGAATTCAGAAACACATTAAAAGGATTATATACCACAATTGAGGGGGATTTACTCCTGAGATGCAAGGATTGTTCAACATACACAAATCAATAAATGTAAAACATTATATTAATAAAATGAAAGATAACAATCACATGATCATCTCAATAGATGCAGAAAAAACACTTGACAAAATATAATACCTTCTCATGATAAAAACTTTTAACAGACTAGGTATAGAAGAAACATACATCAACGTAATATAGGCCATATATGACAAACCCATAGCTAACATTATATTCAATGGAGAGAAATTGAAAGCATTTCCCCTCAGAGCAGGAACAAGGCAAGGATGCCCACTCTCACCACTCCTATTCAATACTGTACTGGAAGTCTTAGCTAGAGCAATTAATGAAGATAAAGAAACAATGCATCCATATTGGAAAAGAAGAAGTAAAACTGTCATTATTTGCTGATGATATAATCCTATATATAGAAAATCCCAAAGAATCAGTCAAAAACTGTTGGAATTAACGAACAATATTAGGACAGTGGCAAGATACAAAATCAACATACAGAAATCAATTGTATTCCTTTACACTAATGATGAAGCAATCTGAAAATGAAATAAAGAAAACAATTCCATTCACAATAGCATCAAATACAATGAAATACTTAGGAATAAATTTAACCAAGGAAGTGAAAGATCTGTACAATGAAAACTACAATACGTTGCTGAAAGAAATTGAAGAAGACACAAACAAATGGAAAGATATCTCATGTTTATGGATTGGAAGAATTTATGTTCTTTAAATGGTCACACTATCCAAGGCCATCTACAGAATCCATACAATCCTTATCAAAATACCAAAGGCATTCTTCACAGAACTAGAAGAAACAATCCTAAAATTTGTCTGGAACCACAAAAGACCCTGAACAGGCAAAGTATCCGGAGAAAAAAGAACAAAGCTGAAAGTATCACACTTTTAGATTTCAAACTACACTACAAAGCCATAGTAATATAAATAGCATGGTACTGGAACAAAAATAGTCACATTGACCAAAGGAATAGAATGGAGAGCCCAGTATTGAACCCCTGCATTATATGGCCAACTAATGTTTGACAAGGGAGCCAAGAATACCCAATGGGGAAAGGATAGTCTCTTCAACAAATGATGCTGGGTAAACTGGAGGACCCCATGCAGAACAATGAAACCGGACCTCTATCTCAGACCACTTAAAAAAATTAACTCAAAATGGATCAAAGACTTAAACCTAAGACCTGATACTATAAAACTCCTAGAAGAAAACACAGGGAAGAAGCTCATCAATATTAGTCTTGGCAATAATTTTTGGGGCATGATTCCAAAAGCACAGACAACAAAAGAAAAAAATCAACAAATGGGAGACATTAAACTCAAAAGCGTCTGCACAGCAAAAGAAAAAATAAACAAAATGAAAAGGCAACATAGAGAATGGGAGAAAATTTTTGCAAACTGTATATCAGATAAGAGGTTAATATCCAAAATATATAAAGAACTCAGTTAACTCAATAACAAAAAAACAATTTCTTTAAAAAATGGGCAGAAGAACTAAATAGACATTTCTCTAAAGAGAATATAAAAATGGCCAACAGACACATGAAAAGATGCTCAACATCACTAATCATCACAGAAATGCAAATCAAAACAATGAGATATCACCTTACACCTGTTAGAATGGCTATGGTCAAGAAGACAAGAGACAACAGGCACTCGTGAGGATGTGGTGAAAAGGGAACCCTTATACATTGCTGGTGGGAATGTAAATTGGTCCAACCATTATGAAAAAATATGGAGGTTTCTCAAAAAATTAAAAATAGATCTATCATACAGTACAGCAATTTCACTTCTGGGTATATACCCCAAAGAAATGAAAAGAAGATTTCAACAAGATGTGAGCACTCTCATGTTTACCACAGCATTATTTACAATAGCCAAAATATAGAAACAACACAAATGCTCACCAACAGATGAATGGATAAAAAAGATGTGTTACATATACATAATGGAATATTATTCAGCCACAAGAAAGGAAGATACTCTCCTGCTTGGGACAACATGGATGGACTTTGAGCACATTATGCTAAGTGAGATAAGTCAGACACGGAAAGACAAGTACTGGATGATATCACTTACATGTGGAATCTAAAAAAGTTAAACTTATAAAAAACAGAGAGTAAAATGGTGGTTACCAGGAGATGCAGGGTGGGGGTGATAAGAGTGATGGTGTTTAAGGGTACAAACTTGTAATAAGTAGTAAATAAGCAATAGAGATCTAATGCACAGTATAATGAGTACAGACAATAATATTCTACTATAATTATGTAATGTGATAAATATTGCTACATTGGCAATCATATTATATAAATGTATCAAAGTAACACACTATACACCTTAAACTTACATTATGTTACACATCAAATCTATTCAATAAAAAAAGAAATTGATCTATACACACACAATGGAATATTATTCAGCCAAAAAAAATGAAAACTTGCCATTTGTTACAACTTGGATGAAACTCGAGGGCATTATGCTAACTGAAATAAGTCAGACAGAGAAAGACAAATATCATATGATCTCTCAAGTGTGGAATCTAAAAAAAAAAAAAAAAAGCTAATAGTTAAAGGATACACGATGGTGGATGCCAGAGGTGGGGAGTTGGGGTAGGAGAAATGTGTTGGTTGAAGGGGGTCAAACGGTAAAAAAAAAAAAATAATAAAGTAAAGGACTTTTAGACTAGACCACTAGACTAATGGAGTCTGGAGAAAAAAAAAAGAATTCAATTAAAAAACCAAAGTACAATCTTCAGTTTTGACCTAGGCAGCTGAAATGATTTTTTTCTTTTCTTTATTTCATCACAAATATCTAAAATTAGTAACTGCAATTTTAAAGTAAATTATTTGTCGTTTTCAAACTTTCTCAAAATTTACACTTTATTCAGCCTTTAGAGTTTAAATTGAAAAAGATCTTTAGATATTTCAATGCAAAAATGAAAAAATCCACAATGTGTTGTCTTATTTGTAACCTTATCCAACCAGATTCTGACCAATAAACTCTAATCAATTTTGTAGTAACTATGGCATTTATGAGATAATTTGAAATTTGAACAGTGACTGAACTTTTTATTACATTATATTAAAGTATTTTTTTGCATTTGCATATCTTTATGTAGTTATGATTAAGAACTTTACTTTGTAAAGTTACATAGTAATATATCTATGTATAAAAGAAAAAGGAAATCAATATGTATGAAAAAAGAATACAAATTTAGTACTTATTCTTGACAGAGATGACATATATGTATTTGAAAAAGGGGTAATTCAGGAAAAATAACCTGAATATAAAAATCTCAGTTTTTATGTATTAAGATTGCAAATTTAAAAAGGAAGATAAAAAATTAAAATGTGTCACATTTCTTGTCTTGCATGTGGGGAATTAAGGCAGATTTTAATTTTGAATTTAATAAATGGAGAAAATTTATTTTAAATACAGTTTTAAAAACAAAATTAAAAAAAAGATGAATACCATCAAAATCACTGGTAAAATGAAACTCCAAAGACATTTCATATGGTATTTTATATAGTATAAAATGAGAACAAATAAAAAATAGATATTAAAAAATATATTAAATAATTCAAGTCAGTAAGTGGCAAAATGAGGATCATTTTATGTTGATTAAAAGTATGTCAAAACTAAAATATGCTAGAAGTTTCATGCCAAAATACAAAACCAATAAATTAATTATAAATAAATGATTAAAATCAATAAAAACATACTGTTTTGATTGCTATAGCTTTGTAGTATAGTTTGAAATCAGGAAGCTGATGCTTCCAGCCTTTTTCTTCTTTCTCAGAATTGCTTTCTCTTTTCGAGGTCTTTGTGCCTGCATACAAATTTTAGGATTGCATTTTCTATTTAGTGAAAAATGGCATTGGAATTTTGATAGAGATTGATTCTATAGATGGCTTTGGGTAACACAGAAGTTTTAACAACATTAATTCTTGCAATCCATGAACACAAGATATCTTTGTGTTTGTGTCTTCTTCAATTTCTTTCATCAAAGTCTTGTAGTTTTCAGTATATAGATCTTTCACCTCCTTGGTTCAGTTTATTCCTAAGTATTTTATTCATTTTGATGCTATTGCAAATGGGATAGTTTTATTCATTTCTTTTTCAGATGCTTTGTTGCTAGTGTATAGAAATGCAACTGTTTTCCAAATGTTGATTTTGTATCCTGCAACTTTACTGAATTTGCTGACAAGTTTTAGAAGTTTTTTGGTGGAATGTTTAGAATCTTCTACCTATAAGATCATATCATCTGCAAAGAAAGACAATTTTACTTCTTCCTCTCCAATTTGGATGCTTTTTATTTCTTTATCTTACCTGACTGGTCTGGCTAGAACTTCCAGTACTATGTTGAACAGGAGTGCTGCGAGTGGGCACCCTTGTGTTGTTCCTGGTCTTAGAGAAAATGCTTTCAACCTTACACCATTGAGTATGATATCGGCTGTGGGTTTGTCATATATGGCCTTGGTTGTGTTGAGGTATGTTTTTTCTATACTCAATTTGTTGAGTTTTTTTTTAAATCACACACATATGTTTGTTTTTATCAAATGCTTTTTCTACATCTATTGAGATAATCTTCTGATTTTTAGTTTGCTTCATTAGTGTGGTATATCACATTGATTTGCGTGATCATCCTTGCATCCCACAGATAAATCTCATTTGATCATGGAGTATGATCCTTTTAATGTGCTGTTGAATTCAGTTTGCTAATATTTCGATGAATATTTTTGCATTTGTATTCTTCAGGAATATTTGTTTGTGGTCTTCTTTTCTTGTAGTGTCCCCATCTGGCTTTGGTATCAGGGTAATGCTCCCCCCCTTCAATATTTTGGAAGACTCTGAGGATTGACACTAATTCTTCTTTAATGTTTGGTAGAATTCATCAGTGAAACCATCTGGTCCTGGACTTTGTTGGGAGGTTTTTGATTACTGATTTAATCTTACTCATTATTGGTCTGTGCAGATTTTCTATTTCTTCATGATTCATTCTTGGTGGGTTGTATGTTTCTAGGAATTGATTCATTTCTTCTAGGTTATTCAGTTTGTTGGCTTATGATTGTTTGTGGTAGTGTCTCATGATCCTTTGTATTTCTTCAGTATCAGTTGTAATGTCTCCTCTTTCATTTCTGATTTTATTTATTTAGTCCTCTCTATTTTTCTGAGTTAGTCTAGCTGAAGATTTATCAATTTTGTTTATCTTTTAAAAAATAAGCTTTTAGTTTCATTGATGTTTCTATTGTTTTTATGACCTTTATTTCACTTATATCTGCTCTGATCTTTATTATTTTATTCTTTCTTATAACTTTGGGCTTCACTTGTTCTTCTATTTCTAGTTTCTTGAGATATAAAGTTAGGTTGTTTATTTGAGATCTTTCTTGCTTCTTAATGTAGGTGTTTATCACTATAAACTTTCCTCTTAGAACTGCTTTTGCTGCATTCCAGAGGTTTTGATATGTTGTGCATTTGTTTTTGTTTGTTTCAAGATATTTTTTGATTTCCTCTTTGACCCATTGCTTATTCAGGAGAATGTTGCTTAATCTCCACATATTTGTGAATTTTCCAGCTTTCCTCCTGTTATCGATTTTTAGATTCATACAACTGTCATCAGAAAAGATACTTGGTATGATTTCAATCTTCTTTAATTTACCAAGTCTTGTTTTGTGGCCCATCATGTGATCTACCCTGGAGAATATTCCATGTGTGCTTGAAGAGAATGTGTATTCTGCTGCTCTTGGATGGAATGTTCTGTATATGTCTATTAGCTCCATTTGGTCTAAAGTATGGTTCAAAGCCAACATTTCCTTGTTGATTTTCTGTTTGGATGATCAATTCATTGTTGAAAGTGGGATATCAAATTCCTCTACTATTATTGTATTGTTGTCTATTTCTCCCTTCAGATCTGCTAGTATTTGCTTAATATGTTTAGGTCCTCCAATGTTGACTGCATATATATATTTATGAATTATTATATCTTCTTGATGAATTTACCCCTTATCATTATACAATGACCATTTTTGTCTCTTGTTATCATTTTTGGCTTAAGACCCTGCATACACAGTCAACTAATATTTGACAATGGAGTCAAGACGGAGCAAGGATAATCTTTTCAATCAATGTTGTTGAGAAAACTGGATAACCACATGTAGAAGAATGAAATTGGACCCCTATCTTACACTACTCACACTAATGAACTTCAAATGGACTGAAGACTTAAACATAAGAAGTTTAAAAAACTGTAAAACTCCTAGAAGAAAACATACGGTAAAAGCTCCTTGATATTGGTCTTGGCAGTGATTTCCCAGATAGGACAATAAAAGCTCAAGAAACTAAATCAAAAATTAACAGGTGATACTACATCAAACTAAAAAGCTTATGCACAGCAAAAGAAACAAACAAAAAATGAAAAGTCTACCTATGGAATGAGAGCAAATATTTGCATATTGTATATCTGATAAGGGGTTAATATCCAAAATATATAAAGGACTCATACAACTCAATAGCAAAAAAACAAACAACTTGATTAAACAATGGGAAGAGGAACTGAACAGACAGTTTTCCAAGGAATGTACACAAATGGATGACAGGTACATAAAAATGTGCTTTGCATCTCTAATCATCAGAAAAACGCAACTCAAAACCACGTTAAGATGTCACTTTGCACATCTTAGACTGGCTATCATGAAAAAGTCAAGTGATAACACCTGTTGGTGAGGATGTGGAGAAAATGAAACCCTTGTGCACTTTTTGTAGGAATGTAAAATGGTACAGGCACAACAGAAAACAGTATGGATATTCTTCAAAAAATAAAAAATAGAGGGGGCTGGCCAAGTGGCATAGTGGTTAAGTTCATGCGCTCTGCTTTGGAGGGCCAGGGTTCACAGGTTTGGATCCCGGGCATGGACTGATGCACCACTTGTCAAGCCATGCTGTGGCAGCGTCCCATATAAAGTGGAGGAAGATGGGCATGGATGTTAGCTCAGGGCCAATCTTGCTCAGCAAAAAGAGGAGAATTGACATTGCATGTTAGCTCAGGACTAGTCTTCTCCACACACACGCAAAAAAAGATAAAACAAATAAATAAATAAATAATAAAATAAAAAAATAGAACTACCATATGATCCAGCAATCCTATTTCTGGGTATATATTCAAAAGAAATAAAAACAAGATCTGGAAGAGATGTCTGTACTCCCATGTACATATGTTCATTACAGCATTATTTGCAATAGCCAGGATATGGAAAGAACCTAAGTGCTCTTCAATGGATGAATGCATAAAGAAGAATGGAAAAAGAAAACACGATATATATAATGGGTATAACATAGAATATTATTCAGCCATGAGAAAGAAAGTAAATCTTGCTGTTTGTGACAACTTGGATGAACCTTGAAGGTATTGTGTTAAGTGAAATAAGTCAGACAAAGACAAATACTGTATGATCTCACTTCTACATGGAATCTAAAAAAGGCTAACTCACAGAAACAGAGAGTAGATTGGTGGCTGCCAGGGAGGAGGAGTGGAAGGAATGGGGAGATATTTGTCAAAGGGTACAAACTTCCAGTTATAAAATGAATAAGTTCTGGGGATCTAATGTACAGCATGGTGATTATAGCTAATATCACTGTATTATATACTTGAATGTTGTTAAGAGAGTACATCTTAAGTGTTCTAACCACAAAAAAAGATATGTCAATTATGTGGTGGGATGGAAGTGTTAGCCAATGCTTTGCTGGTAATCATTTTGCAATATACAAATGTGTTAAATTAACATGTTGTACATCATAAACTTACACAATGTTGTATGCCAATTGTATCTCAATAAAGCTGGAAAAAATCAATAGAAACAGAAATATAGAAAATTCAAAAGAAATATTGATTTCTATTTGGTCTTAAATAGGACATACAGAAAAAAAACAAAAGATTTGAAGAATACATCTGATATGATATAAATTATGCTGTAAAATATGGATAAATTACTAAACTTTGTATTCTGCTAGGAATATACGTGATTTCAAGAGATCTTAAAATATTTATAAATACTGATCACATGTTAGAAAACAAAAGCTGAAAATAAATCTATAACAAAAATTTTCTGACCATAGTTCATAAGTAATTCATAAAAATAAATAAGAAAAATTCATACTCAACTATTTAAAAATTCAAAACAAACAAAAACAACACTTAAACATCTGTTGAGGCCAAAAAAAAGGAGATAAAAAATAAAATTGTAGACTATTAAAAATAATAAAAGAAATGGCTACTTATAGCAAGGTATGGAAGTTAGAAAAGCCACATTCAGAGAAATTCATACTATTAAATGTCTCACTTTAAATATGAAAAAAAAGTATGACTTGAACATTTAGTCAGAAGTCAGATAAAGAACATTGAAATAAAACCAATAAAATTAGAAGTAAGAGGATAATAAACACAACGATGAGAAGTAAGGCAGTTAGAAGAAAGATAACCATAATAAAATATATTAGTGAATGAATGAATGCTTTCCTTTTTATAAAGAACTCCCAAAATAAAGTAGACAAGCTGCTAGAAAATTCATCGTAGATCAATACAACTCCAATGACGGAGATAATTCCTCAGACAAAAATAATTGTATAAATGTACATATTCTTATTGTATGATAAAAAGAGAAGATTTTATCAAAATGGCCCCCTTTGTTTTTTAGTCAAAGAAAAACTGAAGAAAGTTTTCGAAGATTCACCTCTACTAAAGTTTCCAGGGTCAGGATCTAGACATATATTTCCCCAAATATTGAGAAACAGATCATCACAAGCTGTGTAATTTATTCTAGAGAATGATTAATTTTAAAAATTTAAGAAATCAAATAAAATTATCTAAATTATTTATAAGTATTATTAAAAAGTCCACATGAAGATTTTTTTTTTTGTGAGCAAGATCGGCCCTGAGCTAACATCTGCCAATCCTCCTCTTTTTTTTGGTAAGGAAGACTGGCCCTGGGTTAACATCCATGCCCATCTTCCTCTACTTTATATGGGATGCCACCACAGCATGGCTCGACAAGCGGTGCATGGGTGTGTGCCCAGGATTCAAACCAGCAAACCCCGGGCCGCCGCGGTTGAGTGCATACACCTAACTGCTTGTGCCACTGGGCCGGCCCCACACATGAAGATTTTTTAAAAAAAGGTATTGATAAATCTCACTTTTCTCTTTACCAAATATTATTTAAAGCAGTACAGTATTCCAACCACTGACAGTACTTAATTTTCTTCGTGGTTAGTCAGGTACTGAATTAAGAAATCCAAAGAAGTAGACAATATTTTCTCGTTTTGCCATTGAAGAGACTAAGGGTCATATGGTTTAAATAGCTTGCCTCATGGTCACATAGCTAATAAGCTACAGAACTGGAATATGCATCTTTCGAGTACAAAGCTGCAGGTTTAAATCACTCTACTGTATTGCCTCTCATAAGAGATTAAATAATAACCTGAATAAAATATCAGCAAGTTAAATATATTCATAAATTAGTAGGATTATCCACTGTGACCAAATAGGTCATACCATAGAAACGCAAGGTAGCATACAATGCCCATTACTGATTTCAGAATAAATACATACCAGGAAATAGGACAAAGAGGAAATTGTTTCAACGTTAAGTCTGTCTCAAAAAACAGCAAAGCAAACATAACAATGAGATATAAATAGACTTTCTATTGATCTATATATTTACAGACTTACCACACAACTAATCAACATTGTTCTGGACATTTTGGTCAATGCAATAAATAAGGCATGAAATAGAAAAAGGAGATAGTACTATTGCAAAGTAGACAATTTTGCCATTACTTGAAATTGCATAATGGTATGCTTAATAGATGCAAGGGAATCAATTGGATAAGTACCTAAAATTAAATATGAGATTCAATAAAGTGAATGAATGCCAGCATACAACAAAAAATGTTCTTATGTATCGTCCTAGAACAAACAGTAAAATAAATAAAATCTACTAAGAATCTCCTTAAAGAGAATTGTTTTAAACGTACGTGAAGAAAACCATAAAACTTACTAAGACTTAAAAGTGAATTTTGAGGAATAGAGGAATGTGCCATGATCTTGAATAAGTAAATGACTTAGGTTAAAGATGTTAATTCTCCCCAAATTAACTTAAAATTTTAATACAATTATTAGCCATAGGATCAAGGAAATCAGTTTTGTGAGGATGTTGAGGTGAGGGCTTAATAAAAGTTATTAAATAGCATTTGGAAAAAATTAGAATGAATGGGGAGAATAAAGAAGGAAAGGAATGTGGGTACTTCAGCCATAGCAGATATAAAATGATATGTAAATGTGAACATTGTAGTTCTATTGCTAGCTTCAGCAGACAGAATAGAAGCACGTGTCTCTCCCTCTCTCTTTCTGTATGTGCGTGTGGTGTGTGGATGTGTGTAATAAAGAAAACATACCAAACCAAAGAGGAATGGATAGTTTGATTAATGCTATTGGGAAGAGCATCCAATTACTTGCAGAAACTCAATTTTTGTTCTCATCTCACATCATATACCAAAACATAAATTAAAGTAAAACATTAAATTATCAATATACTGAAAATAATTCAAGTTACAGAGAAAAATATCAATAAGTTACATTTAACATATTAAAGTCAAAGGATTAAAATTATTAGAGCTAGAAAAACAATTTGTATATAAATGCCAGATAAAGTATTAATTACTGTATGATATAATAAGTTTTTGTAAATAAACCAAAAAAACTAAATTAAAGCACTAATAAAAATCAACGAAGATCAATTAACACATTTCATACAAGTGGCAAATCAATATAAAATGTGCAATAGATTTGTAATAAACATAATGCAAATTACATGCATGAATTATTAACTATAAAATAGAAACAAAATAAGACTAATTTATGGTCAGGAGGTTATGGAGTTACTGTGGTTGATAATTTGATAAGACCTTTCTAAAAACACATTGGCAGTGTGTTCCAAAAGCAATTAAATGTTTTTAATTTTAAGCCCAACAATTCCATATCTCAGAATCCAAGGTCATAATTAGAGATCTGGTCTAGATCCAAGTACAAAAATGGCAATATAATGTTATAACCATTTGGAAGCATACAAGTGTTTTCAAAGAAATGGACAAATAATTCATAATACATCCAAAAGATATTCTGCAACCATCAAGAACAATGTTTTCTCTAACTATTTGATGAATTGGGAAAATGCTTATGACATAATACATAAAGAACTCATATAACTTGTGTACATTGTATATAATACATATTTATATATACAACAGAAATATATAGGCATTTAGAAATTTATGATCAATGTCAAGATAATTGGTATGTTATCAAATATAGTTTTCTAAGATTTTGTCTTTACTTATTATGCATAATTATCCATTTCATTAGTGGTAAACAAGTATTAATTTAATAGTTAACAAATACAGCATCAAGTGCCTATATGCTTATGTGGGTGAATAAATATATAGAGAAAATCATGGAATTATTATTTCAAAATTTAATTGTTGTTATCTCTGGATAGTAATATGTTGATTTTACTTAATTTTTTAATCATTTTCTCATTTCCAATTTTTTTCCAAATTAATTCCAATTTATAAAAATTAGGGGAGGGTAAGTATACATATTTCGCTTTACTGAAATTCACAAAATGTAGGACTCAGACTTCATCTAAAGTATAGATTTGGTTTCACTGTAACACTGCAGAGAGAACAAGAAAATAAAGCAGAGAGGAAAATAAATCTGTATGATCTCAGAAAGATAATATGTTCAAGCATCACCAGCTATTCATTTCTGGTTATGACATTGTTTATCTGATTATTTGGAATCACTTCATAAGGCCTTAGTGGATTAAACAGAATAGGTGTGTTGAACGGGCTATTATTATGGGTCAAGAGTGAGTATCAATATGCCTGCTAAGGAAAATAGAACTGAATGAAATGAAAAGTATGTTTGATGTTAAAAAGCGGGGTTGGGGGAAACTTGAGGAGATGGAGAGGCAGACAAAAAGATGCTGCAGACATCAGCTCCTCTGCAGTGTGACCTAGCCTGGCTTTGTCTAGGCCAAGAAGGAGAATTCAGAAGAGTTTGAAGAAAACCTTTTACTGCAGACTAATAAACATTTTATCAGTTTTGCCTGAATGCATGTGAATTGTGATGTAGGCAATGTACTGAAGTTCTAAGAAAGATCTCTGCACTGGGGCCAGCCCCGTGGCTTAGCGGTTAAGAGCTCACACTCCGCTACTGGCGGCCCGGGTTCGGATCCCGGGCGTGCACCGTCGCACTGCTTCTCCGGCCATGCTGAGGCCGCTTCCCACATACAGCAACTAGAAGGATGTGCAACTACAACATACAACTATCTACTGGGGCCTTGGGGGAAAATAAAGGAGGAGGATTGGCAATAGATGTTAGCTCAGAGCCGATCTTCCTCAGCAAAAAGAGGAGAATTAGCAGGGAAGGTAGCTCAGGGCTGATCTTCCTCACAAAAAAAAAGGAAAGAAAGAAAGATCTGCACTTATTTGAAAGTAGAACAGTAAAATAAGTCTGGTGGGTGGTTATTTGTTCCCTGAATTTTGTGCGTAAGTCAGTGCTTGGAAAACATCTTGATGAGCCTCTGCTATACTCTCTGTCCTCAGAAACTGTGACAGAAGCCAGGAGCAGCAATAGTGCTGCCTGAAGCCTGGGGAAGGGGCAGCACATGGGTTGTGTGTGAGAGGCACACAGCACGGCCAACAAAGAGTTACAATAAAACAGTATATAGAATTTAGATCTACATCTATACCTCTATAGGTGTAGGTGAATTCTGCTCAAAACTGTATTATTTTCATGAAAAGGGCACTGATTCCCTTTGTTATAGATTATCTCTAAGGCTCGAATATTTTAGCAATTAAATATTAAAATTTGAAGTACAGTATAATCCACTTTCTGCAACTCAACAAAAGTTTTCCTTAAATAACATTGTAACAATTATTTACAAATGTGAGGGGAAAAATCTTCCAACAAACCTTACTTTTTATGGTATCTACAATATTTAGTATATTACTGTAGTCTCCTATTTGAAATCTATAACTTTTAATAAGTTTTATTCTTATCTGTTCTTCTTTTGCTATTCCCTGTGTGTGTGTGTGTGTGTGTGTGTGTGTGTACACATACATAGGCATATTTTTCATAGCTCTCTATTCTTTTTTTTTTTTTGTAAGGAAGATCAGCCCTGAGCTAACATCTGTCGCCAATCCTCCTCTTTTTGCTGAGGAAGACTGGCCCTGGCCTAACATCTTTGCCCATCTTCCTCTACTTTATATGGGATGCCGCCACAGCATGGCCTGACAAGCGGTGCGTTGGTGCGCGCCCAGGATCTGAACCCGGGTCGCCAGCAGCGGAGTGCCGGCACTTAACCGCTACACCACGGGGCCGGCCCCATAGCTCTCTATTCTTAATACTTGTATGTATTACATATTGGGAACATATTGTGCCAAAATATTAACTACCAATTATCCACATGATTCACAAGGAAGGGATGCTAGAATCTTTCTTAAATAGAAACAAAATGCTACTTAACATATGAGGGCAAATATTTCAAAACACTTCCTGGGGAAAAGAGTGAGTTAATGCCTGAATACCATAATGTATTAAGTATTAGCCAACAAAGTTTAAGGAAGATCATCCCAACATGATTTAAGTGTAACTGTCAGATAACATCCCTAGCAGAATGAAGACTGTGGTGGGTTGAGGAAACCTGCCTGGAGAATCATCGAGTTGAACATTTTTATAACAGGTTGGAGTACCTAAGGGAATGCATATTTCTATTGTTAGATGACTTCGAAACTAGTTTAAAATGTACCTTTCCAGACAAGAGTCAGTGTTAATGTTTGGGAAGACTACTTAATGACATCTCTTTGAGATCTCTACAGCATCTTCTGCTATGAGATAGTTATTATTGTCCAAAAAGAGGAATAAAAGCTAGCACAGTATTCACATTTCTAGAATATACAAACTAGGATGGGGGAGAGCAGACATTTTCAAACAGTTTCAAAGACTGATGTTTCAAAAAGAAATCAAATACTTTGTTGAAATAAAAATATAAAGTAAAGCAAGAGTTAAATTTTAAGCTGGAAAAAATTAACGTGTTTCTACAATGAGATGGTCTCTGAAAGTGTGAAACAGATGATCTTAAAGATCAAAAAGTTGGTGATAAAATGATGACATCAGAGAAAATGAGAAATTGTATGAAAGTAGTAATGTCTGGAAATTTGTTGAGCTAATTCAGGCAGGAGGAAAGATACTGAAAGTGGATAATGAATGGTAATTAAGAGCCTGGACCTCCTGCAAGCTTGTGTGTGAGTCAATAGGTACCTTGGTTCCAGATAGAAAGACTAAAGCCTTGGCAAGGAGTATCCAGATCTCTTTTCAAAGAAGCATACTCAAAGATTTGTAAAAAAAAAAAACACTGGAAGGATTGTAAACCTATGACATGTATACACATACATACACACACAGATACACACTCACACACAGTTCTCAACCAATTTAATGAGCTGCTGATTATGCTATTTACCACCAAAGTGACTTCTGGGAATACTACCGTAGATCGTCATTTGGTGCCGTAGAATGTTGACAGAAACACATTTCTGACGAAAAAGTCAGAATAAATTGTCATATAATTCTGCAGAGATTATTACTGACTGCTTACAAAAATCTTCAACAGGATAGGCACTCATTTGCAGGGCACATAACATCTCTGTGTTGCGATTTGAATGCTGTAAAGAGTGGCAGCCCAGATATATTTTAGATGAGTCAGCCATGGTGCCTACAATACACACTGATGACAGCCCTCAGAGTGATGCTGCATTTCATTGGAATATGGAAGTAACCTACCGCTCACTATATATCTGGGGAGATGAGAGTAAACACATGACAGTAAATTAATTTTCTAGGGATGTCATTTGTTGTAATGGAAAAAGTATAAGCCTCAAAATTGACACAAAATAAAACAAAACCAAAAAAAGTGGATTTGAAAGACAGCTTCACTAGGACTTTAATTTGGGACTTGAGACTTGCTAATTAACTTCTTGCAATCCCACTGTAATGGGGGAATGATAACACCAATCTGACAGTATTGCTGGGAAGATTAAATAAGGTAATGTAGGAAAACCAACTGATTTATAGTAAGTGCTCAATGTAAGATTGCTGTTATCAAATGAATGGTACAAACAATCATTAAAAACTGTTTCTGTGCAATTCTTTGGGCTAGATTCTGTAGCTAGTGCTATCAGCTGGTTAGGAGACGGGGATTCTTGAGTGTGAGGAATACTCATCTTCATTATGTCCAGAGCTCAACACAGAACAAGGCATGAGGTAGGTGTTTAGAATCCACTCCTTCAATTTGAATTATATTGCAATTGAATCTATACACTATCTGTATTTTTTAGTAAGTTTGAGGAAAGCCTAACTTATCTCTCAGCATAAACCTCAAGTATGCTTTTGTAGGGAAATTTAGCCTTGGGTGGGCACTAAAGCAAGATTGACTGGATTTCAATCATTCCTAGATGTGTGATCTTGGGTAGGTTACTAAATTCCTCCATTTCCTGGTTTCCCAATGTATAAGAGGACAATAAGAATAATTCTTACCTCCCGGGGTTGTTGTAAAACTAAAATGTGTTAGTGCATGTAAAGTAGATGTGAGACTGACCTGGAGTAAGTACTCAACAAATGATGGGTGGAATTATTTTGTTATTGAGAAACTACCCTCAGGATCTAAAAGATTTTTGAGAAATGCACACATGCTAATGTATTAGCTGTAAATCCTTGAGATTCACCACTTCCCACAGAAATGGATTGGTTCCTGCCTGCAGACACTACTTTAGTGTCATGGTCATAGTGAGCCACTGTCACCTATCAACTTACTGATGCAACAGGTAGTATCTCTCAGGGGTGCAGCTGTGAAACACTCTTTCAGTCCAGAGTGCTGTCATAGATCTCATAACCTCTTTTAATACTTAACGGGATGTGAGCAAATGCTTTATGATCTACCCCTTCTTTTCATTTAGCTGGCTACTCCCATGATCTGCCCAAAGAAAGACGACCAAATTCACTTTGAGACAAGTTTGTGATTCTCCCACTATGCACAATTTGTTGTCTAAAATCTATAAAGATAATTTTTGACCTAAATCTATTGGGTTGGAATTGCTCAATTATCTAGTTAATAACACAATTTATATTTGGCTGATTTTAGTAATTAATCTGGATAATGCGGGATTGGAAGCGAAATCCTACTTTAAATAGTTCCACTACCTTTTAGATTCATCTTTTTTTTTTGTCTATATCTATACCACCTAGGTGTCGTAGACGGTTAGTAGTTGCCCAGTAACTGCTTTCTTAGGAGTCTACGAGCACATGTGACTCTAACTCTTCCCTGGATACAGTTGATTAGCTCAGGGGCAGACACCTGAGCTAAGCAAGTCCAACTGAAGTTTTTTAGATGAGACCTCAGAGACCCAGAAGACACTAGAACTCAGAGCTGAGTTGCATCACCATCTTGGAAACTGGGTGACTCAGAGCACTCTCCCTCCTCCCCCTGACCTGTGCTATTCAACTGCTCCTTCTTGGGTCTGACACTCTAAATTCCTCCCAAAGCCTCTCCCTCTTTTGCTAAGGTGATTAGCTTTGGATTCTGCTACTCACAACAAAAGTTTTGTGGAATTCATTTTTTAAAATTATACTTGTATTCTCCAACTTAAGGAAACAGACCAAAATGTGGAAGGGGATCAGAAAGTTAAATTGAGAAAATAATTTTTTAGATTTTTAAAGCCTTCTTAGATTTATAAAGCAATGACCATATGATTTTATATCTTCCTATATTTTTGAAATCATATGATTTGCATGGAGATACAAGACTATTGCATAAAATAGATATTGGATAAAATGAAACAAATCATGAACTCTAATCCAAAGTTGTAAATAATGTTGCATAGAATTCTGCAAAAGTTAAGGTCTAAAATTCAAAGTTAGTTTACTTTAATATCTGTTTCCCTAGGGGAAAAACGTGCTATATTCTTATAACCTTTTAAACTTAGAACAAGATACAGGGATGCACATTTATTATTCACAAAATGTTGAGTGTTTCTTATAATTTTAAATTAAATTTTTTTTTTTTTTTGCTATGAGACAGTCAATTCATCATGAATAAGTATTTTTAAATATATTGTTAAGGTCCTTTTCCCCTGGAACACAAACTGTAAATTCTCATAGTACCGTATGGTGGAGCTGGTGGACAAAGGCTGATTCATACAGTTTTCAGTGTTTTGCTGGTTGCTATGTTTGAGATTTTATTTTTTACCACATTTACTACCATGTTAAGACTGAAAATCTTTCTATGAAACTTACTATTTGTCTTTGTACTTTTATTTAAAATTCTTATACACAGTCTCGGTAGCTCAGTTCTTAAAAAGTTGCAAAAGTATATAATAGCCATAATGATTTTTCAACTAGAGATAACATTTTTTAAAGAAGGCAAGTTGTGGGACATGGTATTCCTACTGCAACCTCAGTTACTACACAGATATTTATAAGGGAATTATGAAGTTTGCAAGGCATAATATAATATATGATTTAGGTGAATATATATACTTAGAGTTTACACACTCAGAGAAGATTAATTATATATATATATTTCATTCACTGATCTTTTTTCAAAGAAAATAATCAATATTACTCTAAAACTAGCATGTTTATAATTTGAAATCAAGAAACATTTGTTCAGTTAGTCTATGAAATTATAATTTATATTACATTAATGCAGTGATGTGAAAAGAATAAAATGTGCATCTACTGGGCAGAACTACACCAGGTTGTGTGAGAATGTATACATTAATAAAATATTTTTTTATCCAAGAACTGATAATCTATTTTAAAAAATAACACGTTTATAAAAAGTTAAATAACACTGAAAATTAAAATATTATTCCAGAACAGAATTGAAGAGCTGTCTCAAGAAAATACATATTAGGACCCAAATAAATTTTAGGAACACAGCTTAGAGTATGAATAGGAATTCATGCTGTGCAGGAAGATTGAGAGGGCACAAATACTAAATTAACAGCTATCTGTATATTTCCGATTATAAATGAAAAGGAAAAAATACTTACTTTTTAAAAAATGTTTAATGAAATAATATAATTTACTGAGTTACTGAGAGTCAAGGCTACACAAAATGTTTAGATGCATTTAAGATACAGTAAGCCAGAGCACATTGGGGTTTTCCCAGCACATCTAAAAATATGAACAAGATATTTTCCTTCTATAGACAGAACGCATGGTTTTTAAAAAGTCATATCCAATTAAATATTATCGCTTAATTATAAACTAATTCTAGGCTATAAAATTTAATGTAACATATATTACTTGAGTATTAAGTAGAGACTATATGTCTCCAAAAAGAATTAGCTCTCATCGAATGTTCTAGGCATGCCATGTGTTAGGATAAAGGTCATCAGGTAGCTTAATCACAAACCATTAAAAGTTAAAGGGAAAATGAATTTTACTAAAAAACTTGTTAAAGACCATGCTACCAGAAATGTTACAATGAGTGCAATAAGAAATCATAGGAACCATTTGCAGAGTGTCAGCTATGCATTCAAAACACAAGGTTTCTCGAACGCCCACGATATCCTCAGGGGGCACACACTATTTGAGTCCCCCTTTTGCAAATGAGGAAACTGAGGCCTAGAGAGATTAATGAGGTACCCAAGATCCTACACTGAGAAAGTGGCAGAGCTGGGCTTCAAATCCACATCTGTCTAATTCAAATTTTATTCTCTTAACCACATGCAGATAGATTTAATTTTGAGCCCTGGGTAACTAAGACTTAGGATGTCGTTAACAAGAGGAGAAACAGATTTGGGAAGAAAAAGTATGAGTTTGGTTTAAAACATGTATAATTATATATTTTAGCTGAAAGACAACTTAAGAAACATGTAGGCCATTACATTGCACAAATGCTTAGCAAGCAACTTTTGAGTGTAAATTACATAGCAGGTACTTCGACAGACACTGAGGCTTCAAATGGTAAGCTTCAAGTCAAGGGGTGAAAAGAGACATGTAAAACACAATTATAATATGGGACTAGGAGTGTTTTAATTGAGTCATGAAAGCATACTATGTCGGAATAAAAGAAGAAGTAGCTAATTCTGACTAGGGATGGGTATCAGGTACCTGGTACTTAATACATCATCTTGTATGCATGAATGAAGAAAGGCTTCAGTGAAAAAGGTGACATTTAAGCTAGATCTAAAAAATGAATAGGAATTCAGTAGGCTCATAAGGTAGCAGATGAGAGGAAGAAAATTCTAGTCAAAAGAAACAATTTCTAATGCAATAGTTTTGTGATACTGAGGCTCAAAGACATTAAATGATTCTGTTAAGGTCAAACAGCTACTTAGTACAAAATTCAAGACACAACTCAAATCTCTAGACCAGGCATTGGCAAACTGCAGCCCACAGGTGAGATACGGCTTGCTGCCTGTTGTAAATAAAGTTTGATTGGAACACAGCCACCCTTACTTGTGTAGGTATTGTCAATGGCCACGTCCACACTACAATAGCAGAACTGAGTGTTTGCGACAGCGATCATGTGTCCTGCAAAACCCAAAATATTTACTCTCTGGCCCTTTATAGAAAAAGCTTGCCAACACCTACTCTAAGATGTCGCTTCAGCTTTCTTTTCAGTATACTACACTGAGGATAATATTGGTGGAAATACAGGACTACACACAAAATAGGTTATGACCAAAGACATGTTTTGAAAGTAATAATCACAATGGTGACATTTAATATCCTAAAATTAAACGAGGCCTCTTACAATATGAATATCACAAAATGCAGGAGAGCATCCAGCAAAGAATCCAAAGGCATATTCACATCTAGGAACCAGGGACAAAAAAGAGAAAGTCAAGAAAAACCAGCAGGAGAAGAGGAAAAGTAGGATATGATGGGAACAAAAGAGGAGAAAATTCGGAGGCTGCTGGAGTGGTGAATCTAAAGCCAAGGAAAGGTCCCAGGGAACAAGAAGGAAGAGAGGACTATGAGATTTGGGGTTAGCAGCTCACTGAAGTTCCTTTAATTGATGGAGTTAAGGTCACAAATTCTGGTAACACTTTTATTCAACTAAAAAAAATAGACAATCTCTTCATGGCACAAAATTTCATGATGTACCATTTAAATGTAATTGTCATTATGTTGTATTATACATTTTACAAATAAAAATAATGTTTTTTGTTAGTTTGCATATGACTAATGATTAGTAAAAAGTAGGGGCACTTTTCAGAATGAGGTAAAAGTTAGACAGCCGAAAAAGTCTAAACCTTTCCACAGATAAAAAACAGATCACGTAAAAAGAGTGAACTCCAGAATGGCACTTGGATTTCTTAACAGCAGCGCAGCAAGCTAGAAGACAATGGAACAAAACCTTAAAAATGCTGAGGGAATTTAGATTTTATACCTAGCCAACCATAAATCAAGAATAAGTATAATAAAGACATTTTCAGACATGCAACTTCTCAAAAAATTAACCTGCCAAGTACCATTTCTCAGGAAACTCTGGAAAATGTTTTCCCCTAAACTGAAAAGTAATCTTAGAGAGAGAAAGTCGCAGGATCAAAAAAACAGAATCCAAATCAGAATAGAAGTAAGGGGAAGTCTCTTGGAAAAGGTAAAAAGAAGTCTTGGAGAAAAATGCCTGCACTTTTGGAAAAGAAACAATCAATAACAACAAGCTTATAAGTTTGCCATTCAACAATTACTGAGGGCCTAATATCCACACGCTGGGGATACTATATTTATACATAATTATACATTTTTACTTATTCAATTGTTTAAAGAATTTCTAGAATGATGTTACTACCCTAGTTTTTTATACATTTTCTTCTGTGCTCTCATAAAACTGTAACATTATGGGAATTAAGATAAAGGATTCTGGTTGTAGTTTTATATTAATTTGTATTTAAGAATTTCTTAATATTATATAATCAGAAAATGAAGCCATATAATTACTAAGTATAAATTTTGGAATAAGGCCATATGTTTATGTGTAGTTTCAGTAAATATCACCCAGGAGCTTCCTTATGTTCACCTGTATTTTTAAAATAATCCTATGATATGAAGTATTTTGGGGGAGATTATCAGTTAAGAACTGGCAGGGGGAATGTCATGAGTGGGTAGTCTGAACCCTGAAGAACTGCCTCTTGAAATCTTGAGGCTGGAGTTCAGTGGGATGTGGACAGCTATGTTCAGGATTCCAGCAAGCCTCAGGTACCATGAACAGTTGGCTCTGCACTTCCTCTCTCTCTTTGTATAAACAATAGGAAGCAAAATGGTTTAAAACCCCTACTTGAAGTCCATGCTGATGACTCAAGTCAGCATTAATTTCAACAATAAGAGTCATGCCTGTCTTGACCACACACAGACCCTCTTATTAATTGCCAAAGTGCAGCACTTGCTCTATTCCAGGGTTTTAGATAGTGGCAAATTTTGCCGTGTCAGAAGATGGTTACAAAGGATGGTGGCTGGCCCCACGGAACAAATAGCGAAATCTTACCACATCATTTCTTGGTGATCTTAAATTGTTTTCTAGACATGGAGGTAATGACTGCCACACAAATTTGACAACTTAATTATCTATCTTAAAATAGCTAAAGAAATCCATATATACTTGTTCATAAAACAAAATATAATTCATAGGCTCCAAATTAATCTTTCAAAGTGAAAACTTAAGAGTTATTCAGAACATAACTGATAAAACCTGAAAGATTTATATGGTTTTCGTTCTTTAAAGAGCCATGTATAAAAAGTTAATAAAAACAGCAAATATCAAAAGAAACTTTAGAAAGCATTACAATATTATTAAATGTTCAGAATGTAAACGGATAAATGAAAAAGAAAGGTTAATTGTTCTTAATTCTACTGAAGTTTTATTAGATATCATCTAAGCCCAGCAGATTTTGGTCTCCAATTGGGATGACACTCTTACGATCTTTACAGAATTTGTAACTGATGAGGGGGGTGGAGATGGGGTAATGGTTATCTTTTAAAAAATACATTTAAAAAAGTCCTTTCTCTAGTCCAATGTTTATTGACTGGGGTGATTTTGCCCTCCAGGGGACACTTGGCAACATCTGGAGACATTTTAGGTTGTCTGCCCTGAGTGGGCTTGTGGCCGGTTCTGGTGGTATGTAGTGGGTAAATGTCAGAGAGGCTGCTAAACAAAAGATTATCCAGCAAAATGTTCAAGGTGCTGAGGCTGAGAAGCGCTGCTCTAGTCCAGAGCTTACAGATCCACGGGCCCTTAGATGAGGAAGGGAACTTGGAGGGTAAATGCCCTAATCTACCACGCAAATTCTCATAACTCTACAGTCCTATAAGGCAGCATTTTTAAGGTTAGAGTTGTTATATTGATATTTTTTCTTTGTGTCTATTTGTTCATGTTGACCACTTCTATGAAAACACCAAATTTAAAATTTTTTTAAATGCAGCACACACTACATAAATGGGCAATCATTGATTGGCTTTAATTTAATAATCACTTGACCCACATTTATCCGAGTTTTGACTCGAAGTTTGAAGCTTGAAGTCATGCTCCATTTAGCGTCTTAGACACTGGAAAGCCATTTTGTAAGGTGCTAAAGTTAATTAACACGCCTATGGTGAATGTGGGTGTTTTTAAGCATAGAATCATAGGCTCTCTGTATGGAGGAAATGTCTTCAAGATGTGAACACCTCTGAGTACGTGTCATTGGATGTGTGATACCTCCCCAAGCAAAACTCATAAGAAAGTAGCTTGTTAAAGCCCCTGAATGAAAATTTAAATGTGAGAGTAACCAGAATTCTCTGCGATGTTGCCAGGGCTGCAACAGCGATACTGTTCTTTCCTCAGGCTTAAATTTCCCACAAACTAATTCAACCCGCTCCTTCCTCAGAAATAACATCCCCTTTAAAAGATTTTTTAGCTACAATAAGTCAAAGTGTTGACTTCATAAATGACCATGGACATCCCATCCCACTCTGAAAATGTGGCATCGTTTCCCCACGAGTGGATATGGGTCTGTGACTCTGTGCCTACATGTTCCTTCTCTGACCAGGCTGTGACAGTTGTGTATTTTCACAACAACCACAGAGCGGCTGTTGCCTTCAGGATGAGGTTATTTGCTCACTGAGAAATACTCAGTGGGCTCTATCATAGCTTCTGCAGTTGAAGGTTGGACTAGCTGAATTCTTGAAATCTCTTCCCACCCTGGAATTCAATGAAGCGACAAACGAGAGCTAGGAAATGGGAATGTCCTAATGCCACAGGAAAATTCAGACAAAGTTGAATTTTAAAAACAGCATTTGATACTAGGTGTTCTGCTCAGACAACAGAATCCAATCAACTATTTGCTTTTCTGTTTCTGATTTTTTTTTTCCTTTTTGAGAAGTCTTGATACCAAGGGAACTATCAGCTGTTCTTGTAAAAACAAAACACAGAAAAAAATAGATTAATTCATTTTAGCTTCCTATTGTTTGAGTCATACTGTGAATATCTCTCCTAGGGCACACCCGCTCTGGACGTCTAGGCAGACATTTTAAAAGGAGGAGATTTTTGGTACATGAAGTAAGACTAAAGATATTCATCTCTATTCACTAGCTGTCTAGACATGGGAAACATCTGGGAAATACACCAGTACTTTCATATAAATTTCTTTGTATGCTTCTTCTAGGCCACTCTCAGGAAACTGCTCTACTGCTGGTCTCTGTGATAAAAATCGTTGGACTCACAAACTCTTTTCTTTATGTGCTTATCAAGCCCTTCTTTCTGCTACCTTCCTGATAAACCTAAAGGGAAAGAATCATCTCTTTTCAAAATAGTAATCTGTGCAAACGTTTTGCTCTGTTTAATGACTTTTGCATATAATTTGAGTTACAAAGGCTGTCACTTTCTAAGTCCTCCTGAATATGCTAGTTCAATCAAGAAAACATGTTTTCCGTCCCTCACATTATGCTTTGCTTCTGCCCTGTAAAAACAGATGCCTGGTCGGGGATTGGCAAGCTCCTCCTCTCAGCCTAACTGAGTCAGTAAGAATTGTAACAATCCTTCCTGGTAACTTGATTCTGCCTTGTTCCTGATGAGTTCCCTGATCACTCAAGCTCTCAGCAAGCTCTGACTCTTCTTACCCATAGCAATCGCTGTTTTAATTAACAGGCCTTGACAATTTGTTTCCCTGTGCTATTAGATTTTTTACAATGTGGGTATATCCTGTTTGCCCAAATGGTTTATAAGAGGACAGATGCTGCCTACAACTCAGTATGTTCCTGAAGGTGGTCCATAAATATGACTGATGCTTGATAACGCTGTGCCCAGTAGAACAGCACGTTCTCCTTCAGCGTGCATTGCAGGCTCCTCCTTTTGCAATTCAATGGAACAATACCGCAGCAAACCCACGGAAAAGAAAAACTGCTCGAAAATCTGTATGTGATCCTTGCTGCAACTGATGGCGTAGACTAAAAACGTCTCCCTTTTAAAGTCGACATGGCAGGATTATGCTTTGAAGACATAATGAAGCTTTATCAAGTTGATTGTGAATGATTGACCATTTGATTAGAAAGAATCTGAGAGATCATCTGGTGAAATAGTTCTCAGCACAAAGTTGGAAGAAGCTTTCTAAGGTCTATAGTGCTGATGCAGTGCAGACTACTTAACATATCAAGATTCCTTCCTTTTGCCTAAAATTATGTCAGTTAAAGATGGTAATAATGACTATTTCATCCTCATAGGAATGAAATAATTAGTTAAATAGCTAGATATATATCTATTATTGATTAATAAAAAGGTATGTATTATTGTATTATAAGGTATATAAAAGGTAATGTATTATTAGTAACTACAAGCCTTTAAGCACAAAAGCATACTTTAAAATATAGCTATTATAGTGGAAGAAAAGAGAGATTTGAAAACATCCAATCTTATTTAGATGCAGTGGGAGTGTGGATAAGAAATCTGAGACTCAAAGAAATTAATTTTTTAGGGCACAGAGGTAAAATTGGCAGAACTCACATCCCATAAGTTTAAATCCATTGCTTTCAGAATTTATTTTTCTATAGACTTTTAGGAATGAACCAATGACCTCATAAAGATGAGAAGGGTATGTTTGGTGTACTTTTAGGTGCTAAAATTGTTTAAGAATGGGGTTAAGAGTTGAGTTGAAAGAAAGTCACCAAGAACAAGCTTCGTCCATGAGTTTAAATTACAGTTCATGTTAAGCTATTTCTCAATGTAATGAATTATAACATTTGTTTTCATAGTTTTCCTTATTCTGTAGAAAAGGTAATAATTTAATAAATCTCAAGGAAATGGTTAGTGGGGACCATATCGCCCGTGTATTGAGATAGCGGTGCTTGGTCAGGCACAGGCTTGGTGTTGAGGGTAGATTTCTTTATAAAAGACTGAGGTTATGAATTGTAGGAAATGGTCAATTAAGAAGAAAAATTCACTCTTTCCATCTCATTTAACTTCTTCTAAATGATGACTGTGAACCAGCAGGCAATTCTGTTTAGTAAAGTTGTTTAATTTCCATCACCTTCCAGAGAATCCAGACCGGACCTAATAGGGTAGAAATTCATACTTAATGCTGGACACGGGTCTCCATAAGTTAGCTAGAGTTATTGTATGAATAATTACAAATAAATGAAAATCATTTTCTCTACTAGCAGATAACGGGTTCTAATGACTTTTGGAAGGTTTAAGAATGTAATTCTGTACCACAATATAGAATATTGGACACAAGTTTAGAAAAGAGAAAAAATATTTTCAGTCTTTAGCAACTGACAGTCCCACATATGTACACAGAAGATATATGTAGAAAAATGCACACCAAATTAATGTTTATACCTTACTTAACTTTGGCAAAAATATATTAGAAGGTCACTATGTTAAAGGAAGACAAAAATGAGTAAACTAAAAAAATGCTAAGTTAAAATATCACCATTTCATTTTCAGACCACAGCCTGTCCTTATTTCTTTAGGAAGTCTTTCCCTGTTGAGTCCAAGACAAGTTGAAAGTGACTATCAGAGTGAGGCCTCTAAAAGGCCAGTAGGCACAGGTTCATAGAAAGGGAGCTGCAGGCGATTTGATCCTGAGAAATATTTTTAGAAGATTGCATTAACGGTTTACTTTTAGAAGAAACAAATATTTTAAAAAATAAATCTAAAATCTGTGTTATTGGTATGCTATTTTAAAGAGTATTTTTTTTCTGCCTAGATGATGATATTTTAATATCTCACCTGAAAGAGCCTAGTTTTTATTTTATTTTTAACATTGTTCAACCAAGACATCAAATTTGAATTTTTAAAGGCTCTTTTATTTAGAGGTCATTCCTTGTGATTCAGATTCTCCAGTCAACACCTAATTTCCTACGTTCATAATGGAAGCAGAAGTATAATTAAATGAAATCTACAGACAGGCTCCAGATTTTATTTTAGCCCTAACTACAGTATTCTACCACACCCAGCTCTTTTATCAGAAATACTAACAACTAGTAAAGTGAAATGATTTAATTGAATCTTCTTCATGATCCTCCTCAAACTGCAGTTAGGCTTGATAAGCAAGCCTAACTTGCTTGTGGAGCTGGTCCACATCTGGGTGACAACAATTTAGGACTTCGCTGGTACACACAATAGGTAATGCTTTAAAGACAGAGTTGGATATAATATATGGGGACTAGCAATAACAGGAAATGATAGATTTAATTGAATGGCTATGAAGATGGATTGATAAGTAAACACTTGGTCAGTAGTTGGACTGTTTATAGGATGAAGGCTTCCATTAATTGACACGAGGTCATAAATGAATAAATAAGATAGTGTTTGTTACTTTGTCTTGTTTTATATTGCTTTGATAAAAATCTTCCCAATATATAACAGTCTATATTTATCTCATAGTAAGTCAAGTTTAGCAAATACTATTTTAATTTTCTTAGTGATTGCTGAAGATGTAGCACCTTAGATTGGAATGTCAATAGTCATTTTCCAGGGCTAAGGATGTAAAGGATATAGGACAATAGACAGCAATGACAAAACTGAATGGATGCTATTGATAAACGGCTTCCATTACAAGTCCAACCACATGCCAGGGGTTCGAGGTGCATTGCCAAGGCTGTCGCTAAAAGAAGGAATGTTCAGGCTGAGGTGTACTAATATAGGAGCAGCTTGAACAGACTGAAACTATTCTTAAATTCTAAGGTATTCTGTTTTCAAGAGCAGACTGCTGATTTAACCTCTGCAAAAATCCCTACCACAGTAATAAAAACAAGTATAGCTGTTAAATATTATTACATGTCAGGCACTATTCTAAGCATATTAGTTACATTTCAGCATTTAATCATCACAACAACTCTATGTGATAGATTCTATTATTATTTGCGTTTTACCGAGAGGAAAAGGAGACACAGAGAGATTGTGTGATTTGTGAATGGTGACACAGCTATTATGTCACAGTGCTAAGATTTGGTTCAAATCAAATAGTCCAGCTTGGGAATCTGGACTCAGTCACTACAATCTATTAGTAAAGAAACTAGTTTCCTAGTGCAAGGGAATATCTATTCTCTCTTCTGGTGAGTGCCCACACAGAAATAAACTCTCTCTCACCATTTCATCCTATTTTCTCATGAACCTAATATTTTGTTTTCCTTCTTGAGGTGAATAATGATGGGGTTTCTATCAGTTTCAGGTATTGGAGACAGCACTATTAAACTATTTATCAGGGCTTATTTTTATCCAACTCAGATTATCTTAAGTAAACATGAGAATTTATTATGAGGATGCTGGGATGTCCCATGGAAAACAAGACAGGAAAGCAGTTTAAGTTCAGGAACAACTGGAACAAGACTTTCTCTCATGAGGATGATGTTTTTAAACCTTGTTCACCTGTCTGCCTGGAGTCTGTCTGTCGCTCTTCTCACTCTGCCTCACACAGTGGAAGGAGAGAAGATTGGGTGAATATAATCTACTCAATGAATCCAAAATAAATTACAGGTTCATAAGGTATTCCCAGCTTTATAATGACATACCGGGTACTTATTTTTATATTGCAATTGCCTTTCCTTCTCCTTCTTCAAAAGAAAATGAATTAATAGCTCTCTTTAGCCAGCTCTATGTAGAAAGAATTCTACTCATCTATTCCATTTTGCCTAAATGATAAGATTTGACTTTGGAGTTAGAGTATACTGATAATAGGGTTGATATTCAAATTTAAAACTGCCAAATATTTCTCCTTAAGTTATATTTCAGAGCCATGCACGAAGTAAATACTAATTGAGCATCTTCTCTGTTCCAAAGCTATTCTAGGCATATATAGTACATAAACCATGGTCTTTTCTCCCAAATATTTCTAATTTGTTTGAAGAAGCAAAACCGAACCATCATGAAAGTCAAGTATGTGAAATAAATAATAAATGGTATACAAAATTGAAACATACGATTGAAAAATATTTGAAATCGGCAGACATGCAATATCTTATCTGAGTCTCACAACAACTCCCTGAGGATTGTGTCCCATTCACCTGACACTTAGGTGTTCTAAGGAGAAGTGATTTTCAAGAATCATCTAATTAGATGTGTTAGAATTGGTCCTTGAACCCAGGCCTTCTAAATCTAAATCCATACCATTTTCCATGTTACCACGGTTCTGCAGCACTTTAAGTAATGTAAAAGTCCAATAGTGAGGAAATAGAGGGGCTTTTTAGAAAAACATGAATAAATTAATGGAGTTAGAAATTATTATCTATAATTATATGAAGAATATATTAGTTTAGACTATTTATTGAAGGTGATTAAAAAATGAACTCAAAATAAGTTAGGCCAAAAAAAAGTACTATTTTAGAGAATTGTCTGTTTGTCTTTGGACACATTTGTGTCTGGACACCAGTAAGAAATAACGCAGAACAGTTTTGGGGAGGTGTATGTGGGTTCCTTAGAAATCAGGCCTGACAAAACAAATTGAAGTGACTAGGGTGACAGAATCAGGTAGCCTAATAAGGTCAGCTATGTTCAGGAATCAGCTTAAGAGTTCAAACAACTCATTGATCAGAGAGGCACAAGATCAACAGTGTAAAGACGCAGAAGAATGTAGAAAGCAGGAAGGAGCTCGGGGCCGATTGTAAAAATGGAAGTTACAGGAAAGCATCAGGGACGCAGGGTCTGATGTGCTGCATGAAGGTAGCCAAAGACTCCTGTGATCTATCCCTGAGACGCTGGATCCAAGTAAGAAGGAAAGCATGAGCCAGGTCTACTTAAGGACTTGACTAGAGTTGACAGGAGGAGGAGTATGATGGACTAGTCATCACACCCTTTTTTCTCTTCCATAATTTTCCTTGAAACTGAGCACACCTTTTTTGGTAAAAACTCCATTTTATGTATTTGCTGTGTTTTATCTCTCTCCCTTTTAGCCATAGGAGTGGCCATATCATCTTAGCGTGGCTTATCAGTCCTCCATCAACCTGGCCACAATGATTGGTTCAACGATGAGCACATAACCCAACTGGACCATGCATAACATTCCTAATGTTTTTGCTAGAATATCTTCGAAAAACATGATTTCTTTTCTCTGGATTTGCTAGCTGTAAAGGATATTATAAGCCTAGAACTGCTAAGGGGCAACTTTGCCACCCTGTGGAGAAGACCCACCTGAAAAGGAAGCCAAGAAAATGGAAAACAGAGCCTAGAGATGAAGAAGAGAAAGGTTCCTGAGAAAATCGTTTACATTCCTGAATCCTACCATGCCCAAGGCAGATCTGCTCCCTTAAACCATTAAGGGAGCCAATATATTCCCTACTTTGCTTAAGCTGGTTTGAGTTCAGTTTCTGTCATATGTAACTTTAGTGTCTACCAATATCGTTAGTAAATGCACACAGCTTCACTAACCAGGTAGCGTTTAGATTCTATGTGGTAGGTAACAGTAAGCAGTGTAATTTTGTCAAGGGTGAACTACATTAGGATTAGAAAGTAGGATATATCAAACTAGATTTTATGGGATTTAACATAATATTTTTATATGAAAATGAAGAATGGAAAAAAAAATCTAAAGCTTAAGTAGAAAAGAAAGTTTTTAAAGAATTTGCTTTCTTTATTCTACCTTATATTCTAGCTACTTGGTTATTATAGTTATTTAATGATGTTTTTCTATTTCCTGCATCAAAAATATCTCTTGATTTGAAATAAATTGGATTGAATGTAAATAGCTGTTAAAATGGAAGAGAAAGGAAAATGACATTTATGACAGCTTTCTGTATCAGACACTACAAAACTATTTTCTAACTTTGTCTTATTATTTGCACACAATCCAATGGGAAAGGCATTTGCTACTCCACTTGGCAGATAAAGAAACTAAAGATGACGTAGGGTGGTGATTACCGAAGTCACACAGAGCTGGGGTCTGGGGCCAGGTCTTTTGATCTGTCCTTTGGGTGATGATGCCTCTGGGATCCTGCCACCTATTTTGGGATGGATTCTGAAGTGAAGCGCATCACATGTGATGTGGTATTTTTGCTGCAGTATTGATTCTCAATTATAAGAACTTATCTCTGACGGATTAACTTTATTGGTGGTTCTTACTTGAGAAGTAAAACATATTAAAGGAAGAAATCACGAGCATTTAACCTTTTCTCTCCTCTCTGTTTAGAAATCCCTGATTTTTTTTCTCCCTCTCTGTTTCTGTAGAACTTTAGTATCAGAACCAGAAGGCAGTCCAAAGAGCCAAGGTGCATCAGGTATGTGTTACTTTATAACCACTTCAAACAAGAGGCCATTCCCACTGACACTAGCTTCAAAAAAAATGTGTTTCTGGTAAATTAAAGGAGGGCAACTGATCACTGAAGGTAAACAGGTGATGAAATACGTCATTAGTACCTCATTCGTAATTCATTTCTCCTGAAGTAGTTGACAAAGCATCAAGACTTGAGTCGTGGCTTGCTCAGAAGTGCAGGCTTTGAGGTCACTGGAGCAGATTCATTATAACCCAGTGTAAAGCGCAGCCTGTCTCTGTGTCAATTACCGGCGTTTGATAACGGATATTATGTCAAGGTCTGTTCTTTCTCAAGATGCAGCCACACATTTTAAAATCATTACGAGTGTAAGCATGAGCTACATGGCCTCAGGGGTTCAGTTCATTCGTTATGTCCCATTATGACTTAAAGGTACCGGGCCTGGAGAAAGCGCGGCGGGAAGCAGTGGGCAGAGGACTAATGAGAGCGCAAAGCTGGACGCCCCTTTTTCTCCCTTTATGGTGAAGTAAACCGCGCTTTATTTGCCCAAGGAGCCATTTAAGATCCGCCCAATATAAAATGAGGGTGACCAGTAATCCCGTAATCCCCCCGCTGCAGAGCGATTGCGGGTATCACTAGCGAGTCAACCCAACTCAGGTTTCAGTCTAGCCCGAGAAGTTTTATTGAAATGAAATGCTTTCTGCTGGATTCTTTCTCTGCTGGGCATGGAAATGTTCTGTTTCTTTCTCCCTTTTCTTTCAAAAACCACATGTGTGCTTTCCAATAGTCTGTTAACATTCGGGCCTTTCCAAGAGCACTTTGTGTCACCAATTGGCGTGGATTCGACCCACGTACCCAGCGCCTGAAGGCAGACTCCACGCTTCGGAAATGGACACTATCCTGGTCTTCAGACGGATGTGCAGATGCTCTGAATAGATGCGAGGATGCCACAATTCACCATAAACACATAAAATGAAGAAAAATCATAAGAAAACTTCTTTTAAAAAATTGAGTGTGCAAAACAAGGGCACTCCCTCCTGAAGGGGCTTCATTTTCCCGTATGGAAGTGTGTTTCCGGCTGTTTGCGAGGCGTCGGCGTCTTGGACCCGCGTTCCCTTGCAGGAGTTTCACTGAACACCTCACATTCCTTTCGTGTGCGAAACTCCCCTCCACACCGCGGGAGCAAGGTCACAATATTGAGTTCCTCTTTCCATTCTGTAAATAAGCCCAACAGGGAAAATTTCACCTTTATGCACTTTCCCCCAAACATTCTGACTAGTCTGTGCTCTGGGAATCACAATGTGTGGTGGAATTGATCTCACGATGTTCTCCATTTGAAAACAGGCCATCAGGTGGAGATGGCACTGCGAGGCTCACGTTTATCCCTGCTGGGTTTTTAAAAGTAACCCTTTCCACAGACCCCTGTTTGTTACAAACCTTTTCAAGCAGCTAGCCACACTGCAGAATGCTGACAAGAACCTATTGTTATCACAAAAGAAAAAGATCTGCTTCAAAATTGATAATATGTGTAAATGTATTAAATAAAAATTTTGCTTTCTCTAGAAATCTTCAGAGCTACTTTTCACAAATCTAAGCACAAGGAAGGTTTAACAATTCTATTCCCTACTGCAGGGTACGAGAAATCCAAACAGCCCATGAATTCTCGAGAACCCAGCTCAGCAGGCGAAGGGCAGAAACACGGTCTCTGATTTATTTCTTTCACTGATGGCTTTCTTAATGTATCTGATGATTCTGCATCACTTGTGACCTGCTTTTATACACATACACACTCGTGCAAGGACACAAGCGCACCTAATTCCGTTAGATCATACAGAAAGCATATTTCTTGAATAAAGGAAAAATACACACCCCTCACTTCTATGAATTTTATGACAGTAAAATGTTAAAAATTCCCTATATGTGTATATGTTTTCCACTCCATCATCCATAGCTATGGTAGATATTTATCAGTAAGTGAGAGAAAGATTTTGGAAATGAATCATTTTGCAAAATCACTTGATGAAAGACTCAGAAATGCTCTTGTCATTTTTGATTCCTGTAATTGTTCAGCTGGTAGGACGTTGTGCTCTAAAGAGCAGTTTCTGGCCCATTTATGACCTTGTTAAGCCATATACTTTTCACTGCCTTGGATTCCTCCCTTAACTTTAATATGATGATTTCCTCCCATTGTCAACTATTGAATACAATGAAATATTATTAAAAATGAGCTATTTCCACAGTGCATTAGTCCCCTGGAAGAGACTATTTTGTATAATTCCTAAATTTGATTTCCAGTTATTTTATGTTTAGCAACTCATAATGTTTTACAATTTTGGTGAATTTTGTCAACTCGTTTTCACCTAGATGCTTTATTAATCACATGAAAATAGCATAGACAAATACACTATTTTATAAAATCAAAGGTAGGAGATATTTTGTTACAAGTTCAGCTCCGTCTCTTAATTGATGAGATTGCATAAAAATCTTTAGACTGATTTTGACTGTAACATAACATCCCCAAAATATTTCATTTGGGTCAAAATAATTCAGTCAGTAAGAGAAAGCGTTTTTGTTAGTAATTTTTATTTTAGAATAGATTTTGATTCACAGAAAAGTTGTGAAGGTCATACAGAGTTTCCATACACCCCAAACTCATTTTTCCCTGTTGTTAACGTCTTAGTTACACGGGCCATTTTTTGCAGTTAATGAACCAATATTGATGCATTATTATTAACTAAAGTCCATAGTTTATTCAGATTTTCTTAGCTTTTATCAAATATTCAGAAGTTCCAAGATCCCATCCTCCAGGATTCCACATTACATTTAGTCATTGTATCCTAGGCACCTCTAGATTATGACAGTATCTCAGACATGAGAACACATTCTTAAATGCTTAGTCTTAGCTTTTCCTTTTTGTTTTCATTAACTAGCATACATTTAGGTAGTTTTGTTTGTAGAAGTAGAGTTGACTGAGGACAAAGATGGGAAGAACTAATTCACTTCTCTTTATCAAATCAGTTGGATAGATTAGCTGACACCCTTTAGGAAAAACTTTTAAAAACAGGAAATGATTATAAATTTAAGAGTACACTTGAAGAATAATTTCCAATGTCAAAGAGAATATCACCGTGCACCCCACTGCCAATTTGACTCTCCATTACAGTGGTGAAGATAAGAGTGTTCATCATTCACGCATTGACTATTTCCAAGGCAGGGTCTCTCATGTCGTTTTTCTGCCTTAGAAGATAAAAAGAAGCAGTTTGTGACCATTTCTATTTAAACAGAGTCGTTTTACATATTAGATAAACAAATGTACCAAGAGCATGTATCCCCCCAAATGCATTTATTTAAGTGTTCAAGACAATTCTAAGCCATCTAAACTAATATCATTCCTTTTACTTAGTAGAGGTGTGATCATTCCCAAGCAATGCCCAGCAGTGCTGTGGTCTCAAGCAGGAACTATTAGGGAAATGGCCCTGGTTAAGTGGTTTGTTTTATTTTGTTTCTGTTTATACACTTGTCATTCGTTTGCAACGTTTTAGTTGTTTGAAATGATAAATGCCTTCATACATAAATCTTATTTTTCAGTTAAGAAAAGTATCAGCATGTCAAATATTCAGGACATGTAATTTTCTAATAAAGAAGTACAACTGAGTACCAAAGATCAAACAGCTTCTCATTTTTATTTATAATTTTGCTTTTAATCTTAAGACAATGCCAAGTAAATTTAGCTATTTACTGAGTCAGATTCTTTTTCTGTAGATAGTTCAGATTTATAAGCAATACTGCATAAACAATTATAGTAATATAAAAAATATTTGGACAGTTCCTTAATTTCACTCTAGGGAAATTTATTCTTGACATCACCTTATCTTTAAGCCACATAGAATCATAGCTTTTAGAGGTCTGCTATTCCTGAGGTGGGACAGCAACTCTGGTTGTCATGGAAGTTTTACAGTGAGTGAATACATCTAATGGGGAAATGGGTACAGGTCTTTCCGTGTATCCGTTCATCCATGCAGTGAGTCACTGACTATTAAATAAACATCGACTGTGTGTGGGTACTGCATTTGGCGCTGGGATGTAGCGAGGAGAGACTCAGTTTCTGCCTTGGGGTAACACATTCTGGGGGGAGCCATGTATGTGCAGACAATGAGAAGGGAAAATGATAAGACATAGTAGCTAGAGCTACTGGAGTAGTGTAGACAGGGGAGAGCACATGATGTAGCAATTGTGTTCTCAATGGGCATTTTCAACACCGGCTGATTTGAGAACTGGAAACAGAGCCTACCATTGGGGGTCAGGACACAGCTAGGCTGTGCGCAAACACGGGGCCAGTAAACAACTCAAGTTTGCCCCTGGAAAGAGAATCACTTCTATGTCTTTGGAGGCACGTTTACACATAGGCTCTAGGTTTATATATTACATCCTATGACAAAACAGAAGGGCATGGGAAAATGTTTGAATCAACAAAGGAAGAAACTCAGGGAGCCATGTTGATGATGTTTTTCTCAGACTTTTCACCTCCTACCTGCTGAAACATTCCAGTTCATACAAAATCCAGTTCAGGAAGAACTGTTTTTTCATGCAAATCCAGTATTTTTTTCTAATGAAATCAACATTTCAAAGAAAACCGTACAAAGAGTAAGTTTAATATGATAATGGTTTAGTTATTTTTTAATTTTTCTAGCAATTTATATACAATTTATATACATTTCAAAGGCATTCTTAATTTGATGATAATATCTTAATTTCTTTAAATATACTTCTAGAGATTAAAATCAGTATCACAGCTTTAACCCTAGATTAGTTGATTTCTTATTCAGATTCCTGATGAGAAATACAGTCCATAAATGATGGACACCTAATTCCTGAGGCCAAATAATATTTAAAATGACTAGATTCTGAAAAATTCACCTGTTGGATCTGAAAGCTTATAATGTCTAGATGGGGCTTAGAATTTCCCATGTGATTCCCTACCAGAGAGCTTGGAATATCACCAACAGACTTGGTCTTTGGGTCTGTTAGGTTTTAACAATTGGATCAAACCTGGGGAAAAACCTTAGCAGGTACTAAGGTAAGTAAAGGAGGTGACTCACTTTGAGCAGTGGTATGATGTAAACTCACGAGGCCACTCATAAAACATGTGCAAACAAGTGGTCATTGAGGCTGCACTTAGCAGCAAGACGTCTGGATTATAGAGAGAGGCATGTTAGGGTGGTAAAACTAGGAAATGGGCAAAATTTATTGTTGGTGCGATTCCGGCTTCCCTGAGAGTCTGTTTCCTTCTTTCAGTGATATTTTCTAATTATCTGACATCCTTTCTTGCTACTCCCCTCCTATATGTCCCATGCCTGTTAATTCTTGTTAAAGAATTAACTGAATCTAAAGTCTCAGGCCATAATTTCTATGTTGCAACCTCTCAGAGAAGAGTAGATCATTTATCTATCTCAGTCTAAACTCCCAGGAAACATGCATAATTGTTCCATAAGTATTCCTTCTTATACTCTATTCTTAAGATATTACCACTGAATTGATTAAAAAACAATTTCTGATGGTGTGGTTATGTTCTGATGGTGTGATGAGGTTCTGGTGGTATGGCAACAATGTGATGGCTGGTGATGCTGTGTTGGTTGGTGATGCTGTGTTGGTTGGTGATGCTGTGTTGGTTGGAGTTGCTGTGTTTGTTGGAGTTGCTGTGTTAGCTGGTGATGCTGTGATGGTAATGCTGTAATTGTTGGTGATGGTGTAATGATGAATTTGTGAGTAGCGATGCTGTGAATGACCAGGCTATAAATGATTGGGTAGTGACTCTCTATGTAATATTCAGCACTGTGAAGGTAATAACGAATGTGTCAAAAAAGACTTCATGTTAAAAACATTTAATCAATTTCTTGGAACAGATATTTGCCATCAAGATGATTCTCCATAAGTAGAGGTGAAAATAGAAGTTAGGAGGAAGAGGCATAGCAATAGGACGCTGATGCCATAGATGAATCTTTTCCGAAGAGCTCATTTTTCTCTTCCTTTGGTTTCTGTAGATTCCAATGCTGATGATATGATTTTGCCAAAGCCCATCTGTACATCGAAAAGTATTTACTGTGAATAAATAAATGCATATTTTAAAAATTATTGCATGATTTTTTTTACAGAAATGAGGGTCCAATGCAAATTTTGATTTCCAGCATAATAATTGCAATTAAAATTTACTCATGTGTAAACTCTGATTTATTGCATTATTTTCTCTTATTAGCTAAACTCGTGTTTTAAAATGATTGAAAATGACAGATATTTAATACATATAAATGATTTTATGATATATTTATATTGAGTGAAAGGTCTTCTAACAATGCAATTCAAAATTGTTTATTTCTTATGAAATTTAAATTACATAGTCTGTACCATACCATACCAGGTAATTTTGTTTTAATTTTTGTAAGCTTTGAGGCTTCATGTATTCCAACTCTGAAAATGTTTTAAATTCAGAAAATATCAGGTGCTAAATATTCCGGATGAAATATTTTTTCTACTTTATCTGTATTCCATCAGGAACTATATCCACGTCTTATAAGAGCCAAATGAGAATGCGGCATATAGCTTCTGAATTTCAGTCTCTCCTCGGTGTAAATCTTGTGTCCCAGAACTTGCACTATAGATGTTGCTGATCATTATCATTAAAACAAAAACGCAAACAGACAGACTCCTCAAATCTTGATATAGCGGTGTGTGCACTCTCTTTCGTGTCTGCCTTTCAATTCATAGGAGTCCAGATACGGGAGAGAGAACATGGCCAGACTGACTTGGACCCAAGCCCTGCCAGTGGCTCCTGGCACCAGCCCAGGTTATCCACGCGGTTCCTGGCTTCCCATAGCCCTCAGCCCCACCCCTCCTCTCCACGTCCCCAACTCCTGTCCTTCGGCTTCCCCTTTCGAGTTCCAAAGTCAAGCTGTCAAGTCTAATCATGACACCTGCCTGCTGTGTGTACAAAGGAAAAGAAAATGCCCTGGGGACTGCCATCTCCATTTGCCACCACGACACCTCCTCTTGGAGTCTGCAGATTTGTGTGTGATATAGTGGAAAATGCAAACCATGACGTTCTCTTTATGTTACCATAAGTTCATTGTGTATGTGTACATCATCTCTTAGCTTTTAAAAAGAGATAACAAAGTTAACACAATCATTAACTAAAGTCTCATATATTTTTGCTCATTATAGATATTTAACGGAATTTGATGCATTGAATTATTAAATATAACTAACAGACACTCGCTGAACAAAAGGATTAATATATCTGGGATGAGGCACTTTGGCCAAAAATAGAAACTAGGATGATAAGTCAGACATTATAATGACCTACAAATAAATCTAAGAAGACAGAGTATTAATGTAATCAATATAAAACATGATATGATACCAAAATTAAATTTTAGCTATAGAAATATAGGGCGACAATATCTTGATAGTGAACTTGGCCCTGAAGGGACATGACAGTTCAAAGTGAAATATGACAAAGTGTCTCTGGGAAGTTGATTGAAAATAGTTTTGAGTGTGATTCCTTGTCTGGTGGGTTCAGAGATGTTTTTTTCCACGCAGCCCATACAGTGAGAAGAGTAGACCCGTGCTCTGCTAAGGGAAGGGGCAATTATAGTTTTGTATCCGTAACTCATGTTCCCATATGAACATCTTTTTTGTGCCACTTCAAATAACCTGCATGAGCCTAAAAGGTGTATTTAGTGGTCAATCTTTTCTCACATTCATCTAATTTAATATCTCCTATTAAAAATTGTGAAGGGAAAAATGTGGATATTTCTTTCACTTAAGCCTTTTGAAACTGTTGTCACATCATTGAAAAATTTACCTGAGGTAAAGATTTGATAACACCCTGGGGCAGTTTAACAAAGTTGTAAGCTAGCCCTGATGATCTGTAGGTAAAATCATACTGCCTTGTAATCTTTCCAACATACACGTCTCAAGCAGGCTGCAGACAAGACACACGTGCCCCAGCAGTTTGCTCTTGAAGTAAAATGCACAGCACAGTGATCGTGAGTGGGCGTTCACGCACACGCCCGTGTGAAACCCGGCGATTTCCAGGCTCTATGCTTAATCCTTTGAGTGAATATTTTATTTAACCTCAAAATAATGTAGTTAATGTCAGTTTTAGATATATTCTAGAATTCCCTACACTTATTCTACTGAACAAAGTTTAAAAAGAGTCAAAAGGCTAGTATTGGCTCTGCCACTGACTTAGGTATATTCTACCTCCTGGTCCTTGGTAGCCCTATTCACAGAGTGAAGGCAATCTCTAAGGAGCCTTTTAATTCTGACATTCCATGTCCAGGATTCTGTGAAATCAGATTGAAGCTAAGTGCAAAAGCGTCTTGTGCCTCTCTTTGTGTCAGCAGTTTCACAAAGAGGCATATACAAGCCTGTGCAAACACAGCTTCAAATGCTGGAAAACGTTCTCACTTAAGAGGACTGCTTTTAGGATGCATAACTATTACTCTATAGCAGGATTTGGAAACATTTTTCTGTAAATGGCCAGAATAGTAAATATTTTAGCTTTAAGAGCCACAAGGTCTCTGTCAAAACTATGCAGTTCTGCTGTAGAAGCTTGAAAGCAGCTGTGGGCAATATGCAGATGAGTAAGCCAGCTTGCGTTCCAGTAAGACTTTGAAGACTTACAAATATGCAAAGTTTTGCTTTGCTATATCCCTAGGAGGCAGAGGTCATATGCGATAGATATCGTGGTAAAATGTAGTGGTTAGAAGCACAGTCTCCAGAACCTGAGTGCCACTTACACGCTGCATGACCTTTGCAAGATTAATTGTTTTGTGCTTTAGTTTGCTCAGCTGTAAAGTAAGCACAATAACAGCATCTACATCACAGGGTTATTGTGATAATTAAATGAGTAAATATTTTAAAGCGTGTAGAAAGTGCCTGGCCCATACTAAGTGTTATATAATGATATCTTCATTGAAAAAGCTTGACTCATTATACTGTGAGTAAGAGTGAGTTTAACAGTGTTAAAAATGGGATTTAATTCTTACATATGTATTAGATCAGGATGAGCAGTGAGGGGACTATTGCAATAGTAACAATAATGAGGATCAGAGCAAGGTCATTTGATGGGTTATAAAGAAGCAAGATTCTAAAAATATGAAGGAGATAATGTCAGATCTTGTTGACTGACTAATTTTGGGAAGTGGGAAACAATTCCTGGCTTTCCATGTTGAGGAACTTATTGAAAGAATAACCAACTTTAATAAAGAACATAAGAAGAGACATTTTGGTGTTATTAATATTTTAAGCCATTCCATTAAGCACTCCTCAAACTTACCCCCAAGTTGGGTTTGATGTCTAGTCTCCAGAGTATAACTCTAACATTGCATTTCCACATTTGTGTTTCCAAAGTTATCTATTTATTGTCTTTCTCTCACAGTAAAATGTGACTTCCTTGAAAAAAAAGGAGTCATGCTGAGGTTCTTGGTAAAGGGCCAGCAGAAATATGGTGGCAAGTGTTGCATGGCCAAGGGTTGAAGGTTATTCTGGCACAATATGCCCCTAAACACCTGTGCTTCACTTTGGTTAAATGAATGAATAAATAAAAGAATGTCTGATTAAGGCATCTTAATTTAGCTTAGGTTATGCTGGCTGTGGCTACAATTTATGCTAACATGATTTATACTAACCCATCTGTCTAAGAAGTCATGAAAATAAACAAGTGGCCTAAGCCACTTTTCCAGGAATTGAAACAAGATGCCTGATGCTGCAGTGACAGGATCACTTATATTCCCAATACTACTTCAGAGTAGGAGCTCGGGACCTTCATAAGATAGGACTCAGGAGTGGGGCTTCTGAGGAAGATGTACACAACTGCAATTCCTAGAAAGGTAAGTGAAGAATGTGTGTGTGTGTCTGTGTGAGAGAGGAGAGAAAGAGAGAGAAAGATGAAGATCCTCCTAGACAAGACTTGCCTACAAATCCAACTTCTAAAACATTCTAATTCCAAAGAGAATTATAGAACTGAAAGAGTGTACTATGCCATTTACTCAGAATGTGTCCCAAAAAGACAAAGGGAGTTTTTTGAAAATATGAAAGAGCAGTAAGGAAAGTGGAAAAGAGATTATGAAGCTCCAGGATAAGCCAAATTCTAGTTAAGAACAGAGGAACACAAAGAACAGAGCAAGTGGACCAAAAGCAGTGTTTATAGAGACGGTGGCTAAGAGTTGAGAATTTTTCGGAATAAAGAAAGGTATGGAGTTGTTAGATTGATTGTCCATTCTAGTTCTGTGCAATATGTAAAAACAAAAAATCCACACCTATATAGAGGAGACAAAAGTTAAACTAATAATGGGTAAAATTAATTACCTATACAAGAATGGCAATTATTCTAACAGACTTCTCAACCTCAACAATATAGGCCAGAGGACAGTGGAGTAAGAGCCTTCAAATTACTGAGACAACAAAGTCAACTTCAATTCTGTACCCAGCTATATTCTCATTCAACAAGGAGCACAGAATAAAGATATGTAAAGACATGTAAGCTTCTACAAACCACAAACACTTATTAAAAGAACTACAAAATGTATACTTCAGCAAGAAGCAAATAGACACAGACAAGAAGAATTGAATGTGTGTGCAATGCCAGAGACAATAGTGAATGGGGAAAAATGTTTAAAAAAATCTTACCAATTTAATTAATTACTGATCTTAAAAACACTATAGCTGCATACAATAAGAAGAAGAGGAGAAGAGTTAAAAATGCTAAGCTCATTTTTAGAGGGAAGTTAGATGTCCTGAATAGTCATACTTTGTTAGAAAAATATATAGTTAATACATATGTTTAACATAAATATGACATAGGTTTTCTCCAAGAGGATTAAAAATAAATCATAGTCTAAACAGAAAAAGCAGGAGAAATTCAGGATCAATCAGGAAATGAACAAATAATAATAATGTAACCGCTAGATCTTAAGTTAGCATGAGGGAAACCATCTTAGTGGAAGGAAGCAATATTGTAACTATAACCTTGACTCACTAGTCTCTGTGAATACATTCTAGCCTGCATGGAGCTTAGATGATTAAGCACCTCTCGCTTTCGCAAAATACATGATCTGCTAGTTCTGTGACTCTTGCTTACGTATAACTCCCAGCTGTGATAAGACGATAACTTTGTTCTCTGAGTCCCCCAGCAAAATGATGACCTCCAGAAAGAAAAACTCTGTGTTGGTATCTAGCACAGATGACAGAAGAAAGAGAAAATGTGGCTCCTTGAAGTTTGTCACACTGGATGATCAACATCCCTAAACCCCCTCCTTCTCTGCTGATTTCTCCTATATAACTGCCTCAAGATTCTGTATGATTTTAAGATGGTTCTTTAGGACACTAGTCCACCATCTTCCGATCGCGCTAGCTAATCATATAAACTTTCCTTTCTTAACCACCAGCTTGTTTGCAGTTGATTGGCATTGGATTGTGGCGAGCAGAATGAGCCCCTTTTTGCTCGGTTACAAATTTCTTGGTGTTTCCACATGGAATTATAAAGTAGGCATAACTGTAATGAACAGGGAGATGTTTTAAAATAAGAAAATACTATATACAACATGGTATCAAAAATTTGAAAATATAGATGAAATAGGCTATTATCTAGAAAAATATACCTCACCAAAATTGTCTCAAGAGTTTTTTTTTTTAACTTAAGCCAATAACTTTTAAAAGAAATAAATTTGTATTCCACTCTCTCCTGATCCCTCCTTCAAATGACAACAAGACTAGGCATTTTTATAGATGACATAACAATTCAGGTAAACTATTTAGAGAACATAGCAAAATAAAATTATGAAACTTATTTTATGAGGTAAATGTAACCTTAATCATAAATTTAGACAAAGAAAATACAGTAAAAACCTAGAGCAATTTTACTTTATGAACATATCTTCAAAAATCTCACCAAAAAAAAAAGAACAGTGAATGTAGCAGTATTTAAAGAAAATACAGTATGAACAAGTGGAATTTACACAGGAATGCAGTAGTGGTATGACAGAAAATTTATCACTGCAATCACTCATATTAATAGAGTAAATGAAAGAAACAATATGTTCAGCACAATAAATGCATAAAAAGCAGTAAAAAATTTAGTGCACATTCATGACGATAATTCTTAGCAAAATAAATAGGAGGATTTTTAAAAAGTTTAAACAAAAATCTATTAAAAGCTATTTCATGGTGTAATATTAGATGCATTCTTATTCAGGGTAGAGATTATCCCTATTGTTTAATATAGGCATACCTCGGAGATATTTTGGGTTCAGTTCCAGACCACTACAATAAAGTAAATATCGCAATAAAGTGAGTCACATGAATTTTTTGGTTTCCCGGTGCACACAAAAGTTATGTTTACAATATACTGTAGTCTGTTAAATGTGCAATAACATTATATCTAAAAAAAATGTACATAGTTTAATTAAAAATACTTTATTGCTAAAAATTTCTGATTATCATCTGAGCTTTCAGTGAGTTGTAATCTTTTCTGCTGGTGGAGAGTCTTCCCTTGATGTCGATGGCTGCTGACTGATCAGGGTGGTAGTTGTAGAAGATTGGAGTGGCTGTGGTAATTTTTTAAAATAAGACGACAATGAAGTTTGCCACATCAATTGACTCTTCCTTTCACAAATGAGTTTTCTGTAGCATGCAATGCTGTTTGATAGCATTTTACCCACAGTAGAACTTCTTTCAAAATTGGAGTCAGTCCTCTCAAACCCTGCTGCTGCTTTATCAACCAAGTTTATATAATTATGTAACTAAGTTTTGTAATATGTAAATCCTTTGTTGTCATTTCAACAATCTTTACAGGGTCTTCTCCAGGAGCAGATTCCATCTTTCCAGCAGAAACCACTCTCTTTGCTCATCCTTAAGAAGCAACTCCTCATTGGTTCAAGTTTTATCATGAGATTGCAGCAATTCAGTCAAACCTTCAGGCTTCACTTCTACTTCTAGGTCTCCTGCTATTTCTACCACATCCGTAGTTACTGCCTCCAGTGAAGTCTTGAACCCCTCAACGTCACCCATGAGGATTGGAATCAACTTCTTCCAAACTCCTGTTAATGTTGATATTTTGACTTCTCATGAATCATGAATGTTTTTAATGACACCTCAAATGGTGAATCCTTTCCAGGTTTTCAATTTACTTTGCCCGGATCCATCAGAGGAATCACTATCTATGGCAGCTGTAGGATTACTAAACGTTATTTCTTAAATAGTAAGACTTGAAAGTCAAAATTACTTCTTGATCCATAGGCTGCAGAATGGATGCTGTGTTAGTAGGTATGAAAAAACATTAATTTCTCATACATTTCCATCAGAGCTCTTGGGTGACCAGGTGCATTGTCAATGAGCAGTAGTATTTTGAAAGAATCTAATCTTTTTTCTGAGCAGTAGGTCTCAATAGTGGGTTTAAAATATTCAGTAAACAATGTTTTAAACAGATGTGCTGTCATCCAGGCTTTGGTGTTCCATTTATAGAGCACAGGTACAGTAGATTTAGAATAATTCTTAAGGGCCCTAGGATTTTTGGAATGGTAAATGAGCATTGGCTTCATCTTCAAGTTACCAACTGCATTAGTCCTCAACAAGAGAGGTAGTCTGTCCTTTGACACTTTGAAGCCAGCATTGACTTCTCCTGTCTAGCTATGAAAGTCCTAGATGTCATCTTCTTCCAATATAAGGCTATTTCACTTGCATGGAAAATATGTTGTTTAGTGTAATTATCTTAGCTATGTCTTCTGAATAACTTTCTGTAGCTTCTATATTAGCACTTGCTGCTTCACCTTGTACTTTTATGTTAACAGAAATCGCTTCTTTCCTTAAACCTCATGAACCAGCCTCTGCTGGCTTCAAACTTTTCTTCTGCAGCTTCCTCACATCTCTCAGCCTTCATGGAATTGAAGAGAGTTAGGGCTTTGCTCTGGATTAGGCTTTCACCTAAGAAAATGTTATGGATGGTTTGATCTTCTATGCAGACCATTAAAACCTTCTCCACATCAGCAATAAGGCTGTTTCGCTTTCTTATCATTCATGTGTTCACTGGATGCTTTGAATTTTCTTCAAGCACTTTCCCTTTGCATCCACAACTTGGCTAACTATTTCCTGCAAGAAGCCTAGGTTTAGACCTATCTCAGCTTTCGACATGCCTTCCTCACTAAGCTTAATATTTCTAGCTTTTGATTTAATGTGAGAGATGTGCGACTCTTCCTTTCACTTGAACACTTAGAGGCCACTGTAGGGTTATTAACTGGCCTAGTTTCAATATTGTTGTGCCTCAGGGAATGGGTAGGCTCAAGGAGAGGGAGAGAGATGGGGGAACAGCCGGTCAGTGGGGCAGTCAGAACACACACAACATTTATCAATGAAGTTCACCGTCTTATATGGGCATGGTTCGTGGCATCCCAAAGCAATTACAACAGTAACATCAAAGATCACTGATCACAGATCACCATAACAAACAATTACGAAAATTTTTGAGATATTGTGAGAATTACCAAATTGTGACACAGAGACATGAAGTGAGTAAACACCATTGGAAAAATGATGCTGATAAACTTGCTTGATGCAGGGTTGACACAAACGTACAATTCATAAAAAACGCAATATCTGCAAAGCACAATAAAACGAGCTATGCCTATATTGCACTAGAGGTTTTAACCAAAGCTAAAATTTTTGAATTGGAAAGGAAGATGCAAAATACTTGGTATTTGAAAATAGTAGGGAGTTTTTATAAGAACAACAAAAATAATATAGTAGAATAACAGATGTAATTCACATTATCAACAAAAACTATATGGCATTTGGGAATACATTTAACAAAAGTTGTTCAAGTCCTCTGTAGAAAAATGTATAAAAAATTACTGGACATAGAAACCCAGAATAATTGGAGATCTATATAATTGTGCTAAATTGGAAAAGTAAATATTTTAAAAATATCAATTATACTCAGATTAATCTACAGATTCAATAAAATTCTAATAAAATTACTAAAGGGCATTTTTAAATGAAACTTGACCACTAAGCCTTAGTTCATATGGAAAAATAAGGAATAGCCAAGATAATTGTCAATAAGACAAAGGAAGAGGAAGAGGAGAAAGTAAAGAGAAGGAAGAAGAGGAAGAGGAGGAGGGAGTCTCCTTACAAAATCATTTCTACAAAGCTAAATACACACAGAGTAATTAGAAAGGCATTTTCTAGGAATAGACATTTGATAAGGATAGGATCAGAACCTGTAAATATGTGAGCATGATATATGATACTAGTCGCATTATTAACCAGTGGGGAAATAATGGAATATTCAATAAATAAGATCCTTATATTACAACCTTACAAAAATTAATTCTATATGATTAAAGTTCAAATATGAAAAGCAAATCTTCAAATACCTAGATGATAATATAAAAGGATATCTCTATGACCATGGATTAGAAAAGATTGTTTCATTAGTTATTTATTTTCTTGTTTTAATAGGATATAAAAAGCAAACACCAAGAAGAAAAAGATTACTAAATTTTACAAGAATAAACTTTTAAAATTGTGTACAAGCAAAGACACCATAACAGAGTGCAAAGACAAGTAACTGGAGGAATGTATTTGCTGTATGTGACTGAAAAAGCATTAGCATCTAGAACATAATGCAGAACTCCTACAAATCTATAAGTAGAAAAATCATAGAAAAAACATAGATATAAGAGGAGAAAACCTAATATTCTGATAAATATATTAAAGTTAGCCATCCTCTCTAGTAATCAGAGAAATGTAAAAGGAGCAAAATGGTAGACCACGCGCATCCATCAGGTTGGGCCTGACAATAGCAAGTTTGGCAAAGAATGAGCCACAATATTTCTCATACACTGCTGGTGGGAATGCAAATTGCTCCAATCACTGTGAAAGCAATTTCACTCTATAGCAAAGTTGAAATTGTTCAAACTCTTTATCCAGCAATTTTTCTTGAAGAAACTCTTCTTTGTAGTAAATAAGCAGACATGTATTAAGATGTTTATTACAACATTATCTACAAACATTGGATAATTGGAAATTATCCAAGTATTGGAAACACCTGTGTCCATCATTAAGGGAATCCATTTTAGTGTGTTTATATGATGTGATATTGTATAATAGTCAAAAACTGTGAAATGGAGTTACTTATTTTGCATTGGCTGCAAGAAAGCTCATAGTCAGCCTGGCCTAGCTGAAATTAGTGTTAGAAATTCTGTGGTTTGCCTTTTACATAGTAACCTCACACATACCTTCAAATTCTCCTGCTCCTGTTTTATTCCTTAGAATTAAGTTGGAGAGGAGAAAGATTAGAAACATGGTCCAGATAAAATACTGTTGCAACCATCATGGCAAGGAGTGAAGATAGCCAATCAGAGGGCAGTGGGATTAGTAGAATGGAGTGATTTAAGAGACATTTGGGAGGTAGAATCAATAAGACTTTGAACGTATAACATGTAGGCAAGACTGGCTACATAATTTGCAGGGCTTAGTGCAAAATGAAAGTGTAAGGCCCCTTGTTCAAAAATGAAGAATTTCATAAAGGTGATGGCAGAGCATGAAACCAAGCATGAGGACCTTCTAAGCAAGGGGCCTTGTGTGACTGCAAAGGGAAGCCATTTGCTCCCTTTTTTCATGAGGCCAGCCCTGGAGGCAGGAGACAGGACAGATAATGATAGTACCTGGCTTGTAGCTTGGAAAGTAGGTAAGTTGTGGTGCTAATATTACCCTGCAATAGAATAACAGAGAGCCTAAGGAGGAAAACTTGAAGAACACCAACATTTCAGGGATTGGTAGAGGAGTGACAAGTAATAAGCATCACCATGGGATGAAGAAAACCAGGAGAGCGTGGTACCATAGAAGCCAAGAGAAGAGAATGTTTCTATGAAGAAAGACCGGTCAACAATCCACAGAGATGGCCAAGTCATACAACAAATGAAATATTTCTATTAGATTAGCAGCAAGAAGTATGCAATAACTTTGGGGAAAAACTGTATCAGTGAAGTACCAGAAACAGAAGCAAAACTGCATTGGATTGAGGAGTGAATAGGAGGTGAGAATATGGAGAGCGTGACTGTGGAAACCATTTAAATTAGTTTAGCTGTGAAGAAAAGGACAGAGATGGTAGAATGGGGTGTTGAATCAAAGAAGGGATTGTTTTTGTTTTTTAAGATGACAGAGACATAAAACCTACTTATATACGCATGAGATATGGTGAATAAAGAGAGAAAGGTAAAAATGCAGAAGACGTGGAGGAAAAATTAATAGAATGATATTCCAGAAAGAGGCAGAATGAGTCTGATGCAGATCAAGGAAGAAGAGTTGTACTTTGAAAGAGAAGCTTCATCTCTTCCATTTAGAAAGGAGTGAAGCTGGAGCCGGCCCCGTGGCACAAGTGGTTAAGTGAGTGCGCTCCGCTGCGGTGACCCGGGGTTCGCCAGTTGCGATCCCGGGCGCGCACCAACGCACCGCTTGTCAAACCATGCTGTGGCGGCGTCCCATATAAAGTGGAGGAAGATGGGCACAGATGTTAGCCCAGGGCCAGTCTTCCTCAGCAAAAAGAGGAGGATTGGCAGCAGATGTTAGCACAGGGCTGATCTTCCTCATAAATAAATAAATAAATAAATAAATAAATAAATAAATAAATAAAATAAAAAGGAGTGAAGCTGGGCCGACCGCACGGCGTAGTGGTTAAGTTCAGTGCACTCTGCTTTGGTGGCCTGGGTTTGTGGGTTTGGGGGTTCTGATCCTGGGCGTGGACCTACACCACTCATCAGCCATGCTGTGGTGGCAACCCACATACAAAGTGGAGGAAGATTGGCATAGATGTTAGATCAGGGCTAATCTTCCTCAAGCGAAAAAAAGAAAAAGAGGAAGATGGGCAACAGATGTTAGCAACAGATGTTGCTCAGAGCAAATCTTCCTCAGCAAAAAATAAATAAATAAAATAAATAAAAAGGAGCGAAGGAAGAAGGTATGGGCCAGGTCCATTTGCTATTTGGTGACAGAAAGTTGGCAGGGTTTTCATCTAAAGACTTCTCTATGAAGAAGTGAGGTCATCCATGGGGGAACGGGATGGTCATAGGCCTGAGGAGGTATGAAATACCCCTTTGGAGGATGGGAGAAAATGATGACTATGAGTTCCAAACAGAACCAAGGGCCCAGTGGAGACATGGGACCAAGGATCTGTAGTGATGTCTTCCTGAATGTTTGTGTGATTTTTCTCCAGTAGTATGCCAGTAGCAAATGCATGTAGAGATGTACAGCTGAGCTGATCCAAAATAGGTATTTATCATGTGGAAGGGAAAGGGATAGACAATGGCGAAAGGATTTGAGATTTTGGCACAAGTATGATTGAAGTAATAAAACTTGAAATTTGAACTAAATAAGGAAAGAGATTAATATAGTAGGAAATACATAGGCATATATAGGCAGAGGCATACAGGACCTTTAAGAGATGGGAGGGTTTCACATAGTCAAAGAATTGGTGTGAAGGTGCAAAGGGAGTAAGTGAGAGAGACAGTTGGAGGGCAAGGAGAATGCGATGGTCAGATCCAGGTTGCGGCCATAACTTTGATGACTAGAGTGGATGCAAAGCCAAGATGCTCAAGGGACTCGTGAAAGCCTTGGGTGGAGGAAAAGATCTTGAACCAGGTGTTCACGTCTTTAATGAATGAGGGAAGCAACCAGGAAATTGGGCAATCACAGAAACAAGGTGAGATGATGATACGTTTGAGTAATAGAAGCGTCGAGGGAGAAACATTTGCATAAGAGAGAGGAGGAGTGAAAGCAGGGAAACAAATGCGAACGCCCGCTTACTCCCAAGTGAACGCATGAGTGGCAGAACGGGGAACCTCCACGGAGAGAACCGTGGACAGCGGGGCTATCACAAGCAGAGCACTGACAAAGGAAACCATGTCCTCGTCAGCACTGGGACAATACATACCACATTGAAGAAGAACACAAGGATGATCCCAGCTTCTCTGACAGTCCAGCTTAATCCAAAACCAAGATGCAAAGTATCCTCAGGAATATAAACAATGCCTATTCTTGAGATAAGCCAACATAAATATTATTTTTTTCAAATGGGTATTTGATATCCACAATGGTTTTGATATTACTCTACACAGTTTCTCTCTGGAATTTTGGTATGGTTGTTACACACTTAGCTTTTAAGAAACTGCCAAACTGTTTTCCAGAGCGACTGTACCATTTTACATTCCCACCAGTAATGTCTGAGTGATCCATTTCTCTGCATCCTCATCAGTGCTTGGTGAATGTCACTATTTTTTATTTTAGCCATTCTAATAGGTGTGTAGTGGAGAGGAAAAGGAATTAGAAGAGCTAAATCAATTTTGAAAAATAAAAATAAAGCGGGTGGGGAGTCAGCCCGGTGGTGTAGCAGTTAAGTTTGCGCCTTCCTCTTCAGGGGCCTGGGGTTTGCCGACTCAGATCCTGGGTGCAGACCTACTCACCACTCATCAAGCCATGCTGAGGCAGCATCCCACATAGAAGAGCTAGAAGGACCTAGAACTAGGATATACAACTACGTACTAGAGCTTTGGGGAGAAAAAAAAAAAAAAAGAGGAAGATTGCCAACATATGTTAGCTCAGGGCCAATCTTCCTCAAGAAAAAAAAAGATATTATTTCCTTAAAAAAAAATAAAGCAGAAAGAATCAGTCTGCTTTGTTTCATCACTTATTATATAGCTATAATAATCAAGAATGTGTGGTATTGGCAGAAGTTAGACACATAGATTAATGGGACATAATAGAGAACTCAGAAATAGACCTACACAAATATGCCCACTGATTTTTTTACAAAGGTGCAAAAGTAATTCAGTGGAGGCAAAGAACAGCCTTTTCATCATAGATGATGACGGTGCTGGAGCAACTGGACATCCATAGGCAAAAAAATGAATTTTGACTTAGATTTGACACCTTATACAAAAATTAACTCAAAATAGATCATTCTATTTAAAACTTTTAGAAAAAAAACAGAAGAAAATCTTGGGACCTACAGCTAGGCACAGAGTTCTTAGACATGACATGAAAACCACAATCCATAGAAGGAAAAATTGATAATTTGAATTACATCAAAATTAAAAAGTTTTGCTTTGCAAAGCACTCATTAAGAGGACAAAAAGGCAAGCTATACATTGGGAGAAAAATTTTGCAAACTAAATATTCAACAAATGACTAGTGTCTAATATATAAAGAAATTTCAAAACTCAGCAGTATAAAACAAACAATGCTATTAGAAAGTAGTTAAAAGACATGAACAGACATTTCACTGAAAAGGATTTACAAATGGCAAATAAAAACATGAAGAGATGTTTAACATCGTTAGCCATTAGGGAAATGCAAATTAAAGCCATAATGAGATGTCTCTACACACCTACTAGAATGGCTAAAATAAAATAGTGGCATCACCAAATGCTGCTGAGGGTGCAGAGAAACTGGGTCACTCAGACATTGTTGGTAGGAACGTAAAACGGTACAGTCACTCTGGAAAACAGTTTGTAAAAGTTTCTTAAAAACTAAGCACGTAACTACCATACGAACCAGCATTTGCTCTCTTGGGCATTTATCCCAGAGCAATGAAGACTTATGTTCACATAAAATCCTATACATGAATATTTATAGCAGTTTTATTCATACTAGCACAAACCAGGAGACAATCCAGATGTCCTTCAATGGGTGAATGGTTAAACAGACTGTGGTGCATCCATATCGTGGAATATTGCTTAGCCATTAAAAGGAAAGGAACCATTAATACATGCAACAATCTGGCTGAATATCTAGAGAATTATGCTGAGGGAAAAATACAATCATAAGAGGTTACATATTACATATATATATTACATATATATTATATATTACATACATAACATATTATACACACACAATATGTGACATATATATGCAATATGCATATTATATACGCAATATGTGTGTATATAACATATTATATGCAATATGTAATATATTACATATATAACATTTTATACATATTATATATGCAGTATGTGACTATATATGTGACATTATATATATCATATACATATGATTCCATTTATATAACAGTCTTGAAATGACAAAATTATAGAGAAGTATAACATATTAGTGGTTGCCAGTGGTTATGGAGGGGGTGGGGGCAGGGACGATGAAAGGGAGGGATCCTTGCGGTGATGGAAATGTTCTGTCTCTTGACTGCATCAACGCCAATATCCTGGTTCTGATATTGTACTATAGTTTTGCTAGATGTTACCACTGGAGGACACTGGGTAAAAGGTACCTGGGACCTCTTACAACTGCGTGTGACTCTACACTTATCTCAAAATAAAAAGGTTAGTTAAAAATAAAGTCTAGGCCTTAAAAGACTTGGAGCATAAAGCTTATAGAATAGTCAGATACTGGAGTAATTTGATTATAAATCAGTTTTCTTGGCCCTGGAGGGGTCAATTTTATTATTATTATTATTTTTTTTGCTGAGGAAGATTGGCCCTGGCCTAACATCTATGCCCATCTTCCTCTACTTTATATGTGGGATGCCACCACAGCATGGCTTGATGAGCAGTGTGTAGGTCCACGCCTGGGATCAGAACCTGCGAATTCCGGGCCACCAAAGCAGAGCATGCGCCACTGGGCCAGCCCCCCAGAAGGGTCAATTTTTGTCTTTAGAATTATTAGGAAACCCCGTATCTAGTATCCATTAGCTGTTGATGTGTTTCTGAAGACTGATAATGTGAATGCTGTTTTACAGCTTACTGGTGGGTTTTCGTAGACAAAATCTCCTACTTTCCAGAAAATTTGAAGATTCAGAAGGTGAGGGTTTGACTTGCTGAATGAAGCTTGTGAAATCAACAAACTCACAGCAGAGCCCTGTGTCCTGGTACTGGAGCACCCAGTAACAACTGCTGTTTGTGGTATTGGAAAAGCCAGAGCCTGAGGCCACCCTAGAGAGTTCCTTAAAGCTTCAGACGCTGTGTAAAAACTCCTCCATGCTTCTGTGCCTCCTTCCTGCAGAATGGAGTCAGAAGAGCCTGAGAAAGAGAGCCAACAGACTTGAAGGGACCTGGCAAGAAGGTGGCCCAGCCAGGATCTGATTGGGTTTGCTGGTGGGGACAGCCAGACCTGCAGAGACTCATGTAGATGGATGAACGGGAATGAGGCTAGCCATCTGTGACCACCAATGCACGGCCCTGGTACTCAGGCTTCAGAGGCCCTCTGGTGATGGGTTACCCAGAAGTGATCAAAATGAACTTCCTGCCACTGGATGCAATTGGGGCATGCCTGGAGATAGAAATTAAGTTCCATTATTTAAAAAAAAATGGATTTTTTTCCAAATGGGTGTTTCTGTTGCAGACCTTGTACTCATTACATATAGTGCCTTCTATAGACCAAAAAAAATCTGCGTCATGAACTGATATGAAAACCAGAAACAAGAATTTAACCAGTGCCATCAGGGGCTCACTTGAGAACTTTTTGGCAGAAAGAAGTCAGACTCTTTCATGAGACTGATTCTGAATTTGAAGGTGTGTAGAATGCTTCCCATTTCCTGGGTCAAAGACAGGCAGCTCATTTTGTTCTTGTTGTTGCTGTTGTTCTAAAGCTCTTAATTTGGATCCAGAGAAATGGAAGTCTTCTCAGAGCTGAAAGTGTGGTGCTAGCCACCTCAGAAAATAGGACAGAATTTTACCCATCCATTAATCTATCACAAATTATATAATGTGAAACATCTGCAGAGAAACTGTTTTGGAGGAAAAATCTAGAAAGATAGAAAGACCACCAGCATGAGGGGCATACTGCTAAATTAGTTAGTACAGGTGCTAAAAGTTGAGGGAACACAAAAATCTTATCTTTGTTCTGCCTTGAGGACCCTCAGCATCTCCAGGAAATGCAGAAGCTAACCAGGCCCGAGAGAACTCAGTAAACCACTGAGGGGCTCCTATTTCCACCAGAGGCACACTTAATTTGGGCCCCATTTCCCCATTGCCTGGTGTGCAATTGTCAACTACACGTTGTAGCTTGTCTTTGTTATCAACATATTATAAAATGAGATGCATGAGTATTTTTGATCACTCGAGGGCTGGGCTTCCATAAACATGCAATTCAGAACAGTGTTGTCCTTCGTCTAGCTTCCATTATTTCTCATATCTTCTTCATTATTCTTTAAAGTTAGGAAATATTTGGCAGCTTTATGGAACAAAGCATGGCTGTCTAAAACCAAGACTTCTTAAAATTTCACCCAGCTCCAAAATCCCCTGAGGGGAAAAATGGCCATTTCTTTCTCCAGTGTGACAGTCTCCTTCACATTTCACTGTTGACCAGTGTGGAGCCTGCGTAAATGTATCTCTAAAGCACTTTCCTGATTTCCTAACAGCCCCTGTTGCTCAGCTCAATATTCTGCTTCAATTCTTGTGTTGGTTGCTAATAGATAAATACATTTTAGTGTCATGGACCAATGAACTCACTGTTGAATTCTGTTTGAGTGAAGAGAAGATTTTGTGTTTTACTTTTATTTTTCAACAGAGCTTTCTCTTACTTGAAAGTAGAATGATTTTTTGAAAAATAACCCCCAAAACTAAAGACAAAGCCACCCAATATAATGTAACGTTAACTAAGATGAAAAATCAGAAGAATGGATATATTTAAAGTGACTTTAAGAGAATTCCAAACAATTTTTAATATAGTTAGTTTTAAGAAAAAAACTATAATTGGTGTTGCAAGGGCTTTCTACTTCTGAAGTACAACCCACTCTATTAGTCCTATGCATGTCTACACTTTATTGAATGTACTTCATTGTTTCCAAGTATGGGCAGTCTTGGAGTTGCTATTGTCAGCTCTTTGGTCTTCCTTGTAGGAGCCAATAATTATAAAACAGAGACAACGTCTCTGCTGACTGGGATTTTTATGAAGGGAGAGATTATGAAGCAGCAGCTGTAGCGAACAAAGCGGTAACTCGGTCCAACAGCAGGTTTAGAAGTGAGCATTCTTGAGAGGAAACGGAGCTCAAATATGTGATCGGAACCCCCAAGTAGTAATTCGAACTGAGAAGCTCAGTTAATTATGGTATATTAGTAAAACAATGAGCTAATTAATCTTTAAATTCTGACCTTGCTTCTCTGAAATATTATGGAAGACTCCATCCTATCTCTTTCTTGTATGTTTTTATAAGAACAAGTTCTAACTAATCTTGGGCAGAAAATCCACCTCCATCAGAAAATCAAGATTCTTTCTGTTGCTGAACAGATCAGATTTCTGACAACTAATCCATTGTTCAAGATAGAAAATATTTTCTTAATAAAACCTGCAAGAAATATTCAAGATGTATAAACTTGTTCATATATACCAGAACAGTTTTCTTTTATCAGCAGTTGTGGTAGCACTGTTACACATTTAAAATATATGCATTGTGCTTAGACCACATTTATCTGTCTAGTTATATCAGTTGTAAACAATTTTTAAAATAGTAGTTTTCATTGTTAAAGTTGTACATTTCATTTTCTTAAAAGAGGGCAGAAGAATTGTTTAATCTGAAGAATTAATGACCCTGGATTACCCAGTAAAGTGCAATAGAGAGAAGCTGAGAAATTTGAACGTCATTGCAACTAAAAATGAGTTTTTTTGAGCCAGCCCTGATGGTCTAGTGGTTAAAGGTCCACGGTCCCACCACTTTAGTGGCCCGGGTTCGGTTCCCAGTAGTAGAACCACACCACCTGTCTGTCAGTTGCCATGTTGTGGCGGCAGCTCACATAGAAGAACTAGAAGAACTTACAACTAGAATATACAACCATGCGCTGGGGCTTTAGGGAGAAAAAAAAAAGAGAGAGAGGAAGATTGGCAACAGATGTTAGCTCAGGGAGAATCCTTCCCTGCAAAAAGAAAAGAAAAGTGAATTTTCAATCCAAATTCACAGTGTTTAATTTCTAGGAAAAAAAAAAAAAAATAAGGCACAGGTAAATAGGCTGATTGATTTTGTCCTGATCTCATTATTGTCCTGAGACAGTCCAGTTTATTTATCACTTCATTTATTTATTCAGTCCTTCAGTCATGTAATCATTCATTCACAAGTCACTTATTGAATCCTTTGGGAGATAGTAATGAACAAGACAGTAGCAGGCAGAGAGGAAACAAAACTAATAGAGTAGGTTGAGTATGTTGCCAGGGGAAGCATAGGGAAGACCTTCCATAAGAACTGATAGAATGGGATTAACTGGATTTAGAAGGTCAGGGAGGGAGGTCTCAGAGGAAATGATGCTTAAGGACAAATGGATGAGATTGCTTAGATTTGAAATGGAAGCATATATAGATTCTCATATGAAATACGTGTCTTGGTGTAAATCGGAAGATATTTATGTGAACAGAGTAATTTAACTGACTAGCTCAAACCACTTGAGGGCAGGGCCATGTTGTGTCCTCTGCACCCAGCATTCTGCCCAGAGCATGGTGCACACACAGTGCACGCTGCTGAAATAATCCATACATCAACAAAAGCAATGCCCATTTTAGTGCTTTTGCAATACGTGCCAATTTAGATAACACATTTATCTAAATTGATAATTTTCAATTATCAATAAAATTTCTAACAATTGAATATGACATGTTTATAAATAACCTTAATGTTAATATTAATGATGGAAAACACTCATTAAATAATGTTTTGAAAAATCATACTTTTGAATTTTGCTTTGCATTTTGTTTCTGATTTAATGGATCTGTTTAAACTACATATGTCAGTAGACTTTTATATCTCCTCAAATCTAAGTTAGATTTTGATATATCCAGTTTTGCCACTAATCTTAGGCAACAATGGTTTGATTTAGGCAGATACATATGTACTTACTTTCTAGAATTGACTGAACCTCATTTTTAACCCTAAAATTCTTCTGTGTCTTTATATAATCCTTTTCATGAGTGTTATTTTCGTCATGATTCTTAACTCTTAACTTGCCAAGTAGAAAACAATTCAAAATTTCTTTTATCCTATGAAAAACAGTCAAAAGCTCCTCTTTTTGTGTTTCTCCTTTCCCCTCCAATATCACCATCTGCTTGTTTTATTCCTGTTCCCAGTGATACCCATGGTGAGATTTCGATCCACGTTCTCTGTTGATTTGCGCTCAGCTGTGTTTATTTCTGGCATTGCTAACTCTCTTCATCTGTCTGGGACTGGACTTGTTACACTAACTTTTGGTTCGGATTTCCTTCTCACAACGTTTACTCCACACCTTCTTTGAACTTTCTGAAGATGAGAGTTTAAGTTACCAACAATGATCCTTTCCCACTACAGATTTAAAAATGGAAAAGAAGTGAGTATAAAGGAGGAAGAGAGTTACAACGTTCAAAAATGTCCAACTATTTTTAAAACCTGGTAGCAGGGATAAACTCTTGCCCTAATTTAACTTCAGACATATCAATCACCCCGGCAGTGGTTACTTTGGGGCATTTTCCTAGCATCCATTGGCCTGGTTTACATTTGAATCGGTGACATACTTCTCTTGGAACTCCTCACGGATACTTGAAGCTTAAATGGGTTCCTGGATGGCAAGTCCTGAAAATTTCTTTATAAGTTACAGAGTTAGCCTGAGTGACAAGGAGGACTTGCTCATCTACAGTCATTGTTTGTAACAAAGGTCTGGGCTGGGAGTTTCAGCAGTGGTCCACTACTCATCTTGCGCCTGATCATTGATGAAATTTGATCCCAGGCGTAGAACTTTTCTTCTCAAACCCAGCTGTTGTTCAGCTTACATCCTGAAGGATAAGGATTGATCACACTGGTAATTTTATCCTCCCTGGTGTAACTGCAAATGTTATTCTAATTCAAGGCAACTAATCCTCTTCAAATTTTACAGAAGTAATTGTTTCCATAGATTTCATTGACAAATGTAGATACCATCAGCAAGCCTTGGTTGACCACTGCTGAAACTGCTAGTCAGGGCTTTGTTGCAAACAAACATTGGCTATAGATGAACAGGTCCTCCTGGTCACTCAGGTAAACCCTGTGATTTATAAGGAAAATATTTTCTTTAACCACAACTATCAAAGAAAATGATTTTTACTTTAGGAACACTTACAATATCTTGATGAGAAGGAAAAACCATGGGTATTATCCCCATTGAACTGATCAGGAAAACTGAGGCATATGATTAGAGGACATGACTAAGCTTAACACAAAACAACAACAACAACAAAATTTTGGCACTGGAAAGAACTACGGTTCTGACATTTTATTTTGATTTGACTGGAGATGTAATAGCACACAGCAAATCTCTCAGTTCCAGGTGCCAAATTAATAGAAGTGGATATGGGGCATTGAATTTGCAAAATGAGAAGCAGGGAATTGACACAGAAAATGAATTATCACATAACTTATAAATCCAATTAGGAGACGCAAGATGCAAGAGATATATCACCAGAATGGTGCAAGGGGATGATGAATATGTATGAGCGTGCGTATGTGTCTGTCATCTTTTGACATGAACACTTGCATAAGGCAGTGCTGGTAGTGCAGTTGGTTAGAAATAAGGCTGGAGAGTGGGGGAATGGAAATGGAGACTACAGTGATGTTTGTAAAAGTAAAGAAAAATGACCCAAAATGTGAAATTTTGGAATTAGTAGTCTCCATCTTAGAGGATTTCTTTTTAGCCACAGCTCTCTAAACTGAAAGAAGGAAGGAGAAAGAGAGAACAAGAGAGAGAGAGAAATTTTTTTTTCCTGTGCCATACATTTTTTAGAACTTTTTGCACAAAATGTCACATCCCAGATACACCAAGGGCCACGTATTATTGATAGAATAGCATTTACTCAAATGCCACCTATTATGGAATTGAAGCTGCTACTGACACGAGTGACTTATGAAATATCCATGCAGCTTTTCAAGTCTAAGATTTCTTCATTCAATAAATAGTAGTTTCAAAGTCTACCATTTTCCTGGGTCAGTTTCAGGATGTAAGCAACAAGCAAGACACAATCCCTGCCTCCACAGAATATACCATCTAGCTGAAAAGAGTTACAACTTGATAAACTCGATGATAGACAATCACAGCCTTCCACAGCGTCACAACCTCACTCAGTCTGGGGAATGATGGAGTCAGGAAGACCACCCAGAGAAGGTCATGCCTGACTCAGTCCCTGTGCTGTTCTTCCACTTCTTCCTGACCTCAAAATATTGACGGACTTGGGCGGCCATTCTGTGGCCATCTTTCCTTTACTATCTAGCCTCACACCTAAGCTTGAGTGGTCTCCAAGAGCTATCATTTTAAATTATATCGATATGCTGAACTCATCCCTCAGCCCTGCCATCACCCTTGGTATGTAGACTCAGATTTTCACTCGCTCACACCCTCTTCCAAGCGTCTGCAGGTATCTTAAATTGCACATGTGCCAAACTGACTCTTGGTTTTTGTTTGCTTATAGTTTACTCTCCAACTTGTTCCTCTGTGTTCTCAGGTTCCCACCATTGACATTGCTGCTCGGGCCCAAAAACCTAGAAAACATACTTGAATTTTTGTCTCCTAGTGTCTTAAATGGGCCACTTTTCTCCATGCCCCTCAGTACCACCATCTCACCATCAGAACGACCCTAATTCAAACTGCCTGTCTCTTTCATAAAACACCTCAATAGCCTCTTAAAGGCCTCCCTGTGCCCTTAGATTCAATTCTCTACATGCCAACCTGAATGACATTTTAAAATGCAGGTCAGATTATATTACTTTCCTGCACAAAACCTTGCAAAGGCTTTGCCACACATTCAGCTAAATTCCCAGTGCTTTGCCACAGTGTACAGGGCAAAAGTGCCCATCTCTGTAGCCTCATACTCTACACTTGAGAGTTTACAAAACTCACGCATCTATGGTCTCTTCTGCCCCTGCTAACAACTCTTAATTGTGGGTGTTAATTGTAACTTCACTTCAGAAACCTAAAGAACGACTCAGAAAGATTAAGGGATTTTCTCAAAATCGCATGGTTGGTAAATGTGGATATGATCTTTATAATAAAATCTAGGAATTTAAACTTCCAGCCAGAGCTCTTTCTATTATGCCACCATGTGCAATGAACAAACTCCTGACCTTAAAAAACAATGAGATTAATAATACTGATTTAAGTTTTGGTAAGAATGTAGTTTCAAACACTCGGAAACAGTGTTTCTTTCATATGCATTAGAACACTGAACATCGATCTGGCTTGCCCACAGTCACCTCCAATATTATGACCTCATGGAAATGGACTTTACTTCTCTGTTTCCATCGGAGTCAGATTTGGCATAAACTACCGACTGCAGAAATTTTTCTTTGTGTACAAAATATCCTGCTATCTCTGTGCACATCTGTCAATAACCGCTCTCCTACTCTCGTCGTCTTCCACAGCGCGATCCTGTCTGCCTCACTGAGGAGTTTGCTAAAGCGCCTACAGGCCTGGACCCGCAGCAGATCTGCTGCGAGTTTCCACGTCCGTCAACTTCCGCAAAACAGAGTGCAAGCAAATGCTATTCTTTAGTCCCACAACCAGTTTATTTGGGGTCACCGAAATGGATCGCCCACAGTGTTCAGGATCGCTGCACGGAGTGTTAGCCGCTCTACGTGGGAGCTTCTGTCCCTGAACGCCTTCGCCCGCCTGTGCGCCTGCAGCCCTGGGAGGCGCCGGGCGGCGCCTCTCCGCCTGTTGGCCCCTGCATGTGGCCAGGCGGTCAAGCTTTAGCCTCTAACACCTTCAGCGCCGAAGTGGGAAACCTCCGAGTGTCACAGTTCCATCCGCATCCTCCACGCATTGGCGGGCGGTGCCCCCTCGGCCCGGCGCATTGGGGCGTGGTGCTCCCTCGGCCCGGGCCTGTGTGACGGCTCCTGCAGGAGCGGGCGCGGGCAGCGTTCCGAGATGCCCCGACTGCGTGTCCACTTGTGTTTTTGTTAGCTGGTACTCCTTCTCCTCGGGATAAGCAATTAGCAAATGGATGAAAACAGCTGTGTCATCGACATCCCCTTCCCTTTTGGGATGTGAGGTTATAGGCGAGGTGTGAAAAGTTCGTTTTGATTGTGCTATGAGAGAAGCCAAGCTCACTTAGTTTGCCCAAATTTACAGGAATGTAACACTTTATATACTAATATGGGCACTTAATCCACGTCTACAAAATGCCAAACATCTGGATGGAAGTACAAATTCAGTCAAAAACAGATATTTCCACATAGCTGGATGTTTGGTCTAAAATAGGTCAAATAGTCAAATTTTTTTGCTATATTTTTCAGAGTTAAATTGCATGCTTTGTACTTACTTATTAGATCTGACAGTCAAAACCTTTAAAAAAATGAATATCTGAAAACTGCAGATGTGGCTCTGAAAGGCAGCAGGAGTGGCTCTAGGTGGCGGGGGCAAGCTGAGAGGTCGCTGCTCCAGTGCTGAAAGCCCTGACAGCTCTCCCGGCTGGAGACTGGAGTCGCCAGGGGAGTGGAGAGGGTACTCACCAACTTCTGGGCCTACGACGGACCAGTGCAAGCTTCCTCATCCCTGGTCATTGATTAGAACTCACAGAATAGCCTGAATTTATCTCATTTAATCAGCACCTACAAAGAGAGCCTAAGTGGACGCCTAGAGGCTCAGGGGAACAAAAGGTTTTGTTGTCCCTGGGATGGGTTATCCTTTGTCACGGGTATTAATTAATACAGAGAAAAAGGCAGCCCTACGTTTCTCAGAACAGTTTATTATTAAGAAGCCAGAGCTGCTGAGTGATTGACAGCAGATAGCAATGCACTGTGCATGGCCTATGACTAATATTCAGAGCATGGTGTTGAATAGATCATAAAACTTTATTGCACGGTTATTAATATTTATATAAACTAAAACAGATATTTGACCTGACTTGTGTACAGATTTGAAAAAGTAAAAAAAAGTCACTTATTCTGATAGTGTTTGATCAAGAAGCACAGACTTTGTTGTCAAATTGAAATTTGAAGAAGCACAAATCGATCTTTTGCTTGCACAACTACACATTTTATTTTTTGTTTGTTTTAGGAAATGGCTCAAAGCATACATGATAGCTAATTGCCAATATACTTTTAGAATATAATATATTAAATGCTCCCACTGTTTAATTGGCTGATGAACTTTTTCTAATCTTGCTACTTTATTGTCTTACATCTACCAATACATTGTAAGCAACATTATAGTGGTAGGTAACATACTTTTGTAAAAAACTGTTTTTTTAAAACTGAAGATAAGCATCTCAAAGAAATATGATTATTTATATATTCTGTGTTTCCAAATAAAACACTTGAATTTTTGTCTTTGGGGTTTTATTGGCATCCTAGAAATCCTAGCCCTCCTTTCCTGAGTTGAGCTGGCTTTGGGAGGCCAAGCAGGTGGCTCACAGGCGTGCAGGTAGGGAGTGAGGATACAGCTAGCCGGGAGCCACTGACAGCCACGGAACTCGCCCAGGACTTCCAGTACACGACTGCTGAGTGATGGCCCCAAACCATTCCCACCAATCACTTTAAAGCAAAGAGGGAGACAACTTAGTCCCTAGTGGCCTTGAGGGTGTCCTATTCATTCCTGGAAGAAAAATCTATTCTGGAACCAATTCCGCCCTGACCTAGGGCAGCCGTCCTAACCTCTGAAGGGCTGTCAAACACATAGGGACACTCAGGAGAGCTTCAGGCCGAGCCTCCATCTCTTCTTAATATACTCATCAACTCATATTCCTAACGTACCACCTTTTTAGTAAGATATTCCGCTCCCAGGCCTACATAGACCTTGCAACTCTACCTGCTTTGAGGAGCGGCCTCAGCCTTCCTACACCTGAAGGTGCTCCACTCTGACTGACAAGTATGGGTGGAAGGAGGAGGAGGCTGGTGCTGGTTATCCCTGCCTAGGCAGAGAAAGCAGCTGATGACAAGTTCCTAAGGGTGTGGGAAGCCTCTTTCCTCATGTGTAGGAAGAGGTGTGGAAGAAGAGGTTTGCATGCCCTTCCAAATAAAGAACGTCTCACTGCAGTCCATTATTGAGCACTGTGGGATCCATTGAGTGTGTTTTGGGGTGGAGCTGAGCACAGCTTCTGCGTTTTACTTGGGTATCATTCTTTTCTGAAAGACATTTTCTGTCACTAATTCTTGTGTTTTACTAGAATCTCAGTAATCTACACTTGAGATTGCACTTGAATGTTACATGCTAGGGAATATCATCAGTTTCACAAAAAGTGACCTAAGTAAAATGAGGCATTTAAAATCTAAAGATGAAGCAATGTTAACAAAAATTTGCATGTGAAGAATGTATGGTTGGGCTTATTTTGTAAGACAAAATACATTTCAACATGAAATTCTCAGAGGAGGTGTGGTGTAATAAACTTGGTGTATTATGAACGTCCAGGGACCAATTAAAGCAGAGATGAATTATAAAAGAGAAAAAAAACAATTTGTAGTGATTGAAAATAATAAGTAAAGGAAGATCGTGTTCCTGGCAAACTGAATGACCTTCAGTTTCGAAAGATTCCCTTTGTCCACTGGCCTCACAAAGGTGTTACTGTGGGAAAACAAAACCCCACAGAGAACCAAACATTCTTAGTTGAACCTCCAGGAAGGCAAACTGCAATTTGTTAAGTGAAACATTTTCCTGCTCTAAGTGAATATGGTAGGGAAACGCTAACCACCTTTTCTTGGAAGAGCCTTTTGGAATTGACTTTGCTTTTATTAATCTGGGCTCGGGCTTGGGTTGAGGCAGCTAAAAGCAGTTGCTCTTCTCAATGCTTTTCTACATGGAGCTCTAGTGGAATAGAACTATGCACAAATTAATTGAAACAACTGCAAAGGCATTTAATGCTTGTGGTTTAAACCACCAGAATCCATGGCTTTGCAACAAACTGATTCGTCCCATATGCATGTGCAAAGCTTTTGGCCATCCTATTGCTAGAAGAACAACAATGTAGATGAAAAACAGCAGCGCATGTGGAGAATCTGAAGACCACCTTCTTTGTTGGCTGTGGCTGAAGCAGCAATAAGTATAATCACTTTTTACTGCCTAAATATTTTATATAAGCAAACTCAAGCCATAAGCCATGTAAGTGAGATTGTTTTCTCAGCCTTTTCTCCAACCACCCTGGACCACTTATTATTACGCTTTTCAGCCTAGTTTTCACAGGTTTTGGGAGTCTGGTCTTCGCAGTTCACCAATTGGCACTAGGGAACTGCCCTTTGCCTTTTAGTGTGGTCTCTGTCAATTACGATTTTGGTAGCAAGGTAGAAAATGAACGTGTATTAACAAATAACAAAAGCACATCTCTCAAGTTCATTTTCAATCTGAAGATGAGATTATGAAAGGTTAAACTGTTAAGTGAATGGTAGTAATGCACTATGATGCCTGGACCTTGTCCAACACTACCTTAGCAGCTGTCAACCTAATTAAGCCAGATGTGCCTTCAACGTAACCGGACCTCCCAAGAGGAATAATAACAGATTTCAGGTTCTAGCAAAGGACAAAAGTGAGTGTGGGGATGGATATAGGAGAGGTGGGGCTAAAGCCCAAAGACTGTTCCTGATGGTAACGTCATTCTTATCTGGCAGATTCTCAGCTCATTAGTGTCACCTTGATTGAACTGGATTGAAACAATCTTATAGGAAGTTGAGAAAAGAGACTCATTTTAAGTGAAGTCTGAGTTAATTTTCATATTCAATTAAATGATGATATTTGCTAAACTCTTTCATCTTCAACACACACATGCACACACATGCACACACACACAAAACCTCAGCCTGACTTTATATCCTCGGTTATTTAAAAAATGACATTTAAGCCATGCCAGCTTTGACAGCCCTTCAAGCGAGTATGCAGAGCTTGAGCCAAGAAAAGGACATCAACAGGCCTTGGGCGTTCGCAGATTATGTGGTTCCCAGATCACTGTGCACATCGGGCGGTCTTTTTGCAACCCTACTGACTATTTAAAACAAACGTTCTGTAAACTATAAATTGTATGGTACAAATAGTGGGTGTTATGTAAAAAAGAAAAAACACTATAGCTTCCAGGCAGTTTTTTCCATTCATGCTATAAAATGTCATATCTCCAAAACAGAAGTGTTTGAGAGGCAGACCTTTAAGCTTAGCCAGGAAAATGCTTCTCAGAAAATTTTCCTTCATGTTGCTGAATTTAGTAACTACCTTGATGAAACCAGTTCTAAGTTGCTATGTCTCTAAGAAAATTATGAGAAACACCCAGCACCTTTTGTGCATTTGATAGCTGCTCAATAATTCATTTACAGAGAAACTTCATTGACTTTTATTAATTGATATTAAATACTATTTATTTAGCAAAAACATACACAGCATTTACTCTGTACCAGACACAGTTTTAAGCAGTTTATAAATAATAAAATAATAACTTATTTAATGCTTATAGCAATCCTTTGATGTAGGTACCATTATTGACCCCATTTTACAAATAAAGAAACAGAGGCACAGAAAGGTTAAGTGATTTAGCAAGGTCACACAGGTACATTCTGAGTATATATAAATGTTGTTTTTCTAGTAGAATCCTCTCTTGTGAGAATAGAATAAAGGATGTAATGAGAATTTTGCTGGAATAGTATAGGTTCAACCACAAATGGCAAACTTTCGTCTCGGTGGATGGAGTGGAGGGTGTCCTCAAGTAAGCTTATTTGGAGACAATCAAAGAAGTGAAATTAAAAGGAGATGCTAGTGTAATGGGAAACACTTGCATGGCTAAGCAGGTGGCTAAGATTCAAGGCTGAATCTTAAATTGTTCTCAAATGAAGTTGACATTATTTAATATATTCATCTAATATTTGAGACTTAAACTGATCCCTTTTGACAGAGTTAGTGATTGAAGACATTCACTTATTCACTCATTCATTGCAAGTGACAGACGCTGTATTAACTTCTAGAACTACAAAGGCGATCTGACACACTACAGGCCTCAAAGAACACGGAACCTATGTAGTGTGCTGAATAGTTTACCCCCAAAATTCAGGTCTACCAGGAACCTCAGAATGTGACCTTATTTGGAAATAGGATCTTTGCAGATATGATGAGTCAAGATGAGGTCATACTGGATTAAGTTGGCCCTAAATTCAATGATTGGTGTCCTTATGGACGAGACATACAAAGAGACAGAGACATACAGGGAAGAAGGCCATGTGACAATGGGGGCAGAAATTGGAGTGCTGCAGCTACGTGCTAAGGAGCATCATGGAACAGATGCATTTACAACCCAAGAACACGGAACAGACTCTCGCTTAGAGCCTCCAGAGGGAAGAGGACCCTACCAACACCCTGATTTCAGACTTCTGGCCTTCAGAACTATGAGCGAATATGTTTCTGTTGTTTTAAGCCACCTAGTTTGTGGTACTTATGGCAGCCCCAAGAAACTAATACAAGTTATGGTCCCAGGAAGTGGGGTGCTGCTCTAACAAACACCTAAAAATGTGAAAATGGTTTTGACATTGGGTAATGGGTAGAAGCCGGAAGTGTTTTGAGGTGCATGATAGAAGAAAATCTAGATTGCCTTGAAGAGATGATTGGTAGAAATATGGACATTAAAAGCAATTCTGGTGAGGAGTCAGATGTGGGGAGCACAGGACAGAAAGCTTCTAATGTTCTTCTTCTTAGAAAATGCATAGATCGTCATGAACAGATGTTGGTAGCAACATGAATGTTAAGCATGCTCTTGATGAGGTCTCAGAAGGAAAAGATGAAGGAAACGGGAGGAAAGGCTATCCTTGTTATAAGGTGGCAGAAAACTTGGCTTGATTTAAGATCTTTAACCATGGATTCTCTCTACTTTACTATTGCTAAGTATAGAAATGACTGTACAGGAAAAAATAAGCTAAATACTATAACATGATAAAATTTTATACAGAGTTTATTCTTTTTCAAATTTTCAATCTTTCCCCCAAATTAGAAAAGATATAAAAGTCAATGTTTGATGCTCCATACAAAGAAGTTTTAAGTTATTGAATCAAAAGGGAAAGCAGAGATCTGACTTTATACACAGTGCCGCATCTTAGAGTTTAGAGTTGAGGAAATCTTAGAAATCATCTAGAGCATTCCCTGCAGGTTGTGTTTATCCCCTTGATACCAAACCCAAGAAATCTTTTTAGGCATTTTTACTTCCTGTATTAATTGATCCATGGCTATATGACTCCATTATTAAAAAGTTCTTTCTAATATAGATCTCAAATCAAGCCTGCACATGCTTTGACCCATTAAGCCTCTGTACTTCATGATGACCAAGAATGTCTCTTAAGCTTCCATGTTAGAGATTTCCAAATATTAGAAAACTTGTCCTTTGACAAATCCTGTCTTTTCATTCCTATGAACTATTCTGCACAAATGTGTTTTAAGAGTCTTTCACTGTCCTACCTTGTAATTGACCTTTCCCCTACTGTGTGATGTCTAAGCAGAACACTAAAGTCAAGGTGAGTCCCAACCACAACAGAGTAAAGCAGGGTCAGCACTGCTCTGGTCTAGCATTCTGCTTCTATTAATTCATACTAAAACCACTTTTTACTAAGCCAGCCATATCACATAGTTGCATCATATTACAATTTCAATATGACATTAGAATGAGTGTTCACCTGAACTCACTCATTGATATTTATATAAATTCTCAAAATGATAAAACCAGTTGTACCAATGAAAAGTATTTAATATTATATGAATATACATTAGGTAAAATATAACATGGAAAATATTTTCCTATTTATATATCTTATGTGTTAATCACTAATGGAATAGAACTATTTTTAAACCCCAAAATCTTTTGGCACGTGAAATAAAGGGCAAGAAGTTTCTTCTATATGTCTGTAGAAAAAATATAAAGTTTTAAATATAGATAAATTAAATTGAGGAGTAGTATGAGAATAGCATATTTTAATTGAAAACTGCATATTATTTCGTATTGATAAAAATGGCATAAAATGTATTTGGGATGTGCAAGGATTACATATCTGACTTTATAGATGGTCCAATATTTACCTAACTAAAAAAACGAACAAACAAACAAGCTGAACTTCTTTAGTCTTCCTAGTAGTTCTGGTGACTGGTACTGAGGCAATCACAGGAAGCTATTGCAATTGAGATGCGCCACATGCCCTACTAAATGTTAATGTCTAACTTCAAATATAAGGGCATTGGTAAAAGGTGAGGACTTTCTGCTTCTGGTTTATAACTAGCACCTTAGAACGCTTTAGAGAGTAGACGATTGCCACGTACTCTTGTTTAATGAAATGGGGTAGAAGCTGCAGTTCTCTGGAATTAAAAATAACAATAATCTATTAACGACTGTAATAGATGCAAGAAGTATACACCATTTTTATTTATCAAATATGCTTTGACACTTCTGCTTCCATTTATTATATAGTAGCTTGCAGCAGACCAATTAGCCAGCTTGAAAACCAATAGAAAAAGTGGAGTAAACCATTGGAATGCATTGGAGAGCTGCCAAGACAACCAGAAATTGAAGAATCAAGGTTCTGGAGAGAAGGAAACCTCAGAGATATATAAGACCACTCTAAGATCCACTCTCCTCTGGGAATTTTTCAATTTGTCCACAAGGCGGGAAGCCAAAGCCGTAGGCAGGGAAATGCTGCTAAAAGGCATAGAAACCAGCAGAGCATTTGGCAATTTCACAGCGCTGGAGACAAGGAAACTGGAGCTTGGGACTTCAAAACAGCTAGAATGTGAGAAGCTAAATTCTTGGTGAAAAGAGAGATATAGAGATGTATTATATTTTATGTTTTTTTCCCTAGAGGCATTTGCTGAATTCTTAAGATAAGAAGCTCAGCAGAAAGCCACTTAAAAATATAATGGAGTCTTCTGGAAATGTTGGAGACAAAAAAATGATATTCAAGCACTATGAAGGAGACACGCCTTTGTTAGATACCCCAGGCTTTCAAGTGGGCCAACTGATGGGCAACATCCTAGGAATGAGTGCAAACTACGGAGATGGAGCCTTCAACACATTCCAACTCGGCTCCTAGTCATCTTAGTCTTAAATTAGATTAAGAAGATTTTTCTTGACTGAATCTCACCAACATAAGGTATATTGCAACCTTTCTGGAGAAGGATAACAATCCTCTATATGTGGTATCTAATACTCAATAAAAAATTAACAATCACACCAGAAAAGCAGAACCAAGCAGAAAAATGTAGAAAATAGTGTCAGACTGACAAATAACCCAGTTAATGAAAGCATGATAAACAGATTTTAAACAACCAAGATTAATGTGTTCAAGAATGTATATGACATGATGTAGAATTCATAAAATAATAATGAAAATCCTAGAACTGAAATATGTAAAAATCGAAATTAAGAAGTAAAAGATGGGCTTACCAGCAGCTATGATATAGCAGAAGAGAGAATTGGTGAACTGAAAAATAAACCAGCAGACAGTTTTGAGACTAAAAGATGGGTGGAAAATAGAAAGACAAAAAGTAAAAAATATATGGGATATGGTGAACAAAAATCAGAATAATCCTTCTCATCTAGAACTGCTTTAAATGAACATTAAATGAGAGTCACTCACAAAGATAAAAAGTCCCTCTAGATGGAAACATGAAAATGCACAAAGGAATGAAGAGTAACAAAAGGTGTAAACATATGAGAAACTATAAACACATATTGACTATAAACAGATAAACCGTCATCTAGTATGATGGTTTAAAGTATATAAAAAACTAAAATGCATAATGACACTAACACCAAAAGTGAGAAGAAGCTAAATGTAGTAAAAAAAAGTTCTAAGGAATAAAGAGTTGTGTGGGAAGCAAAACAGCTAATACACATTAGTATATTGTAATTAATATGCATTATTTGTTATAATAAAATAAATTATAACTAAATATGCATTAGTTGGTGAAATAACTGATTGCCATTGTCTATAATAAATAAAAAAATGTGTTTTAATTTCTGTGGTAATCACTAAAAAATAGGGAAAATAATGTAAGTCAATATTGGAAAAAAATTGAACAATTAAACAATTTAAAAATAATCACTTAATCCAAAAGAAGATAAGAAGAATGAATAAAAGCAAAGAACACATGGGGAAAATATAAATCAAATAGTAAAATGTGAGATATAAATCGAAATATATCAGTAAGTGTAAATGGACTAAATTCTCCAATTAAAAAATAAGATTGTCAGTCTGGATAGAAAAAAAACAATTATAAATCCTTAAATTTAAGAGTAACACACCCTATATATAATGATAAAGGAAAATAAGAGAATGGGTAAAAACATAACAGATAAACATTATTAAAAAAACTAGTATAGTTAAATAATATCAGTAGCAGTAAATGTAGATGACATGGGGAGATGCATTGCAATTTTTGTAATGCAGAATGGATTCAGAAGAAATAGAATTTATCAATAATCCTATATCTGTCAAATAAATTTAATCCTTCATTAAAATTGTGTTGGTAGAAAATTCAAAGCAATCTACAGACAATCTATTAGAATTAATAATTAAATTTAGTAAAGTCTCTTTATACAGGGTCAATATAAAAGTGAGTTATATTTTTCTATACCAGTAGAAAAGAAATTTTAAAAGTGTAATTTATAATAGCATAAAATCAAATTCCTAGGAATAAATTTAATACAGAAATTTAATTTATCGAGTTTAATAAATGGAGTGCTATGCCACGTTCATGGATTAAGAGTTTCAATCTTGTAAAGATGTCAGTCATCCTTAAAATTTATCTACAGGTTCAGTAGAATCTCAATCTAAATCCTAGCAGAGCTTTTCTTATATCTTTTGTGGAAAATAACAAGAGCTCTCAAAAGTTTATAGAGTACTGCAGAAGGCCCCCAAATAGCCAAGACATATCCAGGAGAAATACAAAATTTGAAGACTTACACTACCAAATACCAAGACTTAATATGAACTGTTTACGGCACTGTGGTATTGATGCAAGAACAGATCATATGCTAAGGGAACAATACATAGTTCAGACATAGACCTATATGTACAAGGTCAGTTGACTCATGATACGCTATGCAATACAGAAAGGATGGTAGTTTTAATAAATGTAGTTAGGCAGATTGAATATCTCTAGAGAAAAAATTATTCTCAACTCCTATGTAATGTATATAAAATCAGTAAACTATACACACACCATATAGAAAAGTCAGCTGCAGATAGATTATAAAATCACACGAGGAAAGTAAAACAAAAAAATTTTGAGGCAATAACATCAGAAAATATTTTTGTAACCATTCAGTAAGCAAAAAATTCTTAAACAGAAAATAAAAGTACTAACATAATGAAAAAAATTGATAAATTCAGTTTTATCAAAATAAAAATTTGTTCATCAAAAGACAACTAACTGAGTAAAATTGCAACTCATACATCCTGAGATTTAGCAATACATATAATGGAATAAAAGCTTGTATCCAGAATATATAAATAAATCCTAAAGGTCAAAAATGAAAAACAAAGGCAAACAATCAGAATTAGTAATGTGAGGACCAAGAAATTTAGCAGATATGTAGCAAAAAAGGAAATTCTCTCAGCCAATAAATATGTAAAAAGATGATATCTTCATTAATCATTAGTCTAATGAAAATCAAACTGCAATGAGATAACACTATATACTTACCAGAATTAAAAAACAAACAAAACAAAATACCTAAAAATACCAAAAGTAGGCAAGAAAGTGGAGGAACTGAAGTTCTCATTCACTGTTGGTAAGAGTGTAAACTGATAGAACCACTTTAGAAAACTGGTTGGCAATGTCCATTAAAGCTAAACATTTACGTACTCTATGACCTAGATTCCACTCCTAGGTACTTATCCAACAGAATATTTACCTGTGCGTGCTCACGCACACACACACACACACACACACACAATGGAGGGCAGTTCATAAAAATGTTATCTGCTCTAAATGGGAAACAACCCCAATTTTCATCAACAATGGAATTGAGAAGTGAATATTGTTGTATTCATACAACGGAATACTATATGGTGATGATAAATACATTACAACTAATGGCAATAGCATGGATGAATTCCAAAAGCATATTAACTGAAAAAAGACAGGTACAAAAGAGTACATCCTACATGATTTCCATTTATACAAAGTTTAAAAATAAGCAAAATTAATCCATGGTGCTAGAAGTCACAATAGTGTTGACCTCTGTGGGTGGTGTGAGAAGTGACCACAGTGGTTATCCTTGTGGGAGGCTGCAGCGACTGGACATCTCCCTGTGTTTTCACACTTCCCACTACAAGGGAAAGGACTGTTTGCTATAACAGAAAATTAAGTTGTGATGAAAGCAGAAATGTGGCAAAGGATGGAAAGAGTGTGTGGCAACATGTAAGTCCTTGGTTCCAGGCCTCTTGCAGCCCAGATGCACCTCTGCCCTTCTTGAGGCTTAAATGTTCAATATTTTCTTAGGTCTATTATTTAATCAATTCTCTTATTTGCTTAAATTGCTTTAAGATAGTTTCCTGTCACTTGCAACTGAGAGAATCTTAGTACAATCAAGGGGGACAGCGACATTAGTCAAGACTTTTTCCTGACCATTCCAGAACAATCTTGCTCAGGCCAGGGACTGATGTGTTACACAGGACTGGCCAGTCAGAATCCTCACTGGAAATTTTGTTCAAGCTACTGGGATAGGTGCTGTGTTTTCTAGTACTCTGAGATAAAAGGATTGTATAAAACTGGCTGAAGCAGAGCCAGAGAATAAAAGCTGAGGCAATAGGGGAGGAGAGATGGGCACAGCTCTGAAGCCATCGTTGGAGCACCCGAACTCAGCCAACCAAGTCAACCCCAGAATATAAATACGGTTAAGGATAAAGTGAACTTGTGTAGTTCTACCAATAGCAGCTTCTCCATAACTGCCATAATTTTAAGCTAAAAATTGTTAAGCTTCCTAGAGACGTTAATAATGAGCATTTTAAAAGATCATTTATGTGTTTTATTAAACAAATATGCATGCCTACTATGTGATAGGCTGCTTGCCCAGTGAAGAAAGGCAATGTTACCTTGAGAAAATTGTATATGACCAAAAGAGGCAGAGGGAAGATACTGTGAAAAAATAAGTTAATAAGTGCTCATTTGATTTTGCTGCTTCATTGGCTTACTAAACATGGTGCTGGTCATATTTTGGTATCATATGTAGAGGAAGGTTTCTCCCCTCAAGTATCAAATGAAAAGCTAAGGTTACAATTGCAGTCCAGTTGTTACCTTACTAAATGCAGCTGTTTTCTGTTATTTGATAGCAATGACCAATCATTGAAGAATTTTCAAATGTGTGTGTGTGTATAAAATCTCCTCCCTCCCTGGGTATAAGAATTTGGGCTTTAAATGATGGCAGTTATTTCTTTGTTGAATATTCTTATTGATTTTACCTAATGGTTTCTGAAGTTAGTTTTGGAAATAATTTAAGAAAACAAAATGAAGAACTTCAATGAATCCCAAATTATGGTGCCACATAATGCATTAAGCTTCCCCAGCTCAGTTCCACTCAAGGCAAAACAATTCTAGCTCAAATAAGAATGACAGATTCAGAGAGAATCAACGCAAAAATCAATCCTTGAGTCTCATGAAAGATTTGATTCAGCAATATCCTTATTCTCCATTTAGAACTTCTACTTCACAAATTAGAACTGGTATTCATAGTTAAAATCAATATATGTTTCTACAACAAAAATTATTTTCTGATTTCCTGGACTAATGAGGCTCTACTATCCTTTTTTGGCTAGAGATCTCTGTCCATCTCTATCTCTATCTCCATCTCTACCTTTATCTCTATCAGATATAGAGAGAACTAACCCTCAGTTGTCTGAGTAACTGTTTAGTTATCTAAATACATCAGGTTTATCTTGAAACAACTTAAGATATTTATGCATTAAATAGTGTAAACAATCACAGGTACATAGAATGCAATAACCAGTTGATATTGTGATATTGTAGAAATGCTTAAATAAATAGCTTGAGCTTAGGAGTTCTTTGGAATCAAAATCCCATGCCATAGGAAACAGAGACAAATGTTCCTTTATGTTGGCTTTAGCTCCCTCTGTATGTAATCTAATATCCTCTCTCAAAGCCCAACAATAACTATATATTTATTTAAGCTCTTACCAATGTAGATGAGGTAGTGATGCTGATCTCTTGAGTTGGCAACAAGATGTTTAATAAAATTATGTGATTAGAAGGAATTTTAAGAGGAGATCTTATCCATCTCCCAGTCTTGAAATACTACTATTCCAAAAAACAGGGCAAAACAAAAGAATAGAGAAAAATGCAAACAATGAGTTATTTGACAGCAGGAATTTTGCTTGTTCATCTCTGAAAACTAAGTGCCCAGAACAATATCTGTCCTCAATAAATGTTTGTAGAATGAGTGGTTGCCAAAAGAAAAAAAGGAATGTGCTGGAAGGAGGATTTAATTAAAGTTGATGTAATTAAAATCCATATTCTCTTTGTTTTTCACTGGAATATGTGATTGTCTGCATTTATATCTTAACAATCCTTTCCATTTAATTTAGACTTTCATAGACTGGTTCTCACTTTAATAATGAAATACTTAGTTCCACCAAATGATGTTTATTTGATGTAGGTTTAAAAGTATCAGAGCCTCAAACTCCCAGTTCTGAGTTACTTTTTATAGTTCTAGATGTAATATAAATATCCTGGAAAACATTTGTATAAGCATCTTGATTCCGTCTCCCACTCAAGGACAAATATACAAAGAAAAGGCCCTGTTTTTTTTCTTTCTTTCATGGTCAGTGCTTTGTGTGTCTTCTCTAAGATATAGTTTCTACCCAGAGCTCCATGAGACGTTAAATAGTTTTTCTGAGAGCTCTGATTTCTTATGCAGAATAGATTTTCTTTTTATGTTCCAAGAAAGCAGCTTTTATGATTTTTCTCTCTTCAGCATGCTGGATAATTTTCCTCATTTATTCTCAGAGAGGTTTTTCCTCCTACCCTTCCAATGATCTTCTCTGTTCTCTTATTAATTTCTAGAGATTTTCTCAAATTACACAAGACAAAATGCAATGCAGCGGACAACTCACTAGAAAATCACGTGAAAATTGTGCTGATTCTTATATGTTATACAATATATTATACGTCCTTTTACACATGCTTTTAAAATTATCGTTCCATAGTACCTGTGTGTGTCCTTGAAAAGCCATAAAATTTAAGAGATCATTTCTCACCAGAGTGTTTCAAGGGTTTAGCAAACCTCCAGAGGTCAGTACGAAAAGACGTAAGCCCTACTAGAACTGCTCGACTGGGGTCTGGAGGCAAGCCCGCTGCGGGAGCGTCAGTGGGCTCCTTGCACGTCCCCCCGCTGGGTTGCCGCAGCGGTTGGACGCTCAGTGACCTCGGGCTCCTCCAGGACGTCAGCGCTCTTACTGTGTGCTCACGCAGTTTCATTTTTGATCCTTGTAGATCTTTAGTCCTCTGTCTTCTTCTAATTTTTCAAATTTGATTCGTCATCTTCTTGAATAAGTAATGCTCTTTCACTCACTCCATTCCGTTAATGCAGGTCTTGCAGGGAAATTTACAAGCCAAGAAACCTTCTGCATCAACAGTTGTACTGAAACTACTTTCACCAGAACCATTAATGACTTTTTTGACAATAAATGCAAAAGTCTCTTTTTAACTATAAAATTTCAGTTTAGATATGATTTATATAAGTGAAATCAAGACCTTAAGTTTAGAGTTAACTGAATTTTTACAAATGAATATATCCCAATCAAGACACAGAACATTTTATCACCTCAGAAAACTGCCCGATGCCCCTTTTGGGTCAATCTCCCTCCCTGAAGGCAATCATTGTTCTGATTTCAATCACCATAGATTATTTTTGTCTATTCTTGGATTTCAGGCAAATGAACCCTACAGTATATACACTTTTGTGCCTGGCTTCTTTCATGCATCATAATATTTTTGAAATTCAACCATGCTGTTCCCTTTATCCATAGCGTATTTTTTTCCTTTATATGGCTGAGTATTCTATTATATAAATATACCAGAATTTACCTCATCCTCAAGGAAGGGAAGCATAACTCCTTGCTCCTCAAGGGTAGGTTGTGTATAGTGACTTCCTTCTGAAGAGTAAAGTATAGAAACGGGGAATAAGAGTATCTTTGCAGTGGCGAAATCTGACACACACCACCTCCACCAGGTGATCCATCCAGGTCAATATCAACAGGGATAAATCGTGTTGGCTGTATGCATGTTGACGTGGTGGGATGAGATGGCACCTTACCTCTGTCATCTTCCTTCCCAAACCCTATAACTCCAGTCTCATCGTGAGAAAAACATCAAAACATCAGATGAATTCCAATAGAAGGATGTCATACAAAATATCTGAGCTTAAACTGTCAAGGTTATTAAAAACAAGGAAAGACTGAAAAACTGTCACAGCCAGGAGGAACCTAAGGAGCTGTGATGACTGAACGCAATGTGGTGTCCTGGGTGGGATCTGAACAGAAAAAGGATGTTAGATCTTAGTAAACTATGAACTTTTTCTTTAATATAATACTATATTGGTTCCTTAATTGTTACGAATGTACCATACCAACGTAAGAGGTTAAGAGTGGAAACTGGCTGCCGGGTATATGAGAATTCTCTTCACTATCTTATCAATTTTTCTGTAAATGTAAATTTGTTCTAAAAGTAAAATCAATTTAAAATCAATAAACAAACAAAGTACAGGAAAAACACGACAATTTGATTACCCATTCTGTTGCTGAAATTTGGGGCTATTTCCAGGTTTTAGCTAATATGAATAAAGCTACTACAAACATTATTATCCATGTCTTTTTTTGTGAACTTTTGCATTTATTTCTCATGAGGGAATAACTAAAAGTGGAATTTTTAGGTCATAGGGTAGGTGTACATTTGACTGTAAGAAACGATTAAAGAGCTTTCTAAAGTGGTTTTACCTTTTTACGCAACCATCAACCACAGATCAGAGTTTCAGTTAGTTCACATTAAGCTCAACATTTGATATTGTAAGTCTTAAAATCTAGCTATTCTACTGGTTGTAAGATAGTAAATCATTGTGGCTTTAATGCTTAATTTGCATTTCCTGGATGACTAATAGCAATGGCCTTTCAGTTGCCAACTGTGAATTACTTCGTCTTTTTTTGTGAAATATCTGGTAAGGCCTTTTGCCCATTTTCAAACTGATTTGTTATTATCATTAGTAGTAGTAGTGAACTGAGCAGGTTTTTAAGTATATTCTAGATACAAATCTTCTATTAAAAATAATAATTTTTAATGTTTTTAATATTTTGCCCTGTATATGGCTTGACTATTAACTTTCTTTTCTTTTTTCCACATTAGCTGCTCAGAATTTATTCATCTTGTATAACTGAAACTTTGTACCCTTTGACCAACATCATCCTAGTTCCCCTTCCCCCAGAGCCCCGGCAACCACCATTCTACTCTCTGCTTTATGAGTTTGACTTTTTCAGATTCTACAGATGAGGGAGCGTATGCAGCATTTGTCTTGCCGTGTCTGGCTCATTTTGCTTAGCTCCATCCATGTTGTCTCAGATGGCAAGATTTCCTTCTTCTATGAGGCTGAATAATATTCTATCATATATGTAATAATATTCTGTTATTATATTATATTCTGTTATATATACACATATGGGTATATAAGTATATGTGTGTGTATATATATACATATATATATAATTCAGCTTCAAAAGAGAAAAAAAATATATCACATTTCATATATCCATTCATCCATTGAAGGACATATAGGTAGTTTCCATATCTTGGCTATTGTGAATATTGCTGCAATAAGCATAAGAATGCAGAAATCTCTTCACAATTCTGATTTCAGTTCCTTTGGATATATACCCAGAATTTGGATTGCTGGATCGTATAGTAGTTCTATTTTTAATTTTTTGAGGAATCTCCATACTGTTTTCCATGGTGGCTGTATCAATTTACATTCCTACCAACAGTGTACAAGGGTTCCTTTTCTCTATATCCTGTCCAACACTTGCTGTATATTGTCTTTTTGATAATAACCATTCTAACAGGTGTTTTAGATTTGCATGTCCCTGATGATTAAAGATGTTGAGCGGCTTATCCTATATCTGTTGGCTATTTGAATTTCTTCTTTGGAGAAGTATCCATTTAGATCTTTGCCCATTTTTTAATTGGGTTTTTTGTATTTTTAGTATTGAGTTGCATGAGATCCTTATATATTTTGGATATTAATCTTTTATCAGATAAATGGTTCACAATTTTTTTCCCATTCCATAGGTTGCCTTTCATTTTGTTAACTGTTTCCTTTGTTGTGCAGAAGCTCTTTAGTTTGATGTAATTCCACTTCTCTGTTTTTGCTTTTGTTGCCTATGCTTTTGATGTCTTAGCCAAAAGATTATTGTAAGCCCAATGTCAAGAAGGTTTTTTTCCTATGTTTTCTTCTAGGAGTTTTACAGTTTCAGGTCTTTTGTTTAAGTCTTTAATCCATTTTGAGTTGACTTTTGTGTATGGTGGGAGATATGGGTCCAATTTCATTATTTTGCATGTGGATATCCAGTATTCCCAGCAACATTTATTGAAGAGACTGTCCTTTCTCCCTTGTGTACTCTTGGCACCCTATCAAAGATCAGTTGACCATAAATCCGTGGGTTTGTTTCTGGGATCTGTCTGTTCCACTGATCTATATGTCTGCTTTTATGCCAGTACCATACTGTTTTGATTACTGTTGCTTTGTAATACAGTTTGAAATCAGGGAGGTGATGCTGTCAGCTTTGTTCTTTCTCAAGATTGTTTTGGCTATTTGGGGTCTTTTGTGGTTTCACACAAGTTTCAGGACAGTTTGTTCTACTTCTGTGTAAAAATGTAATTGGGATTTTGATAGGGATTGCACTGAATCTGTAGATTGCTTTGGGTAGTATGAATACTTTAATATTAATTCTTCCAATCCATGAACATAAGATATCTCCATTTATTTGTGTCTTTTAAAATTTCCTTCATCAGTGTTTTATAATATTCAGTGAATAAGTCTGTCACCTCATTGGGTAAGTTAATTAATTCCTAAGTATTTTATTCTTTTTATTGCTGATGTAAATGGGAATGTTTTCTTATTTTCTCTCTCAGATATTTGTGTGTTGATTTTTGTATCCTGCAACTTTACTGAATTTTATTAGTTCTAATAATTTTTTGGTGGCGTCTTTGGGATTTTCTACGTATAAGATCATGTCATCTGCAAACAGAGATCATTTTACTTCTTCCCTTCTGATTTGGATAGCTTTTATTTCTTTTTCTTGCCTGATTTCTCTGGTTAGGACTTCCAGTACTATGACAAAAAGCAGTGGCAAGAGTGGGCATCAATGCGTTGGTCTGGATTTTAGAGGAAAAGCTTTCAGTTTCTTTTTTATTTTTTATAATTTTTTTATTGATGTCATAATAGTTTATAACATTGTGAGATTCCAGTAGTACATTATTGTTTGTCAGTCACCATATAAATGCGTCCCTTCGCCCCTTGTGCCCGTCCCTCAACCAACTTCCCCCTGGTAACCACCATACAGTTCTCTCTGTCCATGTGGTAGTTTATATTCCACATATGAGTGAAGTCATACAGTGTTTGTCTTTCTCAAAGCTTTCAATTTTTAGCCATTGATTATGATATCAGCTGTGGGTTTTTCATAAGTGTTCTTTATTGTGTTGTGTTAAGTTCCAATTTTGTTGAGATTTTTTATCATGAAAGGATGTTGAATTTTGTCAAATAATTTTTCTGCAAATATTGAGATGATCACGTGGTTATTGTCTTTCATTCTCTTAACGTGTTTTATCACATTCATTGATTTGCAGATGTTGAACCATCCTTGTGTCCCAGGGATAAATTCCATTTGGCTGTAGTGTATGATCATTTTAATGTGCTGTTGAATTTGGTTTACTAATATTTTATCAAGGATTTTTGCATCTATGTTCATCAGGGATATTGGCTGATAGTTTTCTTTTCTTGCATTGTCTTTGTCTTTGGAATCAGAGTGATGCTGGTCTCATAAAATGAGTATGGAAGTATTCCCTCTTCTGTTTTTTGGAAGAGTTTAAGAAGGGTTGGTATTAGTTCTTGTTTGATGTTTGAGAGAATTCAACTGTGAAGCCATCTGGTCCTGTGTTTTTCTTTGTTAGAAGGTTTTTGATTACTGATTCAATCTCCTTGCTTGTTATTGATCTGTTCAGTCTTCTTGATTCAGTCTTGGTGGGTTGTAAGTTTCTAGAAATTTATCCATTTCTTCTAGTTTATCCAATTTGTTGGCTTATAATTGTTCATAACAGTCCTTTATGATGCTTTTTATTTCTGTGTCATCTGTTGTAATGTCTGCTCTTTCATTTTTGATTTTATTTGTGTGCTCTTTCTTTGTTTTTTAGTTAGTTTAGCTAAGGTTTGTCAATTTTGTTTATCTTTTTTAAAAAAACAAATTCTTAGTTTGTTGATTTTTTTCTATTGTTTTTCTATTCTCTATTTCTTTATTTCTGCTCTAATATTTATTATTTCCTTCCTTCTGTTGACTTTGGGATTAATTCGTTTTTCCTTTTCTAGTTCTTTGAGTTATAAAGTTAGCTTGTTTAAGTGAGATCTTTCTTCTTTTTTAATGTAGATGTTTAATGCTATAAACGTCATTCATAGGACTGCTTTTGCGGCATCCCATAAGTTTTGGTAACTTGTATTTTCATTTTTGTTTGTCTTAAAGTATTTTTAAAAATTCTCTTTTGATTTTTTTCTTTTTCAATTGTTGTTCAAGAATGGGTTGTTTGGTTTCCATGTGTTTGTGAATTTCCCTTTTTTCTTTCTGTTATTGATTTTTAGTTTCATTCCATTGTGGTCTGAGAAGATAATTGGTATGATTTCAGTCTTCTTAAATGTGTTAAGACTTGTTTTGTGACCTAACACAGGATTTATACTGGAGAATGTTCTGCATGCACTTGAGAAGAATGTGTATTCTGCTACTGTTGGGTGGACTGCTGTGTATGTCTCTTAGGTCCATTTGGTTTATAGTGGCATTCAAGTAAGCTGTTTTCTTATTGATCCTATGTCAGGATGTTCTATCTGTTATTGAAAGTGGGGTATTAAAGTCTTCTACTATTATTATATTGTCAATTGTTCCTTTCAGATCTGTCAATATTCTATAAATTTAGGTGCTCTGATATTGGGTGCATATATATATTTATAATTATTATATCTTCTTGTTGAACTGACACTTTTACCCTTGCATAATGACTTTCTTTTTCTTGACTTTAAGTTTTTGACTTAAAGTCTATTTTGTCTGATATAAGTATAGACACTGCACTTTAGGTAACCATTTACATGGACTACCTTTCTCCATCCCTTTACATTCAGTCCATGTGTGTCTGTACATCTGAAGTGAGTCTTCTGTAGACAGCATATCACTGGATCATTTTTTTTTTTTTTTTTTTGTCCATTTAGTGACTCTATGTCCTTTGACTAGAACACTTAATCCATTTGCACTTAAAGTGATAAATGATGGGCAGGGCCTTACTATTGCCATTTTGATAATTGTTTTCTGTCCATTTGGCAGTTCTTTTTTTCCTTTCTTGATCTTTACTTTTGTTATTTGATTTTTTTTGTAATGATTTGATTGATTCATTTCTCTTTATATTTTGTGTATCTACCGTAGGTTTTCCTTTGTGGTTACCGTGAGGCTTGTATAAATCTTCTCGTAGTTATAACCATCTATTTTAGTTTGATAACAACTTAAGTTCAAGTGCATACAAACACTCTACACATTTATTCCACTCCCACACTTTGTGTTCTTGAAGTCAGAGTTTACTTCTTTTTATATTATTAATCCATTAGCAAATTTTTGTGGTTATAGTTATTCTCAATGCTTTTGTCTTGTACCTTTTATGTTAGGGGTAATTTGCACACTGCCACTACAGTATTATATTATTCTACATTTGACTATATATTTATCTTTACTGATAATAAAAATCTTTATATTCTCATATGCTATCATGTTGCTGTTTATTGTATTTTCAATTTCCTTTGAAGAATTCCCTTAAACATCTCTTGTAAGGCAGGTCTAGTGGTGATAAAGTCTCTAAGTTTTTGTTTGCCTGGGAAAGACTTTATTGTTCCTTTATTTTTGAAGGATAACTTTGCAGGGTATAGTATTTTCAGTTGGCATTTTTTTTTCAGTAGTTTAATAATATCATCCCACTTTCTCTAGGCCTGCAAGGTTTCTGTTGAGAAATATGCTCATAGTCTTATGGGGATTCTCTTGTATGTGATGAATTGCTTTTCTCTTGCTGCTTTAAAAATTCTCTCCTTGTATTTGACTTTTGACAGTTTAATTATAATGTGTCTTAATGTAGGCCTCTTTATGTTCAATCTATTTTGTGTCCTATGGACTTTTTGAGTCTGGATGTCTATTTCCCACCTCAGATTTGGGAAGTTTTCAGTTATTATTTCTTTAAACAAGATTTCTGCCCCTTTCTCCTTCTCTTCTCCTTCTGAGGCTCCCATATTAAGTATGTTGTTTCTTTTTATTGAGTCCCATTACTCCCATAGGCTTTCTTCACTTTTTATCATTCTTTCTTCTTTTTGCTCCTCTGACTAGATGATTTCTAATGACTTGTTTTTGAGTTTGATGATTCTTTCTTCTGCTTGATCAAGTCTTCTGCTGAAGCTCTCTATTGCACTTTTTAGTTCAGTCATTGTATTATTTCAGAATTTGTGTTTGATTTCTTTTTATTTTTTCTATCTTTTTGTTGCACTTCTCATTTTGTTCTTTTTTTTTTTCTTGATTTCACTGAATTATTTATCTGTGTTCTCTGGTAGCTCACTGAACTTTTGAACAATTATTTTGGATTTTATGTCAGACAATTCATGGATCTCCATTTCTTTGGAATGGGTTTATTGTGCTCCTTTGAAGGTGTGATATTTCTTTGGAGTTGGCAATGTGGATGCACATGGCTTCAGGGGCTGGCTGCAGTTGTACATGCAGCAGGGGCTGAAGTTGACTGCAGGCACATGTGCAATGTTTGTACTCAGTGCGGAGGCAAAGGCACCTGTGGTGGTGCTGGCGGGGGAGGCTCTGCTGGGGGCAGGGAATGGAGGTAATGGTGGCTCAGGCAATTGGAGTTGCTGAAGGTGAAAACTGCAAGGCCCTTGGTGGCCAAAGCTGTGGGGGTTCTATTTTGGCTGTGATGGCTGTTTGTCTCCTTAGCAGCTAAGCTGCTGAGGTCCTCTGCAAAGCAAGCCACTGAGGTCCACGATGGCGAGCACTGAGGGGTCCTCAGTGGTGAACGCCTTGGGGAGGGTCAGTTGCAGCTGTGAGGGCTTTTTGATTGCCAGCTGCAATGGCTGCTAGAGTTCTTTGCAGAGTAGACCACCGGGAACCGTGATGGCACCCACTGTGTGGCTGACATTGATAGCATCTGCTATTCTTCTTTCTTACTAGCTGACTATAGATGTCTCAGCTGTGCTGATATACCCCAGTGATCTGGGTGAAGTGAAACCAAAGTGGGTCCTTCAGACAAGGTCCTGAAAGGTTGGGGAAGCTGGTTGCTTATCCCATTGTCCTTTTCCCCTGTAAGGGGGACTAAGGGGCCAAGGAGATCCTTCTTAACACTGAATTGTGCCAGTTTAGGGGAGCATATGATGCAGGCAAAATGAAACCACTCTTCCTACCCTTTCTGTATATTTATTCTTGCTTTGTGCTGTATTGCTGCTGCAGCTTCTTCGCTGGACTCCTGAGCTCTTCCAGTGCTATTTTTATTTATGGATAGCTGTTTAATCGTTGTTTTTTGTGGGACAATGAAGGCTGGAAACTCCTACTCCATGATCTTGCTGGTGTCACTTCCTTGCCTATTAATTTTCTATCTATACCCTTTGATAAGCAGTTTTAATTTAGAAAAAATCAAATTTATCAATATTTTCTTTATGACTCATTCATTTTGTGTTTGATCTAAGAAATCTTTTGTTAATAATGTATTATCCTATGATTTCTTTTCTAGAATTTTTATGGCTTTAACTCAAGAATTTTGCCCATTCCACCTAAGTAGTAGAATTTGTTTTATTTTATGCTATTTTGAGCAATGACTCAAGTTTAAATGTAAACTCCCTAGGTTTCCAGTATAGGTGATACCAAGAGAAATTACTGAAGACACACATACACACTGGGTTAGTGCAACATTTACACATATTTCCTCAACAAGCTAAGTAGGATGTGAGTTTCTAAGGAGGGAGCAGGATAATAGGTAACCACGAGCTCATCAGATTTGAGAGTCTTTCTCTACCTCAGCTGTCTCTGACATGATTATATACTAAATGACTGAAATCGTATTCTTCACATAGTAAGTACTCGACAAGTATTTGCTGAATATTCACTAAGCACTCCTTTGAGGCACCATGCTAACAATCTTATACATAAAAACATAACAGCATGAGTTACCACTAATATTTTAGAGCTACTTTTTAATAATAATGGTTAAAATATATTTTAAATTAACTATAAACATTTTGAACCCTGTAACAATTCATGCATAATTCTTTCTACATCTACAGAACCCATATAGTGTAAAGTGTTCAGCAAAAGCTTATTGACTGAGTCATCAAACCCCTGTTGCAAAAATCAATTAACTAGAACCTCATACCTCCTGTTTAATAAGAGTTTTAGCAAATTTTAGCAAATCTGAAGGGTTTTAGCAATTTTTTTCTTCGTGTTATTCTCATTTCTTTACTTCTCGTCTTTATATCCCCACTGGCACTTATATAGGGGGCAGCCTGCTTTCCTTTTCACTCAAAATTTCTTTTAGTATTATCACAATGATTTCCTAGATCCTCTGAAAAATAAACCCTTGTGTATTATAGTTTACTTATTTCTTTTTTAAAGTAAACTAAAATTGTAGAAATTAGAAAATAAAGTCTCTTATTGCACAAGCTTCTTACTCATATTATGGAGCAAAGTGAACAGATTATTTTAAAAAATACGTTGGCTAGCAGAGGTAGTAGTGTTCTTTACTATAGAGACTATATTTTTCTGTTGAGATGAACTTAATCTATGCTAAAATATAGCTAGATTTTTAAGGATTCCAGTGGGGAAAGAATGACACAAGATACAATGGACTAATAAGAGAAAAAATTTCAGAATAAAGAACTGAATAAAACAAAGTGAATGACAATCTCTATGAAGCATCAGTGAGGCACTATGTCTGCAAACACTTGAACTGCCTTATTAACTCTCTAATTAGTTGAGCTACTGAAAATACCATTTTATCATCATCCACAGAGTTTTAACCTGAAAGATCTGTCTTTGTGAAGAAAATGCACCCAAAAGCTGCATTATATAAAGAACACATCTTTTGGCATTGCACATTTGTATTTCCCTTTATGATTAAATGAATATGAAAAAATTACAATCATTTGCCAAATACGTTAACCTCTGTTTCAGAAATCTTCCGGAGAAAATGTAGATGTGTTTGAAGATAAATTCTATATCTCTCTGTCAGTATATAATAACAAGCCAGTATCCTACGTGGAAATTAATAGGAAAAGCATACCAAGTAGACATTTTCCTTTCCAAATGAAATACTACCCACTTGTACTTTAAGTCTGAGGACCAGATCAAGTAATACCTCCAAGAACTGTAATATCAAAAACAAAGTACTAGGAAAACAGATGAAACATCCTCATTTATCCAAACAAACTTGAACCAACTGGTACTCTATCTTATGAAAAATAGCCTACAAGTCCATGATTATCAACTGAACACACTTCCAGGAAAGGTAACTTTCAGAAGTCCTCCTTCATTTCTTTTCCTGTAGTGATATCATTTTTACCAATGCAATTTAGAAACAAACTATCTATATACTGTTCCTATCTGAAATTGGATGTAAAGGTAAACGTATGATAAAAATCTTTAAGTGATACTGGTCATTTATTTTCTATTTTTTTCTTGAAATCATTGCATCTAAAAGATGTAGCTATAAATTGAGAATAGCAAGAATTTTTTCACCTTCATTCTATTGTTTTTATGTAATTACAATCATCTATTAAAATTTTTGTTCACTTTATATATAGGCAATTGCCTATAGCCTAAAATGTTTAAAGTTAGATATTTTTAAAATTAATAATTTTTGAACTGATGCTTTTTGGAGAGTCTCTCTCTGGATAGTAACAGTTTAACAAAATTGATGCTTATTTTACCAGGTGAGAATCTACTGCTCTGATATTTATTTACAGTATTATTATTATTTATTTATTTATTTTGTGAGGAAGATCAGCCCTGAGCTAACACCCGTGCTAATCCTCCTCTTTTTGCTGAGGAAGATGGGCTCTGAGCTAACATCTATTGCCAATCCTCCTCCTTTTTTTTTTTTCCCCAAAAGCCCCAGTAGATAGCTGTATGTCATAGTTGCACATCCTTCTAGTTGCTGTATGTGGGACGTGGCCTCAGCATGGCCGGAGAAGTGGTGCCTCGGCGCGCGCCTGGAATCCAAACCCAGGCTGCCAGTAGCAGAGCGTGTGCACTTAACTGCTAAGCCATGGGGCCGGCCCTACAGTATTATTTTTAATATGAGTTTTAGGATTTTTCAATTTTTTTTAAGACAAAAATAAAAGCACAAAAAATTCCCCCCATATAAAATAACAAAGATAGACCAAAAGAACTTTTAATAAGAAAGGCATCACTTCTTCGTTCTGAACTCAAAATGATATGAGAAGTGATATGTCCAAAATTGTGCTTTATCCTTTATTTTGAAATTGCTCTGGCTGATAATAAACTTGGACTAATCCTACCCTTAGACCTAGGCAACAGGGACTTGGTCTGGGCCCTGAGCTTTGTAGAGTTTTCTGCTCTGGCTTTCCTCTGGCCACACTCCTTTCCACAAGTTCAGGTGGTCATGGGCCAAGGAACACACCCATTGGAGCCTGCACACTCCAAGGTTAGCTGGGATCTCAGAGCTTCCAGCACCTGTGTGGCCTCTCCCTACATCCATTCCCTTGAGGGTGGATTGTGCAGCTAGTATGTAAACCTTTAGGCCTGAGAGATGACCAAAAAAGTGGACTTGGGGTGGAATGTGGATCGAGCTTAGATGTTTAGGCTGGGTGTCCAAAAGTACACGTGTGAGATCCTTTGCAGGGTGGAGCAACACAGAGAAGGCTAGAGAGGGCTGATAGTTGCTGCCACATCCTATCTCAGACTTTTGAATGGTCTTATAATGCTGAATCTAAACCCAGCCTTTCAGGTTATTGTTATAAAGCTATTGATCAGAGTAGAAGGGTAGATAACATGTTCTTAAATAGTTTATGAGCTTGATTTATAACTTTTAAATATCTAGGCACCTACCACGTGGGCTTCCATTTAAACTCTTGCCTTGAACTCCACAAATATTAGGGACCAAATAGTTTTGAAAAGTATATATGTGCCATAATACTCTCTCTTCTCAGCTCATTTAAATTCAATTCTTTCTTCAAAACCTGGTTTAAGTTTTTATGAAACTTTCTTAGCTCTATATTTAGAGTTCATTCCTTCATGTGAACCACTGTGGTATTTGCTATCTGCACAAAGCCTATTATACATATCCAATATTTATATTTTAAAAAATAATTTTATTTAATAGTCACTACAGTGGTTTATTGTCACAGGCCATATTGTACCTTCTCTTACTAAAGGCACAATCTGACTCCAGTGGGAGGTCTCAATACAAGCTGTTGCTCATCACTAGCTTTTTAGTAATTGTCTTAATGAAATATTTAAAATGTCTACTTTGACCTAGTATGACATAACTATGAATTGTATCATGTAAATTAATGATGTCATGGATTAACATTGCTTATTTTATCACATGCTGGCAGTTTTAATTCTTTCCCGCTCAGAAATTTATTGTTGGAATGAGTGTGCATGTATGTATTTGGTGGTGGTGGTGGTGATGGTGGTGATCATGGTGGTGGTGGTAGTGGTGGTGACCATGATGGTGGTGGTGATCATGGTGGTGGTGGTAGTGGTGGTGATCATGGTGGTGGTGGTAGTGGTGGTGATCATGGTGGTGGTGGTAGTGGTGGTGATCATGGTGGTGGTGGTGGTGGCAATCACGATGGTGGTGGTGTGATGTGTGTTTTAGACTCAGAAGGAGATTTTGTGTTTTGCCCACTTACCCATTTTCTTCTCCCTCTGGCCCCCCCACCCCAGATCTTTTCACTTAGATTATAAAGCTGTGGCAGTCAAGAAATTTGTCTTACACCATTTGAATCCTAATGCCTAGAATGTCATTCTATATCTAATAAGATACTTAACAACTATATGTTAGAGATGCTGATGCTGGAGCCAGTGTCTCTGCACCACAGATAGCCTAAGGTTTGGGGCAGGATAGACAAATGCAGATATAAGATTGGGCAAGTTGAGAAGGAAGCATGAGATCCAGATATTGAAATAGGAGATGTTTCAGTGGCATTGGATTTTATTGGAGTTCATTCAATCTTAAAATAAGTTGAACTTTTCCCATATGCCTATTGCCATTCTATGTGTTGGAGATACATCTATATATAAACAGAAAAGTGACCGATCTGCCTTGGGGTTTACATTTAATATTGGAAGCCAGGCAGTTAATAATGGACATAATAAATATGTAAAATATACTATGTTAAATGGTGATATATTGTAGAAAACAAAACAACAGTTCAGGATAAGGAGAACGGGCTTAAAGTAAGTTGGGGTTGAAATTTTAGATAAGGTAGAGAAGGTAGGCGCATTGAGAAGGTGACATTTCAGCAGACTTAAATAAAGCAAGGGACTCAGTCACCCAGGTGTTAAAGGCAATATTATCCTTGACGGAGGGAACAGCCATTGCAAAGACCTTAAGTTGGGCCTGTTCCAGGGCAGGCCTGGGAGGATGTTCTAGGAACAGCAAGGAGGCCAATGTGGCTGGAGGAGAGTGAGCAACGAGTAAGTCGAATGAGATGAGGTGAGGGCGGAAAGGGACTAGGAGGAGAAGCCATGTTACATACGGCCTTGGAGGTCATTGCAAAGACTCTGGATTTTATTCTGAAATCCATTGAATGGCTTTGAGCAGAGGAATGCCACTCTCAGGGTTTATGTTTTAAAAGGATCATCTTAGTCACTGTGTTGAGAATAAAATGAAGGGGGTAAAAGATAAAATCGGGAAGAACAGCAAGGTCTGTGAGGAGGCCATTGAACTTATGCAGAAGAGAAATGGTAGGAACAGCGGAGGTGGTGATAAATGGTCACATTTTGGATGTATTTGAAAAATAGAGCCAATCTGATTTCCTGACAGACGAGATGTGAAGCTGGGTGTATATCCTCTCATTAGCCAAGTTGTTTTTACTTGATAAATTTGCCATGTTACATTTTGTAAATATAAGGTGTACAGTGTGTTACTTTGATACATTTATATATTGTAATATGATGGCCATCGAAGCAACATTTATCACATTATATCATTATAGTACAATATTATTGTCCATATTCATTATACTGTGCATTAGATCTCTGTGGCTTAATTTGCTACATTTTTTTACCTCCTTGAGAAGAGACAAAAAGGGGGCCATGGGAAGATTTTGTATTATTACTTTGAGAAACACCGAGCCTTACATAAATTATCCCAACAGCCAAGCCTCCTGCAATCTCATTGGGAAGAAAAATGACTTATGCTCGAGGGATAATTAACATACGAATGTCGAATGAGGAGTACATATGACCAGAAAAAATGTGCTACAGGAGTCCAAAAAGACGTCACTAAGAGCAAAACAGCCAGAGAAGGGAGTAAGATCTAAATAGTGTCTCTAAGACAGGGTAGCGATTTTTAAATATATTTTTAAGATTAGAAAAGTAACACATTTTTACTATTTAAAAAACATTGAGAGAATAAAGACAAGTAAAAATAAGGAGAAAATAATCAATAGTCCTATCAGACAGCTTGGAATATTTTTAAGTAAAAATGAAACTATTACTGAGTCTATATAATGAGTAAGTCACAAATATTTCCTTCTTGCGATCAAGTGCGGTGAATGCTCTATTTTGGTTGAGTTCATCACAGTGAGATGTACGCGCGTGTATATGGAACCCATATTCACTTTGCAGCGTGTGCTTGTCCATTGTTTTCTACAGGGTAGACCTACACTGGATTATGCCAGAGTATAGACCAGTCAGGTCTTCCAGTCCTATATTCTTCCATGGAATGTCACAAATAGACATGATATATGTAAGCACCATAATTTTGCATCTGGATTTCTGATTTACCTTAAAGATGTATAAAAATGTGTGGAACCACATCTGAAGAAGCAAAGGAACCCTTTTTATTTCACAACCATCAGTGTGATTTATGATCACTGAACTGTTTCCCGATCCCTTATTTGAAAATTGGCCACGGCCAAAATGGAAGAGATGCAGATCTAAGGATCTGGAGTACTTGGAAAACGAGTATTCGTGGATCAAATGCTTGGCATGGACTTTGCTGTCAGCACCTCAGGTGCATAATGCATTTCAAATTTTAAAGAGACTATTTTGATTTTGAAATAATTCACACTCAACTATTTCTTTAGATAGGTCTGAGTAATAGCTGTACAAAAAGAAAGATATTACCTGGAATGAGTTACAACATGCTTTTCCAACTTTTCCAACTAAAGCTAATAGGAATATAATTTTTCCAAGGCTCTGATAAACAAAAATTTGAAAAAAAATTTTTAATGACCTTATCCATCACAGATGCCAGTATGACAAGTGAAGCCATAAATTACAACAGCACACAATGATGTTTTAAAAACAGACAGGGAAAAATTGAATGTTTCTTGTCCACTTCTTTTGAAATGCAACATTTTAAACACTGCTTATGAGACATATAGTCTCTTCAGCTCAGCTGAAGAAAGCTAGAAGTTCCTGGGGTTCATTTCCAAAAGCTGTAAAGAAGTCAGATATTTGGAACTCCAAATCATTTTTCCGTGGAAGCACTGTTAAGGATTTCAGGTTCTCACAAAAGCCTAAACCAATGGTGGTTACATCTTTTATCTGAAAATTGCAATTGTATGGTTTTGAGTTAATTGGAAATGAACTCTAGAGGACCAGTGAGAAACAAAGCACAGCAACTCTTCAAAGACACCCTTCCTCTCTTCTGGGGTTCCACAAATGTGCCCACTCCCACAGCTTCTGACCAAAGCCACTCGCCTCTCAAGATCCACAGCTTTTCCCTAGCTTCCAGTCGTTCAGAGAAGTAAGTCTACAGGTCTCTTAAGATATACTGAAGTGTTGTCCTTAGGAAAAATACTAAATCCACCAAGATATTTTAAAACAAAATAAAAAACAAGCAAACCAGAGGAGATTAGTTTTCATGTTTAGATATCCAACAGCTCTGATATAAACTGATATCCATGGCATTTATTACTATGATAATAAAACCAGGTCTATTTCTCCCTCCTCTGTATTAATTCCGTGCCTTTGCTTTTAAGATGGTAACCTAACCATTCTATATCTTCTTCAAATTCCAACTTGGTCATCCCAGGTCTATCTTTCTTCACTAGATATGCCAAGAAATCCCTTATATCCTTCCGGAGTCTCGTCCTTTTCTTAAATCTTGCAGTTAAAGACAAGCATATACGGGTGAGAATTAAGTCACTGAGTACATATAACTACTGGAGTAGGATTCTTATACAAATTTTTCTATTGACAAAAACAAAAAGTGCTCACCACTTTTTAGACCTCCTATAAAATATTGTTGCTTTCTCCTTCACACGTCACTGTCCAAACCAATCCACCCTCTGTGCTTTACGTGAAATAACATGTGTATTTTTATTTGGAAACTATCTAGACTCTGCACAGGTTGTCTAGAGCCTTCCTTGAATAGCTGTGATTTAATTGTTTGTTAAAGAATCATACATAAAAAGTAAAACCGAGAATTGCCAAACAAGATATGTGATCACTGACTTAAGTTTACTCCTAAAATAAAAACTTCTCACAGAAATTAAATCACTTCAGATGACTAATTGCCCTGACAAAAGATAAAATATATATATTTATATTGACAGTAGGTATATGATTTTAGGCGTGTCAATTATTTCAACATGTTTTAGAAACCAAGAGATGTCCTGACCTCTCCAAGAACTCCTATAAAACAAATGACAAATTTAAAACCTTGAAATGATTTATGACTGCCTGAGAAGATAGCTATGATAGAATTGGGCCAAGATCTTTCAGAGTAGCACCCACAGGAGCAGAGAGCGACTGGCCTAGCATTGGCGAGCTAGTTGCAAGAGGAATTGTGCTTGACGTGTCCAGTGCATGCCCTACCCACTTTGGCACAATTTTGGAAAGTCTGTGAAAGTGTCAGAGAAAGCTGCCAGGGAGCTTCAGTGGAAGAAGCACTGTGAATAACTGACAAATAAGTCAAACCAAGGTGTTGATCCTTGGATTCACTTGAATGACATACAGCACTTCTTACTTCTAGAAGTCCAATCCTTTGAAAGACTCTAAACTAAGGATTCTTTGCAATTCTCCAGAAGCCACTGACCACAGAAGCAGACACTTTCCACCCAAGATAGTGGAACAAGGTTAATTTCTGATTCATCCACACACTTTTCTGTCTCTTCGCTCTCCTACCAATCTTACTTGTTATTACAGTTTGGCCACCTTCAGAACACTAGTATCATCTCCCTTATCCTCATCTTATTATTTTTATCCCCTGTGGTCTCCTTTTTCCACTTAAGGAAACACAAAACTCTTTTGAGCTTTCTTCCCAACCCACGGGTACTGCTCTGAAGAACTGCTGGGTCTGGCACCCCCAATCTGATAGCTGTTCTTTCAAACACTTTAGAGAATAGATTCCTTTTCACATGGTCGATTTAGTTCTTAAGTTTCCCTTACATTATTAATACCAACCTTCAGTCTTCTAAAAAGTGAACTTTAACCTCATGTTATCAAAATGTTTCCATTGAGGTCATTACAACCTTATCAACAAGAATTAGCCAATCCCCAAAACACTAATATTAGAGCTATCCTGACCACAGTGGTTAATTTGATCTCTTCAGAGACACTTTCAGTCCGTTTTAAATTGACTCAGAAAATTTGTCCTCATGAGGGGACATAAAATCTACCTCCTCCTGTAGAGAAAAATGATCCTTACATTCTCAGCACAGTCTGTGCACCATCAGATCATTCTTTCCTATATGGAAATCAGATTTACACCTGCCTGTCACACACACACTTGTCCTGTGTGTTCAGGATATTTGTTAGAGATTTGCAGATATTTAAAGCTATCTCCACTCCAGTTAATCATAGTTCCATGGAAAACATTACTCAAAAACCTCCAAAACGAGGTGCGCATGGTTTATTTATAAAACTCCCAGAAGTGACAACTCAGATAACTCTTTGTGCTTACCACATCAACTGCAATTCTCATTTTAAGAATACTGCAATTGGAAAGTTAGTCCAAAACTTGTCTTTGATGCTAAGAAAAGTCTAAAAACCCAATCATTAGCCAGAATTGTTATAGATAGTCATAGTCTTTGATTTCCCCTTAATTGGCCATGGGGAAACGTGTGCTATAGCAAACATGTTTTGCCACACCTACATCCTACAGGATAAATAAGCCCATGACTGAGCTAAGAAAAAAAGTCACCTGGCAGACACAACTGGATTCATTGTCTGGGTTTTCTAATCTAAGCCCCTGGTTTCAAGACTCATTTTGAGGACTAACAATTTTTTTTCTTTCTGATGATTGCCTTTGTTCTAGTTGGCTGATGTATCCTGTAAAGACTCTAATGTTTCTGGGCGGCTCGTGCCACATCAAAGGATCCAACACATCTCCTGGAATAGGAGAGATTAACCTCAGTCTGCCTACAGACTGTACCCTCTCAATAATCTCCTGCAGTGCAAAATATCAGCTGTAGTGAAAATCTGAAGAGCTGGAGCCGTGTCCTGTGGCTGACTTTGTCTGCCTTTGGCCAGATCAGGAGGCTGAGGAAGAGAAAAGCAGCCTCTGATGTCCAGGAGCTGTCCCGGTCTGTTAGGTCCTGTTAGCTAGTCCATTGTGTCGCTATAAACTGGCCTGGCACACAGAACTAGGCCTTGGTGTTTCTGTCGAATATAAAAACCATTTCAACATCAGACAATTATCCATTATAAGACAACGGTTGAGGACAAAAATAAGATAACTCTAATCATGTCCGAACATAGACGGACACATTGTCCAAGCCACAAAAATAACCAAACATCTCCTTATCCTAGCCAATAGTTGTGCCTGCTTCTGCTTTAATAATTACAGCTTCAAACTCAGTCTAGATGTCCCTCCTTCTAGAAACAATTTAAGATGTTCCATCAGAGTTACCTCCACTTCCTGAAAATATCCCATCTAAAGCAAAGACATGCTCCCTCCAACTCTCCTCAAAATCATCTAACACAAGTCCAAATCTGCTAAAAATTCCTTTCTAACATCTCTCCATGGTGTGAATTCTCCCTCATAGCAACTGATAATAAAGCCAGCTTCTTAACTATTGCTGTGTTCCTACGAGCTTTGGCTAGAGGCTGAAGAAAAACTCATTCTTTTCAAGTGGCTTCTTCAAGAAGGAAGATCCTTTTGCAATTTCCCTCTGAGAAGATATGGGCAGGATTCTGAGATCGTGGTGGGATGGGGCCTCTGGGTCTCTGTGAGACAGGAGCACCTGGAACAGGAGACAGACATGTAGAGGCTGCACAGAACCCTGAGCAGCCTTTGGAGGGAGAAGTGCCCCTTGCGGATATTTTATTTCTTACTTTCTTTTCTTTCTGCAGATTTCTACTGGTCTAGACAGAATCCACATTGTTCCTGGATTACTTCTGAACCGATGCTAAGGGGAGGTATGAAAGAAGTCAGGCAGTTAGTTCAGAAAATTGGCTATGGTGTATTGAGAATCCAAAAGATGGTGAAGCTGCAAGGTCAGAGAGGATGGCATGCACATTCCAGGAAAGATTCTTGAAGTTGCTCTGCTGAGGCACTGTTCCTATGGGAAGAAAGCAGATCTGGAACTTGCCCTACTCTATCTCAAAAAATGCTTTGAGTTGAATCAATCTTGCTTTGGTGCAATTTCTATATCTTTTAGGCAAACTCTCAATAAATGTATAACCATATTTATAGTCACAAGAGACAACTTTTACATTGGTTCTCTGGCATATTAGATACTCAGAAAAAGGCAAATCTGGGAAAAATCAAATGACAAATAGTTGTTTTTCTTGAAAGACATAGATATGGAGCAGAAAAATCAAAACAAATGTGGTATTCTTGATGCCACTGTCAGTGACATCTTGGACACGTCAGTCTTGTTTGTCTTCTGTAGTTATGGCACTCTAAAGATTTCCACTGGGAAAATCTCCCTCCATTGCATTTCCTAGCTCATGTAATATGACTACATTGTAGTTAGTTTTGGTCTCAGAGCATAATGTCATTTTAGAATAACTGTACTAAATGGAAAATTTTTCTGATTTTACTGGGGAACGTATCAAGCAGACAATATGTCACACACCAGCTCCAGACTTAGAAACAATTTTATGGAGAATGAGGTAGGCAAGCAGGCTGAAGCCACCTAACTGTAGGTCTTTGCTAGTGTTCTGGTAGAGAAGTCTGGGTCTAAGGCATTCCCGGGACATGAGAGCAGGCAGCATAGAGACAGCCGTACTTTTTCTCTGTCCCATGGTAGGCAGCATTTGGTGAGAACTCCTGCTCATCAATACCATGAAAGCCCTGGATATTCGACCCTGGGTGTGTAGATGGGGTGGAAAGGAGAGACTGAGCAATTGGTAATGGTAAATATTTCGAGCAATGGTAAATATTTTCAAGCTTTCTGGCTTTCTCATATGATCTATTGATGTGCTTTCCAACTGACACCCAGTGGTCCCAGGAGAGTGTTAGGGCCGACGTCAAATAGCTGCATTCTCATTCTGAAGTGCTGAGGCGAAAGCAGAGGGGCCATTCGTGTTTTCATTTGTTCATCTGACCAAAAAAAATATATATATATACATATATATATATACACACAGAGAGAGAGAGAGAACTTGTGTGCTACACATTGGAGAAACAAAAATAATGACAATGTAATGTAACTTAGAAATTTTTTATGTTTGTGTAAATGATTTTATTATTAAATGTGCAAAAATCAAAATGGATTAATTTTCTTGATTGCATGTGATAATGTGTAGCCCTTGTTTTATTGCTATGAGTATTTAATTGTAAATTAATGGGATAAATACCTGTTTAAACCTGTGCTTTGACCATACTGTGCAACACAAAGTCACTCCAATGATGAAGTTTTCTGAAAGAGGGAAGATAAACAATGTTGTTGACACTCCTATGATATTTGGTTTAATGACTCTAACATCTGGATCTTTAAAGTTGCCATTTTTATTTTCATTACATTTTTGTAAAATTAGATTTCTACTTTTAAAAGGTCTCTAAGGAAACATTTGTAGTTTTGGCAGCCCCAGATATTTAAATTCTAACAATATCTATTTTGTGAAATACAAAGCATATGGTAATACGTCCAGTGAATTCCCAGCACATAGATATATTTCTTCAAGATTTTATAATTCTATATTATATTTTAACCTTCTAATGCATTTTATTAAAAATATAAAATTGCCACTTGATGAGATTTCTCTTCTTTTTCTAGGTAAAATTTTTATCTGAAAGATCATAGGTGTGATAATAGTTTAAATATCTAATCTTTCTCCCACAAAATCAATTCATAAAAATATACTAATTATTATTTATTTTTCTTTTGAAATAGGGTAGCTTCGTTGTCATAAGCAAGTACAATTGGACCTGATTTTCTATCATTACAAGAGTTTTGGAATAGAGGCTCTGGAAAGGAAGCTCATAGGTAGTCCTGAGTTGGTCTGTTCTGTCTCCACCAAAAGCTGTCGAGAGGGGGGTTAAGTGAAAAGGTGACAGGTTAACTACTAACAATCCTCTTATTTCCTGTTGGAAAGCATTGAGGGTCAGTTCTTAGGGGGAATACTATAGGAATGAAGAGAGAAGTGAATCATATTGTATTATTTCTATTGACTCAGAATAAATCTTGCTACTCTTCCGAGAGAAAAGTTAGTGAATCTGTCAGCAAAGCTCTATGTAATGAGATCCTTGCCCTGGGTGCCACACTGACTTTTATATAAAAGTGTTGATTGAAAGGCTTATTCCCTGTTAGTTTAAGAGTTTCTAGGATGAGCATTGCAGACTTGAAGTCTTTCTGAAAGATTAACTGAAAGAAGGAAGGAAAGAAAGAAAGGAAAGAAAAGAAACCTAAAGTCCAGAAAGAAGGCAATTGTAGAATTCTGAGATAACCTGGCTATTGAGCCTGAAAATAAGAATTCTACTTTCCAATGCCATCTACCTCTTTCCCTGCATTCAAACTCTGCTCAGGAAAAGGCCCACGAGCCAAGATTTCACTTATAACTTTCACTTATGTTGTTACCTAGAGTCTTTCTCTATTTAAAGGGGAGAATATCAGGCCATAATGAAATAAATTGTACTAAGTTGTGTTGGAGACAAGAGACATGTTTCAGGTCTCCATTATCTCCACGAGGCACGGCAAGTCATCCCAGCTCAAGACAAAGGTGAAACGAAAGGGCCTTCTCAGGAACAGCCATCTGTTGATTTCTCTCCACTACGAGTCCCTGAGATGCAGGCAGGGTGGAGAAAGCTCAATGTCCCTTACATTCTTTCTCCTCCTCTGTCAGTCTCCACACAGTCTACTATAATGTGGTTTCTACAAATTCTTTCTGCCATACAATTCATAGGAGGTAGGTCACAAATCAGGATTTTGTTCTATTTCCTCTCCTGACGTGTCAAAAAGATGAAAAGCTAGCATTGCTCTGACCTTGAAAAGAAATTAAGGTCATCTAATATCTAAATGAATTAATGAATGAATCAAGTGTATCACCTCAAAAATTCTGTAATAAGTTCTGGAAGTTTTCAGGAATCTTCTTGTAAACTTCAACATGAATATCATTACCCCACCCTGAAAATCTCAAAGACCTAGTGCTCGTTTCTGTGGAATAATATCAAGGTTGTAAACTTGAAGTGCTCTTGCACACACAAATATAAATTTCTATGGAATTTCTGTGAGCAGGGGAGAAATCTCGGTTATGTTCTAAGATAATAAATTAGCTTAATTTGCAGCATAATGGCTATGATACTTTTATGATACTTTTCTATTAGAAATATTTCTCAATTTGCTAAACCAACCTTCCAATAAAAATATGCACATGGTTTAGTTACTTTTACTGATATTTAGAACTAATGCTGGAAGTCAGTGGCATGCTTGCTGACTTCTTTGAATGCACATGTTAAAAGCAAACTAAGGATACATACCATTGTCTACAGACAAATATTTATATCTGTCCTCCAGCACCTCAGGTAGGAATAAGATCATCTCATAGATATAAATATGATTTAGTAATTTGCTTCTTACATTCAAAGAAACCCCTGGGAATAAGGAGAGCTTTTGAAACATTAACGTGGAAAGTGTTTTAGATACTCGGAACTCAGACTTCAGTTATTCAGTGGAGCTTGTCCAATGGAAACCAGTTAAACAGCCTCAGAATGCTGGCCATTTTTGTCATGTAATGTAATTTAGAATAGATCCATCCGATTTTCTTGATACATTCATAATTTTCTATTTATAATGAAAGACATAATTAGAAGGCTATTTCTAAAACTCCAGAGGGTGCTTGTGAGGGAGAGGGACCAGCGCATACTGTGTCTGAAGGTTCTGTTAGTCTTGCTCTCGTCACGATGGAGCTCCCAGCAACATTCTCACCCCTCCTTCCCCCGACATGCAACCTCCACTACAAAAGCTCAACTGGCACACAGCTACACAGGACCCAATTTTCCAAAGTACACTTAACTCTACCGCTCAGCTTTTTCCTTCTCTTTTCCTGCTGTTATGACCATGAAGCTTTAAGGGGAGTTATGGCAGTAAGAACGAGAACTAAAGCCTTTGTAGGAAAGCAGGCAACTTTTATTTTTATTTTGGAAACCTGTCCTCACGAAACCTGAAACAAACACTTTGAAAGAGGTGGAAATAAATGTTGGAACGCTTTCTGTGTAAAGATTCTGCTGCCCACAAGCATATGGACCAATTTATTCTCTGCCAAACATTTGTTTACTTTTGGGAAGGGAGAGCCACAGCATTAGGCCTGCTGGAAGCAATCTCGTCACGTCCTACCCTCTCATTGATGAGTCAGCAATGGTGTATGGAGGCCCACTGCATATTTGTTTCTTCTATGGACTCTGAAATGGCATCTTTGTGGCCTTAAGTTTTATTTCCCTAATGACTAAAAATGTTGAGTACTTTTATACCTGTTTACTGGGCGTTTGTGTGTCTTCTTTTGCCCGTTTTGTGAGATTCGTTCCTACGTGTTAGGTTTTACTATTTTTAATGCTTTTTAAATATTTTCTTTTAAAATTTGATATTCACATCTTTTGTTACTGTTATTGGAAATATATTTGATGTTTGCATGTTGATCCTTTAATCCTGTGACCTTGCTAAATTCACTTATTGTTCTAGTAGTTTGTTTTTTCCTTTATTTTGTATTTTTCATGAGGTTTTCCTGTGTATGCAATCATATCATCTTCAAAGGAGTAGAGTTTTACTTCTTTATTTCCAATCTGGATGCATTCTTGCTTTACGCTCTATTGCACTGACTGGAACTTCCAATATAACGCTGAATAGAAGTGGTGAGAGAGGCTGGCCTGGTGGCACAGAGGTTAAGTTCACACGCTCCACTTCTGTGGCCCCGGGGTTCATGGGCCTGGATCCCGGGCTTTCACTTTCACCTACACACCGCTCATCAAGCCATGCTGTGGTGGCGTCCTACATACAAAACAGAGGAATATTGGCACAGATGTTAGCTCAGGGGCAGTCTTCCTCATCAAAAAAAAAAAAAAAAAAAAAAAGAGGTGGTGAGAGCAAACATTCTTGTCCCAACCATACAACTAAAGTGCTAAATGATGCACTATCAACTGTAATATTAACTGCAGTTTTTTGTACATGCCCTATATTAGATTGAGGAAATTTCGTTGTGTTCTAGATTGCTGATTTTTTTAAAAAATCACGTTTGGGTGTTAAATTTTATTAATAGGTTTTTCTGCACCAAATGAGATAGGTTTTTTATTTTTACTTCATCTTGTTAGTGAAGTGAATTATAATGATTGATTTTGAAATGTTAAACCAATTTGTATACCTGGAATAAACTCTATTGGTAATAATGTATTATCTTTTGTGAACTAGATATATTTATATTTTGTTAATAATTTTTGGTTCTATGTTCGTGGGAGATATTTGTCTATATTTTCTTTCCTGGTGATGTCTTTGTCACATTTTGGTTATCATGATTATGCTTGCTGAATAAAACCAGTTGAAAAATTTTCCTATATCAATTTTCTGTAAATTTATGTAAGATTGGTGCTACTTTTTTCTTAAGTGCTTTATAAAATTCACTAGTATAGTCATTTGGTTCTGAAACCATTTTTTGTGGAAAGACTTTTTTATTTCCTAGTCAATATATTTAACAGATAAAGAACTATCTAGGTATTTCATATCTTCATATGCTAGTTGATAAGTTTATTTAAATTAATTTTTCCATTTAATTTATATAGTCAAATTTGTTAGCATAAAGTTTTTTCTTAATATTACCTTAACATCCTTTTCACATTTGAGGTATCTGATAATGTTAATTTGTGCTTTCTTTTTTTTTTCATTGATCCCTCTCAGTTTTATTACATTTATTAATTTTTGAAAGAACTGATGTTGGCTTTGTTTGTACATTTTCTATTTTATTTCCACTCTTATTTTTATTAATTACTTTCTTCTACATACTTTGGGCTTAATTTGTTCTTTCTTTTGTAGCTTCTTAAAGTCAAAGCTTAATATCATCCTTAATGAAAAATGATTAAAGACATTTGCCCCAAATCAAAACCAAATTCGTATTCAGTGCAGTAAAAAAAGAAAAAGAGAAAAAGAGATTGGGAAAAAAAGGCTAAAACTCTTGATTTTTCTCTAAGCATCTGTATTATTTCCTAGGGCTGCCATAACAAATTACCACAAACTGGGTGATTAAAACAACAGAAATTTATTCTCTCACACTTCTGGAGGCCAGAATTCTAAACTCAAGATGTCAGCAGGCCACTCTCTGAAGCAGGGCCTTCTTTCTGAAGGCTCTAGGGAAGAATCCTTCCTTGACTCTTCTCGCTTCTTGTGGTTACCAGCAAGCCTTGGTATTCCTCGACTTGTAGCCGCATCATTCCAGCCTCTGCCTCTGTCTTCACGTGGCCTTCTTTCCTCTGTGTGTGTCTGTGTTTTGGTGTACAAATCTCCCTCTCCTTTCTCTTATGAAGACACGGGTCATTGGATTTGGGACCACCCTAATCCAATACAGCCTGGTTTTAATTTGATTATATCTATGAAGACTTTATTTCCAAATAAGGTCACATTTACAGGTATCAAGCATTATGACTTAGAATCTTTTTGAGGGAACAATTCAGTCCACTATAGCAACCGTAATCGGTTTTTCAAGTATCCTGATCATTTCAACTGTTGTTTTCTTGACAGTATGGTGACTTGTCTTAGTGAACTATATTTCACATAATGCTTATAACACACAGACGTTTCCAATACCTTTGAGGAGGGTGACAGGAAGATGTAGGAGAGCACAGGGCCTGAAAGCTATAGCAGTGTTACTTGTCTCTGCTCACCCACCTCCATCTAGCTGGTCCCTGTCCTGTGGTGATCACACTGTATGTGCCTTTGGGAAGGAAAGGAAAGCGAGTGAGGCTTGGATGGATTAATTTCAAGAGTTAATCTGAACTGTCATCCTGGTTTCACTTCAATGTGAAGGAAAGCAATTTCTTGGACTTAGAGAGACCTGTCTAACAAACTATCTGGGGACTTTCAAACTTTTGTTTTAGGCACAGACTGACTTTCAAGAAGCCTCAGCCCTATGGTGATGATTTAGAGGAGATAATTTCCAGGAAAAGAATAGGATCAGCAGAAGAAGATAAAATAATTTACGAAAAAGATGTAATCATTCTTGACAGAACAACTTCCTTAGAATTACTTAAAAGGGTTCAAAAGAAAAAAGCTTCAAAAAATGGATGATAGCCAGGCTAGTTAAACTGTTTCACAGCAAAGGAAAATGGAAAAGAAATAAAAATTAAAATGAATTTGATAAAATAAGCAGGATAAAGCAGATACTAAAACCTGATGACAGTAACAACAAAAATGCACACGTTCACACTAAGAATAACAATAATAATAGATAGGAATTATTGAACATTTACTCTGTGCCAGGTACTGTCTGAAGCACTCTACTCATATTTACTTATTTCATTCTTACATCAGCAATTGGAATACGTTTAATGACTTTCCCAATTTCACAGATGAAGTAACCGAAACAGAGATGGTAAATATCTTCAGGTTTGGAGCCATTAAGAAACAGAAACAGAGGGCCGGACTGGCTGCATAGCAGGTAAGTGTGCGTGTTCTGCTTTGGCTGCCCGGGGTTCTCAGGGTCAGATCCTGGGTGTGCACTGACTCACCACTTGTCAAGTCATGCTATGGCAGCGTCCCATATAAAGTAGAGGAAGATGGGCACAGATGTTAGCCCAGGGCCAATCTTCCTCAGCAAAAAAAAAAAAAAAAAAAAAAGAGGAGGATTGACATTGGATGCTAGCTCAGGGCTAATCTTCCTCACAAAAAAAAAAAAAGCAAAAAGAAAAAGAAACAGGATCAAAACCCAGAAAGTCTGGCTTGAAAGTCCCTGTTCTTATGCTATCCTGCCTTTCTCATATACAGAACAGTTCATTAGTGGAAGTACATATAAAAACACTAAGTTAAATAGTATTAAACCTAATTTAGTATCATATTAAAGGATTATTATACTAGCCTCAGTGTCCCTCCCCTCTATAATTAATAGCATTCTAGATCAAAAAGATGAAAATTTATGACTCTATTAACTGACGTGTGTATTAGTTAGGCTATAGACTAAGCTGCTATAAGAAAGAGACACTAAAATACAATCACTTAAATATATATATTTATTATTTATAAATATATTATTTATTATAAATGTATTTATAAATTTATATAAATTATACGTAAATAGAAATATATATTTATGTATAAAATTATACACTATGTATCCTTTACATAGCAGTCTAGAGGAAGCCATTGGTCTCGAGTGGTAAATGGCTGACTCCTGAGATAATCCAGGCTTTCAATCAGGCAGGTAGATACGACTAAACTCAGCAACCAGCTTCCATCTCTTGCTCCAAGGTGCTATTCCAGTTGTCACTGTATCTCAACACTGGAGAAAGAAAAAAGTCTACAGAAGAAAATCACCTTAAAGGGAGTAAGCCAAATGTTGCCCACCTCACTTCTGCTCACGTCCCATTGTCCTGAAATTAATCACGTGGTCTAACTTCAGGGAAAGCCGGAAAATAGTCTATTTTGGAGTATTTGTATGCCCAGATAAAACTTGGAGGACACTATTTCTAAAAGTTTAAAGTAGAGGATAGATATTGTAATAAAGTTTTTAGAATCTACCAAAATCCCTAAAGACAGTTAATAAAATTGAGTGTACAATTTGATTAAACACTTAATAAGCAAGGAAGAGGAGGATATACTTGCTTAACTTGATAAAGAATACCTAAAATGTCAAATTTATGTTAAATGGTGAAACACTGGAGTTTGGATTTAAAAAGGGTTCCTTACTAGCTAATAAAACTAAAAAGAAAAGGTGGGGGCAAATTGATAATTATTTTTAGAGGATGCAATTATCTATTTGGACTAAAAAAGCAATTAAAATCAATCAAAACTAAAAAAAAAAAATCAGAATGATCTTTGTTACAAATTAAGTAGCATAATATATAATAATTTTATTAGAGATAAGCAGTTATAAACTATGGGGACCAGATCAAGTTTGCTGTGGCAATGAGCAATACAACTAACAAAAAGGTTATGACTAGATTGAAAAAGAGCATACCATCATAAAACATCACACTAAAAGACATAAAACTTGAAAACAGAAACATATTATAAATCCTCCCCAAAATAACCTATACACTTACAAAATTCCATTCCAAATTCCAAAGTGACTTAGAATTACTGGCTGATTTCAAAGTTCATCTGGAAGAATAAAAGTGCTAAAAAACTGTATAAAGGTATTTAATGTATCACAAAGATTAACAAATCAGTGGGAAAAATAGACAACATTTAATAAATGATATTGAGGCAATTGATTAATTATTCAAAACTTTTAAAAGTTAAGACTTCTGTCTCTTACTAAATAAAATTCCATATGGATTTTTTTTCCCCATATCTTTCTTTCTTTTTTTTTTTATGTGTGGGAAAATACAAGAAATTATTTCTACATCCTTGGACTTGGGAAGATGTTTGTCAGCATGTTATCAAAGATAAAACTCTCAGGAAAATATGTATATATGTTATTTCATGTATATTTTAAACTTTTGTGCATTTAAGTTTTTTCATAACAAAATTTGAATTCAAATAATGAAAAAATATACATGGTGAAGGGTGAATTACTTAGTATATAAAGAGCTCTTATCAATAACTTGAAGAATGTTGGATAGCCAGGAGAAAGCTGAGCAAAGGAAATGAATGATTAATTTGGAGAATGAGACTAAATTGTTTCAAAATTTAAAAAAATATCCATTTTTCCTGTCTAATTTGCAATCCAAATGTAATAATTTAAACGGTTAACAAGGTGCAAAGGAAGGTGGGCACCTGCTCATAACATTTCTCATTAATTACTAATCACCACAGTCTTTGTGGAAGGCTCCTTGCAGTATGCAGATGGTTCTTTCAGAGCAGTTAAAACTTGCACACTTTCGGATGTAGCAATTTTCTTTCTAGGAATTTATGTGTAAATATCATTACAACTTAAATATACTATTAATAGCTTTGTTTAATCTACATAACTAATTTGTTAATAACCTAAAGCTCCCATATTAGGAATTTGAAAAAATAAATCATGGTATACTCAAAAATTGGCATATTAATAATCCATTAAAATGGTAAAGAAGATTATTATAAAATAAAAATGCTCTCTATATTTTTTGAGTTAAAATATATAACACAGATATAAATTAAATGTCTAAAAACTAATTATTTATCAATGCTTGCTTTTTCAGTTTACTTTTTTTCTACAGCAAACATGCTCAGTTTTGGAATATGGAAAACATTTTTTTAAAAACCTCTCTCTTTATGTGAAAGAAAAATACAGTAGTACATACTTTGTGCATTTCTTAAAGAAAAATTTTCCATATGTAGCTTGGAACGTACTAAACCCATTAATAACTGGTCTGTCAGTTGGACTTTTCCATAATCTAGTTTGAAATAGCAGAAGAGAATTCACACACACAGCCATAACCTATGTTGTGTCTATTGAACTACGACTCTTCAACTTTCCAGAAATTTCTATCCCCCACTTTGCTCTTTCCACAAAATCTCGAATTGAAGCCAGCTATTCCTAGACATTACCTAAAAGGCTCCCCCCTGCCACTTTCACATGCCTGTGTGCTGAGTCCACCCGTTCCTGTGGAATGATCATCACCCCAGGTCCTGTGGGTCTGCCTCGGGTGTCCCTCAGCAGCGAAGCCATTGACATCACTGGCTTATAATTAAGTGTTTATAATTAAACTGCATATTTAGCACCTCGTTAAAAAAAAAAAATAGAGAATTCATGCTTCCTTGGTGCTAGCCTAAAAGATCAGCCTCAGTCAGGAGGAAAGCGTAGGTTTATCAACACGGCCAGAAGGGGCAGAAACTTTGCTTTTATTAACAAAAGTAGAAATTAGATTCAACAGAGCCAGTTGGGCCAGATGATAAGCCCTGAGAACCATGGCTGGTGTGATGAACTGGACGTGTTCTGCCGCCCCTCTGGCTCTGGGCCACACACCCTGACAGTCAGTAGCTCCTCAGGCTGAGGAGAGTAGGAGACAGAGACCGTGGCAGGGCTGCCTCTGCTGCCTTCTGTTCTTTCTCTTTTTACTTGGCCTCTCTCTTCCCCAGACTCCAAATTTCTCTTTCCACCTAGTTTTTTTTTTCTTTCAAGGATGAAGCTGATGAAATCATGCACTTTGAGGTATTATAGACTAAATATTCTCCCACTTTTAGGTCTTTGTACATTTTTGACAAATATTATAGGAAAAGATCAATATTACCTTCAAGGAATGGGCTGCTAACATTGGAATTTCTGGCATCAGTGGGTTTGTATCAAAGTGTTTTGCCAGACAATTCAGGAAATCCATAGATAGTTGTCTACTACGGACAAAAATATGACCCCATGGCTATAAACTGATGGTTGCTAATTTTAACATATTTTTCTCATTACATGATCCTTTGCAAGATGGACTTCGTGAGGCAGTGTGTCGTCCAGGAGCACCATCGTGTACTGAGGGACACTGGTTAGTGGGGATGTTTGGCCAATCTATGATCCTCCTCTGGCTTCAATTTCCTCATACTTGAGTGCAATAGAGATAATAAATACTACCTTACAAAGCTAGCATGAGGGTAGAATGAGATCATGCATGTGAAAACTCATAGAGAAAGTTCAATGCAGCATACAGGAAAGCATAAAACTAACGATATTGCATTTCTGCTTTTCTAGAAGTAGAATTACTTTCCCCGTGCTATATCTATAACCACATGAGGTAAGCACTGCTCAATTCTCTGTTAGGCAGATGGGGAAAATGAGGCACAGAAAGGTTAAGTCTCATAATTTGTAAGTGGTTGGGCCCAGATTTCCCCACATTTGCCACTGTTCCCATTTGAAATAGGTCCTGGGTCAGATCAAAAACTCCTTAAATATTTCCTTATTACGTGAATGAGTGAATGAATGAATGAACACAAGAGAGTTGGTGTACAGATGCTGACTCCTCTCCATACTCCCTCTGGAGCAAGAAGAGTTCAGAGAAAGAGAAATGGGGAGTCGGGAAGCTGCTGAGCACCCGAGGGAACTTCTGAGTGACCAGTTTCTGGCTTCCGTTTAGGAAGGGCAGTCAGCGGTGTTAACTTGGCTGTTTTGACTTGATACTCTATAAGGCACATCCCTGATTTTCTGCCATCGGACAACATAAACTCTCCATCTCTCTTGAAGTCCGGCAGAGGGAAAGCAGCAGCCGGCAGTGTGAGTTGTGTTCTCTGCTGGGGTAAAGGAGGCTCTCACAGCCTTTTTCTCTGCATTAAGAGGATAAGACAGAACACATGAAGGGGCCAATCTTTAAATAGCTGAACTAATTGAAACACCCTGGGTTCTCCTCTTCCTCAATAACTCTATGTACATTAAAAGAAGGAAAATGACTAGATAGTGTTTTATAAAACCAGTTAAAATTACTGATAAAATTTGAATAGCATAAAGTTGGGTTTATGAACCTTCTTACTAGTGACATTTGTCTCCATAGAAATTTGTAGGCATTTAGTGAAAAAAATATATTTGCTATATGAAATATAACTAGAAACACAACCTCATTGTAACTCATTAAAAGAATGGTTTACAAAGAGCACATGTACTGCCCGGGACTGGGGCAGGGTGGGCGTTCTGATCTGTAAAGTGTACGTGCCTGGGAAAACGAGACGTGGTAATAAAAGTGAGTGCCTGAGTTGTCGGATAAAATTTATTGTATGAAAGTATCTAACTCAAAACTTTCCTACCAAAAATTCCTGGTGGCTTGCCAAAAGGCAGCTTGAAGTATCAGGAAATCAAAAATATGGAGTCCAGTAGGAGCCAATAGGGCCCTACAGGCATCTCTTCTTCAGAGGAAGGTATTTTTCGAAAATGTAAAGGATTATTTAGAAGAGGTCATGTAGATATCTGTAATAATTCCTTTACATGGCATCACTGTTAAGTTTCTTGAATTCCAGAAAAGATTCAGGTTGACTGAAAAATCGATGAAAAATTCCAAGGACTGAAAGAGAACAGAAAGTACAAATACTTTTCCTCTTTAGGGCCCCCTGACCAAGCTAGATGTCCTTTGCCCAACTCCATCTCCACCAAGGATATTCCGCACATGCAGCAGAGTTAGCCCTGCTCTCACATAGTGAGCCCCAGGGAGCTGACGGAGAGCCCAAGAGCTACACAACAGGGGAGCAGGCGTTTATTTATGGTGGAGGGTCACCTTGGGTGACATCCGTTATTGCACTGCCTCCCATCTAATCAGGGATGGCTAAAATATAATTAAATCAACCGACTCTTGACACAGCAGATGACCTGCTGGAGTCTGCTCAAGTCTGAGTGACACTAAGATTGATGGCACCATTATCAGGAGTTCACACAACACTATTAAACCGTCTCATCAGCCATTTTCATAGCCACGAGCTGTAGTTTTTGTAATGGAAACAAAAATGTCACACGTCACAAGATGGATTTCTCTGTGGAAATAGCATCGTGTCTTTGAAAGGGTTTCCTCTTAATCCAGGCGATCATTACTGTGAAGGGATGTTGAACAGAATCAGCTTCACCTAGGATTCAAGAGGACTTAGAAAATACAGCTGTATATCAGAGAGGACAGTCTCTTTCCTTTGCTTTCTATAATTTGGCAGAGCACAGAGGGACAAGCAGTTGAAATTCGGAGTAAGAAATCATTAATTCTATCCCCACATCCACTTTGGGGTGGTTTGGGTAAACATGAAGGCTAAGGCTTAATTTCCCCATTTGTAAAATTCATTAATCCTTTATTCTAAGAAACTTTGGAGTAATATGGCTGAGGCACTAATGACAGAGTGTCTCTAAATAATATTGACTTTTATGTTTAGATCTAACATAAATATCCCAAGTGTTACGATTATACATATATGTGTATATATGTACACACATACATATACATACACACACACACATACATAGAGTTAAGGGTCTGGGAAGGGTTGCAGGGTTTGGGGGAGACTGAAAGAAGATCATTGACAACGTAGAACTGGCCTACAGCAACTTCCCTCTTGTCATACATCTGTGTCCCCGTGTGTTAGAATATACCATGGTTCAAACTATCAGAAAAATAACAAGTGGGCTCTGGTTCTAGATATTTTAATGTATTAAACTAGGCTAATAAAAGAAACAGAGGAAATTTACAACTCTGGTTTTGGACTTAGAAGTGAATTTCCTTTCAGGGCCTCAGGTGTTCCCTGCATGCTGAAGTGTTTGTTCCGTGGCTCCAAGGCCAGTGGGAGCAGACAGCCCAGGAGCCCTTCCCTCCGCAGCCCCCACTGCCGGGGCCACAGCATCTGCTAGTTAGACCACGACATGCGCCAAAGAAATGCCGTTTTTCAATTGGGCAAAAGAATGGTGCACAGAGAGCGTTTGAGATTCTTTTTAGGATCTGTGTACTGTGGGCAGTGCGCTGTGGTCACTACCAGATTGGAGATTTTTGTGTCTGTGAAGCACATGGCCATGTGTCACTCTGGACAAGCTGTGTTGGAAATTACTCTCTCCTCTCTGTCTGTCTTCTTTGTACCTCCCTTCCTTCTGGTAAGCCCATCAAGCATGTTATAATACCTCCATACTAAATGAAAAAAAAAGAGACAGAGAGGATGCTCTAAGTTGTGGCATGCCCCCTCCAAAAATTTTCCTTTATTTAAAACACAGCAGAGGGGCTCCTCTTCCAGGACGGCCCTCTGACCACCCTCAGGTTGGCGTTGGAAGCACCTCTCTGCTTACAGAACACGCCCCGCCTGTCTCCACTGTGCTCTATTTCTGTATTTGACTCAGACTCCCACACTAGACTGCCAGCTCCTGGATTCTCAGGCCGATGCCTCAGCCACCTTTGTATTTCCATAGGGAGCACAATAAATATCCGTTACATTATCTGAAAAACTAAAAGTAAAACTATCAATAATTTAAGAGGTAGTTGTTCATTGCTGAGAATAACCCCTTACGTGGATGGGATGTCATATAAATGTCTTAGTGGGAATCTAAGCTGGAGGAGCCCAAGTGCAGAGACGGTTTACAGAGCCACCCTCCACGACTTTGCCTCCTTATGCATCTTCTCCAGAAATTGCTTTGTTTTTTGTCATCTATCTATTTTTAACCCCCACAGGCTACCTTCCTCTCTTCTGCATTCCACCCTCCATTCTCAGCCTTAATCCAGAGCTGACTGCCCCGAGCCTGGAGTGGGAAGACCGTGACGTGATGCACTAATAAGCACCGATGAATCAATCGATGTTCTCTCTTTATAGCCAGGACTTACAGTCTTCCTGGATTGTTCTGAGAGTGCCTGCACAGAAAACTCTGTGTGTGTGCCTCTTGTGGTGGAGGGTGAAGAGGAGGAGGCACAATGTGACACCTGAGGCTGGATCACAGCCCTCACACCTCTGATGGAGCCACTCGTGCTGCCCCTCACCCTCTGCTCTGCAGCACTTCGGGGCCAGGCTGCCCAGGTAGCCTCCTTCACGCCATCCTTCACCTGCCATCCTAAGGCTGTGCCTGTCCATGCTCAACATGCACACCCGGCTCACACAGTGGCCTCTGCCCGTGACAGAATGAAAGACAGCTGAGAAGTTATGCTCCTGACAAACAAAGGCTATGACGTAGCCTAGACAAGCACGTCATTGCTGTTTTTTTCTCATGAAAACGTTCTTTACCCCCAAGTACATAAGGACAGTTTAAAACTACCACTTACTCAGTGTACACTACGTGCCAGACACTGCCTGGTGCTTTAAATGCATTATCTCATGTAACCCACACAGTCACCCTCTCAAAGATGAGAAAATGGAAACTTGAGGAGGTAAGTAAACCTTCCCAGGAGTACATTTATAATGAGAAATCCAAATCCAGCTCTGTTTAGGCCCAGAGCGTGTGAGTTTTGCAATAGGCAATACCTTTCGTGTGTGGCGGGTATTTTAGAGACTCTCTTCCTACTGCATATAAGATGCTTCTCTGATGATCGAAAATGCCATTTAATGATGTGTGTTTCTTTGATTCACATATCATCAATAAAAGTTTAATATTGATACTAATATTGAACAACTTCCACTGCCAAATTTGGTTTAAAGAGATGAAAAAATCTGAGTCTATCTACTGATAAGAATAGCTTATTGCCCAACTAGCTTTAGTAAATAATTCACTTTGTTTTTTTTCCTGCAAGTTCTCATAACTTAAAATATTTGAATCTTTTATTGGCCTGGAAGTTCAAAACTTTAGAAGAGCAACATCAAAATTAAGAAGCTAATAAATTTGGGAGGGTAAAATGATTATGTCAGAAAACATGTCCAACATTTATTTAGCTAGTTGAGACCAGTTGAATATTCTGTTTCTTTACATAAATAATGACCAAAATAATTAGTTGGTTGAATGTAGCAGCAATAATTCATTTTCCTGGGATTTTAGTAGCGTTACTAGTAGCAAACATGTTTTGAGCAGTTACTGTTTTCTAAACACTCTGCAATGGATATGCTGCGTAGGATCTCAGTTTGGGCTGTAGAATCAGACTTCTGGTCAAATCCAAGGGTAGCTGCTTGTGTGCTGTGAGGACTTGGACTAGCCGCATCATTTCTCTGTTTCCACGTCCCCTTCTATCTAATGGGACTGCTGTGTAGATTAAGTAAAGCACTTAGAACAGTGTCTGATAGATAACATTAGGTCAATACATATTAATACTTAGTATTATTTCAATAACAAAGCTAAAGGTTATTTGGTAATTAATGACTTATGTGTTCATTCTGGGTATAAATTTTGTTCACATAGATATAAAAATTTAAACTATTCTGCTGGAATCCAAAATCTGTTCTACTTCCTGATGGTCAGTAATAAAGGCATAATATGTTCCTTCCTCAAGTAGCTTATTTGCATAAAATGTAAAGAGTGATTTGCTAATCATTCTTCTCTGCTGTGCGTGTGCCTGTGTATGTGTGTGCAACGTTATCACACTATTTTGGCTGTTCTCTCAGGTGAAATGGGAATGTTCTACAGACACTGAGTTCCAGTCTGGGGAAGTATTTAATGCTCTGAAATAACAAGCTCTCCTGTTTGTTCCTCGAGACCAGGGGGAGCTCTCCATCTCCCTCAACCACAGCAGAGAGCAGGGTGGAGAGCAGCTCTTTCCAGAGGCCAGTGTGTGTGTGGAGCTGAGCTGGGGCTGCTGGTGACTTACCCAGGCCACCCACAGCCAGAGCAGCACACGGGGAGGAGTGTAACTTAAGAACCTGGAATAAGTCAAGTAGCCTTAAAAACATTTAGTGTAAGGGACTAACTGAATGATTCCATCCTTTGGTTTATACCCAGTACTTCCCTGGATCTGAAACTATGTAGCCAAAGCTAGAACAGAGGCAGGGTGAGTGTGGGGCGTGCTACAGTACCCGGGCCAGAGATCAGCTCCACAGATGACCCTTCTTGGGCTGTGGCATGCTGTCATGTCGGGCATGGGGAGAAGAGTGTGATGCTGGGCCCCTTCACCCACTCAGTGTGCTGAGGAGAACAATTACACAGTTCATCTTGGCCTGTTGCTCACAGTGGCTGTTTTTAAAAATAGATCAGTAGGAATATCACTCTAGAGAGGGATGAATAATTGCTAGATGCATTGTGTTCTCTTTAACCAAAATTGAACTCAGGCCATTAATTTGAAATCTGAAATGCAGGTGTGCATTCCACATTGCCAGATTCTTTTCAATGTCCTAAGAAAAAAGTTTTCCCTGTAATCAGTTAAAATAAGGACTTTCAGGGAATAATTTTGTTTAATGTTTTCCTGACTTGAAGTTTCTTTGGTTTACTCTTCTGTTTGATTTCTTTTCAGGGTAGTTATCCTTAGCTTTTTGGAGAAGATATTCTCATGATCATCAAGAAGCGATTTGGGATGGGGAATCAGCACAGACATCAACAGGTTGAAGCTGCTGGGAGCAGATGGAGTGGATCTGAGCCCACGTGCCTGGGCATGCTTTATTTGGGGCTAATTCGGGAAAAGGGGTTTATTCGTTTACATCAGTGAACATGCACAAGACTTTAGGAAACGGTTAATCTTCTGTTAAAATTCATGGCCTTCTGGGATTATTTGATCATTCATTACAGGTATCAAAGCAAAAACTAAATTCTGTTGTATTATGAAGTTTGGCCCATTCAATTGGAAAAATCTTAATGATCAAGAAACCATGTGTTTTTACTCAGATATGTTTTATGACATGGCTGTAAAATCTCGTCTCATGTAGACCTACCGCAGCCCTGCATTGTTTCACAGACAGTAATAAGACTCACTTCTAAAATGCCTTTGTATTAAGTCTAAAAGACTGATGGAAACGAGAGAGCTTCACACAGGAATTATTTATGACTTCTTTATTACTAACACCAAAGATCTCAACAACACTGTGCACGCCTAAGTGTTAGCTTCAAGTTTGTAGAAATTACAGCAATGGGTGTGTAACAGCAGTTCAAAGTCAGCCTGCCTGGGCCACTGTTAACAACTGTGTTTAAAGGACTTTAACTTGGCACAAATAAAGGTCCAGCAGGATTAAAGCATGATATGTTGGCCATCATTCTAGAAGGAGTATTTTTCATAACATTTGAAGGGGAAAAAAGGAATGCATTGTTGTTTTGACTCAGATTGTCTTCCACAGAGAAAATTTTTTAAAAAAATGAACCATTAAAATTGTAGAATTCTTGTCTTAAGAAGAAAAAAATCTGGAAACTATGACCAAGTTAAATATATTAATCTAATAAAGAATTAAACTACATATGACATTTTTTTTAATGTGAAACAATCTTGTAACTTTTGCCTCTTAGTTTCCCTATCAATTCTCCATAATTGATTTTCACAAGAAATTCTCAAAAATTTTCCCAAGGTAAGGAACTAGAATGATTATTCACAAGTGGTCTATAGCTGCTGACTTTAATTTTTTACTTTAGATTCCCTTAAGGCATGGTCCTATTTTTTGTCCTACCACCCCAGTTGTCATTGGGAAAATGTCGCAAAGAAATTTTCTGGACTATAATACCAGCTTCACTTTTACCCTCTCCAAATACCAAAAATAAATGCTGTAAAAATCATTTTATGCTTATAATATTTCCTCAAAACATTTAGTGAACATCTACTATATTCTAGTCACTGTTTAAGGGCCAGCTTATATTTTGGCATTTATCGTATACCAACCATGTAATTTCATTAGTTATCAATTAAGATCTGAATTTGTGTTGAAAATGAAATTGTGTGATGCCATGTCAGCCATCTTTGAATCCATTTCTATTCATAGCACAGTTAACAGCATTTTGTACATAACGGCTGTTAACTTAGATTTAATTGAGTGAAGGAAAACAAAAATAAATGAAAGTCTTTTCTCCAGAGTGAAAGATCATGCAAAATCAAATCAATCATGTTTTTGAAACTCACTATTGAACTACGCACATGGTACTCTGAATTGACTCCTCAACTTACATCTGGAGTTTTGCCTCACAAAGTAAAATTACTAATTGTTATGGGCTGAAGTGTGTTCCCCCATAAATTCATATGTTGGGGTCCTAACCACAGTACCTCAGCAAGTGACTGTATTTGGTGAGAAGGCCTGTAAAGATAAATAAGGTTAAATGAGGTCATTAGGGTAGGCCCTAATCCAATATGACTGGGGTCCTATAAGGAGAGGAAATTAGAACACAGGCACACGTAGAGGGGAGACCATATGAAGACACAGAGAGAAGATGGCCATCTACAAGCCAAGGAGAGAGGAAACCAAACCTGCCAACACTTTGATCCTGACCTTCTACCCTCCAGAACTATGAGAAAATTAATTTCTGTTGTGTAAGCTACCCGTCTGTGGTACTCTGCTAGGGCAGCCCTAGCAGACTAATGCACTAATATTAAACTCTATTTCATCTTTTGAAATCTTCATAAAAAGATTTTGAAACCAGCATATATTTTTTCCTCAGCTATACTATCTGTATCTGTGCACGCAGATGATAAGTTAAACTTTATAAAGATCAGTGCCTATATAGTGCCTACACACCTCTATCTTATGAGACGTACTGGAGGTTACCGTTTTGAGCTCCAACTGTTTCCTGTGGAGACCTGGCTGTAAGCACTAAAATTATGTTCCTCATTCAAACGAGGGGCAGAGGGTCCAAGCATGCTGGATAATTGTGGCGAAAGGCATTGCACCAGTGCAGAAGGCATTGAACACGCTTGGTAGAATGTAGAGTTCTATTTTAAAGTCAACTGGTCTTCCAAGCACAGACATGACTTTCTTGAGAATGAACTAACTCTGGTGGAGTCATTAAAATGGGAAAATTTGACTTGGCAATGTTGAACTTTTTGAACTATCAATAATCCAGAAAGCTTTGTCAGAGACATTGTGCACCCAGAAAATTCACAAATTTGACTGAGAAAAAAGAACCATAAAATAAAATCTATGCAAAAAGACATGCTGGCTTCAGCCACAGTTAGGCTTTTTTATATTCTATTTGAGACCATCTCAGGGTGCTTTGATGGATGGGCTTGGGGTAGAGAAAGAGGCTGTGTGTCTACAGCCTCTTCTGACTGGACAACTTAATGGTGGTGGTGTTAATAGCCTGATGCATTTCTCCCTTACAAAAACAACAAAACCATGTAGCCCAGCAAAATGCAAGAATGTCCTCCTGTGTCTGGAGGTCAGTGGAAATCTTGTAGCAAGTCTCCTACAATGCATCCGAGTCTGCAACTCCACTCTCTTCCTCACTCATTATCTCTAAGGCAGTCTTGGTCAAAGAACTGAGGGTACTGCTGTAGAAAATAGTCTGGTTTATTCAGCAATACAGAGAAATTGTGGTAAGATTGCAAGGACAGAAAGTGCTTAGGTCAGGTCTGTGTCAGTAGAGTTAGGGCAGAAGTAAAATCTGAGTGAATGCAATTCAGTGGGCTTGACGATTTTTGTGTTTGAAAAGGAATATAAAATCCTCTGGATAGCACATCTATCCCTCCCTGAATACGACTTATTCTCTGCTTTGATTCCAAATACAATCTATTACCCAGACTTGCTGGTTCTCTCACTGTGGTGTCTTCTGCACCTGCTCCTGACACTCTTGTTTCACGGGTAAACTTCTAGCATGTTCCCCTGCCTGTCACGACACCAGGATCCAGGGCCTTGACCCATGGTTTACTTGGATTCCTGAGAAAGCTCTTGGCTCATGATTCTCCAGCATCTTCCTGTGGCCTCTTCCATCAAATCTCAGGTCTTCTCCGTGTTTTCCACACCCACACATCTGAAGGCCCTTTAGACGACTGTCCATCCTCTCCTGCCTGTTTCCCACTTTGCCTGGTGTGGGTCCCTGAGGCACCAGACATTTCACTGGCCCCTGCCCAATCCCTACCCCTTCCTCTTAGAACCCCAAACACTTTTACCTAGGGATGCCTTTCCCCTTCATCTTTGTTTCCTCCAGGTCCTTGCCATGACTTGCCCCTAAGAAGATCCTCCCAGGGGCTAACGCTGTTCCCTCATGGGTATACAAGTAGCCGTGCTTTAGTGTATTAGCACATGTCTCCTGCTGGTTTATGTCTGTCATCACCATCTCACTGTGTGCCTTAGTAGTTAAGAGCTGGCTTTGGACCCAGCAAACATAGGTTTGAATCCCAGCTCTACAATTGTTAGCTCTGTGTACTTCGGACAGTTACTCAAACACCCTGATCCTCTCGATCTCCACAGTCTTGAAAGTTTAATAATTTCATCTTAGAATCTATGTTTCTTAAGTGAAGTCCAATGGGACAATGGATCATGGGAAAGGGGCACTTGGGGCCTCAGCTCACACAAGGTCTCCTTGCTGCTGCTCCCCCCATTAACCCAGGACCAGTATTCAGCTGCCTGCTGCACCACCACAGTCGCTCCAGGGCATACAGGTCCCCCCATCCCTGTCCCATCCACGGACTGCTTCTGCAGCTATCCTCAGCCCCGGCCGGCAGTGCTACCGCTCATCCAGCAGGTGACTCGGCAGAGGTGACCCAGGTACCCAGCGCACACTGGCACGGAAGTTGCAATAGTCTCAGGGGCTGCTCATCCCCCTTGGTTGGGACTGCAGGCCCGGGGGAGGCAGAGACTCTTGGCTCAAGTTCTTGGCTTCCAGCTAGAGCACAGCACCTGGGCTGATGGCGGGCAGGAGGGGAACCTGCAGACGCGGGCTTCCTGCGTGCATAGGGGCCACAACCCAGGCGCCTCTGGGATCTGCAATTGCCCATTGGTTATCCCTGTGCCTGAGGGATGGCAGCATTAAATAGTAAACCAAAACACCACCAGGAGCGATTGAGAGATCGTGGAGGACAGTAAAAAGTTTTATATTTTAGTACCACTACAGGCACTATTTTTCAGCTTTTTTAAACAAGGGATCCACATTTTTGTTTTGCATCTGCCTGCAAGCTATGTAGCCAGTTATGAGTAGAATTATTTTGAGAATTAAATGAAATAGCATATGCTAAACGCTCAGAAATTAATAAAAGAGAATTCTTGTTTTTATAAATGAACGTGTACTCACTCTCTTTAACTATACTACGATTTTCTCGAGAGACAGGGTTACAGTACCTACCACTTTCCCTGCTTCCTATTTGTCTAGGCAGCCAGCCCTGGTGGGCTAGTGGTTAAGATCCGGCGCTGTCACAGCCGCGGCCAAGGTTCGTTTCCCGGTCAGGGAAGCACACCACTGTCTGTCTGTTGTCATACTGTGTGGCTGCCTGTTTGCTATGATACTGAAAGTTATGCCACCGGGATTTCAAGCAAGAATGTCCAGGCCAGAACTGTGCCTAAGTAATTGTGGGAGTAAAATATGCTTCGTCAGAAGATGTTAGACCAAAGTTTACGGGAGGACTTCAAGAGATCTAGGAACCACCTGTAATAGTAAGCAAAATCGGGTGTGATTTGTGTATAGACATTTCTTTCCCACACAATCAGTAAAATTCATCGTATTCTCAGAGCGGCTTATGATCCAAAAAGATTAAGGATCAGTGCAATTAAGCTTAAGAAAGAACACAAGGCAGAAAATTGGAAGTGATGAGAGAGAAGTCATTGGAACTGTCTCTCTATGCTCCGGGAGAGGGGAGGAGTGGCCGATTCCTTTAATCATTCAGAAACAAAAGACTGAAGTGACACGTAGTCTATAATTTCCTACGTCTTCAAACAATTCACATTTTATACAAAAATATTATTTTGCTCTTAGATTTCATTACTTAAAGATAATGAAAAATGAAATAATGAAAAAATAAAAAAATCTTAAATTCCTTTATAGTGTCTTATAAAGGAAAACAGCAATATGTAAAACACAAATTCTAACATTAATTTTCCTGTGGTTATGAGTCTATAACAGAAAATAGAGTTATATATCAGATGTTATCAAAACCTCTCAGATTAAATGACACTGCTCCTGAGAAGTCAGAATGATGGATATGTGGCCGTGAGCAGCAATAGTAAATATCATTAGCATTGAAATTATCACCTCAATAACCATGTACACATCTTTTTGACTTTTACTGGAAATCCTATGCATTTTAATACAATAAAAAGCAAAAATAGTATCATTTAGGAAACATGGCTATTAAATTACAATGAACCATAAACTAACCATTTTTGATGTACCTAGCAAAATCTCAAAGTTTCTTTCTCAAAAGTTTTCACAGTATCAAAACCCAGAATTTCTGTGACTATTGGGACAAGATAGTGGGATCATCTAAATAAAAAATATTTTTAAGTGTTTAATTTTGATTAAAAATATGTGATTTTTGTATCATTTTGCAATAAATGGATACATAATTTATCAATGCCCAAGATTTATTTCATGTTCTGTTGACAGTTCCATTACATTTCTGGTAGTTACAAGAATTGTCTTCATCTCTGGGACTCTGACATTTGCTCTGATCCACCATGCTTTGTATACAATGCTTATTCTGAAGAGAAATCAAGTGCTTTTTCACTCCTTAAACAGATTAAAGAGCCTGAGGGGAGAGTCTGAAGAATAGAATGATAACTAGACCCCAGTGGTTCATTGCATCCTGAACCTCTTTGCTCTCTTGATAGCCTTTCACAAAGGTTTGCAGACTATTGCCGGATGTTCTCTCCAAGTTCAGATTCTAGTTCATGGTTTCATATGGGTTTGCTTCTCTCCAAATCATTTTGTGACCCTGAGTTCGTTACCCAACTAAAAAAAATAAAATAAAATAATCAACAATACTGTTGATGAAAAGCAACAGTGTTTAGTTTTGAAAAAGGCATGTACTCACAGATAGATTCAGAGAATTTACCTCAAAATTTTGCAGAATTATAGGTAATATAATTAGAAACAAGTCATTTTCATTTATATTGCTAGACATATTCCCAAAGAAAATGATAACTTGGTCCTAACAGTTTTCTTTCTTTTTTTTTTTTTGTGAAGAAGATCAGCCCTGAGCTAACATCCATGCCAATCCTCCTCTTTTTACTGAGGAAGACCGGCTCTGAGCTAACATCTATTGCCAATCCTCCTCCTTTTTTTTTTTGCCCCAAAGCCCCAGTAGATGGTTGTATGTCATAGTTGCACATCCTTCTAGTTGCTGTATGTGGGACGAGGCCTCAGCATGGCCAGAGAAGCGGTGTGTCAGTGCATGCCCGGGATCTGAACCCAGGCCGTCAGTAGTGGAGCGCGTGCACTCAACCACTAAGCCACGGGGCCGGCCCCTAACAGATATTTTTAACTTTTTATTTTAAAATAAATTTAGACGTACAGAAAAGTTGCATACAGCCTTTATCCAGTCTACCATAATGTTAATATCTTACATAATCATCGTGCAATTATCAAAATTAAGAAATTAACACTTTCATTTTTCCACTAAAATCCATATTTCTGTTGCAGGGCCCAATACAGGGACTCACACTGAATTTAGGTGTCAGTATCCTTTGTTCTCTTCATCTTCCCTTGTCTTTCAGGACTTGGCATTCAAGGTGTACTGACCAGTTACTTGATAGAATGTCCTTCAGTTTTTGTTTGTCCTATATGTTTTCATTATTAGATTAAAATTATGCATTTTTTTAAAGAAGATCACAGAAGGGATGGATCTTTCTCAGTGAAACGTGTCAGGGGTATATGATGTCAAGATATTTTATTACCAGTGATATGAACCTTGATTACTTACTTAAGATGGTGTCTGTGGCTTTTTCCATTATAAGAGATACTATTTTCCCTTTGTAATTAATAAATATCTTGTGAGAGATACTTTGAGACTATGCAACTATTCTGTTTCTCCTCTCAAGTTTTCACTCATAACCTTTGGTGCATCTCGCCTACAACAATTATTACCATGGTGTTCTAATGTTGACTTTGTATTTTCTACATTGCTTCTACATTCATCAATTGGAATTCTGTAAAGAAGAGATACCCCTTCTCCATTAATTTATTAATTTACTTATACCAGTGTGTAGGACTGGTGTATATTTATTTTATTCTGTGGGCTGTAATCTAGTACTCTATTTTATTGCTCAAATTATTCCAGCTTTGGTCCTTGGGAGCTCTTTCATGTTGTCTTCTGTGCCCTTTTAACATGCCCCTATCATCTCTTGAGCACTTTCTCACTTTCTGGCACCAAAGAAGCTCCAGGTTCATCCTGTATTTTCTCTGTCTGTGTCCTGGAATCAAACTTCTTCAAGGAGTCCTGAAAGATATTAAAATAATGACTCAAACTTAGTTTGGAAACCACAGGAATTATATTACTTGATGATACTACCTACCAATGATTGATAGTCCTCTATTTGCGATGTGACATAAAGACCTTATTTCTTTTAAGCCTCAAAACATCATCATAAACCCCTGCAGTAAGTGTGATTATTGACATTTTTCTGATGAGAAAACAGGCTAAGAAGAAAAGCAACTAGTTGCCCAAGATCTTATACTCGTAAAAGAAGGGGCTGGAATTGTCTAGAAGTCTTTCATGCTGTAAAACCTGACTCTTCCCATCTTGCAAGAACCAAAACAAAATATCGGAAACTTCTGTTATCAATTTGCTGGCCAGCCAATGTTTAGCTACAGTGAAAGGCAGTTAGAATAAAATATTTCTGTTGACACCAGTGTGTCCATCCTCTCTTTTATGAAAAAAGGTGCGTTTTTGACCAAAGCGTGCCCTGCCTTCATATAAAAGCTGTGAAAATTGAGTTCGAATTTGAAATTATAAAGCAATAAGAAGGAAATATACTTAAGTCACAAGAGAAATATTTTTTGTGACAGAGTGCACCCAAACACAGATTGTAAATCAGATATTTTTATACTGAAGTTAGGGAGAAGCAAGGTTGGGGGGGGGGTGAAGCATGCTCCTTTCGCACCCCATCCTACCATTTTTGAAAACTCCAAGTTTTGTCAGTCAGCCTACATCTTATTAAAGTTGGTAAATTCATGCAAAAAGGAATGTTCCTTGGATTACAATAAGCTTTTCTTACCCATTTTCCTTTGATTGGGTAACAGATGACAGTTTATAATAGAATACTAGGCTATGGTAACACGGAAAAAAGCATAAAATTTAACATTGATGTATTTCCAACTCCTGGTCACATGTCAGACGGACTTAAAAAGTATTAAGTGAGGAATTTATAGCTTTGTACAATCACATTTACAGCAATAACATTAAAGCTTTCAAAAGGATGAAAAATGGAAAAATTATAATGCTAGGTACTTTTAGTACATAATCTGCTACAGTGAAGAATCACCTTGAATACATGTATGCTTGCTTACGATCAATTTCTGAGAAAAGGGACACTTAAATGACATTAGAAGACAAGTCTGCTTTATCACTACTCAGGGAAAGAAAGATAGCTTTCTACAGTGTGATAGATCAATGACGGGGCTTCTATGTGTATAATAAGTTCACATCCAAGTTTCATTTCTGAGTTAAATATATGATTTTGATAAACCTCAGAACGTTCCATCCTTTCCTTACATAATTTCAAAACCAGCATCCCAAAAGAACAATGGTAGGCACCTGACAGTTATTGAGTAGTAATTGCACACATGCATCTCTGCTTCATGACAGCATTTACTGACTCATGAATGAACATATATATGAATAGACAAGGTGATGTTCTGCCTTTCAGGTGCTTTACAGGAGAGACAAACTGGAAATAAGAGATAGATTACATGTGTATCTTACTATATGATAGAGCCATGTAGATATACATTTGTGTACATGTATGTGTGTGCATATATTTATATAAAATTTAACACATATAAGTTAACATGTGTGTATATATGCCTTAAAATATACATAGTTTTATGTACATTGCATTTTATATATATTGTTATCAATTAGCTTTCGTGGATGAATATATATAATATTTATATATCACATATATAATAATATAATATAGTAATTATAATATATTTATATCTATGTAAATATATAGACTTATGTATATAAATATAAAAGCATATGATCACCTTATATCAAAGCTAATTGATAAGCAACATCTAGATGCATAGTTCTGGAAAAAAGCAATGATTAAAAAAAAAAAACTGGGTGGGCTGGGCCAGTAGCATAGTGGTTAAGTTTGCATGCTCTGCTTTGGTGGCCTGGGTTTGCAGGTTCAGATCCCAGGCGTGGACCTACACACTGCTCATCAAACCATGCTGTGGTGGCATCCCATATACATACAAAATAGAGGAGGATTGGCATAGATCTTAGCTCAGGGCCAATCTTCCTCACCAAAGAAAAGAAAAAGAAAAAAAAAACCCCAAAACACAAAAAACAATTTTTTAATCTAGTACTAAAAAACTAATACTCAATTTCCGTGCTTCTACCAAAGAGGAAAGGAAATAACTGTAGTAATTCAGGTGGGATTTGAGGAAATCTTAATTAACAGTTATGGTTTGCCCAACACAAAAGTTGCATATGTTCCCACCTCTGTGCAGAACAAAGGTCTGCAGACCTGTCCTTGCAAAGAAAGAGGTAGCCACACACACTTGAGAACTGCCTGGGGCTGGGGGCTGGGCAGCGTCGCAGGGGAAAGAAGAGTATTACAGTAACTGAAATGATGGAAGAACTTCCTTTAGAGAATACCTTGATGAGTCCAAGCCCTAGTGTGACAGGGGATCAGAGTGAGTTGTCAAGACCCCAGGGACAATGATTAGGGGAGGGCTGGTCTGACAGGCTGGAAAGACAGGAGAGGTAGGGATGAGAAAAGAGAACGGTTGAGCTTCAGGACCGGAGCCTGCAGCTTGTGTTGGTGAGAAGTGGGCGAGAGACTTAAAACAGAAACAACTATCATGCAAACTTTAATTATTTGTCAAATGTTACAGCAATGTAATTCCTTCCTTCTTTATACCCAAACCTCCAGTAAAGTCTACTTTACATCAGCTTCATGTCAACAATAATAGGAACGTGAGCCCAAAACTGGAACTTAGGCACCAGGAATTCACAGAAATCTAGGGAGAACATGGGAATAATGAGATGGGGTTTTGAGCCAATTTTAGCTGAATCTTAAGGGATAGGGTGACTCTAGTTGACATTTGTGTTGCAGTAATAAAAATTTAAATAAAGCATTTTTCCTTTTAGATCCAGACCACTAGGAACTACAAGGCAAATGTTTCACAATTCTCTTACATTCCTTAAGTCTTCAGACGGCTAATACTCAGCTGTTTAGATTTAGGAGGAGCTGGCATATCCATCATGGCACGGAAAACGATGAACTGACAGAGAAATAACGGGAAAAAAAGCTGTCTCTGACTGAAATTTCTTTCTCTGATATTTCAAATTGGAGCCTAGAAGGCATAAATAGTATTCAGACTAGGAAATTAAAATAAGAACAGAATACAAAATGTAGTTAAGTTAGGTAAATGATTTCTGCAAAATAGAAACGAAAGGCAGAAATATGAAAATAGAATTTAATTTGGACGAGAGTTTTTTATAAGACCTCAGGTCTTATAAAACCTTATGAACACATTCATAATGGTCAGTGGAAATAAATTTTACTCATTTAGTTTATTGAATGACTTTTATCTTCTGATCCCTGTGATAGGTGCTAAATATGCAACTGTGAGTGGTATGTGACTTCACAGAGCTCATAGTTGAGTAGTGGAAACGTACAAAATGGTAAATCTCACACTGGAAGTAGAGAATGGAGGCTGTGTGGTGTACTGGTTAGAACGTAGGCTTTGGAGACAAAAAGATCCATCATTCTTTACTTGTGAGTTTGAACTAATTATTTCTAAGTTCTAAGGCCAAGTTTCCACATCTATTAAAAGGAGAATAACGTTATTTACTGGATAAAATAAAACTGAAAGTGGGTCAAAGCCAGGAGACTTGTTTGGTCTTGTGTACCAAGTTTAGGGTTTGGATTTTGTAATAAGGAGACAATTAGAGGTTTGTTTGCTTTTGCACGATTAAACAAGATAACACCTGTAAAGTGTTTAGCATAATGCCATGCGTATAGGCACTCAGCATTTTTATATGATGATGATAATGGTAATGATGACGAGGAGGATGCTTGGAAGGGGCACTGAAATCAGGCTTAAATAACCAAGGAAGGCTTCTCCAAAAAGGTGACTCTTGAAAGATTTTTGAAATAATTATAGCAAGTCAGCTTTCAATAAGAAGGTATCAAATCACATTTAAGAAGAAGGTATGTGGGCATTTAGAAAGAATTATCAACACTTAAAAACAAAAACACAAGAGTACTCCGTGTTGTACTGTTTCCTTCTCAAAAGATGAGGCATCAATCATGCAAAATATTTGATCACTCGGAAGATGGGTTAAGAAAAACAACAACATAAAGCAGAATTAAACTTCAGGAAATCTTCTAACTGCCTGACTGATGCTCTTGGCTCATTCATTCATTCATTGTTCATTTATACACGCAAACATCTGATGACTGTCCATCTGAGTAGGTGATTACAGGGATAAAGTAGTATAAAACATGGTCTGAGAATTTAGACAGAAGTATTCACAGTTTGGGTGGGTTTATTAAACATACAGAATCCAAAACACAAAAAATCCCTGTTCCCAAAGAATTTATTATAGCACTATGAACAAGCGGAAGTAGCTGAAAATTGGAAGCATTCCAACAGTAAGGGAAACAGTTAAGGAAGAAATAGCTCAGTAACCTAATGGAAAGTTATGCAGCCATCATAATTATTATTCAATCACTCTTTGAACCAATTATATCATGAACATTTACTATGTGTCATACCCTGTGATCAGAACTAAGGACATAATGATCGAGACAGAAATAGTCCCTGCCCCAAAGAATTTAAAGTCTATTATCAGACACAAATAGATATCAAACAAATAATTACACACAGAAATGTTTATTTTGTGTTTTAGTAAGTGCTATTAAGGAAATAAGTAGGATACTATAGAGGATAAAAGTGGAAAAGGGGGGCTGGCCTGGTGGCGCAAGGAGTTAAGTGCACACGCTCCAGCTGCAGCCACCCAGGGTTCGAGGTTTGGATCCGGGTGCCCACCCACGCACTGCTTGGCAAGCCATGCTGTGGCAGCGTCCCATATAAGGTGGAGGAAGATGGGCATGGATATTAGCCCGGGGCCAGTCTTCCTCGGCAAAAAGAGGAGGATTGCCATATGTTAGCTCAGGGCTGATCTTCCTCACCAAAAAAACCCAAAAAAAGCAAAAAAGGAACAGAGACAATCTAATTTACATAAGGGCAATTAGTGAAGGAATTTCTAAAGAATGGCTGGGAGGTGGTGGCACACAGGACAGCTTATGAATGAAATTTATGTGGAGAGATGCAAAAGTATACCCATGCTGTGATTTTGACTATGGACAAGAGAAAAACCAACCTTTATTGAACCTGAGTATGTGCTAGGCACCAAGATAGCGTTTTACATTTATTATCTTATTTAACCTTTAAATAAGGTAGTGATGTATGTGTTCACTACATAGGTTAGTTAACTTGTTCAAAATCACATAATAAGTGGTACAGCCAGGATTCAAACCAAGAGAGTGTGACTCAAAGCTCCCAAGACGCTAAAGCTCTTTACATGTTGGGCCGGGAATATGAAGACAGTTCTATTCATTGGGGAAGCAGGGTTTCAGGCTATACTCTTGAATTTTGATTATTTTCAATGGTGTTTTAATATTTTGGCAAGAAATAGTTTTGGTTAATTAACATTTCCACTTTTCTACATTAACTAAAGAGAAATATTGCAGTGGTCTATCCCTCCACACCAAAATAAAACTTTTTTAATAAAAGGACTTCATTTCTTAAAAAAAACTCTTTAAGTGTTTAATTTTATCAAAGTAATAATGTACACATATTCAAATGGTACTATTAGAGTGAGAATTAAAAACACAATTATCCAAGAAAAAATGATGGTGCTCTGCCCATCCTCCCAATTGTGTTCATTCATTCATATCTTTCAGCTGTTTCTAATGTAATTTACCACCACATTCTCAAATAAAATGCTTGGACAGCTATTTTTTGATTTTTAACTTTTAGAGGATATCTGTTACTTTCCTTATATTGAGGTCAAGAATTAATCTATTTTATACAATCCTCTCTACCCATAAACTCGCATAAACTACCCCTTCCCATTCTCCCAATATGCTTATATCTCCCTTCTTGGTGAATCAATAATCAGAGTATACATTAATGGGACTATGCAAATATTACTTACAGTTAAACAGTATAGTACGTTATGATTACATCTCCTTGCTTTTAATTATACAACAGTAACAACAAAAATAAAACTCTTGTTTGTTTGTCATGTATTATAAAGAATATCAAAATGCTATGCTTTGAAATATAAGTTATACACTAGCCTTAAAAGTAACTTTTTAGGATATCAACTACTGATGTTTTTAAAAATTAGTCTTAAATTTTCCTTCAATCAAGAAAACATCCAGTTATTTCAACCTTCCTTTTTTATTTCTGTTAAAGATATGATTAATTAATATTCATACTTTCCCAGTCTAAATTTATTTCAAATTAAACTTTGTCTCAGATTTGTCTATATTTGATATTTCCTGTATTTCTATAAAAAATGTAACTTAATCTCATGTTTAATAAAGTTATCTAAGATATTCCTTATTATTTTACAATCTAAAATCGCTTGGAAATTTCTTTTACAAAATAAGCACCCATAAGTTGAGATAAGAAAATTTAAGTTTAAAAGCTAGATCACAATAGCCAAGTGGTGTGTTCACTATTTCTCCCGATTGGTGGCTGAGTGTGAACTGATGGTAGGTGGAGTGACGAAGACTCTGAAACATTTTTTCAAAGTAACATCTGCAACAAATCACATAAAAGACAAAATGACAGGGACATTTAGTGATGGGTTTGTTTCTTTGCCAACATTTTACTTAGAGAAATCTTTCAAGATTCCACTTAGAAACAAAAACAGCACAATGAGTATACCGTTTCTGTGAGATGTAACACGGGGTATTCTAAGTTATGTGAAGAATGTATCTAAGTATCTGCTGGAAATCTGGGACCATTAGCAAACTATCCAGAGCTACTGACACCGTTGCTTGATCTCTTCTTTCAGCCTTCTCCACCCACGAAAATTCTTTGCATTACTTGTGTATTGAATTTGCTAGTATTGAATGTACATCAAGATGGTAATTTATGAAGTGAAAAAGCCGCTCTCTACTCTGGACTTGATTCCTTCTTGCATTTATTCATTTTCTTTTAGGCCTCATGCCTTACCTCTTTTTGCTTCTTTCCTAGTCTCCCACACTTGCTCTTCAGGTCACTTTCGGAGCTTGTGGATAAGTCCTGAAAGCAGTCTGCTAAATAAACACTTTTGACTAAAACAAATAAACAAAGATGGAATTTAATATTTAAAATTAACGTCTTTGCTCCCTGCGTTTAGGCATGGTGATGATTGACTTTGGTTTACATGTTCTGTGGTTCATGTGTCTAAATAACATGACATGTGCAGGACCGATGTCCTTCTCCATTGTTTTTCATAACGGCAAAATTGGACTCGAGATAAACATTTCTTGAAAGTAGAAAACGACTATACCGTTTATAGGACATTAACAAAATGTGATTGAAAGAGACAAAAGAATGTTTGATGGAGACAGTGAAATCAATAGATTTGATTACTGAAAGCAGCCTGCATTTTTATGATTTCAGATGCAAATTTAACCATCTGATTTGAAAAAGCATAGTTTAAATTCATATATATTTTTACGGTGATTATGTCATCTATGACTGAATGTGTGAGTTTAGAAGTACTTTATGTATTCTATCTACCTATAAAATCCAGATAATTACGACTCCTTCCCTTTATTGCTCTGGAAAATTTTATAGAGATTAAAGTTCTGAAAAATATCAAATCCGATTGTCCTGATTACCATCTGGGCACACTTAGAAGAGACTGTCCTTCGTGGTTATCTTATTCTCAACACCTGTGCTTCACGAGGCTGTCTGCGGAGCTCAGGACCTAGTCAGATGTGCTCACTGTGTTTGTGGCCCACCAACTAACTCTGCAGGAGCATAGCTGTTCAATTCTTATGGCCACTACCCGTTAAATAACAACTCTGACTTTCAAACGTATTTTGATCATCTATAATGGGATCAAAAGAAAAAAGGAAACATTTCAGTGATAATACAGATACCCTCTGGTAAAACAAATATTATACATATATATTTTATATTTTTATATTGTGTTATATGTTTTATATAATATTTAATTTAATATATATTTGAATCATTTTACCCAATGTATACAATATAAACGTATATATACAAAGGAGGAAGATACTTAAAATATAACTTTCCTTGTATAAAGAAAACTACATTTGAACACCAATTATCAAGAGTTTTTAGTTATGAAGAGAGGGAGTAGTCAAAGAAATGGCCAAAGTATTCGAGATAAAAAACTCAGCAGACATTTTAAGGTTGGGAGCAACCTGAGAGCAGGTACGGAGAGGTCCTGAGGGAAAGGGAGAGTACAATATCACGGTAGACCAGAAGCTTCAAGGGAAGTCAGCCAAGGAAAACTCTTCAGATGGAGACATCTGTTTTTCAGTCTCTGGTTACTGTTATGATATTTATATGTGTGTATGTGAATGTGTACATGTGTGTGGAGAGAGAGACAAATACATAAACATTTAATATCATATCAATATTATTTTCAAATCACAAAGACCTATGAGTGAAATAATAGCTTTTTATTTAAAAAAAAGAATCCACAGAAGTTTTTCACTTAGTTATATTGAATTTCAAATGACAATCATATTAAACTATACACGGAAGAAAGCTGTCCTGTCCGTGGCACACGTCAGTTTTCCCGCCTCTAATACACACATGGAAATGCACTTTTTTCAGTGTCTGATGACTGAATAGACCCCACCAGGGCTGAGACAAGGGTGACACTCGCCTAGGGCACAAAATTCAAGGACCAAAAAAGTCAGTAATCAAGATTTTCTCTTTTATTTTAGGCTCCAATATGACTCTGTATTACGTTGTTTCTGTCTTTACCCAAACACATTTTGATATTTTGTTCATTGTGAATTTTTTCCATTAATTTCTGTTAAACATATTTTATTAAAATATCATTTATCTTGATTACTAAGTTTTTTGGTCCCACTTAAATTTTGAGTTCCAGGTAAATGCCTTACTTGTCCAAATTCTGTTCCTCAAAACATAAATGTCTCTATAAGAGAATGCAGTGACATCTCAGTTAACTCAATTCATTGGGAAATGGTTTGTTCGAATGATATATTTTCCTTGTAGCTGTGCATTCATCTGCTGAATAGTAAATCTACCTGTGAGAGAGAGAAATGGGACTTGTGAGCCCCCTCCCAATGGCTAAAGGGATCTTTATCTGTGGAACACTTGTTTGAAGTGCAAAGTTTTATGGATTGATCTCTCAGCCTGGTACTTAAAAATTTTTTTTCCTAACCACAAAGTTTTAATCTAGTAACCAGATGTTAATCACAGTGTCAGTGGTTTTGAAAAATAAATTTTTGAAAAAAAGCAGAGGACTTCTGGTTTCAGCTCCAAAGTGTAAAGAGCTTGGAAATCATCACTGTCATCCTCACAGCAAGAGAAAAGCTGAACAAACTGAAAATCAAAGGCTTTTCTGGAACTCCTCAGAGAATTGAGGTTGCAGGGCTAATGCCAGCCCCAAATCTGAAGATACGGGGAAATTCAGGGAAACACAGCTAAGATCAGCTTCCTCAGAGCAGGAGCCACTGCAGGCGTGAACTAGTAGGCACACTTAAATGGTACTTGATAAATTGCTGGAGGCTGTTTGGACTAGACTGAAAGTGAAGCCTCTATACCTTCATGGATTTTAACTCAAGGAATCCTAGCAGGTTCTCATGGGAGGAGCCAAAAAAGAATCACCTTGTGTCTTTGGCATGAAGAAGAGAGCACTGACTATTTTGAAATATGCCCAGTGTTTTCTTTATAACAAGAGCTTACTCTGCAGGGAAAAAGTGTTCACCAGAGCCTTGTCTCACACAGAGTGGAAGGACAGTTACCCAAACCCAGTCGACTCCAAGCTTCCCGCCTCACCTAAGGAGGGGAGAGATAAAAAGGCAAGAAATAGTTGTGAAAATCACAGCTGAAGGCAAAAAGACTGAAATCCACTCATAAGATTATAGAATGCTTCCCTCTCCCACTCCTTACCACCACATTAACAGAGCTCCTGAATAATAAGAGTGTGTTACAATAATTTTGAAAGAACTACAAAGTTCAGACTCTAAGAACGAGTCTCTAGGAAAACCCACAGACAGTAGGGCAGTCAAAAATATAGACACCAGAGAGAATTTTAGCCTCTGACCTCTATAGCTGCAGCAAACAGTAATCACAGCCTCAGCCCTACTCAGATAAAAAACATAAAGTCTCCCACTAAAGGCCCATTTACCTCAGTTCCTTCTACTCAATACACCATATTCAGCTTTCAACAAAAAATTACAAGACATGATCAAAGGCAAAAAGCACAGTCTGCAGAGACAAAGCAAGCATCAGAACCAGGCTCAGAAGCGAAAGAGATTTTGGAAGTTTTATATCAGGATTTGAAAATAACTAATTAATATGCTAATGTCTCTAATGAAAAAGTGGACAACATGCAAGAATAGATGAGTAATATAAGCAGAGAGATGGAAACTCTAAGAAAGAATCAAAAGAAAATGCTAAGAATCAAAGGCACTGTAGCAGAAATGAAGAATGCCTTTGCTGGGCTCATCGATAGGCTCTACATGGCTGAGGGAAGGTGAGAGAACTTGAAGCAATGTCATTAGAAACTCTCCAGACTGAAACACAAATAGAGAAGAGAATGAAAACACAGAACAATATTCAAGAACAGTGGGGTATTTTCAAAAGGTGTGACATACACATAATTAGAATACTAAAAGGAGAAGCAAGAAAGGAGCAGAAGAAACATTGTAGGTAATAATGGTGGAGAACTTTCAAAAATTAAAGACAGATACCAAAGAATAGATCCAAGAAACTCAGAGACATAAAGTAAGATAAATACCAGAAATTCTACACTTAGGCATATCATATTCAAACTGCAGAAACCAAAGACAAAAATCTCAAAAGAAGGCAGAAGAAAAAAACACATTATCGATAAATGAAAAAGATAAGTATTGTAGCACACTTCTCATCAGAAACCATGCAAACAAGAAGAGAAGGGAATGAAATATTTAAAGTGTTGAAAGGAAAAACTCCTCCAACCTTGAATTCTACATCCAGAGAAATTAATCTTCAAAAATGAAGGAAAAGTAAAGATTTTCTCAGATAAACAAAAACTGAGAGAATTCAATACCAGCAGATCTGCCCTGCAAGAAATGTTAAAATATGTTCCTCAGAGAGAAGGGAAATGTTATAGGTCAAATATTGGATCCACATTAAAAAAAAGAAAAGCATTGGAGAAGGAATGAAGGTAAAGTAAAATCTTTTATTTATTTTATTCTTAGTTGATCTAATAGATAAATGTTTGCTCAAAGTAATAACAACAAGGTATAGTGTGATTATAGCATATTGTAAAGTGGAAATAATGACAGCAATTTTGTAAGTGATAGGAGGGAGGACATGGGAATATTATGCTAGAAGGCAGTGGATTACCCATAAAGTCGTATAGTATTGTTTGAAAATAGAATTAGATTAGTTATAAATGTATACTGCAAGCAGTATGGAAACCAATACATTTTTTTCTTTTTTTTTTTGGAAAGAAGTAAAACTGACATGCTAATAAGAGAAAACAGAATCATCTAAAGTGCTAATTAAAGTCAGAGAAAGCAGAAAATAGAAGGAGAGAAGGAACAATGACTAGGAAGCAGTTACAAACGTGGCAGATACTACCCCAGCTATATCCATGACCACGGGAAATGTGAATGGTCTTAATACACTAACTAAAGACAGGCTGTTAGGATGGATTTTTAAAAAAGAGCCTACCATAAATTGTTTACAAGGACTCCTTTTTCAAAATAAAAAAAACACAGGTAAAAAGTAAAAAGGTGGGGAAATATGTATCATGCTAACACTAACAGAAAGAAAGTTGGCATAGCCACACTAATTTCAGACTAAGCAGACTTCAGAACAAGGAAATTTATTAGGGAAAAAGAGAGACATTACATAATGATAAAAAGGTCAATTCTCCAAGAAGACACACTCCTTAATGTGTATGCACCTAGCAAGAGAGAAGCAAAATATGTGAGGCAAAAATATGACAGAACTGCAAAGAAAAATAGACAAATCCACTATCATAGCTGGAGAATACAACATTCTTCTTTCATTAATAAATAGATCAAGCAGACAGAAAATCAGCAGGGATACATTTGACCTGAATAGCGCTATAATCAACTTGATCTAATTGACGTTTATAGACATTCATCAGCCAGCACACGTTCTTTTCAAGCTCACGGAACATGCATCAAGATAGATCCCATTCTAGGCCATAGGCACACCTTAACCAATTTAAAAGAATAGAAATCATGCAAAGCATGTTTTCTGACCACACTGGAATTAAATTAGAAATCAATAACAGAAAGATAACTGGAAAATCCCAAAATATTTAGATATTAAACAACACATTTCCAAATAACACATGGGTAAAAGAAGTCTCAAGAGAAATTTTTTAAAAATTTGAACTAAATGAAATTTGAAATACAACTTATCAAAATGTGTGGAATGCAGTGAAAGTATTGCTTAAAGGGAAATTTACAGCATTAAAAACAAATATTAGAAAAGAAGAAATCTAAAATCAATAATCTAACCTTGCACCTTACGGAATTAGAGAAGAAAACAGAGAAAGAAAAATAATTTATACTTAGAGCAAGTGTAAAAAGGATATAATAAAAATTAGAGCAGAAAGCTGTAATGTAGAAGATCAATGTAGAAAACACCAAAGAATTGATAAAAAAAAAAATCCCTCCTGGAACTAACATGCAATTATGGCCAAGATACAGGATACAAGATTGATACACAAACATAAATTGTTTTTGTATATACCAGCACTGAACAACTGGAACTTGAAATTAAAAACAACATGATTTATATTAGCACTCCCCCCAAAATTACTTAGTTATAAATCTAACAAAATATGCACAAGATCTATATGAGGAAAACTACAAAATTCTGATGAAAGAAATCAAAGATCTAAATAAATGAAGATATCCATGTTCACAGATGCGAAGACTCAATATTATTAAGATGTCAGTTCTTCCCAAATTAGTCTACATAATCAAAATAATAGCAAGTTACTTTGTAGACATCAAGAAACTGAATCTAAAGCTTATGAAAGATGCAAAATACCCAGAATAGCCAATGCAATATTGAAGAAGAACAAAGTTGGATGACTGCGCTATCAACTTCAAATATTATGATAAAATTATAGTAATCAAGGCAGTGTAGTATTGGTAAAAGGATAGATAAACAGATCAATGTAACAGAATAGAGAGCCCAGAAAGAGACACACATAAACGTAGTCAACTGATCTTCGACCAAGGAGCAAAGCAATTCACTATAAAAAGGATAGTCTTTTCAACAAATAGTGCCAGGACTATAGGACATTCATATTAAAAAAATGAATCTAGACACAGAACTTAAAACTTTCACAAAATTTAACAAAAACGGATCATAGACCTGCACATACATTTCAAAACTATAAGACTTCTAGAAGAAAACATAGAAGAAAATCTAGTTGACCATGGATATGGTGATAACTTTTTAGATACAACGTCAAAAATATGATCAGAATAGAAAAAAATAAGTTGACATATATTGAAACTAAAATCTCTTGATCTGTTAAAGACACTGCTAAGAGAATAAAAAGACAAGACACTGTTTGGCCTGGGAGAAAGTATTTGTGAAACACATACCTGATAAAGGACTTGTATCCAAAGTATACAAAGAACTCTTAAAACTTAACAGAAAGAACAAACAACTCAACTTTTAAAAAGAGCAAAATATTTCAACAGACACTTCACTCAAGAAGATATACAGATGGAAAATAATCATATGAAAGATGTTGAAAATAATTTGTCATTAGGGAATCGCAAATTCAAACAACAAGATACCACTACACACATATTGTAATGGCTAAAGTCCAAAAAACTGACAATACCAAATGCTGGTGAGGATGCAGAGTAATAGGCACTCTCATTTATTGCTGGTGGAAATGCAAAATGGCACAACCATTTTGCAAGACAGTTTAGCAGTTTCTTACAAAGCTAATAAACATATCTTACCATACGATCCACCAATCTTGTCCCTAGGTATTTAACCTACTAATTAGAACACTTATATTTCCACAAAAACCTGCAATAAATTCTTATAGCAGGTTTATTCTTTCTTTTTTTTTTTTTGGTGAGGAAGATTGGCCCTGAGCTAACATCCGTGCCAGTTTTCCTCTACTTTGTATGTGGCACATCGCAACAGCATAGCTTGATGAGCTGCATGTAGGTCCACACCTGGGATCCAAACCCGTGAACCCCAGGCCGCAGAAGTGGAGCGCATGAACTTAACCACTACACCACCAGGCTGGCCCCAGGTTTGTTCTTAATTGTCAAAAACTGGAAGAAACCAAGGTGCCTTCAATAGTGGATGAATAAATAATCTGTAGTGAATCCATATAATGGAATTGTATTCACTACTACAAAGTAATTCTGACGCTGCTGTACATGCATATTGGAATTGAACGACTGAGTAAACAGACGGAGGGTGATGAAAACCAGATTTCTCCCTGTTGGAGTGGAAGTTACAGGTAATCAGTGATCCACATGGTTATGGATGAGTTGGAGGCATCAGTAAGAGCTCATGCTTAGCTATAGAAGTATTTGTAAATATGTGCATATACACGGGTTAGCTCTGTCACATCATATCAACATGACTTATCGCTGTTGATGTTGACCTTCATCACCTGCCTGAGGTAGTGTTTGTCAGGTTTCTTCACTGGAAAGTTACTCTTTGTTCCCCTTTCTACATTGTACACTTTGCAAGGAAGTCACTATGTACAGCCCAGAGGAGCCTAGGGAGACATGACACCTCAACACAATGTTTCCTGGGTGAGATCCTGGAACAGAAAAAGACATCAAGTAAGAACTAAGGAAATCTGAATAAACTATGGGTTTTATTTAATTATAATATACCAATATTGGTTCCTTAATTGTAACAAATGTATCACACCAATGCGAGATGATAATAGGGGAAATGGTGAAGGATGTATGGGAACTGTGTACTATTTTCTCAATTTTTCTCTAAATGTAAAACTATCCAAAAAAGAAAGACTATTTAAAAACAGTGGAATGCAGGCCTTATAAGAGATAAATATGTAAATAAGAATTTTTAAAAAGGAAAAGAAAAATGAGAAGAAAGAGAAAAAAGAACATCAATGCCTTATTGAATTTGGTTGAGTAGAATAAACAAGAGGACTATATACACTTTTCTTCAAAATGAAAGCAGAACACTTCAGAAGTTAATTGTAAATGTCAAGTATTTGTAAAAATGTTTGATTTTAAAAGAAGAAACGAGATGGCTCTGAAATGCAATCCAATCCAGAGCAATATAATGGCTGTAAAGCACTTAAAATATGCAGTAAAAATATAAATTGCAAGTTCTTTGGATTAAGTCAGTATATATCTGCTCTTCCTAAACAGTTAATTTTTTATGATATTTATCAGTTCCAAACTATAATTTCTATGCATTGAAAGCACAAGATGTAGCTGAAATTAGAGGCAGCCTTATCAGTTCTTAACAAATAGCAGATAAATAGGTAAAACTAAACTCTAACAGACCCAATCTGAAGTTTTCACAGCTGGTATGTATTCTTTGAGCTGGCTCAGTGTTCAAACCTGGCATTAGTCTTTACGCAGCTGTAAATTAAGCTTTCAAAATGCGTTTTGAAACTTTGTACTTTACTTGACATCATTAAACCAACTTCTTCTGAATGTCATTTTTCCAAAAGAGAAGATACTGAGAACAATGAAAAAAATTAGTATATCTTGGGGCTTTATTTGAAGAAGGAAAGCAAAGATTATCTTACATTTTAGTAAACAAGGGCACTTATTATTTTAAAAATCGTCACAACTAAAACTATTCAACTTGTGAGCAACCGGCCACAACGAAACTTAAATGACCTGGGAGGACTTGCCTTGCATACTCAAAGGATGCTGTATGTCTAATGACATTCTAATGATTGGGAGCCAGAAACCAAGGGGGAAAGAAATTGGCAAATTAGGTAAAGGGCTTCAGAAAAAAGTATTCTGCAGTATTCTATAGAAACATACAAATAATACATTTAATACATTTGAAAAAATTAACACTTTTTATACTCTTAATCACATATTTGGACTGTGGGCAGAGAGCTGTAAGTGATTAAAGGAAATGTGATGTTTCATTTTCTTGAAAGACAAGATACTTTTGTAGTTCATCATTTAGAGCTCTTTGTGACGTGACGTATAGTGAAGAAGAGCTGAGCATTATTTGTTCAGTCATGAATGTAGGAGTTGGGGAATGATGGTTGTCACTGTTCTTAACCCCTAAATCAATAGGGAGAGGGATAAAGACTGGGTCCTGAGATAGACCAATAAGACACACATGTCCTAAGTTAATGGCATTTGTTTTACTGAAAAGCCAGGTCATATTTACTGTGGTAAGAGTTTATCTTAGACAGAATTTGAAATCATCACAGTTCAGAGTTGTTTTCCAGATTCTTGCTTTCCTTCCCATCACCCGAACACCATGTACTTTTTTACTTATCTGGCAAAATATCTATTGAGCCCCCTCTAGTGGTAGTCCACATAGTAAAAATGGTACCCATTTCAAAGCTCAGTGTCTTAGGCACTGTGGCAGAGATCCAAAACACGAGTGCTTAAAATCAAATTTAGAAAAAGATGGTCAAGATGGCAAATTTTATGTTATGTATATTTTACCACAATTTTAAAAAATCAAATTTAGATGCCTAAAAGTGCGGTGTTGGTTAGTATGAATAAGTAGAGAACATTATTTTCTGCCTTTTTATTTTAACACATACTCATCATGTGCCTTATAAAGTGCACTATTTGTGCCAATCTCTCTACCTCTCTGTGCCTCAGTTTCCTTGTTCTCAAAACAGGCCTTTGTGTAAGATGATTGCTAAAATCCCTCGTAGCCCTATTGTTCTTTGATTCATAGATAACTTATTTTTCCAAGGCAATGAGGGCCATGTTTTTTTTTGAGAAAGAAGGCTTATTTTTTGTTTATTCAATTTTTAACAACTTGAACTTTTGTTATTATATATTGATATTCTTAAAGCACTTTCCTTATACAAAATTAGAACTTTTGAAGATTTTGAAGTCTATCCTCCTCCCCAAAAAACTTGATGCTGCTGTCTACAGCTAATATTAAGTTCAGTTTAAGCAAAATTATCATATTTGTATACCAAATTGAAATTGCTCAATTAATCAAAAATTTTATTGCATTTTTCTTTAATATCATTACATGCAAATTTATGTAGAGCGGAACATTAAGAGTGTCAATCCTAGAAACACAGATTGCCTCAGCAATGTAATTGAGGCAAATGTAGACATCTTCAAGTGTGCCAAAAGCAAAAAATATTCATTCATAGTTTGATGCTTATTGGAATTAAGGCAATGGCTCAGTGTTCAACTGAAGGAATGAAATTAAAGTCTATATAGGAAAACCCGTGAATCTGTCTTGGAATATCATATCTAAAAGGTAAAATGCTCAAGTTGGGATTTTTCTAATACATTTTAGTTCTCTGGGAATAGACCTCTTTTTAACTTTCAAGTGTGTAGTTCAAAATGTCTCACATCTGCTTTGAGATAAATTTTTAGGACTGTATTATTCAACAAAGTGCAGCGGTGACTGAGCTGACAAACACAATAATATTTCTCAGGTTAAAAGACATATAAAATATAATGGTGTTTTATACTTTTATCTGATCTCTCACCATTATAATTTTCCACTTATCAGTTAAAGATGCATTTATCCCACATAGTAGATATGCACCTAGTAGCATTAGTTACTACATGCATTAGTTACTACAAATTGCCCTATTGTCAAAAAACTTTCAAATTAACAGGATAGGGAAAAAAAGATAAATATACAGTCAGCACCAATAATTGCCTACAAATACAATTGCAAGCATATATGGGAATGACAAGAACAATACTGCTGAATTGGAAGGAGGCAGACTTATTTGAGGAAGCGTATCTGCAAATTTTAGTGGAGCAGAAGAATGCAGGGAAGTGGGCCCATTAGGTAAAGACCTGGAGACTTAGATAGGATGGTAAAAATCAAATCTAATTAAAGCGATCCTCAATTAGGAGGACAGAGGGAGAGACAAGAAAAAATGTGTAGCCTTGGTAGACTAATGTTGCAAGTGTTAATGACCATCGATGAACAAAATTGCATACTATGAGGACGATGACAGATAACAAACAGAGATATGAATGGGCTGTTATAAGTAGCACTTGGAAGAGGACTTGAGCAGTGCTAAATTCTGTCAGATTGTCTTCCTGATTCTCTTTCACAGACGTCTTGACGTTGGCATTGCACACACCTGCTTTGATCACACTTCCTTCATCTCCTGCACAGGTTGTCTCAGTAGCCTTCTAAATGGCCTCTCTTCCAAGCACTTTCTCTTCCTTTAATCCATTTTGCAGAGCTATGAGATGAATCTTTGAAAAGCATAACATTTATAGTGCTAATTTTCTCTTAATAAACCTTCAGTGGTTCCTTAAAACAGACTCTCCGTCCCATGAATTGGAAACCTTTATTCAAACGCTCAAGTGCTTCTCTGTTTGTGCCCCAGTTTCCTAGACTCAGTTTTAGATTCCTAAAAACCTGTACAGAAAGCTGTTGCTTTATTCTGTTATTCTTTCCACTTGGAATAATAATGCTTAATATTGAGTGTTTACACTGAGAATATATTTATTCATTCATTTCTGGTGTATTTGCTGATCAAAGTACAATTGATTCTCCTTTGAGATCCATCAAAAGTATACCTCTGCTCTGACACTCTCTGTCATTCTTTCCACAAACAATCCTTTTGACAACACCAAATGTACCCTGCTTATGTTCCACTTGTTGCATTCTGGCTGGAGGCAGATTCTTTTCTAGGTGACATTGGAGGTTCTGTCAGGACAGAGGCTATGCCTTGTTCAAATTTGCATCCCCTACAATGCCTAGCATAATACGTGACTGAAATATCTGTTAGCTGAGGTAATGTAACAAATGAATCTTTTTCCAGAGGTAAGTTTTTCACAGAGGGAATGGCACTGACTGACTGAATGATTGAAAGAACAAGGGATAAAGAAAATTCCTGTCAAAATTGGAGAATGGGAACATCAAAAACAAAATTTTCCCCCCTCATAATTCTACCAGTAGGCAGCCCTACTTTGAAAATGTATTCTGTCTTTCAACAACTGAGATCAAAATGTTAAATATTAGATTGATTGTTAATCATTTTAGTGTATTTTATTATTTTCCCTGAATATAGTTTTCATATATATTAATAATATATTTGTACAAATCACTAACAATACTTGCATTTTTATTTTTGTCTTTAAGAAAGTTTTTTATCAGAAAAAAATAATTTTTAGAATATTATAAAGTATCAATATATATTCCAACCATGAAATCTTTCTTGCTTTGTTAGTTTTGTTCTAGGATTTATGGTTGGTGAACTTGATTTAAGATCAAAGAGTTTAAAAACATCACATAAATCGCTCCAAGAGCAATATCATATCCAGACTAACCTGTCATTTTGGTTCCTTCACACATTTTTAAAAGAATCGAATGCACAATGCGGTTTGGAAAGAAAAATGGTGTAAAATGTACATTCCAAGGAAAAATCTCCTGCAGTCTTGTTTGTCCTTGCTCAATTATTTTCTTGTTTATATATTGTCCTACAAATTTATATGATTCTGAGGAACCATGTGTAATAAAGTCTAATTATAGAGTAATACATCATTATGAAAAATATGATAAACCACATTGGAATGTTTTGCAGATTCTAAGATTATACTTCCCTTTATTCATGCATTTAACTGTCCATGCCTTGTATAATAGTGATTTTGTACATGTTTTAACAAATATTTGCCCATTTGTTCATTCAACAAATATAGGAAGGATCTTTATAAAATGTTTTTGTATGCCTCGTGCACACTGAGCGCGTGCCTTGCACACAGGAGAATGTCAGCATGTGCTGCTTAGCCTAGAAGCTAAGGTGGAGTGTGAACGGGGAGCACTCCTGAGGATGGCTCCTTCTAACCAGCTGCTGTGGATAAGACTGGACCAGAGAGAAAATCTGCGGAACCTCTAGGTACGCTTCTACTCCACCAGTATTTCCTAGAATCTACATCCCTCAGATTCCCCTCAAAAGACATTGGAGGGGTAGTGAAGGGAGTGGAGTGGAGGAGACAGAGTCTATCTTGGAGATTCACTAAGAGTGAACCGTGATGAGCTAGATCTGGGAAGGGGAATTAACCAAAGGGAAATGAACAGTAAAAAGCCCAGGGACAATGAAAAGAAATACAAAGCAAAAGTAGAAGCAGAGAGGGTTTACACCAGTTGCCTGTGGCGTTGGGGTGCATGCCCTGCCCTTGTTTCCATGGGTCCTGGCCACGTGATATATTTGAGGGTCAGTTTGGTCAGGGTCTCAGGGTCAGGGTGGACACTCCTTCACTGAACACTAGAAAAATCTTCCATAGCATAATTACCCATATTTATTACTACATTTTTGGAGGTAAGTTTATTCCCTAATTTGGCAGACATATGCAAGATAATATAGCTGATCATTAGAATATGTAGCAGAATAGAATAAAATTCAATGAGTTTAAAACATCTGTGTGCATTTTATGTAATAATATGTGTATTATTTTATGAAATAAAAGAGAGATTCATTTTCAAAGTTCTCACAACATTTTTAAGTTTTATTGAGTCTGCTATGTATTTATATTTCTAATTGAAAAATTGCTAATGGGTACATGTAGTTAAGATGGGAATCTATATACTTAAGTGCTAATTAAGAGAAAATTACTGAAGGCAATCAAACCTGGGTTTACTGCAGCTTTGGCACTTACTAGCTGACCTACGGTAAGTCACTACACTTCTGAGAGACCCAGTTTCCACTCCCGTACAATGGAGATAGGAATAAGACATGAGCTATGGTTAGGCTTCAAAGAGTCTATTAATGCTGAATTTATGTGTATTATTTTGGCATTCAGCCATGTTTAAATCCTGGGGAAGGGGGAAAGGTCTATAGAAATGCTGTCCAATAGCTATATCATATGAGCCACACACATAATTTTAAGTTTGCTTGTAGCCACATTAAAAAAGTTTTAAAAAATATGACATTTTTAAAAATTATATATCTTTAACTCAATATATCAAAAATATTATTTCAACATGAAATTAACATAAAGTATAATTAATCATACATTTTACATTCCTTTTTTGTTTTAAATTTTTGAAATCTGGGGTGTATTCTACACTTACAGCATATCTCAATTCAAATCCTCTGTCTTCATTGGAAATACTTCATCTATATTTATATTCTATAAAAAATAGATTTCACATACTCAAGTTGTTCCAGGCATACTTAAAATTTTTCCATTAACTAGTTAGGTATTAATTTTAAATTTAAATGTAGATTAATTGTAATTAAATAAAATTTAAAATTTAGTTCCTCAGTCAGACTAACCACATTCCAAATGCTCAGTAGCCACATGTGGCTAGTGTCTACCTTTTTGGACAGCACAGGTTTATGGCTTTCAGCAGATTTAAAAAGAGATCTCTAACCCTTCCCCTCCAAAAAAAAAAGCCACTGCGCAGCGTAAGCCTCGTCATAACTGAAATTTCTCAAGAGAGTTTGCTTTTCTAAATTGTAAAATAATTGTTTCTTATTGAAAGAACAGCTGTATTCTTTTGGCAAAGCCAGCTTGTTAGAGATGTATTTATGTATATAAAGATTCATAAGAGCCCACAGCTAGCAGCAGGGAGACAATATGGTCATTTTTAGTTGCTCTCAGACATTGTGATTTCAAGTACCTAAAAACATCAATAGACATAAACATTTCAACACTAATCAAAACTTTTAACAACAACCATAAATAAAATTTAGAGGAGTTACATAAAATTGACAACTGTTTAATTATTTCCAAGATATTATAAACAAAAATAATTGTTAAGATAATATCACCATTGTTTTAAAAAGGAAAAGTGGCCGGGGTGAGGAAGGGGTGGGACTTTAGTCCAAAATAATAGTAAGAATTAGTAGTTAGAAAAAGGATAGTTCTTCCCTAGAAACGCCTGCTGGAAAACTTATATTGACAATGTCATCCTTATTTCTTTATTTCTCTAAGACTTCATAATAGAAAAAATTACAACAAAAAAAGGCTGTGAGGACCTAAAATTTAAAGCAGTGTTTTTCAGTCTGCATATCTCAACCCAGCAGAGGACTGAGAAACTAGTGTTTTTGGTTTTAAGGAAAAAATAGTAGACTAAGTGACTAGAATAGCAACAAAAAGAAAAAAAAAAGAGAAAGAGAAAAAAAGAAAGTCTAAAATTTGTTTCATGAAATTCCTTTTTTTTTTTAGTTTCAGTGGTTGTATACCCACATATGTGCCTCATAACAACGTTTCAATGGATTTATCCCCAGTCATGTGCCACATAGGACGTTTTGGTCAAGGACAGGCCGCGTATATATGATGGTGGTCCAACAAGATTCGTACCGTACAGCCTAGGGATGTGGCAGGCTATACCATCTAGGTTTGTGTGAGCACACTCTATGATGTTCACACAACGAGGAACACTCCTAAGGACGCATTTCTCAGAATGTATCCCCTAAGTGACACATGACTGTATCTTTATTGGATCATGTATAATACGTGCTTTTTATTATAGGGCCCAGTCAAATTATTTAGAAAAACACTGGTCTAGAGAAAAGCACAACAAAACTCTGTTTTCAAAAGACTTATAATTTTCATCCTGAGTACCATTAACAAACCTAACGAAAGAATGTCGACAAATCAATTAATCTTTTGTTCCTTTTTTAAATCCATAAAATGGGTATTATACTATCTGCTTTAGCAAATGAAAGAAATGTGAAACCTTGTAGTATAGTCTTTAAGGTGTCAAATAAATAAGAGATCTTATTATAGCGTCAAATAGCACTGATGACAGTGGACTAGCTGGTGTGAGGAGCTGCTAGGCTTCTCCCCAGCAATCAGTTCCACTATTCACTTGGGGTTGAAAATGAGGAGTTGCCGTCCAGGTGATTTATTGAAATATATGACTTTATTTATCTTTTATGTCTAAAACCAAAATTCACAAACCATATGTTTTTTCCATGTGTGCTATTTACTAGAATGAACATCTTCAGGCATTCTACTAGATACTTGTATCAAGTTGGATATATCATGGATAGAATGCTGACAAAATACACTGTAATATGTAAAGTAAACTATTAAAAAGAAACCTTTTTTCAGGTGTTAAGAAAGAAAAACTCTAAAGAATTATTTAAATATGGAGCATGTTTGAGTGAAAGGCCGTGGACTTGAGAAGCACGTATTGTGAGCTTTGGGAGAACTCGGATATTTTCACCTTACTTTTCCTCCAAGCCCTCACAGACTGCCTCAGAGAAAAATGCTTTCACAAGTGTATCCCTTTTATTTGTCTATCTAAAAAGTACAATTTTCTTCCACAAGGGGTTTCTTAAACTGAAAAAAAAAAAGTTTATCTGTTGCTGATGCAGTCTAATGCCCCGATTTCACTGTTAGAAAAGTGAGTGTTAGGGAGGTAAAAGTCATCCAGTCAGCTCTCAAGACGAAAGGAGACTTGTATCTGCCTGCTGCTCCAAGGCGTCTTCAATCCAGGACGAGGAAGAGCGCTCTCCCCTCAACGCGCCTTACACTGAGCACACGTTGCGGACAAGGTTGGCTGTAGACGTCTTAATTCAAATTTCCACACTCAGTCTTTTACTTGGTAAATACAGAGCTTGAATTCCTTGACATTGGGAGTGCTCTCTTCTCCATGCTTCATAGAAAGTTTCTCTTATTCTTTTTAAACTCTCGTTGGCTGGCTGGATCTATGCATTGATGGATTAAAACCAAAGGACATTAGCAAAAGTCCAACAACCTGAAATCAACAAGAAGAGGTCAAGGAAAGGGGAATTCTTTCTCTTAGCAGGGTTCAATTTGCTGTTTAGTCAGCTTTGAATTCACTGCAGCCGGGCCTGTGGTTATGGCTGCGGTCATCCAACCTTTCAATGGTATCTCTAAAAGTATTTTGACTCTGAGTTGTCAAGAATTTTGGCTTCCCTTTCCTGTTATCTTCAAAGGCATTTGCACTAAGAATTTCCACCCAAAATTTTGGAATCCTTATAAACATTTCATCTATTTCTGCCCTTTGCTTTGGTAACTTGGAATATACTTACGCCAGGAACAATCTCACAAGAAGGGGAAAATGGGAGATTGTTTACTGTCTAAACTCTGTATGTTGAAGAACAGTTCTTTCACTCTGAAAGTCATCATGACTAATTCAATACTCTGATAAAAGCTGTCATCCTGGATATACTTCAGCAAGATCACGGCCTTTAAAACTATAAAACCTGTTTGGCTGAGAGATGTGCAGACATGTTGTTATTTGTATCTGCACATGAGCTGAACTGGGCTGGGCCACTCCTCATGAACTGAAGTTCACCAGACTAAAACCTAACAACTTCGCTTAGACATCAAAAGTTTCAATTCTTTCTGTTCCAGAACTATCAGAGATTCAAGGCAGAAGTTTGATAAAAGTTTGAAAAACAAAACATCTACATCAACAACAGCAAAGGAAAGCATGGGAGCATTTACCTATTATGCTATTTGGTTTGACTTCAGAGGTGTAAAAGTGTCATTTTTTTCTAACATTCAATTGTCATCTACCTTTCTTATCAACCTCTGTCCATCATTTATAATAAGAACCTCTTGGTGACACACTGTCTCTTAGACTTTGGTGTATTTTGTTTTTTAATCTACCTTTATTTCTGATAATATTATAACAAATAAATGAGAAAGACAAATATAATTCAAAAGATAAAAAAAAGTCTCTTTCCCCACCACCTTACTCTCCAATGCACAGAAAAAACACCCAAAATTCACATTTTTAATACATGCCCTAACATACTATCAATTTTATTAAACACGATTATATTATATCTACTTTTCTTTTCTACAAAAACTGTTTTTTAATTCAACAACATATCTTTGACTTCTTTTCAGGTGGGCTTGCTTAGGTTAAATGAATATAAAGCTTCAACTTGCCCATCTAGAAAATGGGAATCTTATCTATTGTACCTGTTAAAATAAAATAAATTGGAAATCAACCTTGAGAATCTCCCAAGCAGACAAAACCAGTTAAGCCATGTAAGAGACACTTAAGCTAGCTTATTTCATAAACGTAAGCAAAACTTAGGTTATTTCTTGTAAATGCCTCTGATAATCATAAACGAAACTTAAGTCATTTTCCTAAAGTGACATAAGACAATCACTTTTAAACAGTCTCTTGTGGTCTGGAAACCCTTGTTGTAATAACCAATCATTGTAGAGGTCCTTGTTTTCCCTTTATAAGCCATCCTGTAAAGTCAAGACGTGAGCTTCAGAGCACTCAGGTTTGAAGTCTCCCTGTTCACGAACAGTTTTTTTCTCACGCAATAAAATATTCATATCAAGTAAAGCTCTCTGAATTTTTTTTTAACTTACATAATTGTTGAGTGGATTATGCCTGGTACATAGTAGGCTCTCAAACTCATAAGAATATTCATTATTACTATGGAGGATAATAGTACAATCCAGATGTAATGCTATTAGCTGTGAAATATGTGCTATTCCTCATTTATACTGTTATATTTTGCATAAAATAAGTACAGATTGTATTCCGTGAAAGGGATCTATTCAAACCAGTCTTTGAATTATTGCACCTTTGTCTTCTATTTGCCCTACTATATGTAAATAAAAGTACATAAAAGTTATTGAGCATTTGTTGCAAAATGGCACACCAGCTCTCTTTTGCTGAGAGAGATGTCTACAGGCCTTATTTCTACAGGAGGCACTAGCAGATAAAAGTGTGTCTCGGTATCATTTCAGAAACACCTAAAGCATCAGGGCTGGAAGGCTTTGTGATTGCCCAATATATCGCTTGTTATTTTTCCTAGAGTCATACTTTTTAAGTTTTTTAGCCAAATAACAAATTAAAACTACACCAAGAATCATGTATGCTTTTAAAATGTTAGTTGGATTGCCAAAAAGAAATCTACTTGCATTGCCACCCACCTAGGCCCTTAATTTCTCAATAATTTAGGTCCTATTTTCCTATAATTGCTTGTCCTTCTTTTTTGCCTTGACTCTGGCTAATATGGTAATTACTTGTCTAATATAATCTACCAGAGAGAAGGTAAAGAGAGAAATTACTGATTGTAAAATTCCCCCAAGCGTGCTGCTTTATAAAAATGGAAATCCCCAATATAGTCCTACATATAGTAGGGACATAAGAAATCTTCTGCATAGACAATAAAAATTGAAAGAGGCAGCCCTTTTCTCTCCTTCTGGCCGTAAGACCTGGCACGAATCAGTCAGCATCTCTGGGAAAGTCTGAGGCTGGAGGAAGGATCTGCTACCAGGTCCTTCTCTCTCACGCTGACCTCATGCTGTGGGACAAGTCCTTTGAACAGATTGTGCCAGTCTGGGGCCAGATAATTGGCCTGCAATTCCTGTTCCCGCAGATCCCCTGCCTCCTGCGGGAATGCGCAGCATACACATTCCTGCTCTGAAGCCCAAGTGCAGGGCACCGGGACAGCAGGAAGCTTTCCACCATTTACAATCCTGCGGTATAGATGCCGAGCAAGCTCTAGCTGCAAGTTTTCTGGTTAAGGAACACTTAAATGAAGTCTTAAACAGAATGACATTCACTATTTTACAATTTTTAGCACAGTCCGCATGTCAATTCTGGATCATTTGCAACATTTATTACAATTTTTGACGTCCTTCCCAACACCAATTTCATGATCAATTGGGCTTTTAGATATTTTTAAAGTTTTGTGCTGTTTCGCGTTTTTTGTTTTGTTTCTCTAAAAATGAAGACAGTTCGATGTCTGGGACAAACATATTGCCATGCAAATAGACCCAGAATAACAGAGGGAGGCACTCAGATAACCCACTTTGGCCTCTTTCCTGAGACTCTCAATTTGGCCCCTCTCCAATGAAGACTGCTTGTCCGGGTCACAAGAGTTATTGAGGGTGCAGTTAGAAAGCCAGATCCACACGCAGAATGTAGGGCAGGAGGTGGCACATGCTGGCTTATGGCAGGGCAGAGTGACAACCACCAAACAGCTTTTCTCTCAAGCCACAGTCATCAGCCGACAGGGAGTGATGAGCACAGGGTGGCTCTTGTCTAAAGCTAGCATCTTAAACCCCATGAGCAAGGTTCAAGTTGTGCTCATTCAGGAGATGAGAAAATAGTAAGTTCGGCTGGAGGCACGTGTCATGGGCTGGTCCATGCAGCACAGCTTGGGAGGAGCGCAGATTTCAGAGTACACAGCCCCACAGAAGAAGAGCGCCCGGGTGTGCCTTGTGTATCGCAGATGGAAGAAGGGAAAGAACAGACCATGAGCACTGGTGCCAGGCCCCCAACTCTGTCCCGGAGTGGCAACGGCCGTGTCTGAGGCTGTACTGTGCTCCTTCTGCCGACGTGGCCTCTCCTCCAACACTCCGGTTTCTATGCCATCGCTTCCTGGGCCGGTGGCCCTGAGACGCCCCCGAGGGAAATGCCAGGCTCGGGGCGTCTGCTGTGCGCCTTCAAACCTCAGCCACACGCTGCTGCTTAGGTGAACACAGACAAAAGGCGACCATCTGTAAGCATCACTTTTACACCTGCAGAAGGACAGTAACATCTCAACCCGGCAGCGGCTCATGCGGGAGGAGCTGCTGCAGCAGATGCTCAGAGGAGACCTGTGAATATCCATTATCTGCACCCTTTCTTGGGTTCTTCTTTAGTTCTTTTGCCTTCAATACAAGCAAAGATGAGTCCATTTTTTAAGACACATGGAGTCTCTGATTTGTTACCAGATGCTGAAAACACAAATCATGCCTTGAGAGCCTCAGAAAAAAAAGACCATTTTTAAAAATGTGATTTTCCCCTTTCCTTCTACTCAAGGGCATTATGAATCATAAGAATTAGTATTTCAAAGATGTGCATTACGTTTTTTTCAAAGCATGATGAAATACTGATGCTCAGTGCATCTAGAGAAAGAAGCACAGGAACAGGTTCTCAGAGAGCACGTTAGCCACGAGCACTGGATTCTCGCTGGCAGAATATAATGAGCTGGAAAGGGCTGAATTTGTCTCTGTCACTTTCCCCTGGGCCTACGCTTAACCTTGGTGACCCATGGGTTAATTAAAATACTGTACCAACATCTTTGGCCTTATAGATGCATGGATTGTAAACTAAACACTTGCATGTTAACGTTACTCTGAATAATTTAAAAAATACATGCATACGTGTTTTCTATGTAAAATTTCTATTAAATTTTCCATTTTTGTGAACTATATGGGTAAAAACTGAGAAAGATGAAATTAAGGTTTTTAATGTATTATGAAAACCACTAGCTTCACAGCTCACTTTGGTAAATTTGTCTGACTCTTCCGTTTGATTGCTTATTATGGCATGGATCAGATATTTTTCTTGACATTTATTTACTTAATGTTACCAAAGCTATTTTTTGAAACTATGGGGATACTACTTTTATTTTATTTTTTCTTTATGCATTAGGATGTTTTGTTTTGTACTCCTAAATATGTATAATTTTGCTATACTTTTAATCTACTCTGCATAGGATTTTATAAGTAAAGCCCTATATAATGAAGGTGGTTGATTAAAAAAAAACAGTGCGTATAATTATTGATTTATTTTCATAGAAGTTCAATTTATACAGTTTCAAGAAAATGCAATGCATATGTTACCACCACTTTGAGGGAAAATTGGCAACCATTAAATTTTATACACTTTAGGAAGCAATTAAAAGGAATCATTTAAAGTGTTTTTTCCTCCAGAGCTTGCGAATGAGGAGTGCTTTCTATCACCTAGATAGAGTGCGGAGCAATATTTCTTGGACTTGCGCTATCACACTGTACCACATTTTAGTCTGTGATGATTGGCACCTAATTCAGCAAAATGAATCCATGTTGTGCTAGACCAAGGATTTAGGATGGATGCAGAATTGGATGTAATCTTTCCAATTCTATTTCCTATGCTGAATTGTGCCATGGTAAGTCACACAACTAAAAAGTGAGGTTCCTTTTTGACTTACTCTTTCTATCCATTCCAACTACTTTTGCATATTCCAGGCACTCATTCTCCTTTGCTGCCTTGCATGGGGCCCCCTGCTTTTATTCCTTTCTTTTTTAAAGGTATCCTTTATATGATAGCTAGAGCGATTCTTGTAAAAAGAAAATTTGACCGTCAGCTCGCTTGCTTTCAGAACATTTGAGTGGCTTGCCTTTTCCCATAGGACAAAGTCTAAAACTCCTGGAGGGATACAGAGCCATCCACGGGCTGCACCTTGCTTATCTCTCCCTTCTCATCTGCCATTCTTCTCTGCTTCATTTAAAAAAAAATTAGGTAGTAAAACTTAGATAAAGATATAGAAAACTATATGAGGAATCTATGGATCCACCGTAAAGACTGGACAGATATTAAGATTTTCCTGTGTTTGCAGTAAATGTGCCTAAAGCCCCACCTCTCATTTCTTTCCTCTCTCACCTTTCCCAAAGACATCGATATTCTTAAAGATTGCAGGCACATTTTTATACCTCTACCATGCATATGTCTATGCATAATAAAATAGACTATACACAATCATACAATGTAATGCATGATGTGTTTTTAAATATTTTTTCTTATTTGAATTTTAGACGTAAAGAATTAGATAAATGATATTTCATAATATATGGTGTACTATTGTCATCAATCCACATAAAGCCACTTTCTTTTTTCATTTTAATATTATTTCTCTTTATTCCCCACTCTTACATGAGGCCCTACTTAAATGCATGTAATACAAAAAAATAGGTTTTTGTAATACATGTAACATTAAGTAGGGTTTTAAATAGGGTAATCAGGGGAGGTCTCTTTGAAAAAGAAACATTTGGGAAAGACCTAATGGAGGTGAAAAGTTTGCTGTAAGGATATCTGAGAGAAGAGTGTCCTCGTAGAGAAGAGACAGTGAAAAGGCCCAAGCGCCCGGAGTTCTATTTGAGGAACTTTTGCACCTATGTCCAGTTAGTGTAATGTCGCCAAGGGAATGGACCACTGTGATGTTCAACGAAACATCAAGAAGGTCAAGGGCCTCTCAGATTATATTACGTCAGAGACCTGGAGTCTGGCTATGGCTCAGAAAGAGTGGATTTAGGCCAAAACTCCACTCTGACCAGGGAGCCACAGTTGCTTTGTGGGTTTCTAGGAGTCCCATTCTAGTAACCCGCAGAAAGAACAGGTATTCCCTTTCCCCTGTGCATGTCTTCCCTCAGATCAGGCGGAGGAACTGCCTTAACCAGCAAGGGAATTTCAGAGATCAGGGGTTTCAAAGTGCTCAGCTTATTTGTGTCTGTCCAGAGTTCTTCCTCTCATATCCCAGGATCCCTCTCTTGCACCACCGTGTCCCAGACCTTCACGTAAAAAACCTAGTGGGACTGAGCAAAACAGCTCTGCAATCCTGCAACTCTGCTATGAGGGAGTCCTTCAAAGGTATCATAGAGTCTCCTACAACCCCATCCGCCACGTTATGAGCTAGTAATTCAAGGCATTCAATGTATCTTCTTCCCTCAGTACAATCTCTACAACCAACAGGATCAGCCCTTCACCCTACTATCATAATTACCATTATTGCCAGAACAACTCATTGCCATGGCTCCTAATGCCTTGAGCTGCTAACTAACACCTTGATTTCTAATAGCACTTCTCCCCATGGCAGTGCATCTCATGAATAATCAGTGCCACCATGTGCCATCAATTAGCAAGGTCTTACTCTACCCACCCAGCAATGGGGTTTTTCCTGAGCTCCATGAACATGTGAGAAACTCAATCCCAGAAGCCCATTTTGAAGGTTCCTTTCTTGAGGCCCAGTATGCCAAAAAAAGTACTGTATTAGTTAGAACCCTGATAGGACAAAAATGGCACAACCACATGAGATAGGTGAGGGAAATTTAAGAAAGGCACCATTTACAAAAGCATGGGCAGGTCAAAAGGAAATGAAGAATACTGTAGTACCCTAAAGCTAGCAATAGTAGATCCCTTAGCATAACCTGCAGAAGCAAGGGGAGAGAGTGACACCAGCACAACAATGAGTAGCTGGAGAGAGTGCCACCTGATAGAACTGTGCCTTTCAGCAGAGGGACATAATCGGGCCCCAGCAACAGAGCAGGAAGGAAGCTGGGGATAAATAAGCCAAACTCACTGTTCTCCTCCTGCCCTTGACCTCCTGCTGGTGCTTCACATTGGCTGAACCCAATTGAAAGCCATATTCAAGGAAGCCCCTTGATACAGTCCCTAAGGTATGTATCAGCAAAAACGAGAAAAAGGTGGGAAACTACTATGATTACAGCACATGGACATGACCATTTACACCTTTTAAATTTATATAACTTTCCAACAATTTGGATAGTTTTTATGAATTACTGCTCCATTGATTTATTTCTACCAGTATCCCACTGCTTTAATACTGGAGTTTTATAATGCGTTATAATGTTGGGGAGAGCCTGCTGCTTCTGGTAGTTTTTTTTAAAAAAATTATTAGCAATTCTAGAATGTTTATTTTTAATAATCTTGTTCAAAAACATCATTAGAATTACAAGTGGAATTGTATTATGTTTACAAATCATAATTAGGGACATTTAATAATAACATTACATGTTCAGTCAAGTGAATTTAAACACTAAAATGCCATGTTGACCTAAAGTGAAAGGAAGGCATAAACCAACCTTGAACATGGGCTTTTTTGTCTCTGTGGGGCCTCTCATGACCACCCTTATCTAAAGCAGCCTCTGACCTCATGCACACTCACAGCCCACATATATCGCTCTTATTCTGTTTTAATGAACTCTACTAATTGCCTTTACAATTCTTACCATAAATTCTAATTACAATGGTCAATGACTGTCTGCATAGCTCCTTTTTTGTCATTTTATCCCCCATCTAGCACAGAACAGGGATACATAAGTATTAAATAAATATTAAACAATTTTTTAAAACATACTTGTGACATTAAAGAAATCAGGGTACATATTAAAAAATGTGCCGAAGGGCTCAAGCAACATTTCAAACAGGCGAGATGAATATTCTTCACTTTCTGTTGCAGTATGGTTTGCTTAGGAATCTATATTTGTGAGGGAACTCTGAGAACACTTATTTTAGTTAGATGATTGACATGAGCAACTTGCTGACATGGAGCAGACTGGAAGGAGTCCTCGTCTGACTGTGGCTAAAAATGTTGAGCAAAACTGACAGTGAAAAACCACCAAGAAATGATGGGGGTTCCCCCACAGCATTGCAGATAGGTCCTTTAGAAGCCAAAGCCAGCCGGGGATTTATTCAACCACAGATCACGTTGACTTTTTTCTTTGTTTGTTTGCCATTAGTGTTTACTTTTTAATTTTTACTTTAAATATTTAATATGGGCCACCCTCTTCAGCTTGCCCCTGTTCCCCATTGCCTATCGCTTTACACTGAGCTACTACAAAGCACATTGCCTGATGTTGGCCGGCGGGAACTTACCATTCCAGCTTGCAATTGTAGCTATCTATACTTTCGAAGCTAATGACTTCGAAAGTTGCATGTCTTTCTATAAAGACATGCAATACTAGTTGCATGTCTTTCTCTTCCCTTAGGCTGGAAATTCCTCAAGAAAACAGCCCAATTACACAGGCACAGATAAAGGATTTATATCCATGTTCAAAACATCCCTTGGCACCACCGAATCTTTAATTTGTTAGCTTGCTCTTGGGCTACCAGTTCCTTCTTTATTTCTGGCATCTGGACACTATATTTCTTCCAGGTCAAATATGCATTTTTTCATGTTTTTATAATATACTGGGCAAAAATGGATTTGTGTTTGTTTTGGAATGAAACATAAAACTTAGCTGATTTTCGAACCAGAAGTTGGGTGTTGAATTTTATCAACTGTGTTTTAGGCATCTATATGAATGCTTGCTTTTTTTCTCATTTGCTCTATCAATGTAGACAATAGCATCGATAGACTAGCTTACATTGAGCCATCCTTACATTCATGATAAACTTTCTTGGTCAAGTTTTCTAATTCTTTAAAGACCTTAGCAGAGAGCAATCACATGAAAGGAATAAATCTCTATTTCTTTTGTGTTCAGGATTATTTATTTCTTGGAAGTTTCAAATCAACTGTAAACCTTCAGAGCCTTGTTCCACTCTGTGCGTCTGCTCTTGACTATGTCAATCTCTTGTTTACTGTTCTGTTTCAGTTTTCTACATTTTCTTGAGCCAATTATGATAATTTATCATAGTAAAGTGTACCATTTCCCCATAGTATAAAAATATCTGGGTTGTAGGAGAAGGTTCTCTGCAAAAATGGCCCAATAGGCTGCTCTAAGTGCCTGTGCCTCCACAGATACATTGAAAAAACAAGCAGAAACAGTCAGAACCAACTTTGTCAGAACTCTGGAAAACAGTCAAAGGTTTACAGCACTCGAGTTAATCCTGAATCAAGGAAAAGCCAGATTGAAAATAGCAGGAAAGTGTTGATGTCTTTAATTGCCTTTGTCCCACTCCTTGGCTTATAGCAGTCTTGAAGACGGCAGCCTCTGTTCCCAGTGTGGGACCCTGATAACTGGCTCTTGAGGGAGCACAGCAGATCATATTCACAAATAATTGTGCTCATCTATTTAACGTCTCCGGGGGCTGCCAGAGCTCATTCAGGGTGGGAAAACATCAGGCATTCCTAAAGAACATTGGAAGGTCAACTGCACAACCCTCAACAAACCTGGGCAAAATTGAAAAATATTTGGATATTAAACAACATAGTCTTAAACAACCAATGGGTTAAAGGAGGAATAACAGGGGAAATTAGAAAATACTTAGAGACAAATGAACATGAAAGCACAACATACCAAAACTTACGAGATGAGGCCTAAACACCACTGAATTGTTCACATTACAATGATTAATTTTATGTTTTGTCAATTTCACTCCAATAAAAAATGTTTAAATATATAGATATAGAATGTATATATTATAAATTTTCAGATTTAAATCCTGACAGATACATATATTTCTAACATATTTTGGCTTAATAATAAATCTTTGCTGATCTCTATATTTTGTATGCCTCTTCCTCAAGGATTTATTTTCTTCTTTTTGAAGTACGTCCCCTAGTACATACTTCAGAAAAGATCGGTAGTTGATAGAGTTTTTGTTCTACGCATGTATAAAATTATCATTTTACTCTCACTCTTTAAATAGGGCTTGGCTGACAGTCTTAGTTTAAAATTCTATGTTAAGGCTATTTTCCCTCAGAATATGGAAGATATTACCCCACTGTCTTCTAGTACTTAGTGTTGCCAAGAAGTTTAAGTCCACCTGTTTCTTCTTGCTTTATAAGTAATCTATTCCTTCCCTCTGGGAAATTTTGAGATTTTCTCTTTACCACTGATTTCTTGTGTTTGTGTGAGATGTTGGCTTGTTTGCTTTACAAATCCATCTTAGTGCTTAATTGGCCTTTTCAGTGTGAAGATTAATCTCTTCTATTATTACTAATATTCTATTGCTTCTTTAAATATTTATTCTCAGCATTTTCTCCTACTGACACTGATTTTGATTAGATGTTGAAATTCTGGTTTTATTCTATATTTCTCTTTTATAATTCCTGTCTCTTTATCCATTTGTACAACATTCTAGAAAAATTCTCTTGCTTAATTCTTTAGCTCACTAAATCTTTTTTCTTTAATGTCCATTTTCCTTTGATACATTTTTATTGATATCATTCTCTGGCCTTTAGAGACAAATTATTTTAAAGCCCTATTTTACCACTCTGTAAATTTTGTTTCTTCAAGTGTAAGCTCTTCATTTTGTTGACTGTCTCATTTTCATGGTGAGATTTGAAGCTGAGATGCACTGTTTCATTTACCTGCTGTGTCTGTTTACTACAGCCTGCAGGCAGAGTCTGGTGCTGTAGCTCATATTGAGCCTATTTTTCAGTAAGAGAGGTGGAAGTTCTTGATGAGCCATCCAGCCAGGGACTACAGGGGCTTGTCTCCTATGTGTGTTCTCCAAGCTCCTCCCACTGTAATGAGCCATGTGGGGCACTGCCATGTAGCTTTCTGAACCACTGAATCCCGGGTAAAGGCAGACTTCTCAGTCACTGCAGCCTGGTCGCAGCTGTGAGGAGGGACGCTGCGTAGAGTGTGAGCTGTCTGACTACCTCTGATGCAGTACCTCTAGGAAGCCCTCTGCAAATTGGTGCTGGATCCCCTTCTGCTTCTGGTATGTCTCTCTTCTGAGAGTGGAGTACTCTTGTTCTTGCTGCAATACTTGGTTTTGCTGCAACTGTCTCATGCACAATTTCAGCTGTCATTTCATTTTTGAGACTGATTCTATTTATTTTATGGTATACGGAGATTCCTCATAGCCTCTAGGTTCCCTTTTGTGTTACAGTAGGATTGCAAATTTTAGAATTATTTCCTGTGTTATCTAGAGATTTGCAGCAAGAGAAGAAGGCTGTAGCACAAGCCTAATCCACAGTTTTGAAAAGGAAGTTTGGCCTTTGTTTCTAAAACACTGACCTAACTATATAATAAACCTGCTACCACCACCACCCTCATAATAACAAAACATGTTTCCCTTTATTCTCTAAACTTTCAAGATATCCTTATCAATCTTACATGGCTCTTACTTACCCAACTTTCTGTATTTGTTTCCTTCACTTTCTCCTCTTGCATTCTCCTTACCGCATAGAGTAATCCTTCCCTTCCTATCCTCCATCTCCTACCTCTGTGACCTCACTTCCTTTTATTCTCTTCCTTGCTCACTTGTCTCAATCAGGATGGCGTTTGCCCTTTCTCCAACATATCAGACAAGCACCTGCCTCAAGGCTTTCACATTTGTTTTTTCCCCTGTCTGAAATGCCCTTTCTTCACTTCTCGACTCCCGTGTCACCTTCTGAGTGAGGGCTTGTCTGATCACTCTAATCAAATTGCAGTCCTGCCCAGCCTTCCTGGTTCTCTTTCCCTGCTTGATCAGCAGCATTCTACTTTTGTCTATTCCTTGGTTAATTTCTTCTTCTCACCACCTGTGTTGGAATCAAGGGTCAAAGAAAACCAAATGTACTTATCCTCAATATACCTAGTAAAAAGTGTTCAGAAAAGAAAGATGTGAAACCATAGCCTAAATCTGGGTTTCAGAATTACCAATGGAGTGATGAAAGTCATGAAGTCATCAAGTAGCCATGTTCCTTTATAGCAGACTGAGTCAGGTGTTGCTTCTTAGAGTTTATAGTCCCAGATGTACCAAAGTTGTTTCATACGACTCGTAGTTTCAGAATTCATTCAGAAAAAACCCAGACAGACTCCTTGTTGTCATGTAGTTGGGGAGTTCCCACAGACAGTCAGCTGCGGCTGCTGCCTTTCCTTCTGCATCCTTGTGATCAGTTCCAGAAACAGAGAAACTGAGCATAGGCCACCAGGAAAATCACGTCTGAAGACCTGAGGAGGGAAGGGGCTGGCTCTCTTAGGAGCCAGTGAGTTCCCAGTGAGGAGCAGTTCAAAGGCAGGGTGAATAATTACTCCAGCTGACCATCCAAGTGATTTGATTGCAAAATGACTAAAAAGAAATTTGTGAAAACAAACTGATTAACAAGATTTTTAAATAATCATTTGCCCAAAAAGAGGTACTGTCAGTTGTTGGGTTTTCATTCTTGTTGTTCTAGTACATCATGGACTTTTCTCATAATCATTTATGTGTATGACAATTATTTGAGACTTGCATAAATAACTGCTCGCAAGATGATGCATTTTTATCCATTTCTCTAAACATCTTATTCTTACCTTTTAATACAACTAAAAATTTTCAAATGTAGTGTCTTATTTTGTAGGTTTATAAAACAAATGTTAGAACAAAATAATTGCCCAGCAACAGTGAATTAGTGGAAAATATCTAAATGTCTTAAATGTGGAATTATTGGGACAAATAATTATTCAGTGACAGAGGATTGTAGGAGCAAACAAAATTTTAATAATATGGTATTTATTAGACCAACTTAAATATACAGAAATAGGTTGTTGTTTGGAGCTATCTAAATTTCTAGCAATAAAACTGTAGTTGGAAAAAAGTGGATTGATGTCTCATCTCTGCTGAGAACCCTTGAATAGATTCCAATTGTACTTAGGATGAAATCCAAAATATTTATAATTGCCTATAAGATATCACATGCTTTGTGCCCTGCCTGACTGCATTCATACATCCAAAACTGCACCCCTCCCCACCCTCTGACTAGCTGATCTGTCAGCATCTTGGAATCCACTGAGCGCTTACAGCACCTTGAGGCAATTTGCATGTAATGTATCCTCTATTTGAAACATTTTTCCCTCATTATTTTCCTGTGTTTTCTCATTATAGTTCTTTTTCCTTTATGTGCATAATTATTTTATGAAAATCTGTATCTCCCGTCAGACTGTACCTTGTATGAGGACAGGGACTTCTCAGGTTTTGCTCCCCATTGTATCCCAATACCTAGCACAACCCCCAACACATTCATTGTAGGTGCTCAGGAAACATTTATTGAATGCGTGAACAAATGAAGAAGCAAACAAAATCTCCAATTTCCAAAGAAATATTTATTAAAAACTATGTAAAGCACGATCCCATATTAAAGGAAATTATATATGGGATAGGAAGGCATGTCCCAAGGTCTTAATAATGACTCTTATCACTGGATGAGTGAGATAAAGAATATATTTTTTGTTTTTCCGTTGGTAAGTTTTATTTATCTGTTTTGGAGAAATGAACATGTATTGTCTTTGAAATAAAATTTTTTTTAATATAAATTCTATTGTTGGACATTTTTTATTACTAACCCAAATTGTTGGATGTTCAAACCACTACTATTATTTGCCATTAAAAGTAATACACAGCAAGAATCAATTACTAAAATTTTGAAAATAAATTAGTAAGTAGAAACATTCTTGAAGTAGGCGAAAGAGAGTAAAGATGCAAAAATACAACAAACCAAACCAGTGCAACAAAGCGTCCAGTGCATAGTCAATGCTTTTAAATATGACCATGGGCTCTGGACAAATACCAACTCAATCACTCAGCTGTGTGTACTTTCTGTGTCTCAGTTTCCTTATCTAAAAGATTGCATTGTAACAGTACTGACCTCATAAGTTTATTGTGAGGAATAAATGATATATTATATGTAAATATTCTTAGAATATTGTTTAGCACAAAAATAACTGGGTTTTAAACAGTGTCCCTGAAAAACTGATGTCCACCCTGAACCTCAGAATGTGACCTTATTTGGAGTCATACGATACTTTTTCTTTTGTGTTTGGCTTATTTCACCTAACATAACATCACCAAGGTTCATGCATGTTGCAGGATGTGTCAGAATTTCCGTCCCTTTTAAGGCTGAATGATATTCCATTGTATGCCTATACCATACTTTATTTACCCATTCATCTGTTGATGGACATTGGATTGTTTCCACCTTTTAGCTATTGTGAATACTGTTGCTATGAATATTTGTGTGAAAGCTTTGTGTGGACATATGTTTTCATCTGTCTTGGATATATATTGAGGAGTGGAATGGCTGGATTATATAGTAACTCCATAATTAAACTGCCAGAATGTGGCTGCACCATTTTACATTCCCACAAGCAATGCATGAGGGTTCCAATTTTTCAAATTGGAAAGTCATCAAACTTGCCTTGTCTGCCTTTTTTATTTTAGCCACTCGAGTGGGTGTGAAGTGGTGTCTTATTGTGGTTTTGATGACTAATGATGTTGAGCATCTTTTTATGTGCTTATGGCCATTTTTGTATCTTCTTTGGAGAAATGTCTATTCAAATTCTTTGCACATTTTTAAATTGGAGTTTTCAATCTGTTTATTGTTGACTTGTAAGACTTCTTTTACTCTGATTGTTTCCTATCCTAATGTTATTAATTTTATTTTCTTCTGGGCCAATTCTACTCCTTTTGTTGTATGTTTTGAAATTCAATTTTTTCCCTGAAATTTTGCCCTTTAGATATACTATTTCTCATTTATGTCGTTCTGTTGTCTTATACTCTATGTCAGGGAGTTGATGTTTTCTTTAATTTCCAGGAGTGAAAATTGTGTAATCTAAAAATTCTTTAGAGAATACAAAAAAAATCTGTCTAAAATTTTTACACTTACTGTGTTATTTGAAAGGTTCCTAATGTTCTCCCACAGTTTGGTTCAAATTGTACTATAAACAATTAATATTTTCTGGATTTGAAGTATGAACTTGGGTCTCATCCTAATTTTAGTGTGCATGAATTATCTTCTCCATTATTGTCTCTTTCATTTCTTTTCAGTGATTTGGGGGTATGTAGTGGGCAGGGCTGGAAATATATATTACTCAGCCTTTTCTCTCCGAATCCTATAGTACTTTTGGACTGAACAGCAGCTACAGTAGTATGCTACTATCTAGACAGTGTTATAGGTTTGGCCAAAAGTAAAATAAAGCTGATACTGTCAACCTTCTTTAGTACCGAGGTTGTTTTCTAAAACCACACAAGTCCTCCAGAGGCTATGGCGCCTTCACTGGCATGCAATAGTATTACCCGGCCAACCAAAGAATGTGCCTTTTGCTCATTCCAGGTCATGATCTCTTAATAGCTGCCCTCAAAATCTACCACTGATTGTAAAACCTCAAAATAAATTACAGTCATCCAAGACAATTACATAGTGGTTCTATTCTGGAAAATACTAGCCTCATCACCTCTGGAGAAGTGTTGATTTTCCTTTCGAAAACTCTACATTTATAGGAATTAAAGGATTAACCAATGACATAGAGTCAGCTCAAGGAGTGGGAGTAAAGTCTCTTTAATTTTCAGGCCAAGTCTCTAACCACTAAACCACACTACCATTCCCTCTAATTTCTCCTTTAGGTAATAGGTGTAAAAATACATTTTGAGATGATGATATAAAATTAGAAGTTAGGTTATTGGGTTGGCTTTCACATCCATCTTAGCCACTAAGACAAAAAATCCACACTGAATAAATGGGGCCAAAGGGTTTCTTAGCAAAATAAAGTTAATGGAGCCTCTAAATAAATTCACACCACAAAACCAATGAGGCATTTAGACATTTCCCTGAGAACTCCAAAGTCAGAAGTTTTCTAGCACTTACTGGAAAATGATACAATTAAGATGATGGAGTTTCTTCATAGAAAGGAAACTTTCCAGAAATTCTTGGCAATTTTATCTTCAGGGAATGTATCTATGCTATTTGATTTTGTTATTTTGAACTTTAAAACTCATGTAATAAATTAAGAAGATGTTTTTACTTCTCTACAATGATCTTAGTCACCAGTGTCAAGATTACATGCTAAACAGGCCTGGAAAAGTTTTTCCCAAATGGGAAACATGGACATTCTGCAACACGATCATCATTAAAGATCTAGGAGCAGTTTCGGTAGCCATCTCTTGTAGAAACTTGTACCGTTATTTCCATTATATAATGAACGCTACTCTTAACACCAGACCTGTGAGTTCTAATCGCATTACTTAGCTGAGTCAGTCAAGCTGTATTCAAACTTTGGCTCCAATATTTGTAAAATAAGCCTATGAATTCCTATCCTATCTACTTCATGAAGATTATGTAAAAATAAAATATTAAGACCTTTTGAAAATACGTAAAACTTTGTAAATCTTAGTTATATTAATCTCTTAAATTTAAGTATAATCTCTTAAACAAAGGAAGATGAGGGAGAAAAATACTGCAGAATATTTTGTTGCTTTCCTCTGCAATTTAGCTAATTGACACACTTCTTTATCCCACTAGAGAGTGGTCTGGTCACCTCCAAATTAGAAATGAAAACATATAGGATGCAGAAAACTACTTTGATCATAAAGCACACTGTCTATACTTCATCTTACATGATTCTGTTACTTGCTGACCCTAGTAGCTTTTCTAATGTCTCTTTCCCTTCTGCCCTTACTTCCCTGGGTTTTTGTTTTGTAATGATAGATCTCTATCACATTTATATGTGCAATGGACATACAGTTGTAAAAGTAGGTCTATTGGAAATTAATAATGCATAATTTTGACTTTACTCTAATTCTTGGTTCCAAATGAAAATGGCGCCAAACCAATATAATTAATGTGGGTGGGTATTATCATTAACAAAAAGTATCATGTTACCTTTCAAAAACACAGATGAAAATTTATGAATTTGTGGGTGGATTGGAGATTGTTCTAAATTATTAAAGAGGCCAAATTATAGAATTTTTGTGGTTTTATAATTGTAGTTTTATTACTTTAAAAATAAGTCAAGTAAGTTCTAGTAAAGATGAAGTAAGAGAGCTTGGATTTAGCAACCCCTCCTCCCCAAAATCACAACTTAAATAAGCATAATGTTAGACAAAAAGGGAAACAAACAAGGAAAACCCATTATTGCATTAGCTAAATGCTTAGAGGTAGTTTCAAGACTGCATCAGTGGAAGGAGAATCCAAACAGAGCCTGCCATTCTCTCTGAGGTGAGGAGACTGAAATGGGAATTCAGGGAGGCCAAGGCACCTGTAATTTGCAGGGCAGGATACCATAAAGGAGGGAGCTGTGCAGACAGAGCTGCAGAGGGGTCACCTTGAGGCTTTGGCTGAGTATTGATCTGTGCATGCATGAGAGGAAATGACCCAAAGCCAGAGAAAGAACAGCTAGAAAAGAGAAGGTAGAAAACTCCCAGTGTTCACACAAAATTAAGAGTAATTTGTGTTGCTACTGGAGTGGTAAGCCACTGTAATATACAGGACTGTGAGTAGACATGCCTCAGCACTGTAACTAAATGAGCTATAGATTAAAGGCTTCTCTGGTCCTGAACTAAAAAAGTTTAAAATTCAGTCTTAAAATAATCTGACTGAATTTAAGTAATGTAATTGTATGCCAGAAAAAAAATCCAATACTATTTAATGGAATACAACAAAATACAGCAGGCAACAATATAACATTCACAATCTCTGCCATCCAACCAAAAACTACCAAACATGCAAAAAAAGCAGGAAAATGTGACTCATAACCAGGAGGAAATTTAATCATTAAAAATATGCCCAGAGATGACAAAGAAGGGAAACTAGCAGATAAGAATATTTAAACAGCTTTTATGACTATGCTCTGAATCTCTGAGTTGGGGAGATTGAGATGGAAGGGACAAAAGTGGAGGAAAACAAGAGCATGATGGTAAGAGAAATGGAAGGTATAAAAATAGGCATAAAACAATATTTCATATAGAATATTAGAAATAAAAAATACACTTGTTGGGATTATCAGAAGTTTGAATACTACTGAAGTAAAATCAGTCACCTTGACAATATAGAAATAAGAACACTATAAAATTAAGCACAAGGAGAATAATGACTGAAGAGTAATAAACATAGCATCTGTGACCTGTGGAACAATATCAAGCAGCCTAATATATGTGTAATTGGAATCCCAGAAAAATGGAGGCAGGGACAAAAAAAATATGAGGAATTAATATTTAAAAAATTCAAAATTGTAATTGCAAATAGGAAATATATTTACCATACTTTAAAAATGCATTAAAAGATAATTTATGGCTAAAGCAAATATAGTAACAAAATATTGTGTGATTGATAGCATATGTAGAAGTAAAATGTAGACCAAAAATATTTCAAGAGACAAGAGAATATAGAGATTAAAAAATGCCACTGTAATGTTCCTACACCATATGTGTTATAACATTATTTGAAGGTAGAAAGTGATAAGTTAAAAGATACACTGTAAGCGAAACAGCAACCACTACAAAATAAAACAAAGAGACATAGCTTATACACTATTAATGGTGACAAAACAAAATCATTTAAAAAACTACTCAACCTTAAGGCAGACTCAGCAGCATAGTGGTTGGGTTTGCACAGTCTTCTTCGGTGTTCCAGGGTTTGCAGGTTCAGATCCTGGGCACAGATCTATACACCACTCATCAGCCATGCTGTGGCAGCATCCCACATACAAAATAGAGGAAGGTTGGCACGGATGTTAGCTTAGCGACAATCTTCCTCATGTAAAAAGAGGGAGATTGGCAAAAGATGTTAGCTCAGGGCCAATCTTCCTCACACACTCCCCCCACCCCCAAAAAAATACTCAACGTAAAAGAAAGTGGGAAAAAGAGAACAGCAGCAAGCTGGTAGATTTAACACAACCAAATTGATGATTACATTTAATGTAAATGGTCTAAACACATCAAATAAAAAGTAGAGATTATCTTACTGAATAAAAATAGCCAGAACAACTATGCACCATTTAAAGGAACCATTAAAATATAAAGATACAGAGAAGTTAAGAGTTCGAGTTGGTAAAAGGTATACCATGCAAACACTAATAAAAAGAAAGCTGGGGCAGCTATATTGATATCAGAAAAAGTAGATTTTAGAACCAGATATATTACAACAGATAAAGACAGACATTTCTTAGTGACAAGAAGGTCAATTCAACAACAGGACATAATAGTCCTAAACACATATGGACTTAATAACAGTGTTTCAAAATACACAAAGCAAAACTGAGAGAACTGAAAGGGAGATAAACAAATCCAGAATTATACTTAGATATTTTAATACACTTTTCTCCTAACCATAAAACAATTATATAGAAATTCAATAAGAATATGGAAGACATGAACAACACCATCAATCAACTTGAATTAATTGATATTTATAGAATTCTGCATCCAGCAACAGCAAAACACAATATCTCTTTAAGAGTATGGGAAACATTCACCAAAGAGACTATATTCTGGGTCATAAAATCAGTCTCAATATATATAAGGATTTAAATCATACAAAGTATATCATCATATCACAACAGAGTTAAATCATAAATAATTAACAAAAAAAATCTGAAAAACTATCAATATTTAGAAATTAAGCAACACACTTCTAAATAAATCCTGAGTCGAAAGGAAATCACAAATGAATTTAGAAAGTATTTTAGCTAAGTTAAAATGAAAACACAACATATACAAATATGTGTAATAGGACATATTTTCCTATTCCCCCAAAACATACTGCTTTGGGGGAAAATTATATTATTATATGACTGTATTATAATAGATAGAAAGTCTCAAATAAGTGATCTGAGATTCCACCTCAAGAAGTTAGAAAAAGAGGATTAAATTAAGCTTAAAATTGTCAGAAAAATGTAAACAATAAAAATGAAAGAAAAAATTAAAAAAACCTGGAAACTGAAAACCAATAAGGAAAATCAATGACAGTAAAATCTGATTCTTTAAAATTGTTAAAAAATAATTAATAATTATATAGTCAGACTAATCAAGAAAAAAATGAGAAACTAAAAGAATACAAATATCAAGAATGAAAGAAGGGCATCAGATCCTACAGATATTGAAAGGATAATATGGGAATATTATGAACAACTTCATACCAACAAATACAATAACTTAATTAAACAATTTTTTGAAAGATGCCAAAAGTCAAAGCTCACTGAATAAATAAGAGAGAATATGAATATGTCCTTATTTATTAAATGATTTGAATACATCGTTTAAAAATCCCACGAAGAAAACTCTCGACCCAGATGGATTCCCTCCAAAATCAGGAACAAGGCAAGATCATTCACACTCATCACTTTACTTCAAAAAGAAGACCAGTTACCAAAATAACACAAGAAAGCAAATTTAAAATGTATATATATTAGAAAGGAATAAGTAAAACTGTCTTTATTCACAAATGACATGATCATCTACGTGGAAAATCCTGACAAATCTACAAAAATGCTTCTAGAACAAGTAAGTGAGTTTAGCAAAGTCAATATACAAAAATGAACAGTATTTCCTAATGCTCGCAAATTATTAGAATTTGGAATTTGAGTACACACTTCACCAAAGAAAATATTCGGATGGAAAATAGGCACATGAAAAGATGCTCGACAATATCATCAGTTGTGGGGGAAATGCAAATCAGCACCGTAATGGGATATACACCCACTAACATGGCTAAAATTTGCAAGACTGACAGTACCAAGTGTTGCTAAGAAGGCTGTCTGGTAGCTGGCCCTCATACACTGTTGGTGGTAATGCAGCATCTTATTAGTGTATCGTTAAATATTCATTTACCAGACGATCCAACAATTCTACCAGATCTTTTTTTTTTTTTTGTGAGGAGGACCAGCCCTGAGCTAACATCCAACGCCAATCCTCCCCCTTTTTTTTTTGCTGAGGAAGACTGGCCCTGGGCTAACATCCATGCCCATCTTCCTCTACTTTATATGGGACGCCGCCACAGTGTGGCTTAACAAGCGGTGCGTCAGTGCGCACCCGGGATCCGAACCGGCGAACCCCGGGCCGCCACAGTGGAACGTGCGCACTTAACCACTTGTGCCACCGGGCTGGCCCCTCTACGAGATCTTTTATCCAAGGTTAAAGAAAATATATCTTTATACAGTCTTGTACTAGAATCACCATAGCAACTTCATTCATAGTTTCCAAAAACCCAGAAAGAACCCAAAAGTCCATCAACTAGTAAATAGATAAACAAACTGTGGTGTATCCATACAATGGAATGCTACTGAACGTTAATAAGCAATGAATGTTCCTTCAACAACAACATGAATGAACCTCAAGAGCATTACACTTAGTGAAAGAAGAAAGACACAAAGACATATACTGTATTATTCCTTTTATATAAAGTTCTAGAAAAGGCAAAACTATTATTTCAGAAAATGACCAGTGGCTGCCAGAGACCAGGAATGGGGGAGGGGATTGCCTGCAAAGGAGCACCAAGGAATGCTTTGGCGTGATGGAAATGTTCTGTATCCTGAATGTGGTTGTGGTTATCGGACTGTCTATATATGTCAAAACTTATGAAAATGTATTCTTAGAATTGTAGAGTTTTATTTTATGTAAATTATACTTTACTAAAACTGATTTAAAAATCAAGTGCAAGCTCTAAAGAAATATTTCAATGAAAAAGGTAATAATTACTTGTAAATAAAATAATTTTTTGTGTGTTTCGCTTCTGCTTCTGAAATTCCTTAGTGTGCTTATTTATTTTTAAGTTTGATAAAAATGGTAAACTTTAGTGTGATCACTATTATCATAAACTCAAAAACTGTTCAAATTAAAGAGACACCTTGACTGTGTTAAAACTCCCAGGGAGTGACTCAATGCCCACCTCTTGGGTCAGTAAAAAACTTCAAATCACAATTCTAATAATGGTTATTGCCCTACTTTTGAATAATACCAAACTCAGTTTTTCACTTATATTTCATTTTTTACTGCTTTTCCCTCATTTTGTGTATTAGTTTGAAATATTAGAATCAAAAGCCTAGACCTTATGATCTACCATAAACTTATTCAATTGATAATTCTATTCTTTCATTACTAAAATCATTACTAAATATTAGTGCCTAATTTGTCCTAGTTCTTCATCTTATTAAAATCCTCAAGGGCACGGGATGGAGAGGGAGAAGGAGTTACTAAAACAATGGACACAAGCAGAGTTAGCAGGAATTTATTTGACCAAAGTAAAATTATGCCCAACTAAAGCAATCCTGCGGTATTGAGGTGCAACAGCTGAAGTCAGCAGGCAGGTGATAGGTAATTCCTACCTACCTTCCACAGCATGGACTTACTTCAGAGATATGGGTCTTTGCTAAATAGAGTAAATTGCTCCTCCCTTCTCCCTAATCCCAATAACCTTACAGCACCTTCTCCTGAAAGTCAACAAAAAGCTTCTTTCTGGAGCAATCAAGATTTTTTCATCCCCCTTCATTCTGAGCTCCTCTAACATTTCCATCTATTAGAATCTTTATTTTCTGTATTCATTTGCAGATTATAATTCCAAGTCACATAACTTGGAATAATGGAAATAGGTGATTTTTCATTCATAAACTGAAAAATGAGGCCAAAAGTAGGAAGGATGGAGATTTTAAAAACACTTTAGTGGTTGTGTTTTTCATGGGTGTGATACTCCATCATATTCAAAAGTCACCCCACACTCAAGGAGGGGATTATACTGGCATGTATACCAGGGGGCAGGAATCTGGGCCCATTTTAGTAGTCTGTCTACCATGCGAAATGTCTTTCATCAGTTTTTTTTCTTTCATCAGTTACTTTTTCAAATATTGTTTCTGCCCAATTCTCTCTTGTTTTATTTCCGGAACTCCATATCTTAGGCTTTTTCACCATGCTCCATCTTATTTTATCTTTTCTCTATTTTTTTCACCTGTGTTCTGAAATCTGAGTACTCTTTCTTCCATAATATGCAGGATACTATCCTCTCTTGATCTGTGTTTAATCTGCTATCAAACTCATCAATACAATGGTAAATTCCAGTTATTTAATTTATTTTTTATGTGTGGAATTTTCATTTATACAAAATACAGAATCTAGTTATCTGGGGAAATTCTCCATATAGTCATTTATATTCCAGAACATACGCATCATATTTATGTTAAAGTTCATGTTTATTAACTCCAATATCAATTGTTGGTCTTTTTGCTGTAGATATTTTTTTCCTCTTAGCCCTGTCTCTTATTGTAGCTAGTAAGTTTTGCTTGAATACTGGCCCCTGTGTGTGAAAACTCTCAAAGGCTCTAGATGATGTTATTCTCCCCCAAGGTTGATTTTCTCTAGTTTTTGACTGATAAATCACCTTAATTCAATTAGGGATTGAGCTGATTCTAGTCTGGTTGTCAGTTTTTGCAGACGTGGTATATTTCTGGTTTACTCTTGCTTCCAGGATGTAGTACTCTTGCTTCCAGGATGTAGTCATTTGTGTTCCCAGCTGAAAATATGGATATTTTTCAGGTTTATTTCACCTTCTAGGGTTATGAACTCCAATTGTTACCTCCACAGAACGAAGAGCTTGTTAATAGCTCTATATCATTTTGTTTTTCAAGGTAACTGAGGTATAATTTACGAACAATATACTGTGGCCATTTAAAGCATATAATTGGATGAATTTTGATGGATGTATACACCGGTAAAACTACCACTAAAAGAAATTACAAAACATACCCATCCCTTCATAAGGTTCTTTGTCATCTATCGCAGCTAATCTATTCTTCCACCTCCAGCCCTTAGGCACCCACTGATTTGGCTTTCTCTCACTGTAGATTAGTTTTCATTTTCTAGAATTTCATATAAATGGTTAATACTGTATTAACCCTTCGTGTCTGGCATCTTTCACCCAGCATAATGTTTTATTATGCAACATTTTGTTTGTCCATTCACATGTTGATGGACATTTGGGCTTTGACTATTATGAATAAAGCAGCTGTTAATAATGTGTGTGCGTGTGTACATATAATATAATTTTATGATTATTCCATGACTCTATTCTGTTCTATTGTTCTATACGACTACCCTTATAGCAATACCACTTTATGGTATACACCATTATGTATACACTATTATGTATATTTATTGAAGTCTTGAAGTCAGATACTTTATGTAAATTTTCCAAGTTCTTTCTTATAAATTGCTCTGAATTTCCTAGGTTCTTTGTACATTTATGAAAATTTTATAATCAGCTTTTTATTTTCTACAAAAAAAAAAACCTGCAGGAAATTTGATTGAGAAAGCACTAAATTTATAGATTAGTTTGGTAAGAATTGACTCAATAATATTGAATCTTCCAATCTAAAGAACATGGTATATCTGTTCATTTAATTAGTTATTCTTTAATTTTCTTCAGCAACAGTTTGTACTCTTCAATGTGTGTTTCAAAATATTTTGCTAAATTTGTTGCTAAATATTTCATGTTTTAGAGGCTATTGCAAATTATATTTTTCTTTCTTTTTCTAAAATTTCTAAAATTTTTCTTCTTTTTTCTTTTTGCTATTATATAAAAGTACAATTGACTATGCTCTTGTATTCTGTGCCCTTGCTAAAATCACTTAGTATTTCTAGTGACTTTTTTGTAGGTTGCTCAAGATTTTTACATAGATGTTATCTAATCTGTGATTAAAGAAAATTTTAGTTCATATTTTCTATTCTGGATGTCCTTTCTTTCTTTCTTTTTTACTTATGGATTTATCTGGTCAATGTTAAATATAGGTCGTAAGAGAAGACACGCTTGTGTTTGTTTCTGATTTCAGGGGGGAACCATTAAGTAATTTATCACTAAGTATGTCAGCTTTAATTTTCCATAAGGGCCCTTTAACAAGTTGAGGAATTTTTTTATATTCCTAGTTCCTTGAGAATTTATATCATGAATGGATGTTGCATCTTTCAAATGAATTTTTTGCGTCTATTAAGATAATAATATATTTTTCTTTTTTAGTCTATTAATACAGTAAATTACATGGGTACATTTTTAATATTAAATTAATCTTGCATTTGAGGGATGAATCCTACTCATAGATACATAATGATACATAATGACCAAGTAGGATGGAATACATTGAATACATTGTTTAAAAATTCCACCATCCTTTACTATTTCTTATAGTACAGATCTGCTGGTAAGAATCTCTTAGTTCTTGTTTATCTGACAATATTTTTATTAAACTTCATTCATGAAGCATCCTCTCATTGGATATAGAATTCTAGGTTGAGTGTGTGTGTTTTTTTTTCTTTCAATACTTCAGTTATGTTATTTCAATGTCTCCTGGCCTCTTCTGGCTTTCTTGCCTTCTGGTTACTGTTATGAAGTCAATAATTATTTCCCTGTATGCAATATGTCATTTTTATCTGGCTCTTTTCAAGACTTTGTCATTATTTTTTGGCTTTCAGCAGTTTGAAGATCCTAGAAGATTTTTGTTGTTGTTAATATTATGATAGGGTCTGTTGCACTTTTTATATCTATAAGTTAATTTTTCTAGCATATTTAGAAAGTTCTTTGCTGTTATTCAAATATTTTTTCTGTCTCTGTTTCTTTCTCCATTTATTTTAAAAAATTGAGGATGGGGGGAAGCTCCCTAACTCATTCTACAAGGTCAACATTACCCTGATACCAAAACCAGACAAGGACAACACAAAAAAAGAAAATTACAGGCCAACATCACTGATGAACATCAATGCAAAAATCCTCAATAAAATACCAGCAAATCGAATACATTAAAAAGATCATACACCATGATCAAGTGGGATTTACTTCAGGGATGCAGGATGGTTCAACATCCACAAATCAATTAACATGATACACTACATTAGCAAAATGAAAATAAAAACCATATGATTGCCTCAATGGATGCAGAGAAAGCATTTGACAAGATATGGCATCCATTTACGATAAAAACTTGGAATAAAACGGGTATAGAAGGAAAATACCTCAACAGAATAAAGGCCATATATGACAAACCTACAGCTAATACAATCAACGGAGGAAAGCTGAAAGCTATCCCTCTAAGAACAGGAACCAGACAAGGATGCCCACTTTCACCATTCTTATTTAACTAGTATTGGAAGTCCTAGCCAGAGCAGTCAGGCAAGAAAAAGAAATAAAAGGGATCAAATTGGAAAGGAAGAAGTGAAACTGTCACTATTTTATATATAGAAAACCCTAAAGAATCCACCAAAAAACTTTTAGAGATAGTAAACGAATACGGTAAAGTTGCAGGATACAAAAGAAACATACAAAAATCAGATGCGTTTCTATACACTAACAACGAAGTAGCAGAAAAAGAAATTAAGAATACAATCCCATTTACAACTGCAACAAAAAGAATAAAATACTTAGGAATAAACTTAACTGAAGAGGTGAAAGACCTATACATTGAAAACTATAAAATATTGTTGAAAGAAATTGAAGAGGACATAAAGAAATGGAAAGATATTCTGTGCTCTTGGATAGGAAGAATTAACATAGTTAAAATGTCTATACTTCCTAAAGCAATCTACAGATTCAATGCAATCTCTATTAAAGTTCCAATGACAGTTTTCACAGAAATAGAGCAAAGACTCCTAAAATTCACATGGAACAACAAAAGACCCCAAATAGCCAGAACAATCCTGAGAAGAAAGAACAAAGCTGGAAGTATCACACTCCCTGATTTCAAAACATACTGCGAAGCTATAGTGATCAAAACAGCATGGTACTCACACAAAAACAGACACACATATCAATGGAACAGAATCAAGAGCCCAGAAATAAAGCCACACATCTATGGACAGCTAATTTTTGACAATGGAGAAAGGAAAGTCTCTTCAATAAATGGTGTTGGATAAACTGGATAACCAAATGCAAAAGAATGAAAGTATGGATAAAACTGGATAACCAAATGCAAAAGAATGAAAGAATGAAACATTATCTTATACCATACACAAAAATTAACTCAAAATGGATTAAGATTTGAATGCAAGACCTGAACCTGTAAAACTTCTAGAAGAAAACATAGGCAGTACGCTCTTCCACATCTGTCTTGGCAGCATATTTTCAAGCACCATATCAGACCGGGCAAGGGAAATAAAAAAAATAAATAAACAAATGGGACTACATCAAACTAAAAAAGCTTCTGCACAGCAAAGGAAACCATCAACAAAATGAAAAGTCAACCTAACAACTGGGAGAAGATATTTGCAAACCATATATCCGATAAGGGGTTAATATCCAAAATATATAAAGAACTCATACATCTCAACAACAAAAATGTAAACCCAATTAAAAAATGGGCAAAAGATCTGAACAGACTTTTTTCCAAAGAAGATATACAGGTGACCAACAGGCACATGAAAAGATGTTCAACATCACTAATTATTAGGAAAATGCAAATCAAAACTATAATGAAATATCACCTCACACCCATCAGATTGGCTATAATTAACAAGACAGGAAACAACAATTGTTGGAGAGGATGTGGCGAGAAGGGAATTCTCATACACTCCTGGTTGCAATACAAACTGGTGCAGCCACTATGGAAAACAGAATGGAGATTCCTCAAAAAATTAAGAATAGAACTACCATATGATCCAGCTATTCCACTGCTGGGTATTTATCCAAAGAACATGAAAACGTGAATGTGTAAAGATACATGCACCCCTATGCTCATTGTAGCATTATTCACAATAACCAAGACTTGGAAGCAAGCTAGATGCCCTTCAAGGGGTGAATGGATAAAGATGTGGTATATACACATGGAATATTACTTAGCAGTAAAAAAAAGATAAAATCTTGCCATTTGTGACAACATGGATGGACTTTGAGGGTATTATGCTAAGCAAAATAAGTCAGAGGGAGAAAGTCAAATACTGTATGATCTCACTCATAAATAGAAGATAAAAACAACAACAAACAATCACATAGAGACAGAGACTGGATTGATTGTTACCAGAGGGAAAGTGGGGATGGAGGAAGGTAAAAGGGGTGATTAGGCACGTGTGTGGTGATGGATTGTAATTAGTCTTGGATGGTGAACATGATGTAATCTACACAGAAATTGAAATATAATGATGTACACCTGAAATTTATATAATGTTATAAACCAATGTTACCTCAATAAAAAAAATAAACAAAGCAAAACAAATGACTAAAAGAGAAAAATAAAATAAAATAAAAAATAAAAAGCAGCAAACTCACAGTTACCACCCGATGAAGCTCTGTCTTTCAGGAGTAGATTCTTCTCTGGTATCTGTCTGCTATTCCACTGGGCCTTCTGATATCTTCCCTGTGCATCGTTGATTTTGTGACAGTTAGGCATTTAGGCAGATTTTATACTCAGATTTGGGGTCTTGCTCCTTTTGTGGCGCTCTCACTGCTAGAATTTCCCCTATCAAATATCCAGCTGCTTTTCCAGTCCTGAGCTCTGATCTCTCACACCTTGACCAATTCAGACCATAATTCTTCATTGCTATGTCTTGCCTCAGTCGCTATGGAGGTTACTGAGCATTCTCAGACAGGAAAGCCACCAATGCACGCAGTTCTTACCATTTCAAGGTGCAGTTTCTGAAAATAAGCTCTCTCCATTTCTGACTGCATATGGAAGCTTTCCAGTCCCTTTACATAGCTGTGATTTATATATATATTATCCATTTTTATTATTATTATCTGCAAGACCACTTCACTATACTGCTATTAATGGAAATCTCTCTGTTTTACCTATGAGCCTGTTAGCAATCACTTTGTATTTGGCTTCTCTTCCTCTTAGCCTACACTGCTTAAAAATTGATGAATTTTAAGAATTAATGAAAAGAGATAAGTGACTCAGACTATCAGGTTCTTTCTCTGTCTCGATTGGCCTGAAGTCTCATTTTTTATCTTTCATGCCCCACACAGCTGCCAAAATATCTTCTCAGCTCTTCTTCCTTTTAGCATCTACTTTATTCTCAGCTTCTTAGTCTCTCTGACCACAAAACCATTGAATTTGCAAATGCTTCAAGGAAAAAAGTAGCACAGCGTGTCAGGCTTACCCCACCAAATCTCCCTTCTCCCTCTGATATTGGACCCTTGAGTGTTTATACTTTTTCTCAGTGGGAGGATTGTTTTGTTGAAAGTGGAATTTTAACATATTATTGTGAACTACCTTATTGGAGTCAATATTTTTTCATTTGTCTACTTGTATACCCTAAATCAACAAAGGATGGGAATTTTGGCTCTTTTTTCTGGTCCTTATTCCGTTTCAGGTGTATAGTTGTATGAGATTGAGAAATGTGTATACCCACGGAAGTACCACCACACTCCATATACAGAAAACTTCTTCATCCCAAAAGTTCCTTCATGTCTGTTTGCAGTTAGTCACACCCAACCCTGCCTTAGGAAACTAACAACATGTTCTATGTCAATACAGAGAGTTTTCACAGCAAAATTTCTATAAATGAATTCATACAGCATGTAGTCATTTGTGTCTGCCTTCTTTCACTTACCATATGCCGTTAAGATTCATCCATGTTGGGTTGTATATCATTAGTTCCTTCATTTTTTTTTTGAGCAAAATTTTATGGTTTTCATTGACAGGGCTCACATATATTTTGTTAAATTCATCCTTAAGTATTTCATGATTTTATTACTATTTTAATGATATTTATGTTATTTTATTTTTGATGCTACTTGTGTACTGACGTACAATTGATTTTAGATATTTGCCTTGTACCCTCCTACCTCCTCCTTGCTAAATCCACTTATTTAGTTCCAGTAGTTTCTTTGTACATTCCTTAAGATATTCTGCTTATACCATCACGGTTTCAGTGAACAAAGACAGTTACTTCTTCCTTTTCCACCTGTATGCCTTTGTTTCTCTTTCTTGTCTCATTGCACTGAATGAAACCACTGATAAAATGCTAGTTGCAGTCATGACAGAGGACATCCTTGAATTATTCCATATATTAAGGGGGAGTGTGCAATGTTTGACCATTAAATATAATTTAGCTCTAGCTTTTCTGCAGATACCCTTTATCAGGTTGAGATAGATCTTTACTCTCAATTTGGTAAGACTTTTTTCATAATCATAAATCTATGTTGAAATTTGTCAAATCCTTGTTTTTTGCATGTATTTAGGTGATTATATATACATATATAACCTGTTAATGTAGTCAGTTATGTGAATTGATTTTGAAATGTTAAAAAAAACTATGCAATCATGTGATTTATAACCAAGATTGTAGTGATGTATCATCTGTTTTAGTAACTGATGGAGATTTAACTTACTTGTCCAGAGCTGTATGTAAGCACATGTATAAAGTGTTCTTTATTTACTTTAAAAATACACCTTAAATATGTGCATTTTCCCCCAAGCAATAGTAGTTCTAAGTAACTCATTACAATTAGTTACAATTGCAAGCAAACCCAATCTTTAACAGTGTAGAAGGTGGTGGTAGTGGAGAGGTGTTACATGCTGACTTAGTTACCTCAGACATTTGCTTCAGAGGATAATGTCTAATCTGTTTTATCTGCTTTGCATGGCTTTGACAGCAAAGGCCTTTAACATTAAGGAATCCATTATTAAACTTGCAGCATCAAAATGTTGTCCAATGAGAAATCATGGCTATAGTTGATAACAAAACTATTGTGAATTTCATCCTGAATTTAGTAGAATTGCAACCAAGATACTACTTTTTATAAGTCATCTGAACTCTATAAATATTTTTAAAAGGTATTTTTGTTTACTTCTCAGAAAGTTTGTCATTTTTTAACGTTGATCAAGATAATAAGACCCAATAATGAGACCCAGTCATCTATGTTACTAAAGGTAGACTATTCTTTTTCTTTCTGCCAGCTGAGGCGAGAACAGATTGTGAGAACTGGTTAAGTGGTCAACATTATGCTTAACTATTAGGATAAGCTGGTAGAGCTGTCCTTCATAATTTGTTCAAACATCTGGCTACCACTGTTAAATAGGTTAGGGAAAGACATATGGTTTTCATTTAAAACGTTGCAAATATCATCATGATGGAGACTGTGAAATTTTAAGAAAGACCAATACTGTTTTGGTTATAATCTCAGACAGAAGAAAAAAAAAATAACCCTCATGCTAAGCTAAGAATTCCAGTGTCTTATTTATAGAAATTTCCATTCTGTATTGTGTTGTGCTTTTGATTTTTATTTTAAGGAACAAACAATACAGAAAGGTAACTGTTGTCTTTTTCCTGTTTTTACAAATGAAATTAAACCAAATATTAAAAAGAAAAGAAAAATATATATTGAAAGCAATTGTAAATTTAAAATTAAATTTAAAAGCTTTTGCTTTTAGTAACATCTTTCATTTGGAATTTCAAAGTTACATTTTTGTGCCCTAATCCTATTGATTAGGAATAAATGTGTAGTGTTTTCCAATTAGACTGTAATTAAATAGCAGCCTTCTCTCTCTGTATGACAGATGAAAGAGTTCTAGTAAGAACTGTTAGATTAATCCAGCTGCTTAAAATGTGTGTTGTTTTTGACCATTTGCCAAAAAAGTCTGAGGATACATGAGCCAGCTGGCATGAGGTTGGAGGGTGGGAATCTCTCAGCTGATTAGGACTATAGCTATGACATTTTTATAAACTCTACTTTCAAAATGCAAACAATAAAAACCCTCTATTGGCTGCCCTACAATTTTGCCAAGCAATGATATGTTCAGAAATTTTTGGCTTAAAATATCTCTTCTGATTCATATTACTTGAACCCCCTTAAACAAGTCATTTACTTATATTAAAAAAATAAAACCTGCTTAAGAAAGAAAAATAGATATTAATGTTATATTTTTACCAGTTAAGGAGCCTCAGATTGTAATTTTGTCATTCCTCCCATCTATAAAAAACCAAAAGAAAATTAATTATAGAGTAAGGAAAACAATGAAGATATTTATGTCAAAAGTTAATAACTTTTGTTAATTTCATAATATTATTTAAAGCTAAGAGAGACTAAAGCTTGTCAGAATTACTTATTTTTTTGTTTTTCCTATCACTTGAGTTATTATGCCACGTTTACTGTATTAGAATAAGAACCGAAGTCTCTAAGATCAAGAACATCTTGCATTCCTTTTGTACGTCAGTTCATCTGCATGTGTATTTCTGTGTGTGTGCGTGCGTGTGAGTGCACCAGGTGTCGACATGTGGCCTGCCACACTAACAAGTCCCATGTCACACTCATCCTTTGATTCGTTTCCCACTTGGTGCTTGCTACAGCAACATGTCTGACTGACCATTTGAGTTATCTGAGAAGCTGTCAAAAGGCTGGGAAGATTTCAAAACCTTGGCCGAGCTTGCCTTCTCAAGAATAATACTTTATGATGTTTTTACCCTCTATCCCAAACCTCAGATGTTTGAATTTTTTTTCCTGCTGCTGAAAAGGGGGCAACAAGAAGCCTAGGGAGAGTTAGGATATTTGAAAATATAAAAATCACGCAATGTTTCAACTTTCACTGAATTGTGGACATTTATATTTTCAAATTATAAGGTGATAGATGGGGCCCTGTTTCACTATAAACAGAATATAAAAGAGAAATCTCATTTAATGGCAAATGATTTTTAGTAGATCACTTATTCGAATATTTAGCTTTATCTATTTGTATTTCTTTTTATTTATTTTAGTGCACTTACATGGTTTACAAAATCAAAAAGTATAAAATGTGTGAAGGAGAAGGTCCTCCCGTAGCCCTGATCTCACGTCTGCCCATGAGCACTCCAGACCCCCCACTCCTGCAGCTCAACTTTGTGATAAGTCACTTGCGTATGCTTGCCAGCGCTGCCAGATTTAGCAAATAAAAACACAGGACTCCTAAGTAAGTTTACATTTCAGATAATAAACAAATACTTTTTTTAGTATAAGTATGTCCCAAATGTTGCACAGCATATACATATACTAAAAAAAAAAAAATAGTAATTGTTTATCTCACATTCAAATTTAACTGAGCGTTCTATATTTTATCTGGCAACCCTAATCCTTCCTGAAATTTTTACACAAATGGAAGAAAAATGCCTATATTTTATTTTATTTTCTTGTCCTCCATCCCTCTTCTTTTACATATATGGTAGCATACCTTATGTTCTGCACCTGATTTTTTTAATTCAACACTTTTGAAGATCATTCTGTGTAATACAAGAGATTTCTCTATGTTTACTGTAATTTATTTAACCCAACTCTTCTTGGTATACTGGCAGCTGAGTTCCTATATTTTGCTCTTATAAACAACGATGCAATGAATAATCTTTTAAAAACATTCCTCGCCAAGATTTTTTTCAGCCTTATGAGATAAAATTGACATATAACATTGTATTAGTTTAAGGCGTACAACATAATGATTTGATATATGTATATATTGCGGATATATACACAATATCACAATAAGCTTAGTTAGCATCTATCACTTCACACAGTTACAATTTTTTTTTTAATGATGAGAACTTTTAAGATCTACTCTCTTAGTAACTTTCAAATACACAATATAGTATTGTTAACTACAGTCACTATGCTGTACACTACATCACCGGGACTTTTTTATCTTGTAAGTGGAAGTTTGTACCTTTTGACCCCCTTCTCCCATTTCCCTCACCCCCTACCCCTCATCTCTGGCAACCGTCTGTCTGTTCTCTATTTCAGAAGTTTGGTTTTATTAGATTCCACATATAAGTGAGAACGTACAGTATATGTCTTTCTCTGTCTGACTTATTTCATTTAGCACGATACCTTCAAGGTCCATCCATGTTGTTGCAAATGATGGGATTTTCCTCTTTCTCACGGCTGAATAATATTCCATTGTACATATACACCACATTGTCTTTATCTATTCATCCATCAATGAATGTGCACAAGGGTTTCTTTTTCTCCACATTCTTGCCAATGCTTGTTATCTTTTGACTTTTTGATAATAGCCATCCTAACAGGTGTGGAGTGATATCTCACTGTGGTTTTGATTTGCATTTGCCTGATAATTAGTGATGTCAGCATCGTCTCATGTACGTATTGGCCATTTGTATGTCTTCTTTTGAAAAATGTCTACTCAGGTCCTTTGCTCATTTTTTAATTGGGTTATTTGTTTTGTTTTGTTTTTGCTATTGAGTTCTATGATTTCTTTATGGATTTTGGATATTAACCCCTTATCAGATATATGCTTTGCAAATATTTTGTCCATTTCCATAGGTTGCCTTTCATTTTGTTGCTTCCTTAGCTTTGCAGAATTTTTTTTAGTTTAATGTAGTCCTCCTTATTTGTTTTTGCTTTTATTGCTTGTGCCTTTGGTGTCAAATCCAAAAATATATTGCTAGGATGCATGTCAAGAAGCTTTTCCTCCTATGTTTTCTTCTAGGAGTTTTATGGTTTCAGTTCTTACATTCAAGTCTTTAATCTATTTTGAGTTGCTTTTTGTATATGGTATAAGAGTTCGATTTCATTATTTTGTATGTAGATATCCATTTTCCCCAGCATCATTTATTCAAGAGTTAACATCAGTTTCCTAATTGTGTATTCTTGGTGCCATTTTCAAAAATTAGTTGACTGTATATGAGTCAGTTTATTTCTGGGCTCTTGTTTTATTCCTCTGGTCTACGTGTCTGTTTTTATGCTAGTACCATACTATTTTGATTACTATAGCTTGGTATATAGTTTGAAACCAGAAAGCACGATACCTCCAGATTTGCTTTAGCTACTTGTGTTCTTTTGTATTTCCACACAAATTCAGAATTGTTTTATCTATTTCTGTGAAAAATTCCATTGGAATTTTGATAGGGATTGCATTGAATCAGTATGTCACTTTGGATAGAATGGACATTTTAACAATACTAATTTTTCTAATCCATGAACAAGAGATATTATTCCATTCATTCGTGTATTCTTTGATTTCTTTCATAAATGCTTTATAATTTTCAGTGTATATACCATAAGGCTTACATAAAACTTAATCTTATAATGATATATTTTAAGATGATAACTTAACTTTGCTTGTATATAAAAAGTTCAACACTTTTGTCCCCTCCCAATTTATGTTTTTGATGTCACAATTTACATCTTTTTATATTGTGTATCCATTAAAATATTATTGTAGCTATTATTATTTTTAATTATTTTGTTTTCTAATCTTTGTACTAGAGTTATTAGTGATTTACACACTACTATTACGATATTAGAGTATTCTGAATTTGACTGTATCTGCCTTTACCAGTGAGTTTTATACTTTCGTATGATTTCATTTTACTAGTTGGCATCCTTTCCTTTCAGCTTGAAGAACTCCCTTTAGCATTTCTTGTAAGGCGAATGTAGTGGTGATGGACTCTTTCAGCTTTTGTTTGTCTGGGAATGTCTTTACATGTCCTTCAGTGCTGAAGGATAGCTTTGTAGGGTGAAGCATTCTTGGTTACCAGATTTTTTTCTTTCAGCTCTTTGAATATATCATCCCACTCTTTCTGGGCCCACAAGGTTTCTGCTGAGAAATCTGCTTATAGCCTCATGGCATTCCCTCTTGTGTGACAAGCTTCTTTTCTTTTGCTGATTTCAGAGATATTCTCTTTGCCTTTGATTTTTGACAGTTTTATTGTAATGTGTCTTGGTTAAGTCTTCTTTGAGTTGAACCTGATTGGGGATTTTTGAGCTTCATGATCTTGGATGTCCACATCTCTCCCCATATTTGGGTATTTTTCAGCCATTATTTGTTTAAATAAGCTCTTTGTCCCCTTCTGTCTCTCTTTTCCTTCTGGGACTCCCATAATGTGAATAGTGTTTCTTTTGATGTTTTCCCGTAAGTCCCATAGGCTTTCTTCACTCCTTTTCATTCTTTTTTCTTTTTCTTCCTCTAACTGGATACCTTCAAACTACCTCTTTGAATTTAGTAACTCTTCTTTTCTGCTTTATTGAATCTGTTGTTGAAGCTCTCTGTTTCAGTTTTTAGTTCATTTATTGTATTCTTCAGCTCCAAAATGTCTATTCAGTTCTTTTTTATATTTCCTATCACTTCATTGAACTTATTTTGTTCTCATATCGTTTTCTTGATTTTATTAAATTGTTTGTCTGTGTTCTCTTGTAGTTTGCTGAGCTTTAGAACAATTATTTTTAATTCTCTGTTGGGCATTCGTGGGTCTCTGTTTCTTTAGGGCCAATTACTGGAAGTTTATTATATTTCTTTGGTGATGCCATGTTTCCTGGTTTTTCATGATCCCTGCAGCCTTGCATAGCTGTCTGTGAATTTGAAGAAGCAGTCACCTCTTCCAGACTTTAGGGCTTGAAGTCAGTAAGGAAATACCTTCACATGCAGGTGGGGACACACTGGGTCTAGTGGTGCGAGGCACAAGTATGGAGACATGTGGCAGCTGTGGGGCTAGGGATCATGATGTCTTCTCGGCGCAGGCAGCTGGGGTCCATGACATTGACAACTGCATCGTCCTTGGTGGTGGGAGCAGGACAGGATCCTTAGTGGCTGCAAGGGTTATTGGGGCCTCAGCAGAGCCTCCAGTCCAGTGGTGAGGGACTGGGTCAGGTAGCAGTGGTGGCCAGAGCTGGTGGTGTGCACGCACTTGACTGTGGGCATCAACTGCAAGTGCCTGTATGGTGGCAGAGGCTGGCTGTGGGCACCTGTGCAGTGATGCGGGCTGGAGCAAGCAGCAGGGGCCAGGGCCACTTGTGGCCGCACATGCAGCTGCCGTGCCATAGCTGGCAGCGTGCCCTTGCTCTACAGGGTCTAGCCATAGACATGTGTCTGTGTGGCTGCAGGGGTCTGGGCTGTTGGCGTGTGCTCATGTAGCTACAGGGGCTAGCCATGGGCGCGTGCACAGAGGTGGGGTCAGCCGTGCGTGCTTGCAGCTTCAGAGGCCTCAGCTGGCAGTGTGAGGGTGTGGTGGCTACACTGGTCCTGGAGCCTGGAGCTGCTGTGGTGAGGTAAGGAGACGCTCAGACAGCCAGAGTCTGTGCACAAAAACCAGCGCAGCCCTCGGCAGTGAACGCTGCAGCAGGCCCACAGCTACTGTGTTGGCTGTTGGTTTCCTCAGTGGTAAAGCTGCGGGGGTCCTCTGTGGATCAATCCACTGGAGTCCGTGATGGGCTCCTCGGTGAAGCACGCTGCAAGGAGTCGGCAGCGTCTGAAAGTACAGTTGAAGTCCTCAGCAGTAAAGTGGCTGGGGTCCTGTGCAGAGCAGGCCACTGGGAACCCTGCTCACTCCCACTGCGTGGCTGATACTGGTAGTACCTGCCCTTCCTTATTCCTAGATCTCCAGGTGTCTTAGCTGTGCATCTCGGGCTGGGGGGGGGGGTAATACCAAAACGGTCCTTCAGGTAATGCCCCAAAATTCTGGGGAAGCTGGCTGCTCACCCTGCTCTCCTTTTCCCAGTGAAGGGAGCTCTGTGGGGCCAGGGTGTTCGTTCCCTTTGGTGCCGAGCACTGCTGGCCTGGGGCATGGGATAGTGCAGGCAAAATGAAAACGAAACTGTTCTTCCTGCCGTTTTTGTGTGGTTAGTCTCAGTGTTTTGATCCACTGTATTGCTGCGGTTTCTTAAGTGGACTCCTGAGCATTCCCAGAGCTGTTTTTATTCGAGGATAGCTGTCTGATTGCTGTTCTTTGTTGGGGACAGAGACTGGGATCTCCTGCTATGTCATCTTGCTGACACTACTCTGGTAGTGTGTTTTTAATCTCAAATTCCACCTGTTCATTGCTGATATATAGGAAATGGACTAACTTTTGTGTATTAACCTTGTATTATGCAACCTTGCTATAATTGCTTATTTGTTCCAGGAGTTTTTGTCAATTCTCTGGGATTTTCTACATCAACAATCATGTCATCTGCCAACAAAGTTTTATTTTTGTCCTTCCCAATCTGTCTATCTTTTATTTTCTTTTCTTGCCTCATTACATCAACTAGGACTTCCATTATAATGCTGAACAACAGTGGTGAGATAGAACATCTTTGCTCTGTTCCTAAGCATGATGTTAGCTACAGGTTTTTCGTAGCTGTTCTTTATCCACTTGAGGAAGTTCTCTATTCCTAGTTTGCTGAGAGTTTTTAATCATGAATGGGTGATGAATTTTGTCAAATGCTTTTTCTGCATCTATTGACAAGATCATGCAATTTTTCTTCTTCAGCCTGTTAAATGTGGTAAACTACATTAACTGATTTTTGAATGATAAACCAGACTTGCAAACCTAGTATAACTCCCACTAGGTTGTATAATTTTTTTCAAATATGGTTGGACTTGATTTATTAATTTTTGTTCAGTATTTTTGCAACCATTTTTATGAGAGGTATTAATCTGTATTTTTCTTTTCTTATAATATCTTTGTCTTGTTTTAGTATTAATGTAATGACAGCCTTCAAAAATGAGGAAGTATTCTTCTGCTTCTATCTTCTGGAAGAGATTGTAAAGAACTGATATAATTTCTTTCTTCAATGTTTGGTAGAATTCACCAGTGAACCTACAAGGGCCTAGTGCTTTCTGTTTTGAAAGGTTAATTATTGATTCAATTTTTTAAATAGATATAGGCCCATTCAGATAGTCTCTTCTTGTGTGAGTTTTGAGAGATGTGTCTTTCAAAGAATTGGTTTATTTCATCTAGGTTATCAAATATTGAGCATAGAGTTGTTCATAATACCCTTTTAATGTCCATGGTATCTGTGATGATGTTCCCTATTTCATTTCTCTTATTAGTAATTTGTGTCTTCTTTCTTGTTTTCTTTGCCTTGCTAGGAATTTATTGATTTTATTGCTTTTTCAAAGAACCAGCTTTTGGTTTTGTTGATTTTTCTCTATTGATTTCTTGTTTTCAGTTTCTTTGATTTCAGCTCTACTTTTATTTATTTATTTTTGCTGGTTTCTTTGAATTTAATTTGCTCTCCTTTTTCTAGTCTTTTAAGGTGGAAACTTAGATCATTGCTTTTAGATCTTCCTTCCTTTATAATATATGCATTCAATTCTATCAATTTACCTCTAAGCAATTCTTTCACTGCATTTTTTTTAATTGATGTTTTAATGGTTTTTAACATTGTGAAATATTGGGTTGTACATTTTTGTTTGTCCATCACCATATATATGACTCCCTTCATCCCTTGTGCCCACCCCCCACCCCCACTTCCCCTGTTCCACATATGAGTGAGATCAAACAGTGTTTGTCTTTCTCTTTCTGGCTTATTTCACTTAACATAATATGCTCCAGGCCCATCCATGTTGTTGCAAATGGGACGATTTTGTCTTTTTTTATGGCTGAGTAGTATTCCATTGTATATATATATATACCACATTTTCTTAATCCAATTGTCAGTCGAGGGACACTTAGGTTGCTTCCACTTCTTGGCTATGGTGAATAATGCTGCAATGAACATAGGGGTGCATAAGCCTCTTTGGATTGTTGATTTCAGGTGCGTTGGATAGATTCCCAGTAGTGGGATGGCTGGGTCATAGGGCATCTCTATTTTTAATTCTTTGAGGAATCTCCATACCGTTTTCCGTAGAGGCTGCACCAGTTTGCATTCCCACCAGCTGTGTACGAGGGTTCCTGTTTCTCCACATCCTCTCCAACACTTGTTGTTTTTTGTCTTGGTGATTATAGCCATTCTAATGGGCGTGAGGTGATATCTTAGTGTTGTTTTGATTTGCATTTCCCTGATGATTAGTGATGTTAAACATCTTTTCATGTGCCTATTGGCCATCTGTACATCTTCTTTGGAGAAGTGTCTGTTCATTTCCTCTGCCCATTTTTTGATCGGGTTGTTTGTTTTTTTGTTGTTCAGTTGTGTGGGTTCTTTATATATTATGGAGATCAACCCCTTGTCAGATGTATGTTTTGCAAATATTCTCTCCCAGCTGGTGGGTTTTCTGTTCATCTTGATCTGGTTTCGTTTGTCTTATAGAAGCTCTTTAATCTGATAAAGTCCCACTTGTTTATTTTTTCTTTAGTTTCCCGAGTCTGGGTAGGCGTGTCATCCGAAAAGATTCCTTTATGACCAACGTCAAATAGTGTGTTGCCTATATTTTCTTCTATGAGTTTTATAGTTTCAGGTCTCACCTTCAGGTCTTTGATCCATTTTGAGTCAATTTTTGTGAATGGCGATAGCAGATGGTCCACTTTCATTCTTTTGCATGTGGCTGTCCAGTTTTCCCAACACCATTTATTGAAGAGACTTTTCTTTCTCCATTGTATGTTCTTAGCACCTTTGTCAAAAATTAGCTGTCCATATATGTGTGGTTTTATTTCTGGACTTTCAATTCTGTTCCATTGATCTGTGTGTCTGTTTTTGTACCAGTACCATGCTGTTTTGATTACTATTGCTTTGTAGTATGTTTTGAAGTCAGGGATTTGATGCCTCCTGCTTTGTTCTTTTTTCTTAGGATTGCTTTAGCTATTCGGGGTCTTTTGTTGCCCCATATAAATTTTAGTATTCTTTTTTCTATTTCTGTGAAGAATGTTATTGGGATTCTGATTGGGATTGTATTGAATCTGTAGATTGCTTTAGGTAACATAGACATTTTAACTATGTTTATTCTTCCAATCCATGTGCATGGGATATCTTTCCATTTCTTAACGTCATCATGGATTTCTTTCAATAATGTCTTGTAGTTCTCATTGTATAGGTCCTTCACCTCCTTGGTAAGATTTATTCCTAGGTATTTTATTCTTTTTGATGCAATTGTAAATGGTATTTTTTTCTTAATTTCTCTTTCTGATAAATTGTTACTAGTGTATAGAAATGCAACAGATTTCTGTATATTAATTTTGTATCTTGCAACTTTACTGAATTCATTTATTAGTTCTAGTAGTTTTTTGGGAGAGTCTTTAGGGTTTTCTAAATATAGTATCAAGCCATCTGCAAACAGTGACAGTTTTACTTCTTCCTTTCCAATTTGGATGCTTTTTATTTCTTTTTCTTGTTTGATTGTTATGGCTAGGACTTCCAATACTATGATAAATAAAAGTGGCAAGAGTAAGTATCCTTGTCTTGTTCCTGATCTTAAAGGAAATGCTTAGCTGTGGGTTTGTCATATATGGCCTTTATTATGTTTAGGTATGTTCCCTCTATACCCATTTTGTTGAGAATTTTTTATCATAAATGGATGTTGAATTTTGTCAAAAGCTTTTTCTGCGTCTATTGAGATGCTCATATGATTTTTATTTTTCATTTTGTTAATGTGGTGTATCATGTTGATTGATTTGCAGATATTAAACCATCCTTGCATCCCCAGGATAAATCCATGGTATATGAATCCTTTTAATGTATTGTTGAATTTGGTTTCCTAACATTTTGTCAAGGATTTTTGCATCTATGTTCATCAGAGATATTGGCCTTTAATTTTCCTTTTTTGTGCTGTCTTTGTCTGGTTTTGATATCTGGATAATGTTGGCCTTGTTGAATGTATTTGGAAGTATTCTTTTCTCAGTTTTTTGGAATAGCTTGAGAAGGATAGGTATTAACACTTCCTTAAATGTTTGGTAGAATTCACCCGTGAAGCTGTTTGGTCCTTGACTTTTGTTTGTTGGGAGTTTTTTGATTACTGATTCAATTTTATTACTAGTTATTGGTCTATTTAGATTTTCTAGTCCTTCCTGATTCAGTCTTGGAGAATTGTATGTTTGTAGGAATTTATCCATTTGTTCTAGATTGTCCAATTTGTTGCCATTTAATTGTTCATTGTAATGTCTTATGATCCTTTGTATTTCTGTGGTGTCAGTTGTAACTTCTTCTCCTTCTCTTTCATTTCTGATTTTATTTATTTGGGCCATCTCTCTTTTTTTCTTGATAAGTCTGGCCAAAGGTTTATCAATTTTTCTTATTTTTGCAAAGAACCAGCTCTTAGTTTTATTGATCTTTTCTATTGCTTTTTTAGTCTCTATTTCACTTATTTCCACTCTGATCTTATTTCCTTCCTTCTACTAACTTTGGGTTGTTTGTTCTTCTTTTACTAGTTCCTTTAGGAGTAAGGTTAGATTCTTTGAAATTTTTCTTGTTTTGTGAGGTAGACCTGTATCTCTATAAATTTCCCTCTTAGAACTGCTTTTGCTGTGTCCCATAGATTTTGGAGCATTTCATCTCCATTTTCATTTGTCTCAAGGTGTTTTTTTATTTCCCCTTTGATTTCTTCAATGACCCATTCGTTGTTTAGTAGCATGTTGTTTAGACTCCACATGTTTTTTTCCAGTTTTCTTCTTGTAGTTGATTTGTAGCCTCATAGTGTTGTGGTCAGAAAAGATGCTTGATATGATTTCAATCTTCTTAAATTTACTGAGACTTGTTTTGTGACTGAACATGCGCTCTATCCTGAAAAATGTTCCATGCACACTTGAAAAGAATGTATATTCTGCTGTTTTGGGATGGAATGTTCTGTATATATCTATTAAGTCCATCTGGCCTAGTGTGTCATTTAAGGCCAATGTTTCCTTATTGATTTTCTGTCTGCATGATCTATCCATTAATGTCAGTGGAGTGTTAAAGTCCCCTACTACTATTGTATTACTGTTAATTTCTCCCTTTAGGTCTGTTAATATTTGTTTTATGTATTTAGGTGCTCCTATGTTGGGTGCATACATATTTATAAGTGTTATACCCTCTTGTTGGGTTGATCCCTTATCATTATGTAATGCTCTTCTTTGTCTCATTACAGTCTTTGTTTCAAAGTTTATCTTGTCTGATATTATATTGCTGCCCCAGCTTTCTTTTTTCATTTCTATTTGCATGGAATATCTTTTTCCATCCCCTCACATTCAGTCTGTTTGTGTCTTAGGTCTTAAGTAAGTCTTGTAGGCTGTGTACAGATTGATCTTTTTTTTTTTAATCCCTTCAGCTGTCCTATGTCTTTCAATTGGAGGACTTATTCCATTTACATTTAAAGTAATTGTTGATAGGTATGCACTTATTGCCATTTAGTTAATTGTTTTCTGGTTGTTTTTGCGGTTCTTCTCCGGTTCTTTATTCTTCTTTTGCTTTATTCCCCTGCAATTTGATGATTTTCTTTAGTGTTATGTTTGTATTCCTTTCTCTCTATTTTTTGTGCATCTATTATTGGTTTTTGTTTTATGGTTATCATGAGATTCTTATATAACAAAGTATAGAGTAGCCTATTGTAAGTTGATGATTGCTTAAGTTTGAGCACATTCTAAAAGCACTGCCTTTTTACGCGCCCCCCCCCACATTTTATGTTTTTACGTCACATTTTCCATCTTGTTATTTTGTGTATCCCTTAAATACTTTTTGTAGATATAGAGGATTTTACTTCTTTTGTCTTTTAACCTTAATACTAGCTATATAGGTGGTTGGTCCACTCACCACCTTTACTATGTTTGTGTTTACCAGTGAGATTTTTTCTTTCATAGTTTTCACATTTCTAGTGATGGCCTTTTCTTTGCCATTTAAAGAAGTCTCTTTGATATTTCTTATAAGGTTGGTTTAGTGGTAATGAACTCCCTTTATCTTTTGTTTGCCTGGGAAACTCTTTATCTCTCTTTCAATTCTGAGTGATAACCTCACTGGTTAGAGTATTCATGGTTATACGTTTTTTCTTTTCAGCCCTTTAACATGTTATGATACTCCTTCTAGCCTGTAAATTTTCTGCTGAAATGTCACTAGATAGTCTCGTGGGGTCTCCCTTGTACATAAATAGTTGGTTTTCTCTTGCTGCTTTTAAAATTCTCTCTTTATCTTTAACTTTTGACATTTTAATTCTAATGTGCATTGGCATGGGTCTCTTTGGGTTCATCTTGTTTGGGATGCTCTGTGCTTCCTGAACTTTGGTGTCTGTTTCCTTCACCAGGTTAGGGAAGTTTTTAGCCATTATTTCTTCAAATAGGTTTTCTGTCCCTTTCTTTCTCTCTTCTCATTCTGGGACCCCTATAATGCAAATGGTAGTATGTCTGATGTCCCAGTGGTCTCTTAAATTATCCTCATATTTTTTTATTCTTTTTTCTTTCTGCTGTTCCAATTGGATGATTTCCACTTCTTGTCTTCCAGATTGTTGATCTGTTCTTCTGCATCTTCTAACCTGCTGTCGATTTCTTCTAGTGTATTTTTCACTACATTTATTGTATTTTTCAACTCTGATTGGTTCTTTTCTATATTTTCCATCTCTTTGTTGAAGTTCTCACTGTGTTCCTCCATTCTCCTCCCAAGCTCAGTAAGGATCTTTATGACTATTATTTTGAATTCTTTATCTGTAGATTTCTTATCTCTGTTTCATTTAGTTCTTTTTCTGAAGTATTGTCTTGTTCTTTTGGCTGGAACATATTTCTTTGTCTCCTTTTTTTTTTGCCTAACTCTTTGTGTTTGTTTCTATGTATTAGGTAGGTCAGCTACATTTCCCAGTCTTGAAACAGTGGCCTTATGTAGAAGATGACTTGTGGGGCCCAGTAGAGTGGTCCTCTCTGGTTGCCAAGAGCCAGGTGCTCCAGGGATGTCCCCTGTGTGGGCTGAGTGCACCCTCCTGTTGTGGCTGGGCTGCTATTGCTGGTACACTGGTGTGAAGGACTGGCCTCTGGTGCAACTGGCTATGAGGCCTGGCTGCAACTGTTGTGGGTCCTCCAGTGTGTAGGGTCAGCCTCTGGGGCAGGAGCCACTTGAGGGGGATGCTAGTCCTGGCTGAGGTTGCCCACTAGGTGTGGCAGAGTGGAGGGGCTGCTTTGGAGGGTCTCTGGTCCTTGCTGGGGTCACCCACTGGGTGTGGTGGGGTGGGGGGCTGCTTTGGAGGCACTCTGGTGCCAGTTGGGGTCACCTGCCAGATGTGGAAGGGTGGGGGGATGCTTTGTAGGAGGTCTGGCTGGGGCGAGTCCACAAGGGAACAGTGGGGCAGGGAGAGCATTGCTAGTAAGGTAGATAGGGAGAGTCAGAAATGGTGCCTGCCAGTGATGGGCCAGCTAGGTAGAAGGTGAGTGAAAAAAAAAAAAAAAGGGCTTCTGCTGGTGTCTCTATCCCCAGAGAAAGTTAAAACAGATCCCTGACCCTGCAGCACATGTCCTAAAATTAGTTAATGAATCTCCTTGAAGTATGACCCAGCTGCTTTTCAAAATGCTGCCTCTGTGCCAGGACTTGGAGTGAGTGAGTTTTTGTGCATGCCCTTTAAGAGCAGAGTCTTGGTTTGCTACAGCCCTCTGGCTCTGCCAGACATAAGCTCTGCTGGTTTTCAAAGCCAGACATTATGGGGGCTTATTTTCCCAGTGCAGGTCTCGTGGGCTTGGGAGCTTGATGTGGGGTTTTGGCTCCTCCCACATCAGGGAGGACCTCCATGGCTGTGACTTCCCTCCTGCCTGTGAGTTGCTGCGCCTGGGGTGTGGGTCCAGTCCCAGACCACATCTCTGCCCCTCCTACGTATCTCAATGTGCCTTTTTCTTTATACCTTTAGTTGTAGAGAATCTTCTGCTGGTCTTCAAGTTGTTCTCAGAGATAGTTGCTCTATGTGTAGTTGTAGTTTTGGTGTGTCCATGGGAGGGGGCAAGCCTGGGATCTTCCTACTCCACCATCTTGATCCCATCTCAGTTTTTCCTTTATATATTTTAAGTTTATTCTATAACTGCAAACAAATTCAAAATTATATATACGTAGTAGACTGGCCATTTTATTATTATGAAATATATCTCTCTGTTTGTAGTAATGCTTCTTGCCTTAAAGTCTGCTTTGTCTGATATCATTACATCTATAACAGCCTGTTTTGGTTAGACTTTACATGTTATGTCATTTATATTCTTTTACTTTTAACATTTCTGTGTCCTTAAATTAAGCATATCTCTTGTGAACAGCATATAATTTGGATTTTTAAAAATCCTGAATCCTTGCCTTCTTTTTTTTTTTTTTGAGGAAGATCAGCCCTGAGCTAACATCCATGCCAATCCTCCTCTTTTTTCTGCTGAGGAAGACCAGCCCTGAGCTAACATCTATTGCCAATCCTCCTTTTTTTTCTCTTTTTCTCCCCAAAACCCCAGTAGATAGTTGTATGTCATAGTTGCACATCTTTCTAGTTGCTGTACGTGGGACGCCACCTCAGCATGGCCGGACAAGCGGTGCGTCGGCGTGCACCCGGGATCTGAACCCGGGTCGCCAGTAGCATAGCGTGCGCACTTAACCGCTAAGATATAGGGCTGGCCTATGAATCCTTGCCTTTTAATTGATGTATTTACTGATATATTTGATATTATATCTATGAACTCTTTACTATTTGTCCTCCCTGATTCATTTTGCCCCTTTATTGAATTAAGTTAATGAAATATTTATGATTCTGTTTTTTTATTCCATTTTCCTCTCTATAAGCTGATTAGTATTACCCTGTAGATTTCAACCTAAATCCTAGACTGATTAGGACTACTCTAGATGATGAGTACTTTTTGTCACTTCTTCATCAATACAAGGTTGAATTCCACTAACACCCTCTGACTTTTAATATTATTAATGTCATGTACTCTAATTCTACATATATTTTCAAGCATCTGCCATTATTACTATTGTTATATAGAGAAATAGCTATTTAGATTTACCTATATATTCACTTTTTTGATTGTTCTTCATTCCTTTCTGTATTTCCGTGTTTCCACCATTTTCCTATTGCTTGAAGAACTTGCTGATTATTTCTTTCATTGCAGGTTTGCTTCCAATAAATCCTTTCCACTTCTGTGTCTCTAAAGATCTTTATTTTCAGAAGATTGTTTTTGCTAAACAAAAGATTCTGGATTGGCAATTATTTTCTCTCAGTGTATTGAAGTTGTCATTCCATTGTCTTCACACTCAGATAATTTCTGTTGAGAATTCAGCTCAGTACTGTTGCTCCTTTTAAGGTAATGTGTCTGTTTTCCCTTGGATTCTTTGAAAACTTTCCTTTTTGTCTTTTAGCAATTTTACTCTGCTGTTAATGTGCAGATGTGTTTTTTTTCTTTTCAGTTTAATTGGCTAGCTAAGGTCCATACTAATTCTTTAATCCTTGACTTGCATCTTCTGTCAGTTTTGCAAATTCTCAGCTCTTATGTCCTCAAATACTGCTTCCATGCCACGGCCTCACTCCTCTATCTAAAACTACAATTAAATACATTTTAGATCTTTCACGATGTCTTCTCTCTATTTTACGTACTCTTTTTCTTTCATTTTTTTTAAGTTTCTTTCTGTAGTTCAAAAAAGGTTATTTTCTACAGATCTATTTTCCAGCTTACTCACCCACTCTCCTGTGATGGACCTGCTATTGAAACTGTTTGTTGAGTTGCTGATTTCAGTTATTTTATTTTATAGCTTTATAATTTCCATTTGATTCTGTTGCATAAATTCTCATTATCTGATAAAAACTTCTGTCTCATCGTTCATTTATTTGAACATATTGATCTGCTAATTCTTTATCACCTGTGGAGCTGCTGGCTTCTATTTTTTCTCTTGGTTTTTGGTCACCTGATTCTATCTCCTAAGAGCTTGATAATAAATTATCAAGGATAATCCTGAATGGAGAATATTGTGTACAAATGTTATAGAGATATGAAAGATATTACCTTTATCTAGGGATTATTTCCTTTTATCTGGAAGATAAAATTGGGACAGATCCACTTGATCCATTTGGGATGAAAATGTTTCAAACTGGGTTTCTGTCTTAGTGAAGAATAATCTATTTCTAACTTGTACTTTCTCCTAGAAAATAGTACTTTGGGGATCTTATCTGAAAGGTCATAGTGTTTGCATGGCCCTTCCTCTTTGTCTTGTCCTGAACTTCAATGTTTGTACTTCCAGCCTAATGCTTAATTACGTGCTTCAGTTTGTCTAGAATTGTCACTGCAGTTTTGCTTGACCTCTTGGCCTCTCACCCCCACTATCTTCCCTCACCCCCATCCAGCTTAAGAATCAGCAGATGCCTCCATGGGAAATAAAGGCTCACCTTTCTATAATTACCTTTTCTCCAGGCTCTTTTCTCAGATCCAGGCTGCCTTGGTACCTCTAAATTTCAAAATTTGTCTCCCCAAAGCTGTGCAATTGCTGTAGTTCTCTGCCACTGATTTCATCTTATCCTTTCAGCCTCATGCCCTTAGAAATTGGCAAATACCTCAATAAGGGAAGTAGTGAGTGACATAAGACTCACCTCAATGCCATTTCCCTTCTCTAAGCATCTTGGCCACACACATTGCAATGCCCTCAGAAGGTTGTTGTTGCCATTGTTTGAATTTCATCAGCTTTTTATAGTGTTCCAGGCAGGATAGCTAGGCTGATAACATCTACTGCGTCGTAGCTAAAGGTAAAGATGCTGACCACCTCCTAGCAGTTCCACCATTACCCTCCAGATATGAGTCCCCATCACATCTCATCTGCAATGCTGCAGTAGCCACGTGGCTTGTCCCCTGCTTTTACCCTTGCCTTCTACAGTCTATTCTCAACAGAGCAGCCAGAGTGATAGCTCAAAATGTAGAGTTCTGGAGGATTTGAGAAAAAAAATAAGTCTACAAGACCCTACTGGACACCTCCAGAGTCCTACTCTTCCCCATCCCACCCTGCTTCAGCCATGCTGGCCTCCTGTTTCTGAAACACCAGTAGACTTCCACGTTAGAGTCTTTGCATGGGCTGATTGCTCTTTCTTGAATGCTCTTCCTCCACAGAGTTTCATGACTAATTTCTTCATCTCCTTCATCTCCTTTGCTTAAATGTCATCTTTTCAAAGAAACTTGTGCTAATCACTTTATTAAAATGTGACCTTCCTCACCGCGCCCAAGCCTGCTAATTTCAACTCCTCTCACTCAACTCCACTTTCTTCTTTTTCTTCATAATATTATCACTTTCTAGCATAACATGAAATTTGCTATTCATCATATTTATTGTTTTTCTTTCTATCTAAACCTCATCCTGTCCCTAGCTAGGAAGTTAACTCTAGGAGGACTAGAATCTGTGCCTGTTTTTTTATTGGTATATTCCAAGCACTTGGAATAATAGTAGAAGCACTCAAAGGATAAGATGAGTGGTAAACACATAGAAATACTTTGGTAGAAAAGAACAATCAAAATAGTCTAGTAATTAGGGAATTTAGTTCATTCATCAATTATTTATTGAATATCCACTATGTACCAGGGTAGTAAAATAATAATAATAAACAAGACAGGGACTTAGAGCTTAAAAATCTTTCTCAAGAAATGTATATGTGTGTATATACAATTAATACATATATCACATCACCATGTTGTACACTTTAAATATCTTAAATTTTATTTGTCAATTATACCTCAAAAAAGCTTAAAAAAAGAGTTATTAGCTACTTTCAGTATTCTTGAAATGATTGCAAATGCTCCCTTATGGCTCTAGGAATTCCTACATTTCCACTGAGGAAAAGATGGTGAGCATCATACTACTAAGAGTCAAGCCATGAATATTTACCCAAGAATTCTGCTTTGATTAGCTTTACACTGTGGCCCCAAGGAAGCTGTGGCACAAATCAACTGTCAAGAAGCAGTTAGTACTAACAAACACCGCATCATACATCAAAGGAAAGTATCACACTCAGGAAAACAGTGAAGTTGTTGCTATTTTTACTTTCAGGTTATTTACAGTACACGTATTATAATGTTTCATGCTTTGCTAGTTCAGATAACACCAAAGCTATGAATAGAGTATTCTATTTATAGCTAATGTAGAAGTTTATTTTTCATTTGTTTCTTATCACTTTAATAAAAATGGCTACCATTAATGAGCAACAACTACATTTCTAGAAACTAAGTACTTTAGATGTACTCTCCATAACCTAACAGAACAGTTATTTCCATTTTGTTTATTTGTCCAAGATTATAGAACTACCTAAAATATATAATTCTATGATTCTTATATATATCATTTATATATGTAGATGTGTATGTATACCTATATAACTACATACATCCATAAATCTATATACCCATATATTTATCTCTATCATATACCTACCTACCCAAGAGCATTTCATCCATATTCTTGTAATAATCTTTTATGTAAATATTACACCAGCCTTGGAAATGACCACTGATGTACAATTATAGATATCTGAGAAACCAAGAAACAAAGTAGGAGAAAAAATTAATCTGGTCTAATTAATATAATTTAGAATCTTTTCTATTTAACTAACAGGTTAAATTATGAAAAATTACTTGCAAAGTTCATTTGATCATATAAATTGATAGTTTTTATTATTTTCAATTTTTCAAAAATTGTATCTATTTTCATTTCTGCTGGGTTGGAGAGTTCCCAAATCACAGCTCAGGAACGTGTTCTGTTAGGACATGTCTGAGGTTTGCAAATCCCCAAAGCTAATGTGTTCCTCCTCACACAATCCCAATTTTATAACTCTCTGATACCTATAACCTTTATATCTCTCCACCAATAAGACATAAGAGAAGGGGAAATTGAGGTTGTGATAATATTTTCTTTTTCCCCATAAAAGCCTTCTACAAGGAGGACATAGCTGAATGACACAGCAGGAAGTCTTAAGCAATTATGTAATACTTGGATCTGACACCCACTCCCTTGAACATACCCCATAAAGTCAAAGTTAAATCTGTACATCTCCCTTGGTAAACAGCTTCTGAAATGTTTTCAAAATAACTGATCATCAGATTTGTCTAATTAGAAACATCCCTCAGTTATTTTCTACGTAAAGCAGCTGTATCAGCATCAAGACAACTCCAGAGTGTTTGGTGGAACCAATAACAGCAGGAAGAGTCTGAAATCTACAAATATTCAGGGAAAAGGAGGGCTTCCTCACACAGCTGTGGCATTAGGTATAATGTGTACTTAGTCTTGCTAACAGTTGTAATCTTCAAAAGTAAGCAGAGAGAAAACAAACGTGCCCAATACTAATGACAAAAGTGATAGACAGTTTCTCTCAGTGTGATCCATGGACAAAAATACCTCATTGTTATTTTAGGATCTTGTTAAAAGTGCAATTTCCTGACTTATTCCAGTCATTGAATCAGATTCTCTGTGGGTCCTAGGACTCTTCATTTCAGTAAGCCCACCAGGTGAATCTTATGCACACTAAGCTTTAAAAAAAAACTAACAGAGATTTAAAACACAACCACAGTGACCTCTCACAACATCTGTTGATGGTGAGTGGTGCTGACTCATTCTTCCTCTGTTCAACCTTAAACTGAATTTTCGTAAACAGAGTTGCTTTTGTTTATACCACATCTTTTGGTTTTTCCTTGGTGTTCTGGGAATCCGTCTGTAGAAAAAACCTTGGATGTACTATGGATGTATTTTGGAAGAAAATACTTGGCTATGTTTATCCCAGTGAAGTTAGAAAGAGTTGAAGACTGAGACGCCAAGGAGTATAAGAGAATTAACACTAACATTTATATTTAGGGCCATAACATAGGCTAGAAAACAAGGAACATTTTGGTAGTGTTTAATACACAGTTGAAGGTAATAGGAGTGGTGCCAAAATATTTGTACAATTGGAATCCATCCTGCTAGGTAGTAATCATCATCATTGTCATCATCAATATTTATATTGTGCACTACCTTTTATTAGGCCCTCTGATGTGCATTATCTCATTAAATTCTCAAAACAATCTGAGTGGCTTCTGGACAGATCTTTCTTCTCCCAATATGATTTTCTCTGTCCTCTTCAATGTTCTAACTCTGGTAAATGTCATATTCATCCACCCAATTGGTTATGCCAACAACTTTGAAGTTATCCATGACTGCTCTCTCTCTCATGTCCCTTCCCCTCCCTACCCTCCAACATACATATCTGATGGGTTGGACTTGTGGATTCAGAAGATCGCTTAGATACTCATAAAAATACCTGGTAGATGAAGACAAGAAGCCCAATGAATACCTCATGTGTTTACAACCTGTTAGCATCTAGATGATCAAGTTCAAACACCTGACGTTCTTTCAAATAAAACAACAAATAAACGTCAAAAAAAGTAATCTCTCTTATTGACCAGAAAAAAAAATGGTTTCAAGTGATTTCATAATGACATCATATTGTTGATCCTGCTGCTCCTGTTAGGGTGGTTGTTAGGATGCTGGCTCCTACTCACCTTCACAAATACTGTCTGGTAGTCTACTTTCCACTGATTCTTCCAGGTGCATCCCACTGGAGGTCAGCTACCTCAATGAACACCCCTTCCCACTGACCTCCACTGCCATCAACATACACATATTGCGTTTACACGAGCATTCAGTTGTTTATCCAAAGCTTACCATTTCTCAAATTTCGGTTTATCCGAAATTTGTCATTTGTCATTTCTTAAGTTTTGGTTTTTGAATTACCTGCCCCTCTCTGCTTTTTCTATCTTGCTTCTGGTTGTTTTCCTGCCTTTGGTATGTGGGCATAACTCACCCCGAATGGTTATGTTTCCTACAGTAACCTCAGTGGATCTGGGGTTATCTAACCCTATTCTCAGTGGTACTTGAAAAACTGATAGTATTCTCTCCAGATAAATAAAACCTGAAAGAATTTATTGGAAGCACACTACCTTACAAGAAATATTTAAGGAAGCTCTTTAGGCTGAAAGCAAGTGACCCAATAAGATAATTTAAATCTACATGAAAAACAAAGATCTCTACTAATGGTAATTATTAACATAATTAAGAAAGACAGTATAATTGACTATTTTTTTCTTTCTTCCATTAACTTACTTTAAAAGCAGTTACATAAAGTAACGTGTATCTAATTGGACCTCTAAAATACAGATAAGTAATATCTTTGACAATAACAGGAGAAAAGAGATGAGTGGGAGCAAAGCTGTGCTAGAGTAAGGCAATGACACAAAATGGCATCTCAAAACCACAGGGACAAATAAAAAGAACCAGAGATGGTAGATAAGAAGGTTAATATAACAAACTCTATAAATATATACTTGCTTTCCTGCTCTAAAAGGGATAAAATAACGTAAATTGGTAATTATACCAATATATATTTGGGCTTTTAACATGTACAGATGTTATATATAAATGATAGCACAAAAGGAGAAAGAAGAAATAGAAGTACATAAGAGTAGTGTTTCTGTATCTCATGGAAATTAAATTAGTATAAATATGAAGTTAATTCTAATTAGTTAGGAAGAATATTATAAGCCATAGAGCAATCATTCATAAAATAACTCAAAAAGTATATTGAGAAATCATGAAAGGAATTAATATGCACACTAAAAAATATCCATTAATGGAAAAGGAAGCAGAAAAGGAGAAACAGAGGAATAAAATAGACATGACACATATAGTGAACAAAAAGTAAAATGTCAGAAGTAAATCTAATGATATGAATAATCACATTAAATGTGAATGAATTGAAAAATTGAAAGGCAAAGATTGTCAGACTGGGTACAAAAGGTAAGATCCAACTATATGCTGTCTACAGGAGACACATTTTAGATTCAAAGATACAAATAGATTGAAAGTAAATGAACAGAAAAGACATATATTTCTAACAGCAACCATATGAAAGCTGGAATTGCTCTACCAATATCAGACAAAATTTATTTAAAATAAAAATGTTCCTAGAGATAAAAAGGTACATTTTATAATGATAAAGGTTTCAATATATATGGAAGAGATAAAAATTATAATCTTAAATGTACTTAACACCAGATCCTCAAAATATCTGAAGGAAAACAGAGTAAATAGAAGGTAGATATTGATAATGTGACATCCTAATCAGAGACTTGAATAATGTATAGAAAACCCAGGCAGAATATAAACAAGAAAATAGAACACTTGCACAACACTATACATAAACTAAACCTGACAGAAATCTATAGAACACTTCACCCAATGACAGCACAATACCCACTGTTCTCAAGTGCACATGGAATATTCTCCAGGATAAACTGCATACTAGGCCATAAAACAAGCTCAGTAAGCTTAAAAAGATTGAAATCATACAAAGTATGTCCTCTGACCACAATAGAATAAAATTAGAAATTTATAAGAGAAATTTGGGAAATTCACAAATACAGGGGAATTAAACAGCACACTCCTAAATAATGAATGTATCAAAGAAGAAATCATAAGGTAAGTTGGAAAATACTTTGATATAAATGAAAATAAAGACACAGCATACCAAACATTATGGATGCAGTTAAAGCAGAGCTTAAAAGGAAATTTATACTGTAAATGCCTATATTTATACATATATATATAAATAACTCAAATCAATAACCTAAATTTCAACCTTAAGACACTTGAAAAAGAGCAAAATAAACACAAAATAAGCAGAAAGAAGGAAATAATAAAATTTAGATCAGAAACAAATGAAATGGAAAATTGAAAATTAATATATAAAACCAATGAAACCAGAAGCTGGTTTTTCAACAAGACTAACAAAACTGATAAACTTTTAGCTAGACTGACCAAGAGAAAAAGGGAGAAGATTAAATCACTAAAGTCAGGAAAAAAATAGGAGAGACATCAATGCAACGTTGAAGAAACAAAAAAGATTATAAGGAATACTATGAACAACTGTGGTCAACAAATTAGATAAATTACATGAAATTGACAGATCCCTACAAGAAACATATTATAAAAACTGACTCAAGAAGAAATAGAAATTTTGAATAACAAGTAAAGTACAACAACTAAACAAGTATAAGTAAAAAGATTGAATTAGTAATGAAAAGACTTTCCATAAAGAAAAGCTCAGTATCAAATAGTTTCACTGGTGAATTCTACCAAACATTTAAAGAAGAATTAATAACAACTCTTCACAAAATCTACCAAAAAATATGAATGGGAATACTTCCTAACTCATTCTATGAGGCCTCTCACACACTGATATCTAAATCAGACATAGATATCACAAAAAAAGAAAACTACAGACAAATATCTCTTATTAATATAGACGCAAAAAGTCCTCAACAAAATAAAAGCAAATGGAATCTATCAACGTATAAAAAGTATTATACACCGTGATGAAGTGCCATTAATCCCAAGAATGCCAGATGGGTTTAATATCTAAAAATAAATTAATGTAACTCATCACATTATTAGAATAATGACAAAAACACAATTAACTCATTAGACTCAGAAAAAGCGTTTAACAAATCCAAACTTTTTCATGATACAAAGGCTCAACAAAGTAGGAATAGAAGTGAACTTAACCTGACAAAAGGCATCTGTAAAAAACCCACAGCTAACATGATCTTATTGGGAAAAGACTCAATGCATTCCCCCTAACATAAGAAACAAGACAATGATGTCTGTTCTCTCCACTTCTTTTCAAACTTGTACTGGAAGTTCTAGCCAGGGAACTTAAGCAACAAAATAAAATAAAAGGCATCTTGATTGGAAAGAAAGATGTAAAACTATCTCTACTCACAGATGACATAATCTTGTATATAGAAAATCTCAAAGAATCATCAAAAACCATAGAACTAATAAACAAGTTAGCAATGTTGCAGGGTACAAGATCAAAATACAAAAATCAATTGTGTCTCTCTAAATTAGCAATGAGCAATCTGAAAATTAAATTAAGAATACAATTCCATTTACAATAGTATCAAAAGGAATAAAATACTTAGGAATAAATTTATCACAAGAAGTGAAAAATTTATACTCTGAAAAATACAAAATATTGTTGAAAAATTAAAGAAAACGTAAATAAATGGAAAGATATCCCTTGTTCATGGATCTGAAGACTTAATATTGTTGAGATGGCAATACTCCCCAAACTGATCTACAAATTCAATGCAATTCCTACCAAAATTCCAGCTAGCATTTTGGCAGAATCTGACAAGCTGAACCTAGACATCCTACAGAACAGGAAGGAGCCCAGAACAGTCAAAAAAACAAAAAAAAACCTGAAAAAGAAGAGCAAAGATGGAAGACTCACACTCCTGATTTCAAAACTTATTACAAAACAACTGTAATTAGGAAATTTTTTTTACTAGAATAAGGCCAGAAATATGATCAAGGAATGGAATTAAGAATCAACAAATAAATCCTCATATTTACGTTTAGTTGAATTTCGACAATGATTCCAAGACAATTCAATGGGGGAAAGAAGAGTCTTTCCAAAAATGGGCCTGGGACAAATGGATATTCACATGCAAAAGAATCAAGTTGAACCCCTACTTCACACTAGATACAAAACTTAACTCAAAATGTGTCATAGACCTAAATGTAAAAGCTAAAACTATGAAACTCCTACAAGAAAATATAGGATAAATCTTTACAACCTTTGGTTAAGCAAAGTTTTCTTTGATATAACACCAGAAATACAAGTGACAAAAGAAAAAAATAGATAAATTGGATTTCATAAAAACTAACAACTTCTGTGCTTCAAAGACCAGCACCAAGATATTGAAAAGAAAACAGAATGAAAGAAAATATTTGCAAATTGTATATGATGAGACATAGCTAGAGTATATAAAGAACTCTTATGTGTCAATAAAAAAATGAACCAGTTAAAACATGGGCAAAAGATCTGAATAGATATTTCTCCATTGAAGATATGCAAATGGGCAATCAGCACATGAAAAGAAGCTAACATCATTAGTCATTAGGGAGATGCATATCAAAAACATGAGATACCTCTTCATGCTCACTATCCAGGCTATATTTGAGATACGGAGAAATTGGAACCCTCAAACATCACTGATGGGAATGAAGAATGGTGCGGCTACTATGGAAAACAGTTTGGCAGTTCCTCAAAATGTTAAACACAGAGTATCATATGGCCCAGAAATTCTACTCCTAGAACAAATGTCCTGAGAGAAATGAAAACCCAAGAGAAATAAAAACACATGTCCACAAAAAAACATGTACATGAATGTTTATAGTAGTATTTATAATAGCCAAAAAGTAAAAACAATCCAAACGTCCATCAATATTGAATGGATAAATAAATGTGATATATCAATAAAATGGAACATTATTTGGCAATAAAGAGGAATGATGTATTGACACATGCTACGATATGGATGAACCTTGAAAACGCTAAGCTAAATGAAATTTCAGTTACAAAAAAAAAAAAAAATCACATATTGTATGATTCCATTTATATAAAATGTCCAGAATAGCAAGTCCAGAAAGACAGAAAGCAGACTAGGGATTGCCTAGGTCTGTGATTTTTGGGGGTAATTAAAGAATGACTGCTAGATGAACATGGTATGTTTCAATATTGATTTATATATTCTGTGAATTCTTTCATTGGTGTTTTTAGTTTTCAAGGGTACAGATCTTGATCATGTTTTGTGATATTTATACCAAAATATTTCTTGTTTTTTAGCTCTTACTATGTGTCCTTTTTAAAATTTAAATTTCTCACTAACTTTACTAAGCTGCAGGTTTAATGACCCTGCCATGTGGTAAGATATGACCAGCAACATCATCTATTGGTTTTTTCAGCAGAGAAGATCAGCTTTGCACCTTACTAGGAGCTGAAGCCGAATGACCTCAATCTTTAAGAATAGTTAAGAGAAGGCCTTGTTGCACCTCTGAATAACAAGCAGACTTCTGTCCTTAAACTCTCAGTGTCTCTAATTTGTAGACCTTATGATGAAGGAAAAGGCATGGCTATTGACAAAACCAAACATTCTGGAGGCTATCTTTTACCAGAACTACCCATTAAAATGTCAATGAATTTAAGAGATTTTTCTGACAGCTTTGTGGAAAGTAGTTTGTAGAGTAACAAGAGAGAAGTGTGAGAAGCCAACCAGGATGCCATGCATTCAGGAGAGAGAAAATGGTGTTTGATCTAGGGTGTTGCAAAGGAGATAGTGAAAATCAATGGTGGTGATGAGATTTATTATATGTTATTATTATGGACTGAATATTTGTGTCCCCCCAAAATTTACATGTTAAAGATCTAATCCCAGGCCGGCCCCATGGCTTAGTGGTTAAGTGGGTGCGCTCTGCTGCTGGCGGCCCGGGTTCGGATCCCGGGCGCGCACTGACGCACCGCTTCTCCGGCCATGCTGAGGCCACATCCCACATGCGGCAACTAGAAGGATGTGCAGCTATGACATACAACTATCTACTGGGGATTAGGGGGGAAATAAATAAATAAATAAATAAATCTTTAAAAAAAAAAAAGATCTAATCCCCAATGTGATGATATTTGGAGATGGAGCCTGTGGAAAGTAATTAAGTTTAGATGAGGTCATGAGGGTGGGGCCTTCATGATGAGATTACTGACCTTATCATAAGAGCACCAGAGAGCTTACTATCTCTCTCATATACACACATAAAGAAGAGGTCATGTGAATACAGTCATGTGCCACTTAACAATAGGGATATGTTCTGAGAAATGCATTGTTGGGTGATTCTGTCATTGTGTGAAGATCATGGAGTGTACTTACACAAACCTAGGTGACATAGCATACTACACGCCTAGGATACATGGGTACGAGTCTTATGGGGCCACCATTGTATACACGGTCCAGTGTTGACTGAAATGTTGTTTTGCAGCACATGACTGTGCACAGCAAGATGGCAGCTGCCTATAATCCAAGAGAAGAAGTCTCAGAATGAAACCTACTTTGCTGGTGCCTTGATCTTGGACTTTCCAGCCTCCAGAACTATGAGAAAATTAATTTCTGCTCTTTAAGCCACAAGTCTGTGATATTTTGTTATGGCAGCCTGAGCTGACTAACACAATTATCAGTTTGAAGTTGAGAGGATCCTCTAATCAATTAGATGTGCACTGAAGATTAAAGAGTGAAGTAAAAAGTGATTCTGAGGTTTTTGACCTGAACAACTAGTAAACTCTGTTATTTACTAAGACAAGGAAAAATGGGAAAAGTAGATTTGGCAAGGAAAATCAAGAGTTAGTATTGGATGTATTAAATTTGAGACATCTAAGTGAAGATGTTGAGTAGAAAGTCGTATATTAGAGAGTGGATCTTAGGTTTAAGGTTATGTCTAGAGATATAAATCTGAGATTCAATTCATCAGTGAATAGATGATATTTAAAGAATGGGATTGTATGAGACCACCTGTAAAGTAAGTATGGTGAGACAAAATCATAGGTCTCAGTCTTGAGCTCTGGAGTGCTCAAGCATCTAGAGGTCAAGATGACAAGCAACAAAGGGGACTGCAAAGGAGTCACCAGGAAAGTAAGGAAAAACCAACAGAATGGTGTCCTATAAACTGAGTCATCACATTTTTAAAGGAAAGTGTGATCAGCTTTGCCAAACGTTGCTGAGAAGGTAAGTAGGAAGATTCTTATTAATTATTGGATTTGCCACAGGTAGATCTTGAAGGCCTTCGGTAGGTTCAGAGGATGGCAGGTGAGTATGAAGCCTTCCTGGAGTAGGTTCAAGAAAGCATAGCCCCACACAGAGTGTCAACTGGAACATGGAAAGGTAGCCTTCTCCTCTCCTCCACTTCTCCCTCGGGCCTTTCCACCCATCAGTTATAGCGATCAGAGACCCCCAGAACGCCATTCGCTATCGTGTGTGGAGCTGAACCATGTAGAAGGGATCATAGGCCAAAGAAAAAACAATGAAAACACAGACTATTTGGCTCATGGACAAAACTATGCCAGTAAAAATGTCACTTAACGTGAATAGCATTTTTTGAAATATTGACATATTTGATATTTTTATACATAATTGATATTTTTAAGAAATTTAATGTTAAAAAAGAAAAGAAAAGCACATTAAAAATGGAGGGCAGAAAAAGACCTGTCTAAAAATAAAATCTAGATCTATTAGCAGTAGGTGTTTAAAGATATTTACCCAACCGTTAGTGATTGGCAGAACCACAAGGTAAAAAGTAAATAAATAATAAATAAAAAAAGGTCACTTATTACCGCTATTCAGAAGTTAAGGAAAAAAACTTGTCACCATCTATCTCTCTCAATTAAGAAAAATATGAATCATTAGTATAGGATTAAAAAATAACGGTGGAAGAGGTACACTTCCATCTATATATGAATTAACAGCCAATTTCTAAAAAGTAATCTAAATAGAAATTTGTTATAAGAAGGGCAAACAGAGGTTTATTGGGGACAGAAAATATCATTGGACAAGAGGATACTTTCAGTGTGAGTCAAATTCAAGGTACTTACAGATATAGGGACATCGTGGTCAGGAGGCAGAAGAGTTTCACCTATATGTTAATATTGGAGTGAAACACCTAAATCCAGAGTTAATGAGAGAAGTTCACAGCACCCTGAGCACCGCTATGTGCTTCCCTGATAACAGAGGTGTGCTGCTCAGGGGGCTGATGGCCCAGCCCTGGGACTTGTGGCGATTGTCTTGTCTTTGTGATGTCATCTGGGCTGAGAGGAATCTTACTGCCTCATCTATATTGCCTTAAGACAGGGCCCATGTGGATATGGTCTGCTTATGTTTTCTGGAATAACAGGACCAACAACTGCAAACGAAATGTTATTTCAAAGAAACAAGCTGATGTCAGGACATGACTGTCAAGAGGTTGGGCCAAAGATTTCCATAGAAAGGCAGTAGAGAGTAGTGGGTGAGCGTGGACTTTGAGAGCAGACTCCTGGATTCAAATACCAGCGTCACCACTTCCTGCTGTGTCATGTTGGGTGATGTAGCCTCTCTGTGCCATGATTACCATAGCTGTAAAATGAGAAAGATAATAATACACACTTCAAGGGGTATTGGGAGGATGAAATCGACTAGATCAAGTAACATTCTTAGACCAGTGTGGGGCATATTCTACGTGCTATGTAGAGTCCAATTTTTGTAATCACACTGGGATAAATTACTCAGGTTAAAGAATGTGTTATGTCCCTGTAATTCAGTAATGTTTGAAGTATCCAAAGCCCAAAGCCCCAGTGTGAAGCCGCATGAAGTTGTAATTAGAAAAAGTGAATGAAAAGATGCGACGAATGTCAAAAAATAATCTCGAGTTCAGTGCAAAGAAGAGACTCCATGTTACAATGCTTGCAGAGGAAAAATGATGAATTTCCATTGGCAACGTGTGTGTCTAAATGTCACTGGAATTGTATCAGCAGAACATTTGTGGCTCGAAGTTGCCCTATATCAGTTTTTATAGCCTGAAACCAGCCCACAGCTCAGAGCTTGGAAATAAAACTGGAAAGATTCAAGCTGTTTATTATTAGGACATTTTTGTATCTTTAAAAGAAATAACTACACAGTTTCTTTATTCAAAAGAAAATATTTGATACTCAAAATGATAATAAATTTTTTTAAAAGTATAATGGTGAGTAAGACATAGACTTTGAAGCTTTTATTTTTATCTGTGCCTAATACTATAAAAGTGAAAATAATTAAATTGTGTCTTACTGTTTTCTGGGAGGGAGGAAAGTCTGAAATACTTTTTATTTTCCTCAATTTTTTCCTTTTGAAATGTACAATATACATGGGTGTTAGCCAGTCTTCACTTTCATTACTGCAGCTACCTGGGTAGAAAGGCCACAGAGCTGAGCCACCTGGCATGGTAGCTGCTAGCTGCAGGTGGCTACTGAACATTCGAATTGTAGCTAGTGAGGCTGTGGAACTGTAATTTTAATTTTTTAATTTTCATCTCAGTTAAAAAACTGATACTCTATTAAGTTATTGAGAACTCTAATTTAGAACAACTTGAGTATATGAATCTATTTTTTAAACTATAAATTTTATAAAATCTAAATGCAGATCAAGTATTTCCAATGAAAATTTAGCATTCAAATTGAGATGTTCTGTAAGTATAAAACACACACGTGATTTCAAAAACTCAATATAAAAACAAGAAGTAAATTGCCTCGTGAAAATCTTTTTATATTGACACTGTGCTGAAATTATATTTTGGATATACTGAATTTAATAAAATATATTATTAAAATTAATTTCACCTGTTTCTCCCTACTTCCTTTTTAATGTGGATACTCGAAAATTAAAGCTTATATTTGTAGCTTGTGTTATATTTGTATTGAACATTGCCCTCATCTCCAAGAAGGTACAAATTCCTCAGAAGATAAGAAATTATAAATCTAAAACAAGGCTTATCTTTTAATATTAGTCCTTTGAGTGAAAAATAATTTGATATGCATATCTCAGAAACTAAATTCACACATATAATTTGTACTGAGAATTTAGTTGACCCTACCACTTTTTTTCTAAGAATATACAGATCTTACCTAATTTACATGAGTCTCATAAGAGAATTTGGTGGTAAACTTACTTTGCTTTATTATTGTATCAATAAATAGCTTGTTTATGACTATCTAAGATATAATTTTGTCTTAGAGAAGTTTAATGAATAGTTTTCTTAGATTTTTTGAAAAATAATAAGTATTATGTAGTTGCTGTTGAGAGTTCTACTTTATATACAGTATTTTTTTAAATGAGCAGACCTAGTTGTAGTACCATATACATATATACATAAAATGTTATGCCATGTATAATTCAAATTTCGTTTAAAATATATTTTACTTGATATGTTAAAATTCTTTTGTAACTAAATCAAATGCAAAACTCACTTCAAGAAAGAGTACATCATATTAGGCTTTTAGTTTTCCTAGTCTCTATTTTTAGTGTATATACACCACATTTAATAATGTATGGCCAACACAAATTCCTTGTATAAATAAGCATTTGTGTTCCTTTTAGGACTAACTGCTGACTGCTGAGTAGAAATTCAGCTATTCATTATTGAGCACATATCTGAAATTTTATTTATATTCACCATATGGAGAAAAAAATTAACTAGTACATAATTTTTTCTTGCACTATTCTTGTTTTAGTTTTTATTATGGAAATTTTCAAACATACAACAAAGTAGTTTAATATAGTGAATTCTCATATTTCCATTGCCAAGATTCATCAACAGTCAATATTGTTCTAATCTTATTTCATCTCAGTCTCTAAGCATTTTTTTACAAAGTATTATAAAGCATCATTTACTCATAAATATCCTGATACATATATCTAAATTTTGTTTAATATAGTTACCAAACCATTATAACAAAATATTACCTAATATGGACTCCATATGCAAGTGTCATTTTAGGACGGGTTTGTTTCAGTCCGGGTACAAACAAGATCTACCTTTCTATGGCTTTGAAGTTTATCCTTGGAATTGGCCCTCTCCCATATGACACCCACAGCAGCACAGGAAGCATATCTGCTTGTACCTTAGCTCATCCGTGTGTAGCTTTGCATGGGCTGGACTTGAATTCTCTCAATAGTCGGAGTTGTATATAAACGCTGTAATCTGTAAAGTTTTGTAGAATAAATATTTAGCTTTGAAAGTGGTTAAAGTAAAATTTCTATTACTTAACAGCAAATAAAGGATAGAAAATGGGAGATGAGAAAGGAAAAGTGAAAAAAAAAACTGAGTTTGGTTTGAATATTTTTTAAAAACTTCTTTCTTTTTATTTATGTATGCATGCATTATTTATTTATTTGGCTATAAAGGAGAGGAGCCAAATGGAGTTTTAACTGGAAGACAAAACAGGGGGAATTTTTAAAAATTGTATGCTGAAGAGAATGAGCTAATAGAGAGCCAAGAACTGATGGTGCAAGAAAGAGAGGGCCACGTTTGCAAGCTGATCTATCCTGTCATTCCTGATATGTTTCGTTCATCCACCGCAGAAAGCCCTCCCTCCTCTCCTCATCATACCCATCCCCAATGGTAGAGGCTCATGCTATTGTATTGATCTAGTCTAAATTCTGGGAAGAGTTTGTAATGATGAAGGTCTTTCTTGTGACCTATGTACATATTTGTCAAAAATGCCTACACTGAGACAGGCTTCAGACACCTTATTGCCAGCCTCATCTATAGCAATTCAGCACAAGGAGGAAACAGCATCTCCTCAGAGACTGATTGCTTACCACCTTGATCATCATCATAGCTTGAGTTGCCCATGAATCCCAAAAGTGCCGTGAATGCAGAGGCTCTGCTGGCTTTACTTGTTGAATTCCTCTCTAGACTACACATTCTCTTCTGTTGAGCCAAATATTATATGTGTGTGTTTGTATGCATTGTTGTGCACACACACTGGCACCATGCTGCTCAAATGGTCGTGATGCTAATATTTGGTGAGACTAGGTAACACCAAGACATTGGATGTGTGAAAATGACTTCTTTTTCCCCACAAAGTATTATAAAATACAGGCTTTTTTCCAAAGATAAGAGCTGTGAAAGATTTTACTCGATTCACAAGATTAAATTCCTAATGATTTTAAGGAATGATTAGATTGCAAAGGGAACCCACATTCTTCTTTCTTGAGAATTCGTGGAAAACCCTGTAGAATGTATTTGGCTTTAAACGTAGTCTCTCTCAAATTTTATTCTGAAGAGTTGTAGAATTATATAAGCTACGAAAGGCCCCGGTAAAGCAAGGTGTGCCAGTGATTTCTTCATGAAAGATATTATTTCTCAGGAAAGCCTCCCTATCTCTCTCTTTTCACACCTCACTGAAGATTTCCATTTCTTTCCAAAGTCAGAAGTTTGGTTCCACATTTCAGGTCTTAAAAGGCTTTTCACAGTTTCCCTCTCCACCCCCATTTTCTCTGTTCTCTTTAGTTTTAAAGAAATTCTAAATCAAAGAACTTACCATATTTCATATATTACATCTCCTTATAATCCACAGGAGAAGGATCACTGCAGAAAATAGAATCCCAGACGTCCCTGTTTCTGAAAGATTGCTAATTCTAGTTAATCCTACATCTGATGAAAGATGTCTGTCTGCACGTCGAAAGGAAATTTGCTAAAGTCTGATCTAAGGATCAAAAGCTCTTAAGAATCAGAGCTACAATGAAAGACAATGACAGAATTATTAAACATGATGACATTTCATCATAAAAGATTACTTATTTACTGTAGAATTAAAGGGCTAAAATGAAATTAAAATCCATCAACCATTTTCATTTAACCAAGGCAAAAACTAAACCCAAGAGCATCATAGTGACAAAGAACAATTTGACCTTTCTTCAGACTTTATTTTTTTGTCTCTGGATTATAATTATTGGTGATAATTGCATTCTTGCTGCAAAGAGTTTAGGAAAAATAATAAAAATTTTGTCACAGGAAGCCATTGTTATTGGATGATTTTCTGGAGGTCAAATATTATCAAAATATGGATTGGGTAATATTTTATACTCACATAATAAGACATAATATTAATATAGTTACAAATCTAAGAAACTTGATTTGTGTATTTCACACACATATACATATTATTTCATGTATAAATTGCAAACCAGAACATATTTTCTCGAAAATCCACAGCTAATGATTTATATTACGGACTATAAAGAATGATTGAAATATATGTCATTAGAAATTAAACAGATTCCTCATGATGTAGTATTTAGGTAAAATTTACCTGCAATATAATAAAGCCACTTTAAACATACAATTTAGTCAGTTTTGACAAATGTATATACACATGTAAATACCACCCCAATCAAGATAAAGAACATTTCCATCACTGTGCAAAGATTCTTCATATCTCCAACAGTCAATTTCTTCCCCATCCTTGGTCTCAGGCAATGACTAACTACTTTCCATCACTATAAATGAAATGTTTTTCCTAGAGTTTTCTATAAATAGAATCATATGGAATATGTAACACTCTTTTCTTTTTGGCCTTGTTTTCTTAGCATGTTTTTGACATCCATAATGTTGAGTGTATCAGTACTTTATTCCTTTTCATTGCTGAGTAGCATTCCATTGCATAGATATGACACAACTTGTTTATCTATTCAGCTGATGGACATTTGACTTGTTTCCAAATGGCTTGTCTTCAGTTGGGGGCTATTATTCATAGAGCCACTATGAAATATATATAGAAGTCTTTTTGTGTATATATGTTAACATTTCTCTTGGGTGAATACTTGAGTGTGAAATTGGTGTGTCATATGGTAAGTGTACATTTAACTTTTATAGAAACTTCCAAAAAGGAATTCACAGTCATTGTAACATTTACATTCCCACCAGTAGTGTGTGAGGAGAGCTTTTGTTGTTCCACATCCTCACCAAAACTTTAACTTGGTATTGCCAGTCTTTTAAAGTTTAACTATACTACTTGAGGAATAGTGAGATATTGCTGTGATTTTAACTTGCCATTCCCTGTGATAAATAATTTTGAACATTTTTTTCTCACATACATTAGCCATTTACCTATCTTTTTGCAGCATGGTCTGCTCAAGCTTTTTTGCCATCTTATTGATATGTGTTATTTATTTATTCTACATAAAAGTTCTTTGTCGAATATTTGAATTGAGATGATTTTCATTTTTTTTTCATTTTCTTAACTGGAAAACATGAAAAAAAGTTTTTAATTTTGATGAAATCTATTCTATACATTTTTTTTATGGTTTGCTCTTTTTGTGCTCTCACTAAAAAATTTTTGCCTACTCCAACATCATTCATATTTTCTCCTATGTTATTTTCTAGAATTTTTGTAGTTTCATCTCTTATATTTATGCCTGTGATCTTTTCTAGCTTATTTTAACTTATGGTGTGATTTAAGGATTAAGGTTTATTTTTTTTCCTATGTGGATATCTACTTGTTATAGCAACTGAAAAAGCTATCCTTTCCCCTATAGAATTATGTTGACAAAGTCTGTCAAAACTGAATTGACCCCACATGCATCTGGACTATATTTTCTGTTATCCTTACATAAACATTGTCACAAAATGACATGACATTGTGATTATTATGTCATGATTATCGTAGCTATATAATGCATCTTGAAATCAGGTAGTTTAAGTTCTCCACTTTTTTTTTTTTTTTCCCCAAGGTTATTTTGGCTATCCTACCTTCTTTTAATTTTCATAAACTCTTTACAATTAGTTTAACAATTTCTTTTTTAAAAAAGCTTGCAGAGATTTGTGTTGAGATAGCATTGAATCTACAATTCAGTGGTTTTCAAAGAGTAGTCCCTGGCAAGCAGCATTAGAATCATCTGAGAACTTGTGAAAAACATGAATTCTCAACCCCCACCCCATACTTACTGAATCAAACAATCTGGAGGTGAAGCTTTTCCTCTGCACTACTGATGCCATATTCTTTTCTTCCACAAATAATATTGATCACAGAGAAATATTGTTATTTCTCCTTTAAACAGTTGGCAGTCTTTTAAACAGATTAAAACACCAGAAAAACAAAAATTTTGCATATTTTCTCACACATATACCATTTCTGGTTCTCTTCATTCCCTTGTATAAATTTGAGGTCTAATTGGCATCATTTTCCTCAAGCCTGAAGAAATTCTTTAAACATCTCTATGGTGTAGATCTGCTGGTGACAAATTCACTCACTTGGTTTATCTGAAAGTCTTTTTATTTTTTTTGTTTTTTAACAACTTTGTTATGTTTAAATCTGCTGGTTGACAGATTTTTTTTAGTTTTATCTTCGAATTAAAGAAGTTGCTCAATCCTCTGCATCGCATGGTTTCTCCTGATGTTGGCAGGCATTCTTTGTTTCCCTGCAGGAAATGGGGTTTTTGTATGACATAGGTTGTTTTTATATTCCCTTTATTATTAGTTTTCACCATATTTGCTATGATGTCTTGGCATGGTTTTCTTTGTATTTGTCTTGCTCAGCATTTATTGAACATCTTGGCTCTGCAGGATTATATTTTTATCCACTTTACGACACGCCTGATCCTTGTTTCTTCCACTGTTTTGGTCAGCCCCTCCTATTTGGACCCCTATTACACGTATGTTTGACTGATTGGTATTCTCCCACAGATCACCAAGTCACTATTTGTTTGTTAAGCTTTTTTCCTCTCTGTTCTTCAGTTTGGGTAATTTTTATCACTGTATCTTCAAAGCAGCTTTTTGTTTTTGTTGTTCTGCAATGTCTAACCTACAATGTTGAATTTCTAGATTTTGTTCTTGATTTACTTGTGGATCAGTTTGTTCCTCTTGCTCTTTGTTTTTGTTTTTTTACAAATGTTTTGTGAAGTCTAAGTAACCTCTACTTAGGAATCACTTTACTCTTCTCCTATGGTGTTGTATCCCCTGGGTTTTACTGAAATCCTCATATGTTCAATGAGTTGTTCCCAATATGTCAATTCAGAACCAGAACATTCTCATCCCTGTGCAAGCTCCCGTAGTTTTTCACTTACATTTCCCTAGTATGTGTTCTTTGCTTGGACTCATGGAGTCCTACCCTAGGCAGGTGTAGATAAGCGCCTAACAAAGTACTCCAAAAACTGTTATTCAGATTTCTAGAGCACGTTCTCTGTTGTGCTCCCTCCCCTCCAATACCTTACCTGACACACCCAGGCTGCCTCAGGCTCCCTGAGCCATCATCTTTTTCTTCTTAGCTCAGCAAGACTGTTGTGCTCTGCTTGGGTTACACTCCTTGCTTTGCAATCTTGGGGTGATTTGGATTTATCTCCTTTAATTCTCTTTTTCAGGGATCATTGTTCTGTGCTGCCTGTTGTCCAAAGTCTTAAAACAACTGTTTTCTCTATTTTGTCCTGTCTAATAGTTAAACTGCTCTAGTGGCAGGATTAGTTCAGTACCAGATATTATGTCATGGCCAAAGGAGTAACTCCACAGTGCATTTATTTTTAATCATTTGAAATACATTAGTGAAGCTGGTGAATATGTTTTAAAACATAAGAGTCTTATGTTAATGTATTTGTTTTGTAAATTCAAGGTTTTTGAATTTAATTATCTTCTAGAATATTTGAGTGGTAATATCAAAAAGTTTCACTCATAAAATAACTTTATTTGTCTTTGGTACCTAAGATGTTGATATAGAACAGTGGCTCTCAACTAGAGGTGATTTGGTCATGTCTGGAGACATTTTTAATTGTCATGTCTATGGGAGGATGGATGCTATTGCCATCTAGTGAGGGGAGGCCAGAGATGCTAGATACATCATAATGCACTGGATGGCACTTAGAACAGAGAGTGACCAAGTTCAAAATGTCAATAGTCCTGGGGTTGAGAAGCCTTGATAAAGACCATTATCATGTCCAATTTAACTGAGTCTTAATTTTTTTTAGACTATGTTTAGACAAACACATTTTTTTCTCTCAATCATTGCTAGAATATTAAGTATAGTGACATAATATAATTTAAATTTTAATTAATTGAAATTAGGTAATATTTCATTTCCTCTCAGTATAGCTTAATAGCTGATTTCAGTTAGAGATTTTAATTATTAGAATTTCTTTTCATGAATGATGTTAATGAAAAATTAAATAATTTATATGTGTATGGCAACTCCGATTATATATAGAATGATGCAAAATTACATTCATTACAAAATATTTTAAAATTTCTTAATTTTTTATTTTAAACAAACCTGGGAGTGAATTATAAAAACAGTAAGAAATCAGTATGGCTGCAAAGATGGTGACATAGGGGGCTCCTGAACTCAGCTCCTCCTATGGACGCAACGACTCTACAGCTACACATGGAGCAGTTCCCCCGAAAGAAATCCAGAAACTGGTTGAGCCACTCCTACACATCAGGCAAATTAGAAAATACCCACACTGAAACCAGTAGGAAAGGATGAGACACACTCTTGCCATAAATCCCACCTCCAGCACAGTCCGTACACACTGGAGGGTACCCCCAACTCCCAGCTTTTCTTTGAGGAGCAAAGAGCTTGGACCCCACATCTAGTGAACCAATTTTAAAACTCCCGCCTGAGGGACAGACCCCCCAAAACAACCTAACTCTGAAAGCCAAGAGGACTTGTGTACACAAGACCCACAAGACTATAGCAAACAAAGAAGTAATTCTTCATGGGCACGCATGCACTCAACTCAACTATCCCCTAGGGTTCAGTGTACGGGGAGCAGGCAAAAAATGCCTATCTTCCAGTCTTTCCTTGCATGGGGTCTATTTGCATACTTTAAAAGCTGCTGCCTGAGGGTCAGGTTTCTAAATTAACTTGCATCTAGGGGCTGATTGCAATCTTCTCCAAAGACTAGGAAGCCAGCAGACACTTCCCTTGCCCTCTCCCTCTAGCCCATTCCAAGTCATCAGTATCTCCCTGGAAGGAGACTGTACGTGTGTCCAAAAGCCCCAGCTTTTGGGGCTGCTGCCTGAGGACAGGCCCCTGGATCACCTGGCTCTGGCAGCCAACAAGGCTTCTATTCAGGAGCCCCACAGGACTGTAGCAAACAAAGAAGTAGTTCTTAATAGGCTCAGGAGCACTTCCTCATGCCTTACACCCAGGTGGGAACAGGCAAAAATGCCCATCTCCTAGTTCTTCCCAATAAGGGCTCTAACTACACACTTTCCCAGCTGCCACATGAGGGTCCAGCTTCCAACTAGGCTCATCTGGTTGCTGATTGTGATCCTTACCTATAGGACACTGACGGATTGGCACATCCTCAACTACTGGGAGTCACTAAGAACAAAGATGGCAGCTTGGACAATCACAAAGGTTCAAGGGACAACCAGGGGCATGGGCTGGGCTGATTGATGAGGTTCCTCTCCTACACAAGACCACTCTGTCAAGACCAGAAGAGGTGGCTGTTTTATCTAATGTGAAGAAACCAACACAGAGAATAAAGGAAAATGAAGAAAAAAGGGAATATGCTCCAAAAAAAGAGAATAAGATAAAACTCCAGAAACAGATGTTAATGAAATTGAGATAAGTGATTTACCCAATAGAGAGTGCAAAATAACAGTCATAAAGGTGCTCACTGAGGTCAGGAGAGCAATGCATGAAGAGTCAGAATTTGGACAAACAGATAGAAAATATAAAAATGTATCAAATAGAAATCACAGAACTGAAAAATACAATAAATGAACCAAAAAATTCAGTAGAGGGGTTCAACAACAGGCTAGATCAAGCAGAAGAAAGGATCCATTTGAAGACAAGGCAGTGGAATTCATCTAATCAGAGAAGCAAAAAGAAACAAGGTTGAAAAAGAGTGAAGATAGATTAAGGGACTTATAGGACATCATGGAGCAGATGACTATTCGCATTATAGGGTTCCTAGAAGTAGAAGAGAGAGGGAAAGGGGCAGAAAGTTTATTCCAAGAAATAATGGCTGAAAACTTCCCTAACCTTGGAAAAGAAACAGATATCTGTATCCAAGAAGCAAAAGAGACATCAAAAATATGAATGCAATGAGACTCACACTGAAAGACATTATAATTAAATTGTCAAAAGTTAAAGACAAAGAGAGCATCTTAAAAGGAACAAAAGAAAAACAATTTGTGGAATAATTGGAGTCAAGATGGCGACGTAAGCAGACTTGGACCTCACTTCCTCCCGTGGACACAGCCAATTTACAACTACTCGTGGAAAAATTACCCGAGACAGAACTGAAAACTGGATAAGAGGGACTCCTGCAACAACGGACAATCCTAACTGAGGTAGAAGAGGCAGAGACTCCCTTCTGGAGAAGAAAAATGCCGCCTTCACAAGCCGCCAGCTTCACGGCCCCGGGAGCAGCTCACAGGTACGCAGCCTCCCTGGAGGCACGGGGCCATCAGCCGGGGAGTGCCCCCGCAGTGGGCATTTTGTGGACCCAGCACAATCGAGACCAGCGGCATAATATCTGACTGTGCCTGCTACTAAAACATTGGGGAGTACCCCCAGAAAACCCGGTTCACAAAGAAACTAAAACTGGCTTTTAAATGGCCTGTGCACAAACTCACACGTTTCAGAAAGCATCCTAAAATCACCAGAAAGAAAGGTGCACAGTGCTTTGGTGAAAAGAGACTCACCTAATAGGCCCTGAGTGCATCTCAGTGAGGGGTGAGACCTCTCCAGGGACTGGAACATTGGCGGCGGCCATTGTTGTGGCCTGGTGTGGGCGTGGTGACACAGACGCCATTGGAGTTCTGCCTTTGGGGCCTGCTAGCCCAGTGTCTGCCCCACCCATTAGAGCACCGATTTAATCCAGCTGAGCCAGGGCAGGCAGCACACCCTAGAGACTGGCCCCACCCAAAAACAAGCCCTCAGGCAACTTGTGGGCCTGCATAGATTGGTGACTGGATTCTCTGCAGCCTGGCAACTGAGCCGACTTTACCGGGGCAGGGTGTGCACAAGGAGTGGGTAGAGAGTGTGGGACGGTGGCGGAGTGGGTGGGGCTCCCGCCGTGGAGAGACTGAGTCCACTTGGGGAGGTCGGGGCACTCACACAGGGCAGGACTGTGTTGACTGTGTGTGTGGACCTGTGGGCAGCAGGGCTTGTCAGCTGCAGAAGACTTGTGCTTCTCAAAGATCCACATAGGGGGTTTGCCCCACCTTCCAAAGCCTGAAACAATTGGATGCTCCTGTGCCTGAGGCCAGCTCCACCCAGCTGCAATCCTCAGAAAGCTGACAAGAGACCTAATAGGCTAGAGGCTTACAGCAATTGTAAGGCCCTGAGCCTAACAACCTGCCATGCTGGGGGCCTACTCACTTAAAAGAAATACTGTAACACAAATGTGTATTAGTACTTGCAGCCAACTGTGCTGGGGCTCCCCACACCTCATAAAGAGACTGAAGGGCCCACAACAACTACAAGCAGCTGAGCATTACAACAGCTGGCCAGGAGCATAACTCAGCCTCCCTGGGTGCCTACAGGGAGAGCAAACAGGCCACAACAGAAGGACACACGTAGCCACATAGGGGTCACCCCTGGAACATTGAGAACTGAGGGAAGCACACTGGAAGCCTCCTAAGGCATCACTTACATAAGGTCACCTATCCAAGAGCAGGAGACGTAGCTGACCTACCTAATATGTAGACACAAGCACAGGGAAAGAGGCAAAATGAGGAGGCAAAAGAATACATTCCAAGTAAGGGAACAGGACAAAACCCCAGAAAAGGAACTAAGTGAAACAGAAATGAGCAACCTACCCGACAGAGAGTTCAAACTAAGAGTGTTAAGGATGCTCACTGATCTGGGGCAAAGAATAGATGAACTCAGTGAGAATGTCAACAAAGAAATGGAAGATATAAAAAAGAACCAATCAGAAATGAAGAATACAATACTGGAAATGAAAAATTCACTAGAGGGACTCCAAAGCAGAGTAGAGGATACAGAAGAACGGATCTGTGAGCTGGACGAAAGACTAGAAGAAATTACCACAGGTGAACAGGTAAAAGAGAAAAGAATTAAAAAGAGTGAGGACAGTCTAAGGGACCTCTGGGACAACATCAGGCGCACTAACATCCGTGTTATAGGTGTCCCGGAAGGAGAAGAGCGAGACAAGGGGCCAGAGAATCTATTTCAAGAAATAATAGATGAAAACTTCCCTAACCTAAGGAAGGAAACAGACATCCAGGTACAGGAGGCACAGAGAGCCCCAAACAAGATAAACCCAAAGAGGCCCACACCAAGACACATCATAATCAAAATGTCCAGAATTAAAGATAAAGAGAGAATCCCAAAAGCCGCAAGAGAATGTCAAGTTACATACAAAGGAAACCCCATAAGGCTATCAGCTGACTTCTCAGCAGAAACCTTACAGGCTAGAAGAGAATGGCACGATATATTTAAAGTGCTAAAAGGAAAAAACTTACAGCCGAGAATACTCTACCCAGCAAGGTTATCATTCAAAATGGAAGGAGAGATCAAAATTTTGATTTTGATCAAAGCAAAAATTAAAGGAGTTTGTCACCAAGAAACCAGTGCTACAAGAAATGTTAAAGAGACTGATTTAAGGGGAAAAGAGAATACCACAAATAGGAAAAATTATCTATTTCCATGATTAGAATGTAATGGATACAAATGCACAAAACAGAGGTTAGATATGATATCAAAAACATAAAAGGAGGGAGGAGGGGAGTTAAAGAGTACAGCTTTCAGACAGAGGTCAAACTAAAGTGACCATCAATTCTGTATAGAAGAAGAAAGGAACAGAGAAGGACTACTAAAACACTGAGGAAAAAAAAAAAAGTTAAGAAATGGCAGTAAGTACATACTTATCAATAGCTACTTTAAACGTCAATGGACTAAATGCTCCAATTAAAAGGCATAGGGTGGCTGACGGGATAAAAAAACAAGACCCATATATATGCTGCATACAAGAGACACACTTCAGACCTAAAGACACTCACAAACTGAAAGTGAAGGGATGGAAAAAGATACTCCATGCAAATGGCAATGAAAAGAAAGCTGGGGTAGCAGTACTCATATCAGACAAAATAGACTTTAAAACAAAAACTGTAAAAAGAGACAAAGAAGGGCATTACATAATGATCAAGGGAACAATCCAACAAGAGGATATAACACTTGTAAATATCTACGCACCCAATGTAGGTGCACCTAAATATATAAAGCAATTATTAACAGACATAAAAACAGAAATAGACAGTAACACAATAATAGTAGGGGACTTTAACACTCCACTTACACCAACGGATAGATCATCCAAACAGAAGATCAGTAAGGAAACATTGGCCTTAAACGACACACTAGAACAGATGGACCTAGTAGATATATACAGAGCATTCCATCCAAAAACCGAAGAATGCACGTTCTTTTCAAATGCACATGGAACATTCCCCAGGATTGATCACATATTAGGCCACAAAACAAGTCTCCATGAATTTAAGAAGATTGAAATAATACCAAGCATCTTTTCTGACCACAACGGTATGAAACTAGAAATCAACTATAGGAAGAAAATCATAAAAGCCACAAATATGTGGAGATTAAAGAAAATGCTACTGAACAAAGACTGGGGTAATGAAGAAATCAAAGAAGAAATAAAAAAATACCTGGAGACAAATGAAAATGAAAATACGACATGTCAGAATTTATGGGATACAGCAAAAGCGGTTCTAAGAGGGAAGTTTATAGCGATACAGGCCTATCTCAACAAACAAGAAAAATCTCAAACAAACAATCTAACAATGCACCTAAAGGAACTGGAAAAAGAAGAACAAACAAAGCCCAAAATCAGTAGAAGAAGGGAAATAATAAAAATCAGAGCAGAAATAAATGAAATAGAGACCAAAAAAACAATAGAAAAAATTAATAAAACCAAGAGCTGGTTCTTTGCAAAGATCAACAAAATTGACAAACCTTTAGCTAGACTCACCAAGAAAAAAAGAGAGAAGGCACAAATAAGTAAAATCAGAAATGAAAGAGGAGAGGTTACAACAGAAACCTCAGAAATACAAAAGATTATAAGAGAATACTATGAAAAGCTATATGCCAACCAATTCGACAATCTGGAAGAAATGGATAAATTCTTAGAATCATACTACCTTCCAGAACTGGATCAAGAAGAAGTAGAGAATTTGAATAGACCAATCACCAATAAGGAGATCGAAACAGTAATCACAAACCTCCCCAAAAATAAAAGTCCAGGACCAGACAGCTTCCCTGGGGAATTCTACCAAACATTCAAAGAAGACTTAATACCTATCCTTCTCAAACTCTTCCAAAAAATTGAGGAGGGGGGGAAGCTCCCTAACTCATTCTATGAAGCTGACATTACCCTGATACCAAAACCGGACAAGGACAACACAAAAAAAGAAAACTACAGTCCAATGTCACTAATGAACATCGATGCAAAAATCCTCAACAAAATACTAGCAAATCGCATACAACAATATGTTAAAAAGATTATACACCATGATCAAGTGGGATTTATTCCAGGGATGCAGGGATGGTTTAACATTCGCAAATCAATCAATGTGATACACCACATTAATAAAATGAAGAATAAAAATCACATGATCATCTCAATAGATGCAGAGAAAGCATTTGACAAGATACAGCATCCATTTATGATAAAAACTCTGAATAAAATGGGTATAGAAGGAAAGTACCTCAACATAATAAAGACCATATATGAGAAACCCACAGCTAATATCATCCTCAATGGTGAAAAACTGAAAGCTATCCCTCTAAGAACAGGAACCAGACAAGGATGCCCACTGTCACCACTCCTATTTAACATAGTACTGGAAGTCCTAGCCAGAGCAATCAGGCAAGAGAAAGAAATAAAAGGGATCCAAATTGGAAAGGAAGAAGTGAAACTGTCACTATTTGTAGATGACATGATTTTATATATAGAAAACCCTAAAGAATCCACCAGAAAACTTTTAGAAGAATATGGTAAAGTTGCAGGATACAAAATCAACATGCAAAAATCAGTTGCATTTCTGTACACTAACAACGAAGTAGCAGAAAGAGACATTAAGAATACCATCCCATTTACAATTGCAACAAAAAGAATAAAATACCTAGGAATAAACTTAACCAAAGAGGTGAAAGATCTGTACACCGAAAACTATAAAACATTTCTGAAAGAAATTGAAGAAGACACAAAGAAATAGAAAGATATTCCGTGCTCTTGGATTGGAAGAATTAACATAGTTAAAATGTCCATACTTCCTAAAGCCATCTATAGATTCAAGGCAATCCCTATCAAAGTTCCAACAATATTTTTCACAGACATAGAACAAAGAATCCTAAAATGTATATGGAACAACAAAAGACCCCGAATAGCTAAAGGAATTCTGAGAAAAAAGAACAAAGCTGGAGGTATCACACTCCCTGATTTCAAAATATACTACAAAGCTATAGTAACCAAAACAGCATGGTACTGGCACAAAAACAGACACACAGATCAATGGAATAGAATCGAAAGCCCAGAAATAAACCCACATATCTATGGACAGCTAATCTTTGACAAAGGAGCCAAGAACATACAATGGGGAAAAGAAAGTCTCTTCAACAAATGGTGTTGGGAAAACTGGATAGCCACATGCAAAAAAATGAAAGTAGACCCTTACCTTACACCATACACAAAAATTAACTCCAAATGGATTAAAGACTTGAATGTCAGACCTCAAACTGTGAAACTTCTAGAAGAAAACATAGGCAGTACGCTCTTCGACATTGGTCTTAGCAACATCTTTTCAAACACCACGTCTGACCGGGCAAGAGAAACAATAGAAAAAATTAACAAATGGCACTACATCAAACTAAAAAGCTTCTGCACAGCAAAGGAAACCATCAACAAAACGAAAAGACAACCTAACAATTGGGAGAAGATATTTGCAAACCATACTTCTGATAAGAGCTTAATCTCCAAAATATATAAAGAACTCATGCATCTCAACAACAAAAAAACTACCAACCCCAATAAAAAATGGGCAAAAGACCTGAACAGACATTTCTCCAAAGAAGATATACAGATGGCCAACAGACACATGAAAAGATGTTCAAAATCACTAACTATCAGGGAAATGCAAATCAAAACTACAATGAGATATCACCTTACGCCCGTTAGAATGGCTATAATTAACAAGACAGGAAACAACATGTGTTGGAGAGGATGTGGAGAAAAGGGAACTCTCATACACTGCTGGTGGGAGTGCAAACTGGTGCAGCCACTATGGAAAACAGTATGGAGATTCCTCAAAAAATCAAGGATAGAACTGCCATATGATCCAGCTATTCCACTGTTGGGTATTTATCCAAAGAACTTGAAAACACCAATTTGTAAAGGTACATGCACCCCTGTGTTCATTGCAGCGTTGTTCACAATAGCCAAGACTTGGAAGCAACCTAAGTGCCCATCAAGGGACGAATGGATAAAGAAGATGTGGTATATATACACAATGGAATACTACTCAGCCATAAGAAACGATGAAATCCAGCCATTTGTGACAACATGGATGGACATTGAGGGTATAATGCAAAGTGAAAAAAGTCAGAGGGAGAAGGTCAAATACCGTATGATTTCCTTCATTAAGTAGTAGATAATAACAACAATAAACAAACACATAGGGACAGAGATTGGATTGGTGGTTACCAGAGGGGAAGGGGGGAAGGAGGAGGGTGAAAGGGATAATTTGGTACATGTGTGTGGTGATAGGTTGTAATTAGTATTTTGGTGGTGAACATGATGTAATCTATGCAGAAATAGAAGTATAATGATGTACATCTGAAATTTTTACAATGTTATAAACCAATGTTACTGCAATAAACAAAAAATTTAAAAAAAAGGAAAAAAAGAAAAACAATTTGTTATGTACAAGGGAACCCATATAAGACTATCAATAAAATCTTTAGCATAAACTTTCAGACCAGAAGGGAATGGCATGATAGATTCAAAGTGCTGAAAGAAAACACCTGCCAAACATGAATACTCTACCTGGCAAAGTCGTCTTCCACAATTGAAGGAGAGATAAAGAGTTTTCCAGACAAGCAAAGCTTTAAGGACACACATAGACTAGAAATGAAGGGATGAAAAAAGATATTCCATGCAAATGGAAACCAAAAGAAAGCAGGGATAGCTATACTTATATCAGACAAAATAGATTATAAGCCAAAGACTGTAACAAGAGACAAGAGACAAAGATGACCATTATACAACAATAAAGAAATTAATTCATCAAGAGGATACAATATTTATGCACCCAACATAGGAGCACCTAAATATATAAAGCAAATATCAATAGATCTGAAGGGGAAAAGACATACCAATACAATAATAGTAGGGGACTTCAGCACCCTACTATCAACAATGGATAGATCATCCAGACAGAAAATAAAAATGAAACTTTGGACTTAAATGACACATTAGACCAGATGGACTTAACAGACATTTACAGAACATTCTATCCAACAGCAGCAGAATACACATTCTTCTCAAGTGCACATGGAACATTCTCCAAGATAGATCATACATTACGCTACAAAACAAGTCGTAGTAAATTTGAGATGATTGAAAAGTTATAAAGCATCTTTTCTGACAACAATGGCATGAAACTAGAAATCAATTACAAGAAAAAAAACTGGAAAATTCACAAATATGTGAATATTAACATGCTCTGCACAACCAATGGGCAAAGAAGAAATCAAAAGAGAAATCAAAAAATATCTTGAGACAACTGATGCTGGAAACATAACATACCAAAAATTATAGGATGCAGCAAAAGCAGTTCTAAGAGGGAAGGTCATAGCAATAAACACCTACATTAAGAAAAAAAAAAGATCTCAAATAAAAAACCCAGTTTTACATCTCAAGGAACTAGAAAAAAAAGAACAAACTAAGGCCAAATTTATTAGAAGGAAAGAACTCCTATACAGAGCAATGAGGAAAGGAAAAAAAAGACACCCAAATCAGAAAAAAAGAAGTAAAATTATCTTTATTTGCAGATGACATGCTATTATATATATAAAACCCTAAAGACCCCACCAAAAAACTATTAGAATTAATAAATAAATTCAGTAATTGCAAGATACAAAATCAATGTACAATCAGTTGCATTTCTACACACTAACAATGAAATGTCAGAAAAAGAAATTAAGAAAATAATCCCATTTAGAATAGCATCTAAGAGTATATAATACTTAGGAATAAATTTAACCAAGGAGGTGAAAGATCTGTACACTCAAACTATAAAACACTGATGAAAGCAATCAATGAATACACAAATAAATAGAAAGATATCCCAGGTCCATGGACTGGAAGAATTAACATTGTTAAAATGTCCATACTACCCAAAGCAATCTACAGATTCAATACAATCCCTATCAAAATTCCAGCTGGCATTTTTCACAGAAATAGAATAAACAATCCTAAAATTTGTATAGTATCACAAAAAGACTCTGAATAGCCAAAGAAATCTTGAGAAAGAAAAACAAAGCTGGGAGCATCCAACTTTCTGATTTTAAACTATATTACAGAGCTATAGTAATCAAAACCAGGCAGTATTGGCATAAAAGCAGACACACAGATCAATGGAACACAATAGAGAGCTCAGAAATAAACCCACACATATACGGTCAATTAATTTATGACAATGGAGCTAAGAATACACATATGAGGAAAGGACAGTCTCTTCAATAAATGGTGTTGGGAAAACTGGACAGCCACATGCCAAAGAAAGAAACTGGACCCCTATCCTACACCATGCACAAAAATCAACTCAAAATGGATTAAAGACTTGAATGTAAGGCCTGCAGCCATAAAACACCTAGATGAAAACATAAGATGTAAGCTCCTTCACATTGGTCTTGGCAATGATTTTTTGGATTTGACACCAAAAGCAAAGGCAACAAGAGCAAAAATAAATGGGATTACATCAAACTAAAAAGCTTCTATGATGCAAAAGGAAACCATCACCGAGATGAAAAGGCAACCTATGGAATGAGAGAAAATATTGCAAATCATATATCTAATATGAGGTTAATATCCAAAATATGTAAAGAACTCATACAACTCAAAAGCAAAAAATCCTAACAATCTCATAAAAAAATGGGCAGAGGAACCGAATAGATGTTCTTCCAAAGAAGACATACAAATGGCCAACAGCTACGTGAAAGGTGCTCAACATCACAAATCATCAGGGAAATGCAAATCAAAACCACAATGAGAAATCACCTCACACCTGTTAGAATGATTATTATCAAAAAGACAAGAAATAACAAGTGTTGGTGAGGATGTGGAGAATAAGGAAACCCTTGTGCACTGTTAGTGAGAATGTGAATTGGTTCAGTCACTATGGAAAACATTATGGAGGTTCCTCAAAAAGTTGAAAATAGAACTACCATATGGTCCAGCGATTCCACTTCTGAGTGTATGTAGAAAGGAAATGAAAATAGGATGTCGAAGAGATATATGCACTCCCATGCTCATTGCAGCGTTCTTCACAATAGCCAAGATATGGAAACAAACTAAGTGTCCCTCAATGGATGAAGGGATGAAGAAAATGTGGTGTGTATGTGTGTATATATATATATACACATACACACAACAGAATATTATTCAGCCATGAGAGAAAAGGAAATTCTGCCATTTGTGACAGTATAGATGGATCTTATGGGTATTATGCTAAACGAAATAAGTCAGACAGAGATAGACAAACACTGTATGATATTCCCTATATACAGAATCTAAAAAAGCCAAACTCATAGAAACTGAGACTGGAAAGGTGGTTGCCAAGGGCTGGGTGGGGGATTTGGAGCAAATGAGGAGATGTTGGTCAGAGAGTATAAACTTCCAGTTATAAGAAGAATAAGTTCTGGGGAATCTAATGTATAGCCTGATGATCACAGTCAATAATACTGTATTATATACTTGAAAGTTGCTAAGAGAGTCAGTCTTAAATGTTCTCACCACAGAAAAGAAATGGTAGTTTGTGACAAAATGGAACTGTTAGCTAATGCAGTGGTGGTAACCATTTTGCAACATATACTTGTGTCAAGTCAACACATTGTACCCATCACACTTACAAAATATTATGCCAATTATATCTCAATAATGCTGGAAAAACAAAACTATAAGACAAAAACAGTGAAAATCTCATTTGCTAAATTTTCCCATTTTCTTCCAATATAAATAAGATTGTTTCTTCTTTTTTTAATGTGAATCAAATATAAAATCAACCTCTTCCTAATGCCTGTGTCAGAATATAATATATCACAGCACAACACATACAGGGGTGTCATCTAACCCAAAATACACCTGATTCTGTGATGTAAAAAGAGCTCTATAATAATTTTAAGTGCTTCAAATGGAATGTTACTCGTAATTATAAAATAAATAGAAAATCTCAAGTCACAGAGTTGTCAAAGAAGCCTTCTCCCTCAGCCATTTCCTTTGTTTTAAACTTTGCTTTTTCTACTCAGCACAAATTTCAACTTCAGTTTTGATTAATTAACAATAATAATAATTCCCACTTTTTAGTAGGTGTCCAGAGTTTATAAAATGCTTTTTTGTCCACATATGTTTTGAAGCCACACTAGTCCTGTGATGCGTGTGAAACAATCTGGTTTTTACAAGCGAGTGCAGTGCTTCCTTCACGTCGCGTGAGCGTTGTCGAGCTGAAGTATTTGGACGCCAACGGCAGCGCCGCTTTCTACCAGATCATGAAAAGAATTCCAATTTTTGCCTAAACATATAAAATTCAAGGAATCCTTATCTCGGAAGGTGATGTCATCGCCTCCTTTCTTTGTCCTTAAATTCTGATTCTTCCCCCCCTCTCTCTGGGCAAACATCAGCTGCTACTTTGATCTCTTGAGTATAGCGGTCCACGGCCTCGCTAGAGACTGGCAGTAACTACTCACTCTAGAGTCCACATGCTTTGAACATACTTTTTATTTTTCAAAATAAATATTACAGTATAATGCACATGCAGTAAAACGCACCAAAGTCTACAGCTTGAGGATTTTTACAGGTATGCAGCAAGCGCAACCACCACCCAGATGAAGACACAGAACATTTCTGGTGCTCCAGTAGGTGCCCTAATTCTCCTCTCCACTGGTAACACTAGCCAGAGGTTACTCACTTTAACTTCTATACCCATCTATTTATCTTGCCTGGACTTGAACTTTATGTAAATGGAATCATACAGTATGTATAATTTTATGTCTGGATTCTTTCAGTCATCTTTATTTGTTTACATTCATCTATGTTATTGTGTTATACGAAATGTTTCCTATTTTTGTTGCTCTGTGGTATTCTATAATATGCATATAATATAGTTTATTCATCCTTTCTCCTGTTGAAGGACATTTGGGTTATTTCACCTTTTGACTATGGGGTACAAAGCTACCAGAGATAAAGCTGCTATGAAACATCTCGTACATGTTTTTTGGTTGACTTATACACTCATTACTTTTGGATATGAACTTAGAAGTTGAACTTCTGGATCATAAAAGAAATAGATGTCTAGCTTTATTAAATCCCGTCAGTTTTTAAAAGTGACCATTTTTTAAAAAAATATCAATTTTTTCCCAAAAGCAATGTATGAAAGTTCTAGCTGTTCTGTATCTTCAGCAAACAATTGATATAAATATATATTTTCAGAGTATATATCTTTGCATTTTATAGCCTACAATAAGTGAGTACACAATGTACTCCTGAACAAGTGAAGAATCCTCCAGCAGGCTAGTTCTAGCCACATCTTTCCAGCCTTTCATTATATTGCTGGCATATATTTTTATTAAATATGCTATAAACCCTTCAAGATATTTGAATCTAATCAATATGCAATCTAATAATCAATATTAGATCATTGTTGCTTTAAACAATAATTTATTTTCATAGTCACCCCCATATTTACCCATTCTAGTATGCTTTATTCTTTGTAGCACTTCCATATTTCCATCTGGTATCATTTTTTCCTTTACTATTTTTCATAGCACCATGACTGCTGGCTGTAAATTCTTTCAGATTATGTATGTTTTGTATAATCTTTATTCTTTAAGGGTATTTTTGATTGATGCAATTCTAAGTTGGCAACTTTTGCTTCTTCTTTTAGCACGTAAAAAAAAAGTCTGTCTGTCGTTTTCAAACTTCCATAGTTTCTTCTGAGAAATCAGTGATTTCTTTAGCATATAATAGTTATTTTATAGTCTTTGTCTCCTAATTTCAACATCTGATTCATTTGTAGTTCTGCTTCTATTTTATATGTTTCATCTTTTTTGTGTGTGTGTGAGGAAGATGGGCCCTGAGCTAACATCTGCCAATCCTCCTCTTTTTGCTGAGGAAGACTGGCCCTGAGCTAACATCCGTGCCCATCTTCCTCTACTTTATATGGGACACCACCACAACATGGCTTGCCAAGCAGTGCGTCGGTGCGCGCCCCAGATCCGAACCGGCGAACCCTGGGCCACCGCAGCAGAGCGCGCACACTTAACCTCTTGAGCCACCGGGCTGGCCCTATATGTTTCATCTTGATTCTTGGCCTCATTTTTCTGCTTCTTTGCATCTCTCATACATTTTATTGTATACTTGACATTGTGCAAAATCACTGTAGAGCATTAAAATAATGCTATTTTCCTCCCAAATGGGTATGCCCTTTCTTCTGTTAAGCAGATAGAGTGAAGAAGATAATTACCTCACTTCACTCAGAAATTGAGCTGGGTTGGGGCTGGGTTGCATTTCTGTTCAGACTCGGACCACCTCTTTTTTGTCCTTCTTGATTAAGTGTGGTCCTCTTAGGCTTTTGATTGAGAGACTGTCAGATCTTTCTTTCCTCCTCCCTTAAATACTGGAGAAGATTTGGTTCTGCCCTGTGGATATTTGAGCTTAACACTTTAGCTTACATAATAAACAGCTGAAAATCCCTGCAAATAATTTTGGGGGTGACCTGATATTTGTCTATCAGGCTCTTTACTGGAGTGGGTCACTGTCTCCAAAGCAATGTGAGACTGTGGGAGATCTTACACTGCATTTCCAACCAGCTCTCTCCAGAGTCTTGTCCGACCTCAGCACACAGCAAATACCATGCGGGGAAAATTCGACATGCATTTTCATGACTCTTTTGGATTCCAAACCTTCACTCAATCCATGTGGCCATCAAATAATCTATTTCTCTTTTCCCCAGTAGAATCCCTCTTCCTTTACCAAGCTCAGTCATCAGCCTGTTCCAGAATCACAATTGTCCCCAGGGAATAAAATGATTAATAATTGTCACCACACTTTGGAATGGCTTTTCTCTCTCTAAAATTTAGGTCATCTAGATCTTTTTGCTTCAGTCGTTCTCTGGCGTCTTTAAAAACATAATTTTATAATTCATCCATTTTTTTCCTAGTCACTATAGTTGCAGAGGTGAACTACCTGTTATCTACTCCATCTTACCCAGAAGTGGAAATCCTTTTCCTTTTCTATTGTTTGATTTGTTTTTAATTAGAAGCCAGATTTATGTTCTATTGAGGTTATTGCATGATTTCCTGCTTATCTTGGTTATTGATATTCTTTATTCATCATTAAAGTTGCTAAGATCTGTAAAGACTCGGAGTTCTTCATTAGGCACAATGTGGGGCTTTCCTTGTCTAGGATTATCTTCTTGTTTAGTAGCTAAGAATATAGCTTTCAGGACAATTCCTAGTATCTTGCACACATTTTAAATTGTATTTCTGTTCTTATGATTACTTCTTCCTCCAACTCTAACTTCCTGGCTGTCCGTATGAACAAAAGTCTATCGACTTGTTTGCCTTTTTTTCTCGGTTACATATTTCCATTATCACTGCACATTCTGGCATCTGCTCTTTACTTCCAGGTCTTAGCCTATGACTCTTGGACTCTGCTACGATAATGCTGTTTGGAAGGGACTATGGAGGTTGTGAAGGTGGGGATGGCACATTTGGAGCTCTTCTTGTTGACCTCGTCTCCTTTATATCTATAGAAGGTGCTCTAAAAGTTGAATGGGCATATCAAACTTTTCTGAGGAAACTAAAGGAAATTGCATCATATGAGGGTATTACATAGTCTTTTAGCAGATTATGTCTGTTTCTTTGTAAATTTAATATTTTATAATAATAACAATAATAATGGTTAATAGCATATCATTATAATATTGAATAAAAACTACTATATTTAATACGCAGTATGGTCAAGAGACATTACGTGCATCATTCCCAGCCTCCACAGCAATTCTTAAAGGTTGGATCACTATATGTTTTCAAGAGGCAGTGTGGTAAATGGCGTGGGGTCTGGAGCTAGACTGCCGGAGTACAAATCCTGGCTCTGGTACTTATTAGATACTTGGTCCTGGGTAAATTACTTCACGTATCTGTGTCTTAATTCCTTTTTTGCATATCGGAGGTATTAATAGCCTCTACCTCATAAGTTTTTTTTTTTTTTTGTGAGGAAGATTAGCACTGAACTAACATCTGTTGCCTATCCTCCTCTTTTTGCTGAGGAAGATTGGCCCTGGGCTAACATCCGGGCCCATCATCCTCTCCTCTATATGTGGGATGCCTGCCACAGCATGGCTTGATAAGCAGTGTGCAGGTCTGCGCCCAGATCCAAACCTGTGAAACCCGGGCCACTGAAGTGGAGCACGTGAACCTAACCACTACACCGCTGGGTAGGCCCCTCATAGGTCTTTTTTTTTTTTAAGAATTAAATGATTTAACAAATTTAAGGAGCTTAGAACAGTGTCTGGTACATAGTAAGTACCCAATAAATATTAGCTATTATTTAATTTGTAGGAAACAAAATTATGTTTCTACTAGGTTTAGTAATTATTCTAATGTAGCATAGCTAGAAAATGTGGCAAATACAAGCTTTGAACTCAGTTAATATGCTTTTAAATCTTATGTTCTTTCCCCTATGTTATAAGAGGATAAAGTTAACCTATATAAGTTAAATGTGTTTATTAGCATGTGTCTGCTAAACTGATATTCACCAAACATGATGTTTATGTTTCTAATGATTTTATTTAAAATACACTATTTTAAATCCCAGAGACACATCAAAGAGAAAGGCAGTCATCTTCCTGAAACTATTTTTGGTTACTGAGGTACAACGATAATTGATAAACTCATGTAAGATCTAATAAGATAAACATGCCACACATTTTAAGAAAGAGAGAATAAACATTGGTTTCACTAAACGGGCCCCAGTCAACTCTGAATTGTGTACATGAGTGCATACGTTATCCTAGTAGCCTCTTTTGTGGAGAGCTGTATGTATGTTAGGTTATTAGCAACAAGAATTTGCTTAGGTAACAGTGGCTAATAATTACCCTAAGCAGAGCTGGGTGGGTTAGCTAGGGAATATTTAAATATGAGCCTGTATGTCCTTGACCCAAATTTTCCACATGAGTATCTGCAATGCTGAGTTGGAAGCTTGGGAAACACAGGTGGTCCAGCCCAACTAGAAATTCATCCTTCTAACCTTGTCAGTGTGATTCTGCTGAGTTGCTGAGTTTTGAACATTTCCTTAGCCTGTATTTAAAAAATCCCTTCAATTTCAGCATCACAAGTGTCTGCCTTTCAAAAGATCCTGACAAGCACAAGTTATCAGGCAGGCAAGATTCATGGAACTCTCCAGAGACTTCTTTCAGAGAAGGAAGATAACAAGCTAGTTCCAAAGCCAGGACGCAATCATTTTTGGTTTAGAACCTTTCCCTGATCTATCACTTTGTACAAAGGACTTGGTGAAATAATTCAGAGGGAAAATATAACTTAGTCATATAACTACTACTGCTTAGACCTATTTGTATAACTTGATTTATTGTTAAAATATATGTTGGTGATGATATAAACATAGCCATTATATCAATAACTCAATTATTTGCCATTATTAGGGAATAAATTACCCTACTTGGTTTGGTCACAAGTGAAAGAAAACCAAAAAGTGGTTTAAATAAATTAGGAATTTATTTCCCTTACGTGTACAATTCCGGGGGAAGACAGTCCAGAGATGTTATTGTGAAGTCAAAGTGTCAGGGACCTTGGCATCTCGGGTTTTCATTCCTAAGATCACTTTGTGGCCCAAGATCGCCGCATTCCAGTGAGTGGGAATGAGAAGGAGGGAATAAAGGACATGATATCTTTCTCCCTTAAGGAAACCTTCCAGAAGTTACCATTCATATTTACATGTTATTGTCCAGAACTTAGTAACATGGCCACACTTAGCTACGAGGGTGGAAGGTAATGTAGTCTTTCTTGGTGGATCGCCATGTGGTTAGCTAAAAATTGAAGGTTCTGTTACGGAAGTATGGAAACATATTAGAGCATACTAACAGTCTCTGCATTAGTGAACTCTTTTATAAACTTTTTACCAGTTTAGCTAGAAAAAAAGCTTCTAAATATATTATGTACTTCTCTGACTAATTAAGCAGAGGGTGCTGAACATGATTTCATTTTTTCTCAATTACTCAGGGTTAATACATTAGCATTGATGAGCATTAAATACTTAGTTGGATGGTATAGTCAATAATGCCAGCCCTGCTGGTCTAGTGGTTAAGAGCCGGTGCTCTCATCGCCACAGCTTGGGCTTGTTTCCCGGTCAGGGAACCACACTACCTGTCTGTCGGCTGTCATACTGTAGTGGCTGCGTGTTGCTGTGATGCTGAAAGCTATGCCACCGGGATTTCAAATACCAGCAGGGTCATCCATGGTGGACAGGTTTCAGTGGAGCTTCCAGACTAGACAAACTAGGGAGAAGGACCTGGCCACCCACTTCTGTAAAATTGGCCGTGAAAACCCAGTGAATAGCAATGGAGCATTGTCTGATACAGTGCAAGAAGGTGAGAGGAGGGCGCAAAAAGACCAGGCAGGGTTCCGCTCTTGTACACGGGGTCGCTAGGAGTTGGAATCAACTGGAGGGCACTAACAACAAATAGTCAATAACATAGCTGTGTTTCTCTATCTATTCCAGAACATGGAATCAGAATTCCCTGATGGCACGCCCTTATTTCAAGACCATTTCCAAATGCAGGATGTGGATGAATGACAATGCCATGACTCTTCTCCTCCACAAACACATTCCATTTACTGCTTAAATAGATAAACCAATACATCTACTGGAATTAGAAACATGTTTTGTTTCTGGATCCCACACTGGAATGGAAATCACTATTCAATGCAGGTGTTGTCACAGGATGGTGCTGGGCAGATCTAGGATCTGGTGCATCTTGGTCAAACAGCAGCACTTGCGTGGCTCCTTATTCTAGCACGTTCTCTCTCACTTCTGCTGCCTCTTATTCGCAACCCTGGCCTAAGCACTCTTTGTTGTCTAGGTATTTCAGCCAAACTGCTATTCTTTCGGGTCAGCTACAACTCTGATTTGCAAGAAACAGAAATTCAGCTCAAATGAACTTAAACACAAGGAAAATTTGTCTCTTCGTACATTGATTTATTCAACAAACACTGACTATGTGCCTGGCACTGTGTTAGTTTCAGGGGATAGAGCAGTGGACCAAGTCCCTAAACTTGTATGGGGGGATTCAGAAAATAAACAAATAAATATATAGTACAATATCGGGAAAAGATAGATAAGTTCTATGAAGAAATGTAAAGTGGGGTAAGCAGATTTTAAAACTGCCTTGGGTGCTCAGAGAAGAACTCTCGTATGTTGGAAAGAAGCTGAGTGTCCAAAGAGCAGGACAGGAAGGCAGCCAAGTCTCAGAGATGAACTGGACCCTGGATCTCAACACAATTCAGACTTGTCCTCCTGTCTGGGCTTCTCTCCACGTCTGCTTCGTTCTTGTCTCTCTCTTTCTGCAGACTACCTCTGCTGCTGTAGGCTACAGAGCATGGAATATGTTTCCACATTTTACATCTTACAATTTCATGCACCAGGGAAGATTACCTTGCTGTTATTGTGTGACCTCCTGATTGTATAGTCTGATATTGACCAATTCTAGATTTAAACCTGAAACCTCTGTGCCCTCCAGTTTTGATGTCTAAGTTGTCTGCTCATCTATGATCAGGTAAGTCAACTTCCTGACCCCACTTCCATTATCCTAGGGAGCAATTCTATGACCAGTTTTGACTTGTTTTCGCTCTCATTACCATTAATTTTAGGCCGTATTTATCAGGTGCTTACCATATAGCAGGCTAGTCTCACTTAACACTTAAATATACTTTGTGTGAAATATGCCAGCTCTTCAGGACTTTGTCCACTTGTGATTGAGTTTTGTTGCAGATGGCTGCAGCTGCATTAACTTTGCAACTTAAAATAATGACTTGCTGTGCTTTTTCAATTGACAGTCAAACAGTTGATGCAGAGTTGACCTGCCTTGGATGCAAGGTGGTATAGCAGAGTTGTCACAAACACGCATGCTGGAGCTGGGTCAAATTCCCTGCTTCTAGATGTACTGGCCTCGCAAACTTACTGACTTTACCTCTCTCCCCTTCATTCCTCGTAAATGGGGATGACAATGGTACCTGCCCCATAGTGTTCAGTGAGTGGGAATATGTACAGTGCATAGCACTGTACCTGACAGATAGGAAGAGTTATAGAATTGCTGGACTGCTGGTGCATGAACTACCATGAGAAGATTCCTCCCTGTCAACGCCAATCTGTGTCAACCTCACGTTAGTAACTGTGCTGGACACCACCCATTGGCAGGTTGCTAATATTATATTCAAAATTACAATTCGGGGCTAAAGAATATTTCTGCTACCTACTCGAGAGAAATCCCAGGCATTTAAAGTTAAGACAAAGAAGACCAGGTGTAGCGGTTAAGTTTGCATGCTCCACTTTGGTCGCCCAGGGTTTGCTGGTTCGGATCCTGGGCACGGACCTGTGCACTGCTCATCAGGCCATGCTGAGGCTGCGTCCCACGCAGAGCAACTAGAAGGATGTACAACTATGATGTACAACTATCTACTGGGGCTTTGGGGAGAAAAAAGGAAAAAAGGAGGAAGATTGGCGACAGATGTTAGCTCAGGGCAAATCTTCCTCAAAAAAAAAAAAAAGACCAATCATATCATCCTCTGTGCAGGGTAGAGATGCACAGATTCTCACATAAATCCCAAATCCCTCCAGACTTTTCAAAATGTGCCTGTGCTTGTTTGCTACTAAAACGTCTCTCTTCTCAAGTCTGCCATGTCTTCCCACCGACATCAAAGTTAAGGACAGCCAGATTTAAAGAGGGTTTTATGGATGAAAAAGAAAATACAATGATACAAGAGCCCCAGAGCCAAGTGGAGAATTAGGGCGAGATGCTAGTAAAGAAATTGTTCTAAGAACTGGGCAGAATGGATATGCCGCTGTCAAGGAGATGACGGAAGGAAACAGACCTGGAGAAAGGTCTACGAACTTTTGACATATTTCATACCACAGACTCACAGGACAAAATGGGTGGCATCGAGCTAGTGCCTTGGCCCAGGACACACGCCTAAACAGCCTCCCAGAGGCCTGCACCTCAGAGAGAGTGAGAGCTGGTGCTCTGCCAGCTCTGCTGCCATCTCCCGGTTCTTGTCACATGCTTTCTGTACAGGGTGGAGCTTCCAGTGTGTCCTCTCTGATTTTGCTCTTCAAAATAAAACACACACCTCAAGGGCAAGCCAAATTTTTTCTCATGCATCCTGCTTTTCTCTGTACTCGTAGCTCCACCTGGGTAAACCAAAGCGCAGGTCAGATGATCTTAGATCAGAAACCAAGAAAGATAAAACAAACAAGCTAGCAGATGATCAAGCACCCAAAGAAACTACAAAATGCTACTGAATTATTTTAAATATGTAAGTATTTCCCTAGAGGAAGGTATTATTTTTGTAAAAGAATCTGTGCTTGTGGAAGAAAGAAGCATGAGGACATTTGCCTTGTTGAGGAGGAGGAGAAATGAGTCTTTCTGTCGTGTGGTTTAACAAGCTCGACCCAACAAGGGCTAGCTCTTCTACTCAGCATGATGTTCCTGCGAGCCCCCCCCAGCGCTACACGTAGGAGTAGGATACCCGTGCAGAATAGTATTCCCCTATGAACAGAGCTCGGTAAACTAATACTTATCCATTCACCTTCTAATGAACATTGATATCGTTTCCAACCTCTTATGAGTGAAGCTACTATAAACATTTATGCACAAATCTTTTTGTGAACTACTGTTTTTCACTTGGGTAAATATAAGGAGTGAAATTGCAGTTATAAGAAACTGCCAAAGTGGTTGTACTGTTTTATTTTACCTGTCCCCACCATGTAAGAGCATTCCAGGAGCCCCATACCCTCACCATATGTGGTATTCTCAATTATTTTAATGTCAGTCATTCTAGGGGGTGTTTATCTCATTGTAGTTTAACTTCCTCTCCCCTGAAGACTGGTAATGTTGAGCATCTTTCTTACATGCTTGCTGGCCATTCATATATTCTTTTGTGAGGCTCTATTCAAGTCTTTTTTCCCCTTTTTATATTTGATTGTTTCTCTTTTTATTATTGACTGTAAGAGTTCTTTACATATGCTGAATATAAGTCATTTGTCAAATATACGCACCGATAATATTTTCTTCCAGTCTGGAACTTAGCTTTTTCCTCTTCTTAACAGCAACTTTTGAAGAACAGAAAGTTTTAATTTTAATGAAGTCTAGTTTAGCATTTTTCTTTTGCCATTAGTGCTTTTTGTATAGTTTTTACTACACAAAGGTGCCAAAGATTTTTCCTAATGTGCTTTTTTTTCCCTAAAAGCATTTATAGACTTAAGTGTAAATCGTAGCTGTATCATTCACTTCAAATTAAAATTTGGGTATGGTGTGAAGTTGAGGTCAAGTGTTCTTTTCTTTGAACTACAGATATCCAGTTGCTCAGCACCATTTGTTGAAAATTCTATCCTTTCCCAGTAGAGTTACATTGGTGACTTTTTAAAAATCAATTATGGTAGTTTTGCTTCTCTATGCCGCCACTGTCCAATGGAACTATAATACAAGGCAAAAATATTAGTTATTTACCTAATTCTACATTTTCTAGTAGCCTCATTAAAAAGTAAAAAGAAATGCATTAAATTATTTTTAATAAAATGTTTTATTTAGCTTAATATATTCAGAATATCATCATCTCATCATGCAATCAACATAAAAATTATCAATGAGATATTTTACATTCCTTTTTCATACCTTCAAAATCTGATGTGTATTTATATCAACTGGTACAGCACACTAAACTGCAAGTGCTCCATAGCCACATGGGGCTAGTGGCTGTTGTAGTCATAGAAATCAAAACAAAGTCTTGATTTCTGAAGTTTTATATCAAGTTTTCAAATCAGGTAGTGTAGATTCTCCAGCATTGTTCTAATTTTTCAAAATAATTTTGGCTGTTTTAGGTCTTCAGATTTTCATATAAATTTTATCATCAGTAAATCAAAAAAGCTGCTAGTGGGGTCTGCCTGGTGGCTTAGTCGTTAAGTTTGCGTGTTCCACTTTGGTGGCCCAGGGTTCGCGGGTTCGGATCCCGGGCGTGGAAATACACACGGCTCATCAAGCCACGCTGTAGTGGCATCCCACATACAAAATAAAGGAAGATGGGCACAGATGTTAGCTCAGGGGCAATCTTCCTCAAGCAAAAAAGAGGAAGATTGGCAACAGATGTTAGCTCAGGGCCAATCTTCTTCACCAAAAAAAATAAGCTGCTAGAATTTTAATTGGAATAACATTAAATCTATAGACCATATTGCTTGCTTAACAATCTTGAGTATTTCAAATTGTGAACATGTTATATCTCTCTATTTATTTAGATCTTTATCTCAGTAGTGTTTTGTAATTTTCACTATCGTGGTATTATGTATATTTACTTAAATTTATTATGAATTAGTTCATGCTTTTTGAAGCTATTAAGAATAACATTTTAAAAAACATATTTGTCAAGTTTTTGTTGCTAGTATATATAAATTTAATTGATTTTTTTAATTAATCTTGTTTCCTATATCCATGCCTAACCCACTTCTTAATTCTGGTAGCTTTTTTATAGATTTCTTAGGACTTTCTATTTAGATAATTGAGTCTTTTGAAAATAGGATAGCTTTTCTTCTTTATTATTCTTTATTCTTTTCATTTTCTTTTTTTTGGTGAGGAAGAGCAGCCCTGAGCTAACATCCAATGCCAATCTTCCTCTTTTTTTTTCGTGAGGAAGACTGGCCCTAAGCTAACATCTGTGCCCATCTTCCTCCACTTTAAATGGGACGCAACCACAGCATGGCTTGACAAGAGTGTGTCCGTGCGTGCCTGGGATCCAAACCTGTGAACCCCGCGGAAGCAGAGCGCACCCACTTAACTGCTTGCGCCACTGGGCCGGCCCCTCTTTTTCTTTTTTTATTGCGCTGGTAAAGATTGATAGAAAAATATTGGCTCTTCTCCTGAACTTAAAGGGAAAACATTTAGTCTTTTAACATTACATATGATGTTTGTGGAAGGTTCTTCATGGATGCCTTTTATCACTTTTAGAAAATTTCCTATAATTCTTAGTTTGCTGAGAATTTTTGTCATGAATGGGTGTTTAAGATTGTTGACACTTTTTCTGCATTTATTGGTTTGAGCATATGATTGATAGTTAATGTTCAACCAACTTTGTATTTCTGGAATAACTCTACTTGATCTGGATGTGGTATTTTTTATAATTCTGGATAAGATTTACTAAGATTCTGCTTGAGGACTTTTGCATCCCTGGTCATAAGGAAAATTGTTCTGGTCTTAAATTTTTTTCAAATGTCTTAATCTTGTCTTAGTATCAAGGTAATGAATTGGTATGAATTTGTGTAAGGTTAGTATTTTTCCTCCTTAACTTTTTTTTTATTTCACCAGTGAAATCATGTAGATTTGAAGTTTTCTTTGTGAGAAGTTTTGGAGTATTCATTCAATTTCTTTAATAGACAGAGGGCTATTAAGATCTATTTCTTTTTGAGTCAGTTTTGATAAGTTTTGTCGTTCAAGGAATTGGTCCTTTTGTACAAGTTATTAAATTTATTGACATAAAGATGTATATAATATTCAATTTTTATTCTTTTAATGCTGGTAGTATCCTCACTTTCTTTCTTGAACCTAGAAGTTGTGCATTTTCTCTTCCCCACTCCCTTAATTAGCCTTGCTAGGGATGTATCTATGTTATTGACCTTTACCAAGATTAACTGGATTTGTTAATTTTCTTTGTGTCTTTTATTTTCTTGATTTCTACTCTAATTTCTATTTCTTTCCTTTCTCTTTATTTATTTTTATTTTATTCATCTTTAACTTCTTAAGCTAAAAATTCATATTTAATTGATTTTAAAATGTTTTATTTTTTCCAAGGTAGGCACTTAAAGCTACAAATTTCCTTATAAGGATTGCTTTAGCTACATCCCATCAATTATGATATATTATGTTTTCGTTATCAATCAGTTCGGAATCTTTTAAAATTTCTCTATGTTCTCTTTTTTGAACAATGAATTACTTAGAAGTATATTCTCTAATTTCCAAGTATTTAGAGATTTTGTAGATATCTTACATCCATGGATTTCTTATTTACTCTTCACTGTAGTAAGCGAATATACTCTGTAAGGTTTCCGTCTTTTGAAAGTTGTTGAAATTTTATTATATCCCTGCATATGGTTAATCTTGGGAAATACCTCTTTGGTACCTGAAAAGAATGTGTGTTCTGCAGTTATTGGATATCATGTTCTATAAATAACAATAAGATCAACTTGGTATACAGTCATGTGCTTCATAATGACATTTTGGTCACCAACAGAACACATATATGATGGTAGTCCCGTAAGATTATAATGGAGCTGAAAAATTCCTATCTCCTAGTGACGCCATAGTCATTGTAACATCATAGTGCAATGCGTTACTCACCTGTTTGTGGTGATGCTGGGTGTAAACAAACCTACTACACTGTCAGTTGTATAAAAGTATAGCACATACAATTATGTACAGAATATAATACTTGATAATGCTAATAAATGACTATGTTACTGGTTTACGTATTTACTATACCATACTTTTTAGCATTATTTTAGAGTGTACTCTTTCTACATATAAAAAAAAAGTTCACTGTAAAACAGTTTGTCATGTTACGTGGGCAACAGCCTCGTGTTTATTGCCTCTCTCGATTGCATCATTTGCTCTTATGCTTGATTTACTCTCATGTTGTTTTGTTTATCGTGGCCCCTAAGTGTACAAAAACCACTGCTAATGTTGCCAGTAAGGGGCCACATTGAGAGATTGACTTGGAAACAAAATTAGAAGTGATTAAGGGCTACAAAGATGAAAAATCAGTAATGGTTATTGCTCCCCAGTCAAGTATGTCCGATTCCACCACACCTACGATTTTGAAGAACAAGAACAAAGTGACAAAGCTGTTGAAGGATCTGTTTCACTGAAGGCAACGAGACTAAAAAAATTTGAGGAGGGCCTATATCAGACATGGAGAAACTTCTAATGACCTGGATTGAAGATCAGATACAGAATAGTATCCTTCTCAGCACCATGACAATCATGGCCAAAGCAAAAATTTTGTTTATGATGTTGAGACAAAAAGCTGGACCTGACTATGATGTTGAATTTACTGCTAGCTCTGGGGGGGCTAAACAATTCAAGAATCGTCATTTATTACACAATGTGAAAGTGAATAGTGAGTCTGCAAGTGCTGATGTGAAGGCAGCTGAAGAATTTTTGGAAACTCTAGATAAGCTGAATGTGGAGGAAAATTACTTGCCAGAGCAAATATCCAATATGGATGAAGTCTTCCTATTCTGGAAACAGATGCCTGAAAGGACTTTCACCTGTAAGGAGGCCAAATCAATGCCAGGTTGCAAGGCTTCTTAAGGACAAGATAACAGTCTTGCTTGAGGGCAATGATGCAGGCTACAAATTGAAACTCTTTATGATCTGGCACAGTGAGAACCCCGGGGCCCTCAAGCATATCAGTAAGCACACACTGCCAGTGAACTACAGGAGCAATAGGAAGCCATGGATGACCCAGCTCTTTTTCCAAGATGCCCTCTTGAACTGCTATGCCAGTGAAATGGAGAAGTATTATTTGGAGAATAACATACCTTTCAAGATTTTGCTTATTGTTGATAATGCTCCCAGACATCCTCCTTTTATTGGTGATCTTCATCCCAGTAGCAAGGCAGTGTTTCTCCTTCCAGACACCATCTCTTTCACCCAACCAATGGATCAAGGAGGTATAGCAGCTTTTAAGGCCTACTACCTGAGGAGGACCTTTGCCCAGGCTATTGCTGCAACTGAGGAAGACACTGATGCAATTCTGGAAGAATTACATCTATGACTGCATTCCAAACCTTGCTTGAGCTTGGGGTGATGTCACCAACGAGTGTATAAATGGCATCTGTAAGAAGACACTCAAGGGTTCGTCCTGGACTTCAAAAAATTTGCCAGGGATGAGGAGGTTGCAAAAATCAACACAGCTGTGGTTGAGATGGTGAACAACTTTAACCTGAGTGTGGATGAGGATGACACTGAAGAACTTCTAGAGGTGGTTCCTGATGCATTGACTAACGAGGAGTTGTTGGAACTGAAACAGGAATGTATAGCTGAAGAAGAGGCAGGAGAAAAGGGAACTGCAGGAGAAGAAAAAGAAGAAGAATCCCCAAGAAAATTCACAGTGAAGGGTTTAGCAGAAGCTTTTGCAGACCTCAACAAACTCCTTAAAAGTTTTGAAAACATGGATCGCAACACTGCAAGGTTTTCAGTAATAGAGAGGAATGTTCATGATGCATTAAGCAAATCTATGATGAAAAAAAGAAACAAACCAAAGAAATCACTATAGACATATTTCTGAAAAGAGTGACACCTCCTCAAGAAAAGCCTCAGGCAGGTCCTTCAGGAGGTATTCCAGAAGAAGGCATGGTATCCTAGGAGATGACAGCTCCATGTGTGTTATTGCCCTTGAAGACCTTCCGGTGGGACAAAATGTGGAGGAGGAAGACAGTGATACTGATGATCCCGACCCTGTGTAGGCCTAGGCTAAAATGTATGTATGTCTTAGTTTTTAACAAAAATTTTCAAAAAGTAAAAAGAAAATAAAAAGTTTTTAAAATAGAAAAAATGCTTACAGAATAAGGATATAAAGAAATAAAATATTTTTTACAGCTGTACAATGCATTTGTGTTTTAAGCTAAGTGTTATTACTAAAGGGTCAAAAAGTTAAAAAAAATTCACAAGTTTATATAGTGAAAAGTTTATAGTAAGCTAAAATTAATTTATTATTGAAGAAAGAAAAATATCTTTTTATAAACTTTTAGTGTATCCTAAGTGTCCAGTATTTATGAAGTCCACAGTAGTCCACAGTGTACAGTAATGTCCTAGGCCATCACACTCACTCACCACTCACTCGCTGACTCACCCAGAGCAACTTCCGGTCCTGTGGGCTCCAGTCATGGTGAGTGCCCTATACAGGTGCACCATTTTTATCTTTTATACCATATCTTTACTGTACCTTTTCTATGTTTAGATATGTTTAGATACACAAATACTTGCCATTGTGTTACAATTGCTGACAGCATTCAGTAGAGTAACATGCTGTGCAGGTTTGTAGTGTAGGAGCAATAGGGTAGACCATACTACCTACGTGTGTAGTAGGCTACACCACGTAGGTTTGTACACAGACACTCTGTGATGTTCACATCACGATGAAACTGCCTAACAACGCGTTTCTCAGAACATAACTCTAGCGTTAAGCAGCACACTACTGTATAGTGTTGTTCAAATTTTCTATCATTCTTACTGATTATATTTTTCTCTAATTGTTTAACATTGGATCTCTTATTTAAAAACGAACAAATTATTTATAATGTTTTTTTGTACATCATAAGTTATCACTAATCACTACACATGCCAGAGTAGAAAACTGCTATCCTAAAATGCTACCTTTACTTTTTTGCCAAACACATCGAAAATGCTGCAGAGATTTGCTTTTTACATTTTTTCATGTAGAAAGATTAAACTGGATAAAATAACTCTCTGGATGAATAGCCTTTCTGAATAAATGCTGTTACAGACTGAATGTAGATCTCCTCACAAAATCCATATGTTGAAGCCCTAACCCCTAGTGTGGCTGTATTTGGAGTAAGGAGGTAGTTATGTTAAATAAGGTTCTGAGGGGGGAGCCCTGATCTGAAGGGATTAGTGTCTTTGTAAGGAAGAGACACCACAGAGCTGGCTCTCCCTCTCTCTGCATGCACGCCCCCGGGAAAGGCCGCGTGAACACACAGCGAGAAGGCGCCATCTGCACCCCGAGAGAAACTCTCACCAGACATCAACCTGGTTGGCACCTTGATCTTGGACTTCCAGTCTCCAGAACCATGAGAAAATAAATGTCTGTTGTTTAAGCCCCCCAGTCAATGGCATTTTGTTAAAGCAGCTCAAGTAGACTAACTTATCAAACCGTTTCTTTTTTTTTTTTTTTAAAGATTTTATTTTATTTATTTTTTCCCCCAAAGCCCCAGTAGATAGTCGTATGTCATAGCTGCACATCCTTCTAGTTGCTGTATGTGGGACTCAGCCTCAGGATGGACGGAGAAGTGGTGCCTCGGTGCGCGCCCGGGATCCGAACCCGGGCCGCCAGCATCGGAGCGCGCACACTTAACCACCAAGCCACGGGGCCGGCCCTCAAACCGTTTCTTGTTTCATCACTGTTTTAAAGGAGAAAGTGAGAGAGAGTATGTTTGTAAATAAAGTTTCAAAAGTATTCTCATGGAATAGAATAGTATAGAGTGAAATAAAGTCTTTGGAAATTTTGCCAGATACCAGAGTAAATGGTCCCAAGTAGCAACAAGGTTTTTCTGAACAAAGTCTTAGTATTGGTCAGTGTCTAGTCAGGAAAAGTGAGCACCTGCCTGGCATTTCAACAGAGGGAGTTTCACGTGGACAACTAGCTATAATGCTATTGGAAGAGCCGAAGGAACATCAGGGGCAGTAGGGCCCCACCACTAGTCTGGAGACAGGAAGAATGGGAGGAGGATGGGGTTACCAGAGCCCAGGAGCCAGGGCCTCCTGCCAGTGGGTGGGCTACGGAGGAAACACGTCACTGCTGGACAAAGGACAGAGCAGAAACAAGGGGCCAAGGCCTTGGAATCGCCCTTCTTCCCGAACTTCAGTTTTATGCTACTGCCTTCCATGTCACAAACCAGGTGGACACTAGTTGACAAAGGAGCAGAGAGAAAAGTTTTGCAGAGGTAAGACCCCTGAATACAGACCAGAACAAAGAAAGAGGTGGGGGTGGATCCGAGAGCAGATAGGCATATGACTAACAGAGCCTTAAAATCAGCATCACCCTACATGAATAAATAAGGTCGCAAGTGGAAGGCAACGTGTCTCACACAAGCATATACCCTGGGTGTATGAGGGGAAGCCTCGGGGTTTGAGGGGACTATTCAGGTAATGTGTCCTGTTTAAGTTTGGAGGTGTATGTTTGGATTCATCAACTAAGATAAGAAACTGCCTAGCGGCTGAGTCGATTATATATGCTGTTAGTACACTTTAATTCAGCCTGATTTCTAAAATCAAAGGACTTAAGACAACGATGTATGAATCATTAAGCATTTTAATGTTAATAAGTTATTTTAATATTAAAATAGTCATATTTATAAAATATATTTGACTTTTACAGACAGAACATAAAACTGAAATGAAATTTCCTTTCTCCCAACATGTAATCCTCACCCCTCAGACCTCAATCTCCATATCAAGCCCCAGACAAGAAATATTAAACATAGTGTCTGGCCTCAGTGAACTTACTAACTTAAGGGGGGAAAAGGCAACAAAAACATTTTTAAAACACATAGGAAAGGGCCGGCCCCGGGGCTTAGCGGTTAAGTGTGCGCGCTCCGCTACTGGCGGCTGGGGTTCGGATCCCGGGTGCGCACCGACACACCGCTTCTCCGGACATGCTGAGGCCGTGTCCCACATACAGCAACTAGAAGGATGTGCAACTATGACACACAACTATCTACTGGGGCTTTGGGGAAAAAAAAGGAGGAGGATTGGCAATAGATGTTAGCTCAGAGCCGGTCTTCCTCAGCAAAAAGAGGAGGAGTGGCATGGATGTTAGCTCAGGGCTGATCTTCCTCACCAAAAAAAAAAAAAACACATAGGAAAAAATATTGCAAAATAAATATTGAACTATTTAGGGAACTTACATTTCTTAGTTGCCTGCTAAAGACCCCACTTTATGAGACAATTCATTCATCTAGTCAACAAATATTTCTTGATTCTCTACTATTTTCCAGGCCTGGTAATAACTGTTTATGTTAATTGCATTAAAGAGAACAATCTGCTTGTTTGTAGGCCTGTCTTCTCCATCAGACGCTAGCCCACTGAAGAAGATAGGAGCTCTGCCTTATTTATCTTTTGAATTCCCAGCATTTAGTTCAGTGTCTGACCAATGCAAAGGACTCAGTAAACATTGTTGACCCGACGACTGACTGTCTACCTTAAACTTGCTCATCTAGATGTCCCACCAATCACTTCACTTTCTGTCCATTTGGCTCTCCACTCGCCACTATCATGCCACCTGTTTCCATCCCATATCTGTGAGTAATTGCGTTCTTTGCTGACCCTAAACCAGTGCTTTACAAGGATGCCCCCTGATTAAGCTATGTAGTAAATGAAAAAAAATACGAATCAACCACTGCCACCAGAACAAACACACACACATACAAGCAAAATTAAATTTTTAGAAATCCCTGCAAAACAGTCTGAAATGTGAAATGTGTTTGAAATCGCCCAATTACCTTAGTGCAGTTAATGTCACCAGCAAACCTCTTCACTAAATTTATCTTACCCTTGCAGTCTCAGGCACAGCTCCGTGCCCATTGTCCTGGTGGATCTAAATTTAAGACAGGAGGCACCTTTGCTCAGGTCCAGTCATTGTCTCGTAGCTATATTATCTAAATGTCTGTGTCCAGAGCAGAGGAGTTTGTCTCCCCACTCCTGCCTTGAGAACAGACGCAGCAAGTGTGCACACACAATGTTACTTCTCAGGAGTCCACCATTTGTGATTGAATATTTCATGGAGACCACTTTCTTGACAGCTCTTTCAGAAAAGAAAACAGATCATCGTTCTCCAGAAACAGGGTAAGTGAGGTGGGAGGAAGGAGGTCAGAGAACACTGGCCGAAGCACTCTGGAGGGTCAGTCCCCATTTGGTCTTGCTTTGTTTTTAAAATAATCAGCTGCTTATGCATCTTTTAAGCCTTTAAAGAGCAAGATGAAGTAGAAAATACTTCGGGACTCCGTGGGGATTATGTCTGGATTTTTTCCTCACTGCGATGCTGCGTGTGTAACAGAAGGTCACTAGACGCTAAATGAGCTCTGCCCTGGGTGGTCCCTACCTATTGCCTCCCAGACGACGCTTCGTGTTTCTTTCTGTTTCCATAGAAGGGGCAAGTAAGGAAAATTCAAAAGAACTGGCAATCTGTCCTTTGGATACAGCGACCTTTCTAAATAAGCATTCAGCCTTGGAACTGCAGCACGCAAGGATTTTTCCCTTTGTTGTGGCTCTTTTTAAAAAGCCACACACAGAGGTAAAACTAGAGACAAATTTGAAAATACATTCATTTTGGTTGCTTCAAGTGAAGTCTAATAGTTAGGCAACCCAAACAAAACTTGCTTATATTAATTAACGGTAGAAATAAAAATTTTCTTTTCAACACCTAAGCAAAGAAATGATGCTTTCATTTACCTAATAAAAAAGTGTCCATAATAAAACTCCTAATAAGAACGAGGGGAAAAAAGTTATTAATATACATACATGTACGTGTGCTTGTACGTGTCTATGCTTCATGGATGGACGTGTGCATAGAGGTTCGTGCTTTAATCTCTTTTCTTTTTTTCAGTTAAAGCAACCAATTAATTACTCAGTGGTGTTTACACCTGCGTAGAGAATGTCACACAGCACACAACACGCTACTGGACAGTCTCCTTGCAATTTAGGAGAGAAAAGCAAACCTTCTGTTTGAACTCCACAGAGTGTTCCACGCAGGCTCAGCAGTTGTAAACTTACTAGGATAAATTACTCAAACATTGCTCCATTGTTATTGTGGTATTGGGCAAAAATATTTGGCAGGCATTTCAAAGTAAATGCTTCAATCGAATGACGGCAGCTAAAGAGGAAAATGCCAAGACTAAAACAAGTGCATACTTTGCTATGAAAGAAAGTGTTTTTCTAATGGAATACTTAATAAAATGAATTGCAGACATACCTTAATTTAATAAGAATGGTGGTCACTCTCTTTAGGAATAAGAGGAAAGGTCAATTTTAACATAAAGTATTTTTCCTTAAGACATTAACTTTAAAAATAACAAATGTAAACACATAGAAAATCTGCAAGATAGAATGAGAAGAGGTTGTCAGTTCAGCTCAGTCGTGATAAATACCCAATTCTGCTTTGGAATTCCTCCCTGGAAATATAAATTGATTTTCCTCACAGCAAGAATGTGGTATGAGCTCAAATATAGAAAAACCAGATTTATTATTATTGTTATTATTATTGCAGCCTGTTGCCTCACCAGAGCTTAGGTGGGTCGAAATTTCCATTAGAAGCTGCTGTTTTCATAAGGACTTTATAACTTGGACACGACAATTGGCTTTAGCCTTTAAGTTGGTGAATAACATCTCTGCCTGCAGCAGGCTTTCTCTCCTCCCTTTCATAGTACCAAAGGCAAAAATCAGGCGAGACAGCTGTGCTTTTTCTCCTTCACTTTTGAAGGAAAAATTTGGAAGATATATATCAATGTCAAATAAAAATCAGCTCGAGTTATTTAAGTTTTTAATTAGAAAGAACTACTAATCGAACAATTCTTTTTTTTGAGTTTCAGGAAAAATCGAAAATTGAGTTCCCCAAATGATTAGTTTATATATGACATAATTTTTCTTCATCACAATTTGGATTTTTATTCTGACCAAATGATAATTATTCCACATCAAATAGCTTGCTTGTTGGTACCATATCTTTTTGGAATGCAAAATCAGATAAAAGATACAAAAGAATGCCTAAAATGTCAAATAATTCCTCAATTTGAGTACTGCAATGAGATCCTTCACCACTACATTATCTTTTCAAAATAGAAAATTTGTTTCAGTTTTGAACCTCAACTACTTTTTCCTCTTCCACATTTGCATATTTAAAATAAATTAATGTTTTAACTTTGAGGAAACAATTGTTTTGAATGTTTTTTGTTTGAATATGATTTTACCATTGCTTAACATCCTCCAAGGGAAGCTGGCTTATGACGGTCAGGCATGGTGGTGGGGGTGAGAGTCTGCCCTGTGTCTGGAGAGAGCAGAGCTCTGCTTGCGCCTGTCTGGCTCTGCCTCTGGCTCTGCACCTGGCCCTAGATTACTACGGCCCCTGTCGGGTTGACTTCTCTTGATACTCACCCAGGGCCTGTCTCCCTTTGACGGCTCACTTTGAATATGATTCTATAGCTGGACCCTAGCATTTGGGCCTCAGCCATAATTCATGTTCTTGCTCCGAATAGGGAAACTACCGTCTCAGACAAGAGGACCACCAGCCTTCCTGTCAGAGCCAGGCGTGGAGCAGAAATCCTGATTTTATGCCCTGCCTACATTTTTTAGTCAGTAGGTTTATTGTACTTGGTTTTGTTTTTTCATCTTGTGTGGGTCATGAACCCATCAGATAATCTAGAGAGACCTGGTGACTCCTTTCCAGAAAAAAATGCATATTTGGAGAAAATTATCCCTACAGTTTTAAGGGACTCATGGATATTCTAAAGGCCATCCAAAAACTATTAAATCCATGTGCCCCACCTAAGAAACTCTGTCCTATATATACTATGCAATAATCGTATACAATAATCATATATAATTACCCACATCTTCTCTTCTCTAACTTCAGACCCCCATTATTACTCTCAGCTGAAGCCCTATTTCACTGAGAAAATAGAAATAACCAGAAGAGATCTTCCACAAGCTCCTACCAGTACACATAGTGGTAGGAGACCATATAGCCCACCTAAAGTATCTATGTCTGTTTACTGGGGCCACTCTCTTGCTACTAAGGATGAATTCTCTCGGCTCCCAGCTAAGGTGAGCCCCTCCATCCACACCATTCTTACTTACTCCAAGGGCATTGCTCCGGCGATTTGCCAAACTCTCCACTACATCACCCATTTTTCCCTCTCTGTTAGATCTTTCCCTTCAGCATTTTAACAAGTTGTTATTTCTCTCACTTAAAAAAGAAATTGAAAACAAGCAAATAAAGGTCTCAACCCCACATTCTCATCCTAACCCACCCTCCTATCCCCAGCTATTGGTGTATTTCTTTTGCTTAACAGGAAAACTCCTTGAAAGTGATGTCTCTACTCTTTTCTAATTGCTTGTTTCTTCCCATTTGCTCTTGAACCAACCAGGCTCCCTGCATCCCTGACCATTCTACCAAAGTTGTTCTTGTCAGTGCCACCAGTGACTTCCATGTCACTGAATCCACTAGCCACTGCTCAGGCTTCATCTTGCTGGACCAAACAGGAGTTTTGCTATGGTGATCTCTCCCTCCTCCTTGGCCCACCCTGTTTTTTTTTTTTTTTTGGTGACGAAGATCAGCCCTGTGCTAACATCTGTTGCCAAGCCTCCTTTTTTTGCTGAGGAAGATTGGCCCTGGGCTAACATCCATGCCTATCTTCCTCTACTTTATATGTAGGACACCGCCACAGCATGGCTTGACAAGCGTTGCATAGGTCCACGCCCAGGATCCAAGCCTGTGAATCCCGGGCCGCCAAAGCAGAGCGTGCAAACTTAACCACTATGCCACTGGGCCCGGGCCCGGCCCTCCCCTTTTTAATACCCAGCTCTCGGAACAGCACACTCTCCTGATGTTCCTTGTACTTCTCAGTCCCTCTGAGTATTTCTTCTTTATCTCCCTGACTGCTAAATAACAGAGTAGCTGAGGACTTAAACCTTATGATCTACACTTGTACCCTTGATGATTTCATAAAATCTTATAGCTTGAAATTCCATCTATGTGCTGATGACTCAAAATTTTAAAACCACAGTCTAGATGTTCCCCTTATACTCTTTTTTCCCTAGTATTTATTACTATCTGACATGCTATCAATTTTACCTCTTTCTCTTAATGTCTTTCTCCTCCCACTGGAATGTAACCCTGGAAGGGCAGGAACTCTGCCTATCTTATTCACCGCTACATCCCCAGCACTTAGAACAATAGCTGACAGGAAAAGAGACAATAAATATTTATTGAATAAGTTAATAATTACAAAAATAATTTTTAATTTTTAAATTAAAGCAAATTATCGAGTTCCTCCTCTGTGGCTGGCTCTAGGTAAAGCAGCTCACTAATTTTTTACCATCCACAGCTTAATACCCAGAGACAATTCTCATGATTTGAGTTTTACAGATGAATCGACTAAAGAGCGTTTAGATCAGGGCTCAGCAAACTACTGTCCTGGGGCCAAATCCTGCGCACTGTCTGTTTTTTTATGACCCAAAAACTAAAAGTTTATATTTTCAAATGGATAAAAAAATCAAAAGAACAATAATATTTCATGATACATTAAACAAAAACTCAAATTTCAGTGTCTCTAAATAAAGTTTTATTGGCACATAGTGCACTCACTTGCTTATGTATCTTCCTGTGGCTACTCTCATGTCACAACAGCAGAGTTGAGCAGTTCTGGCAGAGACTGTGTGGTCTGCAAAGCCTAAACTATTTACTAGTAAGCCCTTTACAGAAAAAGTGTGGTGACCCCTGATTTAGATTACTTGTCCAAAGGCAGGCAACGAGTAAATAGAGGGGTGGGGATTCTAACGTGGAGCAAATTCATTCTAAGTTGGTGTTTTCTCGTGCTTCATGATTTTCGGTGTCTTATCTAAAGTTTCAAAAAATTTAAAACAATTTCTTAAAATAGAAGTTATGCCCTCCTTTAAAAGTCACTTACATGCCACAGAGCATATTTAAGAGCAGACTATCGTGATATGAAACAAATGAGAAGGGAATAGCTCGTTTACACAATGCTGATGACTGCAGCTTTATGATCGTGCAAAGCTCCTTGAGAGCAGAGTGGGCAGCACCTGTTCTAGGCAATGCTTCACAGTCTCTGCCCAGTGCTTGGATCTCCTGATTTTAATACTCCCTTCTTACTCTGAGAAAAAGGAATACTTCCAGTGAACATGGTACACAGTACTGTGGTAGCAAAGAGGGAAATTGATAATGTCAACGTATGACCCTTGTGAAAAAGAAGGACAAGTCATTTTCCCAGGGGCTATATAAACCTCCCCACTTACTGGTGGGCCAATCCTTCTTTTTCACTTTTAATGTTGAACAAAGAGCAAGAGAACAGCTGGCCCCGTTTAATTCCCTTCCTAGTAAAGCAGTGAAAGCATAAAGTAGTGAAACTCTTCGGCCTTAGCCAGACTCCTTCCTCTGCCCCTAATCCACTGCAGGACCTTGGGAAACATTTAACATCTCCTTTTTATCTTTATAACATCTATTTAACATGTCTTAGCCTTATTTGACTTCTTTATAAAATGGCAATAAATATCATACCTAATCAATAAGTTTGTTGTGATTAAATGACTATAAATTTCCTGACATATTACTTTACACATACTGAGTCAAAATGATAAGTTTTACTTATTATTATGTTAAAATCATTGAGGAGAAGACACTTATGGAAATTTTTCTTGACTCTTTTTGTGAAACTACTACGAAATTGATAAAGGGAAAAAATAGTTCAACAAATAGTTCTGGAAAAATTGGTTATTTGTATGGAAAAAAAATGAAAATGGATTTCCTACTTCTTACCATACACAAAAATTAACTCCAGATGGATTAAGAACTTAAATGTCAAAAGTAAAACTTTAATACTTTTAGAATAAAATATGAAGGAACAGCTTTATTACCTATGTTTAAATGTGACATAAAAAGTGCCAAACATAATGAAAGAGAATTATACATTTGATTATATTAAAAACATTTTTAAATCTGTTTATTAAAAAACACCTTAAATAAGGCAAAAGACAAGCTACCAACTGGGGGGAAACATTTACGACACCTAAAACTGACAAAGGATTAGTACCAAGAATGTTAAAAAACAACCACAAAAAGACTTTTTCAAAGGAATAAGGAAAAAAAAACCTACACAAGAGAATATTGAACAAAACACAAAAACAAGCATTTCACAGAAGAGGAAACACAGGTAGCAAACATGAAAAGACACTTAAAGTCACTAATTAAAGAAATGCAAATCAAGATAAAATGCCCTCTTAAACACCTCTTTAGTTTATGAAGATTAAGAAGTCTGACAATACCAAATGCTGGAAAAGATGTGGATCAATGGGAATTTTTATACATCACTAGGGGGAGTGTAAATTATACAACCAAATGGAAAACATTTTGGCATTATTTTTTGAAATTGAACATCCACATACCCTATGAGCCAGCAATCCCATGCCCAAGAATATATCCAAATATGTGTCTATTGAGAGTCATACCATGAATGCTCATGGAAGCCCTTTTCTTAATTATTAAAAACTGTAAATTACTCAAATACCTATTCACAGAAAAATGATAAATAAATTAAGATATATACAAACAAAAGAACGTTATAGAGCACCAAAAATAAAAGGACAGCTCATACAGCAACGTAGATTCATCTTTGTAAAGTCACTGTCTTAGTCAGCTCCAGCTGCTATAACAAGACACTATAGACTGGGTGGCTGAAACAGTAGACATTTATTTCTCACGGTTCTGAAGGCTCAGAAGTCCAAGATCACAGTGCCAGCCAATTTGATTCTTGGCGAGAACTGTCTTCCTGGCTGGCAGACAGCTGTCTTCCTGAGGTGTGCTCACATGGCCCTTCCTTAGTGCAAGTTCCCAGAGAGAGAAGCAGCTCTGGTGTCTCTTCCTGCTCTTTAAGGACAATGATCTCACTGTGAGGGCTCCACTCTCGTGACCTAATCTAAACTGAATCAGCTCCTAAAGGCCCCCCCTCCTAATACCATCACATTGGGGATTGGGGTTTCAAAATATAAATTTGGGGGGAACACAAACATTCAGCCCATGACAGTCACATTGAGTGAAAAAGAAAATCCCAGAAGGAACATGCAAGATAATACCCTGAGGCAATAAATGTAAAGAATATATTGTTTAGACTGTATAATGGGATGAGAAGAGCACATAAGTTAATGTGACTATTCAAGGTCTTTGATTAGGTAGTGGTTCACAGGACTTTAGTGTCTCATTAAGTGAATAAATGAATGAAAATAAGTAATTTTTTTTTAATTTCAAGGGCTATGCATGGACTCAGAATCATCATGTGACGGGAAGTCATTAACGACTGACTTGAATTAATTCAATATTTGAAATCCGGAGAAATAGAGTAAAAGAGTGGACATAAATTGGTGAGGTCCAGGCGACTAATACCAAGCAGTGGAGGCTAAGGTTAAGCACAATTTTCCTGAAGAGTCTCCGTGAGGGCTGCTGTGAGCACTCAGCAAGTGTTCGAGGACGTGCAGACAGTTCTGTAAGCACTGGTATCGCCACAGAGAACTGTTTAGGAGAGGTATCTGCTTTCAGGAAGGTTTCCTTCCAGAGGAGGAAACAGTTATGGAAGGAGGAAATAAGAAGAGAATGATAGAACTAAATGTGTGACTCAGATGAAGGTGCAGTTAGGACTTGGCTTGGACTGCTGGCGGAGATCACAGTGGGAGGTCAGAGCTTCCTTACCTCCTTCCAAATTCCCTTGTTATTAGAGCTCAAAAGATCTAAAAATCACAAGCTTTCTGTCATCTTCCTTTCCTAGCTATTAACCTAAGAAATGTTTCTTAGAAAATACTGTCTCTAAGAAAAAAAAAAGTCTCTAAGAAAATATGTGCCTCCAAGTTTGAACCTCCTAGCTCAATTTTCAAGTCATTTCAAGTTAGAACAACTTTTTGCACCTGAGTTGCAAACTCCAAGGAAGAGGAATTCATAACAAAAACACAATAACCTTAGGATTTTCTGGTTCATTACCCTTGGGTTGATCCGTAAAAAATTTAAAGTGGAGACAAAAGTAAGAGATGAGCTAATAGACTGAACCCACTCAGCAGCATTGAAGAATGACCTCTCTAGCGCAAGCAACCCAATCCATCCATTTCTCAGTGTATACACTTTAACATTATTCATCCCACCCACCCCCGTCTCCTCAAAAAGCCTGTCCTGGCTTAAGTAAGGATGAGGTTTTCTCCCATCCCCCATTCCCACCACTGGCAACTGAAAAGAGCAAAGTGACTAAATGGGTCTTTTGCTCTAGGGAGAAACAATTGTAAGTGACAATCTGGCCAAGAGACCACCAACAAAATCTTGTATAGGAGAAAAAGATTTTTCCCTGGATAAGCAAATTCAATACCCAGGTGAACAGTTAATTTCCCATGCAAAGAGTGTGGCGGCATTAAAAGCAGCCTGCCTTTTATATAGGGTGACCATATAATTTATCGTCTCCGCTGGAACACCTTTGAGCGTGAGACAGGGGCACTGTTAATAATTAAGCTGAAGCAAGTGACGTGAAGACTATCTCTGCAGGCTAACCAGTACGTAGGCCATTAGAACTAAAGCAAATGAGCCTCTGACATCAGTTTCCTCACCCTAGCTTCACTGGGGGCTACCCACTGGCAAGGAAAAAGACACTTCTGAAAATGTGACTTAGCGCTTGACAGAAATTTGTTGGTTTGTTTAGATTCAGTACTTCACTATCACTCTGATAAGGGTTTATCTTAAAGATAACTTTTGTGGAAATGGTATTTTGTGTAATCAAAAATGTGCAAGTATGCACATATTATTTTTAAGACTGAAAAGAAATACACTTGAATATCAATAGTGTTTAGCGCTTGGATTTGGAATTATGGGTCATTTTAAATTTCTTTTTGTGCATTTCTTCTAGCTTACCTAAAAAAGGTTTTATATTTATATATGTATTCAAAGTGTTTTATCTCATTCTCACATTTTGTCTGCAAATGTTTTCATAAATCAAATTGCTTAAAATCAGCAGCTAGAGAAGCATATTAACGATATCTACATTCTTATAATGTCTTCAAGGCGACATGGCTTTAGGATTCATCGCGGATGGGACCCTTTCCTCTCAATTTGTGAAAACTGCGAATTCCTCTTTTTGGTGAAAACCCTGGAACCATACAAGATTAGAGCTGGAGGACTAGATACTTTTTTCAAGCATTCACATAAAATCTGTGCAGGTATTCATTTCCTCTGATACAAATATGAATAGCAATATATTTACATGCAAAGGATTGGGCCCTTGGAATTGCATTTCCCCTAAGAGCTCAGTAACTGAATGTCCCCTACTGACTTGATCAACAGGTCACATCATGTGTCAGTGAGAAATCCTTGATGGAGTAGTTATCTTGGCAAGGCCCTTAAACAGCTGAGTATAAACACTCAAAGAACCCTCCTACAGAGTATTTAAAACTGTTTGTGGCCCTGCACAAAGTAAGAAGATGACGTAGCAGCAGGCTGTAAGATAAGATGGAACATTCTAAAACATAAAGGAAGATATTTTATCTGTCCTTGGATGCTTTTCATTGAAATGATTTGAAAATACTACCTTCCTTTGAGTGGAAGCTAAAAGAGGACCACGGATGGTGTGGTTTTCCTGTGTGTATTTTTAAAGTGCACATCTGGAAAGATGCATCATTATGAATGTGTCGCTGACGGGCCGTGCTGGACAGTAATAATGTAAGGGTTAGGCTGCCATGCCACAGCTCCCAGGCTTAACGAAGTCTCCTCCGAGTCGTGGTCCTATTTTCGTACCCAGAACAGCTGAAGATTGTGTGGAGCCACCAGAGTGACTGTACACCCTCCCCTAAGATTAAATTGACTGAAAAAACAAGAGCTACAGTGCTGTGGAAATCAGTCTTTCTAGGGTTAATATAATTCGGAGTGTTGAGTGCCTGTCAAAGCCTAAGATGCTGAGCATTAACTCAAGTTTCCTCTAAATGTTCTCAAAAGACTCTTTGTTTTCTTGCGCTGTCTCTATTCAGAAATAGGGCCTCCTCATGGTTTCTAAAATATTCAAACTGCTACCACAGAATTTGCTCAAAAATTCAAATATAGGTTATAACAATAAATCTCTTTCTACCATAATGATCAAGATTAAGCACAATAGCTAAATCACGGTTAAAACAGAAAAGCAGCTGGAAAATGTATTCTGAGGTAATGGAGGCAGAGGTGGGAGGCTAAGAACCCCAAGCACTGTTCTCTCTTTATAGGTAATGTTTCCCTTTCCAAATTCCCCTGACAGGAATGTGGATCTGAATAGTGTGAAATACTCACGATGGCATCCCCACCTCCATTTCATCCTCACCTCACATGTTTTTCAATGGAGCCACCTTTGCTTAACTGATCTGACCAAAAAGTTCAACATGCAAAACTATAGAATAAAAATTGGGTATCTGTTTAGGTTTTAAAATGTCAATATCAGGCAATGTAATATGTAAAGATGAAAAAGGTAACATTAACTTTCCATATTTAACTTCTTTTTCACCTTATGATTAACTAATCATCAGAAAGTTAGGTCTTTTATGCTTTTTAGACCAGTGCTTCACAAAATTTAATGTGTCTAAGAATCACTTGTAGATGGTGTCAAAGCACAGATACTTGTTAAGTAGAACTGGGGTGAGACCTAAGATCCTGCACATCTAACAGACTCTGGGTGATGCTGACGACCCAGGGCTTCACAGACCCTCACGTGAGTAGTGATGCTTTAGACTGTCTTCTTCTGGAAATAGCTAATATTGAAGAGTTTATTTCTACATCTCTGTCAATCACATTGGGGTACTCTAAGTCCATCTCCTGTTTCTCAAGGATAAAGATGAGATGAAGAGTTCCCTAGTTCTTTTTCCACTGCCACCTGTTGGAGATGCTGAGGACAGGTGAGGACAAGTATGATGACCTGATGCCTCTGGCTCTACTCACAGAGTCTCTAGGTTCCCTTGAGTTCAGGCCATAGCAGTACTAAAACACCACTGATTGATGGCCCTGACGACCACAGTGACAGCAGGAGCATCGCAATTGTCAGAGCTCCATCTGTGGCTGTTGAACCTAGTAATGTTTCCTTCGAAACAGAAAAAGTTGGGCATGTCAGATGCTGGGAGGTTTAAAGTAAGTGTTGTAGGTGGTCTGTCTGATGAACTAGAACAGATGCCCCTTTTGTTTCCCCCCTAATTGTATCAGGCCTTCTTGGTGGGAGATTTAACACTTCTGGAGGGAATAGTGTCACATTCCTTTTTTTTTTTTTTACCTTAAATCCCAAGTGTCTTAGATTCAAAGGTCTGGTTTACAAATGGGAAATTCCTAGATGTGCTCTCCTCCTCCCCCATGGAGCCCAGAGTTCAATGCATTCTTAACTTTTGTACCAACATTTGTTGTTTGCCTATTGTTCTCCTGTTATCAGACTGGAGGAGAAAGTAGATTTGTCATTTGCATCTCTTCATTGCATGAGGAAGCTTTGTAAAAAAACAAAAATGAGAGTAGGCAAGTAAGCAATATAATAATGTTATCTTTTTGAGCAATGAGTTAAGAAGACCTAAAATGTGTTTCTTTTTGTTTTCTACTAAAACAAATTTTATTTATCATAAGCAGATATCTTTCTAATATTAGCAAGGCTCCAAAATTGCACATAGTGTGGCTGTGTTGAGCCCTGATCAGACTTGTATCTCAATAGTAGAAGATCTGGAACCATTAAAATTAAAAAGAATCTATTTCCAAAGAAACAATTAAGAAAACAAAACAAAACAAACAAAAAAACTAACAATGTGGTGTTGACCTCCTCTGTTTTCAAGATGGTTAAGACAAAGCAAAATAAAGCAAAACCACAAACAAGATATAACAATATTTTTATTTCAAACCGGAAATTTCAGCTTAGTTTTCAAAGCTCTTTTCATCTCTTGCTCCTCTCAAAGCCTGCACCCTAAGTTATTACTTATTCTGATACACAGCCTGTCTCTTGTTTTATCCAGGTAAATATGTGCTCACCCGACATTCTGAGCTTGTTTCTGTCTCTATCAGGAATGTTTCCTCTGCTAGTCCTGCCTTTCTCTTCAAGCTTTGCCCTGCTTCCCACCAGGACATATATACTCACCTACTATAAACGTCTGTTGAAGGTCCCCACTCCAACCCCAGCCTTTGATAAGTGGCCCTTTCTCCACTCTGTGTAATCACTTCAGATACCTGGTTGATTGCCATTCAAATGTTGTTGCATGATCATTTTCCTTAATTGCCTCTCTGCTGAATATTCTGCTTCCTTGAGTAGACTAGATCATCTTCAAGGGCAGATAAATTATATCTTCTTCAAGGTCAGGGTTTCTTTTTTCCCCTTATTCTTGCAAATACAAATAGTACATCCCAGTACAAAGGCCCTCCCAAGAGCATTGTTAGTCTTTGTTTTCTTCAAAAACATTTATTATATTACATTTAAAAAAATTTATTATGTTGCTTTTTTGGCAAAACATAATTCCTGATCATTGTGGAAGATTTAAAAGTATGTGGAAAAGAATAAAACAAAAAGTCACCCACAAACTATAATTTACATTTTGTGGTCTGTGCTCCTATTCCTTATTTGAAGGTTATATACACACACATACAGACTATTTATTGATATATAGATAGATAGATAGATCTATCTATCTATATATCTGCCATCTGAAAACAAGATGTTTTATTTAGGTTTCCCTCTAAAAATCTGGGTTTATATTGTACTTGATATATTGTAACTTGCTTGTTAAATTTCATATCATGTGCACAATACGAGATGTCATTCTTCTAATATTGTTATTATGATTATTACTACAAGGTAATTTTTTAAATGCATAGTATTCCATCATAGAGAAATATCATAACCTATTAAAACAATCCTCTAGTATTGCACATTTAGATCATCCATGTGGTAAATTTTTACGTTAATGGGCTTCAGGGACTCACATTTCCTGGATGTCCCCTCCAATGCTGATTCTGGGTTTGGGTATTTGACTTTTGCATTATTTTCCTGTTACAGCATTATTGCTGCTGTAACAGATTATAACACATTTAGTGGCTTCAAAGAACCAAATATATTATTCTACAGTTCTCAAGGTCAGAAGTCCAAAACTGGTCTCATGGGGCTAAAATCAAAATTTGGCAGAACTGTGTTCCTTCTGGAGGTTCTAGGAGAGAATCCATTCTCTACATTTTCCAGCTTCTGGAGGCCGCTTACATGCCTTGGTTCATGGCTGTATCACTCCAACCTCTGCTTTGATCATATATCTCCTCTAACTCTGACCCTCCTCTCCTCCCTCTTATAAGCACACTTGTGATTACATTAAAACCAGCCCGATAATCCAGGATTGTTTTACCATTCCAAGATCCTTAATTTAATCACATCTGTAAAGTTCGTTTTCCCACGTAAGGTAATATGTTCACAGGTTTTGGGGACTAAGATGAAGACATCTTTGGGGTCCATTTTTCTGCCTACCACAAATTGCCTTGGTCAAGGAGACATCAGCAACTAAGACTGCAAACTGAGATTGCATAAGTACTTGAGTGCTTGGGCTTGTCCTCTTGGAATCACGCTGCCGCCATGTATAAATCTGTCCTATTTTGGTGGAGACACCATTTGGATAGGAACCAGAGTGCTCATGGCCTTAGCAAACAGCCAGACCTCTGAGTGAGACTACCTTGGACCAGACAGCCCTTACCGCATTGTCAGATACAGCCACATGAATAACTCCAGGAGAGACTAGCAGAAGAACCACCCAGCCCAGTTAAGTCCAACTCAAAGAGAAGAATCTTTACTAAATAAGTCATTAGAGTTGTGAGACACTATGTTTGGAGTTATTTTTTATGCAGCAATATACATGCTATTTAAACAAAATTGTGGTGAACAATAGTGCACACATATTTGGGGAACATATGAATTAGATGAGAGCACTCTTAAAGAGTGCTCAAAAGGACAAATTAGAGAGACTCAAAAGGACAAATCTCCAGTGATAAAATTTCTAGCAGCTCAGTAGGTGGAATATTTTCTTTTGTTAGGAAGGTCCTTAGAGTAACTTTCGAGCCCAACTAAATTTGTAGCAATGCACTCTAGTGGAAAAAAACATTGACCTTCACACAACTGAAGAAATTACCTCACACCTTAAGCCTTCACTTTCTCAGTAAAGGGGATTTCATCTGTAAAATGGGGATGAAACATAGAGCCTCTGTCGTTCCTCTCCTTTGGGACTGTTTTTATTATCCAGTAAAGTTGCCTCTACGAAATGTGCTTTACAAACTACAGAGTGCTGTAATCATGGAAGCTCTTCCTTGAGTTGTCACTAGGCATTCTGCTGCACCAGCAAGTGGACAGATTTTGTCAGGGAGCATTGGGAACCTACATGACTTTGGCCAGTGGCTTCATATCTCTGAACCCTGACTTTCTCTTCTCAGCTTTCTCCTCTATAAAACCTCTTGGTTTTCCAACTTCTAAGAGTTACAGTGAGCACTAAACAGATGACATCTGTCGAGCCCCTAGAAAAGTGGTGCTGGAGGAATTTCTTCTCTCTTGCTGTTCACTCAGCTCCCCCTACCCAGCCACCACTGACCCTTTACATCTGCTGTGTTTAATGTGTGTATTTTGTACTGTCTTTCGAAAAGAGGTAAGAATAGCAGACATACTCATTCCTTAATATTTGACAAGAACATGCTAAATAGTTTATATTTCTTATATTTTTCAACCTTGAAAGAAGGGAGACTGGTTAAGGGCTGCAAGATTTAAGAAATAGGGAATGGGCAGCAAAGTGTCTTGAGATGGAAGGTGAGTCCAAAGATAATGAGAAAAAATGCAGGAGTTAGCCAGCCAGGAATTTCTGGTCACTAAAAAAAAACAAGTAACTCAAGGTTTCAAACATTGATAATATCAAAAATAATCATGATGATAGCTGAGGTAAATAACATAAGCAAAATTCTTGTTGCCCAGGATAGGGAAGGTTAGGAACTCATTCACAGATTCAAGTCAGTTGAATTATTTGAAATTGACACCTTCACATAATTAACGCATTCAGTAGCTAAAGGGAACAGATGGCATCTGCAGCTCCACCCTCTCCAGGAAGTTTTCCCCAATGGCCCAGCTTTTAGTCATCTTTCTTGCATTGTGGACTCCATATATGATGTAGTCTCTGTTCCAAGCAGTTTAGTAATAACTTCTATTTTAGTACATAATTATACTGACTATTGTAAATTATTCACAATTGTTTCACATATGACTTTTATCTCACTTAGATAATAAAATCCCTGAGGAAAAAGTCCATTTCTTGTGTTTTCTTATAATTTTTATTAGCCCCCTCAAAACCTTTCTACCTACAGTTCAGGAAAATAACAAAATATCCTAGAAGTAAGTTAATTGGTACCTCAATAATGGCAAGGCCATGTTTCACAATCATTCGGAAGGCTTGCTCTGTAATTTTTCAGTGGTAAGTCAGATTGGGTGGGTCAAGTTTTCTGAATAGCCTTTAACCCTACCAAAGAGTTCACTGGAATGCAAAAGTTGAAGAACTAACAATTACCATTTTAACTTAGACATACATACTCTTCAAAGTTCTCTTTAAGTTCTTATCTAATGAATACGAATTTACCCACTGGGAACCTAGTTTAAAAATTCATAAGAGAATCAGAATATAAACATAAAATCTAGCAGTATACTGTTTTCATGGTCCATGTCATGATAATAGTCTATATGTGGGCAATATTTTAGTAGATTGCAAGGCATTCCTCGAATGCAGTATAAAATTAACCCAAATGTGGAGGAAAACTTTCTTGCAGAATAATATTCTGTATACAGACATATTCTCCCTCTGACAATTTGAAAACCAAGAAAGTGCTTAGATCAGGGTGTTTTTTTAATATACTGTTAGCCTAATATAGTGTTGCATTAGAATCAGCTGGGGCACTTATTTAAAAAATCAGATTCCTGACTCTGGACCAGATCTACAATCTCTGGAAACATGGCAAAGAATCTGTGTTTTAAACAAGCCTCCCAGGAAATTTTATGGATCCCAGTGTTTGAAACAATAATTTTATTTTTAATTCTAGCTTGATTTCCTAGGAACCAATGGGGATTTTATCCTCCCTCTTCCACCTACTTCCACTATACTTCCACTATACTTCCACCATATTCATCTTCATTCCATTCGCTAAAGCTTGTTCTTTATTCTGTTTTCTTTCTTTAATTCATGATGTGCTACTAAGACTGTATGTCTCAGGGTGGTAGTTCTGAAACTTGGCTTGCATCAGAATCATCACTGAAATGTAATAAGTAATGCCCATGCCCTATCCCAGACACTGAGTTACACGCATGAGGACTGAGACTGGGGTGTACATTTGCTTCAAAAACTCAGCAGGCGATTCAGCAATCGGAGTGGAGAGAAACACTACCTTAGGAAGGAGCCACGGCCTCTACTTGGGAGACTGTCACTGTCTTCCAGTCTCTAGTAGCCTGGGGGTGGTGGCTCTCTGGCCCTGCTGGTTGGCAAAGCTGCCTGGTTTTGGGTGTCCCAGGTGTGCCAGCTGTAGAGCATGTGTGCAGCACATGTGTCTGGCCTCTATGTGCCCCTCCCAACACGGACCCATCGTTCTCTCTGTGGGCAAGTCAGTGTCTCTCTCCTGTACTCCTACACAGATGGCCATTCTTCCTGGAGCCTCTAGTGGCCAGTCAAGGAGCAGTGCTTCTGCTAAACGTTTCAGAGACAATTATGCAAATTTCCAGCTTGTTCAGGAGATCATTATTTCTGGGAATTTTCACAGAACACTCATGATATTCGCAGTTCCATTCCTCTGCTGAGCAGGAGGACAGGGCAGGGGCCCATAAGCCTCCTTGGGCAAAAGGAATCTTTTATATTCCAAACTGATCCTCCGGGTGGAGCAGGGCAAACCCCATCACTTCTTCTTGACATTGTCCAAATGCAGATTTCAAAGGCACTTGTCATATTCTCTAAATCTCTAGAGATGACGTTCCTTAATATGCTAAGAGGACATCTGTAAATCCAGCTTTAGGAACAGACAGACAAATCTGATAGCATTCTTTGGTAAATATGCAAATTAAATGCCAACAATAAACCTGAGTTTCAGTGGTGAGGTTCTAGTGTAAACATTTCCATATCCAGACCAGCCAAGGACGTATGAAGGTGGCCTACGTCTACATGTGAATCACAGCCACTTTGGGAAGCTTAACATTACTGATCTCTATTTTTACTTTTGGGGCTGGTGAATAATTCAGCTCAGAGTTTTAAAGAGAACAAAAGGCATAGTCCCTATTCAGGGGCCTCCTGTATTTTGAATTTTTGCTGGTTTAGGTCAGTCCATGAACTATAGTGCTGTTTTAAAATGTCATCATAACTACAAAGGTGCACTCTGGAATTCTTGCATTGCTTGGCATTTAGTGATTAAAGCTGACATTCGTTGGGCTGAACTGGAGTTTCAGAATTGATAGACCTCGACTAATCCCAGCAATAAAAATGGTCACAAATGAAGGCTGTGACAGGTTTTGAAACAAGAAAAATCATCACTGAGCTCACTAGAAAAGATTAAGAGACTGTCAAGTTAAAAAATTATTGCCTCCATTTACACTTGCTTTGGGTAGTGAATGCTGTTTTATCCATTTGTGCTTGCTCAGTTGCCTCTTTCATGTGTCTTGTTATAATAATTTCCAAAGTCATAAACAAGGAAAATAAGACATCATCTCAGATAAAATGGCACAAGATTTAATACAAAACATTAGCTATGCCACAACCTGGCGTCAGAGAACAAAGGAGTTTAAAATTCATCTTACTTTACAGTGTTAGAATGCTTTACATTAAATATAGATTTTTCTCCTGATTATATTGTTACACATTCCACTGTTCCCATGCCATCAGCCTCGAAGACTTTATTATTTACGTAATTCCAAGATGTGATGCAGAGTAAATGCATCTGATCTCAATGAGTGGCATAGGATAAAAAAAGAAATTATCAGTAGATTTCAGGGGAGAGAAGAGGACCAAGAGGACCATTTTAATTCTCTTGCAAGACTATTGATTAGTAACAGATGTTGCTTTTCTGATTGAATTATTTTTGATTCATTTTTCAAATAAAAATATAGATTTTAAATCATCTAGAGATAGAGGTTATTTAAACAAGATTACTTTATTTCTTTTTCTAGGGAGAGCTTCCACCTTCAAGTGTTCTGGGTTACATGGGGATATAATTTACAGTGACATGTGCTTGAGTCTATAGTAGTGCCAGCTTCATTTGGGGGACTTCTAACCTAAAGAGGAAACTATTGAGTCCCTTCTGGTGTCAAGGGCCTTTGAGCAGCAGGATGAGCTCTGGGGAGAAACATGTGTAAAGGAGTCTTAGGCATAACATCTCCTTCCTAGGCTTGATCAAGAAGTTAGGAGTTCAACCCACAGGGCTTCCACAGAGCAAATGTTCTTCCTCCAAAGCAAAGAATCCTTCTGAGAAAACGTCTTCTGATACTTAGTTCATCCCTAGTTTATCTAATGCTCTACTGTATTTGAATGGGAGGGCTCACCTCAAAAGAGAGAGATGGAGAGTCCAACTTTGAAATAAGAAGCAAGATTCCCATGACTGTGTCCCATGAATTTCCAAGTGGACACGGATCCCATCTCCAAGAGATTTAACAATCATCCTTCTCATTTTCAGAATTTAGGTCATCCATTCTTTATGTACTAAAAACTTCCAACATAGAGAAGAGGTGAGCTGATAGAGAAAATCTAGAAGAAGAGCACCAAGTTCCAAATAAGAAATTTGAAAGTAATAAAACAAAGCAAGGAGAAATAAAAATGTCATCTTCTGTGTCTCCATGACCAAGACTGGAAAGTGGTAACCCATTGAACAGATGGGGCTCTCACAGAATGAAAAAAAAAAAAAAACAGTAAGCAGTAAAAATATAAAAATGAGGACATATCAGATAAAACCTGGATCCCTGGCTTCTCCTAAGAAATAAAATATGGCATCTCAACTCTGCACCGATTTTCCTACCTACTCCCATTGGTGAGATAGATTCCAACTTCAGATAGGAACGTGTCCTCCATTTCATTGTTGTTCCCTCTCCCTATTTTCTCCCCTACATTCAGCTTCTTTTTTGTAAATTACATCTCCAGGCCTTCCAGGTATTGGAGTTTTCAGTCACTGCTCTACACCCTGCATGAAGGCAAATTAAATCCACCTGTTTGGAGAGATTGTTCTCTCCTCCTCTTCAAGGTAGAATCCCTATTGAGTTTATTCAAAACTAAGCTACTTGGGCCGGCCCTGTGGCTTAGCAGTTAAGTGCGCGCACTCCGCTGCTGGCGGCCTGGGTTCGGATCCCGGGTGCGCACCGACGCACCGCTTCTCTGGCCATGCTGAGGCCGTGTCCCACATACAGCAACTAGAAGGATGTGCAACTATGACACACAACTATCTACTGGGGCTTTGGCGGGGGGTGGAGGAAACTAAGCTACTTTGGCTTCAAACTTTGAATTTCTGATTCAGAACCCAGATATTTAGTTTTTTCCTAAAATCTGGGTTTTTTAAATAGCAGTCTCATTATTAACAACATGCTTTTGAAAATAAGATAGGATCACCTGAAGTTACTGTATTCAGTATTACAGCTACTCCATTTAGAAAACAAGGGATGTAATCCATGAAAATATAATAAAAGTTAAGAGAAAAGTGAACTCTTAAAATTCATTACTGTGTTAATTACTATTATGTATTAGTGTGGGCAATAGTAGAAAAGTTGATTTGGGGGATAGAAAATGAATGGATAAACAGGTGGAGATTTCTTGGCTTCTGGTCAGCATTTTCCACTAATAAGAAGATAAATTGGCTCCAAAGTAGTACACATAAGCCTTTTTAATGAAATTGATAAAATGCACCAAGTGAAAACCCAGCATTGGAATTGGAAAAGGGAGGCAACCAAACCCCTCTGCCCAGGAATGCCCTAGATGAGCTATACCTCTAGTTGGGCTTCTATGGCCATCTCTGAGGCCGACTCATGACCTTTTCTTGAGATGTGTCCAATAGTTCTCTCTAGGATGATTGGCCAACATTTTTCTTGCTTAAAAGCAATAATTTAGCTGCAATTAGATAATGATTCACTTCTTAAAGGCCAATTAGGTGGGGAAACAGAAAAGAAAATACCATATGTGAAATGTATCAGTCTACGTAAATTGCCTGTGCTGGTGCATGAGCTAAGTAAGCAAATAGGAATTTTCAAATTGACTCATACAAGCCCAAAGCTGTCACTATAATCAGAACATGCAATGGAGGACAATTGTCTTTGGCATCATGAAGAAACATAGTGATATAAATAGTACACAAAATCTAACATAGATAAGGAATGACTGATTGCGTCTCTCATCTATAGGTCAGATCAAACGCTCTAGAGAGCCAAAGGTTTGTCCTGTGCAGAAAAATGTAAGGTGAATTGCCAACTTGGACAGGTTTTTGTGGATCTGTGGAGGCTTGGCATTGATTCTCTGTTGACTATAATCAGACTCCTGGTGCATTTCAGGCATTTGTGTTTCTCCCCAGTCACACTGATCCAAGTCTGGCTGAAGGTAATTGGACATTGGCCTTCAATACAGGGCACCTAGTGCAGACTGACAGGCTGGAAATGATCCTTATGGCCACTCTTTTGGAGTGAATAGTGCTGACCAATGTAACCTTCCTCCCCTTCTAAGTACATTCATATAATGTAATCTCAAGGTATTAATTTCTTTATTTGGAATCTTTCCTAAAGGAAGAACACTGTTGGTTCGAATGTCTGGTATTTTAAGAACGATAAAATGATCACCACTATAGGTTGAATAGCAACATTCAGGGGATGAGTCTACGGAGAGGTGAGACAAAGCTCTCACTCTTCCCAAGTGTGAGCCACAAGCCAAATAGCATAATGCAGCAAACTGCAAGCAATTGTTTTTTAAAATTGAGAGTCTTCACAAAGAAAAGGATAGTAGCACAGATGAGGCAGGGGCATGAATTATGAATGTAAGCAAGGACTAAGGGACATACAACCAGAGCCAGGTCACTTCAACCTCAAGTTCACAGAAACCAGGCGAGGATGAAAGTTCTAGGACTACAGAGACACCTGAGATAGCAGGAAAGTTTTGAAACACATTTGCCTCAAAAACAGGATTTCTTAAAAATACTCCTTGAGTGACATGATTCAAAGGTTTGACAGCTGGGTATGAGATTAGCAGGTGGAGATGAGACATGGATTTCAGTTCCTGTGTTTTGGAGGAAAGAAATTATAGAAGAGAAAGAGTAGAGTGAGTATATTTAAAACCCAACATTATAGAGTTACTGCTAAAAAGACTTAGGAAAGACTCCTACATTCCCAGAGTGACTGACTGACTTCCCAAAAGAGTGAAGGTAAAAGGAAATTCCTCCTGTCCACTCCTGGATGGAAGATACCTAATTCAGTTATAGCATGTTTAAGACCAACCAACAATAAAATAATTATTCCAAAATGTAAAATGACTTAAACAAAATATGCTACAGAGGAAAGAACCTAATTTGGATCAGATGATGTGATCTGGCCATGCCTTTACTTGATGTGTGTGGCTTTGCACATGCTACTTAACCCTGGACGCTTCAGTTTCCTCTAAATTGGGCAGTCACCTCCACCTCAAAAGACTGTTGAGGGGATCAAATAAGGGAATCACATGTGAAAACAAAACTCAAAAATGGGGAATGATGGATTTTTTCAAGAGCATTCCGCACATTTTAAAATCACTGCAAGAGCAAGTTACTATTATTAACGGCAGTTTGTAGTATCCCTCAGGTGTTTTCAAGTGGAAGAAAGATTGGCAAGTGCTTTAGTAGAAATTAGGCTGTGAATGTTGCAGGAGGAGTACTTAGTTATTTTTAATGCCATGATGCAATAACTGCACACAAATTTCTATCATTATCTGATGGGTAGAGAGTGGTTTTTTCCTCGAAAAGAAAGAAATGTATAGATATTTTTTGTTAATTTATTTTCTTTTTGACTTGCTATTTTGAAATAATTGTAGATTTATATGGAGTTGCAAAGGTAGTACTATATCTAAACCAGGAAATTGGCATTGGTACAATCCACAGATCTTACTCAGATGTCATTATTAATATGTAGACTCATTTGTGTGTGTGTGTAGTTCAATGTAATTTCACCACATGTGTAGATTTATGTCAACACAACTACAATCAAGATAAAGAACTGTTCCATCACATAAAGATCCCTGGTGCTACCGTTTAATGCCAGCCCCCCTCCACAACCCATCTCTCACCCCTGGAACCACCAATCCATTCTCCATGTCTATAATTATGTTGTTTCAAGAATGTTAAATACAATCATACAGTATGTAACCTTTTGAGATTGGTATTTTTCATGCAGCATAATTTCTTTGATAGCCATCTAAGTTTTTGTGTGTATCCACAGTTCATTCATTTTTATTGCTGAGCAGTATTCCATGGTATGGATGTACCACAGGTGTTGAACCATTCACCTGATGAAGAACACTCGTTGATGGTTTTTTTCCAGGTTTTGACTGTTAGGAATAAAGCTGCTATGAACACTTGCGGACTGGCTTTTTTGTGTGAACATAAGTTTTCAATTCTCTGGGATAAATGCCCAAGAGTGCAATTCCTGGGTCTTATGGTAAGTATACATTTAGTGTTCTAAGAAAGTGCTAAACTGTTTTCCAGAGTACCTGTGCCATTTACTTTCCCACTCAAGCTATGAGAGATCAAGTTCTCCGCATCCTCCCCAGCATTTAGTGTTATCACTATTTTTAATTTTAGCCATTTTGATAAGTAACTGATAGCTATAATGATATCTAATTGTAGTTTTGATTTTCATGTGCTTATTTGTCATCCATATATTTTCTTGAGTAAAATGTCTTTTCGTGTCATTTGCCCATTTTCTACTTGGATTTTTTCTTTTTTAATGTTGAGCTTTAAGAGCTCTTTATATATTCTATATGCAAGTCCTTTGTTGGCTATGTGGTTTGCAAATATTTTCTCTTATTCTGTAATTTATCTTTTTATTCTCTTAACAAGGTCTTTCATAGAGAAAGCATTTTTAATTTTGCTGAAGTGCAATTTATCTTTTTTTTCTCTGTGGTCATGCTTTGATGTCATTAGATATTTTTTTAATTGGAAACAATCACAATTTTTCACACTGCAAAACTCAAGGTATTATAGACTTTTATTTTTCATTTTTCTTTTCTTCCAATGAAAAGGAAACAAGTAGGAATTACAGTGTGTGCATCAGTATGGCTTCTGCTATTTAGTTAAATGGAAAGTGATCTGATTTCTGGTTTTAGAGAGGACATCAAATTCTAAAGGGGTGTTATAAGTGAGAGATTTATGTGACTTGTGGAGTGAAATGTTCTAGACGTTCACACTCACTCTGGAAAGATTCTGATTCTAGGTTAAAAGGTTTATAGTGCTTTAATTTTATTCAAAGCAAAAATATAACAAGAGTCATTCTAAGTAGTAATTAATAAGTCTTAAGAAGCCTAAATTAAGGTATCTCATTGTACCAGTACAGGCATTTTTCTTTAATTCTTGCTCTAATTTTTCACCCATCTAAATATATTAATAAAATTTCTTAGTATTTGCTTTACTGTTTTATTTAAGAGTATCTATTTAATCCTGCTTAAAATATTATCCAAAGGAAAATAACAGTGCATTCTTGGTTCACCTTGTGTGTCTGTTTAGACCATGCAGGTTGAGGCATCATCACACAGCTGACCACACTGTGTCCTGATCACAGGTAAACAAGTCCCTATGAGAAGACAGCTTCCTAAAACTCACCTGAAATGCACTGGAAACATCATCCCTTAACTTAGGACTTTTCTATTTTTCTCTACATAAATATTAGTCTCCACTAGCTATAGCATGTTCACAAAAAAAAGAAAAAGAAAGTAATTTTTACCTTTAGCATCATCCATCCATTTCTAACATGAAGAAAGCTTCATTTAGCAGAAACTTTAACTCTGGCATAATTACTGCTCTACAATTACTAGTAAGTGCTAGTTAGTCTAAAATCGGTTGGGGACCTTGGCTGAATTCCATAGCATAGAAAGATGTTTATAACACAGCATTAAAAGGAAATCTTATAATGAAATAGGAATCTGATTTCTCTAGAAGTTTTCTATGAAATGTTTGTTCTGTTTTTCAATTCTGTGTTTCCCATTTACATACACACACAAAAAAGTATAATTTTGTCAATCTATGTGATTTCCAATAGGATAATTGATCTATGTACTTGTAAAGTAATACCATTTGACAGTAGGGTCCTAAGCATCATATTTTAGTACTTAAATACTATTTTAAAATGAAATGCTTTCAGTTGTGGTTATTTGTTTTTGTTTGTTTGCTTGTTGTTATTTGACTGTGGTAACTCGTAAGGATCATCATAATTCTCTTCTACTAAGAAAGCTATTGAGCACTTCATCAGAATAGCATTGACAACATTTTGCACAGGGGGAAGAAACTTTCTTGAGGAATTCATCCACTTATACGGTTTCTACTATGCTTGTTTCTAAAAATACAATTGCACTTCCTTGTAGTTTTCTTGTAAAACTAATGTGTTTGGTCTATTCATTTACTGGCCATATTTTATCGACACCATTTTCAACCTGAAAGTTGGAGTGACAAGTCACAGAAGAAACAAAGGCCACTGTTGAGACAGGTAAGACACATGTGAAAGTTTCAGAGAGATTTCACACTGAATATAGAAGCACTCCTAATTCATAAAGAAGGCACTGGATGTCAGAAAGACATTGAAGCTTCTGTTGCTCTCAGGCAGCTTTTTTGAGACTGCAAGTTGTTGTTCTATCACTAGAAGGTGTATTGATGGATTTGGGGTGGGTGAGGGTTAAACCAATTTTCCTCTCTACCACTTTCTTTTAGATGAATTTATAGAATCAATTGTTTTAAAAGACAACAACCACAAAAACCCAGCCTACAGAGATAAATTAGGAAATTTTCTCTGCACATCATTCTATTCACTAAACATATCGATTGAGTCCCTATCCTGTGTGGCTGTGATGCTCTGTTCCTGCTGTCCTGTGAACCTTTGAAGTACAGTTTATTGACACAGCAGCCTGTGGCTTCATTAAATTTTTTTCTATTTTTAATATTTTAAGTAATAATAATAATAATCATAATAGCTATTTAGCACTTACAACATGCCAGGCACTGTACTAAGGGTTATTAAACTCTCATCTTATTGAATCCATCAACAAAATGAGGTACATTCAAGTGTTATCCTGAGTTGATAGAGCAGAAACAAACTACCATTTGCCTGTGGTCACCTGCTCTCAGCGACACTCAAGACCTGATCTCAGGTGTGTCTGTGTCCAAAGCCAGGTCTCTTAACCACTGTGTCATTCAGATTTATCATTAGTTGTATACAAGTTTTCATTTACAATGAAATGAAATCATTTAAAAACCTGTTCAAATGCTGGTGGTTCCATACTCAGCATTTCTTGCCTATTCTTACCCCTATTTGCTCCCTGCAGGAGCTATTGAATGGAATGTGAACGTTTCCTCCCTCCTACCTTCCTTCTCTTGAAAAGCAGCCGTTCTGACACCAGATGGACACTCAGCACTGAGCTGAAATACTTGTATTTGCTCAGAAATTTTTATGCACTCAGTATTTAATGTTAACATGTAGGCCACACTATAAACCATATCAAAACCAGATGGATAAAATATTTTGTCTGAATGTAAAGTGTTATTAGCTTATTGCTAATTGCATGCTGTAAAAATATCATTTATTTCATTATTCTCCAATAAGAAAGCGCAGACAGTGACAGCTCAACATAGGAGGCAGAGATTGCAACTGCTCACAAAGCAGGTGTCCTATAGCGATCTAGATACTAAACCACTGTAGACCTCATGGTGACACCGTCATCCTAAAGGTCAAAGGAAGTTCAAGTACAGAAGCAGATTAAAAAAAAAAATAAAACCCAAATAACCTCTTATCTTACCATCAAACTGAAAAAAGACCAAAGTCTCCTCCAAATAAAGATGAAAGGTAGAAGACATTGTTAACACAAAAGGATGATTTCTTAATAGGATTCAGAGTTCTATCTGGAAGACAAGCCCACAACTAAAGCAAGATTCTACAGTCACATTCAAGAGGAACTCTCTAAAAGGCAGTGACCAACAGAACTTTCTGCATTGGTGGAAGTGTTCTGTATCTGTGCTGTTCAAACAGCAGTTACTAGCCACACGTGGATATTGAGCACTTGAATTGTGGCTAGAGTGACTGAGGAACTGAATGTTAGATTTTATTTCATGTGAATTTACATAATCACATACAGTGGCTACCGGCTACTGTATTGGACAGCACAGCTCTAAAGTACAAACATTTGCCTAGTGAAAGTCACAAGCATCTTTACTCGTCATTTCTGACATTTAACTTTGCATACATTTCCTCTCTGCTTCTTGTACAGCCTCTTCTCTGAGTGGTGGGCTTGTGGCCCACCTCCCAGCACTCGAGCCCAGAGAGACACCAAGTCAAAAAATCCCAATAAAACACAGTGAGGCAGAGACCAGTCGAGTAAGAACAGTTACCTCCAGAACATAATCAAGGCTGCTCAAGGCACTGAGCCTGTGACTTCCAGAATACCACTGGACGATTGGAATTAGGCCTTGTGTCTAAAGAGGCCCATCATATCTGAGAACACACTGAAAGATAGCGATCCCTGGAATAGAGAAGAGAAGTGGCCAGGATCTCAGAGGAGCCAACTGGACGTTTCACCTCTGGGTACATCAAGGAGAGCCTAGTCAAGCAGGAAATGCAGCTGTGACATGGCTCTTTGCTCCTGTTCCTGTTGACCGGTTACCAACGATACTCTTGAGGCGGAGGCTGAGAATGGGGGGGTGGGGGCTGGTCCTAACAAGGAGGTACCGGCAAGCAATGTTTGAGCTGATGTGTCTCCTAGTTTTCCTGACTCACAAGATTAGCCCAAATGGGGCACTGCGGAAAGAAGGTAGGTACTTAGCACTCTGCCCAGCATCATTGGCCATCCTCACTGCGCCAACTTCCCAGTTTCTGCCCTTGGTCTTCACAAACACACATACACACACACACGTACACACACACATACACAAGTTTTTGGGTAATAATTGACCTCTAGCCTTATGACATGCACGCTCCCTCACCCCCACTCTGTGTGTCATCCGACGGTGAGAGCAGCATTATAAAAATGAGCTTATTCCTTCTCTTTCCAAATTCTGATCCCTGAGCCAAGACCTCTGGGCCCTGGGATAAAAGAGCACAAACTCCCCACAGGGGCACTAGTCTAGCTTCTCTGATCATAAATATGGAAGAGACTCTCTCAGTATGTATTGCCCAGGATATACTCAGGACATTTTAGTGTCCTCAGCACCAAAGTAGGACTTCCTTTTCAGATTCTCCTTCTAATCGTTTCCTGGAGGTTTCTGTACTCTCATTCCTTTAAAAAGGACAATAAATGTGTTCTCTCTATCCTGTGGAGTAGAAGGAGTAGAATCTGAGGTCTGAGAGTAAGACTCGAATGAGGAGGAGGAGGAGGAAACTGGGTGAGAGGGCTGGGGAGCCTATTGCAATAGTTCAGGGCACAGCTTAGGGATGCAGCTGGGATGGGATGTGGTGGTGGGAGCAGAAAGGAGAGAAATATTTGTGAGTTTAGATAATAATTCCTCCATAACAACTTCCCTGCCCATGCCCTGCTGCCTGAGAGGGAAGAGGGCTCTCGTCTCTGCTCTCTGCTCACCAGCCTCCCAGTGCCCGATTCCATCACATTACCGGGCATTCCTGGGTCTCTTTTCCCATTTGGACTGCAAGCCTCAGAGCAGTACTGGTGCCTCACACATATTCATTTCTCTCATGCTTCACATGGTGCCAGATACATTTGGCTGGAAAATAATGAACTAGGGCTTGTAAATATATTCGAATTGTCATAAACCGCATCATCTTCTTTTATCTCCTTTCATTCTTCCACATTAACTTCCCTTTCTCCTGACAAACTAGATGAACATTAGCAGTAAAGATTGGCTGAAGGTTTTGGGGATTAAATGTCATACCTAAATTACGTTGTTCTGAGAATTGTTGGTGACTGTCATTGGAGTAAATTCAGTGTATGTCCAAGCAAGAAAGGAGAAAAGGAAGAATGGAGTAACATCTTAACATCAAGAAGAGATTAAGTTTTTCTTGAGTCTGTCTTTGGTTTTTAACTCATCTCATAGGTCTTTTCGAGGAATTTATTTGAAATAATATATGTAAATAAACATAAAGCTAACCTCTTTTTAATTCTTTGAGTAAGCAATTAATTAAAAGCATTGTCAGAGATAAGGAATCCAGATGAGCTGGGCTGCCTTTTGACCTTGAAGTGCTGAGAAGCACGGCCCCCTGGGAGACCGGTGGAGCTCAGCGTTGCTTTAGAACTGGAACCCGCACACTGTTGCTCTGACCTCTAAAGGACCCCGGTCCCCCAGGACCCAGAGCTTGCGAAGGCCAGCAAAGAGTGACGACCACAAGTGGAAACAAATATTTAAAACACAATGAAAAGAAGAAGAAAAAGGAAACTCATTAAACACAGAAGCCATCTGTGGCTCTGCTCCATGCAGACTTATTCTTCCAATACCTCACATACCTCAAATACTGCAGCACAACTCCTACGTTTGAGGAGAAGAAAAGAAAAATAACAAAACTCAATATTTTATTAAGCAGATTATCTATATTGACATGAAAAATTGGATACTCTTCTTCTTAAAAATATATGTATACATAGTTTTTATTTGTTTTTGGAAGCTCCTTGTGTCTGCTTCTCTGGACAGATGGTGTCTTCCCACATCACTCTCCCGGGCCAAGAGCCGGTGTGCACGGAACCTCAGCGAGCTGGGCGGGGGTTCAGCTGAGCGCTCTGTGGCGTGGGCTATGACCACCGAAGGCAGAAGAGTTAAAAGAAGCAAAATTGCTAGGAGATTTTTTTTTTTTAATCATTTTACAGCACAGATAAGTTACAGTGCAGACAAGAAGTTTTAAATATGTGCCAGGTATCTTTTTTCCTCTTTAAAAATAATTCCTGCCCCTGTAAATGCCTCATTTGTGAGTATACTTTTATTAACTAAAAAAATCTTCAGGCCTGGTTTTTTTTTTTATTGCAGGGTTTGGAGATAAGAGATTGACCAGGTCCATGTAGGTTGCACTTGCCAGACAGACTATTGTGTCCTTACTTAAACTCCAGTCATCAACACTTTTATTAGAATGTGATTGTAGAGGCACTGAATAGATTTTGTTATTATGAGTTTATTTCATGGGATGTGAGGTTTTGCGAAATTTTCACAAAACTTTTTCACACCCTTACCCTTAATTAAAGTTAATTTTTCTAAGAAATTTTGTTTGAAAACGTGTGGTTCCATGTTGTGCAAATAATTGTGACCTTCATTAGAAAGAAATCCTTGATCTTCTTATACAATGACCAGACAAATAAAATAAAATAAACTTTGCCAATGCACTTGAAAATTTGTGTTTATCTGGAAGCAAACGGAGCTAAGAGATCATATGTTTAAAGTTTAATTCTACCATTTTAAAAGCCCTGATCTTTGAAGTTGTCCTGTACTGCTTCCCTTAGAACCCTGTCATCACTGCAGTGAATGTAATATTGCCCTGTCTACACAGGAACCTTCCCAAAGAGCAGCGGTAGAAAAACATACTGGATCTCCTCAGATGGACTTCTTCCTCCTTACCCAAGGGGAACTTACAATGTAATCCAACTCTGTATTATCTAATCTTTTACATGGGAAGATAATGTTGATGATTGGAGATGCCCACATCCTTAGGTAGTGTGCTATTAGGATCCTACTTCCTGGGTTTAAAAATAGAAGCTATCACCATTGCTTACCTGCCACTGCTGGCTTTTCTGTTCCAATTTCTCACGAGCTGTTTGAAACCTTGGATCCAAACGAGCCGTTTTGTCTCCCGCTAGTAGGGAATCATTAATATATTGATTCTTCAAATTCCATACTCAGACCTCATGGTTCTAAATGCGGCTTTTGTGTGTCTTAATGACTTTATTTTTCTTTCCAGGAATAGTTTTCACGTTCAGCTTATTAAAACCAGCAAACAAAAAGTTAACAGACAAAAACTTCCCACAATTAAGCTAGAGAGAATATTTCTTCGCTACTGTTTGAGTCATCATTGACAGATGTGATACACAGATAGCAGCTCAGGTCTCAAAAATGGATAACTACTTCAGATAAACGTGTCTTATGTTAATAGAACATAAGCCATCCATATTATTCAGCAAACCTGTGTTCTCTGCATACATATGTTTCTTTTCAGTTCTTTTTCTGAGGAATTCTGCAAATATTACATTTGAAAGTTTAGTGTCCCTTAAATTACAAAACGTTTCCCTCACTTCCTTCAACTGTTATATGGTAGCTGCTCAGAGTTAACTTAAACTATATATATATGCTGACCTGTAACAATAAGGAGCAAAGTAAAGAGGAGTAGTGACTTCTGCTTCTCAGAATCATGTATTTTTATTTAATTAGCTTCCCAAAAAGAATGGTGATAACTTGAATTGGTGTTCCACTCATGGGTGTTACCATTCTTTAGCAGCAATAGCTATTTCTCATGCAAAGGTCATCGCCGCGTGTAAAACAAATGATCCAACATCATCACGCATGTGGAAGGAGTAGCAAGTGGTAGAGAGTTTGCAAGAACCAGAGTCACGGGTTATGACAGGATGCTGGACTTTCTACTAAGTTTAGAATCCCCTTAAGCATATCGAGGTTCAAGTACCATTAACTCTTGGCAAAATTCTCCTTCCTAATTCAAAGAACGAAAGATTACTAAAACTCATAAAAAAGCTTCTCAAGTTTCAAATAGCTTTTAAAAAACATTTAATGAATTAAGAGTAATTGAATCAGAAACATATGGATTAAATTTTCCTTGAAATTCACAGGGGTTTAATATTAAGGGAGAAGTCATTCAGCAGAACTCCCAAAGACTAGCCAATCTCAATTTTTTAAGACCAACTAATAATCCTCTGTAACCTTTCCTCTTCACTCATTTTTCTTTGTCTAAAGAGTTTTGCGGTTTGAGTGGTATTGTGTTGATTATAGTTCTACCAATAGATAATACATCTATCAATGAAAGAATTCAATAAGTCTGCAGCTTACATCTTCATGGACTTGATCTACTTACTTACCTATATGTAATGTAACTGTGTAATAATCTCATCCGTCTAGAATCGTGGTTTTCAACGTGTTTAACCAACATGAACTTTTTTGTGAGCCCAGTCACATGCAGAGCCACAGTCTAGCAGGGTGAGGGCAGGAGGGAAACGTGGACTTTTGTTCCCATTTCTGGTGGCCTTTTAGCACCTCTGTGGAATCCAGGAACACAATTTACAACCCTTTGATTTAGCATCTAGCCAAGAATGAGGAAATATACAAAATAAAAGGGAGGGGGGATTCCAAAGAAGCCAAAATGGACAGTACAGAGTTCATAGAACTGTTAGAAAATTTCATGATCAGAACCTTTATGTTCTTAATTTAAAAATAATTCTAGCAAGCTTTGATAGTTTCTATATCCACAGAAGACTGACAGTAACCAAGTGGGAGACCTAAAATTGCAGGAAAGATAGATGGGATGGAAAGGGGAAAAATACAAAATCTAGACAATTTTCAAAAGGTTTAGCGACTCTCTCCCTTTAGGTTTGCGAGAAATAGCCTACTACCTCACTAGACTTTTAGAGTGTCAGTGCCTCAGAGGCAATATAATAACTAGTAAGCATAATTGGGACCTCAAGTTGTAAGGAAAACTTCGTGTTCAGAAATACTCTAGAGCAAAATAGTGTTGCTAGTGTTGCACTATTTCCTTTTATTCAAGGTGTATAGAATGTAGCAAAAACTTTATTGTGGGCTCCTAGGAAACAGTAAATATGCAATGATGCAATCTGCTCCATCCCTAGCCTCACCTTCTGTGCAAATTTCTTCTAGAGCTTATAAAATTTCTTCTAGAGCTTTATAAGCTTCCCAGCTTATAAAATAGCTGGGAGGCCAAATCAGTAGGGGCAGAAATACTTGGGTCTCTATGGTTTGCTGAGGCTATAAGGGCCAGGACTGTTGTGGATAGCATTCATTCCAATAACTGGATAAACCACAGACAATATGTAGAACTTGACTATATCTATGTTTTCAGGCATAGTGAATTCTTTTTGGAAATGTGGCAGCAATGTGTTAGGCGTAGTCCCAGCTGGAGGCAGATGTGAGAGTCAGAGTAACATAGAAAATGTGGATCCAGAAAGAAATAACAAATTCCCTTAGGGAAAAAAAATGTGTTGTATTATCTCGGCACAGAATCAAGTCTAGGTGGAGTCTTCAAAGACCTGTGGAAATTACTAACAGTAACATTTTGGACTTCGACAGATTACACCTCAGAATATAATAATACAGCCCGTGCCATCCTTGTTAACTCCATAAGATAGGATTCTTGTTGGCAAAAAGCACAGTAAAATGAGATTTGAGATTTCTTTATTTAGAGTGTGAAAATGAGATTTCCAGAGCTTAGATGGAATATTAGAGTATTGCTGATGAACGTTACCAAGAAAAGCTCTCCATATTAGAGAGAAGTTCCAAGGTACCGAACATTCTGAATATTATTCACCCAGGGTTTGACCTTTTACAACCACCCAAAATTGAACCCAAACAAAAACTAGAAACCTAGCTGGGGAAAAAATGGAAAAAACAAATACAGGGCCACAAATGCAAAAGTAAAGCAAAAGTAATACATTATTTGTCCAAAACCCACTTTGTAACAGAAATAGGGCTATTTCTAAGGATTTGAAGATTTTTCAAAATAACTGTTGCAAATTTAATGTCATTATCTCATTCTCTTCAAACCTAAACACCCATCAGAGAACCCTGGCAGTTTCCATCGAAGCACAACAAAGACCTCACCCTCCTTGAAGCTAAGCCAAGATCTGGTCTCCTGACTTGAACGTAGATGTCGGCAGTGCTGCCAAACACCTTTGAGGCCTGGCCCCTCCCGCAGATGAGTCCTGATTCCTCCTGGATTGGTCCACTTCCACGGGAGGAAGCATATTCTTCTGGAGCCTGAAGCAGATGACCCTCCAGCCTTAAGAGAGCTTGGTGTGAAAAACATGTTATGTTGCTACACTATACCTTCAGTTTGGTAATAATAGGAGAAAAACTGTGATTCTGACATTGAAAAGAAAAAGATTGATTTGTGACTCATGAAATACAAAAGAAAGAATGCTTCAGGAAATGGTTTTGAAGATGCAATATACTGATATATTTAACTACCGAGGGTAAGGTGAGCAAGAGATCTTGTGGAGTTGAAAAGGAAATTTATTCCTTTTTCTGTGGTTTTCAATTTCAACAAGATACAGAGAAAAACACCAGATACTCACAGTAGGAGGTTTTCACATGTGCTGCTAGGATTCATTCTCCCATGGTCTAGTACAATTATTGACTAGGGGCTTTTTAATATGCAACATGCTACTTCCTTGGGAGTAAAATGCCATACAGCTAGAAAACTTTCAAATAAAAAATACACATCCCTCTCTAAAATTGTGTCCAGCTAAATCTTTATATAACAGAAAAATTCATGTTCTAATATTCTGAAAGCTCCAATAACTTTTTATGAGGTAATCCAAGAATAGTATGTTAAGTAAAGCACTTGGGTGAAAGTCAGAGTCAGAGCTGGGTTAGAGAGGAGTACTTTCTCCCTCTGACAGCAGAGATGGAACAGATCAAAGGCGACATAATTTTCTATTATAAACGGTCTAGCCTCTGGGTAGAAATACATCCACTATATACAGATTGTTTTGCAGACTCTACCCACGTTGGAAAAGCATTTAGCGTCACTCAGAATCAGAGCCAGAGCAGTGTGTACGTGTGTGCATTTTTACCAAAGTAATGTGTGCTCATATTTAAAAATAAAATAATACTGAGCACTTAAAATTGAAAGAAACAGAGCCCTGCCTCCTGCACACCCCACTCAGCACCACTCCTAAGGAGGCAACCACTATTGACTTTGTTGGCAGCTTCCTCTGGTGGTGACCTCCACTTCTCTAAAAATATGGATTTTCTTTATGCTTCATTCTTGATTAATCAATTTTACCTATTACCTATTGACCTGCTATGATGGCAGATGAAGATTTAATTTACCTAAACTCCCAACAAAGTCCTAGTTCTATTTTAATTCCTCCATCAGTTAGCTTTGTGATTTTAGATAATCCATGCCTGCCTTTTTTCTTGTTCTTCTCAAGTCTCTCTGTGTACAGTTTCAGCAACCGCTTGAACCTCTAATGACTGAACGGTAGACAGTGCGATACCTCTGGGTGATAAGCAAATCAAAAGTAGGGGCCGGCCCGGCGGTATAGTGGTTAAGTTCACAGTCCCTGCCTCACAGCCTTTGTGGGCCCAGAACCCAGATAGAGACCTACACACCGTACACTGCTCATCAAGCCATGCTGTGGCAGTGTCCTATATACAAAACAAAGGAAGATTGGAATCGGTGTTAGCTCAGGGCCAATCTTCTTCACCAAAGGAAAAAAAAGTGAAACCTCATCAGTCAGTCCATCCAGGTTTCTGCTTTCTAAATCATAGAATCCTTGCCACACATGACAGTTGGATTCATCATATAGCTACCAACATTTAGCAAGTTTGTAAAAAGAATGAATTATTTGGTAAATGGAGAAGTAACAGGCCTGAACTTGCTGCCAAGGGATGGGGCAATGTCATCTCCATTGGTGCCTAACTAGAAACCCGGGCGTTCTCCCAGTGAGGGAGGGGAGAAGAGATGCCCAGGAACAGTTAGAAGTCTTTGCACCTCCCCTTTCTCCCTAGTCACCTTAGACTATCTTTAGACAGTTCTTCTCATCAGAAAATTCTTATTTATATTCTGAAAGAAAAAAACGAAAGGTCTCCACCAGTTCTCCACGTAGTTTGAGTCATTTCAACTAATCACAACAAGTGGAATTCCTCTTCCTGTGACAGTTTTGTTTGAGAACATTATTATGTCCTCTCACCTTCACAAAGTGTTCTGGTTCTTTAACCTTGAATCACTTGGAGCTAACTGATTCTGCCTTAAACATCCGTGTCACTGTCCTCTGAACATACATCACGCTGTCTATATCTTCTTTAACGTGTGGCTTGTGAAGTGTCTTCTGGACAAAATTCTGCCGTTAATGAATTGTATGTCCTTGGGCTATCACTTAAGCTCTCTGAGCCTTGGTATCTTCACACATATGATTGTTTTTGAATGTCCAAGAGCAAGACATAGTGGCATTCTTCTTCAAAATTGAACTATAGCATGTTAAATGTGGAAAAAATCTCAAAAGTCTTAAAATTCCAGCTCTTTCCAAATGCATAAATCCTTCCCTGTATCCATGGAATATGTCAGTTAGTGCCTGAATTCTTGTAGTAACAAAGAACTGAAAACAATACTCCAGGTGTGGTCTGATCCGGGTAGAGAACAGTGGGATTATTAACACTCTTGATCTTGACACTGTATTCCTATTTTAAAAACCTAAGTTTGCATTATATTCATATTATTTTTTGGCTACTACATCATACTTTTGGCTCCTTTGGTACTTATAGTCATGGAAAATCATGAGAGTTACACACACATAGATCTTTTCTACCGCATTCTGAAGTTAATCTTGTTCCCCCAAATACAACTGCTTGATTGTTTTTCTAAACTGTTTGTTGCTTTTTTATTGATTTCCTGATCAAACAAGTAATTCAGGTTCATTGTGGAAAAAAATCCGAAAGGCACAATATGAAGTGAAATTCAACTATAATTCCAACCTGCAATGTACCACTGTTATATTCTGGCAAATATCACTTCAAATTTTTTTCTCCTATATGTGTATTTATTTATCTGCCAGTGCACATGTATTCATTCACACACACACACACACACACACACACACACACACCAAATTATGGTACATCTGCTTGCAGATAGGAGGAAAGCCCATTTAAGTAAATTGATTTAGTCGATGAAGGGGATCTTGCATCTTTGTGGATCTAAGTCCAGGGGTAGGGTAGATTCAAGGATTGACTGATGCAGTAGTTCAGCAATGTCATCAAGGACCTGCTCGTGTTCTGTTTTCCATGGCATCAGCCTCCCCAAAGCTGTCCCTTTCTCTTACGGTATCAGGACGGGTCCCAAGAACTAACAGGGACAGATGCGTGCATATCCATATTCAAGAAGAGGGATTGAGAACCATTTCTGGAAGTTTTCTTAGGACAGCAAAGAATTATCATTACTGCAAGTTTCCAGCAAACATATTCCCCCATCTCACTGGCCGGAAAGGAATTACTTGTCCACTTCCGAATCAATCATTGTAGCCAGGTGATGGATTACACTGATAGTTTAGGCCTCATCAACCACTCCACTCCTAGGGCCAGGGATGGAACTAGCCTCTCCCAAACTCAGGCTCCAGTGAAGAAGATATAAATATCTGGATGAAATTTACTAATGGAAGAAAAATAGGTTGTGATGAAGCAACCACAATGTCCACCATATATATAAAATGTGTATATTTGTGTGTGTTTGTGTGTATCCCTTTTAGATAGGTAGGTGAATGGGTGAATGGATGAATGGATGGATGAATATATAGATAGAAAGATGCATAGATTAGATAGATATAGATAGAGAGGATCAAATTAAACAAGTTATTTTATAGCCTGATTTTCAGTAACTATATTATATGAACATTTTGTGTGTCAGTTCTCAGATTCTTACATCATTTTAAATAGATAAATAATATTTTGATGTGATCATGACTAATGATTTTAATCAGCCTCCTATTATTGAACAATTAGGATATTTTTAGTTCTTTCTAGCATATGTACAATGCTGAAATAACATTGTTCGTGCATGCATTATGGCACAATCATCTGCTTGTTTCCTTTGATAAATTTCTGTAAATTAAATTTCTGTAAATATAATTTCTGAGTAAAACAACAAGAAAATATAAAATTTCAAGATATTTGACCAGATTGCTTTCCAAGAAGGCTACATACATTTATCCTACTGCCAATATCATATGAACTGCTCATTTTGACACATGTTCAACACAAAAATATTTTTAATATATTTTATATAATTTTTACTTTACAAATCTAATGGAAGGATGTGAAATGATAACTGCTCTGCATTTATTTTGCAATTCTATCATTACTAGTGGGGTTGAACATTTGAACACATATTGTTACTTTTTCTTTTGCCTGTTTTTCTGTTCAAGTGCTCATATTTTATATAAATTTGTAAATGCTTTTTAAATGTTTAACTTCTGCAATATTTGCTGTAAATTAATTATTCCCTATTGGTCTTTCAACTTTATTTATGGTATTTTGCCATATGAAGTTAAAACATAGCAATGTAATGGTATATCTGTTGCTGTTTTCACATTTTGGGAGATTTTTAAGTCTAAAGTAAGTAGGAACTCAAATGATTTTTTAACATCTCCATAGCGTTCCTAATATATTTATCTAGTGATTTAAAATGCCATCTACACACTTCAAAACGCTGACAAAGAATTTTTTTCAAAAAACGGTGCTGGATAACTGGAAAAAAAATAGATTCCTACCTCAAAGTTTACATCTGAATAAATTTTAGAAAAATCAAACATTTAAATGTAAAAAATAAAACATAGGGGCTGGCCCTGTGGCATAGCGGTTAAGTGCATGTGCTCTGCTGCTGGCGGCCCAGGTTCGGATCGTGGGCGCACGCCGACACACCGATTGTCAGGACATGCTGTGGTGGCATCCCACATAAAGTGGAGGAAAATGGGCATGGATGTTAGCTCAGGGCCAGTCTTCCTCAGCAAAAAAAAAAAAAAAAAATAAGGAGGAGGATCGGCATGGATGTTAGCTCAGGGCCAATCTTCCTCACAAAAAATAAATAAATAAATAAATAAATAAATCGACAGAAACATGGAAGATGTTTTTAAAAATCTTAAATTAGGAAAGATATTCAAATATGATATAAAACCCTGAAGCTAAAAAAGAAGAATTTGATAAATTCAAAAATAAATTTCATAATTTTAAAATATGCACATTAAAAAAGCACTGTGTAAAAGATCGATAATAAGCTGAGGAAACCCATAAAAAAATAAAGAACTTAGTCCCTTAATATATAAAGACTCATACAAATCCATGAGGAAATGTAGGTGTAAAATAAATACAAATGTTTCTTAAAATTGAAAAAATACCCATAACCTCACCCACATTAAGAGAAATAAATGCATATTAAAACTACAATAAGACACCATTTTTTTTTTCACTGAGGAAGATTTACCCTGAGCTGACATCTGCAGTTAATCTTCCTCTTTTTGTATATGAGCCACTGCCACAGCATGGCCACTGATAGACGAGTGGTATAGTTCCATGCGGGAATCGAACCAGACCGCCAAAGTGGAGCACACTGAACATAACCACTAGGCTGGGGGGCTGGCTCAAGACTCCATGTTTTTTAACCTATCAGATTGAAAAAGTTCAGAAAGTTGACTACAATACAGTTTTGGCAGGGTGTGGGGAAGTAGGTAGTCTCATATATCGTCGTTAGAAATATGAATCACCAGTGAGAATAATGTGGTGAAATGTATTAAGAATATGTATATAGAGATATGTAGATACACATATATATATCTTTTGACCCAGTGATGCCTTGGATTTATGCTCTAGTTGTGTCATACATGGAGACAAAGTGTGGGGGGGCGGCAGGAATAACTATTGCAACATGCAGTAGCATTCACAGGAGACTTGTTGAATGACTTATAGGTCATCCCGTTGATGTGATGCTACACAGTATTAGAAACAATGAGATCATTCTAAATATACTGATGTGGAATAGTCTCTAAGATACTATTACTAGGTAATTACTGAGTACTGCTAAGTCTCTAAGATGCTTTACTAAGATCAGTAAAACCAAAAGGGGGGAGAGTGCAGAAGCATTATATGTACTCTGCTATCATTTGTGCAAACAACAGCAGTGCTCAGCATGTACACTGACATATGTGGATTATCTGTGGAAAGATAAACAGGACCTGGTAAAAGTGGTTGCCTCTGGAGAAAGAACTTGTGTAGCGAGGGGCCAGGGGCGGGGCGGGCGGGGGGGTGACTAAGTTTTCATTACACAACTTTTTGTGTGTTATGCTGCTCAAAATATAATTACCTACTCAAAAATATAATTATTTTTAAAAGATAAAATGACAACTTTTCCTTATGTTAAATTCCTTTAAATACTTGAGTCTGTTTCTGCACTCTATTTTGTTACATTAACATATGTTTCTAATGCTACACCAATTCCATTTCACCACAGAATATTAAAAAACCCATATTAACATAGAGTAAAGCTTGTTCCCCATACATTTCTCTTTTTGTCAGAACTTTTCCAATAGTCAAAATGTTTACTTTTACAGATAAATTTTAAAAGCCTTTGTCATTGTCCAAAATTATCTTGCTGAGAATTTAATCAGAAATAAATGAAATGAATGTTCATTTGTAGAGAATTGATATGTTAAAAATATCGTCTTCCCATCCAAAAATGTGGAACTTCTCTCCAATTATAAATATTTTATTTTCCTTATATAGGTCATGATTTTTCTCCATATAGGTCCCATAATTTCTCACTAAGTTTATTCCTGAACATCTTAAATTTTGTTGATTTGGTGCATAAGTACTTTAGCATCACGTTTTTGGAGATTTATTATTAGTTTATAATAGTCCAATTGATTTGGATACTTAAAAAAAAAAATGGAACTGTTGCCTCTGCTGCATTCTCAGACGTCTACAGTATTTTGCCTCAATCCCTTGGATATTTGTAGTAGGCAATCACATCACCAGCATCATCAGCAAAAACTGATGTCTGTTTTCTCTGTGACAACAACTATAACTATTAATTTGCTTATTCCCAATTTGCTTTGCTTGGGATTTCTAGAGTAATTTAAATGGTAGTAATAATAATGGACATTCATTACTTATTCCTACCATTACCAGGGACATATCCGGTATCCTTCCCTTTAGCAATATATATGTACCCATATGCCAACAACCAGAATAATTTTAGCACAAAGACCTATTAAAAAGTCAACCAAGCAAGCTCTGTGCAAGGTATTGATAAACAAGACAGGGCAAAACAAACATGGGTGTGTCTCCATCAAGCACATAGATTAGTAGAGGAAGACAGAGAATTAACAGGTAAACAAATAAGTATGTAATTGCAGATTTAGAAATGTGATGTGAAGGCTGTGCTTGGGTAAAAAATAATGGAGGATCGTGCATAGATCCTGTGTAGGTGAAGTGTCAGGGAAAGCAGCACGTGGAGAACAAGGGCAAGGCATTCTGGGCAGAAAGAAAAGCATGTGCAAACTCTCTAAGGAGGGAAGTTTGTCAAGACCTTGAAAAGGTCAGTGTAGCTAGAACAGAGGAGAGAGGCTGTGAAGGGAAAAGCAAGCTGAGGTGAAGTTAGAAGAAGAAGCAAGACATTGTGAGCCACAGTCTAAGATGGGATTTAACTCTAATAAAATGCAGTTATTCGAGTGTGTTGTCAGGGAATGATGTGATGATATAAAATCTTGAAAAAGTTTATTCCATTTTGTGTGTTGACCTTGAATGGGGAAAGGAGGCAAGACAAGAGAAAAGAAAAGAGCAGATAGTGGTGGCTCAGATTGTGGGAGGAGCTCTAGATACAGAAAATTTGGGGTAGGTCCAAAGTATATTGGGGAAACTCACTATGCAGGAGTATTTGTAAACTAAATATAGAAGTTGAGGAGTGTGGAGTCATTAAAAAAGATGAGAGAGACCCGGAAGGGAACGGAATTGGAGGGTGAGATCAGGAGTCCAGCTTTGAGAATGTCAAGATGGGTCGATAGTATTGCTCACAGAAGAAGAGCCTAAGGTGAACACATCAACATGGGATCTCTTCACATGCAGAAGACATTCAAGCCAGGAGGGGACTGTAGACGTCAAGCTAGAGTCTAGCAAGAGTAAGTGTAAGGGCCACAGACAGTCCCAAGGGGTCTAATTTAATTAGAAATGCAAAGGAAAAAGTCTTGGGAGATAGTTAATGGAGCTGGGAAGGTGAGACCAAGAAAAGGGGGAACGACAGGTAGCTATGGTGTCGTGAAAGCAAGTGTCCTGGGAAAAAGAGCCTGACCACCTGTGTTGGATGCTGTGGAGTGAGGCTGCTGGAGGAGGACCACAGTGTCCATTGGATGAGCCTCAGGACAGTAATAGGTAACCATGACAAAAGCAGGGTTAGTGTATTAGTAGACGATGGGGATGGCTCGACTGTAGCTCCCTAAAACATCAGAACTGTAACTGTGCTGCCTATGGTTTGTGTATAGACAATCCACATGGACTATCTATGGCAAGTGTTTAACTTTTTCTCTTATTACCCAACATGTTCTCAGGCCAAACAGACAAGAATCATGTTTGCATTTAGAAAGATGTGTGTGTCATCACCTTCATGGATGTATAAAGCAGTAGGTGATGGCAAAAAGAACATGGGCTTTGAAGTCAAAAGAAATCACAAGAGCTCATGATTTTGCATTAAACTTTGGATTGGGAGCACAGAATAAGAGTCAGAAGCTAACGACTATTCTTATTAGAGATTTTGTGAGATCCTGAACAGAAACAGACCTGCCTTGAGGCATAGGTAACAAAGTATAGAAGAAGGTCACGTGGACCATGCCACCTCTGCTCAGAAGCTTGCACCACTAGCACCCTGATAGATTTGATTTTCAGCTCTTAGAAGATGTCAACATGGCATGAAGGGCACCATCAGGGGTGGTACCAGTAAAGCTCCAGTGGGAACCGGCATAGGAGAGGATGAACATGGCAGATGCCACATGGTAAGGACAGTCAACAGACTGGTCCATAAGCTTAACGCTAATCTTTGGAGAGTTCAAAAATTGTTCGAGGCAAGAAGAATTGAGATAGGTTGCAGGCTTGGAAAGCCCATATGATAAAATTTTAAGTTATTTTGTTACACAAGCTGATGAGGCCTGACTATTCTTTGTTCATTTGAACTATTGTAAAAGCCCAAGTGAGGGCAGAACAGAATATCCACCTTCATAGATTACTTCGTGCATTAAGCAAATATGTATTGAGTATACTCAATAGGCACTACAAAATAGGTAGACTTAGCCCCTACCCTCGAGAGGTTCACAGTAGTGGGAGAAAAGGGTGATTAAATAAACATTACAGTACAAAGTAGTGATAATCTTCATTTTGCCCAGAAAAGAGTGACCAAAGCAGAAGGCTTTGGAATGCAGTAGACCTTAGGCTGAGTGAACAAAGGACAAGGACGGGCATTCCCGGCAGAGAGAACGTGTGAGACACAGGCGCGAAGACGTGGTGAAGTGTGGGAGTTTCTGGGAATGGCTAGCTGTGAAGGTGCACAGAAGTGGGGATTCAATGGAGAGAGATTAGTTGAATCTCTGGAAAAACAGATTTGAGCCAGAGTGAAGGGCCTTGTGAAGCATTTGCGGAAGGTGATGAGAGTCGTGGAAAGTGTGTTTTGCCATTTTAAACCACAGGGGTGATAACATCAGATGTGAGTTTAGGAAGATCTCTCTGCAGATAGTGTGAGGGACGGACGAGCTTCACCCTGGTCCAGAATGAGATAATGACGCTGTGTGTTGCAATGATGACATGGTGTGCAAAATTATTACTGAGGGATGTTTATCAGGTGCATTAATATTACCTCCTACTCATCTTTCCAAAGGTATATGGAAAAGGTTTAACAGGTAACCTTTTCATTATCCCTGAACAATGTTTGCCTCCTGCTATATAGACTGAATGTTTGTGTCCCCCACCTATTTCATATGTTGAAATCCTAACCCCCAATGTGACGGTATTAGGAGGTGGGGCCTTTGGGAGGTGATTAGGTCATGAGGGTGGAGCCCTCATGAATGGAATTAGCGCCGTTATAAAAGAGATCCCAGAGAGCGTCCTTGCCCCTTTCATCATGTGAGGACTCAGGGAGAAGACGGCTGTCCATGAACGAGGTAGTGGTCCCTCTCCAGACATTGAATCTGCCAGCACCTTGATCTTGGACTTCCAGTCTCTGGAACTGTGAGAAATTAATGTCTGTTGTTTAGAAGTCATCCAGTCTGTGGCATTTTTGTTATAGTGGCCCAAACAGACTAAGACCCCTCCCATAGGTGGGAGATGAAGCAATGGTCTGTCATGCCACAGGCTACCTCATACCTATTGTCCTTCTCAATTCTTCAGTTCCACTCATTTCCACGCAGTCAGAGAGAAGTGCTAAATAAAAACTCTATTTTTTTTAAGCGACTTTGTTCATTTTGGAATGTTGCTAACATTTTATATAAATAGAAGGAGCCAGTTATTGGTTTTCATGTTTAGAAGTAATGTCATGATCACCACCATTATTTTCTAAAGCATTTTAGTAATTATCAATACTCAGTAATTATCATACACTTACATAGCCCCTGTAAATAAATCAGAAAGGCAAATTAGTGACGCTGGTTAATGAAATGTGGCAGAGATGGGGGAATCCAGGGGAGATAGCCATAACCTCAAATACATTCCAACTTCTAAAAGACAGACCAACCTCAAACCTTATCCGCTTATATAGTGCCTAGGTAGCTGCTGTTCTAAGTACTTTACATATGTTCATCCCAACAACCCTATGAAGTAGCTACTGTAATTATTCCTGTTTTACAGATTGGAAAAACAGAGGCATGGAGAGTTTAAGTAACATAACCCAGATCATACAGGGAGTTAATTAAACAAGTTAGTTGGGCTTCAGAGTCTCTGGTTTTACCCACCGTATTACATTTCTTCCCAGTGTGTAATTCTATGCACGATGTAGAACTCTAGGCTTCCCTGCCATATAGGCAGTGGTGGGGTGAAGGCAAGCCCAAATTACTAAAATTTCAGTTCTGCCACCACAGGCTTCTACGGGTCCTGCTCATCAGTTTATACTAGACAGGATCCTTACTACACATAAACATTACCCCTAGAGGGTGAATTATCAGGTCAAATTATTTCACTCCTAAAGGAGGACCACTGGATGACCAACGTAATTCAAGTTATATGGTGCATTCAATAAATTGCAGTGCCTAGTAACCAGCACACTGCATGATATTCCACAATCTGTAATACAACAATTAAAGAATCCACTCAATAAAATATTTCAATATGAGTAATATGATGATTTATCTAAGAGTAGGTGGTCGACCAGGTAAACTGTGTGCATTTAGTCAGAATCTCTCACACTAAGGAGGCAGCTTTAAGTCACTGTGAAGAACTTACCATTTTCCCCAGAATCATCCTCAAAGGAAGTCTTGTTTTGAGAAAAGATTTCTGCAGGTATATTTCATCTGCCTTTTCTTCTGTGGGCTTTGCCTATTCTCCAAAGAGCGAAAGGAAACTTCAGACCTTCCAGCAAGTAATATGACGTATGACAATCATCCCAGTAGCATGTCCCAGTTTAGATTTAGTAGCTCTTTTTTCTTTTTTTTTTTTTAAGAAGAGTAGCCTTCTTTTTTTTTATTTTATTTTTTAATTTTTATTTATTTTTTTTTTGTGAGGAAGATCAGCCCTGAGCTAACATCCATGCTAATCCTCCTCTTTTTGCTGAGGAAGACCGGCTCTGAGCTAACATCTATTGCCAATCCTCCTCCTTCTTTTTCCCCAAAGCCCCAGTAGATAGTTGTATGTCACAGCTGCACATCCTTCTCGTTGTATGTGGGACGCCGCCTCAGCATGGCCGGAGAAGCGGTGTGTCGGTGCGGGCCCAGGATCTGAACCCGGGCCACCAGCAGCAGAGCACACGCACTTAACCGCTAAGCCACGGCGCCGGCCCCTAGATTTAGTAGTTCTTAATGGCACATTTTTCAGTGCTCAGTAAAATTTTTTAAAGTAAATTATTAGTTTCTTTCCTAAGGTTCAGATAATGTGTAACCACATGTGACCTTAAATTCATATAGACTCTTGTTTAATTTAATAATTCTATAAAAATAGAATTATTCATCCTTAAAGATAGGTTAAGGGTGATTTTTTTTAAATTTCTGCTTGTTGAAAAAAAAAAAAACAAAACATAACCATAATAAGTGAGGTACTGAAATCCAAGAGAATAAACAAAAATCTAATCTGATACTTCAGCCAGACCCGTTCTTTCTCTCCATTCAGTTATTCATTCGATGATCACTTGCTGATCACCTGCTGTGCTCTATGGGAGGGTCTGGGAATGCGACGAAGGTAGAAAGCACTCTAGTGATAAGTGCTAATACTGAGGGGTGCACACACTGTGTGGTGTGAAAAGGCAAAGCTTCCTTACTCTTACGGGCTTGGTCAAGTGCAGGCTTTCAGAAGAAGTGGCCCAGGCTTCAGGCTGGAGCAAAGCAGTCAACTAGCAAAATGGAAGTCACTGGGAATGAGGGTGGAGGGCAAGAAGGAAAGAAAGAGTGAGAGCCTTCCAGGCAAACGGAGCAGCATATACACAGGTAGAGGGTGGGAAGCATATACACAGGTAAGGGGGGGGGGCGGGGTGGAGTGTTAAGAGATAAACTCAGACCTATCAGATCACAAACACCTCATGGGCACACTGAGGAGACTAAGATATCATAACAAAGGTGATGGAGAGTTACCGAAGAATTTAAGCAATAGAATGGCCCGAGTAGCTTTGGGTTTTGACCACTTTGGTGGCTGAGAAAAAGGTTGATCTGAGGGGTGGGAGAGACTGGATATAGGGACACAATGAGGAATTTATTCATTCATGACTAAAAATCAATGACAAAAGGAATGAAGAAGAAGGGGCATGTTTAAAAATATACTTAGGAAGCAGAATAAATGAAAAGATGAATCAGGGATGTTTATTGCATCTGTTTAATTGATTAGAAATTTTAAAAGGCAATGACAGTCTCAATCATGGCATGAGATTTATTTGGGGTAAGTCTTGACTTATTTCTTATTTCTTGACAAATAGTCTGCATATTATTTTCTTTGCAACCTTCTTACCTCCTCTTACTACTTCAGTACACCCAGGAAAAATCTACAATTACACACACACACACACACACACACACACACACACACTGACCACTTTATCAGCAGATATTCAGAGAGCAGGAATAGTAAAAGGCCTTGATCAGTGGTTCCCAATCTGGCAAGTTATCAAAAAAAAAAAGATTCTCCAGTCGCATTCTCAAAGGTTCCGATTCAGTCCATCTATGGCAGCTCTCCACCCCCAGGAGTGAGGTTCAAAACATTGAACAACTGGCACTGGCACATCCCAGTGAGAGGGCACCCGGCCGAGGCACTGAGGTCTTGCAGCCCCCTCCCTCGATGCACTGTGTCGGGCACCCCTTAATTACAAATCATGGTGAGGACTGGGTGATGCAAAGTCCGAGGGAGAAAGTGCAGCATCGAGTCCCACAGAGATTTGGAATAGTGGTGAGTTTCCCATCAGTATGGAAGAACTGCGGTACTTCACAGTGCTGCCAGGGGATGTGGCCTGGTCCCCTGTGCTCAGCACTCCGGAGCAAGACGCTCTCGCCAGTGTCAGTGACTCAGGCGACGGTGAATTCCTGTGGAAGACTGGATGCCTCTGTCAGGGAGAGTATAGCGTTATCTCCAGGAGTACGTGTAGGGAGGATGAGAAGGCACTCTAGATGATTCTAATTTCTCTCCACCAACCCCACATGCCCCCAACCTTCCAGAGTTCAGTAAAGATCACTGGCTTCCTAAACAACCGTCCCTTGAGGATGGACACTTGCCTTCCAGGCCCTTTGGATCTGTCCAGCATTCTGAAAAGTGCCTGAATCTCTTTGGAAGAAAGAGACCGTGTGCATCAGGCCATAGTACTGCTTAGTAACAGAGGGTACACGAATCAGGCCTGACATGGTTAATTTTCCAGGACAAAAATCACACTTTATGTCAAAGGCAGGGCTGGCAAAGAGACCCAGTCATTTTGGGACAGTTGAGAGATGGTACAGGCAGAGGCAGCCGGAGCCTGGAGAGCAGGTCCACAGGGTAAAATCAGACGGTGTTGCTGGCATTGCACCCAGTGAGGCGGCTGGGTGCCACTTCTGGGGAGGAGGAAGCCATGATTCATTCCCTGCAGCCGCTCCTTGACCTTGGCTAACCTTCAGGCTGGTTCAGTGGGCAGAGACCCTGACTCAGAGAGATTCCATTTTAGGGTTTAGCCTTGGATTGCCACAGCTTGTATAGACAGTGGCGTTAGTACTTGACAGCAACACCCTAACATTTTCTAAATGTTCATTGTTTGTCTAAGTGTGGACAAAAGATGATATGTCTCTGTTACTTCTGCTATATTTTTATGACTATAACCATGACATTACTGTGTACTCCAGAAGAGCAAAGGATGATTTAAAAATGTCTCACTTTAAAAAATCATCCCCTCTTTTGTGAGAGTATATATGTTTAATTCTAGATGGAAAGTAATTTCAGTGTAATGATTACAGGAACCAGGCATCCTAGGTCTTGACAACTTATTCAGTGTTCTTCTTTTGACACCTTGTCCCTTCCAAATACCCCCTTCCTTCGCCAGAGTGTGGGAAATCAAGATTTGGCCACCCTGAAATATATCTCTTTACCTTGATTGTTTTCTCTGAAGGACATTTGACCTCCCCCACTAACTGCCTAAAGAATTTGACATGGTGGCTCCTTCCTGGAACAGATCTTCTATCATGATGGCTATAAAGATAATGTAAAATAGATGTTACAATGGGAGGGGCACCAAGCCCCTTTTATCAAAAAACTCTGTCTCTCCCTGACCACATTATCTATAGATAACCCCAAAAAGAATTGTCCTCCTGCCCTCTGAAGTCCCAGGCCACTACCCACCCCCAACACGCTCCTCGCCTTTAGCTGCAATACTTAAGCAAGCAGCTTAGACAGAGGGACGAGTTGCTCATTTCTGAGTTTCTCTCATGTATACATGTTATTAAACTTGGTATTATTTTCTCCTTCTAACCTGTCTTGTTGATTATTTGGCCAGCCATATGAACCTTAAAGGAAAGGGCGGAGGGAGATTCTCCCTCTTCCCCCTACAAGAGTTAAAGGGCCTATCAGACAGGGCACATTTGTTCACAAAGGGCCCCTCTCGCCTCTCACAAGAGGACGAAGGGGGGAGAAGATGGGGGCTCTCACAGGCCCTTCACTCTTGCCACCTAAAGGAGTCCCATCCTTTTTAGATTTGTGATGGAGGAGGAGAGCAGAGAGCCAATTGGAAGGCAGCCATACGTTTCTATCTCTTTTTCAAATAAATATTTTACTTGAGAATAGTTATAGATTTACAAAAAAGTTGCAAAGACAAAGTTTCCACTTACCCCCCAACCAGTTTCATTACTGTTAACATCTTCTATTACTATGCTGTATTTGTCACAACAGATGAAGCAATATTGATACATTGTTGTTAAATAAAGTCCATACCTTATTCATATTTTCTTAATTTTACCTAACGTCCTTTTTCTGTTCCAGAATCCCACCCAGGAAACCATATTACATTTAGTCATCACATTTCCTTAGGCCCCTCTGGGCTGTGACAGTTTCTCAGACTCGCTTTGTTTTTGATGACCTAACAGTTTTGAAGACTACTGGTCAGATATTTTGCAGAATGACTCTCAATTTGTATTTGTCTGATGCTTCTCTCATGATTAGACTGGCATTATGGGTTTTGGGAGGAAGATCGCAGAGATGAAGTGCCCTTCTCTTCACATCCTATCGAGGATGCGTGGTATCGCCATGACTTATCACTGTTGCTGTTGACTTGAACACCCGGCAGAGGTTGTGTTTGTTAGGTTTCTCCACTGCACAGTTACTGTTCCCAGCCTTTTCTCACTGTACTTCTTGGAATGATGTCACTATGCACAGCCCACACTTAAGAGGTGAGAAGATGTGCTCTACCTCATGGAAGGCAGAGTATTTGCATAAATCATATGACATTATTCTGCACAGATTTATCTACTCTCTTCATTTATCTGTTTATTGAACCGACCATTAACCTATATGAGTATGGACACATGGATCTTATTCTAGAATTAGAGTTATGACCCAACACTGTGTTTTTAGTTGCTCGAATTGCCCCCCATTTTGGTGCTGAGCTTTTTCAGTGGGCTCCTGTGTGCCTCGGACATAACCCCATCATTGCCAGGTGCGTTTTTTGCTTTTGTTTGTTTTAAGTACTTCCTTACTTACTGGCACCACAAAATGCCCCAGACTCATCTTCAATATTTTCTGCCTCAGCCCTAGAATCAGCTATTTCTGCAAAGGGCTCAGGTTCCTTTTATTGGAGAATGGTATTAGATGTCAGGATATCTGCACTAGGTGTGCCCATTGCTGCTGGGGTGTCATTGCTTCTAGATTCACTCAGCTGACAGAATAAGGAAGTATATATTCAGGTATATACATTTTCATGGTTGCTTTTTATTACCTTCTCCATTGTATATCCTTTCCTCCACCCTAAAGGGAATCACATGAGGTGGGTGGAAAGCATGTGGGACAACAAACTGGTAACTGCAATATTTCTATTAATCAGAACCCACGCTAGGCTTGGAAAGGCAAAGTGTAGAGGTTTCAAGAATTGGTGCTTATTGGTTTCATGAATTAAAACATTTAAGATTAACACTTAGCTCAACTGACATGTCCTCAAGAAGGATTTATCTTATGAAACTTTGTTCCAACTTTAGGCTGGGTCGACTGGTGACCTCCATGTCTCCCTGTGCAGATGGCAGCTATACATATTCTAAAGATCTCTTTTTATGCTTGCTTCAGCATATGTGGAAGGCAGACCTCAGACATACATCCTGTTTTCTGTAAAGCTAGACCTAGTGCCTGGCACATTGTAAATAATCAATAGACATTAGTTGAATAAATAAATGAGCAAGGGAGTAAATAAACCACTGAATCATTATGTCTAAGTGATGATATGTCATTAATAGACTTTGGTAAATGGTCCTTAGAAGTATATCTATAACTTACAAATGCCCTCAGAAATTTAGTCACCACAGTTTTAGGAGGCTAGCAGAGGGGCCCAAGCTAGGGTTTCCCAGCCTCAGAGCTCACCTAGGGGCATATGAAAAACAGGGGGGCAGGTGTCTCACGGATATTGCAGTGGGGACAGATCAGTGCTACACTCTTGATTCCTCCCGTCGCCACCTATTCAGAACCTGGGAGCTCTAAGGAAGGAGCCAATGTGGGCCTTTCATGGTACCCCTCTGTGTCTTCCTCCAAATCTGCTCCAGGGCTGTAGCGACTGATGACATGTGCAGTCAAGTCATTTTTTACTATCGAATCTCCTTGTTCAAATTGCAAATATCAATTCTCACTTTACATTTTATGTGAGATCCAAAGTGGTTTTGCAAGATGATTTCACTTTAAAGTGAGATGATATCAGTTGTTTTCCCAATTTTTAAAGTTATCTGAAGTGATGCAATCGGTCCACTCAAGCAGATATTGTCACCGACTAGGTGCCTCGAGAAACTCAAAGGTAGGTTTGGAAGCAATTAACTGTTTTTCCAAGTTGTTTCTTTTCCTTTTGTGTGTTAAGGAGATATAACCACCAGCCATCCAGAAAGTGACCAAGCCTCGCCACAAGAGCTATGCCCATGACCTTTGCCTTATTTTTAATGCAAAGATCTCTCCAGGAGGTGCTTAGGCCTCATTACCTGGAAGCCTGTTCTCCAACTGAGCCTGTGCAAGTGAATACCTGCCTCTCCCTTTTGAATATTCATTCCCCAACCAAATAAAAGTTCCTGCTTTCCTTTGTTCAGGGACGCCATGACTTTGGAAATGATTCCTCATGGTCTCCTATTTGCTGCGAATACGCTTTACTTTGTGAGACAAGTTCCACTGGTGTAGAGTCTTATTTCACTCACCAGGAGGCGAGCCCACTTGGTTCGGTATAAAGATTCCAGGAACAGTGGATGGCAACTTCTTCACCAGGGCCTTTAAACTGAGCTCTGAACTGACACAGCTTGATATGTTGCAAAGAGCACACTCACCTTCCCCAGATGATGTCACTTGCCCCCTCCCAGCCAGTGTGGCCTCTCCAAGTCCTATCAGGAGCACTGGATGTTTCCTCAGCAGGTGAGGGGTGGTGCATGCTCACAGTTCCAGCAGGCACGGTATGGCTTGTGCTCTGAGACACTTGGACAGGTTCTTTTCTTCTTCCCCCCACCGGCCACCAGTTACCACTGCTATATTTCCTATTTCCAACAGTCAAAATTTGGGATTTTGGAGAAAAACCAATGCTGTTATGACGCTAACCCAAATAAGTGTTTATGCTCGGGTGCAGTTGTGCCCCCTTTGTGCCCTGAGACCCCTGAACAACTGTGGTGTCTAAAAATGGTCCCCTTGTCCTCCTTCCTCACTGGACAGTTGGGGTGCAGCGTTTGTTTGCTCATATTGTCCTCTCCCCCAACCTGTCTGCAGCCCTTCCCGGCCAGGCTGCAGCTGCAGTTTTTGTCTGCAGTGTCCTCCCTGGAAATAGCTGTCTTTGCTGTGACTAAGGAATTTCCGTCCTTTTCTCAGCGGAGCCCTTATTTGATTGACTGACAGGCCTGCAAGTTATTTTCAATCTGGGTTATTTCTATTTCTGATGTAAGATGGTGGGGTCTGCATCACTGCTCACACCACTCTTTTTATTTGATAATTTATACTAACAAAGTAAGCTGTTTTGTTGTAAAGTCTGCACTCTTTTTTTTTTTTTCAGAAATATTGATGGTCAGAACCCAACACTGGGCGTTTCCCCCTGGTATTAAATTGCACTGCTGGGAGGCATAACATGTCAACACTTTGGTGTCTAGTGCTCTCAGAGAAATCTTTGCTAGGATTCTTTTCCTAGAGGACAAAGAGCCCCACACCACCTCAACTTCCTTTAGTAATCATTCTGTGAGCGGCCCCAAAAGAGGAAGGGATGCTTCAGGGCAATAAAGATGTTATGTGGAGAGGTCTCAATTAAAGACTAAACTGAAGGTGCTGAGTTGGTTTTCTCAGTCATTAGAGTTTGATAAACTGGGTTATTCACACTGCACAGAAATTTAATTCGATGACATTTAAGCTTAAACTACAAGGAAACAGATGACATGAGAGTCCAGAGAGAAGTGACTGCAGATGAAGCAAAGGAAATCCTGGATTAGTTCCACTTCACCTGTGCAGTTTGCACGTTTCTTCCTTGTTTTTCAATGTAAAATGTTTACTTTAAATTTAAATGTTTTATAATCTTTCTTGAAATGAGTTACTTTAAAATTATAAAAATGAATAAAAATTAACTGGCAAGGAAATAATTTAAAGATTATTAAAATAAGTGATTAGAGCAATGGTACTGAAATTTCCATAGTCAAAAAAATTGTCATCCCAGTAATAATTATAGATGAGTGCTTAATTAAAAGCAACGTTGTCCTAATAAGCAAATGCAAAACCACTCCAATAATTAGATTTTACTATTGCAGTATAATATATTTGTAAGGACAAAATAGAAGATTTTACAAAAAATATACTGTGTACATTTTATATAACAAAGGTTATACTATGAAAGGATTCTATGATCAGAGGAGGAATTGCAAGGCTAGAAGTAACATGTAATTAGAACTTTATTTAAAATATTTGTTGGGCCGTCCCCGTGGCGTAGTGGTTAAGTGCGCGCACTCCGCTGCTTGCGGCCTGGGTTTGGATTTCAGGCGCACACCGGCGCATCGCTTGGCAGGCCATCCTGTGGCGGCGTCCCATGTAATGTGGAGGAAGATGGGCACTGATGTTAGCCCAGGGCCAGTCTTCCTCAGCAAAAAAAGAGGAGGATTGGCGTGGATGTTAGCTCAGGGCTGATCTTCCTCACAAAATAAATAAATAAATATATATAAATAAAAATAAAAAATAAAATATTTGTATACTTAGTATATTTCAATAAATTTTCTCTCAACCCATCTATCATTCTTATCAAATTGTCTACATACTAAATATATGAATCATATCTGGTGAAATTATATGTTAAATTTAGAGTAAAAATGTAATCAATTATGTCTTGCTTTGGTCTGGTTTAGTATATTTACATATAATTTATTCAAATTTGCCTACAAGCAGCAAAATATTAAGTCAAAACTCACTTCAGCCTTGGAAACTCACTTCCTATACGTATTAGGAATAGAGAAAATAGCCATTATATGTCATTATCTTATCTTTGAAGTTCCTCCTTCAAAAGGTGTGATTAATCAAACTTTTTTTTTTTTTTGCTTGAGGAAGATTGGCCCTAAGCTAACATCTGTGCCAATCTTCCTCTTTTTGCTTCATGAAGATTCACCCCTGAGCTAACATCTGTGCCAATCTTCATCTACTTTATACGTGGGTCATCACCACAGCACGGCTGCTGATGAGTGATGTAGGTCCATGCCTGGGAACCGAACCCGGGCCACTGAAGTGGAGCACGCTGAACTTTACCACTAGGCCATGGAGCTGGCCACTCATCAAACTATTTTTTAAATAAACTTTTTATTTTAGAATAGTTTCAGTTCACAAAAAAGTTGCAAAGCTAGTACAGAATTCCTATATGCCTCATACCCCGTTTCCCCTATTGCTAACATCATTCATTGCTATATGTGTGTCACAACTAGGGAAACAATAGTCACACATTATTATTAACTAAAGTCATACTTTACTCAGATTTCCTTAGTCTTTCCTGATGTCCCTTTTCTGTTCCAGGATCCCACTCAGGACACCACATTATATTTAGTTGTCATGTCTCTTAGGCTCCTCTAGACCGTGGCAGTTTCTCAGACATTTCTTGTTTCTGATGTCCTTGACAGTTTAGGGCAGTACAGGTCAGGTATTTTGTAGACTGTCCCTCTACTGAGATGTGTCTGATGGTTCTCTCATGATGAGATGGGGGTCATGTGTTTTGGGGAGGAAGACCACAGAGGTGAAGCGCCCTTTTCATCACATCATATCAAGGGTACATACTAGCAGTATGGCTTGTTAGTATTGATGCTGACCTGGATCACCTGGCTGAGGTGGTGTTTGTCAGGTGTTTTCCACTGTAAGTTTACTCTGTTTCCCCATTTCCACACTGTACTCTTTTACTCTGGAAAAATGTTACTGTGAAGCCTACACTTGGGGGAGGGGTGTTATACACCCCTCCTTAAGGCAGCAGTATCTGCATAAAGCATTTGAAATTCTTCTGCACAGAATATTTGTCTATTGTCTCTGATTTATCTACTTATTCAATCATTTATTTATAAGAGTAGGGACTCATGGGTATTTATTTTATACTTTGAGTTATAATGCAATACTATGTTATTCATTTTGTTGCTCATATTGGAACCTGAGATTCTGACTCGAGTTACAACGTGTGGGTTTTTCCCTCACACATCAAGCAATGCTCAGACTCCTGCTGGGTGTCCTACAATTCAACTCAATTCTGACACTATCTACCTGGAGATAGCGTTAGATCCCATAGGTCAAGGGCTCAGTCCCACAAGACCGCCCCCTCACCTTCAGATGCCAATCACAAATTTAGGTTGTCACCTGTGCTTCTGACCTACTGGTCGTGGATGAGAGGTTCCCACAATCCCCTCCTTGGGCTCAATTAATTTGCTGGATGGCTCACAGAACTCAGAGAAACATTTTACTTACTAGATTAACAGTTTGTTATAAAAGGATGTAACTCAGGAATAGCCAGATGAAAGATGCCTAAGGGAAAGGTGTGGGGAAAAAATGGGGAGCTTCCATGCTATCTCTGGGCACACCAGTCTCCCCAAAGCTCCACGTGTTCACCAACCTGGAAGCTCTCCAAACCCTGTCCTTTTGGTTTTTATGGAAGCTTCATTAGGTAGGCATGATTGATTAAATCTCTGGCCATTGGTGATTGAACTCAATCTCTAGCCCCTCTCCCCTTTCCTGAGGTGTGGATGGGGGGTGGAACTGAAGCCTCTAATTACACAGTTGGTTCCCCTGGCAACCAGCCCTCATCCTAGGTACTTTCCAAAAGTTGCCTCATTAACACAACAAAAGATACCTTTATTGCTCTCATCACAGGAAATTTCAAGGGTTTTAGGAGGCATGCCAGTAACCAGATGAAGACCTAATGTATATTTCTTACTATAAATCACAATATCAGAGAAACAAAATCTTTTATTCATTTTATTTCATAGCTATGGGTTTGTTTTTATTTGCTGATCACAATCCATTTTCCTAACCTTAACCAATATGGACAAACAAATGTCTGAAAATGTTTTTAAGAATCTTATCAGGATATACTCTTTATTCATTTTGTTACAGTTAAGCTTTCTGGAACCTATGCATGCTGTTACATGAAAATTACAAGATCAACTATAGACACAATTTCTTTAGTGCTTAAATCTCTATCAACAACATTTAAACATTAATTTTATCCAATACTTTAAATTTATGACTGCCTTTCATATACTTTATAATTCTTAGCTGTTCAAGAAGAAAAGTGTTTATCTGCAGCATATTTATGTGGGTAGAATTTTTAAGAGAAATTGGTTGCTAAACTGGTAGACATGTCTTTTTGAAACAAACAAAATTTACCACATGAAGAACAGAATTAAGTTTTATAACAGATCACTGTGTTAAAAAATAAAATCATATAGTGGGGTTTAGGGGAAATTCCACTTTCAGGTATTATAGAATAGCTTGGGGGAAGACTATGCTCCTTAGGAGAAAAACAAAAATTTAAAAATTGGATAAAATACACACAAATAAATCTGTTTAAAACCATAGAAGAGCTACTGAATCAAACATGATTCAGAGGGAGTAAGATCCCAGAGAGGGGACACAAGTAAGAGGATGGCTGACTTTCTGCACATTTTTATTCAGGAGGCATTTGCCCACTCTCGGTGAAGGGAAGAGGTGAAAATGCAGAATTTTCCCTGCAGAGAACTGCCACTGAGTACAGAGGGACCAGCAGAGTTCTACGTGGTTGAATAAAGCTGGAAGGACAAACGTGGAGACTTGAGGAGCCAATATGTCAGGGAGAAGGAGCCTGCCACAGTTTTTTTTCCTAAAGACATTTGAGGAATTCTGAAGCATCAAAGTTAAAAAGCTAAGCAGAGAACCTTTGAAAAGCAGAACAGAGATCTCAACAGTGCAGATTTAATGACAGTAGAGGACTCGCCAGGAGAAGGGGCCCGTAGTAAATTCACCAGGCGCTGAGTTGGAAGCCTTTAGAAGGTTCTGTCTAGGAGCAGGATCAAGTCAGAAGTAGAAGAAATCTTATAAATCTATAGCTCAGTTGGATGTCAGTTTAATCTTTAATTGAGTTAAATAAAAATGATCACCTCCTACTCAAGCTACCTTGCAAAGAAAAGAGTAAATATTCTCCGAAGAAAAAAAAATCACCAGGAGACTCTAAAAGTTTTAAACACACTGTTTGATATGCAATCAACAATTTCTAGAAACTCCAAGAAAGGAGGCCGTATGACTGAAGCTAAGAGAAAAATTAAGCAAAAGAAATAGACCTAGTGATTCAGACATTGAAGTTGGAGACAAGGACTTTAAAGCGTTTTTGGTTACGATGACAAAGAAAAACAAAATATGGAGAAGTAAATTAAAGGTTATAAAATTTTAATAGAATGTTGGTATCTATAATATGACTTGAGTAGAAATTCTAGAAACTAAAAGACAAAATAACTGCATTTAATAAGTTAATAGTTACATTTAACAAAAGAAAGAAAATTAATGCTGTAAGACAGATCAATAGAAAATATCTAAACTGAACAATAGAGAAGAAAATTTAAAAAATTGTGTGAGAGACACGAGTTACAACGAAATGTTCTAACATGTGTGTAATTGCGGCTGCAGAAAGAGCAAAAAGAGAAGATAAGAAAAAAAACAATATTTGTAGGGATATATACTGAGAATCTCCCAACGTGATCAATGACGTCAACTTATAGATTCAAGAAGTATAGCGATCCCACACAGAATACATACAAGAGAGGCAAACTAAGGCAGATGTTAGTGACGGCACTGAAAGCCAAGGCAGACAACGTGAAGCAGGTACCTGTGGGTTACTGTAGATACTCCATAAGAACACGGCTGCCTTTCGACCTTGCTCCCCAGCAGACGCAGATGAATCTCGTCAATGTGTTGTTTTCTTGTTTAACCTTCTCAGGGGTGACTCAGGGGCTGAGGGGATTTATGAGCTTGTTTTGCAGAAGAAAGAGAATGCCTTCGGGGAGGTTGCAATCACCTGATGGCAAGCCCCCAGCAGCTACTGAGGCCCAGAAGTCAGATCACTCAGGGGCTTATTGGGAGTGAACATTTTGTTTCCCCGAAGCTCCTCATGCCAAGCCCTTTAGCTCTATAAACCCCCTGCTTTCTGCTCTTGTTATGGTGGATTTAAGAGAACCTATGCTCCCACCTTCTCATTTTGGCCAATTTGAATAAATTTTCTCCATCTCCAAGCACCAGTGTCTCAGTGTTTGGCTTACTGGGCATCAGGCACGTGAATTTGAGATTAAGAGGTTTGGTATCAAAAGCAGAAAACATTTTAAAGCAGACAGAATATGAGACACAACTTTAAAAAAAGCAAGCAATAAAACTGCAAGAAGACTTCCCTTTCAGCCATTTAAAAACAGCCAGTATTTTTAAGCGCTGAAATAAAATAATCTAGAATTCTATATCTGCCAAAAAAACTCTTTCAAAAATGGAGGCAAAATAAAAATGATTTCAGACAAACCAAAATGGAGAGACTAGGCCTGCACTAAAATGCTGAAATGAATCTTCAAGAAGAAGAAAAATTGCCCCAAATGGAACCATGAAAGAGCAAGAATGTGTAAGTAGCAAAGGAGAGAGTAAATATGAGGAAAAATATAAACATTTACTGAACAAAACAATAATAAAACAATAAAGGCTTCTGTGGTTAAAAAGAAAATAGAAGATGCAAAATAACAATAATGTAAAAGGTCAAGAGGAAGGTAAAGGGTATTAAATTCTATCACATGGTAAAAAGTCAAAGATAGATTATGTAATCTCTCGTCTGACAAAATATTAATCTTGAGGAATAATAAAAGAAAGTATAGATAACAACTTAATAGAGGAGAAAGGAATATTAAGAAATAGTTGATTCAGGCGCCGGCCCGGTGGCACAGTGGTTAAGTGTGCGCAATCCTCTTCAGTGGCCCGGGGTTCACAGGTTTGGATCCTGGGCTCGCACTGACACACTGCTTGTCAAGCCATACTGTGGTGGCATCCCATATAAAGTAGAGGAAGTTGGGCATGGGTATTAGCCCAGGGCCAATCTTCCTCAGCAAAAAGAGGAGGATTAGTATCAGATGTTAGCTCAGGGCTGATCTTCCTCACAAAAAAAAAAAAAAAAGAAAGAAATAGTTCATTCATACAAAAGAAAACAAGAAAAGACAGAAAAGGAAATAACAACAAAAATAAGAGTGGGTCGAATAGAAAAATGAAAAATAAGATGATACATATAAACCCAAATACATCAGCAATTGGATTAAATGCGAATAGACTAAATATGACAATTAAAAGTCCAAGATTCTTAGACTAGATTAAAAAAATAAAATCTAACTAGACTTGCTTACAGCAGAATCACTGTAATAGATGCACACAATAGTTTAAAAGTAAAAGAATGGAAAAAGGATGTATCACATAATCACTTACTAAAAGAAAGCTCGTATACCAGTATAATATCAGGCAAAGCAGACTTTTAGTAGGTCGTAAATAGAGATAAAGAAGGGTATTTTATTATGATAAGCAGTAAAATATAATTATAAATCTCTATGTATCAATTAATATTTTAAATATATAAATAATATTGTAAGTGAGCATAAGTGAGGCCAGCCTGTTACACTAAATGGCCCCAGCCCCTCCTCTGTGTGACTACTGGCTGCTCTGCACATACTCCAAAAAATTCACATGCTCTCTTGATTTATGGCCTCTGGTTACATATGTACTCCCCAATGGCTTGATAAATTAAAAACTTTGTTCTAGGAGTTTCTTTCCAGGAACAGGCTGACCACAGGTGAGAAACACACCTACACAGTATCCATCACAGCTTACAGAAGACAGGAACAATATGATGCCTGGAGCCCGTCATGCCTGGAGACCAACATCCCTGGACCCCCTCCTCACTGCCCATTTTCCCTATATAACTGCCTCAAGATTCTGTAGTCTTCGAAGATGGGTCTTTGAGACATTAGTCACCTGTCTTCCAATTTGCTGGCTAATCTAATTAAACTTCATTTCTTGATCTCCAACTGGTTGTGATTAATTAGCTCAGATCTCAGTGAGCAGAGCAAGCCCATTGCTCAATATCAATATGAATAAATAACAAATGATGTAAATAAAATAAAGAACAAAACAAATAAATATGAGGTAAAGATAGATGAAAAGGGAAGGAGATATAGGCAAATCTACAATCATACTGGGAGAGTTTAATACACTTCTCTTAATAGGTGATAAAAAAGCAGACAAAAAAACCTGGACAAGATTAATAAACTTGGGCTAATGTAATACATAGAATACTGCAACTACCAATAATGGAATCAAACTTCATTTCAACAGCAAGTGTAAATTTACCAAAATTGATAACATGCTGAGTCATAAAGCAAATATTAATAAATTTTAAAAGACTGAAATAATTCAGGGTATTTTCTCTCCCCACATGGTAAGTAAGGTAGAAGTCAATAATAAAATGACAAAAATAATATCTCCAATTATTTGGAGAGTAAGGAAAAAACTTCTAAATGGCTCCTATGTCAATGTAGAATTCAAAATATAAATTAGAAAATATTTTTAGCTGATTACATGCATATCAAAACATGTGAGATACAGATAAAGGGAAATATATAGTCTTGAATATACTTAGAGAGAAATCTATAGTCCTGAAAGAATATAGTAGAAAAAGAAGAAAGATTGAAAATCAATAACCTAAGTCCTCATCTGAAGAACTTAGAAAGATAATGTTAAATCACTTCCAAAGAAAGTAAAAGGAAAGAAGCCATATATGTAAGAGAAGGAATCAATCAAGTAGAAAACAAATACATAATGGAGAAAACCAGCAAAGTCAAGTAATGGTTTTTAAATGAGTAATAAAGTAGATAAACCCTAGTGAAATTTATCAATTAAAATAGAGAGAAAGAGTAAATAACAATTACAAGGAATGAGAAAGAAGACATCACTACAGAGTCTGTAAATATTAAAAAGATAATAAGAGCATTTTAGAGGAAATGGACAAATTCTGTCAAAAACACAGCTAATTAGCCTCAAAGCTGCCTAGAAAGGAAAAAATTACACAGGGACAACAGAAAGTACCTCTAAGACTGATGGTCACCAAGAAAGTAGTTAATATAGGGGTAGGGCGAAACCAAGAAACGACTGAAACCAGGGGGATTTAGTGTGAAGGAACTGGCTCATTTTGTGGATCAGTATCATCAGCTTCCTGAAGAGCCTTTACTAAAATGGAGATGAGAGTAACCAGTCTGGGGGCTGTGTCTTTGGTTTTGAATGCTGCAGAGTGGATGATGTAGGACCTGCAGCTAGCCATTGATCAATCACAGATCAATGTACGTGATCCAGACACACAGGAAGTTATTCCCAAGGGAACAGCCACCTGATGGACTGGATAAAAGCCACTGTAACGTATGTTTATCCTGAGAAGGGGGACTGTCCAACTCCCCCTATAAATGTCAAATGGAACACCCCAGATGAAGCAACTGATATGCTTCCTATGCAAGCTATGGGGGACTGGCTTTGTGATGACCGGGATACCCGCTGAATATGCCCATCACCCAGGTTATGGTAAATGCTGTGTTAAGGGGACTCCTGTTGCATGGGTACCCCAAGTAACTTTACTGCTACAAATTCAAACAACAGTTTGAGAAGCCTTATCAGATTTGCTAACTCAGTTTCCCCGTATGAGTCTTACTGATACCAAGAACATTAAAGTAATTAAGAAAGCAGAGAGACACATAGGGGAGAGTCAAGGGACTCAACACAGCAGAGTGGCAGTCTTCAGATGGTTATTGAGAAATGGAATGAATAGAGTAGACATTGATGGAGTTGAAACAAAGGCATTGATGCAGTGCTATCAGAGACTGGGAGGACCAATGGGACCCCTTTTTGGTGCCCCAACATTAAAGGGCCCCAAATAAATTCACTCTATTCACCTGGGCTTGGAGGAATTCAAGCAAGAAGGCAAAGATTATGATAAGAAACTGACTAGGAATTCCTTGGGGCAACGTTTAGGAAGATTAATCAAAGAAAGATTGACATAGAGGCCAGGGTCTTCTGGCCCTACCCCTAGCTGGGGACCCAAGGCTGTATGCACATATGTGGGTAAAATGGCCAAGGAGAGAAGAAACTGTTCTGGGACTCCTTGATACAGGAGCCCAATGCATTGTAATTTGAAAACCTAAGGGTGAAGTCTTAAGGGGGGCCTAAGGTTAGGTTGGGAGGATATAGATATGCAACAGTTGATGGGATTAAGGTGAAAGTTTGGATTAAAATTGGGGTTTTTGAACAGATTTGGTGTGAGGTGGTTGCATCTCCTTTACCTGAATGTATTATTGGGATGGATATTATGTCTGACTGAGGATTGCTTCTCCTACCTAATATTGTAAGACTGAAGGCATGTAAATCTGCCCTCAGGGCAGTTTTAATTGGGCATGCTAAATGGGAACCACTAGAACCGCCTGAGCCCACACAGGTGGTTAACTTAAGACAATATAGCATACCTGGTGGACTAAAAGAGAGTACCACTTTAATTAATGACATGCTAGAAGCTAGAGTGCTAGTACCAACAAATACAATAGCCATGTACAGCCTGTGAGAAAGGCGGATGGCTCTTGGAGACCAACAGAAGGTTATTGAGGCTTAAATAAAAGTTGCTCCGCCCACAGCCTCAGCAGTCTCGGACATGGTTTCAACCATAGAGAAAATACAGCTGGCTAAAGGCAAATGCTTTCTTCTCTGTTTGGCTCTCGGAAAACAGCCAACCACAGTTTGCCTTCAAGTGTGAAGGATCCCAATTTACTTTTACTGTGCTGCCACAGCATTATCTGAACTCATCATCATATTGTCATAGTTTGGTCAGAAGGGATTTGGACTTGATGCAGGTCTCGAGTGTAATAGTACACTCTATTGATGACACTATGATAATATCAGAAACTGGAGAGCAGGCCAGGACTGATTTGAATGCAGTAGTGACTCACATGACCAACTGGGGCTGGTGAATAAATTCAGCCAAGGTCCAAGGGCCTGTCCAAACAGTAAAACCCTTAGGAATAACCTGGGCAGGAGGCAGTCCTATTCCATGAGTGGCTAAAAGTAACCTGCTGTTGTTACCCAGCGCTAGGACCAAACAAGAAGCCCAGTATTTGGTTGGTTTCTGTGGGTTTTGAAGAACACATATTCCACATCTGGGAATGTTGCCAGCTCCCATCTATAAGAGTACTGGAAAGAAAGCCATATTTGAGCAGGGAGCTGAACAAAAGCAGGCCATGTCTGAATGACAAGAGGCAGTAGCTCTCTCAGCATCTTTGGGGCTTTATGCTCCCCGACTCAGATGTGATTTTGGAAGTGTCTGCCACCTGTATTCATGCAGACTGGAGCTTATGGCAAAAGCCCATGAGCCCTTCCCAGCAGTGACCATTGGGATCTTGGATCAGAAAATTCCCAGATGCTGCTGTCCAGTACCCACCATTTGAGAGACATCCTGCTCTTGGGCGATAAGACTGTCTCAATGACTGAAGGACATAAAATAATCATGAAACCTGAGATACCCATAATGTCTTGGTCATATCGAAAAAACACTAATAAGGAAGGCAGTGGCCAGAAGAGTTCCATAATCAAATGGAAATGATTTATACAAAAGCGTGCTGCCTGGGGAATGCAAGGCGGCACCCACCACATCCCTGACCACATAGCCTCTTTTCCTCCAACACTGACTTTGCAGCCACCTGAGGAGCTGCCGGAACTGCCTGCCATGTGGAGAGTGCCCCGTGAACAGCTCTCAAGTGAACAACAAGGAGCTGCTTGGTTCATGAATGGCAGTTCCAAGATGAATGGACAATACCCCATTTGGAAAGCTGCCACATTAAGACCAGCAGATGGCAAGACTTAGATGGAAGAAGGAAAAAACAAATCAGCTCAGTGGGCTGAACTGCATGCTGTTTTCCTAGCAGTCATGGAAGAATTGAACAGGCCTTTTACCAAAAGCACCTATGTTTAGGTTTTCACTGACTCATGGGCAGTAGCCAGTGGCCTGGCCAAACGATCAGGTAGACGGGCAATGGAAAACTGGACCATTAGAGGGATGCCTGTGTGGGGTGTGGCCCTATAGAAATCACTCTGGGAATTTAAGGGGTACATTAGAGGGGGACAAGTCAATACCCATCAGAAGAATCCCCTTTCCAGGTTTGGATGGTGATCAGAACCACCAAGTGGACCTTTTGATGCACTCTCTGGAGATGGCCACCTGGGTTTACGAAATGAGTGGATGTGGTGGTTGCAGCAATGCAGAGATGGGCTGAATCTAGACTTATTCGCTTGCATCCTCTGAGGTACCGCAGATTCACTAGTGGGAAGGCCCTTGCCATGGCTGGCAAGTGAGGTACAAACGCATCTTAACAGGAAGAGACACTTACTCTGGACTGGGCTTTGCATACCCAGTGGTAGATACAGATGCTCCAAATACTATTAAAGTATTGGAACAGAAAATACTATACCAATTTGGACCACCCGGTTACATTTCTTTGGACCAAGGAGCGCACTTCACAGCCCATAGTGTCCAATAGTGCCAAGAGATGTTACACCAGATGGACATATCATATTGCATATCATCCTCAGAGTAATGGTTTAATAGAGAATTGGAATGGACAGTTGAAACGTTTGCTATCTAAAACGGGGGGTGAAAAAGGCATGAGAGGCTGGCTTGCACACCTTCAAGAGTGTGTGCTCAGACTCAATATGAGGGATACTAAGGGAGGGTCCCCACTGGATAGATTTCTCTGCTTTTCTGGGAGATCTGGGGAAGAGGGGGTGGGAAGGATGCTGCTGTGACCGTACAATTCTTCCCCACATCACCACAACTACCTTTTTCCTACCTGATGCAGTCCCTAGGACCAGGGAAGCAACTGCAGGTGCTGGAAGCAGGGATGACTCCTAAGCAAGAAACTGTAACTATACCTTTAAATCTTTGTGTCACAAGTCCTAAGGGCCTAATGGGGTAGATTGTGCCTTCACCCCATCTGGGAAAGTGGGGGCTGACAGTGAATGCTGCTGTGTTGCCTAGTGGCGGGGACTAGAGCTAGAGAACTCTGTAACCCTGCCCTATATGAGTGGGAGTGGACTGAGGGAGAGGCTACACTAGTATTGCTGCCTGCAATCTGGACCAGAAAAGTGGCTGAACCCAATGTCCCTTCCGACGGTAGAAAAGTCTGGGTAAAAATAAATGACAAATGGAGAGAAAGAGAAATAACAGCTGAGGATGCAGGGATCAATAAATGGATTATGCAACAAGGGAAATCCAGCATTTTATTAATACCCTGTGAGAAGCTCAGAGCAGGAGACCTGTATCATCTCTCAGAATATGCGTGCCAGATGCCAGAAGCGTGAGGCTATGTATTTGCAGAGACCACCCCTGCTTCTGGAACCTGACAAGATCAAATGGAAGCTTGCAAACCTCAGTGGCCTCACCCTGGGAGACATTTTCATATGTCTGTCATATTTCATATGATGATGGACTGGATAGTTATTAATGATGAAGGAGATTCTAGTAAAGTGCCAGTATCTTTTGACTTATATAATTATTTTGTTATAAGGGATCCATGTTTGAAGACCAGGAAGTGGACTGTAATATTGTGACTTATGAGAAACATTTGGTCATTCAGACAACCAAAATATATTTCTCACGTATATTTGGTCTTTGTTCACAGTTCCTGGCCCACAGCTCCCAAAACCCTTGGAACTGTCAAAGTGTTGAGAATGATAAATGTGTCTTTTGTTATGTTAATTAGGTGGCTTTGGGACAGCACTTTAGGATGGGGGCTGGTTGCCAAAGGAGCCAACCACATGTTTAGAGGTTTCAGCCCCACTCCCTGACCTCCCTGGAGTAGGGAGGGGCTGGAAGTTGAATCAATCACCAATGGCCAATGATTAACTCAATGATGCCCATGTAATGAAGCTTCCATAAAACCCAAAAGTCTGAGGTTCGAGAGAGCTTCCATGTCGGTGAACATGTGGAGATTCAGGGAGAGGGAGGCTCCAGGAGAGGGCGTGGAAGCTCCACATCCCTTCCCCATACCTTACCCTGTGCATTTCTTGCATCTGGTTGTTCCAGAGTTATAACCTTTTACAATACACTGGTAATCTAGTAAGTAAAATGTTTCTGTGAGTTCTGTGAGCTGCTCTAGCAAATTAATCAAACCCAAGAAGGGTATCATGGGAACCTCTGATCCCAGTCGGTCAGAAGTACAGGCATACCTTATTTTATTGTGCTCTGCTTTATTGTGCTTCAAAGATATTGTGTTTTCTGCAAGACTCCACTAGCAAAAAGATTATAACTTGCTGAAGGTTCAGATGATGGTGAGCATTTTTTAACATTTTTTTGTGTGTGTGTGTGAGGAAGATCAGCCCTGAGCTAACATCCATGCCAATCCTCCTCTTTTTGCTGAGGAAGACCGGACCTGAGCTAACATCTATTGCCAGTCCTCCTCCTTCTTCTCCCCAAAGCCCCAGTAGATAGTTGTGTGTCATAGTTGCACATCCTTCTAGTTGCTGTATGTAGGACGCGGCCTCAGCACGGCCGGACGAGCGGTGTGTCGGATCCGAACCCAGGCCACCAGTAGCGGAGCTCGAGCACTTAACTGCTAAGCCACGGGGCCGGCCCTAAAGTATTTTTAATTAAGCTATGTACATTGTTTTTTTTTACACACAATGCTATTGCACACTTAATAGACTATAGTATAGTGTAAACATAAGTTTTTTGGTTTTTTTTTTGGTAAGGAAGATTGTCTCTGAGCTAACATCTGTTGCCAATCTTCCTCTTTTTGCTGAGGAAGATTAGCCCTGAGCTAACATCTGTGCCCGTCTTCCTCTACTTTATATGTGGAACACTGCCACACATGGCTTGATGAGCGGTGCATAGGTCCACGCCCAGAATTTGAACCTGTGAACCCTGGGCCACCGAAGCAGAGCACAGAAAGTTAACCACTATGCCACAGGGCCAGCCCAACATAACTTTTGTATGCACTGGGAAATGGAAAAATTTGTGTGACTCACTTTATTGTGATACTTGATTTTTGCGATAGTCTGGAACTGAACCCACAATATCTCCAAGGTATGCCTGTACAGGCAATAACTTGAACTTGGGACTAGTATCTGAAACCAAAGGCGGGAGTCATTGGAACCACCAAACTGTAGTTGGTCGGTCAGAAGCACAGGTAACAATCTGGGCTTGCAACTGGCATCTGAAGGAGCATGAGGGGTGGGGGACAGTCCCATAGTACTGAACCCTTAATCTATATGATCTGATGCTATCTCTGGATAGATAGTGTCAGGATTGAGTTGAATTCTTGGACACCCTGCTGATGTTTGAGAATTGCTTGTTGTAGGTGTGGGGGAACCCCACTCCACACATTGGAATTGGGAGCAGAAACCAAAAAAGACAGCGTCTACTAAGTCTGAATACATGCATTGCGACCCACGAATTCCTGTTCTAGACTATGAATAATAGAAAGACATACAGATGTTCATTAAAAGGTGTTTAAAAATTCATAGTGGCACTATGCATAATTTTCCAGGCCTGGAATACTAATGCCCATGAATAGTAGATCAGAGAAATAAATTATGGTATATTCATGGAATGAAATACTATACAGCAACAAGCATGAACGAAGTGTTGCTACATGTGTGAACATGTTTGGATGTCAAAACATAATGTCAAAACAAAAGAGTCTATAATATACAATTCCATGTCTAGAAAGTTATAAAGCAGGTAGAGTTAATATATGGTGTTATAAATCATGACAGTGGTTACTTTTGGCGGTAGCAGGAGAATGGACCATCAGGAGGACTGCTGGCATGTGAGCAATGTCTGATCTATTCCTTGATATGGGCATTGGTATACAAAAATGTTCCTTTTCTAAAGCTTAATCAAGCTCTACACCTCCTTAATAAAAATTTTACTTAAAAAAATTAAAATGGGAAAGGAGATAGAGAAATCTGTCCTGATGTGAAATAGACTGCTTTGAATTGTAATATAGTGAAACACAGGCATCAAATGTGAATGCATTTAGAGGCATCTTTCTCCTTGACCAAGTCTGTCTCCATCCAACTGTAATAAATGTTTCAGTAGCAGAGGTTGACCATAATAAGTGCTTTTGCAGGCTCAAAGCCAAACCCAGATAAGCCTCAGTAGGACTTGGTCCAACTTTTTAATTTAAAAATGCAGTATTCATTTTAAAGGCTAATTTTAGCCATCCTATTAAATGGGCTGCACCGGGCTATTCTGTTCACCTTTCCCAATGTTTACTAATCCTTGAAAATAATTGAAACCAATTTTACAGAAGCATGAAATGACTTTTTATGGATTTTCATCTATATGAAGTGGGCTTCAAAATTATATTTAATCCTGAGTGGATTACCTACTTACATTTTTTCAACTTCTCCTAGTGCCTTATTTTAACTTTACTAAGTCTCATATGTTGCTTCCAAAAAGATTTCTAAGTAATTGTAGAGCTATAACATAAGTGAGATTATACAATTTTCTATCAATTGCCAACTAAAAAGTATATAATTATGCTTATCCTGAAAAATTTCCTATCATTTCTTGATAGACTGTCTATCTATGGTATGCCATTAATTTTTATAACATTTAAATTATTTTTACTATATAAGTAATATATGAATATATTCTTTGTGTCGATTCATTTAATATAGAAATATATACACACACGTACATACAAACATAAAACATACACAGGTCATTGTAGTGACCCCCCTTCTTCCACCCTAAATCCACTCCCCTCCCCATGGATCTTTCTATGAGCTGCCTGACTATACTATGTCATTTGAAATGACTTACGTTGGAAAACTTCCAGTGTCTTCAAATCCCAGGGCGTTATTTGACCATACCATTTTCTATTTCTTATATGTAAAATAAGTATTCTCTAAAAAAATGATCTTTCTATTTTCAACTTGCTTCATAGTGGTAGTAGTAACAAGTAACATTTATTGTATCTCCATAGGGACAATTTACTAAGCACTTAACAGAAGCCACCTGATTTTATCTTTTTCACATCCTGTGTGTCAGGTATGTGCTATCTCCAATACAGAAATTCCTGCAGGGAGAGGAAAGTAAATACGTACAGTCACAATTATTTAGTGGCAGATGTGAATTTTGAATTCATGAAATCTGACTCCAATATCCCAATTAACCCATGGCTCCATTAGGGGATTCTTACCCTGAGCTTCTGTGAGCCCCTCATTTGACTGTAACATTGCGAGCAGTTGAAGTCTTGGTGGTCGTGTGGCACCCTGAGTCACTGGGTACAATCAGCTATCTCCAAGGTAACGAAGTACCAGCACACCTCCCAATGTGTTTACCAAGCAGTTGATGGCTATTTGGAAAAATTATCTAAAGGAGTCATGAGTTGTATTTTATTATGCTTAAGTAACAAAACAGATAGCCTCCATGTGATAACTATGGAAGACGTTCCTAGTTATCACCAATATTTCCCTTCTTCTCACCCACTCCCATCGTCTGCATTTGGCAAACGGTGTTTCCTAACACCTTTGAAGATCGGGGCAATCACGTGACTTACTTGGCTAAGGAAATGTGAGCAGAGCAGTCTCTCTGAGCTGCTGAGCATCCCGTTGGGCTCTCTTTACCGTGGTGCACCCCGAAGCCTCGCGCTGTGACCTCAGCCTTACAGGATGGGAGAACACTTATACATACGGAGCACTGTTCAGGTCTTTCCAACAATTCTGTGAAGTACGCTGTTATTCCTGTTTTGCCGACAAGGAAACATGCTCTAGGTCACACAGAGAACAAGTGGTAGAGGTCGGATTTGAACTGGGGCAATCTGTGCACAGAGACGTGAGACCGTCTGTGAGAAAAACGTGCTTCAGGGCAGTTCAGTGAGTTCTAAAGAGCACACAGCTAGAAAGTGACTGTAGCAAGAGTTGACAGAATGACCTGACTTCAGGTTCTCTGACGTTTTGTGCAATTCCGCTGTAAAAGATCTCTCAACAGTGCCCTTCGGGGACGGCTTGAAGTGTTGGTAAATGCCTGCAGAGATTCCTAAGAAATAAATCTAGAGGAATTCAGTTATTTCTCTCTTGCTCTTTTTGTTTTTGGTCTTCAAACCTGTGATTTAATTTTCCTTTTGTTTAACTTGGCTAATTAATGATAATGTGTATATAATGATATAATGATGCAAACGGTAACTTGCAGGAGAGTTTCACATTCTCTCTAATTTGTTGCCTGCTTCTAGAAATACCTAGAAAGCTGCAAAATCCTGGGTTAGTAATATTTCCGTCATATGCAGCAGAAATCAGAAGAATTAAATTATTAACTGGGGTTTTTTTTTAATCCTTGTCATATTATAGAATTATGTAGCTGAAAGGGAGATTAGTCTTTCTCAGTAGATAGTCGAACATCTAAATCAATTGATTGTTTTCCACTCTTTAAAAAATACATAAGCAACAGAAAAATCACCTCCACAGCTCGTTTGTTTTCTTTCTCGGTGACTCCGCGAGCATCTTTCGCCCTGGAGGCCTTTCCACTTCCGCTTCTTCCGCCTCTGCGCACAGGCTGTCGTGCCCGCAACGCCCGCTTGCTGTGCCGTTTCCCTTCCGTCTGCGCACGTCTCCTGTTTCTAATGTCCAGGGAAAGTTCTCATTCTCCCTGCACTACTCTCTGTCTGTTAGTTTAGCTCTCGGGATCGAGTCTGCCCCACTACTCCCGGAGACGGTAGCAGCTGCATTATATATCAAATAGCTTTTATGATTCCTTCCCTTGCTTGTCATCTTTTGACGTCTTTTCCCTCTGAAGGTGTAAGCTTCTTAAAGAGCTGGCTTGTATTTTCATATATATTAAAGACCCTAGTGCAGGACTGTAAATGTAATAAGCGTTAACAAATGTTAGGATTCACTGCTGGAGAGTCATCACCTCTACACGGTGGTACCTTATAATCAAAAGTTGCTTCTAAGTGATTTTTGTATACCACAGTCTCCTGTTAATATACACTACCATAAGATAAGATGTTACATTACTAATTCAAGCAAACAAGTGACCCTTTGTTATACATTGAAGATATCACCAATGTTTCTTTTATGGCTTATCTTTTAGAATGTAAAAATGCTGAGATCGAGGCTATGCTTTCCTTGTTTTCCCTACCAGTATATCAGAAGTGCTTGTGTTCCTTTCTAAACGCAAATCCCCCCCACCCTCTGAAGGGGCCACCAGCCCTACATTTTGATAGTTAGTTCCTTTCTTTTCTTAATCAATTTGTAACCTATATTTGCATTTTGAAACATGTTCTGTATGATTTCAATCTTCCGAAATTTGTTGACATTTCATTTATGCCCAATATATAGTCAATTTTAAAAAAGTGTTCCATGTGCATTTAAAAGAATATATTTTTTCTGCAATAGTTGGGCACAGTGACATTTCTACATCCACTTGGCCAAGTTTGTTAATCACAATTTTTTGTCAGCAGATTCTATCAATTACTCAGAGAGATGAGGTAAATATCTACACTATAATTATGTTTGTGGCTATTCTGTTTCTTCTTGCAGTTTCCACTTTCTCTCCCTAAGAGGCAAACTCAGTTTTGAAATACAGAGCATGTACCATATCTTATATACCACCTAGAGCAGGGGCGGAGCAGCACCCTGAGCAGCACTCACCTTCCATGAGTCTTGAAACCCATTAATATTCTAGAACAAAGCCACCACAGTGGATAAAGACTATAAGTGATATCATGTCAAGTCAGCCCAGGTTTTGGCAGCAAACTTACAAGTCCTTCAGTTTTCAAAGCTTTGTGGATTTCATCATTGTGGACCAGAGATTTTACATTTGTGTTTTGAGGATATGTTACAATGTGCAATATGAATGATGTTATCTCCTAGCAAGTGGAACTATTTGTCATTATAAAGTGATGTCCTTCATCTCTAGGAATGCCTTTTACTTTAAGTTCTATTTGTATAATATTAATATAGGTCATATCAATGTGTATTATCATTGTAGCAGCAAAATTTTTAATATATGATGTATGATATTATATCTGTAAAACTCTGGCTGGTATTTATGTGGTATATCTTTCTTCATCTTTTTCTATATCCTTATAACATAGGTATATTTTAGATATGTCTCCTATAAGTATATAATTGAGTTTTTAAAAATATACTCTGAAAATATTTGTCTTGGAGTACTTAGTTGCTTTTTATTTCATATAATTACCATATTACATTTAATGAAATAATTATGGTTAAATGTACTATCATATTTTGTGATATCTTTATTTCTCTATTTTATGTTTTTCTCTCTTTTTGACTTCTTTTTATTGATTAAATTTTGTACTTCTGTGTTTTTCTCTCTACTAATTCAGAAGTTATTTTCTTTTCTATTAGTTGTTACCTTAGAAATTAAAATAAGCAGACTTGACAAAATGTAAAATTACTTATTTTAATCTCCAACCAGATGCTAATACAAGGACCTTTAAACAATGCACGTTTATGCATTCTCCTGGTTGTATGCTATTTTGGTTGCTGTCTTTTCTTAAACACTTCAGGAAATTATTATTATTGCAGTTTTATAATCAGTAATCATTTAGATTCACTCACACTTTTAATGCTTTTCTGTTCTTCATTTTCTTTCGCATGTTATACCTTTAATCTTTTTTTACTTTTAAAATTCAATTTGGATCTTTTTCAAATGTATTAGGTCACTTTATACAGCTTTCTGTTTCCCTAAAGGTACTTTAAATCCTTAAGGCCTAGCACTTTTTTTTTCCTTAGTGAGGAAGATTAGCCCTGAGCTAACATCTGTTGCCAGTGCTCCTCTTTTTTTGCTGAGGAAGGTCTGCCCTGGGCTAACATCCATGCTCATCTTCCTCCACTTTATATGTGGGACACCTGCCACAGCATGGCTTGATAAGCATGGTGTGCAGGTCTGTGCCCAGGATCCGAACTGGTGAACCCCAGGCCGCGGTCTGCCATAGCAGAGCACAGGAACCTAACCAATACGCCACTGGGCCAGCCCCAGCCTAGCACATTTTTAAGTGTAGAAGCATAATTGATTTATAATCTAATGGTTTCAATATTTGAAGTCTTTGCCCTTCTATTTTGGTTATCCTTTTTAAAAAAAATTTTCTCCTGCTTTGCCTTGTATTCTCATGTGATTGCTTATTGTTGGCTCTGTTCTGTATATTGTTCTTGGGAAAGTATTTGTGGAATTTATTTAGCACCTCGGATAAGGTGCGCTTTACCAGGTAAGCCTTGCTTTTGCTTCTGTAAGGCTTTTAGAAACACTACTGGCCTAGGACATCTTCAAATTGAAGTCGGGTCTTGAGTACCCTTGGCACCCAGGTATGTGAATCGGGCCAGCTCGAGTATGGCTTCTCCGCGTCTCTCTGTGCCCCTCTCCACTCTGGCACCAAGGCAGCCCCCTGGGCATTTCCCGAGAGGTGGGAGGTCAGAGTATATTCACTTTCTTGAGTTCTAGCCTCAGGGGAATCCTGCCTTTGGAGGGGCCAGGTTTCCAGTTAGACTGAGTATGATGGGCAGGCTCTAGCTTTTGATCCATATCCTCATCACCCCAAGAGACCCTCAAAACAAAACCTTGGATTCACCTGTGTCAGCAAATGCCCGTAGGTGAAGGCTGGCCCAGCACTCCTCTTGATGTCTTGGGTCTCTGTTTTCACTCAGATTTTGGACTTAAGAACTTTTAACAAACCCATCAGCTCCTCAGCATCTAAAAAAATCTCTTTAAAAAACTGCATTTTTCTACATTTTGAGTATAACTCTTCAATTGATTTCACAACGATATATTTAATAACAGTAGGTATTCACTTATTAACAAATGTGTATGAGCACTTACTGGTATGGGCCAGATATGCTTAAATTTACTAATAAGAGAAAACCAATGTTTATGAAATATTGAGGGTATTATATTGCTATTTCACAAACAAAATTCTTGGTAAGTTAGGGGGAAACTAATGCCAAGGAAATGGCTAGTTAGTATCTTTCTAGAGTACAAACATGTGTCTTCAAGACTTCACATCTTCCACAATCAATCTATTAACACATAGCAATAATCTAAGACTGCCATCCTGTGATGATAAGTCAATAGAGGTCCTTTCCCTTAGTATTCAGAATGCCCCCATCCCTCAGCAGAAACCTGAAGAGCTGACCCTGAGCCGTGCTAACCCCTGCTGTTGATCAAGCTCCTTCAGGGACTACTGTTGTCTCAGGGCCTTGCTCTCTCAAGTCAGTGATACTCCTAAGACTCAGGTCTCAGAAGACACAGAGCCACCTCACAGGAGAGGTGAGGCTAGGCCACAGCAGTTTCCCAAGGGTTTACTGGAAATCTGGAATAACATAAGAACAGCACAATTCAGAGAAGGAAAAACCTAGACCGCATGTCAGACATAACTCTTCTTAAAATTCAGTGAAAAGACCATTTCCCAGGGGATTCCCCCTCTGGTGGCTCTCTTCCTAAGCTGGGAAGCATTGGGGTATTCCTCTTCCAACTAGAGTCCTCTCCCTCGTCTTATCTCTCCCAGAGTCTCATAGCCCCAGCTTCCTCCTTCTTTTCCTGGACCCGATATACAAAGGTGTAGCATAAATTATGTAACATCATAATAATTTCTCTAGAGCCACTGCCCGATTGACCTTGAATATAGCCTTTTACAACATTATGCAAAACAGCATAGCCACTACTTGTCTCAGCCTCTCTCTTCAAGTGTAGACTTTGTGGGGGCCAGCCCGGTGACACAGCTGTTCAGTGTGCATGCTCCGCTGCGGTGGCCCAGGGTTTGCAGGTTCGGATCCCCTGTGCACACCGACGTACCACTTGTCAGGCCATGCTGTGGCAGCGTCCCATATAACGTGGAGGAAGATGGGCATGGATGTTAGCTCAGGGCCAATCTTCCTCAGCAAAAAATAAATAAACAAATAAAAAGAATAGACTTTGTGCCTTAATTGTACAAAAAGAGCCCTTTATGGTATCCCACCCGCAAGGAAAAGACAAGTCTTCACCAAAAAGTGAGTTATTGCTACCCCACAAAGCAGAAAATATCCACTCTCTTGTCAGTGCTGCCCGTCCGCTGCAGCCATGATTTTGGTTACCTACGTCCCAGTACGTCAGAGAAATGCTTTTGCTAGAGCTGGCCTCATTTCTTTGCCCTAGCCCCCACTATTCCTCTTGGTTTATATTTTGTCATAGCACTTATCACCATTGGACTTCTTTGTTATTTATCAAAGGGCTTTTCCCAATAGATTGTAAATGCTAGTATAACAGGGTGTTATGGGCTGAGTTGTGTCCCCCCATAAAAATTCATATGTTGACTTCCTAACCCCCAATACCTCAGAATGTAACCATATTTAGAAACAGGGCCTTTACAGAGGTAATTAAGTTAAAATGAGGTCATTCAGATGGGCCCTAATCCAGTATGACCAGTGTACTCATAAGAAGAGGAAATTTGGACACAGACACAGAGGGAAGACAGCGCAAAGTCACAGGAGAAAGATGGCCATCTACAAGCCGATTTGGAACAGATTTTCTCTCACACACTCAGAAGGAAGCAGCATTGCAACACCTTGATCTCAGACTTCTATGCTCCAGAACTGTAAAGAAATTCACGTATGTTGTTTAAGCCACCCTGTCTGTGGTACTTTGTTATGGCAGCCTTAGGAAACTACACACAGGAGGTTTTTTTTTATTTCTTTATCACCATGATGGAAAAAGAGCAGTAAATAAGAAACAAAAGAAATAAGTCAAAAGAAAATATTAAAGATGGGGCAGAAATCAATTAAATATAAAGAGAAATACATTATTAAATACCAATAAGTGTTCACTGTACCAGCTAAACAAGTCAAATTTATGGCAACGTTGATGAAGAATAAAAGAATGAAAATCAGAGAACTCTTGCGGGATTTGCTGATGATGGTGTGCTGTGAACTGAGGAGCACAATGAATGTACAATGCCCTGTACCAACGGTTCCCAAACAAGCTGTCCCAGATACCTGGCTGGAGAGTCCTCAGTACTGACTACTGACTACTCTACTATTGCAATTCCCCAAAAAAAGAATGTTTTCATATATCCTCAATGACACGGGAAAACAATTCACAAGACAATAAAAATGCCAACCCCAAAATGCAAATATTCATGCAAAAGGGTACATGAAAATACACCCCCCAAAACTATTTTCTTTTATAGTAGGTTTATGAGAAATGTCCCCAAGTTTTCTACAATGCACATGAGTTTATCTTAGAATAAGGAAAACTTCATAAAATTTATTTTTAAAATAACCACATAAAATGCACAGAAAGAGATTCTGCAAAACCAGAGTGCAGAAGTCGATTAGAAATGTGCTTCCTGCAATGTGTTAATGTGAGGCCATGTGGTAGATACGATGACTTCTTTAAACTGAAATATTCATACATTGACAAATCATTGTCATTAAAGCAAATGCAAGACTCAAGAAGTCTCAAGTATTGAACACATAAGTACAGTGTGCTGAACATTTTGACTTATCTGGAAATTATTTAAACTCAGGAACTCAGTATTGAGGAAATGTTGATACATTTGCCATTTGAGAACATGTACTATTTCCAAAAGAAATGTTTCTATTTCTGTGAGAAACAAAAAAATTTTATGTTTTAACCAACTCCATGGAAATTAGCTTCTCTTTAATGTCATCTATTGAGTTGAGAAAATAAATGAGAAATATTCTAATTGAATTCCCCAAAAAAGCCCATTGACTAAATATTCAATGGTGGAGGAAGCAATCACACACAACTATATTTTGTTTCCAAATATTTGAAAAATGCCTGGCAGTCTTCAGTATCATTCAAATACAAACTGCTTGGTTTCCCTATACTGTGCATAAATATCAGTACTGGAAGAAAAATTTCTGATGGGTAACTCTACAAAGCTAAGTGAATCTAATAAGACTGAAGGGGGCAATGAGTAAATAAAACTTAGTAGAGAAGGAAGGATTTAAGCAACTGACATTAAATGCCTTCTGTATGTGAGTAACACGTTCTTCCGAACATCAGCAAATGCTGTCTAAACAAGATTTTGTCACGACTCTCTATCTGTCTCAAGAAACTAAAGTTATGAGATCACATGAGACAAACAAAATGAAAAGTTTAACAAATCACCTCATGAATTAAATCTATAAAGAAAACCAAAGTGGAAAATAAATTGTCTTCTTATTTTCACATTAGCAGGTGTTCAAGAGCCTGAATAATTCAGATGACAACCTGAATGTTTTTATGAATTTAATTTTGTTTTATATCAATCCCCATAAGATGTCCCACACCCCCCCACACACACTCTATTCTCCTTACCTTGCTTTACATTTTTCCAAAGCACTAATACCGCTGTAGTTTATATTTATTTGAGTATTTATTTACTGTCTTCTCCCACTAGAAGAACTCCCACTAGAACTCCCACTAGAATATGAGTTCTATGAGAGCAAAGGCTAGAATAGAAGTATGTTTAATTATTGGAAAAAGTTTCTCAATCAAGGATATACTTTGGGGCATCATATCTTTAGATTCTACTTAAGTCCAATTGAGTTAGGGAATTTTAGAACTGATTAGAACTATTTTGGATTCCCCACGTTTGACAAGTACCATTTAAAAGGTGAAGATTTCAATTTTAAAGAGGATCCTTAAATTTTATTGAAAATATTTTATATTTCAATATTTTAAATTTCTTGTTGCCCTAATACAATAAAAAAGCCTCCTGATGATATTGTTAAATGTATTACTTATTTAACCCAAAATTGAGTTTTGAAATGGGAATATAGGTAGAAATTCTCATGTTTTTCTGGTAAGACCTTTCTGAGAGGCCGCCTCCTAAGTCTGAAATTCAGGTACCCACAGATTCCCAGGGCAGGAGCCCATCCAGAACTTCTAATGAATTTTCGAAAGCTTTTCACAATACTCCCTGGAAAACTTACACCCACACCTCTGGCCTCAGCATTGCAAAAGGTTCTTTTCTTTCCCTGGAAGCAGCCTTAGGCAGCTTCCTTTTATTTGAATGATTCTTTTGAGAGACTCTCTTTCTTTAATTGGCTAATTAAGTTAAAGGCCACGATATAGTCCTGGAAACACTTTCCTTCTAAAAACAGCATTTTGGCCTTTAAGAGTTCCCAAGAATGGCCTCCTCCACCATTAGTGCCATTGGGCTTGGCTCCTGAGCCGCTCCAGCCACATGCATGATGTTTCTTTCAGTCTAAAATGGGAGAGGAACGGAACGTATAAAGCGAAAACCAGCCAGTCTTTCCTGTCTCCTAACTTACTCATTTCCAATGAGTGCCCTGGGGACCGGCTGCTAAGTTATGAACTCAGCAAAGCACATTTGGCTATGAATGGAAACAGTTGGAAGGTTTTGGTTGCTAATCCTGACCAGCGGATCCTCTCTGCCTGTAAAAAAAAGTGGCCCAACACACTTCTACCAAGTTGTTGGTGGACTTGACCTCAGGCTCAGAGGGAAAGACAGTCTTGTAAGATTTCCAGAACTCAGTGCATTACATCCAGCTAGAAATAGCACATGAACAGTTGAACAAAGGTCACAGATCTACTCCCAGCTGAAAACCCTTAAACACAGCTAACTAAGTAAATGTGCCATGGTATTTATTTATTTATGATGTTTATTGATCTCATAGAAATGTGGGATAGGATAGTAGCCTGGGAGATTATCTTCTGGTAATGATGTAATTGCAGCACAGCACTGCACAGCTGATAAGGTAACCTGCAGTGTCCTCCCCAAAATGAGTGGCTTTGAGATTGCAAAAGCCCCTCTATTCTGATCATGGGTGCCCATTTTAGTGTGGAAATCCCCCAGCCCACTGCAGCTAATGCACGGCAATTCTTTGCCTTTTCTCGCCTAAACCCACTGTTTTGATGTCTTGATGGATGTGACCCATTTAGACAGCAAGCAAGGCCTTTCTCGTAAGGAATGGCAGGCACTTCTTTAGGAGAGCTGCAAAGAGGTCATAGGACACAGCTTCAAAGAGGTCACAGGAGTTAGCAGTCAGAGCATCCACGGGCTCTCTCTGATGGTAGCTAGCATATCGTTCAACACCTCTTTTTTCTCTACTTGACCCATTGGAAAATCAAAGTCATAATCAATTGTATCCTAGAACTATTGAACAGAAACTTACCTCTAAATCTTTGCTGATAAAACTAGGCAATAAAAGATTTCTACAAGCAATTATTGCATCTGCTTGACTCTACATTTCTCTTTCTTTCCTGACTGTTTACTTACCATCAATGACAAAATTATGACAAGCCTACTCGTACCTTTCCCCTCTTTTCCATTTTCACTGCCATCGCCCTTATTCAAGACCTCACTATTTATTATTTAAAATCACTGCGATAGCTTAGTTGTTGGGCATTTGCCCAATGCACCAGGCACTTTCCCTTCCAATTCATGCTAAACCTCACACCAAGATTAATTTTCCTAAAGCATACCACTGATATAAAAAACTCTCTGATAGACGTCCATTGCCTATCAAATTGAGTAGAATATCTTAGTTTTGTATTCAAGATTTCAATGGATCATTCTTCCCAGCCTGAACTTCTTGTATATTCGTTATCATTTTCCTTATATTTAGTCTTAGCTCCAATTTTTGGAAGATGCCTACGCTTTTGGTCCAGCCTAGATTCAATCATTGGGTTCTAGAAAAACACCATGAGATTTTAAGCAAGAAAATGATGTCGTCATAGAATGTTTTAGGTAGGTCTGTGATTACAACTTGGAAGGTTACTGAGTAGTTTGAAAGCCACTGCACTTGTCAAGTGTGAGGGCTTGAACTTCACAGTAGAAAGAGAAATGAAGAGAAAAGAGATGAACCAAGAGAAAGGCACCAACAGAAAGAATTTATAGAAATAATAATATTTGATAAGGAGGAATGAATTAAAAATGAGAGAAACAGACACCTTCCAGAATTCCACATTCTAGTTGAGCTGTCTTTTAAGAATGTTTTTACGACAGGCCTTTCAAATAAAGCATGATATGGTAAGTCGTGTGTTTTTCCGTTTTTCAAATGGCATGTATATTATTTCATTTTAAATACCACTCAAATTGACATGACTTCACTTTTCCACTAATCTCCCATCCCCAACATTTATCATCTTTTAACCAGAGGCCTATCAGATAATCTGATTTACTTCCTCAAAATATTTTTAGTACCCGAGTCAGTATAAGCCAAGTAATCGAATGGTGGATTCACAGTTAATTATTATTCTAATCACTATGTGTTTTCTGATTGTAGAGCATAGAGAAAAATACATTTTCTTCAAGCCATTTAAAGCAATATTGTGAGCATACAATTGTTCTTTGTATCTGTTTTAACAGATATAGGATGATCTACAAAAAGACTAAACAAGGTGTAGCTATGCTACGTGACATGACCTGAACAGTTGGCTATACAGTCAGTGCTCAATAAAGGTTTGTTGAACAATTATGATATTCTTCAAAGTTTTAAAGTTGAAAATACAAATAGTACCATTACAGAAAAACAGGTGCAATTGTCACCACTTCCCCCTCAGAAAGAGCAATGGATAAAGTAATTTCCAGCATGTTTGGATCATTGCTTTATTTATAAAAATAGTATGTGTGTGGGTGGTTTGTTGTTAAATTCCTTGAAAGTTTTACTTAGGAAAGAAATTTGATACATGAGAGTTTACTTATTGGGCAATATAAGGGTTAGGAAAATGTTAGGCTGCTGCTTGCTCCCTGAGTGAATATGGTTCTGATTATTTCTCAGGAATTAGAAAATAAAGAACACTAGAGACCAGGAATTCTACAGTGAAAATTCTAAATATCTGGTGAAATGTGTCTTACAAATTAAATCCCAGACCCTTTTCAGAGCACTTAATACGCTCTCAAGGGTGAAATGTGTTTGTTTTTAGCAAGTAGATTAGCTTACATCTTGTGATGGGAAAAGTCTATGTAATACAGCCTGTCCTGCAGCTCTCGTTTCGGAGCTGTTCGTTTGGGTTGTATCTTTTGGCCATAGTTGTGGATCTCAATTTTCTTCACTGTCTGAGCGTTAAATCGTTTTCTGTCTGCTGTCAAGCTGTCTTTTTTGGTTCCCAGGGCCCCTCCTCTTCTTGTAAGTCACTCACTTATTTCCAAGGTCAGGTTGAATCCATCTTTAGTTTTCTCTCTTTATCACACACTTCAAAATCTATCATTGCTTCGTGTACCTGACTACCGACTGTATCCAGTTTGAACTTAGAAGATAAATTATTGGACTATAAATAATTGGCATCAAATTTTGTACAAAACCACATGTTCAGTGGATGAGCCTAGGTCTTTTGGAGCTCAAAAAGAGTGGAGTAGGCATTAGCTCAAGAGACAGGTTTTGAATGATAACTATTCCAAGTGGTGGGATGATTTGGAGGACAAGTCAACATGAACCACCACGATTGTCCAAATCACCTTTTATGTCCCTTCTACACCTTCAAAACCTTGGGCAAAGCTACCATTCCCAAGCCGGCAGGCTGCCCCTATCAACCCCTCCAGATGGAGCTCCCCCACTAACCCAGAGGCCCCCAGGCCTACTTTCATTCTTTCTCATGGCAAATGGTCTAACAAATGTTTCCTAGAGGGTTGTGGTGGCTGGAAGATTGATTTTCTGGCTTATTGTGGTGCTAACATAGTATCTTGAAAATTATGTCATGTGGATTATAACCATTATGCTTTTCTAAAAGAAACTTCACACTTGTTTGGAAGAGGATACGAGTCTATATGAAATTACTTTGGCAATAGCCTTTATTCTTGCTTCCAAATCAAGGAGGGCAACTTCAAATACTAGAAGACAGACTCCAACGTGATTCAGTCCTCCAAAGTGCAAGATCTCCCACACAAAGCCCTGTTATGCAGCTCATCACAGATATTTATTATAATGAACTCCAGCAAGCAAACTGTTATTGTCTTCTGATGAAAAGTATGATAGTTTATCAAGACTATTTTGAATTCTAAGCCTGATCTTCAACCAGCTTGCATAGCTTCCACATGTGGAAAATGATAGCTAACACAGATATAGCAGTTTATACCAAATGCTCTTAACAACACTTTACATATGTTAACTAACTTAATATATTCCTAACAACCACCCTATGATAGAGGTATAATTCGGGTTCCCATGTTAAAGGTGTGGAAGTAATGCACAGAGAGGTTAAGAATTTGCCCCAAATCCAATAGCTAGTAAGTGTTGGAATCAGGATTTGAATCCATTAGTATCAATCCAAGATTGACCACTTCATTATATTCCATCTCTATCAGATTTCTTTTTTTTTTTTTTTAAATTTTATACGATATATAATTTATTTCTTTTTTTTTTTCCGTCATTTCTTTCTTTTTTTTTTTTTAATTTTTGTTTATTGCAATAACATTGGTTTATAACATTGTAAAAATTTCAGGTGTACATCATTGTACTTCTATTTCTGCATAGATTACATCATGTTCACCACCAAAATACTAATTACAACCCATCACCACACACATGTACTGAATCTATCAGATTTCTTTAGCCCAATTCAAACATTTATAAATCATCAATGTAAATTTTTTTTAAAAGAAGAAGTTACAGGATTGATCCAAACAAAGCAGTTATCATTTTTACTCCAAGCACTCATAGTTTTGCTAATATTAAACTAAAGGAGTTAAACTAATATTTGTAATAGACTAATCTGTTGGGGAAATACCAGAGAGTAAGAATCTGAGGAGTACAAGACAGGAATCAGCAAGGCATTTTGGGGACTATTGCTACTGAGACAAGAGTTGTCAAGGGCCTGAAATAAGACAATATTACTACGGTAGGAAACTTCACGATATATTCAGGAGATACAGCCAGCAACTATTGCTTGATCTCTGCTTCCCCACTTATCAGCAGTGTGCCCTTGGGGAGGCTCCTGAATTTCCTTGTGCCTCGGTGTATTTATCTGCAAAATAGTGATGAGAATTGTTGTGAGGATGAAGCGAAATAACTCATATAAACCACTTAGAACAGTGGCTAGCACATAGTAGTCACTCTATAATTAGATGCTATTACTACTACTATTATTATTAAGTAGATATGGGCATTAAAGACAAAAGTATGCAGAATGGCTGCCAATTTCTAATTTGAGTGACTCTGAAAATACGGGCATCATTCATTGAAAATGAAAATAGAGAAAGAAGGGTCAATAGGAAAGGAGAGATTAACCGTATAATAGGAAAGATGTCTAATTGATGAGACAAGATCCTAGAAGAAACAAAAGAGAATGGGGTCATAAACACAGGAAGAGGTACTGGTCTTGAGATGATAAGGGATAAATGAGATACTAATAGACGCAGCTATAACTACCTCTGAAGGGGAGAAGGGGGAGATTGGGCATAGTTCATATGAAAAGGCCTCAGTTTCCTGGATGAATGTCTTTGAGTGGAACACAATGAAATGACAAGAATACAAGAGAGTTAAATGAGAAAGCATTCAATTGTTCACTGTACTGAGTCAAGAAGGAAGGAAATGAGTGAGCCTAGGTATAAACTGGTAGATTGATAGAGTAGGGATAATTGAAGAGCAAAGAAACTGGAGGTCTCCAAAGGACAATGAGCAAGTATAGTGAACATTAGAATATAAGACAGAAGGATAGTAATTCCTCATGGAAGAGTTTAAATTTTCTGACACTGAGTTGAAGCGTGTAGGGGGTTTGAAAGAAGGCAAAGGTGAAGATCAATAGTCTTGATGGTGTCCAAGAACCTAGGTACTGAAGTGTTGGCTACTTTGGCCATGTGAATATTGAAATTGGCCAGATTGATGGTAGAATATGATTGTGATCTAGGTACTAATGTCTTCAGTAATTATAGCAGAATGACCAAAATGTACATAGCTTCATTACAACAATAAGGAGTAGTGGAGACTGGAAAAGTTGGGTAGTATTAACTTAGAGATAAAGTAGTTTTACTTAAAGACACAAGAACAATTCTTTAGAAATGGCATTGAGGAGCTCAAGGAATACCAATTCCTCTCCTGGGCTTTGAATAGACCAGGAAACTTGCGCTTCAGAGGCAGCATAAAAGGAAAAACTTAAGGGTAGAGCCAAGATTTCTTTATGTGTTAGAGGAAAAATTCTGTGACAGCTTGGTGGCACAGGGTAGAAATTTATCATGAAAGTGGACTCTCAGGACACAAGAGAAAGATGAAAAATTAGAAAGAGTGGAGACAGGAGATGAGAGGAATCAAAGAGCAGTGTGAGAAAAAAAATACAACAGGACATTGAGGGCAGAAGGAGTACCATAGAAAAAATCAGAGTATGTATGGCATGTTCAAAAGCTTCCAGTATTTCACTCCAGCCTCAGCATGGAGAACAAGGCCAGAGCAGCAGGAGAAGATGATGAGATTCCAGAGCTCATTAATTAATCTTAATATCTAGATTCAGATATCTGTTGGTTGTCAAACTGTGGCAACTGTGTGTTGCTGTGATGCTGAAAGCTATGCCACCGATATTTCAAATACCAGCAGGGTCACTCATTATGGACAGGTGTCAGCAGAGCTTTCAGACTAAAACAGACTAGGGGAAGAAGAACTTGGCTACTCACTTCCAAAAAATTAGCTATGAAAACCCTGTGAATAGCACTTGTCTGGTATAGTGCCGGAGGATGAGAGGATGGCACAAAAAGACCTGGCAGAGTTCTGCTCTGCTGTACACAGGGTCTCTAAGAGTCAGAATCCCCTCGACAGCACTAACAAAATATCTAGATTGCTCACAGCTAGGTAGCTGAAGAGAAGAAATGGGACAGGTTACAGGTTAATCTCACCTATGAGTCAGGTATAGTAGCTCTTCATCAAACACAAAGGGAGAACTGAGGCCCATTTATCAAATGTGCTCACATACACTATGGTTATTATTAAGGATCAATTAAGTCAATTTGTCAGTTCATTGCTAACATCTGGTATCCACATTCTAGTGTAGTGGCAAGAAGTTTTGGAACACTGGAGCAGGACTAATGGTCAATAAATTTAGATCATTGGGCTTGGAGTCTGAATCTGAACAAGTCAACTAGAAATAATGGAAATTGACAATAAAATCTTGGTGGAAAAGGAACAAGAAATGCATTACTTTGCCTTTTCAAATAGTTTGCATGGATACTGTTTATTTTTCCCCCTAATTTGCCATTTGGCACGGTCTAATGCATAAATAATAAATTAGGCTGTTATTAATTACTGTTTTAATTGGAAAGAATACTTTGGCTTTGCAACTTCTTAGACTAAAAAAAATTTAAATACTCATGGTTTTTGATGATGTCTTAAATGTTAAATTTCCAGTCTCGTCTTTTTATTTTATCAGAAAAAAATTAGCTAAACTGGCACTTTCTCCCAGAAAGGCTTTCATCACTGCTCAAAAACACTTGCTATATGTGTGTAAAAAGCTATTCAAATTAGGTACAAAGTTAAAACTTCATACCTCAAACTTCACTCTAGTCAAATTTAAACATGTTTATAACCATTTCCTGTACAATTCAAGAGTACAGCTACTATCCTTTATGAGGATCTTTTCAACAGTGTAGTGTTCATCCTGTCATGAGATCTAAGAATGAGAAAGGGCTGTGCCTAGAACTCAAGCTTAGATGAAACAAGTTTTTACAGGATGAAAATGCAATACATTGGGGAAACCGAACAAGCTAGAAAGGGACTAGGGAATTTATATTTGGCTGCCATGATCAGAAAAGGGATTTGGCAATGTTTTTTCTTTGCTTTTTCCACTAAATCCCTGACAGCAGTATTTGATGCTTTGGATTTGTAGACATGATCTCAATTTTAAACTATTCTAGAACCCATTCTGCTGATCATAAACATACAGGGGTAAGTATTCTCAAGTTTACCTAGTAATAGGAGAATTTATCTTCAAATTATTGTGGGATTGGGAAATGGAGATGTTTTTCTACTCTATGATCCCATGTGGTATACTATGGGCCCCAAGGGATGAATCAGAGTGAAAGTGCACTTTTCCTCCAATGTCTTAAGATCATTATTACCTTTCCTTATTCTTTGAAAGGAGAGAGTACAAACAGAAATTACCCACTACACACAATGACCAAATAAAATCTCTCTTTTAAATTTTATAAATTTATTATAAAGTTAACTGGGAAACATGATGAGCTTCCCAAGCAACACTGTATTACCTTTACCCTTCTATCCAATAGGAAATAGAATAGATGTCTACAATGAAAATTTTCCACTGGAATTGAGAGGGAAGGTGGAAAATTTTTTAATTTGAAGGTAGAATAAATTGGAAAGTTTCATCAAGGATTGACCTAATTTTTTTCATTACATGTGAGGAATGAATATGGCTATAGAAACTGTTGCATTAGATTCCAAGTCACGTTTTGAACTATAGATATAATAAGGAAAGTGTACTTCACCAAAAGAGGATTGTAATACACATATGAAAGAGAGCTTGTCAGCTATTATCAACTTTCTCCACAAAACTTGAGTCAAATTCTCAGTGTACTGAACCCTGCAGGCTCTGATTTTCTCTCAGTTGGCCCCTCATTGTTTCTCAGCTCTCCTGGTCACCACACTTCTGCCTTCCTGAATTATTCTCTCTCAGGCCTTTTCTCCCGGCTTAACAAACACATCTATAACCAGCCATTTGCCTTGGAGACTTCATTCTATTTTCTGCAGTCCCCCATTTTTCCATACTGGTATTCACAAGAGTGAATTTACACTGATCTCACCATCCTCATGTTTCTTAAGAATATGAGCATCCTAGCAATATTAAAAATAAATTTCTAAAAATTCTGTGCGTTAGATAGAAATATTTTAGATTTAAATACATTTAAAATGTTTGTATTGCAGTCACTCCAGTTGTCATACCTTCTCACTACTTACATGCTTCTGTGCCCATTGGCTCACCACCCCAGGCTATGTTATGATATTGAAGGTCCTGAAATTGTACCACCCCAGGACAAGTAAGCTCAGAATACAGATACAAAGATTCTCATCAACCCCAAGGCAAATGAGTCAAGTCCTTTGGCCACTACTCCACAGCTAGCAACCTCAAAAAGACCATTAGGACAAAATTCATTAGGACTCTCTCTTCTCTTCATCAGTCAATTTCCATAATATACTTTACTTCCTGGCACCCCACGTAGACCTCCAATCCTCACTCACTCCCAAACATTTCTAATGCCCCTTTGGAAACTGCCTTTCAAGAACCAACATTCTACCATTTATATATATACTCATCTTACAGTTTTCTTCCATCTCCTTGACTTAATTGAAATCAGTCTTCCTCTGAGGAAATCATTCTCCTTAATCTCTCACATCAGTTTATTCTCTCACACATTAGTATTTTAAGAAGAGAAGGTCAAATGAGTGTTCCCTTTGCTTTCTATGCTGTCTCCAAATGTTTTCCCCCTAACCTCTGTATTTGGGGATCTGTACCATTTGACTCAAATTTCTTCTTACCCTTTCCCATTAATGTCATCCACCAACCTCTGAGCTTTTCTTTCCTTCATTAAAGACTTTGGAAAAATGATTCATAGTCTTATCTTCCACTCTAAATCTGCTATTACCTTGAGTGGGTTTATGGCATCCTCTTCATAGCTCATCACGCATTTCTCTCATGGATCACAAACTCTTCTCCTCTTTGTTATATTAATTAACTACTTCCACTAAGAGCTTTCCTTGGACATAGTACAGATTTATCCTGAATTGGATGAAGTAGTGTAACAGTTTGGTTGAAAGCATAGATTTATAGTAAGAGAGATCTGGTTTTAAATCCTGACTCTACTATGAGTAGTTGTTTTAATTTGGACAAGCTACCTAATCTTTCTAAACATCATTTTTTCCAACTCTAAATCAGAGAGGATATTACTCATCTAAAATTATGAATGATTGAATGAGACAATACATAAAACTTCTTGACAGATCATTCTCTCATGCATTTCTTCAATAAACAAAAATTTGATTACCTAGTACATACGGCACTAGATGGGGGAAAGCAACGGGCAGCAAATACAAGGAAGGTCTTCCTCTTAAAAAGCTTGTGGTCCATTGAATACTGTATACATTCTTAATCAAATAATCACTTTCATGAATGTACAATTTAAAAGTATCATAAGGACTCTAAAGAAAAGGAAAGATGTGCTAAATATGGCAAAGGAAATTGACCTAGACTGGTTATCCACAAGGGCTTGCCTGAAGAGGAGATATTTGTGCCAAGATCTGCAGATGTTATAGGCATTAACCAGACAAAGAGCTTTTTTTTTGTTGTTTTGTGGCAGAGGAAGAGAACTTTTTAGGTAGAGAAAATAGCATGTGCAAAGACCTTGTGTTGGAAAGGATCACGTTGGATTATGAGGATCAAAAGCATGCCAGTATGGCTCAGATAGTGAGGGAAAAAGCAGGTCTAGATGAGGCAAAAGAAATGAGCAGAAACCAGAACATTAAGGCATTTCTATACTATTTTAAGGATTTTTGTCATTATTCAAAGAGAAATTAGAAGCCATTGAAAGGTTTTAGGCACAGAGATGTCATGATCATAATTGTATTTTTAAAAACTTTCTTCATACAAAAATTAAATGCATTTATATACCTTTGCAATAAACAATCCAAAACCAAAATTAACAATAACAGTTTACAATACTGTAAAAAAGGATAAAAGAGTTAGAAATAAATTTAACAAAAGAAGTGGAAAACTTATACTCTACAAACTTCAAAACATTGTTGAAAGAAATTAAAGAAAATCTAAATACATGGAAAGATATCCAATGTTCATGAATTGGAAAATTTAATATGGTAAAGATGGCAATACTCCCTAAACTGATCTGCAGATTCAACACAATCTTATAAAAATCCCAACTATCTTCTTTGCAGAATTTGAAAAGCTCATGCTAGAATTTCTATGAAAATTCAAGGGACTAGCCAAAACAAGCTTGCAAAAGAAGAACAAAGTTGTAGAACTCACAGTTACCAGCTTCAAAAAGCTACAACAATCAAGACAGTAGTTAGGACTGGCATAAGAATAGACATATAGATCAACTGAATAGAATTAAGAGTCTAGAAATAAACTTTTGAGTGACACCAGTGAAAATTGTAAAGTAGTGGATTTCAAGTCTATCCATCCATAAAAGCAATAGATAAACTGACAAAAACTGTCAGAATTAATTTTTTCAGAACTGTGGAAATTAATCAAAAGCTTAAAACAACTAAGAGATGATTTAGTCAAGAAAACTAGCTGAATCTTGTCAGAGAGCTTTGTACTATTTTAAACTACTCTGGCCCCATCCCTCACTCCTCAGCTGGGCAGCAGCCTTGAAAATAACAGCCCACATCCCCAGTACAGTTACCTATTAAGATAAGGAGCAGAACAGACTTTATTTTCAGAGATTTGTAGTTGTTTGTTTCAACCTATTTGGTGGCTCCCTGAGGGGCCAACTCAAAGGGCTTGTCTTTATTTCGCCTAACTTGGAACTCTCTAAGGGTTGAGGTGGCTACTTAAGGGGCATTTAAACATTTAAAGGCAAATGTATTACTTTGTGCCACCTTGGAAAACGATAATAGTTGGGTAAAACAATAGACTAACCAAAAAGCTTGGCAGAAAAAGATAGTAGAGAATCTAATTTTCAAAGCTGCCACATTATAAAATTCATAATTATAATTTTCAACCAAAAAAATTATAAGGCATGCAAATAAACGAGAAAGTGTGGCCCATAAAAAAGATTTAAAAAGTTTATAGAAAATGCCCATGAGGAATTAAACAGACTTTAAATCAATTATTTAAAATATTCTCCAAGAGCTGAAGAAAATTATATACAAAGAACTAAAGAAACCATAAGAATAATATCTCATCAAACAGAGACTATCAATAAAGACATATAAATTATGAAAAGGAGACAAATAGAAATGCTGAAGTAGAAAAGTACAATAACTGAAATGAAAATTTTACTAGAGGGGCTCAATGGCAAGTTTGAGCATATAGAAGAAAGAATCAGAGAATCTGATGATGGTCAACTGAGATTATCCAAATACAAGGGAAAGAAAGAAAAAATCATGAGGGTAAACTAACACAGCCTCAAAGACCTATAGAACATCTTCGAGCATATAAACACATACATAACAGGAGTTCCAGAAGGAGACAAGAGAGAGAAAAAGTCAGAAAGAATATTTAATAAAATCATGGCTGAAAAATCAAAATTTTATGAAATACATTAATCTACACAACCAAGAATCTCAACAAACTCAAAATAGTGTAAATAAAAGAGACTGGCAGCAAGACACATTATAATCAAACTATAGAAGTCCAAAAACAAAGAGAGATTCTTGAAAGCAGCAAGAGAGAATTAATTCATCAAGTACACAGGATCTTCCATAAGATTAACAGCTGATTTCTCATCAGAAACAATGGAGGCCAGAAGGCAGTGGAATGAAATATTCCAAGTGCTGAAATAAAAAACTGTCAACCAAGAATTCTATATCTGGCAAAACTATCCTTCAAAAATGAAGGAGAAGTTAAGACATCCCCAGATAAACAAAAACTGAGAGAGTGTATTGCTAGTATATCTGCCCTAAAAGAAATGCTAAAGGGAGTCCTTCTGGTGGAAATGAAAGGACACTAGACAGTAACTTTAATCCACATGAAGAAATAGATTACCAGCAAAGGTAATTACATAGGTAAATATAAAAGTCAGTATTAACGTGTTTTGGTTTATCACTTCTTTTTTCTATAGGATTTAAAAGACAATTGCATAAACCAATAATTATAAATCTATGTTGATGAACACACAATAAATAAAGATGTAATTGTGACAATAACAGCATAAGGATGGTAACAGAGCTATATAAGAGCAAAATTTCAGTATACTATTGAAACTAAGTTGGTATTAATTCAAACTAGATTAGTATAACTAAGATGCTATTGTTAAGAAAATAACTAAAAACATATAGTAAAAGAAATGAGAAGGGAATCAAAGTGGCACACTAGAAAATATCTAATTAATATAAAAGAAGCCAACAATGGAGAAATTGAGGAACACAAAAGATATGACATATAGAAAACAAGGAGCAAAATGACAGAAGTAAATAGCTCCTTATTGGTAATTATATTAAATGTAAATTGATTAAACTCTCCAATTAAAAAGCAGAGATTGTCATAATAAATTTAGAATATGATCAAACTATATGCTGTCTACAAGAAACACACTTTAGATCCAAAGACATGAATGAGTTGATGTAAAATGATAGAAAGAGATATTTTGCACAAACAGTAACCAAAAAACAGCTGAAGTGGTTACATTAATATCAAAGTAAAATTTAAAACAAAAATTGTTGTGAGAGAAAATGAAGGACACTACATAATGACAAAAGGAATAATTTATCAATAAGACATAACAATTATAAATATATACGCACTTAACAACAGAGCCCCTAAATATATGAAACCAAAATAAACTCTCACATTTATGGTAAATTTTTTTTACAAGGTTGCCAAGATAATTCAATAATAGTGACAATAATGCAAGAAACGGTGCTGGGAAACTGGATATCCACATACAAAAGAATAAGGTTGAATCCCTACCTCATACCAGGTATAAAAATTCACTCTAAATGAATCAAAGACATGAATGTAAGAGCTAAAACTATAAAAATCTCACAAAAAAATAAGAGTAAATTTTTGTGACTTTAGATTAGGCAAAATTTTCTTATATATGACACCAAAAGCACAAACAAACAAACAATAAATAAATAAATAGGACTTCAACAAAATTAAAAACTTTGCATTTCAAAGAACACCATCCAGAAAGAGAAAAGTCAACACATTCTCAAAAATGGGAGATAATATTTGCAAACCATGTATGTGATAAGAGAATTCTATTTAGAATAGAAAAGAATTCTTACAACTCAATAATAAAAAAACACATAACCCAATTTAAAAATGGGTAAAAGATTTGAATTATCTCTCCAAAGAAGATAAATGAGTGGCCAATAAGCAAATAAAAAGAGGCTCCATCTCAGGGATTTTTTAATTCAAAACCACAATGAGATACCACTACACACCCATTAGGGTGCATATAACTTAAAAAGACAGATAACAAGAAGTGTTGGCGAGGGTGTGAGAAATTAGAGCACTCACACACTGCTAGTGGGAATGAAAAATGGATTAGTCACTTTGGAAAACATTTTAGCAGTTCCTCCAATGTTAAATATAGAGTCACCATATGACCCATCACTTCCACTCTTAAGTGTAAATCCAAGAGAAATGTAACATATGTCCACACAAAAAATTTTGCATAAATATTTATAACACCTTTCTTCATAACAGTCAAAAAGTGAAAACAACCCAAATGTCCATCACTGATGAATGGATAAATAAATGTGGAATATCCATACAATGGAACAATATTTCCTCATAAAAAGAAATGAAGTACTGATATATGCTACAACATGGATGCTTTGAAAACATGGAATCTTGACAACATCAAGCTAAGTGAAAGAAGCCAGTCACAAAAGACCACATATAGTATGGTTCCACTTATACGGAATTATATGAATTATATAATTTATATGAAATTATTGCCAAATCCATGGAGACAAAAAGTAAATTAGTGGTTGCCCAGGGCTGGGGGATTTGGGGAGAAAGGAGAAGTGACTGCTAAGGGATTGGGATTTCTTTTTGTGGTGTAAAAGTGTTCTAAAATTGATTATGTGGATGGTTGTACAATTCTGTGAATATACTAAAAACCATTGAATGGTTAAATGGGTGAATTGTACAGTATGCAAATTATATCCAAATAAAGCTGTTGTTTTGAAGAAGCTTGCTTCAACTTTAATCTGGAAAATAGATTAGAGGATAGCCAGAGAGATTCAGAGAAACCAGTTAGGAGGCAATTGTATTAATACAGGGAGAAAAGATGGTAGCTTGGTTTAAGATTTTAATGTGGTGATTGAAAGACTGGATTTAAAAGTGATTTCAGTGGTAAAATCGGTAAGATGTAGGTTGATGGATTGGATATGGATGTTTAGGAAGAAAGATGCTCACAGATTGTAAGCTCCGTAAAGAAAGAACTGTGGTCTATGTTGTCCATTGCTGTATCCCCACTGCCTGGAATAATGCATGGCTGATAGTACTGAATAAATATTTGTCAAATAAATGAGTGAATGCATAAATGACTGCTATATTTCTTGTATGCTTAGTTTCATAAATGCCGGTGCTATTTCCCAAATGCCAGTTGAATTTACAAGAAAAGATACATATCGAATACCAAAAGCCTTTGAACTGGCATGCATAATGTATTGTGGTATCTTTCTACTGAGAACAGTAGAATAGTATTGGCTGCAAGGGTTGGGATGAATTTACTTTTCTTTGACATGTTGAGCTTATGATGCTTTCAAGACATCCAAGAAGAAATCTTGAGTACACAGTTGGAGATGTAGATCTGGAGCTCACTACCGGTTAAGACTGGATATTAGAACTTGGGAAACAAAACTATGTTTACTTAGTTGAAAAAATGTACATATCAAGAAGTAAAGAATGCCTAGGACTGAGCCATGAGTAATTCTAACATCTAATGACCAGAAGAAGGGAATGACAATGTAAAGAAAAATGAGGAGTGATCAGATAGGTGGAAGATCAGTAGACAATACTGTCTCAGAATATAAGGGACAGACATTTTTGAAGATTTGGAGATTGGTCAACTGTTGTGTTGCCAGGAGGTCAAGGAAGAAGAAGATTGAAAAACATTCCTTCAGATTTAGTAAGATGAAGATCATTCACGTTTGTAGAACTGTGTGGATGGAGTGATAAGGAAAGATCCAGCCTCCAGGAAGTTGTGGAATGACTAGGGGGAAACAAATAGAGAACACAATAGATGGCTTTCTTAAGAAGAGTGGTTGTAATAAAAACGATGCTTAGTACATAAGACATGTTCAATATTAGAAAATATATGAAGGAAACCAGTGGATTTCATTTCACTTTCTAATGAAAAAAAAGCTCAATTCTCTATTCCTTGCAGAAACATAGATCAGCATGCTTTAGAAATTAAAGCAAAGAATAAAAGTCTTTCCCAAAAGGTACACACATACGCTCAAGATGAGAGTGGGTCTGAAACATGGTGGATCAGACAACCTGTCTTTACAGCATCTTGCTGGATTTTGATTTCTCTCCAAATCAGTAAAAGAAGCAAAATGGCAGTTTTTGTTATTTTAGAGGTGGTCTGGCCATGAAGGAGGCTTCCTTTGCTCTATGACTTAGGCAAAGGGGCTATAACGACTCCAGAAATGTGATCAATCATGATTTGCTCTATATGCGATTCATGTACATTTTTATTTATTCCTTCACTCTTTCAGAAGAAATGGAGTGTCTCTGGTGAGCTGGGGCCACATCAATGTCACTCTTAGATGAAACAGACATTTTTCAGGAATTGCAGGATTGGCTTTCTTTGTTCTTTTCTCTTCTGCCCTTTCTTCTTACCCCTAACAACAGTGTCCCTTTACTTCTTTTGCTCAAATGTCGAATGCCCTCCCAACTCAATCCTTCATCTTCAAGAATTTGTAGAAAAATTACAAGAGCTCAAATGTTACCACTCTTAGGAGAAATTTCTATCTTAAAAATAAATCAAAGTAGTAACTAAAAGAGATAAAACACTAAAAGTGGGACTTTAAGCATTAAGAGGACTTGATATATTCATTTATTTATTCAACAAATATAAATTGTCTATTGAGCTCTAAAACTATACAATAGAGATTTTAAAAAATGAACCAGACACATGATTTCTGCTCCGATGCAGCTTACTTATGAATGTGGGTGTTGTGTGTGTATAAATGCACAATCTTTTTTTTTTTTTTGTGAGGAAGATCAGCCCTGAGCTAACATCTGTGCCAATCCTCCTCTTTTTGCTGAGGAAGACTGGCCCTGAGCTTACATCCATGCCGATCTTCCTCCACTTTATGTGGCATGCCACCACAGCATGGCCTGACAAGCGGTGCGTTGGTGTGCGCCCAGGATCTGAACCCCAGACGCCAGCAGCGGAGTGCGCACACTTAACCACTACGCCACGGGGCAGGCTCCCTAAATGCACAATCTTGAATTGCAGGGCAATGACTATTTCCACTTGCCGAGCTCTTTTAGTACTCATTAAAAGTTAAGAAATAAAAAAACAGAATTTATTTGAAATTTTGTTTATATTTTATCCTTTAAAAAAGATATACATTTATATTATAGCAAATATTTGTGACAAGGAAGAGAAATAGCTGAGGGAAAAACCTGTTTGATGAAAGGTGGACAATAGACCAGAAGGAACTGGTTGAGGAGTACAAGGGAACAGGAGGAGCGTGGCTTGAATGCAGGGGACCTGTGATCAAAGGATCACAACCTTGGAGGTGAACACAACTATGTACTTGCTAATTCTCCTCACCAATCCGCAGAAGTTCAGAATGAATTTTCAAAATTTTTGAATTTTTGGAGAATTCACATACTGTCTGAAACTCCAACACCACACTGAGCAATAGAGCTCTACATGAAGATCAAACGTGGTAGATTTGAGTTCCTAAACTCAGAAGCCTTCAGGACCTAGGCGTTAGCCTATGGAAACACTAGAGTTTGTGGTACCAGCTAGCGCGTGTTCCACCTAAAGGCATTCAAACTCAAAGTTTTTCAAAATACTTGACTAGCCTAAGAAAGCATGGCTGCCAGTTTTCAATCTCTGGAACAGAGCCTCCTGTCATCTCAAGAAATCTGATCAAGACAAATGTATCAGCCTCTCTTTGCCCTCCTTCAGTGCCCTGGGACCACTCCTTGCTCAGTTCCTCTTCCCCCTCTTCTTCACTCCTAGATAATGCATTATGCTCCTTAATGACCACCTTCCCCCTCTTCCTGTTAACGTGTAATCGCTTAGCACAATGACATAGACTAAATATTAGAGCTAAATGTGACCTAATTAAATGAAAACCCACCACCCGTGATTTTCCCAGGAGGTTTAACATTTTTAATGCCTCCACAATGCAACTTCTTTGACTCTCTAGGGGAAAATTCCTTGAGGAAATAGCTCTGATGATGGTACTAAGCAATCTGCTACTCCAGCTTTGATAAGTTCAGCCCTGCGTGTTTTTACAAAACTGGATGTCATTATAGTTCTCGTTTTATGAACAAACTTATACCAAAAAACCCCTACAACCAGAGAATCTATTATAATTGGTTGACCTTAAGCAAAAATACCTTAGAACAAACTTGTGAAAGCTGGTCTGCTAGATATTTCATCACTAAACGAAGTACTTTGGCCATCACATACAGTAAGAGCTAAATCAAGAACTGAAACACAGTGAATTGTCCTAGAGACACAACAATTCTCCCCTAGCCTTCCAAGACATCCCTCACTAACTTCAGGTTATATAATGAGTTCAAGTCTAAACATGTCATTTTTATATGGTAAGTTATTCATGGAAAAGTGAGCTAGTACAGAATGACATGAGACATTCAGATCACTGGGTGCCATTGAAATAAATATCTGTCAGTTATTGGCAATGGCTTTTAAAAGCAAGCTGCTTTTTACATCTCATGGTGTAATAAAGATCACATCACAGCCAACATATTATCAAAGCTCAAAAACAAATAATGTACAGCACACTTGCCAAGGCCTTTTCTCAGGTTTTATCATTGCTGACAATAGAGCCAATGTTGTAAGAACCATGTTAGTTGGCCAATTCACACATGTCATGCTTTGTTCTCTGCCTGAACCTGCTCCTGCATGACTCGAGGACTAATGCTATTTATTTTTGTTGTTATTATTGAATATGATTTGGCAGAAATGCAGAAATTCTGCAATCATTTAGTCAGTCTCTGAAATTCTTGTGAAATTCTTCCAAGATGGCAAGAAAAAATAACATCTCTGTGCAAAGATTAAAACACCTAAGTGACACGTAATTGACCTTGACAGTTTTTATTGTGGAGAAAATTGTTAGGGATAATCAAGAGGCATAAAGTCTTGCCTAGACACAGGTACAGGAGCAAACAAAGGAGGATGAGATGTTGAAGGTCAGGCACCACTTATGGTAGATTTAACTTCCCCAGCAAATACTGTTGGAGCAGTCATTCTGTGCTTGGTTCTGTGAGGACCTACAAAGACAGACAGGACGAAGGGCCTTTCCTGAGTGGTTTACACCAGAGATAGATGAGTCAAACTTAGACCCTGGAAATGAGGAAGGAAAAATGGAGAGGTGTCCAGTTCCCCTAGGGACTGGTCTACTCTGGGCACCGACTGGTGAGCTTAGAGAAGTCTCTACTTTGTGTTTCTATTCCTCACCTTTGGTGTCTTTACAGCCAAATCTGGCAGTAATCTCTAAAGTAAGTTGAATAGTGTGTTGAGTTTTCCCACTCTGAGTGGATCTGGCTCAGCTAGGTCCAGGATTCCATTACCAGTCTTCCAAGTGATCCAGTTTTCTCTTAATCTGCCACAAATATTCAGTATCTACTTGGAGTTTCCAGGTGTCTAATGATGAAACTTAGGTTGTGGTAGCTCTATTTAAGCACATCCCATTTAGAGGATAAAACTGCTGTTCAAATACATTCAGTTTTTATAATCTCTCCAAATATTAAGGTAAATGACATCTCTGTGGCAAAAATCTTAATACCTCATAGCTAATTCATCACCTAAAATGTATTGATCAGGGATTTTATTTTAAATGTGATCAGCAGCTCCACTCCCTACTTCCCAGCAGTGTAGCTGGAAAGACGCATAGTAAGTATACATTTCTAATACCACTCACTAAAAGTGAGGGCCAACAATCAAGTTTATTCCAGAATCGAGGAGAAATTCCAAGTAACCAAAAGATAGATGGTGCTATGGCACCTAGTTGTCAGAAACCAGGAGACTGGCTGCCAGAATGTAGGCAGTCAGCCCCCTGGTTCAGAAATATGAGAGGCACCAACATTGCCCCCCTGCTGTGGCTTGTAAATCCAGGGTAGGGGGAAGGGGAGGCCTCCAAGAGTACTGGAATTCTCCCACTTGCACCAGTACTTTTCCTTCTATATTCATTCAAGGTTTCATCTTGCAGAAAGCAACTGAGGGCAGAGGAAGTGGATTCATGGTGAGGCATTGCATTTTGGGAGGTGTAGTCTTTGACAGTAAAATACTACAAACAAAAATAGAGACAGGAAGAGACTCGATAGCAGTGCATTCTCCCTTGGCCTTTACAGAAAAAGTTTGACAACTTCTGCTGTCCATTACAATTGGCCGAGATATGAGAGGGCATCCCTATAGAATGAGATAATGGGGAGGAGCTGGAAGGACAAGAAGCAAGACAGGGGCAGATGGGAGATTGGACTCCAATGACAAGAGACCAATGTCATCCGCTCTGTCATTTTGCCACGAATCAATAAACCCGATTCGCAAATACAGATCACCTGCTCTTCTGTTTATAGTCCTTCTATGCCTTTATCTGATTCACCTTCACTGTTCTAGTCTCCAAATGCTGAAGTCATTTTTTTCCTCAAGTTGGTGGCCTAGGCAAGAGTCTCTAGGCAAATGCCATGTGGAATGGATGCTCAGAAAGGTCATTTCATACTTCTCTCTTTCTCGTAGGTTATGCTTGACCCAGAGAAATTATGTGTGACTAACTAACCATTGCAAATCGTACAGGGGAAAAATACTATTTGTATGTTTGTTTTCCTCCTCAGTTGAAAGAAAGGTCACTAACAATTCTTTTCCAACATGAGTGAGATTGTTTGAAATAATCAGAAAAAAATGATTTTGAGACAAATAAAATATTTAAGCCATAAGGTTGGAATGTAAAACAATATCACCAAGGTAAAAGAAAATGCCTGTTTATATAGAAAACAGACTTGATATTTTCAATGAGAAAAAGACAACAGCCTTCAAGAGGATTTTAATATGCCTGCAAAGGCAGTGTACCCAAAAAGTGTGTGTTTTTTATACTTTCAACATTCAAGAACTAGGCTCCCAAAAGTCTCATGCGATCTGATTAAGTGGAAGAAAAAAAAGGAAAAAGGTCACCTACAGAGTTCACGGGAAGTTTCTAATGCTGAATGGGCCACTGAACAGAGAGGGCTTGTTAAAAGGGCTGCCTCATTTGGGTCCTCTCTAGATGCTTAATTTGGAGTCTCAAAATCTATTAGCCTCATTAAAATCACCACATGCTCAGGAATCTCTGAAGCAGAAGTCACTGACGCAAACTAGCACAAGAGTCTACAAATTTTCACTATCAATGGAGTAACAATGCGGCTGCTTTGGACATTGGTACTGGTACTCCATTCATGTTCAGAAGTCACAATGGTAAGTTAGTTGAGTTCACAGCCAGCCTGAGCATTTCTAGTATATACCACATAAAGGTATACCAGAAGTAAAAGACAGCAAGGATAACAGTGATTTTCAAACTTTATTTTTTTTCAAATAAAATATTATAAAGAACAGCATGCATTTATTGATTCATTCATTCTAACAAATATTTACTGAGCATTTACTCTGCATGGGAAATAGGATGGTGCATCAGAAGAGTTCTTGTCTTTTGGAAATTCATATCCAAGCAGATAACAAGTGAGTTACTATGAAATAAAGAGAGGGAGGAGATCTCCATGATAGACCTTGAAGTATATTGTACAAAATTTGGCCTTCATGTCATACTCTAGAAATTACTGAACTAGAGTATGAATGCTAGACCACTGCTTTAAAAAGAAAACAAAACAAAGTGATTACTATACTAATGGTGAGAGAGTACCATCATGAGCATATACCAACAGGAACATGTTCTTAATATTTACTTTGTAATTATATACATGTATTTCTCCCCAAAATATAGACTTTAAGATTAATGGCAGATCTAGAAAAAATAATGAGCTTAGGGAAGCCAATGAGTTGGCAAATGGTTCAGGGCATTTTGGAAGTTTCCAAATACCACATGGGTGATATTTCCTTTACAATTCACTCTGGCTTAAGCTTAAAAGCCTACTGTGTTTTAAAAATGTTCAAGACAGTCAGTGAAGGTGTTGGACTGAATTCCAATTCTAACATTCCATTGCTTTGTGAGCTTCTAGCATTCCACTGCTTTTGAGATATATATTTCTGGTTTCCACTACCCAAGTAGGCAAGACAGATTTTTATTTGCGTTCATCTAGATAATGTGTGTGCTTTAAAACTTCCATCCCTCGACCACTGCTTGTGAACCGTGAAGCGTCTGGAAGCTCAAGCAGTACCTGAATCTACAGGAGGGCTGTGCTTTCAGCTGGAGATGAAGAAAAGCTTCCAACAAGATCAGAGGGCAGGTTGGGTGATTTTGAAACTTAACAGATCTTCTTATTACAAACTCCTTGGGAACGAGAAGGGGCTAGGAAAGTGGAGAAACGGGGGAAGGGCAGAAATCAGGCAAGGAGGAGGAGGTGGAAATCAATCTATTTAAACTTCACGAGATCAGAATATATAAAGTGAACCTAGCCACCACTGGCATTGTTCAAATTCCATTCTGAGACTTAGTCATTAATATTTAGCATTTTTTCTGATTATTATATAGACATGATGTCATTGTTTCACTGTGTTTTGCTAATCACTAATGACACACTTGCCAGAGAGCAAAGTTATAATGTAGTGATGTTATGAGTGGAAAATGTTGCAATTGAGTTGGGGGGCAGGGGAGAAGTTCAGATTAAGTTCAAGGTGTTTAGTTGGATTTTTTGGGTGAACCAAATCTAGACTTCTCAAGGGGTTCCACATCTTAGAACCACATTTTAAAACTCACCATTTTTTTGTTTAAAAAATACCCATAAAATTTAAAGCTTCTGAAATAGGAATCTTGGGGAAAGTGAATAAAATCCCAGACATTCCAACAAAAACAACCTTCTTCTTTTTGACAGCTCCAGGTTTAGACATTCCTTAGGTTTATTACCACAAAGCAGACCAAGCTGGCAAGGGAACCAGCAGGCCCCTAGTCCCTCCGTGCAGTGTCCTAGCCACAGCGTCTCTGACAGACGTACCTCCCCGGTGATGGATGTGCTTTCTGCCGGGGAAGACCCAGGCAAATGCATGTGTTTCTCCATGAGGAGGTGACATGCGTTTGTGATCTAAGGCTCAAAGTGGAGCTGCCAGGGCGGGTGTGATGAATGGAGACAGACTCTGTGAACATTCTTGGCTGGGCCACAAGAAAGAGACCTGGGGTGTGTAAACCTCAGGCCCTTGGTATAGATTTTTGCTTAATTGTTGCTGTTCTTTTCCCTTCCTTCATCCAAAACCTCAGTTCTGCTTTCAACTTATCATCTACTCACCTTATTTCATCTTTGGCTTTAGCTGATCTAATTATGAGCTTGATCAAAGACAGATGTTTACTCCTTTCTGGTAGGAAGGCAATTCAGACTCGCTCCTCTGCAAATTTCCAATGAGACTTCTTTAAATTAAATGTGAAACAGTAGGCAACTAACAGGAGATTATAGACCCTGAAGAAAAATAGACACCTTGAATTGTTGCACAGCAAGAACCGCAAGCCCAACTAGCAGCACTCTGCTTCTTCTCGTTTCCTCAGTCGTAGCACAGGCGTCCTTAGAGTGTGTAATTACACTGGAGGTGCTTGGAGTCCTCCTGCAGAAGAGGCCAGAAGACACGTTAAGAGCGTCATGGCGTGCTGGGGTAAGAGACTGAGAAACAGGTTGCTCTGATTAGGTGAACATCTTCTTTACTAGGGACACACTTGAGTAGTAATCACTCACAGAAATTCTCTGAAATAAGACAAACTCTGACTATAGAGAGAGTTAGCTGCACAAAAACCTCCTCTCCGATGTGTGGAATTCTGACAGCAGGGACATGGTGTGAAGTGTACTTGGAAATGGAATTAAAAACCCCTCAGCCTGGTAATCATATCACCAACTAAACCCACTGTGAAGAGTTATAAAAATACACAGTGAAAAGTCTCTGATAACTGACTAAGCAGAAGAGATAGGAATAATACTATTTATTTCTCAAACTTCACACAGCTAACAAGAAAAAAGCTGTAGATAAATCACAGATATTTCTAAAACAAATGTGACTAAAAGAAGTCAAGATGTGATTCTGAAAAGGGATGAGGCAATTGGAAAACACTAGTTAAAGGACAGTGTATAATAAAGATGTTGTTTTTGATAAAAAACATAAATCCCACATTTCAAAAGAATTTCTTAAATGGAAAAATAATTTAAATTACAGTCATGCGCCACATAACGACCTTTTGGTCAACAACGGACCGCATATACAACAGTGGTCCCCTAAGATGAGTACCTGAGAGCCTAGGTGTGGCGTAGGCTGTACCATCTGGGTCTATGTGACTCACTCTGTGATGTCACAATGATGAAATCGCCTAAGGACGCATTTCTCAGAACATATCCTCGTTGTTAAGCGACACATGACTGTAATGTGTTACTTCAGAATAAATATTATTTTCTCATTTAAAAGCACAGAAGTAGAACGGTCTTAGAACTTAGTAACAAGTAACAGATGAACGCAAATGTAATTATTTTGCTAATATGTTAGTTATAGAGCTTCATCTTGCCGCTCCTCCTCCGTGGAGGTTTCTGTAGAATTGGCTTTTATCTTTCCTTGTCTCTGGTAGCTTCTTATAAATAGCTTATGAGTTTAATTACTGAATAGAGGTTTTCTTAATTTTTTTGTCTACTGCATTTGTCTCTGGAGAGTCCTAGGGTAAGGCAAGTGAGGCATTCACCTGTATCATAAAATTTAAGTGGTACCAGTAAACTCAGTGATCAAGATACATAATATTTTAGTGCAATGTTTTAAAAAATGAAAATTAATGCAAAAAATTTATAATGAACAAAATGTCCAAATTTTAAATAAAGACAGGCGGCATCCCTGTACTGACAGAATCAAGCTCACTCTCCTCACCTATTTCAGGCCCTGCTTGTGAAGAATATTCTTGCCTGCTGGTTGGCCAGGACATTACCAACACTACCACCTTGAAACATAAGTGTCATGTTTTTTCATCCTACACAAACACCTATGAAATGAGGAATTAGAAGGAAGGAGTGAAGGAGGGAAGGAGGGAAGAGATTTAAGAATATTAAAATATCTGTTTTAAAGAAAAGTCACAAACTTCCTTTTATTAGCGTTATTTCCCAGTCTCCCTTCCATACCCATCAATAAAAGTGTTAAATAAGCAACAATCCAATAAAGATGGCTCATCCAGGACATGGAGGTTTCCATTCCATCTAGTCCCTAAGATACTGCAGGATGGGAATGTTAAATCAGAAGGTGAGCTAAGGAAAAGGGGGCTCTTTTTCCTTACTGTCCTTCTCCATGGGCGTCGCTTGTTAGACCGTCTGGGTGCTGATGGGGTCTGGGCGTCATTCATACCGCTCCGAGAGAAATGAACTTGGTATTTCTGACATCATAATTTCCATTTCAAAACTAGGACATCCAGAAATGTTAATGTGAAGAGCTCAGCATATTCATAAGTGGCTGTGGAAAATTTCTTGTCTGATAATGTTATAAACATTGTAGGGCTTTGACATGCAAATCGTTAACTTTCAAAAGTTTTAATTTCACAAATGTCTACAACTCAGACACATGAAGTTTTGAGTAGGGCAAGTTGTTCGATTCATTGTAGAATGCCAAGGAATGGCCCATGTGAGGTAAAGCAAAAACAAAGTCATTCCAGCATTTGAAAACACCCATTGGCTGGTTTGATTATATCAGATACCCCAAGACCGTCTGCTCTCTTCCCGTGCCTCCCAGGTCTACATTCTATCCCTAGCTTTGTGCACAGCCTGTGGAATGAGCTCTCTAAAGCTTGTTCAGATGAAGGATCATTTTTCAAATACCATGTACATTTGAAACATGTGCAGCAAATGCCGGCTCAAAAAGCAGAGATCAGCAGGAGATGGCATTCTGCACTAGAGACAGATAAAGGGATTGAAGAAGAACACAATCTTATACATGAGCTTTGCTTCTAAGAATCACGTTAGGTTGAGAAAGGTAATGGAAAGTGTCTTTGCTGGTAAGTCCAGTGGGCCTCCTAAGTGAAAGGTAATGCCACCTGTGGCTATATTTTTTGCTCTAGTGGAAGCTCTGGATGACTCCATGAAAATGCATATATGGGAATTTGTAGGTGGAAAACTTCAGTGCTATGAAAGCTCACTTTCCCACCCAGGCTGAGATGCATGCCATCAATGAGTACCCCTGATGTACTGGGAAGTTTTGAAACCACAAAGTCTTAAAATTCTGTTATACTAATTATTAGATATCTGACTTTGGACTTATTTCAACTTTCTGAATATTTCTCCTGTTTTTTAAAAATAAAGACTCTTGTAAGATTTTGTCTAAGCATAACTGAGCTAATAATGTAGATATAATAATAAAGAAATTGCATAGCTCATTTCTTTCTTTGCTGCTAGGTACGCTCCTGGCTTTGAATGATTCAAAGCTTCTGAAAGAGGCTGGACCTTTCATTTGTTATAGCCCAAGAGTAGAAAGAGAACCATCACTACAGAAACAGCAGCATTAATATAATATCTTCAAGAAAGCTAGTAACAACTAACAAAAGAGGAAAGGGTCAAAACACATATTGAAATGTTTTACCTCATTATGTAAACAAAGATATTGAAATTCAGGAAGAAACTTATTTTTTCACTTGTGAAACTGAAAGTTGTATTTTAAAGATGTTATTAAATGCTGATGGGCATATGAGGAAACAAGATCCTTATTTACACGTCACTGAAGCAATATTTTTCACAAACTTTTGAAAACAGTCTGAAAATAGATATCAAGAAACTAAAAATTTCCTTACCTTTTTTCACTCTTGCGATATAAGAGTATAATCTGTGATCAAAGTCTGAATTTACAACATTTATAATATTCTGATCGCAAATAATCTAAAATAATATAAAAGAGCTTTACGTCAAAAAGGGGAAAATGGAAATCTATGTACAATATTGACAAAGTAGGTTAGGTAAATTATGTCTCCTCCTACATGGAATAATATTTTGCATTCATTAAAAATCTGTGAGAATTTATGTACAAATTTATTTGACATCAGTACATAAAATTCAATGAGCAACATAATCATAATGATTTTTAAATATGCAAAAGAGGTCTATTAAGGAATAACATCAAAATATTTAGTTGTTCTCCTTAGGTGGTGAAAATATAGTGATTGTTTCTGTTTTTCATGTTATAATAATTGGAGAAAATTAAGTTTTTAAAAAATGGCAAGAAAACAGAAATTTGTAGTTCCAACAACTATATCCAAAAGGAATAGGAGCAAAATACTTTTTATATAAGATTAGTGAAAATATTTAAATAAAAGTATTGCTTTTATTTCATTTATTTTCCTGAAATGTTGATTAATAAGGTATATGGTGAGACCGACAGCAATCTCACACTAGCCTTTGGATTCATGTTAAGATTGTGGAAATATGACTTTAGTGCCACGGGCTCACTCTGAGGAAAGCAAACACTCAACGAACCATTGGAAGCACTGTAGAGCCCCCTGTGAGAAGCCCCAGCTGCCTCCAGAGAGTACCCGGCCTTAATACACCTAATAAAACCCTGTGTGGAATTTATGTTACGTATCATGCCTTCTCCTCTGGATCTGACTCCCATAGCCTCTCATTAACTCAACAAACGTGTGTTTGTCATCTATGGGAAAGGATAAGGTGGGAATCAGGCGTACAATCAGAAATACACATAGTAATCCCTACTCTCAGGGAAACACAAGTCTAGCTCCCTGAGATCTCTGGCCTCTATTCCACTGGTCCCTCTCTCTATCACAGCTCCTTTAAGGCTTCTCCCAGGCATCTCACTAAATCACATTTTTCTACATCAAGAAAGGCTTTAAAGTGTGGGCACAGCATTTTTCCAAACTTACTTTGTAGTTAAGTCCTTGATACATGGTATTTTTTTAGACAGTGTATTATAAGTTTATGTCTGTGTATAAAATTAGTTTAAAGATCTGGAATGGATTTGCTAACATCCAAACTTATATATTGAGACTTATTTTTAGTAGCTGCTAAATCTAGCCCCACAGTCTTAATGTAATTCCAGTCCCATATGCCTTTTTCTGCATAAAGACACACCAGGTGCTGGGTTACAAGTTCTGAGGGCAAAGACCAGGTTTCGTGTTTCTCCTACCTTCACCCCCCACCCCCACCCCCACATATTTAGCTCTGTCTCGGGAAGTGAGAGACAGTCATCTATTCGTTCATCAAATCCTTATTGGACACCTTCTTGGCAATGTTCTCAGTACTAAGAACACAGTGGGGAAGAAGACAGTGTTTGTGCTCTGGTGGGTCTTGTGTTTTTATGAGAGGAGACTGACAACAAACACATGAGTAGGCAGGAATTGTGGTAGGTATTTCTTAGGGTTTGCTGAGATTTCAAGTAGAGTGACTGGCTGGCTACCCTAGATGGAAAGAACTCTTGGATATGGTGCTATTTACAGTGGAGAAGGAGTGACACGAAGGGGCCACACATGCGCAGATGGTTGTGCAGAGCATCTCAGGCAGAGGGGAGAGTCACATCAAGTCCTTCAGATGAGAAAGAGCTTGGAAATGAAGCCATTACGCTTAGAGCTTAGTGGGGAAAGAGGCAAGTGGTGTGAGGTGAGCCGGAGGGAAAGGAAGATGCAACTCATGTAGCACTTTGTAGTTACGCTCTCAGAGCCACCTGGAATCTCTTGCTCCAACATTAATGAGTTATTGGAGTCTGGGAAATACAGTTATGAGACTCACTTTCCCATCTTGAAAGTAATATTAACTCACATAATTTTATAGGTTCAATGATACAAACGACATGAAAGAGTCTCACATAGTCCCTTACACTTACTAAAAGTTCAATCAATTTAAGTTGAATATGAATTTTTTTTGCATGACAGTAAAATATTTCCTAGCAGCTATAAGGTAAGCTGAATAGGATGATAATAGTACAAGAAGAAAAACAGAAAAAGTCTGTATTTAACAAAGATGAACTACATAACTTTGAAAGTTGTAACACAACGGTAAAAATAGAGCAAGAGGCAGACCTATTGGACTTGGAACACTAGGAAGTGAGATGAGTAAGTTTCTTTCCTCCTTTTTAAATAAGAATAAATGGCAATAAACCAAAACAACATTTGTGTGCACAGTGTAGAAAAGAAAACACTTCTTGTTTCAAATTGCCCATCAGCAAAATGACCCATGATAGAAAGTTCAAGTCCTTTGTGATTATAAATCATATTCCTATGTTACTGTATTTGTCTCTGAAAATTCTATTTTTTGAACAAATGAGTTCTTACATGAATTATGAATATGAATATGAATAAAATTAGGTAGCTTCCAAATTTCAATTTTCTTTTTTGCACTGGGGAGAAAATATTTTTAAAGCATGTAGCTGTGAATACTTGGGCTTCAGCCTATGATTTTCTCACTTCCCAGGATTTTGTGTGTCAGTGAAGAAAAACTAGTCCCCAGTAAGCCAGATGGCTGCTAAATGTCCATTATCAATCCAGCCCAGTGAGCCCCTCGAAGCTATGGGCCCTCAGACTGGTGGACACCTCGGATTCTGTTCCCATTATTCATCTATATATGAGACTCTTTTTTTTTTTTTTTGGTGAGGAAGATCGGCCCTAAGCTAACATCTGTTACCAATCTTCCTCTTTTTTGCTGAGGAAGATTGGCCCTGAGCTAACATCTGTGCCCATCTTCCTTTATTTTGTATATGGGATGCTGCCACAACATGGCTTAATGAGCAATGTATAGTTCCATGCCTGGGATCTGAACCAGCAAACCCTGAGCCACCGAAGCAAAGCAAGCGAACTTAACCACTATGCCACCAGGCCGGCCCCTTTATATGAGCCTTTTTACCTGCACACAAACGAGTTTTTCCCTCTAGTACTGCAGTATTAGGCGTAGAGGTATACAGTATTTTAAACCACGGAGGTCCATAGCAACTTGGATATTGAGGAGAAAACTCAGAAATGCAGCCTCTCCAGCCACTTTGCAAGCTTAGAGAAGAAACTCACTGTGCGGTAACTGCCAGGAAGATTCTAGAAAACACAAGGAGACTAGCCTGACCAGATATTAAACTATATTACAAGGCTACAGAAATTAAAATATTCTCAAATTGGAAATAAAATAAAGAATCCAGAACTAAATAGCAAATGATAAATTTAATGAATGGGCCATTGAATACTAGTGGGGAAAAGCTAGCTTCTTCAATAAATGGTAATGACCCTGTGTCACTCCCTCATCAAAATAAATTCCAGACAAATCTTTAAACACTTAAACATGAGCCATGAAAGTGCTAAAATAAATCATAAGAGAATATTTAGTAATCTTAGAAGAAGAAGCTTTTGGATGACACAAATCCAGAAGCCATTGAAAAATATAAAGATAAATTCTAATTCATTAAAATTAAAAAAAAAAATCTGTATGGCACAGAACACCATTAATGAAGTATAAACTATACAAACAAACTGGCAAGACAAGAGATGGTTTTTATTTCCTTCATGAAAAAGTTCTTATAAATTAATTTTTTAAGAAAAAAGTAAGGCCCAAGAGAAAAACAGTCAAGAACATAATAAAGAGATTAGAAAAAGAGAAGTACAAATGGCTCAAAGATATGAAAAGATTAGCAACTTCCTTCATATCAGAAGAAACACAAATTAAAGCTGTAACATAATGTTTTTCTTAGATTAGCAAAACTTAAAAAGTTTGATAATACACTATATTGCCAAGGACCTGGGAAAATTGAGACTTCCATTCATTGTCAATGGGAAGAGAAAAACACAGCCTCTCTGAAGTACACTTTGAATAGAGCTACTAAAATTCAAAATGCACATTCTTTTTGACCCAACAATTCTACTTCTAGGAATTTGTGCTACTGATGTAGTCCTTCATAAATAACATACACCCAAGAAAAATCACAGTGGCTTTTTTTAAACACCAAAAGACTGGAAACTAAATGTTCATCAACAGGGGCTTGTTAAAGAAAGAAAAAATAGTCTGTGCATGAATAGCATATTATGCAGTCATTAGAAAGGAAGATGCAACTGCTTTAGAACAATCTTGAAGACCGTGGAAGGGAAGAAAGCAAAGGTGCAGAACCTTAGGTATAAGGTTCATCATCTGCAATAAAAAAGGAACACTATCCACGTGTTTGTACGTGCACCAGACGTGCGTGGAAGTGTCCGCGACAGACCTGCGGCAGTGGCCGAGCCTGGGGAGGTGAACCGAGTGCCTGAGGTTATGGTTGGGAGGAGGACCACTTCACCCTGTTCCGTACAGTACCTTTGCGATTTTGTACAAAGTACATTTACTACATGTCCCCTAAATTAATTAATTTAAAAAATAACCCTACAAAATGTTTCTAAAGCATTTTAAGCATATTATGCCCTAAACATCATTTTCTTGGTGCCTCTGATAATACGGAAAGAACTATTCTCTGTGCAGCTAGATATCAACTGAATTTCAAATGAGTTCGACTATTCTCAGTTCAAATTGACCTTCCAATTTCCCTGTTATCAGAGCTGTCACACATGCACAGATGTGCTTACTGGAGTCGTCTGTTTGGCAACACTTCTTGCACAGTTACACTTTTGTTCCAGTTTAGCTATTCCACAACTGTGATGTCCCTGTAAGAGTGGTCACCACGTATGATTAAGGCGTGGACTCCAATCTATCTGGCTTTTATACTGTTTATTAGGTCTGTGTCTTTCAGCAAATTATTATAAATAATAATATTTATACTTTTATAACCACAATAATATATTTCTACTATTATAATATAATATTCCACCTTCCTTCATGGGTCAGAGGTTCTTACACACCCCTTGACTTTGGATTTGGCTCTGTAAGTAACTTTTGTTTTTTCCAGTGTGAAGTTAGTGAGGATGAGTGACGAAAGGCTGGAAAGTCCCTCTGCAACTGGGCTTCCTATCTGGCACCTCTGCCGGATGATGATGGGAAGAACACGGCAGAGCTAACCTGCTAGACCCGGGAGAAGGGTAAGAGAGACGCAGAAACAGAGCTGAGAAACCCCAGCAGAGCTCAAGCTAGATCAGCAGATTCTCAGACACTTGAGCAAGCCGGCGGAGGACAGCCTGCCCGCAACACTGGGGAGCTAAGGAAATGCTTGCTGGTAGAAGCTGACAAGATTTAGTGCGTGCGTGTTACGCAGCATTATTTTGTCCATGGTTAACTGCGCTGTAACTATAGCTACCTTATAGGGCAGTTAGGAGAATTAAGAGAACTATTACATTTAAAGAGCAGATATTGAGCACTTCATAAGAATTTGCTATTATTATTGTCCCCACAGATGCTAGTTCTATTAAGATAACTTCAGTACTAACCTCCCGATATTGTTCAGGTCTATTTCTGCTGCAGGAGCTATCTTTCTCTCTAGTTTCTATGTAGCCTGTCCCCTCTTGGATCACCTTCAGACTTTTCCAGCACAGTACACTTTCTTTCTTAATCTCATATTACACACATGTACCCCTGATCACAGCATACCTTTTAAGCAATACATTATGTCATACATTTCTATCTCCTTAATTCACTTTTCTCTATTCTTATTTCTCAACCCTCTCTCGCAAGAGTGACGAGGCCAGTGACCATTTGTGATTCTGGCTTCAGGCAGGGTTCTAGTCCAGTAGAGTTCTAACAAACTATGTGAGCCTTGGTTAATATTTCTGGTCTCTCAGCCTCGGCTTTCTCATTTGCGAAATGAGGAGTTAGGTTATGCTTTCACTGAGAATTCTTTCAGCTCCTCTATTTTTATGAAATAAGGCAGAAGCACATAAACAGGTTCCTCTGAACTTGTAAACTGTGAGGTTTTGTTTCTGTGCTTGCTTAAAACTTAAGATGGACAACAGAACATCTGTGACATGTTTTTAAAGCTATTTAACAAGGTTATGCTAAAAACGTTATTGTTATTCAAAATGGAAAATTTTACTCTCCAAGAAATTTCTAAATTTCTTTTTCAATTTGATTCTTCTGATCGCAGAATATTTTCTTTAAAATATCTCACAATATGTCATCTGGGTTATTTTGTGATACATAGGTTCTATGTAAATGATGTCTAGTATTACAGCAGTAGAAATTCCTTGTTTATTTTGATGATTATTGACTTAATATTTAATACATTTATAACGATTAGCATTATATATCATGCCAATGGCCTTTTCAAGCTATCCTGAAATTAGAAATATCGTTATTAAGATTCTTTTTCTATCCTATTATAATTATAAAATACAATTTTTAAAAAGTCAGTTTGATATCTTATGAATAATCATGTTTTACACATTTGTGGTGAATTTATTGAATATATGAGAAACACAAGAAAAATGTCAAGATATATCATATTTTACATATATTCAGACAGAGAGAGAGAGAGAAGCGTATTACATCCAGTTCATCCAATTGAAGCTACTATAATTGGAAGTTTGGCAGATGTCATTTCAGGCTTTTTCTGTTTTATATGCATATACACATGCTCACACAATTTATTTTATAAACACAGTTATCATATTGCTGTGTAACTTGCTTTTTGCACTTAAAAAATATATCATGAGGGCCGGCCCGGTGGCTTGGCGGTTGGGTGCACGCGCTCCGCTGCTGGCGGCCTGGGATCGGATCCCGGGCGCGCCCCGACGCACCGCTTGTCCAGCCATGCTGGGGCCGCGTCCCACATACAGCAACTGGAAGGATGTGCAACTATGACATGCAACTGTCTGCTGGGACTTTGGGGGGAAAAATAAATAAAATTATAAAAAATATATATATATATCATGAAAAATTTACATGGTCTTTTTTAATGACTGCATAGTAACACATTGTATGGTTATACTGTAATAATTTAGAAATTATTCTATTTATTATTTAGATTGTTTCCATTTGTTCTTATAAATGATATGGATTGGACATCCTTGTGTATGCATCATTATACACATGAGTAAGCATCGCTACAGATCATTGTCAAGTGCTGAAATTGCTGAATAATAGCATTTGTTCATTGTTTGTTTTGTTAAATACAACCAAGGACCTTCCAAAGAAGTTGTGCTAAAGTATAGCCCCACCAATACTGTCTTATACTGTTTCTCCATACCTTTGACAAGCTGAGGTGCTACATTTTGTTTTTCTTTGTTTGGGAAATGTGGGAAATAAAATGATATAGTTTTAATTTGCTTCTATCTAATTATAATTGCTGTTTTTATGACATTATGTTTTGTATTTTTTTCTTTTATGAATTAGTTACTTGTTCATATTTGGTCACCATTTTTCTATTAAATTGTTTATCTTTCTCTTGTTGATTTTTAGTAGCTGTGTGTGTATTAGGGATATAAATATGTCTATTGTTTGTCGCAAATATTTTCTTCTAGAGTGCCTCGTAAGTTTTAATGATATTTATGGTATTTTTCCCAACCATAAGTTTTTATGTTTGATGCTAATAAATCTATCTGTCTTTTTCTGGAAGCCTTCTGAATTTTAAATCTTTCTTCATAAGGCTTTCTACAGCCCAGAATCACAAACATGTTATTCCGTGTTTTCTTCTGTCATATTGTGAAAATCAAATGAATCCAGTGCCGTCTGTACTACTCCTAATTCAAAGAGCCAGAACACCTAGAAACATCATTTCTGGATTCTATTTTAACAGCAATGCCTCTGCATACACCTTTGTATTCCCAAACTGACAAAATACTGGAAGATTTAGAGATGCTGCCCAGCCAGCTCCTGCACTTGGTGGAGCCCATGTGTGTTTCAGAATCTGCTCCAGGCTCACAGGTTTCCTCTCCCGGGGTGGCACTTAACCAACCTCCATCTTGCCTGAGGATAGACCAAAGGAATTGGCTGGAGAACCTGGCACTGAGGATTGATAAATCCTGGCATGTATTACCAAGGTCAAGGATGAAATCTCTTTCTGCATTAGATCTCAGAGGTGGTTATTATTCCGTCATCAACAGCAGCCTCTCACACTCTGCCTAACAATACAAAGAAGAAACGATGCTGGAGCCAAAGTATACAGTAAAGGTGGAATAACTGACCTCATGTAGATGGGGGCACGAGTATCTTTATTCAAAAGAGTTTCAAAGAGAAATGGCAGTGCCCTTCTCAAGACATATCTACATTTGCATCTACTTTCAGTAACAATAGAATCATTATTATTATTTTTTAACTAGATGGGAGTTGATATGAGCAATATTATTTTCTGGTGAATTTTCTCTCTAATGACTCATAAGTATCATCAAATAATATGAATAATAGGATGTATTATTTCTTTCTCTTTTGTGTGTTTTTCCCCCTTAGCAATTACGCAGGACCATACACTATTGTTAGCAAGCTAGTCTATTTTCAGAGTCTCAATTCAGTTTTGAGACTGATTTAGAGTTCCACTAGGTCTGCTGCAGCTGTCAAAGGAAATGCCCTAGTTGCTATTCTGGGGCAGTCTTTGGTGTTTCTCTTCAATCCTTATTATCTGGAAAATCTCTAAATAAGTTCTATAAATGGCACTTTCAGCTGCTTTTACCAAGAGTGACTTGGATTATAAGGTTTTAAGGTCATAAATTTTATTTGGAACTAACTCACACTACAGGGGTTGGATTCAACCAACATGTATCACCTATTTAAAAATAAAAGAAGGAAGAAACTTCAACATTTTACCTTCTTGACATTATTATATATTGGCATATATATATGCATATGTTTAGGAAGATGTGGAAAGCACAAAGCTAGGAAAATATGACAATCAGCTATAGGCAGAAATCTAGGCAAGAGATGGTCAATGACAAGCTCTCTGGGTAAAATAATCTGGAGATATCAATAGGGAACAGTTGATAAATGGAATCTAGGACTGATCAGTTTTTGGTGATTTCAGGTTTAGGAACTGGATTTCAGGACTACGGGTCCAATCCCTGTTTGGAGACAAGGAAAATACTGTGACATGCAAGGTAAATAATCAGGATAGGGACTTGGCTGGTGGGGATGGGTGGGTGTGGGAGAGGCTGACATGAGGAAGACAAGCTAGGAAAACGTTTGTTTAGCACTAGAGTTTACAAAACATTTTCACATCAATCTTTTCTTTGATCTCATATCATCTCAATAAGGGCAGGGTGATTCCTCGCTTTCTACTGATGAGGAAATTGAATCTCAAAGAGATTAAGCCAACTTTCCCCCAAAGCACACAGCTAGTAAATGGTAACTCTGAGACTCAAAACCAAGGTTTCTGAATCATCTATCTTAAATTTCCTTTGTGTTCGCTTTTTCACCCTACCTGTTAGAAAATATTTTAAGGTCCAATTATGTCCTAGTCATCTAGCATAGTACTTACTGCAGAGTAAGGGATACACAATAAAAACTGCCCCTTTCTCCCCACGCACATTTGGGGGAACAAAATGTGTCAAACAAACGGAGACTAAAGTATAACCTACACTTCTGATAAAATTTAGGTTAAAGAGCATGACTTTAGGTCTGTTTGCTAAGTGAGCTGGTTAATGTTGTTCCTCTGGATTGAATTTTCCCAGCTAGTCACAGCCTTAATAATCACAGTCCTTCCCAAAAGGAGAAAGAGTGGAGAGAGAAAAGGAGGAGAAAATTGAGTCAGGCAGTCTGGTACGTCACTTCACGTGAGTAGGAGAAAGAGAGAGCTCATAAATCACTCAAATGGAAGTCCCTCCTCGTGGAAACACAAAAAGGAGGTCCTCTTTCTACGAGAGTGCCTGCTTGGTAATCAGCACTAAGTTCTAGTTTGTTGGATAAATAATGAATAGATGGATGATGCCCACCTATTGTTTATGATCTGTTTACAATACACTATATTGACCTTAAATTTCTTGATTTATCCTGATATTTTCCATGCTTTTAACCTCGTTATTGCCTATTCTTTGACTTTGAAATTTCGTTATTTTGCAGCTCTGTTCACATAATCGGGAATAAGAAAATAATGAGAGGTCATAGATAACAAATTACATTGGGTATGAGAAGGGAAAATTGAAATGACCAATGATTCGAGGCTAGGCAGTTATGGAAAAATAATCATCACTTACGTTTTATTGTTCATAAAGTATATTTTACTTTTGATATCTCATTCAACTCACAGTGTCATTTTAGGAATTTGTTATTATACAACAATCTTTATAAATAAATGAGGGAACCAGCCCCTGAGTGGTTAGGAGACTAGGACAACCACTAGTTAATGGAGAATCTGGGACATTGAACCCACGTCATATGGTCTATAACCTGGTATATGATCCAATCAGGCAGCACATACAAAGATTTCCATAAAAGCAATGCTTGATGTTCACACCTCAGCGGCTACATTCCTCCTCTGATAAGATGACAGTGATTCAGTGCGAGTATCCGTGGCCTCCCCTCACCTCGTGCATGTAGAAGCTGCCTGCTTGGGCTCCACATGCCCTTCTCAACTAGTAGAAAAGGACGGAAGGATTCTGCCCGAACAGAATCTTGATAAAGATAAAGACAAGCAGGGCAAAAGAAGAAGCACAAACCAGAGGTCTAGTGTGGGAAGGTGATAGTGGAGAAGTGTTAAGTATACTGTGAAGAGTAAAAGGCAGCATGTAGCAACAGCTGATGTGGAAAGGAGAGGAGAGAGAGGGAATGGGGTGAGAGAAAAGAGACTGCATAAGTGAGTGTTTGTTTTCTCCCTCTGCCTTTGGAGAATGAATTTAGGTACTAAAGAATAGGAAGTTTGGGGCTGGCCCGGTGGTGTAGTGGTTGGGTTCACACGCTCTGCTTCAGTGGCCTGGGGTTCATGGGTTCAGATCCCAGGCACAGACCTAGACACCACTCATCAAGCCATGCTGTGGCAGCATCCCACATACAAAATAGAGGAAGACTGGCACAGATGTTAGCTCAGGGACAATCTTCTTCAAGCAAAAAGAGAAAGATTGGCAACAGATGTTAGCTCAGGGCCAATATTCCTCACACACAAAAAAAACAAAAACAGAATAGGAAGATCAAGGAAAGGTTCATGAGCTTTCAGGAACTATTTACTTTGACCCCATAGAGTATTTGAAGACAATGTGAGTAAAGATTGGAATTGCTGTTTAGCCTGAGCCTCTTTCACTATAACACTGGTCCAGGACTGGCTGACACAGGTCACTGCTCTGTAATGGTCCCTTTCTCCTGCTACCATGCTCATTTTATTGAATTCCCAGGTCAAAGACCACACTGCCGAATATTTCTTTCTCTTATTTTGCACTGTCACGTCCACATACATTCTGGTCTTTCTTCTTGGGTTAGTATCAGCTCTGCTGTCTGAAGCACACCTTTTATCTTCCGAAATATATTCAAGAACGGCCCTTAGTCATGGCTCCTTCCAGGCTCAAGCCCACTCTCTGCAGGATACCAGGAACATAGCTTCCTCTAACAACTCCACAGGGAGTTCTCCACCTCTAACCAGTAGTCAGACAAGGTGACTGGAAACAGAAACCACGTCATGCCTGCTGCCTCACTACCATATTAAAATACTGTTTCTCATATACTTCATATAAAATACAATCTTTCCAATTTTTCAAATTTATTACACTTTTTCTAGAAAATTTCTTCAAATATCTGATTATATGGCAAAAAATGGGAATAATTCTATCTACAATTACCCTGACTCCTACACATGTGTACAAATAATGTGGTGACAGCTTTCATATGCTCATGGATAAACTTTTTATACTTTTTAATACTTCAAAGAAATGTCTGCATGTTTATTCAAAACAGTGGATTTTAATAAAATATTGCCTCATTAGATTATTTTGTTAAGTTTTTAGGTATTCACTTTAAAAAGATATTAGGAAACTGAAACAAAGGATCGTAACCTATCCCAATACATGCAGAAATATATTTTTTTATAATTTACCAAGCTGATTTGAACTCATGTGAAGAAGCAATTATTTTTTTTATTTTTATTTTTTGCAGGGAAAGATTTGCCCTGAGCTAACATCTGTTGCCAATCTTCCTCTTTTTGTCCTCCTCCCCAAAGTCCCAGTGCATGGTTGTATATCCCAGTTGTAGGTCCTTCCAGTTCTTCTATATGAGCTGCTGTCACAGCATGGCTACTGACAGATGGGTGGTGGTGTTCCACGACAGGGAAATGAACCTGGGCCGCCGAAGTGGTGAGAGCGTTGAACTTTAACCACTGGGCCATCAGGGCTGGCTCAAGAAGCAATTATTTTTAACTTATAACTGTAGTAATGATTATTTACTAACAAATTTACTGCAAAATTTTGCTTATTGTACCACTAAGCAAAGACGATTTCAAACCACTGACTCAGAGTGAGAAGAAAACGCCATGGTTCTACTCCAGGGCAGGAATGCCTCCTGCCCTGTTCTGGAGAAGCAGTCACTCAGGTCTGTTTGAGTTCTGAAAAGCACTAAAAGTTGGAAATGTCCATTTCACATTAAGCCAGTTGGCTATTTTTTGCAACTTTTGACAATTGTTCACAATTCTGCCTTCCAAGAGCAAAGCTAAATAAGGCTACTACATATTCAACATGACAGAATTTCAGATATTAAAAGGCACAATAATGTCCACCATGAGCCTTCTTTTATCCTGGCTAAACAGCCGCAGTTTTATTATGTGTTCTGCCACAGGGTGTTTTTCATTTCCAGATCCTTCACGCTACTTTATAAACAGCTCTTTGAAATAGTGCTGCCCAGAATGAACACTGTCCCAGACCTGATCGTGAAAACAGTGCTGTGAGACCTTTGTGATCTAGAGCTCACAGCCTAGCAGTACAGTCAGAGCCTATTACTGTATTTAAAAGAAATGGCATCATGTTAGTTGTTTTTAAGTTCATGGGCAACTAAAAATCCAAGACGCTGTTTGCCACCCTTCTCACCCAACATGCACACAGGAACAGCTAGACAGCCTGACTCTCCCATTCCGTGAATAAATACAAATTTTGGAAGCCAAATTCAGGACTTTATCCCTGCCTATTGTTTCAATCCAGCACTCTACTCTTTGGTATGCTTGATTCTATCTCCTATGTTAACAGCTATTTCTCTTAGCTTGTACAAGCTAAATGATAATAAATAATATTCACTGAGGTCATAGATTCACATAGGTATAACTAGCAATAAGACTGCCATTAAAGGCTCCTCCTGATAGAAATGTTCTTTCTAAACCATTGCAACTCTTTGATGAGGCAATGTCTAATACTTGTTCCTCAGATTTAAAAAAATATAAAAACTGCAGCAATGTCTCTAAAACTTTAGATCAATAAAATAGGTAAGTTTTTAAAAATCATAACCATTAATAAATAAACATAAAACAGCACATTATTAAATTAATTATTATTTATTATACATTAGATGATTTGAATTGCAATATGAATCGTAATATGCCCAAAGTGTCAAAGCCTGATGGCAGGTCATTGAGCTGTAACTCAAGTTCTTCATCCAATAGTTTTAATTTCCTATATTTCATTTCTAATAAATTGGACATGATTTTGCTAAATTCAACACTTTCTCTCTGTAGGTAAGATTTCTTCTCCCTCTGGTTTCCTTCAAGATTTTTTCTTTGGTTTTCTGCATTTTGAATATACATGTCTGCGTGGTTTGTTGTTGTTGTTCTGGTTTTGTATTTATTCTGCTTGGAGGTTCTCTGAGGTTTTTGGATCTATAGTTTGGTGTCTGTCATCAATTTTGAAAGTTCTCAGCTATTGTTTCTTCAAATATTTCTTTTGCCTGTTGTCTCTTTTTCCAAATATACATATGTTACATTTGATATGGCCCTGCAGTTCTTGGATGCTCTTTCTTTGTAATTTTCATTTTTCTTTTTATGTTTGAGTTTGGAAGGTTCTATTGCTCTATCACCAAATCCGTTGATTCTTTCCTTGGTTATGTCTAATTTACTGATAGCCCATTGAAGGAACTTTTCATTTCTGTTACTGTGTTTTGTTTGGTTTTTTTTGTGAGGAAGATCAGCCCTGAGCTAACATCCATGCCAATCCTCCTCTTTTTGCTAAGGAAGACTGGCCCTGAGCTAACATCTATTGCCAGTCCTCCTCCTTTTTCTCCCCAAAGCCCCAGTAGATAGTTGTATGTCACAGTTGCACATCCCTCTAGTTGCTGTATGTGGGACACGGCCTCAGCATGGCCAGATGAGCAGTGCGTCGGTGCGCACCCGGGATCTGAACTGGGGCCGCCAGTAGTGGAGCGCGAGCACTTAACCGCTAAGCCATGGGGCTGGCCCCTGTTACTGTGTTTTTTATCTCCAGCATTTCCTTTTGACTATATTTCCGTCTGTCTGCTGACATTACCCATCTGGTCTGGCATGTTGTTTACTTTTTCCATTAAAGTCACTAACATATTAACCATAGTGACTTTAAACTCCCTCTGTGATAATTCCAACATCTATGTCACACCTGAGTCTTGCACCGATCACTGCTGTGTCTCCTCAAACTGTGTTTTCTCTTGCCTTTGGCATGCTTTGTAATTTCTTTTTTTTTGAAAGCAGGTGTGGTGCAAAAGGTAATAGGTACAGGGTAAATAGACCTTTAGTGTGAGGATTTATGTTAATCTGGCAAGGAACTGGGCCATGTTTAGTCTTTGTTGTAGTTATAGTTATAAAAAGGCTTCCTCTGGTGTCCTTGTTTCTGTCTTCCTTCTTGGCTTTGGAGCTTCCCTTTGTACTATTCCTCAGAGAGAGTCTGCCTCTGATAGTTCTTTCAGCTGTAATCCACTGTTATTACCGGAGGCTTATTAGTTTAGCTGTGAGGTGTGGGGGAAGGGGGCCATTCTCTGGTCTTCTAGTTTAGTCTCAGTATTTTATTGAGCCTGTGTGTCAGAGGTGTGGTCTTCAAAGTATTTGTGAAGCTCCTCCAGAAGAATGCCTCTCCCTCACCCACTGCCCAAGTCCGTTCCCCACTACAGCTTTCCAGTCCGTTTCCTTAAAGCCCTTCCCCCTGTTGACTATATCTTTTATTTATTTACTTTTTATTAGATGACCCAGGAAGGCTGGAGTAGGCTGGAGTGTGTTGGAGTTCCCTTCTCCCAGTTGGAATAAGGTTTCAGTTTTGTTTTATAGCGAAGCCCTTCCCCCAGGAAATTAAGGCTTTATTAGGGACAAGAGGCTTTTGAGGAAGTTGGGGGAGTTTACGATGGCTTACAGTTTTCTGCCCCTTGCCCAGGCCACCTGGGGAGCTTTCTCAGATCTTCCCCAGGAGAATCTGATAGGATTCCTGGCAGAAGAGCCTGCAAAAATGTGGGTCCTGCTATGACTGTGGTCCCCAGGAACTTCGTGGTAACATGCTAGTCTGCACTCAGCCTCCAGTCAAATTACTAGGAAAGGGTTCTTACTGGCTTATGGATCTGGAGGCTCCTGTTCCAGGTAAACAAATCTCGAGTGTTGTGTCTACCTGGGTGTGCCTGACTCTCCAGATTTGCGGATGATGATTTGCCCTGTGACATCAGTGTTATGATGAGCCTGAGGAAACTCAGTGATTGTCAGTTGGTCCAGATTTTTCTTATTTTAAGGACAGGATAACAACTGCTAAGCTCTTTACATATTGGAGATAAAAACCAAAAGTCTGTCAAATTCAACATTTTATTATCTCCTTTAATACTAAATCAAAGCCAGGAAATTTACTCCAAACTTTCCTGTTAGGGTGAAGTAGGATAGAGACTGCCGTTCAGATGCATGTTTTTATTCACAACTACTTACTTGACACACCACTATCCTGGTCATGATGCACCTTTTACAGTGTATGTCACAGCTCACAAAACAATCGTCACTAATTGCAAAGCCTCTTTAGTAAGATGTCTTATAACTGATAAACCTAACAAAAGGTGGTAAACCACTTCTTCCTTATGCGTGTGTCTTGCACATACCAAGCTATTTATGCACTGAGTATTAGTGGTTTTAGTCAATTTTAAAGCAAAATCTGTATTCATTCACCATAGCCATTGCTCAGTTGCTCTTGTTATATGCCACTGTTATTGTAGACACCCAACATAATCATTTGATAAAGGAATTTGATCAATAGTTTTTTTTTTTACTTTTCTCTGAATATATTTGATAGTAACTTCATGTCTAGCTTTACATATTCTTCAGAAAAAAATGACATATTCCTGTTTTTGCACTTAAAACTGATACTCCTATAGTTTTGTTATCTCCACTAACTTTAAAAAATAATTATTTAAAAAGCATAATTTTTGTTTGTTCTGGAAAAATTATGTTTACTGAAGAAGTCACAGACTTTGCAAATGACATGAAAGCCTTTATTACTTCATGCTATCAATTACAGAAATTTATAACTAGTGTGACCATATATCCTGGTTTGCCTAGGATAGTCTAAATTTGTATCTATTGTGACACTCCATCCATTTCAACTTTTTAAAAATTTTCTTTCATCTTCCAATTTCTACCATGGTATTGTCTGATAGTGTGTGAGATCCATGTGCAATAAATAAGGTGATTAAATCTGAATGACAACCAATGCTAACCCTGTGTTAGCTAACCCCAGGTTCAGATAATTATCTGATCCTGTTTAGGGTCTTTAATGCATTGCCTTGAGCTGGTGGCTGGGGCCAAACCACCCAAGACAGCTTCTTCCCTCACAAGTCTGGCATCTCAGTGCTTCTCCATGAGGATCTTTCTCTGTGTAGTGTCTTGTTCCCAGGGGCTTTCCGGATAGCCTCTCTCTCCAGCAGGGAAGACTGGGCATCTCACGTGTGCCTCAGAGCAACAGGAGCACAGAGGTGGATGTGCTAGCTCTCCTTAAGGTGTGGGCTGCTAAATAACACCACATCACTTCTACCATATTCTATTTGTTAAAGCGAGTCACAGGCCAGCCCAGCCTCACTGTGGGAGGCCACTGTAAAAGGATGTGAATACTGAGGGGTGCGAGTCACTGGGGGACATCTATGAGACTAGCTATCACATTCTGTCCATTTGTTCCCAGTTTCACATCCCTCCTACATGTAAAGTACAATTATGCCTTCCCAATACCACTAAATCTCATCCCATTATGGCATGGTTTAGGTTAGAAGTATGAGTTTCATCATTTGAATCAGGTAGAAGTGGAAATAAGTCTTCTTGAGTTAGGCACCTCTTGATCTGAAGACCTCTATATTAAAGAGACAAGTTATTCCCCCCTCACCCACAACACACACACCAAATATAGAATGGTAAGTCAGAGGCAAGAGAACAACTATTGACACATTCAAAAATTGGGGACAGAAGAGTCACAAGAGTCAAAGGTCTACAGAAATTCTGAAATCTGATAGGACTTTATATCCAAGAATTTGATTAGGGTCCAGTTCCGCCCTCTGGGAGTGTTTTTTCCATGGCTCTTGGCTCCATTCTCTGGGAATTGGGCTCTGCTATTTGGGCTATTGCTATTGCTATCACCACACCAACAGCAGAAGACACAAACCTCCTGGCAAAGCATCAGCATCTGCTTCAAAATTAATAGTTACTTTCACAAAGACTTTGCTCAAAAACGACAATTTATCACATGCTTCTGTGTTTACATATTATTTTGTAAGCTAAAACGTCATTTAGACCAAATAGCTGCTCTCCTTAATTTTCTCATGTAATTTTTTGTGGATGTGTAAAAAGTGAACTGATGTTCATGTGTTGACTCTATTAGTAGAAGAATCTTGTGAATAGTTAAATGATGCAAGTATCAGTGTCATCTGGTAATTCAAATAAAAAATAAGTAAATTTCAACAATAATTCTATTTTTTCTAATTCATAAAATTAAAGAGCTTTTGGATATTCATTCTGTCAAAGATGATAATTCTGACATTTTTGGCAAATGCTATTGTAAATTCAATTAAAAAGTTCAACCTTAAAGATAAATTGTGTATGGGATAGGAGGAGAGTGATGGTAGAGACACAAATTTTGGTGGAGTGTTGTATCATAGGTAAACCAATGTTATCATTCAATTAAGAAAATTAAGGAGCATAAACGTGCTTGGAATTGCTTGTGGCAATGCAGACTACAGATTGAGCGATGGAAGCGGTGGTCTGCCTGGGAACCAGAGATAAAGGGGTGATTATCTGTCGAGAATTGAACACAAATACCATTTGTTCAATACCATCATCACCAACATGACCCAGCAATTCTAAACGATGTCAATGACAAGTCACTTCCTCCTCTAAAACCATTTTTTGGTTAAAGTTCTAAACAATTTCTATAATTACTGTTGAGCTTTAGTGATACATATCTACATGTATGCTTCAAATTAGCACACTTTAATCTTTTACCTAGAAAGATACTCTACATGGAAGTTAACTCGGACAACTCCTGCTTACATAGTCTACCTCAGCACTCCCAGACTCAGCTGTGTGTTGCAGAACGTAGCAGCATGCTGCTTCCTTTGTGCTTCCCTTCATTAACTGGATTCTAGAAATACTTTAGCCTTTGGACAACTATTTTTAAATCAACCAAAGTTTCTGTGGCATTAAATTAAAAAAAGATAATGTGCATTTTAAATTTTGATTGCATTTTTATCAAAATTACTTGGAAATATTTCAACCAAGTTTCAATGGAGTGTCTAAAACTTCAACATGTGAAGTTTTTAGAAAATTTTATCTATTAAAAAGAAAGCTAGTAAAAAGGAGATAATGAAATATATTCCCAAAAATCAGGGGGAAAAGTTAACTAAATTAAGTTATAAGAGCTCAAAGTGTATACAATTCAAATTTTGTAATTCTAAAGTTCTGTTTTGGAATAGTTTTAAATATGGGAAGAATTTTTTTATGGAGCTCATATTTTTAATTAGATAATGGTGCATTCCTATTTGGAAAGGAATGAAATTCAGAAGATCCACAACATTTAAAATCTAAAGTTGGCAAGACATTCAAAAATATAATAAAGACAATTTATCTGATGAATTTTTGTTGCATAAAAATTTTGTTGAATGCAGGTGTTCTGAATTGAAGCAAAAACACGGAAGCTGTGAAAATATGTGGGTTAAATATTTGAATTTTAAAATAAACAAATAAACTTAAGATGGCCTTTGTTTAGCAGAATTTACTCTTAGTTTACCGGGCATCTCAGCACCAGAAGGAGAGGGTCTTCTCAACTACACATGTGGTCCACAGAGAAGAATCAGTCGAAGGCATAGTTTCTGATTTCTTAGCCACAAATGCAATGTAGAAGATGAGAGGTAATATTATTGTGAAAGTAAGTGCATTCATCAGAAATATAACAGTTATAAAGAGATTAGTTATAAAACTTGTAAAAAACATGAATATATATCAAGAATAATTATTCTGCTTATGCTATTTTTAATTTTTAGATTATTAAAATTAGTATTTAAATAGTAAATATTCAATCTTCTGCCAATCCACATGATGTGTGTAGTTCTTCTAAGGAAAGATATTTAGTTTTTAAAATAGTTTTAATAGACATTTTAATTCCAATATAAGAAACCCATTTTAAGGTAAATTAATAAATATTTTAAAAATTATATATATAATATATATATAAATTATGTCAGTGACCTCTTTCACTCTCAAAACAATACCAGTTTAGTTGATAAAATTTTATGTTACCCTGTTCGTGACAGAAAACACACTGGAGTCTAGTAATAAATAATTGAATAAAATATTTCAGAATTTGCTGCCTTATTTGTACTTTTCATTGTTACTTTTGCAAAGCATCTCACTAACAGATTTAGACACATGAAGATTCACGTTCTAATTTCCAGTAAGCCCTCTTCCTTATTAATACCTGTGATCTAATTCCAAGTGGCAGTATTCCTTTGGTCCCACCTCTGAGCCCTCACTCGTGCTGTTCCCTCTACCAGATATGCTCTTCCCTGGACTTTGCCATTGCTCAATTCTTCTTATTATCCAAGTCACAGTTGTTCTCAGAGTGGCCTTCTCTGACAACTCACTCTTTGGTAGCCCCATTTCCTCATCCTACGTACTGTGGGCTGATTATTTTCATTATTTGTTTGTTTGTAACTTGTTGTCTGTCTCCCTCTACCACAAAACTAGACTGTCAGGGTGTAGGCACCATGTCTGTCCTCCTCACTGCTGTATCTCCAGGGCATAAAAATGTGGCTGGCACAAAACAGACACTCCAAAAATATTGTTTAGAAAACAAGCTTCATGATGCAATGACCAATTTTGAGCCATTAATTCATATTATTAAAGTTGGGGCAAAAATACACCACAATAGTAACAATGAAAAGTGGCACTGTGACAACATAAACAATAGCAGGGAAATACCAGGAAGGTGTTGGTAACCACATCCAACTGATTCCCTACTGGCTGAGTATTAGCCCAAAGGACCTGAATAACCCAGTGTTTTTGTGTATATGTAACTTTTACAAACATAGTGACTTTTGAGAAATTAATGAAGTATCTGTGAAAATCATAATTAATCTGACCTTTAAATCTGTGAAATGTATAAACACAAAATTATTTCATTTCTTTATCTCTCTTCTCAAACTATCAGAGAATCACTCTGCAGAAAATCAGGAACCACCAACGAGCTACAGAAAACTCTTTGAAAAACACGGACCTCGAGAGTGTGAGTGTGATTGACATATGTATTCACTCCTTTGTCCTGTATCCTGAAGATTTCACTTCGTGGCTCTCACCCTCTGGTTACTCATCCCTCTGCTGTGTTTGTTAATTCTCATTTTGATTTTACTCCTCCACACCAATTTACCTTTCTCTGTCATTAGCTTAATGTCACATTCCAATCTAATCAGAAATTCTGTTCTGAACAGATGGCCCAATATCTCAACACGTTAATGTTCTAGAAACACCGCCAACAATGAGCCCGAGCGTGTGTGTAGTGATTCTAGTCGACCCTTCTCTCCTGCCTGTCACGGTGGAGCTCAGATTCTCACCAGGACTGCAGCTGCCTGTCCTTCTGCATTATTTCCCAGCAACGAACCTTGCTATCGGTGAACGTGTAGACTTATTCCTTTGACTCCCCTTTTCCAAACGCAATTCTAATTCGCTCCCTTAACATGTGTGACCACACCTTTCAATAAACTCAGCTCACACCTTAGTGACTTAGAATCGCTGCAAGTGTCCATGGTGGCTGTGTACAAGCCGCAGTTGAACTGGAATTGTTTGGTATGGCCAGAGGATTTTCTGCTGCAGACATTCAGATGAAGTCCCAGATGGCCATTACAAAGAGTACTTTGAATGACATTTTCTCTTGCTTTCTTCTTCCATCAGCAGAACACGATGCCAGCTTCAAAATGAGAAAAATAGTCTTCTAGAGAGCCTCCCTGCTCTGCTCAGATGTTGGCTTAAGAAGAAAGTTGAAAGAAATTATACGTTACATTGTGCTCGAAACTTTCATTCTTTTGTCAACTGTGGTATGGAAAAACTCCTCACCCTCCTCATCAGTGTTTCAACTCTCGCATCTTTTGTTGAGAGAGTAACAAAAGGTAGATATAGGAACTCTAACCCATAATTTGGTGATAACATAATGGAAAGGGACGTGTAGCCCCATAATAACTGCATGTTTCAGCAGATTACTTAGTAACATATTTTTTTAAATTACCAAGTTACTTTAAACATAATTACCATGTTACCTGATGTTCTCAGATCTCCTTGTAGTTCTCCAGAACATAAACGAATGTAATCTTTCTGTCATTACGCCGCATTGTTACTGTGCAGGTGTCTGGCAGAGAGCTCAGCGCAGCAGTCTACCAGCCGAGCTCCAGACAGCACTGTCAGGAAAGAGCTGCTCTCACTCTATCGTTCACGGTCACTTCCCGTGTGGGAACTAAATTTATGACAATGAAAAACATGTTCATCGTTAGAAAATCCCATGAAAAATTCACAGTATCTCAGACTTTACCCCTTCAGGATAGAGTTTCACCTGGAAAATATGACCTTCCCATACATTCTGTTGTGCTTTGCTACCTGTCTGTTAAAACTCTCCGACATTCAAAAGAGCCTGACGAGAACATTATGTGATGAAGAAGGCTTCCAAATTAAGAACTGGTTTGTCAAAATCACCTTGGTTTTCTACATGTGATTATAAAGCACACTTCAGCATAACAGATTTAAATTTGGAAGTTCTACTCCAATTACTAGAGTCAGCAAAGACTTTGTTGTAATCCAATTTCACTTATTTTGTGGTCCCATAGTACGTCTCCTAAAATAGCATTGTTTTGATACTCAAAGTACATTTTCCTTCTGTAAATGCTTGCATGAAATTTGACAGCTCAAATTTTGTTTTTACTTGTATTAAAGGGTATCCATTGTCCCTCCTTCAGGAAAGTGTATTATCACAATGAAGAGCTTCTAGATGTTTGGCTCAAACAGGTTCTTTCTTGTTGGCTGGAGCAATTGATGGGAGGGTGGAATTATGAGACCAGAGCCTTGTGTGCAAACCACATCTGCGTGTGTCCGATCCTCGCAGCTACATGGCCACAGGTGGCACCTGGGCAGCAATCTCATACTTACGTGCATGGTTATTAGGAACTGGGAAAAGGGGGGAAATCAACACAAACATCACCTGTACTAGAGTAAAAATATCACCTGCTTATTTATGTCAGGACATCTATCTATGCAAACAGCATTATAAAGATGTTGAATAATGTAGAGATGATATGTTTCCAGGGGGAAGTCAATACTTCACCACTTTGACCTAACGTCATCAGCAACTCTGCCAGATTTTACTCTACACAGTTGTGCATCTAAAGAAAGAAACTAAATTTACAATAAATAATGGTTGCTGACATATACATATAAATTGAAAACTTCTCTTAGGAAATCACTGTCAGAGTTTTGATTAGTATCTGTAATAATTACCTCCTAAAGGCTAGGCAAACACCTCTCTTGAGGGAAAAATGCAGATGCATTTCTAGAAACTCTTGAAAGGAGGTACACATGGAGAGTTCATCTCTCTCCATATGGCCATTTTAGCGACTTTTGGAGGAAGATTATGCAATTCCTCAGGATCCTCAAAGCTGTGAAGTAAGCTCCTTTGAATTTTGTATCTTCCAAAACTTTTCTTCACCCCTCCCGCCACTGTTAGGACATTTCTCCTGTGTTGTAGCCCCTGCAGTGGGGGAGTACTTTACAATTAAACAATGTTACAATAACCATTCCTCTAAAATGATCTTTCCAAATCCTTGCTAGTAGTTTGATGAGATAAAGAACTTATTTATTTTATATTTTCATAAATAGTGCCAAATTACACTCCAAAAATGCTGTACCAAATTTTCACCAAAAGTGTATGAAAATGTCTATTTCCCCTGAGTATCACAAACCCTGGATATTTGAAGTGACTTTTTCTTGAAAATCTGGTGGATAAAAATGTATATTCTTTTTGTTCTAATATGCATTTTCTTTGCTAGTAAGTTTGAGCATTTGACACGTTTATTTCTTATTTGCATTTCCTGTATATTGCTTCTGGTACTTTCCGTCTTCTTTTTTAGTTTTCCAGTTGGGCTGTTCCTTCCCTTTCTGTGGATGCCGTCTAGTGTGGTGCTCTTAATCCAGCCCGTGCCCTGGGGGCGGAATTGCAGGGTTTGCATTCTAAATCCTGTCCCTTGCTTTCATGACCTTGCTTCATCTTTTTAAGCCTCCGATCCCTCTTTTGAAAATGGGGATATAAGTAATACTTACCTCGAGAGTTGTAATCAATATTAAATAACATCTATCCAAAATGGAGGTAGAAAATCAACATTGAATACATTAGCTATTATTTTATTATCGTTTTTTCTAAGATCTTTATAAAGAATAAGTAACCCTTTCTCTCTCATATAATTTACAAATATTTCTCCCAGTCTTTTAACTTTGTTCATGGTGTCTCTTACATGACAGATATTTGAAAATTTATATAGCTTAATTTTATCCTTATGGTTACTGGGTTTTATGCAAAGCATAATAAATTACTCTTTTTTACTAATTTGAGGGACTGTTAATGTTTCATTTGATTATGAAATCTCATTTGATTATGATATCTCCTTAATCCTATTAATAGCTTCTTTAATAGAATTAAATATTAATATGGCTATATAAGCTGTTTTTGTATTTTCTGGCATATAATTTTGATTCTTTTACCTTTATTTTTTTATTTTATGTTTAAATTATCGTACAGTAAAATGGACTATTTTTTCTTTTGTCACAGTGTTCTGTTAATATTCTATCAATATTAATACCTGTATGGATTAATGTAACAACCACCAAATACTTTTAATTTCTCTATGTTTTAAGAGGATCTCTTGGAAATGGAATAAAGATGCATTTTTATAAACCTCGTCTGACACTTTTTTGTCTTCTGGCTTGGGAGTTGGGTCCACATACATTTATTGAGATTCCTCACAGATTAGTGAACAATGTTATGCTTCTTACTTGTTTCTATTTCTAGCTTCTTTCATCTCCTTTCTTGCTTTCTTTTGGATTCATTGAACTTTTATATTACTATTATAATTACTTTCTGGGAAGTTATATATTTTAATTCTATTATTTTATTGGCTAACCTTAAAATTTTTAGCATACATACTTGACTTTCTGAGTCTAAAGATAATTGATATCTTTTTCATGCTCCTAAACAAAGCTAAGTACTTAAAATGCTTTGTATCTCTTCACCATTATCCCATCTTACGTTATTTTTATCCATTAATTCACTTTCACTATTTTTATTCCCTCCATCAATTAGTTAATATTATGACTCTTTTATTATTTTGTATAGTCCACGTTTGTTTAAATTTACTCCTGTTTTCCTGTTTCTTTGTTCATCCTTCTTTCTCATATCTCCAGTCTGCCAGCTGGATTTAGTTTTCTTTTTCTTAGAGATCATTGCTTTTAGAAATTCTTGCAATGAAAGCCTAAAAATTGCACATCCTTTTATTTTTCTGAAAATGTGATTTTTTCCTACCTGTGTTAGGCAGAATTCTAAAGATGGCCCCCTAGCTACCTGTACCTTGATTATTCAAACACTAATCTAGGTGCTGCCTTGAAGAGATTTTGCAGATGTAATGTGAGTTCTAAGCCTGTTGGCCTTAAAATACAGAGATTATCTACGTGGGTCTAACCCCATCAGTGATACTTTAAAAGCAGACAGTTATCTCAGGTTGGTGGCAGAAGAAGAAGTCAAGAGATTAGAAACATGAGAAGAATTTAAAGATGGAGAATGCCACATCATGAGGAATGCAGGTGGCCTTTAGAAGATGATCATGGCCTCCAGCCAATGGCTAAAATTGGGGACCTCAGTCCTACAGCTACAAGAAACTAAATTCTGCCAACAACCTGCTTCTGCTTCTCTGGTTGATCCCGAATGGATACAGTGGTAATGAAAAATTCATTGATATAAAGGTCAAAAACAGCCAAAATTAATTGATGGTGATAGAAGTCAGAATACTGGTTACCTCTGTGGAGGTGGATATTGATTGAAAAGGGGCAAAAAAGGACCTTTTGTGGTTTATAAGTATTTTATATTCTGGTTATGTTTACATAGGATTATGCATATTTAAAGACCCATCAAGCTACACACTGAAGTCCCCTTTACACACTTTTCTATATGTGTGTGATCCCTCATAAAAAACTGAAAGAAAAATCAGCATTTCATCTTTTCTAATATTTAAACTTTGCTTAAAGTCTACTTAGTTATTTTCTACAAGTTTTAAATATGTAGTATTTTTGTTATCCTTTAATTAAACCAATACTTTAATTTTTATTATGATTCTATTTTTGACACATGGGTCAAAAAATAGAATTTTATTTTTTTAATAGTTTTATTGATAAATAATTCATATACCATAAATTCACCTTTTTAAAGTGTACAGTTCAACGGTTTTTAGTATATTCACAGATACGTGTAACCAGCACCTCAATCAATTTTAGAACATTTTCATCACCTCAGGAGAAACCCTATACCCTTTAGTTATCCCCCCCAAGAACACATACACACCCCTAGCCCTAAGCAACCACTAACATGTTTTCTGACTTTATAGATTTTCCTGTTGTGGACATTCCATGTGAGAGGAATTGTATGGTATGTTGAATGGAAGTGCTAAGAGCAGACATCCTTGTCTTGTTCTTGATGTTAGGAGGAAAGAATTCAGTCTTGTACCATTGAGCATAATATTAGCTGTGAGTTTTCCGTAAACGCCCTTTATCAGGTTGAGGAAGTTTCCTTTTATTCCTAATTTGTTGAGTGTTTTTATCATGAAAGGATGTTGGATTTTGTCAAATGTATTTCCTGCATATATTGAGATGATTGTGTGATTTTTGTTTTTACCTCTATTGATATGATGCATTATATTAATTGACTTGCAGATGTTATTCCAATCTTGTATACAAGGGATAAATCCCACTTGATCATGATGTATCATTCTTCTTCTATGTTGCAGTATTTGGTTTGCTAGTATTTTGTGAAGGATTTTTGTGTCCATAGTCAAAAGAGATATTGGTCTGTAGTTTTATTTTCTTGTGATATCTTTGTCTGGTTTTGGTTTCAGAGTAACACTGGCCTCATTGAATGAATTGTGAAGTGTCCCTTCCTTCTCTATTTTTTGGAAGAGACTGTGAAGAATTGGTGTCTTTTCAGGCTCCCATAACAGAATACCACAGACTGGGTAGTTGACAAACAACAGAAATTTATTTTTCACAGTTCTGGAGGCTGGAAAGTCCAAGATCAAGGCATCAGCATGGTCATCTTCTGGTGAAGACTCCCTTCCTGGTTCATAGCCAGTGCCTTCTCACATGTGCCTCACATGGAAGAAGCTCCGGCCTCATGACTTAAGCTCCTCCCAAAGACCCCACCTTCTAATATCATCATCTTTAGGGGTTAGGATTTCAACATATGAATGTTGAGGGGATGCAAACATTCAAACCATAGCAATTGGTATTAATTCTTCTTTAAATGTTTAGTAGAATTCAGCGGTCAAGCCATCTGGGCCTGGGTTTTCTCTGTGGGTAGTTTTTGATCACTACTTCAATCTCTTCATATGTTAGAGATCTACTTAGATTGTCTATTTCTTCTTGAGTCAGACTCAATAGTTTGTGTCTTTCTAGGAATTTGTCCATTTCATCTAGGTTGTCCAATTTGTTGGCATACAGTTATTCATAGTATTCCTTCTAATCCTTTCTATTTGTGTAGAATAAGTAGTAATGTCTCTTTCATTTCTAATTCAAGTAACTTGAATCTTCTTTTTCTCCTGGTCAAACTAGCTACAGGTTTGTCAGTTTTATTGATCTTTTCAAAGAACTAGCTTTTGGTTTATTGATTTTCTCTATTGTGTTTCTATTCTCTACTAATATCTGCTCTAATCTTTATTATTTTATTCCTTCTGCTACTTTAGCTTTAGTTTGCTTTTATTTTCTTTGATGTCTTATGGTGGAAGATTAGGGTATTGATTTGAGATCTTTCTTCTTTCTTAATAGAGGTATTTATAACTATACATTTCTCTCTAAGCACTATTTTGGCTATTTCCCAGAACTTTTGGTATACTGTGTCTTCATTTTAATTTATCTCAAAGTATTTTCTGATTTTCCTTTTGATTTCTTCTTTGACCTATCAGAAGTGTATTGTTTAATTTCCACATATTTGTGAGTTTCCCAATTTTTTTCATTCTATTGATTTCTAATTTTATTCCATTGTGTTCAGAGAATATACTTTGTATTAGTTTTATCCTTCTAAATGTATTGAGGTTTCTTTTATGGCCTAGGATATTTTCTATCCTGGAGAATGTTCCATGTGCACTTGAGAAGAATGTATATTCTGGTGTTGTTGGGTGGAGTGTTCTATAGATGTCTGTTAGGCCTAGTTGGATTATAGTGTTTTCAGTCTTTATTTTCTTATTGATCTTCTAATTGTTATATCCATTATTGCAAATGAGTTATTGAAGTCTCCAACTATTATTGTTGAATTGTCTACTTCTCTCTTCATTTCTGTCAATTTTTGCTCCATGTATTTTGGTATTCTGTTATTAAGTGCATATATATTTATAATTGTTATATCTTCCTGATATATTGACTGTTTTATCATTATAAAATGTCCCTCTTTATTTACTGTAACATTTTTGTTTTAAAATCTATTTTGTCTGATATAAGTAAAACCATTTCAGGTTTCTTGCAATTACTATTTGCATGATATGTTTTTTTCTATCCTTTTACTTTTGATATTTTGTATCTTTGAATCTGAAGTGTCTCCTACAGACAGCATATAGTTCAATTATGTTTCTTTCATTCAGTTTGACAGTCTCTGTCTTTTGATTTGATTATTTAATCCACTCACATGTAACAAACAGTTGGATTTCTGCTTGTCGTTTTACTTTTTGTTTCTGTATGTCTCATATCTTTTTCTTCCTCTGTTCTTCCTTCACTACTTTCTTTTGCATTGGGTATTTTTCTAATGTAGCATTTTAATTTCTTTAATGACTTTTAAAACTATTCTTAAGTTATTTTTTAGTAGTAATTTTAGGGTTTACTATGTACATGTTAATTCATCTGAATCAGCTTCTGATTTATACTAGCTTAACTCTAGTGTTATACAGAAATGTTGCTCCAATATAGCTTTATTCCCTTTATTCCCTTTCTTGTGGTATTATTGTTATGTGTACTATAACTCTTAATGTTATAAATCCAACAATACATTGTTATAATTATTACTATACTATTTATAGTCATTTCCTTAGCCCAATACAACTGTACACCTCCTTTATACTGTTATTGGAAAACGTTACACATATATTACATTTCTGTATGTTATAGGCCAAATAATATGCTATATACGTATTAAACTATATAATTGCTTTTTAAAATAATGTAAAAAAAGAAAGAAGAAAAAGTGTGCATTTCTATTGTCTTTTATAATTACATAATTACCTTACTGGTATTCTTTGTTTTTTCATGTGGATTCGAATTAATGTCTCTAGTCACTATCTTTAATACTAAAGAACTTCTATTAGTATTACTTGTAAGGTTAGTCTGCCAGCAATACATTTTCTCAATGTTTTTTTATTTGTGAAAGTCTTTATTTCCCCCTTCATTTTAGAATGATAATTCTGCTGGAAATGGTATCCACCGTTGAAAGTTTTGTGTGTTTTTTTTTAACACTTTGAATATGTTATCCAACTGCATTCTAGCCCCCATTTTTTCAGCTGAGAAGTCAGCTGTTAATCTTATTGGGGTTGATTTATAAGTCATGATTCATTTTTCTCTTACTGCTTTCGTGATTTCCTCTTTGATTTGACTTTCAGCATTTTTACTGTTACCAGTCTGCTCCTGGTTCTTCTTGTGTTTATCCTACTTGAAGTTCTGTCAGCTTCCGGGATATATAGGTTACTGTTTTTCAATAAATTTGGGAAATTTTAAACTATTGTTTCTTTGAATATTTTTTTCCTGCATCTTTCTCTCTCTTCTCTTTTCTGATACCTTCCTTTCAAGTATGTTGGTGTGCTTACTGGTGCTCCGTGTTTCTCTGAGGCTCTCTTCATTTTTCTTCATTCTTTTTCCTCTCTGTTCTTTGGCTTGAATAATCTCTATTGATCTATCCCCAAGTTTATTTATTCTTTCTTCTGCCAGTTCAAATCCATCATTTAGCCACTCTAGTGAGCTTTTATGTTTCAGTTATTTTACTTTTCAACTTGAGAACTTCCTTTTGGTTCTTTGTTTTTTAAATAATTTCTATCTCTTTATTGATATCCTCTATGTGATATGATGTGACATCATAATCATACCTTCCTTTATTTCTTTAATCATGAATTTCTTTAGTTCTGTGAACAAGTTAACAAAATGGCTACTTTAAGTTTTTTCAGTAAATCTAACATCTGATTTCTCAGGCAATTTCTCTGGCCTGCTTTTTTTTCTGGTGTACAGATCATACTTTCTGGTTTCTTTGCATGCTTTATAATTTTTTATGGGAAAGTAGACACTGTAGGTAATATATTGTAGCAACTCCAGGTACTGGTATCTCACCTCTGATGTTGTTCTTCAGGAAGGCACAGCTTTCTGTATACCCAAGACCCACTGTGATGACCTTCCTCTAGTTTCCTGGCCATACCAAGCTCTTAAACTACTAATTCCAGCTGATTTTTCTACTGTTTTCAACAATGGCTTGGGGGCATAAATTGCTCTACAAAGTAATCCAATCACAGTCTAGTTCCTTTGAAGGAATAGTTTCTGAGGTCGGTGTTTGACTTTTTTTTTGGCTCCAGGAGAGCTCCTCCCAGGTGTCTTATTCCCTGGTTCTGTCCTGAAAAGTAGCTGACCATCAGATTAGCCTGTGTCTTAAATGTCCTCTCAATTACCCTTTACCAAAACTTCTACTGTTCTTGAAAGTGCCTTTAGGCTTGAACTTCAGGACTCTCTGATGCAATTGAAGTCGGTGACTTTAGGAAGTGATTAGGAGCTGTTTTATGGCCTGTTTCTATCCTTAGGCAAAAACTCTGAGCCAGGGCTCTGGAGTTGAGGGTAGGGATAGTGGCAAGCTTCTCTCTGAGTGACATCATTGGTCTACTGGCTGAGTACTTGGTGAGGGAGAAGCAACAGACTGGGCTCCTCTTTACTTGCTTCTCCTGACATATACCCACCACCTCATGAGCCTGGGCTAGAGTAATCAGAGCCCCAGTGTTCCCAGCACCCTGCACCTGGAGGGTGAGCCTTCATTCTGTAAGTGGAACCAGTAGGAGCTGGGTGGAAGAAGGGGGTCTCTGCCTCTCTACCACATTCACTCGGGACATAGCCTGAACAACAGATAACTAGGGGCAGGATGAGAAACACTGACATCCTGCTCCTCCTGGGGAGAAAGCCCTCTGGAAACTGAGGGAAGAGGAAATCCTGTGTTCTTGGCTGCAGCAGTCTGGAGTGGAGTCTCTACCTCATTGAGCTAAAAAAGTGGAGGGAGTGAACAGTCTTGGTTTAAATACCACTGATTCTTACCTTTCTTACTGAATTTTTTTTTTATTGATGTTTTAATGGTTTCTAACATTGTGAAATTTTGGGTTGTACATTTTTGCTTGTCCATCACCATATATATGACTCCCTTCACCCCTTGTGCCCACCCCCCACCCCCCTCCCCCAACCCCCACTGCCCCTGGTAACCACAGTCCAGTTTTCTCTGTCCATGTGTTGGTTTATATTCCACATATGAGTGAGATCATACAGTGTTTGTCTTTCTCTTTCTGGCTTATTTCACTTAACATAATATGCTCCAGGCCCATCCATGTTGTTGCAAATGGGACGATTTTGTCTTTTTTTATGGCTGAGTAGTATTCCACTGTATATATATACCACATTTTCTTAATTCAATCGTCAGTCAAGGGACACTTAGGTTGCTTCCACTTCTTGGCTATGGTGAATAATGCTGCAATGAACATAGGGGTGCATAAGCCTCTTTGGATTGTTGATTTCAGGTGCGTTGGATAGATTCCCAGTAGTGGGATGGCTGGATCATAGGACATCTCTATTTTTAATTCTTTGAGGAATCTTCATACCGTTTTCCACAGAGGCTGCACCAATTTGCATTCCCACCAGCTGTGTATGAGGGTTCCTGTTTCTCCACATCCTCTCCAACATTTGTTGTTTTTTGTCTTGGTGAGTATAGCCATTCTAACGGGCATGAGGTGGTATCTTAGTGTTGTTTTGATTTGCATTTCCCTGATGATTAGTGATGTTGAGCATCTTTTCATGTGCCTTTTGGCCATCTGTATATCTTCCTTAGAGAAGTGTCTCTTCATTTCCTCTGCCCATTTTTTGATCGGGTTGTTTGTTTTTTTGTTGTTCAGTTGTGTGAGTTCTTTATATATTATGGAGATCAACCCCTTGTCAGATGTATGTTTTGCAAATATTCTCTCCCAGCTGGTTGGTTGTCTGTTCATCTTGATTCTGGTTTCATTTGTCTTATAAAAGCTCTTTAATCTGATAAAGTCCCACTTGTTTATTTTTTCTTTAGTTTCCCTAGTCTGGGTCGGCATGTCATCCGAAAAGATTCCTTTAAAACCAATGTCAAATAGTGTGTTGCCTATATTTTCTTCTATGAGTTTTATAGTTTCAAGTCTCACCTTCAGGTCATTGATCCATTTTGAGTTAATTTTTGTGAATGGTGATAGCACATGGTCCACTTGCATTCTTTTGCATGTGGCTGTCCAGTTTTCCCAACACCATTTATTGAAGAGACTTTCCCTTCCCCATTGCATGTTCTTAGCACCTTTGTCAAAAATTAGCTGTCTGTATATGTGTGGTTGTATTTCTGGGCTTTCAATTCTGTTCCATTGATCTGTGTGTCTGTTTTTGTACCAGTACCATGCTGTTTTGATTACTATTGCTTTGTAGTATGTTTTGAAGTCAGGGATTGTGATGCCTCCTGTTTTGTTCTTTTTTTTTTAGGATTTCTTTAGCTATTCCGGGTCTTTTGTTGCCCCATATAAATTTTAGTATTCTTTTTTCTATTCCTGTGAAGAATGTCATTGGGATTCTGATTGGGATTGCATTGAATCTGTAGATTGCTTTAGGTAATATAGACATTTTAACTATGTTTATTCTTCCAATCCACGTGCATGGGATATCTTTCCATTTCTTTATGTCATCATGGATTTCTTTCAATAATGTCTTGTAGTTCTCATTGTATAGGTCCTTCACCTCCTTGGTAAGATTTATTCCTAGGTATTTTATTCTTTTTGATGCAATTGTAAATGGTATTATCTTTTTGAGCTCTCTTTCTGTTAGTTCATTATTAGCATGTAGAAATGCAACTGATTTTTGTAGATTGATTTTGTACCCTGCAACTTTGCTGTAGTTGTTGATTGTTTCTAATAGTTTTCCAACAGATTCTTTAGGGTTTTCTACATATACAATCATGTCATCTGCAAACAGTGAGAGTTTCACTTCTTCGTTACCTATTTGGATTCCTTTTATTCCTTTTTCTTGCCTAATTGCTCTGGCCAAAACCTCCAGTACTATGTTGAACAGGAGTGGTGAGAGTGGGCAGCCCTGCCTCGTTCCTGTTCTCAGAGGAATGGCTTTCAGTCTTTCCCCGTTGAGTATGATGTTGGCTGTGGGTTTGTCATATATAGCCTTTATTATGTTGAGGTACTTTCCTTCTATTCCCATTTTATTGAGAGTTTTTATCATAAATGGATGTTGTATCTTGTCAAATGCCTTCTCTGCATCTATTGAGATGATCATGTGGTTTTTATTCTTTGTTTTGTGGATGTGATGTATCACGTTGATTGATTTGTGGATGTTGAACCATCCCTGCATCCCTGGTATAAATCCCACTTGATCATGGTGTCTGATCTTTTTAATGTATTGTTGTATTCGGTTTGCCAATATTTTGTTGAGGATTTTTGCATCAATGTTCATCAGTGATATTGGCCTGTAATTTTCTTTCTTTGTATTGTCTTTGTCTGGTTTTGGTATCAGGGTGATGTTGGCCTCGTAGAATGATTTAGGAAGTGTTCCATCTTCCTCTATGTTTTGGAATAGTTTGAGAAGGATGTGTATTAAATCTTCTTTGAATGTTTGGTAAAATTCACTGGAGAAGCCATCTGGTCCTGGACTTTTATTTTTGGGGAGGTTTTTGATTACTATTTCAATCTCTTTACTTGTTATTGGTCTATTCATATTCTCCATTTCTTCTTGGTTCAATTTTGGGAGGTTGTATAAGTCTAAGAATTTATCCATTTCTTCTAGATTGTCCAATTTGTTGGCATATAATTTCTCATAGTATTCTCTTATAATCCTCTGTATTTCCATGGTATCCGTTGTAATTTTTCCACTTTCATTTCTAATTTTATTTACTTGAGCCTTTTCTCTTTTTTTCTTAGTAAGCCTGGCTAAGGGTTTGTCAATTTTGTTTATCTTCTCAAAGAACCAACTCTTTGTTTCATTAATCCTTTCTACTGATTTTTTGGTCTCGATTTCATTTATTTCTGCTCTGATTTTTATTATTTCTCTCCTTCTGCTGGCTTTGGGCTTTGTTTGTTCTTCTTTTTCTAGTTCTGTTAGGTGTAATTTAAGGTTCTGTTAGGTGTAATTTAGGGCTTTTTCTTGTTTGTTAAGGTGGGCTTGTATCGCTATGAGTTTCCCTCTCAGGACCACTTTTGCTGCATCCTATATGGTTTGATATGCCATATTATCATTTTCGTTTGTTTCCAGATAGTTTTTGATTTCTCCTTTAATTTCATCAATGAGCCATTGGTTGTTCAGTAGCATGTTGTTTAATCTCCACATTTTTGTCACTTTCCCAGTTTTTTTTCATTGTTCATTTCCAGTTTCATAGCCTTATGGTCTGAAAAGATGTTTGTTATGATTTCAATCTTCTTAAATTTATTGAGGCTTGCTTTGTTTCCCAACATATGGTCTATCCTAGAGAATGTTCCATGCGCGCTTGAGAAGAATGCGTAGTCAGCTGTTTTTGGATGGAGTGCTCTGTATATGTCTACTAGGTCCATCTCGTCCAGTTTTTCATTTAAGTCTACTATTTCTTTATTGACTTTTTGTCTGGATGATCTATCCATTGCTGTAAGTGGGGTGTTAAGATCCCCTACTATTATTGTGTTGTTGTTGATTTCTCCTTTTAGGTTTGTTAATAGTTGCTTTATGTACATTGGTGCTCCTATGTTGGGTGCAAATATATTCATAAGTGATATGTCTTCTTGATGGAGTGTCCCTTTTATCATTATATATTTCCCTTCTTTGTCTTTCTTAACCTGTTTTATCTTGAAGTCTACTTTGTCTGATATGAGTATGGCAATACCTGCTTTCTTTTGTTTGCCATTAGCTTGGAATATTGTCTTCCATCCTTTCACTCTGAGCCTGTGCTTGTCTTTAGTGCTAAGATGTGTTTCCTGAAGGCAGCATATTGTTGGGTCTTGCTTTTTAATCCATCCTGCCACTCTGTATCTTTTGATTGGAGAATTCAATCCATTTACATTTAGGGTAATTATTGAAATATGAGGGCTGAATGTTGCTGTTTTGTCACTTATTTTCTGGTTCTTTTGCATTTCCTTTGTTTCTTGTCCCATTTGTTTTGGACTGCCAATTCAGTTTGGTTGTTCTGTCTTATGACTCTTCTAGTTTTCTCTTTGTTTATCATATGTGGTTTTGCTTTGATTATTTGTTTAGTGGTTACCTTGAGGTTTGGGCAAAAAATCTTGTGTATGAGATAGTCCATTATCTGATGGCCTCCTATTTCCTTATACTAAGTCAATTCAGTCACTTTCCTCTTCCCCTTCTAAGTTTTTCTTGTTATACCTTATTCTATCTTGTGTTGTGGCTGTGTGTTTACAGTGATGAGGTTAAATTTATTTTTGGTGAATTTCTTCCTTTGATCTTTGAATTTAGTATTTAAGTGGTTGCTAACCTATTCCGGTAAAGATCTACTATTTTTCTGAGTTTGTCTACCTACTTTTCTCCTTCCTCCAAGCTTTGTGTTCCCTTTCTCTTCTTTTTTTCAGGCCTGAGGGCCTTCTTGAGTATTTCTTGTAGTGGGGGCCTCGTGGCCATGAACTCCCTTAGCTTTTGTTTATCTGGGAGAGTTACTATTTCTCCATCATATTTGAAGGATATTTTTGCTGGATAGAGTATTCTTGGCTGAAAGTTTTTGTCTTTCAGTATTTTGAATATATCATTCCAGTCTCTTCTAGCCTGTAAGTTTCTGTTGAGAAATCCGCTGAGAGCCTGATGGGAATTCCTTTGTACGCTATTTTTTGTTTTTGTCTAGCTGCCCTTAATATGGTTTCTTTGTCGTTGACCCTGGCTAGCCTTACAACTAGGTGTCGTGGTGAAGGCCTTTGTCTGTTAATATATATAGGTGTCCTCTTGGCTTCGCTTACTGGTATTTCCTGCTCCTTCCCCAGATTTGGGAAATTCTCAGCTATTATTTCCTTGAATAGGCTCTCTGTTCCTCTTTCCCTCTCCTCTCCCTCAGGAATACCTATAATTCTTATGTTACATTTTCTAATAGAGTCAGATATTTCTCGGAGTCTTTCTTCATTTCTTTTTCGTCTTAGTTCTCTCTCCTCTTCCATCTGGAGTATATCTGTATTCCTATCCTCTAAGGTGCTAATTCTTTCCTCCATATTGTCAGCTCTGTTCTTTAGAGATTCCAGATTCTCCTTTATCTCCTCCATTGTGTTCTTCATCTCCATCAGCACTGATTGGTTTTTCTTTATGATTTCAATCTCTTTCGTGAAGAAACTTCTAATCTCATTGAATTCTTTGTCTGTGTTGTCTCGTATTTCATTGAGTGTTTTTATGATAGCTATTTTGAAATCTCTGTCATTTAGTTTATGGATTTCTGTGTCTTCAGGGTTGATTTCTGGGTGCTTGTCATTTTGTTTCTGGTCTGGTGATTTCATATATTTTTGCATTGTGTTTCCTGTGTTGGTTTTGTTTTTCCTCATCCTGGAAATCTCTGGTTGCAATTTCCACCTGCCGCCACTGTCTGGTGGTAAAGGGCTGTGTAGTCTAAGCCCCCTGCGCTCTGCCCCGGTTTTTCTGCTGCAATCCGCAGTTTTGGGTTTTTTTTGTGTTTTTTTTCCCGCTGCGATCCATGGGTCCAGTCGTTTGATCAGGTCTGCCGTGGATCGCTTGGTCTGGTCTGGTCGGTTGAGCTGCAGAGTCCGGTTTGGGGAGAGGGGGGAGCTCTCTCTTTTGCCCTCTGGGTCCCTGACGTGGGAGGCTTCTCGTTTGCCCCTCTTTATCTGCTCTCTGGGCTGCTCAGATGTTGATGGTAGCCCTGTGGCTCCTCTGAGTCCTCTGTGCCGGAGTTTCCCACTGGCTGAGAGATTCCGAAGAGCCACGGTTTCCCCGCCGCGGGCCACCCCTCCCCCCTCTCTGGGAGCCGCGCGGACCGGGATCGCTGATCTGATGGGGAGGGAGAGGAGTTCTCCTTACCTCTCCCCACTTCCTCTGGGGGCCCAGCACATTCCGCTCTCAGATGTGCGGCAGTGTGGATCCCTCTGCTCTAGCTTTTCACTGTCTGGGATTCCGTTGTTGGTCTGTGACTGTTCCTTTTGTTGTATCTTGTCGGGGGAAGAGTTCACGGGAAAGCTCACTCTGCCATGATGCTGACGTCACTCCCCTTTCTTACTGAATTTTTGTAGATGTTCTTAAATAGAGTTCCTTCATTTGATTTTCACCCTTAGGACAATTTCTAGAGGCTTTGTTCAGGTTTTTTTTTTTTTTTTTTTTAAATAGTTTCCATAAGTGTCACTGGGGGAGCAGACCAGTGGAGATCCTCAATCTGTCAATTTCTCCTGATATGTGGGTTATTAGTGATATATTTTTCAATTTACAGCAATATGGGTGTTTTCTAGTTATCTTTTTGTTGTTAATTTCTAGCATACTTGAATTGTGATCAGAGAATATAGTCTGTGTGGTTTCAATTTCGTGAAATTTTGGGAGAGTTTAGGGCACAATATATGGTCAATTTTTTAAAATAATGTGTGCTTGAAAAAAATGTGTATTACACATTTTAGTTCAGGGGTTTATATATGACCAGTAAGTTAATTTTAAACATAATGTTTAAATCTGCTCACTCCTTACCATTTTTTTATCTGCTTGACAGAGATCTTCTAAAATCTTCCATTATAATTGTGGATTTATCTATTGTTCCTGTGGTTCTATCAATTTTGTTTTATATATTGTAAGCCCACATTCTTAAGAATATATAAATACACAACCTTTTATCAATATGTGATAACACTCCTTGCCTCTAGCAATTCTTTTTGTATTAAAGATTATTTTGTCTGAAGAATCACTATACAAGTTCTTTTGGTAATATTTGCATGGTATGTCTTTTCCAACTATTTACTTTCAACTTTTCTAACATTATGTTTTAGATAATTGTCATATGTTTATCATATAGTCAGGCTTTTAAAAAATATTCATTATGACAATCTTTGTCTTTTACAAGGAGCATACTATCCATCAACATCTATTATAATTACTTATACATTTGGGCTTAAATTTACTGTAATATTACATACTTTCTATGTATCACCAGTTTTTGAGTCCTTTTTCTCTCCTTGTCTCATTTTCAAATTGAAAAATAAACATGCATGCATCCCATTTTTCCACTATTAATTTGATTGTTTTATTCTGTTGTTCTGTTCTTTGAATGATCAACTTAGATATTACAGCATATATTAATGCCTTATCAAAATCAAACGTAAATAATTAATTTTACCAGATAATACAAGGACTTTAGACTATTTTAAGTATCTTTGTCATCAAGTTAATTTAAATGCTATTTTTGTGTATATTTGATTTAAACAGTCAACGTTCCTTTGGACTTACACACATATTTACTGTTTTCATTGATCTTCATTCTTTTCTGCATCTGGACTTTCATTAGGAATTATTCTGCCTGAAGAAAACCTTTTAAAATCTTCTTTAGTTTGGATCTGCTGGCAGCACACTCTCATAGTTTTTATTTGTCAAAAAACATCTTAATTTACCTTTTATTATTGAAGAATTTTTTGTTTGTTATAGAGTTCTAGGTTTGTTCCTTTATACGTCATATTTATTCTTTCCCCAGCTGCATATGAAAGTATTTGCTTTAACTTAGATTTTCTTAAGTTTCACTGTGATGTGTCTAAGTCAGAATTTCTTTACATATATCCTTTTGGGCTTTTCGATTATGTGGGTTGATGAATTTAACTATTTCTAGAAAAATTTCAGGCATTATGGCTTCAAATACTTTATCTCTTTCATTTTTCTTCTTATCTTCCTAACACTTTGATTAAATTATTTTAAACCCGATACAAGTGCCTTCTATATAATCTTACCCTGTTTTTTGTATTTTTTTATTTTTCTCTTTCTCCATGCTTCACTCTGGATATTTTCTTCTAAACTCCAGTCCAGTAATTATATCTTCAGCAATTTATTTATTTATTTATTTATTTATTTATTTATTTATTTTTGTGAGGAAGACTGGCTCTGAGCTAACATCATGCCCATCTTCCTCTATTTTGTATGTGGGATGAGCAGTGCACAGGTATGCGCCTGGGATCCGAACCCGCAAACCCTGGGCCGCTGAAGCAGAGTGCATGAACCCAACCACTATGCCACCGGGCTGGCCCCAGCAATTTATTTTTAATTTTAGATACTGTATTTTAATTCTAGAATATCTATTTGATTCTGTTTTATGGATTTCAATTCTACACTGAAATCCTCATATGTCTTTGATTTTGTTAAATTTTTTCTTCATTTTCTTTAACATATAAAGTTCTTGTTTGCTGATTTCTACATTTGGATCATCTGCCTCTATAGTCTATTTCTATTCTTGATTATCAATCATATGTATCTGCTTCATTGCATGTCTACTTCTAATATCTGTATTTTCTCTTAATTACCAGTCATATGTTCTTGCCACTTTGCACGTGTCAAATTTTATTTTATCTTGGACATTGTGTATAACATAACTGTAGAGACTGAAAATGATGCTGTTTATCCCTGGAGAGGGTTCATTCTTGACTCTGTTAGGCAGATAATGTGAAGGGTTGATCACAATCCAATCAGAATTTAACTGGGGTTGGGGTTGGGGTTGGGAATTCAGCTTTAGTTGGAATCTTTCCACCCGTTTTCTCAAACGTCTCTAGTCTGAGACCTGTCACTCTGCCTTTCTCGCTGGGTCCCGTAGCGAGGACTGGCCCTCCCGTGCTTTCGCTTAAGAGCCTGGTGGCCTCTCTCCATTTCACCGTGAAATGTCTGCTTTGGAGCTTCAGAGTTCCATTGTCTAGCATTCTGCTCCACACAGATTCGAAATATAGCAACTTTCTTGAGAGGGAAACAGTTTCTACTTGTAACACATCCCTTCCTACAGTGTGACTTTGTTTGTTAAGCACTGACAGACTTCAGGAGATTTCATTCCTGAGGCTTTCTGCCTCAGACTCTATCTTTTGCTCTGTCTCAAGACTCAGCAAATATCCCACAAGAAAAACTGGTCACATGTTCAGAGCTTCTCTGGATTTTGCTCTGTCAATACCAACACATGTGGCTGTCAGAGGCTCCATTGGTTTCTCTTTGCCCTAATAGAGTCCTACTGCCTATGACAAGCCTAATCCTCAGCCCACATACACAATTAGCAAATGTCTCCAGAGGAAAAATGGCAGCCCATCTCAGCTCACACAAGAAGGACTCTTTTTCATCTAAAACTTTCATCTACTTAGTCCTCTTTGTTTTCACATCTCTCTATTGTGTTTCAAAATATGATTTTGATAATATTTTTCTATTTGTTCAGTGGGAATGATAGCTTATCACTATCTGCTATGTCTTCCTTCAAGGAGAAGTTACAAAAAGTTGAATATTAATGAGTTAAAAATCCATCTCAAGAAATTTCTTTGCTAAGGAGATATTTAGAGATGGGGAGACCCCTTGTTGCTTCTTAAATCATCCTATACCCTGCTCTGGAAGAAATTCTAGTCTTAAGAGTACCTTAAAATATGTCTTTATACACACACACACATGCATACTCTAAAGCAATTATGGTAAAGTTCATGTTGAAGGCTACTCAGGATGTTTCAAAATAAGTATAAAATTATTTCCTCCATTTAATTAAAAGTTTTAAGGGTGCTCTTTACTCAGACCCTCAGACTCACGTTTGTTTTTTAAAAGTTGCTGCTTCTGTTACCCCTGTATGCAAAGAATCTGCCAGACCTGGGAACTGTCATCCTACAGAGAAGAATGGCAAAGATCTACGGTGTACAGTTGTGACTCTGTTGGAGGAAAGTGTGCTTTACATGGTTGGGTCAGGCAGGAGTCCTCGAGCTCCTTCAAGTTTCCAGGGGACTTCAACTGTTTTTGGTAGAACCAACTCCTTCCTACTTCTTCATTAATAATTTCCAAAATTCCTGTGGCAATTAATAGTCTTTTTAATTCAGAAAATCTTAATTTTAGGGGATAATTTTTCAATAGGGTATAATGACAGCAAAAGAATGTATAAGCATTGGGAAACAAGTGGAGAGGGACAGCACATTTTGGGGAGGAGTATTACAGAAAGTTTTTGCTGATTTCGTTTAGAAAAGCAAAACTATTTTAAGACATAACATAAGTCTTCTTTTATTCAGAGTGAATGCTTTTAAGCATTAACAGACACACTTCTCAGTAATATAGTTCTTACCTAAAAGGAAAGTCTGTAGTGTATACAGTATATACCCTGCATTAGAAATAGGTTTCCAAACCACACACATATCCTTCTCAATGTCACTCTCTCACTCCCAGACATGATCCTTAGATTCTACTGACTCCATCAACTCACTAAAAGTTAGAAAGTATTTTCTTTCAAATATAAATTTTCTATAAGGCATAAAAGAAGAAATTAGAGAAAATCAAACATAGAGAATATTTAACTTGTTATCAAGCTACCAAACGTCTAGCCGCATTCTCTTTAAGCTCTGAACAAACGTATTTAGTCTTTTTAACTTTACACATAATAGACAACATTTTAAAAGACTATGTCATGGTATTATTTAAACTTTAGTTTTAAATTTTCCTTCAAATTCTTTATTTCTTTTAAATTAGAACCTTCTTTGTTATTTCTGCTATGTTGACTCTAATATCAGAATATACACTAATTAATCACCAGATTTTTACAAGGCCTTTAGGGTATAAATAAAGAAATATACACAAGACTTCTTAATCTAAAGAAATTATAATCTAACAAACAAGAAAAAGATGTAGTGAGGTAACAAAATAGGATAATGTATAATCGTTATAAAATGGGATGTATCTTGTTAAATTTCTGGAGAAGGAAATTGTATGCATATCATACACACAAACATATTTTAAAGGGAAGAGTTTAGTGATTTAAACAAGAGACAGAAGGAAGAGGAGGTACAACTCAACTTCCAATCAGATCATAGCAACATTTGCTTAGAGACCTCTACAGAAGTCCCGAAGCAGGCAGTAACATGATCCATCTTCGCTGAAGGCTAACAGTGGTCAGACTGGCAGGTTTTTACACTCCTAGCCAGTCAATGAGAAGCCACAACCACCAAGACTAAAAGACCACAGCAGCCGGGCCGGCCCTGTGGCTTGGCAGTTAAGTGCACGTGCTCCGCTACTGGTGGCCAGGGTTTGGATCCCACGCGTGCACCAACGCACCGCTTCTCCAGCCATGCTGAGGCCACGCCCCACATACAGCAACTAGAAGGATGTGCAACTATGACATACAACTATCTACTGGGGGGCCATGGGGAAAAAAAAAAAAGGGAGGAGGATTGGCAATAGATGTTAGCTCAGAGCCGGTCTTCCTCAGCAAAAAGAGGAGGATTAGCACAGATGTTAGCTCAGGGCTGATATTCCTCACAAAAAAAAAAAAAAGGTAAAAAAAAAAGGTGAAGACCACAGCAGCTGCATTCATTACCTACCTAGGAGCTATTCATTTCAACCAGAAATTTCTCCTCAGTCAAGGCTGCCCTGGTGGGTGCCTGATGGGTTCAGGGAGCATATGTCACAGAAACATCTCCCCAGGGAGTCCTGGTTTTGCTATTAAGAAACCCAAGCCTGCATTTAAAAAACTTTGTCTTGTACTTCTTGAGATGAACCATACTCCCCCACATAGATATGGCCCCAGACTTGTGAGCTAACCACTGCTCTCCAATACAAGAGGATTTCCCTAAACATATTTGCTACCACAAAATATTTTAGGAATTAACAGGTTAAAAATGAAAAATACATCAAATCTCCCTTGTCCTGAGACATGATATTATTTGGGCAGCTTATTATCTTTTGGGTTCTGCCACTATTGTTACAAGTATGGGTGGCAGATGCCAGAATGTTTGAGAACTTTGTTAGAATGTTCTCTTTAATTAATTCAGGTGATCACCATGCCACCGCCTGAATAGTCTAAGATTGCGGCAGACACAGAAGTAGAGGGAAGGGAAGCAATCCCTTTGTGTAATACATTTGGCAGTTGAGTCTAATCTTGTGCCAGTGCACAGACTGCTTCTTTGAAAATAATTGACTGGATAATCCAACTGGGGCTCTTATTTTGCACCTTATGCCACTCTGATTTAACAGTGCATAGACGCAGTTATGGTTTAACTTGAGTAAGTGGAGAGCCAAAATCTGTGTCTCGTTTTATAAGCTAAGCCTTTTCAAAGTTGGTGAGCAATTTCAAAAGAAGAAAATCTATAAGACTAGGAACTTTATATTAAATAAAAATACATATACATGTACATGTCCCCCCATTTCATGCATTCCACTTGAGATACATACCTCTAGCTTCTTCCCAAAGTTGACCCATTCTTATGAATATTTCAAGATATCAAAAAGAAATCACTAGTTTTGTATTGACTAACTGCAATAACAAACAAACCCAATATCTTAGTGGCTTAACACAACAATATTTTTCATTTACAAACATCCAGTGCAGATGCTTCAGTTTGAGTGGTGATCTTGGACAGCTTCTACCATGAAATGACTCAGGCATTCAGGCTACTTCCATCTATGGTTCTGCCATCTCCTGACCTGGGAGTCCTGCAGGGCTCTGGAGTCTTCCATTAGATCTTTAGCATCTGGCCATGCACTGAGGAAACAGAGAGTGGGGAAGGTCACATGAGAGGCCAGCCCTGGAAGTGACATATATGGTGATTGCCCACATTCATTGGGCAGAACTCAGTCACATGGTCCCACTTAACTACAAGGAGACCAGAAATGTAGTTTGCCTATGTGCCCAGGAAGAAAAGAAAATGATTTTGGTGAGTATATAGCATAGATTTTAGCACTAGTAATTTAATATGGTTCAATTACAAACAAAAATATTTTCACTGCCACTTTTCTAAATAGGTGCTCTTTTTCATCAGTTTCCTATGTGCTCATCTACTCAGTTTCTTTCTAAGACTTAACTAAGCTTAAGAGAAGAAAATGATGTGTTCATTGATATACGTATGAGCTTGGAAAGCAAAGGAGAGGTTCCTTGGAATGCAAAGGTTATTCATAGAATATCATCAATTAGCCAAAAGAAAAAATGTTTGACTGGAAAAATCATTTGTGTGAGGACCAGCTCCATGACCAGATAGTCACTTGTTCCTAATATTGGAACTCTCTCATGTAGAGCTAAACCTGTAATTTCTTTCTGGCTACTTTGTATTGATTCAAATTTCTCTTATTTTTAAGTACTTTCACTTACTTTTAGACAATAAAAAGCAATATAAAATATAATTCAATAATTTCAAAATCCTTAGAAGATTAAACATTTCCATAGTAAACTGACAACTAGCATTAGATAGTATTTTAGTTGCTATACTTGTCTAAATCTTCATTTAAGTAAGACATGTTATTTCTGATGACTGCTTTGACATGAAAATGTCTGTGTGTGTGAATGCTAGACCAAAGAAATTCCCTAAAGGAATTATCTTTTTTATTACCTTGTTTCTCTTCTTTTTTTTTTCTTTTTAAGAACTCCTGAATGCTGGAACCTCTGTAAGAATAAATTAAATGTGACTATTATTACATATCATTCATTTTTATCAAATCCTTCATATCTGAGAATTACCAAATTCACAGAAATAAACAATCAACTTTAGCAAAACATTATTTTGTTTGTTATCCTGTAAAAATATTTGTTATACCAGAAATTTATTAAACATTTTCAAATATTTTATTAAGAGAACTATGAAGTGATAGATAACATCAAGAATGACTATAAACATAGAATTACAATGCCAAGAGTAAACTCTAAGGTAAACTATGGACCTTGGGTGATTATGATGTGTCAATGTAGGTTCATCCTTGACAAAAACTGTACCATTCTGGTGAGTAGTGTTGATAATGGGAGAGGCTGTGCATGTATGGGAGCAGGAGTATATGGGAAATCTCTGTACCTTCCTCTCAGTTTTGTTGTAAACCTAAAAATTGCTCTAAGAAATAAAGTCTAATTTTTTAAAAAATAACTATATATAAATGGGAAAAGTGCCAAGAATACTTACCATAGACTCACAAAATGTACAATTATATTTTATTTAAGAATTTATTTGATCCCTTTCTCTTTGTGTACAAAAAGATACTATTTGGAAACTGAATAAATCACAACTGTTTGGAAGTACTTTTACTGGTACCTGGAAAAGATTAGATTTCCCTAATCATTAAATAGAGTATTCATGTTAAATTAATAAGAAGTAAAAATCAAATTGCTTTTGATAAAAAATTATAATGCAACAAACAAATGTCCAGGACCAGACTCCTTCACTGGTGAATTCTAAGACGATGAACATTCAAAGAATTAATATCAATTTTTCTCAAACTCTTTCAAAAAATCAAAGAGGCGAGAACTCTTCCAAACTCATTTTGTGAGGCCAGCATTACCCTGATGTGAAAACCAGACCAGGAAGCCACAAGAAAAGAAAATTACAAGCCAATATCCATGATGAACATAGATGCAAAAATCCTCAACAAAATATTAGCAAACCAAATTCAGTAGTACATTAAAAGGATCATACACCATGATCAAGTGGGATTTATTCCAGGGATGCAGGGATGGTCCAACATTTGCAAATCGGTCAGTGTGATATGCCACATTAACAAAATGAGGAAAAAAATCATATAGTCATCTCAACAGTTGCAGAACAAGCTTTTGACAAAATTCAACATCCATTTATGATAAAAACTCTCAACAAAGCAGGTATAGAGGGAACGTACCTCAACATGATAAACGCCATGTATGACAAAGCCCACAGCCAACGTCATACTCCATGGTGAAAAGCTGAAAGCTTTCCCCCTAAAATCAGGAACAAGACAAGGATGCTGACTCTTGTCACTTGTATTCAACATAGTATTCTAAGTCCAAGCCTCAGCACTTAGGCAATAAAAAGAAATAAAAAGCATCCAAATTGGAAAAGGAAGAAGTAAAACTGTAACTATTTGCAGATGGCATAATATTATATGTAGAAAACCCTAAAGACTTCATCAAAAAACTGTTAGAACTAATAAAAGAATTAAGTAAAGTTGCAGGATACAAAGTCAATACACAAAAATCTGTTGCATTTCTATACACTAACAAGGAATTATCAGAAAGAGAGATCAAGAAAACAATCCCATTTACAATTGCATCAACAAAATAAAATAAAATACCTAGAAATAAATTTAACCAAGAAGGTGAAAGATCCTCATATTGAAAACTACAAGACATTAATGAAAGAAATTGAAGAAGATACAAATAAACGGAAAGATATTTTGCGCTCATGGATTGGAAAAATCAATATTGTTAAAATGTCCATACTACCCAAAGCAATCCACAAATTCAATGCAATCTCTATCAAAATTCCAATGGCATTTTTCACAAACATAGAAAAAATAATCCTAAAATTTGTACAAAACCACAAAAGACCCCAAATAGCCAAAGCAATCTTGAGAAAGAAGAACAAAGCTGGAGGTTTCACACTCTCTGATCCCAAACTATATTACAAAGCCATAGTAATCAAAACAGTATGGTACTGGCATTGGCATAAAAACAGACACATAGATCAATGGAACAGAATAGAGAGCCCAGAAAGAAATCCATTAATATATGATCAATTGATTTATGATGAAGGAACCAAGAATATACAATGGTAAAAAGACAGCCCCTTCAATAAATGGTGTTGGGAAAACTGGACAGCCACATGCAAAAGAATGAAACTAGACCCCTATCTTACACCATACACAAAAATTAACTCAAAATGGATTAAAAACTTGAACATAAGGCCTAAAACCATGAAACTCCCAGAAGAAAACATAAGCAGTAAGCTCCTTGACACAGGTCTTAGAGATGATTTTTTGACTCTGACACCAAAAGCAAAAGCAACAAAAGTAAAAATAAACAAGTAAGACTGCATCAAACTAAAAAGCTTCTGCACAGCAAAGGAAACCATCAACAAAATGAAAAGGCAACCTACTGAATGAGAGAAAATATTTGCAAATCACATATCTGATAAGAGCTAATATCCAAAATACATAAAGAACTCATACAACTCAATAGCAAAAAAAACCCCACTGATTTAAAAAATGGGCGGAAGACCTGAATAGATGTTTTTCCAAAGAAGATAGACAGATGGCCAACAGGCACACAAAAAGATGTTAATTCATTAACATTATTAATTTCACTAGTTATTAGGGAAATGCACATCAAAGCCACAAGAACATATCACCTCATACCTATCAGAATGGCTATTATCAAAAAGACAAGAAATAGCCAGCATTGGAGAGGATGTGGAGAAAAGAGAATCCTCGTGCACTGTTGGTGTAAATACAACTTGGTGAAGGCACTTTGGAAAACAGTATGGAGTTTCCTTAAAAAATTAAAAATAGAACTACCACATGATCCAGCAACTCCACTTCCAGGTATTTATCCAAAGAAAATGAAAACACTAATTCAAAAAGATACATGCACCCCCATGTTCATTGCAGCATTATTTACAATAGCCAAGATATGGAAGCAATCTATGTGTCCCTGGATGGATGAATGGATAAAGAAATTGTGGTATAAATATACAACGGAATACTATTCAGCCATAAAAAAGAATGAAATCTTGCCATTTGAGCCAACAGGGATGGACCTCAAGGACATTATGCTGAGTGGAATAAGGCAGACAGAGAGAGACAAATACTGTATGATCTCACTTATATGTGTGGAATATAAAAAACAAACAAGCTCATAGATACAGAGAACATATTCATGGTTGCCATAGGAGGGGGTGGGAGAGAGAGAAATAGGTGAGGGGATCAAAAGGTAAAAAAAAAATATAGTGCAATAATAAATGAAATTGAATTTATACAATCAGTTATTAAAACTGAAAGCAAAACCTCTGCAGAGGCCCAGAAAAAGCACTATAAAAAGTAGCAACTTGTTAAAAAAACAAAACTTTACAATAGATCAATTGAATCAATTGAGAACATGGCCTAACACCAAATTTCTTAGGTATATTTTATGCCTTTACCGGATTTCTGGTGTACACTATACTGTGAAAATGATGGTAGCTTTGATTCCCTCACATGATTATTCACAAGTTACATTTGCTGATCATGTTGTTTCAGATGATCATCCCCTAAGTTAAGGAACTTCATAAATTGTGTGTGATTCCAGGTTCCACACATAATCCACTTCTCACATTCTGGAAACGACAACTATCATCTCCTCAAAGATTAATTAAGTGACTCATTTAAGATGCATCTACAAGAAGCCCATCAGATCATTAATTTTCATCCAAATCCGTTAATTTTTGAAAATGCTTAATAAAATCCTCCCACGTGCAAAGTACTACTGTGGGTATTTAGGATTATTAAGACAGCCCTTCCCCTCAAGAAGGACTTGATTTCTGATTCAAATCATGAAGAGACCTAAATGCATGGGGGAAAAAAATTAACTCACAATGCCACATATCAAATAAAAATTAAATCCACAAGAAAAATAAGACTAATTCCTAGGTGAACTCTATGCAGTAATAAATGTTAGTTCAGCAATAAGACACAGGGAGATGGATTGAGGCGGGATGTCTCCAGGAGAATTGTATGCAATTGAACCACATCTTAGAAAATGACCAAGTCTGGAGTGATTTGAAGGATTGTGGAGAATGTAAACATTCAATATTTTGTTGCTGTAATGAAACAAGCCTGCTGAACCTGGTGTGGTATTTATAATTATTAGTTTTTCATTGTGAGTTCCTCAAAGTTGCTTTTTATTCTTTAATTATCACTCCTATCATTACCAAAAGGTGTTAGAATCTTTCATTTACAAAGTGCTTCTTGCAGCATCTATTTTGGTAGTCACCTTAAATAATTCCAGCTGCATATGCACACCCAAAAACCTGCTTCCAAGGTTTTATATTTGAGGAAAATTACAAAAGTATTGTTTTCTGGTGTTAAAACTCTCTGTTCCCAGCAAATCTTGGCCCCCAAATAAGGGAAAGATCACAAACAGATCAATCATATCAGAGGATGACTGAGAGAGTTATATATACCTCTCCACTTAATGTAATAGCTATCTCAGTTTGTGTGTTGTCAGCCACTGATTATTAAATAGTTTTGGAAAAAATGCTCTCATTTACAGTACAGGTGTTTGTGGAATAACGCAACTGGATTTAAAACCAAAAGGTGTTAAAAGATTTGTCAAGCAGGGAGTATCCAGTCAGCTAAAACTGGCGGTGCCAGGCTGCTCTGACGAAATGCCCCAGGAAGCTTTGTGCAGAGTGCTGAAAAAGCAACAATCCCTCTGGGCTTCAGAACATTGCCGTTTGGACTTCAAAGGCACTCCCACCCGTGGTGGAAAATGCACGTGGGATACACAGACCAGCTCCGACTGCCAACCAGACAGAGCACGAACCACCCGTTCCGGAAAATCTTTCATGGATACAGTAGCAAGGAAGTATTTTCTGACCTAGAACTTGCTTTTGTCTTTCCCAGGACTATTATTCAGGGAAAAAATTGGGGTGAAGAGTAAATTTCACTGAACACCCCTATTTCATCTGGCACCAGGGCAAGTACTGTTTAGATTAAGTGCATAGGGCAAGTACTGTTTCACAATATTAGTATGATTTCCACCCAGAGTTCTCGAAAATCATCTCTCCAGCTCTCCATGCTTCCTTCACCACTGGAAAACAAATAAAACAAAAGAAGCAAAGCAAAGCAAAACATAAACATCGCACTCCAAGCTCTGGACTCCAGCTTCCTTAAAGCGCCACCAGGCTCAGAGACCATGGAACAGTAGACCTTTGCGCATCAGTTCACGGCTTACTCAAAGATGCACAAATGTGGGAAGTAGGGACGTTTTCTCTCTCCTTGAATGTCTTGTGCAATAACGATATCTACATTATCAGCCAAAGAGAGTTAGTAATTACCTATTTTTTCAGGCATATCTCTAATCTTCTATCACTAATCATGATTTCTATTTGACATGCGAAGCTACTCCTCTCTTTTTTCCTTGTTCTTTGCTCTTTTTTTTTTTTAACTCTTTCCCTTGTCATTTTCTTATAAAGAGATCTATGCTTCATCTGATCATAGAACAATTCTTGCTACTCAAAAATTTGAATTGATATAACTTTGACACGAAAAGCCGTATTTGGAATAAAGCAGGGTTTGTTAGGAAATCTGTGTGTGCAGCGGAGACATCATATTTTCATTTAAGTTGATAGACATTAGTTACGGCGGAATGCAGGGGGCATTTTCACTTATAGATGTTTTTGACATTTTTGTGAATGAACATAAGAACTAACATGGAATATAATGCCATGGAGATAAAATCGGGCTGAGACTAACAAGAGCTCATTCTTCTTTTGGCTTCAGCTATAATAATCGAGGTAAGCTTGGACTTGAACACTAGCATGTCTCCATACCACTTGTGCTGCAAGACTTCACCAGTGATTGTGCTTACTAACTAGAAAAAGGGACTGGAGTCTCCATGTACAAATCAGACAGTAACGTGGTAAGAAATTTTTATTCTTTTATGGATAGGAATTATTTTGCATAGGTGATTTTCTGTTGAACCAATATATGATATAGAAAGATACTTTGTTTTATTCAGACGCTTGCAAGCTTGATTATGCACACATATATCTACACATATGTATATGCACATATATATATGCACATATATATACACATATACACACACATACATGTAATATGCAATAAAATATTAACTGGAAGTTTTTGAGAAACGAAGATACACAGATATGAAATTCCAGACCAGTTTATGAACTTTCAAAGCAAATATGAGAGAGCAACCTATTATACGGTTCTAAGAGGAAGACCTATAAATTCAAGAGGAAGACTTCTGAGAGGATTTCTTTGGGAAGAGGTGTTTTCTCCCTTCAACTCAAACCAAGAGAGTTTTCTCTTTTGCTTCAGGGAGATCTCACAGGGAGATTTTATGAGACTCTTAAGGCTAAGAGACAGATTGAACTCCTACCTGGCCCTGCCTGGGAAATCTAGAGACTAAGAAAGGGGTGACCCCCACTATGGGCAGCAGAGTAGAGTTGTGGTTGCACTAGGACAGGTCGGGGCAAAGAACATATGCTTGCTGTGGACTGTCTTAAGTTATCTCAGAAGGAACCCCTGGGGAAGAGATGTTATTGCAACAGAAGCTGGAGGTGGACTTCAACATTCCCAGGATCTGTACATGGACAAGCCCGGTCAGAAGAGGAGGGATAGAGGTTCCTATCACTGGGATAGGAATTGCAAGTCAGAGGCCCCAGAGATTAGAGGTCCTCAGAGAATGCACAAGAGAGTTATATGAGAGAGAGAGAGAAAGAGAGACAGCTCCAAACTTCGCCAGGCCCTGAGGACACAAATCTGGCTAAAATAATTCTAGACAAGACAGACATTCTCTGCTCCCTACTGAGTTCTGCTCCTCTCTTCCCTAGAAGGGTTTCAAACAGCAGCCAGTCAGTAGGTGAGAAGAGGAGAAAGAAAGAGAGGAAGAATCAATTTATACTCATTCTGAATGCAGCTTTCTCCCAAGGCTTGACGGAGGAGAAAGTCTTACCTTTAAATGAAGTTGTAAGCTTTTATTAGTACATATGGTCTATATACATATAGATCTTACATAGATATATATGATTTATATATCATAACTGAATAGACTCTTTGTAACAATGTGACAATATTATTATTATTTTTAACTTTGAAAGAACAGAAAAGTCATGGACTAGTAATAAAAGAGAAGTTCTCTCACTGAATACACTTTCAAAGGATAATTTGAGGCATAAATTGTTTCTGCTTATTCAATTTACTATTTATATTGGAGAAAGAGAGAGGAAGGGAGGCAAGAGAGAGCAGGAGTGAGAGCTTTTTTAAGTTATAATTAGTAAAATTAATTTAGGATAACATTTCACTTAGCTCATTAAAAGACTAGCATGGATTTATTCCTTTGTCATTCAATAGATATTTATTAAGTATTTACTCTGGCAGTATATGGCTGGATACAAGTGGAACACAAGAGCCCCACTTGTTAATATCCAGAGCCCATAGTGATTCTTTAAAAAAAGAAATTTTATGATAATATATTATTTGAAAAATACGGCAAATGTTACAGATTGAATCTTAACGGGAAATACGTTAAAAATTATTCTAACAGCCATGAGAGAGCAACCTCCCTTCCCCCCAACATACATATAGTCTAGCTTCAGAGGATGTGTTGCCAAAATGACTCAAACAACAAAACTGTTTACCACTATTTTTACAATTTGTTATTCTTTATACCAGAGAACTCAGGCCACTGACAGGATCCAGTGTTTTCCCAGCCTGAACTGAAGTGGTTCAATCTAGAAGACCCCAGCTACATTCAGGAAGTGCTCTAGCACCAGGGCCCCATGCAATTTTAGTAACATGTTTAGTCAACAGTCAGATATTCGACAAAGTATCCAAATTTATCAAAAGTTTACCTTAAGGCTACAGCTCTAATAATCTTCCCAGCCCCACTGAGGAAAAAGTTTAAAAAACATTCATATCATCTTTTTAACCATTTCCCACTTTCCAAATAAAGGATAAAATATTTCTATTAAAAGTTTACTTAGAATATTTACGGGCCAGCCCAGTGACATAAGCGGTTAAGTGCGTGTGCTCCGCTGCAGAGGCCCAGGGTTCACCGGTTCGGATCCCGGGTGCGCACAGATGCACCGCTTGTTAAGCCATGCTGTGGCGGCGTCCCACATAAAGTAGAGGTAGATGGGCATGGATGTTAGCCCAGGGCCAGTCTTCCTCAGCAAAAAAAAAAAAAAGAGGAGGATTGGCCTTGGATGTTAGCGCAGGGCTGGTCCTCCTCACACACACACACAAAAAAAAGTTGACAGAATATTTAAAGCAGCAATTCTCAATCTCAGCTGCATAGCCAATCACCAGCAGTCCCACCCCCCAAAATTCTGATGATTAGGCCTGGGGTAAGCCCAAGCAGTGGGAGCACTTATTTTATGCAGCCAAGGCTGAGAATCATTTATGTAAGAAAGGAACATAACTATAATTTCATGGCTTTCTCAGGTAAATTGAATGTCTCAGATTAAAATCAAACTCTCTCATCTCTCTAGAATCTTGTAAGTTCTCTATTCAATTTTTACGCCAAGAGTTACACGGCATGCATTTTATTTCAACCAAAATTGGTCATGTGATCCTGCTTAATCAGATTTTAAGCATTATTATATCCACCTTATCCCATTCATCTTAGCTTTTTGATATCTAGGATTCCCAGAATCAGATCATAAGATCTGATACTTCAGGCAAATCCTGTTTTCCTCTGAACTACCCCAGAAATTTAAAAAATTCTTAACTGAATTCTTCTTTAAAACTTTTTCTATCTAGATACAAATCATCACTTTAATTTAATTTTTCTAACAACTTATAGCTTTGGGTTGAGCTATTTCTACCCAAAGATTTCCTGCAAGCAGGAGAGACCTAGTGTGCATCATTGGGCCATTCCTACAGTTTAAACCTAAAGAAATGACTTTACTTATATAGATTTTTAGTATTATTATACCAAAAAGAAGTTCTTACAGAATAGTGTTTTCCCGTAGAGCTTTAAAAAATCAAAAAAGAGGATAAAATCTCCCTACCCACCTCTTGCAGCTCGAGGATACTTCTTAGTTAATTGACTTCTATCATCACCACACTGGTTCTGTGTTTTAGAGTTTCTGGAACACTCCTAAGTCAAAGGTCCAGTACAGCCTCACTTCATCAAGAGATACTATTTTCATGCGCTTGTATTGCCTATAATTAAAACAAACCACAGCAGCTCCCCAGGCACCTCCTTAGTAGGGTAGGAGAGAAAGAGTTTATGAGCCTCTCAAATGCTTTCTACTCCTGCAGGATCTTGACTTTGATGATACCCAATTGTTCCAGCCTCAGCTGACACTCCCTTTGTCCCCTTCCTGACTGTACTTCTAGCCCAAATAGTTTGGAAGAAAAACAAATTATGAAGTTTGACCACTAGGTACAAGGTGATGCAAAAAAACAGCTGTTGACTCCCTAGAATGAAATATGTATCTTCCTCTTCCTAAAAGGAGTTTTGCTTTTCAGTAGATTAAGGAATTAGTTTTCAAATTTTTGACCAAACACTCATAATGAATATATTTTATATCACAACTGTAGGAATGGCCTAATTCCTCAAACATGCAAACCTAGGGTATTAATCAGTTTTGCTGTAATAATGTTACATAACAAACAACCTCAAATCTTAATGACCTAGATTAACAGTTATTTCCTTCTCCGACATTGTTGTGTGTGCCAAGTGTGACTCTGCTGGGATTAGACAGCATCTGCTGGGTCAGGCTCCAGGTTGAGAGTTGGAATGAGGTTTACTTCACTAGTCTCTCCATTCTTGGACCAGAGTCGTCTCTTGTGAAGCTGTACAGGTGCCCACGAGCATGTGTAGTGACACATGATCCTCTTAAAGCCTCTGCGTAGAACTGCACGCTGCCACTTCTGTCTACATTCTAGTGGTCAGAGCAAGTATAGCCAAGCCCAAAGCTAAAGGACACATCATGGCAAGAGTGGGAAGGGAAGGAAGAATTCCGAAAGAATGAAACTCGTTACCACATTTTAGTACCTGTGATTCGTATCGTTTTCTATTCTATAAAATACCTGACTGGCAAGTTCTAGACCTGGATCTGTCACTAACCAATTATGAAGCTGTTAATAAATTATTTTACATCTAAAGACTTCAGATTGCTTTAAAACAAATTATATTTATAGTGTTCAGATAAATGTGCTTTCATTTTTCATTGTGTATGGAAATAAATGTTTATTATTCATATTATTACTCAGCAAATGTCCAATGCTGTGTCTAAGTATGGCAATATTTATTGCAAAAACCAAAATTTCTTTAATGATGGGAGAAATTAGGACTCATGAGTTCATTGAGTTGTAAATTACTTTTCCAGTTTTCCATACAATGAGGAAAGTATGTGATGGGGCCAACAGAACGAAACTCAATAAAGAAAAGCTAATGGTATTATTGGTTTTCAATTACTTACATCATCTGAAGCTCACGGTTAATGCACAATTTTTTTGACAATCCATCTCTTTGTAAAATACCACTCAAATTACAGAGTTCCTTCCTTCCAATTTTCTAAATTTAATATGTAACATTTTATTACTCTTATGGTTAGTAGGTACACAGAATTTTAATACATTTTTTCCAATTTTGCTAAATTTGTAAAGTAGCAGGATAAAAAATTTTAACGACTTTATTTGAATAGCAAAAAAATTCACCTATTATAAGTATAGAGTTTAATAATTTTTAGTAAATTTATACAGTTGTGCCATCATTACAACAATTCAATTTTAAAATTCTTCTATCACTACAAAAAGTTTCCTTCTGCTAGTTTGCAGTCAATTTCTGTTTCTGCCCCTAGTCTCAAGCAAGCTTAGATCTGTTCTCTGTCTCTATAGATTTGTCTTTTCTAAAATTTCTTATGAATGGAACCATACAATATATTGTCGTTTTGTCTGGCTTCTTTCACTCAGCACAATATTTTTGATAATTATCTGTATTGCTACATGTACCGATGGTTTATTCCTCTTTATTGATAAGTGGTATTCCATTATCCAGAAATATCACAGTTTCTTTTCATGCACAAGTTGATGGATATTTGGATTGTTTTCAGTCTTTGGTTCTTATGAAAAATGCTGCTATGAAATTTTGTATACAAGTCTTTGTATGGACATACGTTTTCCTTTTTCTTGAGTAGACTCCTGGAATGAAGTTTCTGGGCTATATGGAAAATCATGTTGTTTTAAAAACTGCCTATCTGTTTTCCAAAGTTTCTATATCCTTATACTTGCCCATCAGCCATGTAGGAGGGTTCCAATTTCACCACATCATTGCCAACACTTGTTATTGTCATATTTTTGGATTGTAGACATACTAGTGGCTATATGATGGTATGGAATTTAGGGGTTAATTTGCATTTCACTAATGATGATGATGCTGGCCATCTTTTCATTTTTTTATTAGCTGTTCATACATAATTTTTATTAGCTATTCATATGTCTTTTTAAGAAAAATGTCTATTCAAATCTTTTACTGACTTTTTAACTGGGTTCTTTGTCTTCTTATTAATGAGTTGTAGAAGTTTTTTATATGTCTGGATACAAGCTCTTTATAAGATAATATTTGCAAATATTTTCTTGTCAGTGGTTTGTCTTTTTGGCGCCTTTGGAGGAAAAAATCCATAAATATTCATAAGTTCAACATGTTATTATTATTATTATTATTTTTTTTTTTTGATGAGAAAGATTGTCCCTGAGCTAACATCTGTGCCAATATTCCTCTTATTTTTTGTATGTAGGATGCCGCCACAGCACAGCTTGATGAGCATTGTGTAGGTCTGTGTCCAGGGTCTGAACCTGCGAACCCCGGGCCGCAAACGTGGAGTGTGTGAACTTAACCACTATGCCAGTGGGCCGGCCCCTCAATGTATTGTTTTTAATGTGTTGTGCTTTTAGTGTCACGTCTAAAAAATTTTTATCTAACCTCAGATTACAAAGATTTTCTCCAATATTTACTTCTAGAAGATTTATAGCCTTAGCATTTAAATATGGAATTATAAAACATTTTAATGAAATTTTTGTTTATGATCTGAGAGGTCCAAGTTCATATTTCTGCGTATGGAATATCCAATTTTTCATCAGCAATCTTTGAAAAGTATCTTTTCTCCATTGAATTAAAGTTGACACATTTTAAAGGTCAACTGACCATAAAATTAAGAGTTTATTTCTGGACTCTCTAATCTGTTACATTTATATATATATATAATATATATATATCTCACATATGTGTGTATATTTATATACAAATACATTATATATTTATATACACATATCATATATATAAATATATACATGTATATTTACAACCAATGCCACCAATGCCACTGTGTCATGATTACTATAGCAATATAGTATGTTTAGAAATTAGTGTTAGTCTTCCAACTTTGCTCTTCTTTTTCAAAATTATTTTATTTCTTCTAGGTCCTTTGCATTTCCACATAAATTTTAGGATCAGCTTGTGAATTTACACAAAATTCTTCATGAGATCTTGTGTTGAATCTACACATCAATTTGGGGAGAAGTGTCATCTGAATATTGATTCTTCCAATACATGAACTTGTTATATCTTTCCAGTTATATAGGTTTTTAATTTCTCTCAGTGATGCTTTGTAATTTTCAGTGTACAGCTCTTGCATTACTTAAGTTAAAATGTATTCCTAAATATTTAAAGCTGTTGTGAATGGAATTGTAGCCTTAATTTTATTTCCTGATGTTGTGATGCTAACACATAGAAATAACATAAATTTTTGTATTCTGCAATCTTGCTAAACTTGATTAGTTCTAGTTGTTTTCTGTAGAATCCTCAGAATTTTCTGCACACAGAATTGTGTATTCTGCAAATAAAGACAGTTGTACTTCTTTCTTTCAGATCTGCATATCATTAATTTATTTTTCTTACCTCATTGCAATAGATAGTCCCCCAGTGCAATGTTGCATAGAAACGGTGAGAATGAATATGCTTGCCTTTTCCTCAGTCTTAAGCATTTAGTCTTTCAGAATTAAATGTGATGTCAGTTGTAGGTTTTTCATAGATACACTTAGTTTAAGGAGGTTATTTGCTATACCAAGTTTATTGAGAGTTATTATCATGAATGAGTGTTTAATTTTGTCAATTTTTAATGTCAATTGACATGATCATGTATTTTTTTGCCTTTTTTTCTACTAATATGATGTATTACATTAATTGATTTTCAGATGTTAAACCAACCGTGCATTTCAGGGAATAATAGCAGTTGGTCATGACATGTAATTATTTTTTACTATGTTAACGGACACTGCTAAAAATTTGTTAAGGATTTTTGCAATTAGTTGATGAGAGATATAGGTCTGTGATTTTCTTTTTTTGTAATGTGTTTGATGGGCTTTGGTATCAGTGTTACACTCGTTATATCAGGGTTACAGATTAAGTTGAAAAGTGTTTCTTCCTCCTCTATTTTCTGAAAGAGTTTATGTAGCATTTTATTATTTTTTCTTAAAAAATTGATAGAGTTGACCACTGAAGCCACTGGACCCTGTGCTTTTTCTTTGTGAGAAGATTTTTAATTATCAACTCAATTTTTTTTAATTCAATTTCTTTACTAGGTATAGGTCTAATGAGATTTCCTATTCTTGCATCACTTTGGGTAACTTACATCTTTTTATGCATTTTTCCATTTCATCTATGTTGTCTAATTTATTGGCATAAGTCATTCATAATGTTTCCTTATAATCCTTTTAATTTCTGTAAAGTTGTTAGTCACATTCTCTCTTTTATTTCTGATTTTGGTAATACCTACTTTCTCACATTTATTCTTGGTCAGTCTAGATAAAGATTTATCATTTTTTGAACTTTACAATGAGCTAACTTTTGATTTCATTGTTTTTCTCCATTATTTTTCTTTTCCCTATTTCAGTTATTTCCATATGTGTCTCTATTGTTTCCTTCATACTATTTGCTCTGCCTGTCATTTGCTCTTTTCCTAGCTTCTTGAGGTTCAGGCTTCGATTTTGGATATTAGATCTTTCTTCCTTTCTAATATAAATGTTTTATGATCTAAATTTCCTTCTGAGCACTGCTCTAAAAACAGTCCATAAATTTTGTTATGCTATGTTTTCATTTTCATTAAATTCAAAATATTATCTAATTTCCCGTGTGATTTCTTCTTTGACTAATGAGTTACTTGGAAGCATATTGGTTAGTTTTCAAACATTAAGGAATTCTCAAATTTCTTTCAGTTGTTTAATATCATTTTGATCAAAGAACATACTTTGTATGATTTTAACTTATTGAAATTTATTGAAATTTGTTTCATGGTTATCATTTGTTGTATCTGGGAGAATATTTCATAGATACTTAAAAAGTATGTGTATTCTGCTATTATTTAATGGATTGTTCTATAAATGACAACTAGATCAAGTTAGTTGAAAGTATTGTTCCTGTCTTTTATGTTCTTGCTTATTTTCTGCCTAGTTCTTCTGTAAATTAATAATAAAGGTGTATTAATACTTCCAAATACAACTATCAAATTCTAAGTTTCTCTTTTCAGTTCTAAAAGTTTCAGCTTCATGTAATTTGAGGCTCTTTTGTTAGGTGCAAATACATGTGTAATTTCTTCCTGATATATTCTCTTTCATCATTACGGAATGCCTTTTTTCTCTAGTAATATTTCTTATATTATAGTCTATTTTGCCTGATAATAATATTGCCACTCCAGTTTCTATATTGTTATGATTGGCTTTTTGTAATTTTCCATCTTTTTACGTTCAACCTTTCTGTGTCTTTGAAACTAAAGTTTGTCTCTTGTAGAAAACATATAATTGAACCTTGATTTATTATCCAGTCTGACATTCTCTGTCTTTTGTGTGCATTAACAGTTCATCCTTTTTTATTGCTGAATAGTTTTTCACGGCATGTTTACATCAGAGTTTGTTTATCTATTCACCTTTTGGTGGCTATGGGGGTTGTTTTAAAATTTTAGCTATTATAAGCAAAGCTGCTGTGCATATTCATGTGCAAGTCTTTGTTTGGACATACGCTTTCATTTCTCTTAAGAAAGGAATTAGGAGTGGAATGGATGTATCACATGTTATGTATGTTTAACTTTTTGAGAAATTGTCAAATTATTGGTCAATGTGGTATATAATTTTACTTTATCACCAACAATGTAGGAGAGTTCCAGTTGCTCCATATCCTTGTCAGCACTTGGCATGGTCAGTCTTTTTAATTTTAGCCATTTCAATGGGTATGTACAAGTATTTCATTGTGGATGTAATTTGCACGGCCCTAATGACTACTGATATGAAATATCTTTTCATGTACTTATTTAGCATCCATTTTTCCTATTTAAAGAAGTGTTTGTTCAGATATTTTGCCCAGTTTTTGAGATATTTGTTTTCTTATTCTTAAATTATGAGATGTTCTTTTATAAGTCCTTTATCAGATATGTGTTTTCAAATATTTTCTTCCAGTCTGTGGCTTATCTTTTCACTCTTTTAACAGTGACTTTGGGAGAGCAGTAGTTTTTAACTTTGATGAAACTCTGTTTTTCACTTTTTTGTTTTATGGATTGGTATTTTATTATTGTATCGAAGATAGCTTGTGTAACCCAAGGTCACAAATGTTTTCTCCTAGATGTTTTGCATATATATTTAGGCCTATAATCCATTTTGAGTTAATTTTTGTGTATTGTGTAAGGTAATAATTGGTTTGGTTTTGTTTGTTGCATATGGCTACCAGTTGTTCCTGTCCCATTTTATCTTTTTCCCACCAGAATGCCTTTTCCCTTTTTCAACATCAATTGTGCATATATGTATGGGTCTATTTCTGGACACTCAATTCTGTCCAAAAATCAATGTATTTGTCTACCTAGGTGCCAATACTATCATGATAGATAGATAGATAGATAGATAGATAGATAGATAGATAGATAGAGGATAGACAGATCAAAGCCAGACAAAAATTCAGAATTTTGGCTGGTTCACTTGGGGTGGGGTGCTTGTTAAAGAAGAATGTAAACATCTGGGCCATTTTACAGCTCAGCACCTCCTGCTATCTATCATGCCAAACTTAAATCCACTAGGAGATGGAGACATCTCAGAGTCTCGGCTGTTATAAGGGGGCTTTGACACTAAGACAAACAAACTACTGTGAGAAACCATACATAAGGCATTGCCTGCTGCTCAGGCTCTTACTTTCCTAAAGTGGGTTTACAAGGCTGATGAAGGTGACCCATTGGAGAATGAGAAACTGACCCCAAATATTCTAGATAAATCTTGTGGTCAGCCCTACAGTCTTGGAAAACTCCCTTGGTCTTGTGTTGAAACCTGGTGAGGTGAGAATTTAAAAGAATTTATCATGATAAGTGGGCAGCAGATGCCTCAGATGAAGATCAACTCCTTAAATGACATTGTAGCTATACAAGTCAAGCTCGAGTCAGCCAAAGGTATAAACTTCAAGGTGCCAACATGAATAGTATATGGCTGTGGCTGTGGAATCAAGGAGCTGAAAGAGATGGCGTCAGTAATGATGACTTGTGCCCTGATATAGACTTTCAGGGGACTGAAAACATTGAGTGTGCTTTTGGCTGAGATGTGTGCAGTTCTGTGCCAAATGAAACTGAAAGTGGATGCAAGTTCTTGCTTACTGGTGTGAAGTCCTCTCCATCCCCTGATTCCTTTCTTCCTCTCTACCTGAGCTCAGTTGCTTTAAGAATAAAGATGTTTAGGTGTGGGGCCAAGGTCTCCATCCCCAAGGGGCACCAACAACCGTGTGTAGCTGTCCAGGGATGCTGGGGAGCCTTGGAGAGGAAAAGGACTTAAAGTTTACGGCTCTATTAGACACTGGTGCTTAAGTCACTATCCTACCTGGTCCCTTGGGGGCAGGGGCATCCAATCTCTAGACAAAATCTTGTGGTCAGTCCCACCATATTGGAAAACTCCTCTGGCTTTATGTTGAAACTCGTTGAGGTGAGAATTTAAGAGATGTTATCTTGATGGTGTTTGGGCAGGGTTCATATCGGTGGAGGGAAGGTAAAATAATCTTGTGTATGGGACCTTTTGGGCCAATGTAATGAACTATTGTTTGACTTCTGTTGCTGAATGTATAATTGGTATCGATATTTTTCATGCCTGTACTGTGAGTCTTCACAAGCGCCAGAGGTGACTCTTAGTTCTAACTGGAGAGAATTCTCATATAGAGAAGCACTAGTACCTTTGGGGCTATACAACCCTAATGAGTCCTTTGAGCTACAAGTCTATGTGGCTGATGATATTGTCAATTGGTACCTCTGGCCAATTGGCAGGCACTTTTGGGGGTTTGGGACTCCCCTCCAACCTGATATGGCTGTCAGATACACACCTTTGGAGAAACAAGTATTTGCTTGCTACTAGACACTTGACGAAATTGAACACATGACCATGGAGGCCACGTGACTTTCCAGCCCAAGATCCCCACTTTGGGTTGAACCAATTCAGACTTAGTGATTAACAAAGGAGCCTGACAAGCCTTGCTTGATAAGTGGAAAAGGTATAGTCAAGAACACAGCTAGCCTGAGCCCCAGCAGCAACTTGGCTTTACATGAAAAAAGCAGCAGCTTTTTTTTTCAGCCTTTGGGTAAAAATTTCATTTCTCTCTGCCTCTGAAGCAAAGCTGCTGGTTCAGTGGGGCCCTCAACTGACTCAGGTTCCCCTAAATGCCTGGACTACTGCACTGGTGGCTCATCTATACTGAAACTTGGTGGTGTCCACAGCACTGCCGAAGCAGCTGCTCCATCTCAGCACCAGCTACGCGCAAGCACAGACTAACCAAGCTCTTTCAGGCTTGGTCTAGAGTAGCCTTATTTTAGGACATTTTTAGTCCCATTTCTAACGTATTCCCTTTCTGTGGTCTTGTCTTAACACTTCGGGTATTCACTGCAGCCTCTCCTCGGGCTGGAGGAAAGCACATGGTCCACCCTGTGGGAGCTCTGGGGGTTGTTCACTTCATTGCTTCCTGGCAGTACCTTCTATGGAAGTAGTTTTTGGTCTTATGGGTTTTCACCCTATGTGTGCAAGATTGATGTTCAAAGATGAATGACGACCCCTGTACAGATTTCTCAAACACTTTTTCTTCATAACTCTCTTCTTTCAGGTGTTCTCCCCACATATTCTACCTGCTTCAGCCTTTCCTTACTCCTGTCTGTGTCTCCTCAACTCAGTGAGACCCTGGGCACTGTTTGGGATGCCGCTTTCCACACTGCAGTCTGGAAATTGCCTCCAGGCAGAAAGCCTGGGCATTTATAAAGCTCTCTTCATTTGGTACCCTTCTCAGGCATTACGGTCCCATACTGCCTGTTGGCTGATGCCCCAAAATGCCTTTTTTTTTAACTTTTTTTATTTTGTACAGTTTTCTAGTTTTTTTATTTGTTTTATAGCAGGAGGTTAATTATGCATGATTGTTACTCCCTAATGGCCTGAAATAGAAGTCTCCATTTACTTTTTAAATATGGTAACTATGAATGTACCATTTAGTAGATGGTCCCTTTTTCTCCTCCTGATTTGTAATGCCAGTTCTGTCATATGTTAAAAGTCCTTCTATGACTATCTCTAGGTTCTCTGTTTTGGTTGTATTGATCTATGTGTCTTCCTTGGGACACTACCACTTAATTATGGTTTGGTAAGAAGTCCTGATATTCATAACCTTCCTTTCCCAAATTTTTCACTTTTATTTTTGGCCATTTAATCATCTAGGAGTTGATTATCAAGTTCCGTAAAAACGCCATTTGTGTTTAGAGTAGAATTGAATTAAATTAATGAATTATTTGGGGGATAATTAACATCTTTAAGATATTGATCATCCCATTCATGAGTATGGTATATCATTTATTTATTTTCAGATTATTTTCTCTGTCCTTGCCTAAGGCATTGCAAATTTCTCCATGAAGTTCTCATATTTTGTTACATCTATTCATAAAGTTCTTACACATTCTGTGAATGGTATGCCTTTTATATTTCATTTTCTAATTATTTATTATTAATGTGTAGAGATGCATTTGATCATTTTTATGCTTTAACTTTTCTTAACTCCTTTTTGTCTTATTGTATGGATTCTTTTGATTTTCTGTGTCATTACCAATGACATCTACAACTTAATGCTTCTCCTTTCTTTCCTAATTTTTATATCTCTTTTTTTTCTTTTCTTACTGCATTGAATAAAGTCTCAAGTATAATGTTGAACAGAAGCTGTGATAGAAAGCATAGTTATATTCTTCCTGATTTTTATGATATTGCTTCTAAAGTTTTATAATAATGTTAAGTCTTAGTATAGGTTTTTATCATAAGTCAAGGAAATTTCCTTCCTTTTCGAGTTTGCTAGATTTAAAAAAAACATCTTGAGGGGCCAGCCCAGTAGCATAGTGGTTGGGTTCACATGCTCTGCTTCAGAAGCCCTGGATTCCCGGGTTCAGGTCCCAGGCACAGACCTACACACTGCTCATCAAGCCATGCTGTGGCAGCGTCCCACATACAAAATAGAGGAAGATGGGCACAGATGTTAGCTCAGGGCCAATCTTCCTCAGCAAAAAGAGGAAGATTGACCACAGATATTAGCTCAGAGCTAATCTTCCTCACCAAAAAACAAAAAAAAACTTGAAGTGATATTGAATTGCATCAAATAATTTCTTTTGCATTATTATATTATGTGTATTTTAACATTTGTTCTTTTTTTTATCTTTTTTTTATTAGCAATATATTTCTTTTTTTTGTATCTTTATTTATTTATTTATTTTTATTGTGGTAACATTGGTTTATAACATTATATGAATTTTGGGTGTACATCATTATATTTTGATTTCTGTGTAGATTGCATCATGTTCACCAACCAAAGACTAATTACGACCCATCACCATACACATGTGCCTAATCACTCCTTTCACCCTCCTTCCTCCTCCCTTCCCCTCTGGTAACCACCAATCCAATCTCTGTCTCTATGTGTTTGTTTGTTGTTGTTTTTATCTTCTATTTATGAGTGAGATCATACAGTATTTGACTTTGTCCCTCTTACTTATTTCATTTAGCATAATACCCTCAAGGTCCATCCATGTTGTCACAAATGGCAGGATTTCATCCTTTTTTATAGATGAGTAGTATTCCATTGTGTATGTATACCACATCTTCTTTATCCATTTGTCCCTTGATGGGCACCTAGGTTGCTTCCAAGTCTTGGCTATTGTGAATAATGCTGCAATGACATAGGGGTGCATGTATCTTTATGCATTCATGTTGTCACGTTCTTTGGGTAAATACCCAGCAATGGAATAGCTGGATCATATGGTAGCTCTATCCTTAATTTTTTGAGGAATCTCCATACCGTTTTCCATAGTGGCTGCACCAGTTTGCACTTCCACCAGAAGTGTATGAGAGTTCCCTTTTCTCCACATCCTCTCCAACACCTATTTCCTATCTTGTTAATTATAAGCATTCTGATGGGCATGAGGTGATATCTCATTGTCATTTTTCTTTTTTTCTATTTTTTGCGAGGAAGATCAGCCCTGAGCTAACATCCATGCTAATCCTCCTCTTTTTGCTGAGGAAGACTGGCTCTGAGCTAACATCTATTGCCAATCCTCCTCCTTTTTTTTTTTCTTCCCCAAAGCCCCAGTAGAGAATTGTATGTCATGGTTGCACAGCCTTCTAGTTGCTGTATGTGGGACACGGCCTCAGCATGGCCGGAGAAGCGGTGCGTTGGTGCACACCTGGGATCCAAACCCAGGTCACCAGTAGCGGAGTGCACGCACTTAACCACTAAGCCATGGGACCGGCCCTCTCATTGTCATTTTAATTTGCATTTCCCTGATAATCAGTGATGTTGAACATCTTTTCATGTGCCTCTTGGCCATCTGTATATCTTCTTTGGAGAAATGTCTGTTCATATCTTTTGCCCATTTTTAATAGGGTTGTTAGTTATTCTGTTGTTGACATCCATGAGTTCTTTATATATTTTGGATATTAACCCCTTATCACATATATGGTTTCCAAATACCTTCTTCCAGTTGTTAGGTTGTCTGTTCTTTTTGTTAATGGTTTCCTTTGCTGTGCAGAAGCTTTTTAGCTTGATGGAGGCTCATTTGTTTATTTTTTCTGTTGTTTCCCTTACCCAGTCAGACATGGTACTTGAAAATATGCTGCTGAGATCAATGTCGAAGACCTTGCCCCCTATGTTTTCTTCTAGAAGTTTCATGGTTTCAGGTATTACATTCAAGTCTTTAATCCATTTTGAGTTAATTTTTGTGTGTGGTATAAGATAATGGTCTACTTTCATTCTTTTGCCTGTGGCTGTCCAGTTTTCCCAACACTACTTATTGAAGAGACTTTCCATTCTCCATTGTATGTTCTTGGCTCCCTTGTCAAAAATTAGCTGTCCATAGTTGTGGAGCTTTATTTCTGGGTTCTTGATTCTGTTCCATTGATCTGTGTATCTGTTTTTGTGCCAGTATCATGCTATTTTATTTACTATAGCTTTGTAGTATATTTTGAAGTCAGAGAGTGTGATACCGTCAGCTTTGTTCTTTTTTCTCAGCATTCCTTTGGCTATTCAGGGTCTTTTGTTGTTCCATATAAATTTTAGGATTCTTTGTTCTATCTCTGTGAAAAATGTTGTTGAAACTTTGATAAGGATTGCATTGAATCTATAGATTGCTTTAGGAAGCATGGACATTTTAACTATGTTAATTCTTCTAATCCAAGAGCACAGAATATCTTTCCATTTCTTTGTGTCTTCTATGTCTTTTAACAATGTTTTATTGTTTTCAGTGTACAAGTCTTTCAGCTCTTTGGTTAAGTTTATTCCTAGGTATTTTATTCTCTTTGTTGCAATTATAAATGGGATTGTATTCTTAATTTCTCTTTCTGCTACCTCATTGTTAGTGTATAGAAACACAACTGATTTTTGCATGTTGATTTTGCATCCTGCAACTTTACTGTATTCATTTATTATTTCTAAAAGTTGTTTGGTGGATTCTGTAGGGTTTCCTATATATGAAATCATGTCATCTGCAAATAGTAACAGTTTCACTTCTTCCTTTCCAATTTGGATCCCTTTTATTTCTTTTTCTTGCCTGATTGCTCTGGCTAGGACTTCCAACACTATGGCATTCCATCAAAAAACCACAGGATACACTTTCTTTTCAAATGCACATGGAACATTCTCCAGGATTGATCACGTATTAGGCCACAAAACAAATCTCAATAAATTTAAGAAGATTGAAATAATACCAAGCATCTTTTCTATCCACAACAGTATGAAAGTAGAAATCAACTACAGGAAGAAAATCATGAACGCTGCACATACATGGAGATTAAACAAAATGCTACCGAACAATGATTAGGTCAAAGAAGAAATCAAAGGAGAAATAAAAAAATATCTAGAGACAAATAAAAATGAAAATATGACACGCCAAAATTTATGGGATACATCAAAAGTAGTTCTAAGAGGGAAGTTTATAGCAATACTGGCCTACCTCAACAAACAAGAAAAATATCAAATAAACAGTCTAACAGTGCACTTAAAGGAACTAGAAAAAGAAGAACAAACAGAGCCCCAAATCAGTGGAAGGAAGGAAATAATAAAAATCAGAGCAGAAATAAATGCAATAGAGACTAAAAAAAAATTGAAAAAAATAAATGAAAATAAGAGCTGGTTCTTTGAAAAGATAAAAAAAATTGACAAGCCTTTAGCTAGACTCACCAAGAAAAAAAAAGTGAGAAGGCTAAAATAAATAAAATCAGAAATGAAGAGGAGAAATTACAACAGACACCTCAGAAATACAAAAGGTTATAAGAGAATACTACAAAAAGCTATATGCCAACAAATTGAATAATCTAGAAGAAATGGATAAATTCTTCGAATTATACAACCTTCCAACACTGAATCAAGAAGAAATAGACAATTTAAATAGACCCATCACCAGTAAGGAGATAGAAACGATAATTAAAAACCTTCCAAAAAATAAAAATCCAGGATCAGATGGCTTCCCTGGTGAATTTTACCAAACATTCAAAGAAGACTGTATACCTATCCTTCTTAAACTCTTCCAAAAAATTGAAGAGGAGGGGAAGCTTCCTAACTCATTCTACGAAGCCAACATTACCCTGATACTAAAACCAGACAAGGACAACACAGAAAAAGAAAATTACAGGCCAATATCACTGATGAACATCGATGCAAAAATCCTCAACAAAATACTAGCAAATTGAATACAACAATACATTAAAAAGATCGTACACCATGATCAAGTGGGATTTATTCCAGGTATGCAGGGATGGTTCAACATCCACAAATCAATCAACATGATACATCACATTAACAAAATGAAGGATAAAAATCACATGATCATCTTAATAGAAGCAGAAAAAGCATTCGACAAGATACAACATCCATTTATGATAAAAACCGTGAATAAAATGGGTATAGAAGGAAAGTACCTCAACATAATAAAGACCATATATGAGAAACACACAGCTAATATCATCATCAATGGTGAAAAACTGAAAGCTATCCTTCTAAGAACAGGAACCAGACAAGGATGCCCACTTGCACCACTCTCATTTAACATAGTATTGGAAGTCCTTTGATCTTTTAATGGGGTGTGTTATAGTAGAAAATTTTCCCATGTTGCTTTTCTAGAATAAACCCTATGTGACCAGAGTTTATTGAATTTTTAGCTCCTGCTGAATGTACTACTCCAAGAAGTTATTTTGGATTTTTCTATCCAAAAGTGAGATTTGTCTGTACATTATTTTCCTGTACTGCCGTTTTTCCTCATTAAATTTTTTTTCAGTTACTGTAGCAGCATCCAAAATAGAAAGAGTTTAAACAAAATATAAGTTGATTTCTCTTGTGAGGTAGTCTAGACCTATACCATCAGAGTTAATATGGCTGCTCCACATTGCAGGAGACTTAGGTGTCTTGTTTCTCAGACATCTTCATCAAGTACCCTCCATTTCATGGTCTAAGAACTTTTTCCAGGTCTAGCTACAAGTCAACATTCCAGACAGTAGCAAAAAGAAAAGGAATAGGAGTGAGGAGGATTTTCTTTCCTCTTAAGGGCATAACCTTTCATTGCATGCATCACTTATATTTTTATATCAGTGGTTGGAAACTGGTTACACGGCCCACCCAGATGTAAGAAAAACAAGAAATGTAGCCTTATCTGGGAGCTTGTGAGTTCAGATGAAATCTCTATTGATATAGAAGAAAGGGACAAGAGATACTGTGGATCAACTAGCAATCTTTCCAGAGTCCATAACTCTGACCATGCAAATATCCAAATGCATTCCTCTTTCCTTACCTAGAATGCACTCATACTGACCTCAGGAGAGACAACCCCAGTCTCTCATTCAGATGCTGCATTGAACTCAGATCTCTTGAGAAAGCTCAGCCTTCTTCAATAGACACAGGTGTAGCCCCTCATGTTCCTCAGACCTGTGGTGTAAAAGAGACGTGATCTGCCCTTCTAACATCCAGGATACAATGGTGAAATAAATAGAATAAGCACGATAAAACTTCCCTATGGGCAAAGGGAAGGATGGGAAACATACAGGTTCATAGCAATTATCAAATCACTCTGGGAAGGAATTGAGAAAAAATCCCCACTAAAAATTGGAGTACATTCTTTGCAACATATTGCATAATTTCTTTCCTTTTTTAAGGATGAATAATATTCCATTGTATGCATAAACCACATTTTGCTTACCTATTCATCCTTGAGTTGCTTCCATCTTTCAGATGTTGTAAATAATGCTGCTATGAACATGGGTGTACAAATACCTCTTTGAGACTTTATTTTCAATTCTTTTGGGTATATACACTGATTAGGTTTGCTGTATTTTTATTTTCTTGTGTCTTTTTCTGGATTCTTTTTGCCCACCCTGGCTCCCACTGGCTTTGGTATCAGGATAATGCTGGCTTCATAAATGAATTAGGAAGGGTTCTCTCTTCTTCAATTTTTTTGAAAAGGTTGAGAAGAATTGGTATTAATTCCTCTTTAAATATTTGGTAGAATTCACCAATGAAGCCATCTGGTCCAAGGCTTTTCTTTGTCAGGAGATTTTTAATTACTGACTCAATTCCCTTACTAGTTATAGGTCTATTCAGATATTCTATTTTTGTGTGATTTAGTCTTTGTAGGTTTTGTATTTCTAGGACTTTGTCCTTTTCATCTAGGTTATCCAATTTGTTGGACTATAATTGTTCATGGTATTCCCTTATAATACTTTTTATTTCTGTAGAATCAGTAGTAATGTCCTCATTTTCATTTCTGATTTCTGTAATTTTAGTCTTCACTATTTTTTTCTTAGTTCATCTAGCTAAAGATTTGTCAATTTTGTTGATCTTTTTGAAGAATCAACTTTTGTTATCATTGATTTTCTCTATAATTTTTCTATTCTCTCTTTTGTTTATCTCTGCCCTAATCTTTATTATTTCTTTCCTTCTGCTAGCTTTGGGTTTAGTTTGTTCTTCTTTTTCTAGTTCCTTAAGTTAGGTTGTTGAGTGAGATCTTTCTTCTTTTTTAATGTAAGCATTTATAGCTATACTTTTCTCCCTTAGCACTGCTTTTGCTGCATCCCATCAGTTCTGGTATGTTGTGTTTTTGTTTTCATTCATCTCTAAGTATTTTCTAATTTCCTGTGTGATATCTTCTTTGATCCACTGGTTAATTTGTGAATTTCCAGTTTTCCTTCTGTTATTGACTTCTAGTTTCATCCTGTTTTGGTCAGAGAAGATACTTTGTATGATCTTTTAAAATCTAGGGAGACTTAATCTGTGGGTTAACATATGATCTATCCCAGAAAATGTTCCATGTGCATTTGAGAAGAGTGTATTTGCTATTTTGCTGGGTAGAGTGTTCCGTATATGTCTATTAGATCTAGTTAGTTTATTGTGTTATTTAGGGCTTCTATTTACTTACTTATATTCTATCTGGCTGTTCTATCCATTATTGTGAGTGGAGTACTGACATCTCCAACTATTATTGTAGAACTATCTACTTCTCCCTTCAATTCTGTTTGTTTTTTTCTTCATATATTTTGATGATCTGTCAATAGATGCATAAATGTTTATAATTGTTATATATTCTTGCTGAATTGAACTTTTTACTAATATATAATGACTCTCTTTGACTCTTGTATCCTTTTTTAATTTAAAATCTATTTTGTTTGATATTAGTGTAACCACCCCTGCTCTCTTTTCGTTACTATTTGGAATATCTTTTTCCATCCTTTCACTTTCAATCTATTTGTGTCTTTGGATCTAAAGTAAGTCTCTTGTAAACAGCATATAGTTGGATCATATGTTTTTATCCATTCTGCCAATCTCTGCCTTTTGATTGGAGAGTTTATTCCATTTACATTTAAAGTAATCACTGATAAGAAGTGTCTTCTGTCATTTTGCTATTTGTTTTCTATATGCCTCATAGTTTTTTTGTCCTTCATTTCCTACATTACTTTCTTCTTTTGTTTTAATTGACTTTTTCTAGTGAAATGTTTAAATTCCTTTTTCATTTCCTTTTGTAGAACCGCTATCTTATATAACAATTTTCTTTGTGGTTACCATAGGGGTTAAATTTAACATCCTAAAGTTATGACATCCTAATTTGAATTTATACGGGCTTAACTTCAATAACATGTAAAATCTCTGCTCCTTTGCAGTTCCATCCCAATCTCTTTTGGTTGTTGATGTCACAAAATTATTTCTTTATATATTGTATGTCAAAAAACATAAATGAACAATTCTTTTAAATGCATTATTGTCTCTTAAATTGTATAGAAAACAGATCTGGAGTTAAAAACCAAAATTACAATAATACTAGCTTTCAGACTAATAATTGTTATTTTTCTTCAGTACTAGTCTCTTAAATCATATAGAAAACAAAAAGTGCAGTTACCAACCATGTTACAATAATACTAGCTTTTATAATTGCCCATGTATTTACCTTTGTTGAGATCTTCATTTCTCCGTATGGCTTCTAGTCACTGTTTACTTCCTTTCATTTCACCCTGCAGGACTCCCTTGAGCATTTTTTCAGGGCAGGTCTAGTGGTCATAATCTCCATCAATTTTTGTTTATCTGGGACTATCTTGATTTCTCCCTCACTTTTGAAAGATAGTTTTTGCTGACTGTAGGATTGGCTGACAGTTTTCTTCTTTTGCACTTGGGCTATGTTGACCTCTTGCCTTCTAGCCTCCAAAGTTTCTGATGAGAAATCTGCTAATAATCTTATTGAAGATCTCTTGTATGTGATATTTCACTTCTCTCTTGCTGCTTTCAAGATTCTCTCTTTGTCTTTGTCTTTTGAAAGTTTGATTATAATGTGTCTAGGTGTGAGTCTCTGTGTTCATCTTACCTGGAGTTTGTTGAGCTTCTTGGATGTTTATACTCATGGCTTTCATCAAATTTGGGAAGTTTTCAGCTATTATTTTTTCAAATATCCTCTCTGCCCCTTTCTCTCTTCTCCCTCTGGGTCTCTCACAATGCATATTTGGTCCACTTTGTGGTGTCCCACCTGTTCCTTAGGCTCCAGTCACTTTTTTTCAGTCTTTTCTTTTCTGTTCCTTAGACTTGATAATTTCCATTGTCCTATCTTCAAGTTCACTGATTCTGCTGCCTGCTCAAATCTGCCTGTGAATGCCTGTCATGAATTTTTCATTTCAGTTATTGTTCTTTTCAGCTCCAGAATTTCTTTTTGGTTTCATTTTAGGTTTTCTCTCTCTTTACTGATATCGTCATTTTGTTCACACATCATTTTCTTGACTTTCTCTATAACCTCTCTTAGTTCTTTGAGCATATTTCAGACAGTTGCTTTAAAATCTTTGTCCCGTATATCTGCTATCAGGTCTTTTTCAGGGACAGTTTTGTTGTGGTTTTCCTTTGAATGGGCTATACTTTCCTGTTTTTTTGTATTTCTTGTGATTTTTTTGTTGTTGAAAACTGAACATTTGATTTTAATAATGTAGTAACTCTGGAAATCAGATTCTTCTCCTTTGAAAGGGTTTGCAGTTTTTTGTTATTGATTTTATTTATAACTTTTGTTTTTTTTTTCAATTGTTTTAGTCTGTTTCTGTGCCAAAGATCAATCTGAGATGTAAACTGAAGGTGTTTTTTCAGGTCTTTTCTGGACCTTTCCCTGGACATGAACAGTCACATGCTAATTTTCCCCATGTATGCAGTTGTTTTTTAATGCTTAATCTTTAATGCCTGGCTCCCAAAAGGGGAAAATAAAATGAAGGGTGTAAGAAAATAAAGGGTATTGTAGGGGGCTGGCCTAGTGGCATAGCTGTTAAGTTCACACGCTCCGCTTCAGTGGCCAGGGGTTCACAGGTTCGGATCCTGGGTGCGGACCGACGTACCGCTTGTCAAGCCATGCTGTGGTGGCATCCCATATAAAGTAGAGGAAGATGGGCATGGATGTTAGCCCAGGGCCAGTCTTCTTCAGCAAAAAAAGGAGGATTGGCAACAGATGTTAGCTCAGGGCTAATCTTCCTCACCAGCAAAATAAATTAAAAAAAAAAATAAATAAAGGGTGCTGGCCATTTAAATCTTCTGAAAGTCTCTTCAGCTGGAGGAGGAGGGGCTTGCAGCAGTGTGGGGGAGGTGCAACAACACTGGCTGTCTGCCTCTTTGTCTGCACTGAGATCAGAAGCAGCACTCAGTGATCAGAGCACAGATCTCTGATATTTGGAGGACAGGACTCTTTTTGCCCACCCTAGCTCCTTCAAGCTGTGTGCAAGCTGCTCCAGGAAAGCGTGAACTGCTGCTTGCCATGTGGTTGGGAGAATGGGTAGCTGTTATTGTGCTAAGAAGTAGAATTGACTAAAATTAGCCACAGTTTACTGTCCAAGTCTTCCCCTGAAATGTGTAAGCCTTCAGTAGACTCCAGAATTCAAGAACAGTTACGTCAGACAGATTCTGCCAGTGCAATTGCTGTCTCGGTGGGGAGACAGATTCCTGCTGCCTCCTACTCTGCCATCTTCCCAGGATCCTCTCTCCTTTGCTACCTTTTTATGCAATTATTTTATCTATATTCTCCCTCCAAATTGTTCTGAAAGTTATAGATTTTATTTTAACTTTTAGTGATTATTGTTGATATTTAACATATTCACCTTGATTATAAAATTAAATGTTATTAAGTACTTTTCTCCTTTTCCTGAAACCAAAAAGCAACTTCGTATGATATAATCACTCAAGGAGCAATCTTTCCTCCTCTCCTCCACTTTGTTATTATCACTGAGATTATCAATTTTATCTTTTAAAAATCACACTAAATAATATTTCTTATAGTAAATAGCCAATATATTTTAACAGTTCTTATAATCTCTATTTCCTGTTTACTGTAACTTCCATTGGAGTTTTTTTCTCTCTGCTGAGTTAGTCCTTCATATTTTAAAATTTAAAGTTTTTCTCATTCTAGAAAAAGTTGTTTCATTCATGGTTATTTATTGTTTTGCCTCTGTACTTTTCATCTGATTTTTGCAATGTAGTGTATTATTAACCTGATTATTTTTTCTTTGTAAGTAGCATCTCTTTTCTGATACTACTGCGATTTTCTCTGGAACTTTGATATTCATGAAGTTCACTGTGATGTGACTAGATATAGGTTTATCCTTATCTGTTCTGGTTGTGAGTTTGGAGTGGGCTTTTGATCTTTGTACTCATTTTCAATTCTGTAAAATATTACCCTGTTGAATATCGATTCTTTTTCAATCTTTCTATTCGGAGCTTCAGAATTTCCATTGAATTATGAAAGAATTATTTAATCTATCTTCTTTGTTATTATTTTTTTCAGTTTTTTTGTCTTTGGCTTTCTGTGCTGCATCTGAGTGAAATATTTCACAATCTCTTCCAGTTTATTAATTCTTTTTTTCTAAGGCATATAGAAATTATTTTATGTTAAGTATTGTATTTTTCATTTCTAAGACCTATGGTTGAGATTTTCCATTTAATCACTTTTTTAATGTTTGCCTGTTTTATTTTCAATCTATTGTTCACTTTATTGGCAGTTATTTATGTCTTCATTTTTAAGCTTCCTAAATATAGTTAGTTTATAGTCTTTGTCAGACCCTTTTATAAAATTAATTTCATCTGATGTGAATTAATGTTGCACTTTTTGAGTTTGTTGTATTTGCATTAGATTTATTCATATATTTTGGAATTTGGATTTATAGGCTTATTTACATAGAAAGAAATTTTTGTTTGTTTAGTTTCTTTGTTCTTTTCCTCCTCTATGTCTAGCAGTTTTGTTATTTTATTTTGGTTTTGACCTGGCCCTCCAGAAGGAGTTTTACTGTTGTTTATCTTGATCTGTAGTGACATGAGGATATTACAGATTCAGCCTTAGAAGCAGCTGGTGGTTTACCTCAGGTCCTGGTTTCAAAGCTAAATCTCTATTTGCCTCAATAGGTCATAATTCCCTTAAACTCAGTAGCCCCAGGGAGCAGAGTGATACCTTTTCCTACACTACCTCCCAACTCCTGGCCTGAAGAAATAAGCCTAGCTTTACTCCTGTCTCTTGTGGAGAGAGCATCATGGCTTCACCCACTCCATCAACACAGACTTCACAGTATCCTGACTGCTTTACGGTGTGGAAGGAATCAGACCATGGATGAGGCCTCATTCACTACTTTACACGTGAATTTCCTTTCTTATCCCCCCACCCAACCCAGTCCATGAAGATCATTTTCTATTTATTGAATGTGGCTCTGTCTTTTTTTATCATATATTTTCTTTTTATATATTTTTGATCTCTTATTTCTATATATTTTGGAGTAGAAGGGATGTTTTGAAAGTCTGTACATTTATCTATACACTTTTAAAATTCCATTGCTTTATTTGAACCTTAGTTTGATTTTAGAAATCAACACAAAATGGAATAACTACAGACTGCTCCTTTTGTAGGACCCAATATGGTTTTATTTATTCATGTCTTGTGTTTTTACTTCCTGACTTTTGCCTATATGCCCTTTGGTTATAGACACAGATTATAACGTCCATGACTTTGCATTACGTATCCCTCCAGCTGTATATATACTTTTCTTGGTGGTCTGTACTTCTACTATTCCTTCAAGATTCAACTCATGCCTCAGCTTCTCCAGAAGTCTTCCCTGACCGTCAAGGCTGATGAAAGTGTTCTTATCACACTTTTTCAAAATTATTTACCACACTATGTACTGTAAATTTTGGTTTACATATCTATGTCTTAATCTAAACAGTAAAAAATTTCCTAGAGGCCGAGATCAAGTCTAATTCACCTTAGTTTCTCCAGTGCCTAGCATGCTTTCAAGAACATGATCAAAATAAAGTAAAATGTATTTGAATAAATTAATAAATGAAGTTAATTATTTAAGAAAGTATAACCTCAGATGTAGAGGTTAGAGTCTTGATTCTCTCATTGTTTACTTTCTGCCCTTGTGCAAATAAATTTCCTTATGGAGATTCAATGTTTGGTTTGCTTTGGTTTGGTTTGGTTTTTTAATCTGTAAAAATGAAGAAGGCATACACCATATGCTAGTAATCTTACTGCCAGATCTAAAACTCTACATAGAACTTTGACAAACTACTTTTAGTATCATCTCATTATATACAGATCTAAAGATGCTTTAGAACACAGAGTAATTGCATTTGAATACACCTGTCATTAGTTTTAAGTGATGCTGTCAAAGAATAGTGTTTTAAAAGTGAAAAACATGACTCTCACATGAATATGAAGTACGTACATGTCCAAAAATTATTTAACTCATTAATGAGGGAATCAATCACCACTGTGCTAAAGCCAGTTTGATGGAGAATCAGAGAAATTTAATATAGGTAATCACTTAAAGAAAAGTAGGCTGGAATAAGATTTCTAAATTAGATACAAAACTGGTAAGTATCCTACAGGGCAATAAAAGTGTATCATTTAACTTTATATTTATTTCTGCTAGACAGAAATTATTTTACATCTTTATTGAACAAAAATTTACAAGGTAACATGTAACTTACAAAGTTTGGGATCTAATCAATAGCAAACGGTAATTCAATAAAGGTACATTCTCCTAAAGAATTAAATAATCCTTAATTAGGATATTAGAAAATGCTCCAGGATATGTTCTCAATCTTTCTCCTTAAATTCAAGTTTTGTGTATTCTTAACAATACTTTAACCAGATCTTTAAAAGGTAAATGCCATTACAGACCATGAATGCACGTATATCTCAATTCCCTAGTAATTGAATTAAAAAAATCATAGATAAAACAATTGCTTTGATCCTTAGAAGTAATATATTTCCAAGTCTTCAGTAAATGAGCAGATTTTCAAATCACATCAAAGTATTGCTATGAAACAAATGTAATTTTTTATCATATCTAGGTTTTATTTCAATTATTATGATGTTTTAACGTGGATGGCTGGTATCTTTGGTAGTGTATATAACATATTAAACTTTGGGTTAAAACTGGACAACTCTTAACCCCAATGCAGATACTTTGCCCAAGTGATACTAATCCCCCAATATTTGAAGGACTTTGCAATTGACTGAACTTCAAGCACTTACTGTAGGATGTTTCTCATAACCACTTTGGTTCATAAAGTGGTCAAGTCATTATTTGAAAAATGCATCATTAAAAAAATACTAAAATATGGGTTCTCGGTACATATTTTTGGAAAGATTCTCACAGAAATAGGTATTTAATGGTGGCATCTAACTCCCTCAGCTATTCTGTTTAGGAAATCAATAGAGATCATGTATTATCCTGGAATGTTATCACTTTTCTGAAGATCTATGGTCCTTGTTCTAGCCAAAATGCTAAAAACTGTCATTTTGGCAAATTGATATTTTTTTAAATGAGAAGCAATTGGCTTAAAGGCAACCTAGTTAAAACTTGGAGTGAATCAACAGAGCTGAAAAATATGGAGGAAAAACAGATAGCATACATTTATTTTTCAGAAGGTGCATCTACTAACCTTTCTGTGCCAAGTACAGACATTCACTATCTTTGTATATTTGGGTACAAAGGTCAAGAGCGAGTAGTCTCCGTCAATTCAAAGGCCTAGAAGAAAACAAAACTGGCCAAGAAGAGTGCAAAATACAAATATCCAAGGACAGAATCTTGTGGACAGCTGAATTTAATAGGTGATCAGAAGAAGCACACCCAGGGAAGGACCCCAAAAGGAGCCAGAGGGCTAGGAAAACAATTGAGCTGAGGGTTCAGTTTCAGAAACCATGTTAGAATTTTTAGGAGGGGACTTTCAACATGGTAAAAATCTTTACGTGCAGCTGATAGTATGAGAACTGACAGGAGACCGTTGGAGATCTTTGATAAGGCAGTGAAAGAAACCAGGGAGTGTAGGTATGGGTACATGAACGTGAATAGTGGCACAGCAAATGTATGATTTCAGGAAACATAGCAGCAAGTTAAAAAAAGAAATGGAAGTATGTCTCAAAGTATGTTAAAGTATGTAAACAAGAGAAAGGCTCCATTTTTTAAATTTTATCTGTTTTTCAGAAGCATGAAATTTGTTTGTTCACTGATGAAGATGCCAATGAAGAGAGAGAAGGCATATATCCAAGAAATAAGATATGTTTGAGAGAAGAAGTCCCTAGAAGACATGGGAAGGAGAATTATTTTTTTAGTGTCTATTATTGGCTAACCATGTTTCATCCCCATCTCTATCCCATATGGAGAAACAAAGACACAGAGACATGAAGCAATTGGTGCAACGGGAGGCAACTAGTAAATAATTCTAGGGTTCAAGTGGAAGTCTGGATGACTCCATGCCCAAGCTCTTTCATGACTAAAATCATAGAGGAGGGATTTCCAATAAAAAAGAATAGGGCTCTCACTTCATTTTGAGAAGTAGAAGGTAAACAATTAAGTGTAAATAGAGATAGGTATAAAATGTAGAGTGAAGGATGAAAATTGAGAGTTTTCACCTAATGACCTCTATTTTCTTGCTCAAGGTGAAGGCAAAATAATCTTTGGAGAGTGCATTGGGATAAATGGGGATATGATGAGATTAGGAACTTTAGGGAGTAACACAAGTTTGGAATAGCCTTGGGAACCCTTCACTTTATCAGCAGTTCTGGGGGAAACCTATAAAACATAGTTTACCATTTCATTGGTTTTAATTGTACCACAGGCAAAAACACGTCCCCCAAATATGGGCAGCTTTAGGAATTATGATCAGCTGTGAATTTTAAAAGGATTTCATGCTACTTAATGTATAAAATTATGAAATATATATAGCAGATCTACCTCACAAGCCTTATATTGAGGGCTCATAATAACCTTCAATATCGAATTTTCATGTACAGGGGAAAAAAACTTATTTCTGAAAGTTTTACTAACATTGTGAGGGACATAGTTTAATTCATATAAATCACATATTACTGTAACATTCGTTTTTCTAAAAAAAACATTGTTGGAAGGATATTTCTAGTATTATTCATTTAATATCTGTTAAAACAGTAAAGGTGGAAAATTTGTCACCAACTAGCTTCCAGTTTTGGCTAGAAGAAGCCTCAGTGAATAGCCTGAATCCCAGGGGACCATTTACTAAACACCAGATAAAATAGAGGGAAAGTAAAGGTGAGTTGGTCTTTACCGAAGGTATCAAAAGAAAAGCCATCTTTGCTCCGTGACGAAGTTCGAGGGAGCAGATGTTACTGATTTAGGATCCCGGGATCTAGAGCTCCCCTCTCCTCGCGTTCCCAAGTGCTGGCAGAGGCAGGACCCATGTCGGGTGTCTGAAGTGTGGCACTTGCCTGGGAGACTGAGGAAGCAATGACTCTGCTCTACACAGCCTGGTGCAAATGCACCTGGAACAATTTTGGCAGTTCTAATCTCCACTGGGTAAAAAGGATATGCGAAAAGCTAAAAAATATTCAAGCAGAATAAAAAATATGACATAGAAATTAGAATATTAGAGCCATAAGATGATAATATGGAAATTAGTAGCATGTTGGTAGGGAAACAAACTCCAGAAATGTTCTCAGGCCCCCATGCCCACAAATGGAAAGCAAATGGTGCAAGAAAAAGTAAAGTTCCTCCAAAACAGCTGGCCTGGGAGAGGTGCCCCTCTTAGCCCTGAGGCAGTAGCAGATGGCGATATCTGTCTGTTGTTGCTGGAATTGTGTTTATTGTTTTCATGCGTTAATAAGGAAATGCTGACAGCATACTTGGAGCTGCTCTGAATGTAGAAAACAGAGCTGTTTGGATCCCTCAGGCTTATTACCTAAATAAGACAAAGACGTTTCAAAGCATCAAGGGCAAGGAGATAAATATTATAAATCACAGATTATTGCCTATTCTGATTGCATTTTTCCTTCATGTTTTCTTTTCTTCCTCTTTACCAGTTGCGTTCAGTTTGGGGGGTAAGCCATCACTGCTAGACGACTTGCTGAAGGAAGCTGCTCTCAAGAAACAATGGGAAAGATGAAAGAAGTTTACTTTGGTGGATTACGAGGAGAAGAGTGACTTCAGAGCAAAGTGGAAGAATATTTACAAAGAAAGGGTAGAGGACCGGACACTGAGGCTAGGCCCATCACAACAGCACAGTTAGGGCTGCCTAGAAGGAGGAAGCAATGACAAGCCACACAGGAGCATGAAGTCAAAATAGAAGCAGAAGAATATTTTTATTAAAGTGACTAAAATCGTCACTGGATTAAAACAGAGTATTTGTAATGCTCTGGAGAGGCAGCATGAGACATATCCGGATAACCATCCGGATAAGGCAGGGATTATGCCAAAGTGGCTATAGATGTGGAGGTAAAGCGAAGATTGGATATTATATCATGAAATGAGTGGAACATGACATAATCATTCCTTGATCTAGCCATCAAAGTCTCATTGGCACATGAATCATCTGTATTTCACAATTCTAGATGGAATAGAAAAATTAAGGGGATTAGTTCATTCAGATCTGAGTCTGGCTGGCTCAAAATCTGACTCTGGCTCAAACTGAGCAATTGGTTTTGATTAAGCCACTTACCTTTTTAGGACTTCAATTTCTTCATCTGCAAATGAGGAGCTATTATTTCAAAAGAGTAAACATTTTCTGAGCACATAACATGTGTTTTTTAGGCAACTGTGCTAAATATGTATTACCTTATTTATCCTTTCCAAATACCCCATAAGGTAGATAACATTATTCTCTCCATTTACAGGTAAGGTAGATTGGAGCCAAGAAAATGGCAAGTTTTGTAGGCTAGTAGAGTCTAGACTTTTTTTTCAAGAGGCCATAAAGAGTCATTGAAAGCTGTTGATTAGAGAAATTTTTTTAAGTAAAGGAATATAGCATTAGTGTGCTGAATACACTAAAGAAAAAATATGAGAGCAGAAAGATCAGTTAAGAGGTTATTATAATAGTCTGATAATAACAAAAGACACATTCCACTTGACACTAGGATGATGATAATGATGATGATGATGAAAAATAACAAGTGCTGGTGAGGATGTGGAGAAGTTGGAACCCTTGTACATTGCTGCTGGGAATGTAAAATGTTGCAGCTGCTATGGAAAACAGTTTGGCTGTTCCTCAAAAAGCTAAACATAGGGGCCGGCCTGGTGGTGTAGTGGTTAAGTTCGCGCGCTCCGCTTTGGCCACCTGGGGTTCGCAGGTTCTGATCCCAGGAATGGACCCACGCACTGCTTATCAAGCCATGCTGTGGCAGCATCCCACATACAGAGTAAAGGAAGATGGGCACGGATGTTAGCCCAGGGTCAATTTTCCTCAGTAAAAAGAGGAGGATTTGCAGTGGATGGTAGCTCAGGGATAATCTTCCTCACCAAAAAAAAAAAAAAAAAAGCTAAACATAGAATGTCATATGACCCAGCAATTCCACTCCTAAGTGTATGCCCAAAGGAAGTGAATGCAGGGACTCGAACAGATACTTGTACACCAATGTTCATTGCAACATTATTCACAATAGCTAAAATATGGAACAACCCAAGTGTCCATCAATAGAAGAATGAGTTAAAAATATGTGGTATATACATAAAATGGAATATTCAGCAATAAAAAGGAATGAAATTCTGAAATATGCTACAACGTGGATGAACCTTGAAAACATCACACTAAGTGAAATAAGTCAAAGACAAATATTGTATTATTTCGTTTATATGAGATACCCAGAATAGAAAAATTCATAGAGACAGAAAGTAGGGTACAGGTTACCAGGGCTGAGAAGAGACCGGGGAGTTACAGAGTTTCTGTTTGGGACAGTGAAAAAGTTTTGGAAATAAACAATGGTGATGGTTGCACAACACCACGAATGTAATTAATGCCACTGAATTATACACTTAACACTGGTTAAAATGTGAAATTTCATGTTACATATATTTTACCACAGTTTTAAAAATGAATAATGTAATATACCCAAAACCATTGAATTGTACAGTTTAAATGAGCGAATCGTATGGCATGTGAATTATATCTCAATAAAGCTGTTTAAAAAGGGAGAGACAGATGCAGGGTAGGGGTGGTGGGAATATAAAAAAAGATACAAAATATTTTTCCAGATTAGAAATTGATGACTAATAGAACTTAGAGAATAAGGGGAATTTATAGATGTTTCCACTCCGTATTTCCAGGTACAAAGCAGTGAAGAGGTGATACTGGCATGTCTTTGGAAATAAAGAGGCTAATTTTGCACTCACTGCATTAAGCAGGAGGCAAACACTGAGGATGGGGGAGAGGAAGTTTAAAATGAGAGGAAAAAGGAGACTGGAAATGGAGAATTGAGGTCATCACAGAGAGATCCTAGCAAAAGTGATATGGATGAAATTGTGGAGAGAAGGGGCACAAACACAAAACTCTAGTGAATCAGCTTAAATGGACAATGGTAGAGGAAAGAGGACTCAGAGATGAGGAGAAACAACTGAGATTCAGAGAGAGAGAGAAAGAGAAAGATACCTAGGAATACGTCAAGAAGGAAAAGGTTGACTCTGAAATGTTATGTTGAGAGGGAAGAGTCTGAGAACTGAAAAGATCCATCCAATGTAACAAAGAAGAGGTCATTGATGACATTTGTAGGAGTGATTTCTACTGTGTTGTAGAGCAGAAGCTAAATTTAAAAAAAAACAGTAAAATAATTTGAGTAAATAAGGACCAATTTCTTGGTCCCTATTTGGAAAATTTTGTCTCTGTTTTGAAAAAGTAAGATGTGGCAATATTTGGGAGAAAAGTTGCACAAAGTTGTAACTTTCTCTTTTATGTCCTTCTTTTGTTTGATTTTGTTTTAAGAGGGAAGTTTTGTTTGTTTTCGAATTTTGAAAACCTTGACAAATTATAGTAAAAATCATTTGAAAGGAAGAAATTGATTTTGTGGTGGGGTGGGGGGATTACTGAAAGGACTATTCTCTGAGAGAAATAGGAAAACAGGAATCAATTCCCAAATCAGTGTTAAGTATGGCAAAGAGAATTGGTACTTCCTCTCTAGAGGTAGGATAAAAGGAGAGATAAGAGGTGCTGTGTTCTGGAAGTGGAGAAGTGGGCTAATGAAGGAGCTCCTGTAGGTGTGCTGAAATGGGAGGAGGCACTTGAGAGTGGGATATGTTTACAGCCATGGAGAACTCCACAGGGTTCAATGAGAAATGGATAAAAATATCACTAAGCAATCCAACTGCAGCTAGATTGTATGCTGGTGTAAGATCCCCATCAAGATAGAGTGTGTATCTACAATAAAGAGAGCTATAGTTGTCAAAGTTTGACCCAACAGCCTGATCTTTGGCCATGTTTGGTCAAGGAATAAGACTATTAGCCCACCTAGAATAGAGTCCAGGACAAAGAAGTGACAAAGCTTCACCATCTTTTAAAAACCTACTTATTTAAGCTTGTTTCCTACAATCGCCCAGCATGAAGGTTTTGCCTTGGTTAAGCCACGGTCCTCGTTTTCCTCAGAATATCATATCCCTTTGCTTATGCTATTCCTTAGGGCTGGCATGCTCTTCGTCCTCCTCCATAACTAACCATAATCTACCTGTACACAAGATTTGGTTTTAGGACACTTTTCCAATACAAATAGACCCTTACTCAAGCTATCCTTCCTTTCCTCTACATTCTTTACATACATATTTGCTTTGTTTTATTATTTTCTCTCTCAAAAATCCCTTTGTCTCCCCAGTAGTACTGTTTTGAAAACAAGAACTCTATCTTTTTCTGAGTAAAGGCCCAGTATTGGAGAAAGTACTTCTGCAAACTCATATTCATAAGACGATGCAGGTGTTCCAATCTCCTGGAGTAGCTGGCAGGGTACTGCTCATACTGTAGATCCCCGGTAGGCATCCTCATGTTTGAACTGAGCTCCCTTATTCCACACTTCATAGTTTCCACTACCTTTAGGAGAATTAAAATCTCTTTTAATGTTTTTAAAAAGAAATGTAATCTATGATGCTTTGAGAACCTCTCAATTCCATGGTTTCTCAATTGCTGTCCCCCACTCCACATAAGATCTATCACTAACTGTCACACAGAAAAAGGAGGAGACACAGAACAGGAAGAGAAAGGAGGAAAAATGAGGAAGGGAAGAAAAGGAACAAAAGGAAGGAAGGAAGGAGAGAGGGAAGGAAAGAAGAGAGGGAGGGAGGGAGGAAAGAGGGGGAGAGAGAGAAGGAAAAAAAAGAGAAAGAGAAAGAAAGAAAGCGGGGGGAGAGAGAGAGAGAAAGAAAGAGAGAAAGAAAAAGAAAGAAAGAGAGATTCAGAGAGAGAGAGAGACAGAGAGAAAAGAAAGAAAAAAAGAGAAGAAAATAAAAAAGTAAAAACATTGGCTTACTTGGGTAAAATACCAGTGGTTTGATGATGACCTGAGGCATCCCCAGAAACATCAATTACTTGTGGAACCAAGACCAAAGAGCAAGGGTGGATTGGTTACACCCACCAACCTGTAGCACATATGCAATCCTCACAAACAGATGGAAAAATGATTTGCTGTTCACACAGCAGTGAGCTGCACTACGCCAGTGCACGGCTTGTTCCAAAGCTGGTGTTTTTCTCTGGTCTTCCTGCCAAGAAAATGGGGAGGCGCAAGGCAAGCCTCTCTGCCCGTGCCAGCTGAGGCTCAGCCCTGACAGGCCTGGCCAAGGACACGCGTGGCTCCTGTCCTGCAGTGCTCAGCCGAGAGGGGTGGAGAGTCTGGAGTGCTGAGCTGCAGGCTTCCAACGCCAGCAGTCTCTGATGAGTGAGGGGTCAATCGAGTCAACCAAACCGCAGGTTACCCTGCCTTATCTCCAGCTGCTTTCCGTGTTCTAGGGATGTGGAACCACACTGGCCAAAGCTGGAGCACTGACCTCACACTAAGTTTAGTGTTCAGTCTGACAATGGGTCCATAACAAACCTCTTAAGGGTCCCGTATTTCACGATCTTCCACCCAGGATAGAACTTACTCAAATGCAGCATTCACCTGGCAAGCTGAGTTCAATTTCTGTATCGGTCCCACAAAGGGTAAAGGAAGAATACTGAGAAATCTGGAAATTTCTGAAAATCATTAAATGGAAAAGAAAAACATTCTTTTCCTCACCATCTTCCAGGAAACTATCTATCTTTACTGCTATTGGAAAGGCATTATTTCCCGTGTATTTAAAAATGGCCCCAAGTATCTATACATGACCCACAATGTGACAGAGGTTGGCAGGTCTGTATCTTTGTTCCTTTGGCTTCCTGGAATCTCTCTGGAATTAAATGCAAGATGTACTAGAGTCTGGAAATATAGTTAGTGTCTTATATTTCCCCAAGTATTAGTTTCCTAGGGCTGCCGTAACAAATTACCATAAACTTGGTGGCTTAAAACAACAGAAATTTATTCTCTCACGATTCTGGAGGCCAGGTCCTAACTCAAGGTGTTGGCAGGGCCATCTCCCTCTGAAGGCTCTAGGGGTACGTCCTTCCTTGCCTCCTCCAGCTTCTGGTGGCTCCAGAGTTTCTTGGCTCCAATCCCTGCTCCATCTTCACATGCACTCTCTCCCGTGTGTCCGTGCCTTCTCCTTTTCTGTCTCTTATTAGGGCATTCATCATTGGTTTTAGGACCCAGCCTAATCCAGCATGATCTCATCTTGAGATTTTTATCTTTACTAGATCTGCAAAGAACTTATTCCAAAGAAAGTCACATTCTGATGTTCTGGGTGGACATATTTTGGGGAAGAAGGACATCAATCAAACTACTAGAACCCCTACTGCCATGTGACCATGGATAAATAATGGAATTACAAAGACATAAAGGATTTTTAATTAAAAAATTAATTATTTGAAATAAATATTTCAAACACCAGGAAAATATTATAATAGACACTTATATACTCCAGATTAAGGACGTTAGCTTACTCCATGTTTATTTATTATACTTTACTGTTTTAAATGAGATGTTATAGCTATAACAACTCTCCATCTCCTTCTCTGTCTGCCCTCCCCAAATATAATTGTTATTCCTGAAGTATGTTTGCATTCATTGCATTTGCTTTTATTAATCACTACTTATAATTTTAGTATTATATGTATGATGATACAAGTAAATAAGTAGTTTACTTATTTTAACTGCTGTGTCAGAGATTTCAGAGTTTGAAATGACTTCTCTGAACCTTAGAATCTTAGGTAATAATTCTTGCCTTAGCCACCTCACAACATTGTAATAACTGAACAAGATAATTGTGTGAATGGTCCACATACACTATAGAGTCCACATGATTATAAGGTAGGATATTTCTTATCTTCTTCTAAAATACTCACCCCCTTTATAGCTGTGCTGCAATTCAGTATGCCTATTACTGTTGTTTCAAAACCATTTAGATTTTGTTTCAATAAATCATCATCATACTTTGTTTGTTAGCAGATGATATACAAATGGGCTTTCCTTAAAAGCCTTTACATTGACATCGACAGGTCTTATTTTAGCTTAATGTGCTACAGAAACTTAAGTAACCCATTCTACAATCATGTCCAACTGGCAAAAAAAAAAACAGAAAAGCTTCTGATTTCTAAGTTGTTTTTACTGGACCAGAGATGGTGGAACAGAAGGATAGCTTTTGTCACGCTACAGCCAACTATAAGTGTCATTTCAAACAAAGCTCCTTCATCTGATCCTGTAATACAACAGAACTGAGGAAAGGCAGCTAAACCCTTTAAAAATAATTTCATTGTTCAGGAGTTTGAGTTTGTATAGCCCAAGTATTCTAGTTTCCATCTGACATTAAGTTCATTTAATCCAGAAATACTTTGTGTATTTCATCATGATCTTTAAGACTTTTAATGCTGTCCTGGACTTGTAGTTGATAAAGAATAAAGGTGTTATGCTGTTTCACCGCTATTTATTATACATAACTTTGTCTTTGTTTAGGTCGCTAAATATAACATTTAAAACTAAATAAGACCATATGAATAAGGGTCAAATAATAAGAGCCAAGAAGAGAGTGGGCATCTGGAGGGCATGAAAAGAGTGGAGTAGAGAGAATTGCATCAGAAATGCTGGACTAAAGTAAAGCACTGCAATTGAGCCCCAAAATTAGTTCTAAGCTTTCTGACAGCAAAAGTAAAGAAGAAGAAAGTTCAACGCACAACATAGTTTGACGTATCTCATAAATGATAGCCTACTAGTTCTAGAAAAGACAAACTGTTCTTGATACAATAAGTGCTCAATAAATATCACTTGAATAAATAAAAAGCAATCCACTGCATAGGTTTAGAATAAACTCTGGCTTCAACAACAACAAATTCTTCATGTTCATTTCTCATACTAGACTTCAATAAAAGGCAGGGATATATTGTTGAATGATGGTTCTGTGAAGGTTTTTCTATGGATAACCAAGGTAACAAACTCCAGGTAAGTGACTTTCTGATGTGATACGGAGATAGAAATTTTGGAATCTAAAAGAATGAATAGTTAACATGGCTCATACTTTTCCCTTTGAATATCTATTTTCTTAGTTAGATTTTTAGCAAAGCATGAAAGCTGAGAAGTAATTGAAGTATTTTGTGTTATTATTCAAAAGAACAACCAAAGCTTGAGAGGCCAGGGTTATAGATGACAAAATGATGTAAATCAAGGAAACTTGCTCATATTCCAATCACATTTTACAGATTTGTGCAGCAAAAGCACCAACAGGCAGAATCCAAACTTCCTCAAAACAACAATTTTAGATCTGCTCGATTTCATCAATTCAATTGATGAAAATTGCCCCCTCCCTGAAATCCGCAAATTGTGTGCTACAGATGTGGAATGAGAGTCAAGGTCAGGGAGGCTTTGAGAAGGAGTTACTAATTGTTCTTTTCTACTGACATTAACTTTGGCTTTTGGAAAGAACTGCTTGCAGACAAATCCACTGGGATGATTAAGCTGAACATTCCATCTCCCCCACATAACTAGATGAGTGAATTTGTTGACTGTGCTGCTTAGTATTACCCACTACAGTAATACTGAAAAGTCTGCTAATATCAACTATTTTGGTTTGAGCAGTAATTTGTTTTTAACTCTTCCTGATGACAGAAATTGGTAAATATTTTCAATTATTCTTTACAACTGGCCCTGAAATGTGATGCTAAGATCAAGTCATTAGCAAAGAGGGAAGTATTATATTTTTATTTTTATTAATTTTGAAGTAAACATTCATTTCTTCAACAAAGATTTATTACAAGTCTATTATGTGTCAAGGACCATGCTCAGCCCTGAGGATAAAAGATGGAAAAGATACAGTGCCTGCCCTCAGGGTGGTTTCAGATGATTTAAATATAATGTCAAAATTGCTAAGAAAAAGATAGTCCACCAGCTTGAGGGCACATTAACTAATCAGAAACTCAGGCTGGTTGGTTAGAAAAAGTATTCCCAAGAAGATGATTCTCTAGACTTGAGAAAGAGAGAGCAGAATTTAAGCAAAAGCAAGGTGATAAGAGAGGGCATGGTTAATCAGGAGAACTATAGGTAGTCTCCATTAGAATTCACAATTGGGGATAGAATAAACACTATTTTTGTGACCTTCAAAAATCCAAGAAAAATATTTCGTTTTAGATTGTCCCAAGTTGGTGATATTCCCAGGTTAATGACGGAAAAAACTCTCTGAAACCCAGACCTCAAATAATTTTCACAAATAAAGTTTCAAGAATCATATACTGACAATAAAAAAAAAAAATCACAAAAAATTAGGAAAAACTCTAGTATGAGTGAGAGCCAGCAGAAACTACATAAAATTCAATCAGACTAATATAGACAGCAAATATTAAATTATGAGCTATAAATACAAAGTATGTTTAAGGCTATAATACAAGAGAGACTAGAAAAACTGAGCAAGGAGTTGGATAATATTAAAATGATTGGATTTAAAACAAATACAGCTTGCAGAAAAAAATAGTATCACAATACTATTAGAGATTAAAAATTTAACGTATCATGTCTAATCAACAGATTAGACAAGGCTGAAAAAAAGTGAACTGGAAAATAGTTTTAAAAACAGTCCGCAGAATGTAATCCCAAAAAGTGCAAAATATAAGAGGAGTTTATAGACATGGAAGACAAAGTGAAAAGATATATACCTCGTCAGAGTTCCAGAAGAAGTAATAGAAAATAGAAGATGAAATATTAGAGTTATTAGCTAAGACTTTTCCAGGACATAAACAATAACAAAAAACAACATAAAGAAAGAAGAAACAAAGGAAGGAAGGAGGGAGGTATTTCACAATACCTTAATGAAGAGGCATAGCACCATAGACAAAAGGGAATATCTCAAAAGCATCAGAAATAAAAACAAATGACCTGCAAATGGGGGACTGTTAGACTAACAGCAGACTTCCCAAAAGCAACAATGTAAATCAGAAGACAAGGAGATGGCATCCTTAACATGCTGAGAGCAAATAACTGCCAACATCAAATTATAGGATCAGCAAAACCATATTTTAAAAAAGAAGATAAAATATACGCTTGGCAAGGAGAAAAAACTGTTGTACCAGCAAATCATCACCTTCAGGATATACTCCAGGAAGGAGGAAAACGAGCTCCAAATATAGTCTGAAAAAATATATACGTATCACACAATTAAGATGTTAGACATGAGTTAACATAAACAACACAATATTGGGTGTATATTATTAAATTTCTGTCCAATTTGGATGTTTTATTTTTTAAACGTGAGATCTTAAATTCTAGACAAAAATAGTACATAACTCAAAAGTGATATAATTTAATTTAAGGCATTGTAAAGTATTTTATTATTTGGTATAGAATATACCATTTACCTTTAGATTTTGTTAACTATGTTAACATTTAAAACTTATAAAAGAGTATAAATAGAAAGGATAAGTGAGTGAAATGAGTGTAAAAAAAACTATTTAACAAATTCAAATAAAGAGGAAAAACATAGGAAAAGTAGATCAAATTGAAAGTAAAAAATTGAGTTAGTACATATTAATTCATAATAATAGTAATCATAAAATTATAAAAAGACTAAATTCTATACAGTGTAGATGAATATAGACAAAATGGACATAAAATAAATCATTATATGCTAGACAAAAAATATAGATATGCAGAAAGTTTGAAAGTTAAAGAATGGATAAATATATACAAGCAAATTCTAATCTAAAGTAATCTTGTATAGCTATATTAATATTAAAAAATAGTTTTTAAGAAAAAGTATAAACCAAGATGCAAAAGATCACTTCATTATGATAAAAGTTTTAATTCAGCAAGAATATATATAGTTCTAAACTTGAAGGCACCAGATAACTTAGCTTAAAAATATATGAAGCAGATACTTTCTCTTTCCAGTCCAGCATGTAAGGAGCTAAGAAGTTTCGACTCTATTCTAATAATAAGTAAAAAGGTGAATAAACTGAAAAATCAGCAATTCTTCTTAGATCTGTCAGAGAAGTGAAGTCATAAGGCAAACCACTGCTCCAAAAATTGGAGAGAAATAGGTGGACATAGAGAACCACAACTCACCCAAGCAGAAATTCAGAGCAGAAAACTCTGTGGGAACCAGCACTAGGGTAGGAAAACCTAAACTGTAATTGATGAAATTCTGGAGGCTCAGTGTAACAAGCCTGAGAGATAAAATCTCCAGGGAAACCCAGTCACAGGGGGACCCCCACACTTTGGTTAGTTTTTCTTTGACCCATGTGTTATTTAGAAGAATGTTGTTTAATGTCCTAGTGGTTTAAAATTTTCCAGCTATTTTTCTGTTATTGATTTCTAGTTTAATTGCACTCTGGTCCGAGAGCAAACATTGTATGATTTCTATTCTTGAGTTTTGTTAGGGTGTGTTTTGTGGCCCAGATTATGGTCTATCTTGGTTCCTGTTCCATGTGAACTTGAAAAAAATGTTTATTCTGCTGTTGTTGGAAGAACTAGTTTATAGATGTCAATTAAAGATATATCACGCTAACACCAATCAAAAGAAAGTTGCATAGCTATATTAATTTTATACAGAAAGGCTTTAGAGCAAGGAAAGTTATCAGGAGTAAAGAGGGGCATTACATAACTGTAAAGGGGTCAATAGTCCAAGAAGACATAACAATCCTTTATGTATGCATCTAACAACAGATTAACACTCCTTTATCAGAAATGGACAAGTCCAGAAGGCAGAAAATCAGTAAGGACAAAGCTTAAATCAAAAGCAACATCAATCTATAATTACACAATACCGTTTACATTAGCACCCTCAAAATTGAAATACTTAGGTATAAATCTAACAAAATATGTACAAGATCTATACGAGGAAAACTACAAAACTCTGATGAACAAAATCATAGAAGAACTAAATAAATGGAGAGATAATCCTTATTCACAGACAGAAAAATTGACAAAGATGTCAGTTCTTCCCAATTTAATCTAAAATTCAATGCAATCCCAATCAAAATCTCAGCAAGTTATTTTGTGGATATCAACAAATTGATTCTAAAGTTTGTATGGACAGGCCAAAGTGTCAGACCAGCCAACACACTACAAAAGGAGAACAAAGTTGGAGAATTGATACTACCGGACTTCAAGACTTACTGTAAGGCTATAGCAGTTACAAAAGAATATACAAATAGATCAATAGAACAGAATAGAAAGCCCAGAAATAGACTCACATAAATACAGTCAACTGATGCTTGACAAAGATGCAAAGGCAATACAATAAAGACAGTCTTTTCAACAAATGGTGCTAAGCAACTGGACATCCCCATGCAAATGAATGAATGAATGAATGAATGAATGCACAGACCTTATAGCCTTCACAAAAATGAATCAAAGTGGATCATAGACTTAAATGTAAAATGCAAAACTATAAAATTCCTAGAAGATAACATCAGAGAAAACCTTGATGACCTTGGTTATGCTTATGACTTTTTAGATGCAACAGTAAAGGAATGGTCTATGAAATAAATAATTGATAAGCTGGATTTCATTAAAATTTAAAATTTCTGCTCTGCAAAAGACAATGTCAAGAGAATGAGAATGGGGCCAGCCCGGTGGCGCGAGCGGTTAAGTGCGCACGCTCTGCTGTGGTGGCCCAGGGTCTGCCGGTTTGGATTCCGGGCGTGCACCGATGCACCACTCATTAAGCCATGCTGTGGTGGCATCTCATATAAAGTAGAGGAATATGGGCACAGATGTTAGCCCAGGGCCAGTCTTCCTCAGCAAAAAAAGAAGAGGATTGGCATCGGATGTTAGCTCAGGGCTGGTCTTCCTCACCAAAAAAAAAAAAAAGAGAGAGAGAGAATGAGAAGACTAGCCACAGAGAAAATATTTGCCAAAGATATATCTGACTGTTATCAAAAATATATAAAGAACTCTTTAAAACTCAATAATAAGCACACAAACAACCTGATTAAAAAAATGGGCCAACAAAGACCTTAATAGACAACTCACCAAAGAAGATACATAGATGGCAAATAAGCATATGAAAAGATGCTTCACATCATACATCATCAGGGAAATGCAAATCAAAACAACAAGATACCACTACACATCTATTAGACTTGCCAAAATCTGGAACACTGACAATACCAAATGCTGGCGAGGATGTGGAGCAACAGCAACTCTTGAATGCAAAATGGTACAAATAATTGGAAGACAGTTTGACAATTTCTTACAAAACTAATCACATTCTTCCCATATGATCCAGCAATTGCACTCCTTGATAATCACCCAAATTAACTGAAAACATATGTCCACACAAAAACCTGCTCATGGATGTTTAATAGCAGCTTTATTCATACTTGCCAAAACTTGGAAGCAAGCAAGATATCCTTCAGTAGGTGAGTATAAATAAACTACGGTACATCCATACAATAGAATATTATTCAGTGCTAAAAGAAATGAACGATCAAAGCATGAAGACACAGGGAGGAACCTTAAACACAAATTACCAAGTGAAAGAACAATCTGAAAAGGCTACATACCATATGATTCCAATGATACGACATTCTGCTGGAAAAGGCAAAACTATGGAGACAGTAAAAAGATTACTAGTTACCAGGGGTTAAGAAAGAGAGAGGGATAAATAGAGCACAGAAGATTTTTAGGGCAGTGAAACTATTCTGTATGATACTACAAGGGTGAATACATGTCATTATACATTTTTCAAAATCCATAGAATGTACAGCACCAAGGGTAAACCCTAATGTACACGAGGGACTCTGGGTGATTATGATGTGTCAATATAGGTTCATCAGTTGTAACAAATGTACCACTCTGGTGCCGGATATTGATAATGAGGAGATTGTTCATGTGTGGACAGACGGACAGGGGGATCTCTCTATACTTTCTGCTCAATTTTGCATGAACCTAAAACTGCTCTAAAAATAGTTTATTAATTAAAAAAAATCTGTGAGCAAAAATAGAATTAAAGATGCACTTAGGTGACAAAGAAACAGACTTCAAAACGAGAGTATAAAGCAGAGCTGAACATTTGAAATCAAAATAGCATTGCATTGAATAAAGTAAGGATAAATGTTGGTATAAAAAGTATGTCATTAATTATTCTTAAAGAAGATAATATATAAATTAAAAATAATTCCATTTAAACATGTTTTACCTAAAATCCTAGATTTTAAATGACAAAGACTAAGATGTTGAAGAAAACAGAGTACGGAAGCAAAAGAGTGTTCGCTTAGTTTTCTTACACAGAAAGAACTCAAATGCTCTGTTTTACTGGCAGACAATATAAAAGTTATTAAGAATACTTTTGAAAAGCTTAAAGATAACCATTAGTACAGATAAAAGCCCATCATGACCTGAAACTAATATAATGTTATATGTTAATTAAACCTCAACAAAGAGAAAAAGCCCACCATGGACTTTGCACATTACTAGGGAAGATATAAGGAAACAAAATATATTCTATATATACAAAGACAGAAATTAATGGTAAGAGAAAGAAAGCTAATAAAACAGCAACTATGTAATAGCATGCAAAAATATTCTTAATATCTTTTAAATAAAAAGTGAGATACAGGGGCCAACCCGGTGGCCTAGCGGTTAAGTTCTCATGTTCCACTTTGGCGGCCCAGGTTCACCAGTTCGGATCCTGGGTGTGGACCTACTCACTGCTCATCAAGCCATGCTGAGTTGGTGTCCCACATAGAAGAACTAGAAGGACCTACAACTATATACTGGGCTTTGGGGAGGAAAAAGAAAAGGAGGAAGATTGGCAGCAGATGTTAGCTCAGGGCCAATCTTCCTCAAAAAAAAAAAAAATAGTGAGATACAAAACTATACCTACAGCATGAATGCAAGTTTATAATGTATATGTATATGAAATGCATGATTATGTATACAGGAAAGGCTGGAATGAAATATTAAAATTTAACCAGCTGTTACCCCTGGGTAATGGCTAATTCTAATTTTCTCCTATAATTCATTTCTGTGTTTTCTAAATTTTCTTTAAGGTTTATATACAACATACATAAACACACAAAAATATACATATAACACCATCAATTCAAATATGAAATTCTACGTAGGCTATCAATGTGCGTGATACTAGTGCAATGTCATTTGGCCATCACTCTTCAGCTTTAAGAGCAAATAAGAGGACTGATAAAAACCTGACATCACTACCTCAGCCAAACCTGTACAGAGCAGGAAACATGGAACTAATGGGAGACACAAATCCATAATGTCAAGATAAAATATTAAAAAGACATTAAGAGCATTTCTGCCCAGTTGAAAGCCATGAACACAATCCTAATAACTGGAGCTTGATTCATAGCAAGCACCATTCTTCCATCCATATGATGAGCACAGGGAGTTGCTTTCAAATCGCCACAGCCTCATGGGATGCAGTCTTTTATGCACAGACATCCAGGAATCTGGCGCTGCAAGCAACACTGTGGGACACCACACCTAGTCTGGTGATTATCCCTGTCCCCTTGGTTCCTCTAGTAAGTTTCTGCAAAGAGGATCAAACACCCTTACTTTCACAGCAGAGATGCAGTGGACAGCTGGTTTTTGATGAATAGATGAGTTTGGCAAGTTCCTCGTGAATAGAGTGACTGTATTAAGTATCACTTTTTTCCAGGTGGTCTTGAAATGGACATATGGCCACCCCCAAGCCTTTTGTCTGTTAGCCACCACAGGTGTGCATAGAGTCAGTTGGATAGTTAAGCCTACTCAGTAACTGAATTCACTTAAATGTCCTACTCCTAACTAAATTTTTTAATGTTAAAACCAGGTGCAGTGCAAGTAAATATGTTTGAATGGAGAGTCATCATTGGTTAAGTAAAACATAATGATAATCAATAGCATTTAAATGATATATTCATTAAAAAAATGTTCAGTTTTTTAACCCCCTTTCTTTTTCTTTCTTTCAGCTTCAGAAAGCATCACAGGCCAAAAAGGCTATGCCAGCCCAGCCCTCTGATTTCCCAAAGTCAAAGATGGACTACAAAGCTCTGTTCTAAGACCGCACTATTCTCAGCAAAAAAAACCCACCCTCAACTTCTAATGGAAGAAAAAGATTGTCAGAAAGCCTCTCAAAATGGTTACACAGAGGAAAAAATAGTCTTCTAAAATGTGATTAAGTATCTCACTTAAGATACTTAGAGGCTCACCATAAGAACTAATATAAAATATGTTTGTTGTTTTTTTTTCATTCTGGACTCCATACGGCATTCCTGGTTAGCAAAACTATCTATCCCAATATACATATTTATTTTGCTCCTAAAATAATAGTGACAAAAACAGATGCAAAAATTATGTTTAAAAATAATGGGTTACAAATTCAATCAGAACTTCAGCTATATTCAGTAGGATAGTTTCCAAAGGCAACCAACATAAAAATGCAGGACACACTAGATGTCAGAATAAGATGACTAATAATTATAATAAATATCATTTATTCAAATTTTTATTAAAGTGAAATAACATAAAATCAACCATTTTAAAGTGAACAATTCTGTAGCGTTTGGTATATTCACAATGTTGCTCAACCACTACCTTTATCTAGTTTTAAATCATTTCATTGCTCCAAAATAAAACACTGTACTCATTAAGCAATTACTCCTCATTCCCCCAACTCCTAGCTCCCGGTAACTACCAATTTTTTGTTTCTATGGATTTACCTATTCTGGATATTTTACATAAATAGAGTCACTCAATACGTGACCCTTTGTCTAGGTACTTTCACTTAGCATAATGTTTTTGAGCTTCATCCACACTGTAGCATGTATCAGTACTTCATTTAGGGCTGAATAATATTCAATTGTGAGGATATACTACAATTTGTCTACCCACTCATCTATTGATGGATATTTGGGCTGTTTCCACCTTTTGGCTATTGTGAATGGTACTGATATGAACATTCACAGACAAGTATTTGTTTGAGTATCTGTTTTCAATTCTTTGGAGTATATTCCTAGGAGTGGAATTGCTGGGTCATATGGCAATTCTATGTTTAACTTTTTAAAGAACCACCAAAATCTTCTGCACAGTGCCTTAACCATTTTACATTCCAATCAGAAACGTACAAGGATTCCAAGTTTTCCACATCCTAACAAAAACTTGCTGTTTTCCTTTTTTTTTTTTTGGTTCTAGCCACCCTCATGAGTGTAAGGTGGTATCTCATTGTGGTCTTGATTTGCATTTCCATAACGACTAATGATGCTGAGTAGCTTTCAAGTGCTTGTTAGCCATTTGTATATCTTCTGTGGAAAAAGGTCTGTTGCTGTCCTTTGCTCATTTCTTAATTAGGTTGTTTTGTTGCTGTTGAGTTGTAAGAATTCTTTATATTTTCTGGATACTAAACTCTTTTTAGACATATTATTTGCAAATATTTTCTCCCATTCTGTAAGTTGTCTTTTCACTTTCCTGATAACATCCTTTGGTATACAAAAGTTTGAAATGCAAGGGGGTTTCAACATAAGAAATCAATCAGAAAGAGGGTTCAAGATGGTGGTGTAGGAAGACCCTGGACTCACCTCGTCCCATGAACACAACAAATCTGCAGCCATTGGAACAATTCAGTCAGAACAATTCAGTCAGAAAAAAGACCTGAAAATTAGCTGAACAGCTCCTCCACACAAAGGATAAAAGGAACACATCAAGACAGGTAGGAGAGGTAGAGATGCAGTCTCACCAGAACCACACGCTGGCTTGGTGACCCACAATCGGGAGGAATCTCATGAATGAGGAGCTTTTCCCTGAGCGGCTTGTGCCCCCACATCAGGCACCCCAACTCTTGAGACCTGCACCAGAGAGATGAGCCCCCAAAATCTGGCTTTGAAAACCAATGGAGCTTACGTCCAGGAGAACCATAGGGCTGTAGGAAATGGAGATTCCACTCTTAAAGAGCTCATGTGCAGGCTCACTTGCCCAGGGATCCAGCACAAAAGCAGCAGTTCAAAAAGCACCTTGACCATACGTGAAGGAGATTCACTTGCTACTCTTAAAGCATCTGTTGGAAAGGCAGAAGCCTGTTGGAACTCTCCCTGGGGACAGAGATGCTGGTAGATGCCATTTTTGCACTCTCCATCTAACTGCTAGCATTGGTGGTCCTACCCAGACCCTGCGCCACTCCTGTGGCCCAACCAAAGCTGGCGGGTGAGCATAGCCCACATAGGGAATCTTCCTTGAGCACCTGGCTCTGGTGGCCAGGAGGATTGCATTTCTGGGCCCCATGGCCTGAAACAATTGGAGAGACATTTCTGAGCAGGCTACCATCCTCAGCGTACTGCACAGACAACAGACTAAAACACATTCTCAGTCTTTCTGTGAAAAAGGCCTATTTACTTGTCCTGGAGCTGCAATTTGAGAGTCAGGTTTCAGGTTTACCACACATCTAGAGGCTACAAAGTGCTCTCAGGGAATGTAGACTGGGGGACACCATCTTTGCACTCTCCATTGGCCTTTCTACATTTGCTGGTACCTCCAGAAAAGAGCTCATATACTCATCTGGAGCCTCGATTTTGCAACTATCACCAAGGGGACACCAGATCACCTAGTCTGGAGGCCACCTATCAATAACTATTTTAAATGTAAATGGGCTAAATTTTCCAATCAAAAAATATAAAGTGGCTGAATGAATAAAAAAATAAGACTCATCTGTATGTTGACTATAAGAGACTGACTTCAGATGTAAGGACGCACACAGACTGAAAGTGAAGGGATGGAAAAAGATATTCCATGCAAATGGAAACCAAAAGCAAGCTGAAATAATTATATTTACATCAGATAATATAGATTTTAAAATGAAGACTATAATAATAGACAAAGAAGGGTATTGCATAATGATAGAGGGGTCAATACAACAAGAGGATATATTTGTAAGTATTTATACACCTAACATAGGAACACCTAAATTTATAAAGCAAATATTAACAGACATATAGGGAGAAATTGACAGCAATATAGTAATAGCAGGGGATTTTAATACCCCACTTACATCAATGGATAGATCATCCAGACAGAAAATCAATAAGGAAATATCAGCCTTAAATGACACATTAGAGCAGGTGGACTTAATAGATATATACAGAACATTCCATCCAAAAGCAACAGAATACATTCTTCTCAAGTGCATACAGAACATTCTCCAGGATAGATCATATGTTAGGTCATAAAATATGTCTCAACAAATTTAAGAAGATTAAAATCATATCAAACATCTTTTCCAACCACAATGGTATGAAACTAGAAACCAATGATGGGAAGAAAACTGGAAAAATCACAAATACGTGGAGATTAACAGCATGCTGCAGAACAACTAATGGGTCAACGAAGAAGTCAAAAGAAATCAAAAAACACCTTGAGACAAATGAAAATGGAAATACAATAGTCCAAAATATATAGGATGCAGCAAAAACAGTTCTAAGAGGGAAGTTTATAGTGAAACAGGCCTAATTCCAGAAACAAGAAAAATCTCAAACAATCTAATTTTATACCTAAAGGAATTAGAAAAAGAAGAAGAAATGAGGCCCAAAGTTGGTAGAAAGAAGGAAGTAATAAAGATCAGAGCAGAAATAAAAGAAATAGAGACTAAGAAACAATAGAAAAGATCAATGAAACTAAGATCAGGTTCTTGAAAAGATAAACAAAATTGAGAAACCTTTACCTAGACTCACCAAGAAAAAGAGAGAGTGCGCAAATAAATAAAATCAGAAACAAAAGAGGAGAAGTTACAATTGATACCACAGAAATACAAAAGATCATGAGAGACTACTATGAATAATTATATGCCAACAAATTGGACAACCTGAAAAAAATGGATAAATTCCTAAAACATACAATCTTCTGAGACTGAATCATGAAGAAACAGAAAATCTGAATAGATCAATTACTAGTATGGAGATTGAATCAGCAATCAAAAACATCCCAACAAACAAAAGTCCAGGACAAGATGGCTTTACTGGTAAATTTTACCAAACATTCAAAGATTTAATACCTATCTTTATCAAACTCTTCCAAAAAATTGAAGAGGAGAGAATGCTTCCAAACTCATTCCATGAGGCCAGCAGTACCCTGATATAAAAACCAGACAAGAGGAAAACACAAAAAAGGAAAATTACAAGCCAATATCCCTGATAACCATAGGTGCAAAAATCCTCAACAAAATATAAGCAAACCAAATTCAACACCATGATCAAGTGAGATTTATTCCAGGGATGCAAGAATGGTTCAACATCCATAAATCAATCAACGTGATGCATCACATTAACAAAATGAAGGATAAAAATCATATGATCATCTCAATAGATGCAGAAAAAGCATTTGAGAAAATTCAACATCCATTTGTGATAAAATCTCTCAACACAGTAGGTATCAAGGGAATGTACTTCAACCTAATAAAAGGCATACATGACAATCCCACAGCTCAACAATCACACTCAACAGTGAAAAGCTGAAATTTTCCTCTAAGATTAGCAACAAGATAAAGATGCCCACTCTCACCACTTTTATTCAACAGAATATTGGAAGTCCCAGCCACAGCAATTAGGCAAGAAAAAAATAAATAAATAAAAGGCTTCCAAATTGGAAAGGAAGAAATAAAACTGTCACTATTTGCAGATGATATGATACTATATATAGAAAACTCTAAAGAGTCCACCAAAAAAAGTTAGAACTAATAAATCAATTCAGTCAAGTTGCAAGACACAAAATTAATATCAGAAATCTGTTGCATTTATATACACTAATAACAAACTACCATAAAGAGAAATTAAGAAAACAATTCCACTTACAGTTGTATCAAAAAGAATAAAATACCTAGGAATAAATTTAACCAAGGATGTGAAAGACCTATACACTGAAAACTATAAGACATTGATAAAAGAAATTGAAGAAGACACAAATAAATGGAAAAATATCCCACATTCATAGATTGGAAGAATAACATTGTTAAAACATCCATACTACCCAAAGCAATGTAGAGATTCAATGTAATTCCTATCAAAATTCCAATGGCCTTTTTCACAGAAGTGGAACAAATAATTCTAAAATTTGTATGGAATCACAAAAGACCTCAAATAGCCAAAGCAATCTTGAGAAAGAAGAACAAAGCTGAAAGTATCACACTCCCTGATTTCAAAATGTACGACAAAGCTGTAGTAATCAAAACAGTATGGTATTGGGCATAAAAACAGACACATAGATCAATGGAACAGAATAAACCCACACATATATGGTCAATTAATTTACTACATATGATACAAGACTATACAGTGGGGAAAGGAAAGTCTCTTAAATAAATGGTATTGGGAAAACTGGACAGTCACATGCAAAGAAATGAAATTAGACCACTATCTTACACCATAGACAAATATTAACTCAAAATAGATCATAGACTTGACGGTAAGACATGAAATCATAAAACTTCTAGAAGGAAACATAGGCAGTAAGCTCCTTGACATGGGTGTTGGCATTGAGTTTTTCTATCTGACTCCAAAAGCAAAGGCAACAAAAGCAAAGATAAACAAATGAGACTATATCAAACTAAAACCTTCTGCATAGCAAAGGAAACCATAAACAAAATGAAAAGACAACCTCTGAATGGGAGAAAATATTGGTAAATCATATATATGATAAGGGGTATATATCCAAAATATATAAAAAACTCAAACAAATCAATAGCAAAAAAACAAACAATCCCATTAAAAAATGGGCAGAGGATCTAAATAGACATTTTTCCAAAGATGACATACAGATGGCCAAGAGGCACATGAGAAGATGTTCACCATCTCTAATTATCAGGGAAATGCAAATCAAAACCACAATGAGATATCACCTCACACCTGTTTAAATGGCTATTACCAAAAAGACAAGAAATAACAAGTGTAGGAGGGGATGTGGAGAAAAGGGAACCCTCGTACACTGCTGGTGGGAATGTAAAGTGGTGCAGCCACTATGGAAAACAGTATAGAGGTTCCTCTAAGAATTAAGAATAGAACTACCATATGATCCAGCTATTCCACTTCTGGGTATTTATCTGAAGAAAACAAAAACACTAAACCAAAAAGATATATGCACCTCTATGTTCATTGCAGCGTTATTTACAATTGCCAAAATATGGAAACCACCTAAATGTCCATCGATGGATGAATGGATAAATAAGATGATGTATATATATACAGTGGAATACTACTCACTCATAAAAAGAAGGAATTCTTGCCATTTGCAACAACATGAGTGGATCTTGAGGATATTATGTTAACAGAAATAAGCCAGACAGAGAAAGACAAACATCATATGATTTCTCTTATATGTGGAAACTAAAAAAACAAAACAAATGAACAAATCAAACAAAGCAAAACTCATAGACACAGAGACCAGACTGAGGGTTATCAGGGAGGGTATCAGAGGGGGCCGGGCGAAATAGGTGAAGGGGATCAATTGTATGGTGACAGATGGTAACTAGACTTATTGTGGTGATCACTTTGTAGTGTACACAAAGATTGAATTATTAAGTTGCACACCCAAAACTAATATAATGTTATATACCAATTTTAGCTCAATAAAAAAAGAAAATCAATCAATGTAATAAACGACATTGATAGAATGAAGGAAAAAATCACATGATTATCTCATTTGACAGAAATACAGAAAAAGCATTTCACAAAATCAAACATCCTTTCATAATAAACACTCAGAAACTAGGAATAGAGGGGAACTTCCTCAACATGATAAAAAGCATTTATGACAAATCCACAGCTAACATCATACTCAATCATGAAAGACTGGCAGCTTTCCCTCTAATATCAGGAATATGACATGGATCCCTCCTTTCATAATTGCTATTCAACATTGTACTAGAAGTTCTAGACAGATAAATTAGGCAAGAAAAAAATAATAAATGGTATTCAAATTGGAAAGGAACAAGCAAAACTATCCTTATTCACAATGATATGATCCTATATATAGAAAATCCCAAAGCATCCACACAAAATCTAGAGCTAACAAATGATTCAGCAAGCTGCGGGGTACAAGATCCACATGACGATATCAGTGTTTCTATACACCAGTAACGACCAGTCAGAAAGGAAATTAAAAAAACAATTCCATTTACAATAGCATTCAAAGAACAAAGTATCTAGGAATATAGGCACACCTCATTTTATTGCTTTTCACTTTATGGCACTTCGCAGATAACTGCACTTTTTATAAGACCGTCCACCAGCAGAAAGATTATGGCTTGCTGAAGGCTCAAATGGTGGTTGTATTTTTTACCAATAAAGTATTTTTTAATTAAGCTATGTACATTGTTTTTTTTTAGACATACTGCTATTGCACACTTAATAAATTACAGTATAGTATAAACATAACTTTTATATGCACTGGGAAACAAAAAAATCCGTGTGACTTGCTTTATTGAAACATTCGTTTTATTGCAGTGGTCTGGAACAAAACTCACAATTTCTCCAATGTATGCCTGTAAATTTAACTAAGTAGGTGAAAGACTTGTACAGTGAAAACTGCAAAACATTGCTGAAGGCAATTAAAGAAGACCTAAATAAATAAGAAACATCTTACCTTCATGGTTTAGAACAATTAATATTCTCTCTCTCTCTTTTTTCTTTTTTGGTGAGTAAGATTAGCCCTAAGCTAACATCCAATACCAGTCCTCCTCTTTTTGCTGAGGAAGATTGGCCCTGGGCTAACATCCATGCCCATCTTCCTCTACTTTATATGGGATGCCACCACAGCATGGCTTGACAAGCAGTGTGTCAGTGCTCGCCCAGGATCTGAACCTGCGAACCCCCGGCCTCTGAAGCTGAGCGCGCACACTTAATCGCGATGCCACCAGGCCAGCCCCAGAACAATTAATATTCTTAATATGGCAATATGGGCCAAAGTGATCTACAGATTCAATACAATCTCTAACAGAATTCCAGTGGTTTTTTTATGCAGAAATGGCAAATCATTTCATCAAATTCATATGAAATTACAAGAGGTCCCAAATAGCCAAAATAATCTTGAAAAAGAAGAACAAATTTGGAGGACTCACCCTTCCCAATTTCAAAACTTGCTACAAAGCTATAGTGATCAAAACCATGTAGTACTGGCATAAGAATAGATATTTAGACCAATGGAATAGAACTGAACATCCAGAAATCAACTCTACATCATGGCCAATTGGTTTTTGACAACGGTGCTAAGACCACTCCTTGGAGAAAGAATAGTCTCTTCAGATTTTGGTATTGGGACAACTGAATATCCACAAGCAAAAGAACGTGCTTGGACTCCTATCTCAGACCATATAAAAAATTTAACTCAAAATCTATCAACAACCTAAATATTAGAGCTAAAACCATAAAAGTCTTAGAAGAAAACAGAGGCAAATGTTCATGACCTAGATTTGACAATGGATTCTTAGATATGACACCAAAAGTATGAGCAAAAAAAAAAAAGGTAAAGATAATTTGGATCTCATTAAAATATCATTTACGTTTATATTACTGAAATGGCTGTGATAAAAATCCAGAGGAATTAGAATAATTAGCAACTACTTTCACTTAAAAAATATTAACTTGAGCAGACGCTGTCAGTGCCCTGCCCATATCCCTTGGCCGGCCTTGGACAGTCAACGTGGCTAGTGGGCTTCCAACTGTCTCTATCTGTATCTTTGTGCCTGAGGCATTTGTTTCCTGAACCATGGAAGGCCACTCTGGTTGCAGAAGGCAGGCTGGAAGTGACAGGGAATGAACACTTCAGGGCACAGCACTTAATCTACTTTCAGAAGCTAATATTTAATTATCTGGCTAGGGTGGAAAAATTCTGCGGCACGTGTTTTGCATTGTGTCCCAGTGTCTCTGCGGGATAAAGCTCCGGTTGCCCACTGTGATAGTAGACTGAATAATGCACGTTTTATTGGCTGTCTTCCCTTCCCTACATCACCCCCTTACTCCTCTTAGCACGTCCCTGGACTTCCACACCAAAACTATATGCATTCAAACCCTTGTCTCAGGGTCTAATTCTGGGGCAATCTAAGCCAAGTCACAGGCTAAACAGCAATAGCAGCCACAACTTCTTATTGAGCCATATCTAAAATAAAGTTTCCTTCTAAATATTAGGAATTCAGCAATGAGTGAGACGTTCTCCTTGCTCTTGAGCTCACAAAATATTTTAATATTATTATGGTTGTTGATTTTATTAAAACACTAGGATTTTGGAGATGATGGATAGCGAAATATACCTGTGAGTGTTACATGTTGACCTCAAGTAGCTAAACTTACTGATGTTAAATAACCAATAGAAGCACAAAGACCTAGAATTTGGAGGATGAGGTAAGTCTGAGTAACGAATGACTGCTCTCTTGTTCTAGACTCACTGGAGGAAACACCAGCCTAAAGCAAACAAACATAGAAACATACTAATTAGAAACAAAGCCTTATGAAAGTGAAGAGTGAGTGCTACTGCTGCGTGACTCAGACAGAAGTGAATACAGGCTTTATGCTTTCATGTCATTCCCCATCAAATTATATCATATGCCCCAAAGCAAAATAGCAATGTACTTATACCTATTAACAGAGTTATAGACATGTAAGTAGAGGTAGTCATTTGACAGAATTAAGTCCTCAACACAACGCGTGAACTTATAGATACAGTACTCCAATTGTACCTTCAAGGGCCCAAGGTCAACCAGAGGTGCACAGTACAGCACCCAAGCCTGGGGCATCCCTTGCTCAAAAACGATTCTCAGAACCTCCTACAGCTTCCTGCTTTCCAACTATCCAAAGACGCAGAAGACAAGGGCCAAGGGGAATCACAGAACACTATGGAAAATTCCAGGAGCTTCCATTCCTGACCAGTCTGAAGAAGCAGGTTCCCACCTACTGCCCAGTGCCTTTACTCTTTGCCAATGCCCTTTTGCCTACAAAGTACTCAGGAAATAGAGAGACCTGTTCCTGTTTTAGGCAAGAATTGGGCAACAGAGAAAACTCTGTAAAATAAAAAAGGATGTGATCTAACCAAATAGTGAGGAGCCATTGCACACTGGGGAGGAAGTCAGACTCTCCCTTTAAAACCATCCTTCTCGGGAGGAAGTCAAGATGGCGGCGTAGGCAGACTCTGAACTCACCTCCTCCCATGGACACAGCCACTTTACAACTACTCGTGGAAAAATTACCCCTGAGACAGAACTGAAAACTGGATAAGAGGAACTCCTGCAACAACAGACAATCCTAACTGAGGTAGAAGAGGCAGAGACTCCCTTCTGGAGAGGAAAATGCCACCTTCACAAGCCGCCAGCATCACGGCCACCCGGGAGCAGCTCACAGGTACACAGCCTTCCCTGGAGGCGCGGGGCCATGAGCCGGGGAGCGCCCCTGCTGTGGGCATTTTGTGGACCCAGCACAATCGAGACGAGTGGCATAATATCTGACTTTGCCTGCTACTAAAACATTGGGGAGTACCTTCAGAAAAGCTGGTTCACAAAGAAATTAAAACGGGCTCTTAAAGGGCCCACGCGCAAACTCACTCGTTTCAGAAGCAACCGAAAATCACCAGAAAGAAAGGCGCATAGTGCTTTGGTGAAAAGAGACTCACCTAATAGGCCCCGTGTGCATCTTGGTGAGGGGTGAGACCTCTCCAGGGACTGGGACATTGGCGGCGGCCATTGTTGTGGCCTGGTGTGGGCGTGCTGACACAGACGCCATTGGAGTTCTCCCTGGGGCCTGCTAGGCTAGGGTCTGCCACATCCGCTAGAGCACCAATTTAATCCAGCTCAGCCAGGGCAGGCAGCCCACCCTAGAGACTGGCCCCACCCAACAACAAGCCCTCAGGCAACTTGTGGGCCTGCATAGATTGGTGACTGGATTCTCTGCAGCCTGGCAACTGAGCCGACTTCAGTGGGACAGGGCCATGCACAAGGAGCGGGTGGAGAGTGTGGGGCAGTGGAGGAGTGTGTCGGGCTCCCGCCGTGGAGAGACTGGGTCCGCTTTGGGAGGTCAGGGCGCTCACACGGGGCAGGACTGTGTTGACTGTGTGTGTAGACCTGTGGGCAGCAGGGCTTGTCAGCTGCAGAAGACTTGTGCTTCTCAAAGACCCACATAGGGGGTTTGCCCCACCTTCCAAAGCCTGAGACAATTGGGTGCTCCCATGCCTGAGGCCAGCCCCATCCAGCTGCAATCCTCAGAGAACGACAAGAGACCTAAAGGCTGGAGGCTTATAGCAATTGTAAGCCCCTGAGCCTAACAACCTGCCACGCTGGGGGCCTACTCACTTAAAAGAAATACTGCAACTCAAATGTGGTATTAGAACTTGCAGCGAACTGTGCTGGGGATCCCCACACATGATAAAGAGACTGAAGGGCCCACAACAACTACAAGCAGCTGAGCATTACAACAGCTGGCCAGGAGCATAACTCGGCCTCCCTGGGCACCTACAGGGAGAGCAAACAGGCCACAACAGAAGGACACACGTAGCCCACATAGGGGTCACCCCTGGAACATTGAGAACTGAGGGAAGCACACTGGAAGCCTCCTAAGGCATCACTTACATAAGGTCACCTATCCAAGAGCAGGAGACATAGCTGACCTACCTAATACGTAGACACAAGCACAGGGAAAGAGGCAAAATGAGGAGGCAAAAGAATACATTCCAAGTAAGGGAACAGGACAAAACCCCAGAAAAGGAACTAAGTGAAACAGAAATGAGCAACCTACCCAACAGAGAGTTCAAACTAAGAGTGTTAAGGATGTTCACTGATCTGGGGAGAAGAATAGATGAACTCAGTGAGAATGTCAACAAAGAAATGGAAGATATAAAAAAGAACCAATCAGAAATGAAGATTACAATACTGGAAATGAAAAATTCACTAGAGGGACTCAAAAGCAGAGTAGAGGATACAGAAGAATGGATCTGTGAGCTGGAAGAAAGACTAGAAGAAATTACCCAAGCTGAACAGGTAAAAGAGAAAAGAATTAAAAAGGGTGAGGACAGTCTAAGGGACCTCTGGGACAACATCAAGTGCACTAACATCCATGTTATAGGTGTCCCGGAAGGAGAAGAGCGAGACAAAGGGGCAGAGAATCTATTTCAAGAAATAATAGATGAAAACTTCCCTAACCCTAAGGAAGGAAACAGACATCCAGGTACAGGAAGCACAGAGAGCCCCAAACAAGATAAACCCAAAGAGGCCCACACCAAGACACATCATAATCAAAATGTCCAGAATTAAAGATAAAGAGAGAATCCTAAAAGCTGCAAGAGAAAGTCAAGTTACATACAAAGGAAACCCCATAAGGCTATCAGCTGATTTCTCAGCAGAAACCTTACAGGATAGAAGAGAATGGCGTGATATATTTAAAGCGCTAAAAGGAAAAAACTTACAACCAAGAATACTCTACCCAGCAAGGTTATCATTCAAAATGGAAGGAGAGATCAAAAATTTCCCAGACAAGCAAAAATTAAAGGAGTTTGTCACCAAGAAAACAGTGCTACAAGAAATGTTAAAGAGACTGATTTAAGGGGAAAAGAGAAGACCACAAATAGGAAAAATTATCTATTTCCATGATAAGAGGGTAATGGGTACAAATGCACAAAAAAGAGGTTAGATATGATACCAAAAACATAAAAGGAGGGAGGAGGGGAGTTAAAGAGTACAGCTTTCAGACAGAGGTCAAACTAAAGAGACCATCAATTCTGTATAGAAGAAGGAAGGAACAGAGAAGGACTACTAAAACACTGAGAAAAAAAAAGTTAAAAAATGACAGTAAGTACATACTTATCGATAGCTACTTTAAACGTCAATGGACTAAATGCTCCAATTAAAAGGCATAGGGTGGCTGACTGGATAAAAAAACAAGACCCATATATATGCTGCATAAAAGAGACACACTTCAGACCTAAAGACACTCACAAACTGAAAGTGAAGGGATGGAAAAAGATACTCTGTGCAAACGGCAATGAAAAGAAAGCTGGGGTAGCAGTACTCATATCAGACAAAATAGACTTAAAAACAAAAACTGTAAAAAGAGACAAAGAAGGGCATTACATAATGATCAAGGGAACAATCCAACAAGAGGATATAACACTTGTAAATATCTACGCACCCAATGTAGGTGCACCTAAATATATAAAGCAATTATTAACAGACATCAAAACAGAAATAGACAGTAACACAATAATAGTAGGGGACTTTAACACTCCACTTACACCAACGGATAGATCATCCAAACAGAAGATCAAGAAGGAAACATTGGCCTTAAACGACACACTAGAACAGATGTACCTAGTAGATATATACAGAGCATTCCTTCCAAAAACCGAAAAATACATGTTCTTTTCAAATGCATGTGGAACATTCTCCAGGGTTGATCACATATTAGGCCACAAAACAAGTCTCCATAAATTTAAGAAGACTGAAATAATACCAAGCATCTTTTCTGACCACAACAGTATGAAACTAGATATCAACTATAGGAAGAAAATCAGAAAAGCCACAAATACGTGGAGATTAAACAAAATGCTACTGAATAATGACTGGGTCAATGAAGAAATCATAGAAGAAATCAAAAAATACCTGGAGACAAATAAAAATGAAAATACGACATGCCAGAATTTATGGGATACAGCAAAAGCGGTTCTAAGAGGAAAGTTTATAGCAATGCAGGCCTATCTCAACAAACAAGAAAAATCTCAAATAAACAATCTAACAATGCACCTAAAGGAACTGGAAAAGAAGAACAAACCAAGCCCAAAATCAGTAAAAGGAGGGAAATAATAAAAATCAGAGCAGAAATAAATGAAATATAGACCAAAAAGTCAATAGAAAAAATTAATAAAACCAAGAGCTGGTTCTTTGAAAAGATAAACAAAGTTGACAAATATTTAGCTAGACTCACCAAAAAAAAAGAGAGAAGGCACAAATAAGTAAAATCAGAAATAAAAGAGGAGAAATTACAAGAGACACCTCAGAAATACAAAAGATTATAAGAGAATACTATGAAAGGCTATATGCCAACCAATTCGACAATCTGGAAGAAATGGATAAATTCTTAGAATCATACAACCTTCCAAAACTGAATCAAGAAGAAGTAGAGAATTTGAGTAGACCAATCACCAGTAAAGAAATTGAAACAGTAATCAAAAACCTCCCCCAAAAATAAAGTCCAGGACCAGACAGCTTCCCTGGTGAATTCTACCAAACATTCAAAGAAGACTTAATACCTATCCTTCTCAAACTCTTCCAAAAAACTGAGGAGGGAGGAAAGCTCCCTAACTCATTCTATGAAGCAGACACTAAGCTGATACCAAAACCAGACAAGGACAACACAAAAAAAGAAAACTACAGTCCAATATCACTAATGAACATCGATGCAAAAATCCTCAACAAAATACTAGCAAATCGCATACAACAATACGTTAAAAAGATTATACACCATGATCAAGTGAGATTTATTCCAGGTATGCAGGGATGGTTTAACATTCACAAATCAATCAATGTGATACACCACATTAATAAAATGAAGAATAAAAATCACATGATCATCTCAATAGATGCAGAGAAAGCATTTGACAAGATACAGCATCCATTTATGATAAAAACTCTGAATAAAATGGGTATAGAAGGAAAGTACCTCAACATAATAAGGACCATATATGAGAAACCCACAGCTAATATTATCCTCAATGGTGAAAAACTGAAAGCTATCCCTCTAAGACCAGGAACCAGACAAGGATGCCCACTGTCACCACTCCTATTTAGCATAGTACTGGAAGTCCTAGCCAGAGCAATCAGGCAAGAGAAAGAAATAAAAGGGATCCAAATTGGAAAGGAAGAAGTGAAACTGTCACTATTTGCAGATGACATGATTTTATATATAGAAAACCCTAAAGAGTCCACCAGAAAACTTTTAGAAGTAATAAATGAATATGGTAAAGTTGCAGGATACAAAATCAACATGCAAAAATCAGTTGCATTTCTATACACTAACAACAAAGTAGCAGAAAGAGAAATTAAGAATACCATCCCATTTACAATTGCAACAAAAAGAATAAAATACCTAGGAATAAACTAACCAAAGAGGTGAAAGAGCTGTACATGGAAAACTATAAAACATTGCTGAAAGAAATTGAAGAAGACACAAAGAAATGGAAAGATATTCCATGCTCTTGGATTGGAAGAATTAACATAGTTAAGATGTCCATACTTCCTAAAGTCATCTATAGATTCAATGCAATCCCTATCAAAGTTCCAACAACATTTTTCACAGAAATAGAACAAAGAATCCTAAAATTTATTTGGAACAACGAAAGACCCCGAATAAGTAAAGGAATGCTGAGAAAAAAGAACAAAGCTGGAGGTATCACACTCTCTGATTTCAAAACATACTACAAAGCTATAGTAACCAAAACAGCATGGTACTGGCACAAAACAGACACACAGACCAATAGAATAGAATCGAAAGCCCAGAAATAAACCCACACATCTATGGACAGCTAATCTTTGACAAAGGAGCCAACAACATACAATGGGGAAAAGGAAGTCTCTTCAACAAATGGTGTTGGGAAAACTGGACAGCCACATGCAAAAAAATGAAAGTAGACCCTTACCTTACACCATACACAAAAATTAACTCCAAATGGATTAAAGACTTGAATATAAGACCAGAAACTATGAAACTTCTAGAAGAAAACATAGGCAGTACGCTCTTCGACATTGGTCTTAGCAACATCTTTTCAAGCACCATGTCTGACCGGGAAAGAGAAACAATAGAAAAAATAAACAAATGGGACTACATCAAACTAAAAAGCTTCTGCACAGCAAAGGAAACCATCAACAAAACGAAAAGACAACCTAACAATTGGGAGAAGATATTTGCAAACCATACATCGGATAAGGGCTTAATCTCCAAAATATACAAAGAACTGATGCATCTCAACAACAAAAAAACTAACAACCCAATTAAAAAATGGGCAAAAGACCTGAACAGACATTTCTCCAAAGAAGATATACAGATGGCCAATAGACACATGAAAAGATGTTCAAAATCATTAAGTATCAGGGAAATGCAAATCAAAACTACAATGAGATATCACCTTACGCCCGTTAGAATGGCTATAATTAACAAGACAGGAAACAACATGTGTTGGAGAGGATGTGGCGAGAAGGGAACTCTCATACACTGCTGGGGGGAGTGCAAACTGGTACAGCGATTATGGAAAACAGCATGGAGATTCCTCAAAAAATCAAGGATAGAATTACCATATGATCCAGCTATTCCACTGCTGGGTATTTATCCAAAGAACTTGAAAACACCAATGCGTAAAGATACATGCACCCTTGTGTTCACTGCAGCGTTATTCACAATAACCAAGACTTGGAAGCAACCTAAGTGCCCATCAAGGGAGGAATGGATAAAGAAGATGTGGTATATGTACACAGTGGAATACTACTCGGCCATAAGAAACGATGAAATCCAGCCATTTGTGACAACATGGATGGACATTGAGGGTATAATGCAAAGTGAAATAAGTCAGAGGGAGAAGGTCAAATACCGTATGATTTCCTTCATTAAGTAGCAGATAATAACAACAATAAACAAACACATAGGGACAGAGATTGGATTGGTGGTTACCAGAGGGGAAGGGGGGAGGGAGGAGGGTGAAAGGGATAATTCGGCACATGTGTGTGGTGATGGGTTGTAATTAGTATTTGGGTGGTGAACATGATGTAATCTATGCAGAAATAGAAGTATAATGATGTACACCTGAAATTTATACGATGTTATAAACCAATGCTACTGGAATAAACAAAAAATTAAAAACAAAACAAAACAAACAAAAAAAACAAAACCATCCTTCTCATTTCATTGAGTCACAGAACCAGTTTCACAAGAAACAAGCTCTTTCTTTGCTGCCCCTTTTTTTTTCCTCTTAGAAAAGTCTGATCACTTACACAGACATAATCACCGTAAAGAGATAATAAAACATTAAATATTTCTTTGTTTGGTTTCTGTCTTGTATTCTCAGAGTATAAGAAAGCCCTGGGCCCGTGCCAAAATAAGAAGTGTTGAGCTACCCAAAAATGACTTGGCTAGTCAGGAGGTTAAGAAAGTCTGGGATTAAAGTAGTTTTCATAAAGTGTTCATTGGCTCAGTTAGAATAGTTGCCTTCCTGTTGGCAAAGAAGTCATAAGGGAAGCAAAATGTGAAAACTCTGCTGTTTCTTCCACCATGACTGTTTTCCTTAGAATCATTTATTATGCAAGAACAGCAGAACTCTCCAGATGGGAGCAAGGGACAGAGTCTAGACATCATTTATTGGCCACTGACTAGTGGAAACAAGTCTGCAGCACCTACTTTTTTTCTCCTCTTGTACTTTCCCTCCCAATTTACCACTTGTTTTACATTGTCCACTCTGAAAAGTTAAATGACTTTGACATTTATAATTACTCAAAAACTAAAAAGATACTCCCAACTGTGGCAGGGATGTCTGCTCCCTTTTCCTGAGAGTGTAACTCTGGCCAGTTGCTCCATCAGAAAGGCCTGCCGTTGCTATCATTTTCATGATTTGTTTTCCTGGTGCTCATAGAAAGTTGCTTGCTAATAAGTTGTAAATGAACAAGCAATTTATCACAATACACCCAACAGCAGCTATTTCCCCCACTTCAATGTTACCCAAACACTCTTGTGGTCTTCAACTTGTTTTACTTCATCCATGTCACAAAACTTTACCAAATGTTTACTGAGTGCCAAGTGATATGGTAAGCTCCAGAAACACAAAGTCAAAACAAAACAGCCTGAAAGAATCGACATTCAGGTTAGCAGCCAGTAAATAAATCAACAATTTCAGACCGCTTCTGTGTCAACTGGTCGTTGCTCACCTCTGTCCTCATTTCTCACCACTTCTCCCTCACACTCTGTGCTCAACCACATGGGGCTTCTCCAGTCCCTCCCACATGCTCTACTGCTTCTTGCCCCCACCTCTAGGCACACAGTGTTCTCAATGCCTGGAGGGCTCTTCCCCAGCTCTTTATCTGGCAAATCTGTATTTATTCTTCAGGTCTTGGCTTAGATGACACTTCACCAAGGAATACTTCCCAGACCCCTGAGACTGGGTTAGATGCTCCTCCAACCTGTTCCTAGAGAGCAAGGTGCTTCTCACGCCATATCATAGGTGCTTAGGCTCTACAAGAGCAGGCATTGTGACTGTTGTGCCAATCATTGTATTTCTGGGGCATTACGTCATGTCTGGTACACAGTAGGTACAAAGAAATGCTTGTTGAATGAGTGAATGAAGAAATGAGAGTTATGAGGGCATTATTACCCAATGTCTGTTTACCCTGACTCCTTACCTAAGTTGTATCATGGAATAGCGTCGAGTTCCTTTAACATTAGAAATCCGATAATTATAAAGTTTTGTGTGAACATTTCCAAAATATTAGTTGGTGATATGTTTCCAAAAAAAAAAAAGCTCCTGTGGTTAAATAAATTTGTGAAAGTCTGGGTTAAACAAAATGATGCAGATTTCTTTATTGCAGAAAGCCTCGAAACCTTCAAAATACTAATATTCAATGGAAATCTCCAAAAGATTTCTGTGTGAAAGTTTGTCCAAGCTTGCTTGGGCCAAAGAATCTCTTCAAAACGTACATGTCCATTCAACAAACACTTATTAGCTGCCTAGTAACTGCTTCCAGCTGGCTGCTTCCAGGCACTGTTCATGGCCCTGAGGAGAAACAGAGAGCAGATAGGGTCCTTGTCTTCAAAAACTGGCTGTCCAGCCAGGAAGACAGACAACAAACAGCCAAACATATAGTCAAATGAACAGATGAGTAAGATAAGTTTAGAAATCCCTCCATTAGTGCTATTAAAAGAATAAAATGTTTAATGAACTAAAAATGGGAAGGGATGGTTTCTTTAGAAAGAGTGATCAGGAAACGTTCACTGAACAGGTACAGAAAAATAAGAAAGAGTCTTTAACATAAAGATTTAAAGAGTGTCCCAGGAATAGGAAAGAGCAGGCGTGACACCATGACGTAGACCAAGCTCAGTATATTCAAGGCCAGAGTGGAAGTTCAAGGGGCTGGAGTTGGAGAACGGGAGGAACTTATGGTGGGAGGCCAGGTCTGTCGGAAGGCAGGCCAGGTAGCACAGGGCCATGTGTCTCCAATTTAATACTAATTAAAATGGGAAGCATTAAAGGATCTTAAACAGGTAGTATGATCTGAATGGTGTTTTTTAAAGATCATTCTGATCTTTTGTCATCTTTAAATTTATTATTAAAGCATTGAGAGAAAAAATAATGAAGTACAGAACAAAAGTGACAAAGATTAGCAATGAAATCAACAGAAGTTATTCTGACATTAAGAAATAAATTGTAACAACAATAATAACAAAAAATTCAGATCATACCAAAGGCTGTAACTCATTTAGAGAAAGAGACAAATTTTAAAAAGAAATAACGAATAGCTTTTTAGAATGTATGAAAATCCTCTTAATAAAGAGAATAAATCCTATGAACGTATTGGGAAAAGATTTCAATTCCTTGCTGACATTGATAAACATGGTGAAAACTCATAATACACCACCTCCATGAGTGAATGACTTGAACTCTTACTGCTCACACATGAAAGAAACAAATTTGACAACAATCCTAAAAATTTGCATGTTACCAGTGATGTTTTGTGCAGCTAAAAGCAACTATCCTAATTTTTTGCAATCAAACTTGCTGAAAAAAGGCTGAATTATTTTCCCCTTTTTCTCAATAGAAACTAGTTTTTCAAATTTGTTGTCAAATGACAAGTCAAAGAACAAGACAGAAAATTAGGAGGAAAATGTTATAAAGCTGTGTTAGGCAATTAATGAATCATATTTTTGTGGATTTTATGATGTTTTTAGTCTTTGTCAGTTTTTTTAAATTGATAATTTTTTGTGTTATTTCTGTCTCTCTAAACAAATATTTACTTTTGTACTGCTGATGTATCTTTACATTACTGTTCCTAAAGAGGGCTCAGGAAAACCTGGGTCTACCCTACATAGAAGTGAGCCAGGCTGGCAAGGTCAAGGAGCTTAAAGAATCATCTGTGGATGGGATGGAGGGGTTGAGGGGAATAATGGATGCAAAAGGAAACAGAAAGGATGAAATAACAAATCACAACTTTTAAAATTTAAATATCCTTTTCAAGATTTAACAAGTACATTTAATTTAAGGGACAGGTCAAAAAACACAACAGAGCATTTGAGAGTTAGCTGGCTGTTTGGAAGTGGTTCAGAAGGAAGAAGACCCACATTTCCCTGCGTGGGGAGAAATTCACAAATGTTTTAGGCATTGTGATATTAACTTGCCTTTACAGATTTCACATATTGTATCATGAAATTAGTACCAATCTTATTAATTAATAGGATATATTATATTCCAATAGTTTTTGAAAGAAATCTCAGGAGAAAACATAATGATGTATAAATCATAATTTCAAAAGGGCTTGTTTTGCCCTCAGAAATTTCATAACCAGAAGTGAACAATACAGATGACACAGAGACAAGTTATGAGATTTTTGCAGGATTGTACCATAAAAGCAATTATATAAAATCCAACATGCTACAAAGTATGGCATAAAATATTCTATCCACCTAAGATTCCTAGAGCAGAAGACAAGGATAGGAATGCAAAACAGGGAGGTGTGAGATTTAAGTTGAATCTGATGTTCTCAATCAGACAAATCCATGGTAGGAGAAGACATTTCTGATTAAGGTTAGATGAGAAGATGACAATTACTTCCTCTGCTTCAATGAAAATGATAAATTATATGTTGCACATCGTAAATATTTTATGTGTATATACGTGAACTAACTGAAGAAAAGCCAGCATCAATTACACAAAATTGAATTTAGTAAAATAAAATGCAACAGAGTACTGTAGAAAGTAATTGCCTGAGTCCTTAAAATTTTTATGTCATTTTCCCTGAAAAATATCAAAGAGCAATGTGATACCTACATAAGCTTAATGGAATTAAAAGCTTTTAATATAGAAAAATTTAAATACATCTCTGAGGATTCACATGTAGAGAGTATTATCATATTTCAAAATTTACATTCACTTATTTTTCAATAAATAATATATTCACATGGTTCCTAAATCCAAAGAAACAGAACTTTTTACAATGAAGTTCTCCCTCCTGTCTCAGTTCCCCAGAAGAAACCCATGTAATTATTTTTTTACGTATCATTTCAGCCATATTCTATTCATTCTAAAATATATGTATATTTTATGCCTGCTTTTGCACGACTGCTCAAAACATTCTGCACCTTGTTTATTTCACTGAAAAATATACAAGAAATCATTTTACATCAATACTTTAAAAATCTAAATTTGTTTTTTTTGGATGAAGAATAGTATATAATATAAGTAAAACAAAACAAGTCTCCTTTTGAGGATATCTAGGCAGGACTAGGTTAACCAAATTTGAAAACATGTAAATCTATAATGATCGAAAGTGGCTCAAGTATTGTTAAAGAAATCAATGAAACAGAATAGAAAGTCAAGAAATAAAATCTTGCTGTTTTCAGCACATTTCTTATTAAATCTACTGCAAGATATTTGCCTTTTGTGATGATATTGTAAACTGCGTTTTCTCTTCCTACATATATCCTGTATATTGATTTCAAACGCCCCTACTTGTTGTAATAGTTTTTCAGTTATCTAGGATATTTCTAGATATATTGTCATACAATTTGCTAATAAATAAAATTGTGCCTCCATTTTTACCAATTTTAATTTACTTAACTTCATTCTTTTGTCAGATTGCATTGGCATATATCTCTAGAAAAATATTAAATAATAGTCCCAGCAAACATTCTAGTCCTATCTCTTATTTTAATGAGAATGTTTCTAATAATTTTCCTTGTTAATCATAATGCTAAATTTAGAATTATTGTAAATATATTTTACCATGTCAATGAAGAATCTATCTCTACTTGTTTTATTAGTTATTTTCTTTTTATCAAGATCCGATATTGAATTTTGTAATTTCTAGGGAGATTGTCATATGAATTTTCTGCTTAGATTTATAAATGTGGATGTGAAATTAATAGGTTTGTGAATATTAAACAGGCTGCATTCCTGAAATAAACCCATTGATCATGGTATGTTATTCTTTTAATATGCTCTTGGATCCTATTTAACATTTTATTTGTTTTCTTGTTGACATCCATACATAACATTAGTCTCCCATCCATTTTTTTCAGTGTTGGTTTGAGGGTCAGAGTGAAGAGCACTTCCTGGGCAGTCAGCTTGTTGTGGCAGGACCCTGCCAGGGGTCTCTGAGGGGAGGAGGGGTCCCTCCACTCCTGCAGAGACAGGAGGACTGTGCCCACCGCTCAGCGGGACCCCTGCTCCATCCCCTTAGCTGACGTTTTCAGCAGGACTCCCATCTGATCCCGGGGAGAAATGGGCCTACCTGGGCTGTGTTGTGCCCAGGTTGGGTGTCAGGAAACATGAGGTCTGATTGCCTCCTATCGCTGGGTAACACAGAGGTTCCTCAGCCTCTGTGGTGCTTCTCCGCTCGTGGGGTCTGCACTCGGTCTGCCTTCCTCATTCCTCCTTTCAGTGTTCTCCTTTGGTTGTCTCTTGTGATATTTCCAGGATTTATAGTTGTATTTAGCAGGGAGGAGCAGAAAGAGATGAGTCTACACCATCTTGTCCAACTGGAAGTCCTCAAGGACACTTTTGTCCAAAACCCATGGGGCTTTTTTGTACTGTTCTTTAGTTAACTGAATGAATGTTACATGAAATTGCAACACTCATCACGGGGATGTCATTAATATCAATCTCAGTGACAACGGATTTAAGCAGGAGAACATACTTTCCTCATCCACGCCTTCAATACATTTCTTTTTAAAATGGTCCTTTGTTCTGTAAAGCTAGCATCAATAAATGAGCAGAGAAGTGCGCAGGTTCCGCTTGTTTCTAAATATCAGTGAATTTAGCTTCTTGCTTCTTCCTAAGACCTCTGTGTCATTACAGTGGATAAATTTGGCTTTTTAGTTTTTTTATTTTCCAGTAAACTACTAACTAAAATTCTCCATCCCCTATTCCTTTTCCCTCTATGGGCGTATCCTTTCTGTTAACATGATATTCCATAATCATTTTATTAACATGACATCACATGTTAAGAGCCTGTTCACCTCTTTAAGGTCCTACAAAAACCCATTCAGCTCATATGCTGACATACACCAGGTCCTTCAGAACAAGTTCTAAGGTATTGGCTCCAGTATCCATAAATGCTTTCATATTTGGCAATACTTAAAATAATTGTGCCATCAGTGGAAATCCGTGCATTTTTTGGTACAATTTTTGAGCCGTGTAGAAGGGTCACAAACGTACACACTAAAGTGGGATGTGTGAAGGAAATTTCTTAGGGCTGATCTAATGTCTCAATCTGGTGAACTTAGTCTGACCCAATAATTTAAATATTTCTTTAGGTAAATCTTCAGTGTTCCATGTTTCCTCCTGCTCCTCTCCTAGACATCATCTGGGGACTTGGGGTGGACCTTCTGTGGTCTTGCTGTGGCATGAGTGGCCAGAGGGCAGGGTCCTACAAAGCCATAACATTCTCAAGTCTCTGCTGTGGGTAGGGGTCTGGTCTACTCCCTAGGCCCACAGCCACTGTTGGGCCACTGATTCCATGACTACCTGGGCATTGTGGTGGCACTCCTTTTCAAAATCCATGGTCCCAGCCACATGTCCCATATCCTGAAGATTTAGCAAACTGTACCTTAGTCTCAAGCCCAGGATCATTCATCCTTCACCATTTTCTACAGGGATTTTTTTTTAATCTTTGTCACATCACACACAGGCAGTGGAAACCAGAAGATCTGTCTGTTTTGCCTCAGTACTTCTGCTGATAGTGCATTCTGCTGGATGCAAATGGGAGCACAGCTTCTCCTGGAGACAAGCAGCCTCCCAGCTATAGCCACCCTCCTGGAATGTTCCTAGATTTTTGCCTTACCTCTTTCTGCAAACTTCACGCCTCTCCCCACTGGGGTTCTAGTTTAAGACAGGAAAAGGGAGGACCTACATTGACCTTTTCACTCTAACTCATTCTGTTTTCTTTCTCCCATCAGCTACTTGGCCAGAAAGAGAGGAGACTCTTCTTTCTCCTTTGTCAGGAAGGTCATCTTTAATTTCACACTCCCTTCCTTCTTCGAGTGGAATTCATTCTTTCGGACTCTAATGGCGCTTTCACTGTCGTGTGGGGAGAAGGCCCTTTATCAATACAGGAGCACAAATCAGAAGAGATCTCCAAGGTATTGTCCCTGTTACACAGAGATGCACTGACGGACTAGAGTTGTTTTGTCCTCTCCACTGGAAGCACTTCCTTCACCACACCCAGGCACTAGAGCACACTATCAGCCACGGTCTCTAGCTTACATAATATCAGCTGGGATGTGTGACGTGTATGTACGCATTTCAACTTTGAGAGTAGTGAGAATAATGAGATAAAATTAGCAACATCAGGTTTAATAATAATACATATCACATTGTCATTTTCCTGCCATAGGAATACTGGAGGCATGTTCAAACATTTATCACCATTTAGTACCCAGTTTTCATAAAGTATTTTACTGTCATCCCTAATTAATTCTACCTTTCAACAAGAAATTTAAGATTGGCTGCTATTGTTATCCCTCTCTTACATGTCAGAGAACTGAAGCAGAGAGGTTAATTAAATGACTTACCCAGATACCCGTAGGCTATGTTGGCACGGCTGTGTCTTAACAGGGCTGCTGGCAAAGACGCCCCAAAAGATGGAAATTCAAGCAACCCTATTCCAGCAGGGGGCACCAGCTACATTACAAACTTGGGTACACTCTAGCTTTCTGCTGTGGAAAGCTTACAAGATGGTATACCCAAGAAGAAAATAGACTCCAAGTGTCACGGAGATGGCAGTCTTCCCCTACATCTCTGACACAGAATACAATTCTTGGGTTTTAAACAGACATTACAAATCAACAGACACCTTCCTAGTGTGTTTTAAAGACTTCAAGACAGGGGTCCTTACCCCCAAAGCTCAATCCATTATGATGCCTAGAATGTCACAGTTATACTTTCATTCCTTTGGGTCTTAAGACATTGGAGGCCTCATTAAAAAAAGACTATAAGAAAAATCTCTAGGTAAGACAACTCCATTAGTAGATATGCTACTGTCGGTGTTTAGGGAATTCTTAGATAAGAATGAAACATAAGGATAACAAGCATATGCTTATAGGATGGAAAAGAGGATATATAAGTAAGTGATGCAGGAACACCATAAAGCAACTCCCTGCTTCACACTCTTGCATAGGGTCATGTCTTCCAGGTTTTTGAGTTCTCAACTCTTGACTCTTTATATCCTTTAGGTAATATGGTTTAATGAAAAGAGCTTAGTCAGAGCTGAGTTCAAATTTTGGCTCCATTGGGAGACTATAAGAAGTACTCAGTAATATTTGATTTTTCCCTCTTTCCATTAAAAGGAGGGCTCATTGGGGCTGGTCCCGGTGTGTTGTGGTTAAGTTTGCGTGCTCTGGTTCAGCAGCCCGGGATTCACAGGTTTGGATCCTTGCCGTGGACCTATACAGAGCTCATCAAGCCATGCTGTGGCAGTGTCCCATATACAAAATAGAGGACGATTGGCACAGATGTTAGCTCAGGGACAATCTTCCTCAAGCAAAAAGAGGAATATTGGCAACAGATACTAGCTCAGGGCCAATCTTCCTCACCAAAAACCAAAAAACAAACAAACAGAAAAGGAGGACTCATTCAAATGGCCCAGGAAAATCCCCATTACTTATCACAAGCAGGCAAACAGTTACAGTGAGCTCACCCAGTGTCAAAAGCAAATGCCAGATCAGTGTTTCTCCAATTTTAACATGAATACAATCATGTAACATGAATACAAAGTGCAGATTCTGGTTTTGAAGGTCAGAGGATAGGCCTGAGATTCTGCATTTCTAACTAGCTCCCAGTGGTGGCCAATGATGATGGTTCCTGTGGAACATATATTAAGTAGCTAAATGACAAAACCTTTCCCAAAGAAAACAGGGTCCGTTATCCTCAGCTTTCAGAGACATGTGTTGAAAGCATTCTAGAAGTCACCCAGATATCCTCTCTCTTTCCCATCAAAGTGCTATTTTCCTAAAGGGGTCTCATAGAAGCAAAATCCTTAAGTGATCTAAAGTTTCAACTCCAAGTGAAAGATGATGTCCAATCATGAGTGACTCCTGGTTCTTCTAGGAAATGAGGGAAACACAGAGTCTCTAGAGACATAAAGAGATTCTGTCTTTTGAACTCTTTTATATTCCTTCCAGTAAGATCAAGATGCAAAAAGTTGAGACCTCTACTTCTTTAGGGGGATTGTTTTAATCTAGAAAAGGAATACAGCAGATATTCGACATTTATTTTGTTTTAAAGATATACGAATAGAAATATCCTCCAAATATTGCATTATACCAAGCTGATTTGATAGCCATATTGGAAAGTTAATGCTGACTAACTCCTCATTTAAATGGAACTGATAATATTGGGCTAAGGGCAGGGGAGTGGGGAAGGAGGGAAGAAAAATGCTCTGGATGGGGAAGGAGGAAGAAAACATATTTATTAAACAATATATACCATGTGTTAGACAATATATTAAGCTTGGTTCTCCTAATATTCCTATGAGTTAGATAATATTAGCTCCATTTTACAGCAAGAAAACTGAGGCTCAAGAAAGTTAAGCAACTTGTTCACGTTTGCACAACTACTGTAAGCCACAGAGCTGGCTCAAGCTAAGCTCTTCAGGTTCTAATTCCTGTGCTTTTCTCACTCTGTCGAAAGTACTTCCTTGGAAACCAACAGTCAAAACTTTCAAAATGCTCCCATACATCAAGACTAAATAACTCATAGGATATTTGTCATTATATAGATTGTATTTCAAGTATTTTTCTAATGTTTTCTATGTGTCTCCACACATTTCAAACTGAAACTGTCCTTTTTGTATAGTTTTCTGCTTCATTAGATTGAGTTTAAGGATACATGTGCACATATCTACATGGTGGTCAAATTGGTTAAATATATTTAAGTGCTCATGTTGAGAGCACTATGCTAGGTGCTCGCAACATGAAATGGTTGAGGAATATTAAGCCCGATCATCATTCTATATGGAGCAAAAGTTGATTCCCCGTAAGCTACAATGATGTCAAAAGGAAGGGGTAACTTTCTTTCAATCCACCCAAAAACATGTGTTCTCTTTCTGAGATTATAGCCCTAGGAGAGGCAAGAAGTTATGCTTTCTAGGAGCCCTGGCTAGGTTAAGAAGAGGAAACTGCTGCATTATTAACTCCAATATTTCCTACGACAACAGTCCTCAAGCTTTAGGATACATCAGTATCATCTTGTTAAAACATAGATTTCCAGGCCCACCTGCAGAGTTTCTGATTGAGTGGGTCTGGGGTGGGCCCAAGATTCTGCCTTTAAACAAACTCCCAGGTGATGCTGATGCTGCTAGTCTGGGGACCACACTGAGAAGCACAGACCTAAGCTAGATGGTTCTGTGGATGAGATCCAGGTTTGCAAATCCAAGTAAACCAATTTTTCAAGTATGTTTATATACATTTTTCTAAGACAAGAGTCCACATCTTTAATAAGATTTTCAAAGAGGCCTTCATCCTCAATAGTTAGAAACTAATGTAGTTAGCAGAACAACGTCAAAACCTGGATCCTAAATTGAGGAACTCAGGAAGAATCCATGTTAATCCACCACACGTGCTATTGCATTTTAAGCTTGTTAAAAAATATATTTCAATTGAAAACACGGACAGAAAAAACAGAAAATTCTCTTTGACATCATTCTCTATATATTATTGCTAGAGAAAAAAAGCCCAAAATATATGATATATGATATAACACGTATACACACACACACTCACATATATAAAATCTGTGTTTACATAAGAAGCACACATATATTTGGTAGGAGTTGGTAGTTTTAATTTTCCACGTGCAAAACAGGTATATTCTCCTTCTCCAGTTTGATCTTTATCCACCAACCAGTTCCTAACTGTTGCATGGTATAAAAATAACCTGGAGAATTCTTATAAAAGGCATAATTTATACCTGAAGACTCTCTCCTCCATGTTGTTAATGAGCTCCCTGTGGTGATGAAGACTCCTTTTCTACATTCCTGAGGCATATTTCAGAATTTGGAATCAGTCTATTTGACAAGCTGATGGTTAGGTCTCTACAACTGGGCCACAGTTTGTGTGTGTGTGTGTGCGTGCGTGCGTGCATGCGTGTGTGTGTGTTTCAGTTGCATTCATGGCAGAAACCAGCACACATGAATGAACCGTAGCCGAGTCAGCCAGACTCCTCTGTTAAGAGGGCTAGAAGAACCAGACCATAGCACCATCCAATACTGTGATTTGTGCTTTGAAAACACTACAAGCAGATCAACCACATAGCAATTCAATAAATGATGCAGGAGTTACTTCTGTGAGAAATATAAGAAACAACACATAAGTGTAAAGTAATGGTGGTCACGCTCTGTAAAGAAAGTGTGTTCCATGGCTTAATGGTCATTTCTACCTCAACTAGATCTCATCTAGTCATTACCTTTTTAACATGTGATGATTTCTCCTTAGCAACAAGCAATATATTTCTACACCAAAAGCTCCTTGAGATAGAAATCATTTATTACATACGTTGGTCTCCTCCTACTTTCCAAACTGGCTCAGACATCCTTACCAGTTTGCAGAGACCGTACAGAAGGAAAACATACCCTTGGGACGTATCATCTACTTCTAGCTCCTTATGCCCTCTCTGAACCAGTGTCTTCTGCTGACCTTCTGTTCCTACTTGGAATCTCTTTCTTGGGAACTGGTTTCAACCATCCACCCAGAGCTTTTGGATTTGGACTATATGTTTGAGTCTTAACTCTGATTTTGTGCCTTTTTTGTCTTCAGTTCTCTGTCTCTTCTCTGCCAAATGCTGTGGTCAGGTCTCCTACTGTGGATCCATGCAAGGCTCCTGGAAGCCTGGTATTGGTCTCCCCACAAGCCCCCTGCTGGCCCAAATGGAAGAGTGGGTAGGAGAAGAATATGGACCCTCACAGCACCTAACAAGTAACTGCGTGGTAAGGGCTTCATAGGGATGAAGGAAGAAAGACAGGAAGCAAAGAGGGAGGATGGGAGCACAGGATGGTATGGGAAAGGGCCAGCCACACTCTAGCACACCTGAGCATATTACCCCCCAATGTTTGTAGAAAGTCTAGAAATAGGTGGGGCCTCAAGGCACCAGATCTGATGTCCATGTGTTTCCTTTATTCTATTTCCATTTCTGCTATTGAATTATGGTCTCTGTGCAAATATTTACTTTAATAAACTTTAAAAAATATGTTAATAAAATGTTTTTGTTTTCATGCTCCTTAATATGCCTCTCATTCAATTCTATCTAAAGAAAGTCATTCTATTTTATTCAATTTGATTCAGGTACATTTTAATGAAAATAAGTACTTTTCTTAATAGAAGATCTTTCTAAAAGCTTTTTTCTCTTCTGCCTCCATGCATAGTCACTTTTAGACCAAAAAAAGAAAAGTTAGGGATTCTCCCAATTCTTCTCCTTGCTCTCTAATGGTGAGAGTTTTCCAGCTTTTATCGAGGCTCATCTCCTCATCTGTCAATCACGGGATCATCACTGGAAGGCTAGACTGCCACTGGCCACCTCCCGTGAATTATAGAGAAGTTATTTCTGTGCAGAAATAAATGGGCAATCTTGATTCATCATCCAGTCTATAGGAAACAGCACAAGCAAAACGTGTGTGGGTCCGTTGACTATGGTATGAGACCTGTAACTCCATTCTCAGCAATCCCAATTTGCTGATTCCTGTCAAGGATACGGAAAAAGATAGGATCGCTGTAAATGCTACGAAGTGTTTTGGAAATAAAATTTTCACTCAGGCTTTGACACTTACCACACATGTACTTTTAGAAAGCTGCATTACATGCTGTTACAATTAAAAAGCAAACATCAAAACACGTTGTCACATGCAAATATAAAACAATGGTCTGTGCCTTATAGCATCTGCTTCAAGTTAACTGCAGATGTGAAATGTTGATAGAAATTATTATCGTTGGTCGGTGTTTTGTACTTTACATTATATCACAATTTACTTAATTGGGTCAGACATATTTTAATAAATTTGATCTTAATCCAATCAGGCAGAAATGCTCTGAAAAATTTATGTAGTTCTTATTATAATACCTGAATACTTTCAAGTATAGAGCTTTCAACAGTGTCTTTTTGTATTTAGGAATTTGGGATTTGGTTTTCAGAGAATCTATGAAAATGCCATAGACATTAAATATGAGGTTCTTCTTCCGTTAGAAAAAAATTTAGCTTCTTTAATGCAAAATCTCAAAGAAAATTTTGGAAAAAGACAAAAAAAGAGAGAGAGACAGAAAGTTTCTTTTATTCACATATTTTCCATTGAATCAGATGTACAGTTCTATTGACTCTGCACCCAGAGCTTGTGAAAGAGGTAGGTCGCAGCAAAACACCCCGGCTGCCGAGGGCACAGTGCTGAAAGAATCTCAGTGTTTCATGAGAAAGTTCCAAGACAGGCATCCTCAGGTCCCTCTGAGGGCACAGATAGTTTCCTACAAGGCTCAGTAGCCAATTAGAGTTCAGAAATAAATACAAATAACAGAAATAAGAAAGTAAATGCACTGATGAACAGTGCGTCATGCTTGGCACATAACAAGCACTCAATAAAATGAAATGAAATAAATACAATGCTAAGGGAACACAACGAAGTTTATACGGAGAGGAACAATACACTTAAAATAAGCACGTATTATCACTTGATTATCTAGACTGCACTACCTAATACAGTAGCCACATATGACTACTTAAATTTTAACTAATTAAAATTTAATGCAATGAAAAACTTAGTTCCTCACGTGCACTCATCACATTTTGTGACAAGCAACCACATGTGACTAGTGGCCAACATATCAGGCAGCATAGATGTGGAACATTTTCACCGTCACAGAAAGTTCTGTTTGATAGCCCTGTTCTAAACAATTGCCTGGAAGGCAACTGAGGCAATAAAATGTAGGACCGGACATTACTGCTGGAGGGCATGGACACAAAAGGTACAGAGCAAAAGGGACGGCATAGAAAAGCTAGTTCATATGGGGGGCCAAAATGAGGAGGGAAAAATACATTTCTACAGGGACATATAGAATGTCTGGAGATTCATTCTGAGGATCAAATCTTAGGGAAAACCCACTAAACCATTTAAATCCATCTGCTTAATTTGTGTTGTGAAGTACAAAGAGGTAAAAGGCATCTTTTTAAATCTCAGGTTGATAGGACACTATTTGACTGTTTCCATTTTTAGCATTAAATACAGTCTTACACTTCTCACAATGAATGAAATGATCTTCTGTGATACTTGATGACAAGCAAAAGTACACAGAAATAAAAATTTATGGTACAAGGCATTATTTTAAATTTGGTTTTTCATATTTTTCTTTCAGTGAGAAGATAGCAAGTCTCATCACTTACAGCTTTTTCGTATGACTTACGATGACAACCCACCTTTCTGGCTCAATGCACCATTAAATTTTATCTTCAGTATATTCCCCACATGAAACCTAAATCTCTATTAAGCCTCAGCAATATAACGCGGTGAGTTTTGCCATAGTGGGGATAACCATTACATCTCTGTAGAAAAACATCATTTTTTCCACATATGAAAATGATTAAACTGAAAATTTAATGACTGAATCTAGAAAAGCTCCTTTAGGCCATAGAAAATGAGTTTAATCTGTGGATGTGATTTATGCCTGTTGGGAAACCAAACTTCATCATGCAGCCACAGCTCACAGTACACCGTGCTGTGATACTTGCTCTTTTTAATGATGCCTGTCTTTGTCCTGTGAGTGGTGTTCAGTCCTTCAGTGATCCTCTCTGAGCTACCAGAATGTCTGTATTCACCCTGCTAGAGGAGACAAACACAACACCAGCTATCAAAATTATTGATCTGTGACTGAAAAATTGCTCAGAACTAATGTTTTTCTATCCTTAGAATTAGAGCATTCTATTTCATCCTGGAGGTAATTTAAAATATAGAGAGGGGGGTGAAAGTATTAAGGTAATGAATTAAACAAGATAGCTACTTAAATTAAGTCACATAGAGACACAATTGACCAGCATACTGAGAACTGCAGGCATTTGCCGTGTTGTTGTGTATGTAAAATTATAACAAATTTTCACTGGAAGAATAAGTGCTGTGTATATTTTCAAGGAATTTAGGGCACTTTTATTACACAGGAAATGTTAATACAAGGTAAGGTCAAGGGACATTGCTTTGATTACTTATAGCTACCTACTAAATAATTGAGGTTTAATTTAACCATGTATTCTAATTATTTTATGATTAATCAAAATTTACATCATTTCTTGACCATTTAGATATGCATTTATAATTTTCATATAAATATACCAGGAGTGAATAAACATATTTAAGAAAAATATTGTCAGCATATTAAATATGCCATAAGTTAAAATATGATATTTTAACACACCTATATTAAGAGGTATCCATATATTATCACTACGAATTTCCTTCATTAACAGTCATAAATTTCAAAGGTTAAAATTCAGAAATGTTAGCATAGAATGTTTGTCATTTCCTTACTCCTTGTATTAGTTATCTATTGCTGTGTAACAAGTTAGTAGCCAAAACAACACATATTTCTCACTTCATGGTTTGTGTGGTTGGGAGTCTGGGCACGGCTTAGCTGGGTCCTCTGCTCAGGGTTTCTCGGAGGGCTGTGATCAAGGTGTCAGCCAGGGCCACAGTCATCTCAGTGTTCAACTGAGACAGAATCAGCTTCCAAGCTGTCTCAGTGATTGTAGGCAGAATTCCAACACTTGCAGGCTGGTGGCCTGAAGTCTTCCTTAGCCCCACACCAGGGACCTTCTTCACTAGATCAAGTACTGGTGAAGAGCAAGGGAGAGAGTACCAGCAAGATAGAAGGCACAGTCTTTTGTGACCTAATCTCAGAATTGACATCCATCACTTTTCCCTACTCTATTGTTAAAAGCAAGTCAATAGGTCCAGCCCACAACCAAGGGGAGGGGATAGCACAGGGGTGCGAATGCCAGGAGGTGGGGATCACTGGGAGCCATGTCAGGAGTTGGCTAACACACCTCCTCAATATTAGTCACCATCTCCTCTCAATCATGCCTCAAAGATCTCTCTCAGACCAGCTTCCCTTTCCCAGCTGCTGTCTCATTTCCAATTTCAGATTCTACTTCAGACTTTTGTGACAGACAGCCTTCTAAATACAATTCCCACCATCTTTTTTTCATACTATGGCAGTGTTGTGCAGCTGTTAAGAGCAAAGCTCTAGAATTTGACCACTTGAGTCCTAATCCTGGCTCAATCACTTACCAGATGGGTGATTTAGGCAAGTTAATTAAACCTCTCTGTGACTCAGTTTCCCCATAAATGCTGCCATTTTGATTGACTGTGTGAAGCTCATTATTATATTCACTTTTCCTCCCACAGTGCCTGACATGGAGAGATTACATTGATTAAATGACAGTAAAATTAACTGAACTGGTTCTACTTTCTCTTTACACATATATTTCCTAATGAATTATTCTGGTCTAGGAATTGGGAAAAAAACTTATATTCACAAAAATTTATGAGACCTATAATGGAACTGATGTTCTATGAATCAGCATATTGATCTTTTAATTTTTCTTGACTTGAGCTTTTGTTACTTCAACAAACATGTAGAGTGTGCTGACTACATGCCAGAACTGTGCTATGTTCTTTGGATACAAGGTCTTTTCTCAGAGTCTAGTGGGAGAGACAAAACAACAAGCAGATTTTTAAAAAAATACAGTGTGATATAGGTATGCACAGGTAGAGAAGTAATACAGAGGAGAGTGTTGTGTCAAGGAAGACTTGGCAGTACAATTGACAAGTGAGTTTCATTGAATAACTACAAGTTTACAAAGTATAGGAAAAATAATAATAATAATAATAAAAGAATAGACTTCCATCCAAAGGAAAAAAACATATGCAAAAGTGTAATACCATGAAACATCATCTGAACAGGGAAAACAGTAACTTTATATTCCTGGACTGTGGATGCTGTGGATTGTGGGGATGAAGTTATAAATCCAGAAAAACCTTGCCGTAGCTAGGGAGATTGGGCTTTATCCTGTATGCTAATGGGGGAAAACAGAACTTTATTAAGATGGGCAATGACATTATCATGCTACGTTTTAGAAGGATCATTATGGGGCTAATTAGAGAATGGGGTAATGGGACAACATGGGAAAAAGAGGGAAACCCAAAAGGAAGTTTATACTATAAGTGATGACTACCTAAACTTGGGTCACAGAATGTGGATGAAGAATATTGGTAATTCAACAGAACTTGAATGTGAATATTTAAGAAGATTGAATCTCTACCAGTCTAGGAGAATGAGTGAATAGTGGAGGAACCAACTTGTATAGGAAATAAAGAAGAAAGCATAGGTTTGGAGGAGGTCTTCCTCCAACTGAATAATTAATTCAGTTCTATTTAGTTTGAAGTTTCTATGGGACATCCTGGTGGGGAATATCCTGTAGCAGCCTGATCCAGGGTCTATGAGCGGTCAGGCTCCCACATAGATATGAAAGCCCATTGGCATACAAGAGACAGGTTGGGAGCATGGGTGGAGGTAGAAAATATGAGGGCAAGGGACAAGGACTGAACACTGAGCAACTGCAAACTGCAGGACTAGGCAAAGAAGGAAAAGCCAGAAAAGGAATTGAGAAGGACTGGATGCAAATACTGAATAATAATAAAATGACAAAACCAGAAGCCAAGAAAGAAGAGAGTAACTAGGAAGAAAAAGTCTCTGTTCAATTCTTTTGAAGTGCTACAAAGAGTTAAAATAAGACAAGGAATTAAATATGTCCATTTGATTTGATAACTAGGAAGTCATTAGAGACTATCAACAAGAGTATTTTCATTTGCTTAATGGGGCGGCAGTTAGATTGTCACAGGTTTAGAAGTGACTGGAAGGTGACAAAGAGATGACAGCACAAATAGGCTGCGCTTTAAAAGTTTAATCAAGATACAACTTCTTTCTTCTGTAATTTGGAAAATTTTTGTAAAGTATGTTGACAATGGTATTAAAATATGGTACTATCATATAGTATGACAGAAATAACTGTAAACTGAAATACTGTTTCTGGAAGGCAACAGATATTGATACCCTCTCGTAATCCCAAAATTTCACATTTAGGAAAGTATCCTAAAGACATAAGCAGGGATAAATATAAAACATCAATATTTATTTTAATAGTGGAAACCTGAAAACATCTAAAATGCTTAACCTCTGAGGATATTTCACATAAATTAAGGAACATCTTATATATTGGTTAAGGTAAAACTTTCTGTTGCCATAACAGATAAACTCTGAAATCTCAGTGGCTTAACAAAATGCAAGTTCTCCATTGGAAATTGGATTTCTCCATCTAATTATTAAGGAATCCAGGCTGACAGAGGCTCTACTCTATTCAAGATGTGGAACCCAAAGTTGTATTGAATATGGACATCTAGTCAGAAGACGGAGAAAGAAAGAGAGAATGGAGAAGGCATAACCACTTGTTAACCAGATGGAAGTAAAATACATCCCTTCCATTCCCACCAAGATGCAGTTACTTCTCAGCAATAGTTTTACATTATGGAAGGGAAGCACGATCTCTTGTGGACAGCTAACCATCTTTGTCATGGCCCACCTCTCTGGCCAAAAATTATCAGCGTGTATCTGTATTCCTACTTATAGAATCTATTCTCCTCACCCCGGTCCTTTGAAGTCACATGTTTAAAGTATCAGGTCAGCCTGGCTTTCTAAATGATCTAACGGAGCAAAACCCTACCTTTTCCAACATGCAGAACTGCAAACATCTGGACTATTTCTATTCCCTTTCATTTTTGCCTACAAACAAGCATATTTTTACCTGACTGCCTATAATTTTTCAATGTCCATTTTGTGGGTTAAATTTTGCGCCCCTAAAATATATGTTGAAGTCCTAACCTCTGGTACCTGTGAATGTGACCTTATTTGGAATTAGGGTCTTTGCAGATTTCATCCAGTTAAGATGAGTCATACTGAATTACAGTGGCCCTAAATCTGATGACTGGTTTCCTTATGAGGAGAGAGAGATTTAGAGAAAGAGACACATACACGAAAGAAAGATGGTCATGTGAAGATGCAGACAGAAATTGGAGTGACACAGCTACAAACCAAGAAATATGAAGGAGTGCTGACAAAACTAGAAGCTGGGAGGAGGCACAGAAGTATTCTTCCCTAGAGCCTTCAGAGGGAGCGTGACTCTGCCAACCCCTTGATTTTGGACTTCTAAGCTTCAGAACGGTGAGAGAACAAATTTCCATTGTTTTAAGTGCCCTGTTTGTGGCAGCATTAGGAAACTAACACAGTCTGCATTCAACCAACATATCCTACCAAATTCTACTTTTCAACAGAAGACTGTTAGAGTTACAGGCAAATTGATTGTCCTTCAACTTATTCTTGGAGACAGTTTAACCAAGTGGTTTGTCACTCTGTAACTTGGGCCTCCACCTTCCCAACTTTCAATATTACATTTTCTACTTTCTCCTGCCTAGTGTCTAAAGCAATGTCACATATTTTAAGATTTTCATTATGGTGGCATCCACTTTAAGGTGCAAGTTTCTGTATTAGTTAAAGTAACATTAATTAATGTAACAGATAAAAGCCATATCTTAATGGCTTAATCCCATAAAATTTTATTTCTCACTAAGTAAAATTTAGCTGGCAGTGGGGATAGGTAAGATGGTGCTCAACTCTCTGAAGTCATTAATGACCCTAGTTTGATAAAGACTCTGCCAATCTTCAACATATGGCTTCTAAAGTGACCCTGATCATTGATATCTAATCAAAAGATGAGGGAAGTCATAGAGCTTGGAGAAGAAATGCCTAGTTCTTAGCTACTTTGGCCCAGAAGTAACACATACCACTATTAATAAGAACCAGTCACATAGTCCTACCTTAATGAAGGTGGGCTATGAAACAATCTTAGCTGGGTAGTCACATTCCAGACCAACTTTACAGAATGGAATAACAGTATGAATGTTTGATGATCAGATTCAGGTCACATGGAACACTGTGCAACTCTCACAAATTGTGCTTTCAAAGACTAATCAAGAGTATGAAAAACATCTGATAATATAAACTTTAAAAAAGAGAATAGTATCTACATTATGTCATATTTTGTATTATTTTATGTCTATCTCTAAAGTATATAATTATCAATATGTAGCTATATATAAGTGGTTGGCTATATATTAAGTATTACTAGTGTTTAGTATGTAAGTAGAGTATTTGTCATTTTTATTTTATTCTTTATTCATTTCTATACTGTCCTAACCTACAACATATGTGCTTTTTTAATCTAAAAAAGAATAAATTATTTTTATTATAGAATAAAAAGTTTAGCATGGTGCCTAGCACATAATAGATGTTCAATAAACCTCTGTTAAATCAATGAATGGCATTGGATGAGAAAGAAAAGAGAGGGATCGTAATTAGAGAGTGATTCAGGACCAAGGAAGAGTTTCTCTAAGGTTAGGCTAGTTGACCATATGTATAGGTTGAGGAAAAGAAATTAGTAAAGAAGGAATAAATTTCAGATACACAATGATGGAAAAAAAGAATTTGGGATCAAGGGCCCTGAGTAGAGAATGATTTGGGGCAAAAACATAGAGACTAAAGAGAAGAGAAGGTTTGCCAAGCAGGGAGAGTTGTAATAAGGAAGGGAGGGCCTTGAACTGTTTCACATCTTTTGTGTATAACTTTATCTCAGTAAAATAGGTAAGGGTATCTGCAGAGAGTAAAGGGACGGGAGATAGGTGGAAGGCTCTAACGGAGTTTTGGGGGGTAGAGCATAGTAATTAGTGGTCATTGGGGTTAAATTAGAAAGAAAGAGAAGATTCAATACAGTTACTAAGGGTTGTGTAACAGCATTTTCCATATGTTGCCTCAAGTTTTATGCTACTTTTTTGTAGTTGTAATGATTTAATGATATTTTCTCTAATTTTGATCTGGAGTATATCAATATCTTGGCTCTATAATAAATAGAATTTGTTCAGGTTTCATGATTAGTTATATTCTCCCTGGAAACCATTCTCTTGTCATCATTTAGGCCAGCTCCCAGGGACAGGTTGATCCTCATGCTGTTTTTCCTTAGTCTCTGATGGAGTGCAGAGATTAGTAGGGTTTTGGCAAATGAAATGAAAAAAATACGAGAGAGAGTTTGCAGCACAGACATTTAGAAAAATAAAATATTTGCTTTGGTAGAAAACAAAATTCTCTCTCAATAACTGCAAATAAATTCCATACCATTTCTTATGCCCTTGAATGAGTCTTGGTCTTAGGTAGGCATACAGGATTGCTATGGCTTGAATGTTTGTGTCCCTCCACCCCCCACCAAAATCATATGTGGAAATCCTAATGCCCGAAGATGATGTTATTAGGAGATGAGGCCTTTGGGAGGGGCGTAGGTCATGAGGGTGGAGGCTTCCTGAATGGGATTAGTGCATCAGAGAGATCCCTTGACCCTTCCACTATGTGAGGACATGGAGAGAAGGTGCCGGCTATGAACCAGGAAGAGAGCTCTCATCAGAACGTGATTAGATCATGTTGGTACCTTGTTGGTACCTTGATCTTGGACTTCCCAGCTTCCAGAACTGTGAGAAACAAATTTCTGTTGTTTATAAGCTACCCAGTCAGTGATATTTTGTTATAGCAGCCTGAAGGGACCAAGTCAATGGGACTAAACTACTTCTCTCCTGCTATTAGTGAAGAAATCCTGTGTCAGATGTGCTCAGATTTAGTAGTTTCCATACTAAGAGCTCCACCCATTTTCTTCTGAGGGGAAAGGACCACTACTCCTTGTGCTTTCTACTTTGAATATAGAGCACCTTGCAATGTACCTGGCACTCAAAGTAAGCAATCAGTAAGGGTTAGATACTAATAAAGGGAACACAGTGATCTTCATGCACTGCTAGGAAACACCAGGGATCCAACAATCCTCTTCCTAACTCCCTAATGTCTAGAACTTTCTTTCAGTGCTGTTTAAGGTTAAGAAAGGCTTCAAAGCAATCAAAGGAGAAATTTCCTCTGTTACAGATATTGGAAAGGCAGCTGATCTGATATTCAACATTAATGGTTCTGCTAGCTATCCATCCAGGTTCTGGGCATAGTACACAGAATTGCCAAATGGCTCAGTTCCCCAGTAATCCGCTGCTCCATTAGTGTGTGCTTGCAGCGTTACAAAAACCACAAGGATGGAGAAATCCAAGCCATGCCAAGACTGCTTTGAGGAGAATCATGATGGAAGTGTTTATTAAGATTCCTGATAAATAAAATACCATGGATGGCATGGCTTATTTGTGAATTTGAGTTGTTTCAGGCAAATTTTCTTTATAATCCCACATGTGCTCATCAGCTGACCCATGTCTTGATATCATCTGCTGGACATTATTGAGATAGTAAAACATTCTCCTGGGAGCAGAGTGGGGATACAAATCAGTTTTCTCAAAGTAATGTCAGCATGTGTGAAATTTACCAAAACCAGGAGATTGTCAGATATATATCATTAGATAACCATTGGCGAATTTACAGTAAGTGTGGGATGAAAAGGATCAGTGTATGCATAATTGTTACTGCCAAAGAAAAAACAGTAACAATTATCCTTAAATACATTACTGATACTTAAATTTAAAGACAACACAGCAATAAACTCTAAAATTTTAGAGCTATAAAGAAATAGAAATAGAAATCACAGTCCAAATTTTATAGGGAGAGTAACACTAACTATGTCTAATTGGCGACAGTTGGGATTAAGATGGAGGACAATTAAATTCTATCAATATGTCTGTCAGCCAAATTTGATGCAGTTTTTACTGTCAATGTTTTAATCTGTATTAAATAATAATGTCTTCTCTGTTTTTTAATTTTGTTAAAAGTCATTTCCTGTAGGTTATGTAAAAATAAAACAATAAAATAGAATTAGATCAATTCTGCAGATAATTTAGGCCCTGTTCACATCTACCAAGATTTTTCTCTTGTAATATTCAGATAAAGATAAGTTAGGGACTTAAATTATACAGATAAAACTTCAATGCTTTACTTCATTTTGTTTGGATGAACACAGGCATTATACTAAAAAGAGATAGACATAATTTCCTGCTATTCATCTAAGGACAATTCAGACTTTATACATGGAAGCAACATTTTTTAAACGATCTTGTAACAAGCTAAGTGCTCCTTGAAGAAAGTTATTGACTTCTTGTAATTGCCATGAGTTGTGTCCTCTTCCTTATTTGAGCTGTGCACATCAATCTTACTGCAACTCCATCCCTACTGCCTGTTTATGAGCAAAAGCAGAGTTAAGCAATACCTAGTAACTCCTTCACGTGCCTTTGCTCTGGATTTGAAATCTAGTAGGACCCAACTTGCAAAGATAAGGAAACTAATACAGGCTGTGGACATGAGCATTGATCCACCTTTCTGGGTCAACAACTGCTGGTCTGCTGGTCTCTCAGATTAAAGGATGGGAACATGATGAAACATTTGTGAATATACTATGCACTGCTTTGGTCACCATCACTACGCCCAACGCCACAGCTTGATTTTTAAAGGAATAAACTTTTACCTTATTATTTGTTTGTGAGAAGATCCAGAAAATTGTTCAGTTTCACTGATAAAGCCCAAACTTATGATAGCAATAAGGCTAGCATTTTATGATAAAAAATTCATTTGAATTTTTTGTGAAATATCTTTTCTCAGACTCCTTCAATTGGGTAGAGCAAAGAGTAAGAATCCAAGGAAAGCACCATGGTGAGTAATGTTTCATAAGGGAAGCCTCTGATAGAATCACAATACACCATCATCAGTGAAGTAATATCTCCTTGCATTCATTCAACACTATTAGCCCATCTCAGTGGGACACCCCTTCATTTGGAAAGTTGATAGCTTCTGCTGGCTTCTTAAATATTAAACATGTATTAAGTTCATACCTACTGAAGACACTGGGAAATTACTCCTGATACTGTGCTATTTTATTTGATAAATCCAGAGAATGTGTCAGTAAGTTGAGTATAGTAATTTGTGAAAAATACTCTACTTTCAAATATAAAATGAAACTTAGGTTACACTTCTCTTTGCAACTGGACATCTTGAATGCTTACGCACCTGCACATAAATATATGACTCTGGGCCATACATATTCTACTGCAAAATTTAATCTTCTTTGATTCTAGAATCACTAGATTATTGTGGTTTAGTAGAAATTTCTTTAAAAGCTTTCTGGCTCAACTTGGTATTTTCTGTGGCTATCTGCTACAGACAGACAAGATAGCTTACGTATTTTTAACATCTTAGAGCCTATATCCCGTTCAGTCCACTAAATATCTGCTTTCTTCACAGCCCATAGACATAGCTGTAAACAATTCTAACCACAGAAGGAAATTTTAATTTTTAAGCAGCTGATGAGATGGCAATCTGTCTTGGTTGCTGCCATAATCTTCCATTTAGAGCTGACATGTTTATTCTTGGGCATTTAAACTGTAACCCAGAAAGCCATGAAGGGAGGCCAGTTATAAATGTTAGATTTGATTGAAAATGACATTCCAAAATAAACATGCCAAAGCGCAGTGGAGCATTCTTCCATGCATCTACACCACATTGCGCCCAGTCACACAAACCCACAGACACACAAACACACCAGCACAAACAGAGCATTCTCCTTAGCAGCTACGCTACACTCAGCCATGCAAGCACAGAGACACGTGCACAATTTCTATCCAATTCACTGAATTGGATAGAAATGAAATGAGCATTGATCAAAACAAATGTCATTTTACTCAGCAGCAAAATGTGTAAGGAAGGCATTAAGCTCCGTCTTCTAACGTCATAAAAGAATATTTTTAAAGACACAGAAGGAAACATTCACCTTGAAGGATCAGCTGGGAGGTCCCTTTTACACATCACTCAGTCCTCTGATGAGAAAATAAATGAATGAGAATATCAATTATAAAGGAAGGAATCGTTTTGAAAATAGACACAAAAAGAAATATAAACCAGACTGGGCCTACTGCCCAGAAAATCAGGCAAACAAAGACAAACACTGCAGAAAAAAAAGAAAGAAAATTAAATAAAAGAGGATATTTAAAAGTCATATTTAGCAAACTATGGGGGGAAAAAAAACCAGCGTGGGCAAGTGTGTTTAGAAAATGGGATGGCCAGGAGGAAGAAAGAACAGAAGGGAGGAGCAAGTCGAATGCTGAACTGCTAAGATACATCTCTTTCTCCACAGTGCTCTGCTTGCTGTAGCAAATCTCTCTCAGATAAGGAGGAAACTGAGGGGAAACTTGAAACTAGAAGTCTTTAACCCTCATGCACGTTTTCATCGCTCCTTTGGGTTGCTGGAAGGACACACAGCTTGGGTTTAAGTTGTCAGAAGATAGTTTCTTCTTTAAACCTTTTAGTACGTGTGAAAATTGTGTGTGTGTGTAGATGTGTGTGTCTGTTGGTGTGGTTACTGGAAGACACAACAGCAGGAGAGGAATATTTGTTGCTAATTTGCTAATATTTCCCAGCATTTCCAAACCTTACTCCAGGGTGTCATTAGATTACTTCTCCAGTGCGTATTTCTTCCAGTTGCCTCTTTTCAGACAATAAACCCTCTACCACTTTCATGGCTACTGTTACTGGTCCTTCTCCACAAAATATCAGCTAAGTGTTTTGCGTAAGCCTTGCATCACGGTTTGGAGACAGACTATACCCTTGTTTCTTATTACTGCCATTATGTCTGTTATTTAATGTTAAATGTAGTGTAAGGAGACACTAACTTAGGTGAGCCTAGTTAGGGCTGGGTCACATGCAGGTGAAGAATCCATCATCTTAGATGAGTACCTAGAAAGTTCAGACTTGGGAGGCAAAATACAAATTTAAATCAAATAAAAGTAAACATTGCCTTCATTATGTGTACAGTAGTGTCTTTCAAATGAATACGTTCCACTTTTATTTCACTTCATTTGTAATCACTTCCTGAAACTTCCTTCAAACATAAAGTCTTTTATTTTCATCACATTTCTCCAATTTGCCTTTATTTTTTCACTTGGCCAAAAAAGCACATGTCAGCCTACATCTGCTAGAATTTTTCCCCAGATGGTGATATTATAAGATAACAAATACCAATTGATCAATGTAGTCTATGTAGCTGTGGGCATGGAATGATGCACTGGTGAAATGGTAAACTGCTATAATCAGGGAGAATGTCCGATAATGTTACACAGGGAGAATCAGAAAGCTCATGCTTCTGAATGATGAAGACATTATTTTCTGCCTGGGCTCCATTTTTGACTTACTCTTCTTGCATAAAGAAGCAGAGTTTAACTTCCAGTCATCTAAATGTGGGCTGACTCCCAGAGCACTTGGATTAGGAAGCAAGAGTTGTCCCGCATCACTGAAGGGTCCAGGATTTTACCCTACCTGCAAGCTAACTAGTTAGCCCACCACAGTTTCACTGATGCTCCATAAGACACACATCTCCTGGATCAGAGACAAAAAATGTTATTACTCACAGAAAAAGCAGTAGCCAGTGTGTTAGCATAGTTGCATCAATCACCCAAGCCCCAAGTCCCACAAGAACATGGAGAGACTGATGACACCTACTCCTACTATGGGTTGCATTAGAGAAGAGAAACCCTAAGTTTGGGAGAGTCACTGCTCTTATAGTTAATAGAAGTAAGCCTCCTCTTTTTTTGAAGGGAGATGGTATCTAATCCCTCAAGATTGTTCTCAATGCAAGCAAAACCCTGAGAAATGGCCCAGGAAAAGAACAGTCAGGGACCTGCACTCTTGGGATACATCCAAGACATATATGAGTATGAGAAACCCATGTCGGGAGGAGTGTCTCCCTACAAACATCACCCAAACAGACACGCCATTTTTAGGATAATTGGTGGCAGACATTTTGAAAAATCAAAATCACTTTAAAAATACAGGTAGTGGTAAAGATTGTACTTCAAGCTTGAACTTGGAGTAATTGCAACTGAAAGAATTAGTAAGAGTTCTCTGCAATTTTCACTAAACTCCCTGAAGCAGTAGAGTGACCACATCTCCCTTAGTCTCAAACCCCAACTGTGCCACTTACTAACTGAGGGAACTTGGGCAAGTTACTGAATCTCCCTGTTCATTAATTCCTCATCTGTATTAGGAGAATAATAAAAGTAACTAACTATTGAGTTGTTGTGAGTATTAAATGACTTAATTTACGTAGAAAGAACTATATTGGTTTTAGCTACTACAACTCTACTATTACTAGTAATATCATCATAATCATTACTATTTATTGCTAGCATACAATGGACAGGAATCATATGGAACACACATTTAATAGAGCCAGGACAATGAAAGAAGATAAAAACACATTGGAATTAGAACAGAGACAGTTTTCTTAAGGATTTCACCAACTCCTTGTGAGGTTGAATTAGCAGTTAATATCAGAATCTAGTGTTTATTATATTTAGTATGATGTATATAATTATACTTAAATGTCCCAATAACACATAAAATATTTCTCATAATGTAATGTTCAATTATTTTATTCTGATTAAATAAGTGTTGTTGTTACAATAAAGTAAGTGAAAGCCCCCATCATGGTCTTGGTATAAAGTGATATTCTGACTACACAGGCCCTGTCTGATTGCTGCATCAATGTTTGAGGCAGATCACTGAGGTGTGCAGTACACACAGAATGTTGCCATACCAATGTTGCCTTATCTGGCACCGTGTCCTATGTGTCACAGCGTTACAGAACTCACTATTCATCAAAGAACTGTTTCCAATGATTAAAAACCAACGAGGGGCCCGCCCCATGGCTTGGTGGTTAAGTGCGCACGTTCTGCTACTGGCGGCCCGGGTTCCGATCCTGGGCACGCACCGACGCCCCACTTCTCCTGCCATGCTGAGGCTGCATCCCACATACAGCAACTAGAAGGATGTGCAACTATGACATACAACTATCTACTGGGGCTTTGGGGGAAAAAACAAAAGGAGGAGGATTGGCAATAGATGTCAGCTCAGAGCCAGTCTTTCTCAGAAAAAGAGGAGGATTAGCATGGATATTAGCTCAGGGCTGATCTTCCTCACAAAAAATAAATAAGTAAATAAATAAATAAACCAACGAGCTCAGACTTCCACTTCCAGAGATATGGAATAGAAATATTTTCCTTGTTCCTCCTGATAAGTATAACTAAAAGCCCTATATATTATATATAAAACAAACAAAAGAAGCCTCTGAAAGGTGGACAAGTCACGCTGGCTAGGGACTGTAGGACCAAAGGAATGACATGGCAATGAATTCTTGGCATTTGGTTTTGGTTTTGGTTTGGTTTGGTTTTTTCCTTATACATCCTAGACTTGGAGCTGGAGAAGCTGGCAACCCCAAATTGCTAACATGTGCAAATATAAGCCCCAACAAAAGGCCACTGTCTCCAGCCAAAGAGTCAGGAAAGGAGCAGCTTAGCAAGACAGAAAACTTTTAGACAAGACTGCTTTACTCCAGCCAAAGAAAACCTGTGGTCCTCTCTCTACCCATGCCGGAAAAGATGGAATGAGGAACCTAGACTTCCACTTCCTTCAGGCTGAAATAAGGCACCTCAACCCCCCAATTAGGGTGGTATCAGAGAAGGTAGTGTAGGGGGCCGGGCCTTTCATCCCTACCAAATGATAATGAGGCCTCCCACTGCAGTGTCGGTAGTAACCTTGTGGGGAACCTGAATTTCCACCCTGACTTGGTAGTAACAAGGCCCCACACCCACTCCCTGCTGTGGTGATGTCATAGGAAGCCTAGTGGAGAGTCAGACCTTTCACTATCACTCAGTGATCATAAGGCCACCTTTCTGGCATCAGTGGAGATCATGTGGGGAGCACCAATGAGGCACTCCTGTCTCACCCTTCCAGGGAGGTATAAACGGGGGTCTATTGGGGAGCCAGAACTCTCATCACTTCTCAGCAGTAACAAGGAGCCCTCACCACCTTGGGTATCAATGGACGCCAAGGGACTGGACTTCTACCCCAACCTGGTGATAATGAGGCAACCCACTACTTATTTTCCTGACAGAAGGATGTTAGAGTAAGCCAGCTAAAACCAGTTTCAATAAGATTAAGATCCTCATAGCATAGTACTTAAAATGTCCTGGTTTCAATAAAAAAATCACTCATCATACCAAGAACAAGGAAAATCTCAGCTTGAATAAAAAAGACAATCAATAGATGGCAACACAAAGATGAAAAAGGTGTTAAAATTTGACAAAGGTTTTAAAGTAGCCATAATAAAAATGTTTCAATGAGCTGTTATAATCACATTTGAAACAAGTGAAAAAGTAGAAAGCTTCAGCAAATAAATAGAAGATATAAAGAAGAACAAATTGTAAAACTGAAAAATACAATAACAGCAGTAAAAAATTCAGTGGGTGAGCTCAATAGCAGAATGAAGAAGATAGAGGGAAGAATCAATGAGCCAAAAAATAGAACACAATAAATTACCCAATCTTAAGAATAGAGAGGAAACAGACCAAAAAAAATGAACAGAGCCTCAGGGACCTATGGGACTAGAACAAAAAATCTAACATTCTTGTCATTGGAATCTTGGAAGGAAAGGAAAAAGTGAAGTTGAAAAAATATTTAATGAAATATGGCTGCAACTTCCAAAATTTCGCAAAAGATTATAAACTTATAAATTCAAGAATCCAAGAGAACTCTGAGCAGGATAAACTCAAAGAAACCCACTTCAAGATGCAGTATAGTTAAATTTCTGAAAATTGAAGACAAATAAAAATCTTGAAAAAAGCAAGAGAGAAATAATACATTACTTATAGGAAAAAATAATTTGAATGACAGTAGATTTTTCCTCAGAAATCACAGAGGTCTGAAGGAAGTAACGCAACATTTTTCAAGTGCTGAAAGAGAAGAACTGTCAAATGTAAATTATACATCTAGTGGAAAATATCCTTCAGGAAGAAATCGAGACATTCTCAAATGAAGGAAAACCAATAGAATTTGTCACCAGCAGACCCATCTTTAAAAAATGCCTAAAGGAAGTTCTCTAAATAGAAAAGACACAATAAAAGAAGGAATCTTGGAATATCAAGAGGAAGGAAAGAAACAAGAGAAAGAGTAAAAATATGGGCAAGTATATTTTCATTCTGTTCCTGAGTTTCTAAATTATGTCTAAGGGTTGAAGAAAAAGTTATAGCACTCTCTAAATATGGTTCTAAATATACAGAGAGAAAATATTGATGATAATTGAACTATAAATGGGGGAAGGTACAGAAAAGTAAGGTTTCTGCACTTCACTTGAACTGGTAAAACGTCACCACCAGTAAGCTGTGTTTTATAATATATAATGTAACACCTAAAGCAGCTACTAACAAAGCTATACAAAGAGATATACTCAAAAGCACCATAGACAAATCGAAGTGGAATTCAAAAATAATGTTCAGGTAACCGAAAGGAAAACACGACCAAAAAAAAAAAAAAAACAGAGCAGCTAAAAACAGAGGGAACAAACAGAAAACAAAAAATACCAGGCTTAAGCCATAACATATCAATAATTACATTATGTGTAAATGATTCAAACACACCAATTCAATGACAGTTTTGGCAGGATGGATTTGAAAACATGACCCAACTATATTTTGTCTACAAGAAACTCAATTCAAATATAATGATATGGGTAGACTGAAAGTAAAAGGATGGGGAAAAATACATTATTCAACTATTAATCAAAGGAAAGCAGGAGTGGCAATTAACAGAGACAGGGAGGGACATTACATAATGAGAAAAGGGTTAATCCACCAAGTCATAGCAATCCTAACTTTGTATGCACCAAACAAAAGAGCTACGAAACATGTGAAGCAAACACTGATAAAAAGGAGAAATATACAAACTCACAATTAAAATTGGAGACATCAACACCTCTCTTTCAAAAACTGATAGAACAGCTGGAGAGAAAATCAACAAGGATCTATAGAAACTCACCAACACGTCAACCAATAGAGTCTGATCAACATTTAGAGAACACTGCAGGTAGCTGCCTTCTTGACAAGCACTCAGAGGACATACCCCAGAGGGACCGTTTCCTAGGCCATGAGACAAACCACAACAGATTTCAAAGAGCTGCCATCACACAGTGTGTGTTCTACAACCATGATGGAATCAAACTAGAAATCAAGAACAGGAAGATAACAGAAAAACATTCAAGCCTGTGGAAATTAAACAACAAACTTCTAACAATGTATGGGTCACAGAGGAAGTCTCAAGTGACATAAAAAAATACATGAACTAAATAAAAATAAAAAATTGTGGGACATAGCTAAAGCAGTGCTAAGAGGAAACTTATGACAGTAAATGTCTATGTTAGTAAAGAGAGAAAGTTTCCAATAACTAATCTAAACTCCTACTTCAAGAATCCAGAAAAAGATCAAAGTAAACCTAAAGGAGAAAATAATAAAGATAAGACCAGAAATCAGTGAAATTGAAATCAGAAAACGAACTGAGATGAAAAGTGAGAGGATACAGCTCCTGGGGTTGATGGGGATTCAGTAACCTTAGATAGCACTGTTCAATCATGATGGTCCTTCTGCTTCAGCAATATGAATGACAGGCAAAGAGGAGGCCATGGTGTGCATTTCTAAATACATCCTGTATGTGAGCTAGAATCCTTCATTCTACATGTGGTTGGGAGAAGTTCCTGTCCACTGCCATCTGAAAAAATGTAACACGGAATTTTATTTGTTTATTTATTCTTTTAATGGATCTTTGAATTATATTCACCCTTCCTTGGAGTATTCATGGATTGAGCTGTCACAAGAAAACAAAAAAGAACGAAAAGTAATCTACACCTTCCACTACGGAAGAAGGTTGTGGTGGCATGCGATACAATAGAATTCTAATTTCCTTCCCCAAAGCTTATCAGAAATTCTTGGTGGCTGTAATGCCTTGGTTTGGTACTATGAGGTTGCACATTAGAATGAAAGAATAGAATTCCAAGGAAATTGAGGCACATGCGGCAGGAATGCAATTTTGTAAATTTTGCAGCATGAAGCACACCCCTCATGGTTGCTAAAGTTTTCTCTTATTAACATGCAAAGAGACAACAGAGAGATAGCAAAGAGAACAACAGAGAGATTTTTTTTGCTTTGTTTTTGCTGAGTCAGCATTACTTAAATAGTAGTTTCACTATTCAGCGGTAATATCACATTCTCCAAATTGTTCCAAAACTAATTAAACTGAAGACAGCATCACTTATGCAGCTGGTAGGAAAGGGAACTCTATGTCTGAGTAGGTCAGTGTTTATGCATCTCAATTGTAACATAAAGTTTTCTAAATCCAATCTGATAGCAGCTAATGGGATGATTTAGACATGCCAACTTTTAACATCACATAAAATTATGTCATTTAATTAAAGCTAAACTTGTTAGACACATGAGAAGTACACACAAATAAAGTTATAAAATGAGGTTCCTCTAAAATGAGGAAGTGCAATCAACTTTTATTTCCAGATGTCACAGCGGTTGAGGTTGGAACTTTTTAAGATTTATATGATATATATTTATATCATAAATGTGTAAGGACTATTGTTAAAATATGTCCAATACATATAAAAAGAACTCAGGCTTTGGAGTCCGCAGAATTGGGTTGAATCTCAGCTCTGCCACTAACGTTGCCTATGGTATTTGGAAAGTTATATAAACTATCTAAATCAGGGTTTTTCCCATATGTTAAAAATAATAATAACACACTGTACTAATTGAATTAATTAAATTTCTCAGAACTACTCTCAGAATAAGTCATCAATGTTCTCCCCATGGAAAAAAATGGAGACTTGGAGTAGTTTAGGTAACTTGTATATGGTCACATGATTGATTAGATTAGACCTATTAGATCTATTAGATTAGATTAGTTTAGAATGTCTGATCCCATATCGTTTCCATGAGCCACAATGTTCTATTTTCCTGACAAGTGATTTGATTTCTAGGATCAAACACGATATACCCGTAAAACACATAACAAGTATCAGGCACACAGGGGCTGCCCACTATTAACTTTATCCTTATACTATTAAAAGTATTCATGTATATAATTTCCCAAATGTTTTCTGAAATGAGCCAATGCCTACATTCATTACCAAATAACAGTTTCTGTAGCCCTTACCTAATATAATCTAAGTTGTCAAGACATACATGTAAATCACAACTTACCTTGACATAATTTGTACACATCATTTGAACTTTAGTCCTAACCTTTGTTTTCACCTCCCCTTTTTTTCTACCTGTCTTGAGTCCTTATCATACCCATTAATTAGAGAGATGTCTTTCTCTCCATTAGACATTAAGATCCTGAAAGGCAAGAACGATATTTTATTCATCCTTATTTCCTCAAAGCTGTGCACAGCACTGCCCCAGAGTTAACATAAAATGAATATGTGAGGAATGAATGGATGACTTTCCTCTCTAACAATTTCTACTTTTCCATTTTGAGAGGATAAAAAGTCTAATAAAAACACTAGTGCTTTGGGTAATCAAGAATTTCCACTACATTTGATTTGCTCTAAAGATGAAGACAGGTTTTGAAGAATATTTGAAGGTAAGAAGGCAGCTTTGTGCATAGGATTCTATTGACCCATTCACACCCTTGGAATAACAGAGAAGAGTCAACATCTACCATAAGGAAAGAAAGCAAGTGGTCTAAAAGTGCCTGGCTGCATCTACATGCGGAGTGATAAAATGATTATAAAATTTTCCAACGGATCATATCATATTTGGATGAAAGTGATGAGAAGTAAGCCATCTACACAATTTGTGATCAGGGAAGTTCAAGTCTGAATCCTTAGCCTCAATACATGGTGTAAAAAGACCAAGGCCAACAAGCTTGATTGAAAGTAATGACCGGAACAGTCCATGGAACCATTCCACAGCTTCCTATGTCTTTAAATGCTTTCAAGAAATTGAAGCCCATGTTAATTATATTATATATTTATGTATGTATATTATTTAACAAGCCTAAGGCTATAATTCAAAGGTTAGAAACAAATATTAGAAATAAAATCCAAGTGACGTTCACAAGAATGTTTGCTTTATGTGAGTGGAACTTAGATTTCAACTTGACAATAAATTCTTAATTCAGAAGTTAGTGATTTAAAAGATATTTCATGATTATAGGTTCTAGTATGACATAATGGAAGGAATGAAACTCCTAAACCATAAAGGTCTTTGGTTACATTTCTTGGCATATATTTGAGAGAGCATTGTAAAGATCAGGGATAGGGATTAAGAATACTGCACATAGGACATAAGCCACAAAGAATAAAGTGTGCCCTTCATTTCTACTTCCTAAGGTACAAGAAATTACCCAAATACTGTAAATTACCCAAATATGTGGAAAGAAATCAATGTATTCTAGCCACAAATCTCAAATAGGATCAGCTCCAACTCAGGCAGTTGATGAGTCAAAAAAATGTACATGATGTAACAAAATTACTTGTGCATGAATGATTTCATAATTCTAATTATTCCACTGATCCATTGTGGCATGTTTGAACTGACCACACAGCCAAGTCCCTCAATCTTCAGATCTCTGCTCTTTTCTTTCTTTCTAACTTCCGTCTCTGTTATCTCAGTTTTAGACTGTTATGATGGATTCCCAGCTCAACAGTTGTTCTCAAGTGCTGTCCTTTCCTCCACCATGACAGTCTATGTTTGAGTGACTTTTTAAAATGCAACCTCATCATATTATCCTCTACCTAAAACCTTCTAGCAGTTCCTCATCCTTTTGAGGATAGACTCCATATTCCTTACATAGCATATAAATTTCTATATAATCTGACCTCTGCCTACTATCCACGTTCCTCTTTTTCTCACCCCTAACCCTCACCACATTGCCAATGTTCCAGCCATACTGAGCTACCTAGTTATTACATTCTTGCATTTTCACAAGCTATTTCTCTGCCTGCAATGCCTTTCCCACACTTGACTGCCTGGCAAACATCTGCTCATCTCTTAAGTCTCAATTCAAAGCTTTAGCTCTGATAAGATCTCTTTCTGGATATTACTTGCTTCCAGGTAAAATTGAACACTCTCTTCCTTGAAATTCCACTCTGCTTTATATCTACTTCTCCTACAGTTCCTATAAAATCGTTGCTTGTTTTTGGACTTATTAGTGTATTTATTAATGTATATACTGAGCTATAACCATTATGGCAAGAAACATCTTGCTCATTTATATTTATGGGTTCTACATAAGAGGTGCATAGTACCTATTTGCTGAATAAATAGATGATCCAACAATACATCAAGTTAAACATAGAAATCTAATTCTATGGGACCCTTTTTCAATACTTAGGTATATTAAAAGTCTGATATCATTTAAAAGTTCATACTAAATAAATGCCACATTCAGTCAAATCCAGTTTAGTTCAAATCAACTTTGAGTTTTAAAGACACTATTCCACTGTTCCAGAGATTTGGAGGGAGGGAGAGTCATTGGTCCTTTGTGAGTAAAATACAACGACAAACATGGATTCTATTTTCTCACTGCATGTGTAAAGTCACAATGACATCAGAGTTCTTCCAGTCAGAGACTTCTGGCGAGTTCCCTTCTGGTATAAAAACCAAAGAAGAACCAAAGCAGTGTCCTTTGCTGTTAGACCTATTTGAACAGCACTCTACAATCTGTTAGAGCAGCAGTTCTCAAAATGTGGTCTTGTTATGGGATCTGAAAGGTCAAAAATATTGTTATAATAATACTGGGACACCCTATGCCTTTTTTCACTGTATTGACATTTACATCAGTGGTACAAAACCTAGGCGAATGAAACTTCTGATGCCTTGGCACAAATCAAGGCAGTGGGCTTGAGGGACCGTAACTGAAAGTCTCCCTGGTCCATGAAAAAGTGAAACAAAAAAATCCACCTACTCCCAGGGAAGAACATAGAGAATTTCCTGTCTGACTGGAGATTAGATTGGAAAAAAGGAAGAAGTATACACTCCAGGCATGAGCCACGTGTATTGGGGGCAGCAATATTTATGCTAGCTCTCCACGTAACAGAAACTACAATTTGAGAAAAAAATATAAAAGTTAAGAAACTTCTAGCACCCAAATAAAAATAAATGCAAAATTGCTCTGCAGAGACACTTTCAACATGCATTATACATACAGAAATCTTTTAGAAAAACAACCCCACTTTGGATGAGCTCCCAACAAAAGTTAAATCAGAAAAAGAAATAAAACACTATGAAAGACAAAAGAACAAAATAAAAAATAGAACTAACATCCCAAGAACTAGAGATCATAATCTTAAAAGAGACTATAGATTAAAAACATTTAAAACATTAAAGAGTGTATTTCAGTAAGATAGAAAATGAATCCCAGAAAAAAAGTATTAGGATTTAAGAAGCAAAAATATGCAAAATAATAATAATAATCAAGACAACCATGTTCATATACCAAAATAAGTTACTATAATTAGTAATAATAATAATAATAACAACCACAAAAATCATAACTATTAACTAAGGTTAATTGAGGAAGCTCAATAAATTACATGTATCTCCCACACCTGAGTACTGAACTAGTTAACACATAACACAAAAGAGTAGGCAGTTGGAGATCAAATATTATCTTTATTTCCAAAAAAGCTGATATCTGAGAAAGAGAACACCAGAATTGTACTTATCCACTGTCACAAGCACTGTTCCTCATGAAACATATAGAATGAAGGGCCAGAATGATGCTGGTTGTGAGGAGCCGGATCCTGAAGAGAAAGAATAGAGGAAGAAGCTGTGCTCTGCATGCTCAGTTCGCTGAGTTTTGCCTCCTCACCTGAAGTGGACTGATAAGGAGTGAAGACACCCAAAGGTCTTACAAATGTAAATTCCTTCCATAGGAGAAAATGTGACCTATGTAAATTATGTATTTCACTCTATAAATGACTAAATTAGAAGCATTTTTTTAACAGGAACAATAATATTAGACAACAATATTAAGATACTAAGACTTTGAGTCATGTATATATTAAAATTTTGAAAGTAAGACTAAAAGGATAGGGAGGAAAAGTCTGTAACTTATTAACCAACACAGAAGAAAGGAAGAATAACATAAATCCAATGAATGCAATAAAAAGAATAAAGAAGAAAACAAAAATCAAAAAGAAGTCTTGGTATGTAAAGAGAGAGACAGAGAGAAAGAGAGAAATAAGTCCTGATTTATTAATAATCATAATGGTATTGCAGCCAAAAGCTGTATATAATCCTGAGAAAATATTGGGGAACTCCAATTTAGAGACATCTGATAAAATAACTGGCCTATGTGCTTTAAAAAATGTCATCATAGAAGATAACAAATAACTGAGGAATACTCTAGATAAAAGAGATAGACATGACAATTAAATTCAGTGCATGATCTTGGGCTAGGTAGGGTATTGGAAAAAGTTATTATAAAAGACATTTTTGGGACAAATGATGCAATTAGTATAAGGGCTGCAGATTAGATAAAAATATTATCTCAATCTTAAATTTCCTAAATTTGATAGTATCCTTGTTCTTGTTCTTAAAAAGAAAAAAAAAGGTGGGGGGGTCAGCCCAGTGGCATAGCAGTTGAGTTCACGTGCTCTGCTTTGGCAGCCCAGGGTTCACAGGTTCAGATCCTGGGCACGGACCTACACACTACTTGTCAAGCCATGCTGTGACGGCATCTCATATAAAGTAGAGGAAGATGAGCACAGATGTTAGCCCAGGACCAATCTTCCTCAGCAAAAAGAGGAGGATTGGCAACAGATGTTAGCTCAGGGCTAATCTTCCTCACCAAAAAATAAACAAATAAAAAACATTGACATATTAAGGGGTCAAGAGACATGATGTATATAAACTACCCTCAAATACTTCAGAAGAATATTATATGGGGGGGGGAGTTTGATAAATTAATATGGCAAAATATTAAAAATTGGTGCATCTGGGCTAAGTGCAACTTTTCTTTAAAGTTTTAAATTGTTATCAAATAAAAAGTTTAAAAATATTAAAATCTACAATGGAGTTTGTGATGATTTTAAACACAAAAGGTAACACTACAACACAACTGTTTATGGGCACATTCGTAGGTAGTATAAGTATAAAATCACAGGTGAGGAAGACACAACCAATTGCAGAATAATGATTTCTGGGGAGGGAGGAATGAAGAAAAGGAAGGAAGGAAGGAAGGGAGAGGTACAGGCAAGATACAAAGAGAGCTTCAACTGTCTTCCCTAATGACAAAAAAAGATTTGAACAGAAAATGGCAAAATGTTTATATTTAAAATTCGGTATAAGTTTCTTATATTATACTCCGCACATTCTGTATGCTAAAATTCTTCATTATTAAAGATAGATTTTCAAAAAATATATATAAAATATTTCCATATTTCAGAAAAAAAGACACTAATAAACGAATAAAGGGACTAAAAATTCCCTATTGACATGGACAGCTCTCAAAGATATATCGTCAAATGAAGATAGGTGCAGATAAGCATATATAGTACAATTCCATTTGAATCAATATTTTTTAAAGATACACATGAAAGAAAAGATGTGCTGCCACCATAATGTGCAATATCAGATGCACTACATTTGCTAATAGTGCCTCCAAATATCACTTAATGTGATAAAAATATATTGAGCAACCTTAACATACAAAATGTTCACCTAAGTGTTATGAAGAATACAAAGATGGGTAGACACAACTGCTCCATTCTGCAGTTTATACTCTAGGAAAAGGCGTGGATGAAATACCCAAACAACGATGATGATAATCTTAGGAGACCTTGGTAATGAGGCATGCTGAAACTTCAGTAGTGGAAGAGAGGTTTCAGAAACTAAGTCACGGCGGAATAAGGACAATTAATCGGGCTTTAGAGCTGGCTCTGAGGGCGACAGACAATAGCCAGGATGCCCAAAGGGAAACGATGATATGAGATTTGATTTTGGTGAGATCAACACCAAGGATGTAAGTGGGTAAGAGGAAGCAAAATAAAATAGCAGATTGTATCAGTCATGATTCCAGGACAAAACATATGGCCCTCTCGAAGGGGCGACTGAGAAGAGTTTTGTAAAAGTATTATTATAGTTGTACAGGGGGGAGTAAGAGATGGTGAAGGACCCCGGGACAGAGACAATGGGAAGCCATTGCCCGTAGTTCTGTAAGGGAAGAAGGAGAAGGAAGTGTTACTGGAAGTCTCACAAGAGCAGTAGCCCTAAGATAGAGCCTGCCCCACAGGAGCTGTGGTGACAGCCTGGGAAGGCACAGCCTGGCAGGAGAGAGCAGTAGAAATGAATACCCAAAACTCTCTCCTCCTGCTCTCCAATCACTGCCAGTACTTCCCTCTGACCAAATCCAACCAGAAGCCAGAGGACAAAGGAACATAGGCGACACAGCCTGAGATGATTCAGGCTCCCAGGCATGACAGAAAGGGCTGAGAAAAAGTCTGGAGGGGCAAATGGAAAATGACCAGTACACAGGTGACACTGAAAGTAAGGCTTAAAGCAGAGGTTATGGGTAATCAGTCAATTGGTCATTCTTGGATGTTAACCCAGGGCAGGGAGATAAGGGCCAGCTGTGGATGCTGTCATAGACTAGGCACAGGCGGACTACACAGACCCTTTGTTAGAAGACAGATGGTCTAAAATCTGTGGTCTCTACCCCATACAAATGATAGATGCACCACCAGATTGTGCAGTGAACAACCACAGGAGGCGCTGTTTCCATCAGTGTTTATGTGAGTGGTGCTCCCTGGATTGGTACAGTGCCAACCCGTGTGGTCATACACAGCAGCCTTGCTAACTCATTGCCTAAACCATGAGCACTTAAAAAGTACAAGAAAAAGATGTAGGATGTTTCACATGCAGAGGTTTGCTGACTTATAATCCTGACATATAATCTTATTGAAGAAATAAGTAGTCTTAAAGATTGTCACATTGCCCTTTCCATTATTAATAATCCTAGAATGTAGCATAACAAAATGTTCTCATAACTTTAATGTTATACATTCTAGTTAAACTGAAATCCTGCTGTAGCATATCACATAAGAGATTATCATTCCATAAGAAGAGGGTTTCAGGAATATCCTCTTTAAAATCTCTCTAATTCACTTTCCTTGCCTTGAAAGCTAAAGTTGATCAAGGCTCAGACTATCCCCCTAAACCATGACTTCATAGAAGGCAAGGATCAACTCCCTAGCTATATATTCTAAAAGTAGAATATTATCTAAAAAATAATATGTCCTTACTGTTAAAAAATAAAATTCAACTGAGTAAGAAGGTTCACCCTGAGCTAACATCTGTTGCCAATCTTCCTCTTTTTGCTTGAGGAAGATTTGCCCTGAGCTAACATCCATGCCAGTCTTCCTCTATTCTGTATGTGGGTCGCCGCCACAGCATGGCTGCTGACCCGAGTGGTGTAGGTGAGCACCCAGGAACCGAACCTGGGCCGCCGAAGTGGAGTGCACCAAACTTAACCACTAGGCCACCTAGGCTGGCCCCCTCAACTGAGTAAATTTTAAAGATCTTGTTGGCTTTATTCAGCAATTTATGAATTGAGTAGCAGCCAGTCTCGCTGATAAAAAGGAACTCCAAGGAGCTGTACAAAATGAAAGACTTTTATAGGCAGAGGGGAACAGAAACAAGTAAGTTATAGTAGGCAAAAAAGTGGGTTTGTTATTGCAAAATCACTTTCCTATAGGGGACAGTAGGGGTCTATCAGGCAGATAACCTACCTAGTGCTGATCAGGTGATTCCTGGCTGACTGATTTAAGATTCCATTTCTGGGAGAGCCAAAACTGTAATTAAAGTCTCAGTTTGGTGATGTGGGGCTTAGCATAGGTGACTCCATTTTGGGCCTGTTGTCTTGTTTTTAACATTACTAACATGGTTGATTGGAACCAAAAAGCATTTTAAAAATAGAAATAGCTGTTCCCTTAAAAATTTATATAGATATAAATATTTTATATGTATATGTATACACATATACACCTCTCAGTAGTCACCATGCTTCCTTCTTCCATAAGAGGAGAAAATGGCTTTATGAATCCTAGGAATTGAGGAATAGACTAAGAAAGGACTCCTGGAGTCCTTTGTTCACCTGGACAGGAACGGAAGTCATCTTGAAAAGCCTGAGTCCCTACAACATAAGTCAGATACAACCCAGGACTTAGACTCCAGATCACGTTTACTCAACTCAATATGGTTCTCACCAGTGAAAGCTCCCCCTCATTCTGACTCAAGGGCTCAACTGAGCAATACCTCAGAATTATTTCTGCCTTCTCCCTAATTCACAACCCTATAAACTGACAACACTCGTGAGTTCTGTTTTAATCGTATGGAATTTTAGATAAAAGAAGGATCTCTGGGAGTTGAAGTCTTGAAGTAGACAAAGGGCTCTGAACTCTGGTACATCCTAACTCCCTTCAATATAATTTATTCTTTCAACAGATTCTCACTGAACACACGCCAGTTGCCAGGCCTCATGCTCACTGCCAGGGACAGAAACGTACCCTCATGGACACTATGCTCAGAGAACTGACAGTTTGGCGGGACAGCAAAATGTGAACCAGCACTGCCCCTACTCTGTACGGCGTGCCGAGGAGGAAGAACTGATGCCTGTTTGGGTGGCGGGGAGGTGGAGGAAGGAAGGCGAAGACTGCACTGCAACCTGAAATGGAGCTTGTGAGATGGGTGAGAACTGTCAGAGAGACAAAGGAGAGCAGGAATGTCCAGGAAAAAGGGTCCTCCACATGTAGAGAAAGGGAAGTCCGAGAGCATGGCAGTTTTGGAGAACAAGAGTATGAACATAAGGCAGGCGGGGATCCTGCATATCCTACCAGGGATAGAGAGTACTAAAAACAGCCACTGAGGAAATGAGAATGCCCCCACTCAAACATCTCCATATTAGTTGTTGGCCTCCTCGCCAAACAAGTTGCCAAAATGTTACTGCCAGACAGTGAAATACAGAAAAATACTAGCAGTTTCTGAGCTTACAGATCTGCAACATACATTTATAGCTCCCAAGAGAGAGAATTTTGAGGCTCTGAGGTTGACTTTTCAATAGTGTCATTATTAAGTCAGTGGCTATTTGGAAAGAGAATGTTTTATATGTATGTGCATATATGTATTCACTGTTCCTTGAGTCTATTTTTCAAATGGTAGCATTCTAAGTACAGCATAATATAACCTATAAATGAATTATCGTTTTAAGTGTGTCCAAACTTGTACGAGGAGAAGCTATTGTCTCTTTCAGTTTCACAAAGTACTGTAGCCTCTGGATTTAGAATTCGTTTATAAGATTCTAGGGCCTGACTCCACACCTACTGAATTGGAATCTCTGGAATTTGGCCTCCAAATCTACATTTTACTTTAGGGATGCTAAACTTTGTGAATCTGTTCTTAAGCCTTGAAATCCCTTGAGAAGGCACCAAGAGGGTGCTTCAGCGAATGCCTTCAAGAAAGCAGGGACTTGGCTGCGCTGACTACATGCTGTGCTCCTGTTTCTCCGGGGAAGAGTGAATTGCAAACTTGGGTGTAAAACTGACTCTGAACTAGCAGGAAGGTCAACCAGGTAGCCTTTCAGATCTCCTCAAACCCCAAGGCACTAAGCCTTTTTTGGTTTGTGTTAAAGTATTTCAAAGCCCTGACCTACAGGGCAGTGGCAGTTAGTTGAGGGCCACAGAAGTACAAGGAAATTGAAATCATAGATGTATAGAACCAGAAGCACGTGCGCACACACGCACGCACACGCGCGCACACACACACTTTTTCTTGAGGTCTTGCTTCAGAAACGAAAACCCTTAAATCACCATTTAGCTTTCTGAAATGTATCAAGTGTCTCGTATTCAGAGATGAAAGCAACTCAGCCTACCTCGGTTATCACAACTCAAGCTCCGTGTTTGTTAAAACCTAGGAGATGCAGGCTAAATAATTTGCCAAGACTGATTTTTTAAAAACTTATTCAAATGCCTAAATTGAAGATCTTGCAACAAGGCCAACTCTCAGTGCAGTTAGAGTGTGCCTTCAAGAAAAAGGCAGAAAAGGGGTGTCCAGAGCGATTTTAAGGGCCTTAGAGGGAGAAGCAAGGCCAAGGCAAGTAAAATGAAAAACAGAGCAGCCTGCCACTCAAGACCACCTCCACCAGGAGGAGACCTGCTGAGCAACGTGGGGCTTGGGAATTCTGTGTGTTGAGGGCGGTGGACATACTGGGGGTGGGGTGGAACAGAGCAGAACCCGGAGCCTCTGAGGGAGTTAACAACGCGACAGGGGCATGGGCCTCACCCGAGTACGCCTTTGTCCTGGCTGAAGGCAATCACTTCCGTAAGGGAGGGCTGACAAGGGAGTGAAAATGGGCAAGGAAGGAAAAAGGACGGTGTAAAGGAAAGAGAAGCCAGTGCAGGGGCACCAAGTACTGGGAACCCTTTGAAAGTTGGAGACTCCACCAGCAGCTTTAAAATTCTCTCTTCAAAACTGTTCACAACTTCACACAGAAACATAGCCTCAGGGGAAAACAATGTTCAAGCTGAAGGTGTAAGAATAAGACAGAGCAGCCTAATTAAGCAGATCACAATCTGTTCCTTTCTGCCTGGCCTCCTTCGCCTGGGGTCACCAGTAGGCCACTTCTAACCTTTCTTTTCAAGGAGGCTGGGGGCCTGGAGGGGCAGGGGGCGGAGGAAGGAACTCAAAACTTCAAATAACCCACTGCGGCTCTAGTTCTCAATTAACACATTAATTAGGAAACCACTGGACTTGTAGGCTCGTCAATCGCCTCATACTTAAAAGTTTCTGGAATTCTGACACCAGCGCCCTAAGATGGAAGGCCTCTCAGCCAGGCTGGCAGTGCATGTGTTCAAATGGGGAACCGTCAAGTGGCTAAGATTTATATAAAGGAGGGCATTGTGTGTTCAAAAGGAGATTGGTATGTTTGATCTTGGCCATTATTGATTTACCTTTTCCACATGATAACATTCATTAAGTAAGATAAGTAAATGTTGATGTGTTCGTTCCCTTTCAATTGTCAACAGGTAAAACACAGGGCACCATCACACAGGGTGTAACTTCCATCCATTATCAATGGGCTGAGACAAAAGCCATTTTCCTACCACACCATTACCTGAGATGACTTATGACTCCTGAAGCAAAAAACCACTTTGAGTTTCCTTGACTTTTTTTGGTGGATTTGCATTGCAGTTCAAAGGGCTAGAAGCAATTGAGAGGAAGCTACTCAGTGACAATTTCTCAAGATGTTTAATGCTTGACTCTAATGTCTAATTAAAATCTATACTGACCCATAGTGAAGTTTCTTGTAAGCCAGACCTCCATTTTTTAAAGGCCCTGGACCTGCGGACCCTCAATAATCTGTAGAATCAGCAACTCTGTAACAATCCCACGCTCAGAGTAATTTAATTGTGACTGAATAGTTTTGCTGATTCAGTCAGCTGAATTTCCATCTAGTAACTTTTTTAATCAAGCTGAGATGTTTTAATGAGTCACTGCCATTTTCCATTCAGGACCCACGTAAGCAGTCCTTGCTGAGTTAAATTAGGCAGCTGTCTCTCGACAGCCATGAGGACGTGCCTGTAAGCCATCCTGTGGCACCTGACATTCAGAGCTTTACCGTCTACCATCTGATGACAACGTCTAGAGGAAGAGTAATGATGATGGGGCGTTCCTTTGGAACCTCACGCTTTGCTTTTGTAGAACCTTCTGTAGATAGGTAGAGACCTTCATTTTCACAAATACCACTCATTTTGGAGATGAGAAAACTATTGAGCAGATAAATTAGTGATAACCCCAATTAGTCGCTTTTATAGAGCCTTCTGTCACTATCTGTGTGGAGTTCCCCTCCTCTGTACCCCTCAGCTTTGGAACTTTCCTTGGCTATTACACTTGCCCATATTATGCTGTTATGATCCTTTTGATCCCCCCAGAAGACTGTACACTCCTAAAGATCAGGAGCCTTGTGTTGCTCATCTTTGTATCTCCAGCACCTAAAGTAGCACCTGATTCCAATATTTGCTAAGTGAACAGAAGGCTGGAACAAAATCAGGTCTTCTGATGACAGCGGGACCTAAAGAGAAGGGTCCCTGCAGTAGAAACAACACAAATGCCCCCATAGCTCCATCTCCACTGAGACATACATAGACCGTAAAGTAATCTGATCACACAAACCAACACAGTGTTGCCCATGTCTCCTGAAGAGACCAGAATTAGATGAGGGGAAGAAAGAGTCGTGAGGTGAAAGTGTGAGAGTAGGCAGAACAGAGCAAACAGATCAAAACTCCCTTTATTCCACCTAATCACTGCAGATTGCAATTTGCAATCTAGAAACATATGTGAGCCTCTTCTTAGGCCTTAGACTTTGTGAGATGAGCCAAAGAATGATTTAGGGAAGAACCTGAATTGCAAGATTTAGGTTCCACATTCAGTTCTGCCACAAATTGCTGAGTGACCTCAGGAAAATCACTTCATTTCTTAAAGTCTCAATTTCTGAAAATTTATAAGGAAGAGTTTGGATTGTGTCATTCAACACATGTCTACCAGGCACCTACGACTATGTAGGCCCTGTTGTATGTGCTGGGGTGCAGCACTGACCAAGACAAAGGCCCTGACCTCAGGGACCTTAGCTTCTGGGAAAAACACACAACAACAAGTAAATACCTAAGATTTTGAGAGGTGATGAAGGCTATGGAGACCAATAAAGAAGGGCATGAGCACCATTTAAAATAAAGCAAACTTCCTAGGTTAAGCCACAAATCAAGTATTTCTATGAAATAACATATCGTGAATATGATCACAAGAAATTAGAACTGGAAAGTGCCCTATTGATTACCTGGTTCCACACTTAATTTTATAACCAAGGACAATGAGGTAGGTAGGTATTTCGGTTGGTAGGTAAGTAGATAGATGATAGATAGATAGATAGACAGATAGACAGTCAGACAGAGTTCAAATTATACTACGTATACAGATTTATAACCAATTTTTCCCTCTCCACAATGACACGTGAGCATTTTCCAGTCGCTCTCACACGGTCAGCAGTAGAGTTGTGAGCTGGCTGGTACCTGTGCACAAGAGTTGATTGTTAGTTGTTCTTCCCAACTTCACAATCAGTGGACTGGTGACTTCATGTCAGTAGCTTAAAATCAACCATGGTGGAGTATTTACACCATGGTAATTGGCAAATGCCACAAATCAGGGCTTTTTAATTTCTTTTCATTTTTTTGCAAAGCCAGTTGTTCAACCTTTACCAGCATCCCACTGATCTTAAGGTCCTTTCCAACTCTTGACTGCCGGGACTCGGCATCTCTTGATCTTATTAAGAGAGTTAATATCTTCTCTGAGAACTGTCATAATTGTAGTAACTAGAGCGGCAACCAGAAAAAATAAATAAATCAAAACTCTCATCCCAAAAGGTGTGCTGATGAAGGCTGTTCCTGTTAGTCTTGGGCCAAGGTGAGGGTTTGTCCACTTCAACAAAAGCCTCCTTTGGTCTCTGGAACTTGTCTAGTAGTTTGAGTGTGAGAATCCTTTTTTTAGTTTTATTTAATTGCCTCCAGCTGTAGGAATCCCTTTTGCCTCTGATCTATTGAAACCAGCCTTTTGGTTAACCTCTCTGTTTATTTAAACTCCAAACCCACAGACTGTTTTTCCTTCTTTTGTTTTATCCTCTGTTTCAGAGACTGAGAAGGTAGGATGGAGGAAATAGCCCAAAAGCTGCGGGGCAGCCGTGGGAGCTCAAGAGACCCATTCTAATGAGCGTCAGGACTCATTCTTCTGGAGAGGAGGCAAAAGGTTTTTAGACCCAAAGCTTATGGGAGATTGCTGATGAAGCAGGTCCAGTGGGGCAGAAAAGCCCAGAAACCAAAGATCGTGGTCATATTGGCACTGTGATGCTGTGTGACCTTCAGTAAGTCACCTGCCCCTCTTTTAACCTTGAGTTTCTCATATGGGGATGAAGGGAATGGAATCAGATATCTCTCAGTTCCATTCGGCTCTAAAATTCTATGATTCTCAAGAGGGGAATGCAACTTACCTAATTCAAGACTCTGCGTATTCAGTTAGGGATATTAACCAATCCCACTGGAGTCCTTTAAGTGCCATAAAGCATTGAATCTACACAATAATGTTCCAATTGCTACATGAAAGCCGTTATTCTAGACACATCGGAACCTAAAAGAGAGCCCATAAGTAGGTGAACAGTGTTTCTTAGTAAGAGAAATAGACAAAGCGGATCTGATGCAGATGTACTGTAGTCCCTCAGACCCTCACTCGGATTTTGTTGACTTTATTTTACATTCAAATACAAATGGAGTGACATGAGAAATATGTGCTTTCTCATCTCTCAGCAGATTAAAAAGGAACAGCTTAGAGTTTGACCATGTGAACACGGAGAGAAAAAGATGAAAGTAAGATAATTAGCTCATAAAGCCAAAATCCTGGGGCCATTTAGTTTAGGAAGCAATGGTCCTCCAAATCTGACTGGTGTCATAATGCAATAGATGATTTTAATAATGAATAGTTAGATCCATGCAACACTTATTTAGATATGAAAACTCGTTTTTAAAATTTTTAGCTATTTTTCAATATGATAAAAGTTTTAATACTTAAATGAGTTTTATGTAGCTGTAAAGAAAAATCCCCTTATATGGAAAAAACTTTCTCAAATGGGGCTCTTTTCCACTCCAGGCCGTTTGTGCGCACTCCTCTGACTTCCTGAAAGTCCCTTCTCTCCACCAGTCACGTGGCCATCTGCCTTTCACCTATAGGCCTCCTTAGCTAGCATGTATGTAGCCCTCGTGTGCCAAGCACTATTCTAGAACTTTATATATTAGCTCATTTAATTCTTAAAACAAGTCTATGAATTAGTGAGTATCTTTACCCCCATTTTATAGATGAGGAAACCAAGACACAAAGACATTAAAGAACTTGCCCAAGATCACATAGCAAGTAAGCGGCAGAGCTCAGATATGAAGGCAGCAGGCTTACTCCAGAATGCGTCTTCTGTCACAACACTATAACGACCATCTACCACAGACACACACACATACAGAGTTATCCTTTCTCCTGGCACCGCGGAGTCTTGTAACTGTTTTCCCATGTAGTTACTTGTTTATTGCCTGTCTCTCCTGGAATATAAGCTCTGTGAGGATAGGGATCAGGCTAGGCTTGTTCACAAGTGTATCCTGTGGGTTTTATCTACCTCTGCAGGTATACATACATACAACTGGCAAACGGTGAGAGGGTCAGCAGATTTAGTGTGCAACTGAGAAGAGTAAGTGAGATACGGCAAGTTTTCCTTAGGTTCCTGAATTGCAGGTCTACCATTTGTGCAACCAAGCGAAAATCAACCAGAGAGATGCACTTCTCAGTTATCTTTGTATAACTCCATATGGTTCTAAATTAATCTTAGTTCTCATTTGTAGATAGAGAAAAAGGGAGTAAAAAGAATATTCTTACTTCTGTTACATATATTGTCTAGAAAGGTCAATGCTTTTCTCAAGTGTGGCCAACATTTAGATTTGAAATGTGCGCATTATGTTTTACGCACTAGTTCTCAGCCAGGCAGCATGGTGCACAGGGAGAGCACCAACCTGGGAGTCAGCCCAACGTGTGTTGGCATCCCAGCTTTGACAATTACTAGCTCTGAAATTCATTGTCCTCTGCTATACAATGGGACTGGTGATATTGACCTGAGGGAGTTGTAGGGATGATTAAATTAAGTAAAATACTATTTGTAACATACTCGGGCATAATAGGTCTTTGGTGAATGTGGTTCTACCTTCCTCCAGCTGCAGTAAATTTCGTAGGTAAGGGTAAATCTTTCCAAAAAAAAAAAACACTTGCTTTTATGGATAAGCTTTTAGATCCATAAGTAAGTTTTTAAAGTTTGAAATATTTTAAAAGCCACTTTTAAATGTAAAAGTCCATGAATCTTACTCCTGGAGAATGCAAGAGTCCAGTGTTTGGACAAGAGGCACTTCTGTTGGGAGAACTGCCAGGCGGCCTGCAAGGCCTGGGGCATGCTGGTGAGCATGGTGGTTCTGCTGGAGGTCCTTTCTGTGACCGGGTTGCGATCAGGCCACGAGGAACACACTCGGGGGAGAATGCTGTCAGCTCCGTGACACTGGACCGAGGGTCAGAGCAGTGGAAGGCCACAGGGAAAGCACCTCTTCCCACCCGAGTGGTAGACCTCTGCCCCCATGCTAACCCTCACTCGGGGATCCTGCCTGAGCCCAGCACTGACACCCAGGATTAGCCCTTCACACAACTAGTCAATAAGCAGTATATTTCCTCCGAATTCCCCTATTTCACTCTTATACCATTTATTACAGCTTTGAGCCCCTTCTTTTCCCCAGAGCCCCTATCTTAGGCTCCCACCCCTGTTGCACCTGTGTGTTTAAAAAACTACACTCCCTTATTTTCTCCACTAAGCTGACTTTTTTAGGTTGATGTTAGAAAGCTTTTATTAGACTAATTGATTCTAAGACATCAATGGCTTATACACCTGTAAGAGGAGTGCCTGCCTGTTAAAAGAGAATCTTGTTGGGGCCGGCCCAGTGGCGTAGTGATTGAGTTCTAGCGCTCCGCTTCAGTGGCCTAGAGTTCGAAGTTTCGGATCCCAGGTGCAGACCTATGCACTGTGTGTCAAGCCATGCTGTGGCAGGCATCCCACATATAAAGTAGAGGAAGACGGGCACGGATGTTAACCCAGGGCCAATCTTCCTCAGCAAAAAGAAGAGGATTGGCAATAGATATTAGCTCAGGGCTGATCTTCCTCACCGAAAAAAAAAAAAAAGAGAGAGAGAATCTTATCTGTAAAATTAAATCATTAATGAAATTCTGGCAGTGAAAAGTGAATTTAAGATTTTTTTGGACAATCTGGATTGGATTGTTTTGCAAGGAAGACTTGTTGGAGCCTCTTAACACACTCCATGTGGGGGACCACCTACTCCTCTGCTGGCCTTGGTTCCAACTCTGCGATCTCCTCTTTTCTCCCCACTTCACTGCTCACCATAGAGCCACACACGTGTACATGCAGGTACACTTACACATGTGCTTACATATATGCACACATCCAGACACACACACACATACACACACACACACACACAGGTGATCAGTGCTGTAGAATGGTCAGGAGGTACCACTGATGAGTGCATTTTCTTGTTAAATGTAGTGTGATAGGTGACAATACGCAACATCACTTTACTATTCTGTGGACTTTTATGTCTTAAGTAAAATATTTCGTCTCCTTACACCATCTGATCTGCAAAGAAAACATAAGTCCGGTTTCCAGTAGTTCTGGAATTTTTGCCTCACCTCCTAGCATATCTCTTCTTTGTATTCTCTCAAGATCAAAAATAAGAGAATCTATGGGGCTGGCCCAGTGGCTCAGTGGTTAATTTTGTGCCTTCCACTTCAGCAGCCCAGGGTTCTCCAGTTCGGATCCTACTCACTGCTCATCAAGCCATGCAGAGGCAGCGTCCCACATAGAGGAACTGGAAGGACCTACAGCTAGGATAATACAACTATGTACTAGGGGCTTTGGGGAGAAAAAAAGAAAAAAGGAGGAACATTTGCAACAAATGTTATTAGGTCAGGGCCAATCTTCCTCAAAAAATAAAAATAAGAGTATCTGGGGTCAGCCCCGGTGGCCTAGTGGTTTGGTTAAGTTCAGTGTGCTCCACTTTTGTGGCCCAGGTTCAGTTTCCAGGGTGCAGACCTACACTGCTCTCTTAGCAGGCATGCTGTGCTGGCAGCCCACAAACTAAAAAATAGAGGAAGACTGGCACGGATGTTAGCTCAGGGCAAATCTTCCTCAGCAAAAAAAAAAGAGGATCTGTCCTGAAAACACTCTGGTGTTTGGGCTATTTTTAGCCACATCTTCCCTCCCCTGCACCTCTCTCAGCCCAACGTGCAGTTTGTGGGAGGAGCAGGTCTCTGTTCATCTCTGTGTTACTGGCAGAACCCCATCGCCCCTACAGAGCCGGAGAGCCCAGTGGCACCAGTGATGAGGGGAGTCCATGTCCTTTGCATAACCTGGCCTGGTGTTAATCACACTGCAGTGTCATCCTCTCTACAGGGCTGCTGTGTAAACCGTTCTCTCTCCTACCACCCCCAATGAGGTGGGCCACTCTGCTGAGGCCCCCCATCGAGTCTGCCCTAACAACGGCTGGCAATGTCAGGGCCTCCCTGGGAAAGCTTGGGCTTAGGAAGCTGTCACCCAGCTCAGTGAGTGAAAAATAAAAGCATGTGTTATTGGTGGTTTTCGGTCTTTTTTTTTTTATGTTAAGAGGAAGAAGAGAGAGAGCTCAGTAATGCGATCCTTTCCTAAACCCCACCCTGCTCCGTGTAGTCAGGTAATATCCATTACACAAAGAATTTCAAAGGTCCCTTTTCTGAGACTCTCAGCCACAATGCTGCCCATTGTTTACACTTTAATTAACTTCTGTTTTAGTGATTTATTAAAAAAAAAGATGAATCAGCCTTACGCTTGGAGTTGAATCATTGCAATTTGAAACTCCTCATACCTTTCTTGAGAACTTCAAAGCACAGCAAATGTTGTTTATGTGCAGGAAATCAAATTAGCAAAACTATTACAGTGGCTTAATGGCTTAGGGTGGTCAGGTTGATGAGAAACAGTAATTGGAAAGCACCCCCTCACACCCCCAGCCCAAAGCTGACTTGTAAAGCAGTTCTCAAATGTAAGGAGGTTTGCTGGCTCTGATGAAGTGGTTAAAAGGATAGCGCTGCACTAGTGTTTGCACAATTAAAATCCCACGTATTTCACATGGAAAGCTTCAAAGGAGAGAGGAAGAGAAGGAAGGAGAAAATAGAGGTAGAATTTGGAAGGGAGAATGAAGAAAATGTGTTGTGAATGAAGAAAATGTGTTGTGAATGAAGACAATAAGCTAGAAAATAAGAAACATATTTGAATGTGTAATGAAAATGAATTGCATAATTCAACAAAAACAAATACCAGTCCATTCAGAAATAAAATACCGCAGCCAGTGGAATATGCACTGAAAATCTAAAGAAGGCTGGCTGACCACATTTTAGGCAACCCAGGAGAGGAATAATTATATTTTAGTGTCAGCACATCCTCTTTCCACAATGACCATACACATAGAAAAGAAAAGCAATAGTTATTTCAGACAGCTATGAAGAAACATAGAGTTGAAGACAGAAATGTCCTCCTGGAAATCATCTACACTGATTAATAGACTTGTCCAAAAGTTTGTGTGAATAAGCAGTTAATGAAAGCATATGTTTGTAAGAACCATAATGATGCCTGGTGAGGATTCCAAAGTTATGTAGTAAAAATAACCAAGCATTCAAAAGCCTTTAGCTTTTTATGACCAGAAAAGAACTGCATTAAATCTGCTGTGAATGATGTGCTTGCTACGGGTTAGCCCAATGTCTGTCAAGTAACGGCTGACCCGAAACTTCAAAACACCCACACAGCTCTCCCAAACACTCAGGTGGCTGGCTGCGAAAGGGAGTAAACCAGGACAGAAAATAAACTTTCTAAGCACCAAAGCATAAATTACCACACTCTAATCCTTAGTTGTTAAAATGAACAGATCCTCCGGAACAAACCTTTTCCTGTAACAGTAAAATACGTAATTCAGTGTCTTAAGCTTCTATAAAGAGTGCCCAAAACTAAGTCTTAACAGAAGCAGTCAGACAGAATTATTCCAGAATCTGATACAGACCTTAAAAAGATTAAGCTAGGATAGGTTGGTCTCCGTATGATTTAGAATAACTTAACATACACCTAGAAATCAGGCTGAATCTGAAGAATTCTAGGTAACGGGCCATAGAGAAATTTCATAAGCTGTTTCTCTTTTGGGCTATGTTAAAAGAAACATTAGATCCGAAGGTAGATCTCTGGGTTCTAGTCCTGACTTCCTTCCACTTAGCTATGTGACCTTGAATGAGTTTATACAAACCTCAGTGTCCTCATCTATAAAATGGGCACCAAAAAAACAAACCTAGCCTCCTCTTAGGTCTGTTGTGAAGATCAAGTGAAGGACACTGTAAATTGAAAGCATTGTATACATGCCTGGGTTTTGTGTTTATAGGGAATTTGTGTTTGTAAAGATATCTTTGAATTGTTCTGCCATTGAAAGATTTTTTAAGCTTAATTATATAGGGAATGAAGAGAAACACATTTTTTGAATCAGAAAGTCTTTTGTCAGGTGTAAAGTTTGGGGGGCCTATCTTACAATTATTTTAAAGACTAAATTTTTAACATTTATGTTTAAATAACAATTACCTGCAGGCAGCAAAAGTGTGTGACAGGAAGTGACAGCTCGATCAAGGAGGTTTGTTTGTTTGCTGTTGCTCTTTTTGTATGTTTGAACCTGAATAAGGTCATACTTTCTCAGATAATTTTAGAAGGAGAAAATTTAGGAACTAGGATAGCATATTAAAATTGACCATTTAGTTCTGAATAAAATAGTTTAAATTCATTTTAAAAATGACAAGTCTATGTTTTTAAATGAAGCATTAGCCCGAATAACACACACTTGGTAAAACAGACAACCACTTTCAAAAGTTAGTATGCAGGTCATGACCAATCCCAGAGAAAATGTAACTGCATGCTTTAACAAATAATAAAATTAAAATTGGGCTTACATTTTAAAATAGCATGAAAGTGTTTTTTAGCCCAACAGTACCTCATTAAAAAGCAAAAAGTGGTGTCATCTCCATTTACCACGTGGGAAATAGAGGTCTGGCAGGCCTGAGGAATTTGCCCTGAGTCACAGTTAGTGGAGCTTTTGAGTTAGAGTTGTTTTTTTTACCTATGTTGCCTTTTCAGCTATCAGTTTTCAAATGGAAGGAAATGAGGCCATTTGATACATTTGGACATGATTATATGTTTTGGATTTTCCCACATAGTTCAATAAGAGAGCATTTTGAGAAATATCTCAAATCAAAAGGAAACTGTCATGTGTAAGATGCCTGGAGAAATTAGGGTCCAGTTCCCATTACAAGTACTTCAGGTAAACATGTACCTTCCATTACAGGCTGAGAGAGATTCACCCATGTCTCTTTTGTTATTTTCATTTTATTATGATTTTATTGAGGTCACATTGGATTTGGGTCCATAGGGAACAATCTCTAGGCAAGAGACAGACAACAGAAAAGGGTTTTTAGCTGGCAGCCGGGCGAGTGTACCAGTAACTACTCACGAAAGGGCCACGGGCACAGCCTGGCCTGAGCACAGAAACCATCCGAAGCTGGATGAAGCACACTTCCTGAAAGCAAAGCAAAGGACTCAGGCCGACAATAGGTAGGATTCAGTAGGTTGGACATTTAGCAGAACTGAGAGAACTTGACGAGATAGCTCTTAAACAGAGTAAATCACTCTTAAACTGAATAGGGCCTGAAGCGCAGGACCCAGGGAATGAAGTCAGAAATAATGACCATCCAAGCTCTGTCATCATTCAGGCTATTTGACAGTGTTCCACAGGAGTGCCTTGGTACAGTGTTTGTATCCAAAAGAGGGTTAGACCCCTTTCAGGAAGTAACTCTTCAGATCAAAAAGTAGATGAGAAAAGGGAGAGATATAATCCCTCTCCTGCTTCTCAGAACAGCAAAGACCTGGAAAACAAAATGCAGGAAGGTCAAGGCTGCTCACACCAAACACAGGGCACTGAAAGGGGAGGCCAGCGACAAGGAGCAGCTAAGACCGTATTGCCAGGTCAGAACTAATTAGCATCAGGTAGTTACCAGCATATGTTAGAGGGGAGAACCATTTCCAAAGGTACAACCACGTTAAAGATTTGGAATTCAAGTGAATTTAGAAAAATAAAGATCATCCACAAAGAGTGATAGGGGCTTTGAAACAAAGTAACATCCCAGTGGGAGAAAAACTATTTGAGCAGAAATTAGACCACCCAAAAAGCATTAGCCTTGACCAAGTTAGAAGGAGGTCTACTTCGTTAGCCAAATCTGGGTAAGGGTTTTCATGATTTGTTTGGTAAGGCTAAACAAACTAATATTAATATCAAAAGCCCCCAATTATACTCAAGTTAACAGTATAGTTATGCTATTTTGTTATCTTGGCAAATCCTTCAGTTAGCTAATCTGGGTTTGTCATACGGTACCTGATGAAAGAACCTGTCTAGTTATTGTTACAGGTAGATACTTAGACTATCTCAATCAAAATCTGGCAGAATCATATCAACCACACCTGAGGCTATAAGGCTTATTACATATTACAAAACCCAACTCTTTTCTATTCTTTCGACTTCTTTATACAGATGGATGGGTGGGTGGATGTTGGATGGATGGATGGATGGAGAGAGAAGTGCAGGTAGATGAGTGGTAAAAATAGATGAGAGAAAACAGGGGAGAGGAGAGGCAAAAGAAGCAAGGAGCTGCACTTCAAGCCGTGATTTATTCCCCATTTTTTATTTGACCCATCCACATGTTCAACGGTAGTTTGATTCTGTTTCCTTCCTATGACTGGCAAACTGTAAGCTCCCAAATGGCAGGGCCAGGTCTCTATGAATTCTCTCATGAAGGGACTAGTATAAAACCACATGTAGACAGATGTTTTTTTTAAATGTGGGGCTCTATAGGATGATAAATCTAATACTAATTAAGCCGCTGAGAGATAATATGGCACTAGATTTTTATCAGAAAGGATAGGGGTGTAAATTCTAAAGTAAAATTTCAATGTAAAATGACTACTAGAAGGCAAGTTTCTGGAATCAAGAAATATCAAATGGTAAGAACTAGAGAAATAATCCTAAAAAGTTCAACCACAATATAGGTGATAAGAGCTTACCTCTGTGTTCCCTAAAACAGCCCCTCTCGAAATGAAACCATATAAAATAAGAAATTCAGCACAACCAAAATAATAACAGATGTACTTTAAGTGTTCCCAGACCTAAACACCTTGGAAAGCTGAGGTGGCATTCATTAAAACTGATCCATATCTTAAACAACTTTGACACATTGTCTTGGCTTTAGTGGTAAGCAAAGGAGGCCTTTGAAGAAACCTATACCAGGCAAGCTAAGCTCTGTCATACAGGGTTTTTCGGACCTTTTATTTTTACATCACTTGTTCCAATTTTGTCAAAATCATGGAGATTTTCAAGTGATGGTTCATTGTAATGGCATTTTAAAGCAAAGTAGGTCTGTATGTGAGCCTGTGCTTTGGAAAGGCAATATTGTAGGTTTAAATGAGCCCCTGCTGCTTACCTGAGATTGGGTGGTTTAGAATGCTGGCACATTCATTTGTCACTAGAACCCTCTGTCTCTGCCCTAATGGCACTGCAGTTTACTTCATTAACGTCAGGTCAGTTCTGCCTGTTATCATATCCCAAGCCCTGCATGTGGTGAGGGCTAAATACCCATTATTTACTGACTCGTGCACCCGAGAGCTCAGGCAACGTCTTGAAATTCACTTTAGAGTGTTGCTGAAATAATTTCAGGGCTGAGGCCGGAGCAAGGGGGAGACCCGTGGGTAATCAGAGGCCTGGGCAGGGAAGCCGTGCCCGGACAGGGCAGTCCTACGGAGGCCGGGGATTCCAGCCAAGCAGGAACAGGCTCTGTCCAGAGGCTCACTTCTGTCTGGATAGTCTTCCTTAGGCTTCTTACTAACGCTCCTGCTGTCCATGTTCACATGACATGACAGAAAGGGAGTCCTGCAGGTCTGGAGACAGCATGCCTCCCATGTAAGTTCAGGCTAAACCCGTCCCTTAGTGCATGCAAGGAACACCTTCCTGAAAAGGCTGACGGCTGATAATTTGGCAGTGAATGGAATCCATTGTGTTTTTGTTTGTTTCACCATTTATTTACTTGTGTTTTTTTTTCAGCAAAGACCCCCGCCAGGAATAATAAAACCAAAATAATTTAATCAATCCAAAATTTAATTAAACAAAGACACCATATGTATTTTTTTAATAAACTGAATATTCATGTGTCATATTGACAAGTGCTTAACAGCTTTGTCAGTTGTTGGGCTTTTCTCAAGTGGATGCTGTTCTTCAACAAGCCAGGCCTGCCCTGTGATGATGGGTCTTACCTGCACAGGTGTGTACTGTGTACGTAATCACTGAGCTCAGTCCACAATCATGTAGCGTCCTAACAGTTCACATGGTGTTTGTGTGTGTGTGTGTGTGTGTGTGTGTGTGTGTGATAGTGGGTCCAGGAGACAATTAAAAGGCGTATCATCTATTAATTTGTAAGCCTCACTGAGAAGCCAGCACCCTCAAAGGGCCATATTCCAGGTAGTTATGATGAATGTCGGTACCAAAGTCCTCAGCTTACACGGCCAAGTTGCTCAACAAATCCTTGCCATGTGACAGGGGTGTGATCTCATATCAAAACTAAAACAGAGGCTGACTGTGTCCTCCACTCACTCATTTGCTCCCGTTCCAGCATGGTCTGAGGTCCAGCATCATCAATATCAGGGGTATTATTAGAAATGCAGGACCAGGCCTTCACCTCAGACCTACTGAAATAGAACCCATGTGTTAATGATATCCTCAGGTGAAGCATGTGTACGTTAAAATCTGACATGCACTGCTCTAAAGAAGAGAGTAGGGCTCAGAATTTGGGAACCACCCGACACCCTGGAGAGTGCTCCACCTGCCATGCCTAGAGCCGAGAACCAACTGGGAATCCCCAGAGTGCTGTAGCATCCTCCCCTCCCTCTCCTGGCCTCCGGTCTCAGTCCATCCAGGCTGCTATAACAGAATACCATAGTTGGGGTGGCTTAAACATCAGACATTTATTTCTCGCAGTTCTGGAGGCTGGAAGTCTGACATCAAGGCGCCAGCAGATTTGGTGTCTGTCGAGGACCCTCTTTCTGGATTGTAGATGGCCGCCTTCTTGCTGTGTCCTCACCCGGCAGAGAGAGAGAGCTATCATGTCTCTTCCTTTTCTTGTAAGGGTATTAATTCCATAATGAGGGCCCCACTCTCATGACTTAATCTAACTCTGTCTCCCCAAGCCCCCTTCAAATACATTACTTTGGGGGTTAGGACTTCATATGAATTTGGAGGACACAGATATTCAGGCCATAGCACCTCCATCTGGGCTAGTCCTAGGTGTCACAGCACAAATACTCCTCTGGGGTTCCAGTAATATTCTAAAATATAGTGACTTGAGCTGGAGTGGGAGTGCAATGAGATAGGTGGCTCACATACAGTTTGCAAAGGCTTTTCTCAGGTCAAGAAATAAGGCTTTTGAAGCGATCTCTTCCCTGTGTCTTCTACAAACCCCACATACAGGGAAGAAGTTTAAGGGAGGAATGAGGGAGAGTTGAAACAAGCCTATTGAAGTGTCTGATGAGACGTATTTACAGGTTTTTGGGTAGGGACCCAGGTCAAAAGGAGTTTGATGTACCTGAACATCATGTATTAAGTCATTCCCTCTCTCATCAACATTCATGGAGTACCTGCTCCGTGCTAAGCCATGTTTCAGGAGCTGTCGTGATAACACCATCTCTGGTACAGAGTTGACAAGACCCCAGGAAATCAGAGTCCTTGGAGCCACCTAATGCCACATGGAGTTTCCTTCTAGGTCAGAATTCCTTTGGGGAATAGTGGACCAAATACAACTGGTTGTTTCCTCAGCAAGGTCAAGGAGTCCAATTCATCAATGGGGCAAAAGCCCTTGGTGTCTACGGCTATCTGTTTAGAAGGTGGCTCTCAAGGGGTTAACCTCATCCTTACTGCTACTCCCAGCTCCTGAGCAGAAAGAATGTTTAAAGCACATCTCTAATCAATTGCTATTTTAGCTACATGCATTCCCCACCTCAGCCTAACCAGGCCCCTACTTCCGTCTATTAATAAAAGATTGGGGTGACAAATGACAATTTAAAGTCGTCCCTCATGCACAATCGCCTCTTTGCTCTCTAGCCTCCTTTAAAATAGGCACCTGTCTGAGCCCCTAGTCAGCCTGCCAACTTCTCTCCTGTTCATTATTTCTTAACTCAGGGAATTAACTTATTTCACGCGGCAAGAAAAATCCCTGGCACTCTCTCTCATTATAAGAACGAATTCTTTTTAGTGGTTAATCCCAGGGCCCAGATATCCAGTTGTCAACTGCACGTGATAATGCCTGTGTGTGCGCACCTGAGATAAGGGCCAGTCTTCCTGGCCTTTCCATTTGGACGTTATTGTAGACACTCTTCTCCCTACAGAGCTTCAGTGTAATTTCGTTTCATGTTAAGGAGCAGGTCTCCAGACGACGTGGTGCTGGCGAGAGACACGTCCACACCTCCAAGGCGGGGGGCCGGGGCCCACAGCGACAGGGACGCATGGACAGCCTCTGAGAGCGTGCGGCTTTCTCCACGTCTCACAGGTCCACATGGACCCCACAGATCACAGTGGTCCTCACAATGGGATTTTACCCACTTATATTACTCAAATATTTGTAATTCTTTTCCAAACTCCCTGTGGAAGTTACATAGTTTTCAGATAATCCATGTTTGGGTTGGTTGTACCTACTTGGATATCCTGATATCATACCCATAAGAACATCTAAAATGGAAAGTTCCCATTTGGACCAGAAGAACTAGAAACTAAAGGCTTTTTTTCCTCCTATATAAGTGATTTTTATGATCATTTTCCTGCAAACAATTTGTACAACAAGAGCCAACGTTTACACACTGTATCTGTGCAGCTGTCTCTAGGCATAGATTAAGGATGTGTGAGAACTCTGTTAGTCTGCGGTGTGAGCGGATCAGGTTGGGGTGGAGACTAGAAGTGGCATTTTCCAGAAGGTGCTGCATGGAGATGTGGAAGTGTATATATATCCTCGTTATAATTTGTTGGCTTTATAGCTATGTCTACATGTGCAAATTAGTTTATTTTAAAATGCTATACTATTATCAACATAAGGCAGTTGGAGTGGAGATGAGTCCCAAGATTAATGAAAAAGAATCAGCTATTTAAGAAAGTAAAATAAATGTGTCTAACTTGGCTAAACATTAGTTTGGAAGCAGACAGAAGAGTGCACCAGGAGAGGAGAGGCTGTTGGCCCTCTGCCTGCAAGTATCTAGTGGGCCTGAGCGTCACTGAGGGAAGAGGGATCGTTTCACGTGCTCCCAGGAGGCTGTGATTTAGGAGGGAAGAATGAGATTAAAACTTTGACAGCAAAGACAAACTTTCAGCTCCTGAAGAATGTTTCTTACAGATCCCTGTAGGCTAAAGAAAGTCATCCGAAACAAGAATACTCGCTGAGCTGTAATAGGAAACCCACAGAAAACCTGAATTAGTGTATCTCGAGAGAAGGACTAGGTGTCGCAGCACAGACTTGTATTGTCCTGAGTTTCTGCTTTCTGTCTAACGTGAGGTTCCTTGACCCAGGAGAGAACCTTGTGCTGCCTTGTCTCATGCTCCAGCTATAAAACGGGCTATAAAGTGGCCCACAGGCCACCTCCAGCATCCTCCGCTTCTGCAAGGCTCCAAGCTGTAGTGCGCCTGTGCATATATGCATTTTGCACTGCCTAGCAGGCTCCACCCCTTGAGGGATTGTTCTTAGAGTATGTACCTACTAAAGAGGCCCCATGAGGGAATGATTTCCTAAACTCCTGGAGTAACTCTGTCCCACCCTCCCCATCCCACCCATCTGTGAGGAAGAATGTCCCCAACCCCAGGATGTTGCATGGGGCAGGGTGGCAGAGTTACCTGTGATGAGCTCTCTGACAGACAGTGAAATACAGCACTGAGAAATGGACAGCCTCACAAGACGGTACTTTCTGGAGCCAAGAGCAGAATCAGGACTCTGTAATGGATCTAGGATGATGAGATACCATGAACAAAACAAACTTCCTGGCTATAGGTGGGCTGTCTTGGAGCACTTCTCTCAATGTCACCCTGCAGGCCAGGGTTCCTGTACCAAGGGGACCCTATTCAGCCTAAATTCCTGCTTTTTCTCTGCTGCTTCTCCCACCTGGGACTGCAAAAGCAGCAAGAATCCAGGGAGAAGTACCCAGCACAATATCTTTCTCTAGCGACCCCCAAGGAGAGGGAGAGCCAGTGGACTTTGCAGAATCACACATAATATACTAGGGATTGGGGTGACTGCAGAGGTCTTAGAACATCATGTCTATTCCTATCCCTACCACACCCACACACGGCACCTGAATCCTCTACAATGTCCCTCAGAATCTACAGCATCCCTTCCAACTGTGGTTCTCAACATGATGAGCTTTAAAACCAATGCCTGGGCTCCAATCCTAGAGACGTCTCCTGTGATTCTAATGTGAGGCCAGAGTTGAGGACCACTGAACCAGCTTAGACTATCAAATGCCTATATATCTAAAAGTATCAGAGATGGTAAGCTAAGCTTGAATAGTTCCTGTGTCAAGGGATCACTTTAGTTTTTACAGAGAAATTGCAATAGAGGATGTCACCCACTCTTTCCCCTCAATTTCTCTTTGGAGGGCAGTTTGTAATGAAAGTCATGCTGGACTTGAATTCCCAGGTATAGCTTTAGTCATAGAATATTTCTGACCTTGCTTCTTTATATGAAAAATGGACTAATTCTTACCTAAAAGATTTGTTCTAAGAGTTAAATATATGATATATTTAGGTAACTGGTAATTAATAGGTTAGTTGAATATTAATCAAGTTGGTAGATATTGACTGAAGGAGAAACGTCAGATGGTTTGAAGGTCCAGTCTTTGCTCTCTTGTTTTCATTCAGTTCATTCATTCTCAATGTGTGAGGTCTCAAGGTCGGGCAGAGCTGAGTTGGGTTCCTGCTTCCGTTGCTGGGGGCTAGAATGCCAGCCTCATCAGCACAGTGAGCTGGGTCTGTTTAGTTCAAGTGTCCAGAACAGTGCCTAGAACGTCATAGACATTCAATAAATATTTTTGACCAAATTAACACGCTGCTAGGTAAGTTACTTCACCTCTGCAACTCAGGAGCCTCATGAGCTTCATGAGGAATAAGAGCGCCATCTCTGCATCACTGCGTGGAGGGCACTGACCACAGGGACGCATGTGGTGTGTGAGCAAAGTGCCAGCACTAGCAGACCTGGAGAAACTGCCTCAAGAGCAGCTCCCGAGGCTGGCAGTCCTCTGGGGCTCCGGAGTCGTCTGCTGTCATGACTTAAGGGGAGGTTAAACAAAGAACTCTCCTTTTCTTCTATTACTCTTTTTTAGGGCAAAACTTAGAACAAAATTGTTCAAGTATTTTTAAATGGCTCTCATTAGGTAGACTAAATGCCTTCAGATCCTTCTACAGTTCTGCAGGGAAGTTGTTTCCATCACTTTCTGGTCAGTTTTATGAGAAAAATTACTTGCCAATATGCCTCTTGACGTGTGAGGCCCAGGATTTTAGGTGAGCAGAGCATGTACACACATGCTTATGTACACACAGTGTATGTACACACAGTCCTTAAGACATGCCAGGCATTGTTCTAAGAGCTTTACATAAAATAACTTATTGAATCATCTCAGCAACCTATGAGGTAGGTAGGTACTACACTTATCCTCACTTTAGAGATGGGGAAACTGAGGCACAGAGAAGGTTTTTGTTTTTGTTTCTTTTCGGGGAAAGATTCACCCTGAGCTAATATCTGTTGCCAATCTTCCTCTTCCCCACCCCCCCAAAGCCACAGTGCATGGTTGTATATCCTAGTTGTAAGTTCTTCTAGTTCTTCTATGTGAGCCACCGCCACAGCATGGCAACTGACAGACGGGTGGTGTGGTTCCACGATCCAGAACTGGATTCGGAACACTGAAGCAGTGAGCACCAAATTTTAACCACTAGGCCATCAGGGCTGGCTCACAGAGGTTTTTTTTTTATTGTGGAGGTGATGGTGGTTATTTTAATACTTTGGTCAAGGCCATCCAGCTCATAAGTGGCAGAGCTTCAATTCAGGCCATCGGCTTCCATAATCCATGCACTTACTACTATGATATAGCCTTCTTCCAATGGAACAGAAGTGCTGTCTCCCTTATCCTGGGTACTACATGCCTATTAATGAAGTCACATCGCGTTCTGGAAAGACAGGCGGCGTGGTTAAAAAATAAATCAAGGCAGAGACTTTATGGCAAATCTCATTTCCTATACTTATTTGCTGCCTGTGAGACCTTGGCCAAATGACTTAACCTCTCTGAGCCTTAGTTATCTCATCTGTAAAATGAAGATGGCTTCCACCGGGCAAGATGGTCATGAAAATTGAACAGAAGACACGTATAAAATGCTCACCCTGTGCAAGATGCTCAATAGCGGCACCAGTGCTGCTGCAAGGAAGAAGGAGAGAACTCAAGCCGAGCACCTCCAACAGTCGCTGGGACACACAGTCTGCTCAACAAATGTTAGTCCTCCTGCCCTTTACTCTCCACTCATTCATCCTACAGTCTTTTTTGAGTAGGTTGTGAAATATGTTCCCCATTCAGTTATTCAGCATTTGTGTTTTAGAACCTAAGTTTAGGTCTTTATTTTGTTCCCACTAAATTTTGCTCTAGTGGGGTCATCATTCTCACTTGCCATACTGCTCTGAGATCCTCATTCATTCACCTGGCCTAAAACTACACCTTAAACTTCATGCCACCCCCAACTTGATAAACATGCTGCTCATAGCTTTATTTACTGAAAAAATTACTCTAAAACCTTAAAAAAGTCATTGCCCATTGCCATGTCAAACAGTATACAGTGTACTCTCCATTTCCAATGAATACAGAGCTGGCTATTCTAAATAATTGGTGATATTTTCGTGTGTAAGTGTCTAGCTCCCCAATTAGATGACAAGTACCGGAAGCCACAGATAAGTCTGTGCACGTTCCTTGGTTCCACAGAGTAGGTGCTCAGCAAATTTTTATCGAGTCAGTATACATTTTGCCAACTGATCTGCCATGGAGGTGTCATCGATTTGCTATGATCCTGGCCCTCAGTTTTCTCCAGTGGCTTTCCCTCTCATGGCTGCTTTCTGTGAGAATGCCATCTACAACTCGGCCCTAAACATCCAGACCCTGAAAACCACAGAAAGGGAACCTGGTTCCAGCCAGGATGATCACAGTCTGATATCCAGGATAATCATCTTATAACACGTCAGCTAATATGAAATCCATCAGTTTACTTGGTCTTTCCAGAAACTATCCAACATAGAACATCTTTGCAAAACCTAACTGCCATTTTCACAAAATGCTAAGTAAATCTAAATTTTATAACAGTTGCTTTCAAGGATAGTTTCAAAATCTAATTCTTCCTGGTTAAAAGACTTCAGAAGATTGATAATTCATAAGCAGGCAAACGATTATTATTCAATAATTCCCGCTTCTGCCACGACTGTAGGTGGAAAAATTAATTTGGGTAAGTTTGCAAAACTATTTAATCACTCAGTTCATCACATATAAAACAAATTGGGGGCCGGCCCCGTGGCTTAGCAGTTGAGTGTGCGCGCTCCACTGCTGGCAGCCCGGGTTCGGATCCCGGGCGCGCACCGATGCATGGCTTCTCCGGCCATGCTGAGGCCGCATCCCACATACAGCAACTAGAAGGATGTGCAGCTATGACATACAACTATCTACTGGGGCTTTGGGGGAAATAAATAAATAAATAAATAATATTATAAAAAAAAAAAAAAAAATTGGTTCCAGGAATTTTGTGACATTGCTTTGGGAATAAACAGGATGACATGAGAAATACGTGGGTCCCTGAAATACCGAGGAAAATAAAGGCCGTCTCTATTAGTCCCCCACCTTTGCTGATAGGCACAACATGTTCCTCTCCTTCCCCCAGAATTGAAAGATCCTTTGTGTTTTCTGTTCTGATAAGGCCCAATTTCAACACAAGGTGTATGCTTTTCAATGAGTCATTAGCTGATGAAAATAGAGCTTTAAAAATGAAAACCTTCACACAATGTCAATTCTATCAACTTAGACAACATTGCTCTGATTTTTGATTTTTTTGATTGGGACGGATCCGGAGAGGGAATCAAGAGGGTCTTGTTGCACATTTTAATATATCTTTTAATTTGAAGTAGCCGCTCAGTCCCTCGGCCCACTTAGTAGTTCTCTTACTAGTTCTCCTTTTAATTAATAGACTTGTGACTAACCACAACTGCCTTGTGGGACATGCCAAACACTAAACAGATGACTGACTTGCAGTGAGCAATCTGCTCAACACAGGGTGCCTTAATTTAAGCCATACGTGGTGAAAAACAAAAGCATGGCAAGCATGCGGCTCGAGGTATAGTTTTTGGTCTGTTTCAAGTTAAATAAGTCCCCAGTGTGCAGAAAGTAACATTCACAAAAGTGAAAGCAACGGTTCCGATTTATCGCCACCTGTTAGCATAAGCCTGACCTGCCTGAGCAGGGCCGGTGTCACGGTCCAGAAGGAGGACCCCGCTAGAGTGGGGCAGGAGCTGAGGCCAGAGGCCGCAGTGGAGCTCGGCTGGAGAGGAGCCCCAGTGAGGGCTTCCTGCTGTGGGCCAGTGAGCAGGTACTGTGCTGCCTGTCGCGGGATGGGGAGCCCTGAATGTACTGCCACTGTCATCTGGCCCAGTTTATGGACAAAACTCATCTCCTGGGGGCTGTAGGGAGGGGCTGGGGTGGTGGGTTGTTCATTAGAACCTGGCCGGAGGGCAGCTCAGATCTGTAAAGGACAGCTGTCTAATTGGATCTGCTTGTGTGTACTGTCTTAGCTTTTACAATGGGAATGGGCTAGCCGGCCTTTCTAATTAGATTGTTAAACATAATAGCTGAATGGCACAGCAGTAAAGAATTTGCCCTTCTCTTTGTGAGCAGAAAATAGGGCTCAGAAAAGATTCAGGATTTTTCCAGCCCATTTCCCCCATCATTGTATCTGATGGTAATGAGACGAAGTTTATTTCTTTTTAAAAGCTCCCAAAGGAGCACAGGCCAGGTTGAAGTTCAAACTAAATGTCAAAACACACACATGCACTACAGTAGCAAACTTCTATTTTCCTTTGGCCTCTTGTTTCCCCTAATTGGCGCCTTGTGGGCAGTCTCCACTGAGAGACCAAGACTGAAATGGGACTGGAAATTGAATTACCCTGCCACCCCTCAAGGTGGTCTCCAGACCTGGGCGGAGAAAAATCAGTAGCACAAGGTGGGAAAAAAATTACTCACTGGGGTTCTGTGTCCAATCTGCTGGGTCTCCTGGGAACCAGTAGAAAGTGGAAGGAACACACAGGGGACAAAGGAGAGGCAAGACAAGAGAGCAAGGAGAGCCAGCGGGGAGCTCCGTGAGGCCTACTGCCAAGCCCGCTGGTCCTGCAGCTTTAAAACGTTTCTAGTCGCACCAGAAGTGACATTTCCATCTGAGGATCTGTGGTCCTCCAAGATTCTGTTCTGCATCTCGTTCCCTGACTGATTGCCATCACACTGCTACATTCGTCACCTAGGGGACATTTATCAAATGCTTAGCATAATTCAGGTTTGATATTATAGAGGACCCACACAGAAGTTTTTATTTCTTTAATGTAAAATGAAATTTATTTTCGCCTGTGTCTTCCACACTCTTTAGGATATAAAGTACCAGCACATTGCCACGTTATGTTCTGTAGCCTTCCAGAGGTCACCCCAGGCCACCTGACCTCGGAAAGCAGTCAGGCGTCAGACACTCACTGTACGTGTCCTTCTCCTTGTTCGTGCAGGACGAGGCTTTCCTCTTTTCTGAGGCAGCCATGTCAACGCTGCATCCCCAGGGCCCCACGGTCCAACAGACACAGTCTCTGCAGCAAGGAAAAGAATTTTTTTCTCAAATGTTCAGGAAGCAAGGAGTGACTCCAGCATAACAAAGTACAGGTTCTAACCCTGAGATCATTTTTGCCATTTTTATTCTATTTTGACATCCTCCCAGAGATACTACTACCTGATTTTCAGATATATCAATAATGAAAGCAGGCAGCATATTACTCAAAACCACCTTCTATTTTTTTTTTTTTTTAAAAGGAATGACTAAGTAAATGGATAACGAGTACCTGCCCCCTTCCCCCAGTGTTTGAACTGCTACACTGTCCCTCCCGCCTTTCCCGGGTTGGATGCCCCGCTCTCTGATTGTGATCTTGAGATGTCTTTGCCAGGATTCAGCAGTGACTCCAGAGCTCCACTCTATTTATAGTCCTTTGTTCCCACAGAGCTCTAACATTCTGTCTGTGCACTCGCGCTGTTCCATGGCTGAGACACGCCCTGCTCCTAATGAGCTCTCAGTTCACGGGCTGTGAACTCATCGTCCCGAGGCACATTTTTGTCAGGCCAGTGCATTGTGTAATCCTTTCAGTTGGTGCAAACGCTCTCTAGGATGTTGCAAGACTCCCTACTGCCGTTTTATTATATCTGGCCACTTCCCACATCCAGTTTACCTGTCTACATCACGAAAGCATTGAAGGTTAAGACCCCTCTTTGTCTCACACATTTTGGTCTTCTGTGTGCCCATATCTCCAACAATCTTATCTTCAGGCTCTGTATGATTACACCCTCCAAACTCAATAACTCCTCCCTTGCAGTGATGACCAGAAACACTTATTTTGCCGGTCCATGTATTTTGTCAGTCCATTTTATAACTCTCCTCAAAACTCACTCCTTTGAAGTGTTGCTTGGACTTTATTTCTGACACAGTCTCATTGAGAAGGATGTCTAAGGGAGAAACAGGAAAGAAGGACTTCATTAAAATGGAGACAGACGCAGCCTATCACAGCAGGCAAGGCATCCTCGGCCTCTGGTATATTTAGGTGTCTTATTCAGATTATGGTGCTTGGATTTAGTGGGACTGGACCCATTGACCAGGTTCTATGTGATGCCCACCTGGAACAACGATTACTATCAAGTACATTTTTCTGAAGTGATGAGAATAAGTAATTCTGTATGGAAACTGTTTAAAGGAGTTAGAGTGATCTCTTCCTTATAGCTTACAAATTTTTGAAAATTGAACCATAAAATCAGTACAGACCCTGGCCCCTACTCTTAACCTTTGAATAAAAGAACCATGTGCCTGAAACTAAGACACTTGTGCAAAAGTACAGTTGTGTAGGCAAGGCAAATCCAAATATTGGTTTTGTTTTGAAATGAGAGATCCCTTTGCTTTCTGATGCCATGTGATGTTTCTCATTCCATTCTTCATTCTGCACACATGGGTGACTTTAAGTCGGCATTCATGGAAACAGTTTAAAAAGGTCTTGAAACTGAGAAGTGGATTATGTCAAGGACTAAAATTACTTGAGAACTTTTTGATCATAGAGATTTTAGAGTATGATCAATTTGACACATGTGTCCATAATGATATGAATATGTGCTTTCTGTAGTTCTGTGATAACACAAAAGATGTGGGCAGAAGGAAGTTACTCTAAATGCTTTATATAATATTTTATTCAGTTTAGAACAGGTGCTGCAAATAGTGTCAAATATTAGCAGAAATGTTCTATCATACTCACTTTCTTAGCAATCCTTTACTTTCCTTCTAAAAGTTTATTGGCAGCTGATTTTGCTCCTTGAATTTCTAAGAAAATAACTTTCTGTCTGTATGTGAATGTAGCATTCTTGATTTTCAAGTATAATCTTGATTTCAAGCTCTGTGTGACAAATGGAAGTTGGAACACAGGACTTATCAAAAGAGAAAGAAAATGCACATAAATCTTTCCTTAGCATTACTCCAGTTCTTTGTCTACTTCAGGAATGAGTTCCAGAAAAATGCTGCTGAAATTAAAACATTCTGGGATGATGTTGATCTCTGATGATTCAAAGTCATATTTTCCCTATATGTCACTTTATTTCATTTCAAAAGTAAATTTAAAAAAAGAATTAGAGGACACAATATTGAAGGAGAAGAACAAAGTTGGAGGACTGATGCTACTTGACTTCGAGATTTACTATAAAGCTACAGTAATTAAGACAGTGTGGTGTTGGTGAAAGAATAGGCAAATGTATCAAAGGAACAGAATAGAAAGGCCAGAAATAGACCCCCCGTTAATATAGTCAACTGATCGTTGACAAAGGAGCACAGGAAATACAATGGCGCAAAGATAGTCTTTTCAACAAATGGTGCTGGAACAACTGGACATCCACGTACAAAAAAACGAACAAACACATTACACTTTTCACAAAAATTAACTCAAAATGGATCATATACCTAAATGTAAGACGCAAAACTATAAACCTTCTAGAAGATAACATAGGAGAAAATCTAGATGATCCATAAAAGATATAATTGACAAGCCAGACTTCATTAAAATTAAGAACTTCTGCTCTGCAAAAGACAATGTCAAGAGAACGAGAAAACAAGCCCCATATTGGGAGAAAATATTTGTAAAAGACACATCTGATAAAGGACTGTTATTCAAAATATACAAAGAACTCTTAAAACTCAACAAACAAAAAGACTGATTTAAAAATGAGCCAAAGACCTTAACAGACACCTCACAAAAGAAGACGTACAGATGGCAAATAAGCCTATGAAAAGATGCTCCACATCATATGTCATCAGGGAAATGCAAATCAAAACAACAGTGAGATACCACTGCACACCTATTAGAATGGCTAAAATCTGGAACACTGACAACATCAAATGCTGGCAAGGATGTGGAGCAACAGAAACTCTCATTCATTGCTAGTGGGAATGCAAAATGGTGCAGCCACTTTGGAAGATAGTTTGGCAGTTTCTTATAAAACTAAGCATACTTTTACCATATGATCCAGCAATTTCACTCCTTGGTATTTACCCAAAGAAGTTGAAAATTCGGTCCACACAAAAATCTGCATGTGGATGTTTATAGGAGCTTTATTTATAATTGCCAAAATTGGAAGCAACCGAGATGTCCTTTAATAGTTGAATGGATTAAAAAAACTGTTGTGCATCTAGACAATGGAATATTATTCAGCACTAATAAGAAATGAGCTACCAGGTCATGAAAAGACACAAAGAAATCTTAAATGCATATTACTGAGTGAAAGAAGCAAGTCTGAAAAGGCTACATACTGTATGATTCCAATTTTATGATATTCTAGAAAAGGCAAAACTGTGGAGATAGTAAAAAATTACCGGTTGCCAGGGGTTAGGGGGGAGGGAAGAATGAATTGATGGAGCAGAGAGGATTTCCTAAAACACATAGGTGACTTGTCACTCCAGTAAACGTTTCTGCCAGAGAACAGCAATAGTTCAGGAGCTGAGATAAATACCTCCAGGACATGTAAATAAATGTGAAAAATTACTGAAAGAAAATGTGGACTTTGGACGCTGGTGTCTTAGAGAAAGTTATGCAACCACAGCAGAAAGTTTTGAGTGCTTTTGTCAGTTATAGAACATTGGGCTGTATTGCTGAGAGCCAGGATGGAAATCTTCATGTGAATATATTTTTGCTGCAATTAAGAAAAGATGCAGATTTTCTTGTGAATTTCTCACTGGGAGGCCTCATTACCTACACTTATGCCATTAGCTAAGTCCCCAGAGACAAACATAATTTAATATTCATTCGTTCATTCACGAAGTTGTTGATTGTTGCTCCTTCATTCATTCCCTCAGCAAATATTCGTCAAGCGCGGGTGATAAATTGAGGGAAGAGTAACGGCCCTACCAGCGAGCAGGTTAGAGTCGGCTGCAGTTCACTTGACCTGTGAACTAAATAAAATAAAATGTAAATATTCCTAATTAGAAAACAAGAGCACCAGACTCAATTTCTTGTTTCTTTGTCTATCAGTGAGCTCTCTCCCTGCCTTCCTGGCCAGGAAACACTGTCAGTCAATATCAACCCGAGACACTGAGTGAACTCGAGGATGGGTCAGAACCAACAGGAAATGGATCAGCAGAAGTCTAGAGTGGGAGAGGCCGCGGGGAGGTTTCCTACCCACCCCACCCCACCCCCAGCCCCAAGTTCTCCTTCTGCAGAATGCAGGAAATAAACATTTTTTTCGCCTTAGCTGCTGTTAGCGTTCAGAGTATGCAGTCTGAACTAGGCCTCAGGAGAAAAGTCAGGCTGGATCTTTATTCATGGTATGTGGTTAAACATGTTTTCATGTTGTCAAAGATTAAATAATTAGGAGAACATGGTCAAGATCAAAAGGCAGCTCCATGTCACAAGCAATTAGGAGGCCACTGCAGCTGTGACAACTAGGGGTCCCCGCTGGTATGCTACCTGCTGTAGCCAGCCATGTGGGTGCAAGATGACGCCTGGACTGGGCACTCCGGGACTTTTCATTTAAATCTCATTAAGACAGAAGTGATCCAATAAATACAAAAATAACAGAGGGAAAATGGATACAAAGTTGAGCACAAAATAAGACGCAAATTAAGAAAAAGTGTGAGCCACTAGCGTATAAATTAGGAATCCTTTCTTGAAAAAAGTCTAAATGGAAATGTTTTACATATATTAAAACAGATCCCAACCTGATATGTTTGTAAAATCATTTTTTCAACACATCTGTACATCCTCATTAAGAAAGAAATGTGTTGATGATTCAAATGGGTTTCCAAAGGAACACTTAAATTATCATAGCATTATTAAATAGATGTCTTTTTGGCGATCCTATCTATTGCCTATTTTCTTTTTTTTATTACTGTAACATTGTCCGTTGCCTATTTTTATAGATTGGAATATCAAAGAATGAAACAGAAAATCTCACCTGAGAATCCCCCTACTTAATATGCTTATGAAAGTTAAATTAAGCAATGTGGAAACAAAATGAATAAGTCTAAGATTAAACTTATAAAAATGGACTGTTTCTCAAACTGTTAAGTCAAGAAAAGCTAATCTGATTTTCTCTTGTAGAAGTGTCCCTCTGTGGTCTGACCCGGCCACCAAACAGTTCTAACCCCAAGTCTTCAAAAGACTCATTCTCTTCCAGGTGCTTGAGGGCCCAGTCTGGCGCTCTCAGCTGGAGTCCAGCATCCACTGAGAGCAGGGCAGTGAGAGGCCCACACACAAGCGGCTGTCCTGGACGCAGCTCGGCTCAGGAAGTCACAGCATTAAAAGGTTATTTTACTGTTACTTCTCGCCACACATCTTCCGTTAAAACCAGCGTCCAAATGGTTAGTTTAAAACATCTCTGTATAAGAAAACTCCTACACCCCGCCAGGCCAGATTATCTTATGGATACCACTCAAGTCACATCTACAGACGCACTGGCTGTCATCTGCCTTTGCAAGACCTCTTCTTTGCCCCATCTGAGGCCCTTTCATCCTTCTGGCATCTTTCGGGAGGTCAGAGGCGGTTCTCATCTGCTTCAGCGTCAGCGTGGGCTGTCACCCGCACCTCCAGCGTCGCTTTGTCCTGGGCACTAACCCTGCTGCTCCTATCACAGCCTCATTCCTGAGGCAAGCAGCTGCACCATGAAGGGTTGCCTCCTGCCCAGGCCCTGCGCACCCCCACCGCGGCTCCCACCCGCACAGCGATGCCTCGCCGCCAGATCTCTATCAGGGCCCTGCCCCCACTCCGTGGCTGCTCTCAACTTCTGATGCACCCTGGAGGTGGCTGCTCTCTCCAGAATTCTCCAAGTCCACTCTGCCACTCTAGACAGCGGCCAAGTCCCTGCCGCTCCATCCGCACCTGCCTCTGTTCCCTCCCCTTCTGCAGCTTTTGACATAGCCCGCAGCATCCCGTCTGCCACACTGTTACCTTGCCCTTCAGGACAGCCTCTGACCACTGGGTTTCTCTGTTCTCTGTGTTTGCATATCCCACTGCGGGGATGCTTGAGCCCCTAGTCCAGCTCTTAGTTTTCCCTCCCCACAGTGCACACCTATCCAAAGGGGGTCTGGATCGGAAAGGGGTTTCATAACCCTGCACCATGGCCCTCAGGCCCTCCTGCTGGCGGAGCCCCTTCTCCCTGCTGGTCCCCTCCCAGGGCCAAGCCCTCGATGTCGCTGCCTTAATCTTACCTGACACACCTGCATATCTGAATCTCCAGCATAGACATAGTGCAAGTTTTCCCCCAGGCCTGACTCGCTCACCTGATGAGTTTTAGATATTCAAGCAGGGGTTTGAGATGACCACAAACTTAATATAAGTTAAGAGTGTGATGTAACCACTAAAAATGCTAATGCTGTCTTAAGCTGAAAAGCCCCACGTATGGTATCCAGATGGAGAGAAGGAATAGTTCTGCCATACTGTGCATCGCCTACACCCACTTCAGGGCACCACGCTCCATCCAGGGAAATGCACATTTAAAGAAAAATTTGACTAACTATATTTGGTCTAGAAAGAAGTAATTCAAATAGTAAAGGGCTAAAAGCAATGCCATTTAATGAATAATTGAAGGAACTTAGTTTAGATGTTTAGAAGCATAAAACAAAGAGGAAAGGTTATCAAGCATCTGATGTGTTGACTGGTTCTGTGCTGCTTCAATGGGAAACCAGGTCGAATATCTGGATATTACAGAAGTTGAATTCAATGAAATAACAACGCTTTATATCCTTCCCTCCATCCTTCTCTCCTTTCCTCTACCCTCTTCTTCTTTATCTTTTTCTTTCTAACAATAGAGCTGCCCAACAAGGGCGTCTGTGGCCTGGTAAGGTAGTGATCTCTCCTTGACTGGGATCAATCGGGCAGGGACTGAACAACACTCTCAAATGCTTCACAAGAAAACATGTGCTTGAATTGGATGGGATTCCGGACTAGAAAACTTGTAATATTTCTTCAAAAGCCAAGATTCTATAACCAGAGCTGTCTAAGCAGAATAGACTCCCCAGGCTCCTACGGACCAATGCTTTCTAATATGCCTTCTTTTCAAATGGTCTAAATATACTTCATCATAGAAAAATTAGAGAAACAAAAAGAAGAAAACAAATCACTAATAAGTTTACTAGGAGTAAACACTATTGGTGCCTTTCCTCGGTTTTCCACTCAGCATAAATTGTATTAATGGTGTTTTCTGAGCCTTAGAAGTTTTCTTTTTAACTGTACGTGTTGAAATTTGTTGAGCAGAGTGTTTCCTTCCTGAGCAGGTATTCCTTGGGAGTGTCAGAGATGGGCCTGGGGACCTGCTACAGGAAGGCAGCCTCAGGAATTTCTCAAGGAAAATGAGATTGAGAAGCTTCTTCCAACTGGAAGGTTCTGCGTAGTATGACTGTCCAGTCCAAGAACAGACAGGAGCCACAGACACTGGCTGTCCGGTCCCTACACCACATTATATTCTCAGCACGTCTTTACTGGGTGACAATATCTCAGAGGGATACCTGTTTTTCCATAAATTCAAAATCTTAAACTTAGGTTGGTGCATGTTGGTGAGGGGCGGGGGTAGGGGAGGGTCTATACCAACAGAAGAGAAAGAAGGGAATTAACTCTGAAGAGGTCATGCCGAGGGCACAGGAAGGTCACGTTTGACAAGTTCCACCATGGGCAGGCAAGACTTTGAAGTGTGTTTCCAGGTGTGTCAGGGAAGAACCCTTTAATATTCTGTAATGGGAAGGTCACTTTGTTGACAGCCCTGCCAGTATGTCCTCCCATCTCGCGGTCCGGGGATGTGACAGGGAGAGAAAGAGGTAAACACAGCTCTAAGCAGGGGCACAGCGGCGGCGAGGCAGAGAGTGAGGCGCTCGCTCACTTCAATCCTCCCGCCCTGCCTCCGTCCTCCCACCCTTCTCTTGCCCCCTCAAGGCCTTCCCATTGACAGGAATATAGAAGTCAGCACCCTAAGGCCACATGAAGGTACCAGGGGCCTCCTCAATCTCCAGAGTCTCCCTGAGGAGGAATTGTGCATAAACTCATTCCGAGCTCTTCACTAACTTCTTAGACTCCACAGCTTCTCTGTGACACAAAGAAAGTCACATGAGAGACAAAAGTTCAGTGGGAGACTCAGAGAGGCCCTGGCTCAGGGAGGGTTTTCTCTTTCAAGAGGTAGACAGGCTCGGCCCGCCCAGGCCCTTCCCTGTGGAATTTTCTGGGGGCTTGCTAGGGCGCCTGCTTTCAACTCGCCTTCTGAAGTTAGTCTGAACAATGGAAACAATTCCTTTCCATGATTAAAATCTTCCACCCTCTAAAATTAGTCCCAGGAAATTAGAACACCAGTAATTGTAGGAGGCTACACAATCCTAGCAATTTAAAGTGGAGTCGTTTACGGAAACCACCAAGCAAAGTCAGTCCTCAGAAGGTATTTCCTCACTGGTTTTTGTCCTATAACTTGAGGCCACTAAAAGGTCATCAAATCTCAATGGCTCTCAGTCTCCCAGTTATTAAATCCATTCCGGTTAAAGGATAACACGGAATTGTTAGCAAAGAGAAGTTGTGAGATGCTGGCCTTTCTTCATTCAAAGGGAGGTGGATGAATGTGTATCGTGTGTGTGTGTGTGTGTGTGTGTGTGTGTGTTTAATTAGGGATTTTAGAATTTAAGACTCTGTCCTTTAAAGGTTTCTTTGTCATTATTTTTTTAAAAATCACAAAATTAGGATCATATTTTCTCCTTTTCACACTGTCCATGCTTAAAATCTAATAACATAAGCACTTTATATAGCAATATACATGCATATGATAGATTCTATTAAAAGAATCTGACAATTTAGCCTTGCAAATGAGCCGTCAGTTCACCAGCTCAACAAAAAATGGCTCTACATTTTGCTTGTATGTGTTTTCTTGAATGTGCTGCACTTTTCTTGGAAAGCACTATATTTTTCTTTTGTGTATCTTCTCTGGCTAAAAAAAAAGGTCTAGTGAGAAATTGCCATGCTCTGAGAAAAGGGCAGATGCTGAACTCCGAAACTAGGTCACTGGTCATCGGATCAAGAAAGCTTGCGGGCTGTTTGGCTCAGTCACGCAGCGCAACTGAGGCCAAAAAAGAGGAACAAGATAATGTTCTTAAGGGGTTCAACCTCAGCTTCCTTCCGGCTGGTCTGAGTTGTTGAGACACACTCTGGAGCACCTTTCCCTCCTTCTGAGGCACCCCCAGCCCCTCCCCGTCCCTTCATTTTCACTCTCACCAATTGTCTTATCTTCTCCCTGTAAAATCATCAGTGCCAAAGCAGTGGCTGCAGGACTGGAAGCCCTGTGCAGAATTACCCCACCCAGGTCCAGGGTACCTCCTAGCAGGTCCCAGTTTGTACCGTACATTTTAGCCGCTCCAAAATACTATTTCCTAAGTTCATTCATGCATTCTTCTATCCAACCTTGAACCGTTACTAAAAGAAGCATTTTGCTAAGGATAGAGAGACCGTAGTGAACAAGCATAGAGCCCTTCCTCTCAGAGAGCTAACAGTCTAGTGAAGGGACACAGCCATCATCTGATTTCACAAGTCACAGATTTCAAAGTCACACGCGGTTCTTGGTACTAAGAAGAGAGATACAAAGTGCTGTGAAAATCCACATCATCAGGCACTTTTACCTGGCTTGGGTGGTCAGGGGAGCTCCCTGGGAAGGTGATTAGAAGCTGAGGTGTCAAGGACACGTGGACCACTGGGAGGGGTGGGGAGAGCCAGCAGCACGCAGGCAGAGGGAGGAGCTCTAGACCCCACAAGAGTGCCTCCCCACTCACCTGCACCTGGGGAGTCCTGTTTTCCTGTAAGCACCAAGCAAATGACACCCCTTAAGCAACCCTGCCTGGTTTCCCCCCAGCTGAACTGGTCACACCTTCCTCTTCTTCAGTCCACGCAGTCACTTAACAACACACATCGAGCACCCGCCATGTGTCAGGCGCTGCATGGGCACCAGGTTACAACCGTGAACAAGACAAAGTCTTCTCTTGGTTTAAAATGTAGGTTTTATCGTTATCCAGGTGTGGTGAGGCCAACAGACCCAAGGGCGAGTCACACTGAAAAGACAGTGTGTTATTCACAGTTCCCAAGAGGAGGGGGCCACATGGGGAGCACTGGGGTCAGTCAGGAGGCAGAGGACGTGGGGGAAACACGAGGAAGAGCCTTTCCTGCCATTTCCGAGGGGAGGGACAGGCGAGGCAGGGTAAGCAGCCTCAGGATTGGCTCGTTTGAATAATTTCAGTGGATTCTGGGCACAGGTGCTGCCCTGAGTTGTCTGACCTGTCTCTGGGGTGATCAGGGCTGGGGAAGAGTGGGCCAGCGTGTGAGAGCTGCCACAGGAGGTGGTGGGGGTGGGGTTTTGGTTGGGTGCTTTGTGTATGAACGGTGTGCTCACAGACCAGTCCTTCACTAGCTCTAGGACATGGTCAGGGCGGGGCAGTCCCCGCAGGCTCAGCTAGGCCCCAGACATCAAAGTATCAGAGTAAACAGACGGGCTTAATACATCACCCTCGAGGTTTAGCTGTCCAGCTGGGGAGAGGGACGAGAAACACAAAATGCCGTACAGAGCTGAGCACACTAGTCAGGCACCCAGCCTGGCTTTGGAGGGTCAGAGCTTCTCGGTCCAGGAGAACAGTCTGGACCAAGCTCCGAAGGATGAAGAGGCATCTGTCAGGGAGAGCAGCAGCGAGGACAGAGACACAGAGGGAGCAAGCAACCAGGTAAGTGAACATCGCTCAAACTCTCTGGAAACCTGAGAGAGAGAAAAACTCCAGGAAGAGATCAGACTAAAAGTCAGTGAGCTCAAATTGTGTCTGCCCAGAGGCTGGCTTGATCCTGAGGGAGGAGAAAGCTTACAAGGATTGTGAGGAGGTGAGTGATGTGCTCAGATTTGAATTTTAGGAGATTATTTGGAGAGGAGTTGAGAATAGCATCAAAAACCTATAAAACGTGAGGCTGCCACAACGATGCAGGGCGAGGTAGTGGTGGTGGCGGCGGAGGAAAAGAATGTGAATGGAGGATCATCATGGGATTTGTGGAGCATGGACATGGGAGGCTGGGGCAAGGGGACAGGTCCAGGATGACCCCGGGGCCCCTGCCCGAGAGCCAGGCAGGGTGCTCAGCTACAATTAGGGGAGTCTACGCAGCCTGCTCGGGCAGACAGCGCATAGATTTTTAAGCCAGATCCTGGAATATGAGCCTTACTTCCTACGGATTATATTATTTCCAACAATTTATGAAGTAATTATGAGCATCCAGGTCATTGGGCTAATGTTTACCTCAGAACATCATTATAAGGACTAAGCGAGATGATGGCTACGACAATGCTTTACCGAACTGCAGCACACAGCTCGTGTGTTTTCTGAACTTATTCCTACCTTTATGGCTCTTGTGTGGTCTAGGCCTCTGTCTGCCCAGAGCAAGGGAGTTCACAGCACCCCCAGCTTAATGCTCTACAGAGCAGCCACGGCTTGTGCATGGTATGCAAAGGACTGGCAGTCTTTGTAACCACTGGCATCTGATCTGCCCATCTTCCTTAGCAACAGAGCTCTGAGTTTATTCTGGACAGCCTTGCACCCCACTAAAGGAAAACACCCTCCAGGATCCCAGGAAACTAGCTGCAAGTTCTGGCCAGTGAAATGTAATTGGAAGTGGGTGGAACTTCTAGAAATACTCCTTAAAGGGAGAAGATATGACATTCCTCATTACCTCATTTTCTCTTCTGATCAGAACTCAGATGAAATGGCTGGGGTTCTTGCAGCCACCTTAGACTATGAGGAGAAGATTTTTATCAAGGCAGAGATCTGGAAAAAGCCTGGGTTCCCCACGACTATAGCGGCACCTCACAGTCTCGAACTCCCCTTCTCTGAGCCGACTTACATGAGGACATGAAACTTTTCCGATCCTGTCTTACCTACTGTTTTTCAGGTCTTTGTAACTTACAGCCAAACCTAATCTGAAGTTACATAGATATCCTAATAAACTATCAGTAGTTTTATCTCTGAATACAAAGTTCTAGGAAAGAGAAAAGTGGGTTATGTATTCATAACAAATGTCATAATAATATCAGTAAGCTTAAAGAGGGAAGACATGGGGGAAACACCAAATCTAACCTTTAAAAAAAAATCATTTTTTTCCATTTACTTTGTCAGAATCTTCTAAGATAAAGTAAATATTTTGAAAACTTCCTCAGGAAAAAAATGGTGAAACTATTTCATTTTACAGTAAAAAATATCAATATTGTTTTCTTTTTCTAACCTATCTTTACTGCAAGACTTGTTGTTGTAAAAAATTTTAATTCAGCTCCTTTTAAAAGTATTTTAAAATGAGTTGGGCCCGGCCCGGTGGAGTAGCGGTTAAGTTCATGTGCTCTGCTTCAGCGGCCCAGGGTTCGCAGGTTCGGACGCTGGGCACAGACAGACATACCGCTTGTCAAAGCCATGCTGTGGTGGTGTTCATATAAAGTAGAGGAAGATGGGCACAATGTTAGCCCAGGGCCAATCTTCCTCAGCAAAAAGAGGAGGATTGGCAACAGATGTTAACTCAGGGCTGATCTTCCTCACACACACACAAAAAAAGTATTTTAGAGCAAACTTGCTCAAGAGAATTTTTAGAGAAGCAGAGAAAACAATGTCATATCCCTGGATCTACTTGAAAAAGAATTGGATGAATTTCATTTGCCTTCTTTTTCCACCAAAATCTTTGTGGACTAAAACAAAGTACGGAAAATTTCTGTGAAGTGTTTGACATTACAATAAGTGAGAAAGAAGCAACCCGCACCTGGAACCTTTAAAGAAAACTTTAAAGACAGCAAGGAAGGTGTTGCCACTTTCTAAAAAGAGAAATTCATCTTTCCTTACCTGTTATGGACTGAATTGTGTCTCCCCAAATTCCTATGTTGAAGCTCTAACCCCCAATGTGACTATATGTGGAGATCCGGCCTTCCATAAGGATGGGCCCCTAATCCAGTAGAACTGGTGCCCTTATAAGAAGAGGAAGAGACACGGGGGATGGGCGTGCACAGAAAAGCGACGTGGGAGGACACAGTTGGAAGACCGCTATCTGCCAACCGAGGAGCGAGGCCTCAGGGAACCAGGGCGCCAACATCTTGACCGTGGACTTGCACCTTCAGAACCACGAGAAATAAATTCCCCTGTTTAAGGCCCCCAGTCCGTGGTATTTCGTTATAGCAGCTTTAGCAGGTTAATACCGTATCTGATACTGCCTTATGTGACAGCTACTGTGCAAGGGAACACTTTGTACATCAATGTGGACAAGATTTTGAAGCAGAGAAAAGAGCAGTCTGCCGTCTGAGCGGATTTTCTACTCTGATGTTTGTCTAGTCAGTAGCCCACTGTCTACACTGCACAAGGTTCTTTCTGTCCACTTCTGCTCTCCTCTGGCTCCTCCATTTATGCTTGTCAGCAACAGCCACCCGGCTCCTACTTCACAGAGAAAACTTGGAGCCATCACGTGGGAACTCCCAATGTCTCCAGATACCAAGTTGACAATCCTTTCTCCGTCTGCACCGCATTCCAGTCTCCCTTTCTTCCTGTCACTCAAAATAAGCCATTTCTCTTCCAGGCTCAGATAATCGTGCACATGTGTCTTGGAGTCTATGCCCACATCCTCCCATGATTGACTCTTTTCTGTCTGGTTCTCGTTCTTTCTCTTGCTGTGTCTCTCTCTCCCTCTCTCCTCCCCCTCACAGCCATGCTTCTTTAAAGGTCTCTCTATATTTGTGGCTTCATTTCCTAGCTTCTTCTTGCTTCTCAACTGACTCCAGTTCGGCCCCTGTCCTCGTAGCTATAACTAAACAATTCTCACTTAGGTTACCAATAAGCTCCGTGTTGCTGAACTCAGTAGACATATCAGCCATTTCAGCAGCGTTGAGCACCTTTGACCTATAGTGCTCTTTCTCCTCTCTGAGACACAATGACATCCAGCTTTCCTCCCATCTCCCTGGCTGTTTCTTATTTAGCTGCTTCCAAGTTCATCATCTTCCACCTGGACATTTAATTCTGAAGTTCCTAAAACATTAAGTCCTAGGACCTCTCCACTTGTTTCTCTACCTATGCCCCAAACTGTACCTGTGGTCAGATGGGAATCAAATTTATACCTGCAGCTCAGCCCTCTCCTCTGTCATGTCACCACGCAACTGCATGGTAGCCTCAAATTCAATATGAACCACACTGAACTCATGATTCTCGCCTCCCAGCTTGGCAACAACCCTGCTCCTCCTCCAGGGTTAGCTGTTGTCAGTGGTCCCCCTGGCTGCCAGGCTTCAGTTACCCAGGCAGAGACCCAGGAGTCATCCTCAGCCCTCCTTCTCCCTCATCCCCAGATCCAAACCATCATCAAGTCTGTCAATGTTTCCTCCTAAAAGTGTATTAGTTCTTTTCACCTTCTTTCAATGCCACAACCTCCAGGCTTTTTCCAGCTACCATTGTCTTTGTCCTGGACCCTCCTGACGTCACCAGCACAAGCTGTTATCCCAGCCTCTTCAAACCGCTCTCCAGACAGAGACTTTGGAGATGCAGCTATAATCAGGCTGCTTTCCCCTCCAGCCACTCCCTGAGCCCCTCTAAGACTCTTCGCTCTGTTCCCACTGCACTTGGGAGAACGTCAAAGGCCCTGAATACCCCTGACCATGGTGCCACCCGACCTGCCCAGGCCATCCTTCCCAGCCCATGGGTCCTGGCAATCTGGACCCAAGACACAGGAACTTTATTTCAGTCTCACAGCTTTATCTACATTTTACTGATTTTAAGAACTCTTTGTGTAGTAACAGCATTAACTTTCTTTTACATATGTTGCACATATTTCCTAGATTTTTGGCTTTTAGGAGTGAAATAGCCATGCGTTATGCAGCCTCAGAGAAGATCACAAATAATCACCCACAGGTGGTTCCCGATGCCAAGGCCTCCTCAGCAAGGGGAAGCTCATCCAGGGCTTTACCTGGCCAGCCCAACTGGAAGGGCCATGCCTCAGAGTAAAGGCTAAAGGTTGTAGAAAAAATCTCAAAGCCAGAAACCTGCAAAACTAAGTTTTAGAAATAACCACCTTCCACAGACAGGAAATAGCAGACATCCTTTTTGATGAAGGCACTGAAATTTCAGGAAAGTGGCACTACAGGGTTTCTTTCTGAACTTTTGTGAATTTTATTCAAAGCAGACTGTAGCAACATGGGTAGGATTGATTGCCTCCAATCCTAATTTTAGCTCAGATGAATTCAGTGCAGCTGAATAGGCACATTTCTCATTATTGTATTTCCCCCACAAGCATTCTGGTCTCCCAGTGACAGCCATGTTATTTCTCTCTTTCATATAGAATGTGGGCCTGGCAGAACCAGCCATTGTTCTGCCACATCACGTGGTCCCCCATTATTTCCCTTTCCATAGCCAGGCTGAAACTTGGTCCCAGCGAGTGGGCAGGTGAAGGGCCCAAAGGAGAGCATTAGTGAAAAAGAGAGAGTGGGTGGGCCGGCAGCTGTCCTTTTATTCCCAATGGCGGAACAGGACCAGGTATGGTGGGCTGCTGGGGGTGAGTTTAAACACCTTATCATCTCAGCCTTTTCATCAAAGATGTTCAAAGGGCTGAGACCAGCTTCTCTCGTCTCTCCTCCTGCTGGCCATCTGCCAACTGATAGGGGCACAGCGGGTATCCCAAAGCCTCGGACCACAGAGGAGACTCTGGGGTATCCTGAAGTCCTTGTGCCAAGTAAAGGCTTACATTCCAAGACAGCCATCTTCCCGCCTCAGACCACATCTTGTAGCTGTTTTACATCACGTGTCTTTTCTGCTCAGCCAACACACTCACCACGCACTGCTCAAGACAGCCCCAGGCGGAACCAGGGGGCTAAATTTTCCTGCCCTGAGTCCGGAATGCACTGACTGCTGCCAGGGCCCCCAATATGTGTCTGTTCTTAGCTCTCCCAATGGGGAATAAGGGAAGACGTGCTGAGCTGGAAGGTCACGGACTCCGCTCTGGAGGCAGCATGAGGACTGAAGGAGGGCGTTGGCGCCCTGGGCATGGCTCCTGAAGTAGTGGGGCGAGTCCTTCTGCCTTCACTGTATGACACAGGTCTCCCTGTTAAAATGAGGTATTGTTGTCTCATGGCCAAGCAGTGGCTTTGAAGTCAACCCAGACTTGGGTTTGAAGGTGAACTCTGCCCCTCAATAGCACTGTGCCCTTCACTTTCCTACTCTGAATCTTCATTTCCTCTCTATAAAATGAGAAAAATTCCCACTTTGCATAAGACTGTTTGGAGACTAAAAGAAGCAAAGTATGAAAAACAGCTTGTATATTGCCTACCAAAAAATAAGTTAAATTATATTGTTAAGGAAACCCAAGATAAAATTCTAAACTTAGATACCTTAAAGATATTATTTATTTAACTAGAGTGAAATTTTCTTCAAGGTTCCCATAACTTGTCAACAATATTCATTGCTTCATTCTTTCAACAAGTATTTATTGGGCACCAGCTGTACGCCAAGCACTGCTTTAGGTACTTGGGGTCTATTAAGCTGTGTGCTAGCACACGTTTAATAACCAGGGCACTCTGGTGGGAGCAGGGGAAGTCCTGACTTGTAGTGTTTGCCAGTTACCGTGGTGTGAATATCCTTTCGCCAATTTCAGGCTACTGATGAGGTGGAGTGTGGAAAGGAGGTGCTGCTGTCTGCCCTGGCTCCAGCACAGCCCTGGGCGAATCAGTAACAGCCATCATCACCACCCTCCCTGCCATCGCGGAGCTGTCTTTCTGACATCGCCCCTTGCAGATAAAATGTGACCCAATACTCCTCCCTCACCAAATCTCTCTACAAGGACATTTTCAGAGACAGAGCAATTAAACAAATGAGACCGACTTTATTTTTATTATCATTATGACATTGTTTTGTCACATAAAACATCAGTTCCTGCCCAAACTTTACTTATACGTGAAGGGCCAAAGCTCATTTAAAAACAAAAACCTAGCAAAAAAGAAAATCACACTCCTCCAAAACTGTAGATGACTTATTCTCTTCACTCTGGTCTTGTTAAAGCGAAGGGCACCCCGCGCTGAGCGAGGAGAGCCCGTCCTGGGTTCTTTCTCTGGGCACAACTGGGCTGTGGAATCGGCTGCCCTGGCTCAAGGCAGGCGATGGCCGAGAAGGAAGGGGAGCTTCACAGGCGTTCGTCGTTTCCTGGAACCTTTGCAGTTAACGTGCAAATGCACAACACAGTGCTGGGGCGACATTCCCCGGAATCCTCTCCCCAGTTTCAAGGAGTGTGAGAGTGAGAGATAGCAGGAGGCCAAGGCCAGTAAAGGTTTACAGCTCCCAGGGCACAGTGGTAAGACTGTACTCAATATTTCCTGGACCTTCTTTTTTCATATGAAGCAGTAAAACTAGGGGAGAAAATGGATAGGACAGACTTTGCCAGTCTGGGAATTCACAGCTCTCTGTGTTTGTCACACTCCACTGTACAAAACTAGGCCTGGTCCCCTGAGGATAAAGTTTCAGGGCGGCGCGTGGGGTGCCGCCAAGCACTGCCCTGTGATGGGGCAGAGCAGGCCAGCGGCCTCGTTACGGGGCCTGTCTCACTGCAGTGGACCTGAGCAAACAGACAGGCAGGTCCCGAGGCAAACACAACTGACCAATGTTTGGCCCAAATTCACTTGCTGCTTGGATTTTTAATAGGCAGATATCTAGCTGTAATTACTGGATTCCACTCAACCTGCCATGAAGCTGTTAAGTCACAACCACTGCTTATGGCATCACATCAGAGTCTACGGACATGCAAATCATGGTGAGGTAAAAAGGCTGTACCAGTTGCAGATTTGATGAGTAAACAAAGGAACATCAAGAAACACAATGCACCCATTTCTACTTCCAAAGGCCCTCGGAGAATCCAGGAGAGCCTCAAACGCCCTACCCACCCCCCACCCCCCATATCTCATGTGAATTCAAGAGCAACAGTAACAAGAGCCTCTCTCTTGGGCTAGTTGACCTCCTGGACCACATCCATCCTCAGGCGGGGCTGCAGCTCAGAAAGAGCCTGGAGGCGGTGGAGTTGGCAGCTGGGTCCAAATCCTGGCCCATTATTTACTTGCTCTGTAACCTCTGGCCAGTTTCTTAATCTCTCTCTGCTTTTCCAACTGTAAAATGGGTTACTAAAAGTACCTACCTCATAGAGTTGTTGTGAAGATTAGGTAAATTTGTAGGTAAAGCGTACAACCCAGGACAGTGCTCGGTACATAAGCCCTACGCGCACGTCAGCTACTGTAGAGCAGGATTGCGGGAGATTTTGAAATTGGTCAAGGGATTGTTGGGAAGACTGGGATTACAAGGATGATTTGATTCTATAGGATGTGCACCTTTGTTTTTCTTTGACTAGGATATTTTACAACTCTGTAGAGATACAAGTTAATTTGTAGAAAAGTGATAGTTAAACAATTCTGCCCACAGAAAAGCATAGTGTGTCCCATAGAAGACAACTGATTTTCACCCTGTGGATGTGGACCGATGTTGCCAGTTTACACTCCTTTGTAAATTCATTTCAGCATCCTTATCCGCTATAAATGTGGGCTCCTTTGAGTTCTCTTTTGAACCAGTTGTAATAACATTTTACTGCTTTCTTCATTAATACACTAACTATGATGTTTGACATGTTGATCTTCTATTTGTGTGAGAGTCATGATCTTGTTCTCTTTTCAAGTTTGTCCTGTGACGCTATCACCATCATCATTACTTCTTGTCTGTCCACTCATTCGCTCAACAAATACTGTGGGTGATGAGTGTGCACCAGGTGCTGTAGACTCCCTCAATGTCCATAACACCTCAGCTGTGTGAGCTGGAATTTGGTATTTTAAAGGGCACTGTTTGTCTCATAGTATTTTTAGCACAATTGTTTTCCCTCTGACCACATTGTTCAGATATAGGCATGGCCTCTGGGCATTCTCCTAACAATCAGAAAGGGCTCTTTTCTTTTTCATTTTCCAAAAGGTACAAAGAGTTCAGAAATACATAGTATGTTTCACCATCATTTCACTTTTCCTACCCTAGCCTTTTTTTTTTTTTTAAGTAGAGTGCCCATTTTCACAGCCTACACTGAAGATACGTCTCCACTATGGGCAGGTCTTCTAAAAGCACACAGCTCCTCAGAGAGCACGTTGAGAGCATTAAATTGCTTTTAGATAAAAGAATCATACCAGGGGTCACTAGTCCATTTGATCTCTTAACATTTCAAACATATAAAGTAAAAGAAAATGCATCCTACAAGAAACCCAGTGCCAGTGGACTCAGTTATAGCTTTGATTCCCTCCTCTACTCAGATTTCACAGGTGAGCTGAAATTAGCCCAAACTTGCCTTTGCCACCCAAGTTCATCAAAATGGGAAAACCAGGGGGCCAGGGAGGGGCATGGCCTGAGGGTGAGCCTTTCCAGCCCTTACACTAGAGCCCTACTCTAAGGGTGTCTCTGTGGTTCGCCATCATTTGGAAAAAATCAGCTGATCCATCAGTTCCCAGACTTAAAGACCATGTAAGAGGGGAGACCAGAGGGCCCCGGATGCAGGCCCTGCAGCATGAGAAAGTTCAAGTGGGACACTGCTCTCAGACATCACCCTAAACACATCCTGACCTTGGGGGACTGTAAACACTCATCCTGGTGGGGTTATTTTAAATTGAAGGCCGGCATGGCACAGCTGCACAAGTGTGGAAGGCCTAAGAAAATAACTACTAGTTAGAGGGCGCTTTAATTCAGTTAACTGCAGTGGGTGGAGGCTGGAGGGCAGCAGCTTTTAACAAGTTTTATTTGAAAGACTAACTCGGTGTGGTTGTCACGACAGTTGTGTTTGTGGCTAGGGTTGTATTGCTAACAGATGGGCACCTGGCAGCCTTTTCTAATTCATGCAGACACTCTACAGAAGGAGTGACCAGGCTAAGTGATTCCAACGTTAACCTTACACAAACCGTTCTCCCCCGTGTTAATAAACAGAACATTTTAGGGCTGTTCTGGTCAAAACACTAGCAGAAATATTCAGCCGTTCCTCCCTTTTCCCTGTCCGCCCTCTGAGAATTCATTTAAAAAAAAAAAAGTCTTCTGCAGAGAATCACTGCCTGAAAAAAAAAAAAGGAATGTTTTGCAAAGAGCCCCAAGTACAAATACCCTCTCCACTCATCAAGTCACCCACCGTGTTTGGACGTCCAGGAAAGGAAAAGAAGCCTCGAGAACACCAATGTGGGGAATTTGCTATTTAGAAAAGCCAGTGTCAGAAGAGAACTTCCCATCCCACCCTCGGTTTGGGGAGATCAGTTTTAGAGAACTGCTTTGTACTTCAAAAACAAAACAAAACAAAAAACCCTGTGGAAAGTAGTTCAGTATTTCATATTTAGGCACCAAGATTGCTTTTAAGGAAGCAAAACTTCTTGAACTTTGCTGTATTTTAAAACAGAATATTATGACACATGGAGACACACACCCAAACAGAATCAGGCAGCCAGCAGTGGAAAGAGAGGAGGGGAACACCCAGGAACGCAGTTCTGGGAACTCCTGGTACATTCGTATGCAAATCATTTCACAGCAGTGCAGGCTGAGTTCCCAGAGCAAATGATTTCCATCTCTGCAGTGGCTCTACCTTCACACCAAGGTAATTGACCACATGCCTCTCTGCCTGGACCTTCGACATGCAGGGCAGATCTTCATTAGTCCTCTACTATTACAAAAGGAAAACCATCACGGAACATTGGGCATACGTTCTCAATGAATCTCTGTGGGTTGATAATTATTCTTTTTTTTTCCTTTTCAAATAGTTTTGTGTAATTTGTAGAATGACAATACAAACCCTTGGAACAAATGACTTTTCAAATAGTTCCCAAGTACTCCACCTACATTTTCAAAGATGAAATAGCTAGCTGTTCCCAAACAATTTGGTGACTTGAACCATTTCTCAAGATGAAATTTGTAAAGGATTTCTCCTTTAGCACAGACAGCTGACGTCCTGGCCAACTAACCTGCAAATAATGAGATTTCCTGAAAAACCTATCAGTGAGTGTTGTTTTTTAAATCAATCACAAAAGAAAAATTATTGTAGCAAAAAGGAGAGAAAATCAATTACTTTAATTCCACATATGGTTTAAAGTATTTTTAAATATTTGCCAACAAAAATAAAGACTGAGTTGTGGTAAATGAACATTTTACCAACGTCATCTGTGCATGGAAATTTACCTGCTTCCATATCCTACCTTTTGATGATGCTCCTGATTATAACAGAACACAAGACCCAGGACAACGGCCAAGTGGGAGTTGAAGGACTTGGGGGGTCTCTGATTCTAGGGCAGGAGAATTATTGAGACCTAAATTGATTTACATTTTTTAAAAGTCTGCTTAATGTACAGCATCTCTGGGGAGCCCCAGCTGGGGATCAGGAGGAATGAGGTCAGGTCAGGGAGCTCCTGGCTCCCTCCCCATAAGGTCACCTGTGGCTGGCCCATTCCCAAGACTGAGTCACTCTTCTTGAGGTGTGCTCCCTGCACACTGCTCCCCTCTTCTCTTGTCTCTGCTGTTAATAACAGCTCGCAGTTTCTGGCATCATGTACCTCACAACTCCATGTGGTTTCCCTGCACCCTACCCATGATTTGTAAATATCTTTTGATTAAATAATCCTCAAATTATCTTAACTTGAGTGTGCCACCTATTTCTTACAGGGACCCTGACTTATGCACAGCCCTATTTAATACTGATTCTTAACCTGGGCCCCACGGACTCCCCAAGGAATCCATTGGTAGAAGTCTATTTCTATATGATAGGTTTTATTTCTAATCCTCTGAAAGTTATTCTATGTATTTAAAAGCATTGTTCTGTGAAAGGGTCCTTGGGTTTCACAGGGTTGGCAAAGAAGTCTATGGCATTAAAAAAAAGGAGTGGGGAGTGAAAAAAGTGAGCAGACAGGTATTTTTTTCTCTCAACCACTCTATACCAAAAATAGTATGGAATGGAATTCACTGGTATCTGTGGGGAGGAAACTGAAGATTCCTTTCCCCTTCACAGGCCCTTCTGTTCAATATGCTTCTAGGGATAAACTCCTCATTCTACCAAGATGAAGTTTTCATACAGTTAAAAGGAGGAAGACATGAGGATTATTTTCATAGGTATCAAGAGAAGTTGGTTCTACTTCCCTTGGGAGAAGGCCTAGCCATCTCCTTTTACTTAGTTCTCTATGTCTTATTCTCTCCCTCTCTCAGTGTGTGTGTGTGTGTGTGTGTGTGTGTGTGTGTTTAGGTGAAGGAGTACAAAGTCTGGGCTGAACCATTCTCACAAGGAAGGAAGAAGCCTGGCCAGTCTTCATTTTCACTCTTTTATTTGATTCTGTTCTTTTATTTGATTCTTGGAGGAACAGAATACCTGAATACATGAGGCAGAGTGGATCATCTATTTCTCCTTTTTCAAAGTTCTCTTTTCTAATATGCCTAAGTAGGATAGGCTTGGGAAGCAATACCTTGGTTTCCCAAGTTCCTCTCCCAACCACGAAGGATCTTAACAAGACTTCTAAGCCATTTTCATTTTTCCATTTGGGCCAAACTGTCTTGCTCACTACTCTCCTCTGGATTTTCCTACAGGCAGATCCACTCTAGCCTTTTCTTGCCTTGAACTGGAAAGATGGGAGAGAAGCCCTGGGGTGGCTGTGGACAGACTGGCACTTTCATACTGTTCTTATTCATTCAGAATGACAGTTGAAGATAGTTCTCCATGGAATTCTACCTAGCCTGCTAGAATTTGCAGTGTTGTTCAGCAGCAGAAACCATTGTTAATGTGAAAAGTTAAATTTCTTTGCCTTCTTCTCTGCACAGGGACCAGGTTGGATGGGGTGTCTGATCCAAGGGAGTGTTCAATGTCTCAGGCTGCTCTTGCCAAATATCGCTAAAATATTACACTCATATTTTTCACCTTTATAAGCATCTAGTTCAGGATGACTTCCTTCTATGTTGTTAAGAGTTGATCAAGTAATTAATACCGAAGAAGATGAACTAAAAACTATAGCACATAAAGTAAATATAATTGTAAATTACAACAAGCATTTTCATAGACAAGACATTGTTGATATGAAAACAAAGAAGAATACGTCAAGGGTCAGAACAAGGCTGTGCAGAACTCTGACCGAGCTCAGGAATAGTCTTTGAACTGAAAATCAAAGAACCAGAGTAGGTGATACGTAAGGTGACAAACCGTCAATTATAAGCCAGTCAATGAAAACTGAATTCATGGCTACCAAGGGTTTCAAAGAAAAAATACCCAAAAAAGAGAAAAGACTCAGATGAGTTGTATAAAACCTACAACTATCCCAAAAGCAATAGAAAGACTCAACATAGAATATCCAGGACAGGATAAGGAAGAACTTGACAGTTGAAGACCAGCTAGAAGGTGGGATAGAAGACATCTAACTGTATCAACACGTGAAACATACCAGAGGGCACAGAACAATCTCATAAGCCTGTATTTTCAGGCTCAATCTGCACAAAGCAGGCAAGCAAATTTATTTTAATTTTTTGGCAAAAAAATTACTCTTCCTCCTTATCTTTTGCTTACATAGTGTTAAAGTATTTGTTAAAAGTTGAGGATTTTCTAAAGACTAACCTACTGCCAATTATAAGAACTTTTGTGGAAAAGGCACTTTAATAGGTAGGGGGAAAAACCACAATTGAACCAACATTAATACAGTTGCTATTAAAGAAACAGGTTTCTAGGCTGATTAACGAGTGCTCACATCTTTGTACCTCAGAGAATTCTTTTTGAAAATACAAGTTTGTGATGGGAGAGGTGAGGAGATGGCCCTGTGGGAGTCTCTGTTGTCCCCTATATGTGATGGGGAGATAACATGGATCTGCAAAGGTGGCATGTGCTTTGCATTTCCATCATCCATTCATCTTCCAAATGCCAACTAGGTCACATAATAACTCTTTTAGCTTAGGTAAGTAACTTAACCCCACCTATGCGTCAATAGCTCAAATCTATAAAAGCAAAATAAAACAAACCCAAAAAACAAAATCTGCCTATTACCAGGTTTGCAATCCTTCATAAATTTTGGCTTGCCTGGTTCAGTTTGATGAATATCTATGTCTTGATAATGTTTTGGTCTAAATTTGTTTGGGTTAGAAGCTACAAAATATCTTTAAGCTTCTTGCCTGGGGTGTTCTTGGGCAGTCATTGGATCTGGGGGGACCCTCAGTTCCTTTAAGCCTGGATATGGGTCCTCAGGTCCTCATTTCCTCCTTTGAGCTACACACCATTGCAACACAGGTGCCTCCTTGGTCCTCTCTTGCGTCCTCCCTGATCCCTGGCTCTCTGGATCATGATGGCCCTTCCAGAATCTTCTGAACCTCATGCCCTTGAGTGCTGAGTTTAGAGCCCCTTCCTTCACCTTCTACTGAGACTACTCTGGTTGGGGCCTTTGATAAGATTTCTTTTGTCTTCATGTTTGATTGAGTTGACTGGTTCTACTTTTCAGTGGTTCAGCTTAATATCTGAGCTGTTTTATTAGAAGTTGTGTAGCTTTGACAGTCAATGTAATCATCTTAGAAGACTTAGCACATTAACTCATTCATCCAACAAACACTTACTGACTGCTCACTGTGAACCAGACTGTATACCAGGGACATGGAGTACAGTCCATGACAATGTCCCTGTCTCCAAAAAGCTGACTGCTGAATTGGAGAAACAGATTTAAAAAAAAAGTCAACAAATGCAGTGGCTGTCAACCCATGGCTATGTATTCGAATGTCGCAGGAGCTTCAAGGAAAATGCAGTGAGCAAGCCCTACGTCAGATCTACAGAGGCAGAATCTCTGATCAGCAGAGCTCTCTCAGGGCTTCCAATGTGCAGACACTTGGAGAACCACCACAACGGCCTGCAACTGGGGCAAAAGATGGGGAATTAGGTCAACAAAAACTTGTGAGTGCCTACTGGATGCCACTCAAAATACACTTGCAAATTTGGGGGAAATGTCTGAATTATTCACCAAGGGCTCTTTGCAGATTCAATTATTTAATAATTCAAGCATGTTCTTTTGTTTGTATTTACTTGAACAATCATTGAAACAATCAATTTAATTCAGTAAAATTATGTAGTTGATTTTGAACTACTTTTTAAAACCTTACCAAGGAACACAGATTAGGAACCTCCTCAATCTGGCATTTATCTATGATGTAATTCATTAAGAAGCCTTCTATACAGAGTCACGATTTGATATCTACAGTGTCAGCTTCCCATTGCGTTGCAGAAATCACTAAATCCAACATAATTTATTGAAAAGAAGCTGTAACTAAGTGTTACACTTACATTTACAGAGAATTCTTCATAGACCCAGTGTGTGTTGCAAATTTAAAAAATTTTTCTCTATTTGTATGTGTATATGACATATTTTCCCCAAACAAGGATTCATTTATTCCAATTTTATAAAGTCATTTAATACATTATTTCTAATATACTTAATGAAAACAATTACCTCTATCTGTTCAGAAGAGATTTTTAAAAATCCTAGTAATAAAAAGTTTGAACTGATTATCTAAAATCAATTTGAAATAAAAAATATTAGCAACCTATATTTTAAAACCTGTTATACTAGCAGAAAGTTTTCAAATCTAACTTAACACAGATGCACAACTACATTATAGATATCCCAGAGAAAGGTGAACATGTCTACATCTGTGAACCTAAGAACCCTCCCAGTAAAATTCATCTTTATGGAACATGGTCCTTTCTCTCCTGCATGTGGAAACCTGTCTGTTTACACTAAAGTGACCAAGCCTACTCATGGTACACAAAGCAACATTTGGGTAAGAAATGTGTTTAGCTCACATTTGGGTAAGAAATGTGTTTTCTTTGCACCTTGGGTTCTAAGTCTCCATGAGATGGATCTGGGCCCCTTTTACTTGATTTCCATCTTGTGAACAGCCAAAGTTATTGAAGGTTTGAACACACAACAAGCTTTACATTAGAGCAATGCAAACTACTTAAATATTTGCATAGAAGCCCTACTTATTCCTAGAAATGTGCTTAGTTCTTACCACTCTTGCTTCAGCTTTCTACAAGGCTCTCACGTCCTCTCTCACTGTAGACAGTCCTGGAGCCTGACTTTGTCTCCCAAAATGACCAATCAAGGTATTTTTCTTAACAAAAGACCACCTCTTTCAGACTCATGCATGTATGAATATAAATATGTAAATGCTTTTAGCATTATACATACAACTTTATCTATATATATATAATATTTTTAGATTTATGTAATTTTTAAATATCTTTATGACATATAATTTTTTGAATAAACCATTATCAGCCTAATTCTCCCCACCAATATGGGCAGAGAAATGCTTATACTCTTAGGAACATATCCAGAACATAATCCAGACCTGGGAATTATTGTTTTTTCCATCTTCAAAAATATGAATTTTAATGGGAGTTCTCAGCAAAGAAAAATTAGAAATACAGATTCAGTCAACGCTTTCATATTGTGACTCCTATAATGTACAAGATCTAGCTTAAACCAACAAAGCTTTTTACCCTGGTAGTGGAAGTGTTCACAGACCCTTGATTCACAGGTTCATTAACGCTCTCTTGTGGACATCAGCTTCGATTAGGTATTCAGCTGAAATTCTAGAGAGAAAAATTTCTCTAGAGAGAAATTCTGCAAGTATGGAAGATTTTAGCAAGCCAGAAAAATATTTTTGAAAAGAAAACATACGTTGAAACACCTGTATGGAACTTTCTTTTAATCTCAAGAGATGAACAAAATATTTGTCTTTTACAAAAATATGTGAATAGTCAATCAACTTGATAGAGAATAGGTGAATTCCCACTAAAATTTATTCCTTTTGGTACCACTTACAGATCAAAGGTGATCCAGAATGTGCTCTGTTTTATGTGTATTTTTATTTAAAGTAAGTGTTTAAACTGTATCTATTAAACTAACAGGCAGTAACCCAATATCTACTGCTCTTGGGAAAACAGAGATATTTTGATGCTTACAGCAGCTTTTTCTCATATTTTAAGAGACTACAGCGTGTCCAATAAATGTGTGCTGTGTGTAATACACTCCTCAGCACACACTATACACTATGAGGGTTAACAATGCAGCCTGTCAAGCAATATAAAATAATTTCACATGATTTTATCCAGAGAGAAATACAAATGTATCAAATTGCTTTTTAGAAAAATGAAAAAATAAAATAAAATAAACATGGCGATATGTTCTCAATATTCTCAAATGCCTAAAAAGAACCCTACTGGAAAACAAATCTCCAGTTCACAGGATTAGGACTCAAGAGTTACTGGACCTCTTAAGTTCGTTCAGATATAACTGACTATTCTATCTGAAAAAACAAAGCTGCAGCAAGAAGGGTCCCCTCAGCCTAGAGCTGACTAATAAACGTTGAAATTTCCCCATCTCAGCAGACTCTTTCTCTAAAGGTCAGTAAGCAGACTGCTGGCTGTGAATGCAGACTGAGCAAGAGTTGGGCACTGAGGACCCAGCAGGATTTGCAGACGCATGCTCACACCCAGATCTCCTTACCAAATACACTCACAGACATCGCAGCTCTGCCCTTACTTTTTTCTATTTCTTGAACTTTTTGTTTGACTTTTGGAAACAAAAAGCAAACAGCTATGTTCTTGGACTTTGTGACATTCTTTGTGACTGAATACCTATAAAGAAATGAGTAAGTATCTTGTTTTACTCTGAAAGGTCTTCATCAATCCCCCTCCCCTACACACACACACGCACACACACACACACACACGGGATTTGCTTTTCTCTGCTCCCATATGAGTAACTCTAATCAATATGCTGCACTGCTCCATCTCTGCTGTTTTCCTGCTGAGGCTCAGTGCTCTTATGTGCCACCATTCCTGGCTACTCTCCTTGTCTCTTCCATTCTCTCTAACAGCTGGGCAGTCATCCAAGATCTTTGCCATTTTAGTGGCTCAAGGAGTCTACCAGATAGTGTTCAGACTAGAGGGATGACCTCACAAGGAATTTATTTTTCCTTTTGGGTCTAAATTGTGTGAGTTGGACACAGGACTGATGTATTTTCTTAGTCAAGCCAATGGAACTGGAGCAATTGAACCAGAGTGGAAGTCTCTGACAGCTTTCTATAGCTCCAGAGAAACTGCTCGGAAAAGAAAAATGTTTAAAGTTGAATTAGTCTTCATCAAAATGAGGCATGAATTCTACTCTGCACACCTACATTGAACATGCTGACACAACAAGTAAAACCTTAAATACACCAGAGTCAATAAATTCAAAGTTATGGTTTTCACAGCAACCGTTAACTCATGTGTTGGTAGCATCTTCCATTCCTGCAATAGGCGTTAAGTTTACCAGGCTAATGCAAATGCACAGTGTGGCCAAGTTAACTACTGAGTTCCCTGACTTTTCTTGATATCAAGGCAGTCATACCCATCCTTATATTTACCATTTAAATAGCACTTGTTAAACCAATCTCTATCCAAAGGAACTCCTCAATACGTATTACCTTCACCGAAAAGAAGTACAAGCTTACAAGGTCAACCTCTCCTGGGTAATCCAGAAACTCAATGATCCTACATCCTCCTTAGAAGCTCAAAATTCCCCAACTCACATACCCACATGGCTTCAGACTCCCACATGAGTTGAATTTTATTTCTCAGTAAACGTGGAAAAGCTGAAGTACAAGTGGCATGTTAGGATATTTGAAGCAGTTAAGTTGACTTGTTTATAGATCTTTGAAGTTTTATGGACTTTCCAGGTGTCTTCTCAGGCACTGAATTGAGTTTCACCAGAAACACCAAATATCAGTATTAGGAAAGTTCACAGTTTGTGGGCTGATATTTTAACTGCTTAGTAAATATTATAGCTTTTTGTCAGTATAGCTTTTTTTCATCAGTAGTAAATTGGTAACTAAGATTTTCAATGAGCTCTGAAGCTTCTTTATAAAAGAACACAATCTCAAACCTAGATATTGAGTTCTACCTGACTGGAGTAAAGAGATAGCACCATTTCCAGTGTAAATAGCTTTTTCTTTTCCCCATGTAGTAGGTACAAAGTTATAAACTAAGTTTGGAATTCCTTCCTCCTAAGGCTTGGCTATATCCCAGGCCTATTTTACAGGTGGGTAATGATTATGTAGGGGAGGAAGACTATCCTCTACCCACTCCAGATCCTTTCTGGCTGGGCTATGAATTAAATTGACATGAGACAGAATGACAGGAGAAAAATCAAAAAAAAAATTATAACGTTTATACATGGGAGAGACCCAGAAAAAACTGGTTAACTCAACAAAATGGTGTAGGTTCTCATCTTAAATACTATCTTCAGCTAAAGACAAAGGAGGACGTTGGGGGTAGGGGGAGTCAGCTATAGGAGATTACCAGAAAAGCTCAGTAAACAAGACTAAGGTTAATATGCAGATTTAAGTCCTCGCCTTCTGTACTGATAAGAGTTTCTAGAGATAAGGTCATCTCCTCTTCTTCCTGGTACAGAAAGGGAGACATCTTTACAAATGGAGATTTCTCTTATAAATGTAAATGTCTCTTACAAAGGGTAACTTCTACTTTTACTTGGTTTTCAGAGCTTTGATAAGAATGGGTTTAGCAAGGACACTCCCAGTCTATCCATACCCAGAGTTATCCATGGTGATGGCCTGTCCTGGGGACAGGACTTCTATCTTAAATTCTTTTAGGCAGTTAGTGGGGATGGGGGGAGGGGGGCGTCAAAATTTCTTTCTGAGTCTTCTGAGCCTTTATTGTCTTTAGCTCAAAATAATCTGCATACCAGAGTGGCACATCTTGGGGAGGCCTGCCCTGAACCCCATCAATCCCAAGGTACTAATGTATGTGACTGATCCTAGCAGGCTCATAGCCAGCACATACGGCATCTTTGAATGGAGTAGAAAAGGCACCCCACCAACAAACCAAGTAGAAAAAAGTCCCTGCTGGATATTCCAATTTAATATTCCTCCCTGATGGCACTGCCTCTTGCCGCGGCCCAAGGCTTGATGAATGCAGCCAGTAAACCTTGGGTTGATCCCCAAAGCCAGGCACTTTTGCACAGGGCATTACCTAAGCAGCCAAAGGCAGTGACACTGGTCATAGAAAAACAGCTCTGATCAAGCTACGTAGATGTTATAACATAGCTCAGTTTGGAATCAATCATCTCTAGGTACAATTGATTACTGTATCACCTGGATAACATTGCTCTATCTCTCTAAGCCTCAATCTCCTCATACATAAAATTGACATAATGATAATACCTCACAATTATGAGTTAATGTAGGCAAAGTCCGTAGCACAGTGGCTGGCACACACTTGTTCAATTCCCTGTCATTTCTTGGAGCAACCCAGGTGTAGGAGACAGGGAGCTGAGGCTCTGCCTTCAAGTGTAGCCCCAACAAATGTGTGACCTTAAAAATCATATTGTTATACTTCAGTTTCTCAACCTTTACCTCATGGGAATAGTGAAGAAATCATAAGTGAAAATACTTGTAAAAAAAATTCTATACCATTTTGTTATCTTTGAAAGCAATTATGTATATCTGAAGCTTTAAAGTGAGAATAGCAATAAATAGGATTAGAAAATGAGTTTACTCAAAGAGGGCAGGAGGGAACCAGGGTGGAAAGAAAATAGTAATTCTTCGGGAAGGAACAGCCTGGCTCATTTAGGCAAGGGCAGTGGTTTCTTAAGACAAGAATGGCACTGCTCAGGCAATTCACTGCAACTAGCAGACTAGATTTCATGTCTGTTGACTACACTGGAGAGGAAGTTCTCATCAAAATAGCTGATAAATATCAATGAAAGCCCAGGTCTGTTTCAGGCTTGACTCTGTCAGGGCTTTTACAGGATTCATTCATGGCTGCTGTGAAGCATTCCCAATGATAACAGCAAGACCTCAAAGCGTCACACATACAGTAAGGAATACTCTAGAAACATGGCCATGATCTTTGGTTGGGACTAACATTTTACAACTGGCATCCTCATTTGAGAGTAGGAATGGTTAGAGGCCTCCAAAATTTCTGACTCGCAATAAAAGAGAATGAAAAAGGCCTAAATTGTCCCTTCTTTCTTGATATGATTTCATAGGGACTTTAAAAAAAAAGAAGACTCCTTTTGTTTGTTATTCCTGCCCTGATTCATTCCACAGACTTGAGACAATGCTACTTATCTTAGGCGTCTCCAATCAAATAGCGATTTTACAAAACACCTTTTCCTGTTTTTCTCTTCCACTCTGAGGTAGGAGGGGCCAGCTTGGAAATGGAATAAGAGAGGCTGGCCGCAGAGCCAAGACAGGGTCATTGACACAACCTAAATATCTTGTGCAATGTCACATGTTTATACAGCAGTATACACATCTAGTTGATGTCTCTGGGGGCCCAGATGAGTGATGAAGTCCCAATACTACCTTCTCTACCTTTCCCAGCCTGGAGGGGTCCAGTTAGAAATCTGTAGCTGCCTTACTGATAAAGTCTATTTTTATTAATTTAAAATGTCACTAAAAATAAATGAGATTCCTTTCGATATATCATTTTCAGCACTAGATTTATATCATTAAAATATTTCAGCATTTTACTGGCTGGATTTGGAAGACACCCTGTGTTTGGAACATGCTCTATGTCAAGTTTTCTGCTTTCAACAAATTTTTATGAATAATTACACATGTCAAGCAGAGCAGTAAGCATTAGAGATGGAAAGAATAATAAGGATAACTATTGTTAAAAAAGTAACACTTTGGGGTCTATAGGTACAAAGACAGTGCAAGAATTTTTAGAAAACAATTCTGTTCTCAGATGCTCACCATATTGGTTATAGAACTTAAAATGTAAAAAACTATATCATGATAAGTACTATAATAAAGGCAGAAGCGAAGTGCTGTGTGAGTCCCAAAGTAGAAAGCAATTAACTCCCCAGGGGTTCAGGCAGGACTTTACATTAGAAATGACATGTGACTAATACTCATTTTTGGGTACAGAAAAAAAATTATACACCATGACCAAGTGGGATTTATTCCAGGTATGGAAGGCTGGTTCAATATTCAAAAATCAATTAGTGTAATCCATCACATCGACAGACTAAAGAAGAAAAATTATATGATATATCAATAGATGCATAAAAAGCCTTTAACAAAATCCAACACCCCTCCATAAAAAAATTTCTCAGCACACTGGGGATAGAGGAGAACTTCCCTGACTTGGTAAAGAACATCTACAAAAGACTCAGCTAACACCATACTTAATTGTGAAGAAATGGATGTTTGCCCTTAAGATTGGGAACAAGACAAAGATGTTCCCTCTCTCTACTCCTATTCAACAGTGTACTGGAAGTTCTAGCTAGTGCAGTAAGACAACAAAAGGAAATAAAATGTGTACAGGTTGGGAAGGAAAAAATAAATCTTTGTTCACAGAAGACATTATTATCTATGTAGAAAATCCCAAAGATTTCACAAAAATAATAATAATAGCTCCTAGATTATAGCAAGGTAATAGGATACAAAGTTGATACACAAAAGTAAATTGTTTTCCCATGTATCAGTAATGAACAATTGGAATTTGAAATTAAAAACACAATACCATTTACATTAGCACCAAAAAAACTGAAATGCTTAGATACAAATCTAACAAAATATATACAGGGTCTATATGCAGAAAACGACAAAAATTTCATGAAAGAAATTAAAGTTCTAAATAAACAGAAATATTCCATGTACAAGGATAGGAAGAACCAACATTGTCAAGATGTCAGTTCTCCCCACCTTGAGCTATCAATTTAACGCAATCTCAATCAAAATCCCAGCAAGCTATTTTGTGGAAATCAACAAGTTGACACTAAATTTTATACGGCAAAGAAAAGACTCAGAATAGCAAACAAAACACTGAAGAAGAGTAAAGTTGAAGAGTGGCACTACCCAACAGCAAGACTTACTATGAATCTAAAATAAATAAGACAGTATGATACTGGCAACAGAATAGACACACAGTTCAGTTTGCAAAGGAGCAACTGCAATTCAATGGCAAAAGGATTGTCTTTTCTGCAAAAGGTGCTGAAACAATTGGACATCCATATGCCAAAAAAAATCTATATCTATACACAGACTTACATCTTTAACAAAAATTAACTCAAAATCAATCATAGACCCAAATGTAAAATGCAAAACTATAAGACTGCCAGAAGATAGCATAGGAGAAAACCTAGGTAATGAGTTTTTAGATGTACCAAAAGCATGGACCATGACAGAAAAAAATAGGTAAGTTGAACTTTATTAAAATGAAATCTGCTCTGCAAAAGACACTGTGAAAAGAATAAAAAGACAAGTCACTAACTGGGAGAAGACATTTGTAAAACACATATCTGATAAAAGATTTGTATCCAAAATATACAGTGAACTCAAAACTTGACAATAAGAAAACAAACAATCCAATTAAAGACTGGGCAAAAGATTTGAACAACCACCTCACCAGGGAAGATATGCAAACGCCAAATAAGCACATGAAAAGATGCTCAATATCATTGTCAGTAGGGAATGGAATAAAGCAATAACGAGATACCACTACACACCTATTAGAGTGGCTATAAGATAAAACATCGACAACACCAAATGCTGACAGAAAGCAGAGCAACAGGAACTCTCCTTCACTGCTGGTGCGAGTGCAAAAGGGTGCAGCCACTTTGGAAGACAGTTTAGCAGTTTCCTACAATGCTAAATACAGTCTTACTACACAATAAAGCAATCACATAGCTAGGTATGTACCCAATTGAGTTGAAAACTTATGCCCACACAAAAAAATGAAAAAGAAAAGAAAAAAAAAACCCTTGCACATGAATATGTATGACATTTTATTCATAACTGACAAAAACTGGAAGCAATCAAGATGTCCTTCAATAAGTGAATGGATAAAAAAATTGTAGTACATCTACACAGTGGAATAGTATTCATTGATAAAAAGAAAATAGCTATCAAGCTGTGAGAAGACATTGCATACTATATGATTCCAATTAGATAACATTCTGGAAAAGACAAAAACTATAGAAAGAGTAAAGAGGTCAGTGATTGTCAGGAGAGGGGGACGGGAGGAGTAGGTGAAGCACAGGGCATTTTTAGGGCAGTGAAACTATTCTGTATGATACTATAATGGCAAGCATATGACATTAGGCATTTGTCAAAACCCACAGAACTTTACAACACAAAGAGTGAACCTTATTACATGCAAATTTAAAAAATCATCTAGAAGGTTGGGGGATTCAAGGAAAGACTGCAGACTGGCAAGAGAATCCAACTATATCACAGATATATAAAACAATCTCAGGGAAGCAGCTGGGGGAAAAGGTTCTGACCTAAGTAATTCTGGAAATAAATGGAACCTGTAGGACTAAAGGCAAAGGGAGCTGCGCATAAGCATTACACTCTAGTTAGTGAAGTTGCCCCCCATGGGGCAAGGGGTTAACAGTTATGATGCTGCTATCCATGTATGCTGAAATTGAACAGTTAAGTAAATGAATGGCAGAGAGCGGGAATCTTTGCTGTTGCTGTGAGAACTTACAGACAAGCATGGGAGAAGGCTATGGTAATGGATTAGACTTGGAGACATCAGTATGAACTCATCTCTGCCTTGATATTGCAACAGATGGTTACAGACGGAAATATTTACAGATATAGGTTAGCATACACACATATATTTCTTTGCTCTGTTACCTGAGATCATCTAAAAGAAATGACATCCTAGTAGCAAGAAGCATACCTAGTCCCCAAATCTTGGTTTCTAATACTGTTTTTCATTAAAAGGAACCAGGGCTCCTTGGAGAAATGGTTGATTCTACAACTGGAGCATGAAATACAACGGTGAGCCAGAGGCATCTTACAGTGCCAGAAAGTAAGGCAGTGCTCAAAAAATAGAAAAATAAAAACAAAAAACCCTACATTGCTGGGGATATGTCAAAGGCGCACAGAGGCCAACAGTAAGAGCTCCCAATGACCAAAGCTGGAACAGTTTAATGAACAAAATAAATAAATTAGTATTGAACCATAACTCAGAGAATAAAATAAATATTCTTCAGTTCATACTGATATAAACAATGAATGAATGAATGAACAAATGGAGGAGAAGAGACAAATATCCTTTGCAGAAGAATTCCAAATACATTATGCATTTACTTCACCCTAAAAGAGAGGGAATATAATTTCCCACTCTTCAAGAGTGTGCTGTGCACAGTGATTTCTTTCCAGTGAGTACAGTACAGAAAGGGGGGATAAAAGAGTGACTTTACAGTGGAGAAACCTGACGAACACTCTTCAATCAAGTGAGCAAGGTCCACATCAACATTCATAAATCATGTGGACAGTATGTACTCTTGATATGATGTGATGAAAATGGATCTTTATCCCTGTGATCTTCCTCCCAAAAACACAGAGCCTAGTCTAAACATGAGAAAAATATCAAACAAATTCTAGTAGAGGGGCATCCTATAATATACCTGACTATCACTTCTCAAAACTGTCAAAGTCCTCAAAAATGAGGAAAGTCTGAGGAATGTTACAGCCAAGCAGAGCTTAAGGAAACATCATAACTAAATGTATTATAGTATTCTGGATGGGATCCTGAAACAGAAAAAAGACATTAGATGAAATCTAAAGAAATCTAAATAAACTATGGACTTCAGTTAATAATAATATACATCATTATTGTATTATTCAAATATTGGTTCTTTAATTTTAACAAGTCTATCATACTAATATAAAATGTTATTAATAGGATAAACTGCATATGGAGGGTGGGTATATGGGAACTCTCTGAAGTATTTGTTCAATTTTTCTATAATATCTAAAACTGTTCTAAAAATAAAGTTATTAATAAAAAAGCAATATCATTAACTATAGTTTCAAAATATGTTTATAATTTTATATTTATATAAATATATTTATATAGAAAAATACAAAATGCTTAGGAACGAATTTGACAAAAGATCTGCAAGACCTGCTCACTAAGAACTACACAATATTGATGAGAGAAATTAAAGACCTAAATAGAGAAATACCATTTTCAAGGTTTTTAAGACCCAATTCTTAAGATCAAATCTCCTGCAAATTGATCCCTAGATTCAAGGCTTTTCCAATCAAAATTTCAGCAGGATTTTGTAGAAATTGTCAAGCTGATTCTAAAATTTATATGAAGGGCCGGCCCCGTGGCTTAGTGGTTAAGTGCACGCGCTCTGCTACTGGCAGCCCGGGTTTGGATCCCTGGCGCGCACTGACACATCGCTTCTCTGGCCATGCTGAGGCAGCATCCCACATACAGCAACTAGAAGGGTGTGCAACTATGACATACAACTATCTACTGGGGCTTTGGGGAGAGAAAGGGAAAAAAAAGGAGGAGGATTGGCAATAGATGTTAGCTCAGGGCTGGTCTTCCTCAGCAAAAAGAGGAGGATTGGCATGGATGTTAGCTCAAGGATGATCTTCCTCACACACAAAAAAAGGTAAATAAATAAAATAAATAATAAAATAAAATAAAATAAAATTTATATGAAAATGCAAGTAATCTATCATAGTCAAAACTACTTGGAAAAGAACAAAGTTGGAGTGCTTACACTATGTGATGTCAAGACTTATTTTATCTCCATGTACTATATAAATGCTTATTATCAAGACAAAGTGGTCCTCCACACAGGTAGGCAGATATATCAATGACAATGTACACAAAGTCCAGAAGTAGATTCCCACATACATGATCAATTAATATTCAACAAATGTCTCAAAGTAATTCAATAAGGAAAGAATGGTCTTTTCAACAAATTGTGCTGAAAAGTGGATAGCCATATGCAAAGAAAAAAAAAAACCTTAACCCTTACCTTGCAACATATACAAATGAATTCTAGACCAAATGTAAAGGCTAAAACTACAAATCTTCTAGAAGAAAATATAAGAGGAAAATCTTAGTGTCCTTTGGCTTAAGATTTCTTAAATAGGACCAAAAAAATACTATAAAATAAAAATCCATAAATTGGATTTCATCCAAATTAAACACTTTTATTCTTCCAAAGACATTGTTAAGAATATGAAGAAACAAGCTACAGACTGGGTGAAAATATTTGCAAGCCTATAACTGACAAGGGACTTATATAAAGAATATTTTAAAAACACTTATACTTAATAATGAGAAGACAAACAACTTAATTAAAAAAATGGCAAAAAATACTTAGACACTTCACCAAAAAGATATATGGATGGCAAAAAAAGCATACAAAAAGATGCTCAACATCATTAGTCACTAGGGAAATGCTAATTAAGCCACAAGATGTCATTAGATGTCAACTAGAACTGATAAAATTTAAGAGTGTCTACTCGAAGTGCCAGTGAGGCTGCAGAGCAACTGAAACTCGCATACACTGCCGAAGACAATCTGGCAGTTTCCTGATAAGTGAAGCATACTTCTATATCTGACACAGTCATTCAACTCCTAGGTATTTCTCCACGAGAAATGAAAGCATATGTCCACACACTGGAATGCCCTTCTCTCAGATATCTGCATGGCTAACTCATCCCCTCCTCTGAGTCTTTGCTCCAATGTTATCATCTCAAATGAGTCCTATTCCTACTTATATCTGTAACCCACCTCCAGCCCCTCAACCTGCTCTATGTTTTCCCCTTTTTCTATACTACTTATCGCCTACAACAAACTATACGGGTTATTTATCTATTTTCCTTCTTGTCAGTCTCCCATCATTAAAATATGAACATAAGCATCTTGACTATTTTGCTTGTCAGTGCATCCCTCAGGACTCAAACAAGTGCTTGGCACAAACAAAGCATTTGATTAATATTTGCTGAATGAATAAATGAAATATCAGTGCTCCACATATACTCTAATACATAAAAGGATGGTCTGTGGAGTCAAAATCTTGAGTCAAGCCCTCCTCTATCAAGGTATTTGTCAAAGTATTTAAGTCTCTCAGTACTTCAGTTTCCTCATCTGTAAAATAGGGATGATTATTGTACCTGCCTTGTAGAGTTATTGTGAGGGTTAAAAGAGTTAAATTTAAAGTAATTAAAATTCTGGCTAGAACACAGTAAGCACTCAATAAATGTTGGCTATTTCCTCTTCCGTTCCTCTCAACAGCTATTTAAAGCACCATGTCTGTCCTCAAGCCTACCTCCTCCATAGTCTCAATGGATGAACTTGCCCCTGCCTAACAGAAACAAACACAGCGTATCAAGCAAGAACTCTTTCCTCCTTCCATTAAAATGAATTTATGCATGCACTGGTCTTTCCTCATTCTCTTTTGTCTCAGTGGAGAAAGTAACCCTTCTTTCCAGGGCCCCTGCCGTCACTCATGCTCTGCAACCTGTCCCTTCCCACCTCCCCAAAGGGCAGTGCTCCATCACTCATTTCTACTTTATCTTCCATCTATCTACTTCTACTGGCTTTCTTTCTCAACACACACACACACACACACACACACCCTCACACACACACTCACACAGTGTTCTCCCACATTTGCTCTAAAAATAAAAAACTACTTTCTTCAAATTCAAATTCTTTTCTAAATTCTATTCTCTCTTTCTCTCCCTTTTTCACAATAAAGCTTCTTAACACTGTAGAGTGTACCGGAGATCTACCCTTCCTCTCTTCCCATGTTCTTTTCAACTTACTACATGCTGGCACTCCTTCCACAACTCCAGTGAAATTGCTCTCACCAAGGTCACTAATGGCCCCATGTTTCCCAACCCAATGGTCGGCTTCCTCTTCTCTAACTTGATACATTTACATCTGTGACAGTGTAAATCACTCTGTTGTTCACCTTCTGTGACGCCAACCTTTCCGGATTCTCTTCTGAGCTCCATGACTTGTCCCTATAGACTACGTCACTGATTTGTCATCTTCCTTCCTTAAATGGCCATTATTCCCCGGGTCTTTGCCTTTGGCTCTTCTCACTTGACCCCTGATTCTTCTTCTGAACACACTGCACCACTTATCATCTCCTGCATTTTGGTTCCTTACATCTGGAAGAAAAGCTCCGACTTCCATTAGACATCAGTCCTTAAATTAATCTAATAGAAAATTCATTAGGTCCCAAACTGGACCTGTTATAAAAGTATTTTCCTCTTTCCGTGTTCTATATCTCATTGAATGTTACTACCATCCACCCACTTGCCCATGGCAGAAATTTGGCAGGTATCCCAGAGTCTTTTTTCTCATTTAACCCTCAGGTCAAGTTACCAAGTCTTGCAGATTCTACCTCCTTAATATCCACTCACATCCATGCCGTTCTCTCTATCCCCAAAGCCATTACCTTAATCCAGGCCCTCATCACTTCTTGCCTGGATTACTGCAACTGCCTTCTCACTGCTCTCACTGCTGCAAGCCTGGCACAGGTCCAGTTTCTACTTCACACAGTTGCCACTATGTTCTTTCTAAAATACAGATCTGATCATGTCATTTTCCTGCTTAAATTCTCTCAGTGGCTCTCCATAGCTTCCAGGATAAAGTTGAGACTCTTTAGCTTAACACACAAGATACCTCCTGATGTGATGCCTGCATATGTTCTAGCTTCATCTCTCCTCATTAATCCTCACAGACTCTGTGCTCTCAGCACTACGCTGCTCACTGTTCACTGAATGTGGCATGCTAGTTCACTCCTCATGCCTTCACAAACAGGGGAATGGAACACACTTCCCCCTCCTCCTGGCTGACTGCTTCTCATCTTTGAGGGATGATCTCAACACCTCTGTCACTATGAAGTCATCCCTGATCCACTAAGGAATAGTTAGATGTCCCCATACTTATTTTGAACATCTCTTTCATAAGCACTACTATGTGCTGATCTCAAATATATACCATTCGTTGTTTATATGCCTTTCAAACACTATCACATTTAATTCTTACAATGGTACTTTGAGACTGTAATGTTATTATCCTCTTTTTATGAGGAATAAATTGAAGTTTTGAGAAGTTCTGTAACTTGTCTATGTTCATACAGCTTAAAAGTGACAAAACCCAACCTTTCCTTCTCCAAAGCCTGCTCCTAAAAATGTTGCTAAAGCTGCTTTATCATTGAATATGTTGATGGTTGGCTTAGCTGTTTATTTCTACCACAAGATCCGGCACATAGCAGGCTATTGATAAGCAAATTAATGAATACTTTTGATTTTAGAAATATTGACCTTGAGGCACTTACAAGGCCTCCAGGTTGACGTTGTATATAAGGCTTTGGAGCTCCAGCAGAAAATCTAAGCTAAAAGTGGAGAACTGAGACCCCTCAGTGGGAGCTGAGGCCATGGCAGGGACCGTGGCATCACCACAGAACATAGGATTGAGTGAGAACCAACAAGAGCCAAGGTATCACCTTGGAGAAAAACAACACTAAGGGAATTCAAGAGAGGCAGAAGCTGAAACAGAGAGAAACATGGGGATGGGGATAGGAAGCTCCAGAGAGACAACCCTAATAATATCTCTATTGTTAATAGTGTGAAACTATGACGGGAAGGCTGAAGAGGAAGCAGGCTCATTCCCACTCTGTTCTTGGCCCTTGACCGCCTGGCCCAGGTTAGCCCACTGAGTCTGAACAGTCTCAATCAGTCACAGGATGACCCATCCTTTCCTCCCAGGAGAACCCTTCACTGCTCCCCTGGGAAAGGATGTATTCAACACCCTCTACAGTAGAGGGAGGACACAGGTATAATCTTGCCTTCCTAATCGTCAGAGACCCCATTGAGGTAGACAGATAATTCATAAAGTTATTTACATTTAAACATTGAGAAAATAACAAAGAAAATATTTAGATCATACACTCAGGGTCATATGAAAGATCAGGATTCCAGTTTCTTGCCCACATTTTTTTTTCAACTTTCTTTCTTGAAAGGTGAAGGCACATTTGGCTTAACATAATAGAGATCAGCTTTAATATTTTTCCTTCAAGTAGGATCACCGCAGAAGACTTCTGCCACATTCTGAAAAATACATTGCCTTCTTCAGCCTTCTCCTCAACAGTTTTCTCTGTCTCATTCTCGCTCTCTCAAACACGTGAGTTGTTTACGCCCAAATGTTCGGGCCCCACGTGCGCTCTCTGGCAGAAAGCTGTACTTTTGTGGAAAATTTTACCCCTTCTTGCACGTCCCTCCTTTGACATACAAAATGTTATTCTCTCTGAAGTGCTTGGGAGGGGTAATCCTGGGAGTGTGAGTCACCCTCCAGGGGAACATCTTACAAGGTTTGGAAGTCCAACTTGCCCAAGAGGAGAGAGACTTTCTTCTTATATGTTACAGTTTTCTCACACACTGTTCTTATTTTAATTAGGTGATGGAAGGTCAATAGCAAAGGAATCTTTCCAGCCTTTAAAAAAATGAAAAAGTGCACAAGCTTCAGAAACTAAGAATAGGAGATGAAAAGCCTTTCCAATGCCATGCGGCTCTCTGCCAGCGCTCGCCAGTTGTCCCTGAGGGCCAAGGAGCCGTGTGGATGGCTCGTACCCAGCACCCGACTCAGCCAGCCACCAGACTGCAGGATATCTTGCTAAATTTAGTGCCAGATTTCCCCGCACTGCTTCAATTTGTCCTGAATCACCTCCCGCTGTCTTTGCCAGACTGAGCAATGCGGCAGAGCCACGGACATCCAAGGCTTTCAATGAGGCAGGCACTGTGGAGGATGCAGTCTTATTCCAACTTCGAATTCATGTGACTTTTGCTTTTTTTGCTGAGAGAGAGAGAGAAGAGACAGAGAAAGAAAGAAGTCCAGTCATGTGGCCTATTTTCTTTCTCAGCCCTGGCTCTTGCATATTGGTTTGATGTGAGTGTTTTGTTTCTTTTTTTTTTTTCAAATCTAGGACTCATCAAATGTGACAGCCTGACAGTCCTGGAGACGAGGATTCGTGTTCAGGTGTGGCCCAGGACAGGCCTCGCTGCGCTTCTGCAGGAATGCACAGGTGCACACCGGCAGTTTGGATAGAGCCGCACTGGGGATGAGGTCTCTGCGCAGCATCGCCTGCCCTCTGAGGTCATGGCAGGGAAGGGCACCGGCACAGACTCGGAGTCGGTGAGGAGAGGTGCTCCTTCAGAAGCCAGGTGTATTGCTTATTCTTTCAAGGACAATTATTTTAACAATATTCTCACTGGTCAATGTTCATTTATTTCCCTTATCTGACTTTATTGCAGTGTTCCTCAAACTGCAGGATCCAAAGGGTGCTTTACAAAGCTCCTAAACTGCTCGGCCCTGCCGAACTGCTGTGTAGCAGCCACGTTCCTCACAGCTGTTATCAACTCCCGACCGACCGACCCCTGCCCACCCCGACTTCATCTAGAAGCTCCCCTTTCGATGTTCTAGTTACTGCTTTAAAATAAAAGACAACCACAAGAATTTATTATTCTATGATGTGACTTATACACACACACCTGTTGGCTCTATCGACCTAAGCACCTTGCTAATGGGACTAAGGTCACAAATCCAATCCAGGTGTCCCCAAACAATGCAATGATGCCCACAGGCCCAGCTTGTCTGTACCTTTAATCCCATGAAGACCCTTGGTGTAAGAGCCTTACTCATCTTAGTATCCCTCTCAATTTCTCAGGGAGTATTTGTTGACTTGAATCTAACCATCTGAGAGTAAGGATGACTCAGCAGAGATGCATCTTGAGTCCTGGAAAGAACAGCCCAAATCCACTCCCCACTGAAAATGGGTCCAGCATATCCTCTGGGCTGCACTCACCACAGTGGCTCAGATGCTGTACCTTCTTTTCATTTTCGCTACTAAAGCCACAGTTTGGGGCTGATACTCCTAGGACAATGGCAATTGCTACAAAAGGGGTCATAACTATGATTACCATCTCTCCCCTGAATAAGATGACTTCTACAGGCCTCCGCGAGCAGTTAACCCTAAGAACATTAGCCATGAATCTGGGCCATGTGTTGCATCTGTTTCATTGCCTTCCAAAGGGCAATGAAGCCTTTCATTGTCTGTCCTTTCATCAGGACAGTCAGGAGAGCAAGATCAGGTTCCTTTTTTCAGCAATGGCAAATGGAAGATGGATGGAGAGGAGGAGAAAAATGGTTTCATGTAGTCGCACAAGCTCAAAGAAACAAATAACTCCTCTTATCAATCTGGTCTCAAAACCACCACTTCTAAGAAGTTCATGGAAACCACTTCTAATGAACCGTAAACGATAAACATGGGTCCAGGCTCCACCATGAAAACTGACCAGTGATCTTTTGTGCCAACTGGTGTGAAAATCTGTCAACAGACTTAAAAATGTCTGTGAGACAGAAAACTAACTCTTCTAAGGCAAAAGTAGCAGGGACAGTAAAGAACAGCCTTTCAGAAAACAAAAACGGCAAACATCACTGGATGGCAATAAAGCGCTAGAAATTTCCCTTCTGGGAGTCATGGCCCAACAGTTCCCTGTATATTTGGTTCTCAGGTCATTAGCGCTTGGGGTCGAACGGGAGGGGAGAAGGGCTATTAATCTTAAATTCTTACTTCAGCTGAAAAGTAAACCAAGTAAAATTGTGTGCAAAGCCATTTCTTGCCTTTTCTCTTTACCACCTTTTCTCACTATTAGCACTTCTTTTCCCTTCTAGGCTCCCTCTGCCTCCAAGTCAGGCAATTCTGACCATGCTTTTTTGTTCCTGTTAGGTGGAGAGTTGTGGTGACATGTGAGAAGAGCAGTTCCAAGAATTCTGAAGGCATTGCTGTGAAAGAAATCTTGCAGCATTGTAAAGATATGAAACTCTTCAAAGTACTCAAAAGCTTTCCAATTTCTGAATTTTCACAGCTCACCTTCCCCTCATAGATACACTCTGGTACCACACACAATGCACAAGTTCTTGAAAACTTACAAGTAAATCCAAAATCAATGCACACGAGCATTTTTTAAATGCATCAGGATAAGATTCATCTAGCAAATATTTCTAATTGGAAAGCTTGTGCTCAGAACTGTGCTAGGGTACCGATGATACAGCCGTGAACCAGAGACATGTTCCCACCCTTATAAAGATTTGAGTCCTGCAGGAAAGACAGACAGGGAACAGTAATTCTCGAATGGAGTGAGAAGAATTACAAAAGGGAAATGCGTGGTGCTGTGCAGGCTTTTGACAGTGGAAGCAAACCTGCAGCATCAAGAATGGCTTCCCTGGGAAAGAGAGACGTCTGCATTGAGGTGTATGGAGTGAACTCAGGAAGAAGTGGAAGGAAGGGGTTCTAGGCAGAGGGACTAGCATGTGTGGTGGCTCTGAGCCAAAAAAAGGAGTCTAGAGCCACCAGAAAGGCTGCCTGTTGGAGGACAAGGAGGAGAGTATTGTTGAATGAGGGTAGGGATGGGCAGCGGTCAGGTCTCAGGGTCCCTTAAGCCATGTCTAAGTTTGGACACTGGGACATCTATAAGTTTGCTATTGTGACTGATTGTGATAAACAAAACTGACTCCATGTAAAGTGGGATTTTTATATCCAAGAATCATAGAATCTTAGAGTTGAAAGGTACTTTAAGAAATATCTAATCCAAATGTCCATGGATTAATTGGTGCAGAAATTCCTTCCTTGAACACGCCCCACAGTGTTTTAGAACTCATCACTTGTTTATGAGTAACTCAAATTGTTAGAAATTTATTTCAACCCAAACCTACTTCCTTGAAACTTCCACCGTATGTGTGCCCTCTGGAGCTTCGCAGAATCAGTCTAATCCTTCTCCCATCTAACAGCTTCTCAAAGGTTTAAAGACAGCCCTCTTGTCCCTATTACATCTTCTCTCCCCAGGCTAACAATGCCTGATTCTCCAACCGCTCTCCATGTTACATGATTCCAGACCCCTCACCATCCTACTTATGCTTCTCTGGATGGACCCTCGTTTGCAAGAAAAAATAAATCATATTTTCTTTTGAAAATGAATCTAAGTACGTAAACTGAGTTATTAACCTATTTTGCTTATAGTATATAGTTTCATGGCCTTAGAATACTAACCCTGGCACAGCTGGCTTTCAGGAACAACAGAATGTCTGTAGTTGTAGGGGATCTTCAGGGGCTTGTTACTTTGTCCTGCAAAATAAGCATTTGATAAATGTCGTTAGTAAACTGAATGGTCTTTCTGTATTTATTCCTGAGTAAATGACATAGTTTAGCAGAGTTTACAAAATCTGAGTTTGTGTAATGACATGCAAATTTCAGGAAAACTGGTGTGAACACACCTGCTGACCTCTGAGACCAGAAGTACCTGAGTCTTCCACAGCTGGCCTGCAATGAGGGGAAACAGCAACCTCAGACAAAACACATCCTTGCAGAAATGACCAGTGTTGTCCATTCACCTCCATCACAAAACGCTATTAAATCCTGCCAGCCCCACCCACCAGGAGTCACCCCAAGGCTGAGGTTTTCTGGTCATCTGTGTAACTCTCGGATCACAGCACTTCATTATGGGGCAAATTGTGGGGAGGCTTTTGAGGGATTTTTGTCTCATTATATTCTCCATTTCACTCTAAAATTTGCCTTAAAATTGCCACCAGACAACATGCTTATCATGATAAAAAATAATATGCTATTAACTTTTCACAGCCTAATGGAAAAGACATATAATGTAAGCAAATAACTATGATCCCCCACAATGGGATGCACATATGATGTAAATTAGTCAATAACTATGATCCCCCACAATGGGATGCACATATGATGTAAGTCGACAACTGTGATCCCCCACAATGGGATGCACATATGATGTAAGTCAGTCAACAACTGTGATCCCCCACAATGGGATGCACATATGATGTAAGTCAACAACTGTGATCCTCCACAATGGGATTCACATATGACAGGATGATGCAGGCTGAAGAACGAGTCCAAAATACTTCCCAGTTTCTGTAATAACACCAAGAACAAGCAAAAATAACCAAGCTTCTCACTCCAGGAAAATAAGATAGTAACCAAGTAAAATAGCTAATAACTTGCACATGCAGATTGCTTCAAGACTCTCACTTCACTGTAGCATCACTCCAAAGCTCAGAGGTCATCAGTGCTGCCCAGCTCCAACCAGTTCCCCATCTTGTATGACCTTGTATCCCCACTTTGTATGAAAAGGAAATTGAAAAGGTATCACGCAGCCCAGGCCCTAACTTCCCTCTTCTGAAGCACTCCCAGACTGTCAAGTCAGTGAGCTTCCAGACTGGAGGGCAGAGGAGATGAGATGGCATCAATTCCCCAGACACCTACTCCTCCTTAGCTGTGGATCCTGACTCTGGGCTTGATCTACCTTTGTGAAACTATATATCAATACTATTGTTATACAGTTCACAAAAATTACCAGATTCTCTGATAAAGTAGAAAGCATTGCTCTTCTTTAAGCACAACTTGGGCATCTTCCTTTCAGTCATATTCAACATATTAAATCAGAATTTTTTGTTGATTCCTAAAAACAATAAATACAGAAATGCAACACAAATGGTCTGGGAAAAGGGTCAGGAGAAACAGGCTACACTCTCTAACTCGTGAGAGGAGAAAAGGGAGTCAAAGGGAGAAAGAGAAAGAAAGAGGGAGTGAAACAAAGAGCTGGAGCCAAGGCCAAGGGTAAGGAGCAGCAAGACGGAGAGGCAGGTTTCTCCATATCGTTACCCACAGCTTGTCCTGAGCGCCCCTTGCAGTTTGACTCTCTGCTGAAACCCACTTCTCACTTTATAAAAGTGCCAAGACGAGACTTCAAGAGTTCATTTAGGATCTCCAATTCTCAAGCAAAATTGCTCCATACTGAGCCCAGGAAATGCTGAAGAAAATACATTCCACCAACTCCCGTAGTGATCTTTTGGCACCTCATAGTGCATATAACTTGAAAATACTTCCTTGTGTCACAGTAGAGGAAGGGAAAAAGTCAGACTGTGGTATGTTTAGAAGTAAACTATTTGAAGATAAGAAAGAAAGTTCTCCTGGCTTTAATTGGATTAGATAATCTGGTCTCACCTGTTTTCCTTCCACTTATAAGTTTTCCTTAAAGCAGTATTAGTTTCTGACTGGAATATTTTGTGTGTTCATCGGATCGCACAACTGAGCAACTGCAAAATCCCCTCCATGCAGCCGCCCGGTTCCTGCAGCTGTGCACATTCCTGAGCCCAGCACCCGCTGAGGCTGCTGTGGCCAGCCACTGGCTGCCATCTTGGATACCAACGTGCAAAAAAGGAGAAATTCACAGAGACTTTTTAAGAAATTGTGAATCAAAAAGAGGAAGGCTTCAAAGATGGTGTAAACCCAAACAAAAAGTTGACAGCTCCTAGAGGAGCCCTAGGAATCATACTCACGTCTCGAAGGAAAAAACAAAGGTGGACGTTCTCAGAGAAGGAACTGCAATGAGCTCTACCAGCCTGTTAGTGCTGAGTCTGTCTCTTGCCCGGCGTGCTCAAAGTGGGGATGAAACACATTTGCAATAGCTAGAAAACTAGTCTCTAAGCTGAGAATCATAGTCTCCCCATTAAATGATTCTTCCCTCTCACTTAACAGCTTCAGAACCAGTTTGACGCGTAGCAGAAGCTCCTGCCGCATAATGGTTTACCCAGACCGGCCACACTGCCAGGAGGGTCTTTAAAGAAACGTCAAGAGCCATGGGATAATTACGATTTTCTTTAAGCCAAATTAATATTTTCCCCATTCTATGAAAAGGGAATTTAAAATATATACATATATGGATGTATGTGTGATTATATATGCACGTACAAATACATTTATACATATATGTATGCATTTATATAATTATCTCTTCATAAAATTTTGTAAACATTCCAAATGGCACAGAACTGAATAGAAAACGATTTATAAATACCTGCAATGAACCTTTATTTTATGATATTTTTAATTCTGTGTACTTAATGTAATTTTTATCAAGTTGGATAAAATGTTTCAAACCATGGAATTAATTGAGACACACATGTGAGATGTATAACTGCCTCCAGTGAAACCTTTGCTATCGAAAGAATTAATGAATGCAGGACCTAATTTTATAGAAATTTTATCAAAATTTCTTCCCTGTAAAATGCTGAACAGGTTATGAAATTTTAACAAAATTATTGGGTTTTTGTGCACAGTGAGACTCTATGTTATTTCAATATCTCATCATCTGACCTCTCATGTGCCAGCCCTAAATCTGTCGTTATTCTTTTGCCTTCTTTTATGCTTATTACTCTTACTGTTTTCAAATTATAGTCTACTGCATTTATTGTGGATGTGCCAAGGGAGTTTTTAAGATTTAAATATATACACATTCATTGGGAAGAACTAAATTTAGATGTGATTTCATATTTTTAGCAATTTTATATAAAACATTTGTGATTTTGATATATTAAAATGCACAATAGGGGCCGGCCCGGTGGCGCAAGCGGTTGGGTGCACGCGCTCCGCTGCAGCAGCGCAGGGTTCACTGGTTCGGATCCCGGGTGCGCACCGACACACCACCTGTCACGCCATGCTGTGGCGGCGTCCCATGTAAAGTGGAGGAAGATGGGCATGGATGTTGGCCCAGGGCCAGTCTTCCTCAGCAAAAAGAGGAGGATTGGCAGATGTTGGCTCAGGGCAGACCTTCCTCACAAAAACAATAAAATAAAATAAAATGCACAATATACTTTATAATTAAAACCAGAATGACCTAAGAAGTAAGTTGTGCTTACTTAATAAAACATAAAATTGGATTCTTATTCAATTAGCATTTTTGTGTCTCCTTATAAAATGAGAGAGTTCAATTCAATGATCTCTAAATTCCCCCTCTTTTATCAGACTTTTTAAATTCATTTTCTATTAGACCTAGGTCAGGAATTGATCTCTCCCTGTCAATAATCAGAAAGTAAAAATAGCAGTTCACCTTGTGGAGAGTTATAAGTAGTATATACTAAAATGTATATTTTGTTAATATTTCTTTTACTAAAAACTTAGGAGAAATTGGTAAATACCACAAATTAAGGCATTTTTTGTAATTATTTCCAGAGAGTGGAAGTTCCAAGAAGTGGGTGTGTTTTACTAGAGACAATTATAATTTCATTTGTGTAATATTATCTCTTCTTCTCAAGAAGCTTGCTGACTTGGACACGTGCTCCAGGAGAGAACAGCGTTTCTTTGGAAGAGAAAAGCCTCATACTAAGTCATAACTTGTACTTTTCCAAGCTTCCGAGATACGGTGGTTGGGCTGTTCTAAGGGATCCAAAAATGAAGTTAATACAATTCCATTTGCAATAGCATCCAAAGAATAAAACACCTAGGAATAAATTTAACCAAGGAGATGAAAGACTTGTTCACTGAAAACCACAACATATTGCTGAAAGAAATTAAAGAAGACTTAAACAAATGAAGAGACTGCCCATGTTCCTAGACTAGGAGAATTAATATTGTTAATATGGCAATAGTTATTGTTCAAATGGTGATCCAGAGCAACCTATAGACTCAGTGCAATCTCTATCAAAATGCCAACTGCCTTCTCTGCAGAAATGGAAAACCTAATTCTCAAATCCATATAGAATTACAAAAGGCCCCAAATAGCCAAAATAACATTGAAAAGGAAAATAAAGTAGAACTCACACTTCCCAATTTCAAAACTTGATCTAAAGCTACAGTAATCAGAACAGTGTAGTACTGGTGTAAGGACAGACCAGACATTCACATAAAGAATGAATAGAACTGAGAGTTCAGAAGTAAACCCAAACACCTATGGCCAACTGATTTTTCAATAATAGTGCCAGACCATTTAATGGGTAAAGAATAACCTCTTCAACAAATGGTGCCTGGACAATTGAATAACCATATGCAAAAGAATAAAGTTAGACCTCTACCATATACAAAATACCATGTACAAAAATTTACTCAAAATGGATCAATGACCTAAAATTAAGAGCTAAAACTATAGAGCTCTTAAAAGAAGATGTAGGAGTAAATCCTTATGACCTCAGATTTGGCAATGGATTCTATGACTCTAAAAGTATAAACAACCAAAGAAAATAGATAAACTGGATTTCAATAAATTAAAAACTGTGCTGCAAATGATGTTATCAAGAAAGTGAAAAAAGAATCTACAGAAAGGGGGAAAATAGTGAGAAATCATATATCTGATAAAGGTCTAGTGTAGAGAATACATAAAGAACTCTTACAGCTCAACAGCAAAATGACAAACAACCCAATTTGAAAATGGAACAAAGGAATTGAACAGACATTTCTCCAATGAATATAATACAAATGATCAACAATCACATCAAAAGATATACAACATCATTGATTGTTAAGGAAATACAAATCAAAACCACAATGAGATACCACTTCACACCCACTACGATATTTTTAAAGAAGAAAATGAAAAATAACCAGTTTGGCAAGAGTGTGGAAAACTAGAAACCCTCATACATTGTTAGTGGCAATGTAAAATTGTGCAGTCACTGTGGAAAACAGTTTGATGATTCTTCAAACATTTAAACATAGAAGTAACATATGACCCAGCAATTCTACTCCTAGGTATATACCCAAGAAAAATTAAAACATATGTCTGCACAGAAAATTGTACACAAAAATAGCAGCATTATTCAAAATATCCAAAAGTTTGAAACAACCCAAATATTCATCAATGGATGAATGGATAAATAAACTGTGGTAAATACATGCAATGGAATATTATTCAGCTATGAAAAACAATGAAGTACTGATACATACTACATTTGGATGAACCTCAAAAACATTATGCTAAGTGAAAGAAGCCAGACAGAGGTCACATATTTTATGATTCCAATTATATGATACGTTAGTCAGTCAGTTTCTCCAGAAACAGAACCAATAGGAGATATATATTTAAAAAATGAGATTTATTATAAGGAATTGGCTCATGAGATTATGGAGGCTAGCAAGTTCCAAAATCTGTAGCGTGAATCAGCAAGCTGGACACCCAGGAGAGCCAATAGTTTAGTTTTAGTTCAAAGTCCGTTAGCCTTAAGACCCAAGAAGAGCTGATGTTTCAGTTTCAGTCCAACAGCAGGAAAAAAAATCAATGGCCTAGTTTGAAGGCCATCAGATGGAAGAATTCTCTCTTACTCAGAAATGAGTCAACCTTTTTGTTGTCTTCATGCCTTCAACTGATTGGATAAGGCCCACCCACACCAGGGAGGGCAATCTGCTTTATTCATTCTACCAATTTAAATGTTAATCTCATCCAAAAACACTCTCACAGAAACACTCAGAACAGTGTTTGATCAAATATCTGAGCATCCCATGGCCGTCAAGTGGACACATAAAATTAACTATCATGTAAGATATATCCAGACAAAGCAAATCCATAGAGACATAAACCAAGGGATAGGAGAGAGAGGAATTAAATTATTAGTTAAGGGGTGCAGGATGTTTTTATAGGGTGATGAAAAAACGTTTTGAAACTAAAGAGAGTTGGTGGTTGTACAACGTTGTGAATACAATGAATACCACTCAATTGTACACTAAATAATACTGAATTGTACACATTAAAATGGTTAATTGTATGTTATGTGAATTTCATCTCAAAAATAAAAAATAATTTTTAAGTAATAGAGTCATAAATTTGACAGCAAGAATTTAGTGAGAATCCTTAGGTGCTTCAAGTAAATTTAAATACATATATATATGTTCCAGTCACAGATAATGATACTGGAAATCAAACTAAAGGAAGTGGAAATATCTAACATAGAGCTTCTCTCTTCTGAAGTGACATTGCCCTTCCTCAAAAAACTTCATCCTTCATCCTCAAAACTCATAAGCGGAAAGCATAACTTAGCGAATGCTTTAAAGACCAGGAAATTCAGCAACACATAATTTATTTAATTGAACTACTTCATCCATGTAGAGCAGACTACAGTAGTGTACACTGACTTCTTACCCACATGGAAAAATGATGTAACAGGTGTGTGTGTGTTTTAAAAATAAAGGATGTGTATTCACTATAATGTCAAAAAAGAATCAGAGAAATAGCTTGTTAGCTCAGCCTCTCACCAGTGCACGCTTACCCCCTCGGCTGGGACTGCCAGTGTTTTATCTAGGACAATGTCAAATGCCTCAGATGAGATGGGCTCCACACCACGTTGTGGAAACCGAGGCTACAGCCCAGAAAACTAAGGCGACATGTGCTTTTCAGGGTTTTTAAGATCAAATGAGATACTGAGGTCAAATGCTCTGTGGGTGAACTAACGTATTACTATTTGTATCTCTATGCTTCTTTAAAAATTTTTCATGTTGTTCTTGTTTTATTTTCTTTTAGATGGTGACTTCATGAAGTGTCTTATGAAAGAAGTGTGAAGGTATGGAAAGGAATTGAATCAAGACTTTTCACCTCTTTTCCTAAATTCTATTTTCCAGTTACACAAGGTCATTCTTATTTTTCATACAAATATCTTCAAAGGTCAAGTTTCATTTTAGATGAATAAGCATCATATATAGAATAAGAATGCTATGTGTTAATAGCAACCTGCTTCTTTCATCTGTGACATAGCGTACATGTTTATCTGGTTCCAAGTCATGTTGTTCCTGCTACTGCTTAAAATCAGAGAACTCTCATGGATTTAATCCTTATCATATTGCTAAATAGTTTACGGCTCTCTGCTTTATATATCTATCTTGACTAATATTAATCTTCTCTCCCAACTTAGCAATATTTTCAAATGTAAACACACACTGAAAGGAAATTATTGAAATGTGGATTGTGGGTGACATTAATAACCTTACATTACAGATTGCCCAGGCTCTATTCAAGCATCTTGAATGAGTAGCACATCAGGAACTATTATACTGACTGTCACTACTATAAACAAACAGATTGACTCCCCCATTTTTCAAGTTTAAAAGTATTTTAAAGTTTAACGATGGTCAATGAATCTTCATATTATAAGCTAGAAAAATCTTTGAGAGATATGCTTATCCATAGAAAAATTGCTGTCTCTCCTATTTTAAATAACCTTCCTTAGTCAAGGTCTACTGCTGTAAGGCCAAAGTATACTCCATTCTAGTTCCCTCTGTATAATATGTTTTTTCAAACTGAGAACATGTAATGAATGGTCTATCAAAATGTGCCCATTTTTTGCTTTTTATTCTTCCTTTTTCGTGAATCAGGACTCTGGCAAAGTTCTATTTTATTGGTCTTTCCAAAAACAAGCAGATTTTGGATTAAATTATTTTTTGTGAAATTTTTTATTTTGTGTTTTTTATTTCATTAAATTCAGCTTTGATTTTTATTCATTCTCTCTTCCTAGTTTCTTAGGTTTATTGTGTTTTTCCTTTTGTAATTCCTTAGGGTGATTTCCTGTTTTTATTTTTCCCTAGTTGCTTTATTTCTAGTGTTTATTCCTTAAAAACAAAGGTATTTAAGCTGTGACGTGTTCTTCTGGGCTTAGCTGTGTGCTATCACATTTGGTATTCAGTGTTCTCCTTACCGCTTTCTAGCGGGATTGTGACTTCCCTTTTTATTCTGTCTTGGATCCAAAGATTTTATGGGAGTGTGTTTCTTAGTACTCAAGTAGTAAGATGTTTTTAGTAACCTCGTAACAGACTCTGTGGCTTGACAATCTCTAGTAAGTTTTTCTTCATGGCTAAATAATGAACACTTTTTTCTGTGAAAGTTATATGAAAAAAGTACAGCTTCTGTTTGGGAGATGTAAGCTTATGTTCACAGCTATTTTGTTTGTTGATTGTTTTATTCAATTTCTCCAAGCCTTAGTTATTGTTTGTCTACTAGATCTGTCCATTTTTGAAGAAGGCATATTAAAGTTTCCTGTTATAGATATGCTCCTATCACATAAAGCATTTTGCATAGTTTTTGTCTTGCACATTTAGTTCATATATGTTTTACATATAGAGATATCAGACTGTTAGTTTTCCTTTTATGATTATTCAATATCCCTTTGTTCTTATTAATGCTTAACCTTAAATGAGAAATTATTATTTTAACATTTTACAATATTAATTATATCATATATTAATATATTGCCTTCCCAGATTTCTACTTTTTAGGATTTTTTGGTAGGTGTCTTATTAGTTTTATCTTGTTTAATATTGGTTTGTTTTTTCATTTATTCTCTTCTTATCTTTTTTTCAAGCTATTCATTTGTTTTAAGTGTGATTATTATAAATAGTGTATCACTGGGTTTTGTATTATAATGCAACATAGCAGTCATGTTTAACTACAGCATTCAGCCCACTTGCATCTACCGTGATGGCAAATATATCTGATTATAGGTCCTCTATCTTACTCCATGATAACTAAATATTTCAAGTTGTTGTTTCTTCTTTTTTTAAATTTTCCTTGGCTTTGTTAGTTTGATCATTTCTAATTATTCTTTTTCCTCTAGTTAATTTGTAAATTCCTCTAGTTAATTTGTAATTTCTTCTGGTTAATTTGTAATTTGTAATTTGTGAGTCTTTTCTATTCCATTGTTATCTCTCATAATTTTCAACTACTTTTTGAAAACAAATTACCAAATATTTCCCCCACCATGATGTAGTGTTTCACTCTTAAAGATGGATTGCACCAAAATGCTTTTTCTCTCATTATTTCCATCTCTCTATAATTATGCTCTGTTTTGGGATATTTTATCCACTTCAACTTTTAGTTCTTAAGGTTGAGTCTCACCTGTAACCATCTCATCTTTAATTCATCAATTGTTTACTTAGGAAATCATGTTTTCAAGTTTAGATAGTTAAGTATTCTTTTTAATTTAATATTTCAACTTAAATACTTCTCTACCAGGTTGCTTTTTTTTTCCTCTAGGCTTGTATTGAATTACTTCTGAGCCATCTTCCTCTCTCTGAACATTTACATGGACTTCTGTGTGGATGGGAGTGTGGTTTGACAGAGCACAGGAGAGAAGGTAGTGCCCTTGTAGGTGATGGAAGGTAAAGCGCTCACTCCCCTCTAAGTCACACGTGTAAAATCAGAAAATCCGCCAGTCCCTGCCAAGGTCCCTAGCCTGCCTCTGGACGGTGAAGGCCCAGTCCGCCTCTCCGGCTGTTTCCTGGTCTCGTGGAGGCCAAGGAGACCCTGCACAATCTCGTGGGGCTGTGGTTGACAGAAACAGCCTCATATTTCACGGAGCCAAGCTCTTTCCAGGATCTGCTACTTTCCGGCTCTCACCCCAGGCTCCTTATTGCGGTTTTCCAGACACTTTCCCATCGCAGCAGGGAAAGATCTGCATTCATTCTCTCTACTGAGATTCCCAGAAACCGGAGCCTCCAGTGCACCGGGTGCTCAGAGGCCCTAATAGCCATTAGGAAGGACACGAAATCAGGACTGGGAATGGAGTGGGAGGATCTGCATTGGAAACCACCATCATGTTCTTGCTCTACTCATTACCTATAAGCTAAGCCATTAGCACAGAGCATTAACAGAGTGTTAGTTTTAAAAGTCTAGTGCCTTTAAACTGGTCTCCCTGATTCTAATCACCTCTCTCTAACCCAGCAGTAGCCAAATCCTCTAAAGATTTCTTAAACGTGCTGATTTCTGAGGTCCACTCTGAACTAGTAAATCAGAACTTCCAGGAGCCCTATAGTACCACTTGTTGGCTGCTTCACATGAGCTTTAGCTCCCAAATTAAAATGTAAAGCTTTTTGAGTTATAGAACAAGTTATACAACACTTTAGAGAGTCTACATGACACCTTAGAGAGCCTAGCACAACGACAAGAATAAAGAGGAACTCTGGCAGGGAGAGGGCATAGAAATGTGAATAAACACTTAAGAAAGTACTGGGTAACATGAGTGATAGATACAGAAATGAAGGATTATAGTCTAGCACAGAAAGTAACTCAATAGAGGCAGGCTGAAGGCAGAATGGTGACCTGTGGGGGGAGTGGCTCCGCCGGGCACAGGTATATCAGGAAAAGGCTTCCAGAGAAGGAGACAGGGCAGGGCTGGGAGAAGGAAGGCAGCATTTTCTAGATGGACAAGACTTCTGTTTCTGCATCAATAGAAAGTGTCATTACAAGTATTTGGATGTTAAAGGGGAGCTTTTTGTGCACAGACTATGAATTGTAGTCACCTGATTTTTAAAGCTAATATTCAAATTATTAAAATTAAAAGTGCAAAAAACAATTTTCCATGAGCTTTAAGTTCAACTTACAAATCTTATAAACTATTTATAACCAATACTTTAGAATTTAGTCAAATTCTCTTACACATTTCAATATCTCAAGTCTAAAATCAATTGCACACATTTCAATATCTCAAGTCTAAAATCAATTGCTTAATCACACATTTTAAATTTTCAGCATGAGAGGCGTGGTCAAATTCTCTATCAAGTTCTCTTAAGTATTACATGCACTTTGAATACCAGAAACATGTAGATTATTCCAATGATCAAATTGCCTCTATGCTCAGGATAAAAATATGAATTTCCAAAGGTTGATTTACTTGCTCATTTTTTTAAATTAATACCTTCCAGGAATGGGAAATCTACTCATCTACCAGGGGAAGAGTTTTGCTATCTGAGCAACCATGGGCATCTTCTACAGATGAATTCTAAAACAGAGAACCAGGAGCCACATATGCACCCAAAATGATTTTACCAGGACCACAGATCCGCATACTGAGCCATCTTTATAATGAAAACTGTAGATTATTTCTAGATCCTTACGAACAAATGCTTTGATTTCAGTCTCCAGCCCCGTCTTGGTCACAGCTAACTTCCCGCCTGAAGGAAGTTGTATTTTTTTTCTAGGTTTACTGTCTGGCAAGGCCACACCTTGACTGAGGTCGCAATACTAAGTCATGCTAATGACAAAATGACAAACGCGGTTTCCGTTTCAGTGAGCTTAGCCTGAGGGACGAGTAGGGGATCATATGCTATCCTTTAGAAGTCTAAACTCTACCCTCTCTGGGAGAGACAATGCCAAAAAGCAGGTGGCTTGGAATGACAAGTCATATGACAGGGTGACCAATCTTATTCTTCCATTCGAAGTGGTGAAGTTAATGCCACACCCCAATTAACCAAACTACATGAGGAATTATATTATTGTAATAAAGAAAATATTTTAATGATACTAGATGTTGAGTTTGTATATTTAGTTCCAAGGGATGTCTGAGATAGGAAAGCTAAAAACAGCAACCCCATAAAATTAGCTTTCCCACTTGCATATGACATCCAGTGAATATACTATCTTCCTTGAAAGATTTTGAACTTGAGCAAGTTTTTCCAACATCAATGAGATGTTAGCTTTGCCCATAGCACATCTATTTTTCCAGGAGATCTAAATGAATGTAACATTCACATCTCAAAAAACTAATTGAACTTTTTGCTTCTAAAAGGTTTCATGGAAAACACTAATTAGAAATGTTTTCAGGTCTTGGATTAATTATTAGATAATACTGTGCAAAGTTTCAAGTTATTATTCTCATGCCACAAATAAAAAAATACCAGAGAAATGATGATGATGGTGTGTGTGTGTTGAAAAATTAAATAATTACTCGAGGATTGAATGTTAGAGTAGCTAATACCATTAGGAACCTTCCAGACAAGCTAAACACCTTCTTGTCCAACTTCATAGGTGGGTGGGTACTAACCAGTCCTGGAGGTGAGACTGGATTTTATAATATTAAACTTATTTTGTACTATCTTGAAATACCAATACAAGACGCTGGAGTTTTCTTCTATGGTTATGAGTTTGTTGAGTTTTTTTTCTTTTTGTTCTGTTTTTACTTCCCCTGTAGTCACTAAAGACTTCAGTTGGAGTTCTCCTCTTTTGAATCAACTGACCTAATATTTCATTAGGGATAGGGATCCAAAGTCACCAGTTTAATAATTCTGAGGGTCCCTGTTGTAATAGTCAAAGCATCTGGACAACAATACCTTTAAAGTGGTAATAACAATTATTATGATAATGATAATTTGAAAAATAGTTGCACATCCCAGACTTAGGGAATTCTTTGTATACTGACTACCACCTTGGAGGGAAGAGAAAAGAATTTCCTTGGAAAGTAAAAACAAGTGTCAAGTAGAAAGAGTCAGAAAATAATCAGAACATCCAATGATCTGAAGAGATTGATGGGAATGTACTTTTTCAATCCTCCTGAAGAAGCAACGTTCATCAACCCTATTTCCTGCTGTCACGCACTGGATAAAAGTGGTGCCAACCCAAACCTGAGCTCTCTAGCTGTTTTCAGCACACATGTTCTTATCCTTTTGAATAGGATAGCCTCCCCTGATTTTCTCACCTCACATAACCTGAAGCCAGTGAATTTCCTTTCTTATTTATTGGAAAAGAAACCATTTTTATTTAAAAAGAACAAAGAGTTTTGTGACCTAGTGAAATTAGTCTTTCAGGCCATTTTACACTTGGAAAAGGGAAAAGTTGACATCTACGTTGTTGCAGGAAATTGTATCATAACACGTACATTCCAATTCTTTTCTTTTTCCTAGCACTTAATTATAAAAGTAGTAAAATCACTTCAATTGATTCTATGTTGAAATCACATAGAGACGCCACAAAACAGAGATTTGAAAGTCATAATCTTCTACGAGCATTTATTGAGGTACTATTAGCTCCATCACACTATGATAAGTGCTAAAATGTTCTTTATAATTTGAGATAGGGATTGTTTCTATATAGAGAGTTCCAATAATCCAGAGTGAGGCAAGATGGATGAATAAATATTATCACTAACAGAGGCAGCCTATCTATACAAGTCCATATCAATTTCTTGCCAACTTCTCATTTTTATACATATATACATAAACACACATTAGAAGGAGAAACACATTCATCACATGAGAGATAAGAACACTGAGACCAAATCTGCTTAGTCAGGAAATGTTTCCAGGACGTAAAGTGAGTTCTCGATGATGCTCCATAGGACAAAAATGCTTGGCAGGAGGGAGGACGTTCATGGCACCAGAGATGGTCTCCATCCATCCAGCCGCTGTTATCTAGCAGATATTTACTGTTGAAAGTTCAAATTCTTTTTACATCATTAGCCCAAAAAAGCTCACAGTACACAGCAAGTGCCCTGGACAAATGATGTGAGGGTTGACAGGTGGACAATTGAAACTAGTCTAGTGAAATGATTGCAATCCTGTGAATCTTTTAACATCTTTTAGGAACCAGTTACTTATCAAATATATACAAACATCAAAAATGCCAGTTAGGGCTGATGGCCACTGGTCCAAGATACATGGGAAGACGTCGTAGCTGGTGTTCATGACATGTGCATAAAAAGATTGTACGCTCTCTGTCCATGTTCCCGACCTCCCTGAGTCGTTTGTCACTGAGCAGGCTCCGTGGCTTTCAGCCGTTCTTGGGCTTATTCACATTTTCATCTTGTATCACTTTTTGGCATAATGCCTTTTTGAAGCTGACTAGCCATTCTGTAAAATCTCAGTTTCCCTAACTGTCCAGAAACTTCCTCTTTCAAGTTTCCAGAGAGTCCCCTACTTCTGGAACTTGAGTTCTTAGGACACCCACCTATAACCACTATGATAGGGCACCCTGGTTAAGAGCGCTGGCTTTGGATTCCAATGGGTTTGAATCTCACTCCTCATTGACAGCTGTGGGAGCCTCTACGAGCCTCAGTATCTGGTCTTATGGGGCTGTTGTCAGATGCAAGAGAAATGGCGTGCTCAGTGCTTATTATAGTGCTTAGCATATAGAAATTTCAAGAAAGGGCATCATCTATTGCAGCTGCTATTACTACAAATCTATCATATCCTCTCTAAGTTGGGAGACCACAAATCCTGGTTTGCCCTTAACAGCCCTATTGTTCAGACATAATTATTAATAGTGCCCCCTTTTACTCTCAAAAATGTCCAAATTTGAAAGTATTAAGTTACACCACATGAAATTGCCATTTTGTAAGTTAAACAGTTTGAATTTCAGCGATTTCATGTGGTTCATGCAATAAATAACTGAAAAATGCCTCTCTTGATTGGGAGCGTGCAGGACAGTGATGCTGTAGGAGCAGGCAATCATGTGTGCAGAGTAAAAACAATACTTTATTATACACAAATGCAATTATTTTCTGCTTGAACAAATTAAGTATTTCATTTTCAACATCTGTCCTGATCCTACCTATTGGCTTTCTTGAACACTGAGTGTTTAGGATCAAGAAAGAAAAAATTATAGTTCCCAGAGTTCTTTCTTATGATGATTATAACTAATCAATCAAAACCATCATCTTAAGAGTCTGGTGTGATTAATTTTCATTGAACCTCGACCTTGCCCCTATCTTCCACCTTACTACCTGCCACAGAAATGTAAGATTGTGAAACTTTGAAGAGTTAACGGAAAGCACAAGTAAAAGCAGGACTGGGGATGGATAAATGTTGCAATGTTCAAAAAGGAAGAGAAAGTTGGTAACGCAAACTATAGAGGCTGGCAAGTTTGATGTTCAGCTGAAAAAATATTTTGAACAAATTAATAAATAAATAATGTGTGAGTAATTTTGGAGTAAAGAGATAGTCATCAGGAGTCAGGAAGGATTCACAATAATCATGTCTTGAGAGTTCATTTTTTCCTTCTTCTCTTCCCTCTCCTCCTCCTCTTCCTCGTCTTCCTCCTTGTTCTGAAAATTGCCTGAAGACAAAAGAGAATGCTGTAGACAGCATAAATCGATATTTGAGTGTCATTTGACAAAAATATCCATGATATCTTTATGTGATATAAAAAAATTATTGCCTGAGTTTGACTGAACTGTGACTGATACCCACTCCAGGATTTCTGATTAATGGATCAATTGAACAGAGGAAGGTCTTTGAAGTCTTATGACTCTTGGCCTTGTGTTTAGTACACTTCAACATTGTTACAATGACAGGATTATAAGCTGATCAAATTTGTTTTTATTCTTCCTTGTTTTCCAAAAACAAAAAATACATTTAAAGCTATAAATCTCCTTCTAAGAACTTCATTGGCTGTATCTCAGCTGTGTCATTTGTTCTATTTTGAAATTTCTCTTATAATTTCTTCTTCAAATATTCAGATTTCTTTTAGCTTCCAAACTTATGTGATTGCTCAGTTATTTTTGTTGTTGATTTTCTACTTCACTACATTTATAGTCAGAGTATGTACTGTGTATGATCTTGGTTCTCTAAAAGTTGTTTGAGGTTTAAGAAAGTATGTTCGCTATTTAGTGAAAGTGAATTTATTTATATCTATTAGTTATTCAACTCTGATGACTTTACTTTTTCTGTTGATATAGCAAATCCTAACTGCTGATTTGTCTATTTATCTCCATAGTTCTTTCAGGGTTTATTTTTTGAAGGGAATTTTTAAATGCATACATATTCATGTTTATTAGACTTTCTTGAAAACTATTGTTTTTTATCAATATGTAACATATTTCTTTCAGTCTATATTTGTCTGGTAAATCTTTTTCAATCCCTTTAACCTTATTGAATGTATTTGTATAAGTATTAAAGTTTGGTTTTTATCCAACCTGTATATCCTTATCTTTTGATCTCTAGATATCTCAGTTCTTGTTTCATATTTGTCACACTTTGTTCAGTTTCCACTGCCAATTTCTTAGGCTTCTCAGTGGCTAATGCTCCCCCCGCCACCCCATTCCCCAACAAGACAATAACTTAGTAGTTCCAGTCTCCCCTTAGCTCTGCAAAAATGCCCTCCACCCCCAACTCAATCTTTCCATTGATATTAATCTTTTTTTTTTTTTGGTGAGGAAAATTGGCCTTGAGCTAACATCTGTGCCAATCTTCTTCTATTTTGTTTGTGGAACACTGCCACAGCATGGCTTGATGAGCGGTATGTAGGTCTGCGCCCGGGATCCAAACCCCCGAACCCCAGGCTGCCGAAGTGGAACATATGAACTTAACCACTACGCCACCAGCCCCCAATCCTTGTTGATATCATCTGAAAAATTATTATGGGCATATCTTGTGGGTGTTTTTTTAAAAGATTGGTTATTGTAACAACAATCATCTTGTCTTTACTTCCCATCTAATAGTGCCTTCCTGGACTTATCTCTTTTTTCTAGAATATTTCCTCACAAAGGATTTTCAAAAAAGGTAGTTGGTAAAATTTCTGATGTTTTCCTCACCTATGACTATCCCCATTTACTTATTTGCATTTAAATTGAGAGTTTAGTTAATATAAAATTCTAATTAGATGTTAAGATCTTTTCCTTTAATATTTGAAAATGCTACTCTATCGTCTTTCTCACAAGGCTGATATCAATCTGATCCTTGTTCCTTTGTACAAGAGTTGCTTTTTATCTCTGGAAGTTTTGAGAATCCTCTCGTTGTCCTTGATATCCTCACATTTCGTTACAATGTATCTAAGTGTGGGGTTTTTCTTAGTTTACAGCACTCTAACAGGATTTACAATCTGAGGTCCTCCATCCTTCTCTTATGGAGGGAAATAATCTGTTGTTGTAATTTCAATTTTTCTCATTTTCTTGACTTCTATTATATTTTGACATTTCTATTTTTATTCTCCATATTTCTTCTTTTAACAATTGTTTTATATTTTCTGTCTTTATCCTTTGCTGATATTTAACTGGGAGAATTCCTCGACAAAACATTCCAGCCAATTAATTCATTTTTAAGCTTTATTCTTCTATTTGATTCATCTACTGTGTTCTTTATTTCAGCTATTACATTTTCTTACTCAATAGCTCTAAATGATTCTTATTTCTGATTTTTTTATTCTTGCTTCATGTTCCTCATATTACCTCTTGTCTCTTTTAAGGTATTTATTATATTTTGTTTTTATTCTTATTCTGGTTCTCAATGCTGCTTAATAACTATAGTTTGTTCTATTTGTTGCCTTTCCTTTATAGAGATTTTAATCCGAAAATATTTCATTATTATCCCCTGTGAGCATATATTTCCTGAGAGTATTAGGCACCTCTTAAGGTAATGTGTACCTGGAGGAAGGAGATAAATTCCAGGCTGCTCTTTGTGCATTTCTGATGACTTTGGGGAAGAAGGAATTCCCCAGAAAGGGGAGCGTCTTATGTCTGAGTCTAAATTTCCACCTTGACTCTGCTCTGTTTAGGTACTCTCTCTCTAGGTATAGGTGGCTGCTCCGCCCCAGGGCACGGAAGAGTGGAGGGAGAGGTGAACGCTTAGGAGTCAGCCAGTCAGCCTGAGCGTGGCGGGGTGCTTGCCCTCTCCAGACGGCATGTGTTCCCACAGGCTCACCTCCCTCCGCTCTTGTTTCACCACTCTGCGATCCTGATAGGTGTGCTTTAAAATGTGCCCCTAACCTATCTGGCATCCTGGGACCTTGTTTGGGCTGATGTTTATCTCCCCTACACCAGGGCTCAGTTTTTGTCAAGTTTCTAATGTTATCTTGCAGAGCCATCAAGCTCCCCCTCACCTGTGTCGCATTCCAGGGTTGGGTTCGGGGGGACTCAGTTGGCAGCCCATGATAGCTTGCCCTTATGTAAGAAACACACTGATCAAACTTGCAAATTCAGATAAGAAGAGCAGCTAGGAAGGATTTCAAAGATAAAATCCTAAATTATCTTAGAAGTCTGGCAAAATGGGGCAAATTGAACTAGATGAAATATAATAGAGATAAGTACTGTACAGCACTTAGCTTGACAAAAAATAAAAAGAAAGAGAAAAAAAGAAAGAAAGAAAGAAAAGAAAAGAAATAAATGAAGGAAGGAAGGAAAGAAGGAAGAAAAAACTAGAGAAAGGGAGAAAGAGCGGAAGGGAGAGAAAAAATCACAGATGATACAGGACCATGGAGACAAGACTAGTCATAAAAAAGACTTAAGGGATTGTAATTACCGTTAGCTTCAACAAGTTTCAACAGTTCAATAGGGGCCAAAAAAGCTTCCAGGATCTTAAGCAACATATTCTGGAGTGACAGACATGTAGCACTCTGACATTATCAGTGGAGGCAACTCTGGAGAATAGTATTCAGTTCTGAAAAAACAGACTTTAAAAAGGATGTCAACAACATAGAAAGTTTCTAGTGGCCACTTCTTTTACAGTCTCAAAACCAGATGACCTACAAAGAAACCTTTGAAAGAATAGGGATAATCAACGTGAAGAAACATTTTAGGGAACATATCATGGCCAAGTATGAAAGAGATATTAGAAATTAAATGTACCTTCAGTGGGTTGAAAGAAAAGAGATAGTAGAAGTTATTAAAAATAGATTTTTGCCAACTCTAAGAAAGCATTTTTCTAGCCATTAAGTCATCTGAAAAATGTAATGTTTTTCTGTGTAATAGTAACTGTTCTATCACTAGAGATTGTCAAAATGAGATTGGAAAAAAACTAGGTATAAGCACAGGTAGAGAGTTGGGCCAGAAGATGTAGAGATCACTTCTGTCTCCAAGAGTCTATTATTCTTTTTGTTCCTACAATTTATCCACAATAGTTGGGTATGTCAGTACCTGAACTAGATTGATTCTCAATCAAGTTTAGAATCTCGTCATACAAAGCCTGCTCCGGACCACTTTACGAAAAGAAAATTTGGAGATAAGATGCAAACAGCCTAAGATATGTCACAGGTTTTGTTTCCTAATCAGATTTTATGATGACTCCATGCTGACCCAATGTTTGCTGAGAACTCCTACTTTCCCTAATGCTCGTCCCGCATTCTCCATTCTAAACTTGAGCAACTTTTTAACCTAATTTGATCCAATCAATAATTTCAGGTAATTGAGGACTTCGAGATTCTGACTCTGACCTCAATGTATTATCCATCCTGTCTCCATGTCCTCTGAGAAACAAAGCCTATAACAGTAAAAATGGAAAGATTGAGATGCTTGTACACAAGAGAGGAAATCACTAAATTTTAATTGGTGTCTGTGATGTATCGCTGTTACTTTGTAGATGTAGTTTGTAACTCTCATCTCACTTCTTAACACATGTGCTCAGAGAACTTGTCTGCTACTTGCACACCTGAATTCTACTGAACCAGGCACTGTGCTTCTTTCATCAATACAGGCTAATCTTTTTGGTTTCCACTTCATCAGTCTTTAGGTAAATCTTTGACTTGATAATTTCCTGAGATATTCAGGAAAATTTACTTCTTAATCACTTGATCAAATGAAAACAATTTTTCATTTAGAAAATTGAAATTGTACTTTATAATTGTCAAAACATTTTTCACAAACTTTAAACAGACATGCGAGCTTTGGCATTAGACAAATCTTGGCTCAAAGCTCCAAACCATCAGTTAATAGTTCATATGTGGCCTTGGAGAACTTCTTTTCTTTCTGCATTGGAGTTTCTTCATCTGTAAATTCTGGATAATAATACTGACATGACAATATTTAAGGAAGGATTAAATGATGTAATAGTTGTGAATAATAGCTAACATTTATTGAGTGCTCACTATGTGCCAGGAACTATTTTCAGTGCCTGTGTTTATTGACTCATTTGATCTTTTTGACAGGCTGATTAGGCAGGTACTATTATTATCCTTTTACAGATGAGGAAGCTATGATGCAGCGAGGTTAAGAAACTCATCGGTGGTCGTGTGGCTACTAGATGTCGGAGCCAGGTGTTTACCCAGGCAGTCTAAACTCTTGCATTTCACAAGAGCCCCGTACTCTTTCTTGACAAAGTGCGTTATAGTAGACCCTCAGTAACCACTAATTCTCTTCACAAGTCCCAACCCAAATCCCTTCTTTGGGATAATTGTCAATTTTAGAAAAGTTTATTTCAATGTGAACCAAACATAGCTACAATACTTTCTTAACATAACTGTACCACACATTCCCTGGAGTTCTCTCAAAGTGCTTTGTGCTGTGAAACATTCACTTGAGTAGGTTAGAACTTTGTCAGAATCCTTCCCAGCCCTTTGACTTTTCAAAACCTCTGCTTGCTAAGCATCCTAGAGTGAAAATTTCAGGACACCTACACTAATGAATGTTTTGGTCAATCAATAATCAAGTTTCTTAATATTCACTTTATCCACTTATGGAGAGATGAAATTTTTCCTATGCTTTTTCTTTTCCATCAACTCCCACGACTTACTTTGGAAAATATGACCTTCCCTTAACTTTCTCCTTTCTCACTTAATAATATGCATTAGGAGAGTTTAAATAACTGGACTGTGATTATGTCTAGGCACAAGAACACATATCTCAACAAAATTGGTCATCCTGTTTACAACCCAGTGACTTGCTCTGCAGTAAGAGTGTCAAGCAAAAGCTGTCAACCAATTTCAGATTGACGCAACTCAAATCTGATTCTCTTATAATTGTTGAATAGCCTTTTCCGAGCATTAATAAAATTATTTTTTAACATATTTAATATTATTAGATTTCCTAAAGCATGACAAAGAGATGTTGACGGGAAATTCATCAATGAGATAATGATGCATTAGTTTAAGATTTCAATTAAAAAAAAAAAGGCTGATGGTTTTTTTAAGGGAAAAAAAATACCCAAGTGTAAACAGCAAAACTTACAAAGTGTAAAATGCCAAATTCAAACTAGAAATTAAGTATGCCAAAGATGAATTCAAGGAGCACCTTACAAGGGACTGTGAAACCAATAATAAAAGGTTCTTAAACCGAAAAAGGCAGAAGTCCAACAGGAGAATCAGAGGAACTACTTTTGATCCTAAGTGCAAAGGATTTGCTCAAGGATTAAAAGGAAAGAACAGAGGTAATTAATTCTCAATTTTGGTTTATTTTGAGAACGGTATTAGCACAATCTTCATATCTAAAAGAAGAAAGTGTGGTTTTGAGGAAAGAGCAAGGATTTCGGATTCAGACTACCTGAGTTCTAATCTTGTCCCAATCACAGTGATTTTAAGAATGTTATTTAACCTTTATACACCTCACTGCCTTCATTTGTAAGGTGGAGAGTGTAATGCTTTTGTAATAGGTTGTTATACAAGGTACAGAGAATACCGGGTACATTGTAAGCACTAATACCTCTCACCCCAACTCCCCATAAATGAAGTAGAAAGATTAATATTATTCGAAAAAAGAATGTTCCAGAACTCCTTTAAAAATTTGAAATTTAATTCCAAAATACTCAGTACTTGCTATATGCAGGAAGGATGGCTGAGGGCCAAATGCGTGTCGGGGAACAGATTAGCATGGACGGATATGATTAGCGATGCCTTGGAGGTGAGTTTAAAAGATTTGGATGAGATTTGTAGAGGAGAGGAGATTGGTATGCAAGGAAAATTTACATGATAGTATAAAATGGTCAAAAGCCTAAAGGAAGAACAGAGAGCATATTTAGAAAGAAGAAGGAAATCAGCCTGGCTCAAGTATATTGGAGAAAAATTATTTTTGGATATTTAAGAAATTGAGACGCATAAAATTTTGAGGCCAAAACAGCAGTCACTGGGATGTTAGAAGATTAAACTGTGCTGAAAAGAAAGGTATTACATATTATTACAAAAATCTCATGACTGAAAGATGGTCAGAATAATTTCCGCCCATGAGAAGGCCTCCTGAAGACGCAGAGACTTGTGAATAAAGAAATCAGAATCTGGACATGGACACTGATATTAGAAGTAGAGAACATACCCATGAAATATTTAAACTACCATTCCTGTTAGGTGATAACATAATTTCCACAAAATTTATATGATGCTTTATTTGTCTAGTATTCTTTGAAGAGATAAATAATGAGAGCAAGGCGAATTAGTGTACTTAATTTATTTAAGCTTTCAAGAAACCTTTGATAAGCTTTTAAGAAGTTTTTTGGGTTTTTTTTTTTTTGGAATGTTATTACATATAAATATAACTGACATGGTTAATTGACTGACCCAATGTATTAGTTACCTATTGCTGTGTAACACATCAACGCAAAACCTAGCAGCCTAAAACAACAAACCTTTATAACCTCACAGTTTCCGTGCACTAGGATCAGACGTGGTGTAATTGGGTGTGTCTAGCTCAAATTCTTTCAGGAGGTCGCAGTCAAGCTGTCAGCCAGCACTGCGGTCATCTCAAGGCTCAACTGGGGCTGGAGGGTCCTTTCCCAAGCCACTCCCACCACTGTTAGCAGACCTCACAAGATCCATTTCCAAGCTTACATGGGCTTCTTCACAGGATTATCTCACAACGTGGCAACTGGTCACCCTAAATCAAGCAATTTGAAGGGAGAGCAAGAGAGAACACGCCCAAGATAGAAGTCATGGTCTCTTTGAAACCTAATCTCAGAAGCGACATTACTTGACTCAGAAGTGTCATTACTTTTGCCATAGTCCATCCATTAGAAGTGAGTCTCAAGGTCCAGCACATACTAAGAGGAAAAGGATGACACACAGACCTGAATATCAGGAGGTGGGATCCTTGTGGCCGTCTAGGGAGGCTGCCTGTCACACCCAACCTCCTTCATCAGCCCCTTCCTCTAAAGCCATGTTCTAGCTGGGAAGAGCCGTGTGGTCAAGTTCTGGCTGATGAGACATAAGCAGTAGTCCCTCTGTCCCTGGGGAAGCTTTTGCTTTGCTGATTCAATCGCTTGTTCTTTCCCTCACTCCATCTGATTCTTTCTGCCATACAGTGGACATGATGGTTGACTATGCTGCAGTCATCTGGCCCCAGAAAAAGGCCAGAAAAGTTCAATCATCATTGGCTCTGATGTCACTAAGCTGCTGAATAAATGCCCACAGCCACTTACCTCTGGACTGCTTGTTTTGCGAGAAAAGCCTCTATTTATGTAAGTCACTCTAATTAGGTTTTCTGTTACTTGAGGAATAAAAGTACTCCTGATTTATATCTTAGGATGCCGTCTTATAGTAGGAAACAAGCCTTAGGTACCAACAGACTCGGGAAAGGAGAAGTGAACAACCTGGGACATAACTTATCTACAATCAGAAATTTAGGTTCTGATTATTTATTGGCATAGTCATTCTTATATGGGAATTTTCTTTCTTTTTTTTCTTGGTAGGCTAGTAGAGTTATAAAACTTCCTTCACCTCTAAATTAGCATTCAGTCCATCTCTCTGCCTGACAAATGGATCCTACCAAATCTCCAAATACTAATGAACAGAAAAGAAATGACCCAGTGGAATAAAACTGACTTAGCTATTGTGACAGACTAAAGATGCTTACAGAGCTCTGCCGGTTCCCATCAAGAGGTGGAATCCATTTCTCAGCCCCTTGAATCTCGGCTGGCCTTGTGACTCCTCATGACCAAAGGGATGGGCAGAGATAACAGTGTACCAATTTGGGCCTAAGCTGTAAGAAGATCTGGCAGCTTCTGCTCTTGCACGCTTAGAATTTAGCCACCAGGTGAGACTACTGAGGCATTGCTTGAGAGGCCATTGCTGAGAAGCCTCAGGGAATGGGAGGCCAGCTGTGCTGGCAGAATGCCAGGGCAGACCAGCAGAAGAAGCACACAGCTGAGCCCCCGGAAACCCACAGAATCATGAGAAAGAGTGAAGCGTTGTTGTTTTAAGCTATTCAGTTTTGTGGGGTATTTTTACTTAGCAATAGACAACTCCGACTGCTGAGGATTGGGGACTATGGCATGCAGAGGCTGGGTAGGAAGGGGCAGGGGAGAGATAGGTTGAAAGAAAAAGAAAAGAAGCAAACCACGTACAAATCGAAATATAATATTAAAGAGTCTAAAAGATCCTACCAAAAGAGAAAATTAAAAAATGACAAATTCCAAAATAATTCTACAAGTACAATGCAAAACAAAAATTAAGAATTAAAAATTTACATGAGAACATTCCTAAACAAAAGCAACCACCATTAATTCTATGAACGTGCCAGGATAGACATTTAAATTCTAGGGTAAACCTAGTGAATTTTTCAGGCTTGAACCCAGTTTATAGGAATACTAAGAAGAGGCGAAGGGTGGACTCTCCCATTTGCACAGGGACCAGATGCCTCTGGTTATGCTCTCCTAAATCCCACAAGAATTAAAACCATTGCCTTTTTCAAAGACTCTCAGTGAGCCCAAAGCCGACTTGCACACTTGCGTTCTGAATACATATAATAAATAAATGCAGGGTTGGTTCATTCTGTTACAGCTTTATGATTTATGTAAATGTAAATAAAGTATCTTATGGTAGGAAGTATGTTACCTTACATCACACCAAAAAACTATTTTAAGCCTGAGAAAGTTCTACTGCACTCTCCAATATCTTAGCCACTAGCTGTGTGTGGTTATTTAAATTCAAATTAATTAAAAGTCAATGAAATTATAAATTCAGTTCTTCAGTCACAATAGCCACATTTCAAGTACTCAATAGCCATATGTGATTAGTGGCTGCAGTACTGGCTGCACAGATATAGAACATCTCCATCCTCACAGAAAGTTCTATTAGATAGGCCCAGTAAAGATAGTTAGATTCCTTAGCACTGCTTAAGAAATGTTGTCCTCAGTCAAAAGCATCCTTTTGGTATTATTATTGGTTCAGAGGTTATGTTGAATTGTACATAAAAAAGTGTTTAGTTAATATAAGTAGAATAAATTAATGCACATGGTTCCCAAACTGTGTACTCCAAGATGCCACAACAGGGGCATTGTGGGGATTTTAACTTTTCAAGGGAAACACAACGATAGTACAGACCTGCCTGGATGCTTCACGAACCACGAGCCTAAGGTAGCTCACAGCTTCAGTGTTAAATCACACCACGTTTCTTTCAGTAATGTCATGTCTTTGCAAAGCTAGATTTCAACTGTGGTTGCGATAAAAAAGCGAGCAACATGCAAAAACCAGCATAGATAAGAAATTAGACTGTCAGTGTCTTCAAGCCTTGAGAAGTTGTACAGTGCCCAGCAGGCAAACACTTCTCGTTAGCAACTAACTGTGGCTATTTAAGAATGAAATAAAAATGTTATTCTTTCTTTCAATTTATGTGCAGTATTTTTGCAAATGGCTACTTTTAGGACGTAAATACTTATTAAGTTATTTGGACCTAACCACTTAACAAATAAAACTGTTACATATTTCTTTTGGCCCAGGAGTGTGCCATGAAAAAATTACTGAGACTCTGAGGGTGCTATGAACCAAGAAAATTTGGAAACCTCTGAATTAATTAATGAGAATATAATCATTGAAGCTTTTTTAAAAATGAGATCAAGTTATACACAAGGAAAAGGAATCTCAAAGAAACTTTCTAAAAGTCATCTAATCAACTCTCTCTCACATCAGTCTCTAAACAGAAACGTGTATACATTGTAGGTGCTCGATAAATATTTCTTACACAAATGCTTTAGTGAATACATCACTAGAAATCTACACTTGGGAAAGACAACTACGTTCTTTCGTTTTTCAGACAACACACTGGTGAAGTATTTGAGTACTACTTAGGGCTACTACATTCTTCTTTACACCTTCTCTGTAAAACTCATGTCAAATTCAAGCTTGTTGAATTCAATCCACAGTGTCAAGTCTCAGCCAAAGATGTTGAAAGCTGTGGCTCACAAGTGTAAAGCTCTTAGGAATATGCCTTTATATGTTATTTCTGACATGCCCAAGATTTGTAAGGAATACAACAAAACATCCTGATATTGAAGTCCTTCTAGTTCGATTGTTGTTCAAAAGTACCCATCAACAATTTCAGAATTTCAAATCCAAATGATTCTGTTCCATAAATGAAAGGAAACACATACTTCGGTGAAACCAATTTTATCTTTATTGTTAAAAACTTCACTAAATTGATTACCCAGGGGTTCATTCTATTCCATGTGTCTCTATTTAGATTTATTATGATATTGCATATATTTCACAATTGTCCATCTTCTACCTCGATTGTTCATTGTGGCTAGGAGAAGTTAAAGAACTCTGACATAACTGTCAGGCAAGACAGCTGACATGAGACAGATCTTTGGGTGAGTCAACAAAGTAACCACAAGTTCTGAATCTGACACTTATTCCTCTCCACAGACTTTCCTCACTCATCCATCTGAAGTTCTCCCAAGAAATCCAAAACACCACGAGGCAACAGGTCAAGTCCAATGTTATTTCTTTCCAAAGTGGAGCTCGTTTGTAGGACTCAAGATGAATAAGCGTTCAGGGTTGGTTCTGCACGGCACCCACCACACAGCACACCTTCTCCTCTGTAGCTCTTAGTGGGGGCTTTCTTCAGCACAGCCTGGTGTCTGTGATGTCTGTTTCAGAATCCATCACCAGATTATGCCAACAAACCTTGGTTCCCCCAATCCCGCTCATCCATTCAGTTCTACCTGGTCATTCACTGAGAAGCCAGTGGCTATGACTTCACTTCCTTCAGGTCTGTTCTTGAATGTCACCTTCTCAATGGGATTTTCTCTGGCCACACTACTTAAAATTGTATTTTCCCCCCAAGTTTTCTACTCCCCTTCGCTGCTTTACATTCCTTAGTACTTGTCACCACCTAATATATTATAGCCTTGACTCATTTATCTTGTTTATTGTCAATCTTTTCCCAAACTTCATGAGGGCAAGGATTTTTTTTTATCTCTTTGGCTCACTTATATGTCCCCAGCACGAAGATCTGTTCCTGACATAGAAACATTCAATACATCTTCATTTACTGAATTCATCCCTCATGCATTTAGTGCACATTCATTGAACATCTGCTGCGAGCCAGATACAACGCTTAATGCAGGCAGAGCACCTGCTTTCACAAACCTCCAAACCACTGCTGAATCCCCCGAATTATAAACATAATCGTGTCTGTGTGTGTGTCCTGCAGATGCGTATTTTTTGAAGAAAGGGTAGTAGTTTCCATTGGTTTCTCTAAGAGAGCCATGACCCCAAACATAGTCAGGAACTACTGGAGAGCTCCCTTCCACATAGCCTCTGTGTTTCTCTCAAGCAAATATGGTGAGGATCCCTTGCATAAGAAAGCTCACCCATTGGAAATCCAAGTTTCCCTCAGTGCCCCGGGCCTCAGTTCTATCACACAGGTTCCTGAAAGCCAATTTCCCCAGGGTTCCTCCCCAGGCTGTTTTTGAAGATGCCAATTATTTTAACCCTACCCTGTCGAAACATGAAGCTCCTGCAATTTAACCTACTCTAAAACTCTTCTGAACTTACCCTTGGCCTGGGCACACTTTAAATATTTAATCCATGTACTCTTAATAATTTGGTGTTTATTATACAACTGTGTGTGCATCTTCTACCACTTAACCACATCATGCCTACCATGTTTGTGTTCCAAACTTCAACAGAGAAGAAAGGTGTCAAACTGATTTTTTATTGGCTTAATAAATGCTTTTCAATACTGTTAATGATGATGGCCAGGGCAATATCAACATTGATCAAGCTCTTTAGATAGTCTTTTCACACAAAAAAGGGGAGGGCAATTGAGGAAACTATCCAGATTATTGAGACAAATAATTCTGTACAATGAAGTATACAAATTTGCCGTCCAAACACATTTCAGCACATTACTCTAATTCAACTCTCCATTTGACTCTCACAGAGAGTACTGGATCTGAACACCACTGGTAAAAATAATTTAAATATTACACACCGCTCATGAAGCCATGCTTTGGAAGCATCCCACATACAAAATAAAGGAAGATGAGCACAGATGTTAGCTCAGGGCCTATCTCCCTCAGCAAAAAGAGGAAGATTGGCAACAGATGTTATTTCAGGGCCAATCTTCCTCACCAAAGAAAAAAAAATTAAATATTTTTCTTTTTAACCTTTTCTTTTGGCCCTGTGACTTTTCTTCTTGTTTGAAAGGAGTGGATTTTGGTGTCCTCTTCCCCTTTTCTGGTCCTCATTCTCTCTCTTCCTCCTCCCTCTCCTTCCCAGAATGAAACTTGATGTACTCAGTGTGGCACACCCCTCCAGAGATGGAGAGCAAAGTCGGGGCTCCACACAATTCTCCACGTTGCTCAGCTTACCACCAGCAGGTCCTGGACTCCCATCTGTGTGGCTTTGATTCTGATCTGATTTCTCTGAAGTGGAGAAAAATGTCTTTTGTTTCTGACAATGGAGATTTGGTGTTGGGGATTTGAACTGCATGAAAAGAATATATCTTAGAAATCCTTGCTCAAAAAAATGTTTTAAAGATGTTTTCTTTACATGAGTTGAAGTCCCACCCTATGAACTTTGTACATACTGTTCATATGTCTTTACGATGCTACTCTCATCTGTGTTCACACACAGAAAAGTCTCTGTCTCCTTGCCTTTAAAATCCAGTGCCATTGACAAAATCCTTCTACTTAGATTCTGAGGTTCCTTGAAAACAACCAGCGTCTATCCATCTCTTCTTGGCCTCCCTGCATCAAGGTGCCTGCTTACAGCGGCAGCAGTTGGATATTTGGTTTCTCTCTCTCCTCTCTTGGCCCTGCCCCTGGGCCAGGGTCCATCTCAGCGTTGCACTACCCCAGTGGCCATGCTGGATTGGGCATCTGAAATCCACAGAGAAAACCCATGTCTCCGGACAGAGGAAACAGGGAAAGGGGCCCCTGTGATTTGAAGAATTTGAGGAAATTTTCCACTATTTTTTCTTTCTCTCTCTCTCCACTTTGCCCTGAGAGTGGCTTGAGACACCCAAAACTGAACAGGGCCAGGGGCAAAAACTCTGACAGGAACCTGACTTTCTGGCCAGGAACTGGGAAAAGCATCCCAAAGTGTGGAGAAATCCCAGAAAGAGAAGAGCTGGAGAAGAGTATCCCCAATTCTGTGCGTGAACCAAGTGTCCCAGGCTCCTCCAAGTTTCACGCACCAAATCCCCTGAGGCAGAGCAACCGTTTAGACTAAATACAGTATAAGCCACCATTCAGACCCCAGACTAACCCTAAGGGGAGCATGCACAGCGCAGACCCAAATACCACAGAAAAGGCTGTAGACAGCCATGAGTTCGTAGTCGTGGAGTGGTTTCTTTTCCTGGTTGATGAAATTATATAATGTTTTCCTTTGCTCAAGACATCAGTCATGAGCTAGCCATTGTCTTCACCAAGGCTAACACTGCTTTAAGGATCTATAACAGATGAACTTCATTGTAACATGAAAAAAATAGCTCATGAAGTCAAGCACTGTCAGAGACCACCACAACCTCAAAGAAGCAATCCCATAAACCCTACATGCCTGAATGAGGTTTGAAGAGCAAGTGACTTATTTTCTCTGATTCCATTTCCCTGCTACGAAACAAGGATAAAAACCACAAGGTTATTGGGAAGATTAAATGTATGCGCAAAACCTAGTGCGATATTTGGCACACGATTTGATTCAATAGGTCGTAGTTGTTATCATTTTGGGTGAAATACCTCTCAATCCACTTCCCCCTACAGGCTCTAAGGCTTTGCTCATCCCTAAAGGCAGGAGTATGAACTTATGGGTCTCTACTAATTATTCTGTAGTTCAGAATGGTCCCAGGAGCAATTAGTCCTCTTCGGACATGCCAGAGATCCCCCAAGAGGCTAAAATAATTCTAAAGACCTTAATTCCTCCTACATCAGATCAGCAAAACCTGAGCTTATAGGGTCCATCAGAACAGAAGACTCTTAAAGCCAAGGACAGCTCCTATATTTTTTAAAATATTTGTTTAGGTAGAATTAATGTACAATAACTTGCACATATTTAGCTGTACAATTTGATGAATTTTGCATATACAGCACCATCACCACAATCAAGATAACATTTCCTCCACCTTCACAAGTGCCCCCACGTCCCTCTGTAATTCGCCTCTCTCTCCACTCCTGTCCCCACGAAATTACCGGTCTCCTTTCCAGTCCTCTAGATCCAGATTAGTTTGCATTTTTTAGAATTTTATATAAATGCAATCATACATGATGTACTCTTTTTTTGTCCAGCTTTTTAAGACGCATCCCTGTAGTGGCAGGTGTCAGTGGCTTTTATTGCTGGTGGTAGCTGTTGGCAGGTTTGGCCACTGCAGATAAGGCTGATATAAACATTCATGTACAAGCCCTTGTGTGGCGTTTCCTTTCATCTCTCTTGGAGGAAATCCCCAGAGTGGCATGACTGGGTCATGTAGCAGGTGTATTTTTAACTTTTCAGAGAAATTGTTTTCCAAAGCGGTTGTACTGTTTTATATTGCCACCAGCAGTGTGTGAGAGTTCTGGTTGCTCCACGTCTTCTCCACCAATGGGTATGATCGGTCTCTTCAATCTTAGCCATTCTAGTCGGTGTGTAGTGGTATCTCATTGTGGTTTTGATTTGTATTTCTTTGATGACTAATGATGCTGAGTTTACTTCTTTGGTAAAATGTTTGTTCAAACCTCTTCCCCATTTTTTACTAGGTTTTTCATATTCTCACTGTTGAGTTCTTTATGTATTTTTCAAAGCAAGTCCTTTGTCAGGTGTACGTTTTGCAATATTTTCTCCCAGTCTTTGGCTTGACTTTTCATTTTCTTAATAGTGTCTTTGAAGAGCAAAAGGTTTGTTTTTTTTTTAAATATTGATGAAGTACAATTTATAGATATTGTGCCCTATTCAAGAAATCTCTGCATAACTGAGAGTCACAACCATTTTCTCCTTCATTTTCTCCTAGAAATGTTATAGTTTTAGCTCTTACACTTAGGTCTATAATATTTCTTGAATCCCTCACATCTTTACATAGTTAAACATATGTTTGATATTCAGCAGAGGTCTGTTCAGTTAAAAGGCTTCTAAGGGTTTTGGGGTTCATGACATGAGAAGTAGGATGGAGAATTAGGGGAAGTGAAGGGGGAGAGGAGAAGACAAACCTCTGTTGCTATCAAACATCTCAATCCAGTGCAAGAAGGATCTCCGGGGAGACTCCCAGGCCAGGACCCCAAGTTGGCTGTGACGGAGAGGAACCAGTAGCAGAGCAGTCTTGGGCCCAAGAAAGATGCCCTGTGGCATCAACCTGTTTATTTATACACCCAGTCTAAAGGGACCAGACTGCACTTATGAGCAGATGGATTTGAATACTGAGCGTGTGGTGTGACTGAGGGCCTCAGGACCCCAGAACTCTCTCCAGCCTCCATCCCTCCTGTTAGGGAAACTTCCAAAGTATACATTTCCACTTCATTGTGGCTCTACCACTGGCAGGATGTTTCCCAGGAAGACCGTGTTGTCAGGTGTTCCTTTATCTAGTAAGCCGCGTCTCCAAAGCCGAGAGCTACTGAGACCAGGGACAGGTTTCTTTTTGTTCTTAGGACAAAGTTCAAAATCCTTCCTGTGGCCTCCAGGGCTCTGAGCAATCTGGCTTATCTTGGGCTGTCTCCCTGCCCTCTCAGTGTCCCAGCCACACAGCCTGTTCTTCAGGTCCTCAAATGGCTGTGCTCCCTGCCATTCCTAGTCCTTGCCCCTGCTTTCCCTGAGCCTGAAACATCCCTCCCTCACCTGGTGAACTCCCAGATTCCCTGCAGATTTCAGCTTATTGTCACTTCTTCGGGGAGATCTCTCTAGACACACCCTCTTAGACTCTATCTACCCCAGTAACATGCTCCTGTGGCACCTTATATGTCTCCTTCACAGCACTTGTGACCATACTTCATGGGAGGACGTATTTGGTCGTCGTCTGCCTCCCTTGTTAGACTGTATGCTTGTGCAAACAGCATATGCCCCCCAGCGTCCTTCTGGGGCCAAGTTAGTACTCAAGTATTTGTTGAATGAATAATTGAACACTGAATCTAAAATAGTCAGGCACGGTTGTAATACATGACAATTTGTATTATTTTTAAGATACTATATTTGTTATTAGTCTGAAAATTCAAGTTCTTGAAAATTGCTAGCTGCAAACATGGATGTCACAGGATCCTTGGATTGGCCAACTGGGCTGCAAAGCCCAGTCATTTTGAATTAGCACTGTGGGCACCAGCTCAAGATTGACCATACATGACAGCTCAAGAGGTCCCCTGGGAACACAAAGGAAAGTGGTGAAGAAGGCTGAAAATCAAAGACAGAAATGTTGACACAGATGTGAGAAGGTAGCTAATATCAGGATAGTGTCAGGGTTCAGAAAAGCAGTGAATTCAACTGTTTAATTCTCAAATAAAATCACTTTTGGGGGTGTATGACCACAGAAATATGCTCTCTGAATTGTCCCTCTTTGTATAAAGAAGCTGAATAAAAAAAAACTTAAGAACATTCTGGAAATAAATAGTCAAATTTGTTTAGGCTTTCAGTAAGTAATTTCTTCACCATTCAGTCCAGGAAAAAGGAATTTCATCTGACTATACCTTTACCAATATCTAAGTCTTGAGTTGTAAACACAAGAGAGAGAGAAAGAAAAGTAAATGCTTTCTTTGCAGCATTCCAGAGTTATTTAGTGAGAGAGACGGTTCCTTTTGGTCCTTTTATCATTGAAGAGGAAAATGTGTGATAACTAATTTAATGTTTAGCATTTTCTCTTGGGCAAATGTTGATTATTGCCGCCTCTGAACTGAGAAGAAAGCCAACTCTCGTAATATGGAGCCGAGAGGGAGCAATCCAAAAGAGACAAGAAGCTTATCGTGCGAGACAGGAGTGGGCAGTGGCCACAGTCCACAGCACAAAGAGAAGATAGCCTCTGCAGGATGAAAGAGAAACAACGGAACTTTTCAACAGAAGGAGAGAGAAAGGAATTTAACTGGAGTGTAATAACCTCACAAGTGTGGTCCGATACCCCTTGGGAAGATTATCCTCAAAGCAGGGTAACTTCCAGCTGCCATCCGATGTCATGGAAAAATTATAAGCTTTCCTTGTTTCTTTTCTTTCACAAATTGCACAGCAATGTGCTGAAAATGATATCCTTCTCTCAAGAAAAATTTAAGTGTTGTCGCAGGCTGCACAACTTCACAGCTTTCAAGACATGGATCCAATGTTTGGTGCCTGGAGCAGCCACCAAGGAGGCCACCTAGGAATGTGAGCCTCAATGGCCTGTATGGCAGACCTCAGGCAGAATAACAGAGGGTACAATTAAGGGGTTTAAACAAATCCAAGGGCAATAATATTTTCATCGTACACAGAATCGGTGGATAAAGTCGTTCACGTGTGGATTTCCCAGGTAAGTGAAGATCCCTCCTCTTTCAAACACCAACACACGTTCACTCCATGCATTTTTGAGGTAAAGCTTTCTAACATGCATTGCACGCTTCTGGAAGTCTTAAACAAGAAAGGCAGAGACACATGAGAGAAAACCACAGGATTGGGGTATCAGAGAACCTGAATTTCAATCTGAGCTCCACCACTCCCTGGCTGGGTGCACTTGGGTAAGTCACCGCCATTATCAAGAGAATGATAATATCTGACGTGTGACCTTGTTCAATAATAAAAAATAGCTCACTTGTACCGAGCGCTTGACCACGTGTTCAGCACTGTTCTGTGTGCTGTGCACGGATGACCCCATTACTACTCAGAACAAAGCTACAGTGAGTGCAGGTATCAACTGAGGCTGAAAGAAGTAGGGCACCAACCAAAGATCACCAAGAGGTCTGCAGCTAAACCAGGCAGTCGGACTCCAGAGCCCATGACTTTAACCAGGACACCGTCTTCAGCCACATTGACTACAGATTATATAATGTATCTAAGGCCAGAATTTTTGCATCTGTAAAATGGAGAAGACAGTAGAATCTAAGCTATTTGGGGAATTAAATGAATGAGTTACGCTTACTATCAACCACACCCTAGAAGGCACTCAGTGCATGCTAGCTACTTACGTTCCCTTTCCTTGTGAAGTTAGACAAAGCCGGTTTCAAGTCCTACTCTACATGTTACTTAACCTAAGCATCAGTTACATCAGGCAAGATATAGGCTGTTGTGAGGAGAAATTAAATAAGAAATGTAAAGCATTTCATGAGCATTTGATAATCAAAAGTCTTTCCCCCTACTTACTGACATCTCCAAATTGCACAAGCATTTCAAATTTATGATGTCCCAGATCTAACCCCTTATCTTTCTTCATCTCTCATCTATATTCCTTGCCTTAATTAATGGCACCACCCCTCTCCATCATCAAATCTAGGAAGACTGCTTTATGATTTTCCAACGGTGTTCATTCTGCATATTCGGTTAGTCACCAAGTCCTGTCAATCCTGCCACTGTTTATCCAGGTCCTTCATCCTTCATAACATATACTATTGCATGTCCTAACATGCCTACCTGCTTAAAATATTTTTCCACCTCAATTCATCTTTCAAATGGCTTTTGTTCTTTCTAAAACCCAAATCTTTTAGTTTAAAGCCTTCCATGGCTCCCCACTGCCAATGAGATAAAGTCTAGGAGATTTAGCAGCTCAGGCCAGAATTTCAGGACCTCTCGTAATCTGGCCCAAACCCAGTCCTCACATCTCAATCCCTGCCAATCTCTTGCCAATGCAGCCTTTGCCCAAAAAACTCCTGTTCTCTCCTACCTCCTTGCCATTGTTCGTGCAGCCCCTTGGGCTGGAAGTTCCTTCTCCCTTTACTGCACAATAAAGTATACTTGTTCTCCAACAGTCAGTTCAGCTTCGAAATTTTCTCATTGTACCCTCCCTTATTCAGGCCAATACATAGGGAATTTTAATTTCTAATATATGTCATTATGAAATATTTCAAATAAACAAAGATGAGGAAACAGGAAAACACACTCTCTGTATCCCCTAACCCAAATTTAACAGATAACTATTTATCATGTTAGCTTTAGATTCCTTTAAATAAATAAAATGTTACAGATCCAGCCCAATGTTCCCCCCATCTTTTCCCTCCCTCCTTCCTCATAGACATGGACTGCTCTGCAGTGTGGATGTATCTTCCCTATGCATGCTTCTGTACAATTTTTATTCACATGCACCCATATAAATAAATTAAACAATTTTTTACCACTTTGCGGAGCAATCAGGCCATGCCTCGTAAAATTAGAGATACTCGTCTTTGGAGACCCTGTAATTCCATTGTCTGATTTTGCTCAGAATAACTCTCCTGTGCACATGAAAACGTAAAAGTGTTTGCTGAATTATTGTGTGTAATAGTGAAACATTAAAAAAAAACTTAACTGGCTCTAAGTCAGGGTAATGAATGGATAAAATGTGATTTACTCATACCATATTTTCCTTAAAGCAATTAATATTGATAATGTAAATTTTGCTATATCACTCAACAAAGATATAAGCAAAAAACTTGATATCGAATGAATAAACCAAGTAGTAAAGGATACATGATACGGGATACTTTGTTATTTTAAAGAACCTGCTCACATTTAGATGATTACTCACATGGTAGCATTTTCCTGCCACAATTTTGGGGAGTTAGGGAGGTGAATATTGTTTTCCATGTACCATGCTTTCTTCTTCTTTTTTTTTGGCCTTTTTTTGTTGAATTGATCAATTTTTCCTCAAAATTTTCCTAGTATTTTAGAATATTCATTTTATTTATATTTTTGAATAGTTGTTTAAAAATGCTAACACATATAGTGAAACAGATGTTTTTGCTGATTCCTAGTATTGTTCCAGATGTCTCCGTTTCCCCAAAGAGGGTGAGAGCCTTGGCACAGTCCCACACACCTCCTTTCTCACTTTCCACAGTTTCCCATGTTGAAATTATATGAGATTTAATTTCTGAATTTTTCTGAGGGAGAGAGGGCTTGCTTTATTTTTAATCATTCATCAACAAGTGTTTAAATACAGCCAGAAGTTATAATGAGTTCTTTACATGTTACTCTTTCTTACAGCCCACAGCATCCTCTGCCTTATATTTTTCTTAATCATATTTACCTACTTCCTTGAGGAATTATTTTATAAAATGTCTATAGTCAGTAAGTTTTACAGGGCTTTTATTACTTTAAAGTGTTTTTATTTAGCCTTCACACTTGGATGAAAATTAACTAGGTATGTCATAACTCTATATTCCAAGTCATTTCATTAAATTACTTTGAAGATATTGCTTCATTGTTTTCTTCATTGTTCTCTAGTATCAATGATGAGAAGTCTGATGTTCATCTGATTCTCTTTAATTTTCTGTTACCTGATTTTTCTTGGTAGGAAATTTTAGAATTACCTTCTCGTTTGGAGTTTGTCATTCACTAGACTGTGCCCAGGCGTGCACCCATCTTATTTGTTCTGGGTCCCTTTCAGTCTCAAGAGTCATGACCTTCTTCAGCCTTTGGAAGTTTTCTATTGTTCCTTCTGTTTATTCTCTCTTCTGGAAACTATAGCTAGATATTTAACTTCTAGAGCATCTTTCAACTCTTTCCCCCTCGTGCTTGACAACTCTAAACTTTTGGTTACACAAGATGTAACAGATTTACGTAAGATGTAATACAGATTTGTATTACATAATCCATAGGCTCAACGGCCCAGTTTGATAATTTGATCTTCAGCTGTATTTATTGGCCATTCAACATAGCTAATGAGTTGTGGGGTTTTTTCGAGGGTCTTATTTTGAATTTCCAATGCACCCAATTTTTTAATGGATGTGATGACCCCTTGAATAGCTCTACAGTTATATTATTGGCTCTTCCCAACTCTGCTTCGTGTGTGTGTGTGTGTGTGTGTGTTTTACGTTTTTTTTTTTTAAACAAATACTGGTGATTCTAGGTGTCTGTTGATATTTGTGGCTGAGGGTTTCTCCTGACTATAGCCCAAATACGAATCCTTGTTCACTTATCAATGGATGCCTCTGGGATTCGAGATATTCTTCCAATATCTTCTTTGCTCCTCTGGATCTGGTGCTCACTACAGGAATATCTCATATCTGAATTCCCATTTTGGAGAAGAATACTTCAATTTTAGCTCAGGAAAAATGTTAGAGCCAGCTATTACATTTTCTTTTCTTTCTTCTTTTTATTTCTCTTATGTAGATATTAGAGGGACACATAGGTCTTGCGGCCTGGATCTCCCTCTCTCTTCCATTCCTGAGGTTATTTAATTTTCAGGCTTTACCCTAAGAGATGGTGCTGCTGCTGCCAGACACTCAGCACAGGACAGGGAACAAGTAGAGCTCACCTGGCCCATCTGTTACAAATGCAGAAAATTAATCAATTGCCCTGACAGTTGCCCCACAAAAATCCTTCTGCCCCATGATTCATTCACTACGGCTTCAATTACCTCCAGAACCAAACTTAAGATTGCTTCCTCTGATATTTTGGTGTATATCTTCTCTGTTTTTGTTTTTTCTCTCTATTGATTTCCATCTACTTTCTTTCTGAAATCCCTCACAATTTCTAGATTACTCCTGACACCTATTAAGTTTTCCAGTGCTCCAGTTGTATCATTTTCAAACATGCTTTTTCTAGTATTCATGAAATTTTGATGCAGGAAGGAGCTTAATACAATACCTAGCATTCTGTCAGTATCACTAAAAAAGGACATATTTGATTATTTTATATGTGTCTTTTTCTCCCAATGAGCTTAATGGAGACTTGGAAGCAATAAACATGCAATTTATGCTTCTACCTGCCTAGTACTGAGGGTATAATAGGCTCTTAAGAAACTTTTTTTAAATAAATGAGCACTGACTTTGTAAATACATCACCATTCAGCACAAAATACTTTAAGTGGCAAAAAAGAATTAACTCGGAATATTTTAACCTAATCAGTTCCACTTTAGTCTCTCCCTTTTTCCGTCTTCTTACCTCAACCCCAGAATACACCCGTTTGATCATTTATTTGCTTTTGTCTTTTCCTTTTCAGGTTTGACATGACTAGAGCAAAAGCACATTGGATTTGAAATCTGAAGATGTGTGTTAGAGCCCAGGACTGGCGAGTACTAGCGCTGAGCGACTGGAAGCCACTTAACCTTCTCAGTACTCAGCTTCCTCCCCCTCAAAAGGGAGAGTCAACGCCTGCCTTTCCCACCTCGAAAAGTCGTTGTCGGGCGCTTAGATTAGAAAATACCTAAAAGAGTTTACTATCAAATTTACAGTAACACAAAATTCACCCTTGAGTTTTATTTTTATTCAAAGCTATAGGAATGACCTCACCAAACCATGGCCTCTATTTCTGGGGCACCAGGGTGGGGGCAATCAAAACAGGAGTGGTGTGTTTCAGTCTTCCCACCAACCTTCCGCGCTCCTCTCACGGATCTTCTGGAGGATTGTATTTGCCAAAAATGACCACATCACGATTCTGATTCTACCTGATCCTCCAGAAACTCGCCACGCCCCATGTAGAGGCGGAATCAATTTCTGCTCTCTTTGAACCTAGACAGGACTTTGCAACCTCATCAGAGTAGAAACCAGAGGAAGTAATGCTGCATGGCTTCCAAGACTAAGTCAAAAAGGTGGTGTGGCTTCCATTCGGCCCTCCTTCTCTCTCTCAGGATTGTTGCCCTTAGAACCCAGCTGCCATGTTGTGAGGAAGCCCAAGCTTTACAGAGCCATGTGTAAGTGCTCTGGCCAGCAGCACCAGCTGAGGCCTCAGCAGCCTGCCAGCATCAACTGCTGTGCAAATGAATGAGGAGTATAAGTGAATGAGTCTTCAGATGATTTCAGCCCCAGCCTTTGAACCACCCAAAGTGATGCCAAGTAGAACAGAGATGACTATTGCTGCTGGGCCCTGCCCAAATTGTAGACACATGAGCAAAAGCAATGTTGTTATTGTCTTAAGCCACTTAGTTTTGAATAATTGTTTCTACAGACAGTAAATGGAATAGGCTTCTTGGGTCCTCTCTCCCTAATTTCCAGATACTCAGTGCACTCATGCTCTTCCAACATTATCCCAATGCCTGTCACACCAACTATGCCTTCTTCATCTGCCCCATGAGTGAACAATGTCCTTGTCTTAAAATCAAAATGCACACTCTGGAAAGCTTCAGTAAAATGTGAGGGAAGGACATCCTTGGGCAGAGAAGTCTTGTCACCACCTACCCCTTCTTTCCACCCTACCTCATCTTATCTGCAAACCAGGAAGCAGAGGCCAAAAACTTCACCCTCAGCATCTGCAAAGTTGATGACCTTTGATCTCAGCAGCCCACAGCCAATAACAAGCCACAGCTGCAAAACTCTTCCAAAGCCAGGGTAAGTTACTACTTATCCTTTTTAAATTGTAAAGTAAACTGTTTATGATACTTAATGAAACATCCATTCCCATGTTAAGGAAACAGAATGTTTTCTGTCGGAGATAAGCCCTCAAGAAAATGTTTAATTCGAGTGTTTAGTAATTCAATCATGCTAAAAATGAAGTTCCCTTTCATGACAAACACATTTTGTGGGGAAAGGAGATGGGAACACAAGGGTCTACTTTTATAATTAAATCAGTGGTCTTTATGACATCGAGATGACCATCCAAAAGAGGGAAACACAATCAACCCAGCTATCTGTGATCATGTAAATAAAAATAAGTGCTTGATGGAATTCAACTGTCCTGTTTGTTCTTTGGGGTTTATTTCCCTTTATTTTTTCTGAATTCAGTCAAATGGTTTGTGTATGTCATCACAATCTGAGAATGTGTCTTCACAAGACCAAAATAAATCATGAATCACTAATTCAGAGGGGAAAAAAGAGAAAACCAGCTGTTCATCAGCATGACACAGTAGTTCCATTGAATCAATTGTATTCTGAGGCAAACCTCACAGGGCAGAAAAGCATAAAAATTTTCCAATATAGAAATCCACAAGTTACTTCTAAGTCCTTCCCCTCACAAATATTTCCTATCATCATTTTTGGAAGAACTCAATGATAAGACTATAAAGAATTACAATATCTGAAGCCTTAGACTGAGCATGCTCCAACTTTGAAACAGCCAGATTTTGTGACAGAATCAAAAGCAAGAAACTTGGAATTTGATAAGTCATTGTGGTTTAATTACTTTTCAAAACAATAGAGGCTTGGTAAGCTATTTGACCTAGATTTCTAGAACTATGTGGAATTGCAGAACTTGAAAGTCTCCTCAAATGAAGTGTAACTGAACTCTAAGGGAAGCAGCAGAGTCTCCTGGACTCTACCGCTGGATTAGAAATACAGGTCCTGGCACTGTGGTCAACCACAGGACAAGGAGAAGCCACCACCTTCTGGGCACGTTTCCCCAAGTGTGAAATAAAAATGATAATATTTGCTCTGTGACCTTACAGTGATATGAGAAAAAGTGAAATCATTTTGAGTTCGTTGGAAGAAAGATATTTTAAGATTTAAATATAAAAAACCTTTGTTCACTGTGTACAATATAATACAAATTATAGTCGCTCATGTTTTAAAATAAGCCCATGGCCTGAGATCTGTCCTTGCTTGAGAAAAGCCTTGGGATTTTCAGTACATCAGGCTGCGTGTGTGTGTGTGTGTGTGTGTGTGTGTGTGTGTGTGTGTGGTGTTTGTAAAAGTTTCAGTTTTCTTGGCATGCAGAAGCAGCAGCAGCTGAAAACTGTCAAAATTGTTTAGGTATGTGGACTATCACCAGACTTTAAAGAAAACATAGCCTTTTTCTAATGAGAGGAGGTAAAAAGGAGCCTGAGAGATGGAATAGTCTTTGATTTGGCCTAGAGAGGAAGAAGATTTTAAACACCTTTAACACACTGTAGAAACCATCACTCACAGAAGTGCTCATCCTCAGGAACTGAAGGGACTCGTGACTCTCTTGTCACTTTTCAGAAGGTTCCTCAAGGGCTTTCTAGAGTTTAAAAAGAAGTGCACCATGCTTTGCTGAGACCCAGCTTAAATTGTCAGCTAAGGAGTTACTGACTTGAAAAATGAAGGTTCTCCATTTCTCCCATCCGGGAAGACCCACAGTTTTCTAGCAATTGAGCACACTTTATTTTCCAAAATTTCAGGGTTCTGGACCTGGAGCAGCTGTGATCAATAAAAATGCTGAAAAATTCTTCAGAGGAATAAAGGTAGTGAAGCTGAGGGAGTACTTACTAGAATTAGAGACAAAGGGAAATTGAAAGTGAGAGTGAGAGAGAGAGAGAGAAAAAACATGTCTTTCAGGTGAGCTATACCATAAAAGTAACGTTAACTTAGAATGTCTATGACTTAAAACTCCTCCTCTCCTTCCTATACACTAAAGACATTACACACCTCACTGGGATACAGAAAGTGCATTGAAGATGAAAAATGCTTTGTGAGATGTTAATAATGGTAACCACCCCCAACATCAATTTTATAAATGGAGGAGTGATTTGCTGTATTCCTGAAACCGACAGTTTCCATTGTGTGACCTTTCAACCTCATCAAATATCCAAATTTTACCTGCTTTTTATTGAGTAAGAGTGTTAGATTCTGCTTAGGAGGAAGAAATTCTGGGAGCATATATAATGTTGAGATGGATCCAAAGCCTTTCAGAGGTATTTTATATCACGGGAGTCCCATTAGACAGCCTCTCTGACCATGATATTTTAACAGGTTCTCCTTTCCTTCCTCTCAAATGCAGAACCCTATTGTTTTGCTATATTGCTATATTTTTTAAAAACTTGAATTACCTTCTTCATTGTTGTTTACCAATAACTATCTGTCTTCCCTGATAAACACAAACTCCTAGGAGGCTGGTTCAATGCCTAATTTGTTCATCGTTTAAAAGTGCCTAGCACAGGCGTGGTACACAGTAGGTGCTTAAGTAATATCTTTGGCGAGGTGTTTGAGTAGTGAAACTGATCACTGGGGTCCAAGGCAAGTACTGAGGGATTTTGCTCTTTTCTTTGTCACACCCTGAAGAATCACTGGCTTGGGCAGTTATTGGAACCAGTGTTGTCTTCAGTGAATGGGACAGGACTCCCAGCCCTGTCACATTTTCTCAGACATAACTGTTAAAAATCTACTGCACCAAGAACAGCAGCAAAACGACACGTAGGAGATGTGAAGTCCTTTTGCCTCAAAACCAAAATATCTGACACAATTAAGTCAAGAATTTCTAGACATATTGAGGAAAGTGATAGACTAGACTTCTGGATGTAAGAGCTTGAGTGTTGCAGTTTGGAACACTACAGGTTGGTTATTCTTTTCACCAGAAACTATAAAGTGGAAATACCAATTACATTTGTGATATAATACAGATTACTAAAACTTAGAGCTAAAATCACTCTTTGTTCCGGGTCAGCCTTTTTCCTCTCAATTTTAGTAAAAAGTTTTTTATTCTAGATTTTTCCCTCAACTATCTATGGGATCATTGGTAGGATCCTAATGCTAATGTTCCAGGGTCCGCTTCAAGAGGCCATTTTCTTCTACTGCTCTGTGTCTTTGCCTCCTATGTTCAAATGCCCTATTGTCCTTTGGCTATAACATTTTTAACCAGCATTGCCTTGTCAGACTACAGCGGCTACCCAAGTAAGCTCGTTTAAGAAACCAGATTATTTTTCTTTCAGAGACCTAATTATCTGTTATTTGTACTAATGTGTTACATCTTAGATGAGTAGCAATAATTTTTGTGCCCAACACATCAGGAACAATGCCTAATTAAATAATCGCGCCCCCAGGGCAAATCTCTTTGTCACGAACTTCTTCCAACAAAAATTTTCAGTAAACATTTTTTGGACGTTTTTGATATTGCAAAACAAGTGTTTCCTTGACCACCAGGTGTTACCTAGAATTGTAAAAGAGATATAAAAAGTCTTAATAATTACGCAGCCACATAATTAGATCTATCTCTAAAGTTGCAAGTCCTTCATTTTTCAAAGAACATCATGTGAGCTGGACTCATTTTCTATGAGCTGGACTCATTTTCTATGTCTCATGTGGTCACTTAATCTCAGGTTTCTGAGATGTCTATTCCTGGATATCTGGAGCAAGGATTCCGGAATCAAAATAACCTGAATTTTAACCCCAACTCTGCCATTTGACCCACTTTCTCATCAATGAGCCTGTGAGGTTTGTATTTCATTTGAACCTCAGGGAAGCCAGTCATTTATGGCCTCCACAACTCCTGTATGGTACTAGACTGTTTCGTTACAAATAAAATTACATAGAGGCAAACAGCACAGAGTCCTTGAAGCATAGCAGATACCCTGATTCAGCTTACAGGTCGATACTCACACATTCCCCTTCACTGCTTTACCCAGGCTCTCGATGCTACGTGGTGAGTGGTGTGCCTTCCTAAGATATGTCAATCACTCCAAAACTAACCATTGCTTCTTCTAACCCAGCTAGAGTTGCCATACTTAGCAAATAAAGATCAATTTGAATTTGAATTTCAGATAAATGATGGATAATTTTTTAGTATAAGTATATCCCATGCAATCCTTCAGACATACTTATACTAAACAATTTTCTGTTGTTTATCTAAAAATCAAATTTAACTGAGTATCCTGTATTTTACCTGGCAACCCTCAACCTGACACTTACAATTATTTATTACAAATTCAATGCTCAAAACAAGCTGTGCATCTCAAACACTGAGGTCTTGTCAACATAGAAATATAAAAACTAATTGAAAAAATAAAAATGTAGTTACTATGTTCTAGTCTGAAGAATGCTGAGTAATCATAGTAGCAGTTGCTATTTATTAAGCACTTAGTGTCAGGCATTATTTTCACAATAAATTTATAAGGCAAATGTTTTCACCCCTATTCTGTTGATTGTGACTCCTTGATCAATTTTGCCTCTAAAGATGCCATCTAAAACGCTGAGCTTTGAAGTCCAGTCCTCAGGCAGTAGCACAGCTTTGTGAGCACATTTGGAAGCAAGGCTAATGCTCCACTGCTGTTCGCTGGTGTCACCACACAAGTTGTGCAAAGGTAGCATCATTATTCATGGAACCAGACTCCACTATAGTTGGGTCGCCCCTCTGGAAGTATCTCTATGTGTGACACTTCACATATTTAAACCCTCCGGCGACTGAATGAATTTTTCCTTTTTTAATCTGACTCTTTTGGAGCCTGTACATCCCAGGCCCAGTGAATCTTGATGCACGGCCATCAAACTACACTCACAATTTGAGCTCCTTGGTATCCATGTGCCTTTTTTGTTCTGAGAAGGATAATTTGGACTCCTGCGAAAATAAGGGAGAGAATTCTCTCCCCAAACCTCCCTACCCTTGACCACTGGACAAAGAAACTCCCACGCCCACAGCCATTCCCTCCTTAACTACAGGCAAGTCAACCCAGAAAGAAAGTGTTAGATAACTAAGTGTCATCTTTCCTCCAGGGAACATCTGGTGTTGGATCCCACACAGCTAGTGCTGAGATGATCGGCAGATGAGAGCGATACAACACAACGTCTTCTAATGAATGCTGCAACCCCAACTGCCCGTCAGTTCTCCCTTCTAGTCTGACATCAAAAGGCAAATCACCAAGGTAAGGAGCTACCTCCTTCACCAAAGAAAAAGCTTCCCTTTGGGTTGCTTGGGTCACTCACACAGACTTGGATAAATTTAGAACCTGGTTGTCTCCTATGACTTGCAGAGCTCTGTACCAGTTGAGAAATAGCAGGTGGTGAAGCCACCCAGCACCAGTTAACACCACACTGAATGCCAGTCCTGTCTTACCCCAACTATGGCTGTGTCAGACAGCTTGGCCTCTTTCACAGAAGGCAACATTTGTGGGATGAGGTGACATCTTTTCAAAACACCAGAAGGCTTCTGACTGGCCAGTGTACAGGTCAGCCTGCCTGGCCAGCATGTCTTTCTGTGGGTACACCGCTGTCTAAATGGAGAGAGGAAAATTACAGGGGAGAGGCCAGCAACCGGCTAAAAAAGAAAAAGAAAGGACCAAATCCTTTCTCCCTGTTTATAGCACTGCCACCTTCATAGAGTCCCAGGTAAGACAAAGCACAGCTTAAAAATTTGCCATTTGCAAATGAGCAGGCAGCCCCAAAGGAAGTGCTTTTTTAACACCTGACACAGAAACTGTTGACAGCTAAGTGTCCTGGAAATTCTTAACGGCCGCTTATCAGTTTAACTCTTTATTGGAACATGCTTAACGGGATTTTATGTTCAGCATGGTGAACTTTGAAATACTCAAATTCAAGTTTCACCTGCAGAGCTCCCATCTGTTCTGCCTTCACTCTCAGAATTTCCATCTGCTCTCCTTTAGGCCTGTCTGATGGGATGCCCAGCTAGCCTCTATGGTTTTCCCAGGTGCTGAAGTCAGGGAAATTCTGTGACATTAGAAAAATAATAAAAACCGTGGTCCTACAAGTTACCTGTGTAAATTAATTTCATTGTACAACAGTGTTTCTTGAACAATATTTCCCAGAATGTCTGTTAAGAGCTACAAGGGGCGTGCATGGCGATGCTTTATTGCTCATCTACACGTAGTGACCTCAGGGACTGTAAGTAACAGAATGGAGGAGGCAAAGGGCCCTGCCCAGGCCTGTCTTCCCAGCCACCCAGCTCAGATCTTTTCTAATTCCAAGCCCAAACCTGTAGATCTCACCCTGACTGTGGGCTGAGTGGGAGCAAGATGAACTTCTCTATAATTTCTGTTGTTCAGCTTGGCCTGACCCTAGGGCTCAGGGGAGCTGAACTTTGTGTGAGGGTCAGGGAGTGGCAGCATAGCCCTCTGCAGGCATGGAGTTAGGTGCTTGTCAGAAGGTGGCTAGAGCCATAATACCAGTGTTTGAGATACGTTCATGGCAGTGAGTCATTTTTCTCATTTCAGAGCCTCCAAAAAGAAGTCCACACTGGAAAAGCAGGGACATTCCATATAAAGTCTGAGATGATTACTGGTGGGACCAAGTGAGAGAGAAACAAAGGAAGGAACTAAATAAGGCCATTGTAAAGGACTCAAAGATTTGCAGAAAAACATTTAGTGTACCAAAAGGGATTTACTGACTACTCAGAGAGGTCTCTGAGTGGGAACTCGGGTTGATCCAACACGTATCTGAGCTACTGATTCATTTAGCATAAGATATTTCAATGTCAATAGAAGTTTTAAACAGACCACAGGGTCATAGGCTCCTTATGTACAGAGACCAAAGAAGACTACCCTGAGGGATGATTTTGGACAGACCCAAAAGGGACTCAAATAGTCTCCTCTCTGCTGATACGTCAGCAGAAGACTCATTATTTGGGGTTAACAGGTGTGACGGAATCGCAACATTTCACTGACTATGCATTTAAACTCAAATATGCTGGAAAATGGGATGCATTGTTGGTAGCCTGACCTTTGAATCAGATCATTGAAACATTCTTTTATTTGGTGAGGAAGATTAGACCTGAGTTAACATCTGTTGCCAATCCTCCTCTTTTTGCTGAGGAAAGAGGCTTGATAAGCAGTGCGTAGGTCTGCGCCCAGGATCCAAACCTGCAAACCTGGGCCACCAAAGCAGAGGGTGCAAACTTAACCACTACACCACCAGGCCAGCCCCTGAAACATTCTTTTTTAAGCAACACTCAGCCTTTCCCAGATTAAAATGGCCCAGAATCTGTCAGCTGCTCTCTCCTGCTCATCTCCCTAATTTGGCATCCAGATGTGAGCGCTGAGGATGACTGGCATATCTTCATGTTGGGGCACAGGGTCCCCTCTGATCCTGTGTTGGTCCTCAGGTATGTGTCAGTGACACCTACTGATCTTCAAGGTACTATCCCTTGTCCCCATGGACCCCACATGCCTAATGAACCTGTGGTGAGTCTTGGGTTCCAGGCCTGCTCCTGGGGGCTTAGGCCTCTGTTCTCCTTGATACCTGGCCTCCTTCAGCCCTCAGTCCTGGGAGCTGGCCCACGTCACCTCTCATCTTCAAGCTCATGAGAGATGTGCTCCGCTTCTGTCTCCTCTCACACACCTTCCTTTTGCCATTGAAGCTCCTGCGTCCTGATCTCTTCTCCATCAACAGAAGACACATCTTTTCCTCATGGAGAAGAGCTCTCTGAGATAAACATCTATTGGCCCTTGATGTGCTAGAGGAGGGGAGAAGAGAATTTAGACAATTCTTCAGGTCACAACAGAATTTGGAGTTTGGGAAGCTGCTTAAGCAGTCAGTGTAAGTAACAGAAGAAAAGCCAATTTTTATGATTAAGAACATAAAGTGTATCACTTTATTTAGTTTTACTACCTTAGTCACTTATTAAAAAAGTAATTTTCTCCTATGTTATTGTCTGCCTACAACTTTACCCACGTCAGATTATGTCTTTTTCCTCTTTTTCTGGTAATAGATATTCTGGAGAACATGTTCTTTCTGTGGAACAAGAGATTAGATGAGATCATGGCAAAGATATGGACTGTTTCAAGAGCTCCATATTCATTTTTGGACTTGTGGATTCTTTTCTGTCAGAGCAGCTCAAACACTTCAGCAAAACCAAGTCTTGAAGGTTTATCTCCTTAACCTCAATGTTTGGAGGGAAAATAGCAGCAGCAGCAACACCAACAAGAAAATCAAAACAGAATATTGGATGAGATTGCAGCTGCAGGAACAAAGAGTTTTTCCAGCATTTGCAACATGCCCTAACTTAGGAGAACACAGCACTTGAGCACACACACGTGAATTCTAAGAGTTTCACCTGTTTGTCCCTTTGATGGTAGGGATAAAGTAAAGAGAAAATTCTGGAACCAGTCTTTAATGACACACAGAGCCTCAGGGAAACAGGGATGGAAATGGACAAAAGAGTGAGTGAAGAAATAGGTGTGACCTCCTAAAGGTGAAGTGCAAAAACTATCTCCAGAAGAACATTCTAGGTCTGTAAATTAGGCTTCTGTAGTACTAATGAAAAGAAAATCTTGAAATATTTGTCAAAGTATTAAATCTGAAGAACAATTAGAAATGTTAAACATCTTCATTACTCACTACTTTATTACTTCATTACTCCAGGAAAACATATATCCTTCAAGATAGTTCTAAGAGGCTAAAACGTAGATCTGGTAAAAGATGACGAAGTATAGCTCTGGATTTAGAAAAAGATAATTTTTTATTTAGATTTCCACAACTACCTCTACTACCATCACATAATATCTTTGTGACCAGAGGTTAACAGCCTCAATCAGTACCTGCCTCACAGTGTTACCGTGAGGATTAAATGAGGTGATGGTTATGAAGTGCTTAACATACAACATATACGTTAAGCACCTTGTGTATAGAAATTACTCAAAACAGAGCTTCTATTATCTCATTGTTATATAAATCTATATTTTATATCTTAACTTAGTCCATCTTCACCTGTGTAGTTTATGCAAAAGGAAGCAAGGAGTTGGTGGCTACAGCACTAAATGAGATGTTTGCAAAGCACTGGCACACTGCCAGGTGCCAGCCAGGTCCAGCAGGGTTAAGCAATCTGCTCTGGGTCCCAGAGATACTGCTCCAAGTGTCTCACAAAACTGAGACCCAGGTCAAGGCTTCTGATTATAGGCCAGGACCCTTCCCAATTCACCGTTCTGATATTTAGGAGTAGGGGCCAGAGAATAAAAACTTTTTTTTTCCTGTTCCTTTACAGAGAAAATGGATCTTTAAGAAGTTTCTAGTCACATATCATAAGGCATCTGTTCACGACATATCAGGCACACGAGGGTTTCCTGTACTCTCCCATCAATTAATGCACTTAAGTGAGCCTGAGCTTCAGGAACCATCTGGAAGGCTGGGAGTGGGAGTCAATTCAATCACTGTATGCACGTGGTCTTGGTTTTGATGCTGTCAAATAGGATGGAATCAGGCCACCAACTACTTCCAAATACAGGGAGAATTTCGGTGAGATGTTCTTCTGTCCACTAAAAGCTACTCAGTGACACACACTTGCATCCCCAAACACATTTCAAATCTGCCACAGAGAAGCCATCCACAGTCCGACAGTCCAGCAGGGATGAGATTTTCAGGGGAGCATCCAGAGCTTTTATCCCTGACAATTCATTGGCTACAGCCCTGTTTCCTGGGACTGTAGGCCCTTGAAAACTATTGAGAGAGAAGCCACTTTGTTTGACTCTCTGTTCTTTAATAAAGCACTACTTGAAGCTCTTTCCCACCTGAACGACCCCTTCTAGATACTGCTTCACGGCTTATTCTTCACAGATGAGGGACATATCAATTCCCATGGTGAAAGTAAAACTGATAAATCCTCCAATCTTTTTAAAAATATATACAAATTTATTAAAACTTTGAAGATATTAAACAATTTATTGAAATTAAAGAAATAGACAAATCCTTAATACATTAACTCTAGAAACCTAGAAGTCCCAGGAATTAGATTTCAAAGAATTTAGAAAGAATTCCTTATAAATAGTTTTAATATTGCATTCATTGTTAAACTGGAACTTGGATCACTTTTGGTATCATTTCGCCCCTGCCATTTATCACTGCCATGATGAATGTCTGCTCTAAGACCTCCCCATCCCACCGGAAGGAGCAATGTGGAAGATGGTGAGGAAGAGGTTCAATTTCTGCACTCTACCCCCCACAGCTGCCTGCTCTGTCACCAAAGAGCCCAATAGTGCTCGATTTCTGAAATAAGCATACTGCCTTACAATCCCTTGGTGATTCTCTTTCTCATTACACATTGGAGTCTTTTCAGGAACTGTCTGTTCCTTTTCAGAGTTAGCTCATTTATAGTGCTTGTTCCCACTCCCACGCTTACCTTTCTGGAACCCTCCAAGCCGGGTGGGCATCTGCTTCTGCACCCCATTAGGTCATATTCCCACTCAAATCCTCGTCCATTTCCCAGGATTAGATAGAGGCCAAATGGCTCCTATTCTGAACAAATGCCTCCCGTCTGAGAAGATGCAATCAAAGCAAAGACCCAGTTGCCACCAGTGTGTTAGTTTAATTGCTCAGGCCCAGCCATATATCCTCTGATCTAAGCCATTTTTTTATCATACCATCAAAATAAGAACAAGGGAACTGGTTTTCTGATTTTTTAATGTGATAAATTTGCACTGGCCTTGATATTAAGACCAAGTCAGGAAAGCTTAATCTAAAAGGTACCTCATTAAATGTCTCCGATACAAGATAGCCAGTGAAGCCCCCCAAGAGAAAATGTCAGACACAAAAATGATGAGGGTGTTTAAAGGTTGTCATTGTTAACATTTATGATGACCTTCATTTTTTACCAACATACTGAGAAATGTAGCCTGATTATTTGCAGAAACAATGCAGTAATTCCTTTGGAAACAATAATAATTGCAGTTGGAAATGATTCACTTCTGTTAGAAAGGGAATAGCTTTTAAATTCGTTTGAATAAGGATATTACAGCACACTGTCTTATAGTCAGTAATAAATCATTGAATTTCCATGATCCAAATCACAAGGAATTTTTATTGTAAGTATTGCTTTTACAAAACACCTCAACTAGGTTAAAAATCACAGAAGTCGCAGTTTACGCTTCAAAAGCAGGGAGACCTCAGTGTCTCTTTTTTGTTCCTGGATAAAAATAGTCAAATGAGCTATGGTGGAGGACAGAGAAAAAGGTAGTCACAGCCCCAGCAGCATTACTGCTGTGCTAACAGTCAATGCAATAGCGTCCACTATTACCGCTGTGCGCATCAGAGCGTGCTTTCGTTGCTCCCCTCACTGAGGGCCCACCACACGGTAGATACTGTTCCAGGGGCTTGGCATGAACACACCGTCTTTCAACCCAGTAACGATCCTGCACAGTAGTTATTGTTCTTCTCACTTCACAGATGAAGGAAACTGAGGATGAGAAAGGCGAGCCAACCTGCCCAGTTTGCACTGAGAGACCCAGACCTGATTCCAGAGTCCTTGCGCTCCACGCTAACATTTTCCACATGAGTCAACGCCTGAGGACAAAGACCTCGGGGAAAATGTTGCACAGAGACTAAAAACGTCAAACCTCTCTGTGGTGTAGAACCAGAAATAATAGGAAATTAGTCATAATAACACTTTCTTATACATTTCTCAAATGAAAGATTTTTTCACTGACAGATCAATTTCATGAAATAGGAAAGAAATATCACAAATAACAGACGTAAGTCCAAATAGATATTTTCCTTCAAATGTTTTGGTGATGATGGCTCATCTTGCATAGGGACAACCACCAGGAACTATATTCAGATAAAAAAGGGGCAACTTTAGGTTATCTCCATAACCCTAAAAGAATTAGCCAAAAATATCAGTTCATTCACTTGAGGAAAATAAATCACATTTCAAACATCTTAAAAATCCCCTCTTACCTACCAGAAAAACACAGCCTCAGTCATTGAACTAAATTTTTCACTTTTACATTTATGGTGTTACTATCTCAAGAAAATCAGATGATTCTTTGCCTAAAAAACAAGCAAATCAAAGTTGGCATCCTTCTTCTAAAGCCCTGGCTGTTCCTGTGTTTTGATGGTTTGGGTGGTTTGGGTGATGAAACTGGGAGAGGTCAACACTCACCCGCCAAGAATACTGACCTATTGGAATAACAGGAAGTGAAAACAGACTCACAGCTTCAGTGGAGAGAGCCCATCAGCAAAGGGGAACTGGGGCCTCAGTGACCCCGCAGGGCCAGGCTCAGATTTTCAGTTTGCCCCTCCTTTGACTGTGATTCCATCACCTTGCCGTCTGATCCTCCCACTTGATTCTGATTGATTCTCAGTGATGGGAAAACTCACACTTAAATCCAATGCCTGAGACAACGACTGATGTATGGGCTGCTGTTAGAAAGAAAACGGACAGGGAGCTAGTGATTTGCGAAACAGCTCTTGGTGACCTCAGAAGGTGGAAGAGTGTTTCAGTTTTTACATTCAGGGTTGAATTACCACCACTAAAACAGCCAGGGAGATTTCCTCCCTGATGTCAGGCTGACGAGCAACGTTTCTAAAGGAAGCAAGTCACTTTGGTCTTCCCTTCCCTCCCCTTCACTTCATTGAGAAAAGGAAAAAAAAGAGGTATTAACATCTAGGGCATTTTCTCTTATTATTCTAGAACTTACCTCCTGGTTTCTCTGCCATTTTCTAAAGTACTTTTGCTTCTTTTTGTAGAACAAATCTGGATTTGTTAAACCTGGTTCACTCAGTCCTTTCTCAAATTTAAGAAAAGTATCATCACCTGCAACTTCTACCCTTGAGTTCACACCTTTCTCACCCCTGAATATCCACCCACCCGTGCACAAGAGGAAGAAAAACAACAACAGCAACCTCAACAAGAGGCTCTGGGACATTCAGGTTCGTGTCCTGAAGGTTAAGAATATTTATAATCACCTATCAAAATAATTTAAAATTTATGTATTAGATCTGAATCTATGAAAACACATTGAGAAAGTTTAAAATTATGTTTCCTTTCATTTGAGATCTTCAGTTTTAAGCTCCAATAAGACAGAATTCTAAGGACCCACAATGAGACTATAATCTCGTGGAGGGTTTTTGGAGTCAGTCTCTCTTGTCATTGGAATCTGAGAGAATCACGGGGAGTTAAACTGAGTGAAGATGTGTACCAGACCAATCATAACAGAAACGCAAAGGAGGAAAATATTTCTAAAGCCCAGAAAAATTTCATAAAATAAAAATAACTTTTAAAAAAGGAGAGAAAGCAAAGAAATCCACAAAATACATTTCATCTGTCTAATGAATGATTTTAGTTTTGTCAGTAGTCTCTAGACATGACTAATTTAGAACAACAAAAATGATCCTAAGTAAAAAGGAATAAGAATGAGTTTTTTATTTGGACAGCTCATTATTCTATGTGAATCCCTGTTGACTGAACTGTTTCACTGCCCACCATTACTGCTAGGCCAACGGAGAGCAGCTTCTTATCCGGGAAGTACTATGGGCCAAATTTCCGCTAAACAGTTTGCATGAATTCACTTCAATAGTCCTCACATCCCATGAGTGGTAGAATGATTCCAAAACGTGAGGAGGAGAGGGACCAGCATTCTGAGGCTGGGGAAGTAAAGCGGCCAAAGCCATGGGGGGTTGGACAGGTAAGGAGCGTCGATAAGTGAGGCTCCTGTAGAGGTTACTGGAAGCTGAGTTTGGAAATGTGCTTGGAGGTCAGATTCCAGGGCTCTTTTAAGGCTTATCCAGGAGTAGCTGTGTCCAGTGTTAGGAAGGAACTAAAGACCGGAGGTTGAATAAAATCCATGGGATAAACTAGGGCATTTAGTGCTCTTAGTTTCCTCATTATCGTACTGAAAAAGTTATTGCTATCATCACAGTCATGCCTGTCATTATAGAAACAACAATCTTTATCACCCTCCCACCCCTCCTGTGAGAGGAACACAGAAAGAGAAAACTTCTCATTTTTTATTGAGTCAGTCAGTCAGTCAGTCAGTCAGTCAACACATTAGCGAGCATCCTCCAAGAAGAGGCTGCCATAGCTACTGAGGAATGGCTGTGAGCCCCACCCAGCTCCTGTCCACATGGGCTCACGGCTTCCGGGTACAAGCCAAGCCAGGGTGCCGGGCCAGTGCACAGAGGGTCTCCAACGCAGCCTCTTCAAGAAAGTTTGTCTCACTGCCACAAACACGTCACCACCCTTGCCTGGCCCAGGCCAGCTGCTTCCCCAGCCCCTTCCCAGCAGGTCCACAAAAGAAAGATGATGCACGCACGCATGACAAAGCTGAATTGTCAGTGCTGACTCCAGAGTGACAGAAGGGAAATCCCACAAAATTCATGCAAAAAGAGAGCAAGTGCTCCTATCTAAGAAATGAAGCAAATTCATTTTTTTGGGAATTGAAGGATTTCTGGATAACAAATATCTACATTTTACTGGGTTTTGTTTTGTGTTTTATTTTTTGTGTTTTTTTTTTAACAATTAGTAACTATAAAGTATTCTGAATATTGAAAACACTAAATAAGTGCTTTCTTGCACCGAATGTGGAAATAATAATTTCTGGAAGAGACAATTGGGGTGGGTGGTTGAGCAGAAGATAGGACCATATGACTTTTTCCACCTACACTGTTTAGTATATTATAAAGGACTCAAAGGAAGAAGGTTTAAAACGTGCTTGTCTGGGTCACTAAATGTTTTTACCTACAGGATATAAGAAAATGTCTTGCGTCAATTTTAAGCAATTATCCTGCCTTTACCTCACGTGTCTACTCTCTTATTAAGCCTGCGTGAAATGCATAATTACAATGTAGGTGAGCTTGCCCTGCTGGTGTTGGCAGGAACGTCTCACAGCAAGCCCCTGTGAGCTCCTGGAGGGCAGAACCAGGGCTGCGCGTCTTCTCCCGCCCCACTCCTAGCGCAGAGCCTGCAATGGGGCACGCATTCCACAGAGGATCGCCCACTCAGTCACAAAGGAATGCCTAATCGTGTCAACCTCAGTCACACTGGGAGGGGGAGAAGGCAGCTACCAGGTACCATTTCATCTAGCCAATGCTTTAGATCAGACCTCCAACATCTCTCCTTGGGATTACGTTATCACACTCCTGGACCGAGCTCTGACTCTAATCTCAACCTCCTTGCCGCCCACTCCACTAACTACTGGAGTTAATATCCCTGCTATGCCGTCTGCTGAGGTCTTCCCATCACCTTCAGAATAAAATCCAGATTCCTTTACATACCATAGAGAATCTTTTCTTTCCACAGTTAGAGAACAGACTTACAGTAATAATGCTCTCAGGTGCGATAGCACATCAAGTAAGGTGTGACAAAGGGCATGTAAGGATTCCCTCCTCTACATATCTTCATAGCAAAAAAAAGGTGTGAACACCGAGAGCATATAGAGCAGGTACCCGATAATTGTTAGAGTGAACTAACTAACTTGGGGGCCCTGGTCATTGCGGCAGGAGAAAGGGAGCAGAGAAAGTGGAGACAGGTTCACAATGCAGCTCGGGCCACATTTCAGTTCGAGGCTGTGGGTTTGAAGGTCACAGACAAGAGGCTGTATAGCATCAGGCTCTGCTGCCTTCTTCCTGATTTCACAGCCAGCTGCACCCATGTGGAGAGAGATCGAGGTGACTGGGCAGAAGATCTCAGCTATGGCTCCGGTCAGTCTACACGACGCCCTGACCTCTCGGTCAATTGCTGCCTCACAAACCACGCAAACATGAACACATTCTATTGTTTGTGAAGACTTTCAAAATAGTCATTCTCTCTGCTCTGCTGCCCCTTCCTGTCATAGAGAAGGGGAAAAACCAGCTCAGACATTGCAGAAACATTTCATCCAGCTGCTAGCTTGTGAGTAGGTCCTCACCTTCTGCTTTCTGCACCTCATGCTTCACATGAGTTGCACGTCTTGTCTTTTCATTTCCGCACTGTCCATTCCTAAATTTGGTGAGAGCACAATACCTCTAAATACTCATTTCCTTGAACAAGGTAGAAAATACCATGTTTTAGACATTGGTTTGAACACTGCTGATGCAAAGCTCACTGAGTCCCGTGTGGGGAGGGAATTCTGTCATGGCGGTGGAGCTCGCACTTGGCCTACTCTGAGCAACACAGTGGTAGGTTGCTTGTACCCTCCTACTGATTTATAACAATACCAGGCCAGGGAGGGGAATCCATTATTCTGTAACAAATTTCCCCAAAACGTAGCAGCTTAACACAACAGACATTTATTTATCACAGTGCTATGGGTCAGGAATCCAGGAGCGGCTTAGCAGGGTGATTCTGGCTCACGGCCCCTCACGAGGCTGCAGTCACGATGTCAGTCAGGCTGTGGTCACATAAAGGCTGGAGGTGTGGAGGGGAAAGGCTGCAAATTTGGGAAACCACGAGTCCTGCATGGCTTGAGCATATGGTGTTGGGGAGGGGTTGGGGACACAGGGCAGGGGTCTAGAAAGGTCAGTCCTCCCCAGATCACAATGCTGCCCAACTGGCAGATGCTGGCCTCTGGAGTCCACTCTGTGGGCAGTGGGGAGCCCTTCTGGAAGTAGCACCACCATGCAGCTGGAGAGCTAAGTTGCTGGCACTGGAGAAAACCGGATGGGGTGTGGAGCAGATAAGGAAGGAGCCAGGAGTCTCTAATGGTGGCCCAGGGAGAAATGCTGAGCTTCCAAAGCAGGGCTGAGGAGACCATACACAGCATCAGGACTCAGAGAATGATTAGCCACTGCAGGTGAGAGAAAGAGGAGAATTTTAACAAAACATACACCATTTGACACACCCACAGAAGCCCAGCACTTTCTCCAAGTGTCTGGTCAGGGACAGTGTTTGTGAGGGCCACGCTTTTGCTGATCCTTCCAAGGAAAGTTGCTGCAGGCGTGCTTCTATTGCTCACATCCATGGAGCCTCATATGGTAGAAGCAGCATCTTAGTGATTGCTCAAAATGTCCTCATAAAAGCACATTAGTCTATGGGTGAAATGATTTAAAATTAGTAAAGTCAATATTTCATTTGGACTTAGTTGGGAAAGTGGAATTTTCCATGAAGAACCAGAGCTGCCACCAGGATATGGTGACCTGGAACAATAGGCCTGACTCCTGCATTTTGAGACGACAGAACTGCTGGGCTCAGGGAGTGATTCAGGGCAGGAAAGGAGAAGGATTCAATAACAAAAGCTCTGAGCCAAGATCTTGGTTAGACAGTCATTCTATAATTGTCACCCCACCGCCACCAATTCCTCCTGATTCTACTAAGCCCAGACTCCACCCTCCACCCCCCAGCCCAGCCCAGGCTGCTCTTTTCCACCATGAGACTGCCTTTGATGTTCATGATTCCTTTTCTTGTTCATAGAGGAGAATTGGGGTATGGAAAACACGCAGTTTTATTTGACCCATATCACAGAGCCTCCAGGAACGGTCTTGACCCTCCACACCCTCTGCCTGCTAAGACAGCCCTACACAGGCCTAAGGAAAGAGATCAGCCTGGCACCATCAAGCCCCCCAAAATGAAAGAAAAAGTCCTTCCACTATTGATCCTCCTCTCTTTTTAGTCAGTCTAGCTAAAAGTCTGTCAACTTTGTTGATCTTTCCAGAGATCCAACTTCTGGTTTCGTTGATTTTCTCTGTTGTTTTTCTGTTCCCTATTTTATTTAACTCCACTGTAATCTTTGTTATCTTCTTTCTTCTGCTGGCTTTGAGTTTAATTTGTTCTTCATTTTCTAGTTCCTTAAGGTGTACAATCAGGTTATTAATTTGAGATGTTTCTTCTTTTTTAATGTATGCATGCATAGCTATAATTTCCCGTGAGCACTGCACTCACTGCCTCCCGTGAGTTTTGGTATATTATGTTGACTCCCCTCTTTCAACTGTAAGAATAATCACACTGCACTGGGAAAACAGAAGGCATGGGAGAATACTTTGGTCCTCAGCTTTGCTCTTCCCTAATTTAAAACTTATCCAGAAAACATGAATCTACTTGTAAACTGAGTTCTTCTTTGCCTAAAGGAGAAGCTATTTTTGCTACTGAAATTGTGTTCCAAAAAAGAGCCACTTCTCTGGGTCTTCTCCGAGATACTGTGGCACATGTGAGTAGATCAATATGCAGCACAGTATAGACTAGAAGTTGATGAATTTGTGGTAAATGTCTATGCAGTTGGATGACATATTTTAAAGTGACCAGGAAGAATTGGACAAAGTTTTCTGTTCTATCACCCCGGGCCATTCCCAGTTCCAAATATTCTTGCAGGGGTCAGGTCACCACGATCCTCATCCAAGGCCACCCCTCCATGCTGCCCAGCCTCCTCCGTCAGCCAGTGTGGAAAACTGGCCGCACTTCAGAGGAACGTCCATCAGTTTGCGGTCTGGGATCAGGATGATTTAGCAGGTGACCATGAGCCAGCACTGAACGAAACGGGGATGGCTTTCCTAGGGAGACATAAAGCTAATGCCCTGGCCTCCTGCAGTTACGAAAGATTCCTCACAGCACGGCACATCTCAGCCCGGGAGACTCCCAGGTGATTTTAGTTGGATGCAAGCTTGCCCCACACTTCCAGGCCTCGACTGTTTTGGAATGTTGCTATGCATTATCAAACAGCTGCCAGGTTTCGTCCAAGAGGTGGCCGCGTTTCAATGGCTGGTGAAGTAATGCCTGTTTATATGTGCAGTTGCAAGAAGTTTCGGAACCCTCCGGCACGAAAAACATCTTATAATACATCATTACTTATTTCTAACAATAGTCAGAGAGGGATAAGGGCTCTCTCCACATACACATACTTTGAAAGGCGATAGTCAACCAGGAACAACTTCTGATGGGTTCTCTGCTTTTATCCAGTTGATTGGAGCACAGCTGAGAATGTCGCTTTAATGGTGAAACAAATCTTAAGGTAATTTCTAGGAATGCGTATCTGATGAGAAAAGACCAAAAAAAATGAGTGAAGCTGAACAATCATCTACACATCCAGTTGCCTGGAACAATGGGAGCCAGCACACTGGAGAAGAATTTGTATTTTATTGAGGCACGTAGCTATTGTGGTCATGGTGGACTGGTAAGCCCAAGTGATTGTGGAAATCAAATTATTTCTTTCAGAAAGCTGGCCAAAAAGTATTGCTAAAATTGGCATACTAGTACAAATCAAAGGCTATATGTTACCTAATCATATTCATATGTTGATAGCTTACTTTTTCTGAGGGGATAAAATTATCTCACAGGCAGCAGTCCCAGGTGTTATGAAAATTGTGTTATGAATGGGAAAACTAAAGCAAACAGAACTTGAATAAGTCACTCAGGATCCCGGCTGAGTCACAGCAAACCTAGGAAAGGAAACCCTTTCTCCACACTTTCCATCTACTTGTCCCCTGAAAGGATTACACCTCCAGGCAAAATTTCTCCTTAACTTCATTTTTAATAAATTCTCAGGTTTAGATCAATTCAAAATTCCATTGTGAAGTAAAAAAGAAAAGAAAAAAGAATACAAAGTAACAAAAAATAGACAGCTGAAGCCTTTGATAAAATGTGACTCAAATTATCTGCTAGAAATAAATAGAAAATAACATTACAAAAAGGGACATTTCTTTCCATGTTAGAGTAAGTCACATACCCTCCCAATCCATCTTAACTCTGCAAATGCCTGACTTCTGATTTTCATGAGTTCCATAACCTGCCATCATTTTCTTCAAAGCATACATGTGCAAAATCTTCCTTTAATAAAGCTAAGAAACACACTTCTAAAGTCCTTCAAGCCAAGAATAGACACGTTTTCATAAAGACTGCCACATTATTGGGGCTATGTTTATATCTCTTTACAAATGCAATGAAAGGCATTAAAACAGTGCAAAAACATTTTCAACGCAATTAAAACTTGGTTCATTTTGCATATGTCTGATATATCCCTTTCTTATCATACCCGCCTATCTCTTGCCCTCATCCCCAATTCCGAAAACTGCAACTTGAGAGTTCTCACACTGAAATCTGGGCTTGCGCCAACGTACAAACTTTGTATTTGCTTAGCAAACATCAAAGGGTGAATAATGTGTTGTCATTCCCTGACCTTACAAGAAGGTTGACTATAAAGTAACAACAACCTTAGTCACCGCGTAGAATGACAGCACTGAAGCAATTTAACCCTCAGCCTGGATTCTTTCCTTCTTTGTCCAAAAGGGAGCAGCCTGCAGCCTTGCAGGGGGTGGGTGCTCAATACGATACTTGTGTATTGTTTCATTAGCTACACAAAGCCATGGGCAGCATGGTCTAAGGAAGAAGGTGGGCCTTGGAATGTAGAAAACTAGGTTCAAGTGCTTGCTGACTCTTAACCAGTGTGTGGCCACGGGCTTGGCACGTCACCTCTCAGGTCTTTTCCCTCTGTTAGAGGAAGAGCAGATGATTTGCAAGGTCAAAAAGTCTAGGATTCAAATGCAGCAAGCCAAGACTTCTTTGTTCCCTGAGAGGGAGATGCCAGGTTCCTCAGGAGAGACCTGCTCCCTGCCTGCCTCCCTTAGTGCTCCAGGCACCCTGAGCTCCACTCTGAACCAACCACTCTTCGTTTCTTGTGAGGCCTGTTAAACTCAGTGTCCTCCCTCCCCCGATCTGTCCTTCCCACACTGTCTTCAGGACGCAGCTCAGCCATCATCTCTGTGAGAGGAGCACCTGACCTCCATACTCCCTGGCACCCTGTACTGCCCTCTCAAGGCCCCGGGTGCTCTGCGGTAAAGGACACACCTTCTGTCAGGTCTCCAGTCCTCCTGGCCAGCAAGGAGACTGGTCCCACTGTGCCAAAACAGAGTAATGATGATGGCGACCACTTAGTTAGACCTCATTATGCTTAAACTCACAGCCATCGTAGGAGGGAGGTACAACTGTAAGCACACTAGCCAAGGAAACTCAAGCAAAGAGACGTTAACACAACCAAGATTTCCACCATCAATAAGCGACCAGAGTGGGAATTTGGATTCAGGTGTGCTCCTCCGAAGGTGGGATCGTACCGTCCACTGCCTCTCTGACAGATCCTCAGTATATGTGACTTTGATGCCCTGAACACCCCTGACTGCACCCTTGGACCATGCCCTCCTCTGAGAGCCAATGCCATTGGGAAGGTGCAACTAATCCCACACTGCCTCATCCTGCAGCTGCCTACCCACTGGGCTGTCTACATCCCCCCTTCAGATGACAAAGAGGCTTGTAAGCCTCTTTGCCTCCACCAGCATCTTGAACATAATAGACATTAAGTGACTATTTATGGAATGAATAAAGGCATTAGTGAGGCTTTAATGTTCATTTAATTATGGATGTGCTGTATTGCGGAAAAAAAACACACACCCTGAAGATGGAGTAAAAGTGCCCAAGAGAATGCAACGTACTCTACGCTAAGATAAAAATATATATGTGTGTATATATGTATGTATGATCTTCTAAAAATATTATCATTATTCAAACTAAATTGAAAAACAATTTGCAACAACAAAATCAGAAACAGAGTATTCAAATTGAATACCTGATAGAATGTTACTTAGAAAAGAGACCAACAGGCTCAGAGAAAGATTTATCCCTGGAGTCTATGCAGGGGGTTATGGCCTGCCTCCAGGAGCAAAACATTCAGTGTTTACAGATTTTATCCCACAGGACTTAAATTCATTGTTCTCAGAGAATTGATTTCCACCTGCCGCCCTGCCGCCGTCCAGTTGGCTGTCCTGATTTACACTCAAACACGTCCGTGCTTTTGTGATTAGGCGCACCTTTGTCACGGCACCCTCTTTTAGTTCCTAATATCCCACATGTTTTATCTTTTATTTTTCAGATACTGTTTTATTTTTCCAGAGTCAGCTGTGTTCCTCCATCTTCTTTTTCCCTCAAGTCCTTACTCAACCCAATGACATTGTTTGGAAGTTCTTGTTATGGAAACCATTAAAATCTTGATTTACCCATAATTAGTTCTTTCTGTGTTCCTCTGATACTCACCTTCTCTGCCTCCCTCACGGAACAACCTCGCTTAAAGGCAGAGACACTTTTGTGGATTCTCATTCTGATGGGTTCACTCTACCAAATCGTTGCTAAGTAGAGTCGACTCCTTTGAAAGTATCAGTGTTAGAAGTATTTGTCTGGGCAGGGAATATGTAAAACGAGATTGGCCACTAGTTCATTCTTAACAACAAAAGCTGAGTGATGGGTACACGGGTCCATTAGCATATTCTCTCTAGTTTTGTAATGCTTAAAATTCACCCTAATGAGCAGTTTAAAATGATATTATTAAGCAATGATAGTAAAAATCTGTTAGAAAACCAAGTCACAGATATTCTCTAACCATCTCTCACATTAGACGCAAATGTTCCTGTCTTGATATCGAGGTCTCGTTTGGGTGCGAGCGCTCTACCTGGCTGTGCTGGGGAATCTCCTTCAGACGTGCTGCAGCACGAACTTGCAGTGCATGTTGTAGGTAAATGAAGAAGTCGACAATGGCTATCCTCCAAGCCAAGCAGCCAGGAGACAGACGGCAGGCCAGAGCGTCTCTGCTGCTGCTGCGGGAGAGCCCTGCTGGCAGTGCAGCTGCAACCAGGCTGATGAGAGCAAGTCAGCAGAGCCAGCGGGCTCTTCTCAGCCCCCAGCTCATGGGGGCTGCACTTGGTGGCCAGACTCTGGGAAGGATGCATGATCCTAGGACCAGGCCACTGCTGTCAGGCTCCGGTCTAAGTACTGACGCATACATAGGACTGTCTCAGAAGAATCGCCTCCATCTTTTGGTAGGTCTCCTTCAACATAAACTAGCCATGTTGGTAAAATAAGTTTTTTTCAGTTCACCAACAATATTCTGGTCCGTGGGACCCACCATGACCTCATTTCAATAATAGGATAACTGAGACTTTAAGAAGTGGAAGAAAACTTGGATTTATTGTTACCCAGAGTTAAGATCGTATCGGTGAGACAATTGTTAGATGACAAGTCAAAGATTTTAGTGTTTTCTTTGGTTGTCCATTCTTTCCACTTAAACCTGGACACTGCTCAGAAAAATAACAGCCGCATCAATCCATGTCATTTGGGAGGAAACCTAAAAACTAATCAGGGAATCAGAATTGGTTTAACATACCTCCCAGCAGTGTTGTTTAGCACTTAGGCATGAAAAATGTCCTTGTCTGTGTTGATGCCAGAAATGAAGCAGCAATTGCAACAGGCTTGATCCAGGACTGTCCGTGGAGCCAGTAGGCACGAGGATGGCTGTGCCAGGTGTTAAAATACTGAAATACTTCCATGGTGGTTAGCAAGTAGCCACTGACCCTAGATCCCAGTCACTCTTGCCGCAGAGCCCCTCCTCTGGGAAATCCAAGTCCCCCACAGGGGCCTCCAGAGACTTTCCCCAGCACCTTGACCTATGTCTATACCAGCTGATTGGAGATTGGTGTCCTAACGATTGACAGACGTTTTTGTGTTTTACCCCTGGGCTAGACCTGAATTACTGCCTCGCATTCCCATGGCTCTGCATCTGCAGGCAGCATCAGCAGCCACACCACTGGGCAAAGGTGATGTCAGGGTAAAGTTTTCCAGAAAAGGAAGCTGCTCAAAGGGAGCACAGCCTAATGAAGCGGGGCTCCTGGGCACCATGCTGGTAACCTCACAGACTGTAGAAGGATCCTAGTGCACTATGAAGCATACATCAAGGAGGAAAATACCACAAGCTTGACATAAAACCAACATGCAAAACTTAAAAATAAAACAATAAAAACAATTTTGCTTGGTTTTAGGCATTTATAAAAAGAGAAATTGATGATAAGTTGTATTGCCTAAAAACTTAAAATGAACCAATGTAGACATGTGAGTTTTATTTATTAAACTTCTTGGCAACAATTAGAGGCATTCAAAATCATTTCTTTCATCTTAGACTGGGCAAAATTTCTACAATAGAGAGGTGATCAATATAAGTTATCAAAGATGATGACAATAGTGATGGTCTTTGTCCTAATTAAGTGTCAGAGTTAACCCATTTGCCCCTTTATTGTTCCATTACCTCCTAATGGTAATCAAAGCTGTACATATTCTGTCTATAATTGTACACAACAATCAAAGCATGGCCCCTGAGAACAAGTGTGCTGCTTTGACTCTATTGACAGCTATCAGAGCACCTCATACTTCATTAGAAATACATAAAAATGTACATTAGAAAACACTCTTTTTTTTTTTTGGTGAGGAAGACTGGCTCTGAGCTAACATCTGTTGCCAATCTTCCTCTTCCTGCTTGAGGAAGATTGTCACTGAACTAACATCTGTGCCAATCTTCCTCTATTTTGCACATGGGACGTCTCAACAGCATAGCTTGATGAGCAGCGTGTAGGTGTATGCCCAGGAACCCCGGGCTGCCAAAGGGGAGTGCGCAAACTTAACCGCTACGCCACCGGGCTGGCCCCTAGAAAACACTTTTTAAGTGGAGCTGGAAAATAGCTCTTACAGAAAGCCTAAGATAAGCCTACAACGGTATTACCGATCACTTATGCTTCGCTCCTTAGCAGAAATTACAGGACAAACGTGTATTAACCTACAACTTCCCAATATTGGTGGCAATGTCACTGCTTGTCCTTTGGGACCTATGAGCAGAGATGACCAGTGATGCTTGTAGGCAGAAGCTGGTAACCATGTGGGTCTGAGGCACATTCCCAGTGTGGGCAGCAGCAGCTGGAGTTGAAGCCAAAGCAGCTGGAGCAGACCATGGCCCACAGTGAGGGTATGTTCATTGCCAGTGAGCCCGATCGGGTCCAGGGGGGCCACAAGGGAGAGATCATCAAGCATTTTCAGCAGAGGGATTCCAACTTGGTGGTTTGAAATTCATGCAGGCTTCTGAAGACCTTCTCGAGGAACATTATATCAACTTGAAAGATACTCCATTTTTGTCGGCTTGGTGAAAGACGTGTATGCGGGGCCAGTGGTTGTCATGGTGTGGGAGGGGTTGAATGTTGTGAAGCAGGCTGGATGAGACTCACCTGTGGGCTTGAAGCCTAGGACCATCTTTAGGGATATTTGCATTTCAGTAGGCGGGAACATTATTTATGGCAATGATTCATGCAGAGTGCATAGGAGATTGGCTTGTGGTCCCTGTACAGTGTTATGTTACCATCAAAGTAAAACGTTTTATCCCAATGCAAAAAAAGAAAAGAACAAGAAGACTTAAGAAAGCAACGTTGGCAGAATTCCAAAAGTTCAGCCATGTGGACAGACAGGGTCACGTAAAGCGCCATGAAACTACTTGAGGTCAAGTTTTGATCATCAGAGCAAGAGTCAGGGGTCTACTCTTTCCAGAGGTCAATTCCAGCTGGCTAAGGCACAAGATAAAGGGTTGATAGCAACAAAAACTGCAAGCAAATGGACCAAAATTCAGATTTTCAGATGAAGGTGGCAGCAGAGTATGGAGAGTTGAAGCTTTCTGATGCTCTGCATTAGTGTACTGACAGATCCAAGGGCAGAAATGGGACTAAGCCCATGAACATGCCTATCTAAATGGTTGCAACTGACTTCTGTAGGCAGAGAGCATTTTTCTTTCATTTGGAGAAGTAGCAAAGCCAAAACAACTGTGATTTAGATGTACGTGGCATTTGTGGTCTCCACTGGAGAGCAATCTCTAGTCCACCATCAAGTTTGCACAGACACTTTCATGAGTTTAAAAGGGCAGCAGAGCTTTTCTGGCTCTTCCTTCTCATCAAAGTGCATAACTGTGGTTGAACTCAAAGAGGAACAGTGGAAACAGCCAGTGTGCAGAGGTGTCTGCTGGTTGTGCCCACACAGTCTCTAGAGCTAATTGGTTCAACCAAGAGTTTCAACCCAAACTGTCAATAAACAGTATATAGTCAGAGAGAAAACAGCTTCTAGGGGGTTCAAATTACGTACAGTGGCCTATTAGTAGGCTATGAAATCAATTAGTATCTCATAGACAACATTTCTTCAATGCATTAAGTACAAAAGAATGAATAGAATGATACTTAGTAATTTAAGTTTCACCTATGAGTTAGTATTGGGTTATGATGTTAGACGTAATTCCTACTTTTAGTCAAAGTCAAAAACGTTTAAAAACTGCTGCTTTAGAGCTTCCTTTACAAAGCACGGATGTATTAGGTGATGTGTCCAAATTGAGAAGCAAAGTTGTTTAATCAAAAATGGAAAGACATAATTTTTTTATTTTCCTACTGAGGAAGATTCGCCCTGATCTTACATCAGCTGTCAATCTTCTCTATTTGTACATGAGCCACTGCCACAGCATGGCCACTGACAGACGAGTGGTGTAGGTCCGTGCTGGGGAACCAAACCTGGCCAACGAAATGGAGCATGGGGGAACTTAACCACTAGGCTACTGGGGCTGGCCCAGAAAGACATAATTTGCATTAAAAATTCAAATATGAAAAAAAGGTATGCTTACTTTTATACACCAAAAGCACAATCACTTTATACCCAAGATGACATGAGAATGATCATGGAAAACAAGTACATAGACATAAACTGCATCTGACCTGCTAATATTAAGCTCCGTTGTCTGCAATCTTTACATGGCCTCACCCCACCTACAAACTTATGGGTTCCAATCCCACATTCCCTCATTCCACGCTGAAGAAAAAAATGGTTGCAGTTTTTTGAACTCATTGCCCAAAAGCATTTAGTTTGCTAAATTTTTAAGTAAATTGGAAAAATACCATTATTTCTTTCATATACAGTAAGCTCCCCTTATCTGCAGTTTCATTTTCTAAGGTTTCAGTTACCTGCAATCAACTGCAGTCAGAAAATATTAAATGAAAAATTCCAGAAATAAACAATTCATAAGTGTTAAATTGCATGCCATTCTGAGTAATCTGAGGAAATCTCACGCCTTCCTGCTCCAACTCACCCAGGAGGTGAATCACCCCTTTGTCTAGCATGTCCACGCTGTATACGCCACCCTGTTAGTCACTTAGTAGCCGCCTGGGTTATCAGATCAACTGTCTCGGTATCACAGTGCTTGTGTTCAAGTAACTCTTATTTTACTTAATAATGGACCCAAACACCAAGAATAGTGATGCTGGCAATTCAGATATGCCAAAGAGAAGCAAAAAGTGCTTCCTTTAAGTGAAAAGGTGAAAGTTCTTGAATTAATAAGGAAAGAAAAAAAATCATATGCTGAGGTTGCTAAGATCTATGGTAACTTTTATTACAGTATATTAAAATAATTGTTCTATTTTATTATTAGTTATTGTTGTTAATCTTAAAGGGGAGGAAGACTATCCTCTACCCACTCTGGGTCCTTTCTGGCTGGGCTACAAATTAAATTCACATGAGACTGAATAGCAGGAGAAAATCAAACAAAATTTTATAACACATATACATGGGAGAAACCAGGGAAATCGAGTGTCTCAACAAATGGCAGGGGTTCCCCCCTTAAATAGCATATTCGGATAGACAAAGGAGGATGTTGGGAGCTGGGGAGTTAGCTATGGGAGATTACCAGAAAGCACAAGAGTATGCAGATTTAAGTCCTCGCCTTCTGCACTGATAAGAGTTTCCAGAGATTAAGTCATCCCCCCTTCTTCCCAGTACAGAGAGGGAGATACCTTTACAAATGGAGATTTCCCTTATAAATGTAAATGTTTGGTCTTAGCAAGGACCCTCCCAGTCTATCACATTTAGGCAGTTTGGGGGAAGGTCAAATGTCCTTCAGAGAAAATAATCAAGGAAAAGAGACATATTTTTGAGGTGGCCAATTTGATCTCCCACAATCTCTTACTGTGCCTAATTTATAAATTAAACTTTATCATAGGTATGTACGTATAGGAAAAAACATAGTCTATATGGGGTTCAGTACTATCCATGGTTTCAGGCATCCACTGGGGGTCTTGGAACATATCTGGGAGAACAAGGGGTCTACTATCATTTGCAGATGATTCCTAAATGTACCCCATAGCTAAATTCAGGTTGCTCTCCACCTAATTTCTGGAAGTTATTTCTAAGCTACTTGTGCCCTGAGTGTCAATAAACATTAATTTTGAGCATAAAGGGCCATGGTGCAGCCAGAATCCAGAGGCAACAATGGGGATTAGGGGCAACTGGGCTCAAGGAGATACCAGGATGGGGAAGGAGCCTGGAGCCAAGCAGGGAGCCATGTGGGGAGAGGAAGCTGATGTGGCTGCTTCTCCTGTCTGCCTTCAACCCCCTCCCCCAGGCAGTATGCTCCTTCATACACTCTTCCTATGAGTGTCCAAAGTTCCAGTAGAGTCTGTGTGCTCTGGGTCTGTGCCAGTTCTTCAGGTACTTTGATGTGGGGAGAAGCCTCAAGAATCCATAACTAAGGATTTTATGTAAGAGGCTGTTTATGGATATCCGGAATTTCTACTACCCATAGGAAGGAATCACACTACAATTAGCGATATAGTGAAAAAAAGATGCTCAATTGACCTATGGGGAAAACATAAAGAGCTGAGTTTAGGTCAGGAAATCAGAGTAAGTGTGTTTTCATTTCTAACACCTTCTGTTGGTGTGCTGAAACAGGTCACTGCAGATCCAGAGGCCACCACGTACAACTCATGGGTGCTGACAGCAAACTCAAGCGAGCATCGCCTGAAAACTGAGATCCAGAGTCTCATTGCACCACCTGGGAGCTGGAAGAAGACAAATTAGCATCTGTAATTTTGTTCATTTAAAATTATTTCCACTGCAAGTTAGATTGTAATTTATATAATGCCAGTCATTAAAACTGATTATGGTTTTAACCCCCCATTAAAACATAAGAACAGAGTATAATTCAACATCAAATCTAAAAGAGTCAACAACAGTTTCAGCCTTGGAAACCAAAAAGAAGGTGCTGGGCACATTAACATATAAAGAACTGTTTTATAAAGCTATTTTATAAAATAAAAAATGCTATTGGGTAGAATCGTCCATCCTGGCTAGAGTGAATGATGCTAAAAATTGCTGCAAGAATAAAGCCTTTAATCATGAGCAGTAAGGTAGGAGGTGGCGCCAAAGACAGGACATGGAATTGGAGGATGTACTAATTTGGCTGCAAAATCTAATATGATGCATCCAAAATACTACATTTTGTGTCAGGGTTTCTATCAGTAGCCCTTTCTTCCATCTCCTGACCACACTAAAACTTAGCTCCTGAAAGAAGCCAGAACTGCTGAGATTCTTGGATGGGTCTGCACTTATACACATATGCAAAGTAAGGGAATAAAGTGTTCAATGGATTTCAGGAAACAAATTGGAGGGGCCAGAAATATCCCTTACCCCACCTCTACTCCGCTTCAGATCACCTCCACCATTCCAATGCCATGATCAAAGACCCTGTTTCAGACTTGTTTTTCCTATTAACTGAATGTTTTTAAACAAATAGTTTGAGCAACATGTAATTTCAAAAGTACATGATTGAGATTTTTCTGAGAGCAAATCTTGGTCGGAGAATATCAGGCACGGTGAAATCAGGCACTTCCAGAAGGTGAGAATGAGTCACTGCAAAGAAAAGCACAGGTGGTCTGTGCTCCACGATTTTGCATAAATTGGACCCTAATCTCAGATATAATTGCTAGGGAGCACCGTCACTCACCACAGAGTAGGGGCCTACCAAAAGCTTGCTGGTGGCGTGCTAAATGAATTCGGTGAATTTATTGAAAGGATGAATCTTAACCACAGAGTCCTTTGGTTATAAAAACAGCCCAAGAACAAGACAAGTGAAAAAAATCATGAAGAGACACTAAAATAAATGTGGAATTAGCAAGGTGCCTAACTACAGCCAGTTATAATACGAATGCTGCGTCTCCCATGAACACGCGAAGCGTCAGGCACACCCCATGCTCTCCTCTCCGTCTCTTCCTCAGGAGGGTCCCTCTGCTTGCTTTGTGTGTTTGACTATCTGCGGCGTCACAAGAGTGGTCTTCAGAGCCCTGTGGTGGTAGTGGAGGTGTGGTGACATCAGTGAAATAGTGAAGAGGGGACTCCCAACTGGGGATGTAAAGAAGTTCTAACGTCCTGTGCATAGCACCTACCTATAAACCAGCACTCTTGCCCCAATGAATGCCGCGTCTTCCTTCCAAACATTCACTTTAGGGTACACTTCAGCCTTCTGTGACTACTTTTCCCTTCTAAAGTTGCCTTTGATGTTCATTTTCAATGCATTTTTATTTGATGAAAATATCGTGGAAGAGGAAGTTGGTGTGCTTTGTCCCAGTCCTTTAATCCCTCTGTTTGGCCTAGACCCTGAACTCCCAGGGACGGGCAATGGCTCCTGCCACTCAACAAGCATTTCCAGATCACTTCTTACAAGCGCCACACTGAGAGACTCAACAAGCTCAACAAGCATTTCCAGATCACTTCTTACAAGCGCCACACTGAGAGACTACAGGGGCCTTAAGGAGGAACCTGACACATCCCTTCCTGCAATCTGAGGCAGTGGCTAAAAGAATATGCTCATTACTGTAACACTAGCTGGAGTAAGGTAGGCACAGCAAGAGAAACTCAGAGGAGTGTCAAAGACCAAGAAATATCGTACACTGCTGGGATCAAGGAGGCCTTTGCGGAGGAAGAAGTCTATAAGCACTCCAACTGAAAGCAGAGTAATCCGGTAAATGAAAATAATACTTCCCTAAACTGCGTGCCTTTCCTCCGGGGCTTCACCACGTAGGGCTCCTTCTTTGCCCTGTTGCACGTCTGATGATGCCACGGCCTGCATGCCCAGCACCACCACGTTTTCCCCCCACCACATGGTCACATCTTGCTCCCTCATTCACTCTTCCACGTAAGAGAAGCACGTAACAAATAGACTATTTTTCCACAGCCTAGGTCTCCAGTTAATATTCCTGCCACAATCACTTCCTCTAAAGTACCTCCATAACATAGGACCTCACTTGTACTCAGACACAAAGTTCTGAATTGCCCTGGTAACAGTTAAGGAATCTCTCATGAGGACCGAGCTCTCTGAATTAGCAGCACTCTTTGTGTCTAAGCAAACTATGCGGGTATGGTTTTTCTCATCAAATCCTGATTACCCTTCCTTCTTGTGCATCATAGCAAGAGAATTTGTCACAGCAAGACAATCCAAAATCTCAACTTGTGAAGGGTAATAAGTCCTAGAGAGGCTAAGGAACAAATGGTCTAACTTGTTACAAATTTTCCAGGGATACTGAGGAATTTTGCCTAAATAATCAGACCAGAGTCTTGACAGTGCAGAGAATGAGCATTTCAGGTAACAGGCATCCAAAAGTAAGCTTCAGCAAAACTCATTTTCAGGAACTAATTCCAACTCTGAGGAGTCTTAGAAGAATTGGGATCGAATGCCCAGTTTTGGAAGTCTTCTGCTTTCCGAGAGCAACGGGAACAAAACAGTGGTGAATTTCTGCAACAGAAGAAGGCCTCGTCTGTTATGAGGTTGAACGCATGGAGCCAGGTGGCGCCCACGTCATGATGACACGGGCAGGGTCATCAGGACCACTTGTTCTCCCTGCACAGGGTGCAGCTCCTCGGGGCCATGCACACCAGCAGATCCAACACATGTCACCTGCCGGGAGTGGCCTAATACCGTCAAAATATACCCCCAAATATCACAGCTGTCTAGAGCACCTGTACGTAACTCTGGTGTGATGTCTGCCATGAGAGACTGACATACCGTTCTAAGGCCTGCCCATCCCTGGACTGCTAGCTGTCAAGGCCCTGGATGGCCTTTTATACTCTGCATGTCCCAGGCCCAGCACTGTGCTGAGAAAGGAACTTTGAATTGACCCAAGAGACAGGGCTTTCTCATCAAAGCAGGCATTAGTCCCCCTTGACAAGGTGTCTGCTCCATTTCCACTTTGTGTTACAAACAAAGGAACTGAAGCACAGACCCCTTGAGGTCACACAGGTCTGTGAGGGACAGAGCTCGTTCAGGCCTCTAGTTCCAGGCCAGGTTGATCAAATAGCTACCAAAATGACAGGATAAACGCCAGTCCTGGGAAAACTTTTTTAAAAAGTCAAAAGGGTTGGTATATTATAAGCAAGGTAATTAGTTAAAAAAACCTATTTTGTTATACTAGATCGTATGTGGAAAGATATCTCGATTATAGTGAGCCTGATGCTTCCTGGGATAACTTCAACAACAACAATAATAATAATGGAACGTGAAATGGGTTCCTCCAGCTCTGCTCTAGAAACTGAGGGGCGGGCTCTTTGCTCATTAGTCAAAGACAGAGGCCTTTGAACACACTCTGGGAAATCAGGAGCAGATTCCCCTGAGGAAAAATTCAAAGAGTCTTTTCCTCTAACCCTGCTCTTACTAATTCTACAAGTTTCTCCCAGTTGACAATGGTTCTGCCCCAAGGACATCTCTGGGGGTGTGACTCTCCCAGGTCTTTATTGAAAGCACCACCTGGAAGGAGCAATTACCTAACAATTTGCCAAAAGGGAGGGCTGCAGAACCTTTGGCATTTTTGAATTGCAACTGTTTTCTGTCATCATAAAGAAAAAGCTAATCATTTTTTCCAGCAAACCACCCCCTCTGTCTCCTGCACAGACTATTACGAAATTGCCAAAGACCACACACTTGGCTTTCTCTGTTTTCACAGTTTTTAAAGCCATCATCAAAAGGCAAAAGGAGCCCGAGACGAGGATTCTTTCCAGCACGGCATCTGAAGTGGAATTCCATTGGTAGAATGCTATTCTCTTCTGGCTGCTTTCCATGAGTTCCATCTTCTTATTAAGTGTTTATCATCTCGCTTAAAGGAAAAGGAGACCAAAAAATCTCAAACTGTGTCCAATTGGGAAAGTGCCATGCAGCCCTTACAGTCATGCTGTTGAATATTCTGAAAATGAATTTTAAAGACGAAAAAAATTTACCTCATAATATAAAAGTTCAATTTATGATAACATTTATCTCCACGTTAATAAGGAATTTGCAAACAAAGATGATTATCCAGGTCTTTGAAGATGTACACCATGAATCAATCCAACTACATATTAGTGATACAAGGCAGTTGGTTTTAACAGAGTTGGCCAATGTAAGATGTTTCTTTTTTATGTGAAATTATGTTGAGAGAATTTTGAAATGCACACCATCTGAGTCATAGGCACTGGCTCTGAAGCAGGAATTTAGCACAAACATTTTTTAGCGGCAGATCAATGATGTAAAGTTTGTTTTCAAGGGAGAATAAAATAAATGTTTCACTTCCAAAACCAACCTGACCCATGGGGCAGGGAAGAACATGTCATTGGGCCCAAAGTTTAGGAAAGTCATCAGAGCTGCTATTCATCACAACAGCCCTTCTGGGTCACGTCCTGTGCACCGTGCTGCCCTAACAGAGATCTTTCCGCTACCTGCCCGTCTCACCCTCTCCCTCCAAACATGTACTCCAGCAGCTAACACCCAGTTCCTCCGGGGGCTCACAGTGTGATTCAGCCCTCCGAGTCATCCTTTCGCAATGCTTCTCACCACGTCCCAGCCTGACCTTGCCCTGGCCTCCTGCATGACAGCCTCCAATTCAGGCCTCCCTCACACACACACTTTTAGATTGATATACATGAGATATTCTTAGTTTCTGTTGATATTCCAATGTATATTTTTAAGGGCTCAGGAAGTTAGAACTCACCACAAATAACAGCATCTTTAACGCCTCATGTTCCTCTGTGACAGCGTGTTCTATCCCTACTACATGGATTTTCCAACCTACATCTGACTTTCCAAACCTAACTCGTTCTTTCAGACTTAATTCAAGCATTATCTCTATTACGAAACCTTCCCTACTTCTCCTGTTCCCTGTAATTTTTCACTTCTCACTGTTTCTATTCCATGTAGTATCTGTTGCTATAATTCAGGGTTTATTACCTACTCATTTTTATTATTCTTGAATTGTTTCATGCATATAGTTTGGTCTCCCTCCTAGACATCTCAGGCAGTCTGAGGACAGGATTACTCTACTATGATATTCCCTATGAGGCCTGGTCACAAAGTGTCACTCAATAAGTAGTAATGGATGGAAATACAGCCTTCAAACTGGTGGGGATTAAAGCTGAAGTGGTGATATATTCATACAACTTATCTCTGAAGCATTGCCTCTACTAGTATTGAGTTTCATTTTATTTTGAGACATATTGCTCTCATTTTGAATCATTTATTTTGTATGGGGGGCGGGGAGTAAGTGAGCAAAGGGGAAAAGACTGTAAGAATGTCTGAGACCTATATGCCCTGTGCGGCATGAAACAGTAGTTCTCAACTATTGCGGTGCATCAGAACGCCTGGGGAGTTTACTAAAAATAAAATTCAAAGCTTTAAGACTCATGCCAAAACTACTTAAAAGATACCTCCTGATGCGAGATCAGGATCTTATCTCTATTTTAGCAAGCTCCCTAAGTGTTCCAGACAGCCAGCTTGGTGCAGGTCATCGAGTTGGCCTTTGGAAATTTCTAATGTAAACACTGGGTTCAAATCCTGGTTCCAAAACTTAAAAGTTATGTGATTTAGTATCAGCTGTTTAAACTTTCTGATCCTCATTTACTCATCTGTGAAACTGGAAAAATTACACCCAATAGCAGTGAGGAGATGACCTCGCTCTTATTACTGTCCCCTGGTGTGGCTTTGTCCTCTGGGCCTGGGAATGTGGAGGTATTTCTCTATTATGGGGCATGTCAGTCATCTCAGCACCAATCCTTCTGGAAATAGAAGACACTGAGACCAGAGGTGGAATCTTCCAAATAAAATGAGCATCAAAGAGGGTAGCTTTAGATAAGAAGATAATTTCAGACGCTCCAGGGTCTCCCAACCTCGGTTTGTTGTGATGTGCTCCTGGGTGGGAGGGTGGGAGCAGTGAGTTGGCCTCTGCCGTGGGAGATGGTCTTGGAGCTCTACCATGACACTGCCTGCAGGGGACCTTAGGAGATGGGTTGATGCCTGAGGGTTTAAGAAGAGCCACATCTAGTAGCAAGTTGTACATTATTCATTGCATAAATTACTCTTTCTATTATCCTGGAAATTTAGCAAAATCTTGTCAAATATTACAAGCTAGTCTGAGTCACATAACAGGAAAGGAAGGGAAAGGTCCATGTATACACCCAGACTAAAATGGTAAAGGAGAGACCAGAATAATGTTATCAACCTCCTGAAGGGAAAACAAGTTGTGGGAGAAAAAGGTTGAAATTATGAGATTTAGACTATATAAAGAAACTTTTTCCTTATACCACTAAAGTAAATTGACAATTTTTCATACAGAAACATTTATTTGTTGAAAATGCCTAGTGATTAAGCTTAATAATATATGAGCCCACTGGTATCAGTTAGGTTCATGTTAGTCTGCTCTAACAAAGACACCCAAGATAGAATGGCTTAAAGAAGATGGTAAAAACCCACAAGTAAGCAGTCCACAGCTGATAGCACCAAGGCTGCTAGCAAAAAGACAGCAAGAATCTGGGTCCTTAGCATCAACATTCCTACCCTAGTTCAAGTCTTTATCCACCATCTCTTCATTGGATTATTGCAATAGGTAGTATAGAGACCCAGACTATTTCTGTCTTGTTACTATAAATATTCTCAGTATGTTAGGCTTCTGTATCCTGGGCAAAGATGGTTGCTCCACCTCCCACCATTCCAGCCCATGGAAAGAGAAAAAGGAGGAGGAGAAAGCAAGCTCCTTTTCTCTGGAATTTGCCCCATCACTTCTGCTCACATTCCACAAGCTGGAATCTAGAGTCAGCGGCCAGACTAAGCTGTAAGGGGGACTAGAAAATATAGTTTTTATCTGGGAAGCCACATGTCCAGCTAGAACTTCTAATACTCAAAGAGGAAGCCAGATATTGGGTGTCGAGTAGTTGTTTTTGCCACACCACCCCATAGAAGCTGATCAGTGGAACGTCTTTCATTCTCCTCTAAAGAGCCTCTGTAGGATCTACTGTGGAACAGCATGCCCAAGGGGTGTCCAGTACACAAGCAGTCAAGCTCTGAGAGTGAGTTACAGAACAACTCCTAGAGGGTCTACCTGAATCAATGATTTCTTCTCCAAATGTATGTACCTTGATCAACTAAGGACATGTTTACTTTCCAAAAGTTTGTGTATTTTTCAGCAAAAACAATTATATACAAGATATCAGGTCTGGAAATAGATAGATGAAAAATATTCATCCCCTATCTTTGAGGACTTTACTTTAGTGAAAGGGATAGTCATGGGAACCAAGCAGTAAGAGCTGAAATCACAGCACGAATGCAACGATGTGACCATATAGTGGTGGAAGTGACTCACCTGGTGTGAGGGCAGAGGGAGGTAAGAGAAGTCTTCACAAAACAGGAGAGACTCCACTTTCCTGCTAACAGATGACAAGGGCAGGACCAGTTCAGGAAGGCCAAGGATGGAGGACAGTGATGTTTGGTGTGACTGACGTAGAGGTTTATGAGGGAGTAACAAGAGACTGGTGTGCGGTACGACAGAAATAGCACAGGCCAAATGGCAGAGGCCTTTTATGCCCCACTCAGGAGGTAAACTCTTTTCTTCTGGGCAGCAGGGAGTCAGTGTGGGTACCAGAAAAGCAAAGTCTGTGTTGAAGGAGGAGCACATTGGTGACAATGTGAAGTTGGTGGAATTATGGAGAAACTAGAGTAAGAAGATCAGCTTGGAGGCTCTTGCAGCTATTGCAATAATCCACAGAAGAGATGATGAACAAAGGCTTGAACCAAGGTGGAGGTGCTAATGCTAGAGAAGGAGGAGATGGAGACACTTCAGACGTGGATCCCAGGGACAGGTGAGGGGCAAAGGCAAGGAGGTGCACGGGATGAATCAGAGTTCTCCAGCTTAAGATATTGAGCATAGAGTGATAAATTAGTTGACTATGTGAGATGGATCAGAGTATATTCTTTGGTTGGTGGGAGCAGGTGGCTCCTATGCCCACAATTCACAGGGTTCATAGCAAGGGGAAGGACAACCTCTATTCCCCATTACCAGATTCAGAAAATTCTTTCTCAACCCTCACATAAAAGCCCTTCATCTGAGACTCATTTCATTCAGCTCCACCACCTTCTAGTCATCTTTATTGCTGTCACTTATCAATCCCCCAATTGTTCCATTAAGGCTTTTCACCTGGTTCATGGTCTCCCTCTCCACAATCATATAAGTTGACTTTAAGTCCACGAGGACAACCCATATTAGACTCGAGCCTTCTGTTTTCTTGACCTTTGCAAATTCACAGACTACCTCGGCTTCACGTGAACTCACACCTTTCTATTGGAAGAAACTTTCTGTCTGTAAACTTTCTATCAGCCAATTCATATAGGAAGACAATCAGCCACATAGTTATAAGAGACCATTAGATTAAAACAAGCAGTTTCTAAGGAAAATACAACTATTTCTGACACTAAGGAAGGGAAAAGCCTCCCATGCACCCTCATAAAAAGGATACGAGATTTAAAAAAAAGAACCACATTCTTAATATTTGTACAACCAACACAAGTGAAGTTCATCAGTCCCTTTTATAAGATGCTAGTAGTGTATGCCAAGAGCATGACTCCAAAGCAGAATTCCATAAAATCCATTCCATAGGGGCCAAAATAATGCAGTCCTCTTACCCTCCTCCCCTCAGAAAAAGAATTCCTTGGTCAAATGTTTGGAAAATGGTGGGCTACATTTATTGCAAAAGTCTCATAACACTGTTTGGGAAAGAATAGTTTAGAAATCTAGAGCAGTGCAAATATCCTTAGGAGAACCAAAGGGTATCTCATGCTGTCATCCAAGTTAATCATTTCTCTAAACTCGATGGATCCATGGTGCTGGTCACGCTGGGATGGAACTGCTCTCAAATGAAAGTAATATTTCATGTCTGTGTCTTCTGCTCAGGCTGTGATTGTTGTTTTTCTCTTCATTGAGAAGCCTGACAAGGAAAATGAACCTGGATAAAAGGCCAGCCTCTTCCAGTGTGGAGGTGGCCCAAGAGAGTATTCCATAAGCTGGGCCTCTATTCTCCCAAGATGTAGTCAGAGCTCATTCCAATGCATGGATGAAAGACTAGTCAGGTTCCCCCAGGCACCCACTCAAGTTTGTCTCCATAGAAGATGGCTACAATAATTTCAGCCTGAAAAAAGTTAAATAAGGTGTTCTCTTTAGCTTTGAAAAAAAGAAAATGGAAAACCTCAGTAAAGTAACAAAAGGTATTTAACTCTGTTCTCTACTTCAAAATAAACTGATAATAAATAAAAAATAAATAAAATAAATGAAAATAAATAAAATAATAAATAAATAAACAAAATCAATTTGATAATTAATAAACTGATTACCTAGGAAACTGACTCAGTTAATTTACTGTATGGAGTCATTGACCCTAAATCAGTTGAATGTTGAGAGTTTCTGACCAAAACAATGAGTTTACTTGTTTAATGGTTGATCTATAGCCCTTTTGGGGAGTTTTAATTAATTAACAGTATCTGTTGTCCATTATGGTTATTTCTATTTCATGACAATGAACTTTCAGCTGCTCTCTAGAGCCTTACAAACCCATCCACTGACATTCTCATCGAAATGAACAGAGTGATCTAGATGGAGCGGAAACACAGACACAGAGCAGAGGCAATATTCCGACTATAGCAATAAATGAATAAAACCAGTAAGTGCACTTAATAAATAAAACTACGTGCACTGCCAATCTACAACAAAGTAAACACACACACATATTTAAGGATATGTAAACACCTAGGTACTCTGGGATTGGAATCATGTCTACTCAAGATGGTCACTAGTTCACTCCTCTTTCTCCACTCCCTTCCTCCCTCCCTCCCTCTCTCCCTTCCTTCCGTAAATTTTAGTGAGCATCTATAATGTGTTAGCCACTATGCTCAGCACGGAAAATAGAAATAACAAAAGATATTATTTCTGCCCTCAAAGAGGTGACAGTCTAATAATGATCTCAAGATGATCAATAACTCTGATTGTTGACTATATGTGTCTCTGATAAAACCAGAAAACTAAGGAAGTGAATTAATTATTACTTAATACATTCCATCCAGGAGGCAAAAAATTTTCTAATCTGGAATCAATAGGGGAAAGATTAAGTAAAGTAGATTTCAATTGGTGAAAATATTGGAAACTAGTGTGACTCCTAGAAAATCACAGTCATTAAACATTCATTCAGCAATTACTGTTTAAATTTTTGTACAAGTCACTTCATATTCTATTAATAATAAAAATAAGATTCTAGTTATTTGTACTTTTAAAAATATGTTCACATAAATACACATTTTTCTAAATAGGCTATATTAGTGAGATATATTTTAATATAAAAATAACAAAATATGTCCTTAAACATTTAAAAAAATCAGAAATGTTTATTAACAGTTCTTGGTGAACATCCAAAATTGCTTCTCCATAATCTCCAGTTCAAGCAATCTTTCCAAGAGAGATTGTGTGAAATCTCTCTGATCAGCCAGGGGACAAGACACCAGGGAGGCTCTTCAGAACCTCTCCACTCCTCATTCCACGTGGACACCCAGGTAGGGTGTCCTCTGTGCAGTGAGCTCACCCAGGGACAAACCATCTCAGCACATTCCAGAGAAGTGGGGCAACACCTGCATTTGGTTGTATTTGAGGTCCGTCGGGAGAGAGACCACATCTAGACTCATGACAGACCCACAACAGAGTACACCATTGCAGCTCGGAAGTTTTTAGAAGTGCCTTTAAATTATCCTCATCTCATTTACAAAGAAAGATGGCGCATCTCTCTAACAAGCGAGCCACTTAGTGAAACCACATGGGACAGAAAGCGAGAAGAACATCTTGTTTGACCAAAATTACAGGAGTAATTTAAGAAGTTGGAAAGTCATTACCCTAGTTGGAATCTGACCAGGAAACCAGGATTAACACCCCGAAGCCTTAAGGTAAAGTGCCAAGAACTCTAATGACCTAACCATTTAGGGTGTTAAGGAACTGATTACTAGAAGAGGCTGAACGACACTACAACATCCTTTGGGATGAAAACTACATGTAAATTACTGTCACTACTTGTGAACTACATTGATATTTAATTCCTTAACTCTTTGTATGGAGTCCACTTTGAGGAAAATATGAACATTTTATCATCGTATATTTAATAATGAAGCAAAATTTAAACTCAAGAGAAAAACACTTAAATATAGGAAAAGCTATTTCCTTCAGTCCAGCTTAGCTCTTAGTTGAACTCCAACTCATAGTTGAAAACCAACAGTATGAATGACAAATGGCACACTGGAAAATATTAATTAGCACTCAGTGTGCAGACTAGAAATAGTTATGGATAAATATTTGAGAACTTTAAGAGACTGTTTGGCTTTATATGCACCAACACTTCTGAATCTCTAAAGCTGAATTTACTTGGGATTTCCATAAAATTGACTAAGAAGCCACATGAGAACAGACATGCTGTGACAGATTGTATTATTATTCCCAACTATTCATTCTCTCCCCTATAAGATGACACACCTCCTACCTGTTGTTCTGTGGCTTGCAGTGCCTCTATGTAGGCAGAATACAACTCCCCATGCCACTGCATGGCTCGGCCACAGGGCTTTATTGGACTAATGAAGTGAGAACAGAGGTGATTTTGTGAAGAAGTACTGCAGGTTTCCTCCAGCTTTCTTGCATTTTTCTTCTTCTATGAGGATGGCTTGTCCCAAATGGATACTGTTCCTTCAGCCTAGGTCCAAGAATGAGAAGACACTTGATACAGAGCCAAGCCAACTCAAGTAGAGCTATGGCAGCCGCAGCCAATTGTAGTCACCAACATGAAACATCAAGAAGAAGTAAACATTGTAGACCGTGGAGACCTGAGGACTATTTGTTACCACAGCAAGGCTGCCTAATATATAGTCTTCCCTGATGTGGGATCAATAAAAGTAATTTCACAGAAAATCATTGTTTAAGTAAAAATTGACCATAAAGACCTGATGAGAAGATGTGTCCTGTTCTCTATACAACGGATTATATAGATCCCTCACTTAAAGGTGGAAAAAATCTTCTTCCTCGCTACTTCCATGTCTATCTGATTTACACATAGCTATATGATAACACAATTTCCCCAGTTGCTTGTGGTCACAGAACACACAACAGTAATATAAATCAAGTTTCTCTTTGATGACTCGTTATCTCTCCGATAGTTGTTTTCAAACCTCCTTCTAGTACAATCTTTTCCCAAAGAATCCAGATGCTTCAATTGCCCTGGGATCCTCATTACAAAATTTTATAGACTTCAAACAACATTCTAACTTCCTATGTCCTGCCTCCTTGGGACCCATGTGACAATGCATAGACAACTTCAGGACTCTAAAAGAGTCCCTAAAGCATCATGGAAATACTAGAAAATTAAGGCAGAGTTAGATGGAGTTATTTTTTGGGGGATGGCAAAGACCCCTCTGGCACCGCTACAATCATACCCAGACCACAAAGATTATTGGCTACTAACTTTAAACATAAAATAGCCCTGTCTGAAAGACTCAAAATGCTGAGGCAATTCCATAGAAAATAAGAACACCATAGAATGAATCCAAAATTCATAGAAACTCAATAGTCAGGCGGATCTCTCCTCCAATCCTTTGAAGAAGTTGGTTGGAGAAGAAAGGGAATGAAGACATTCTTCCCTTCCTCTATCCATATTAACTTTTGAAATGGTTTTCTGAACAAAGAAGAGCAGCTGCTTTCCAGCCAGTGGATCAAAGTGTGAGCAGGTGACGATGGCTGCTTTCTAAGAGAAGCCCATCAGGCACCAAAGTGCAAAGGTGAAAATTAGAATGTATGGGGTGAGGAGGTGTTGAAATAGCCACACAATATTTCCAAAAGTTCAGAGAAGATTACTGGAGGTTATGTCTTAGAGCTGGGAAAATGTTTGAATTGGGAGAGTTTTCATTTTTGCCTGGAGTGATTCTCCAACTTTGAATTTATTCCTTTATAACTATGACATTTTTGTAAAACAAAAGATCTCATTGTTCCTCCTTTCCTCTGGGAACTCTTATTTAATTCAAATAGCACACTGAAGGCCTTTCATTTTTCTTTGGTTTCCAGCACAAAACTCTGTGGTATCTTCTTAATTGACAGCCAAATGTTTATAAGCCTACCTTTCCAGGATAGGTACTTTTTATTTGAAATGCCATTGATAGATTTAATTATGTTCAACTTTCTCAAAAAAACTGTCCCATTGGCGCAGTAAAATAGATTGAGTTTGATGTGTTTGGCTGCAAAAATTTTCATTTGGCCAAGGCTACATAGTCTGAAGTCTCCAAGTGTAAATTATAATGTTATTTGAGATGAAGTATAGAGTCATTTGTGGTGCTCAGGACGACACATGATGTAATCTCACACTCTATCTGCAGGTGTGATATTGGATTCTGCTAGGACAGACACCTGGTATCAATGTTCAGTCTGGCATTGTTTCAACACAGTCAACCATGGCTGAAGATGACTAAAATAAAATAGCACCCAACTATGGCAGAATTTTTTTTAAGAAGAGGAATGATGAGCAACAATGACAATGAGCTAAATGGTGTCTGATTACTCTCTTTCCCTGAACAGCACAAAATTCTTGCTCTTTACAGTAATATTCTCAGTGCCATGAGAAGATAGAAATGAAACCATGTCTTATGAATAATAGATATAATAATAATATGTGGGTTTTGACATATGAAAATGATACAGATATTGATGACTTATTTTTCAAATACAATTGATGGATATATCCTGGGCCATGTATTTTCCCTTTATAACATTCATCACACTAGTATTTACTTAACGAATATATCTCTCTACCTCTAGTCTCTAAGCCAAAGGAGGGAAAGGACCTAACAGAGAACACAGCACATAACAGTGTTCAATGTATATTTGCTGAAGGAATGATTGAAGTCAATTGTGCCTCTTTCTCACAGACTGATCTTTGCCGAGGTATTCATCTACAAACTAGACAGCTACATGGTTGGGTTTTGGAGTACAGACTCTAATCATGGAGTAGAGAAAATCAAGTATCATATTTGAAAACTGAACCTATGATTTTAACCTCATTGAGATGTCTGCCCTACTGTGCAAGCACCCTCAAAAATGCACGGTGGTGACCAGATGTCTCAGCAGATGAAAGGTGATCTTTGAGTATTTGAGGGGATAGAGAGAAATATGACTTGCCACATTGATTTTTAATAGCCTAACCACTTTGAAATTTTTAGATATTAGGAAAATTTATAAAATTGATCTTTTTAAAGTTAATGGGAATTCAAATTATAAGGTTTGATTGACATTAATTCAGACATAGGACTGACTGGCACAACAAATTTGATGGACAGTTATGTCATAGATCAATTGGAGTACGAGACTTGATAGAAGGAGGTGGAATCTCAAGCCCATATTTTGAATAGCTCTAGGAAAATGAAAACCATTCATTTATTTATTTAATTCCCTCCCTAAAGGAAAGGGAAATAAAGTGATTTCACTTGTTTGAAATTCAAAGATCTCAAAGTGATTCTACAGTCATTATCTCATTTTATCCCCATAACATCCCCAAAAGGCAAGTGGTGCTTCAGAGTCACATCACATAGACTAGGAAACAGGCTCAGCCTGGGTGGTGCAGTTGAGTTGGACTCTGTGTCCTGTTTCTTCCCCAACATCAGGCTGCCTCTCTTGAATGTTCAAAGTCACTCAACTTGCCACCTAGTCATATTTAATCAGGGTGTATACCTTTAGAGGTGAAGCAATTTGGAATTTGACATTTCCTATCCCTATACTCTGCCCTCTTCGCCTCCCTCACCATTCTATATGTTAGATGACTCAATCTTGTGAAACACATGAACCCAAAGTAAGTTAATTTTTTCCATAAGCTCCACACTTTTGAAGATCAAAGCTGGCATCTCATCTACTCTAGTTTATGTGCCAGTGGCAAATAGAAGACATTTCAAGGTCCTCCCTTTGAACAGAGTATTTCGGCACACAGGAGCCTCCTCATGGCAGTGCTCAGTCAGACAATCCGACAGTCACCGAGTGAACTAAAGCCACTGCATTTAATCAGACTTCCTCAGTCAGATTTTTCTGAAGTGCTGGTGAGTACCGTATAACATCTCAAAGCAGTTTTTTTTAAAAATCCGGGAAATGTTGTTCCTGCCTATGTTTGAATTCACACCCTGTGGCTTAGCAAATCCAACTCTAGGAAAGCTTTCAACAACTTTTGTGAAATAATCTCAAAGTCATTTTATGCATATTTATTGAAGTTGTTTTTTTTTCCTTTGTAACTTCCCTGGAGAAATAAAAATGGTAAAAATCATTGAGGAAGAAATTCTTATTTATTCATTCACCAGTCAAAACTTGGTAATTTCATATAGTGAAAAACAACTATTGAAGGTTAGAGGGAAAACAGACAGGGAGGGAGAATGAGAGAGTAATTTCCATTTCTCTCTACTAAGATCCTTAATAAAAACATGGGAAGGCCCAAGACGAAGACATGCATGGGGTTACATGAGCTTGTTGGTGTCCATAGGGTTAAACTAGGTATACTGCATTTCAAACCATTGGGAGAGGGAGAAAGTTTAACGAACATGGAGAGAAATAGTAAGAGGCCACTTAGCAGGTTTAGGCAACTCTCCAGACTAGGTTAGCCATTTCCCAAAAGATTCAAGGGATGTGACTGAAATAAGAGGCAGAGGAGAATCACAAATGGAGACCAGATAGATTTTAGAAACTAATAGATATCCAAATTTTCAAAAAAGGGAATGATAAGTGTGCTATCAATCATCTTGATCATTGAAAAAATTAAGGAATGTATGAGTTAACAAATAATTGGTGAAGACAGAAAAACAAAGGTTTACTAAGAGCATGCAATAGTTGATGAAGGAAAAGTTACTATAAATGGTATTTACATTTATGAATGTTTACCTTAGATTAAGAGAATATTGTGAACATACTTATCTAACTTTGGAAAAGACATCTGACAAGTTTCATATGATATTTTTTACACAAGAGGGATAAAAACTGGTTTGATTATGGTATTAGTCAGGGCAGTCTACATGCTAGAACAAAACCCTCAAATTGCAGTTGCTAGGTATAATGCAGGTTTATTTCTCCCTCATATTACAGTCCAATGTGCAGGGATTTTGACTGATGCCGCCATTCCTGGTTCAAGGTTTCCTCCATCTTATAGCTGTGCCTCCTCTAAGTCTCTAGAGTCTGCTCCATGAAGTCAGTGACCAAAGAGCAATAGAGAGGCTTGAGCATGAGAGGCTTTTGTGAAGCATGCTTGGAAGTGGCTCATATCACTGCCACTCTCGTTCCATAAGCCAGAACCCAGTCTCAAGGCCACATCTATGAAAAGGAGGCTGGGAAATGAGGTCCAACAGCAGGCAGAAGAAGTCAAGGAGAGCGTGGATAACATGAATAACGGTGTGCACTAGCTGTCTCTGCCACAATGGAAGTACAGTGATGGTTGTATCTACGATGCTTTGATTAATAAATCTTATGTTGAATGTTGCTTGGCCCTGCTATACCCAAATTGTTATAAACAACATAATAGAAGCCTAGAAGTGCTCTTCTAATTTTCAGATGACACACAAAGAGCTAATAAGGGAAAAAGCTAATAAGCTAGGTCAGTGGCTAGCAAAGTTGTTCTGTAAGAGACCATACAGTACATATTTTAGACTTTTTGGGCCACACAGTCTGTCCTGACTACTCAACTCCACCATTGTAGCACAAAAGCAGCCATAGACAATGTGTAAACAAATAGGTGTGGCTCTGCGCCAAAAAAATTTATTTACAAAAATAGGCAACTGCCCAGATTTAGTATATAGGTCGTAGTTTGCCAATCTCTGGGCTAGGTGACAGAATCAAAATTTAAATAAATAGTATGATGGATCTGATACAAACAAGATTATATTTAGCCTAGATACTTTTAAAGTTCTTCACATAGATTGAAAAGAAAAGCCCTCCATGTACAGGTAGTGATGTAGTTCTTGTGTAAAATACCTTTACACAAACTCTGCTTTACCAAAAACTCAAAAGGAATTAACAGTGTGGTGCGGCTACCTAAAGGTCATGACTAGTGGTGTGGTAATTGGGAAAGCTCCAGTACACAAAGAAACACTAATCACACCATGTAACATGGCCCGTTGTTGTGTCCCCCTAAGGTACACCAGCCAACTATCTCCCAAGAGCCTATTAACTTGATGAGTTTGCCATGGTCCCACATTGGATCCTGATTTATCCCTCAGAAATAGGAAAGCTCAAGTATTTTCACCCACTGTATTGAAAAATTTGCAGAAAGTTAGAGTTGTACACCACCACCAAGGCCAGGCTTGCTAAGTAAGTGAGTTTCCTGGCCCTGGAAGGGATCAAAGGACCTCAGTGACCACCTTTCACAATGGCCTTAGGAGATTCTGGAACCGGATGAAAGGTTGGATTTGATGACTTTTGTGGACCTTGTCAACTCTACAGAACGTGTGAATCTAAAGTGTAAAATAAATTAACCTCAGCTACTACTTTCTGTCTTCCACGTTCACCAGAACTAAGTGTTTGGGAAGAGAAAAAACGTCCCTGAGACAAATTCTTTCTGACGTTGGACTCAGAGTTTTTCCCATGCTTCCAGGCCATACCACCACATATCGATCCCTGCCAAAAAACCACAGAATCTTAGAGTCAGAAAAAACCATTTTAAGATTATCCGTCCATACCCGTCCCCAAAGGAAAAATCTCCTTGGCATCAGTGCTGACCAATGGCCATTCGGCTTCTCCTTGGACACACTCAGACCAAGAGCATAGGGTCTCATGAGGCAGCCCCACCCACCCTAGAATGCATCTATTCATTAGAAAAATCATCCATGAATCCAGCTGAAATGTATTTTTCACTAAGTTTCATCTATTGGTCCCAGATTTTGCTTGCTTTTATTTCAGTACCTCTCTAACTCCAATTCTTGTTTAATTTGAAGTCCAGTCTGGACCTCAGGGTGTTAATTTGCTACCATACGCACATTAATCTACTCTCTGAAGGTGATAGCTCTGATGATGAAGATATTTGGGTATGCATGGTATATACTGTCATTATATTAGGTATAACAATAACTACCATTTATTAAGTGCCTAGTGCTAAACAGGCAGGGATCCGGTAAATCATTTACGTTTATTATCACTAGTCCTCACAACAATCCTTATAGCAAGTATTATACCCATTTTATAGTAGAATAAACTAAGCCTTAGAACAGTTTAATGACTCACTTAACGGTAAACAGATAATAAACAGTACCATCAGGATTTGAAGTCAGGCGGGTCTGATCCTAAGGGCATGCTCTTTCCATTTACCCTCCAGATTACCTGTTTTACCTGTTTACAATTTGTCCAGGTAAATTGTATCTTTGCCCTATTTAATGTTTTGTCATCACACTTTTCCCAATTTGTGACAACCACATTAGGTTGTAGCCCAGACTTCCAGAGAATCGAGGACTTCTAACCAGCCAAATACAAGGCAAAGGAGAATATAACAAATGTTCCCAGCTGAGGTGGGATGGGTCCTCTGGTTGGAAGCAAGGGAAACTGAAATGAAAGCACAAACTTCACAAGAGAATGTGAACATCAGTGTCTACTTCGGAGAGCGCCAGTTTGAGGGACAGAGCATCACATGTCATCAACATTTAAACATGGCAAACCTCACTAGTACGTGCAGATTAGAAAAATTAAGAAAGACGCCTGTAGACAATGCCACTCTCCATCTGCTCGGTAATGCTTAAACAGTTTTACTAAAACTGAAAAAACAAGCCCTTGGACCAAAGGCCAATGACGTGCAAAAGAGTTGAATCAAATGACAGATGATGCTCAAAGTGTTGAAAGAAACATTTTCTTCTGACCTGTTATACAGTGCCACCCACACAGGAAATTCAACAGACATATTAATTATACCTGGCATGTAATCCAAAAGATCCAGAGAATGTGCTTTATTTATTTTTTCTTTTGAGATGGGAGGAGAGTAAAACAAGATGCTATCTGCAGATGATGCTGAGAGCTGGGTGTCCTGTTTTCATCAGAAAAATCTTCAGTCACACTAATTCTTCCCAAAATTGTTATCTTCCTCTGTAAATAAACCCAAACCTTCATTTCATACACCTGGCCCAACGCAAATAACAGCTAACCTCAGCTCTGATATGGGCCCTATGCCTCAACTATGGGAAGACTTCCAAAGGGACCCACTGCTCTGAGTTATTAAAAACTCCATGTTTTTACACAAATGCACTCTTACACACTGATGTCCACTTTTGTTTATCACCTTTTCCACTTCCTGAAAGGCGATATCCATCTTTTTGGGACTCTTTCCAACCCCATCTATAAAAGCTTGAACAATTTCAAAACACTTGATTGGCTAGAAAAAAGCCAGAAGGGCCAAAATAGGATTGCAATTTAGACCACCTTAAAAAGTCGGAAAACATTGGAACCCTGACCCAGAAATTGGAGGCTAGTATTTCCTTAGCATTCATTTGATTTTGGTACATGATTATAAAGCTAATGAAAAAACTCTCGGGTATAACACTGACTCCCTCGAGGTGCTGAGTTTAGACGGAGATATGCTGAGCCTCTGCATTGGGGGTCTACTGCTTCCTTTGCCCAGTTAGTACTCGCTCTCACAGCCAATGGCGAGGCTAATTTGCAGACCACGTGCCCTGAGCAACATTCAGGCTGCACAGTTCTTCTGGAGGGCTTTCCATTGGCCCCAGTGTCACCCAGCACCTCTATCCCTCTCACTTCACCCGGGCACACAGGGCTTCCCCTGGTTCCTGGGCTGACCCTCTCTCCCACCTCTCTTCACTGACCCGGCACAAGCTGATCCCTCCTCCTGGACCACTCTCGGAGCGCCTCTCACTTCGGAAGTCAACGCAGACAATTCTTGCCAGAGAAACCCTCCTCTGACGCCCTGGACAGGCCCAGGCTCCCTGCAGTGGAGCCTGCCGGGCCCGTCCTTGCTCTGCCTGGGGCCCAGCACGCCTGTGCACGGGTTTACCGACGGCTCGTCTGCTCAGAGCTTCGTCAGAGCAGAGCCCGTGCCTGGCCGGCGCTCTGGGCCCGAGCACAGGGGCGGGCCGCGCAGAGCGTGCGCAGTGAGCAGCGGCTGCCTGAGCCCCAGAGCTGCCCCCCAGCCTTTCACTCCAGCGCCGGCCTGTGTCCGTGACGACTGCATTCCCAACAGACACAACCTCCCACAGAGCGAGGGTCTCCCCACTTCTGCTGAAGTAGTGAGCGCGGAAAGGGGCGTAGACTTCTAATTTATACGTCGTCTGGAGACAGATAAAGTAAGGAGCTGTGTTCTGTCCTTTAAGACTGTGTTTTTAAACAAAATTCCCACAATAATAAATGATTTATGGAAGAGAAACTCACTGTACTCCTGCCCTCCTCTACTTTATTTGAGAGGGCACTCTAAATCGGAAACAAGTAGAGATGCCTCCTTAGGGGTAAAAGGAAACTTTTAGTTAACTGATTGCTTCTTTTTCTTTCCTCCAAAATAAAAGGAAATTTTGACCACCTACCAAAAACGAGTCAGTTATGACATGGAAAGTTCCATCAGCCAGTTGTTTGGGTTTGGTATATTTGTGACAATCACATTTGAAGGCTCTTTTTTTTTTTTTTTTTTTGCTAAATCCAAATTTTTTAAATATCTACTTTAAATTTGGGAGACCTTCAAAGAATAAATGTATGATTGGATACTTTTATCCCTAAAATGAAATAGGTTGGAGGATTACGTTCTGATGATTAATCCAGAGGTATTAAAACTAATACAAACCACCAAAGAAAAGAAGTCTGGATTTAAAGTGAAAAATAATCTACGTAGAACATTATCTTTCAAAATCTGAAAGCGGGCATGATGGCTTTGATTTCTTCCTCTAGAGAACACACCTAATCAGGAGTGAGCCTGAGTGCCCGGGAGTTCCTGAGGAGGGCAAAGCTTCCCCAGATGTATTTGTGTTTTTAAATGAAGGAAATGCTGACAACTTGATCATAACCAGGTTGTTTTCTCACGGTTACCACAATGAGTAAAATTTACTTAGTCAATACTTACGAGTGAGAGTTGTAAAAAATATATTTAATTTAAGCTGTTTGTTAAAACATATGATCTATATTGAAATGTTTAGATGTTAATGATAAAAATCAAAATATTCTGGAAAGGATAAAGGACATTTTCCCAAGCTGTTTGCAATTGTTTCTATGCATTTTTTTTTTTGCATTTAATCACCTTGTAAATCAGCAAATTAATGGCAACCTGCGTTCACCTTGAATAAATGTACATACTTTCTCTAGTTAGAAACTCCACCATGTTTTAACTTGTTAAATATATATCGTGGCCCGTCTACCAAGAAGCCAAGCAAGCTGACAGTTTCTGCCTACGTGTAGAAATTTTATAATACCTGGAGAAAACAATGACATGAGCAAGAATTCTAATGTTTCCTGCATGCAATAAAGCTCTGGCAACAATGATATAAACCCTTCCATGTGCTGAAACTACATGCCTGCCTAGAGGTCATCAACTAGAAGAAAAAAAGGCCATTCAAACATTTTAAAAAATTCATTATGTGTTATCATGGCCACCTTTCTAGCCAATAAAAACACTGGAATCTCAGTGATTGTGGGAATAGCAATGCATCCTCTACTAGGGGCTCTCAGGCTGCTCTGGGGAGTACCCCGGGCTGAGAGACAGACTCTGCCAGGTGGAAGTGCCCCGTCGAGCTGAGTTGCCTTTTCTGCAAAAAACAAAACAAGAAAGTAGAGAAAACAAAAGAAAAGGGAAGAGAAGAAAAGAGAAAATACTGGTGCACAATAAAGTACACTGACTGGCAGACTAATGTGTTCCTGCGCCTTTGCCCGGGTCTGCCCGCCTCTGTGGGACTCAGCTCCTTCCTTCACCTGTATGATAAGAAGGCTGAATCTTGTAAGGCCCTCCTTCATGATTCATGATACTTCATCAAGACTTCATAATTCTAAACTTTTGAGACATGTCTTTATTGCCAGAAGCTAGAATCCTAACCACCACTCTTGAATTGATTTATTTTTAGTTGGACACGTCGTGGACTCAATTCCCATATTTTGTCAATGATGCTTTTCCAACTACTTTTAAAACAGTGCCTTACTGAACATCCTTGAACTTCACTTCAGTATGGTTTTGATGATCACATTTGAACGATAGCAGGGATATGAATGAGAGAAAGTGGATCCAAAAAATTTCTTGGCAGTTTGACCAACTACCCTGTCTCAACTGTAACATCTTTATTATCCCAGAATATCGGCCAATATAGTGCTCAAATGTATACACTTAGTAAAATAAGCTCAATATTTAGCATGAAAAGTCAAAATATACTGAAGGGAGAAAGTGAATGGCTTACCCCATCCTCCCTACCTCATTCCCAGGGATCCCAATTTCAGAGGGACAGCGAGTTTCCACACTCAATTCTAGAGAACAGCCTAGCTCACCATAGGATGACCAAGACAAGTCTTTAAACTCTGCTATAAAATTGTGGTAAAAATTTCTGAAACCTCATTTATTCATTTAAAAAATATTACTGAAGGCTTACTATGCTTCAAGCAGCTTGTACCTCTTAAAAATATCCAAAGAGCAAGGCGAGTGCATTCTGTAAATTGTGTCTTCCTATAAACCAGGTTGAAGACAGAGAAATGTGATCTCATGCCTGCCACTTTCTAGTTGTGTGAACTTACTCAAATTCAGAAGCTTAATCTTAGTTTTCTTATTGACAAATGAGCATAAAATACCTACTTCATAGGTTTGCTGAGAGACTGAAGTGAGGTAAATACGATTATGCATCGCATAACAACACTTCAGTCAACAACGGATGGCATATACGACGGTGGTCCTGTAAGATTAGTACCATGCAGCCTAGGTGTGTAGTAGCCTATACCATCCAGGTTTGCTTAAGTACACTCTAGGATGTTCTCACAACGAGGAAATCACTTTATGACACATTTCTCAGAACATGTTCCTGTCCTTAAGCGACACATGACTATAATGTACAATTCATAGTATAGTACCTGATACATGGAAAGCATTCAATACATAAGATCGAGGAATATTATCATCATCACCATAATCAATATCGTTATTCAGAATGGTTGGTTTTATTAAGAACAACAAGAGAGCAAACCAATTGCACTTGGTTTCTGACAAAGAATGGAGTGGTGACCGTGCACAGGCAAGGCTCTCTCTGTCAACTAGGACTCTCTGAGGCATTCTGTGCTCCTCTGAAGAAGTCAGTTGCTGGCTCCTTGATCAACTGCACTCAATATTTTCCAGAGAAAAAGATGGTAGGAAAAACTCTCTGAAAACCTCCACACTAGGAGTTAGATAAGCAACTGCTTACCTTTCCTCTTCAGCCGCTATTTCTAGGGATGACCTCATCCACACTTGGCAGGAGATAGAATGATGTTGACAAGACCAATGACTGCTGGACGGAAACGCTGGGTTTAGAGCTTTATGAGGCTAAGACTGCAGATTCTGAGGTCAAGATGGCGGCAACATGGCAGCACAAGCCAGAGTCAGAGGTCTGGGGCTGAGATGGTGTTGTGTGTGTCCCAGAGCTTCCATCAACCCAGTTCCCCTAACGTAACCCAGACTTTGAAGGAGGCACAACTGAAGGGTATGTGGTGATGCAGTGGGATGAGAGAGTAGTGGAGACAGAATGTCTTAAAAAAAAGATCTCCACGTAAGTGGAAAATTCAATTGCTTTAACACTAAAATAATTTATTCAAAAGAGCCAACTTCTATAAGCAAACATAAGACAAAAACTAATGAACGATGAACTGCAATGCTCAGAGAATGAAGAGCAGAGTGTCCACTGTGTTGCAATCCTCAGCTTGGTTTTTCCTTTTTTTTTTCCAATGGAGGTTTTTTTTTTTTTTTTAAATGGGAATGGTGTATCTACATATTGTGAACATCTTTCCTTGTCAGTATTCTTTCTGTTCTAGCCTCTCTTTTCTTTAAAAAGGTATTAATTTTTTATAAAAGTAGGAATGCTGTATAAACCTACTATGAACATCTTTCCTTATCAATGTTCATCTACAATGTGATTTTAATGGCCTAGCTGAAGTCTGAACAAAACCTAGTGTCTTATCTCTGACTTCTTGCTTTTCGTGGGCATTCTTTCACTGAGTGACCTATGCTGTGACCAAAGTAATTTTTCTCACCAAAATTACTGACCATATTAGTCTTATGATAGATCCGCTCAGTTAAGCCCTTTACTCTCTGCTTCAGTCTTCCCAGCTGTCCCCAGCCCCCAGGATGCTATGTGCTTCTTCACCCCGCGGCTTGCTCTTGGTGGATCCCTCTGGTAACAACACACCTCACCACACAGAGCCTCCTGGACCCGCAGCCTTCCCACTGCTCGCCTACGTTCAACTCGTCCTGCCTTGTGGACCCGGAATCCCACCTCTTCAGGATTTCTCTCTTAACTAAAAGACACAGTACCCCACACTTCCTCTCCCCCAGCACTTTCAGATGCTGTATTCCCCTAAATATACTTCATAAGCATAATGAATGTGTCCCGACTTTTCTTTTCACCCTCTGTATACAGTTTTCTAGTCTATGTATTTCACTGAAAGTTTATGTTTGCTGATTGCTGCCAACTAGTCTACTTTGTAAGCTACTGAGTTCAAAATATTTTATTAACAAGCTCACAGTAGAGCACCCTGTCTCCAGGAAATGCTGATGAGGAAATACAAAGAAGCAATCAGTTAACTAAAAGTTTTCTTTTATCCCCAAGGAGGCATCTCTACTTGTTTCTGATTTGGAGTGCCCTCTCAAATAAATCATGTTTTTACAATGATTAGAAATACTCTGGGGCCGGCCCGGGGGCATAGTGGTTAAGTTCACACGCTCTGCTTGTGTGGCCCGGGGTTCCCAGGTTTGGGTCCCGGGTGCGGACCTACACACCACTCATCAAGCCATGCTGTGGCGGTGTCCTATATACAAAGTGGAGGAAGATTGGAACAGATATGAGCTCAGGGACCATCTTCCTCAAGCAAAAAAGAGGAAGATTGGCAATCAATGTTAGGTCAGGGCTAGTCTTCTCACCAGAGGAAAAAAAAGAAATACTCTGCAGATTATTTTGCCAGGAAGTCTATAGTCCACCTGAAACTCATATGAAATTAGAATAATTTTGTTTTTTTCCAATTTTGACTCAAGATGAAACAAACCAGGGCTGTGAAGGTAGGGACGTCCACAACTGTTTATGGGGCAACCCAAGCTTACAGGAATTTGAGAGGTGTGGCAAGAAATCACAAAAATCCTATCCCTGATACGTTTCTTTCGCTCCGAGGCAAAATTGTTTGTAAAAACTTTTCTTTTGATTTTTGTTATCCAAATAATTCCAGCTTAAATTGGAACTCAAATATTAATCTGATAATAACACTGTTGAGACACATTCTCTGACAATTTATCTCAAATGACTTACCAGGCTTTACTTTCCCCCATTTTCTGCATTCCTTTCCAGCCAGGGTTTGCCCGTCTCTAAAACCAACCACCCCCCTACCCATCACCACCACCATCATCTGGGAGGAAAAAAGACCCTGAAATGTATGTCTTAAGATGATTACTATGTACTTGGGAATATCCTTTAATTTAAATTTTGTTTTATTTTATTTTTAGCTTCAAAGCGTTTGCAGGAATGAACACCTGTCTTTCAGGGCTTTATGAGAAATTGTCAGGTACCTGACGTACTTTGTTTTGTCAAGTCCTCCAACAGTGACACTGAGGATAGAAGTCACATTTTAATTAATGATCAAAGCAAAAGACACCTGTAAGTCTGGGTTAGACTTCTAAATTCTTTGATATTAGGTTTACAAATCTGAAAGAGCCCTTTGATTCTCACGTGTGTTTGTCCTTTCTTGGAGATCAACTTAAGTCTTTTATTCAAAGGCAACATATTTAGCTAATCTGAGCACTGAAGTTATGGGTGACAATGTCCATTCACACAGCAACTCTTAACACCTCATAAAAGTCATACTCTATTACAAAGGACGCCAGGGCACTATCCAAAAGACCCCATCCCACTGGAGATCTGTTGTGGCACATGCTGCTGTAAGTACAAGAGCCCTCAGGGGGTCTCAGAAATCCTCGGGTTTGCACTCACTTGAAGGAAACTGTACTTGTGGCCTGTTACTATGAACAGAGGGAGAATGTAGGGTCCATTGAGATAGCTCAGAATTAAGTTCAACTATAATTAGTCCATCTTGTAGGCAGAAATCAGTTATTTTACATCAACTAAAATACATACATAGTTATGTATGTTTACATTGTATAGCATATAATCAATCTATTGATATATTAATATAATATGCAAATTAACAAGTATTACTATATTAACATTAATATATCAACATGCTTATATTTTATAGTATATGTATATTATTACATAGGATATATGCTATATATACTAATAACATAGAGAGTAATTTTATACACATACCCACCAATTTCTGTGGTGAAAATGGGACAAATTGAGATTCAACTATAAAGGTATGCACTGACATGTAAAAGTAGCTTGGGATCTCTGATTGGCTACTAGAAATAGTACTTTAAATACTTTACAATAGTGGAAATTTAGAAAAGTATAAAGAATAAAATACAGAAATAATCCCCTTCATATTTTGTTGTACCTTTGTGCAGTTTTTAAATGTGAACAGAATTTTACAATTTGGGCATACTGAATGTATAATTTTGTATTCTCCTTTTTCCAATTAACATGAGCATTTTTCTTTATTGTTAAAATTGTCAGTATGTATCACTGTATAGTTGTATATCCTATAACCCACAATAATTGACTTATTTCTAATTTTCTGCTAGCATAAAAACATGACAATGAAATAAAATAAAACTGTTTGGATTGTTCCTAATTCATAGCACTAAATTGTCTTTCAAATAGGCCAAATCAGTAGTTTACAACCCCATCAGCAATATGTAGAAATGCTCAAGTACCAGTAATTAATCTTTTAATTCTTTGATACTAGTTCAGTCTTTAAATTTTTGGACTTCTTTGATTACTAATATGGTTGAATATTATTTATTGTTTATCAGACATTTCCATTCTGTCTTTTTTATTTGTATAGTCTTACTGACTGTAGTCTCCAAATATTGATTTGCATAAGTTCTTCATATATTAAGAAGAGTAACCCTTCATCATTAGGTTTATTACAAATACTTTTCTCTTTTTAATTTTTTAAATTTTGTCAATGGAGTGTGTTTTTTTTAACTTTTTTTTTTTTTGGTGAGGAAGATTGGTCTTGAGCTAACATCTGTGCCAATCCTCCCCTATTTTGTTTGTGGGACGCTACCATAGTATGGCTTGATGAGTGGTGCATAGGTATGCACCCGGGATCCAAATCCTCGAACCCCGGGCCACCAAAGTGGAGCACGCAAACTCAACCACTATGCCACTGGGCGAGCCACAGTTATTGTTTATTTTATCTTACATTAGCTCTACCTAAACTCATATTTCTTTAAATTAAATAATTATTTGTGATAAAGGTAATCTTTTGTTCTTCATCACAGCATAATTTGAAAATATCCCCATTATTTTTTAGATACTAACCAAGAAAAAGCTAAGTCATTCCCCTAAGAAATCATATGGAAGCATCAAGCTACTCTCAATGGGGTTTTAAGGAGTTTCCAATTCCCTTCTGCTCTGAGTTCATAAAGAACCCACGTAATGGTTTAAGTCACAGTCTGTCACACAAAGAATTGTAATTCCTCAGGGAGCAATAGTCTGAGCGTAATTTTTAACTTTATAAAGGAGACGGTGATTGTGATGGGCTCTGCTTTCCTAATGGGGTGATCTTCTGGTTTGCTGTGACAATTTGAATAAAGGAAAGTTTTGAAGAGTTACATATGCTCCTTGAAGGGGAAATTTGATGAGAAGAAGCAGCTTAGTATTTGCTATGAGGTCACTCAACTTAAAGCAGCTTTCAACATCTTTTGAAGAAACCACCCTTTAAAGTTTAACTGATCAAAGTGGCATAATGTACAGAAGTCAGAATCCCTCGCTGGGCTATCCATTACAGAGGGGTGAGATGCAGAGATTTCAGAACTGAAGGTCAGTGGAGAATCCAAAAGTGAAGTTGTCTGCCCAGTACTTACCCATCAGAATGAGAAGGATGCTAACTAAGGCTTCAAACTGAGTACGAGAGCCCATGGAAATGGGCCCATGTCTAACTAATCCCAAGTCAAATTATCAGAAAACTATTTTCCCTCCAACACCAATCAGACCAGAAATGGTCAGAGAATAGAGTTCCTGTTCTTTGTTCATGACTTCTCATTCCCAGTAGAAAAAGACTCATGGAAATACCATTCATTCAAATTTTTCACTTACTTTGAGAACAAACATTAGAGTCCAATCTGTTTTTATTTTTTTAATGGAGGAAAAAACCCAATTGATTTAAACCTACTGAGAGAAAGGGAATCTGGCTCTAATGATTAAAGAGAATCAAGAGGGTTTAAAATGTAAAAGTGGAGCTGTGGTTAAAAGAAATGTCACTATGAGAATAAAAGAGCTTCACTTGGAAGGAAATGTAGGACCCAGGGAGGCAGATGAGAAAGAAGAAATGGAGATGAAGGAGATTCCTGGAGTGTCTTGCTCACACCATCAATACAATAACCACAATTTAATTTTCTATAAATGTGGAAAGAAATAAGACTTTGATGGATTATGGTCACTCTATTGCAAAATGTTTGCCTAAGATGATACCAGTGCAAATTATATCAGACCCTATGCAAGGCATATATTATCCTAAAGAAAAGTCCAATTGTCATACATTATCCAAAATATTCTTAAGTGGGTTCATGAAATCTGGGTGTGACAGAGTATAAATACTTCACATTCTAGTCTATGCAGACTAGTATCATTTGCTAACTATTGCTTTTTATTATATAGAAAATAATACCTTTGTTTCATTAAAAATTTGGACCATTGCATAAAATTGTCTCATGTTTTTAAAATAATTATAACGTGAGTAAGGCAACTGAGAATTGGTAAGGATCTTTCTTCTTAGGCTAACTGAGGAAGAGAACCCTAAATTACTGGGAGAATGCTTTTCCTGGGTCTGCAACCAGATTAAATTGACCATTCTCTTTCCTCGAGCTTCCACCCCCACCCTGTAACCCCTTAGGCACACAAGTAATTTCACTGTAATTTAAGCAGAGCTGGTTGTTTTTTTATGGAAAGTTAAGTGAAAGCACATATGTAGGCATGATCATCTTGCTCAGCTTCTGAGCCAAAAACCCAGCCGAAGCATTTCACCTCCACAAAAGGGGATCGTGGATGCAGATGGGACTGGCAAAGACAATGCAACTCCATCGTCTTTTAAAGCCCTGTCACCCAGCATCAGCTCCTCGAGGAGAGCTCACACCTCAGGCTCCATCTCTCTTCTTAACATGTCTTCAAAGAAGGAAGATCAAATCTGGCACTGTCCAAAGATTCATGCCTATTTTTCTCTTGATCTCCCCCCCTCAAAAATCTCCCTTTGAACAAGATTTGCACATGCAGAATGAATAGAGATTAAGGGCAATTATGGTTTTGTTTTGCTTTTAATGGTCCGTGCAACCCTGAAATTTGCTCGTGAAACCTGTGGCTAATACTGCAGTATTGCCTGTCTCATCTGTCGAGTGCCATATTTCATTGCTTCCAAATGCCATTTCTGGTATTTTCTTTCAACTTCAATCTAAAAGCTTTACTTTTCATGTGCTTTAAGTGCTGGGCACCAAGTATAAGAATTAAAATCTCCCAAGGCTTTGAGGGAGAGAATGCTAAGAGATCCCCCAGTAAGATCCCTTGCCCACCCAGGATCCTGCTCATTTGAAAAAACAAAGGCAAGCAACAGAGAGAGGAGGAGTTAGGAGCACATTCCTGGGATTTAATAGTGACGCCTCCACAGTGGATGGAGTCCTGGCAGGCTGTTATCTTTGTCTGCCTTGTCAGACTCAAGAGGGGAAAGGCCCCCAAAGAATCTATCTCACTGACATAGAAATGGCAGCTGGTGCTAGTTCCCTTTAAATAAATGTTTGGTGCTAGTGCTGTCTATATAATCTTCCCTACAGCTAAAGCCTCGCCAGAACAAAAGGCAGGACAGAAAAATTAGGTGCGTGCCAAAGTGTTCTGAAGTGGGGAGGTGTGAGACATTTCCTGGTCCAGGCCTTCAGCCCCCAACACCCCACCCAGGCTCACACCATTCATTTCCCACGGGGACGGTGGTCAGGTCAATCACCCACCTCGTTTCTCAATGAACAAATGGGGATTGTTCCCTCTGCTCACAGGCAGCATGTGAGATCAGGCTCTGAGCCTTCTTTGACAAGCAGATTTTGTGACACAGGAACAAATAAGCAGTTGGAGAGTAAGTAATAAATAACCTATGTCGAGGTACATTGGCGTGACCACAGACACACTTGCACTCAGCCTACAATGCCAGGGGCCCACGGGAATGGACCTCGACGTGGAGTTAGGAACCCTGGCTTTCTCTGTTAATTTACGTCGAGATCTTGCTCCACCTTTCCATCAACAAAACCACAAAACCATAGTAATATTAGTCCTCAAATCATTAACTGGTCGGGGATTAGGAGATGATAAAAATAGCAGGTGAAATTTGAATTCCATAGAGCAATGTATTTAATATATACACAGTCTATGTGTTCAGTTCTAGTGCTAGTATATATAATATATAGATTTCTGTATTTTTATATACATATACACATATATATGTATTAGTATTTTTAATTTTAGGAACAATTATCAAGTGTCTAAAATGTGTATGAAAGTAACACAATGTAAGATAAATGGCCTCTGTTCTCAAAAAGCATGCAACCTGTAGATATATTTATTTAATATGTTTCAATATACGCATTAGCAACGTGGAATGTCTTCTCTGTCAGACATCATGCTACTACCTAACAAACCATATATCTACTCTTGATATTAACTCTCCAAGGAATTATCTGTGAAATGGAAGTAATAAAAGCAGGTTAGTTACAGGAGATAAGGTAACCCCTCAAGCTTACATAGCTAGTGAATGTCGAATCCGGTCTGTCTGACTGTGAAGTCTGTGTTCCTTCTGAGCAAGTCATTGCTGGACAAGGACTATGACACAAACAAGGCACAGGGAGGGCTGCGAGAGTGTCACAAGCATAGCTGGTGCTGTAGAGGCATGATTCTCTCCTGAGAGAGAGAACTGGCAAAGCTTCATGGGAGTAGGGCATTTGAGTTGGACTTAGTTGTGTCATTGACAACCTGCCCATAATTACAGAACTGATTCTGGATGTTGGTCATTAATGAAATGATCACACAGTCTGTGAACCATTTCATCACAACATTTGTTTCAACCTAGGCGCTTCCAGCTTTAGCAAAGCAGGCCATTTCTAGCCAGAGGGTTTCACTGAGGTACAGCACCCCTGTCCTTGCGCCTGTCCATTGGCTGAGTGATAAATGGAGGGATACACTGGGAACAAGCGCCCTCCATCAGGAGCCTCCCCTGGGCCCCTTCCTGCATGGTGTTCAGTAAGAGTCTACTTCACACAAGCAAGAAGTAAGCAAAAAAGTTCAGTTAATCATCTGAGTGTTTCCAAACAAAAATTCTCTGGTACTAGGCAATCTGAACATCTGCATGATACCCTGAAACTTCTGGCATCTTAATGACTGAATCAAAGATAAGGGTAAGCAACATGGGTTGTCAGAATCTCCAGGTTAAAATTAAAATGCTTGCTACACCATTAGTTGTGTGATCTTGGGCAAATAAGTTAACCTCCTTAAAATTTAGTTTTTTTAAAAATATAAAATAGTGACAAAAATAGTACTTACTTCAAAGATGTATTATGAGGACTTAAATGAGATACTGTGTGGTAAACCACATTACATAAATTGCTGGCACATGGTAAGCACTGAACAAATATTATTAATACATTATAGGTAGTCAAGTTCCTCCACCTAGTCATTGGGAGCGCTTTCCTACATCTTCTCAGGCTATTAGCTTTCTTTTATTTAACAGCATTTTAAAATGTGTGGAAAGAAGAAGACTATTCTAAGGAAAAAATTGAGTTGTATGATTAAAATATTTGCTTCTATGCAAGTTTAAATTTTAAATCACCATGAAAACTTAGAATTTTCATATATCTTCACAGGCAAACATTTCAGTACTGACCCACTGCCATGCCCAGGCCAGTCCATATCCACCGTGAAAATGTGCCATCTTGCCAACAGGCAAAAGAGCATCATGATAGCAAAGCTGACAGACAGAGATTCCAGAAGACTTGAGACATTACGCGTCTTCTGTCTCTTGCAGAGAGCCTAACAAACCACACGTAGCTCCCTGGGCCTGAGAGTCCCCATGTGTAAAATGGTGCTGAACTGGAAGGTGTCTATGGATCCCACAAGGTCAAAATTCCTATACTCATGTGACTTGGTTACAGGAAAAAAATGATGCTCAAGCCTTCTTCCAACCACAAATGACTGAGTGAGTACATGAAATGTCAGTAGTCTAGACTACTATGGCCACTTGAGAGACAATGCGAGAGAAACCGAGGTACCATGAGATTGTGTCAACTGTTTACGGTCCCTTGTAGATTGTCAAACAGTCAAGAAATTAAAGTAGCCACTTGTTAGCATCCTGATCCTGTTCTCTCTCTGCTCCTTTCAAATGAGAAAGGTCTTATTTCAAAGCACAATTTGGTTCCACGCTGGCCACTTCTTCACAAACCATTGAGATAATGTTTATTCAACCTCACACGTTAGCGACTATTTATGAGCAGTGTTTACAAGTTCCAGAGATTGACCCAGCAGTTATTAATGCTATGCAAACCAAAAGCCGTCTAAATTTGTTAATCTAGACAAAACACAGGGGCGACTCCAAACCAATGTGCGATATTCTGTCTCTGGGTTTATTCAAGTGTAATGCACCTTTAATGTCAACTTCGATTTTTCAACTCCCGTCACAAGCCGCACAGTAATTATAGTCAACAGTAAAGTTGAACTCAGCCAAAGAGGCAGCACAACAGGAAGTTGTGGGGAAACTTTAAAAACAAAACCAAAACAGAGACAAAAACCCCCGTCAATTTTAAGAAAGATTTAGAAAAAATAAGGTTTGTCCCAATGTAATAAAATACGGAGACCACGAGGCAGCGCCTCAAGCACACGTGCCGTGTCTCCTTTGGTGGATGAGGCTTGGTCCCATCCCAGGCGGGAAGCAGCACTTGCATTAGAAGGGTCCACTCTCCCGTCCCCTTAGAGCACGTCATTCAATCGTCAGCCTATTTTTGGCTCCTCAGTTAATGATCTGTTGGTGCCCACACTTTGCACTTTGTCACAACAACTGGGGCCTGCAGCTGAAGCACAGCTGGCCTCTCATTCGCCCAGGCCTATAATTTAGTTTAACAGCTTTAGGGACAAGAGGAAATGGCGGAGTGCCCTGGAGCCCCCACACTTGCTTCAAAAATTAGTTCCGTACCATGCTGTATATATACTCAGGAGTATTTTAGGTAAACAGTGTAGGCAGGTCAGGCCCAGATGGGTGCATAGCACCACTTACCGTGTGCACTGGCAGGGACAGTCGGGCTTAGAGGGGGAGGGAAAAGTGTGGTCAGAGCATCTGTATGAATTGCGTGTGTGAGTGTGTGTGTGTGTATGTGTGTGTTTGAGACAGAGAGAGAGAGGAGAGAGAGAAAAGCACGCCTGCATGGGTGGGTGGGTTGGTGTAATGGGTGTATGTGTGGTACCTCGAAAAATACGTGAGGCACTTTTTACAAACGTGCATAAATTCTTCCCTCAAACCTAAGGCTGGAAAAGAACACTATCCCACACCTACACAGATGCCTTGAAAACCATTGTGGTTGCCTCCCAGAGAAGACCCAGCCCTGCAGGTGAGTCAGGCCAGCTCTCCAGCTTCACTTTGGAACTTTAAATACCCCAGGGGGTTGGCAGAATGAGAGGGGGCCTGTGTGGAATGGCGTATCCGATTCAGCCCCAGGAAATAGAGTCCTCACTAGCGAGAGCATCTCAGCAGAAGACCCATCCGTGCATCCTGCATCCGGGATAGTTCTGGGCTTTGGGGTGCTTTGCAGTCTACCCAAAGTATATGGGATGGACTGGGGCCCATCCCCTCTCTGCCTGAGGCCTGGAAACAAAGGGCTGTCAGAATAGAAGGAGGGCCTGAGTGGAGTGCTGAGCAGGAGGTAGTAGCCGTGCAGCTGGAAGACGAGGATGTTTGGGAGCTGGAGGATGGGGCATGAGGCAGCTGCCCTAGGGAGAGGAAAATTTTAAAGGGCTTTTGGGAATTTTTGCTGTGTCATATGCCATGTCGCTTCTTTCTCCATCTCCCCTTCAGCAATGCTTGATGGTTTTGGCACTGGATCTTCACAGGAGCGCATGGGCAGGAGGTAGTGGGCAGAGTGTTGGGTCTGCAGGCACCCATGGTGGCCACGGTGCGGAGACCTTCCCAAGGCCAGCCACATTCAGGTCAAAGAAGATCTGGAGAGTGGGAGCACCAGGAATTCTACTTACAGCTGTGAGCAGACTCATTCATTCATTTACCAGGCACTCAGGTGGGGCACAGGGGGACAGTGGAGTCCAGAAAAATAAGATGCCCTCAGCCAGCAGTTTGTGCTTCAGCAGAGAACATAGAAATTAAGCAACTGCACAAAAATTATTGTGGCAAATGTAGAATTAAAATTCTCCCCTCTCTATGACATCATTCATTTTCTTCCTCCACCCTTTCATTCCCACCAGCCTACAAATGTAGCCTAATTTCTCCTGTTTAAAAAAAAAAATCCTCTTTGATCCTGCATCTCACTATAGCCATCATAACATTTCTCAGCTCCCCCTTACAGCCAAGCTATTCACAAGCGTCATCTATATTTCCTGTCTTCGATATCTATCCTCCCATTCCCATCGAGCCTACCCCAATCCTTCTATCTCCTCCACAAGTCACTTGAAGCTGCCCTTTCAAGCTCCCCGGGGACATCAACATTGCTTGATCTACTGGGCCATTCTTGGTCCTGAGCTTATCCACATGCATCTGGGTGAGCATGATGTAGTGTTAAAGACCAAGAACTCTGAGCCAGATGGTCTGAGTTCAAATCCCAGCTCCAGTACTTGTGAGCTATGTGACAGGCTAAGTTCATTTACCTCTGGGCCTCATTCCCCATCCACAAAATAGATATAATAAAAGAACATACCTGATAGGAAGATTATCATGATGCAATGAGCTGATGTATGTAAAAGACTCAGAACAGTGACAGGCACATTGTAAACTCTATGTAAGTCGTAATAATTAATAGTATTTGTCACTCCCATGTTCTTCATCATGCTTCCGGGATACCTTTGCTGCCTGGCTTTCCTCCTGGCTTTTCATTGGTCTCCTTTGCCAATCCCCTGTCATCTCCCCAATCTGGAGAACTCAGGTACCCCAGAACTCAGTCATTGAACATCTCTCCTCCTGGGATGTCATTTAGTCTCACGTCTTCAAATGCCATCTGAATGCTGACACTCCCAATTTTGTATCCCCAGTATAAAGTCCCAACCCCAAACTCGAGTTGGTCTAGTTGCTGTCTAGACCTCTATATTTCATAGGCATCTCAGACGCAGCCTTCTTGCTGTTCTGGACCTCATGGGGTGCTCTCAGCTGGAGTGCTCCTTCCCCAGCACTTACTCCTTCACCTCCTCCCAGTCTCTGCTCATTTGTCACCTTCTCAATAAGGCTTTCTCTGATCATCCCATTTAAATTTAAAACTCTCCCAACTCCATGCCCTATTAACCTCTTCTGCATTATTTTTTTTCTACATGGTATTTACAAGCTCCAAATATACTGTAAATCATACATATGTATTTACTGTTTTGTCTTCCCTATGTCTATTCACTGCTATATCTCTAGCACCTTAAACTTGCCTAATATATAATTAAATGCTGAATAAATGTTTATTGAATGAATGAAAATAAAAAGAACGAGCAAATTAATGAACAACTTGGGAAATGGGTCCTGAGGAAAGTACAGGGTACTGTGGGAATCTGTATTGAGGATCTGACCTCACCTGTGGTGCCAGCAAGGCTTCCCAAGGCAGGGATATTAAGCAAAGGAAAAAGGAAAGAAAGTGATTCAGACAGGTGCTCCTCAAAATTAGCAAGGTTATCAAAAACCAGGGAAGCTGAAAACTGTCACCGCCGAGAGGAGCCTCGGGAGACATGATGACTAAATGTAATGTGGTGTCCTGGATGTGACCCGGGCACAGAAAAATGACATTAGGGAAAAACTAATGAAGTCCTAATACAGCATGGACTTTAGTTAATAATAATGTCTTGCTTTATTAGTTGTGACAGATGTACCCCAGTCGTGTAAAGTGTCAACGATAGGGGGTTCCTGGAAGCATATGGGAAGTCTCTGCACTATCTTTGCAACTTTTCTGTAAATCTAAAACTATTCTGAAATTACAAGTTTATTTAAAAAGGAAAAACCTAGCTTACATCCCATTTCCCCGGAAAGTCCCCACTCGGAAAGTCCCACCCCTCCAGTCAATCCTGTGCGTTCTCTCTGCTCCCACCTATCACCAGGACTGAGAAGGCTACTCCCACTTGCGTTTGTTGCATTTAAAGTGCCCTTCACTGTTTTCAGGTCCATGGGTCCTCTCTTTCCTAGTTAAGGGACACATGTCTTAAAAGCAATGGTGATGCTCTGTCCTGAGTTGGCCTCCATCACAGCAGCTCAGATCTGCATACGCAACAGGCACTGAATAATCAGCCTTGAGCAAAGCGCTTTGCCTCTTTGCTTCCTCCTCTCCAGAGGGGGATGGAGATAATGACACTTAGATCAGGAGGGAGTTTTCTGAGAAAAACTTCACCAAACAATAGTTGCAAGAATTAAATAAATTATTGCACACAAACAGCTAAGCACAATCCTGAGGACATGAAAAATAATAAGTATCCTCTGTGCTCACTATTATACCACATTTGGCTTTTTAACTCCTCTTTGTCTCCCTAAACACACGTACTCCTGTGATCCAACCAGCCCTCATCCCTTCATCCAATCAATCACCAAGTCCTACCAATTCTGCTTCTTAAACACGCCTTGCATGCATCCACTTCTCCCCATCGCCACTGTCACCATGCTCATTTAAGGCAATGTCATCTCACGCTGAAACAAGGTCATTTCATGTTTGTCTTACTGCAAATACTCTCGTCCTGTCCACGCTGACACCTAATTGATCCTTTCAATACAACCATCTTACCATGTCATTCCCCTGCCTAAAACCCTTCTGTGTCAGACCCAGGTTCAGAATCCTTCTCGGGGCCACAGGACTCTGTCTGTCCAGACCCATCCTCACTCTTCACTCACTGTGAGCCAACCTTATTGGACTTTTCTTCACTTCTGCCATGTTTTTTTTTTCAGTCTCAAAACCTTTGTAGATGCTATTCCTTCTGCCTGGAAATCCTTTCTTCCTTTTTTCCTTCTCCCTGTTTTTCCTGAGTAATTTGAACTCCTTCTCCAGATACTAGAATACAAGTGACTTCCTCAGAGAGCTATGTCCCAAGGACGTCATGTGTGCTCGCCCAAACTTGGTTTATGTTCAGTTGCATCCTGTGGGCACTTTGGTAAAGCAAGATGAGATTCATCCTTTGCATGTTTAACATGACTCCGTGAGGGACAAAGAGCTCTGTGTCAGTCTTATCTGCCACTGTGTCCCTAACACAGTACTGTGACTGGTATCTAACATGTAGTCTGTGAGCATGAGTGGACTGTCTGATTAATCGATCCATGGATTGACTGGTTCCTCTCCCTCACTTCTAAGCACAATGCAACGTTGCAGACATTTCTCCTGGCTCACCTCTTTCATAATGCTTCAGTTTCCTTCTTTGAAATGAAGGACTGAAGACACAAATATCAGAAATATCTTTCCAGAATACATGAGGATTCTCTGAGGATGTTTGATTTGTCTCATTGTCTTTATTGAATGTTTACCAGGTGGGAGTATTGTCCATCTTTATCACAGCAATTTGTTCCTTGTCACACAAATTATAACGATAGGTTACCACATTAAACATGACCCAATAAAAGGAATTAAAATATATTTTGCACAGCTAGTTTGTCAAGATTGAAGTCAAACAACATTCATTGTATATAAGTGGCACATAAAGCTTTAAGCTAGTCTCTTTCAAGATGATGATACAATTTCTGGGGTAATACACATATTAGAAAAAAAAAAGATCAGATGACACTTTAATGAAAAATGTTCTTTTGTTTTTCCCTGAGCCTGTCTAAGCCCCAATGATTCACTGAGGAAACGGCCTTATTAAGGGAATAATAGGTTCTGTGCTCCCCTCAGCCAAGAGACAATTCCTGCGATTAATTAATCTTTCTGGGACTCTGACCCATTTGAATTTGGCCAAAATGCCTTGAGAGGAGATTTTCTTGACACATCTGGCTCAGTCTCAATGGGGAAGAACTGGCATCTTCTCAAATAAGAGGTGTTGTAACACTTTCTACCACCCTTGCTCTGTGGACTGTCATCTTGAATAAAATGAGAAGATCATGTGAAGCTGAATATTTCTAAATCTAAAGGTGAGTTGGAACCCTCTCTAAACTCATTCTAGAGGTCAGCTAGTCCAAGAAATGTAGTTTTGGGAGTGTGTGCAGTGTAGGCATGTGTGGTTTGTGTGTGTGTGCATGCGTGCGCGAATTACATTGTTCGCACATTTGGTTTCAAAGAACAATGCAACTTTGCTCTTATGGGACCTCATCTTTTCTTCCAAAAAGCTATACATGGTTTTTAAGTTAATTCCACCCTTCAGCTCTTAGGACAGTTTTTCTCTACCTGGGTAAGTCTGTATTATTTTTGTTAGGGAGCTTTAACCTATCTTCCATGAATGGTTTTTAAAAGATCAGTGAATCCCTTGACCTTTTCTGCAAATTGTGGGTGTTTGTGTGTTTACACATTGGTCAGGAAAGAAGGTCTGAGGCTTAGGTCAGATTCTCAAAAAGGTCTAGGACCACTCCAAAATTAAGAACCAGTGATTTAAATAAAAGGAAGAAAAAGTGAAAAGTGGTGGTTAGGAGCCCAAACTCTTGAGGTAGACTGACCAAGACATTTAGCATCTCTAAACCTCTTAAAAGGAAATAGTAATAGCTATCCCATGGGACATCTGTAGGAGTAAAGGATGTGATATGTACAACACTATGAAAATGCAGAGGCACTAACAGAGTGTTTGGAAAATAATAAACACTAGTTAATACTAAATTTATACAGTTTACTCCACCCCCCAAAGGAGCCCACCTTCCCTGTCCCCAGATTGGAGGCAAGGCCAGTGAGACAATTCTCTTGACCACAGCTCAAGTTCAGGGCACCTGGGTTCTGCTGCCTGTTGCCTGTGGACGGTCATCTACCTATAAATTGAAAGACCAGGATGTGAATTCTTAGCATCTTCACTTGAGACGTATGAGTATGAGGAGAATATTCTCCAGTGACCAGAGTGCTGAGAGAAAATCCAGTACCAATATCTCTTTCCACAATGCCAAATATCCCCTAACTTCCCCCAGGGGTCTTATCATCAAGTCAGCCACGGTGAGCACACTGGCTTTTGGAAACTGCAGTGTACTCATGATTACTCAGTTTACCATGGGCCTTTAGAGCCACATTAGGTGACAGTCTATTTCCAACGAGTTAGAGATCTCAGTTCTGACCTAACTACAGCCCTTACCATTTGTCTCCCTCACCAGAGGTGAGCACCTTGAGGGCAAGGACTGTCTTCTTCAGCATCTAATGCCATCTCCAGGTAGACCAGGTCGCCTGTTGCTAAATATCTGTTGGGCACTTTGCAGTGGCTGATGAATTTGCTCGGATTCTGATTTTGACTGAGGATATCATATGAAAATCACCCATATCCATTGCATGCCTATCACATGCAGAGTAACCATTGTGATTCTTTCCTTCAAGACACCTGCAATCTAATCAAACACTGAACAGTGTATGTTCATATTTGAAAGCAATCTGTGGTAGACGGCATTATTTCCTCACAATTTTCCTTCTTTCTCACCCGTACCACGGTTCACTGTGGGCAGCAGAGGCATCCCCATTCCACTGTGAGCTTGGCCATATGGCCTTCTTTGGCCAATGGAAAAGGGTCACTGTGCCAGCTCCAAGCCGAATCCTTAAGAAGCATCACCTGTTGCTGCTCAACTTCTCGCCTCCTGAGCTCCACCCTGCGAAGAACTCACCCCATTGAGAGCTGCCTCCTCCGCCGGGGTCCTGCAATGAGACACAAGCAGAGCAGTTCTGAGCCGACAGGTGGAGCCTGGAGTGCAGCCCGGGCCAGCTGAGTTTGTAACTGACCCACGGGCCAACGGCAAGGCATAAATGGTCATTGTTTAAGCCATGAATGTTGAGTTGTTTGTTATATATCTGGCAGAAACCTGTCAGTCTAACCATCCTCCTGCGGGGAGCCTTGCCTGATTAGAAATGACTTTCTCCCCGTCTTGATTTCCCAGACCACTCAGGAGGCGTTCTATCACACACTATTTTCAATTGTTAGTCAACATTTTATGCATCATGCCTTCTCAGCCAGACTGCAAACCCCTGAATTCAGGAAATATGTCCTTTACTTCTTTGTATCTCTTACTCTTCCCAGCATATTGTATTGCCCATAATATATAGTTATTTTAAAGTTTTTATTAATAATACATAATAATAAGATTTCTCAAACATTCTGTTACATCATCTGTTACTAGCCATTACAGCATGCCATGGCAATAAAGTCACAAACAAATGGAGCTGGAAGGGGGCCTTAATAATAATTACCAACATTCATTGATGATTTATTAAGCACCAGAAACTATTCTAAGCACTTTGCATTAAGCCATTTAATCCTCATAGCAGCCAAATGAGGGAGAGACTATTTTCCCCAAGTTCACAGGACCAGCAAGTGGTGCAGCCAAAATTAGAACCTAGTTCATCTGGCTACAGATCACATGTGCTTAGCTAAAGAGAGCATTAGACATCAATCCTGTTGGTCTCCCCCTCCCCCAGTGCCACTGGGTCATTCAGCTGGGTCCTAGGTGGGGAGCTCCCGGCGTCATGAGGCAGTGCATTCTGTGTTGGACAGCACCAGTTGTCAGAAAGGTCTTCTCCCTGATGCAAAATCTGGTGCGTCTACTGCTTGTAGCAGTATAAAACACCTCTTCTTCCAGCAGCCCCTCAAATGACTGAGGCTGTTGGGACATCCCTGCCGAAGATTTCTCCCTCAAGCCTGAAGAGACACCCGACCCTTTCCTGTGGTGTCCCTAAAGTTGACTAGGGGTCATGTCCTTGTCATCATTCGTTCCTGGTACCTAGCCAGAGCCTCCCACACTCCCAACACAGCCCTGCCTATACTGTTTGTGAAAGTGTTTTATAGCAAGTAAAGCTTGAACAAAAATGTAGGCATTGTGATTATTATTATAATGGACACTCTACAAAAGCAGGTTGAATTGAATTAGACATACCCACTGAAAAATGTTTGGGATTTCCAAGGCCAAAATTTCTTGAATTATTTATTGCTTTACTGAATTTTAGGCAAGAAAAGTAGCAGACACATTCTCCCATTATCTTGTGATTCCGAGGCATGTGGTAGAAGCTTTCAGCAGAGACTTGGAAGCAGTTACTTAAAACCTGCTTCAACAAGTGGTCGAATCGTCTGTAAGTGGAACCTACATCCAGGGAATCCAGAAGAGGGTCTTCCCAGAAACACCATCAGTAGTAGCCACAGTTCGGAGGGTACCACTTTGGATATATATCCTTGCCCTATGTGAGCCCTGGTTTGTATCTCTGTGAGTTTACCAGATTCACGCTCAGTTTTTACAAGCTAACCAAAAAAAAAAAAAAAGAGAGAGAGAGTATTGATGAAAACTTTTCTCAATTATTTAATCCCTAGTACTCTAAACACATAAAGAAGATACGTTGGCAAATTTTTTTCTGTCTCTAGGAAAATCCAAGTCATCCTTACAAAGAAAAAGGAGGGAGTATAACTGGATGGTTAAAAACATGCTCTTTGGTGCCAGACCAATAAGGATCCCAGTTCTAGATCTTTTCTTTCAAGGTGAGTATCCTGGGCAAGCTGTTCAAGGGCTCTAGGTCTCAGGTTCCTCACCGCTAAAATGGAGATGACAATGGCACTTCCATCACATGATTGATTGAGGATTAAATGAAGTAAACAATTAACATAGTGCCCATCCCTGAGATAATGGGTATCGTTATAGCCAATGCTTTTAAATTGGATCAATAGGTGATAAAGTTGGATCCTTGTCCTCAAAGTATCTTTTACTACTAAGTGGAGGTTGGTTATGCCGTGCGGCGTGTTTTCCCAGCTTCGGGTGGAGGCAGCATGGAGCCCTCCTTCTCCGCACTATGAATAGACTCCTGGGCTTTCAGGACTCTCGGGGCCTTGCCTGGTATTTATAAAGATAAGTTGTCTGCTGGCAAACGTTCAAGCTCCATTTCTTCATGCACGACAGGCTACAGAACAGCTTTGTGAGCTGGAGAGAAGCTATAATTAATAACGAAGATGAAATCCTCTCTCTATTTAACAGGCCATGCTCATATCTTCTTGGAAAGAGATGTGGCCCTTCAGAAGAATGTGACTGATTGACTGAGTGTCACTGTTTGATGAGCACAGCAGGCTTGAAGAAAATGTCATGAAACTCAATTAGCATGAGTGCTCAATAACTGGGTAAGTGGGTTGATTTATTTTCTTTTTCTGCCCTCTGTTCCATTCTTCTTTCCTTATACCTTCTTTCCTGCCCTGCCTTTTCCTTCTCATATTCTTTCAGTATTTTTTGAGTGTATACCACATGCCTAAGTACCGCAGTTGCAAAGGTGAATGGGTCCCAGGCCACACCCTTAAGAAGGTCACACTCCAGTGGGGAAAACAGACACTTCAAGAGAAGATCACATAGAAGTCCAGCAATAAAGATACACAGAGACAATGTAGGATCTGGAGAAGTTTCCAGCATAGGTGTCATGAGAAAGAACTTGAGTCTTAAAGGAAAGGTATTCTTTGTTTCCACCTCTGTTGCACGAAAAATTGAAAAATATGTACTGGATTGCTCTCTTGAGTTAACTTTCCCTAAAGTACAACAAAGATAAAGCAAGTGTATCATCACAAGATGGCCAACGCTCGTGTCATGCAAATGAAATTTATAGCAGTAGAAAGGCAGATGTTTGAGAAGACTGTCCTCTCTGAATGTTAATATAAGAAACTTATTTTTTCCAATATGTTTCTGTGTTATTTGTCTGTTTTGCCTAAGCATAAGGGGAAAGGGGCAATTCCAGTGAGTTGAGAGGTTTGGTGAGCTAGGTTTTAAGTAGGAGCCCCGCCCTGTGACATGTGCCACATGTGCTCCAGGCTCATGTGGGAATTGGGTATGGACAAGTGCATGCAGGCTCATCCACACCTGAGGTGCTCCCTACTCACCTTCCTCAACACGTTGGAGCACCTACCACATGGTGTAGTGAAAAAGAAATATGGCTTTGGTTTCAGAAAGATCTCCCCTCAAATCCAACTCTGACATTTGCTATCGCTACAACTGAAGCCAAGGACCTAACCTCCTAGTTCCTTATCTCCCAAATGGACATTGTGCTGCCAATACTGTGGTACAGCTGTAATGACCGAGTGAGGTGGCCCAGCCACCATTTCCTGAGGGAGAACAGGCCGCCTGTCAGGCTTCTTGTATTTGGGAATTTGTACGTCTGCTTTCATTTCAGTACTATGAGATGCACAGGGACTGCTGTTATTCCCATTTGATCTACGAGAAAACTGGATCTTGATGAGGTTGAATAACTCATCTAAGATCACACAGATAATGATGGTGGGACTGAGACTCAGTCCCAGTTTTGTCTGATGCTAAACATGGGAATTAGGAGAACTCAACAGCGTCTCCGGGTTTTGCAGTTGGTGATACCATTAAGAGCAAGCCTGTACACAGAATGTGATGGTTAATTTTACGTGTCAGCTTGGCCAGGCTATAGTCCCAGTTACTTGGTCAAACACCAGTCTAGATGTTGCTGTGAAGGTATTTTTTAAATGTAATTAACATTTACAACCAGTAGCTTTGAGTAAAACAGATTACTCTCCATAAAGTGGGTGGGCCTCATCCAATCAGTTGAAGGACTTAAAGAGCAATGACTGAGGTTTCCTGAGGAAGAAGGAATGCTGCCTAAAGACTGCAACATAGAAACCTTGCCTGAGTTTCCAGCCTGCCTGGTCTGCCCTGTGGATGTCAGACTCAAGACTGCAACATCAACACTTACTTGAGCTTCCAGCCTGCTGGCCTGCCCTAGAGATTTCAGGCTTGCCAGCCTCCACAATCATCTAAGCCAATTCCTTAAAATCAATATTTCTTTCTCTCTCTCTCGATGATAGATGATAGATAGATAGATAGATAGATAGATAGATAGATAGATAGATAGATTAGATAGACAGACAGAAAAATAGATATAGATTCTGTTGGTTCTGTTTCTCTGGAGAATTCTGAACCCTGACTAATACACAGGAGTCGACTGAAAAAACAAACACATGACAAGTATGAATTTGAAACAGCTGGGGTTGCAATATTGGATTAACTTCTAAATATATCAGGATGGTATTGGAACTGCACTGAATAGATGTCGACCCAGATGTGAGATTCACCCTCATGGACATGACGTTTGAAGCCAGGGGCTAGACAGAACCCCGAAGGAGAAAGTTCAGGGGTGGGCTGACGTGATCTGAGGCGGACCTTTGGCAGCACTTCCATTTCAGGTGCGGGAGGAGGAGGGAGAGACAGGGAAGTTGTTGAGAGAAGGGACCAGTAGAGAGTGGACACTGAGGGAGGGAGGGAGAAAGGAGAGTGTGCTGGAAACTGAGATGGCCCCAGCAGGAGGGAAGCCAGGGAGGTGGTTAGTGGTTGGCGGTTGGCGGTTAGGAGGTCCGAGAAGTGGTGAAGAAGGCATCTTTGGGAGAGGCAGCAGCAACACTGCGAGCGAACATGAGCAGAGAGGTAGGAAAATGTTCCTTTGTCTTAAAGTTTTAACAAACTATTAAGAGACTTATGACAACATGAAGTCCAGTTCCTTTGTCCCAAGCTGGTTACAAAACCGGTTATGTTCTTCTTTGTAGTAAAATCATTATGACACAAACCTTTGCCAGCTCCTCACCACGATGCTAGCTATTGCTGAGTTTCCCAGCACAATAGAGCTGGCAGGTTCTTCTCCACGATGTACTAGCCTCTCTGGCACATCTCTGCCTCTGAGCAGCAGTGAATATTTGTTATCCATCTTTTCTGTACCCCTCCCTTTGTCCTAGGGAATCCGCCACCTGAGGCAGAACCTGCCTCCTAGAGTAAAAGCCACAAATGCTTCATGTGCTTAATGCTCACAATCCCAGCCTTCCTTGCACTTAGGGTGTGAACATATGGCCTAAGGCATACAAATCAGAATCCTGCCCTTGATCTGGAATGAGGAAAAGGTGACTCAGAGAAGCAGGAACTATGCAGCGGCTGCACAAGTTCTCTGTGCCAGGGTCCAGGGAGCCCTCCCATGAGGGGTTGGAGGTGTCCACAGGGCCAGCCAGAGGGTCTGCACAAGGTGTGTGGCACTACCGTGGTCTTTATTTTCAGTTGAATCACCTACAAGCCTACTTCTCTGGCTCTTCTAGAAAAATCTATGAACTACCCAAGTTTTTTTTGTGTGTGGTAAGAACACTCAATATGTGATCTACCCTCTTAACAGATTTTTAAGTGTACAATACAATATTGTTAACTATAGGCACAATGTTGTTCACAGATCTCCAGAACTTATTCATCTTGCATAACTGAAAATTTACACCTGTTGATTAGCAACTCCCTACTTCCCCATCCCTCCAGCCCTTGGTAACCAACATTCAGCTCTTTGATTCTATGAGTTTGACTAGTCGAGATATCTCATATAAGTGAAATCATGCAGTATTTTTACTTCTGTGACTGGCTTATTTCACTTAGCATAATGTCCTCCAGGTTCATCTGTTGTTGCATACAGCAGGATTTCCTTCCTTTTTAAGGCTAATAATATTCCATTGTACATATATATATCACATTTTCTTTATCCATTCATCCATTGATACACACTATGGTTGTTTCTATATCATGGCTATTGTGAATAATGCTGCAATGAACATGGGAGCGCAGATATCTCTTCAGGACAGTTATTGATTTCCTCTGGATATATACTGATAAGTGGGATTGCTGGATCATATGGTAGTTCTAGTTTTAATTTTTTGAGGAGACTCCATACTGTTTTCCATAACTGCACTAATTTACATTCCCATCAACAGTGCACGTGGCTTCCAATTTCTCCACATCCTTGCCAACACTTATTGTCTTTTGTTTACCAAATAGCCAAATCAAATTTTTTTTCTTCCAGCTTTATTGAGATATAACTGACATATAACATTGTGTCACTTTAAGGTGTACAATGTAATGATTTGATACACATATATATTGCAAAATGATTACCATAATAAGGTTATTTAATACAACCATCACACCACATAATTACCTTTTTGTTTGTTTGTTTGTTTTGGTGAAGCCAAATAAATCTTTAGAAAGAAGAACAAAGCTAGAAGTATCACACTTCCTAATTTCAAAGTTTATTACAAAGCTTCGGTAATGAAAGTGGTATGGTACTGGCATAAAGACAGACATATTGACCAATGAAACAGAATAGAGAGCCCCAAAATAAATCTAATATATTTTAAATGAATTCCTTGAATCAGGCTGAATTTATTTCTGTTGCTTGAAACTAAGACCATTGACTGGCCCAGCTGCCAATATCCCTCATGAAGCCCCAGGTTGGTGGAGCAGCTACAGCTCTCTCTATCACTACCTACCACCAGCCTTACTGCCATCGCAGGAAGGGATCTTGTTCTTCCTTCACTGCGAGCCAGACTCTCCCTAATACTCCTCTGCACAACCAAGACTAGCCTATAATTTCTAGTAAGATGTTCCTAAAGGTTGTAGTCAACCAGAGAGAAAACTAGTCAAAAACTGATAGAAGTGTCTACTCAAACCTCTAGGCCAAACATGAGCAAGCTAATTTTTTGAAAAAATAATCAGGAGGGCTCTAGCTTTTGGCTGTGTTCCACAAAGCAGGGACCAGTTCTCTCCCTTCCAATGGACTTTCCAAGCACCTTCATGCCTTGAACAAGAGGAAGCCTGCTTGAATATTTGTTTTTGCACACCTAAAGCTTGCCTTATTTTTCACCCAAAGATTAATCTCCATTCAAACTTAAATTGTGAGTAATTTTTGCTCATTCTTTTCTTTCTTAACCTATATATATATAGAGTATTTTTTATTAACCTTTAAAAAAATTTAAATACCTCTTTCTTCTCCTTTTTACTGATGTCCCCTAGATCATTCTGAATCACTGCCCCCCAGCTTATGACCCTATCATCAAGCTTTCCCAGAATCAATATCTCTTTCATTTATGGTATATAGACATCTGATTTCAGCCCAACTTTCTCCACTCAGACAGTTTCAGAATCTCCTCATTCATTCCTGGATAAACTTCAAATTCGTCTGCCTGGCATTCAAGGGCCCCCATCATATCACCCTACTCTCCATATTCTGATCTTCTACGGGAGTCATGCTGGTCTCTAGCCTCTCTCCAAAGTCTCTATTTAAATCACTTCACTCAGGCTCCTACTTTGTATGGAACAACCATCTTGATCATTTATTCATTCAGCAGTCACTCATTTAATAACTAAATAAGTCTAGTACTTAAACTAAAGCTGATAATACATGCAATACACACATGTCTATTTCAAAACACACTAGATGGTTGACTGTTCTTTCCCATGTTTTCTGTAACCCACAGTTATTTCTTTTTCTCTCTCTTTCTCTCTCTCTCTTTCTTTTCACCACTTCTCTGTACAACACAGTATGATATCTCCAACATCTCTCAGGGGAACCCAGATACTTCATCATATTGTGTACACCAAAGACACCCTGCCATTGAAAATGTCAAACTTTGTACCAAATGTCAGAAAACAGGACTCTGGGGAAATCTCCAGAGGAGTTAATCAGATAAGACAGTAACTCGTTACACAAGCTCCTCACCCCAAAAAAACTTTCACAACAATTTTTTTATACTTTCCTAAGTTTTGAAACAAATGACATGATATTAGGGACACCACAGGTGTTGGGGTGGGAAAGCCTATTTCCTAAGAACTGTGCTATCTCTACAGTAGACAAACTCACTCTGAACAATGAATGGGGTTTCCTCCCTCCAGCAGAGAACGTGTTCTGACTATACTTGAAATATATGGTTTCAAAGTAGAAAACATTTAATGGCTTGAAATAAAATTCAGAATTATTCCTATGCATTATACCCTAATAGCCAAAGCATGTTTTCCTAAAGAGTCATTAAATGTGGACAACATGAAAAAAAAAAATATTTCAATTCAACACAATCTTACAAAGAAGGTCCGTTTGGCCATTACACTCCTGGAGTTCTACATTTCAAGTCTCTGAAAATTCAAACTACTGAGCAATAACAGCAAGTGGTCAACAGAGGGATCTCAGAGACTGTCACTTAGTAGTCTGCAATAACAGAAAGTCATTTTTACAAAATATTTAAGATCTCATGAGGAGAACCCACTTCATTAGCACTTATACTAAAACTAAAATGATGAAGAAAAGGTTAACATTTTTCCCACCAAAGGATGGCACACAAATAATAAAGCATTTAGCATTTAAATGAATAAATAAACAATTCCATTTCTTGTAATATGAATGGCTAGATAACCTAAAATGACTTTCACTATAATATACCTAGAAGTGCTAGGTAAAATTAACATACTCTTAAATGCACAGTGAGATCATAAAAACAATAAATAAATATCTAAACACCAAAAATAAGAAGACACTGAATAATAAAGAGGTAGACCCATGAACTGAGAGACCTAGTAGCAGATATGGGTAAGGTTATCATTCTTAGTAGTGATGAAATTTAGGCTTAAGATTTAATTCCCACATGGGAACAGAAGAGTTACCAAACGGAACTGCTAAAAATTAAATACATAATCATTAAAAGTAAAAACTCAAAAAAAAGGATGATGTAGTGGATTAGACACAGTTGAAAGAAGACCTAGACAACTGGAAAATAGATGTAAGGAAATTATCCAAAGTGCAGATCAAAGAAATCTAGGAAAAACATAAGTGGTTTCTATTTTTGGTAGTACTCTTCCAATGAAGACAAACAAAAATGCTACATGAAATATTTTAAAAGTACATAACTTTAAATTAACCAATGAGATGGCAAGAATATAAGGGTGTTTCAGAAAGGCAAAAAAAAAATGAAGTGAAAACTGAGACTCAGAGAAACAATATGAGTGCTGGAGGCTGGATTTACCCAAATGAACCTATAAAACACAGTGCCATGGTGGGTGCAGGGACAAGAAGAAATTATAGGGGCACTTCAGAAGTGGGATCTAATCAAAGACTATCTATATAAAGTCAGAACCCTAAACAGTTACATTGCCAGACTATAGATTAACCATAAATAGTACATACCCACACTCACCAGGAACTCTAAAAAAACTATCTCTAGCAAAATGGCACTGAGTAGAGAGAAAAAAATATATTTGCCCTGACAATTTGTAACCATAAGCTAGCTATACTGCAAGTTTGTAGCCCTACCTGGATTGGCTAAAACACCTCAAATTTTAAAATGTAGATGGTAATCCTTGGTAGATAGTACCCAGGCACCTGGCAGAACTAAATGCAAATTCTCACTAGAACAATATATGTTTATCTCAATTTCAAATAATTTCCACAAATTTCAAGTACTATGAACTCACAGTACAACAAAATACATAAGAAGATAAGGCAGAATAAGAAAGAAAAGAACCAGGAGACATAGACAACAGAATCAGACCCACAATGGCTTTAAATATTGGAATTACCACATATAAACATAAAATGGTCATACATAATATGCTTAAGTAAATAAAGTAAGGCATTAAAAATATGAGCAAAGCAGGGCCAGCCCTGTAATGTAGTGGTTAAGTTCTGTGAGCTCTGCTTCAGTGGCCTGGGTTTGCATGTTCGGATCCCAGGTGCAGACCTACACTACTCACCAGCCATGCTGCGGCGGTGTCCCACATACAAAGTAGAGGAAGGTGGGCACAGATGTTAGCTCAGGGCAAATCTTCCTCAGCAAAAAAAAAAATACTTGAGCAAAGAGCAAAAATTATTTTTTAATTACTCAGAAAAAGAATGCTTAGAGATAAAGAATATTCTAATTAAAATTAGAAACTCAATGAATGGGTTTTAATAAATGCTTAGACTCCATTGATGACAGGATTACTGAACTGGAAAATAAAAGTGAAGAAATTTTTCAGAATGGAGCACTGTATTAATCATGTATTTTATTTTATGGTATTTGACATCTTGAGAGGTCTTGCTGGCTGGGGAGAGACTGCCTGTCCCGGGGCTGGCTAATTTCTGGAGATAATAAACAACTCACCCGCAAATATGCATTTCATATACAAACCAACCAATCTTAAGTCCATACCCCCAACTGCCTCCTTTCTCTAACAAATACCAAACCAATATTTCCTCTGCTCTAAATCAACCCAGGGCCAAGTACCAAACAACCAAGGACAGCCCCTATGCCCCAGAGCCTGCTGAAATTATTCAAACCAACCAATCCAAGACTGCTCACCCTGTCCTGCCTCGCCTTTCCCGTGGAAACCCCGAGAAAGGCTGTGGCCTCTGCTCTCCCCTCACTCGTGTGTCTGTCTTCTGATCAACTCTGGTGCTTCCACACGTGGCCCTGCATAATGTGCCATGCCTACTGTTCCTAGTGAAACTGTAAGTAACAATAAACTTTTCTTTCAGTGGCATTGGCCTCTCCATGCTGTCAGTGGGTCATCTCCATAAATCAAAAGCCCATGGGTACATTTTAACACTAGCACAGAGATAAAGAGAGAAATGTAGTAAGAAAAGTTTAAGAGACACAAGAGATAGTATGAGAGGTTCTAACATATATCCACTTGAAATTCAGAGAAGGGAAAGAATGATTAAAGGAGAGCAAATATGAGGAGACAATAGTTGTGAATTTTCCAAAACTGTTTAAAGGACCCCAATTCTCATGTTCAAGAAGCACAAGAATCCTAGAAAATACACACCTAGACACATAGGTAAGCTGCCAAATATTAATGATGAAATGAACATTTTTAAAGCAGACAGAAAGGAAAGAGATATCATTTACAACGGAACAACAATTAATACAACCTTGACTTTTCAACAATAACCACAAAAGTAGGAGGGAAAAAGCAAAAGCAAGTTGTCAAAGCACTTAGAGAATATAATTTTCCACTCAGAATCCTGTACCCAGCAAAAATACCTTTCAAGAATGGGACAAAGCATTTTCAGAAAAACAAAATCTGAAGGAGTTTGCTAACAATAGGCCCTCACTAAAGGAAATTTTAAATGTTGGAGAAAAATGATCCCAGATGGAAAAGAAAGAATGATGAGCAAAGAAAGCAGTAAACATGTAGGTAACTCTAAATAACCAACAACTATACAAAATGATAATCTTACATCTTTGTGCTGTGGTTTTTTTAAAGAAAAATCTTCTTTCTTTCTTTTTTTCCTTTTTCTTTTCTTCCTTTCAGCTTTCTTTCTTTCTTTGCCTCCAAGCATATGATCTCAGAGCAGAGTACTTGAGGTTATAGTCTATGATTCTTTTACTATTCCTGAGGAGGACAAAATGATTAATTAACATTAACTTTTTAAGATACTCACTAAAAGAATAGAAATTGAAGGCACAGTTTCTAATTGGGTAGAGAAAGAAATAGAACAGCAATAAAACAGTCCATCCAAAGAAGACAAAAATAAAAGGAAAATTAAATATAATAGCCAATACTAATTGAAAACACAATATAAGATGGTCATTTAAACTCCAATATGTCAGTAATTACAATATACAAATAGGAAAATTATTTAATTAAAAGATGATATTTTTTTAAACCCCAGCTCTCTAAGACTTTAAGATAAAAAGCATAACTAGAGAGAGAATCACAAAAAAAATGACAAATAATTGGTCAGAAAGATATAATAGCTTCAATCGTGTATGAACCTCAAAATTTAACATAAAAATATATTAAGCATAAAATTGACAGAAATATAAAGATAATTAAATAAATTTTCCATCATAAACAGAAATTTTAACACATTTCTCTCAGTAAACTAATAGATTAAGTAGTCAAAAAAAAAAAAAATAACCCACCAGTAAGTATACAGATGTGGACAGCACAATTAACAAGCATGATCCAACAAGGAGAGAGTACATTCTCTTCTTAAGAACTCGTGGACTGTTTCCAATCGTGACCACACACTGAGCCAAAAAGGAAGTCTCAACAAATTTTGGAGGATCAGTTTTACCCAAGCCATTTTCTCTGATCACAATAAAATTAAAGTAAAAATCAAAACAAAAAAGTTACCAGGTATAATGCATTTATTCAGAAATTTAAAAATATGCTTTAAAATAATTTATGGGTCAGAATAATTCGTGACTAAATTGAGTTTAACCTTAGGAGGCAGATGTTTCTAACATTAGAAAATCAATTAAGACAACTTACTATATTAACAGATTAAAGGAGAAATTTTATAGAATCAACTGAATACAGGCATATCTTGTTTTATTGTGCTTCACTTTATTGCACTTTGAGGATATTGCGTTTTTGACAAATTAAAGGTTTGTGGCAACCCTGCTTTGAGCAAGTCCATTGGCGCCATTTTTCCAACAGCATTTTCTCACTTTGTGTCTCTGTCACATTTTGGTAATTCTCACAATACTTCAAACTTTCTCATTATTATTTGTTATGGTGATCTGTGATCAGTGATCTTTGACGTTACTGTTGTAATTGTTTTGGGGCACCATGAACCACATCCATATAAGATGGCAAACTTAATTGATAGATGTTGTGTGTGTTCTGACTGTTCCGCTCACTGGTCGTTCCCCTGTCTCTCTCCCTCTCCTCAGGCCTCCCTATTCCCTGAGACACAACAATATTGAAATTAGGCCAATTAATAACCCTACAGTGGCCTCTAAGTGTTCACGTGAAAGGAAGACTCGCACGTCTCTCACTTTAAATCAAAAGCTAGAAATGATTAAGGTTAGTGAGAAAGACATGTTGAAAGCTGAGACAGGCTAAAAGCTAAGCCTCTTAAGCCAACAATTAGCAAAGTTGTGAATGTAAAGGAAAAGTTCTTGAAGAAAATTAAAAGTGCTACTCCAGTGAACACACGAATGATAAGAAAGTGAAACAGCCTTATTGCTGATAACGGAAAAAGTTTTAGTGGTCCGAATAGAAGATCAAATAAGACACAACACTCTTTTAAACCAAAGCCTAATCCAGAGCAAGGCCTTAACTCTCTTCAATTCTATGAAGGCTGGGAGAGGTGAGGAAGCTGCAGAAGAAAAGCTTGACGCCAGCAGAGGTTAGTTCATGAGGTTGAAGGAAAGAAGCCATCTCCATAACATAAAAGTGCAAGGTGAAGCAGTCAGTGCTGATGTAGAAGCTACAGCAAGTTATCCAGAAGGTCTAGCTAAGATAATTAATAAAGATGGCTACACTAAGCAACAGATTTTCAATGTAGATGAAACAGACTATATACTGGACTTAACGTCTAGGACTTTCACAGCTAGAGAAGAGAAGTCAGTGCCTGGCTCCAAAGCTTCAAAGGACAGGCTGACTCTCTTATTAGGAGCTAATGCAGCTGGTGACTTTAAGTGGAAGCCTACTCTCATTTACCATTCCAAAAGTCCTAGGGCCCTTAAGAATTATGATAAATCTACTCTGCCTATAAATGGAGCAACAAAGCCTGGATGACAGCACATCTGTTTACAACATGGTTTACTAAATATTTTAAGCCCACTTTCGAGAACTACAGCTCAGAAAAAAAGATTCTTTCAAAATATTACTGCCCATTGACAATGCACCTCGTCACCCAAGAGCTCTGATGGAGATGTACAAAGAGAGTGTTGTTGTTTTTATGCCTGCTAACACAATATCCATTCTGCAGCCCATAATAAAGGAGTAATTTCAACTTTCAAGTCTTATTATTTAAGAAATACATTTCATAAGTTTCAGCTGCCATAGAGGGTGATTCCTCTGATGGATCTGGGCAAAGTAAATTGAAAACTATCTGGAAAAGATTCACCATTCATCATTTTAGATGCCATTATGAACATTCCTGATCCATGGGAAGAGATCAAAATATCAACATTAACTGGAGTTTAGAATAAGTTGGTTCCAACCCTCATGGGTGACTTTGAGGGGTTCAAGATTTCAATGGAGGAAGGAACAGCAGATGTGGTGGAAGTAGCAAGAGAACTAGAATTAGAAGTGGAGCCTGAAGATGTGACTGAATTATTGCAATCTCATGATAAAACATTAATGGATGAGGAGTTGCTTCTTACAGATGAACAAAGAAAGTGGTTTCTTGAGATGGAATCTACTCCTGGTGAACATGATGTTAAGATTGTTGAAATGATAACAAAATATTTAGAATATTATATAAACTTAGTTGGTAAAGCAGTGGCAGGGTTTGAGAGGATTGACTCCAATTTTGAAAGAAGTTCTACTGTGGGTAAAATGCTATCAAACAGCATTGCATGCTACAGAGAAATCATTTGTGAAAGGAAGACTCAATCAATACAGAAAACTTCATTGTTGTCTTAGTTTAAGAAATTGCCACAGCCACATCAGCCCTCAGCAATCACCACTCTGATCAGTGAGCAGCCATCAACATCGAGGCAAGGCCCTCCACCACCAAAGTGGTCTAGAACTGAACCCGCAATATTTCCAAGGTATGCCTGTAGATTAAAAAATGACATTTGATAAAATCCAACATCTTTATAAATTATTTTTTAAAAAGCAACACAACAAACTAGAAGTAGAAAGGATAACTGACCAAGGATATACACTTTTTAAAAACCTACAGGATACACCAAACATAGTGGAGAAACATTGCATAGAAACCATTTAAAATGAAGGATCAGGAAAGAACAGCTGCCAATGCGGCTTTTATTCACTATTGTATTTGGGTTCCTAATCAGTAGGAAAAGAAAAAAAAATAAAGACTAAGGGGATTGGAGATAAAGAAACAAAACTGAAATTTGTCTATGAAATAATTACTATTTAGAAAATACAAAATGAAACAATAGAGAAAAATCAATGAAACCAAAAGCTGTTTTTTGGAAAGATTTTTAAAAAATCAATAAGCCTCTAGCCAAGCTAACTAAGAAAAAAAGAGAGATGACACAAATTACTAATTTCAGAAATGAAAGAGGGGATGTCACTACAGATCCTATAGACATTAAAAGTATAATAAAGGGGTACTATGAACAACTCTATGCCCACAAATATGGTAACCTAGATGAAATAGATCATTTCTCTGAAAGTTGCCATCTGTCAAAACTCACACAAGAAGAAATAGACAATTTGAATAGCCCTATATCTATTAAAGATATGGAATCAATAATTAGTAACCTTCCAAATGAGAAATCACCAGGCCCAGATTGGTTTACTGGTGAATTCTACCCAATATTTAAGGAAGAATTACAAAATTCTATACAATATCTTTCAGAGAATAAAAGCAGATGGACTACTTCCTAACTCATTCTATGAAGCCAGCATACCCTAGTACCAAAAGCAGACAAAGGCATTACAAGAAAACTACAGACCAATAACTCTCATGAACATAGGTGCCAAAATTCTCAAAAAAAAATAGTGAATTGAATTCAACAATATATAAAAAGAATTATACAGCACCACCACGTGGGATTTATCCCAGTTATGCAAGGCTGATTCAACATTTGAAAATCAATTAAGGTTGGAAAATCATTAGTGATGGAAAATCAATCCATCATATAAACAGGCTTAAAAAGAAAAAATCACATGATCATGTCAATTGATGCAGAAAAAAACATTTGACAAAATCCAACACCCACTCATGATCAAAACTCTTAGTAAATTAGGAGTAGAGGGCAAGTTCCTTGACTTAATAAAGAATATCTACAAATAACCCCACAAATAACATCATACTTAATGGTGAGAAACTCGAAGCGTTCCCACTAAGATCAGATATAAGGCAAGAGTGTCGCCTCTCAATACTCCTTTTCAACATCATTCTGAAATTTCTAGCTAATGCAATAAGACAAGAAAAGAGCATAAAGAATATAGATTTAGAATAAAGAAATAAAACTGTCTTTGTTCACAGCTGATATAGTCTTCTATGTAGAAAATCCAAAAGAATCGATAAAAGACTCCTGAACTAATAAGCAATTATAGCAAGGTTGCAGGATACAAGGTTAATATACAAAAGTCAATCACCTTCCTATATACCAGCAATGAACAAGTGTAATTTGAAATTGAAAACACAATATCATTTACATTTGCACCCCAAAAAATTAAATATTCAGGTATAAATCTTTCAAAATATGTACAAGATCTATATGAGGAAAACTAGAAAACTGATGAATGAAATCAAAGAAGAACTAAATAAATAGAGAAATATTCTATGTTCATGGATAGGAAGACAATATTGTCAAGATGTCAGTTGCTCCCAATTTGATCTATAGATTCAATGAAATTCCAATCAAAATCTCAGCCAAGTTATTTTGTAGATATCAACAAACTGATTCTAAAGTGTATATGGAGAGGCAAAAGACCCAGAATAACCAACACAATGTTGAAGAAGAACAAAGTTGGAGGACTGACTCCATGCAGTATGCAGTACGGAGGTTCCTCAGAAAATTAAATATACAACTATCATATGATCCAGCAATTCCACTTTTTGCAATATATCCAAAGGAGATAAAAACACTAACTTGAAAATATATCTGCACCTCCACGTTCATTGCAGCATTATTTACAATAGCCAAGACATTGAAGCAACCTGAATGTCCATCAATGGATAAATGGATAAAGAAAACGTGGCATGTACACAGACACACACACACACAGGAATATTATAAAGAATGAAATCTTGCCATTGCAACAAAATCATGGACCTTAAGGGCATTATGTTAAGTGAAATAAGTCAGAAAGAGAAAGACTAATACCGTATAATTTCACTTATATGTGAAATCTGAAAAAACACAAGTTCATAGATACAGAGAACTGATTTGCGGTTGCCAGAGGTGGAGGGTGGGTGAAATAGGTGAAGAAGGTCTAAAGGTACAAAATTCCAGTTATAAAATAAATAAGTCATGGCATTTTATGTACAGCATACTGACTATAGTTAATAATACTGTACTGTATATTTGAAAATTGCTAAGAGAGTAGATCTTAAAAGTTCTCGTCACAAGAAAAAATATTTTGTAACTATATGTGTGGTGATGGATGTTAACTAGACTTACATTGTGGTGATCATTTCACAACCTATACAAATACCAAATCAGTATTTTATGCACCTGAAACTAATATAAAGTTACATGTCAATTATATCTCAATAAAAATAGACCTAGTAGAAACAAAAAATTAAAATTATGAATGAAACTTAATGTTGAGCATAAAAATCAAGACACAGAATACCTAGAGTATAATTCCGTGTATGTAAAGTTCAAAACCTTGAAAAACTAACCAATATTCTGTTTAAGGATACAAATATTTGTGGTAATACTATAAAGAAAAGGATAAGGATGCTATACATGCTTTGCAGAATAATAGTGACCTGGCAAGAGGATGGGATTAATAGCAGGCTCATGAGGACTTTCAAAGACAATTGTCATCTTTGTATCTTAAACTGGGTGCTAGGTACATGGATATGTATTGTATCTATTCTTCATAACTTACAATACTGACATTTTTGCATCCATCAAAATTTGATAAAAACAACATGAAAGAGACATAAAATGAGTCTAAGTTTACAAAGTCTAATGTTTCCTTATAAGATTTCCCAAGATAAAGGTTAGAAAGAGAATTGCGAAGGAAAAATATTCAAAGATGATATGGCTAAAATATTTCCCAAATAGAAGAAAATCATAAATCCTCAATTTGAGGAATCATGGAAGATTCAAACAGGATAAATAAATCCACCACTGGACATCTTATAATCACATATAGACATCAAAGACAAAGAAACGATCTTAAAAGTAATCACAGAGAAAAGAGACTGTCTACAAAGAAATGGCAATTGTGCTGACAGCCAACATTACAACAGTAGAAATAAAAGACAGAAAACAAGAGAAAAGCATCTTTGAAGTGCTGAGGGACATAATCATCACCTAGAATTCTGTATCCAGAGAAGCAATTATTCAAGAATAAGGAATAAGACAATTTTAGATAAAACCTAAAACATTTCACTACTAACAGACCTCCATTGAAAAACCTACTTAAGAAAGTATTCATGGAAAAGAAACCAGAAACCAGAAGGAAGGACTGATATTCAAGAAGAAATGATGAAATTATCAAACTTATAGTTTAATTTGTCATTATTTGGTATGGATAAAAAAGAGATGAGTTGAGAACTAAAATACTCAGAAATATAATATGAAAGACAGAAATATGACTCATAGAGTTAATGTGTTGTAGGATCCTTGATTGGTTAGTATTTTCCTAAACAATGCAGCTATTGATTACTTTTAGACTTTATTATTTCAAACACACGTTAAAATTTTAAGAGTAGCTATTAGAAGAATAGAAATATAATGCATAGACAATCTCCACTGAATAGAAAAAGGTCAGGGCAATGATAAAATGACAGAAGCAGGAAAAAGGAAGGGCAGGGAAAGTATAGAAAAATCAAGATTAGATGGCAGAGATGAAACCAAATATGTGAGGAAGTCTATTAAATAAAAATGGACTTGACAGTTAACAGACAAAAGGTATCAGATTTCGTTTTTGTAAAATAGCACTGCTGCAATAACTAATAGAATTGAGGATGCACAGACCCTTTGGACTCAGCAGTTGCACTTACAGAGGTGTAAATGGGGGCATGTACAAGAGTGTTAATTGCCGCATGGTTTGCAATGGCAAATATATTGGAGGTGATCTAGATGCCCATCACCAGAGGCATCAACGGGTTTGTTCACACAATGAAATGCTATTCTGCAATTAAAATGAATGAGCTAGCAAGAGCAACATCTATCAACTTGGACTATCTCAAAACTATAACATTGATTGTGAAAATCAAGTTGCAAAATTATATAGAGACTATCACACCATTTCATACATTGAAAAATATGCAAAACCATACTAAGTATTGTTTAAAAATACATTTATAGAGAATAGAGGCCTAAAAACCTACATGGGAATACTAAACAATGAATTCAGATAGTTGTTTCCTTGGGGAAGTGAGGAAGAGAAATGGGATTAGGGAGGAGAAAACAGGGCCTTCAACTATATATAACATTTTCTTTAAATAAAACAGTAGGAATTATAAAATATGGTAAAAATCCATAGGAAAAATAGTAAAACTCTTTAGACTTAACAAAGTTTGGTGGAAGATACAACCACGATACTGTTAGATTATTATTTACTATTATTTACTATTATTTACTAAAGTAGATTATTATTTACTACACCTTTCTGCATGATCTAAAATTTTTATACTGAAATAAATCAATATACAATATCATGAGAACTTAAACTTTAAAAAAGTTGAGGATTATTATTGAATTCGGAGGAAGAAAAAAATTGTATGGAGTACCTAGCATGTTATGTGAATTTGCAAGGTACCGCAATAGTGGTAAACACAGCATTGTTCTTGTCTTTGAGAACCTAACATAGGGAGACAGACATAATATAATATGATAGATGCAGTAAAGGAGGTAAGCACTGGGCACTACAAAAAAACAAAAACAAATATCTGACATCGTGAGCGTTTAATAAATAATTGATGAATGAATGAAAAATACTGGGTGGGAAGGAAGCTGGGAGAAGTCAAATATAAACTGAAGCTTACATATTCCAGATACTGAGGAATTATAAAAACACCTCCAACAGCACTGGGAGGTCTCAGAGTGAAGAGACCGCCAAGCAAGAGCAGGGGATCGTGGTCACTCTCTGATTTGGAAATACAGCAGGCAGATAGAGTCACTTGTGCAGATAAGAGACAGGACGAGAGAAAAATCATTAGGAATAAAGACCTTATATTGTGGTCCATCCACAGAGACCTAAATAGTAAATGAATCAAAAAAAAAGATTGCGGGAGAAAAGTAGGACAGAGAAAAGATGTAACACTTCTCATAAATTATAAAATAGTTCTCCCCAAGTACAGGCTTAGCATTTTAACTCATCAAAAACTATCACATTCAATCATATTTCTGCCAAGTGACTCACCACCTGTCTAGTCCTATCTGAACAGGATGTAGGGCACCAGCTGCTGCTCATCCCAGCGCCGTCTCACCATGTTGCCCACCAGAGTCCTAGCTCCAGGGTTCACAGCTTGTCGGTGTTCATATACACCGATTATGTGAGGTCTCAGACCTAGAGTCATTCAACACGAGAGCTACAATGGAGATTCACATCATTTAAAACTCCAACAATAATTACATTTTAAAACATACGTGTAATTAGGAAATAAATTTTGTAGATAATTGTTTCAAGGACTACTGATTACCTCCCAGTGCTACAATGGATTTAGAAATGTTGATTTCATAAGCAGCTATTTTTTCCTGTCATTTTATTCTTCTAAGGGTAATGATTATGCACTCCCCCTTCAAATTCGAGTCTTCAGAGTGCCCTGAAGATGCAAAACGGCCTATCACCTGGCTGCGACTGTCATCCATGTCACACTAGTCTCATCTTGCTCCCCTTCCCTGCTGTAATTGCTGTCTCAGCAGTTGTCCGTTTTCTCTTCTTCCTTGAAAACTCCAAGGTCAGGTCAGCACTGGTGTTCTTTTGACTATTGACTTTTCCTTATGTGTCCAGTAAAAGGTGTGCCTTATGAGTTGTCGTTACTCAAATTATAAAAGTGTTATGAATTAGGAAAACTTCTCCTTTAACATAAGCACGTAAACTTCACAGGATATATATTTATAAAATCTTTTACTTCACAGTTATCATTTTTCTGATGTTCATGCACTACAACCAAGCTCCTAATTCATATGACAATGAAAGATCAACAACGACAGATATCATTGAATTTAGTCTTTCTTGCATTTCGTATCTATTCTCTTCACATAAATATTACTCACAAATTTCTATTTCTATTGGACATCTTTATTTACTAAGAAGTGTTTGAAATTGCTTTAGAAAATAGACTAGAGATTTAAAATAAAACACTACATGCTGTAAAATATTTTAGCAAATTAAAGGTTCAACTTAAATGCCCCACAACAATGAGAGTCATTATTAGAGGCTGAAACCACTCCCTTGTTCATTAACACTGTTTTGGCATACTATGTAAACATTTTTCTAAACAATGAATTCAGTGTCTTTTCAGTGACCTAGAGTTGATTAAGATTCTGAGTAGCCAAAACTCACTGTCTTCAAGAGATCTATTGTAATCAGAGATTGATGGCATTTTAGAGCGCAAGTCTATCATAGAAGCTACCTACTCAAACATTTTAATTTACAGACTAAGAAACTAAGGCTCAGAGAAGTTCAGAGCTTTGTTGACATCCCATGGCTGGTTAGTGGCAGAGGGGAGTTAGAACAGATCCTTACCTCAGGACTTGTTCTATGCCTCTGAACATCACCCTTACCTTGTTATTAATGTGCAGATGGGTCTGTTGTCATTTAACATAGAAGAAAACTGTAAACTCAGTTTTAAAATGAGAATTAATTAATGGCTGGAATTCCATTAGCTGATTATTTTTCATCTTTGTTTATTCATGCCAAAATGATCCCTATATTAGCAAAAAAATAAATAAAAATCACTCTATACCAAACCCTTTTGACGTGGAAAACATTTTTCTTTAAAAAAGAACCTGAAAGAGATACAAAGATTAGTTGAAATAAATACTAGCCTAAAGATAACTCCTTTGAAAGAAATTTAATTTAGCAGTAGATAATTTAGATCAATTAGATGACGACACAGCAAAAAATTCAACAGGAAAAAAATTCTGAAACAAAGTAACATTTGTCTAGTGAACACACACATCACACACACACACACTTTAATAATAACTTTCAAAGAAAGATAGAAAATGACCAGAAGTTCAAAGAAACACAAATGGAGATGGAAATATAGATTGTCCAAAAAAGAAAGTTGTGCCTGTGTGCTCTGCTGACTGTAGGGCTCTGATAAAATGAGAAGTTGGTTTAAAAGTCTTTCCTGAGAGTGCTTCTTGGTTCAAATATTTAGAAAAGCTTCACCATTTGTATGTGCAGTTGGGAAGGCCTGTGACTGTTAGGAAGATGTCAGAGTACGTAACATTACGTAACTAACATAAAATAAGCTAAGTACTGAGAATGGTTTCAGGTCGGTTGAAAGATGTATCTCTTTGCTTAAGCAATGAAACATCTTTCAAACTCACTTCAAAGGCTATATTTTCTTAATACTCATACTTAAAAATGATCGTTAGTTCTCTAAGTATGTATATATATTTTTAAACAAAATATTATTACAAAAAATCAAAAATGTATATTAAATACACAATCTACGAGCACAGAAGTCTGTAGATTTTGTAGACAGCTGAATGGACGTAGTTTCTTCAAAACTACTTCACAAATTCCTGAGGTAATCAAGCTTCAGAAACAGGACAATTTACATACCCTCTTTTGTAGCCTGCCCCTCTCCAAAAAAAGGTAAAGTAGCATTAAGTTGTTATAAAGCATATTGTTCTGGTCTTTTCAGAACCTGAAGCAAAATTTAGAGAATTTTGGCAAAAATATTCCCCTGTGCTTTAAGTTCTGCCCCAAAATGAAGCAGTATAAAAATATCAAAATATCTACTTTGTGGATGATAACAAAGCGCCAACAATAGCTAATGTTATTAATATGCGGCAGACAATACAATATGTAGTGTGCCACAGAGAGACCATTGTGTTGGGGTTATGAGTATGGTCTCTGGAGCCAGTTTGTGGGGTACCTTCCCTCTTCTGCTCCTTGTCAGCTGTGGACCTTGGGCAAGTCACAGAATGTCTCTGTGCCTTGGTTCCTCATCTGTGAAAACACAAATAACAGCACCTATACTATTACAGGTCAATGCATATATATAAAATAACACATGTGCAATACTTAAAACAGTGTCTGGAACACCGAAAGCATTCAGTAAATGTGGGCCTTCATGTGCAAGGCGCTGTTTTAGGCACGCTACAGGCACTGTCTCATCTAGTCTCACAAAAATCCTATGACGTAGATGGGAAAACAGAGACTCAGGATGCTCACATAGCTAGTACATGGTAGAGCCAGAATGCTACCCCAGCCAGTCTCAAGGCTCTGGAACACTAGGATGTAGCTGCTTCATTGACAGAACATAATACGCAAAAAATTAGCTCAAGTTGGAGAAATCATTTTTCATTTAGAACAGCAGTAGTCAAGCTATTTTCCTCAGGATTGTAAGTTCAGAGAAATTATCTACCAAGTCCATCAATTTAATTCATCATATTAACAGAAAAATAAAAAGGAAGAAAAACCATGTGATCATCTCAACAGAAGCAGAAAAGGCATTTGACAAAATCTAACCCCATTTATGATTTAAAAAGAAAAAAAAACCCTCTCAGAAAACTAGAAACAGAAGAGAACTTCCTCAACTCAAAAATGGCATCTCTGTAAAACCTACAGCTAGCATCATACTTAGTATGAAAGACTGAATGCTCTCCTCCTAAGAGCGGGACCAGGCATGAATTTCCACTCTCAACACCTCTACTCAATATTGTCCTGGAGGTTCTAGCCAGTTAAGTAGGGCAAGAAAAAGAAATAAAAGGAATACAGATCAGAAAGGAAGAAGTAAAACTTTTGCTATTTGCAGGTGACATAATCAGAGATGGAGAAAAATCCTAGGGGATCTATTAAAAAATTACTAGAAATAATAAGTAAATTTAGCAAGGATGCAAAGATATATGATCAATATTTTAAAATCTATTATATTTCTATATCCTAGCAACAAATCAATGTTCAAAAACATTAAATATTTAGGGATACATTTAATAAATATAAACAAGACAAGACATTAAAAACTAAAAAAAAATTGCTGAGAGAAATTAAAGACTTAAATAAATGGAGAAATATATGGCTTAGAAGTCAATATTGTCAAGATGTCCGTTAGCCCCAAAATCACCCCATACAATCAACGTCCTCCCAAACAGGATCCTAGCAGGATCTTGGAAATGCAAACAACCAAGAAGAACTAAAACAATTGGGAAAAAGAACAAATTTGGAGGACGTATAAACATACAAAAGGATATCATGACTTACAATAAAGCAATAATAATCAGGACAGAGTGATACTGGTAAGAATAGACACATTCATCCATGAGCACAACAGAGAGGCAAGAAAAAAAGCAATATACATATGGCCGTTTGATTTTTGACAAAGATGTCAATGAAATTCAGTGGACAAATGATAGTCTTTTCAACAAATGGTGTTGGAATAAATGGAGAGCTGTATGGCAAAAAAAGAACTTCACCCCTACTTTATATCATACACACACAAACATGCACACACCTTAAAATAGACCAAAGAACTAAACTCAAAAGCTAAATCTATAAAATTTCTAGAAAAAAGCCATAGCAGGAAAAAATCTTTACAAACTTGGGATAGGTAAAGTTTTCTTAGGGTAAAAAAAGAGTTAACTATGGTCATGAGCCCCACAATGACATTTTGGTCACCGACGGACTGCATATCTGATAATGGTCCAATAAGATTAATACCATACAACCTAGGTGTGTAATAGGCTATACCATCTAGGTTTGTGTAAGTGCACTCTATGATGTTCACACAACGATGAAATCACCTAACAACGTATTTCTCAGAACGTATTCCAATTGTTAAGCAACACATGGCTGTATATAAGGAAAATTGGTAAGCTAAGTTTCTTAAAAATTAAATATTTTTGCCTATTAAAGACACCATTAAGAAAATGAATAAACAGGGGCCAGCCCCACGACCTAGTGGTTAACTTCGGCGCGTTCAGCTTCAGTGGCCCGGGTTCACTGGTTCGGATCCCAGGCGCAGACCTACAAGACTCATCACCCATGCTGTGGCAGTGACCCACATAAGCAAAAAAAGAGGAAGATTGGCAGCAGATGTTAGCTCGGGGTGAATCTTTCTCAGCAAAAAAAAAAAGAAAATGAATAGGCAAACCACAGAGAGAGAGAGAATATTTACAGTACATATATCTGACAAAGGATTTATTTCCAGAATATAGGGGAAAAAATTTTAACTTAATAATAACAAGACAACCCAGTTTTTAAAATGTGCAAAGGTTCTAACAGATACTCACATAAAAAAATGGCCAAAAGCTCATCAAAAAATGTTCAACTTTATTAATCATCAGGGATATGCAAACTAAATCATGAGATAGCACTACACATCCACTAGAACGGCCAAATTTTTAAAAATACTAACACCACCAAGTATTGGTGAGGACATTGATCAACTGGAAATATCATACATTGCTGGTGGGAGTGTAAATGGTACAGCAACTTTGGGAAATAGTTTTTCAATTTCTTTTAAAGTTAAATAATCCAACCCTTAAGTATTTTCCCAGGAAAAGTAAAACATTTCCCCACACAAAGACCTGTACACAAATGTTCTTAGGAGCTTTATTTGCATTAGCTCCAATCTGGAAACAACCCACACATCCCAAACAGGTGAACTGATAGATTATGGTATAGCCATACAATGGAATATGACTCAGGAATGCAAAGAAATGAACTACTGATACACACCACAAAACAGGTGAACTGATAGATGATGGTATATCCATACAATGCAATATGACTCAGCAATAGAAAGAAATGAACTGCTGATACACACCACAAAATAGATGAACCTCAAAACACTATGCTAAGCACAAGAAGCCAGAAACAGGAGTAAGTCTGCATAATTCTATTTATATGAAATTCTTAAAAAGTCAAAACTAATCCATAGTAACATAAAGCAGATCAGTAATTTCATGGGTGTGGGGAGATATGACAGCAAAAAAGCACAAGGAAAATGTATGGAGTGAAGGAAATGTTCTGTATCTTGATTGTAATGATGGTTACATGGGTGACTACATTTGTCAAAACTTATCTAACTGTACTATCACATTGGTACATTTTATTGTATGTAAATCGTAAAGCTAATTTTAAAATTTCAACTGTGATAACTGCAATGAAATAAAGGCATATCACTGTGAGAATGCGAAATAAGGGATTCCATCTACTCAGGGACGTCAAGAAAGGTTTTCTTGCAGAAAGATCACTCTGGCAGCAGTGGAAAGTCTGTGGATCCATGGTGGATGTGAGAAGACAGACAGACTATTTTCATGGTCCAGGTGAGAGATGATGGTAGTTTCAACAAAAATAGTTTTGTGTAAGGGGTAGAGATGAAGAGAACTGGGAAGATATAAAGACATTTAGTAGATAAAATGAAGAGGGTTTGATGATGATATGAGGGAGACGGAGAGGTCAGAGATGACTCTCAGGATGCGGGTTGTGGGGTTAAGTGGAGGATGATGCCCCCACATTGACCAGAAATCAGTGCCTGGCACATGAAATCTTCTCACATTTATTGAGGGGAGAGGATTGGGCCTGAGAGGTGAGTTTGGGGTTCTATTTTGAAACATTGAGTTTGAGGTGTCTTGAAATATCCTAGAGGAGATATCAAGTAGACAGATTTAACCAGTTTTAAATTGTAAGATGAACAGAAAGTCAGTTCTGGTGAATTATTTTTAACAACTTGAAGAGGGAAGATATTTGAATAAAAGTTATCATGAACTTGACCATGGGAAGTAGGCATAACATCACAGAAAAACTGAGATCAAGCATGTGAATTTCCAGATCTAACATAAGCTGAGAAGAGCTCTTTATTCTGTGTAATACAAAGTGCTGACACAGTTATTCACAGAGAAATTTACTGTGCTTGAAGATTTGTTTATATCTGGGAATCCTGTTCTAGCCCGAAAAAAATAAAAGTCTGACAAGGAATTGTACAGTCTGGATTCTAATTCCCCCACCCATTTTGCTTGAACTTGGGCAAGCCACTCACCTTCCCTGTTCCTCGTTGTTTTCAGCTGTAAAAAGTCCAGAGAGCCTGGACTCTTTTCTTCAGAGTTGTTCTTCATGAGGTTAAATATCAGAAAATATTGTTTTAAAAAGTCCATACCTTACACATACACAAAATTAACTCAAAATAATCAAAGACATAAAGTAAAAACTAAAACTATAAAACTCTTAGAAGAAAACATAGGGGAAAAGCTTACTGACACGGAATTTGGCAATGATTTCTTGGATATGACACCAAAAGCACAGGCAACAAAAGAAAAATATAGATAATTTGTAGTTCATCAAAACTAAAAACTTTCGTGCATCAAAGCATGCTATCAAAAGAGTGAAAAGACAACTCAAGAAAGGGAGAAAATATTTGCAAATCATATATCTAATAAGGGATTAATATCCAGAATATACAAAGAACTCATACAACTCAACAACAAAAAAAAATACCAATTTAAAAAAGGACAAATAACTTAAATAGACACTTCTCCTAAGAAAATATACAAATGGCTAATAAATACATGAAAAGATGTTCAAGATCACTAGCCATTAGGGAAATGAAAATCAAAACTACAATGAGACACCACTTCATGCCCGTTAAGATGGCCATTGTAAAAAAAAAATGGAAAATAACAAGTGTTGGTGAGGACACAGAGAAATTGGAATCCTTGTGCATTGCTAATGTGAATGTAAAATGGTGTAGCCACTGTGGAAAACAGTTTGGTAGTTCTTCAAAAAGTCAAACACAGAATTACTACAAGATGCAGCAATTCCACTCCTAGGTATATATAGGAGAAACATCAAATCTTCCTCCTGAATTGCATTTATCCTTTTAACACTTGTGGTAGGCAGAACAATGATCCCTCCAAAGATGTCCACACTCTAATTCCCAGAACCTGTGAATATGTTAGGTTACATGGCAAAGGGAAATTAAGGTTGCAGATGGAATTAAGGTTGCTAATCAGCTGACCTTAAAATAGGGATATTATCCTGGATTGGGTGGACCCTATGTAATCACAAGAATCCTTAAAAGTGGAAGAGGAGAGTGAGAGGGAGACGTGACTATGGAGGAAAGTCACAGAGAGATGCCACACTTCTGGCTTTGAAGGTGGAGAAAGGGAGGCAGGAGCTAAGGAATGTGAGTGGCCTCTAGAAGCCGAAAAAAGCAAGGAAAAGGATTCTCTCCTAGAGAATTCCCAGAAAGGAACACAATCCTGTTGACACCTTGATTTTAGCCCTGTGAGACTCACATCAGACTTCCGAACTACAGAACTGCAAGATAATAAATATGTGTTGTTTTAACAAGTGTTGGCAAAGGTGTGGAGAAAACGGAAACTTTGTACAATGTTGGTGGGAATATACATTGACGCAGCCACTACAGAAAACAGTATGGAAGTTCCTCAAAAAATCAAAAATAGAACTACCATATAATACAGCTATTCCTCTTCTGGGTATTTATCCAAGGAAGAGGAAAACACTAACTTGAAAAGATATCGGCCCTCTCATGTTCATTGCAGTGTTATTTACAATAGCTGAGACATAGAAACAACCTAAGTATTAATCAATGGATAAAGAAAATGTGGTGTGTATATATGTATATATGTGGTATGTATGTATATACACACACACAATGAAATATTATTTAACTATAAAAAAGGAGGAAATCCTGCCATTTGTGACAACATGGATGGACATTGAGGACATCATGCTAAGTGAAATAAGTCAGACAGAGAAAGACAAATACCATACGATCTCACTTATATGTGGAACCTAAAAAAAAATGAACTCATTAATACAGAGAACAGATTGGTGGTTGCCAGAGGCAGGGGGTGGGAAGTGGGCAAAATAGGTGAAGGGGGTCAAAAGTTACAAACTTCCAGTCATAAAATAAATGTTATGAGATATAATGTACAGCATAGTGATTATAGTTAATAATACTGTATTGTGTATTTGAAAGTTACTGAGAATACATCCTAAAAGTTCTCATCACAAGAAAAAGAAATTTGTGGGGGCCGGCCCCCTGGCTTAACGGTTAAGTGGGCACGCTCCACTACTGGCGGCCCGGGTTCAGAGCCAGGTGTGCACCGACGCACTGCTTGTCCAGCCATGCTGAGGTGGCGTCCCACATACAGCAACTAGCAGGATGTGCAACTACAACATACAACTATTTACTGGGGCTTTGGGGAGAAAAAGGGAAAAAAAACGAGGAGGATTGGCAATAGATGTTAGCTCAGGGCCAGTCTTCCTCAGCAAAAAGAGGAGGATTGGCATGGGTGTTAGCTCAGGGCTGATCTTCCTCACAAAAAAAAAAAATAAAGAAAGAAAAAGAAAAAGAAATTTGTGACTATGTATGGTGACAGATGTTAACTAGACTTATTGTGGTAATCATTGCACAATATATACAAATATTGAATCACTATGTTGTACACGTGAAACTAATATAATATGTCAATTATATCTCAATAAATAAATAAATAAATATGTGTTGTTTTAAGCCTTTAAGTTTGTGGTAATTGTTACATCAGCAATAGAAAAGTAATACATAAATTTAAAGTTTGAATCATAAAATAAAGAGATTCAAACCAGATTAGAAGGAGAAGGAGGAAGAGAAAGAGAAGGGAGATGTGGACAAGGAGAAGAAAGAGAAGAAGAGATGCAAGGCATGATGACAACAAGGAAACGATTCCTGCATACTCGCATTGCACTCTCTCCTGGGAGTCCTGAGGCCTGAGTCCCTGACAGGGTAGTTGACACAGCCACGGAGCCTCTGTGTGCTCTCATTCCAGAGTTGATGCTTCTAAGAAGCGTTTCCAAACTTGACACTCCCAAGCAAAGCTAGAACCTCCCACCACACCAAGTTCTCTTCCTAGACGAAGCCCTGAGACAGTACACAGTATTTTTCTTGACATTTAGACTGGTTATTCCAAAGACTCTCACCAGACTCACAACTGAGTGAGGCGTTAATACACAAACTCCACTGTTATTGAAATCAGAGAAAAACATGCATTTCATAACTGATTCCATCATTCGTTACCAGAATAGGGAAATGTTCTTGAATTTGAACGCCACATTCAAGCACAACAGATACCTCTCTTCATTCCACAACATACGGGTAGGAGCTAACTAGAAATACCTATCATAAGATGGTAAAATAGCAATTAAAAATAACAAGTCAGGACTAGCGGAAATTCGATTAGAATAGAGGGTCAATATCGGATGGGAGAGTAAACTGCTTATACGCAGGCCATAACCCCCTATATTGATGGTGAATGGGGCTGTGAATGAGTACAGAGAACACAATTGTCAAACAGTTGTTCAGTAGAGAAAAACCAAACCAGTTCCTCAAAGAGAGCAAAGCTTCTCCCAGCTGACTTTAAGGTGGCTCTCTCTCTGGGGCCTCACGTAGGGAAACTGAGAAATAGTACACCACATCTCCACTAGAGTCGCAACAGCTAAGGCAACGGGTTCCGCAAAGCTGTCTCTCAGAATAGCTTCCGTATCTAAGTCACTTGTACTACACCAAAGCTAATTTAATGAATTTCATTGTGAGAAGAGCAAGGCAGTGTTGTCCAAAAAAAGTACTACCTGAAAGTCAATACTATAAGCTTATATTTACCTTATCTTTTGCCAGCTTGCTTAGAAAATAATTTTTAAATAAGCCATTGTGATAGCAAAAGAAAATCTCGTTCTCTACATTTTTTTCCAATAATTATTTTTTCCCTTTGAGATAGTCCCTCACCTCTAGATGAACAACCATCCCAGTGTCAAAAATGCAGACAGAATGACTTAGTAGCAAAGATAAATCTGAAACCAGATGCATAGTTTTATGCATGTTTCATTCGATTTTACAATAGGCCCTGGTGCTCCAAGTCAGTATTTCCACTGGAAACAGTGACTCTCGTCCAGGGCTCGGTGTGATGTTTTTTCCAGTAGTAACTAGAACCAGCTAAGTCTCCTTTCCAAGAATCTTTTTCTTCTGCAAGACAAAAGAAAATGTTAGATACGTAAGAATTGGTCGGGCTCGATCCTCAAGGCAGTTCTAATTTTGCCCTTTATTCACAGTTCCTCACACCTGCTGCAGCAAGTTAGTGTGTGGGAATTCAAACCCCACAAACTTGCTAAGGGCGCTGAAATTGTCTCACCCTTTTGAAATTTCTGAAGAGTTAGACACTTTGGCCACATCTCTATAATTATGGCCCAATAGTTCTAGAATAAACAACAAAAAAGCTAAGCTTTCTAGAGATATTCTTAATGCAATGCAAATTTGCTGATTCATTCATTTAGCAAAAGTGTATTAAGCACTTAGTACACACGGGCCTTGTGTTAGATACCATAGAAACCAACAGCAACAAGATCTGGTCCCAGTGCTGAAGCTGCTTCCAGAGGACACAGATGGTGGGGCACATAGCTCCAGGGAGAGCGATCAGACCCTTTTTATTAGTTTCTTTCATGTTTGGCATATTCTTCTTGGTGGAACGGATGTCAAGGCAGTTTTCACCATCTTCAACAGCAGATGGCTGGGGAAGGCATATCCTAGTTATTGGTAAGCAATGTTTCATAAACTTTAGTCATTTAAGTATTTCACAGTTTTGGCATACCAATATACCATGTACCATGCACTAGCATTTAATAATTTTCCCTAAGTTGACTAATTTTTAGTTTAATGCACTGTACTTCCAAAGGAAATTTCTTACCATTACAAAAAATTGAAAACAGGATCACCTGCCATAAATGGAGGCTAATTATAAAAACAAACACAATGAAAGCAAAGCTAAACAATATGTCATTTAAAAATTAAAATTAGGGGCCGGCCTGGTGGTGTAGCGGTTAAGTTCTGCTTCGGTGGCCCGGGGATTGCCGGTTCAGATCCTGGGCTCAGACCTAGTCACCGCTCATCAGGCCATGCTGAGGCGGCATCCCACACAGAAGAGCTACAACTCTACAACTATGATACACAACTAGGTACTGGGGCTTTGGGGAGAAAAAAAGGAAAAGAGGAAGATCGGCAACAGATGTTAGCTCAGGGCCAATCTTCCGCAAATAAAAAATAATAATAATAAAATTAAAATAAAAAAATGAGTGCACACAGCGATAAATCTGATCAATTTTCAAAAAATATATATCAGAAAATGAATTGCTTAAATGTGAAGGATGGAATAGTTTATAATCAGCAAATCTGATTTTAATTTCACAATTACCACTAGTACTTAAATTTCCACCACATTATTCACCTTGTCAGTGTTTTAAAAATTTCTTTTTAATTTCTGATCTATAGCAGATTCAAAACAAAAATTTTTTTTAATCCTCAGAAACTTTACCCACCAAGGTGCACTGGCATCCCCTGGGTCTCCCAGGCCTGGAAAGAGGAAATTTAGATCCTGGGGGGCCTGCTGAGTAGCCCACAGGGAAATTAAAATCCAGGGCAGGGGGGTGAGGGCATTAGAAGGAAGTTGGAGTGAAGAGAGCAGAAACTGGGAGGAAGGGGCTCAGCCCAGACCCAAAAATTCCCAGATATAGATGAGGAGTGGTTGAAGGGAAACAGGTCCATGGTGACTGGTCAGGCACCGTGGCTGATGTCGGAATTATGGCCCCACAGGCTTCCTAACAGGTCTCCTAGACAGCAACCCACCTGGCATCCTGACTCCAAATTGTCCTGTACAACACTGTGTTCAAATCACTCACCTGCTGAAAATCCCTCAGGGGCTCTCCACGGCTGACAGACCCAAGGGCCAATGCCCAGGCCTGAGACCACAGCCCTGCGTCATTCCCCACCACGTTGAAGGAGCCGTGGATGCCCAGAGTCTCCAAGAACCATTCCCTCCCTCTTCATCTTGACTTCTCGACAGAGATCTCTCCCAGCTGGTCTTTCGATCCACTGTGGCCAACAACGTTCCTGCCCATCAAATTTTGACATACTCCAGTTCCAGACTTTTTCTCCTCAGAATCATAAGAAGCTTTGCCCTTAAAGTGGACAATCACGTCCTCTGACCGATGGCAGCTATCCTGCAACCCAAGCGGGCCAAACGAGCTCTGCCGAGGATGGGAGGAGGAAACCCCGCGTGGCCAGGGTTTCACAAAGTCACCTGAGACAGGTTGGAGACTCATGTGGACAAAATCCATCTTAAAGGGTCATTTAATCAAACCCTGGGTAAAAACAGAGTGACTACCCCAGCGTTTCATCAGACAAACTCTGAATGAGCTCCCAAAAGAAAGGCACATCTCTTTGGAGAATGACATATTCTTTTATTTAAAACTTGCACTGCTTAAAAATCGCTAACAAATTGAGTAGCCCTCAGTCATTTTGACAACACCACCTCCCTTTTGGCTCATTAGATTTAGCTTCCTGTTCATTGTAGATCTACACCCAGATTTTCATCTCCTCCATTTAGGCCCTACACCAGGCCCTCCAAAGTACCTTGGTCTTTGTCTCCTCTGCTTCTTCCAAAAAATTCGACTTACTTGCCATTTAGCTGATCCATTTGTTCCAGACTTGAAGTTTTGGCTTGAGCCTGACACAAACTCTGAGTGCTGAACGTCCCCCCCAGTTGTGCCCTCCTTGGGTTGATAGGAATCCTCTGTAGCCCCCTTCTTCCAAAAAACCTGACTGATTGGAGCACAGGAGATGATTCTCTCTTGGGAAATACACAGCTCGAGAGTTTTCTTCGATGCCAAGCATCCTTTTTTGGCTGATAAGCTGGCCTTTCCTAGCCACTCAGGCCTATGGACACCATACCCCATGCTGTCCCTCCCACAAATCAATCAGTCTGGCCTGTCCCAGAGCAGATGCTCTCATGTTCTTCCAAAGTGTTCAAAATGACAACTAGTTAATGTAGAAGGAAGTTAGACAGACTTCTCTTTTCCTAGCCAGGACTTTTTATTTTCTCTTCTCCCAGATCTTCTGGAGTCTTCTAGACTTCTAAAAATCTTCTTACAACTCTTTTGTGGTTGTTTAACCAATAGGAATAGAGCTGAGACAGAAAAACAAGGTGAGGGACAAGGGAAGGTGACACAAGCAGAACAGAATTCTGTGCCTTGTAAGAAGCTCCCATAGAGGCCGTGCAGCGTCACGGGTGCCTGAATATTCCCAATGCTCGTGTCCACAGCGCTGCTGCCACTAGTCCATCTTCAGGGTTCACGAGTACTGCTCTTCCCTCATTCTCTCCAGAGAAGACAAAAAAGCACAGTTTCCCCGAGAAGGCCAATGTCCAAATGTCCAACTGCCATATGGTGCTGACCTGCCATCACTATAGAAGTGATTAATAGGGATTTTCGGGGACAAAAGTTCCCACTGTCTGTTTAATCCTCCTCAAGCATCCTAAACCACATACCTACATTATGTGTCTCAGCAACAGATGAAACGCACCACGCTCAGCAGTGATGTGTTTCATGAGAGCATGTTGGGCAGTTGCCCTCAGGTGAGAGCCAGCTGCCTCACAGAGGCAGAGGGAAGCCCTGTCCCTGTTTTGGACTGCAATAAAAACTCTCCTGGCATCTAGTCGGAACAGCAGGGGGAACCGAGGCAAGCAACATGTGATTCCCTGGTTGGGGTGCAGGCCAGCATGCCTTCCTGCTGTGGAGGAAAGTGGCTTCCTCACCTTGGATGCTACGCCTTTTGGTAAGTTTGAACCAAGAAGGCTAATGAAATTAATCAGGAAATATAAATCTCACATTAAAAGCTACATTTCTCTTACTCCTTTTTTTTTTTTTTTTTTTTTTGGTGAGGAAGATCAGCCCTGTGCTAACATCTGCCAATCCTCCTCTTTTTTTGCTCAGGAAGACTGGCCCTGGGCTAACATCTGTGCCCATCTTCCTCCACTTTATATGGGACGCCGCCACAGCATGGCCTGACAAGCGGGTGCATCGGTGCGCACCTGGGATCTGAACCGGCGAACCCCGGGCCGCTGCAGCAGAGCGCGCGCGCCTAACCGCTTGTGCCACCAGGTCGGTCCTCTGACTTACTCTTTTATTAAAAGAAATCACCCTTCTCTACCTGCTGTCATGTGCTTTCTCTATGTTCGGAGGAATAAAATTTTTCTGGTTCTGGAATCTAAGTGAAGACCTGAAACGAGCACCCTGCATGGAGGGATTGTACGAGGGTAACCTTGGCACAGAGCCAGTCCTCCAGTCTGATCCTTGGCCCTCTGGGCCTATTAAGTGACAGTTAAATTTTCAGCATCTTCTGTTCAATTCTCTTCAATTCAATTAGGTCATGGTTGCTATTCCCACAGGCTCTCAGCTAGCCTCTCCTAATGACCCTGACGTGCAAGTCTTCACATAAACCAACCCATGTGGTGACCAATAACATAAGACAGTGCTGGTCGTCTGACTTATGTAGTAAGAAATGACCAGAGCAGTGCAACCTAGAGCCATGGGGCTCACGTCCTCTCATTGATGCCACTCCCAGAGGAGGAAAATTACAGTTCAGCAAAGAAAAGGCTATGGGTCAGAAGGGTTTTATGAGACCATCTTAGAAATAGTTCTCAATTAAACCAAGGAGGGGCCTCAGGAGTTCCAGTACATTAGTGAAGCGCTGCATGTCGGCTACCTCATCCTCAGTCTGCTCCTCAATTGACTTTCTTATCTGGAGCACAGTGGACAAGACAAGAGCATGACTCTGGAGAGAGATAATATGCATTTAATCGTGTAGGTTAATAATAGATATTTTTTAATTCATATATTTATTTTCATGATAGACATTTTCATTTCAAGTAAGATTTTATGAAATTTGCTAGGAAGTATAAGTACAGAAAAATTCAATACCACTTCACAGTGTTTTGGGCAATGTGGTGGATTGTCCCATTCTTCCACAAATTGTGTGTGATCCTCAGAATGTTAACACTGTACTTATGGTATCAATTCATTAGTTCCTTCTCTCACTATCTTAGTTTCTTCATCTGCAGTATGCAAAATGATATCTTCCTCTCATTCTTTCTTTGGAGGATATTAGGAAGAACAGTGTACTGTACAGTCTGTACTCACAATTCCTTAAAGAAAGATGCAGTTAGACGCTCTGCATCACATCAGTCTCTACTGGAACCCGGCGTTGAAACAATCAAACATGATGTAATGTAAGTACTTTCACTTACTCCTACCCACACCCTACTCTGACGGAAGGCAGGAATGTTTCTCCCTCTGTGATTCACATATTCAGCATGTACTTGAGTGGCAATGATGCACTCTGTGGAGGACACAGAGATGGAAAACAGGGACATGGCTGTTTTCTTTACAAAATAAGGAAATTGTTTTGTAGGAAAGTCTCTGAGACTTTATGGTCATAAGCAAACGAAGAGGACACACATCATTAGGAGGAGGTGGCAAACGTCCCTAACTGACCCAACTTCCTTGAAAATTTTCTCTCATGTGTGAAGTTTTGCCTTATTGGGTATGGTGCCGTCAATATTGAATTCACCTTTTAAAAGAATTCTTGAAGGTAATATTACCTCTTATAATAACTTACAGTTTTACCTTTCCTACAACAAAAATAAATCCTTGACATGAATTAAAGAATTAATGCAAAATTATATGACATTTTATAACAATACAAATGCTTGGAGAAGACAATCGCGTCTGTTAGTTACCCAGGACTCCCATTCCCACATATGTGATGAACTGTAGCTGGAGAGGGACTGGAACGTAGGATATTAGACAGCCCAGACAGCATCAGACAATCTCAGACAGCCACGGGTGGCTCAGCTGATATGAGGAAACATGTGTTAAGATTTCTTAATTCAACTCAACTTCATGAATACGTATTGCATTCCTACAAAGATGAGCAAGGCACTGGGGCAAAGAGATGTCATATCCCTGAACTGCAGATGCTCACAGGAAATGGGAAAACATGGGTGAAACAGACAATCATGACACAATGTGATTTGTGTTCTAAAAAGTGTGCAAAATCTGAGGGTGCAGAAGAAGCTGAGCCTGACTTTACCTGGGAACATGAAGAAGGCAGAGTAGAAGGAAGGATATTTGAGTTACAAGTCAATGAGTAAAAAATCACTAAGAAATTAAGAAAGGGTGAGGATCAGAATATTCCAGGCTGAGATGACACATGTACAAAGGCAGCTACAAAATCGCCACCCACACACCACTTCTACCTCAACCACCACTTGTAGGGCATCTGTTATATGCCCAGCACTGCTCTAACATGCATTGTCTTGCTGCCTCCTCACAACAACCCTAGAAGGTAGGCATTAATCCTCCCATTTGTGGATGAGAAAGCTGTGATTGAAAGAGTTTATATAACTTGCTGAAGGAAACAGCTAATAAGTAGCCTGAGAGGAATTTACACTGAGCTCTGCCTCCTGCCAAAATGCTTGCTATCATCCACCATGTGATACTATGGAGTACCGTCAACAGTACTTAAAAAGCTCTCAAAATACACTCTATTTCATTAATTCTCTTTTGTCAGAACTGGTCTATATACATAAATATAGATAAATAGATCACACAGATAGATGATAGATGATAGATAGATAGATTAGATAGATAGATAGATAGATAGATAGATAGATAGATAGATAGATGATAGAAAAACCGAGATATATAATGTATACATTGAGATATAGTCTACATAAAATAAAGTGCACAGATCCTCAGTGTGTACTTCAACAATCGTCAGGAGCATATACATCCACATGACTACAACCCAAACCAAGACACAGAACACTTCCATCACTCTGGAAAGGTCCCTCGTGCCCTTCCCAGGCAGTCCTTGTTCAGCAGCAGCCGTTTGCCGCTTCCTATCACCACAGTCGTTTTGCCTGTTCTTGAACTTCATATAAATGAAATCATACAGTACATTCTCTTTTGTTCCCGACAGCTTTTACTCAACATTTCTGAAACTCATTCACACCGTTGAATGTATCAGTAGTTTTCTTTTTTCTTCCTGAATAGCATTTCACCGTATGGGTATACCACAATCTGATAATCCATTGTCGTGTGTATGGACATTTGGGTTGTTTCCAGTTTGAGAATTTTCTGAATAAGGCTGCTGTGAACATTCTTGAAAAGACTTGTTGTGGGCATATGCTTTTTTTCCTCTTGGGAAAGTACCCAGGAGTGGGTTTGCTGGGTCATGTGGGAGAGAGATATTTAGCTTGGTAAGAAAGTGCTAGTTTTCCAAAGTATTTGTACCATTTCACAATCCCACCAGCAATGTACAAAGTTCTGGTTGATTCATGTTTTTGCCCGACTTTGATATGTCCAAGTTTGATCTTTTGATTTTGGCCCTTCCAGTTGTCTGGGAAGTGATATCTCATTGTGATTTAATTCACATTTTCCTGATGCCTAGTGATGTTGAGCACACTATCATGTGCTCATTGACCATTCAGATATCTTTTTTGTATAGTGTCTTTTTCAATCTCTTGCCCATTTTTATTGTTGGCTTGTTTTTCTTTTTTATTATTGACTTGTAAGAATTCTTTATATCTCTGGATACAAAACCTTTGTCAGATATATCCATTGAAAACATTGAAGTGCTTTGGTATCTTTGTCAAAAATTAATTCACTGTATCAATTTGGTTCTAATTTTAGTCTTTCCATTCTGCTCCACAGATGTGTCTGTCTATCTGTATCTTTATACTATATTTACTTAGTAATTGTAGCTTTATAGTATGTCTTGAAGCCAGGAAGTATACCTCCAGCTTGGCTCTTTCTTTTCAAGATTGCATTGGCTAGCCTACAGCCTTTGAGTTGCCATATAAATTTCAGAATCAGATTATCAATTTTTAACAAAAAATTTATAAACTGTAGTAACTGTTTTATAGAATTATAGGAACTTTATAAATTATTTGTAGAATTTTGTAGAACTTTCTATAGAATATACATTTTAAATTTTATAGAAATTTTTTATAGAATTGTAGGAATTTTATAGAAATTGCATTGAATCTACAGATAATTTGAAGAGTACAGATATCTTAACAATATTGAGTCTTCCCCATATCCATAAACATGGTATATCTTTCATTTACTTAGTTGAACTTCTCTCAGAAATGTTCTGCAGTTTTTGATGGAGAGGTCTTAACCACTTTTTATTACTTTTATTTACAGGAATTTAATCATTTTGATGCTATTGTAAATGACGTATTTTAAATTTCATTTTCTAGTTGCTCATTGCTGGTATATAAAAATACAATTGATTTTGTATGTTGGCCTTGTACACTATGGCCTTGTTAAATTTATTAGTTTTAGTAGGTTTGTCTTTGGTAGATTCCTCAGGGTTTTCTAACTCACAATCATGTTGCTGGCAAATAATGACAGTTTTCCTTCTTCTTTTCCCAACTTTATGCTTTTTACCTATTTTATTGCTTTTTGTCCTGGCTAAAACTTCAAGTCCAATGTTGAGTAAGAATGGTAAATTCAGTCATCCTTATCTTGGTCCAAATTCTGGGGAGAAAGCACTCAATATTTCACCACTAAACACAATGTTTGCTGTGGGATTTTTGTAGATACTCTTTATGAAGTTGAGGAAGTTCCCTATTTTCCTACTTTGCTAAATGGGTATTGAATTTTGCCATATGATTTTTTATATCTATTGAGATGATCATATGATTTTTTTCTTTTGTTCTTTTTTAATGCAGTAAATTGTATTGATTAACTTTCAAATGTTAAGCCAACCTTGCAGTGCTGAGATAAATGACACTTGCTCATTATGTATTATTCTATTTTTATAGTGCTGCTTTTAATTTGCTAATATTTGGTTAAGGATTTTTGTATCTATCTATATTTTTGACAGTATGGTCTATAACTTCTTTATCTTGCAATATCTTGCAGGGTTTGCTATTGGGGTTACCCTCAAGTCACAAAATGAGATGAGCGGTGCTCCCTCCTCCTTCGTTTTCTGAATTTGTGAAAAACTGGAATTTTTTCATATTTTATCAACTCTAAAATATGTATATTAATGTCTCTGCAATTAGGATGTATCTGATGATCATAGAGCATCATAATTTAATGGTCAGTGATTTTTCTTAGTCATACCTTAAATGCTATTATGTCATAACATTGATGGCCACTTTAATGTCAGTAAAATATAGTATTAAATTAGAACACCTGTCCTTTTAAGTGAAGCTTTTTCTCTCAGTCCAGTCCCTATCTAATAGGGACTAAAATGTATTACATTCATGGGTACATTTGTTTTACATATATAAAATGCATTAATATATATTACCTTATAATTTATGGATTTCTACTTCTTCTGGACCCTTTCAATAATATTTCCTAATAATCAATTGATTCATGTTTACTATAGAATTTTTTTAAAAACAGGAAAACATAAAGAAAAAATAAAAGTTACCACAATTCCACCACTCAATATACTATTCTTAATGTTTTGGTCAATTTCCTTCCAATCTTTTTGACATATGTATGATTTGTGTGGGAGAGAGAGTCATAGAGAAAGAAAGAGAGGTAGGCGTGTGTGTGTGTGTATAGGAATTAGAATTACAGATCTAATGCCCAAAGTTAGGGCAGTGGCATAAGAAGAAAGATATTTAGGGAATCTGAATCATGTTCATAAGAATTGTTCTAGAGATTTGGCATCAAGTTGAGAGAATGAAGAAGGAATTAGACATAGGGATGTGACAGTCCCTAAAGTAGAAGCAAATAAAATTACTGTACATATGTCAGTAAAGTGTGTGGTAATGAAGGGTAGCTAGCAATCCAAACCATTTTTTTTAATTAGTCAGCCTTTGAAGTAGACGACCAGCACCACCTTGTAAGGGGCAAGTGAAGTTTCTAGATTATGCAGGACTCATAAACCTCAAATACACACACAGTATTAAAGGACCCTTTGTGCCCATTGGTGCTAAATTCTCCCCTCAGAAGTCTAAGTTATTGGCATCTGAACAGGCTGCTCCAGAGTCAGGGTTTGCCAAATCTGACCCTTAGTCTACTAAGCTCTTGCCTCTGGCTAAGTGGTAGCTGTTCTGGGACAGCCATCATTTACTATGGGCATCACGGGAGAAGCATATTTGTGTGCTGATGGCCTAACCTACAAAGATAAATGGGCAGGATTGGCTTTGATGTTGTTGTGCATTTTCACATTTGTGAGGTTATTCAGTATTGCAAGCCATGGACTTAAACTAGTTTTAAAACATCCCACAGTATCTGACATTGTACGGGAATGTATCAGTTCAGATATCTGGCTGGTATGAAGGTATTTGTTTTGAACCTTAAGGTATGTTCTTTTCACTTAACGTTTCAGATCACAAATTAGTGCACACTCAAAAGAGTTGGGTGATCTTACTTAACAGTAAGAATTTTGGTAGGATTCTGCAGGCTGAAAAATATCTCAATCAACCGGAGTGCAAGTAGATGAGATTTGGAAAATCCAGTCAGTGTGACCTACCTGGGGTTAGGGAAGAATTGAAGCAAGTATTGTCTTGCCCAACATATCAATAATAACCTACAATGTCATAGCCACAGACATTATAGAAAGCACACACAGGAAGTGAGGTCTAGGTGACCCTCATTTTCCCCACTTGCCCAGCTCTTCAGCAGCAATAATGAAAGCAGGGACAGAAGGTGCTGAGGGTGAGCAAAGAGATACGGGGCTGGAATAGTGAGTGCTAGAGTAATTCAGTCTGTTTTTGGACTCAACTATGATTCCTAATTTGCTTTGGGAATAGTTTACAAAGATGGACAGCACAGCCCACTGTGTGCAACTGGGCTTGAGGGATGACTCATTAGCAAACAGAGATCAAGTCATTGCTATAGTCCAAGCAAGTCAGAGCTACTGCACCCTCTCCGTTTTGAAGACAAACCAAAGTTACAGATGAAAAGTCTAAACACAAAAGTAGATCTATCTGGATGGATAGTCACGGGAGCCCTTTCTCCACCATCCTCAGCATAATATATATCACATGTAAGAGGAAGTTCACTGGGAAGCTTTACAGAAGAAATGAGTCTGAAGAGGGGAAATGACACTGGACCATTGTCCTCCATCATCATGACGACACGTGGAGGATATTTCCCGCACAGGAGAAAATGATACAAGTAAGAAAACAAAGTGAATTCAAATAGATCCATTCAAATAACATTTATTGCCTGCCCTGACAGTGTGTGAGGAGATGGGGATGCAGAAATAAAGATGACGTGTCCTCTACACTTGAAGAGGCTTTCAGTCAAGGGGAATGGTCAGCACGGTGGACAAGTAGCCCAGGATTATTTCTTTCTTTCTCTTTTTTTTCAGTTTTTTATAAATGAACAAATTCATGGCACAAACATTAATGAGGTAACTTTACCAGCAGATAATTAGATCTTTCCATAATATTAACTTGACTGTTTTGCAGGCATATCTCCTTAATTCTAGTTGATTGAACAACTCTCAATATGTAGAGTTCTGATAAATTAATAATATCCTATCATTTCATTTTAGTCTCTTTGACATTCATGGCACAGTATTCACCTTATGTAATAAGCTTTGTTGAGAGAACAAAACTATAGAATGAAGAGCTAGAACAGTTGCCATAAATGCTTTCCCCACACACAAAAACCTACAAAGGATAACTAATTTCTGTACAAACTGTACTCCTTGAACTGCTTGATTCATTACTGCCAAATGAAAAAAAAAACCCTCTTCACATTTTTAGAGATAGAATTTTTTTCTTCCCAGTATTTGTCTGTTTATACTGTCAACAACTGAAAGCCTTTCATGTGGTCAATGCCCGTGTCAGCAGCAGCCTGAAGTTGCCAACAGCAAGGGGCAGTTCTCGTCCATGTCACCAAATTGTGGGACACAGGTAAGTATTTTCACCGTTTGGCACAGAAAGGGGGGATTTAACTCACTCAAATACTTTTCAGCACCTCTGGAGTGTGTTCTGCATGCCTCTGACTCAACCATAATCGTAAAGTTCCACAATCGTCCCAGGGTCCTACAATATAGCATTGCAAGTTACATTCCAAACAGCAAAAGCCAAAAATGAAACATGTATTAGAACACCGTATCATTCAAAGAGTTGAATGCTATTACAAAATTTAAATATCATTAGAAAAAAAAAATTCAATCCTCGTGATTCTAACATTGTATTAACATATACTACAAACTACTATGATCAGAGAGACATGATATGCCTTTTTTTTAATCCTGAACATCTGTCCAACACAAAAGACTTGGAATTCTTAATCAAGCCCTTCCCGAAACGGACAAAACTGAACATAACCTAGAAGCTATTCCACACCCCCTCCACCAGCCCTTTAAACAAAGATTAAAAGAAAGAGGCTATAAAAATGTTTTTGACATTTCCCATTTTTAAATATAAACACATTGATGTATTTTTAATACTATAAAACAGATAAAAGAGAGAGCAATATTTTTTAAAGGGTGGAATACTTTATGCTAAAGTAAACAAAACAAAAGATCTGTCCAGGAAGTCAGAAGTTATTATCCATGAGAAGAAGCATGTTGTTTTCATTACAGAAACAAGCAGGTCCAAATGCATTAGGCACGTGATGGCCAAGGGCCGGCGCGTGCTCCTCGCTGCCTCCAGCCTCACGGCGAGTCTTCAGTCCGCCGCTGCCCGCCCTGCCCCCTCAACAGGGAGGAAAGCAAGGAAGGACGCTCTCCACAGACTCTAGGCGAAACGAGAATGGCTTTCTTCAAGCCCTGCTTCCTGCACTACCCCCAAACACACGCACACGCGCGCGCAGGCACGTGCAAATGACGAGATGTTTCACCGCCTTGCGTCTCAATTCCTTTACCTGGAAAGTGGGAATGGATACTACCGTCTGGCTGTCGCGGTTGTTGTGACTGGAAATGGAACTCAAAATTGGAGCCCTGTCTGGCAGAGAATGGGAGAAGAAAGACCACTCCCTTCATCCCAGCTCTCTCTCCAGAGTGTACCACGACTGTGTGGCATTTGAGCAGCACAGGAAGCGTTTCATCACTAGTTGCTACAAAAGCCCCCGGGCTCATGAAGCAGTTCGCCCACAGAAAGGAAGACCGCTTCCAAAGAGAAAACGGGTGGGGCAGGGGCAGGAGTCCCACTTCATGGAGGAGGTTTCTCAGCACTTTGGACTTAGCTGGAGGTGAGAACTCTGCTCACTAAGGTACACTTTGTTTGACACTGTCATGACCAAATGAAATTCTTCTCTACAGAGCCAGTACATGCGTCACCATACACAGCGTGCTTACGTGTGATGCACGTTATGTGGTCTTCCGTGATGTAAGCCCATCACGACATACTCACTTCTCCATTTCTATAGCAGACCAAGATCTAAGCTGGCAATATCTAAGTTGACTCACTATCTAAGGCTTCACACTTATGTTATGAGCTGTATGCTTAACGAATAACCTGTCCTGAGAAATCTCAAAATGATTATATAGGGCAGAAGGTATACACACAAACACCCACACACGTGTACCCACGTGTACACACCGACACACCACACACACCATTCAGCAGTGTAGAGACTTACAAATGACAGAAGATTGACATTGTTCATGGTTCAGAGAGTCCCTAATCTCTTTCCCCCAATGACAAAGGTCAGAAAGTATCATTACAAAATTTCATAATTGTTTTCTTCGTGATAAATACTATACCGAGTTTTGAGCATAAGAAGTTGAAACTCTGCAGACAAGTGGCTGACTGGCTACCTGGATTTGAGCGGTTGGTCCCCTCCCCAGTAGAGCTCATTTAGAAGTTAGAAAGTTAGGTGTTGTAATTAGGTGCAAAATAAAATATAGCCCTGAATTAATCATTTATTTTAGATATCTGTTTACCTACAAATATACAAAATGGACTTGTTTTGTTAAGCTGAGGGTTTTTCAAGTGTTGTGTCTCTGAAAAACATTGTAGTCAAAACTTTGATTAAATTTTTAATTTCAGAGAGCCCCTTAAAGTGGCCTTACCCAACTGCAGCTAAACTGGACTCCCCATACACATCATTTGACACAATTTGTAAAGACTGCTTTTGAGCATCAACGGAGTTAGCATTCCATGGCTTCTCATTGCCTTCAGGGTAAAGTCTTCCTCTTAGACGGCCAGGGATGGTCTTCCACAGTCAGCCACAACCTTCCTCTCCAGCTGTATCTTTCATTCCCTCCCATCCTATATATTATCTTCTCTCTCCTTAACCTCAACATGTTTTCACACATGCATTTCTCTCTGGCTAAAGTCCCTTTATCCGCATTTCTACCAGTCAAAACATATTTTTGAATCTGACACCAAAAGTAGAAACAACAAAAGCAAAAATAAACAAGTCAGACTACATCAAACTAAAAAGCTTCTGCACAGCAAAGGAAACCATCAACAAAATGAACAGATAACCCACCAAATGGGAGAAAATATTTATAAATCATATATCTGATAAGGAGTTAATATCCAAAATACATTTAAAAACTCATACAACTCAATAGCAAAAAAAACAAACAGTCCGATTAAAAAACAGGTGGAAGGTCTGAATAGACATATTTTTCAAAGACATACAGAATGCCAACAGGTACATGAAAGGATTCTCAACATCATTAATCATTAGGCAAATGCAAATCAAAACCACAATGAGATATCACTTCACACCTGTTAGAAAGGCTGTTATCAAAAAGACAAGAAATAACAAGTGTTGGTGAGGATGTAGAGAAAAGGGAACCCTTGTGCACTGTGGTGGGGATGTAAATTGGTGCAGCCACTATGGAAAATGGTATGGAGGATCCTCAAAAAATTGAAAATAGAACTACCATAGGAACGAGCAATTCCCAAAGAAAACAAAAATACTAACTTGAAAAGATATCTGCACCCCCATTTTTGCTGCAGAATTATTTACAATAGCCAAGATATGGAAACAACCTAGGTGTCCATTGATGGATGAATGGATAAAGAAATTGTGCTATAATAATATAATGGAATAGTATTCTGCCATAAAAAAGAAGGAAGTTTTGCCACTTCCAACAATATGGATGGACCTTGAGGGCATTATGCTAAGTGAAATGTCAGAGAAAGACAAATACTGTATGATATCTCTTAAATGTGGAATCTATAAATAAATAAATAAGTAACCAAACTCATAGATGCAGAGAACAGAATGCTGACTGCCAGAGGCAGGGGGTTGGGGTATGGGAATGGGTGAACTGTGTGTTTTTAGTTTAAATTTTAAAAAAATCAAAACAATATCTCTCCTCAAGAACTTTCTTGCTTCCTCTCTGCTAGGACTGAGCAGGGAAATACCTTGGGCAAAAGTCACCTGGCATAAGAAGCAGAGAAGGAGAAAAGGGCATCTCTTACCCACAGGTGTGGTGTAGAACTCAGTTGCTCAGAATGAAGGGTGAGTTCAGGGGGTGAAAAAGCCCTATCCAAACCACAGAGCACAGAGGTCACAGAGAGCAAGACCAGAAGCTGCCAGTTCGTAATCTGTTCCCTGGTGTGATGGGGTGAGTGATGTGCTACCAATATCTTTAGGTGCAGAGGTCTGATATACCAAATTTATTCAGTGAATATTTATAGAGTTTCTATTTTTAATTAGTAAGTATGCTATAAAGATGATTAAAGCACAGTCCTTCCTCTAGAAGAACTCCAAGTCTAGTGAAGAGATGAACATGTAAACAGATAATTATGTTACAACAAGCCCATGCTACCTTAGATGTATAAGGAAAGAGCCATTGTGACACAGTCAAAATAGAATGAGGGGAGATGTACAAAAGTACATGAGCTGGATCTTGCAAGTATGAGCAGAACTGTGCCAGTGGACTTAAGTGGAAATGGCATTCCACTCGGTGAAAGATAGGGAGACGTAAGAGCATGAAGTATGCTCAGAGAGAAAAGAAAAATTAAATTGGGGGCCTGTGGCTTAGCGGTTAAGTGTGCGTGCTCCGCTACTGGCAGCCCGGGTTCGGATCCCAGGCGCGCACCAATGCACCGCTTCTCCCGCCATGCTGAGGCCTCCTCCCACATACAGCAACTAGAAGGATGTGCAACTATGACGTACAACTATCTACTGGGGCTTTGGGGAGAAAAAGGGAAAAAAAGGAGGAGGGTTGGCAATAGATACTAGCTCGGGGCCAGTCTTCCTCAGCAAAAAAGAGGAGGATTGGCATGGATGTTAGCTCAGAGCTGATCTTCCTCACAAAAAAAAAAAAAAAATGAAATTGGCTGCACACAAGGGCATGTGTGGGTGCAGTGATGGAACCCCAAGTGCAAAGGGCCTTGAATGTCTGCCTGAGAAATTTGGACTCCATCTTCAAGATTTTAAGGAGTTTCACACAAGAAAGTTGGTAACCCATTCTGCATTTGGAGGAGTAATTGAGAATAGAGAAGAAGGGATAGATTCAAAGGCTATATAAGAGATAAAAACCACAATTCTTGGTATGGAGAAATAGGGAGAGGAAAGAATCAAGAATAACTCTAAGGTTTCTAGCTCAAGTTATTGGGTGCTTGGCAGTATCACTGGCAAGATCTGGAGTTGAGGTGGCACATGCTGAGGGATGGAGGACACCTGGTGTGGAGGCGCCTGGTCGAGAGCGGGATGATGCAAGGCTAGTGCTAGGGGCAGAGGGCAGCAGCAGGGGTCATCAGGAAACAGATGGAGGTGGAAAAGGGGAAGAACACCCACCACCCCAGTGTGTAGAGCGAGAATACAGTAAGGTCTAGGTTGGAATAGTGGGTAGGAATCTGAGATATTGGAAAGAATCAAAAATCATTACTCTCGGGGCCGGCCCAGTGGTGCAGCGGTTAAGTGCACGCGCTCCACTGTGGTGGCCTGGGGTTCGCAGGTTCGGATCCCGGTGCGTACCAACGCACCGCTTGTCAAGCCATGCTGTGGCAGCGTCACATATAAAGCAGAGGAAGATGGGCACGAATGTTAGCTCAGGGCCAATCTTCCTCAGCAAAAAGAGGAGGATTGCGTCAGATGTTAGCTCAGGGCCATTCTTCCTCAGCAAAAAGAGGAGGATTGCATCAGATGTTAGCTCAGGGCTAATCTTCCCCACCAAAAAAAATAATAAATCATTACTCTCACCCTTAAATTCATAAGACAACTAGGCATGGAGCCTTACAAATATTTGAAATCACTTAGAAACAATCAAACTTTATTAAGTGCCTACTGTGTGCAAAGCATTGTCTTATGTATTGATGGCTGTGAAGATTACCATAATTTGTTAGAAACACCTCAGCATCAAAAGAGCCTCTTTTTTTTAGGAAGATTGGCCCTGCGCTAACATCTGTTGCCAATCTTCCTCCTTTTTTCTTTTTTCTCCCCAAAGCCCCAGTACATAGTTGTGTATCATAGTTGTAGAGTTGTAGCTTTTCTATGTGGGATGCTGCCTCAGCATGGCTTGATAAGCAGTGTGTAAGTCCGTGCCCAGGATCTGAACTGGCGAACCCTGGGCCGCCGAAGCAGAGCGTGTGAACTTAAACGCTACGCCACCAGGCCGGCCCCCAAAAGAGCCTCTTGAACAGGGAAGGACATATGAATGCACACAAAAATGCAAGGACATAGGCTAAGTGAGGACACTGGGGTGAGAGGAGGAAGGGCTGGGCAGACCTCACATGGGGCAGCACAGTACTGGCTGTGAGCTGAACTTGAACTAGTCAGCTTCTCATAACCAAACTGGAATGTGAATGGATGTTTCTGTGTGGAGTGGGGAGGTGGACTTCTCAAAGCAGCAGTGTGGTTGCTAGCAAAGAGTTCTACAAAAATGACAGGGAGACAGAAGATCAGAGAGAGGGAGATTGCATGTAAGTCTCTGGTCAGTGTGGCGCATGGCAGCCGTACCCAATCCTTCACTCAATCCTATACCATGGGTCACGGGAAGACCTTGCCACAGAGAAACAATGGATATAAACCATTCATGGACATGTTGGGAGGCCTGAATTATACTCCCTAGCTGTCTCTTCTTCCACCAACATAAGCCCTGAAGTCCTTTGAACTATCAAGTCCCAGGAAGCCCGGAGGGCTATGGATATGACAATTTGATCATTTCTGTCGAGTGCTCAGTGCTAGTTGGAGGTAGACTCTACCAGGACCAGTAAGATTTCCCATTCTCTTTACCTACCATCTTCTGTTTATATATTTATAGAATGTATTTATATTCTGTAAAATACAAATTTGGATTTAAAAAATTATATTTAGATTTGTGATGTAGACTTAAAAATTATAAAACACTTTAGAGTCTTTTTTTCAAGACTTATTTTCTTAGCAAAGAAAAATTACTTTTATCTAAAAGAAACTCATAAGCTAAAAGCCTGTTTGAGACTCATAACCCATAAAATGCAATTCATGGAGTGCGTGACATATCCCTTACACAGACAGACATGCTCAGCAACAGCCTTCTGAGGTGCTAGAGCTGAAAAGGTCAAGATGTGGAATTCTATTTTTCAAATGATAGAAATTCCATTTTCTCATGTTTATATACAAAGTATGAGAAAATGGAATTTTTATATCTATTGCATATATCTTTATATCTAATATATATATGCAGTTTGGGTTAGTTAGGTCTTTAGTGTCCATATAATAAAACTTTGTTAAATAAGGTTCATCTTAAAATTAATTGGGAAAATTAGTCTGTTAGGATAAGGATGGAGAAAAAGAAAGCAAGGGTTATGTTGAGTTCTAGTCTGTGCTGTGTTGGATTTTTATGCTTTGTTGGATTTTCTACGTGTGTGCTTATGAGAGAGAGAGAGAGAGGTTCTTTGTTATAGAGAATAAACTCTCCTACCACGTTTTTAGTCATTGAATTTTGATTGACAGAGTTAATGCTACCCCTTGCTTGTCCAAATGTCTAGAATGCAATTATATGTACTTACTAGTAAAACTTTCCTAAATGCATTCTGAAAGTCTCTTTAGGGATTCAGAAAACATTTTGGAATCTTGTAGCATTTCAAAGATATCACCATAAACAACAACTGTATTAGCAAAGAACAAAGGTTCAGGTTACTAGAGATTTAGGGTCAATAGAAAGGCAATAACAAGGGTTTTCAGCAGATTTTTAAATCTCATTCATCCTAAGCACTCAAAATTCTTTATCTCTGTACCAAGTCTCTAACATCGTCTCATTTTATCCATAGAGGAAGGACAGTCTAGATATGGTTAAAATGTTCTGTCATGTACAGCAGATGCTCTGTCATAGAACTGGGATTCAACCTCGAGTCTGCTGGTTCCTATTGCAGCATTTTAGCCAGAAAATTTTTATCTTCAAGATAAACCGCTAGTAAAAACTGGGGTGAATTTATGTTCAAATCTAGTCAGAACAGAAATAAACAAACAGAGTTCAAGATAGATTTAACATGACATATTGGGACATCTAAAGGGCAAGGCAGTCTAACTTTTGGATAAAAAGATTTCATTTTTCAAATTTTCCAAATTTCTTTAAAAAAAATAAGTCCACTGGGAAAAATTAGGAAATTAGAATAAATGAGAGTCTTCCAGGTTATGAATAGTATAGGAAGCCCAAAGACAGCTTTAGTTTGGAGCTTCCCTCAGATTTAGAGTTCATAGAAGTTTGCAGGTAGAAAGGTGGTCCTATTTGAAGCACTTCTAGCTACTGGATTTCCAAAAAGGAAGAGTATAGTGAGGGAAGAAGTTGGTGATGGTGAGAGCATAGAAGGAATTTTCTTGAATCTTCATTTGCATAGCGAGTACACTGTTTTTACTTAGAATTGGTGTTTATTTGGGGTAGTTTGAAGCCCCTGTAGATGGAGATTTGGGGAGGAGGCACCAAAGCACTCAGCCTCCACCATTAGTCCCCTGTTGCCAACTGTTGATCAGAGTCTTTGCCCTAATCATTGGACTGAAAAAAAAATTGATCCATTTGGATCAAAGGTGACATTTACACTGAACGTCAGAGAGTCTGGGAACAGAAAGCAGTAAAGCCAAATCAGAGAGAGGGGTCTCTCATAAATCTGCGGGTTTACAAATGAAAGCCTTGGTGATGGATTAATAAGAAAGCTTGTGTGAATTGGAAGGCTCTCCACAGCCCCTGGCTTTCATTGTGGTTATGAGTAGGGGGCTTTCTGTTTAAAGTCAGATTGTCAGACAGAGAGGCCTGGCCAGAGGCTTCTCCAACAGACAGATGTGCAAAGATGTCTCCAACCAGTCTGGGGTCTCCTCCTTGCGCCCAAGGTACATATCTGAGGTGGTTGCTCCCAGTCGATGAAAATCTTACAAAATCAGAGAACATGATCCTTTGGGAGACCAGTCACTGCTTTTAATTTGTCTTAAACAAACTATTCCATCTCCGTTGCTAATTACTGGTGCTTTAGTTTATTGTCTGATATATGCTAGGCTTACCCTTTTTGAAAGTTTTCTATAAAAGAGAATTTTATTTAAATACATATGTTGCCATGTATATTGCCAACTGCTGTCCAGCTCCATCTGAAACAGGCAAGGGGTGGTCTCCAGCAATGGGGCTAGTGTTGCCTAGTACAGAATTACATACAGGGACAAGAATGTGACCCTCTCTGCTCCACTGCTCCCTGAATATAACAATTATGCAAATTCTTTTTGTGCAAGCTTAAGAATGTGCTATGTGCATTTTCGGTGGGCCTGGCAAAGCAGCCTTCCTAGAGATGATAGAAATACTATAATTAAATCATTTCAAGTGATTTGAATGTAACATGGTGTTACTGTGTCCTCTTTGTAGTCTGCAACTACTGTCTTGAAGAAAGTATTAGCCTTGTATCCTTCTCAAGATCTCTGGTTAGAGCTTCTTGTTTAAGAACAAAGGGAAGGTTGAACCTCTCATTAGAAACAAAGTTATAATTCAATGCCCCTGCATTTCCTCCAATGTGTTTGGCGCTAGTGACATATCAGGAGCAGACTGTCATCCCAGGATTTGATAAAACCATCATTTTGGCAAAACAAAACAAAACAAAAATTTGGCCTTAGGAAATCGTGAGTCATCTCTGTGATCCTTCCAGCTGTGCTTTGCACTGGGGGTAATAAATCATGTGTAAATAATAATCACCAAAATTAAATGTGTGGATGTTGGATAATTCTTTGTCATTGTTACTCACTAATAACAGTAATTTGGTTAAGTAAATTGTATTGATATCAAATGTTCCTATTACGCAGCTTTCAATTAGCGGGTCATGCATTCCATCTTCAAATGACACAACACTTCACTTGATATTTCCTCCCTATCATATTTTGAAGAGTTTTGCTTCCTTGAGTTTCCTGATGCCGCCTTCTTCTTTTTGTTTTTCTGGCCAACACCATATCAGGCTGTGTTGCTACAAACAGTCCCAGTGCAAGGTCAGCCAGCTTGGCTGTCACTGCCAAGGAAGGATGATGCTGTGTGTCTTCCTCATTCCCATGCCGGGAGCCTGGCCAAGCAACAATGCCCTGTCACTGCCGCCTTTCTCACGGGGTCCCCTTTCTCAAGGACCTCACCATGCTTGCCCAGGTAGGGTTTCGAACCTCTCACTCACAGTTAAGGGGTCCCACCTTTGTTCCACCCCAGCCAACAACCAGGCATAGGGACTGAGTGTAGAATGGAGGACTGTCTCCAGAGAGCCTTCACGGTTCTAGAAGGTTCTAGAAGCCCACAGGGTCCTGCTGGGCTTCACACAGCACAGCACATCTAGCTTTTTCCACCCAAACTGGAAAGTCCACTCAAAACAGAGCCAAGATAAACTATTTGCCAGACTCTGATGCTGCTTCTGACAGAAGCTGTCTCCCATTTGATCCCCACTTCACCCAACTCATGGCACACATCTTCCTTTACCGTCTAGAATAACAAAATGCTAGAACTGGACGTGAACATGTGCTGCCACTCTAGTGATCCACCCAAGCTACACAGCAGTCAGTGATGAGGTAGGAACCAGAACCAAAGGCATCAGATCCCCAGTGTAGAGTTTGGTTCCCTGTGGTGGAGGTACTTGGGAATAACCCAAGCCATCATGTCACTATTCCTTTGGGGCTGGACAAAACAGAGAAACTAGTTCCAGACTAAACCTCTCATTTGACAGATGCAGAAACTAAGGCCAAAAGAAGCTGATGAATAAGCCAGGCTGTTGGGAGGAAAAGCCTGGTTATGTGGAGACCTTCTGGTCCCCAGCCCAGGTCTCTCTCCCAGCTGCCTCTGCCTCCTGCACAAAACAGACCTCTGGATGTGACTCAGGGCCACCTACTTAGGTTCCACATCAAGACTGTCAGTTAGAAATATAATGTGAGACACAAATGCGAGCCACACGCATAATTTAAAACTTTCTAATAGTCACATTAAGTAAAAAGAAAGAGATAAATTAATTCCAGTAATATATTTTATTTAACCCAATAGATCCAAAGTATTATCATTTCAAGGTATAAGCAATTTTGAATATTATTACATTCTTTTTTCATATCAATTCTTTGAAATTCAGTGTGTGTTTTACATTTTATAGCACATCTCAGTTTGGACCAGCCACATTTTTAGTGCTCAATAACCACACGTGGCTAGTGGCTGCCATATTCGCCATGTGAGCCCAGCTGTGGCTTCACTCCCAGGAGTGGCAGGCTTGCTAGACTACGCTCCAGTGTGGGCCCCACTGCAGATGTGTTAGCTGAGAGCCCAGGAGCAGGCCCTGGCACACCGCCTCTGGAGTGATTCCTGACTGTCCACAACCCCCCATTAACACTAGCTTCCACATCCCCCAGTTGTACTGCAGACTAAAAAGAAAATGTCAAATATGTTGGGGTAGAATCCATGGTGGTTTCCCAGGTCTTTTCAAGCTCTAAGATGATGTAATGATGATGATGATTCTGAAACTGCTCAAAAATTGTTGTCTTGCAGAACTGAATCTGCTTTGGGCTAGGATTGCTCCCAACACAGACTGTGACTCTCCTCTAGTGAACTGGGGTGAAGTACACTCAGTTGCAAATTCTGGGGGCTAAAGGCAGGAGACCAGGCAGATCCATAACAGAGTTACAGTTGGTTAATAACATCAAATGTATTTCAACCCAAATGAGAGCACCATTCTCTATACCTGACACGATGTGGAGACAGCAAAGATATCTGGAGTGTTATTGCTGCTTTTTAATATTTGTATATTTCTAAAGTAGAAAAATGCTCTTCATTTTCAAACTACACAAAGGAATACCATAGACTGGCACACTGGGGATGCAACCCATTAGTATCACCATTTAACTACAGTCATGTGTTGCTTAACGACAGGGATACATTCTGAGAAATGCGTCGTTAGGGGATGTTGTCATTGTGTGAACATAATAGAGTGTACTTACAGAAACCTAGATGGTATAGCCTACTCCACACCTAGGCTCTATGGTACTAATCTTATAGGACCACCGTCATGTATATGGTCGGTCGTTGACTGAAACGTCGTTATGTAGCCCATGACTGTATTGAACTAATCCCATACTGATTTAGTAAAACTGCCACCCACATAGTCAATATTATATTTCCTGCTTCAGGAAGGAAGCAAGATGCCTTGAAATGAGTTAGTTATAGTCTGTTTCAGGCAGACCCTCAGAACACAAAACCTGAAATCTGGTATGTTGAGAGGAGCAGCACACCGTACTTGCCACTTAAACATCCTGAGGTGGTGTGTGGTGTGGGCAGTGGGATCCGTAATGCAGCCCCCGGACAGGCAAACTCTAGTCAGAGTCTGGCTGTGCTTGTAGCCTTGGAGGGAGCGCAAACTCAGGGACGAAGGCAAGACGAAGGCATAACCAAGGAACCACCGTGAAGGAGTATCGCCAGGGAGTTCAAGAAATAAAGTAGAAGGGAAAAGAAGGACAGAACAGGCTTGAATACTTCAAGAAACTACCTCCCTGAACAAGGTTTGCAGCAGGCATCCAGCATTCATGCCTCCAGGTAGGTATACGTACGTGCCAGACTCATGTGGGAAGAAAGGACCTTGGGAGGGGTCAGTGCCTCATGTGAGAGAGAAACCCATCCCACCCACGTGGGCCGTGATGCTACTAGAGCTTCCTGAAGAGTCGTGGGCTGCAGCCAACAGCCCCCACTGTCGGGCAGTGACCCGGATCATTCTTAGCTCATCCATCTTTTCCTTAAATAGCTGGCAGTGATTGAGGCTAGAATTAGATTGCTGGCATATTTTGTGCTATTTGCTTCAAGTTCATTAGCTCCTGATGTCACCCACAGCAGCTGTGAGGCTTGGCCTCACCAGAACAAAGGGGCGGGAGAAAAGGCCGGCTGCCCGGCTGCAGGGAAGGCTGGTCCTCTGACAGGTTCATGGTTCTGTCTCAGCCAGACTCCTGGGACACCAAAAGCCAAGATGGTGGGATCCAGGGGGTGTCAGGTCTTTAAACATCCTCTCATGATAGGTGGAATGAAGCAGAATAAACACCATCGCTTTGTTTCTGATCCAGAGAAGTCTATTTCTTATCTGCAGGTCAGCTCTGGCACGGCCAGCACTTGGTTTTGTTCATTTATCCCTCAATCAACTCAGCAAGTAAAGAGCAGAAGCTCTGTCCTTGTTAGCTGTGTGGTCCTGAGCGAGTTACACGACGATCTCACGTAAAGCATTTTTGTGAGGGTTAAAGGAGTTCGTAAACGCTCCAGCACTCCGCACTGCCTCGTAGAAGACCTCAACAGATGGCACCTGTCCCCATTTCAGTCCTTATGCTGTGCCGACCCCCCATCACCACTACTCTTGCCATATGCCAGGTATTAGAGGAGATCCAGACAGAAGCACAGCCTAGAACTCTCCCTGGAGAAGTTCCTGTCCGCTGAGGAGATGAACATGTGAGCCCACAGTTAGCCTCCACCGTGCAAGTGCGAGCAGAGGGACGACAGGCTGCAGAGCGCAAGAAGTCACTCTGAGCTCTCCCGGGAGGCTTGGAGCAGGCGGAACTGGAGCTAAGCTGGAAGGGCAGTCTGAACAGCCTTCCCCAGGTGGGCAGCGCCGGGTTGGCGGGGGCGGCGCAGGACGGGAGAGCTGAGGAAGCCCCCTTGCCTTGCTGCGGCAGGATTCTGGAGAGCCCGCGGTTCCGGGGGTCCGGTCTTCAGCAGGCCCTCGGGCGCTTCTCCCACCTCTCCCCTCTTCTCCACGCGTACACGGCCTCCCCACTTCCTGCCTGCTGGTCCTGACTCAAGTGCCCGGGCACTCTGATCACCACAGAGAGGTTTTTTAAAACTAGTAACAGGAAAATGCGTGAATACTCGCAGTGGGCAAGTCAAGAAGTGAGCAGTCATGAGAGGCTTGGTGTGCCCGAGAGCCGTGGCTGCGGGTTTGCTCAGGCTTGGGGACTGACAGGCCTGACCACGGGTTCCCCACATCACACTGGAAGCAGACGGGGCACCCTTTCAAACAGCAAATGGTCCCGTTGAGCAGAAGCCCTGGGCAGTCAGGGTGGGCTTGAGGCTCTTACTCGGCGTCCAGGCCCGAAGCACAGACTAGCAAGCAGGCCCCCTCGGTGGCGAGAAGCGACCTGTCTCGGCCAGCGCCCTCCTGTGTGCTCGTGACACAGGGCCGTGCCTGAGGTTGGAGCTGAGCTGGGACAGGCTGCTGGCCTCTGAGGCTGCACACTGGTTGCTTTGGGGAAGACGAGGGGAATGCTGAACACCTGATCCACCGCACACCCTCGGAGAACGTGTGAGAAGGCAGAGGGCTGCGGACGGGGCGCCGTTCTCGGGACGCAGACGGAGGCGGCTTCCATCCGAAGGTCTAGCTTCCTCTGTGCGTTTCTTACCCCTTCAAAGGCATTCATCTCAGGAGCGATGGCTTAGTTATCAGAGCAGAGAATATAAAATCCAAGATAATGTGAGCCCTTCCGACACTAGAAACACAGCCGCCTCTGTGCTCTGGCTTACAGAACTGCTTTAATAACATGCCTTTTTTTTCTCATTAACTATTTCAAAGTTACTGACTTTGTGGAATCCTGGGGGAAGCTGTAAAAGGCAGATCAAACAAAACAGCCTCAGCCCGTCCTGGCCCCTCCAGCATCTGAGCTCCTGGCCCATCTGTCACGACCGAGTACTATGTCCAGCCCTACTCATCGCTCACTACCTGCTCAGCGAGAGGAAAGGGGTCAGCAAGCAGGGAGCAGGAGAGGAGGTCCTGAGCCACGAGGGCTGCGTCTAAACACAGCACGGGCCAGAAGCAAGCAAGGCAGAGACAGTCCCGATGTCCCTCCTGCCAGGCAGAGCTCTCGTTCCCTCTGCCAGGCTCCCGTGGCCCTGCACACAAAGCTCTGCTCTAGAAGTCTCCACAGCACATTGCACTTTCTGGATTAGGTGTCTGGACCTCTACCGGACAGCTCCTGTGTGGGTGTAGGGCTGGCAGCAGGCACTGCCCCTCACTCCCCTGGGTCTCCTGCAGCCTAGCTCGGGCCCGGGGTGGGGCTTGTTGAAGGAGTGAATGGACAGTGGACATGCTGATCAGGGCAACGTGGGAGACTCACCACAGGAAACCTACCTTCATTTTTCTTTTTGAAAAATGAAAATGCTGCATAAGAAGACTTCTAAGGTCCCGTCAAGTTTGCTGAGGTTTTATTAAAAGTAGTGCATGCTCACTACAGAAAATGTGGAGGATACTGAAGAGAGAGAAAGAGCGCCAGCCCCATGGCTTAGTGGTTAAGTGCGCGCACCCCACTACTGGTGGCCCGGGTTCGGATCCTGGGCGCGCACCGACGCATCGCTTGTCCGGCCATGCTGAGGCCGCATCCCACATACAGCAACTAGAAGGATGTGCAGCTATGACATACAACTGTCTACTGGGGCTTTGGGGAGAAAAAGCGGAAAAAAAGGAGGAGGATTGACAATAGATGTTAGCTCAGGGCCGGTCTTCCTCAGCAAAAAGAGGAGGATTAGCATGGATGTTGGCTCAGGGCTGATCTTCCTCACAAAAAAAAGAAAAAAAAAAAAAAAGAGAGAGAGGGTCGATCGCCCATATTCCGGTCAACCAATACTCTTGGCGTTGGTTGGCATATTTACTTCCAGAATCTTAAGAAGCACTTGAAAACTTGATTTAAACTAACATGTATGTATCCTTCATATAACTAAGTGAATGGGCTTCTGTCGTGGGGGAGTGCTATGTAAGAGATTTTAACCACCACGTAAAGAGTAATAATGATGTCATACCGTATGAACAGACCACACTGAAACACTGAGAAGCAGGTGTTTGGTGCCCCCAGACTCTGCTTCCTACCACTTATGCAGCCTTCCTAACCAGCTCCTCCTCCAGGCCATCTCAAGGCCCTGCCCACCTGTCACCCCACCCTGCCTCTCTGCCTCCACCTCCCTCCACTCCTGTCTCCCCCACCTTTCCCACCCCACCTCCACTCCTGTCTCCCCCACCTTCCCCCACCTCCACCTCCACCTCCCTCCACTCCTGTCTCCCCACCTTCAACCACCTCCACCTCCCTCCACTCCTGTCTCCCCCACCTTCCCCCACCTCCATCTCCACCTCCCTCCACTCCTGTCTCCCCCACCTTCCCCACCTCCACCTCCCTCCACTCCTGTCTCCCCACCTTCCCCCACCTCCACCTCCACCTCCCTCCACTCCTGTCTCCCCCACCTTCAGCCACCTCCACCTCCCTCCACTCCTGTCTCCCTACCTTCCCCCACCTCCACCTCCACCTCCCTCCACTCCTGTCTCCCCACCTTCCCGCACCTCCACCACCACCTCCCTCCACTCCTGTCTCCCCCACCTCCACCTCCACCTCCCTCCACTCCTGTCTCCCCCAACTTCCCCCACCTCCACCTCCACCTCCCTCCACTCCTGTCTCCCCACCTTCCCGCACCTCCACCACCACCTCCCTCCACTCCTGTCTCCCCACCTCCACCTCCCTCCACTCCTGTCTACCCCACCTTCCCCACCTCCACCTCCACCTCCCTCCACTCCTGTCTCCCCACCTTCCCCCACCTCCACCTCCCTCCACTCCTGTCTCCCCCACCTTCCCCCACCTCCACCTCCACCTCCACCTCCCTCCACTCCTGTCTCCCCCACCTTCCCCCACCTCCACCTCCACCTCCCTCCACTCCTGTCTTCTCCACCTTCCCCACCTCCATCTCCACCTCCCTCCACTCCTGTCTCCCCCACCTTCCCCACCTCCACCTCCACCTCCCTCTACTCCTGTCTCCCCACCTCCCCCACCTCCACCTCCACCTCCACCTCCCTCCACTCCTGTCTCCCCACCTTCCCCACCTCCACCTCCACCTCCCTCCACTCCTGTCTCCCCACCTTCCCCCACCTCCACCTCCCTCCACTCCTGTCTCCCCCACCTTCCCCACCTCCACCTCCCTCCACTCCTGTCTCCCCACCTTCCCCACCTCCACCTCCACCTCCCTCCACTCCTGTCTCCCCCACCTTCCCCCACCCACACTTCTCCTTACCTTTCCCCACTTCTACCTCCCCCTACACATATATTTACCACAAACCAGGATCCCGGTGTTCTCATCTTTTCTGTGGATCCTAATTTTATTCCAAATAAGTGACAAGAAAAACCCATTCATAGGAAGTTGTGCCTGGTAGGCAGGATTTGACCAAGTTTCACTCCAACAGGGCATTGTCATGGAAACAGTGGGCCAAGCTCTCATCTAAAGCGCCAAAAATTAAGGAAATTCAGTCCTCAGCTCTATGGCTCAGGAGGTGTTCTGGCTTTGGGGAGGAAGAGAGAGAAATTGCCCACCAGTCTGGAAATCACACCAATTAGGCAACACCAGGTGACCTGCCTCTCCAGCTGAATAGTCTCCTTTTTTGAACTACTTGCAGAATCACTAGAGAGACAAAGAAATAGCAGTCTATGTGCTTTCCCATGTCCACATTGAACCTGCTATCTGCTTGAAGGAAAAAGTCTTCCTGGTTTCTCCAAGGGGGAAGGCAAGCCAGTCATCTCTGGTGCCCTTCTTTGCCAGGCCTGCACCTTCCCTCTTTTGTGTCCTGTCACCTGTGGAGCCCATCTCATTTGGACTTTAGCTGTGTGAATTTATGTTTCTCTGCCAAGGTGAGAGGAGCTTACTGATCTAATCGGTCTTGGTGGCCTCTCAGGCCTTAGGACAATGTGTAGCTCAGAGTACTTTTCCCTTAAGATGTCTTAGTAACGGAGATGGCAACCTATATAAATCCAACTCTCTAGTAACAAGGTGAAAATTATCCTTAGAGAAAACAAGATCATTCTTCTTAAAAATATACATTTCTAGAGACTGGGTAATGTGGACATGTGTATGTTTCTGGACTGTCCCCATTCCAAGGCTTCTGTGGGTTCCTGAAAAGAAGCCAATGTTCTAATCTGTCTAAATTACATTCTGCTGGTGTGAGGGTCATCGGGTCAAACAGAGATGCTGAAAAACAACAGTAACAGCTGTGCCTCCCAGAAGACTAGAAGAACCTTCACAGATACCACCACATAGAAAGGAGCTGAGGTAGGCAAGACGGAGTAAAATGCGAAGTCAGTTTCAGTCACTTCCCATGCTCTATCTATTGTCCAGTCATTCATTCATTTAATCCTTCCTATTCATCCTAAAAATGTTTTTAAGCACTTATTTTGCTGGGGAGAAAGAGTAACCAAGACAATAATTCACTAATGAATCACTGATTTGACCGGTAACCATGTGTCAGCGCTATGCCGGACACTAGGCTTAGCAGGATGGGCAGAACGGCCATGGCCCCTGCATCATGGGGCCAGCTCAAAGTCCAGCAAGAGAACCAGACGTAAAACTGATGAACAAAAGTAGAGCTGTAAGCCGAGACACATGCTTAAAAAGCAAATTTGTACAGATTGCTAAGAGAGGGGCCTGATTTACTTTTGGTGTGAGGAAAGGCCTCTTTGAAGAAATGGCGTTTGAGTTAAGACCTGAAGTCTCAGTAGGAGTTAGCCAGGTAAAGAATAGGAGGAGCCTCCCGGGCTGAGGAAGAGTGCGTGTGAAGGTTTCAGGGTAGAAGAATGCTAGCATGCAATGAAGGAGGGAAAGAGTGCGGAGACATGAGCCTGGGAAGGTGAACAGGGGCCAGATGCTAGAGAGCCAACAGGCCATACATAGGACTTTTATTTTATCCAAATTGCAATGGGAAAACATCACGTATTTTAAACATCACTATGACTACTGCACATAGACTGAATTGGGAGATGATTATGCTCATTATTAAACATTGTGTCTCAGCTTCTAACCCACCTCTCTAGAGCCTGCTTTGCTATGCTGGGGCTGAGATTCTGCAAGGCGCATTTCCCCTTAGCCAGCTGCTGCTCCCGCCATGTCAGGCTCTGCCAAGGGGACACACTACTGGGAGACTAGAAGGCTAGAATACAGGGGCCAGGGAAGCAGTGAATGGCCTCGCCCCTGTTTTTATTCTCTGCTTCTTCTCAGCATCGCCCAGAAACAGATCTTCAGCCCAGCAGCAGGAGTTGATTCTAGTTGTTTCTGTTTCTTTTTTTAACCCATGTCTTTTTTTGTGTGTGTGTGAGGAGGATTGGCCCTGATCTGATATCTGTTGCCAATCTTCCTCTTTTTTTTTTTCTTTTTTCTCCCCAAAGCCCCAGTACATAGTTGTGTATCATAGCTGTAGAGTCATGATTCTAGTTTTTTGTACATTCCTAGAACCAGCCTCAGCAAGCACCTTCAGAGATTCCTGCACCAGCTGGGCAGTGCCCCTTCCTCAGAGATGTGAATCCCAGCAATGGAAACTATCCATATTGGAGCACAAAGGGAAAAATAGCTTTTAAACAGTACAGAGGTTCCGTGACCTATGGAAATTAACACCAATGATCTAATACACTTACAATTGGATTCACAGAAGGAAAGAAGAGAGAAGTGGAGATAGAAAAATATTTAAAGAAAGAATGATCAAAAATTGGGGAGGAGGAAATACTTTCTGGCTTGTTTTATGAAGTTGACATTATCCTGATATCTAAATCAAGCAAAAAGATTACCCCTCCCCACAAAAAAGACACCAATATACTTATAAACATAGATTCAAAAATCCTTAACAAAATATTAACAAATCAAACCAAGAAATATGTAAAAACAATAGTGTATCATGAGTTGATAGCAATATATCAAGTGAATTTAGGCCAGGAATATAGGGTTGGTTTAACGTTCAACAAACTATAAGAGAAAAGCCATAAGATTATCCCAATAGATGCAGAAAAAGCATTTGACAAAATTCAACACCCATTCATGACTTAAAAACAACAACAACAACTATCAGTAAACTAAGAATATAAGGGATTTCCCTCAGTCTGATAAAGGGCATCTACAAAACACCAACAGCTAACATTATACTCAATGGTAAAACACTGAACTCTGCTCCTGTAAGATTGAGAACAAGGCAAGAATGTCCCTGTCATCTCTTCTATTCATTATTGTTCTGGGGGTCTTAGTGCATAAAGCAAGAAAGGAAATAAAATATATAAAGATTAGATAATAATAAAACTGTCTTTATTCACAAGCAACATGACTGTCTATGCAGAAAATCCTATAAAGTCTATAAAAACAAAAAACTACTAGAATGAATAAGTGTAATGTCACAGGATACAAGATCAATATAAAAACTATCAATGGTATTTCTATATATCTGCAATGAATGATTTGAAAATATAGTTGAAACACAATAGTAATTAAAATCACACTAAAAGCATAAAATGCTAGGGACAGACATAATAAAACAGGTGCAAGACCTACACACTGAAAGCTGTAAAACATATCTTAGAGAAATATCCAAAGAAATATAATATAAAAAAATATTCATGTTTGTGGATTGAAAGACCCACTCAAAATTGCGAAGATGCCATTTCTCCTCAAATTCACCTACAGATTTGATTCAATCTGTATCAAAATCCCAGCAATAATTGTTTTACAGAAATTACAATTAAAAAATTGAAGGTTTTTACAGAAATTTTACAGAAATAAAAAAATTTACAAAATTTTTTAATGTATATGACATACCAAAAAACTACTAGAAGAACCAGAATACTTGGGAAAAAACCAAGCTCAAAGAATTACATTCTCTGATTTCAAGGTTTACTATACAGCAACAGAACAAGTCAACATGGCATGGAGAGAAGGATAAACATCTCAGGAATAGGCTAGAGAGGCCAGAAATAGACTCAATTCATACAGTGAATGAATTTTCAACAAAGGTGCTGAGGTCCTTTGATAGAGAAAGGAAAGTCACTGCAACAACTGGTGCTGGAAAAACTGGATATCTATGTGAAAAAGATGGAGCCCTGCCTCACATCTCACACAAGAATTAATTTGAGATGGACCATATGGTTAAATGTAGAGGCTAAAGCTGTAAAGCTTATAGAAGAAAATATAGGAAAACGTGTTTTGAATCTTCAGTTCGCAAAGCTCTCTTAGAACAGAAAAAGCACTAACCATTAAGGAAAGAAACTTAGACATCATCTGCTATCAAAAACATCAGGGGGCCGGCCCAGTGGTGCAGTGGTTAAGTGTGCACACTCTGCTTCGGTGGCCCAGGGTTTGCAGGTTCGGATCCCGGGCGTGCATCAACGCACCACTTGTCAAGCCATGCTGTGGCAGCGTCTCATATAAAGTTGAGGAAGATGAGCATGGGTGTTAGCCCAGGGCCAGTCTTCTTCAGCAAAAAAAAAAAAAGAGGAGAATTGGCAGATGTTAGCACAGGGCTGATCTTCCTCACAAAAAAAAAAAAAAGACTAAAAACTAGATCAGACATTTCACAAAGGAAGACATGTGAATGACCAATATTCCAATGAAAAAGTACTCAACATAATTAGTTATTGGAAAAATGCACAGGAAAACCATGATGAAATACCACATTATATCCTCTAGAATGGCTCAAGTTAAAAAGACTGACAACAAATGTTTTCATAAATGGAGCAACCAGGACTCATACTTTTTGTTGGTGGGAGTATAAAATAAAATGGTAAATTACTTTGGAAAACTATTTGGGAGTATCATATAAAGTTAAACATAACGGCTAACCTATGACCCAACGTTTCTATTCCTAGACCACAAAAACAAGCAAACAAACAAAAGCCTGTATAGGGATGTTTGTAATGTCTTTATTTATTATAGCCAAAAATTAGAAACAACCAAAATGTCCGTCAACAGGAGAATGGATAAACAAAAAAAGTGTGCTATATTCATATACTAGAATACTACTCAGCAATAAAAAAAAGAATAAACCACAGATACCTGCAATATGAATAAATCTCAAAAACATGAAGTTGAAAGAAAAAAAAAAACATGTCCAGAGTACATAGTTCAATTTATTAGAAGATCTAGAACAGGCAAAACTTACGTTGTTAGAAATCAGACCTGTAGTTGCAGCTGGGGAGTCTGAAAATTGACTTAGAAAGGGAGGATGGGAACTTTTTGTGACAATGGAAATGATCTATGACTTGTTTGGGGTAAATGCATTTGTCAACCTCATCAAACTGCACACTTAAAATAAGTGCATTTCACTATATGTGAATTATACCCCAATCAAATAATTCATTAAAAATTTTATTTAGTAATTTTGAATGAGAATTTTAGTATTTTAAAAAAAGATAACAGTTCCCTTTTCACCAAAGTCAACTTTCAATTGAAATATCCATGTATAAACTATACTCATGAAAACAACCTAACAGCCCAACAACAAAGGATTATTTAAATCAAGTATTGTATCCATCGAAAGGAATGTACAGCTATTACAGATGACGTTGCAGAAAATATTTGATCACATAAGAAATTAGCAACTAATTTTAAGTGAAAATTTCAACTTATTGAACAGGATGCACAGCCTAATTCTCGATTTGGAAAATGTGTGTTTCCCTGTGTGTATCTACCACACAAAATTTTATACCAAAATGTTATCTATTTCTGGGTAGTGAAATTCCATGTGATTTTAATTTTATTTCTTGATGCTTTGGCATTTTCAAAATTGTCAGCAATGAATGTATGTTACTATTACATTGAGGGGGAAAATTACTTTCAAAAAGTAAAATTAAAAACAATAGTACTAGTAAGAAGCTTGGGCTCTGACAAGCGCGTGGGCCATAATTCTTATGAAAATCATCTACCTTCTCTGTTCCTACTCATTCTGTCCCTGTTTCTTCATACTTAAAAACGAAACATCTATTATCTTCACCTACTTCACATTATTGTTGCAGAGATGACAAAAGTACATATTATTTGCAAACGCAATTTCAAAAGCCTAAAGCGCTACAAAACTATGAAGTCAACTTGATGGATTTTCGTGTACCTTGCCCCATCACCACCGCTTGTCTGCCTGGATTGTCTATGTGCCCAGCTGAGGTCAGCTACCGCTGGATCCCCTTCCCCCATCTCTGGCCAGCCTCTTGCCTGAGTTACTACTCACTTAATATATAAGGCTTAAAGGAAAGTGCATTCCTCTAAATTAATTCTACCAATAAGCATAGATAATATCCTTCTAGGCCTATGTCGGTTGGAAAGACTAGCAGTAAGGGCTGGCCTCGTTCTGAAACAATGGAAAGCCATCTTATTTGAGGAGTCAAGGGCAAAGAAACAGTATTAGTCAGAAGTGGAAATGGGATACTGTTAATATAGTGCATTGACTGGATGAGGAGGTCACAGTTCCTTCCTTTTAAGCAGACACCCATCACATTAAAAAACCTGACCCTCATTCTCAAGACAGAAGCACTGTGAAAACAATACATTAGTTACTTTTTTATTAAGTGAAAAGAACAAGTATGTTTCTTACACATTAGATTGCTACATCGATCACAGTGTAGTGGAAGGTTCCATCTGAAACCACAGAGGCATGGGTTCAAATTCTGACGTTTCCATTTTTTAACAGTGTGGTCTTGGGCCAATCACTTCATGCTCCCTGACTTCGGCTTTGCCGTGTAAAACAGGGACAATGACGCCATCTAACAGTGTTATTGCAGGTATTAAGAAAAATGCAGATACAGCATTCTGCCAGTTTTATCATCTGTATCTCCAAATCATTCTACAAGTTGAGAGACCAGGGGCTTGGCTCTTTCTCTGCGGCATCCCTGGAGCCGGAACGGCACATGGCACCTGGCAGACCCTCAATATTTATTAATGAATAAATAAGTGAAGAAGGGGCAAAATAAGGACAAACTTGTGCTTACACATTTAGACACTTGTCATTGAGAAATCTGAAAGTAGAAAGCTTGTTCTTTAGCACTTGTCACCATTGTGGCTTTATATTTTGGGGCTATTTCATCGCTACCTGTCTTCCCCGCCAAGTTATGAATCTGAAAGGGCAGGTACTGTGCCCATTTTTGCTCCCATTTTGTATCCTCAGGACCCAACATGTTCCCTGGAATGACTAGGTTGTCAATAAGTATTTGTTGAATAAATAAAAGAATTTCTCAACAAAAAAAATATTTTGTCCATTGGCATTTTCTCCATCGGAGAAACGTCCATTTGGATTTTTCCAAACCATGTCTAGTTACCACTTACTTTTTTGAAGTTTTTCATTTTCATTCAGATTCCTCAGATTCAACACTCCCACCTCCAACACCCTCCCCCTTTCCCTGTGCACATACCTCCCATGTCTCAGGGTAGAGAACTGCTTAAAAGCACAGAGGAACCGGGAAGGGCATTCATTACTGAGGGTGGATGCTAATTGGATGTGAGTATTTGGTATTGGTGGATGGAAGAGATCCAAGTGATTTTGACCACTTATACTAAAATAACCTTGTCTGTCTCGGGTAGCCTACTTTCATATTTTCCTGCCTCTAAAACCCCTTATAAACACTTTTTACCTCAGCTCCAAGACGCTCCATCCTTTTTCCAAATCTCCCACCTTCCCCATCTCCCTTGGTGCCTTGCAGGGCAGGCCAGCCGCCCCAAGCGTTTTCCACTTCCTCTACTTAAGTTTCATGACACGTTGCTCTGGGGTTTATGCTTCAAGTCCACCAAAATATAAGATATTTTTAAGAAAACATTGAAGTCCCTCAGCTCCTCCCTAACGACTCAGTCCAGCCCTCCGGGGAGTTACTGGAGGCGCACAGCACAATCCCATCAGGAAGTGCGCAGTGGCTCAGTGTGGATCTGCAAAGACAAATTCAAGTTTCATAACCTCACTCCCTTTGCTTCCTTGAATTTCAAGCCGGCACATGGCAAAATCTGGAGCAGGAAATTGAAGTGACTTTTTTGTTTCAAGGTCACAGGATTTATAAAACTTTCTCTTTTGCTCTCCTTCTGGGAATCTGCAGTATCAAAAATGTCAAAGTGACTCACATCAATTGCCAAGCACATGACAGAGATTAAACTGAATTTAAAGGCCATTCTGGAGGATCTGGGATTGACTGTAGGCACCTTGATAGGAAAAAAATTATAAAAAGGAAAGGAAATCTTGAGTATGCCTGACAATCATAGATAAAACTCCACAGTGACCACATGCATCCTGACAAGATAGCTATCACGAAAGGTTCATAGAGGCGCTTTTTAAAGCTAGAAGAACTTGTCCTTCCTCAGAGACGCTTGTGCCAGCTTAGTCACAGGGCAGCAATAAAAACCTTACAACAGCATTATTGCCAGAAGTAATGCCTTGCAATACTTCAAATAGCAAAAATTAATTCTGTAAACTTTGTGTCATATATGCCTAACTATATCTACCAAGGTTACCATAGTGGCAATGCAACCTAGACCATTGTGAGGGGTAGATGGGCAGACAAGTAGCTTCATATGACACAAAAACTCTTACAGTACTTTTTCAGTCTGAAACAACCTATTACCCAGAATCCTTCAACAACATCTTTGTGGGGCTTTTATCTGTGTGTGTGTGTGTGTGTGTGTGTGTGTGTAAGTATGTGCAAGTGCAGGATTAAGCAGAATCTACACATTTCCATTTCCACTTTGACATATTGCCCTTGTGCACATAGAGCAAGTAAGCACATCCCATTCCTCAAAAGGCAAATGACTTGAGGTTGTGTTCGGCATGTAACAGATGATCAGTAATTATTTGTTACTTGGAACTGCAATGATTTGATCTCTCTGGGCTTGACTGACCCCTTCTGTAAAATGTGGCAATCTTCCTCACCTGCAGAAAGGTATTTCTGCCAGATATATGAAGATCCAACTTAGGAGTCATTTTGATGGACTTTTTCAGACTGTACATTTAATTTTTAATTGAAAATAGTAACAAAGTGTTATTTGTGACTGTAACAAAAGAGTTAAGAAAGTTATGGAATGTAAAAGAATATGTAGGTGGCTATAAGGATCTTAAATATTTCCTCCCCCACACTCCCAAATGACTTGATGGTCAAGGTCTAACTGTTTCTTGCAAGTTTCTCCCAATTGAATCAGATATTGAAGGATCCCAGGCACTCAGAGATGTCCCCTCACATTAGGAGGTGCTCATGGTATGCACAGAACGTTCAACTTGGCTTCTTTGCAGAGCAATTGCTCATCTCCTGTCCATAATAGGGCCTCTGGAAGTGCCTCAGAAATCCACAGCATCCCTCTGAGGCCGGTCAACACCAGGGCCGGATGCCAACATTGATGCATTGGGGTCTGATCCATGTGCAAAATGCAGGCTTCTCTCTGACAACACACAGCTGCATCTGCCTTCAGCCATCCTCCAGGGAGCTCTTCTGGGTGTTCTCTGATGCCTCAATAAACAGCTTTCTTATGGTGGAAGTTAATTTGGAGACTCTTGTTCACACTCTCAAAAAAACAGCTTACCGCCTTCTTGCCTTGGCTGTCTCTAGACTGGCCCAGATGTTTGTTAGCTGACACTGGAGCCCAGCATTTGTCTTTCTTGGACTCCATCCCCAAGCATGCTGTGAGGACCTGCTGCTCTCGTCCCCAGGGAATATCAACTCTGGCCTCAAGGAGCTCACCACAAACTGAGGAAAGCAGAGCACGAATGATAATGCCACCAGCAAGTCAAATCTTACTTCAATCTTCCAGTGTTTTCCTGTGTGTTAAAGTAATGCCCCCTTTGAGAGAGGAAATGCTTTCTCATGACATGCCCACAGGACCCTGGTTACCCAGCACCAGAATTAGAAATAAAACGTTGGCTCAGGATATGCTCAGGATACGGATTTCTGCCTCCTGCCTCACCAGGTGTGGCAAGCCAGGCTCAGTGTCCGGGAAGGAAAACCATCATCACAGGCCATGTGGTGGACAGCCTGGGGGGGAGAGCACGAGGCAGGATGGCCAGTATGGAAAGCATGGGCATGTGCTTGTCACGGGAAAAGAAAACAGTAAACCTGAATGGAACTGAGGTCACAATAAGAGCGTACACATTGATTGCTACTGTAAGGAACACAAACCCTCATAAATACAAAGCTGTTCTGGGCAACGCATGCACACTTTCTCATTAAAATTTCAACCCCCTCCACTCCAACCAAAAAAAAACTATATCGTAGGTATCCCCATTTCAAAGCAAAGGAACTCAAAATTCAGGTTGGTTAGTGCTATAGACTGAATATTTGTGTCCCCCCAAAAATTTATATGTTGAAACCTAACCCCCAAAGTGATGGTATTAGGAGGTGGGGCCTTTGGGAGGTCATCAGGCCATGAGGATGGAGCCCTGATGAATGAGATTAGTGCCTTTATAAAAGAGACCCCACAGAGCTCCCACACTCCTTGTAAGGACACAGGGAGAAGACCGCTGTCTACGAACCAGGAATCAGGCCCTCACCAGACATCAGATATGCTGGTACCTTGATCTGGGACCTCCAGACTCCAGATCTGTGAGAAATAAATTTCTATTGTTTATAAGCCACCCAATCTGTGGTATTTTTGTCCTAGCAGCCTGAACACACTAAGACAGCTAAGTAACTTAACCTGCATCACATGTTTTATAAATGGCAGAACAGGGACTTGATCCCAGACCGTGAAATTCCAGAGACCCTGTTTTTGTGAGGAAATATGGCCAAAAAGAAAGAATAGATAGCTGCAGGGTCGGCAGAGGGATGTTTGGCTTTTCTTTGTCACTACATCTTTGAACAAGCCATTTAAACTCCATTGGTAGCCATTTTCTCATTTAATAGGAATTCGCTGGTGTAAATACATTTTTTTAAAAGTCTCAGGGTGTTTGAAATAAAGGATGTGGCTTATTATTTTCTTTTTCCCTAAATGCAGATTATGAATGGAGCTAACTTTTAATGTTAAGCCAGATGCCTTGGAAAAGCAAGAGTAGGGAATTAATTTTGTTTTTAATACACTTGAAATCTGGAAACATCTTTTTCTCTACTTGTGTGTACAGTTCAAGTAGTCTTAAAATAAATGCATTATACTTTCACATTAAATTATAGCATTATGTTTTATAAAAATAAGAAGAACTGATGGCCTTAAAATCGAAATAATGATTTCAAACACTTCAGAGACAGAAAGAAAACAAAAATTTTCTAGAATTATCATCTATTCTGAGGTGTGCATATGTATTTTGTAAAAAACCAGGAAGAAAGTGCATGCTAACACCTTGAGTTATGTGAAGCAGTGCTGGCTGCTAGCCCCTCCTCTGCCCCATCCCTCCCTGCCTGCCAAGCACTGAACAGGCTGAGCCCCTGCCCAAGGAGCTAGGGGCAGCCGCTAGTCTCCTTACCTCTCTCTGTGGGAGTTATGCTGATACATCCTCCAGCAAGGAGGTCAGGCCTTAGGCTGGAAGTCGAGATCAGCAAAACTTAATTCACGAAGGTCTTAATTGGTTCTTTATAGACACCAGGGTTCTTTGATATTAAAAAAAAAATCATGGAAACAAATGTAAGGAAACAAATTTGGAGAATTTCGTAATGTACAGAGTATGTATATAATGAATTTACTTAAATTCAACTCAGGATCACAAAATACCTTTTGGGGTAAGAGTTTGTGCCCACACAAACTTCCCTGACTTGGCACTTGGAGCAGAGAAAGACCTGTTCCCAGAACATTCCCTGCTATCATCCCAGCCACAAAGCCACAGGATCCAGAAGCCCTCACTGCCCAGCAGGCTTGGTCACCATTGGGACACACTGGAGGCGGGCTGTGCAGTTTGTTCTACCTGGTACACACAAGTTCCAGGGGCATTGCCTCCTCGACAAGTAAACTGTGTATAATAATCCGGGCTATGGAATGAGAAGCCAGCAAAAAAGGCAAATGCTTCTTCCACTGGGCCCCAGTCATGGTGACCGAGCGTGCAGGCGGGCGTCACAGCTGTAAGTCCTCTAGACAGCGGCAAACATGCAGCCCATCAGCGCTCACTTTCAATAACAAGCCTGCTGCCTGTTTTTACATTTGAATATCACCAGCCTCTTGCCAAGACTCCAAAGCTCATTCCAAGAATGGTCAACGGCACTGATGCTTCTGGGAGAATCCCAAGTGTCTGCTTCTGAGACACAGAGATGCAGAGGAAAAGCACATTGGCTGAATGCAAAGTTCTTCCAAGTTCCTGAAACATGAGGCTCTCCATCACCAGGAGGCTTTGACTTGCCCAGCCAGAAGCACACTGTTCTCCTCAGAGCCGTTTTCTGGGACAGCCTTCAGAGATCCCGATGATGCTGATGTGCCAACACAGGTCTTGAGTAAAATGGACATAGCCTTGGAGTCTTGTTCCATAGCTACTCTGGAAACCACACATTGCTATTTTTGTCTATGTGGCTTCAGGCCACATAGACAAAATTTTAGTTTACTCATGAATAGAAATGGAGAACATAGGGGCTGGCCCAGTGGCGTAGTGGTTAAGTTCACCCGCTCCGCTTTGGCAGCCCAGGATTGGCCGGTTCGGATCCTGGGTGCAGATCTACGCACCGCTCATCAAGCTGTGCTGAGGCGGCGTCCCACATAGAGCGACTAGACGGATGTACAACTATGACACACAACTATCTACTGGGGCTTTGGGGAGAAAAAAGAAGGAAGATTGGCAACAGATGTTAGCTCAGGGCCAATCTTCCTCAAAAACAAACAAAAAAAAATACATCTAAAAAAAAAGAAATGGAGAAAATAATTCCTATGTAGAAGACGAAGTGCACCAGACAATTAAGGGGAGGATTTCATTCAGACTATTGTAACAAGAAGCACGTTCATTAATGAAAAATTGGGGGTGGTTATCAAGGCGAGTAAATAAGAGTGTCATTGTGAGTCTGATGGAAGTCACGTGAGGAAGGGTGGAGGCAGGTCTTAGCTGAGAATATGAGAAAGCAGAGTGGTCTTTTGTGGTTAGCCATTGCTGGGACACCAAAGCGGGGGGGATTTGGTAACCATGGCTGTCTTCCCCAGAACACAGGGCTCAACTAAGTTCAACGTTGTCACCTCCCTCACAGGTCTTTAAAAGCAATGAAATCAATGACCAATGTAAAGTGCCTAGTACAGGGCACATGCTCCAAGCCACAGGGAGCTGGCCCAGAGCTGGGCACCAGCCCCAATGGCAGCCAACGAATCAGCTGATAACAGCCTCTGTGGGGTCCTGAATGGAAGCTCTGTTCACACAGGGGTGCAACACACAACAGGCCCAACCAGAGTCTTCCTTTTCCAGAAATTTGAACTGGAGATAGAATGGGAGGATGCAAGCCAGCAAGCAGAGGACAGAGAAGTTGAAAAGCCACGTAGACAAGGGCATGAGACAGCAAGGGCCACGAGATGTCAAGAGGAAGCCCTCAGGAAGCGGAAGGCAAGAGACAGGAGGAGGAGCTGGAATGAGGGGGATGGCAGCAGGAAAGGCATAAGCAGAGACAAAGACAGTGACATTTGAGTCACCACATGGCAGGGGACCAACCGCTGCCTGCTGCTAAGGGCAAACACACACTTGAGGTGCGTGATGTCTGACGTTTGTATTAATAGTCCAAGACACCCTTTATAGCTGCCCCTTCCTCTGAAAGATCTGGTTAGAAGATCTAACATAGTTTATGTAATTCTCCTATTATTAATAATATTAAGTATTTTTTACAAATTTTAGAATACACACATGAGCAGAAAGAAAAATAAAAATTACCCCTTTGATTCCACTAGCCAGAGAGCAATATAATTTCAGTAGGCCTTTGTTCTATATTTACCTAGTCATAGTTAATCTATCATATATTTTGGTCCTGCCTTTGTCAGAGGTTTAAAAAAGTAAGATGAGGCCACAATAAAATAAGAGAAATGTAGCAAGCTTTGCATAATGCGAAATGCCGTCTATTTAAAAGACTCTTTTATTTACAGATTGAGGATCTAAGCTTTTTAAACACTTTGCTGTTGAAATTTCATTTCTTTTATGAAAGAGGCAGTGATTATGGGCCAGAGGGGGAGCTATTTGTTGATTTGATTTTGGTTTGGGCTTGTTTTATTTTTTTTACATTTCTCATGTTCTTATTTTTTTAGCAAAATTAAAAATTGACAAAGATGTCAGTATTCTAATGTTTTTGGAAATTTTACTGCTGCATGAAATTCCAAAGCCTGAATACTACTAACCTAGTCTATCTGGAAATTGAGGATACCCTGGGGAGCTTTCCATAACAGTGTGACAATTACCAAGAAAGCTCTGATTTCCCACTCCTTAACTGATGTTCCCCCACATCAGATTGGCTTTCTTTCAGAAGCACTGACTTATGCTGTAGCTGCAAGCATTTGGGGGAGCAGAATCACTGCACAGAATGTAAAATATTATGATTTTATTTGTTAGGTGTTGATGACATCACCAGCCATGTGCACACCACGACACTTTGTTGTTTAAAAGGGTCTCTTTACCACTTCAGGAAAGAAGGTATATTTCCCGTGATGTGGAATTCCCACACTTCCACCCAGAAAAAAAGAAGCAAGCTCAAAATATCCCAGGCCTTTGTATTGTCTCCAAAGTTTACAACTGAAAAAAAGAAGGGAAAGCTGCTGAACCCACACACCAACGGGCAGGAACATCCAGCGCTTGAATGCAGAGACAGAGAGAGACAGAGAGCAAGAGAGACAAGGCCACGGCGGATGACTAGCCCACTCTGTATCCGCAGGAAAGAAGGAGTCACACGCAGAGCTGCAGCAGGACAGCCCCACATCCACCGGCCATCATCAGTCTCTTTGGAAGCCTTTCTGAGCTTTAAAAGCCCATGATTTTTCAATTAGCCGTTCAAATCACTGCTGCCATCTACCATAAGCTCTTCTCCTGGAGACACTTGTAACAGACAAGAAAGGAAAGGGGAGACAGAAGGACACTTGGACGGGGGTCAGGAACTGCTCCTGCTGGGGGGTTGACAACAGTTCTGACAAATCACACACACACACACCCCCCCAGGAGAGCGTGATGGCCCTGGGTGCTGCGACCTGGAAAGCTCCCAGCCTCAGCTCCATGGGTCGAATGTATAATGACCACACCACCAAGCCACCCAATGGGGTGCAGAGTTCCTGCAGGCCAGAACTTTCTGAATAATCGGCAGATGCAATTCCAAACATTATTTTAGAACAATTCTATTTTTTTCCCCACTCAAACAGACACAGACTTGAATTCAAGTCTTCTCTTAACTTCTTTGAGCCTTGGTTTTCACGTGCATAAAATACCTAAAATGCTTGTCCTCCCTACCTCAACAGTAGCTGTGAGGCTCAAGCGCAGACCTGCTCTGAAAGAAGCTTATGTCAACAAGCAAGTGTCAGTTATTACTGTTATAAATGCAGACAAGAGGGAGTAAATCAGATATTGACCAGCACCAACCATGAAACCAGAAGAAGTTTATAATCTAGCTGGATGGCCCAGCCAAAACAGAAGGAAAAATTTTAATGTAATTTAGGACAACACAATTAAATGATAAGTAGATGATACAAATGCAAATGCAAGGAGCTCCGTGGTATAAGAATATTCATTTATTCTCCAATCATTCATTGAGTTCCAACCACCATCCTGGCTGGCCCTGGAGTACTGCCACCAAAGGGGCCGTGCCTGACCTCAAGGAGCCCGGTGAGCGGGAGAGAAGACAAGGAGATCTGTGAAATGGGGCCATGGCCTGGGGGGACACACTGCTCACCGGAACCGAGGTGGAGGCTGCAGTATCTCCCAGCAGCACATTTAACAGGAGTAAAAAGCAGCCAAGTGTGCAGGTGGCGGGAGGTAAATTCCAACAGAGACCTGAAGTGACACCTCACGTTGGTGTCAAGTGGAGCAACCCAAATTTGCCGGCCCATCTGGAGGATCAGCTTGGGAGAAGAGGGAATGGCCATCTGTCCTGGGCTGTAAGGTGGTGCAGGCCATTTAAAACTTCAGATATCCTGTGGTAACTCACCCAGATGTCCTACACAGGCTCCATATATCAGTTCTGCTGAAAGCAGGAACAGGCACCTTTGTTTACATTAGTCAACTGCCCACCACGTGTCAGGGACAGAGGGGGTCACAGAGATTGCCAGAATGCCAGCCACTCTCTCTCTCCCCATCTGCTCCCAGCACCAGCACCCACTCCCTCCTCCCCTTGCAGAATGTGATAAAAGATAAACCAGAAAGTTTCTGATGATCCTCAGTCCTTTCCGCCAAAGTCTTGAAGCCACGCTGCGAAAACCAGAGGCAGGAACACGAGTCGCTGGGTTGTGGGGTGGCCAGCAGCACCACACAGGCCAGACTCAGACCCCTGGGACGGGGGCTCACACCCTCCCCCATTGGGATGGACAATAAGTAAAAAAGACTTTTCTGATCCAAAGGTGAGAAGGAAAGGCCCTCACCAACCTTCTGCTGGCCCAGCCTTGTGAAAATGAACCACAGGGAGAAGGCCCAGACGCTGTCTGGTTCTCTCCAACTGCAGGCCAGGCCCTGTGCTCTACACACTGGATGTTCCATGCATCATCTCCCTTCATCTTCCCGACAACCCCGTGGCTGGATCTAATTATTTTTCCCAATTTATCAGGGAGGCAAGTGAGGCTTAGACAGGTAAGGTAATTGTCCAAGTTCTCCTAGCCAGTTAGTGGTGGCCCTGGGACATAACTCAGTTGTGACTGGCTCAAAAATGTATGGCTTTGGTCCCTTCAAACATTTCTAAGGGCTGAAATAGAAAGTGTATGGATTTGGGGGACAGTGCCACCGCAGAGAGAGCATTCAGATGACCCTGACCAGGAATTGGCCATCGTGCACCAGACACAGGTCTCACCTGCTCAAGGGATCTCATTTCTCTCTTTACCACCAATTCTGATTCTGGTTTTAATGACCTCTCAACTACTCCAGTGATTTGTTCTTCTCTTCCAGATCTCTCCACAGCCCTAAACTGTCAGATAGCCCTGAGAACCGTTTCGAAGAGACCCAAAGCCAAGAGCCCCTCTACGTAGCCTTTGAAAGCAACCCGCTTGCAGTTGCTCCCCATTGGTAGCTAGAATAGTACCTGTTAGAGACAACTGTATTGCCCCCATCCCCTGCATGTGTCCTAGGTACAGCTCACTAATTAAGGGAAGGGGCTGTTTTCCTTCAGATTCTGTAATCACGTCCTTCCATCCTTCCAGTCGACTTGATGTCAGAGAAAGAGTGCTGGATGCAGTTAGAAAGGTGCCTCCAAGTCTTAAATCTGTCAATCTTCTGTTAAATCCCTGGGCAAATTCTCAATCACAACACTGATGAGGATTCACCCTGGCCCAGGCTATCAGCCTTGATAACTACCCAGTGGGGTAAGAACAAGCATCATCCTCCATTTCACTAGAGTAGGAACAGAAGCTTAGCCTGCATCTTGCCCAGGGTCACACAGTTAATCATTGACAGTGCAGAGACTTGAAACTCAACCTCCAGAATCTACAACATTGCTGACAATGTCGTGGTCTGAGCCTAGGTCCAATCTGCTGCCAATGTGACCTCCTTAACACTGCTTCCTCATCTGCATAGTCAGGAAGATAAAGTTGAGCATCTCTAAGGCATCTTCCATGGCTATGATTTGTGAATACTAGAACGAAGGATTTCTGCATGGGGAGCTTTCTTCTCTGGGCAGTGACACCATAAGCCCCGGTCCCCAGCCTTCAATCCTGACGGGCATGTCAAGTTGTGATCCTTCCCAAGCACTGGTTTGTATTCTTTCAGCTTCTACTTTTTCAGTTGGATCTCATTTAATTGTTGTCATTTCATGCATTCACCTTGAGGCCCTGGGGCACCCTCTGCACCTTAAACACATCAAGCATAAAGCATACAAAAATAAACTCAATTTCAATCTTTCCACATGATGAAAAGCCAGCCACTTATAATAGAACCCTGATGTGTCTGTCTAAAACCCTCTGAAGAGCATCTCTTGGGGGGAAAGAGATTAACCATCAATGCAACAATTTCAAAGTCTCAGGAATTAGGAGAGGAGGAGGGAAGGAAAAAAAGAGAAAGAAAAAGAGAAAGGGAGAGAGAGAGAGAAAGAGAGAAGGAAATAGATTACGTTATTTTTCTTCCTTATTCATTATCCTCTCCTGTTAACGTCAAATAACTTTGACGCCATTTCACCACAAATATTGAGCCAAGTTCTATGCACGTTGGCTAAAGAAAATTTATTTCAGAACACCTGGAAATCCACAGATAGCTAATAATGGGATTCATCATTGACGATGAATGATGGGATTTGCTTTGTTTCACATTTTCTAAAAGTCTAAATTCAATTAAATTCAAGGGGATAATGGTCAGAGAACAGAAAATTGAAGGTTTATAGAGAAACAAAACTCAGCTTCTCTTTTCCTTCATGTGAAATGAGAATGCAAACACATCAAGATGGGCTTACTCCCAGTGTCACTAAAAACTCCCCGTCTGGCCTCTGTCTGTCTGCGGGACCCACATGTGCCTGTTCTCCATGGAGCTACCAAGAAAAAAGGCAGTTCATTGACCCCAAACTGCTAACCGATACCAATCCTGAGATGGCTCCATCCAAGAATCTGGCCCCCAGTTGGAATTCAGGAAAAAACACCACAGAACCAATGCCTGGAACAGAGGCTTCAGGGTGGGAAAGATGGGGAGCAAGGAGAAATCAGGGCAGCCAGGAGTGTCGCAGCCAGCCTAGGGGAGACACTGCAGGATGGGCAGTGCCTCCGAGACACAAGCCCACTCCAGCCATGCAGAAATGCAGGGTGGCCCTTGTGACATCTTCCGACCTTTCACAAGCAGCTGGAACTCCAGGTTTTCTTGTGACCCTTCCCAATGCCCAAATGTTGACATATCGTTCACATTCAAACCACTGCACTAGCCAACACTGTGGGCAAAGAAAAATGTCTGTGGAGACTGAGCCCAAGGAGCTCTTCCTTGGAACAGGCCTGCACTCTACAGTTTGCCTCCTCACTCTGAGGCCAAGTGTCATTTGCCGTGTATGCTCTTAAATGTGGCTCACTTTATTCATTCATGTTACATCTCTGATTCCAGTAGACATTTGAGTTTGTAATCCCAGGCTGAGATCCACTCCTCCCCTCCCTTAAACACAGGAGACTTTCGCTCAGTGGGGAAAGATGTCCACAGAACTAGGATCACAGCAAGGCTGGTATTCACTGCTCTGTCCCCTGACGTGGGCCAGCTCACGTCCATCCTGATTGCTTGGTACCTGTTCTGTGCTGGTTGTTAAGTATCTTAACTATAACTCCTGGAAACAAATTAATTAGGATACCATATTTTAAGTTCTCTGTGTATTGGTTATCTGTTGCTGTGTAACAAATTACCCCAAAACTTAGGGACTTAAAAAAGCCAATATTTATTACCTCACAGTTTCTGTGGATCAGCAATCTGACATGGCTTAGCCAGGTCCTTGGGCTCAGGGTCTCTCATGAGGCTATAATCTAGGTGTTGGCTGGGACTGTGGTCATCTTGAGGTTTGACTGGGAGAGGATGGCTTTCAAGCTCACTCACGTGGCTATTGGCAGGTTTTAGGTTCCTGCTGGCTGCTGGCTAGAGACATCAGTTCCTTGCCTCATGGGCTTCTCCATAGGGCAGCTCACAACATGGGAGCTTGCTTCCCCAGAGCAAGGAATCCAAGAGAAAGTAAGAGATGGAGAGCAAGATGAAAGTCACTCATTTTATAACAATCTCAGAAGCGACATCCACCACTTTTCCATACTCTATTTGTTAGAAGCGAGTCTTTAGGTCCAACCTACACTCAAGAGGAGGGAATTTCATCAGGAGGTGGGGATCATTGGGAGCCATGTTGGAGCACAGCGTCTTTAGCTTCCCAGGCAATAGTGAAATATACAACAGTAACTCTGCACAGTGACTAACAGGGGAGCCCAGCACAGTTCCAATGCACACTGGTTGTCCCAGCATAATTAGTCATAACTCTCTCTCTCGCTCTCAAAAGTGCCTCAGTCTAGATGATAAAGTATGTGATCACCCTACTGATAAGACGCCCCCCCACATTGAAACGTTTTTGTAAGACAGGATCTGAACTTCCCTTTCTAACCAAGGTTTGCTGTGCTTGCTCTCTGAGGCAATCAGCTCCTGTCCTGTCACACTAGGTCCACACAGAGCACCAATCATCTGCCTATCTCTGTCTTAGCCATACCATATTTTCTACTGTTTAAACATTTTCTTGCTTTGACAAATGATCAAATGATTATATATACCAATATAATTTTATGGGATTATATGGAGTGCAGATTGTAGGTTTACAGTTGTTTATAAATATTTGTGTATATATTTTGTATATTATGAGACTGTGGCATTGTTTATCATTTATCATGTTTATTTACCAAAAACAATATACGGATAATACCATGAAAAACTTTCTGGAAATCTTTCAACTTTTTGAAATTTTTGCATTTAAAATGATTATGCCACGAATGCAACTTTTTGCATTTGCTATCTGAATGGTTTCTCAAACACAGTGGTGGAGCAATTAGTAAATAAAAGGGAAAGTGATCTTAATGGAAAAAATGCTTCTGTTATCTGAATCATGTTACTATTAGTTGAGTCTCTTTTTTGAGGAACTGCCTATCCATTTTTTTTCATAAACATTTCCTAAGGACAAAAGTATTTCTGAACATATGGACCATGTCTCTGTTTTGGATGTAAAAACTTTTGGCATTTCGCTGACTTCATTTCATTCTGAGTCACTCTCTCGCTTGCTGTAAACATCAGGGTATTTTGATCAATTAGGAATAACTGAGACACTTTGAGCATAACACTGCCATCACTCTGTCTTTCCTAAATGGGTAAGTGATTGCCCAATGTGCTGGCTTCCTAATTATTTTTAAATTTATATTTTCTGTTTATTTATTGTTCCTGAAGCAGATGGTCTGAGTAGAGTTTTTGTTAAACTCCAAACAAAATGCTGTGTAGTCCAGGGCTCACATCAGATTAAACAAAGACTGCCCAGTCGGCCCAGGCTTTAGGAGGGCTTGCTCCATGTGGCCGTCACGACTTTGTCATTACTCTCAACTCTGAGACCAGCTGTAGTTGAGAACTTGGGATCCTTCTATGGGAAATCCCCACAGGAGTTCCATGAGCTCAAATGACAAATAATCTCTCAAGACTTTGCTCACCATATCCAAGTCTGCTGTGCCCTAGAATTGCAGAACTCAGTGGTCTTACAGGTGTGTGCTCAGCCACACACACAGACACACACACAGACACACACACACACACACACACTTTCATTCTTTCATTTGAAGGAAAATTATCAAATACTGCTCAAGGTACTGCAAAACAGAATAAAGCAGTGACCAAGACAAGGAAAATCTTTGTTCTCATGAAACTTAAATTCTAGTGAGAGAGGCAGACAAAGAAGTAAACAGGTAAATAACAATTTCAAGTCTCAGAAAGAGCTGTGAAAATATAAATAGCAATTTGAAGGAATAGAAGGTGTGAAGGGGTGAAGACTATTTTAAGATCGGGAAGGAGTTCTGTGAAGGTGACTTTTAAGCAGAAACATATATGTTGTGAGGGAACAAGCAATGCAAACACTTGCAGAAAACAATACTCCAGGTAGAGGAAACAGTAAATGCTCATGCCTAAGGTGGTGATGAACTTAGTCCATCCCGTGAACAGAAAACCATTCCTGGAGCTGGTAGGTGATTTCATCATTCTGGGGAAACAAGAAATGGAGTGGAATGTAGCTCTTGACCTCAAGACCTCAAGGTTGGGTCTTCCAAAATGGTGGGTGGCCAACTGGAATCTTATGTTCCAAACCAGTTGTCTCGCCATTCTTCCCAGGCTTTCATTTCAGTGGCCTTGTTCTGACTAAGTAGTTTCCTGCACCAAAGCCAACTGGCCTCCAGTCTATCAGTCCAGTCCAGTCCACATCCTGCTGTACACAGTACTGTGAGAAGCACTGGGAGTAAGGTAGGTGAGGGATGTCTTTCACTATGTAGAAAAGCCCTCATCTTCCATAGAGTCAAACTACCAGAAAAAGCCCCACTTTTTCAGATTCCTTGAATCTTCCACCAACTGAATTCCATGAATTAACCTATAGAATTCCATAAATTAAGCAAGGTCAACTAAGCAGGGTTCTTCAAGCTTGGCACTATTGACATTTTAGACTAGAGAATTCTTTGGTGTGGAGGGCTGATCTGTGCATTATAGGATGTTTACCAGCATCCCTGGCCTCTACCCGCTAGACGACATTAAGGTCCTCCCAACTTGTGACAATCGAAAGTATCTCCATACATTGTCTAATGTTCCCTGAGGGACAAAATCCACCTTGAGGTTTCTGGCTCTAGCCAGATCCTAAGCCCTTCATCCAGGCTGGACCATAGAGACTTCCTCTGAAACCACAGCTGTCCCTGGAGGGAAGTGGCCCCTGGATCCCTACCTGGGGAAGAGAGATGGAGTTTCATAAATTAAGCTATCAATCCATTTTCATCTTGAAATCCAAACTGATTTCCTAGTGTTTTTTTTCTTTACGTACTACTGATGCTAACTTTGAATAACTCATGTACTCACTCTGAATCTTACTGTCTTTATCTGCAAGATAAGTATAAAACTACCTTCCTCACGAGTATCTTATGAGGATTAAAGAAGAAAATACATGGAAAGTACTTGACACATAGTAATTTGTCAATACAGCCAAGTTCCTTTTATTTTTTCAACCAAAAGTTGCATAGATACTTAATGGCAGATCAGAACTAAAAACCTGATCTCTTAGTTCTGTGGCTTCTCTCTAAGTGTCCTCTGGGACTAGAGTTTTGCACAATATTCTCACATGTCCGTAACCAGTAGGTCTTTCCCTCTCTTGAAATGTTTCGAAACGGATGACCTGAATGGGAACGGGCGGTGAAGGTGACATGGGGAGGTCAGAGAGAAATTCAAGTGGATCTTTCTACTTCTTTATTACCCTTCTGACAGGGTATGGGAAATGGCCACAGGAGATGAATTAGGGGGCTTATTCTTAACAGAGAAGAAAAAACTGAAGAAAATTGTTAATTATCTAAAGAAATTTCACCAGCAAAGAAAAGGGTTTTTTAAAATGATAATCTTCTTAACTCCATTGACATCCAAATCAAGACTATTCAGAGTTCAATAAAGACACATCAGAAGAGATGACAGTGAGGCTGAAGTTAGTACTTCCTCTAGAAACAAGTGCCTCCTCTCTAAAAGCCTGCAGCTCTCTTATCCCTTGCCTTGGCTCTGACAGCAACGAAGGGGTTAAAGGTCAGTCGTGAAGTCCATAATGATAGAAAATCACCTCCACAAGTCAGTTTATTCTGACACAGATGGCAGTATTTAGAGAAATCTGGAAATGAAAGTATTGTCAAGCTCTTCTATAAAACTTTTACAAAGCTCTCTTTTCCAAAATGGCATGCCCTCCAAGAGGCTCATCAACCTGTATTCATCAGGCCTGTCTGAGGCCTCCTGACCACGGCTCAGGACATTGCCCCTACAAGTGTCAGCTGGTTGAGAACACCACTTTCTCTTATGGTGATCTCACTTCACTTTCTTTGAATCAAGAAAATTCCCGCAACTTCGAGAGGAGCCGTTAGAGGTAATAAAGACCAACTGATGGGTTTCGGAAGGATTCAGAATTAAGTATCAGCCTTTGATATTTTTGGCACTTACCTGATGTCACCAGGTGATGGGCCCAAAGCTTGCCTTTTCTAGGAGGGACGATTCTGTGACCACAAACCGAAAGCAGAAACAGTCTATGGTTTTATTTTCCACTTAAGCCAAATGGCATGCTTTTTAGATGTGTGGCAGCACTTAAACGAGCACTTCTTTATGCTGTTGCTCTTAGTTCTTTTAAAGTAGGACTGACATGTAGGCTAATTAAAATAGGTCCTAGCACACAACTTCTCTGCTTTGTCCCACTGAGGATAGAGACCATTACCAAAGGTATTACTGGTAGAAGCAGTCTCCATACCCTTGTAATACATCGGAGTGGAAAATGAACGGGAAAACTCAATGGAATCTCATCTCACGTTTTTGTTACTACTTTTGTTAGTATCACACACACACAAACTGTTTATTCAACAAACATGTTTTGAGCACTTCCATTGTCCTTGGTGTTGGACTAGACATCACGGAATAGGTAAGGATGTCGGTGATTCCCGGCCTCCACAGAGCACTCATTTTCATACTCTCTCATTTTCCCCTCCTAACATCCCAAAAGGGTAAGATTTTATTATCCCCATTTCATAGAGGAGGAAACTGAGGAGGAGAGCGATAAACATCTCCCTGAACATCACCTACTAGAAACTGTTGGAATTCAAATTTGCATCTTAACATGTCAGGACACAAAGCCCTTTCCAGAGCACGACCTCTCCTGGGCTTTCTCCACTGCTACCCTTCTCCATGTGCTTGAAATTCCATGCTGAATTCTTTTAAAATTTAAATTTGGAAGAAATTCTGTGGGGAATTGATTAACTTTCTTATCTGCCAAATCTGAAATATTCAGCCATGATACTTTCTAGACCTTTAACTCTCTATAATATTTCTATTTCATGTTTTAAACTGGAACGCACGCACACACGTGTACACACACACATTCACTTGTTCCGGGGCAGTAAAAGAATGGTGATGAGTAGGGGACAACAGAAAGTTCATTCTGCTCCGTGTACTTTCTCAGTCCATATCTCTGTTAGAGGAAAAAGTCATTTATATTCATACATGAGTGTGTATGATTCTGTGAGTGTAAGTGACTGCATAAGACAAGGAATATTGCTTGATATATCAATAAAAATCTATTCAGCTCCTGAACTTAGCTAGAGATCAATGCTATCTGAAGTATTTGATACCAGAGTTTCAGAGAGCACATAGAGTTTGGAGAGGTAGGGAATTTATCCAAAATGGTATCCAAACCTACTTGGTCTATTGACAATAAGAATTGGGGCAGGAAGAGATTTGTAGCAAAGGACACATACACACATGACCTGGTGTCTGTCTGTCAGTTTAACCAAGATCATGAGTTTTCAGCCTTTTGTTTTGTTTTGTTTTGTTTTGTTTAAACCAGGAGCCCTATCTCTAAATTAAATGAAACAAAGAAGCCCCCAACTACAAAGAGATCAAGACAGAGCTGTTCCAGGCACAATAGGGGCCCAAGCCCTGTCCCCTCCGAGGAGCCCTAGGCTGTGGGGACCCCTGTGAGATCTTTGGATCTCTGTGTAACAAAGTTTGAAAGCCAGGAGCCATCTTTAGTGGTGCGAATGCAAAGCCCTGCGTTGACACCAGAGCTGAGGAACACAGGAACAACTGTAATAATAATTGTAATAGTATTGTTAGTCATGAGTTAAAGTATTCTGAAAAAGGAATGATCCTGAAAAAGCAAATGATGATTGAAAATTAGAAAGAAAGAAAGGAGGGCGATGGGAGGGAAGGAGACAGAAAGACAAAAGTGAGCTGATCCAGATTGTCTTCTTTCATAAGTTCAATAAACGTTGATCTTATATTTTTAAATTTGCTTTTTACGGATAATGACTTCAGCACAAATTATAGGAAGGCAAAAAACATGAAGGATTATAGGGATACAATATGTTAAATGTAATTTTCAAAGGTCCTCTTTTTTGTGAGGAATTACAGTAAATTTCTCTGAATACAAAGTGACTTTGAAGTCCCTTGTGCTCTGTGGCTGTCTGCTCTGTAATGCCAGGGGCAGAGCTATTATTATGCTGTCAGCAAGAGTGCCTTAGGAGCACTCTTTTCTACATGTGTCTTCTACCTATTCATAGGAAATTCTGCCTGCAAAAATACTCTAATAAGTTGCTAAAACTAATAAAGAGGGTCATTATGCACTTTGAAAAGTCCTGCTGTTATATAGTCCTACAGCCTTTTACTATATAAATGAAACATTCTAGATCCTTTCTTTTCTTTTTTTTTTGAACTTTTTTTCCTACTTTTTCTACAAGAGCTCAGAATGAAATTTCTGTTTCTGAAAGATAGTAAAGAGAAATGTTTATTCTTGTGACACTTTCAAAGAGAGACCACACAACCCAGATTTTAGGGGGCAACCCAAAAAGTCAAATATTTTATGTAATTATGGGATCATATCTTCCTATTTAGAATTCAGAAAAGATGTTGCTGTATGATTCCAAATGCAGGAGAAGAGAAAGCTGAGTAACTTAGGAGAGAAGATTTTTAAAATCCAGTTACAGACAACACTGGTCCCCGTTCACTCAGTGAACGCTGCCAGAGTCTATACTGTGCATCCAGCGCGGTGCCCAGCAAGAATATGTTTAGTTTTGCAAGAAATTGTCAAAATGTCTTCCAAAGTGGCTGTACCATTTTTATTTCCACCAGCAATGAATGAGAGTTCCTGTTGCTCCACATCTCTGCCAGCATTTGCTGTTGTCAGTGTTTGGGATTTTGGCCATTCTAATGGGTGTGCAGTGGTATCTCATGGTTGTTTTAATTTGCAAATCTGTAAAGACATATAATGTTGAGCATCTTTTCATATGCTTATTTGTTATTTGTATGTCTTCTTTGGTGAGGTGTCTGTTCACCTCTTTTGCCTGTTTTTTAAATGGATTTTTTGTTTTCTTAATGTTGAGTTTGAAGAGTTCTTTGCATATTTTGGATACCAGACCTTTATCAGATATGAATTTTGCAAATATTTTCCCCCAGTCTGTGGCTTGTCTTCTCGTTCTATTAATTTTGTTATGTTTGAATCTCTCAAGCACCAGGATGAAAGCCCCTAGACTTTGTCTCATTTGTCTTGGTAAATTCCCCCTCCCTCAAATCCTGGCATGTCAACGCTATCTCCAAATACCACCAACACAACCTGTTGATAGGAGAGAGTCCAGCTTGTTGCTCCCCACTTTAGGGGAGGACACCTTCCACCTCAGGGCTTTGGGTGTCTCAGAAGAAGAGCAAGGTTGGATTTTATTGACATTTTTGTGTGTGTGTGTGTGAGGAAGATCAGCCCTGAGCTAACATCTGATGCAATCCTCTTCTTTTTACTGAGGAAGACTGGCCCTGGGCTAACATCCATGCCCATCTTCCTCCACTTTATATGGGACGCCGCCACAGCATGGCTTGACAAGCAGTGCGTCGTGCGTGCCCGGGATCCGAACCGGTGAACCTCGGGCCGCCGCAGCGGAGCGCGTGCACTTAACCACTTGCACCAACAGGCCGGCCCCTTTATTGACATTTTTAAGTTTAGTTTAAGGTGGCTTGATTAGGAGTGCATAAGGATCATAATGTAAGAGTTTAAGATTGATGGGAGCAGCAAGACAAAGGTTTTGAAGTGAGGGGTAAACTATCAGTCGATACTTTCTGTTGAAGAGTTGATGGGTCTTTCTGGAAGTCCTTGTAATGAGTTGCTTGCCTGGGTAAGAGTTTCCAGGAATAACAAATTTAAACTAATGAAGACAATGCAATGGTGAAGTCCTGTCGATGCGGATCGCACACTATAGTGTGGATCATTGGTTCTAGTCCACATGTGGTGTTTTTGGTGAGGGACAGGCAGGCAGACAGACAGATAACCAATAAGTGAGTCTTATGGGCCCAGTTCAGTGGCAATGATAACGTTCTCATCTTCCAAAGTCTTGCTTTCTTACACAGAAAATGCTGTCCAGCAAGAACATTCCAGAAAGATTTGTGGAACATTTGCTCATCTGCCCGAGGCCCTTTTTACTCCTGGATGACTGTGTTTGCTTTCTCCTCTTTTAAATGGCAACTATAAAAGGAATCTATAAAATACCACTCATGACTATATTAAAACCACAGAATTCAGCTTCTAACATCTTGCCGCACACTCATCACATTCCCAGGATTACTCTCTATGTAAAGTCTCTGAGGACTGGGACGTGCAAAACTAAACCTGAAGGCTCTCTGTGTTTATTGCAATCACAGGATTCTCCTCTAATACGGATCTTCTAATGTAGAGGAGGAGATGATCTGCGGGGAGAATCTTCCACATTATTTTCATTTAAAGAGTGGAATTCTCTGATGGTTACAGAAGCTAAGTTACATCTGAGGCTTTTCCACCTTCCTTGAATATAGTTTTTGTTTTTGTAATAATGATTCTTCTCATACTTGATATGAAATGTGCTTCCACTGGCGATTGCTCCATCACCAGTGTGTGTATGGTTCTCACCCCTGGTGTGGTTTCCGATGCTGACCTCCATGCCTTGGCCCCCATCCCTCTCCGTGGCCTCACTGCCTCCCATTCCGCACCTGATCACTCAGCTCCAGCAAACACTGGCATCCTGTCTGTTATTCAGACATTCAGGGCCCATTACCTTCTCAGAACCTTTGCATGTGCTGCTTTGTTCTCACCATTTAGTTCTCCCTCAGAAAGTCTTCTATAACCACCATGATGAAAGCCACCCTCTAGCTCATGGCCCTATATTATGTTGTCCATAGCTCTTCTCATTATCTAAAATTATACTGCATTATTTATTTGTATATGGCTTTATTGTCTGTCCCCTCCCAGTAGAAAATGAAAGTTATCTTTAGGGCAGGGACATCATCTTGTTTGTGCCTGGATCTCTAGTGTTAGAACAGTGCCTGGCATATAGATGAACTCACTACCTCTTTAATGATTCAATACTAATATTTGGACTAAAGGATGCTCTGCATTCTTTGCATTTATTATTTCTCCCCTGTTGCATTCCTTTAATGTTCAATAAGGAATGTGCTGCAGCATAAAGCTTTATGCACTACTTTTATGTAGTGTATCTCTCCATTATGAATGCTATGGTATGAAACAAGGGATAATTCCTGCCTGAACCTTTCTCGTTGACGTTAAAGTCTAGCATGTGCTTGCAGTATCAGTCTCTGATGTTGAATAAGGTATGGGGAAGACTTCTCAGACCTCAGCCCTCCTGGGTTGAGTCTTCCCTGTGCATTTCTATGACACCTTACGTTTTTCTCTTTTGGGGTCTTTATCACATTCATATAGTTATATGTCTCCCCAAATGTCTGTAGACTGCTTGAAGGCAAAGACTCTCTGCCTTTTTATCCTTTTATCTTTAGCTCTTACCACAGTGCCTTCTAGATGATAGAGGCTCAACAAAATGTTTGCAAAATTAATAAATAAAGGCTTTCTCCACTATTTGTTTTCTGATGGCGTTAAAGATAAGATCTTTAAGTGAAGGTTTTCCCTCATATACCCAAATTTATCAACTTTCTTTCCACCGTAAAGTCTAAGATGTTCAGCACAGGATGCATGGGGCTAAAGATGGTCTCCAAGAAAATTTGCCAACTGAGCATTTTAGGACTGGACCCTTTTGCTGATAGCCTCTATGGTCATTCTTAAATCAGCAAATGGGATGCAAATGGAATAATTAATTAAGCAATTTCAGTGCTACTAAAAGCTAAACTCAAGAATTTTATATCCCTAACTCTCCACGTTACCTCCATCTCCACTCCAATCCCAGTCAACATGAGCAAGCACAAGGTCTAAACCCATCAGCCCCTTAGAACATACTAGTTGGTAAGGTTGATCATTTTGATCGCAATCTACATTTATTCTACCTGAAAAGCTTATGAGGTGTGGTATGTCACCTTCCAACTCCACACACACTGCTCAAGAAAGGCCATGCATAGCTAGAAGGAGATGGTCAGTGAAAGGCTCCCTTTTCTTAGGGATTTCATCTATTTTTATAGTTTGTTAAAGTTAGCATGGTACTATATGACACAGCATTTTGCATTGGAGATTCAGGACTTAAATTAAAAATGATTGATTTATTTCTCTTGTTCCAGAAAAAGATTAAGACTAAGAGAGTCATCTGCCCACTTACCCACATGGTGGTAATGCATGATGAGAGAGGAAAACAAAGCAGGGCCTTAGCAGAGAGCTTGATCCCTGTTCATCAGGCATCACAGAGTGGCCTTTTTCAAGCAGAAAACACCTGAACTAAGGACCCAAAAGTATGACGTGGCAATCCAGCCATTGTTTAAAGAAATTTGTCAAATGCTGACTGCAAGTTATCCATGCATTCATTTGTAAACATATTCAACAAATGCACCGAGTGCCAGCTACATTTCAATCATTTTATTTCTCAAATCCCCATGAGGTGAATATGATTCTTCACCTTTTGCAAATGATAAAACTGACGCTCACTCATCACAAGAAAAAACAAAATTCATAACTATGTTGAGTAAAATTATTGTGGTAATCATTTCACTATATATACATAAATCAAGTTATGCTGTACTTCTGAAACTAAAACAATGTTATATGTCAATTATGTCTCAATAAAACTGGAAAATATTGAGGCTCAAAGCAGTTAGGTAAATTTTTCAAAATTACACAGCTAATAAGTAACAGATAATTTATATGTTCTTTCTATCATAAAACCTACCTCCATGAAAAGAAAAGATAAGAAGGTAAAAGTCTCCAAAGGGAACTAGTACTGAAAATTTTTAAAATTATAAAGGTTAAGTATGTATGAGTACCAGGGGCTAGGAAAATGGGAACTGAAAGGAGAATATTCAGGGAAGTGATTTGCAAAGAATAAAAAGAAATCAAACTGTCCCCGAAGGGTGAAGTAAGCCTCCAATGCTACGAGATGCTCTTAATGGATAAAAATGGACACTCATAAGGAGAATATTATAAGGGACATGTGTAGGTGTATCTAAAACAGACGGATACCAGCCATAACCTGAAGAGAGGATGGGGAAGGAGGAAGGGTGGGAGAGAAGGAGGAAAAAGAAGTAAAGGAAACAAGTCCCCATACCCAATAAATGCAACTATGGAGTCTCTCCTATTTTGTTGAGCATCCTAAAATTTAGGTAGTGAAAGGAACTCGAGAGATCGTCTCATTCATATCCCACCTTCAAGCAAATCCATATTTACATTCTCTTGGACAAATGAGAACATCACAAGATGTCTTTAAGACCACCACAGCAGCAGTTTCCCCAACCTTCCTCGGGGAAGTATTTTCCTGAATTTCAAACTTCCAGACTTAAAATGAATCATCCAGTTGTCTCCCCATGATCTATTTGAAAAAATATTTCCAAATGAATGCTGTGTACAACCTCTACTATTTCACGACTAAATAACAGGACCTGTTAAAATATTTTTATTGCTAAGATCCTTCCAACATCAGGAGACCTCTGAGACCCACCAGAACAAATGTTTAAAAATCAGAATCTCCTGTTAAATAGAAGATGTCAGAGCTAAAAGCTTCCTTGCTTCACAAATAGACATTCTAAACCCTGTTTTTTTCACTTTCAGATAAAAACTCTGGCAAGAAAATAGGTATTTTCTGTGCTATCCAAAGCAATCACTTCCAAATTCTCTTTTCTTCTTTGTTCAATAGGTAATCAGACTTCACACTAAATACAGATTGCCTGGGTCTTCCAAAGCTAATTAAGTGTACTAGAAGGATTATATAAAATCTCCAGTCTTCATGACAAAACACATAGATTTTTCACACAAGCCCAGGTTGCAATGCTCTGGGGCTAATGGCATCATGCACTTTCTCTGAACCCATCCTTTTGAAATGATGAGGTCTGTTTTTCTGGGACAGACCAAGCAACTCAGAGTTGAAGAAGTTAAAAATAAAATCATTTTCTTAAGTTGTGCCTCCTTGACCCTTCTTTAATAAAATTGGTCATCTCTTTTTTTTTTTTTAATTTTTTGTTTATTGCAGTAAGATTGGTTTACAACATTGTAAAAATTTCAGGTGTACATCATTACACCTCTACTTCTGCACAGATTACATCATGTTCACCACCAAAACACCAACTACAACCCATCACCACACACATGTACCGAACCATCCCCTTCACCCCCCTCCCGCCCCCCCTCCCCCCCAGCAACCACCAATCCAATCTCTGTCCCTATGTGTTTGTTTATTGTTGTTATTATCTACTACTTAATGAAGGAAATCATACGGTATTTGACCTTCTCCCTCTGACTTATTTCACTTTGCATTATACCCTCAATGTCCATCCATGTTGTCACAAATGGCTGGATTTCATCATTTCTTATGGCTGAGTAGTATTCCATTGTGTATATACCACAGCTTCTTTATCCATTCGTCCCTTGATGGGCACTTAGGTTTCTTCCAAGTCTTGGCTATTGTGAATAAGGCTGCAATGAACACAGGGGTGCATGTACCTTTACAAATTGGTGTTTTCAAGTTCTTTGGATAAATACCCAACAGTGGAATAGCTGGATCATATGGTAGTTCTAACCTTGATTTTTTGAGGAATCTGCATACTGTTTTCCATAGTGGCTGCACCAGTTTGCACTCCCACCAGCAGTGTATGAGAGTTCCCTTCTCTCCATATCCTCTCCAACACATGTTGTTTCCTGTCTTGTTAATTATAGCCATTCTGACGGGCGTAAGGTGATATCTCATTGTAGTTTTGATTTGCATTTCCCTGATAGTTAGTGATTTTGAACATCTTTTCATGTGTCTGTTGGCCATCTGTATATCTTCTTTGGAGAAATCTCTGTTCAGGTCTTTTGCCCACTTTTTAATTGGGTTGGTGGTTTTTTTGTTGTTAAGATGCATGAGTTCTTTATATATTTTGGAGATAAAGCCCTTATCAGATGTATGGTTTGCAAATATCTTCTCCCAATTGTTAAGTTGTCTTTTCATTTTGTTGATGGTTTCGTTTGCTGTGCAGAAGCTTTTTAGTTTGATGTAGTCCCATTTGTTTATTTTTTCTATTGTTTCTCTTGCCCGGTCAGACATGGTGCTTGAAAAGATGTTGCTAAGACCGATGTCGAAGAGCGTACTGCCTATGTTTTCTTCTAGAAGTTTCATAGTTTCAGGTCTTACATTCAAGTCTTTAATCCATTTGGAGTTAATTTTTGTGTATGGTGTAAGGTAAGGGTCTACTTCCATTTTTTTGCATGTGGCTATCCAGTTTTCCCAACACCATTTGTTGAAGAGACATTCTTTTCCCCATTGCATATTCTTGGCTCCTTTGTCAAAGATTAGCTGTCCATAGATGTGTGGGTTTATTTCTGGGCTTTCGATTCTATTCCATTGATCTGTGTGTCTGTTTTTGTGCCAGTACCATGCTGTTTTTGGTTACTATAGCTTTGTAGTATATTTTGAAATCAGGGAGTGTGATACCTCCAGCTTTGTTCTTTTTTCTCAGGATTCCTATAGCTATTCGGGGTCTTTTGTTGTTCCATATAAATTTTAGGATTCTTTGTTCTATTTCTGTGAAAAATATTTTTGGAACTTTGATAGGGATTGCATTGAATCTATAGATTGCTTTAGGAAGTATGGACATCTTAACTATGTTAATTCTTCCAATCCAAGAGCACGGAATATCTTTCCATTTCTTTGTGTCTTCTTCAATTTCTTTCAGAAATGTTTTATAGTTTTCGGTGTACAGATCTTTCACCTCTTCGGTTAAGTTTATTCCTAGATATTTTATTCTTTTTGTTGCAATTGTAAATGGGATGGTATTCTTAATTTCTCTTTCTGCTACTTCGTTGTTAGTGTACAGAAATGCAACTGATTTTTGTATGTTGATTTTGTATCCTGCAACTTTACCATATTCATTTATTACTTCTAAAAGTTTTCTGGTGGATTCTTTAGGGTTTTCTATATACATAATCATGTCATCTGCAAATAGTGACAGTTTCACTTCTCCCTTTCCAATTTGGATCCCTTTTATTTATTTCTCTTGCCTGATTGCTCTGGCTAGGACTTCCAGTACTATGTTAAACAGGAGTGGTGACAGTGGGCGTCCTTGTCTGGTTCCTGTTCTTAGAGGGATGGCTTTCAGTTTTTCACCATTGAGGATGATGTTAGCTGTGGGTTTCTCATATATGGTCTTTATTATGTTGAGGTACTTTCCTTCTATACCCATTTTATTCAGAGTTTTTATCATAATTGGATGCTCTATCTTGTCAAATGCTTTCTCTGCATCTATTGAGATGATCATGTGATTTTTATTCTTCATTTTATTAATGTGGTGTATCACGTTGATTGATTTGCGAATGTTAAACCATCCCTGCATCCCTGGAATAAATCCCACTTGATCATGGTGTATAATCTTTTTAACGTATTGTTGTATGCGATTTGCTAGTATTTTGTTGAGGATTTTTGCATCGATGTTCATCAGTGATATTGGCCTGTAATTTTCTTTTTTTGTGTTGTCCTTGTCTGGTTTTGGTATCAGGGTAATGTTCAGCTTCGTAGAATGAGTTAGGGAGCTTCCCCCCCTCCTCAATTTTTGGAAGAGTTGAGAAGGATAGGTATTAAGTCTTCTTTGAATGTTTGGTAGAATTCACCAGGGAAGCCGTCTGGTCCTGGACTTTTATTTTTGGGGAGGTTTGTGATTACTGTTTCAATCTCCTTACTGGTGATTGGTCTATTCAAATTCTCTACTTCTTCTTGTTCCAGTTTTGGAAGGTTGTATGATTCTAAGAATTTATCCATTTCTTCCAGATTGTCGAATTGGTTGGCATATAGCTTTTCATAGTATTCTCTTATAATCTTTTGTATTTCTGAGGTGTCTGTTGTAACCTCTCCTCTTTCATTTCTGATTTTACTTATTTGTGCCTTCTCTCTTTTTTTCTTGGTGAGTCTAGCTAAAGGTTTGTCAATTTTGTTGATCTTTGCAAAGAACCAGCTCTTGGTTTTATTAATTTTTTCTATTGTTTTTTTGGTCTCTATTTCATTTATTTCTGCTCTGATTTTTATTATTTCCCTTCTTCTACTGATTTTGGGCTTTGTTTGTTCTTCTTTTTCCAGTTCCTTTAGGTGCATTGTTAGATTGTTTATTTGAGATTTTTCTTGTTTGTTGAGATAGGCCTGTATCGCTATAAACTTCCCTCTTAGAACCGCTTTTGCTGTATCCCATAAATTCTGGCATGTCGTATTTTCATTTTCATTTGTCTCCAGGTATTTTTTGATTTCTTCTTTGATTTCTTCGTTAACCCAGTCGTTGTTCAGTAGCATTTTGTTTAATCTCCACGTATTTGTGGTTTTTCTGATTTTCTTCCTATAGTTGATTTCTAGTTTCATACCGTCGTGGTCAGAAAAGATGCTTGGTATTATTTCAATCTTCTTAAATTTATGGAGACTTGTTTTGTGGCCTAATATGTGATCAATCCTGAAGAATGTTCCATGTGCATTTGAAAAGAACGTGTATTCTTCGGTTTTTGGATGGAATGCTCTGTATATATCTACTAGGTCCATCTGTTCTAGTGTGTCGTTTAAGGCCAATGGTTCCCTATTGATCTTCTGTTTGGATGATCTATCCGTTGGTGTAAGTGGAGTGTTAAAGTCCCCTACTATTATTGTGTTACTGTCTATTTCTGTTTTGATGTCTGTTAATAATTGCTTTATATATTTAGGTGCACCTACATTGGGTGCGTAGATATTTACAAGTGTTATATCCTCTTGTTGGATTGTTCCCTTGATCATTATGTAATGCCCTTCTTTGTCTCGTTTTACAGTTTTTGTTTTAAAGTCTATTTTGTCTGATATGAGTACTGCTACCCCAGCTTTCTTTTCATTGCCATTTGCGTGGAGTATCTTTTTCCATCCCTTCACTTTCAGTTTGTTAGTGTCTTTAGGTCTGAAGTGTGTCTCTTGTATGCAGCATATATATGGGTCTTGTTTTTTTATCCAGTCAGCCACCCTATGCCTTTTAATTGGAGCATTTAGTCCATTGACGTTTAAAGTAGCTATTGATAAGTATGTACTTACTGCCATTTTTTAACTTTCTTTTCTTCTCAGTGTTTTAGTAGTCCTTCTCTGTTCCTTTCTTCTTCTATAAAGAATTGATGGTCACTTTAGTTTGACCTCTGTCTGAAAGCTGTACTCTTTAACTCCCCTCCTCCCTCCTTTTATGTTTTTGATATCATATCTAACCTCTTTTTTGTGCTTTTGTATCCATTACCCTCTTATCATGGAAATAGATAATTTTTCCTATTTGTGGTCTTCTCTTTTCCCCTTAAATCAGTCCCTTTAACATTTCTTGTAGCACTGGTTTCTTGGTGACAAACTCCTTTAATTTTTGCTTGTCTGGGAAATTTTTGATCTCTCCTTCCATGTTGAATGATAACCTTGCTGGGTAGAGTATTCTTGGCTGTAAGTTTTTTCCTTTTACCACTTTAAATATATCGTGCCATTCTCTTCTAGCCTGTAAGGTTTCTGCTGAGAAGTCAGCTGATAGCCTTATGGGATTTCCTTTGTATGTAACTTGACATTCTCTTGCGGCTTTTAGGATTCTCTCTTTATCCTTAATTATGGACATTTTGATTATGATGTGTCTTGGTGTGGGCCTCTTTGGGTTTATCTTGTTTGGCGCTCTCTGTGCTTCCTGTACCTGGATGTCTGTTTCCTTCCTTAGGTTAGGGAAGTTTTCATCTACTATTTCTTGAAATAGATTCTCTGCCCCCTTGTCTCGCTCTACTCCTTCCGGGACACCTATAACACGGATGTTAGTGCGCTTGATGTTGTCCCAGAGGTCCCTTGGACTGTCCTCACTCTTTTTAATTCTTTTCTCTTTTACCTGTTCAGCTTGGGTAATTTCTTCTAGTCTTTCGTCCAGCTCACAGATCCGTTCTTCTGTATCCTCTACTCTGCTTTTGAGTCCCTCTAATGAATTTTTCATTTCCAGTATTGTAATCTTCATTTCTGATTGGTTCTTTTTTATATCTTCCATTTCTTTGTTGACATTCTCACTGAGTCCATCTATTCTTCTCCCCAGATCAGTGAGCATCCTTAACACTCTTAGTTTGAACTCTGTCGGGTAGGTTGCTCATTTCTGTTTCACTTAGTTCCTTTTCTGGGGTTTTGTCCTGTTCCCTTACTTGGAATGTATTCTTTTGCCTCCTCATTTTGCCTCTTTCCCTGTGCTTGTGTCTACGTATTAGGTAAGTCAGCTACGTCTCCTGCTCTTGGATAGGTGACCTTATGTAAGTGATGCCTTAGGAGGCTTCCAGTGTGCTTCCCTCAGTTCTCAATGTTCCAGGGGTGACCCCTATGTGGGCTATGTGTGTCCTTCTGTTGTGGCCTGTTTGCTCTCCCTGTAGGGACCCAGGGAGGCCGAGTTATGCTCCTGGCCAGCTGTTGTAATGCTCAGCTGTTTGTAGTTGTTGTGGGCCCTTCAGTCTCTTTATCAGGTGTGGGGATCCCCAGCACAGTTGGCTGCAAGTTCTAATACCACATTTGTGTTGCAGTATTTCTTTTAAGTGAGTAGGCCCCCAGTGTGGCAGGTTGTTAGGCTCAGGGCCTTACAATTGCTGTAAGCCTCTAGCCTATTAGGTCTCTTGTCAGCTCTCTGAGGATTGCAGCTGGGTGGGGCTGGCCTCAGGCACAGGAGCACCCAATTGTTTCAGGCTTTGGAAGGTGGGGCAAACCCCCATGTGGGTCTTTGAGAAGCACAAGTCTTCTGCAGCTGACAAGCCCTGCTGCCCACAGGTCCACACACACAGTCAACACAGTCCTGCCCCGTGTGTGCGCCCCGACCTCCCCAAGCGGACCCAGTCTCTCCACAGCGGGAGCCCCACACACTCCGCCACCGCCCCACACTCTCCACCAGCTCCTTGTGGACACCCTGCCCCACTAAAGTCGGCTCAGTTGCCAGGCTGCAGAGAATCCAGTCACCAATCTATGTAGGCCCACAAGTTGCCTGAGGTCTTGTTGTTGGGTGGGGCCAGTCTCTAGGGTGGGCTGCCTGCCCTGGCTGAGCTGGATTATATTGGTGCTCTAGCAGGTGGGGCAGACCCTGGGCTAGCAGGCCTCAGGGAGAACTCCAATGGCGTCTGTGTCAGCAAGCCCACACCAGGCCACAACAATGGCCGCTGCCTAAATTGGTCATCTCTTGTTACACCTTTTTCTCTTTACTATTAAGAGAAACTCGTAAATGTTGGATCATAACCCACTGGGAAAACTACCCATTTTCATGCTGCTTGGGTCACCTTTAGAGGATAAATTTTATGGAACAGTTTGGACCGAAATGTGGACAGAAGACAAAAGCCCATCAACCTTCCACAAGCTGGATGGATATTCACTCTTGAAATTTACTATGATACCTTTATTTTTTGGGGTTATAGCTTACAATGTATTATCATATTAATTTTGTTGATTTTCGCAACCATCATGTAAAGTAAGTAGAATATATGTAAGTATTCCAATTTTACAGTTGAAGGAACTAAGACTCAGAAATTAACTGTCATGTTCCCTCACTGAGACTCCCGTTCAGCCCACATCCTCTACTCCAGCACAGTGACGTGACTCATGTCTACCTTCTCCATCTAAACAAGTCAGTCAAGACCTCCCAGGTGGCCAGAGTCAAAGCTTCCGGTTCTCATACTTCATCCCCTCCCTTCCCCTCACTTCACCTCCTTCAGAATTCCACTTATTCCATTTTGGCCCATTTTATCAATGCACCTAATGAACTCTCCAGCGTGAAATTAAAATGAAATATGTAAAACTGAAGAAAGACTAGAACCCCACATACTGGTGTTTCATTTAAACTTCATTTCAGCCCTCAGCTCTTAAAATATTAAATTATGAGTATTAAATTGCGACAACTTAGTTCTTCTAAACCATTGGTGACTAATGAAACATTGAACCTCATAACTCAGAGAACACATAATTGTGAACTCACAAACAAGGTATCTTGTCCTGGGCCTTAATGACATTCAAATGTACTTGATAGACATTAGGGAAATACTCTGCCATTTACAACTAAATCCTCCCTCTCTACCCCTTATCTCCCTGATGAAAAAGAAATCTCTTTCTGGTTTTTTATTATTTTTTGTCTCTTTGAACCAAAATTGAGTTTTATATTGATTTTCTATTTTTTTAGTCAAATAAAATAAAGATGAATCTTTCCCACTTTAAAAAATAATTTAAAAATATAAAAGTGTCTGCAAAGATAAATGTCTTTTCTCTCCTTTCTAAATATCCAGATGGAAGGATCTCACCAATTTTCCAAAAGTGTGGCCTGACTTAACACAGAAGCAAGAGAAGTTATGGGTCTGACCAAATGCCGTTGTCCCTTGAGGATTCTTTAAAAGACATCAAAAACTTAGCTGGGATTCTCAATCCAATTATGAAGTTTTCCACTTAGCTTTTGTGTGCAGCACCGGTGCTACCACAGAAAAAAGCAGAAATTGTACAACCTGATAAGAGAGATTGATTAGAAAAAAAGAGAGCAGGCCTGTTAGATGAAAGATCCAGTAAAGGGAGCTACCTCTCTGTCATCCCAGGGCCTTATATTTAAGGAGCTTAAGCAGTTTCTACACTATGAAGGTCCTTCATATTGCCCCTCTTAGGGCTCTTTAATCTCCCCAGTCCAGAGCTGAATAAAGCCAGAATTATCTAGTTCACTTCGAAGAAGGTCCTTTCTTTCCAGAATTGAGATTACAATTACTGAGAAAGGTGAGGAAAGCAGTAAGGTACCAATCAACCTAATCTTCTTCTAGACAGTAAAAGAAAGATGAAGGTCATAATGCCACACTCCAGAGCTGTGCCATCCACTGGCCACCTGTGGATACTAACCCTTGAAATGTGGGCTTGTGCAGATGGAGACGTGCTGCAAGAGTAACGTAAGAACTGGGTTTCGAAGTCATATGGGGAAAAGAATGTACTGAGCTCATTAATTTTTTTACTGATTACTTATTGAAATAACAATATTTGGATATATTAGGTTAAATAAAATATATTATTAAAATTAATATCACCTATTTACATTACTTTTTTAATGTGGCCACTAGACAGTTTTAGATCACATATATGGCTCACATTATATTTCTAATGGACAGGGCTACTCTCAAACAGGGGTAGGCAAACTTTTTCTAAAAAGGGCTAGACAGTAAAAAGTTCAGGCTTGCGAGCAATATGGTCTCCATGCAACTACCACGCTCTGCTCTTATAGGAGAAGCAGCCGCAGGCAGTATGTAAACAAATAAGCACGGCTGTGTTCCAATATGACTTTACTCGCAAAACCCGCGGTGGGCCCCGTGGTCCAATGGTTACTGATATCTGCTCTGGAGCATAACCAGAATTTTTTAATTAACATGTTATTTTTCAACAATCTGTTTTTATTTAGCAGTCTAAAGGATCCTATAATAAGTAAAGAAGAACGAGATCTTACCGTCTCCCTTGGGTATGGAAGAAGCAAACTGTCATAGCCTTGCAGGGCAGAGCATCGAGGACCCCTGGCCTCGTTTGTCCCAGGGGAGCCTGGTTTTCATTCTCACCATCATCACTGTCTCACATTTCAAGCCACTCATCAGAAGTAATTAACCGACCACTATTCCTCATGATGACAAAACATGCTCAGGCACTCTCTACAGTAACCAGCTTCCCCCGCTGGACGGAAATCTCACGCAAGGGCTCAGACATGGAGGTCCTCTTTCAAGCCAGTGCCAAGGATGTAATTCATGAGTGAGTGCCATTTTGAAACACTCGCTGTGCCTTTCTTTACACCTTAACTGCTAATTCCTTTACAGCCCAAATCTGCAATTCAGAGCTGCATGTGGACATTGTGATGCTGTTTAATTGGCAGTATCGGGACCCGCTTTTATAGGGACATGCTGGAGTTCCTGGGGCAAATGGTAAAGTGCAGCTCAACAGCCCAAGTCATCAAACGAGAGAGGGGCCAAAAAGGGAGAATAATGCCTGAAGCACTTTGCTCTCAAAAGTAGTGTGAGAAGAAGGGAAATGATGTAAACAATGGTGAGATCTTAAGGAGAACCCACTAATATTAAATATCTTAACAAGAAATGTAGTGATGCTGGTTGGTTTTCCTGGGATCTAAACTAACAGCAAGGGCTTAATTGTCTCAACCGATTCTCAAAGTTCCTGCCAGTCTCCAAATCTGTTATCATTCTTGACTTGCTCATACAGAAAGCAAAATTTGCCGACATTAATCATGCCTTAATGACTTCTTTCAGAGGAGAAAAAGCTAATGAATGACTTTACGGTTTGTGCCTGTATGTGCCAGGAAATTGACATTTCACCAGCCACTGCATTGATCGCATGTCAGTTGATATGAATAATCATCAAGTTAGACATGTCTATCTTTATTAACACGTTCATAACCTCATTTACATTTTTCTTGCTGAATGAAATTTGCACATTTAACTCCACCGAAAATCACATTTTCCCCAACAGTGGCAAAGGAACAAGTAAGGACAGAAGCTCAGCCGCCTGGCGCTTCCTCCTATCATTTCTCTGCCTATTTTAAACAGAGCGGATCAAGTTACTACTTTAGAAAATAAGCAAAACAAATCATTAGTGATATTAATCATTGTCAGTTTATTTTTCCTCCTCTTTTTTATTTAGTTAGGTGCTGACACGTATAAGCTTTAAGTAAATTGAATGTCCACTCGTATTTTATTGCTCGTTACAAACCCTCAAACCACAGCAATAGTCTCAGTTTATGTTAGAAACAGCAAAATCGATGTGAATTCTGGAGTTGACAATGACGGATGGAAGCCCTTACATAGACGCGCGCACTGCTGGGCAGGACCTGAGGTCTTCAGGAGTTTCCCATGCCATTTGGAACACAGGCGATGTGGAAAACAATAGCCCCGGCAGCCAGCTCCCAGGTGCTCCCAGCCACACAACTGCGTGGCGTGCCTCATTTGTAATGCATAACCAAATCCTTGACTTTCTTTAAGAAGTAAACCCAGAAACAGAAGTCTGTGGCTATGGACCCAGTGCATTTCGGTTTTTTGAAGTCTGTGTTCTACCACAGAAGCCCTGCCACGGACTTTGGAACCGAGCTCCGGCTGGAAACCAGAGGAGGAGCCTCACACGGTCCCAGGGCCACTGGGTGACACCTGGTAAGTCACTTCTCCCTTTGGGTCCTGGTCCTCTCATCCACAAATAATTAACATGCCTACAATGCATATTTTCGGGTTTTTGTGTTCAACAAACGTTGCTGAGCACTTACTTACTGTTTACCAGGTACCCTGTGACAGCAAGATGCCCGTGTCTTGTCAAGGTGGGAGTTATTCTAGGAACTCCCTTCCTGTTGTCATTCTTTTACAATTCAAAACTCTCCATGTGTGTTTGTCTCACCGATAACAAGGAAGGCGATACAGTTCCCAACTTTCTGTTGACAGAGTTACATCGCACTAATTCCTTCAGTGATTTAGCAGCAAGCATTCCCAGAGTGCCTGCTCTGCTTCAGATACCTTGCTGGGCCCTAGAAACAAAAAGATACACAAGGCAGATGTCTGATCTCTTAGATTTCCTGGCACAGTAAGGCAGGTAGACCTTTACGAAATACACTACGTTGTCATGTGAAAATCTCTTGTGACAGAGGTGTGAAAAATGTGCCAGGGGTTGAGACTACTGATATTTGGGCAACTGATTTTTGTCTGGAGGGAGCAGGAAAAAGTGTCCCTGAACAGGTGCCGTGGGAGTTGGTCCCTGAAGGATGCACTGGAGACTGTCAGATGGAGAAAGTGACAAAGGTGAAGCTTGTCATCCTAGGCTGTGGGGAGGGCATGGAGCTTCACTAGGGGCAGGAGAGCAGCAGGGAATGGAGAAGAATCTATGAAGAAAGGTTTGTGAAATCCACTGCATATTTTAAACATCTGTTTTGACACAGAGATGGTATTTTCACAGTAATTTTATTTGCTGAATAAAATAAAAGAAATCCTAAGGTACTATTTCTGCCTAGACCTGACCTTTTTACCTTAAAGATAACCTACTTTTTAAAAATTCTGTTTTAAAAAAACCAAAACCTTGTACATTCTTCCTGTGAAAACATATCCCATGGTCAGGGAAATGTCGTGGTTTTATAGTATATCACTTTAAAGGGCTTGACTTTTCAGCCAGCCTCAGTCCTTCTCCTTTTCTCCTCTAAGTGTTCATCTTCACCTTCGTCTGCTGACTTTAGACTACTTGTGTGATCATATTCCTCTAAGCAACAGGAGGGCTCCGTCCTACCCGTTGATTGCAACCCGCAACACTGCTTTCCAGTTCAAAACCGTGTCATGGAATAGTAGAACACATGCCGCGGGCTCGGCAGGTTGAGGATTCCTTTTCAAACAAGGGTATCACTTTGCTAATCTAAGACCTTGGCTGTCCCCGTCAATAGTCACCTTCCTTTGTAATGGAAGAGGTCCCTGCTGGCCGCAGTGTCCACTAGCAGGAGGACATGCAGAGTCATGCAGGTGGGCAGCGTTGGGCCTCTACAGCCTGTTTCCTTCTGGCCTCCATGGAACCAGGCCAGGAGGGGCTGGGATGTCCTTTAGTGTCTGCTGTTATACACAGGTGCACTCAAAGTGTGTGCTCAGATCAGTTAAGGTGCAGAATTTTGCCTTCAAGAAGGAAATCACAGTGCACAAGTCCTTCCCTCCTACTCCTATTTTCTGTTCATCTCGGGACCTCTGTGAGGCAGTCCCCACCCAGTGCCCATCACCATTAGGAGGATTTACTCAGAGACCAAATGGGCAGGGAGTGGGGGCGGGGGACACACAGCAATCAGGTAAAGGTGGTTCATCTCAGGTTGGAGAGGCTTTCTCCTGCCAACACGCACGAACTGGTATTTGTTAGATGATCAAAACATGCCATGGAGCTCAACATTTGCACTTTGCTGTCCAGACACTTCGAGGATGCCTGGGAAAGACCATTGGAAGATGTTCAGGCCTATGGGTCCTCCAAAGGCCCCAGGTCATGACTGGCACAGTCTGAGGAGTTAGGAATGCCAAGGTTTACTTGGGAGACTCAAATTCTATAGCTCAGAATGTTCCAAACCCAGCTGCCTAGAAGCTCAGAGGAGCTTAAAAATAATAAATACACAGGACCAGGGCCCACACTAGACCTACTGAACCAGCAACAGCTTGAAAGGGAAAATGCTGCCTTCTCTCCTATGCTCAGCTGGAAGTTAGCTAGAAATAAATAAATACATAACAAAATTAGAATGTGTTCATAAGTCCTACAGTCAATAAATGCAAAGATAGTTTCTCACTGCAAGACTGAAATGAACATTTCTCAAGTTGCTATCTCTGCAGCACTCACATCTGATGCTCTCTGCCCCAGCCAGTCAGAATCTCCAGGATTGAGGCCAGGAAATCTGTCTTGTTGAGGAATCTCTGTGTCAATTCTGACATACAGCCACTGGGTTAGCACCCTAAAGATTCCATGCAGAATTTACATGACTCAACTGATATGTGTGCTTTATTGGGGTGAGGGTTGGAACAAGCCCTGTTCTGGGTTACTCCGAACTCTGAGCAGACACCTAAGTGACCCAGCAGTGCTCCTCAAAGACCATTTTTGGATTTGCCAGCTATCAACCACCAAGGAATTGCAACTGATTCCAGCAGAGCGGCCAGGAGATTGACTGTTTTTTTAACTAGTAGGACAAGTTCTTCTCCAAAGCTTTAAACCAGTAAAGTGGATCAAACCCACACTGCAATTGCAGGCTGAACTCCTGAGAATGCTAGGTTCTGGTAGAGGCCAGTTTCTCCCCTTAGGACACTCAGGCACCAGTGGGTGATGCCTGTTCTGGCGCCACCTCAAGCTCCCAAGATGAAGCTGGTCCTTCGCCCTCTGGAGGGTGGACCCTGCAGGCTGTTTCTCCAGGAGCCGAGATGGTTTTCTGCTGACCCAGCCACAATTTCTCACAAGCATAAAACTCATTTTCAAAGCAATTGGTCAAGGGTAAGTTCTTGTTTGGTAGCTTTGAAGCAGAATGAAGTGAGCTACCCACACAAACTCTGAGCCCCTCGTGCCATGACAACCAGGTGCTACCAGACTCAGGTGTGAAGATAACAGAGCCATTGCTTGTATAAATAGTCCCCCAGGAGCCCCAAAGATGGATCTCACACTTGAACTTCAGGGAAAACAATGACAACAACATCATAAATTTTCATCCACGCATGTCACAGCGTACAAAATATTTACTGTGCAATGTCTTTGTATTTCCGGAAGTGTGCTTTGCACACATTGCTCAGAGAGATTGAGTAACCTGTCTAAGGTCATGTAGTTAGTAGGTACCAGAGCCAGAACCTAAGAAAAATATAACTGCGGGCTTAAAGAAATCTCAGTCTGTATCCCTGGAAGAAGCCAACTGAAAAGGAATCAGTCACTGAGTTCATTGTATTACTAATTGTACTTTGAAGATGTTTGTTTTGTTTTTTTTTAATTGATGTTTTAATAGTTTTTAACATTGTGAAATTTTGGGTTGTACATTTTTGTTTGTCCATCACCATATATATGTCTCCCTTCACCCCTTGTGCCCACCCCACCCCCACCCCCATAGCCCCTGGTGAAGACGTTTTTTAAGTAAATAGCTCCCTACGTTTCTCATCGCCTCGTGAAACACACACAGCCTCATGGTTCTCACCAGCCTCTTCCACAGCTCCTGGGACACCCGTGGTCCCTGTTGGCCATCATTTACTGGGACCTATCGTGCAGCACCCACTGCTCTAGCCCACTGAATTTCATTAACTGCTACTTCATTTTGATAACTACTCAAGAAACCACGTGCAAAAGGGCCTATGAAACTCTCTCAATCCCGGGCATCAGCCTTGTTTTATCCATAAAGAAAATGAGACTCAGAGAGCTTCTTGAAGTGAAGGCCCCACCCAAGGAGGGAGTGGAGGGCATCTCTTTAGGGAGGGTGGCGCCGTGTCTGCTCTCAATAGGGGTGCATCCACATTCCTATTGACTCCTGTTCTTTCCATAAAATTTTATTTCAATAACGCATATACAAAGATCATCTCACATAATATTGTAGCTCATTATTTTATTGCAACCACCTTCTTCTGATTTTGACTCCACCCTGTACCAGATAAATCTACCCACGGCCATGGGTAGCAGCACTTGTTAGAAACAGCACATTCCTGAGCCTGTAAATGTCTCCATTAAACAATAAATAACAATAATTAACCAAGTAGTTCTGCATTTATTTAAATTTAGCAGATAAAGAATCAGCAGTATGTAGGCCCAGGCTGGACAGAAAGTCATCAATAACATTAATTATAATAACATTAATTTAGCACACTCACTATTCCAGGAACTGTGACAAGGCCTGTAAAGTTCTGTGAATGCAATTGAATTTCACGTAATCCTCATATTCACCCTGTGAGCTCGCCACTCATGTTATCCCCACTTTTAGGAGTCAGGGATGCAAAGGGCTAAGTAAACCACCCCTGGTCACGTGGGGGCTGAGAGCAGCTCCAAATCCAGAGGGAATCAACAGGAGCCAGGCTCTGAACAATTACACTGTTTTGCCTAGGAAGGAAAAGTCCAGATTGCCAAACCATTCCTTAGATACCACTTCCTTAGATATTCCTTAGAATACCACTTCCCGATTCTCAGATCCATAAATTCTGGTCTTAGAATTGCATCAGCACACTTTATTTTAGGTCACTATGATGCCCCGCTTCCAGTCTGCCTATTGGAGAAACATTCCCTGTAATGTTTCAGCACGCCTTGGTTCCAACAAATAGGATAATTGCATGAGGGGGGACGAAAGAAGTCATGTGGGCAAATGGTAACTAAAGCCTTTAAAAAAACCCTCAAAAAATGTCGTGCCCAAATGTCGGTTCAGACTATAGAAACAAAGCTCTGAGAAAGTACCAAGAAAAACTCATTTTCTCCTTGTTTCCTGAGAAAATACAATTTTCATCAGACATTAAAGCCTTTTGGGGTAAAGAATTCATTCCAGTTGGCTAAGCCATTTACAAGGCATGTTTAACCTAAAATGCAAATGCAATAAAAGTATGATACAGAATTAAAGATGAGATACTTAAAGATGACTTCTCAGGAAAACTTTCAAGAAACATAAAATTATAGGTGAGTCATACTTCCAACTCTTATGACTAAAAAGAGGCATTTGGCCAATAGTAGGCAAACAGAACCCTGTGTGAAATTCCTGCAGTGCTCAGGGGCCTCCCTGCATTTGAAGAAATTCTTGCTCATTTCAGTTAACTTAAGTTTGAAAGCTTGAGAGCTTTGTGGTTGTCAGAAGCTATATAACAAACCTAAAACACAGAATCAATTTGTGTTCCAGAGGTTTTTTGGTCTTTCTATGAAAATAAAAGCAAACCACAAAATCTCTTCAGATTCTTGAGGTCACAAGGTCTCATTAGAAACCAAAGCAAGAGTTTTCTTACAAAACTGTACCCAAAAGTTGTTATGGTGAATGATAAATCCCAACTAGTCTCTATCCAGTGCCAAAAGAGCAAGAAGAAAATTACAGTATTTGTTTGATCTTTTTGAATCAACAAGGCCCCTGCACCTTTCCCCATTCTGGTGCCCTTGCCTGGAGGGAACACTTTCTCCTATGAAACCCTGGGGGCCCTTCAAGACCTGCCTCCATGTCACCCCTCAGGCAATTGTTAACAGGGACAGTGATCACCTAGCTCAGCCAGAGCTCGTCTGCCTCACTGCAAGACGCACTATTATGCTTTGGCGTCACCTGCAAGGCCCATCACACAGGGCCTTCAATTGTGGTTGGAGCCTGACGCGTGTTTGTTGATTTTGTAAGTGATATATGACACCTAACATCACAAGGTTTTCAAGTGCCTACATTACATTACAAATACTTCCCAACTCACCTAACGGTTGGGATTCTGGAGGCCTTGTACCACATAAATTTATTTATTTTTTTTTTTGTGAGGAAGATCAGCCCTGAGCTAACATCCGATGCCAATCCTCCCCTTTTTGCTAAAGAAGATTGGCCCTGGGCTAACATCCATGCCCATCTTCCTCTACTGTATATGGGACACCACCACAGCACGGCTTGACAAGCGGTGCGTCAGTGCGCGCCTGGGATCCAAACCTGTGAACCCCGGGCCTCCAAAGCAGAGTGCACGCACTTAACTGTTATGTCACCAGGGTGGCCCCCCCACATGAATTTTATATTGTTCGTAGATGCACCTGGATTCTTGCCTGTTGCCTCTGCATCAGCCGAGTGGGCCCCACCCACTGTGACACCAGGAGCATTAGCATGAACCTGACTCCATTAAAACTCCTGGGACCACCTGCATTTTACTTTTCCTTTCTTCTTTGAACAGGCCTAGACTTCACTAGGATTTTCCTGACAGTCATTATTCAAATGTGGTAAAGGCAGGGAGGGTTGATTGCCCTGATGATAGAAGGTTCCAGTAACAGAAACTACTCCTTGTAGGAGATATTTTCACCAAGCTGCTCCCTGTGTGGCATCCATCTGCACGTCCCAGCGCTTTGCCCTTCTGTGATTGTGTTGGGCGTAACTAACTGGCACTCAGCGTTCATTCTCAACCTTTTCTAGAGTGCTTTCCTGCACTGCAGAAGCTGAGAGACTGAGAACTACATTTCCCAGACTCTCTTTCAGCTAAATGTCCTGACGATAGTAAATGTCATTAAGATTTTAAGACGGAAGCGAAGTAGAGAAGGGAATGATGCCTTTTAGCATTTTTCTGCTGGCAACAAGGTCTTGGGCTATGAGGTGTTGTCTGTGGCCATGTTCCAGTGCCCACCTCCAGCTTCCTGGGTCTGAAGAGGCAGTTCAGGTGAGACGGGAGCAGAGCTTGCGCTCAGGTGTCCATGCCCAGCTTCAGAGTCCTCCCTCTGGATTACGGCAGGGGCATTGTTCTGGGCTTTCGTTCCAGAGACCTCGACTGGTGCCTACTTCTCCAGCCCTTCCGACAATTGTGTGAGCACCCAATTCTCTAAAATGCAGTCATTTCTGCTTAAAATACCTAAAGTGGACTCGGTGTTCTGCTCTGAAGCTTGACTGGTGAAGGAAATAACAAAAAAATTCCACATCTGTGACATTTTATTGGCAGTTTTACAAATCAGTTTGTGGAGCCTCAACTGTGTATACTTTGAATGTGGCACAGTTCTGTTCTAATCAGCAGAGTTTTTCAGTCACCATGCCATGCTCTGCCATACTGTGAAATCCTGGTGACCATCTTGGAAAATGCCCACCAGGTGATAACACTAAAGTTGGCTTTCTTGAGTACTGTATTTACCAGAGGGGGAAAAAATGGCATTAACATATTTGCTATCCTCAGAAATTCACTTACACATTCTGCAAAGAATCTAAATGGGTCCCATTTAGACGCCACCTGACCTGAATAGTTCAAGGGGCCAAAACCAACTTAGAGCTAATCAAGGTGTGAGGAGTCTGTTTTGTGGAGAGAGAGAGAGAGAGAGGTAAAAAGAAATAGGGAATAAGCTAGTAAATTTTAAGAAGGTAACTTCTGAGTTTTTGAAAATCAGACATACAAAAAGCCGAGTGCTATCGATATTTGCCTCAAAAGCCAGTTAATAGAAACTGAATTTTATGCCAAAACCTTAATAAATCCTTATTTGTCTTTGGAAACAAGAAGCTAGTATCACTTCCTGACACCAGATCATTACAGAGAAACAGTAATCATGCATTTCATGCATTTCTATAGTATAACAAACTAAATATATTAGTGCCTAAAAGGAACAAGAGACCACAGATCAAGTTCCATTCTTTAGAGTCTCCATATTTATAGGACAGAGATTTTATTTAATCTGTATGTTCCCGGAGCCTGTCATTATGCGAGGCATAGAATAGGCCTTGAATAAAAATTTGATAAGGGAAAGGTAGTGGGACACAATAAAGGAGGAAGGAGAAATAAATCTATGTATTTTGAATTTATATTAATGCAAACTCTAAAGTGCAATGGGAATTTCTTAAGAATTAAACATAATTAAACAATTTAAAACAAAAACAGAATGACAGTAGTGTAGAGGAGAGGCGGGGAACAGGCCAGTTCACTGGACACGGAAGTGACCGGCCGACGGAACACCGACGCTGACTAAGATCAGAAACCACAGAGAAAGAGACAAAGAAAACTCAGATCGTAAAGGGAACTTGGCTACCAGGTTCTAGAAATAACAAACCAAAGTTGATGTACTGCTTGAGAAATTGGCAAAAGAATTGTCAAAATTCCAAAACTTTGACAAGATGGGAAATGGCATAAACATAGATTCAAAGGAAATTGAAATAGACAGAAAAATCCCATGTGAAATGTTGAAATTTTGGTTACTAACAATAAAATCTACTTTCCTGAATATTGAATATGTTCATATACTCAAGAGGTCTAAATTACCTTATGATTATCAGCCTTATTGTTATAAATTAAACATTTCTTAAAATGGTACCCTAAAAACAAAACAAAACTAGTCAAATACATCTTCTAAGATATCTTCAAAATTTGTAAAGAACCATCGCTTCTGCCCACCTGCCCTTCATTTTCTGGGCTCCAGGCACAAGGCTTCCTTCCGGATTCTCTAGGGGTGGGCTCCTTGCCTCCCCCTGGAGCTCCTATTAAGTGGTCCGCCCCCTCCCGCGCCCCTTCACCCGACTGCTCCTGCCCCACCCCTCCTCAGGGACACTGCACTGTCCCGGCCTGCGGCAGTGCTGATTAATGAACCACTTCCGTAACTTCCACCCAGACTACAAGAGCCCTGGAGGAGGCCCTGTCTCCTTCTGTATTCCAGGCCGAGGAGAACACCTCATTCCTGGAAGGTTCTCAATGAATGTTGGTTAAATGAAAGGATGAACGAATGAACAGATGGGCAAACGAGAGCTCTCCTGGGGGACTGGTAGGGGGCGAGAACCATGGGACAAAGCAGGGCAAAGTCAACATGGGCTCCGGGGACCCGGGACTAGGGCTCCCAGGAGGCGGTTCAGCAATTTCACAGTTCTTACTGGAGCCCACCCTCGCTGTAACCATAACCAAAGCTACAACAGCCTCTGAAGACATAAATAAATCTAATTACATCCCTAGAAATAGGAAATATGGATGGGGTCTTAGAGAAATGGTTTTCATGAGATTTTAGGCTCAGAGCACCTTAAGTGGGTCTCATTATAGAACGTGCATCACAACTCAAATTTCACTGCTGGATATCCATTTAAGGTAGGGCTGATCCAGGAGCTACGATACTTCTAGTGACAGGTGACCATAATAAATGAAAAAACCGTGACATGCAAGTGATTTCTCATCCCTATCTGTCGTCTCAGCATTGTGTGGATGGTATTACTATGGTGTTTTGAAAAATCGTATTTTACATTTTGGGTAAAAGACACTTTCATTCAGTCCCCTTGTCCAGAATAAAACAAGGAGGATAATGCCCTCAGTGCCCAGGATGGCACACTGTCTGACCGGCAGCCCTGGAAGGACTTCCCAAGAGAGATTAGCTTTGAGGAGAATTTAGAAGAAAAGGGGTGTGCATTAGACAGACTCCAAAGTCAAATGCCTAGAGAAACATGAAAGAGAGTAAAAAGCTAAGATAAAGGGGCATGTATTTAAAGAGCTGTTTGAAGGCTTAAATAGGAGCATTAAATAGGAGCCATCCTTTAGGATTATGGAATTATTTCTGGCTTGAACCTTGCAAGATAGTAAATGAATGCATGCTAATTTCTGTTTTTTAAAAATAAAATGGCAAGATCAAGCAGAGAATATTTAATTTAGAATTGGCTGTCCATGGCTGCGCCCGTCCTTCATTTTTTTCTAAATCTCTCTCCTCCAAAAACAACTGAGCAGTCTTACAAATAAAAATATGCCAATATTCCATAAATAAAAAGCCATCAAAATAGACATGAAGAGTAACTGATACATGCTAAAACGCTTCTCTCCTCACACAAACAAGTTATGATTTTAACAGAATTGTGTGGTTGATGCTCTCACCTGTCTAAATAGCAAAAGCAAGTCTCTACAAAGTGGAAATCAGAATTAAACGTGAACAGAAGCTCATAAGATTAACTGTACGGAAATGGAGCTATTTGGTGGCCAACAAGAACTTCTTTCCGTGTGCAGGCATCAAAGTGACAGTCCTTTTGTTTGTAAGCGTGCATTGCCTCATATTAAATACTTTAACAACACCCAAGGACAAAGCTGAACTTTCGTGTTTTCTAAACCATCTCCGGAATGTGTGTGTGTGTGTGTGTGTGTGTGTGCAGGCCCGCACACTTCACCGTACTTGAATGTCAAGAGGCACAACTGCATGGACTAACTGCATGTTGAAAGATGAGGCTAGATCTTACGATGCAAGTTTGTTCCTTCAAGCAGGTGTGTAATAATACCCATGCGAACAGTCTACCACTTCCCACAAAGTGCCGCAAGAGAGACAGGGTCCAGTTGGTGCCAGGGCCAGGTACTCAAGACGTGTGTGACACGTGGAGAGGACGATGTGCGGATGGCCCCAGGCCCTTTCACACAGGTCACACGTCTGAAAACACGCCTCCCGTTGAGGGCCCTGCTCTTTCTCTCCTTCCATGGCTGTCTAACTATGGAAAGCCTGGAAGAGACATCAAAACGCAGTTATTTTTTACGGGGAGCACATTCCCTAAAGCCCAAGGCTTCTCTTATGGAGTTGACACTTCTTTTCTGTTAATCCCCTACCTCTCACCTTTCTCCCTCTCTCACCTCCCTAATCCATCTGACCCGCCCGCCGTCTCCACACCCACCTTCGGTGGCTCCAGGCCTCTGGTGCCACCTCCTCCCACACTTGGACCTAAAAATGGTACCACGTCGCCTTCCTGTGGGATTCAGAATGGCAAGGCCACATTCCCCCGCTTCCCCTATGTCTCAGACTCTTGGGCTGTGCTGACCCCCAACTCCCGTGCTAAGCTTTGCCTGGTGTTGGAATTCAAAGATGTGTGTCTATTTATGAAAATGTATCATATAGTTTTCTATTAAACCAGACACCTGACAGTTAAAGGACGAGTTCGGCTAATGCCTATAGTGACCAGGAAGCTCACTCAGGACTCTGACTGTAGTTCTATTCTAGTCAAAAGCATTCACAACTTGCTTGATTTACAATCCTGTTCTTTAGGAAGATCTATCAGAAGTATAGGATTTGTCAATGTCTTTTGGGATTTCATTATCTTTTTTAAACAACAATTAATTAAATAGAATCAAGTTGAAGAAATAATTGCCACAAATGATTGTGGTATGACATCCAAAATGTAAAATGACCATAAGAAAGAAGTGGCTGACATTCCTCTGCTCACAGACATGAGCCCCAGTTATATCCTAAGCCTCAATGTGTTATATATGTGTAGAGGAAAGTGAAACAATTCCGATATTGCCACCACTAGCCCCATGTTAACTCATACAGATACTGAGTGTCATTATTTGTTTTAGGAATAGATTGTGAAGATTCATTAGGAAATGTTTCTAAAGTGCTTTGAATTCACTACGAAATACAGGCACAAACTTCTAACAAGTCTCAGGTTTAGTCCCCCAGGCCTCTGGGAAGGTTGGCTTGTTACCTCTTTCATTTCACACAGCAAACTTGGCATGAAGTCAGGGGGAAGTGTCTTAGTTTCTTTGGGGAGGGGGCACTAAATTAGGAAACAAAATATTAAATAAGTGTTAAACACTAAAAATACCTAAGCTCCAGCCGCCTCTTTCAATCCTCAGTTCAGAATAATCCACCAAATGTGTCAATGAATCAAATCACCAGCACCCTCAAATTCCTTTGGTTCCCTCCTTCCCCCAAATTTTCATCCATGGATTTGACGTAAGCTGGTCTATAACCTTCTTGCCTAAATACAACTTCCAAAGTAGTATACACTCTGCAACATGCACGCACACACTACACCACACACACACAGACACCACCCACTCTTTCCTGTCTTGACCCCTTCCTGTCTGATCACCTCCCCCACACCTGGAAGACTAGCTCCCATGCTCACTATAATGGAACTCTTTTTGGAGTAAAAAAAGTTCCTTCTCTACTCCACACATGGTTTATGATGCTTTTCATCTCTGAAGCTCACGAAGAAGACAAAATGTAGATTAATTAAGAGACTCAAGCTCTACCTCATCTCTCACACTGGTTGCCCTGTGACCTTCCATGAGTTACTGACCCTGGACTCAGCTTCCTTGTCTGCTAATAGATTTGAAGGTTACCTCAACCTACCTTCCAGGGCATCTGGAAGGATTGAATGGCATAACAAGTACAAAAGAACTTTGAAAAGTATATGAGACAATTAAATCACATTGTACCTGATTTATTTCTTGAATTAGAGGCATCTTTCAGGTGCATTCCTCTTTTTGAGGAGGATGTCGTTGAGGGTACGAACTACACTTCCTCCTAAAACATTCCTTGGTTTAACTGTGAAGGAGGGAATACTGGGCCAGAAAGACCAACCATCTTATCCACTGAAGAATTCTGCGGTCCTCAGGAAGATGCCCAAATTCACTACCCCTTGTCTGGTCCAGCCCATTCTTGCAGCTCTGGAGAGGGACATGGTGATCCTGTGCCTCTCAAAGACAGATCCAAGAGGCGGCCTTAGTCCGGGAGCAGATCCCACTGGTGTGGGCTGAAAGTTCTACATTTGTATGAGCTCTCTCTAAGGAAAAGAATACAAAATTACCAGTCCAAAATTAGGTATAAGACCTTAGAAGGGGCCTGGGCAAGTGAAGTACCTAAAGTTTAAGTTTCTTGAGCATCATGGCAAATCCACCTCTACTCTCAGTTTTTCCCAACAGATGGAAAGTTCACTGAGGACATGGCTTGGGTCTTCTAATTTTAGGAAACTTCTCATAACCTTCAAGGTGATTCTATAGTCTGTAGGCAGTGAGTGCTCAGATCAGGCTGTGGCCCAGTCAGCAACTCTTATCAGATCCCCTTTGTGAATTTTCTCCCTCCCAGCAAGTCTAACAATGCAAGTTAAATACCTATTCATTCGACAAAGATTTCGAGGCACCTCAGTTCAGAGCACTGTGTGAAGACCTGGGCAGGGTAGGTGCAAAGATATATAAGACAGGTCCTGGCTCTCTAGGAGTGCCCAGGCTTGGTGGAGGAGGAAGACGTGCATACAAATGACCATAACACAAGGAGGCAAGTTCTAGACTCACGGGATAGGCCAGTGCTGTGAGCATATGTGGGCACAGAGGAAATAACAAATTATTTTGCCTACAGAGGTGGTGGCATTGAGCAGATCCTTAAAGGACAAGTAAGTGGGAAGAGGATCTGAGACAGAAGGGAGCAAGGAGCGTGTGCATATGATAAGCTGGGTGGCTTGCAACTAGTTCAGAGGACCTGGAGCATTTGATTACGGAGAGCAGTGGGAGAGTGGTGGGAGCTAGCCATGAAAGAGTAATCCTCAGGGAGCCCGTAAGGGGCCAGTTAAGACTAACAGACAGATTAGGATTGCTTACAATCAGATCACAGACTACACCATATCCACCAGGACCCACAAATACAACCTGATGTCATTGGATTTAAAGCGGGGATAACAGCCAAGTTACACATGGTAATCAATGAGTCAGTCGACCAACCAGCATTTGTTATATGTGCCATCCCTGCTTTACCCTGAGCCCAGGAGTGAAGGATGAGATCCCTTCCCTGCAGACCTTCTGGATTAGTTGGGTGGAGGAAATCAGTAAGACATGGACTGTAAGTAATTCAAAGAGGGAAAGATTCCAGTAGGTTCGAGTCCTGGAGAACAGGAACTTGAGTTTGTCCTGAAGGATGGGGGACTTGAGGCTGTGGGCTCCATACACGGAGCTGGGCCGTCACTAAGGCCGTAGCTGGAGGAGGTTCTGGACTGAATCATGGCGGGACTCCCCGCTCTGCTCCAGCATTCACTGACGGGTCCGTAGATAGGTTACTTAACCTCCCTGGACCTCAGTTTGCTCAACTGCAAAATGGAATGTGTTAGTCTCTTGTATTTCAAAACCGTTTAACTAGATATTTATAAAGCAAAGAGTATCAATTTTGTGCTGTATACATAATAAAAGGAGCTAAAGAAAAAAAACTTGGACAGAGCTACGAAAACAAAAGGTGGTGGGGAGAGCAGGGTGCACCTCTTTGGAGGATATTTTCTTCGTTGAGTTCCAAGCAGCTGCAGCCTTAGCTGGGCACTTGGGAGTGGGGAGAGGCAATGGAGGGTGCCCTGAAGCCGGCGAGAGCTCGCCAGGTTGCACGGAGCCCACGCCGGCTGGAAGCCTGGGTTAGCAAACAGAGGCCCTGCTCAGGCAGGCTGGTCGGAAAAGAACGTCCAGCAGACTTAAAGGTTAGTAAGCTCTCCACCAGCAGAGTTTCCAGTGAACTCTAAACGAATCCTTGAGGAAGTTAGTCCAAGAAATTGTTTACTTGCGCGTGCTTATATTCTGCAGGGCAGCCAGCCTCGAGCCATCTGGGTTTCACTGAGCACCTGAAATTGGACCTTAATGGAATAAACCATGCAATGTAAACAAACCAGAAGAGAAGCATTTGTGGCTAAGAGGAGCCCCTTACGTTTTAAGAGGGGCGATAGAGGCTGGTTCTGTGTGTGTTCTGGTCTGGGCTGAATTTTCTTTCAAAGAATTCAATTTGCTTTCCAGAGCAGGTGAGGAGAAGGAATGTGAAGCAGAATGATCAAATTTCATCCAAAAAGTACAGAAGTAATGGAATCAGCCATTACATTAATCCTCATCTTCAGACAAATTTTCTTAAAGTCAGCAGGTGGCAAGCGAGTGGGCCAAAGGTGACACCTGACAGAATCTGCTCTCTCCTTCTGCAAAGCCTGTCACAAAATCCACTCTCCTTGCCCCAACGATGCAAGGAAATTGCTCTTTTGTTGTATGAGTAACAGATCCCAGTAATTCTTTCTTTTTTTAACCCTTCATCCAGTTGTCTGTGATTAAATTTGCCTTCGTTTGCATGAAAGGCTTCCGGCCGCCCTACGCACGCTCAGCGGCTTGGTGCAGCCGTGACTGTGGTAGTGTTTCTGGGCAGCAAGGCAGCATGCAGGGAGAAAGATCTCAAGGCCTTCTACCTCAGGTTTGTCACTCACCAGTCATGTGGCTTGAACAAGAGGCTTATGCTTTCTGAGCCTCAGTTTCTCTTTCTGTAATTTAGAAATGCCCTAAATGACCTACCCTTCCTACCTCAAGGGTTGTTGGAAGGGCCTGCACTTCGAGCAAGGCAACCAGGAGTGCAGGCTACCTCTCTGCCCATCACCCCTGAGGCAAAGACACATTGACACGGGTGACTGCAGGTAGCTCCTGTGGGGAGCGGGGAAGAATGCCGGCTGGACTCGGAAGACCTCAACTCCAGTCCCAGCCATTGTGTGCTGCTGTGTGAGTGTGAGAAAGGCAGCTCTGGCCTTCTCTGGACCTCACTGTCTTCATTTCCAAAATGAAGGCAATGGGGACCCTTGGTGTTCTTAATATCCTTAATACTAAAGGATCCTTAATATTCCTTTCAGGTGTAAAATTCTAATTCTAATGTACATTAAAGACTTGGGAAATTGTTAATTGTTACATAAACATAAAGTATTGTTAGTGAAATTGTCCAATAATCTAAGGGCCTGATTTGAGTGCTCTGAAATGGAACCAGAGGCAGCCCACCTTCTCGCTCAGCCCCTACCACTGTGGGTCCAAGGAGCTTCTGCCTCGGGGATTCCCACAGGGCCTGGAGTTGGAAGAACGGAGAACAAAATGCACACCCCCAGCTGAGATGCTGGTTTCCTTGGATTGCGTAAAAAGAGCTTCCCAGGAAAGCAACCTGCACTTCAGTGATAGCTCGCTTATGTAGTCCAGACTTCAAATCCCTTATATCCCAAAGCTACTTGTAGAAAACCCACTTCTGGAAACAGACCTCATCTGGCTCAAATCGATGCACCAATAGCATCTTTATTACAAAGAAACTGACCTTTGCCTCAGACTGTGTAACATACCTGACGAATTGCAATGACCATCATACAACATTAGTGAGAACTACTTTATTTTTAAATGTTCAGGGAGTGTCTGAAGAGCTCTTAAAAGTAAATCTACAGAATTTTTTTAAATATCAAGTCTCTCTTCTTAAAGCTGTATATAGTACAGAGACAAATATTGCCCAGATAAATTCTGGGTGGGACATCTGAAACCCTCCTGACACTCACAGCTTTTCAAATACTTCCCCTAACAAAAGAACAATGAGTCGATAGCCCCAGAAGTCTGCGCACAGGGTTTTAAGTGGGCTGACAGCAAGCAAAAAACAGTCACTCAAGTCAGTGTTTTAATTTCAACATTCATAAAAAATGTTGTGTTTTTAATCCATAATATTCCCTATGTATGTTTTGATATAATGTGAATTATCCTCCAGCTAAATTCCTTAACTCTGTGTCCCCACAACTTTGCATACAATTGAAGCTCTTAGAAGCTCCAGGAAGCTGTGCCACACTTGCCCAGGACTGGCCTGTGACTGCACGTGTTTTGTGTCGTGTGCTACACACTCCCACCTGAGTGTGCGGAACTCAGCTGGGTGACCCCACGAGGCAAACCAGCAAAGTAGGGTTATGACTTGAATCTCTTGTTGCTCAAATCCAAATACAGAACAGTTCTGATGATGTTTTGTGTGAGGAATTTTAACCTCCTCCACAGAATACTTCTACCTCCATGTGGTGAGGTGCATGAGGGCAGGAATGGGTAGAAAAGAGTTAGAACAAGAGATAGCACCGTTTAGATATCGCTGTCTTGCCTTTATCTGTCTTGTCCCCCAACTCAGTGTTGGAGCTGTCAAAATCATGAGTCACTCTAACACATTCCCCTCAACACCCAACTGTATGTACATTCACAAGGATAAATTGCATAAAGGTGAAATGAGAACACATATATCATTTTTATTTAAGTGCAAAAGCTTACGTAGGTAGTGAAGCGACTATACTATGCCCAAAGGGATTATTGCAATCTATTTAAACTTGATCCAAAATCATACTTTCAGACTCTACATCTTCTTATCATTTTACAAATATATTCCTTCACAAATGGTTGATTTCTTCAACTTTGACATTCATTAAACAATGGAGAAGAAATATTGCCCTCCCTGTGAAAAAATATACAAATTTACTTCTACCCTTTCTGAGCAGGAATTCATCATCCAAAACTTGAGAAATCCTGCTGTGAAGGTGTTCTTAGTTTTGTGTTTGGTTTGTAGCAGAATGTGTGTATTAGTCTGGGATATTAATACTAACTTCCAACAAGGCAAATCCCCAAATCTCAGTGGCCTAACACGGCAAAACTTATTTCTCACTGATGCATCCTGCATCTCAAAGCTGCTCTCTCTGGAACACTTGGCTTCCAGACCACTGAAGAGGGGACCAGAAGCAGGGTAGTCACCTCTGCTCTTCATGGCCCTAACCTGGAAGTGACCCGCAGCCTCCTGCTCACAGCCATTAGGCGAACTCGTGGCGGCAGCCCACCTCACTGCAAAGGGGGATAGGCATAATTTGGGGAGTCCATGCTGTCTCTGCCAAAATGGGCTAAAGCAAAGCTCTTTGGTGATGTGGGCCCTCCCAGCACTTGGAATGGGGAGTTACTGTGTGGCCTTGATTGAGGGGCTCTACGTTTCTCCTGATTGGCCACCTTACAGCCCTTAGTTCTCACTTGCAGGCACTGTCCCCAGGAAGTCCAGGTTAAAATGCGCATGCTCCCTGAAAACACCAACACAATTACTCACATTGGAACAAACTGGTCTTTTATAACAAGGGACACTAAGACCTAAAACACAAGAAAGAAGACATTGGATTGAAGGGTTGGAAGAAAAGAAATCTGCGAACAGAGACCTTCTGGGGACCACAGCTCCCAAGCTTGATGTGGAAAGAGTTTGGAAGGGGGAATAACGAGCACCCTCCAGCCCTCCCTGCCTTACCTTCTTCTCTCCTCCCTCCCTTCTGTCATTTCTTTTTTCCTCCCTTTCCTTTCCTCCATTTTCCTTCCTCCCCCTTCTTTCCTCTCTTCTGCCCTCCAATACTCTTACAAATATTCACTGAGTGTTCACCATGTGCTGAGGCTGGGCTACTTCCTGGGGACAAGACCCCAGGGGCATAGTGGCTGTCCTGATAGGGCTCAGTGCAGAGTATAGAAGCAGACAGTCATATTCATGATGGGTCAGGCAGGGCCCCCTGAGAAAATGAGACTGCCCTTCAGCTCTTAAAGAGACCCTAGAGGTCAGCCAACCCCTCTCTATGGTAGTGAGGAAGTGATGAGGTCCGGGGGACCAGTGGATTTCCCCAGGCTCTCCTGACTCTCACCTAGGATCAGACCGAAGGAGTTTTCCTACTCAAGGGATGTTTCCCCTCCTCCACCGACTTACCCACAGCTAGCCCTGCCTGCCCATTTAGGGATCATAATACCTGAAATCCTCCAGCTTTGTCTTTCTTACTCTTAGGGTTTCTTATAAAGATCCTCCCTATAGAGCATTATCCTTCTATATGTCTATCTTCAGCTCCTTGTGAGCTCATCAATGAGATTTAGTCTGTTTCGTTTGTTAAATAAAATGTCCTTCAGCACGCATAAAAGATAAAAATTTTCCCTTCTCCTATGGAGTGGAAAAGAAAGAAAACAACCCATATTTAATTAAGGAGTTTCTATGCTAGAGAAAAGGGCAAGCAAGGTCTTTGATTCCATGATAGGGCTTGCCCAGAGAAGAGGTTTGGAAAATGATATTTTTCTGCCACTGAAGTGCAAAGTTTATCAAGAGTCCCATGCCCATTGTGATCAAGATGGACCTAAGTTTCAGGATGCACATCTGCCCTCAAAATGGGAGTTGATAATGGAAAATGCATCCCATGTGGCCACACAACAGGCCCTGATGGGGTCCAGCTGTTGGAGAAATCCTGGCTGTTGAAAGCAGAGGCGGGAGCAGCAGGTGGATGTCCCAGTGTGGCATGACAAGGTGGGAGCTGGGATTAGAGTGTGGTCCTGTTAGAAAGCCATGTGTAAGGCCATGCCCTGGTCCATTTGAGGGGTCAGTCAGCTGCCAGAGTCATAGGGAGCTGCTGCGAGAAAATTTTTAAATAGGATGGAATTTATTCTTACAACACAGCCATCCTCTAAAGTGTTTGCTTCCTTTACCCCCAGCCCTCTGAGCTGGTGTTGCCTCTGTCCATAATGGCACAGAGAGGCCACGAAGGAACGGTGGATGGGGCATTCCTGTCAACAATCCTGTCACTTTTCCGCCTTCGCCAGGGCCTCAACATTAAGCTATGATTGTTCGCTTTTCCCAGTAAATGCATGATCCAAAGCTGCAAAAATATGTGAAACAACATCCAAAAGTCCTGAATCCTGAGGCCAAACTCTGTCTAAAAATTCAGTGAATAATTTAGCTAATGCTGGCAAAAAGACGGGGAGGGGGTGTGCAAAAACTTCAAACCTGAGTCCTAAACACCAGATAAGATTAATATGTTGGCAGAGCTGTTAAGAAGGCAGTGAAACATAAAATCTGAATTGCAAAATGCGATGTTGTTACCCAGGGGAAGTGACTGTTTATTTTTATCCTTAGGTAGAAGGGGTGATGCTGCAGTCACTGACACCTGGGCAGGCATTTACAAACTTCTGTAATAATTAACACTATTTTACAGGCAGTGCCCTAAAGGGGACTAAAGGATAAAGCAAATCAGAAGACAACAAAATAGCCCATCGTATTTCTTTTGCTATTTTTTAATAATAATGAAATAATAGCTAACATTTATGGAACACTGGATTCCAGTCACCCATTGCTTAACGACAGAGATACATTTGAGAAATGTGTCGTTAGGCAATTTCGTCATTGTGTGAACATCATAAAGTGTACTTACACAAATCTAGATGGTGTAGCCTACTACACACCTGGGCTATATGGTACTAATCCTATGGGACCACCATTGTATATGCGGTTTGTTGTTGACGGAAACATTGTTATGTGGCGCATGACTGTATATGCAGAGCATTTGCTAAGCCCTTTATATGATTATCTCCTTTCATTTCTAGAACTAATAGGCATTAAGAGGAATTCCTTTAGTGACTGTGAATCAGATCTACTAAATTGCCAGTTCCTTAAGGGCAGGTACTGTATTCCATTCATCTCAGTCAGTGCTGGGAGCAGAGTGGGCGTTCAATAAACGCTTGTTCAATCATTTGGGTAAAACCTGAAGCAGGATTTGATAGGTAGAATAGCAGGAATGAGTTAAAAATATCAACCTACTTTTCAGCCTTTAACCACTGTTTGTTGAACTCATTTAATGCGCTTTCAAAGTGCATAGTACTTCATCCACTTTCGTATGATACTACAGAATGCTACAAGAGAATAGACTATTTCATGGCAAGTTGTTAAGAAAAACATTGTCTTCTCACACAAGCATTTCAATGTTTCAAAGTGAGTATTTCCATATACGTAGGAGACAGCATCTTAAACAGAGAAAACTAAAATTTTCCATCTTTTCAATTGTTAGGGATCTACAGTACCATAAAAAAGAAGCAATTCTCAAGCTTATTATTTATACCTGCAAAATCTTCTGAAACCATTTACTCAATCTGACAAATAAGTACAGAGATTAGTACTAATTATGGAAAGATTGGTCACATTTTCACATTAGTGAAAAGTAGGTTGAACTATATGAGGTGTCAGTAAAAGTTTGTGTAGTTTGAATGTTGATAAGAAATCTACAAATATTGGCAGTCCTAAATTTAAACAAACTGTGATCCAAAAATGCACTTGTAAATTGCTGTTGGGAATTTAGAACCTACAAATTCTCCCATGAACACAAAGTTATAAATGACGGTTAGTGTTGGTATGTGATGGGTTAGAAAGGGATTTGGCCAGAATCCCAGTCCTTGATCATGGCTTACCTGAGCAGTAGCAGGGTCTCCCTGCAGGGGCAGAAGGCAGAAGAACGTGGTGGGACAAAGCACCCTGTTCATCGTTTACAGGTCATGCCCCTGGCCTCTTGACTTAAATTGGACAATACATGGGCCACAAGGACGCTGCCTACCGAGTGAGGCCAGAGCCTAGACTGGCCTCTAGAAGCCTTGTTTATTTCTGTTCCTTTCCTCTCGGCCCACACATTGATCCTGGTCTTTGGTAGAGCATCAAGGTGGAGGGTGCTTGCATTCCTTTGCTAGAGCTGCCAAAAAAAAGTACCACAGACTGGAGGGCTTAAACCACAGAAATTTATTGTCTCACAGAGCTGGAGGCTAGAGTCCAAGATCAAGGTTTAGGCAGGGTTGGTTCCTTCTGAGGCCTCTCGCTGGGCTTGTGGAAGGCCGCCTTCTTCCTTTGTCTTCACTTGAGTCTGTGCCCTAATCTCCTCTCCTCATAAGGACACCGGTTATATTGGATTAGGGCCCACCCTAATGACTTCATTTTAACCTAATCACTGCTTAAAGGCTCTATCACCAAATAAGGTCACATCCTGAGGGCCTGGAGGTTAGGACTTTTAACACATGAATTTTAGGGGGGGTACAATTCTGCTCATCACAGTGCTCATTCCTCTTCAAAACAGAGGAGCAAAGGAAAAATACTTATTTGCCCCCAAGACCTAGAGCAGAACTGGCCTATGCTGCCCAAACCTAGGACTTCTCAGGGTGGGAAGGGAGCACCCAAATGGCAGGAAGCCCCAGGTCTGTCCACTGATACCAGTTATGTGGGTGAAAAAATGTCTACAAAGGGGCCAGGAATTAAAAAGCACAAACTCTCTTCCCCCACCCCTGCAAGAGGATGACTTCAAAGAGAACATGCCATGGGTCCCCAAGAGTTTCTAAGCACTTACCAGCACCCCAGCCAACAGGCTCCTTGGTTTTGACACACAGAGAGGAGGGAAGAGGAGGAGCGGGGCGAGAGACGGACGGAGAGGCCCGGAGCTACTGCAGGAGGTCGGAGCGAATCACTGCGTGTTGTTTCCCTGGGCCAGAGAGCAAAAGCCTGTTCCATCCATAAAGTATGTGAATTGTTTTATTAAAAGTCCTGGCTCCCCAGACCAGGGAATCCCTGAGGACTAGAAAGTGAGACGAGGAGGAAAGGGTGCCTTCCTCCTCCCAGGCACGTGCAGGATGGATCCGGGGCAGACTTTGAAAACAGGTGAACTTGGACTTTGCCAGTCCTCTGTATCCTTTTCTGAATCCCTCTATACTAGGGTCACTGTTTCTGTCCAGATCCTCAGATGTTCCCCCTTCCAAAATCAGTACTCACACTCTCTTCCTAGTCAAAATTCCCCATGCCTTCATGCCACTGTGTTAGAAAGAAAGGAATTAGATTGAGCTAATTCATATGCCTGCAAATTACTCAGAAGTATTTTCATTTTAAAGGGTATCTGAATGCATGTGTCTCGATTCAGGAAGAAATAAGGGAAGGATAACAATCAAAGGGGATTCAACCATGAGCTGTTCCAGGGCAAGGACCATGAAACACTCACCTTTGCATCTCTGGAACTAAACACAGTCCTGGAATGCAATCAATGTCTGGAGCCAGGCCTGCAGAGCGCATTCCCGAGGATGCTCCCCCAAATAGTCCCTGCCTTATACAGGCTTTTCCTTTTTCTATTTCTGAAAGTAAAAACTGTCTGAAAGCTCCAAGCAGGCCCCATGCAGTGGCAGTGGGAAGAGCTGGGGGCAGGCAGGTACGGCTACTGGAGGTCATTTACTGTCACGTGTTAGCACGGCTGACCTCTCCTCATGCATCAAGCGGTGTTCTAGGAGCTTGGTGGATAGTGGTGCATTTAACCCTTACGAGACCCCCACAAGGCAAGAGGCTGAGGCACAGAGAGGCTCAGTGACTTTCCCCACTGGCAGAGATGTGATTCAAACCCAAACCATCTGGCTCCTGCCTCATAACTCCTACACCTCCATGCCTTTGGGGCACATGTGGGTCAGGAGAAGGTTTACAATCAACTACATATACGTGTGTGTGTGTAGAAATACAATTGCGTCTATATCGGTTTGTAAAGACCAAAGTGAACAATAATGATGAATTAATCAATAAATAATTATTGAAAAGTTTCCATATGAAAGATGCCATGCCCTGCACTGTGGGGGTAAACAAAGATAAGTTGAATGCCTTCCCTTCAAGAGGTTTAATGCCTAGATCATGCAGTCTAAGTCTCCTCAGGGGCTCCTCAGCCTCTAGGTACAAACAGGGTCATAATCATGGCTCTTAGAGAAGCCACTGATATGCCACGGAGCACCTAGGTGCAATCAAAATAAAGCACCCCCTCGGGTGAATGCAGCTATTAGACCTTGGCAAGCAGAGAGCAGGGTGGGTTTCAACCCAGTTGCCTCCTCAGCCAGATACCTTTGTGCTATTCACAACGAAACAATCATGTCCCACAGCCCTGCTCTCACCCTCTGGAGCCCATCAAAGCCTCACCCAGTCCTTTCCACAAGTCTTGGGAAAGAAATTAGTGCTGTCTACCTGGTCTTCTCCACATTCTCCTCTCAGACTCCCTGTGCTAATGAAAGCTGCCCCAGGGAGCTTCTTGGGGGCCTTCCAGATGTGGATCCAGGACTCAACATGACAGCTCAGAAGACTTTGACTCAGGGACAGTCCTCTATGGCTCTCGAAGCTGCATTTCCTTGAGATGATGTGTAGGCCTCTAGAGTCTTCAAATGTTCATTCCTTCCTTCCTTCATTCAACAAATAACTATTGAGTGCCTACTCTGCTTTGCACGCCCCAAAGCCATGCTGTGCTCCCTACAGAAGTCACAGTGGCCCTTTCCCTGACTTTGGCTTCTTGTGCCCTCAAGACTGCCAGAGTCCTGCTCCTTCAACTTCTGCCTGAAGCCCTGTTGTCCACCATGAGGCTGGTGCAGGGCCATGGGCCAGTCTCCAGGACAAACACCATCGGCTGATCTTGCCACTTCATGTTCTGCCAGTCGTCTTTTCACAAATAAAGACAAATCAGTGCAAATCCACACTGATTCTGAACTTGCCCCAAATAGTTCATCAGATGTCCCAGACATGTCTGTAATCCCAACTTCAGCTCCATCTGGGGCCTCCACTACGCATGGAATGTTAAATAATGAGATAAGAAATAAATATTAGGTCTGCACACCAGTAGAAAAGGTGTCTCAGGCAGTACAGAAGGGGGAGGAGTTTCTAGGCTGCATGGTAACAGCACAAAGTTTTTGTGCTGTTCATTTCTTAAATGCGGTATGGGAGCTAACAGGAAGAGAAAGAGCAGCCCATGACCCTGGAGACTGGCTTTGGACAACAGAAGAACAAATCCTTCTGCAGCTGCGTTTCCAATTATAAAGGCTGGTTAGGGAAGAAAATGTGTGAAAGTGTGAGTCCATCAAAGATAAATAATTCCAAAACTTCTGTGGATACTTTATCTTGCTAAAGAGCGGAAAAACAAAGTTACAGTCCAAAGAAAGGAAAGGAAGCTCAAGTAGGTGGCAAAAACGTTGGAGCCAAAGGGGGTTTGCAGTCAGGAACAAAAAGGAGCTTTAGATGCCCCTCCACCACCTCAGACCTCAGTATTTGCCTGTGCAGTGGCACTTTGGGGGACAAGGAAGCAGAATGGTGACCACAGGGAACAACACAGAGCTCCAGAGAGGATGGCATCTACAGGATCTGAGAACCACAGTTAGGAAACAGACCAGAAGGACAGAGGCCCCATAGGAATATTGAGGGGACATGGGGCGGGGGGGTGGGCAGTAACTGCTTTATAGTTCTCAGATAAAGGGTCTCTCTCTTCAGCACAAGTAGGGAAGCAATCCTAAGGTGCCACTAACTCAGAGGCAGCTTAGCAGTGAAGGAGTGAAGTGCTGGGCTCCTGAGGGGGGCGGGGCTCTGTCATGGATGAGCTGTGTGATGATGGGCAAATTGCTTGCCTTGTGGAAGCCTCAGTCTGCTCAGCTCTAAAATGGGGCTTCTCTTCATCGTTATGAAGACTAATCAGAGTGCTGCAGGCAAAGCTCTCAGCACAGGGTTTGGTCAGTGCTGGCTATTGCTACCACGAGCTATTGTTAAGGTCTCATGTTCCTACTAGTTAGAAGGTGATTTTTGACTTTTTTCCCCATTTGGTTCAATATTCCAACAGTTCATCACCAATAATTACCTTGTTTAAAAATGGTAATTATATACAAAGCTATAGTAACCAAAACAGCATGGTCCTGGCACAAAAACAGACACACAGATCAATGGAATAGAATCGAAAGCCCAGAAATAAACCCACACATCTATGGACAGCTAATCTTTGACAAAGGAGCCAAGAACATACAATGGGGAAAAGAAAATCTCTTCAACAAATGGTATTGGGAAAACTGGATAGCCACATGCAAAAAAATGAAAGTAGACCCTTACCTTACACCATACACAAAAATTAACTCCAAATGGATTAAAGACTTGAATGTAAGACCTGAAACTATGAAACTTCTAGAAGAAAACATAGGCAGTACGCTCTTCGACATCGGTCTTAGCAACATCTTTTCAAGCACCATGTCTGACCGGGCAAGAGAAACAATAGAAAAAATAAACAAATGGGACTACATCAAACTGAAAAGCTTCTGCACAGCAAAGGAAACCATCAACAAAACGAAAAGACAACCTAACAATTGGGAGAAGATATTTGCAAACCATACATCTGATAAGGGCTTAATATCCAAAATATATAAAGAACTCATGCATCTCAACAACAAAAAAACTAACAACCCAATTAAAAAATGGGCAAAAGACCTGAACAGACATTTCTCCAAAGAAGATATACAGATGGCCAACATACACATGAAAAGATGTTCAAAATCACTATCAGGGAAATGCAAATCAAAACTACAATGAGATATCACCTTACACCCATCAGAATGGCTATAATTAACAAGACAGGAAACAACATGTGTTGGAGAGGATATGGAGAGAAGGGAACTCTCATACACTGCTGGTGGGAGTGCACACTGGTGCAGCCACTATGGAAAACAGTATGGAGATTCCTCAAAAAATCAAGGTTAGAACTACCATATGATCCAGCTATTCCACTGCTGGGTGTTTATCCAAAGAACTTGAAAACACCAATTTGTAAAGGTACACGCACCCCTGTGTTCATTGCGGCCTTATTCACAATAGCCAAGACTTGGAAGCAACCTAAGTGCCCATCAAGGGACGAATGGATAAAGAAGCTGTGGTATATATACACAATGGAATACTACTCAGCCATAAGAAACGATGAAATCCAGACATTTGTGACAACATGGATGGACATTGAGGGTATAATGCAAAGTGAAATAAGTCAGAGGGAGAAGGTCAAATACCGTATGATTTCCTTCATTAAGTAGTAGATAATAACAACAATAAACAAACACATAGAGACAGAGAGTGGATTGGTGGTTACCAGAGAGGAAGGGGGAAGGGAGGAGGGTGAAAGGGATAATTCGGCACATGTGTGTGGTGAGGGGTTGTAATTAGTATTTTGGTGGCGGACATGATGTAATCTGTGCAGAAATAGAAGTATAATGATGTACACCTGAAATTTTTACAATGTTATAAACCAATGTTACTGCAATAAACAAAAAATTAAAAAAAAAAAAAGACCAATCCCTCACTGGAAAAAAAAAAAAAATGGTAGTTATAACAATTAAACATAGTCACCAAAAGAGCACAAAAGGTATTTCTTCCAGTTTGTGTATAGCTCTACCCTAGAACCAGTGAGTCGGTTAAGTGTCGAGATTATCAAAACAGAGGGTTTGGACACCGTGTTGTAGGAGCCCTCCCAGTTCCTGGGGGAGTCATTGTCCCACACTTCCTCTGATAGCAGAGCCCCTCCCATTACTGAGCTCCCAAACCACCCCCCTTTGCTGTCCCAGCCCCACTGCGTCTGGGCCTGAGCCGGTGACCAGCCCAGCTTGGGCAAAGTCTTCCCAGGAGAATTTCTGGAGAAAGCTTTTCCCTCTGATTAAGAAATGAGAGACACATAAGGATCATGCTCTTTGCCAGCATTCTTTCTGCATTTTGACATTATCATAGGAGGAAATAATGTTTGAAACTGCTGCTAGAATCACAGAGACACCACCCCAGAGCCTTGACATCGTCAAACAGCCAAACAAACCCCAGAAAATGCTCATCTCTGGACTTCTCATTAAGAGAGAAAAATAAAGCCCAGATGGGGAAGGACTTTCCCGTACATTTACAAGTCAGACACACGAGATTCTTGAGACTCTAACTTGACTGTTCAGAACACAGTGTGGCTGCGCTGCTGACTGGCTATATGACCTTAGAAGAGCTACTGAATCACTCCGAGCCTCAGTTTCCCTATCTGTTAAATGGGGATCATAATAGGACCCACCTCAAAGGGTCTCATGGGCAAAAGTACAAGCACATAGCCATTGCTCAGCAAACACTCCACATCTAACACACCTGTAGTGTTTACACCATTTGCACTTAACTCGAAAGTGCTGCGAAATGTTTGCATTGGAAATGTCCTTTCTGAAGTCTTGTTTATACTGGCATTTTGTTTAACAGATCCTCTCATCATAGACTATGCAAATGGATATCATGCAACCCCAGGTGAAGCCATAGCGATATTCTACCAGCCTGAAGGAAATGCCGGAAGCAAGGATGAGGGAGACTTAGTGTGCTTTGATTCTGAACACAACGTGTAAAATTTCACAGAATCCTGTGTCACAGGGATATAGCTGAGGACAATGCTGACCTGCCACCCTGACAGCCCCGGGGGCCCAGGTCCTTAGAACCCAGGACGTGGAGAGCTGAGGAAGCCAGCTTTATTTGCCTTTCCTAGGTTCCAGGTAGCATCTTTACCTTCTACTTCTGGACTCCCTGTCCTCAGATAAGCATGGAATGCCAGTATTAGACGGCTGATCACTAACCAAACTATAAATTCAGCGTCTTTGATCTTTCCGTTGTATTATCCCATTAATATTCACTAAACTCTAACAAGTTGCCTTGGGTTACACAATCTTATTTTCCTCTAAAACACAACAGAAAGCATACTTTCAAAGAACCCAAATATTTTGGAATTTTCTTTAAAAAAATTTGTAAGATTTCTCTAGGAAGTAAATAAGTATTTAAGGTAAGCGACACACTAAAGAGAATAATACATTTTGACTAAAATAAACAACCAAGTATTGAAGTAAAGACGCAGGCCCAGGGAATTCCACCAACACAATAAGAGCCTGCTTCCCCCCTCACACGTGGAAAGCTCCAAGAAGAGGCCTTTCAGATACAGGGAGAAAGAAATTTTCCTTTCCTTCCCCTCCCTCATCCTCATGGCCTGAGGATGAATCAACAGAGCCTCAAAGATAACCAGCTAATACACAGGCAAAGACAATTTATTTGAGTCAGTCCTGGTTGCAGAACCATAAAGGTAGCCCAAGATAATCTCTGTAGAGAAGCGCTCACCTGTAGTACCTGGACCACTTTCCCTATCAGAACTGTCTTCAACTGCACTGCTTCATTACAGCACTGATGTATACTGTGCCATGTCTCATACAAGATATGTGATATAGTTAGCAATTGTGACTATTTTGGCATAAGTTAACTCACAAAAATTATTGAGCACTCTCTATGTGTCGGCACACCTTATCTCTCATCCAGTACTTATAAAAAGCCTGAGTGGGTGGGGATTGTTGTTGCCATTTTATAAATGAAGAACAAGGGCTTGTGCAGGGTAAAGAACCTGCTGAAGTCACACAATTCAGTCCAGTGCTGCTCTCATGGTGGCTTTATTACATGAGTCCAAGCACGAGAGGCAACGCCCTCTTCCTAAGGATTCTCTTCAACCTTAACACAGCCGGGTCTGCCTTTCCTCAGGAAGAATCAGATTCAACATCTTTCTGAGATCCCCACCATGTCCAAAAGTATGCAGGAGCGGTGCTGACTGCATGGAGGCTGGAGATCATTTCACCTGGAAGGATAGGACAACAGCATGCAGAGAGCCGAAGGGTCCAGATGATACATTCTAGTCCAGACTCCCATGGCCCCATGGGCTTGGAGGCAGTCCCCAGATTTCTACTTGGTTCCTAAGCAAAGACAAAAACCCTGTCAGATACTATTTTCTTCTCTCCTGCCTCCTACGTACTCTGCAAATACTCACTTGGAAATGACTTCCAGAGCTCTTCCAACCCAACCTGATGGGTTACAGTTAAAAGATACCAAGTAAATAATTTTGCTTCACATTCTAAAAGAAGGAATGGGTCCTCTACAGTCTTCCCTTAGTGAATTATCAGGTTCATCACCAGTAGCATTGTTCATCTGGAAAATTGGCAAGATTGCTATAAACATTATATTTTGAACTACCCAAAACATCTTTCTAGGCAATAAAATATCACCACTTAGAAAACAAGTGCCCTTGGGGTATTATTCAGAAGTAAATAAACAGGTATTTTAATAGAAATAATTAGGATTTACACATATGTAGTAAATACACCCAAATTTTTGTCATATTGCCCTTTTTTACTTCCCTTTCATCCTAGATACTTGGCTTATAAATTTAATTTTATTTCATTCTACATAAGATAAGCCTTCTAAGAGGAAATGTTCATTAACATAACATAGTTTTTTAAATAGGAAGCCTAAGATAAGGGCCTCAGTGTCTCCTACTACACTATTAGGAAAATAATATATTATCAAAATAAACATTAATTTTGTGTGTTGCAGGAGTTCAGAGAAGGGAGAGGACAACATAAGAGGAAAGGTTCTAAGGAAGAGGTGGGGCATAAGTCAAACCTTGAGGAGTGAAAGAATGGTTAAAGAGGAGAGGAAAAGCATCCCCATAAGGGAATGAAAGAAGCACAGTACTTGAGAGGAGCAGAGAGAAGTCAGCCCAGCTGAAGCAGAAGACTCCGCTGGAAGGAGGTGACTGATTAAGATCAGAATGGAAGGTCTGATGGTTAATTTTGTGTGTCAACTTGACTGGGCTAAGGGGTGCCCAGATAGCTGATAAAATATTACTGCTGGGTGTGTCTGTGAGGATGTCTCTGGAAAAGAATAGCATTTGAATCAGTAGGCTGAATAAAGAAGATCACCCTCACCAATGTGAGTGGGCGTCATCCAGTTCATTGAAGGCCTGAATAGAACAAAAAGGCAGAAGAAGGGCAAATTTGTTCTCTCTGCTTGAGTTGGGACATCCGTCTTCTCCTGCCCTTGGACATTGGCGCTCCTGGTTCTCGGGCTTTCAGACTCCAGGACTTACACCAACAGCAACCCCCACCCCACCCCCACCAATTCTCAGACCTTTGGACTCATACTGAATTAAACCTGGGTCTTCAGCTTGTAGAAGGCAGATTGTGGGGCTTCTCGGCCTCCATAACCACGTGAGCCAATTCTTATAATAAATCTCCTCTTATATACTCTTATATATATTTATATATTCCTATTCATTCTGTTTCTCTGGAGAACCCTGACAGTACAGAAGGCAGCTAATAGTTGCAAAGCAATTCTGACCCTCACTACCCAGAGGTAGGTCAAACTTCACAGACTTAGGGCTCAGCCCCCCACAAGACTGCCCTCACTTCAGACATAAGCCAAAAGCTTGGGAGTTCCCAGGCCACCCACCCTTCTGACCAACTGGCTAAAAATCTAGGAGTTCCCTCTGTCCCCTCAGGTTTGATAATTCACTAGAATGACTCATGGGACTCAGGAAAGTGCTGTACTTATGATTACAGTTATTATAAAGGATACAAATCAGGACCAGTCAAATAAAGAGATGCATAGAGCAATGTCTGAGAGGGTCCCAAACACATCCTTGGGATATGATGCATCATCCACCTGGCACATTGATGTATGTCACCAACCAGGAAGAGCCCTCAAGCTTCAGGTGTCTAGAGGTTTGGGGAGGGTTTCATTACATAGGCATGATTGATAAAATCATTGACCTTGTTATTGAACTCAATCTACAGCCCCCATACCCCGCCCCCCAGAGGTCAGGCTGATACCACCTGGCTCAAAGCCCCAACCCGCTAATCTTTATGGTCTATATGGCCTAGCCAGCCTCCATTTCAAAACTATTTAGGGACCCACCATGGGGAGTCACCTCATTAGCATAATCTCAGGTGTGGCTGAGGGATCCACCATGAATAACAAAGATGCTCCCATCACTTAGGAAATGTCAAGGGTTTAGAGGCTCCCTCCCAGGATTCTGGAACAAAGACCAACCAAATTCTTTGTTACATAATAGTTAACTGGACGTTATTAATAGTTAGGAGACTAAAGATACTAAGGACACAGTAGAAACATTAAGAACCTGTTTAACTCAGAAAGGTTTATTTAAATGCATAGAGCACTTTAGCCAAACAAAGAAGAAGAAAATAGGTATTCTCTAGAAATATTATATTGCAATCATAAAAAATAAGTACAATTAAGATCATGAGATTTCAAGGACTACATGAAGAAAACAAAAACAGAAGACCTTATAAAGTAGAGACTGTTGATATTAAAAAAAACATAGTATTTATAAGAAGATGGGAACTGGAAATAAAAAATACACTAAATAAGTATAACTATTCATTTTTCTGAAAGGAACTCAAAATATATGATAGCAGTTAGATAACCTATTTTAAGTCACAGTTTTCACAGCTTCAAAGGGACGGGTGAGGCCCAAGGTTTGAGGGAAGCATGAGGAAGACGTGCCCAGGATATATCTTTTCCACAGGAAAACTTAGTACCTGTTTCCAGAGCTCCCCTCCAAGCCTTTTATTGCCAAATTTATTTTGAAATTTGATATGGAAAATTGTCTCAAGAAATGGAGAATCCATTTTCTCTTCTGAGTGATGATATCCTTAACTGTCACTTCTACAGATATGGCTGTGGAAGGGGCAATGCCAAAAAGGAGACGGAACCCGGCATGTTTGGGAAATAGGACACCAGTTGAGGGAATTGGGTACAAGAAGGAAGAAAACTAAATTTGGATGTCTTTGGTTTCTGGCTTAGGTGACTTCATAGACAAATAATGATCCCATTAACCAAGATGGAAAATATTAAGAAGAGGAGCAAATATGAAGGTAAAGCTTATACGTGGATTTTGAGACATTACATGGAGATGTGCAGCAAGCAATTAGAAAGACAGTTCTGGAGGTCAAGGGTCTACAGTTGTCGTATGTTTTTAATTACTGGAATGGAAACTCTTTAAATTTAAAACAGTCTCTTTCAACTGGGGGAAAAGTTGCTACCCCAAGTTTAATTGCTTATATTTATATTTGTGTTTATGTGTATGTGTGTGTGTGGATAGACTGACAGATAGATAGATGAAACAAACATACATACATACATAGATGATGGATAGATAGGTAGATAGAGAGATTAGTATAGTAGTTACCACCTCTGCAATCAGCATTTTTGCCAACCAACTTAACACAAATTCTTTCTGGAATTCTGTCTATAGTATAACATTTGCATTGCTCTCAAAGTTCTCAACTAGGGAAGAAAACTGATAATGGGTAGGTAATTCACATTTATGAAATTCTACTTCTGCCTAGTTCTGTGTCAGGCACTTACTCATGAGCTACCTCATTTAATCTTCACGGTGACCCTGAGAAATAGGCCTACAAAATATTGGAAAGACAGGCGGTCCTTGCAGAGCTTTACAGGCCAGTGGGAGTTTTGAGTTTGGGGCGGGTGGTATGATATTTTGAAGAGATAAAGATAACTGAGAACAGAGTGGAGGGGTGCCAGGGCAGATTTAGGGAGGCCACTTGGAAGAGCACTGAGGGGGTCCAGTGGGAGCCAATGAAGACAGTGGATAGATCCCGGATAGAATTAGAAAATAAACTCTTCACACTGAATTTTTGTCCCACTCAGTTTTTATTCTTAGGACAGAAACTATCTTTTTTCACACTTGTACCCCAAGTATATCACATGGTGTGTTCTCAACAAATATTTGAGGAAGATGGCAGGGAGAGTGGATGGAAAAAAAAGTGGGAGAGGGAAAATGACTCAGCAGAGAGAAGAGCAGTCCTCTCCAGAATGGGAGCCGAGGCTCCTGCCTCCTCCACAGTCGGCCCTAAGGACAGACTTAGTTTCCTCAAGCACTAGATAGCAACTTAAAGACTTCAGACTGTTTTTGTTTATGACTTTTTATAATTTAAGTACAAAGACTGCAAATATTATATCTTCTTTCCATTGCAATGTGACTTTCAATATGAGTGAAAGAACTATTTGTAGCCTTGTCTAGGCATCTGACTTCTGTGATAACAATTATAAAATAATTATAAAAATTATCAACTATAAAAAGGCATAAAATGAACGAGTTCTGAGTTCCAATGAACTGACCTACAAATTCACTCCTGACACTTGAATTAGGAACTGCCTGTATTTCGGCTTAGGAGCTGGCCTTGGAAAAGTCTCTCCATTTCCTGTGACTTCACTTACTTCTCAGTAAAACTGAAGGACTCTGGGAAATGATTTGCTTACTGGAGGTTTCTGCCTTAATTTTTTAACTACCTAACATAAAGCAGTCTGGATCCTGCAGACTTAACTGCCGCCAATGCGTATGAGACAGTCCTTGCTCCTGGGACCAATCGGTGATGTTCTCTAATACTTGATACACGTGTGCTGCCCTCTCTGTCCTCAGTTGCTCTGGTGACAACAACGCAACCACCAGAAGGGCCACTCAGTGGGCGTAGAGCAGGGAGTCCCGCTGCGGAAACTGCTTCCCAGCTTCCGAAGTTACTGTGGGGTCGGAGGAAGGGCTACAGCAGGAAAGGAGTGGGCAGCGGGGGCTAGTGGAAGGGCTCCCTCCTCAGGTGCCAAAACCACACAAGCTCAGAGGTGCCCAGGGTCACGGGCAGCACCAGGCCCAGGGCCAGAGAGCCCAGCAAGTGCTCCACCACCTGCCAGGCACCAGCACGTCCTGAATGCCCCCTGCTCGTTTCTGTACCGCACTCCCTCTTGCTCACCCTGACCCAGGAAACAACAGCACCCCTGATGCTGAAGAGGAACCTGAGAAAATGACGTTGTTGGAGACCGAGGGCTGAGGGAACGACCCCAGACGGTGGGATAAGCAGAGAGGTGAGGAAACCAGACAGTGTGAGTTAGAATAGTTCATGCTCACGCTCCTGATGCTGTGATCCACACATTCATACTCCTAGCCCCTGCCCACCAAACAGCTTCAAACGTGGAATGACTCAAGTATAATGGAGTGCAATCCCAGGGCAATGGCAGTTGATCTACAACACTTTCAGGACTTGCTGTTTGCATTCTTGACAAATTCTCATCACATTTGCTCACTGGAGAAAATAAAGAAGGCTTCAGATTATTTATTCTCCTATACCTTTGTTGCCAGGCATTGGGCTAAATATTACTTTGCAGACGTGATGATATGATGCATCAACTCTGACAGGGAGGCCTGATTATTCACTTTTCTTTGGTGAGGAAATGGAAATTCAGAGACACTAAGTAACTTTTCCCAAACAACACAACTTTGTGGGTAGAAAGGCCTCTCTCTACCCAGGGCTTTTGGGCATTTCCCAGCCTGGGTGAGCATTTCCCAACGTGCAGTTTGTGCACAATGGCTCGTGGCGGACCTGGGCACGTGAATGGGGCAAGCTGGTGTGTTACATGGGAAATGTTTCTCATTCTGGGAGTCACATTATGCTGATAATACTTTTCCAGTTGCAGTATGATATGAAGTTTCCTTTAAAAAGAAACCTTTATTTAAGTAAAAGAAGGAAGGAAGGAGGGAAGGAGGGAAGGAAGGAAGGAAGGAAGGAGGGAAGGAGGGAAGGAAGGAAGGAAGGAAGGAAGGAAGGAAGGAAGGAAGGAAGGAAAGGAGGAAGGAGAGAGACAGAAAAAAACAAAGTTACAGAAAAATATTGATGATGGGAAAAATCACCAAGACATCATTCAAATGACTGATTTGACAGCCCTACATTACATCATTCTGCCCTCTTCATAGTATCAAACCCAGACTTTGCTATTTCCTCAAGAACTAGTTCCCTGTACTGGCTTCTGAGCGTTGACAGCCTTATGTAACGTGTAGTGTTTGTCAGTAACTCTCATCGCACTGAATTATGTTCTTACAAAAAGGACAGCAGATATCTAACCTATCATGGAAAGTTCCACATTCCCACTATGAATCATGCTTATTCTGGCCATCCAAGGCTGGGAAACCTCAGAATTATCCAGAACTGTTGCCCTGGAATTGTACATGGAGACCAAATGAGACTGAACCAGAAGCATGGGATCAACAAGTCCGTGCCCCAACCATACATCAAAGCAGTGGTCAAATTAAGCAGGGAGCAGGGGTGGGGGCAGGGGTGCTCTCGCAAACCAGGGCTTCATAGGAGCTTCGCAGAAGCCCATCTGGCTTGTTGGGCAAATGTGTCCTCCGGTCCTTGACCCTCTCAATAAGTAACTGCTGAGTTAATAAACGAATGGAGAACTCCTTGATGAATCACCCAACAGTTCTTACTGATTGCTTACCATACGGTGAGTCACTAAGCTTAGCACTTGGGAAATATGGAAAGAATAAACACGGTTCCTGATTTCAAGGGGCTTACACCAGGACCAGAAGATTAAAAGTGAACGGTGACAAAATCAGTAAGTGAAATGTGCTAGAAAAATAAGGATGAGCAAGAGGACAACAAGAACAAAAAGATGGTGAAAGAATTGCCTTGAATGGGAGGGAGGGATCATTTCTAGCTGGAGTTATCTGGGAAGGTCCAGGGAAGAGAGAATATCTGAGCTGAGTCTTAAAAGATGTTGACACAGGTGGGAACTCAGAGATGGGGCTTGCTAAGGGTGAGCATGATTGGAGTCTGAACCTACCTTAGAAGCCCCAAAACCTGGGGCATGAAGAGCCCAAGAAAGCAGAATCCTTGATAAGTCATGCATCTTAAGTGTCTTAGCAATGAAGCTTTCCTTGTTCTCTTGGGGAAAACGAACCCCAAATGCTATTCATATATTTGTATTTTCAATCAGTGAAAATAATCTCCAGCTAAAAGTGACCTTGAGATTCAAGAACAGAAAAACATCTCTTGGTTTGTTTTATCTTTTTGTTAGCTGAAACCACAACCCACACAGAACTGTACACAAGAACGTCATAATTGAAATAGTAAGCCCACACACACCTTCTGCCAAGACATATCAATACCCAGAGGTCACCAGATGGGATCTCTCCAAGTCTACCAGAGAAGGTAGAAGATCCAAAAGCCAAAGTGGATGCTGCTTTGGAAAACATCTGTGGGAAGCTTTCCATGCAAAGGTGCCAGAATTGACAACATGTGTGCTCTGCACGACATCACCATATTTTGAATCAAAATGAAATGTGCCCATCGATTTCCCCCTATTAAGCAAACAAACTAATGCTAATGCATAACTTGATATTTCCTCAGAATCAATGACATCCCTGCTTTTAAGTCTTAGTTACTATAAATCTTGACAGCAGGTTTAGTCAAAATGCCCACACCATGACTGACCATGGCCCAGGGACTATGGAGGACTGTCTCCCGGGCTGGCGACTCGTGTGCTGTTCTCCATGGACTGGCCATGACTGTTCTCCATAGTGACCAGAGTAGTAAGAAACCACCCCAAGCCAAGACGATTGGCCCCCAGGACCTAAGAACAGGTACATATATAAAAGGAGAGAAAGTCTGCCGGGAACCAAAAAGTACCTCGTTCCCTGAGGAGGGGAAGTGGGATCCCCTTTGACAGGGGAGGGAGGGGTCTTTGCTCTCCCTAAGAAGGAGGCTCACCAGTGATCACAGGGTCCCACAGCCACCCCAGAGAGGGGAAGGAAAACCTGCTTTAACTTCATGCACCACGTGCACTGGGGTGGCCACGGCAAAGTGGGTGACATAGTGACGTGCCTGAGAAAACAAGGCTCTGGTACCGAGGTTAAGATGGTCCATGTGGCTGGCAAATTAAACCTCGTAGGGGTCAAGAAGAAGGTGCATGGCTTCACGATGATACCCCACAAACACCGAAGTGAGCCAACGTCCAGAACAATAGAACACCGAAGTGCTCCAATGTCCCCGATGTCCTCACCATGCCCTGTACTCTCTACCCACTATGCACCAGTCAGCCCAGCTAGAAATCCTGAGAACGTCTGGACTCCCACGCCTTCCTCACCCCCACATCCAGGCAGGCACTTCTGAGCTTTCCTTTTACATGCTCTTCAACCCTCCACCCCCATTCTTACTACCTCTCACCTCTCTCTCCTGGAATCCCACAGCAGCTTCCCAGCGGTCTTACTGGCTCTGGTCTTCGACGTCTCAGAATTCCACCCTCCACGTTGCGGCCAGATTGGTCCATCTAAAGTACAAATCTGAGCGGGTCTGTCCCTGCAACTGCAACCCTCTGATGGCTTTACATTGTCCACCCTGAAAAGTCAATGCCCCTCATCACGGCATAATATTGGGGCATGTCATGCTATTCATCATAACCAGAGAACACATGTGGTTCGGATGCTCTGCAGATGTATGAATCATTCAGTGATCCTATCAATTAAGACAATCAGCAGCACAGCACTGGCAGAGCCAGAGAACACCATCAAATAACGTTTACCAATCACTTCTGTCACCCTTGGCACCTCTCCCATCACTCAATCAGAAACAAATTTGCCCAACAAACAGTGACTCCATCAAGCATTTATGCCACGTAAATTTGCTTTGTACTTTAATGATTTGTCCCTTTTATCCTAAAGATATAAACCATTAGGCCCCAAAGTGTAATCCTGGGTCCATCTTCCTCAGAATCACTTGAGGGCTTATAAACATGCAGACTCCTGGGTTCCTGCAAGCCTTACTAACCCAGTATCACTAGGCACAAGGCTTAGGAATCTCCATATCTAGCAAGTTCTATCTTTTTAACACACACTAAAAGTTTGGTACCACCGATGTGTAGTATCTAAAGTATAATTCAACCTTACCCATATATATGTCTCTGTGTCTACATGTTTTGAAGTGGAAAGTGTTCAAAAGCTTTCAATTTTACTAGCTGCCACAGATCAAAGGTGCACTGTGCCTTATCAATAGGGTCTGCAGTCCTGGACTCTTCTCTCCTTCACTGCAATACGTAGTGTCCTTCCTTTGAGGAAACTGTGAGTAGCACTGAGCTGATTGCCTACGTGGGCCATTTCAAGAGATTGTGAGTACATTTGTGAAGGGCATACAGAAAGACCTAGTGTGGCGTTTTAACGTTAACGATCTCAGGACACACCTGGGGTTTCATTCAAGAAACTGTCACGAGAAGTCTTGACGTTCAAAGTTTATGAAATCACCAACGATATTCTAAAGGGAAGACAAAGGCCAGGGACATGGGCTGAATCAGAAGTTCACAGGCCGTTCTGCCACGGTCTGGCTGTCAGATTTGCTAACTCATCAACATCACTTTGTCCAGCTCTACTCTGTATTTTCTGTGGATATGCTTGCTTTTGTGATCAAACCTGTAAGGATTTTTAATACTTTCCCGAAACTCAGATCTATGATTCTCCCTCGCTCTCTTTGGGATGGAGTAGGAAGAAGTGTTGAGCAAACGAAGACACATGCCACCAGGGCTGAGGCGGCAGTAGAAATACGTGTGTGTGTACAAGGCACAGAACTTCTATGGCATATTTTCACATCCATCACTCCATCTGAATTCTACCACAACCATGTAGGGATGCAGGAGGGACAGTGTCTAACGTGAAGGAAGTTCTTCACCTTCCCATGGAGACAGCAGCTCCAGAGGTGAAGGCTTTGCCTGGGTCACCTGGCGATGGAGCTGAAGTGTCAGTGCCTCAGTTTCACCAGCGTGATCAGTCGCGGGAGCTGGAGGGACCCCGGGCCACAGGCTCACATACACTTGGGATTTATCGGCTGCCGTTTAGGGGAGTCTTGGACATACGTTTTCCTGAACTTTGTTTTTTCCATGTCTCCCCAGACATTCTCCATATGCCTCTGTGAAAAACAGAGCAGAAAGGGTCTGGGAATGCAGAAACACGCCCCAGGGTCCTGGTGAGCGCCGGAGAGGCCGGGGGGGATTTTTCCTTCCATTAAGCCCTGCCCTGAGCAGAAAGAAATCATCTCCAAGCTCTTGTCTTGGGTGACATTTTTCCTGACATGGGGTTGCTTTTCCTCACCTGTCTAAACTAAGTAAAGAGGATCCAATATCCACTCAGCACTGATCTTTTCAGCAGATACTCAAAGGATAAAGAAAGGATAATTTATTATTCTTCTGTTTAATCCCATGGAGTGGATTGTGAACTTCAAAACAGTAAGGCATTCTTCTGAGAAAAGAGCCCCCTTATCAGTTTGGCCCTGTACAAAATAACGATGACTTCACGTCGGCTTTGGCTTCAGGATATATTTGTCCCCCGTCAGTAACTAACACTCAGGATTGCAGTTACTCTCTTTATGAGGGAAATCTGGAAAACATGAGGACCCCTCCTTCTTCAATGCGTGCCACTTACAACCACTTCCCACTCTCCCACTTTAATGACGGCCCCCAGGAACCCTGCAGAGGAGGGGGGCGGCCTGGCTTTCCTCCATTTCACTCGGCCCAGCTTGGGGTAGAAGGTCTTCAGGATAAACAGACTTGCCAAATTTATTTCTTTAAGAAGCTATTTCTTTTATAAGGCATAATATCCAGGTAGATTTTGCATACCTCATGAACAAAAAATTTAAGTTGCTCTTAAATTGAAATTTAAGTACAATTTTTAAATGCAACCACAGATTGTTTGTTTGTTCCAACTAAAATTAGAGTTGGCTGTCCATTTAAATGGACACAGCTGCGAGGATTTGCGCTCCACCGCCCCCCTCGAGGCACACTGGGCACCAGATACCAAGGCAAACCGGCAATTTGGGGTGGTTTCACACATGCCCGTTTCCTTGTCTGAGGACTCTGGGGTCATTAAGGAAAGGGCGCCGGGTTCTTCAGGTAGACCTTTCTCATTGAGTGAATGGTGTCAAAATGGAGGTTCATAGCAGCACCCTAGGCGTGTGAGTGTACACACACACACACACAACCACACGCACATTCACACACAAACACATAATGACTATATTTACCTATACAGGTGTATTTAAAAACACCTACATAAAGTACAGATGTAGTGAAACTGTTCCCCAGAAGACAAGGAAGCTTTCTCATCTTTATGTTCTTTGCAAGTAGTAGTCAGTCGATATTTATCTGTGTATTTGGTTCCAACTTCCAACTGCAGGCCTATCTATTAAGCACCTGCTCAATAGAGCAGACATTCCGGGAGACATCAGGATACCAAAATAGATACCAAAATAGATACCAAAATACCTCCAGGAGTACACCATCTATGAAACTGAATATTTTGATCTAACAAATGAATTCATAAGGGTGTTCTCATATATTCAAAGAAGGAGGGCTAAGAATCAGCAGAGAAGTCCAAGAATTTTTTACTTTGTCCATAAACTTCTCAGTTTATACTGCTGGCTCAGGAGAAAATAATAATAATAATAGCTTCTAAATCATTCCCTTGTCTATTTGTTTTCTAATTCTTCACTAGAGTCTGAAATCCTTGAAAGCAAAGACTACGGCTCATTGGCTTCTGCATCCCTAACTCCTGGCACACGGCGGGCATTCACAGTAAGCACTCTGACTAAGTAAACCAGTATAAAAATTGTCAGCATTCAGAATATCTGAACAAAAACAGATCGGATGCTTCAAACAAATAAATCAGCTTCCCCCATCCTCCCCCACCCCCACTCCTAAAAGATATGTTCCGTGAGAGAGCAGAAGAGCTTCCAGCGTTGGGCTCGCTGGTACTGAAATACAGGAATTCCAGGAATCCCTTCATTTCATGATAGCTCTGAAATTTTTTAATAAATAATGTGGATGATGACAACATAAGCCATACATACTGGCACCAACATACTAGTCCAAGGCTGGGGCTAAATGAACAGAGCTGCAGGTCAGTCAGAAATATGAATTACTACTCTCCTATTGTATTTTTTAGGCCACTAATTCTCATAGCCAAGGGATTTGCAGTTATAAATTCCCATCAACATGGCTTAAAGGAATGGAAAGGAATTGACAGGATGTTAAGAGTATTTTTTTCCTTTTAATGTATATCCATAACTTTCATCTGGAGTGAAATGCCTTTAAGAGTAATACTAATCACTGATCCAAAGTAAGAAGGTATTACACGTGAAACCATCAACTGCGACCTTGGATGATTACTGTTGAAGAGCCAGAGCTGTGCGCTCCTAATCCTCCCACACTAGTATCAGTGATCCACAGTGCTGGGGGCAGGGCGCGGGGGGCGGGGGGTGAGTCTCTTGTCATGTCAGAGACAGTGGACCGGACAGTGCAGCCCTTTGTTTTCAGGCATAGCCGAGAGACTAAGCATAGCCAATGCGTTGTGACAGAAGTGATGGAAGCATTGAATTGCCTGTGTAAGATGCCCCAGTGCTTGACTTTCTTCTGGCACGGAACCAGTGACATTTGAATTGGCGGCTGCTCCATCTCTGGCTACCTGAGTGACTACAATAAGTAGGAAGTCCCACCTACATGAGACAGATACAAAGTGCGGATAAGAAATAAAGGTTTTTCTGCTGTAAGCCACTGAGATTTGGGGTTTCCTTGGTTGTTTTATTGCAGCATAATCTAGTTGATCCTGTCTGATACACTGGGTTACCAACAGAGCTGAAAAACCAGGTTAGGGCCAAAGGAAGGCTAAATGACAGCACCTCCAAGCCTCTGCACTCCTCTGTCTTGCCTGGAGAGAAGGTAGATCATCAGCACGACAGTGTGTGAAAAACAGAAATATGGATACTTTGCCGCATCGCTGTGTTTATATATAATGAATATAAAGGGTCTTATACAGTTTCCTGCACATAGTGAGTGCTCAGAAAATGGTAGCAACTGTTATGGTAACTTTTAACCACAAGAATCCTCTTCTTCGAGATGTTTTGGGCATGATGTGAGTCTAGAGAGGAAGGGGCAATAGAACCTAGACTTGCATTCAATCATCCAACAAATACTTCTTTAATAACCTCTCATGTACCAATCACTATCTAGAAGTTTCTTCCTAAGCAAAGTTTAACAAGCTAGAAGGGAAGTCAAAGATGTAACTTAAGAGTCCAGCCAGAGGCTGACGCTCATCGGGAGAAGTACAGATTGCTATGGGAACCTTAGCACAGGCACTTTCCCCAGGCCTGGGCATCTGGGAAGGCTCCCTGGAGGAGGTGACATGGAGGCTGAGATCTATGAGATAAGTTGGGTACAGTGTGGTATAAAGAGGAGAAGATCTGTGCTAGTGGAGGAAGGACAGCATGTGCAAAAGTCCGAGGGGAGGGAGGAGATGGTACAGGTGAGAACTGCAGTGGCCAGAACAGAGAATGGGAGGGGAAGGCAGGCAGAGATGGGGCTGGAGGAGTAAAAGGAAATCCGGTCATACTCAAAGCACACCTAGATAGTCTTCCTAGCAAATGGAACTTCCTGATCCTGATTTTTTTCTCCTAGTCCACAAGGGATAACTTGAAATGACGTCCTGTGGGGCACAGCAGACAGAAGAATCTGTTAACTCTCCTAGCGTCTGTGCACAATCATTCAATAACTCGCCACAAAGCTAGCTTATGAGGAGCAGGGGCTGGGCCCTTTTGCATTATGGTGTTCTATAATTCCAGAAAGACATTCTTATCTCCCCTCCTCCCATCTTCCCATCAGCTTTATGGAATTCATATTCTCAGGTTGCGAAGCTTCCAAAAGATGTGCTGCTTGAGGGGAATCTCTCTACTTGACAATAGATGCCCCTCAATTGCTGAGGTCGTGAATGGCATTTCCACCCATACCCCACCCATTTTTAGGGCTGTGGAACCCAGGAAACACTACACTGTTTGCCCGGGTAATGTGAGAAGGAGAGAAACCTATCCTCTTCCTTGTCCCTCTCTCTGCGGAAGAACATCTAAAGATGTACAAGAATTTCATTTGTGCCTTTAGATTGGCCCACTCTCTTCCTGCCCAGGAGGAAAATTTGGCTCGTCTTGTTCAGCCAGGTCCGAATGATTTCTGCCTGGCTCAACCGTATCACTGAAAGACCTAGAGGATTAAGACACATGTCATGGCAAGGTCTTATTGTGGACATTGAATTCACTGACTCGGCATGCACCAGAGCAGAGGTTTGCACAGAAACTTGACACCCAGAGCCAATAAAGTCTGTGCCATCAAAACCAAGTCAAAACACAATGGCATCCAACAAAGCAGCCAATAGATTGTCAGCTTGTCTTCTTAAGCAAGAGTTTTGCAGAAGAGCCAGCAAAGAAGCTTGAGAAGGAGCCAGTAACGGTGTGAGTTCCACGGGCTCCCATGCTGTTCCTGCTGCCACTGCTGGAAAACATATTCCAGCATCTGGCATCTGAGCCCTGCAGCTGTGAAGTGTCCACGTGTTTGGCCATGAGGGCCTCTAAAGAGGAGAGGGCAGGTACAGAGGTGATGCCAGCTGCCAAGGCTCAGCCAAGGCCGCCTGGGCATCCAACGTGGGCCAATTTCCTTGTGCCGTAAAGGCTGGGTTTAAGGAATGCCAACCTTGCGTTTTGAGAAAGATAAATTCTCCAGAATATAGAAGATTTTTTCCCAGCCATGCTGCAATCTATTCATGGGAAGCAGGGTCTGGGAACAAATCTCCCATAAGAGGAACAACCTCAGAGGAGGAATGAAGAGAGGCTGACAGTCAATGAGAACTCTAAGAAAACATGGAAAGGGGCTGAGATCGACACACTGCTTCAACCTGAATCTGAGAACCACCTCCGACCAAGGCTGCACTCAGAGAGATTTGCTTCCCTGCTCCGCTTGCTTGACAGCAGGGCATCTTCACGTTCACAAGACCCCGCTACCTCGCGCAGGAGGCAGCCTGTGTGCTTCTCCTTCTAAGGCCTCATCATCGAATCTCGTTTGGAGCAGCATAATCCTGGCCCCATGAATAACCCCACCTGGCCGCAGACGGAGGAGTGCAAAGTGAAAGGAGCGCCGGTGAGAGGCGGCACACGCACTCCCAGGCTGGTATTTCCAGGGAACGCCTGTCCGAGAGTTGTTTGTTAACTGCAGGAGAGGAAATCGCGGCTGCATGAATAGCAGCACTAAAGTTTTTTTGCTTGTTATAAATCTGTTTCTTAGCCACTCTTACTTAAGCTCAGACTAAGCCAAAACATTATCAGCGTTAAAACATTATCAAAGAATTGTCATCATGTGTGAGCAAATGTAGAAATGCCATCGTTTTTAAGATTCTTTAACGAAAAAAAAAAACGGGGTTATCACTTTAAATTCCAGCATCCTCAGAAAAACCGAAAGCCACCACCTCCACATGATACTGTCTGATGTGCTTTGAAAACTGAATCAGCAGCACAGCTTCGGGCTCCAAGTTCTGCTGCGTTACAGACAGCAACGAGTGGTAACAGACATTCGAGCAACTGTTCGAGGCTAGACCAGTATGTCTGTTAAAATAAGAGGCAGGTTAGTAACAGGTCCACACAGAAGGATCTGGGCACAGTGAGGAGGACCAGGCAAAGAACCTCAAGGTCCCTAGAGCGGACACAGGGCCACCTGAGAGATGCTTCTTCACGTTTGGCACTTGCCACAGTTTTCAAGTTCACCTTGAGTCAAGACCTTGGCATGCTAAGGAAGCAGACTGAAATGTATGCAAGTCAGGAGTTATTATCTGAGCTTAGCTAGGATGGAGAATCCCATACAGAAAGCATGGTCCATTTCCCTTCTGGATGTCCTATCTTTGACGCGTGAGGTCACTTAACGCCTCCTCTGCTTGTGCCGAGGTCCAAGAAGGATGGAAGTCCTCAGGGAAAGCGGGGAGAGAGACTGATCTGTCTTCCATGTAAGAGTCCTTGGGGGGTAAATTTTTCCTGTCTTTTCATTTTTTTTTTTCCCCCAAATTCAGGGCTAGTGGGTGGGGTACAGAGCAGTTCAGAAAAACAGAAGCAGGCCTTGGAAGAGGGTCCGGGATAGGTAGGAAGGCAGCTGCTGGGACGGCTCAGCAGCACCCGGCCCTGCCTGAGCCCTAGAAGGCCCTGGGTGAGCTCCCCGCATTCCTGAGCCCTGGCCAAAGCTGCTCCAAGACTGAGAAGTGGCGGCCTCAGCAGCAGCAGCCTGCAAAGGCTCAAGGGGCCTTTGTCCTGGGCCTGTCCTTGACACTCCTCCTGCAAGCAAACTGAAAGGCTGCTTCCTCCCAGGGCTGCATTCTGCCTCTGTCAGTCTGCACTGCAGAGGATGCTGAAGCCTGCAGATCAACTGTGTCCTCTCTGCAAAGTGCTCTGTAGTTGGGGGTGTGCCCAGCGTGGCCCAAGAGATACACTAGCAATTTTCACTTTGCAAAAACTAGAATGATTCAGGGCAAAAGAAGGAGAAATGTATATCCATGCAAGATAAAGATTTAGAATCCATGTAGGGAAGTTATGATCCACAAAATGACCCTAATCTAACCACATCACATGCCTGAATCAAGCCGTAAATTTAATAGCATGTATTTACAAAGTAATGAAAGTCCACATATCACATTTTCAAAAACAATTCCACAAATCTGAAAGCAGATTGATTTGACTGCTGGACATTCCTTCAAATATTTTTCTGCTTGTGAAATTAAATTCTCTTCCTCACTGGAGCGTTGATGTAGAGGCTTTATAGAGGCATTACAGAAAATATGTGAAACAGGTGAGGAATCGGCAGAGGGGCCCGAGGCCGTTGTCTCCAGAGAGGTCAGATTCTCCGTGAGCTGACTGGGCTGACAAACTGTGCCCACCGCATTCTCTCACAGCGCAGTGTGTTACTAATGTTACACAAGGGGGGCAGTCGTGCAACTCAACACCAGAGTGTAATGCACTCAAGGCAGAACATTTAGGGTTAACTTTAAAAGGCCTGGTTCTGTTTGCTCAGCTTCTCAAAGAATGTAATGCCAACTTCATTTTTTTTTTGTACGGTGGAGGGAATGAAATTTATTTTCTTAATTCCTTCCTATGGGTATTATTTACTGGTCCTCTTATGGAATCAAAGTTTGTTGCCCTAAAAAATAGAAGGATGAAACTTTTACACATTCCTTTTTCATTTTCATAAAGTCTTAGTAAATGCTTCCAGTACAGGACTACATGCCTATGAATATAAACTGATTTGATAAAAGTTCCAGAAGCTTGCAATCTCATTTTATTGAGCGGTTGTACAGACTGAGTCCACAGGAAGGCAGGGGGCCATCCCAGAGAGGACCCACGGAGTGCCAGCAGCCCCTCCTGACATCACCTCCGCAAAGGCTGGAACTAACCAGAGGAGCGTTCTAGCTGCTCCCTGAGTGATCCAGACGATCCAAAGGTCCAGGACTTAGTTCAGATCACACCTGAGTTTTGCAAGCCTCTCAGTATCCTCATCATGGGAAATGGTGGCACTGGCAAACTTCCCATTTAGTTGATTCGCCCACATACTTTCTTACCTGAGATTTACAAAAGATCAAGGACCAGCAGCCTAGACCTTCTCAACCAGAAGAGAAGCCACTAGAAAGAACCATTAGGGTGCAAGCCGTTCGTGGGCAAGGATTAGCATCTTCCACTAGCTAGAGTGTGAAAGAATGAACAAATGGGTTGGTTGAGAGATGTTTTGCAAAGGAAAAAATCAATTTATCTAAAATAAAGGATGAAGCACTAGAAATGCAAAGAGGTGGGGGTGGAGGAAAGGGGAAAGAAGCCATCGGTGGGAGGGACAACGAGAGCTCATCCTCACTGTCCTCCTTGCAAACAAAGATGCCAGTGGCTGCCCGCGTGGGTTCCTGCCCACCCTCAGAAAGTGCATTTCTGCCTCAGTTGCAGTCAATTAAAGAAAGTGTTGGAGAGAGAGATGTGATTTAGCAGAAATGACTAGTGCTGAGTGCATAGAGGCATCTAATAAGTGATATTTGATTAATAGGGTGAATTTGAGCCAGAGAAAACAATGAGCCAAGTGTTGACAGTAGCAAAAGCATCCTCAGGGGGATACAAGTGCTGAGAGCTTCTGGTTCTTTCCTCAGGTCCCTCGGGTCATCTGCGTGTATTGTGTGTGCATGCCTCCTTCCTGCCCATACCTTCTTCTCGTGGCTAAAAAGGATTCAACAGAATGATGCTGCCTGACTGCTCAGGCATAGGTCCCTTGGAGAACCTTGGTGGGGTCCCCATTCATTCTTTCCATAACAGTTATTAGGTGCCTATTATATGTCAAGAGAAATCAAACAATCAAAGTTATGTCCTCAGGCTTTTACATTGAGGAACTCACAATGTTATGGGGTTTACTCAAGAAGGTAGTTCATTTTAGATGTTGACTCACTGTAGCCATACTCACAGGAGAATGACATTTAAATTAGAATGCCACTTTATCCATCTACAATAGAAGATGCACATTTCTAGTGACCATAATATTTCAAAACCTGGCTCCTCTAAGGGTGGTCCATGGATCCGCAGCATTGGCAGCACCTAGAAATTTGTTAGAAAAGCAGAACTCAAGCCCTACCCCAGAACTATAGAATAAAAATTGCATTTTAGGATCCCCAGGTGATCCTTCCGCACGAAGAATTTTGAGAAACAACGGTCGAGAATAGCGGTTCTCGAACGTTAGCGTGCATCGCAGTCTACCGGAGGGACTATCAATCAGACTGCCGGGCTCCCTCCCCGCAACGTCTGGCTGGATGGGTCTGGGAAGGGCCCAAGGGCCCGCACCTCTCACAAGTTTCCGGGGACCACACTTTGGAATTCCTGATCTAGACCACCCCCACGCTACAACACCGTGATGCATGACTTTATCTGTGGCTGAAGATGAGAACTTCATCGAAAGCACTGGTCCTCGCACTTGAGCTGCATCAGCATCACCAGGAGGGTTTCTAAAACAGACTGCTGGGCCCCACCCCAGACTCCAAGTGTGTGCCACGGGGGATGATGGGGGTGGATTTACACCTTATCACATCATAATGAAATTTTGGAGTATCAAAGACAAAAAGAAAATTTTCTAAACATAAAAAAAGAGATGATTGACTTTCTGAAGATTTCCTTAAGATTTCTTAAGAATTAGAAGGCAAGAAGACAGTTTAGTAATAATTTCGAAGTGTCAGAGTAAACTGTCATTTAAATATGCAGGTGTTTATTTAACAACTCTATAGAGTGATTACTATCTTTTCCTAAAAAAAAATACATTTTTTCTTTTCACCTTTACTGAGCATTCTTGATAAGATAAAAGCCTATTACCTCGTCATCCTACCATCATTTCTACACATCTACATTGCAATCACAATTACTGATCATAAATACAGCAAAATTCGTGATCTTCTGCTTCTCCTCGACCTTTGGCCTTGCTGGCCCCCATGAACACCCTTTACTCAGCGGCCTGCCCCCAGCAAGGCGCAGACAGACTCTGGATTCACCGCACCTGACAGCTCTGTGCTCTCCATAAAGACGGGGGGAAGAGCGGCATGGTGGTCATTTTTAAATAACACTTATAGGAGGTGGAGAATTCTAATATCAGAAATTGTCAGAGAAAGTCAAGGAAAGGATGACCCCTTCTTTGAAACAATACTCTGCAGCTTAAAGAACAGTTTCTGAACAGGGCGGGTTAAGGGAGAGTTAATAAAGAGAAAGCAGAGGCAAGATGGCAATGTCTGCTCACTCCCACAGATGGGAGGAGGGGGCTGGCATGGCTGTTGATTGGGACCAGTGGGAGGTCCTGGTTTTTGGGTATGTTTACAAGATGTACCCACTTAGACAATACCTTTCACATTTCCATTCTCTTTTAAAAGAAAAGTTTATCTCAACGCGTCACCTGTACATAATGTTCCAGGTACACTTGCAATGGCACAGCTACACTTGCAGGTGTTTCAACTAGCACCTAAATAGCATTACAGCTAAAAACAACTCAGGAATTCCTTGAGGACACACCTTGTGGCTGCCCTAAACAAACCAGCGTGGATGCTCAAAGTCCTGAGTCAGCCCGAATTCCCACCTGATCTTTAAATGACTTTTCCACCCATTGCTTCTTGGACTTTATTCCTTCTTCGTGGACTATGACGCAGGCTTCTCGAAAAACTTGCACAATCATAGAACTCTGATTGACATTCCTTCCCCCTCTCCTGCCCATCAACAACCGTGATAATGAAGCACTGGCTATTTCCCTCCTTCACTTTACAGCTCTATTGGGACTGATTTGATACATAGATACACATATATATCCTCTTCCACTTGGGAGAAATTTGTTAGCAGGGAAAAACAAAACACATTCCATCATTCCACTCTGAGGACTATCAATGAATTCCTGACTTCCTTCTCTCTCTGCCCAGCAAGTCTTGGGGACTAGATGTTTTTCTGTGTCCTCAGTGATTGTCAGAAATGAGAGAGGCGGAGGCAGAATTCTGCCTGTTCTTCCTGAAGTAGTTGCCTATTCTGATTATCTGATTACCCTTTGAGAGAGGACTGCCGATCCTTAAACACACAGAGATTCCAACCTGAGGGAATAACTTACCCTGTAACCTCAATGAATTCACAGGTACTTCAGATTTCAATTCTAGAAACCGAAGAATAGACACTTTCTCACTGAAAAAGCATCGTGTGCTAAATTTTAGCCCTCACTAATCTGGAGCCCTACAGTTTCACGTGAAAATCCCAATTTTGGCTTTTGATTTCTCTTAAAGTTTTGATTTCTCAGAAAGTCCCTTGGCTTTCTGGCCAGCACTACCGTGAGCTTCAGTGTCACTCCCCTGTGACCAGCCGTCTAACACATGATCAATACTCCAGCTGCATTTCCAAGGCCTCCCGGCCCATCACAGCTGCCTTTCATTTAGCCTGCTTTCCCACGAAAACAGACAACTGGCTTCTGGACTGCAACTCCAAGCTGCTTCTAACACCACGGTACAAAATTTAAAATCTTGAGGACTCCATTCCTTCCGTCTGTTGGGGCCTCCGTGCTGTCCCACAGCCCTCCTGGAGGGCTGCAGCCCGCCACCTCCACGCCCCTCACACTCCCGAACTTCCTCCTATCGCACGCGCACGCGTGGGCCCGAAGCCTCAGCAGGCGCCCTCCAGCAGCGCCGTGACCGCGCCCCGGAGGCGGAGGGCGGTCGAGCCGCGCCCCCCGTCGCGGTTGACGCGGGGTGGGTTTCACGGAAACCAGCGCGCGGAGGAAAACGCGGGCAGCTCCTTAGGACCCCTCCGCCTGCACCAGTGCTTCTCGCAAGCTGCGGAAAGCATGTGAGCACACTTCTTCCATTTCTGGGGCCCCTCAGAAACATTCCCTAAATTCCAGCATTTCGTCCCGACTGCAGTGTGGAGGGGAAAAATGCAGCGCTCAGGTCTGAGGGCCTCTGAGTCCCGCCACCAACGACAGAGGATATTTTTTCCTTGATCTGATTTCGTAGAACATCACGTTGTGCCACGGCGGCCCTGGAGGATTTGATAATTAAAAGGATAAAATACCATAAAAAACACGAGGTAGGACACGAGTGCTCTGGGGTCCTGAGAACAACAGAAGAGTGGGGAGGGTTGGGGGTCGGGGGGCGCGGACCAGGTCGGTTTGGACGGCTGGGCCCTGGCAGCCCACGGGGAGCTGCCCGTCCCGGCCTCCTGTGCCCTGACTGGCGCCCTGGGGGCAGCCCTGCATCCCCTGCACCCCGCAGACCGTCCTGCTGAGCTCGGGACGCCGCTAGGGCGTGGAACAGAATGAGAACGGCCGCCTTTGTTTCGAGCCCTCCACCCTGTGAGATTTGAGATGCGACAGGTGCGGTGGAGTCGAGAGTCCCAGTGCTGGGTCCTGCCACCAGCACATTCTTGAAAAAGTCCCAGGTAGTCTCTGGTCTCCGATTTTCTCCAAGGTGAACCGGTCCCAACTCTGCACCCAGGGGCTGCTCCTAACCCTGCCGGTTGGCAGTGTCAGGAGGCTGCTCCCTTCCAACGGCATCTTCTAGAAGCTCCCCTGTGGAAAGTGGCAGCTCCCCGCGCCACCTCTCTTGCCGCCCTGCCCAAGGCCTCCTCACAGCCAGCACAGACTCTCCTTCACCTTCACCTTCACCTCTCCCCTGCTTCTCGGGAGTGCTGAGACCAGACGTTCCGTGTCCCCTCAGCACAAAACTTTTGGGAATTCCTCGCTTTTTCAATTTTAAAATTCACTCTTTTAAGAGGTTTTACCTTAAAGGAACCTCCGTAGAGGGATTTTTCTTGGACTGTGAGAAGAAGTTACCTCTTTCTCCGTGTTTAGATGAGACCCTGCTTCCTTGTTTTGTCCACTTTACTTAGCCCTTGGCTTTGCCCAGGCCACAAGGAAGGTCCACGTGGAGGTGAGACAGCACCGGGCCCAGCCCGGCTCGTGAGGGAGGAGCGCGGGGCAGAGCAGACACGCTGCCCCATGGCAGAGGTCCCTGAGAGCCCTGCTGTTTCCTGCAGGCAGAATTAAGTTCCAGTGAGGGACAGACGTCTGGCGAGGATAGGCTTTAGCCCTACACCCCAGGGCGGGGAGGTGGTGTGGACGGTGACCTTTGGGGGTGCGCCGCTTGTCCTCCCTCGGCACGTGTCCCTCCGCCTCCTCCTCCGCCCTCTTTCCTCTCAGGCGCCAGCACTCTCTGATGCCAGCTCCCTTCCCCTGGAGCCGGGTTCTAAGGAGCAGGTGCCCACAGTTCCTGATGTCATCTCAGAACCAGACGAATGAAGAGGAGCTGGACTCCCAGAGACAACCCCAGACTCCCTGGGGTCACAGCAGTCGAGAGGCTCATTCCACAAACAGGCCACTGAGGATGAGGAGGGCCACCTCGGGGCTCACTGTGTGCTGAGAAAGGGAAAAAAAACAGGAAGACGGTTCCCACTACAAGCTGTCTCCTAGTAAAGGATAAACAGTGATGAAATATTATCAGCCAAACACAGAAAAGAGAAGGTAGAGATACCGGAAAAAAGAAACAACAGTAAACTTGTAGATACAGCCAATAAATGTTCCAGGCTTAACAAGCTAATGAAAAAGAAAAGGAAAGTAGGGTAAAAGCAGGCTGAGGACTCTGATGTAATTCCATGAGGTCATGTGCTTAATCAGACAGATATGCTTCTGGGGCTGGGCCTCCTTCCTGCACCAACTACGGGTGCAAACGTCTGAGTTTTAGCATCACCAAGAGTTTCTCTATCCATCAAAAATCACTGGACTACCCATAGGGCCCCAGAGGCTCTCCCCCTGCTTTGGGCGGAGGGTGGTACTGAAGCTATTACCATGAACAAGGAGCAGAACTCTCCAGGACATTTTCCAAACAACGGGACTAAAAAAGATGCCAGCGTTGCAGACTGGCAGGTCACACGAGAATCAAGGCAGTTGTGTGTGTGCGTGTGTGTGTATGTGCGTATGCATGTGTGCATGTATGTATGTGGCTGGGTGTGTATGCATACGTGTGTGTGTGTGTTGTGGAGGTGTTCACATATATTGCTTGTGTGTCCACGTGCATGTGTGTGTGTGTGTACATGCACAGAGTAAATGCCCTGCCCCATGACACCTCACATCCACATTTACATGTTTAAATATGGCTCACACAGAAACCCAAGGCACCTGCAAGTGTGCCAGCGTTTGCCAAGCCCACCAGTCCAGCCACATAGCTCAGAGACAAATATTCATGGTAAAGTCATTTGTTCCAGACAGTCTGTGTCTTTAATGGAAATGCCAAAAGTGCCTTGAGGTGGGCAGCCTGGGGTGTACCTTAGTCAGGAAATCTCATCAGATTGCTTCAAGATTTCCTCAGCCTTCACTCCAAAATACTAACTACATCGCCACCGTATGAAAATCAAATCCACAAAGTAGATGGTCTGTTTTGAATTTTTATGTAATTGGAAAAATGAAATAAATTCTTTAAAATTTGATTCTAATTTGCCCTAGCCTTTTATGGATTTTGTAGCTAATCAACCAAGATAGCATTTATTTCATTCTTCCTTTAAATCTGTGTAATATATCTATCCTTTATTTGTGAATAAAGATGATTGATATTAGTATTTTCACAGATTGCTGTTATTTAAATTTAGGTTATTTATTTACTTTTTTTATCAAATAGGAATGAGAAGAAATAGAAACTATTTAGCTGACCATCTAAAACATACTAAAAAGTGATCTGGAGATTTATGTGGTCTTTAAAAAACTAATTACAATTTTTTGCTTTGTCTAGAACCTTAGGGAATTTAGGGATCCCTTTTGAGAGTTGTAAAAGCCAAAAATTAAAAAGAAGAAAAATGGTTTTCCTAGGGCAAGCCCACTTAACCTGACAACTACTAACTATGGATTCATGTACAGGAGCACATGAATGTCTTAAACATAAGAAAGAAAAGAATGAAGGAACTCTTCAAACCTTGTTGAAACATAAAAGGAAGTAAATGTGACTTTTAAGACACGACTCTCTTGGCTAGATTCTCGAGCCATTTCTGAGCCACACGCTTGGGCTATCCACTCACAAATAATATCCCAGCACAAAGGCAGAATCAAATCAAATAAACGATATAGGTTCCAAATTTATTCAAGCAGAACTAAATCACACTCATTGTTTTTTCGTTTTTAACGGAAGGCAAGATGCTTGGTTTGAAACCGGAGGCTATGGTCGACATTCCCACAATTTAACGCCCTTTCATCCGAAGCAGTGTCGCGCTCTAAGTGGTCCACAGTATTTCTGTTATCCACCTTTTTCCACAGCTAGTTGCTAGCTCATGGGACTTTTTTCAGCCTTTGGGACAAGACTAGAAATTTTAGTAAGCAAATCTTAGGTCTTCAGCATGCAAATCCAAGCCTGGAAATTGGGGAGCACCACGATACACAGGACCAGATTTCTTCTTTCCTCTTTCAGACAACTCGTTTTCAATTTGCAACAAATAATTTATAGTTAGAACTTAATGCCTGCTAGAGCGTGGCCATTGGAAACATATGTCGATCCTGTTGTGGCTTCAGAAACAATCAGAAGTCATTTCATTTCCCATTTCAAAGACCAAAACAGTAGCTTACATTTTTAATACATAACCAATTGTTTAAAAACATCTGGAGAGCTATACCTTTCTGCGTTTATAGACAGATTCATTCTTTAAAGGCAAGTAGGAAAGTCTTATGAGGTCTCCTTCCTACAAATCCAATACTCTCCACTCCACAGTTAGAATGCTTTTTTGCCTGTGTTACTTACTGTTTGCATACTATTCAGACTCGGAGATAGAGCAGGAGTCTATTGCCATTGCAAATAAAAATTATTCTGCCTGGAATTGCCTATTAAATCTCACGCTCTTCTTTTCTTCACCATAAAGTCTCATCAAAATACACACACACACGCACACACACACATGCACAGACTCAGATGGCAAAGAACACAGACAAAGTCGACAGCAACCCCGTAGCACCCTCCATTGACCCATCCCAATATCTCATAAAGAACCAATGACACCCAGAATCAGTGACTCTGTTGCAGAGTGCTTCCCAGAGAGATGACAAGTCTGCAGGAAACTATGTTTTAAAATGTCTTTAAGTGCCATAAATTGTAAGAGGGTGTGGGCATGTGTGTGTGTGGGGGGGGGGGTGTGAATTTTGCAGGAAATCCATCCATATATTTGCAGTTGTTCTCTCAAGTCTTAACTTTGTACAACTGAGCCTCTCTTTAGGCAACAAAAAAACCTGTGCTGATTCAAAGCTAATTTTCAGTGATATTATTCTTCTATGTTCCATTAAGGCTTTTCCAACTTAAGTGTAAAAAACAAGCTATCATCAGAGCATGAAGGTAATATTAGGAGTTGTGGAATGACCATTGGGGCTTTAATGATCTAGAAAATTCTCTGGATTCCTGTTTTTGAAAAGTTGGTTTTCAAATGTGCTTTATATAGCCTCAGTTCAGGGAGCCAACACTGTAGGCAGACAGTACATTTCTGCTCATCTCTCTTAACAATTTTTGTCTTACTCTTCAATGGAGGGACAGTTCTGCACCATCCACGGTATAGTGTTGACATAGTCTATGTGTGTGTGTGTTTGTGCCTGAATTTTCCTCTTTTGCACACTGTACCACCACCACCATCATCATAAGGCGAAGATTCTCAGCTGCTGTGTACACAAGTATATTTGTTTTCAAAATACTCCTGTCAAGCCAGGACAATAATTACTTTAAGATCCCAGCATCCGTCTCCAAAGTTGATGCGATTGACATCTTCATAGGAAGATGGAACTGAGAAGTTCAATGAGCAAAGAAGAGTCCTGCCCACATGTGGTAACAGCTAACACGGGCCCTTAAGACTGAAAATGCCATCTTGCAAAACTACACACTGTCTGCAATTTGCCCTTTCTGAGTCCTCCTCAGTCCAGGACAGGGCTTCGTCCCCTAAGGGGACAGCAAAACTGCTTTGGTGAATTTGTCCTCAGCCCGTCATCATTTACTTCATTATTTTTATTACATTTACATATGGCCAGCTGAAAACCAATTAGGAGAAAAGTTTAAAACTGTCCCCAGTTCCTGAATAATACACCAGCCTTGAAACAAACATGATGAGAAGGCTTATTCTACCTCCCACTTGAAGACGCTAACAATCAGCCCTAAAATCGCTAGCCCATTTCTTCTCTTCTTTGTAATACCTGAAGCTGCTGAGGATGGCAGAGACCAGTGCTCTTTCCTTGGTGGTCGCTTTAAATCTATGACTTCCCCTTCCCTCTGCTCCCCTGCAATCTCTACACCCAAATGCATTTCTGAGCAGCTACTATGGGTTCTAAGGTCTTTTTCTACACATCCTTTTACCCTACCCTCCACGTTACCTCTGTCCTTTGCCTCTTAGTGGTCAAAATGGCAGATGCCCATGAAGAAGCTTTCTAGAATTTGGAGAGAAGATTGGGTGATAAAAGTTACGAAGGTTAGGGAAGGTTGGCAAAATTACTTCAGCAACTTTTTCCCACTCTAAGCCCTAATTCCTTCCCCAAATACCCAATAAGACGTAAGTATATTTGCTAATGTCTCTTTGACACTCAGATAGCTAATTGCCCTCTTTTAAAGGCCATTCCTCTAATAGCACCTCAGTCCAAACGTGTCCAAACACGCACACAGACCCCTGCTCCTGTCATTGTTCCTACCTCAGAAACGTCGACACATTCACTCCAGTGCTAAGACCAGAGACCAGGGAGTTATTCTTAACTATTCTCTCTCACACTCATATCCAACCCACCAATGATTTCTGTCTTCCAGTTGTATCCCAAATATATCCTAAATCTGATCACTTCTCACCATTTGCTCTTCTACCACCCGGATCCAAACTACCATCACCTCTCACTGGGATAGTCACAACAGCCTCCTAACGATCTCTTGGCTTTGTCTTCTTAAAACTCTCCAATAGCTTCCCATCCCACTCAGAGAGAGACTCCAAAGTTCTTATAGTGATCTGCCCCCTCACCCCACCCTACCCCCAATACCACCTCACACCAGCTCTCTCTGCCTCCCACACACCACACTCCTTGAAGCTTTGCAAAAGTACTAAGTTAGCTCCCACCTCAAGGCCCTTGTAATTGGCATTCCCTCTGGTTGTAATGCTCTTCCCTCAGATGTCTGCTTGGCTGACTTCCTTCCTGCCTCCACTCAAATGTCTCTTAACCAGCGATGCCTTCCCTAACTACCTCATGTGAAATAGCACTTCATGCTCCTTTTTCAATACTCCTTACCCCTCTCCCCTTCTTAATTTTTATCTTTGGTGATTATTCCTCTCTAACATATTACATGGTTATGTATTTTATCTATCCGCACACTAGGATGTGAACTCCCTGATGGCAAGGACTTTGCTTTGCTCGTAGGATAATGCCTGATATACAGCAGGTGCTCAATCAGTATTTATTCAATGAATTCACTAATGAATGGTATTGTCTCAAAGAGCTGTGCTTAAAGCAAAGCTGTATGAATAAGGCATTGATGCTGCTAAGACCATAACTCACCTTCATGCTCTCATCCTTCTTACTGCCTGTCCATGCAGTGGACCACCCAAGGTGTGGAGCAATAATGGAAACGGTAGCGAGATTGAAGATCCTATGTCATAGAGCCAGACAATTTGAGAATGAGCTCTCCTTTTAAGCCTGAGGTCCAGTCCTCGTTCTCCAGTTCCCAGGTAAATTGACGATAACGGCTGGGAAGACACGAGAGCTGCTGACTGCATCATTACAACAGACTTGTAGGGTCCCTACTACTCGTTCATATTTGACAGATGAGGATCCAAAGCTGCCAGAGGTCAATCTCCTTGACCAGGTCACTGAACCAGGATTCAAACCCAGGCGTCACTCCAGTGCCCCAGCTTCTGCCAGTACACTGTCTTCCAGGTGACGTGTGCTGGCTTCCCAGGCTGTCAGCTTCGTCCCATTCTCATTGACTCGCTCTGAGCGTGGCTGACACCAGTCACCACGCACCGAGACCCAGGAGCAGCCACTGAGTGTGCAGGCAGGCTAGAGACACTCTCTCCTGTCACTTGAGATGAAGGACATGCTCTCTTAGAGAGATTTAAAGTGTCAATAGCTTATAATTGCTGGAAAGGCCCTGCATACTAAAATAATTGATCCTGTGTCAATATGTTTGCCTATATGCATTTAATAACTGTCTCCTCCACTTTGAAACCAAAGATAGATTTTATTAAATGTCCTAAAACTTTCCCCTCCTATTTGCCCTGTAGAGGTACCATTTACAAATTAATGTGCTGGTTGAAGGTGACTCAGCCCATGAAGGGCCACTAACATCCTCCTGATGGGAAAATAGAAACAAGGAATGATAATTTAAAATTCCAAGTGTGGAATCCAGGCACAGATGCTCTCCCACTGCCTGAGCTTACTTTCCAAGCAAGATCTGGATATAAACTGTATTCGGTGATTATAAACAATAATTAACACAGGCTGACAAAGAATGCATTTTGGATTCCTCAGGAAGCTTCTTTCAATAACATCAATAAGAGACAAGAACCCAAGGTCGGGAGGGGTTGGTGTGAAGAGAATACTCAAGCATAGCTTGTGTACCATAAAGGCCCGAGGCGAATGTAACATCTGTTCCCAGGGCCTGTCCCCTCGCGTCTGATTTTACAGCTGCCTGACTGAGAACTGAGGACCAAAGTCGGTTTCCTCTATGTCAGAGCTCCGGCCCTCCGCACGTCCTGGCTCAGATCTCGGGCACTAATCAGTGGATGATAAAAGAATGGTGTAGAGACGATCTGGATTCATCAAGTCCAACCAAACCAGGTGAGTTTACACATGGTTTTGTTCCGCTTCCATCAGATTCCACCAGGCCTTCACTCGTTTTCTATCCTCAGAAAGATTCCCAGCAGCTCCATCTCCAGAGTGGACTGGACCCACTCTCAGGATTGTCAGCCGCTAGAAATAGCTCCCCATGTGCAAATTCTTTTTTGTGTCCACTTCTCTTTCCCTCTTCTTTAGTCCCGGAAAATTACATTGTCCTATAAACCTATTTTCCCAGAGGGCTGTGCCCCTCTGAAGCTAAGCCTCACATAGCTACATAAATAAGTAAACACACACACACTGCACATGGGCAGACATACAGACTACCTGTGAGCCCATTGTCTCCCACAGGACTCTGAGTCATGTTGGAGGAAATGGGTGGTTGGGGGTCATCCACAGACTAGGATCGGTTTTCTGAATAAGCTTAAAAGGACTATCTGACTGGCTTGTGTTGATTAGTTGCATCTGTCCTCCGTTTTCTGTGATGGCAGAAGGAGCAGGTTTTATTTTTTAATAGTACGATACCATGTGACATCATAGTTTCTAACAGTGCTGGAGCATTGAGCAAATTTTACTTCATACGATGGCAATGGTTATTTTTCTGAAATATTAAAATCTGAAAACCACTACAATTATACAAAATCTTTCGGAGTATTTCATTGGCTCTACTGATCATTTTCAGCTCACAAATCTCAGCTGAACCTCTTCACTTTTTCCCTTGCCCAGAAACACGTCTGCTCTTTTTATTATTGATTTACAAGGCAAATTTGGCACGCGGTTCACTTACATATGCTGATTCGGGCTTATTGAAGGCAGGTGCACACTTTAATATACGTGGGCATGGGGACCCCCTTCCATCCCATAAAAGAATACTGGGCATGTTCTCATGTGGAATATCTGTGCTCTTTTATTCATAAACCTGAAAATCTGAGGCGTTTGTATTGCTTTTACATATTACCATGAACAAATTACAATAAGCAGAAATAATGTTCCAGCCCTACAATGGTACCATATTAAAAGTGTTTGAGCCAAAATCTGGCCCCTATTCACTGACTGAAAGGGATCTGAGAGCTGAGTGCTACTCTCCTCTTAGCATCTTTGTATTAATGTTGTATAAACAGAGTCATACTGCACCATAGGGACAGGGCAATGCAACACTGTATTTCCATCAAAGCAAGACATGTGCCTGGCCTGCAGTTGTCCCAGAACGTGGAGCATCCCTGACAGACAGGCTGTTGTTTGTGTTAGACTGAGCTATGAACAAGCAGTTAATGTGAGAAGACCTCATTGAGTGACCTCAGAAGTGCCTGCATCATCCTGGTGACTGATCCTAGACGTCCTTAGGTGTGGCTCTTGGGTGTAAGACGAGCACAGCTGCAGGTGACAGTGTCTGATATTCACAGGTCAGGGCAGTGAACATGTCCTAAGTGAGTCTGCTGTGTCCCTGTACAGCCAGATGAACGAAGAAAAAGAGAAAGGCAAGACTGAGAGCCCTTTTGTCCGTGCTCGACCACACATTGTGTGTCCCTCTAATGCAGAGCAACACGTGCTGTAAAGGTTGTTTGTCCACTTGCTCAGACCCCAGTCAGGCAGAACTGGCTTCCTCGTGTCTGTACACAAGGTGGCTAGCCCATACAGCAGAGAGTAGGTGGTCAAAAAAGGTGTCCAGAGAGAATGAGTGAATTGAAGAAGGAACCCATGGTTGAATGGATTCATGCTAAATATAGAATGAAATGGTAGCTCATGAAGGGATTTTGAGGAACTGTCTAGTCAAAGCCTTCATCTTCATACAAAGGAACAGACCAGGGTCACCAGAAGTTAAATGAGGCACCCAAGGGTGCACAGATCAGTGGTGAGGAATAGATTCTAGATTATTTTGCTCGCATCCTTGTGCTCCACACACACATTTGAAGTCACCAATTTTACAACACAGTAGAGTCTCTTAGTTAACATATCTTTGATCCTCTCCATGCCTGTGACATCTGGACAGTCATGCAGATCAAGGGTCAGAACTGGAGCCTTGGAATCAGCTGAGCAGGGCTGCACCAGGACCAGGGTGGAGCAGGCAACTTTGAGGAGGCAGGTCCATGTGAGCTGTGGATCTCAGGCAACATTACACTGGCATAAATGGGAGCCTTTATTAATAGTAACTACAAGTCCCATTTCCAAGACTTTGCTCTCTTTGTCTTAACATTTGATTTCTATGCCCCACGAAGAATCCACCTGGATTCCCCAAATTCAATATGTACAGAATTGAACCCATTGCCTCTTCGGAAATCTACAACCCCATCATGTCCCCCACCCCTGTGGCGGTACCACCATCCTCCAGTCCCTCAGATGATCTCCAACTAACCTCTGCTCCCTCTGACACTCTCCCAGCATAGAATCATCCAACCCTACTGGGAATTAATACAATAACTGCTATTTATTGAAAGACGACTAAATGCTGAGCACAGTGCTGTGCTCCCCCTACACTATCTCATGTAACTCGAATAGCAACCCTGTAAGGTAGGTACTATTACCATGCTCATTTTACGGGTGAGGAATCTGACTTGGAAATTGGCCCATGCTTAAGCCTTTACTAAGCCAAGACTCAAACTCAAGTCTGTCCATGTAGGCAATTTAGTATAGTGTTTAAGATATAGCACAAGGGACAGCAGTACCACTCCAGCTGGACCATAGACCAGGAAATGTTTCCCAAATCCCTTTTTGAAAAAAGCACTGGTTAGCATTAAGCAAATCCAGATGATGCATGTATACAAAAGAGTACTTACTCATTCTCCTGGACCGACTTTGTAGCAGCCTAGAGCCCCACGTATCCACCCTTCACTTCCTTCCTGTTCTCATTTCCTGTCTCCCCTGCATTCCATTTCCCCCAATAGAGATAAGAGTCCTACTACATTTAGACAAGTTGTTTCAATCATTCTGCTGGGCATCTTCAGAAATCTCCATTTTATAACTACAATATGGCACCACAGATTTAGCAAAAGTGGCCTTGCCAACTGCATCTCAAAGAAAAATGAATATGTCATAGAACAAGTCGAGAGGAGCACCCTATCTTGGAGTGCTCCACAGTGCACAGTGTGACACAGAAACCTACCCAGGTTTGTAGTCCTGCTATCTGCCGTGATCTCCTTGCACAGACACTGACGTGGGTGCCCTTTCACAGTGCTCCCCAGACAATGACGCCCTTACACTCACCAGGCATGTGCACTGAAGTGGCTCAGATTCAGCCAGTTGTGTCCCCTCCAGAGCAGCAATCCATCCTTTCAGGCATAATCACTTATCTGTGGAATCTAAAATTCGGCTCTGTTCATCAGTAGGTGGTGAGTGTGGTGTCATCGATGTCCTTTTGTTAAGACCTATCACTTCACATCACTTCATTTTCATGAGAGAACAGTTGGATATTAAATTCCCTTACACAGGACTGAACATCTCCCTTGTAACAAGCCCCTCACAGAGCTGCTGTTCAGAGCTGCCTTTGTTTCCTCCACACAACGGTTTTGATGGAGAATGACTAGCTAGAAAACCCACGACTCACTAGGACAGCCTGAAGACCTCTGACAAGACTTTCATGAGCCACAAGGGGTACAACATTCCTATGGTCATGTAACCCACTGCAGGACAAAGTTTAATTTCACTTAAAGAGGCACTGACATATTCATCAAAGCAGAGAAAGTTATCTTCAGAAGTGTAAGATTTCCACAATTAAGATATGTTTCCAAGACTACCTTTGTGCCTGTGGTAAGGCATTATTAACAAGATGAGTATTTTCCCCAGTTGGGCTTGCTTTAGGCTGACCAAACTCAGAAGTTGGTATCTACCATTCATCACAAATCATGGCACCAAAGCATATCCAGAATTGGTGACATGGTCAAGTGCAGGATGATTAATCGAGGCATAACTGGGGGCCTAGGACAGGGACAATTGCTCAGGAAATAAATAGACCATATTTACAAACGACCTTGTAGAAGGCACACTTGAGAAATAAAATTCCTTTTTAGACCGCATGAAGATATTGGCCTTTACCTAACCGGCAAAGCTCAATGCAGACACTCTGGGATCAGCAAAAAGCTAAAGCAGAAAAGAGGGTGGTGATGGGCCCAGGTGAGCAGACAGCTGGACTTCAAATCCTCTCGGGCTGTTCGCTTCCTCCTGCCCAGTGCTGTCACGGTATTCAGGACACTTGCACAGAGAAGGAACGGTGGGTGACAAGCAGATGAATAATAGTTGCTTCATTTATAACAAAAAGCACTATAAACAAAAGGTGAGAATTATCTAAATGATTATCTACATGAAAATTAGAAAGCAGTAAAGATCAAGGCTGCTCGAAGGATCTAGGTTAACAGAGCCAACAACATGGCTCACAACGTCTTTGCACGTCCTCCGTGTCAGGACCTGCCTGTCTTGCCTGTGGTCAGCTGATTGCCCGTGGTCACCCATCCTTGCCTGTGGTCAGCTGCTCCTCACAGGGTCTGAGGAGGAGACACTCAGTCACAAGCATTGCCTGCCTGGGCACATGCTGGGTCACTATGGCTGCCATCTCAGAAACCACAGGATGCTGCCACAGCTCCTTCCAAAAAGAGAAGAATCACAAGGAACCCCAGATACCTGGGCAGAGGGGAGGTCAAGCTGAAGGTTCTGTTTTATGGAAACCAGGACCAGGAACATGGATGATGCTGGCAGCCTGCAGAGCTCGGTGCACAGCAAGGAGGACTCAGACAGCCTAGGATGTGTTTCTGGGTACCAGCTAGGAGAAGTCTTCCCTAACTGGACAAGTTTGATTCTGCATCTGCTATGTTTTCTTGTAACAATCTTCTGTGTATGAAGTATTATGACACCAATAATATATGTGTATGATAATGTACTTCATCACTCACTAAAAAAAATTGTTTTTGGTTGCCATGACAAACCGTAGGGCCATTGTGGTGACTTTCTGCAAGGAGAAGAAAAAGAGATCACCTGACTTGCTTCTAACCATGTGGCCACCAGAAAGTTCGGCACTGGCACAAACAACCCAAATGTTCAGAACCAACAGCTGGATGTTCAAGGATCTGACATCTGTGGAGACGGGACAGGCAAGCACAACGTGGGGGCAGGAACACGGTGATTAGTCAAGGTCACACATCTGCGTTCACCAGAGCACCTCTGGAGGTTGGGCACAAACAGCAGGTGCGTCCCAGAGAAGAGGTCGGCATCAGAGGACAACCTGCTGGGCACTTACCCTGGGCACAGGGGCTGCGGGTTATCACCTGCACTTGCCCCCATTCTCTCCAGCAGGAGTCATCCACTTTCTGGGGCTTTTGCTCCTGAGTACATCGTATTTCATTTATATAAGAGATTATGCATCAAACTCCAACTTGGTTTTTTTCCCACATGGATATCCCGATTCACCCCTCAAGGGACGGGTGGGTTAAGAGGGGAGGAGTGTAATACAGTCAGAGGATGTAGGGAAGGGAGTGTGCAGCAGCCTGTGCGGGACTTAGCCCCTCAAACACCAGCCACCATGTGTGACAGCTCAGGAAGACGCCTGCCACTCTACCACTGCAGTGAAGAAATGGAAAAATGGTAACCCCCTGGAGTTCACATAATGCAAACCTCACCCCTCCAAAAACAATCCCAAACCCCTGAAACATTGGGATGAGGCCCTGTCTGTTACCTTTCGAGATCAGGAAGGGCTCGATAACACGCCTCACAAGTCTGCTAATCTCGGTCAGGGTTAGAGTTGAGAGATGAGAACCAAGTCCATGATTACTAGATCCAAGGTGACCTGCACAATTTTAAGAAGCCTTCCCTTCTCTGTGTTCAGTAGTCTTTCTCCCTAAGACCAATAGGGATCTTGTGTGTCGGGAGGAACTCCTGTTCTTCTCAAAGAATAGGCTTGAGAAGGGCAGGAGCATGCTTTCTGCACACGGTCTATTTTACCGTCTGGACCAGGAAATGATTACTTTCAGGATTGAGTTTTAAAGTAACTTGCTGAGCTTTACAAAGTGCGTTTGAGAGGAAATGTTGTCTCAGGAGTAATAGTAGTTGTCATTTATTAAGCGCTTAATATTTGCCAGACACTCTGCTAAGCACTTCACATTTATCATCTCATTGAACCCCCATATCAATCCTTGAGGGAGGTGATATTATTATTCTCACTTTTATGGATGATGATAAAATTGAGGCACAGAGAGTTTAAGTAACTTTGCCAAACTCATACAGCAGGTAAGTGGCTAAGGTGAGGATTCAAACCCAAGCCTGTCTGAATTCGAAACCTGAACCTGGGGTTACAGACGTGGACTCCATCTTCTATTCTGCCTCTGAGCCCTGTGTACTCATAAGTGACCCACTTCCCTCTTCCCTGCACCTCACTGTTGCCTTACTTCAACTAAGACTTATAGTTATCCTCACTGTCAGATCGAAGTCATCCCTACTTGTCTGCTGGAAGCCGAGTGTAGTACGGCTAACACTCGTTGCTTCTTTCCAAACTAAAATATGGAACCAACAAACGAGGTTCTGAGAACTGCTCTCACAGCATCACTACCAAATGCTCTAACATGCAGACCTGCCATTTTGGTTTACTAATTAAGAACCCTAATCTTATAGAGGAGGACACTGAAGCACCGATATGTTAAGAATTGTACCCACTATCACTCAGCTTGTAAACAGTGGACTTGAAACAAATACCCCAGTCTGGATGACTCCAAAGTTGGCTCGAACACCACGCTCTCCTGCCATCCACAGCTTCAGTAACTACTCACAGGAAGGTCACTGCAAGCTTTTCATTTAGATATCCTACCACCACCACAAAAAATGTGCTTCAAAGCTGAAATTATTATCTTGCTCCCAAGACTGGCTCATCATCCTAAACCCCCATGTCTATGGCTGGCAGGGCCATCTGTCTTTCCTCAGAGCCAGAAATCAGGGTCATTGTACACTTCTCACTCACCCCACGGCTCAGCACAGTGCCCACCACAAAGTAGCTGCTCAATGAATGATTACTGACTACATAAAACAAGGAAATAGGCATAGGCGAGAATTCATAACCTAAGGGACTGGAAGGAATGAGATTTTCCTATTAGTTTCAGAGAAGTCTAGCAAGTGTCATGCGAGACTGCTGCAGGAGAATCACTGTCAGTCATCTGCTGTGGAAACACAGTGGCCCTTTTCAAAGGCTCAGAGGGCTCCTGCTCACCAGGTTCCTAGGCAATGAGCCTGTCTTCTTACCCAGAGGGGAGAACTACCCAGCCTGGGCCCCTGGCCAGCTAGCACCCACCATCGTCTTCACAGGCAGCTTCAACTTGGCTTCCTCCTGCAATGCCCCCTTCAGCATCCTAAAGGGAATCCCCATCCAAGGCACCATTGTCCGTTTCCCCTGGGCTCCAGGACGCCAAACCTAGATGCTAAGAGAAAATGACAAAGGATAAGCTGCAACCTAGAGAAAAGAATCATATCAAACACTGGCTCCACGTTCAAGGGCAAGTTAGAGCAAGGAATGTTGCTGAAACAGGGCTATAATGGGTCTGGAAAATATGAGCTGAGAATAACAGGAGGTGTCAGGGGAAGAAAATGGAGACATTTTACTACTATATTAATCGTAGTAAAACTTCATCTAACAGAACAACAAAGCGAGCATAAATACAGTGAACCAAACAAGCCTGGACTACAGAAATGCAAGGAATTACTCATTTTAGATCAAAGCTTTTAAAGATAAACACACTATAGGGAAAGAATTGGGCAGGGGATGAGGGGGAGGCTGAAATTTAGCTTCTATTTCTTTCTTCCAGCCATCCTTCCTAGGGAAAATTCTTCTGTTTCATACCACAGTAATCAGTAAAACTCCTTCTTGGGAGGAAGAGGTGGGAGAGCCCGGCGGCCCAGCATTGGGTCTCTGCTCTGCTCCTTTTCTCTACAATAGCTATCACTTGCTGAGTACCTACCATGTGCCAGGCACGATGCCGGCTGCTCTGCATCCTCACAATAGGCCTACAAGCCCCAATTTCCCTTAGGAAACCGAGGCTCTGAGTGCTTAAGAGACTTCCAAAGGTGTCACAGCTAGAAACGGAGAGAATGGGGTATCAAATAAAGTGCAGCTGATCCTAAGAGCCCTGGTCACAAAGTATGTTTTCAAATGATTCATCGCCTATTACTTATGAAGTTTCTACAAGGTGTTAGCAAATGTTAACTAATAACATCAAATAATTTAAACCAGCGGTTCTCAAGGTGTGATGGAGGACCCCTTGGGTCCCTGAGATCCTTTCAGGGGCTCCACGAGGTCAAAGCCACCCTCACGCTGATGGGAAAGCATTGTCTGCCCTTCTCGCTCTCGTTCTTCACAAGTGTCCAGCGGAGCTTTCCAGAGGCTCCATGGCACGTGGTGGCATTTTCACTCTGACGGCTAATAGAATATGTCCTTGGATATATTCTTGTGGTTTAAATTTTTCTCTATTTCAGTTCGTAAAATGGCAAATGTTGACAGATATAACTTACATAAACAAAGGCTCTCTGGGGTCCTCAATAATTTTTAAGGGCAGAAAGGAATTCTGAGGGCAGCAAGTTTGAGAACTTCTGATTTAAATAGACTGTCTCAGACCCTTGATATACAGATTTGTTAGCAGTTTTTCAGTGTCCATCTTTTATTGTTAACTGACCACACCAAAATGTGGAAATCCTATTTAGTCTGAAGTAGGTGGGGTACTATTTATAAAATGAGTAAGTTCTGCAGTTTTCATAAGAAGGTTTATATTGCTTATTTGAAATCTGGAGGTTTTTCAGGAATGTATCATAAAACCACCTTCCATAAACTGTCTCTCAGGAAACAGTAATGATAACACAGCCAGCCAACCCTCATTTTTAAGCAGGTTATTGCGAACTTACAAAATTTTTGGAATCATCATTTTTATTATTATTCTTAAGTGAGACAGAGAACTCTTCCTATAGTTTTGAGGTCTTATCAGCTTAAAGAGGTACTCACTTTCTTCATTTCCTCGTAGCTAATACTTTGCCACAATCTCACCTAGGATGACTGTCTTGCTAATCCTATGATACGGGCCCAGGCAGAGAGGGGCATTTGATCTGAATAGAGCTTTATCTAGCAGGATTTTAGCTGCTTGTCTTGGCTAATTTATTAACACATAAAGCTACTCAGTAGTGTTTTAAATTTTTACTTGAATAAGTTATCTAATTAGCAAAATAAATAGCAAAGTAAAAAAAATCTACCCTTTGATTTATAACCAGGAGAAATGTAGATCCAAATGAAAATAAAACTTAAGAAAAATTAAGAGTTCTTTTTAATTCAATGGCATTAAAATGATAAACATGATATGCTGCACGTAAGACAACTCAGGAGAGCGGACCTGGACAGCACTGCCAGGAATCACTTTTGGAATAAATTAATACGCTCCCAAGAACGCATGTAAATCTCTGCTGTCGGCAGCGTGTGTTGGAGGCCAGACAAGGCTGGAAACACTTGGAAAAGAGGAAAATGAAAAAATTTTGAAAATTCTCCTAAAGTGCAAGTTTCTCCAAACGGAGACTTTCAAGAGAGGAGGCTCTGATTTTGATAAATCTAAACTAGAACACAGAGTACTTAGAAACAAAATATACAAAAAGACATTGTATCAACCAGGAATTATTTTAGCATTCACTAAGCCATCATTGAAAAGTTATATTGTTCTCTCTGTGTTGTATTTTCTCCAGAGAGATTCCAATTCAACTCCTTCTTATCCCCTGGTTTCAGTCCTATAAGATAACCCAAAAACTGTGCCTGACATCATGACATCAGCCTTAAAAATGAGGGAGCAGTCGCTGATGCTTCAGAAGTTTGAAATAAAATTCAACATGACCGAGAGCAAATATTTTGTTGAAACTGAAATTAATATGAAGTTGGCCTCCTTGGAAACTTCAGGTGAAGCTACTTAGGGCCCAAACCCCAGTTCTGATACAGGGACACCTTTCCCTTAAGACACTCTCCAACTTTGAAGCTGGTGGCACTTGGTTTGAAGCCTGAGCCTGCTCTTTCTTAGCTGTGAGAACCAGGCAAGATGCTTTCCTCTCCAGGGCTGTTTCTTCCCTTGTTAGCGGGAGTCACAGCCCTGGGACGTCTGATGGGAGTTATGAGCAATTCACCTTGCACAATCCATGCCACCAATACCTGTGTTTCAAAATCTCAAAATAAATGTTATTATTGCAACACCATTTAAATGTACTAAACTAAAAAAAAATAAGAAGCAAATACCAAAAACCTTTCATTATTGCTGGACACACCATTACAAGATGAAATAGGGGGGAAAAAGTTTTTTTTAAATGTATTTAAGTCACTGAGTGTTTGTTTTGAATTAAATCAGAAGTCAGGTTCATTATAAGGCTTGTCACTGTGAACATTTTCCAGGGCTTTTATTTACTCATCTCTAGGAGAGGTAAGAAACGTGGGAATTGACATGTAACATCTTGATGAAATTTGTTTTCAACCTCCGTCAACAACTAGAGGGTAGGAGAACACTCTGAGAAGACAACAGGTAAATTGTTCATCTGTTATAACAGCAGGGCTTCGTGATCCTTTCATCAGACGCAGGTGCGCGTTTTTCCCCTGGTTTTCCTAAGGAGATAGGCTTCCTTCAATTAACATTTATGTCACTCTGATATGCACAAGACACTGAGGAGAACACGAATTATACAGGACCCAGTTCAAATAGTGGAAGAGACAGACAAACAAGTGCTGAAACTCAAACCCTGACATCTATGCCAGGAGAATGCACTATGAGGGAAACCATGTGCCCCCAGCACAGACGCACATTCCTCACGCTTCCATGGGAGGCACTTCCATTAGGATAACATTCACGGCTTTCCTCCACCCTCACTCACTCCTCCCCAGGGACGAGGAGTGACACCCTGAAGGAACTGGAGCCAGTTGCCAGGCCTCTTCCCCTCCCTCAGACTGGCCTGCAGCAGGGCCCTGTACACGAGCCTGACCCCATGCTGGACGAGGGCGCAGACTCCATCTGTGCTTGGCAGAGGGTGGGTAAGTCTAATTCAGGGTGAAATATTAGCAAACCCACTCATGCACAGAGCTACCTTCCATCTTCCACCCAGACTTTTTTTTTCCCTTTCTCTCTCTATTGATCCAAACTCAGATGGACTGTATTTCTTGATCCCCTAAATTCCCAATATCTGGTTGTGTAGACTGACAACTGTAAAAAATAGACGAAGAATTGCATTTGGAAACCAAATAACATACAGAGGAGATAGCAACCACTCAGACAGGCAGCTCTAGGGCTTACGCTGTAGCCAATGCAGGTCACGTGGGATTTCGACCTCTGCAGGTCTTTGTAGTTCGTGGTGTTTCATAACACACTGGAACTCAGCAAAAACTGGCCGCTTGGGGCGTTAACAAGGTGGTGGACAAATTGGAGCCTTAGGAAGCAGGCTGGCTGCTAGGGTCATTGGCACAGGCCTTAGCAAGCCAGAGCAGATGAAGGACCAATTTTCTTGTGGGAGAGAGGTTCTTTCCTACAAAGGCCTGTAAGCATTAGAACACAGAACAATGGTGAGCTGCCTGTCTATTTCTCAGCCACACCCACAGAGCTCTACTGGAGGCTGGGCTTCCAATTGTTTTGACAGCTGTGCTTCCTCAAACCCCATCACCTGAATTCAGGACCCAGAGGATCCCAAAGGCCTGAGCTCTGCCTATTGCGTCGCTTGTCCACCAGCTGTGAAAAGTCCCCCCGCACCCATCAGATCTCAGATCTGCACAGCCAATGTCTATGAATTAGGTTAGGATCTGACTTTAGGTTTCAGAGACATGAACTGTGGCTTTATCCTCAGTAGAATTATAAGGTTTTATTAATAATGACAGAAAAAAAGAATGGTTTTGTTCACTGATGTAGCCCAAGTGTCTAGGAAAGTGCCTGTCTGTACTAGGTGCTCGATGAAGTGTTTTAAATGAACAAAGGCATTTATTAAAAAGAAAATATACCACAATCTTGAGTTGAGGTAGAGAAACAACTTGATCAATGACTGCCAACCCAAAGGTTAAGCCTGCGTTTTAGAAGGACTATGCCTAGAATACGCTGCATCGAGGAACTTAGTTTGCTTGGATAATCAAAGGGAAACTGGATTGGCATGAAAAGTAGGGTTAGTCTCATTATCAGATGGAGAGTGTTGTTTATGAAACCAAAATAAGGGAAGGCAGGAGAGGTGTGTTTAAAAGAAATGTTGAGATTTTAGAAGCTGATTTGAGACTAAAGTGATATGAGGGGAAATGACGTCTTCATGGCAGATCACAAAGGGAAAAAGAGCCATGCAGGTTCACAGCGTGAAAAGAGGATATTAGAAGAAAGGGCTAGATTCTAGTTGTTACAGTTCAAAAAGGCTAAGTGGGGCCCAAAGACATTTGATGAGCAAGATGAGACAAGCTCTCAGCAAGCAGACTGGAGTGGCTTCCCCAGAAGAGCCAGAGTCCCAGCAACTCCTGAGAACCCCACCCTAAAGCTATAAATGGTCTAAGAGTCTACAGGTGCTCTACTCCCTGAACACAGTGTGAAAGAGCTTCAGACTCCTTGTTCCAGATGCACAGTAGACTCAGACAACCTGAAAACTGTGTCACCACAAGTACCTGGAAATGGTAGGTTAAAGAGTCAAAATAAATCTATTATGTGACAGCTGAGCTTACGAGAAAGACTCAAGGTACCAAGTATAAAGAGACAACTGAAATCGCCCAAGCTGATTCTGTGTACCCTAAAGGCCAGCAGAGGGGATGTGGTGTTGGTAACCTTGGGGCTTGGGTTTTCATGCTCACATGACAATAGGCAACAAGGTCTTGGTCCCATTCAAGGTGGGAGTTCCAACCAAAATTGCTGCAGAGAGCCAGGACCTCCAGAGGACTGCACGCTCAGTGAGTGGACGGAAAAGGACCCTCCCATGAGGACTGGGATTCTTGTCTGATTCAGTCTGGGCTCTGGAAGGAAAACATAAACAAAAACCCTGAGATTATAAATCCCCAGACTATAAAACACTGGTGTTTGGGGTTTAAATTGACCTACCAACAAGGTCTAGGAACCCGAGCTGATAAATTATGTAAAGATTGGTCTCAGAACATCTCCAGGACTTCTCACAAAAACAGTCATAAAACTGTATTCTAGGGACTGGCCCTCAACCTCAGATCCAACAGGATTCCAGCAGCTAAAGCTCTGCTAAAGATGAGCTTACAGCCCAAAACTACAAAACACATCAAGAAAGAGTCCAACGATAGTGAGATTCAGCACAAACAGCAAAGAGAAGAACAGAATCTCAAGAACAGCAGATAATAAAGCAATTTTCTCTAGCCTATGATATGAGCTTGTTTAAATAGATTTAAGACATCAAAGAGCATCTTATAACCATAATGAAAGAATAGGCAATACTTAGAGGAACCAACTAGAACTTTCAGAAGTAAAAAATGTAGTTATTAAAATAAAAAATTCAATAGATAAAATATAGGATTCAATAGACTGTGCAGATTACGCACAGGGTAGTGAAAAATTATTAAATTAGAAGATCTGAGGAAATTACCAATAATACACCATACGGAAATATAAAAGATGAAAACTATGAAAAAGAGAATAATCAACACGGGGAATAAAATGAATAGATCCAATTTACATTAGAAGCTCAAAACACTTTAATATCAACCATTCCCTTCCTGCTTTATTCTTCATTCTAAAGTACTTCTTTCAGCAAGGGTCTAATATAAGTTCCAGAAAGAAATTAAAAATGGATTAAAGTTCTAAATGTGAAAAAAAAACTGTAAAAATGCATAAGAGATTATCTTTACAATATTGCACCATGGAAGAATTTATTTAACATAACACAAAATATCATAAATCATAAAGGAAAAGATTAATAAGTTTGATGGTATTAAAACTTCTGTATAGGGGCCAGCCCAGCGGCGTAGTGATTAAGTTCACGTGCTCTGCTTCGGTGGCCTGGAGTTTGCAGGTTCAGATCCCGGGTGCGGACCTATGCACCACTTATCAAGCCATGCTCTGGCGGGGTCCTATATAAAGTAGAGGAAGATGGGCATGGATGTTAGCTCAGAGCTAATCTCCCTCAGCAAAAATAAAAACTTCTGTATAACAAAATGTACCATAATCAAAGTGAAGAGCCAATCCACAGGGAAGAGGAGATATTTACAACCCAAACCATGTAACTAACAAAAGATTTTTATCCAGAATATATAAGAATATAACTAATCAATATGAAGTTAATTCAACAATAAGCAAATGATATGAAAAAGGAATTCTGATTTTAAAGCAAATTTGAGGGGCCGGCCCCGTGGCGTAGCAGTTAAGTGTGCTTGCTCCGCTGCTGGCAGCCAGGGTTCGGATTCCGGGGGCGCACAGACGCATCGCTTGTCCGGCCATCCTGTGGTGGCATCCCACATAAAGTGGAGGAAGATGGGCACAGATGTTAGCCCAGGGCCAGTCTTCCTCAGCAAAAAGACGAGGATTGTCATGGATGTTAGCTCAGGGCTGATCTTCCTCACAAAAAAAAAACAAAAACAAATTTGAAGCGCTTTACAACAAATGACCCTTTTACAAATGACCTATGAAATAAGAATAAAAGAATCAGACTATGAAATGAAGACATTGTAACAGAAGACCAAGGCTAGACCAGGTACCAGGTGACAGTACCCTGCGATGTTTTAAGCACACAATCTGGAATGGACTACCTGGATTTGAACACAGGCTTCACCGCTAACTAGCTGTCACCGACAAGCCAACTCCCTCAGTAAACCTGTTTTCCATCTGTTGAGTAAGGAATACATTGAGAGTTACTTTGTAGAGCAGTAACAAGGATTAAATGAAAGGATTATGTAAAGTGTTTATTTAGCACCTCAAAAGAGGCCTAGTAAGTCTCAATAAATGTTAGCTCTTATGGATATTATTTTTATTATAGGAGTTGAGCATAAAACTTAACTCTAAGCTTTCTACCAGCTAGACTAAGCAAAAAAACAACTCAGTCAGTTACATAGATCCCATTACTTCAGATGCATGGATGGATGGATGGATGGATGCACGGATGGATGCACAGATGGATGCATGGATGGATGCATGGATGGATGCATGGGAGGAAGGCAGGAAGGAGGATGCAAAGGAAGCAATGAAAGAATGAAGGGAGGGAGGAAGGCAGGGTGAAAGAGAAGGAAGGAACTATTTTACTAGTTTGAAGATGACAACATATTTTTCAAAACTCTGAATTCTAAAAGGGTTTTTGCATGGTTCTCCAAATAATGGACCTGAATCAATAAAATAGGTATCTGATCCAATATAAACTTAGAAACTCCAATTTCCTATCCCACTGAACTTCACTCCCCAGAAAACGAAGGCCCTGATCTATGCCCATATGAGCTCAGAAAAATTACTGAGGCACACACAAGGATCAGTCATGACAAATGTTGTATTAAAGCTTCTGCAATGGCTGGATAGTTTGCTAACAAATATCAGCAAGCAAGCTAAACATCACATCTTTTTCCTAATGTGTTTCTCATTACTAGACAGGGTTTTCAGTAGTGGCAAAATCACAAGAGATTAAAATTAAAAAGATCACTGCCTTTCTAACCTCCTCCCCAGAAAGTATCAAATCTTGGAATTTTATTCTTCCTAGGTTTTCCCATTGGCTTAATCACTCTAGCATTACATACAAGAAAAAATTCCTTTGAACAGGTGCCCTATTTATGAAGACATTTATAGCTGCCATAAAAAATATTGGAAAATTATTATTTCTCCTTCTCTTCTCACTTTTTCTGCTGAAAAGGTAGAACAATAAATTGGGTCTGGATTTGCATGACCTCTGTATTTACCTTGCCTAAATCTTCACATGTACAGAAAACAAAGTTCCTATTTATTCTTCTTCCTTCCTTTCCTCTGCAATTCTAGCATGCTTCTCCAGGGCTAACTCTGACTTTGAATTGCAGAGAGTCTTTCAAAGGGCCAGTACTAATAATGATAAGTTGCTGTATTCAGGAAGCCTCTGTGCTTAATTTCATACCCATAAGATAATACTGCTGATTGAAAAAGACTGGAACCAGGTGTTACCTTTATAGTATTAAGTAGTGTATTCAAGACCTTGGCTGCTATTATTACGAAGAAGGCCTCATGAACTTAATTCTTTCATTAACAATTATTATCTTCATAATTATCTCTATCTCACAAAATCGTAGGACTTAAGGACACTATTATATTTAAGGTTCTCCATATATTATGATAGGGAGCATTAAAAATTCCACGACATTCTACATGCCATAGAAATGATAGGAGGTAGGAAGCTTACTTGAATCATCTTGATATGAATGCAAAATTCTTAAAATTCTATCTACCCTTTTGGCATACCCATACAAAGATCCTGCAGAAAGTAGAAACTTATAGCAGCCATGACTAATTTTGGCAAAGCAAGTCATGAACTGCCTCTGCAAAATGACCCTTGTTCTGCCAGCAGCCTTTGCATTGCATCCATAATCTGGATATCCTATATTATCTGATTCTTAGCCGTTTCTTCTTGTGTCTGGATTTAATGAAGTGCCTCTCAATCTAGAGGACAAGGAAATTAACATTCTTCTTGGAAGAAGGTTTGGATGGAGTTGGAATCAAGACACTCTTCAAAGAGGTTTATTAATTATTTGTGTAAGAAAGAGGTGAGGTGTATGGGACTGGGGCAAAATCTTCTGAGGTCTCTTAGATGAGAATTTCACAAAAAATTCAGGCAATTTCTTTCCCCAGTCTGTCCACCTCCCTGGTCCTTTCCTATGTCCTCCTCCCAGGAAGTCTAGCATGCTAAAAAGGAGCCTGTATCTTGTCTAGGAAATCTCAAAGGCAGCCGTCCCACACACAAATAATATGAAATAAATATTATAAAAAAGATAGTGAGAAATGACACCTTGGCTTAGCCTAGGCTGGGAAAAGAAACCTAGGAAGACTGTTTGGAGTGAAGCAAACACCAGCTGGGAAACGAGGTTCAGGCCGAGGGCCTGACCCTGAGTTCAGACACAGACGAGCAGGGCAAAGTATGTGCTCTGTTTTGTAACCTTAATTTTTATGGCTATCTGCGGTGGGCTGTTTCGCCTGGTTCTGGTCTATTTCAACATCCATTTATGCTCCTCAGTTAGCTCCTTAATAAACACATTTTTTACTCTACCTTGCCAAGCAGGAGTCCTCAAACCTGGACCCACCCCCATAATCGTAGGAGGTCTCTTCCATCTGGTTTGGGGAGTGAAAATACCCACCGGTCGCCCTTTCACGTACACCTCTCCGCCGCACCCTGTAATTCTCAGCGTGCTTGATTCCGGGAGCAGACCAGGACCCCTAGCAATTTGAAGAACCTTGGCCCAATCTTACGCTGAATGCACTGGATATGATCTCGTGGTGAAAGAATCCACCTTGTCTTTCAAAGTCGAAAATGAAATCAACTAATTTTACTTGCAATTCTTATTCAATATTTTTTCCTTCTCTGAATTTGTAAACTAGTACGCAATGATTTAAGACATGCAAGAAAAGAAGTTGCTCAGAGAGGAAAGTTCGAAAAGAACAGCCTATTCAGAGCTTGCTGCCACACAAACAGCCATGCAGAGATCACAATAACTACTTGATAGAGTTTGGGAAGCAGCCTGGAAGAAAGTGAAGGGCTCAGGTTCCAGACAGAGGTGGCTGTGGATTGTGGCTATGTCACTCACCATCAGCATAACAAAAAAAATCAACCTAGCCTTTCTCAGCCTCAGTTTTCCCATCTGTACAGTAGTGGTGGCACTGCCTCCCCCTCCCATTCTCATCAGGACTCCATGATATCACACGTGTAGCACGCTATGGCACGTGTGTTGGCACACAGCAGTCACACGACAGAGTTGCTCTCCTTTGCCTGCATGTGGTTTAGTCCATAATAACTCAGTGGGCCCGGCTTCCTCATCTTTCCCAGACAGGCTTCCCTACCATGACCCTGAACATAGTACAAGAATGTGCCGTGACGTTTTAAACAAAGTTTGCTATAAACCAAATCTTCATGTACTCTTCTATTTATTACATTTGGTCCCTCTTTTTTTAATTATTATTTTATTTTTTAATAAAAATTGTACATATTTAAGGTGTACAACGTGATGATTTGGTGTACATATACACAGTGAAATGATTACTACAGTCAAGCTATTTAACATATCTTCTCCTCATATAGTTATCATTTTGTATGTGTGATGAGAGCACCTGAAATCTACTTTCTTAGCAAATTTTCAGTATTCAATACAGTATCATTAACTATAGTAACCATGCTGTACATTAGATCTCTAAACATTTTCATCCTACATAACTGCAACTTTGTACCCTTTGGCCAACACCTCCCTATTTCCCCACCTCCTTGCCCCTGGTAACAACTTTTCTACTCTGCTTCTATATTCGGCTTTTTTAGATTCCACATATAAGTGAGATCACACAGCTTTTTCCTTTCTGTGTCTGATTTCACTTAGCATAATGTCCTCCAGGTTCATCCAAGTTGTCGAAAATGGCAGGATCTCTTTTTTTTAAGGCTGAGTAATATTTCATTGTATATATATTTATATATACAATATATATACACACCACATCTTCTTTATCCATTCATCCATCAATGGACACATAGATTGTTTCCATAGCTTGGCTATTGTGAATAATGCTTCAATGAACATGGGAGCACAGACATCTCTTTGAGATACAATTTCATTTCCTTTGGGTATATACCCAGAAGAGGGATTGCTGGATCATATGGTAGTTCTATTTTTAGTTTTTTGAGGAAACTCCATACTGTTTTCCATAATGGCTGCACCAATTTATGTTCTCACCAACAGCTGCGTAGAAGGGTTATCTTTTCTCCACATCTTAAGCAACACATCTTTTATTTTTTTGATATAGCCATCCTAACAGGTGTGAGGTGATATCTCATTGTGGTTTTGATTTGCATTTCCCTGGTGATTAGTGACATTGAGCACCTTTTCACATACCTTTTGGCCATGTGTATGTCTTTGAAAAAATGTCTATTCATGTCCTTTGCCTGTTTTTTAATCAGATTGTTTTTTTGCATGAGACACATGGTTTGCAATATTTTCTCCCAGTCCATAGGTGGCCTTTTCATTTCGTTGATAGTTTCCTTTGCTGTGCAGAAGCTTTTTAGTTTGATGTAGTCCCACTTATTTGTGTTGCTTTTGCTGCCTTTGTTTTTGGTGTCAAATCCAAAACATCATTGCCAAGGCCAATGTCAAGGAGTTTTTCCTTATGTTTTCCTAGGAGTTATATGGTTTGGGGTCTTATGTTTAAGTCTTTAATCTATTTTGAGTTGATAAGGGTCCAATTTCATTCTTTTGCATGTAGATATCTAGTTTCCCCAGCCGCGTTTATTAAAGAGACTATTGTTTCCCCATCGTGTATACTTGGCACCCTTATCAAAAATTAGTTGACCATATATACTTGGATTTATTTCTGGGTTCTCTATTCTGTTCCGCTGGTCTATGTGCCTGTACCATAATGTTTTGATTACTATAGGTTTGTGTGGTTCCGTACAAATTTTAGAATTACTTTTTCTATTTCTGTGAAAAATGCCATTGGAATTTTGTTGGAGATTGCACTGAATCTGTGTATGGCTTTGGATAGTATGGACATTCTAACAATATTAATTTTTCCAGTCCATGAACACAGTATATCTTTTCATTTGTTTGTGAATAAATTCTATTTTCTTCTATATCTTTCATCAACATTTTATCATTTTCAGTGTACAGATCTTTCACCTCCTGGTTAAATTTGTCCCTAAGTAATTTATTCTTTTTGATGCTATCATAAAAGAGATTTTTTATTTGATTTCCTTTTTCGATAGATTTTTGTTGGTGTAAAGAAATGCAGCTGATTTTCGTATGTTGATTTTGTATCCTGCAAATTTACTGAATTCATTTATTAGTGCTAGCAGTTTTGTGTGTGCATGTGTCTCAAGTCTTTAGGGTTTTCTACATATAGGATCATGTCATCTGCAAGCAGAGATAATTTTACGTTTTCCTTTCTGATTTAGATGGCTTTTTTCCTTGCCCGATTGCTCTTGCTAGTACTTCCAATCCTATGTTAAACAGAAATGATGAGAGCAGGCATTCTTTCCTTGTGCTGAATACTAGAAGAAAAGTTTTCAGTTGTTCCCTGTTGATTTTGATGTTTGCTGTGGGCTTTTTGTAAATGGCCTTTGTTACGTTGAGGAAATCTCCTTTTATACATATTTCATTGAGAGTTTTTGTCATAAATGGATGTTAAACTTTGTCAAATGCTTTCTCTGCATCTGTTAAGATAATCATGTGGTTTTTATCTTTCATTCTGTTAGTGCGGTGTATCACGTTGATTAATTTGCATATGTTAAATCAACTTTGCATCCTAGGGATAAAGCCCACTTCGACATTATTTAACCCCTCTTGAAATCATCTATAGAAGTGGCTTAGCGGTTAAGTGCACGCGCTCCGCTGCTGGCGGCCCGGGTTCGGATCCCGGGCGTGCACCGACGCACCGCTTCTCCGGCCATGCTGAGGCCGCGTCCCACATACAGCAACTAGAAGGATGTGCAGCTATGACATACAACTATCTGCTGGGGCTTTGGGGGAAAAAATAAATAAATAAAATCTTTAAAATAAAAAAAAAAAAAGAAATGTAGGACTCTTGGCGACTAGTTTAAAAAAATAGAAATAATTTATACTATTACTTGCCAATCAAATGAAATATGTATGCTTGTTGTCTCAACAAATTAGTTTGTTGGAGGGAGGCCTATATCACCCTAAAACAATTTTTATCAAATATTAATCCAAATTTACTTGCAGGCTTGTTGAGTAAAAGATGGAATCCAGTGCCAAATTTTATTAGGGCTATAATTTACAAATTCTCCTAACTCTGACCTTAGGAGAATGCACTTTAAGCAAACATTCAGTCCAGTAAGTGCTTGTTGAACACCACAATGGCCTAATAATGGAAAAGGACTTCCCCTAGATAGAATCAAAATCAAGACGTTCATTCAAGCACACACGTTGGTGAAAAGTAGAGGCAAAGTCAGAGCATTAGAAATAAGATATAGGATTTCACACTCTAGGGACTTTTCTCCCTCGAATTTGTTGAACTTTTAAAGTTAGGACAATGATACCTATACGGACAAGAGATAAACCTATAAACTTGAGGTGGCCTGGTCTTCACCGTCCAGGAAATTGTTTGTGGACTTGTCTCAGCCATGAATAGAAGTTCTGGCTTATGCATCTAGCATGAATACGTGGTTTAATAAATGACAACACTCCAGTATTTTCCCTCTGTGAATCAGATCTTTATAAGAACCACTGTTTTAGAAAAAAGAGATACCTAAGAGTTTTCTAGGTTTAATGGGCACAGAGAGGGCCAACACTGGACACACTAAGAATTTACCAGAAGAAAAATACACAGAAAGGAGCACAAGGTTGCAGTGACAGAAATAGAAACAGAAGTTAGAGACAGCCATAAAAAGAAGGACGTTATAGGAACACAGTTCGAAAAATGAAGGTCACCTCACCATCTACCATGGGCCCTCGTCTCCCTTGATAGCATCTATTTGCAAGGCTGCACTATTACCCCCCTGGAGCTGGAGAAAGGGATTTGGAGAAGTAGTTGCGCATGGTAATGGGCAGTTATAGGCGTCATTCCCCTCTACTGGCTGAGCTAATGAACTACACCGCTCATTTTCATTTTATCACATTAAAAAAACAGGTTTGTGACCAAAAAAATAGAGACAGAAGGAGCAAGAGTACTAAAAATGCGGTTCATTTCTGGGAATTTGTGGTTGCTTTCCATTACCAGCTTCTCTTAATTTCTTTCTTGGTTTGAAAATGAAAACAAAATAAAAATAATGCCCAAGTAGAAATGGTTAATACCACACCTACCAGATGTTCTCGCCCCGCAATTCTTTCCCAGTTATCATGTTAAAAGTTCTTCTCACCTCCTTAGCTGACACGTTTAGATTCAGCTGAGCCTCAGCATAACTTTGAATTTTTTCTTCCACACCACACTTACAGCAAAAATTGTCCCCTTGCAACTTATCCCAGAAATCAAATGGCTTCTGAGTGAAATGTTTTCAAGGACCTGTATTCAAATACAGTGTCTTCTCCTAAAAGGTAAGAGTGTCAGCTAGAGAGTTGTGGAGCTGTGACTGCAGCCCAAATCACCCCAATATTGAAATCATTGTGATGGTTCCTCAGGATGGCCCAGAATTGGCCTTCTCCACAGCAGTATTCTCGTTACCAAGTCTTGACTCAACATAAAAGGGTAAGTTGCTAATCTTTCTCTCCCTCACAGCAGTTACAATGAATTCATTTTCTTTTAGTGTTCAGAAATACTTTCTCCACAGCATTGGAGGCATGTTATTTATACTCTCGATAATAAAAAAAAAAAGTCCTTGATCTTCATTCTACACAGTGACTTACTGGATCTTAACACAAACTCAGGAAAATAATGACAAGATAGAATAGATTATTGTAATTGTACAGAAAGTGGTTGTAAAAGGGGAAGCATGCAAAGCTGTATTGTTTTGTACATCTCCAAGACAGCTTTGAACTATCTGGAGTAAAATATCTGGGACAGTATCAGAGTAGTTAATTCTATTAAAAAAAATGAGATACGGTTGACATCTGAGTAAGGATTACATGTACTTTAATCTGAGTTCCCCCTTTGGGAGAAAAAAAAGCACTGTACAAAACTAAATATAATTAACATGTAAGTAAATAAGATAAAAATATTAGTATTGGAGGTAAATCTGTGATTGGAAACACTAAGATGAAGATGTAGTCAACTGACAGATACCTAAACTTGTAATGTGTTCCAGGGACCATGTACAATCAAAAGGAGTGCACCTGTTCTTCAGGGTCTCCAAAGGCTTAAGTGGGGCACACAAATTGGTAATGTCTATATGGGTCTCCTTTGAGACTAATGCCCAGCAAAGGATGGTTCTTTGAACCTCTGGTGGACTCAAGGACAAGACAATGTGTTGACAACCTACCAGCTGCCTCGGCAGTATCCTAACCTAGGAATTTCAAAGAGAAGAATAAGATTTTAAAACAGTTGAACATGTAATGATTTATTATTATGAAAAACCAGGGACCTCCTTTATCACTCACTGGTGGGGAAATCATATACTTTCTTGAATCCATTTTACAAAGACGTGGGGCCCTTGATGGATCCATTCCATAGCAGTTAGGAACTCCAATTGGGACAAACACTCATTGGCTATTCCAAGATTTGCCCAGATTCTAGGTTTGAAACAATATAAAGCTTATATCTGCAGCTTTCCAAGGTTGTTCCAAACTAGACTCACGATGTTCGGATCTATGATACAACATACTTCTATGTTTAGATCACACATCCGAATCAGCCAGGATCAGTCACCAAATCTTAAAATTCCTACCAGGAACAGTAAAAACATTTAAACAGCATGTTTTTAATGTAATCACATGTAATCACTCATTTACATCACTTACATGTAATCACTCATTCATATAGTCATCCAACCAATAGTCACAGAACATTTTCTCTGCTAGGAAATGCAGAAAGCACAAAGGTGAATCTTACACTGATCTTGTCTTTAAAGACCTGACATTGAAGATGAAATAAACTACAGGGTAGAAAGTAGTAAGAGCCCCCAAAGAGGATGATTGAGAGCTGTGGGATCTCAGGGGAGGAGAGAGCCCTTCTGCCAGGCGCTGTGTCAGCATTGTACAGATGCCATCTCATCTAATCTGAATACTGGGGACAAACTTTTTCATTTGACAGCTCAGGACACTGACAGAGTTATGTGACATAGCCACAGTCACCGAGGCAGGGAGCAGGGAAGGCTGACCCGGAAGCTCCAGCACTACCCATGGCTGCAGCCAGCAGCCCTGTGCAGAGACAGCTCCAAAGTTGGCCTCCCTCCCTGAATCTTGCTCTGCTCCAGACTTGTATATGTAACCAGATATTTGGACAAAATCTATTAGCTTCTAGGCATCCTGTCAGTTTAATTTGCTTGTATTTTCTTTTTTGAATTTTAAAAATCACCAGATAATGTGTTTGTAGTTGTTCCCCTCAGAGTTAGCAACAAACAGGCGAAATAAACATTACCTTTTAATGAAAGTCAATGTTTTCAAAAAATTAATCTCATCTCATATATGCTTCACCATTAATTATTAAACATGGACAAAGGTGAAAAATACTTAAAACATACTCAATTATAGTCTGGTAAGGGTTATTTATTAGGCTTATATATTGTGATCCTCATTGAAAAAGATCAATTAAGGAGATAAATATGATAGAATAGGATTTAGTCCAAGTAGCTAAACCAGTGACTGCAGAAACTAGGAGTATTTTCTTTACAATCAGTAAAACACCAAATGAAGTAGATGGATCTAGGACACAAATAAAAGTATAAAGTTCTCTCTAACGGGATAGAAAGAAAAAGAGCTCTTAAAGCAGTTCCATAGATAAATTAGAAAATATCCTTCCAATCAATGCAAGAGATTGGCGTGTTTAAAACAACAAGCATTTAAAGAAGGCACAGTTTGAAAGGCCAAAATGCAATGGCGTAGTGATAAAGAATTGACTAAAACAACAGAGGAATTATGTGGTTATAAGATAATGTAGATAAGAGAGTTGTGGCTATCTACACACAAATCCACAATGTTCAAATCCATTTTGCTCAAGAGTTTTAAAGCTTATGTTTTCAAAATACTGAACTAAATCTACTAAAGCTCCTCTGGTACTGTAGACCAATATTCAGGCAAAAACTAAAGTATTTAGGAAACATTATGGTGAGAATTTTTGTTTTGCTTTTTCCAGCCAAAGGCAGGATTGAACTGGGGGAGTTTTGCTATTATGTTGTGTTTTGTTTTTTATTTTTATACCTACAAAATAAAGAGATAAATAACTGGTATTACTTCCCAATCAGTTCAGAAGCCAAAAAAGGAGATTTGAAATATTACAATTATTACCTGTTATTAAATCTTAGGATAACTCAATAACTGTATCAATTCTATCTTTATTTCATGCATGCAGCCATATCTTCCATCTACTAACATACACTCAAGTTTTCCATATACACCTTTGAAAAAAGGATCTACTTACAAATAGCTTGGCCTTGGGGGTTTCTTTGAGAAATTGCCCAATGACTTGAGCAGGAAGCAACTTCCCTCTTTTAATTTCAGCCTTGTGGTGTAACTGCTTTAATAAAAACTTTCTTTTAGAGACGAGCAGCCACGCGACATCCTTCTAAAGGTGCCACTGAAGCAATGTGTGTATAAAGTAGGTGCGCTCTCAAAGACAAGATGCTGTAAACTGGTAATAATGGTGTTTCAATCATACATCTGACTAGAATATTAGTCTATATTTTTTCCCTTAATTTCTTTCTATTAATAGTTTGACAAAGCTATTATTTTATGTAGCAATTTACAAACTCAATAGCATGTACTTCTTCCAATATGATGCAAAGCTGGCAGTTACCATCATACTCTCCTTCTTGCCGGTGGGATGTTGGTTTGCTATAATAACTCTGACACCCCAGCTTTCTCCGTCAGCCCTGCTCAGTGTCCCCGCACGCAGCCCTTTGCAGCAATATGTCCCCACTGTGCAATTAGAGGATCCCCCGGGTATCTGCTCCCACCAACTGGAGCTCCTAGAGGGTGGAGACCATGTTTCGTCTGCTGCTTCAAGCCTTACACAGCCCCCAACACCTACCAGGCACTTCATCAATGTTTAAGAATGAAAGGGCTGGCCCTGTGGCTTAGCCGTTAAGTGCACGTGCCCCGCTGCTGGCAGCCCGGGGTTCGGAACCCCGGGCGCGCACCGCTTCTCCGGCCATGCTGAGGCCGCGTCCCACATACAGCAACTAGAAGGATGTGCAGCTATGACATACAACTATCTACTGGGGCTTTGGGGGGAAAAAAATAAATAAATAAAATCCTTAAAAAAAAAAAAAAAAGAATGAAGAAATGCCTTGACACAAGGAGCTAGTCATTCCAAAGGAGACAGAGTGGAATGGAAATGGTAGGAGTCAGAGAAGAGTTTAAAATGTAGAAAGAAGAGGGCTTCTGAAGAAGTCTAGGACAGAAACAGTTTCTTGACTGAGGGTTCACAAATTCCTGAAAGAGAGTGGTCTGACTGTGAACGCCAATGCCCACTCCCAGCAGATGTAGTTTTTATGGCCGTCTGTGCACTAGAGATAAATGTTTATAAACAGTATATAGTTCTCAGTCATAGTGTGGTTTTGTCATCGTTATGAAGTCCTGAGTTAAAGAATGTGTTTAGGCATTAATAAGACATATCCCTGAACCAGGACACCATTGATAGTTCCCGGCAAAACCCAAGGATCCAAAGGGGCCCAAACAAAGTCACAACACTCCTTAAGACAGGCATCCTTGAAAAGGCTTATTATCCTGATTTAGTATACTACAGGTTGCATTAACAATCATTTCACTGTTCCTCAGAAATCATGAGAAATCAACTAGCAAATAAGAGCAGGAAAATATCTTTACTCCATAAACCCTGTGGTTTGTTGATATAACTGTAGAGATTGCCTTTCCCATAAAAGGTACAGGAAAAAAAGTCTAAAATTAGCATGATAAATGCAGCGTCTAAATAAATACGATACAGATAGAAAGAGTAAAAATAATTAGCTTCCAAAATAAAAAGATCTCAATTTCTCCAAATTCAAGACAGTCATGTTAAAGAGTCGTTTTATGTAACACAGCATCACAGAGAATTCAGAATCTCAGCTGGGGAAAGAAAAATCCCTAAAGTAGTTTCCCTCACCAAACTACCTCACAATTTGGAGCCTAAATTCATGCACATAAATGGTTCGTGTGCCATTTTCTTCCTTGATGAATGCCACAATTTTGGCAAAAATGAAATTCATAGCACCAGCTATTTTTGTTATGCAAACACACTAAAAAGGATTCTGGCTATTTTTCATATTGAATCAGAGTATGTTTTCCATCTCGGCATAACTCTATAACTGAATTAACTTTTTCTTCTCCAACCTTCCTAAGCTACTGAAACCTATTTTTTTAATATGTGAAAATTAAAAAGAAGAAAAAATCCAAGACAAGCTTAAACATGAACTCGCTGAGATGCTGACTTTACTAGGTAGCACACAATTCCATAAATATGCTAGAACACTCTATTCTGATTTAATGTACTTAAATACATTCTAATATATTTCATGTTATTTTGGAGGATACCTTCCCATTAGCCTCAAATTATATTACATTTGGGGATTTGGAAACATTGACCTTGCCATATGTAGTGGAACTTACTAACTTTCATGTTCTGAAATAAGATTGTTGCCCACTTAACAAGCAAGGCTTTCACTTAAGGTCCTTCCTCATAAGAATTTTATAAGAAGCTTTTACTGTAGCTAGTCTCAGAAAACGTGATTTGATGCATAGTAGATTCATATTTGTGTAGTATAGCTGTACTACATAATGTTAAACAATAATTTTTAAAACTAGAAATTGAGTACAACGTTTTTCCAGATTCTCCACCAGTTTCATCATTTACAGTGAGATGTTTCTACATGTTTCAAGCTATAATTTTATTTTCACAATTAAAATTTTATAACTTTATAATTTTATGCAAAAAAATAAGAAAACCTATTCTGAAGGAGTGGAAAGGCATGAAAATTTTAACTAACAAAAGTTTTAAAAAATCTACTTGCAACACAAAGGGAAAAGCAGAATAAACCATCTGCTATTATACAGTGAAGAGAGATACTCAAGCAAAAGACCCGTTCCTCCAAATTTGTGTAATTCTCATTTGAAGATTTATTAACATTCATGGACATTTCTGTATATAGATATTATCATATGTGCACTTCATAAATATTGGCGTTATTCCTTGACTTGTCAACATTCTCAGATAGAAAAATGCTACCAAAATGTGAAACAGTATGTGCCAGGAGCTAAGCTAGGCTCTACGTCTGCCTGGTAGTTTATAATACCTGCAGAAGTGCAGAAATATCTACTGGATAGTCTCTAACCCAGTGAACCTATCCTATAAGGACGTCTGTCTTTCCACGGTTTGATCACGCTTCGCCCTTCACCATGGCCTGTGGACGTGAGCACATATCAGTAGCACTCTGAACACATATCAAGGCAAGGCAGTGGCACCAAACATCAAAACAGTAATTTTTGAAATAATATTTGAATGTTTCTTAAAAGGTACAGGAGAAATGAGGGAGGGAAATCAGAACTTTGCCATTTTAGAATTTAGAAGTGTTTTTATTTTGACTGACACATTGTTGCCAAAAGAGAACATCCAGAAGGCTGGGCATCAAGCATAATCTCTTCATTACTTAGGGCCTCTGATGCCAGACCTGTTTCTCAGTATAACAGAAAAGCTCATGACACAGTGTCATCCTTGACCCTCAACACCAGGATTCCGTTAGCGTTTCACAAGGATCCACGATATTTATTGAATCCCCAAGAGGCTATTCAAAAGTTATGGATGGCAATTTCCATTTATCTTAGATGACAATCACAGCTTTACATTTTACTCATTGGACAAAGATAGGACTAAAAATATATTATTCATTCGTTTTGAAAATATCACAACTCTGAGCCATTTCTTTAAAAATATCTCCTATTAAACTGTCATTTAAACAGCAAATACTCTAAGAGATATTTACAACCGTCAGGTGCACTGAAGACAACTGCCTTCCACTAGGTGAAGATACATACACCCTCACACACTCACACACACACAGCACAGACACACCCTCACACACTCACACACACACAGCAGAAATGGCCTGAACATGTGGCCGTAATCTCTCCTGAAGCATTACAAGTAAAAAGACTGATAATACACAAAAACTCAAAGTGTTTGGACCAGTATGACTACTTCAATCTCCTTCAGCTATTATTTTTTTTAAGCCAGTGTTCCAGTAACTGAGATACTGAATAAATGGTCAAAATAAAGACGCAGTAGCACTTCAGCTCTTCAAATACATTCCGTTTTACAGACAAGGAAACTAAGCCCACAGAATGGAAGTGACTTGCTTAAAGTTGTACATAAATTAGAGACAAGAATTTCGGGGGATTGTTAAATTTCCATGGTAATTACGATTTTTGAATTTTTAAAAAATTCTCTTAATCACAGAATACAGTATTTCTTTCATTAAAATGTTTTTATAAGGTTAGAGAACTGAAATAACTGTGAACTCCTCAAATTCCATTCCTTGTAATAGATTTGGAATGGCCCTTTGACAATGTGTTACAGATTCCAAAGGCAGAAAGGAGGGATGAGCTAGACTTCTCAGATGGAAGAGGAAAAAGCAATCTCCTGAGAACCAGCTACAGTCAACATGCCATTTAGAGAGATTAATATCTTCACTCCCCAAAACTCAGCCAGATATTTTTATTTTGTTGGGGGGTGGTAATTTTTGATTTATAGAGAGTCTCAAGAATTTGTTGCTTAATTCCACTTTGGTAATAAAATCTCTGGATATCGCTATTTTGAAATATTTTAAACGGTCCATCATCAAAAGCCCTCACCTCCTAAAAGGCCTTCAGCCATTTCCTATTTCATGCATCTTACATGAAATCGTCCCTCCGGAAGATTTCTGAGCTGTAAACAGTCAAGTTGTAAGACCTTTAACAGCAGGCGAAACATCAGCATGTGACACACCCTGACAGAAATTCAAACTCTCCTGTGCTTTCTGTAGTTTTCCTAGCTACTGCCTAGCGTGGTTATCTAGGACAACTGCGGTGTTTAAACAAGGGTGTGCGAGATGGGGTCAAGGGGAGTCGGATGGGTTAATGTTTGTTCAGCACTTTGGACTAGACAAACTCGACACTGGGCCTATTGTACTAAATATAAAAGGTGCTTTATTTGACACAGGAGACCAAACAATGGTAAAGTAAAAGGTTAAGTGTAAGAGCTGAGGGAGAGGAAGAAAGAGACCACACTACTATAAAATTGATGTACAGATCCCTCCATATATAAATGATCCACACTGATTGAGCCTCTTACTGCGACTTTCCATCCCAGAGAAATAGACGAGTTCCAGTTCCGCTTTCTGAACAAGGCATTTGCAACCGCGACTCTTGGTGCTGTTGAAAATCTCTCAAGTCTTTGCAGTTATGTTGAAATCACAGAATTCACCTCACAGAGAGGATGTTTGAAGAAATAAAGCTAGAATACAAAATATAATCTCTCGGATCCCTGCCATCTTTAACAGTCTGTAGAGTAATGGAATACGACTAACTCCATTTCTAAACTTTCCTAGAAATCATTCATTCGCACACCTCTCTTCACACGTTCCACAAATACCTCTTAGAGACCACTGTGGGAAAGAGGCAGTGCAAGGCGCTAGAAGGTAAAGCCAGTGTCTACCCTAGAGCAGATTGGGTCTTGCATGAAGCACAGAACCCACCTCTGATTAGTCTGTGGTTAGTCATCCAGGAGAAGAGCTACACCCACGAGTGTGACCAAAATTCAGAAGAGGAAGGCATTATGGTCTGGGAGAACCAGACAGGCCAATGAACACAGGAACATTGTAACTGGACTTTTAAAGAGGTTACAGATTTCAATGAAGAATGATAAAGTCTCCATTTGGGGTGCCCTTAAAACCTTATGGGAGATCTAATTCTTTAAATAAAACGCAACGTCTTCTAAAGTGAGGAGAGAAAACAAAAGCCTTCATTTTGCAAGAGGATATCAGAGCACACCAACCCCTCTGCCAGAGAATTGGGGAGTGAGGAAAGAGCTATCTCCGTTAAAAAGAAACAGCTGGGCCCTGAGTGGTCCAGAGCCTATAAAACTCACACTTTGTTACTTTCAGATTAATATTCTCTTTGGATCTAAGTCTTTAGCCAGGAAAAGTGCATCTTTGAAAGAAGAATAAGCAAGAGCATTTTCTAGCCAGAAAAGGCCGCGCACCCTCGTTGTCACATGAGGCTTTCCTGACAATGCTGCTTCCAGTCCTCCTGTCCTCGGTGACGAGCACTCTGTTCATTCATTCAGTGGTTGTTCAGTGAGGTGCTGTCTGCTGGATGCTAGAGACACAATGGTGGGCAGGCATAGTCCCTGCCCTGAAGTAGGCTGTCGTTTGGCGGGGGTACAGGACGAGCAAGCAGACACCCTCCCTTCTAACGCTGCACTGGTCTGGAAGGGAGTGAGTGTGTGTGAGATGCCACCTCATAAACTTGGATTAAGCCAGGAACCATGGCACTCAGAGCCACAGGATACCTTAAGGAGCTTGTTCAGATAGGCCTGGAAAAGGAGGCCCACAGAGATCAAGTGATTTGGGTCGGTCTCAAATCTATACTCTGACAACAATTCCGTGGTCTCCCATCACTCCACCGAGCCTTCTTCACCCTACAGAGCATTTTGGCGACCTCTCAACATTTTACTATTACTCAACAAATAAAGACTTTAGCAATTATCTTTGACATGCACGTCGGTTGAATAATAGGGCTTAAATATCTCTGAGCTATTTAGACCAAATTGCACATTTCTCCCTGATCCCCTGACAAAGGTGTTCAGGAAGTGTAGGTGAGATATTGTAAGTAGAGTGTGAATCCCTGGAGGATTTTGCCCGCTGCTGCCCCAAGAACCCATTTGCTCTGTGTTGATCACAGGGTGAATCTCTGTGCCCAATGAAGTGTGACAACATAAAACTCTGTTTATCTTAACAGAGATCTGCTGTGTCAGTACTATTGTTTTAAATCCAGTTAAAAGTATAGTTAACTAATGATTTCTGCAATTGTGCTTCATACACAAAAGGTATTATTTTGATTAATCTAAGTTAATTGGGCTCACCACATAGTACGAATGATACCAAAGAGATTTCCTTTGTATGACATATATTTCTAATTAAACAAATCATTTGAGCTGAATAGAAAAACAACAAATGGTAATTTCTAGAAGTGAATACATATGCAGGAAAGAAAATAATTTAAGACCTTCCTTTACTATTAAATGTGAGCTGAAATGCTCTTAATGGAAATCTTTTTGTTTTCCTATCCTAAACGCCTTCAGGAAAATTACCTGAAATTGCATGCAAGAAAACTCCGTTTTATGATACTGTAATAACAAGTTTTTAGAATGTGTAACTTTTCTTGGGCTTGTCAGATTCTGATGTTTCCACAAAACACCAGAATTTTCAACAATTTATACCTCCCTTTGCCCTCTCCTAATTTCACAGCTTCTTCCACTTAAATTTTACTTGGTCCAATTCAGCTACTCCTTCTCAGAGGTCTCATGCTCCTCCTGGAAGATCTGGCCTGTCAGGGGCTGGGAACAGAAAAGGGCAGGCTAGGAAATGTGCCGCAGCAGAAATGCCCTCTCTCCCTGGCCAGAGACAAAGGCTGGAGAGGGACGAGCTGGACGGATTTCCAGCCCCCTAGGCCGATGGTGGTTTGACTTCCACCAAGTGGAGAGGAGATGAACATGAGGCAAGAATAGGACCCCATAAATGTACTAAAACAAAATTAAAAATAAAAACTAACAATATTACGACACAAGGAAGGACAAAATAGTAGATTAATACCTTTTTCATTGCATTAATATGTTAAGGAAAAAAAACACACACCTGAACACATGCTTCCAAAACAGCCAAGTCTCCAAGGTTCAGAAACTGATTTAAACACAGATGACTGAACTGGAAACAGAGGTACCACGGCCTGGCGACAATCTTAAGTGCCTGACTTCCAGCCCAGCACTAGCTCCAGCTGTGTGGGAGGCAGTCCTCCTGCCTTTTGCCATCTTAGAAGGATGGGGTTCTGAAGTAGAAAGAAGAAGTACCACCAGGCCAGGAAAACAAGACTTTGGGAACTACAAGCTGGGTAGTGGAGAAGTTGGTGAAGCTTTGACGTGTAATCCCAACCAAATACTTCACTCAGGCCATTTAGAAGTCAATCTATCTGCAGGTCCTGTCTAGTTTGGGCTAAAGAAACTCATCCTCTGCAACATCCTTTTAGCTTAGGAGAGAATTTTTTCTGCCCAGCTGAAACTCCATGTCAACAAAGAAGGGCAGCAATCAACAGGTGAGGACTGTTCAGGTCACTCCCCTGCCTCCCATGTCTGATGTATCGTAAATGGAGGTTGATTTCCGGGAGTGGCTGAAAGAGAAGGGACTGCCTTGCATGCAAAAGACTCAACCGCCAGCTTTTTCCAGATGCTAGGGCCTGGAGCTGCCTCTAGTGAACACAGGCCATTCCATCTCATTTGTTCTCTTCCTTCTTCCTGACTTCCTCTCCCTCTCACCCACTCATTTTGATGTGAAATTCAGAGTATTCACAGTTTATTCTCACTTCTTTCTTTTCATCTCCACAGCCTGACTCTCCATGGTTCTCGTTTCCAGATGCTGCTTGCACTGCCACTCACCTTGCCTTACGCATAGCTCTTCACCCACTGGCCAAGGCTGTGGAATCAATACCTTGAAAGCAAAGGGATTTATTTTTAATGAAATAAGGTAAGAGGAAACCCTAAACTTGTTCCCTCATCAGTATTTTGTAGGATACATCATGGACAAATCTCCATCCTACCCCACCACACCCATAGGCATCCTCAACAAGTGAATTATCAATGTCACAATTAACATTTACAATTCTCTTTTATTTTATCCGACTATTCCAGACAGGTTTTTTTTTTTTATTTTGGTGCAAATCTTTAAGTCTTCTAAGTATAAGTTTTCCTTAATTTCAACCTGTCTGTGTTTCCCATTTTGCCCATGGTTTAAGGATACAGGTGCTAATAAAAAAGGCACCATTGGAAATCACTTTGAATCAAAGTGCCATTCTTGATCTATAAAAACCAATATTTATTGTCATCCACATGAGTGAACAATGAGGCTATATCAGATTGAGCAGAGCATCTAATTTTATGATAAGATGAATCACTTTTCTTGTTGACTGCCAGTGGCTTAGAGGCGCATGGTTAGAAGCACATTATAATCATTTCGGTGAATTTTTTTTACATCACAGATCCAGATTTTATAAGAGAAAAAATTATTTAAACCTTGAGAACATATTTAATGAGGCTATTCTTACTGGAAATAAACTTTTAACATTATTATTAATTAAAGTAAATGGGGCTTAGAAGAAAAGTTTGCACTTTAAGCTATTATCAGGATTTTTATATGAACCAATTTATTTTAATGCAAGTAAAAACAAAAAATATAGAAAAAATAAAATAATACATTATAGAGGCAAAAAGAATATCTACAAAATTACAGGTGATCCGTACCAATAATAGTCTTCAATGGGTTACAAGTCTAGTAAGCAGAGTCTGTGTGTAATTCAACTTTCAATCATCCATTTACCAAGTGTTTATTAAGATCCTATTATAGGTCAGGCACTGTGGAAATAATGATGAGTAAAACAGATATGTTTCTGAACCCTTGTGGAGGAGACTCCTAAAATTGAAAAGGCAAAATAAAATGCTTCAAGGAATTAAAAGCCAAAATAAATAACAATAGTAAGAGAGATAACTGCTGATTTAAATGAATTTAAGTCTCTAGGACCAAATGGCTTATATTCAAAATACTAAAAGAATGTGCAAATATGATCACAGAGTCATTGTATTTCAACTTCAGAGAGAATAGGAGAGGTGCCAAAAGATTAGAAACAAGCAAATGTCCTGAAACACTGGAAAAAAAGCTAAAGGAAAATGGTTAGAAATTATAATTTAAGAGCTATCCAACTCCAGAAAAATTCTTGAATCAATTATTAAATATAGGATTGTAAGCACTTTCAAAAGGAGGTGGCAGTCACAGCATTGACTCACTAAAAGTAAGCCTTGACAAATTAACCTGAGTGTGACCCTTTGACTGAGATCATTAGCGCGGTAGAGCAGGAGAATGCTAGAGACACTTGGTTTCTTAATTCCAGTCAGGTATTTTGAAAAGTCTCTTGTAATATTTTTTGTAGGTTGGGATAAAAATTGGAAAGTTAAAAATACAGCTTTGTGGATTCCTAACTGATCGAACTGCCGAAGACTTTTAGTTAACACAGTAAGGTCAATTTGAATTCCCAATGATATGCTAAAGTTTTAGTTCATGGGCCTGACTTGGTAGACATTTCTATTTAAAAAAAATATGGAGAAAACAATTTTTGAGCCAATGGGTGACTCTATATAATGTGTTGTATAACAGGATCAAGATTTAGAAGATCTCAACAGACTGGAACAAATAAGCCAAAAACAACAATATCAAATACACTAAGGGATGATCATAAAGTGGTTCCATCAGGTTCAAAAAATAAACTGTACCAGATGCACCAAATGTACAGCTACACATGGAGAAATTCCCTCTGAGAGAAAATCCAGAGTGACTCCTACACGGTGGGTGAATGAGAAAATGTCCACATTGAAATGCATAGGAAAGGCTGAGACACACTCTCACCACAAACCCCACCCCCAGCACAGAGCCATAAAATCAGGAGAGAATCTCCAACTCCCAGCATCTCCCTGAAAAGCAAAGGGTTTGGACCATACATCTAGTGCCCCAACTTTTAAGGCTCCCACCCAAAGGATGGGCTGCCAAGACATCTAGCTCTGAAAGCCAATGAGGCTTGCATCTACAAGTCTCACAGGACTATAAGAAAAAAAGTAGCTGTCTTTAACAGTACTCACCATGGCTATCCCCTAATGACTCAGGGCAGAGGGAGCAGGCAAAAATGCCCATCTCCCAGGCTTTACCCGGAAGGGGCTTGACTGCATAGTTTACAAGCTGCTGTCTGAGGGCTCGGCACCTAATTAGCACACATCTAGGGGATGGCTGTGATCCTTCCCAGAGCCCAGGAAGCCAGTGGGCACTTCCCCCACCTTCTTCCTCCAGTTCACTCCAACAATAAAATTAGGTCACCAGCATCTCTCTGGAAAGAGGTTGTACACATATCTGGAGCCCCAGTTTTTACAGCTGCCCCCTGAAGGACAGGCGCCCAAATCACCTAGCTCAGATAGCCAAAAAGGCTTGCATTCACAAGTTCTACAAGACTATAGCAAACAAAGAAGCAATTTTTAAATGGGCACAAAATCCCCTAACCCCATCCCCCACCAGTGGTTATATACCCAGGCTCAGTGCAGAGAGAGCAGGCAAAACCCCCATCTCCCAGTTTCTCCCTGAAGAGAGTTTAACTGCATACTTTCCCAGCTTCAGCCAGAGGGTCCCGCTTCCAATCAGCCTACATCTTGGTGCTGACTGTTATCCTCCCCTTTAGGATATTGATGTGTCTTGGCACACCCTCAACTACTGGGAGCCACTAAGAACAAAGACAGCAACATGGACAATCACAAAGGCTTGAGAGACGACAAGGAGCTCGAGCCGTGCTGATTGACAATGTTCATCTCCTACACAAGAGCAGTCTGTCAAGACTGGGAGAGGTGATTATTTTATCTCATACAGAGAGACCAACACAGAGAGTCAAGGAAAATGAAGAAACAAGGGAATATGTCCCCCCCCCCAAAAAAGAAAGAAAACAAGATAAATCTCCAGAAACCAATCTTAATGAAATAGAAATAAGTGATTTACCTGATAGAGAGTTCAAATAATGGTCATAAAGATGTTTGTCGAGGTCAGGAGAGCAATGCATGAACAAAGTGAGAATTTCAACAAAGAGATTAAAAATATTAAGAAAATACAATAACTGCAATGAAAAATTGAATGAAGGGTTCAAAGGCAGACCAGATCAAGTGGAATAAAGGATCAGCAAACTTGAAAATAAGGCCGTGGAATTCATCCAACAAAAGAGCAAAAAGAAAAAAGAATGAATAAGAGTGAAAATAGCTTAAGGGATTTATGATATACCATCAAGTGGAACAATATACCTATTATAGAGCCTCCAGAAGGAGAAGAGAAAAAGAGACAGAAAGTTTATTCAAAGAAATAATGGCTCAAAAGTTCCCTGACATGGGGAAACAAACAGATATCCAGATCCAGGAAGCCCAGAGTGTTCCAAATAAGATAAATCTAAAGACATCCACATCAAGACACATTATAATTAAATTGTCAAAAGTTAAAGACAAAGAGAGAATCTTAAAAGCAGCAAGAGAAAAGTAAGTTGTTACATACAAGAGAACCCCCGTAAGACTATTAGCAGATTTTTAGACAGAAACTTTGCAGGCCAGAAGGGAGTGAAGTGATATATTCAAAGTGCTGGGGGAAAAGATATGCCAACCAAGAATACTCTACCCATCAAAGTTTTCTGTCAGTATTGAGGGAGAGCTAAAAAGTTTTCCAGACAAACAAAAGATGAAAGTGTTCATCACCACTAGACCAGCCTAACAAGAAATGTTAAAGGGACTTCTTCAAGCTGAAATGAAAGAATACTAATTAGTAACATGAAAAGATATGAAAGTATAAAATTCACTGGTAAAAGTAAATTCATAGATAAATTCAGAACTTTCTAATATTGTAATAGAGGTGAGTAAATCACTTCTACCTCTTGTATAAAGGTTAAATGACAAAAGTATTAAAAATAGCTATAACTAACACAATTTTTTAATAGATATATAATATAAAAAGATGTAAATTGTGACATCAAAAACATAAAAAGAGGGGACAATGTAAAAATGTAAAGCTTTTGTATACATTTGAAGTTAAGTTGTTAGCTTAAAATAGACTATTATAGTCATAAGATGTTTTATGTAAGCCTCTTGGTAAACACAAGGCAAAACCTATACTAGATACACAAAACAGAAAGAGAAAGGAAACATTTGTAAACGTTTATGAACCCAACATTGGAGCACCTAAATATATAAAGCAAATATTAACAGAATTGAAGGGAGAAATAAACAACAATACAATAACAGTAGGGCACTTCAGTACCCCACTTTCAACAACGGATACATCATCCAGACAGAAAATCAATAAGGAAACATTGGACTTAAACTACATCTTACATCAGATAGACTTAACAGACATTTATAGAACATTCCATCAAAGGGCAGCAGAATATACATACTTCTCAAGCACACGTGAAACATTCTTCAGGATAGATCATATGTTAGGCCACAAAAAAATTCTCAATAAATTTGGGAAGACTAAAATCATATCAAGCATCTTTTTTGACCACGATGGTATGAAACTAGAAATCAATTACAAGAAGAAAGTAGAAAATTCAAAAATATGTGGAGATTAAACAACATACTACTGAACAACCAATGGGTTAAAGAGAAATCAAAAAATATCTTGAGACAAATGAAAATGGAAATACAACATACCAAAACTTATGAGATGCAGCAAAAGCAGTTCTAAGCAGGCATTCATAGTAATAAACGCCTACTTTAAGAAACAAGAAAGATATCAAATAACCTAATTTTATACCTCAAGGAACTAGAAAAAGAGGAACAAATGAAGCCCAAAGTTAGTAAAAAGAAAGAAATAACAAAGATCAGAGAAGATAAATGAAATAGAGACTAAAATAGACAGTAGAAAAAGTCAGTGAAACTAAGAGATGGGGTTTTTTTGTAAAGATAAATAAAACTGAAAAACCTTTAGCTAGACTTACTAAGAGAAAAGATTCATATAAATAAAATCAGAAATGTAATGGAGACATTACAACTGATACCACAGAAATACAAAGGACCATAAGAGACTTATATGAAAAATTATATGCTGACAAATTGGACAACCTAGAAGAAGTGGATACATTCCTAGAAATATACAACCTACCAAGACTGAATCATGAAGAAATAGAAAATATGAATGGACTAATTACTAATAAATACTAATTTTTGAATCAGTAATCAAAAGTCTCCCAACAAAGAAAAGTCCAGGACCAGATGGATTCACTTGTGAATTCTACTAAATATTTAAAGAAGAATTAATATCAATCCTTCTCAAAATCTTCCAAAAAATAGAAGAGGAGGGAACACTTCCTCAGTCATTTTATGAGACCAGCATTACCCTGATACTAAAGCCAAACAAGGACACTACAAGAAAAGAAAATTAAGGGCTAATATCCCTGATGAATATATATGCAAAAATCCTTAAAAAATATTAGCAAACCAAACTCAACAGTACATTAAAAGGATCATACAGGGGGGCGGAGTCAAGATGGCGGCGTAGGCAGACTCTGAACTCACCTCCTCCTGTGGACACAGCCAATTTACAACTACTCGTGGAAAAATTACCCCTGAGACAGAACTGAAAACTGGATAAGAGGAACTCCTGCAACAACGGAAAATCCTAACTGGGGTAGAAGAGGCAGAGACTCCCTTCCGGAGAGGAAAAACGCCGCCTTCACAAGCCGCCAGCTTCACGGCCGCCGGGAGCAGCTCACAGGTACGCAGCCTCCCTGGAGACGCGGGGCCCTGAGCCGGGGAGCGCCCCCGCTGTGGGCATTTTGTGGACCCAGCACAATCGAGACCAGCAGCATAATATCTGACTTTGCCTGCTACTAAAGCATTGGGTAGCACCCCCAGAAAACCCGGTTCACAAAGAAACTAAAACTGGCTCTTAAAGGGCCCGCGCATAAACTCACCCGTTCCAGAAAGCGTTCTAAAATCACCAGAAAGAAAGGTGCACAGTGCTTCGGTGACAAGAGACTCACCTAATAGGCCCTGAGTGCATCTCGGTGAGGGGTGAGACCTCTCCAGGGACTGGGACATTGGCGGCGGCCATTGTTGTGGCCTGGTGTGAGCGTGCTGACACAGACGCCATTGGAGTTCTCCCTGAGACCTGCTAGCCCAGGGTCTGCTCCACCCGCTAGAGCACCGATTTAATCCAGCTCAGCCAGGGCAGGCAGCCCACCCTAGAGACTAGCCCCACCCAACAACAAGCCCTCAGGCAACGTGTGGGCCTGCATAGATTGGTGACTGGATTCTCTGCAGCCTGGCAACTGAGGTGACGTGAGCGGGGCAGGGTGTGCACAAGGAGCGGGTGGAGAGTGTGGGGCGGTGGCAGAGTGTGTGGGGCTCCCGCCGTGGAGAGACTGGGTCCACTTGGGGAGGTCGGGCGCCACACGGGCAGGACTGTGTTGGCTGTGTGTGTGGACCTGTGGGCGGCAGGGCTTCTCAGCCACAGAAGACTTGTACTTCTCAAAGACCCACATAGGAGGTTTGCTCCACCTTCCAAAACCTGAAACAATTGGGTGCTCCTGTGCCTGAGGCCAGCCCCACCCAGCTGCAATCCTGAGAGAGCTGACAAGAGACCTAATAGGCTAGAGGCTTACAGCAATTGTAAGGCCCTGAGCCTAACAACCTGCCACGGTGGGGGCCTACTCACTTAAAAGAAATACTGCAACACAAATGTGGTATTAGAACTTGCAGCCAACTGTGCTGGGGCTCCCCACAGCTGATAAAGAGACTGAAGGGCCCACAACAACTACAAGCAGCTGAGCATTACAACAGCTGGCCAGGAGCATAACTCAGCCTCCCTGGGCGCCTACAGGGAGGGCAAACAGGCCACAGCAGAAGGATACACGTAGCCCACATAGGGGTCACCCCTGGAACATTGAGAACTGAGGGAAGCACACTGGAAGCCTCCTAAGCCATCACTTACATAAGGTCACCTATCCAAGAGCAGGAGACGTAGCTGACCTACCTAATACGTAGACACAAGCACAGGGAAAGAGGCAAAATGAAGAGGCAAAAGAATACATTCCAAGTAAGGGAACAGGACAAAACCCCAGAAAAGGAACTTAGTGAAACAGAAATGAGCAACCTACCCGACAGAGAGTTCAAACTAAGAGTGTTAAGGATGCTCACTGATCTGGGGAGAAGAATAGATGGACTCAGTGAGAATGTCAACAAAGAAATGGAAGATATAAAAAAGAACCAATCAGAAATGAAGAATACAATACTGGAAATGAAAAACTCATTAGAGGGACTCAAAAGCAGAGTAGAGGATACAGAAGAACGGATCTGTGAGCTGGAAGAAAGACTAGAAGAAATTACCCAAGGTGAACAGGTAAAAGAGAAAAGAATTAAAAAGAGTGAGGACAGTCTAAGGGACCTCTGGGACAACATCAAGCGCACTAACATCCGTGTTATAGGTGTCCCGGAAGGAGAAGAGCGAGACAAGGGGGCAGAGAATCTATTTCAAGAAATAATAGATGAAAACTTCCCTAACCTAAGGAAGGAAACAGACATCCAGGTACAGGAGGCACAGAGAGCCCCAAACAAGATAAACCCAAAGAGGCCCACACCAAGACACATCATAATCAAAATGTCCAGAATTAAAGATAAAGAGAGAATCCTAAAAGCCGCAAGAGAATGTCAAGTTACATACAAAGGAAACCCCATAAGGCTATCAGCTGACTTCTCAGCAGAAACCTTACAGGCTAGAAGAGAATGGCATGATATATTTAAAGTGCTAAAAGGAAAAAACTTACAGCCAAGAATACTCTACCCAGCAAGGTTATCATTCAAAATGGAAGGAGAGATCAAAATTTTCCCAGATAAGCAAAAATTAAAGGAGTTTGTCACCAAGAAACCAGTGTTACAAGAAATGTTAAAGGACTGATTTAAGGGGAAAAGAGAAGACCACAAATAGGAAAAATTATCTATTTCCACGATTAGAACGTAATGGATACAAATGCACAAAAAGAGGTTGGATATGATATCAAAAACATAAAAGGAGGGAGGAGGGTAGTTAAAGAGTACAGCTTTCAGACAGAGGTCAAACTAAAGTGACCATCAATTCTGTATAGAAGAAGTAAGGAACAGAGAAGGACTACTAAAACACTGAGGAAAAAAAAAAAAAAAGTTAAAAAATGGCAGTAAGTACATACTTATCAATAGCTACTTTAAACGTCAATGGACTAAATGCTCCAATTAAAAGGCATAGGGTGGCTGACTGGATAAAAACAAGACCCATATATATGCTGCATACAAGAGACACACTTCAGACCTAAAGACACTCACAAACTGAAAGTGAAGGGATGGAAAAAGATACTCCACGCAAATGGCAATGAAAAGAAAGCTGGGGTAGCAGTACTCATATCAGACAAAATAGACTTTAAAACAAAAACTGTAAAACGAGACAAAGAAGGGCATTACATAATGATCAAGGGAACAATCCAACAAGAGGATATAACACTTGTAAATATCTACGCACCCAATGTAGGTGCACCTAAATATATAAAGCAATTATTAACAGACATAAAAACAGAAATAGACAGTAACACAATAATAGTAGGGGACTTTAACACTCCACTTACACCAACGGATAGATCATCCAAACAGAAGATCAATAAGGAAACATTGGCCTTAAACGACACACTAGAACAGATGGACCTAGTAGATATATACAGAGCATTCCATCCAAAAACCGAAGAATACACGTTCTTTTCAAATGCACATGGAACGTTCTCCAGGATTGATCACATATTAGGCCACAAAACAAGTCTCCATAAATTTAAGAAGATTGAAATAATACCAAGCATCTTTTCTGACCACAAAGGTATGAAACTAGAAATCAACTATAGGAAGAAAATCAGAAAAGCCACAAATACATGGAGATTAAACAAAATGCTACTGAACAACGACTGGGTTAATGAAGAAATCAAAGAAGAAATCAAAAATACCTGGAGACAAATGAAAATGAAAATACGACATGCCAGAATTTATGGGATACAGCAAAAGCGGTTCTAAGAGGGAAGTTTATAGCAATACAGGCCTATCTCAACAAACAAGAAAAATCTCAAATAAACAATCTAACAATGCACCTAAAGGAACTGGAAAAAGAAGAACAAACAAAGCCCAAAATCAGTAGAAGAAGGGAAATAATAAAAATCAGAGCAGAAATAAATGAAATAGAGACCAAAAAAACAATAGAAAAAATTAATAAAACCAAGAGCTGGTTCTTTGAAAAGATCAACAAAATAGACAAACCTTTAGCTAGACTCACCAAGAAAAAAAGAGAGAAGGCGCAAATAAGTAAAATCAGAAATGAAAGAGGAGAGGTTACAACAGACACCTCAGAAATACAAAAGATTATAAGAGAATACTATGAAAAACTATATGCCAACCAATTCGACAATCTGGAAGAAATGGATAAATTCTTAGAATCATACAACCTTCCAAAACTGGATCAAGAAGAAGTAGAGAATTTGAATAGACCAATCACCAGTAAGGACATCGAAACAGTAATCACAAACCTCCCCAAAAATAAAAGTCCAGGACCAGACGGCTTCCCTGGTGAATTCTACCAAACATTCAAAGAAGACTTAATACCTATCCTTCTCAAACTCTTCCAAAAATTGAGGAGGGGGAAGCTCCTAACTCATTCTACGAAGCTGACATTACCCTGATACCAAAACCAGACAAGGACAACACAAAAAGAAAATTACAGGCCAATATCACTGATGAACATCGATGCGAAAATCCTCAACAAAATACTAGCAAATCGCATACAACAATACGTTAAAAGATTATACACCATGATCAAGTGGGATTTATTCCAGGTATGCAGGGATGGTTTAACATTCGCAAATCAATCAACGTAATACACCACATTAATAAAATGAAGAACAAAAATCACATGATCATCTCAATAGATGCAGAGAAAGCATTTGACAAGATCCAGCATCCATTTATGCTAAAAACTCTGAATAAAATGGGTATAGAAGGAAAGTACCTCAACATAATAAAGACCATATATGAGAAACCCACAGCTAATATCATCCTCAATGGTGAAAAACTGAAAGCTATCCCTCTAAGAACAGGAACCAGACAAGGATGCCCACTGTCACCACTCCTATTTAACATAGTATTGGAAGTCCTAGCCAGAGCAATCAGGCAAGAGAAAGAAATAAAAGGGATCCAAATTGGAAAGGAAGAAGTGAAACTGTCACTATTTGCAGATGACATGATTTTATATATAGAAAACCCTAAAGAATCCACCAGAAAACTTTTAGAAGTAATAAACGAATATGGGAAAGATGCAGGATACAAAATCAACATACAAAAATCAGTTGCATTTCTGTACACTAACAACGAAGTAGCAGAAAGAGAAATTAAGAATACCATCCCATTTACAATTGTAACAAAAAGAATAAAATACCTAGGAATAAACTTAACCAAAGAGGTGAAAGATCTGTACACCGAAAACTATAAAACATTTCTGAAAGAAATTGAAGAAGACACAAAGAAATGGAAAGATATTCCGTGCTCTTGGATTGGAAGAATTAACGTAGTTAAGATGTCCATACTTCCTAAAGCCATCTATAGATTCAATGCAATCCCTATCAAAGTTCCAACAACATTTTTCACAGAAATAGAACAAAGAATCCTAAAATTTATATGGAACAACAAAAGACCCCGAATAGCTAAAGGAATCCTGAGAAAAAAGAACAAAGCTGGAGGTATCACACTCCCTGATTTCAAAATATACTACAAAGCTATAGTAACCAAAACAGCATGGTACTGGCACAAAAACAGACACACAGATCAATGGAATAGAATCGAAAGCCCAGAGATAAACCCACACATCTATGGACAGCTAATCTTTGACAAAGGAGCCAAGAACATACAATGGGGAAAAGAAAGTCTCTTCAACAAATGGTGTTGGGAAAACTGGATAGCCATATGCAAAAAAATGAAAGTAGACTCTTACCTTACACCATACACAAAAATTAACTCCAAATGGATTAAAGACTTGAATGTAAGACCTGAAACTGTGAAAGTTCTAGAAGAAAACATAGGCAGTACGCTCTTCGACATCAGTCTTAGCAACATCTTTTCAAACACCACATCTGACCGGGCAAGAGAAACAATAGAAAAAATAAACAAATGGGACTACATCAAACTAAAAAGCTTCTGCACAGCAAAGGAAACCATCAACAAAACGAAAAGACAACCTAACAATTGGGAGAAGATATTTGCAAACCATACATCTGATAAGGGCTTAATCTCCAAAATATATAAAGAACTCATGCATCTCAACAACAAAAAAACTACCAACCCAATTAAAAAATGGGCAAAAGACCTGAACAGACATTTTTCCAAAGAAGATATACAGATGGCCAACAGACACATGAAAAGATGTTCAAAATCACTAACTATCAGGGAAATGCAAATCAAAACTACAATGAGATATCACCTCACGCCCGTCAGAATGGCTGTAATTAACAAGACAGGAAACAACATGTGTTGGAGAGGATGTGGAGAAAAGGGAACTCTCATACACTGCTGGTGGGAGTGCAAACTGGTGCAGCCACTATGGAAAACAGTATGGAGATTCCTCAAAAAATCAACGATAGAACTACCATATGATCCAGCTATTCCACTGTTGGGTATTTATCCAAAGAACTTGAAAACACCAATTTGCAAAGGTACATGCACCCCTGTGTTCATTGCAGCCTTATTCACGATAGCCAAGACTTGGAAGCAACCTAAGTGCCCATCAAGGGACGAATGGATAAAAAAGCTGTGGTATATATACACAATGGAATACTACTCAGCCATAAGAAACGACGAAATCCAGCCATTTGTGACAACATGGATGGACATTGAGGGCATGATGCAAAGTGAAATAAGTCAGAGGGAGAAGGTCAAATACCGTATGACTTCCTTCATTAAGTAGTAGATAATAACAACAATAAACAAACACATAGGGACAGAGATTGGATTGGTGGTTACCAGAGGGGAAGGGGGGATGGAGGAGGGTGAAGGGGATAATTTGGTACATGTGTGTGGTGATGGGTTGTAATTAGTATTTTGGTGGTGAACATGATGTAATCTGTGCAGAAATGGAAGTACAATGATGTACACCTGAAATTTTTGCAATGTTATAAACCAATGTTACTGCAATAAACAAAAAATTAAAAAAAAATAAAAATAAAAAAAATAATAAAAAAATAAAAGGATCATACACCATGGTCAAGTGGGATATATTACTGGGAGGCAAGGATGGTTCAACACACACAAATCAATCAACATGAAACACTACAATAACAAATAGAAGAATAAGGGGGCCAGCCCGGTGGTGTAGTGGTTAAGTATGCACACTCCACTTTGGCGGCCCAGGGTTTGCAGGTTCAGATCCCAGGCATGTACTGATGCACCACTTGTCAAACTATGCTGTGGTGGCACCCCATATAAAGTAGGGGAAGATGGGCTCGGACGTTAGCCCAGGACCAATCTTCTTCAGCAAAAAGAGGAGGATTAGCATCGGATGTTAGCTCAGGGCTAATCTGCCTCCCCCCCCCAAATAAAAGAAGAATAAATATCATATAATCATCTCGATAGACACAGGAAAAGCATTTGACAGATTTCAACACTTTTCTTCATAAAAACTCTCAACAAAGTGGGTATAGAAGGACTGTACCTCAAACTAATAAAGGCTATATATGACAAGTCCACAGCTAACACCATACACAACAACAAAAAGCTGAAAGCTTTTCCTTTAAGATCAGGAACAAGACAAGGATGCCCACTCTCACCACTTTTATTCAACATAGTACTTGAAGTTCTAGCCAGAACAATTAGACAAGAAAAATAAATAAAAGGCATCCATATAGGAAAGGAAGAAGTAATGTTATCTCTGTTTGCAGATGACATGATCTTATATATAGAAAACTCTACAGACTTCACCAAAAACTGTTAGAACTAATAAATAAATTCAGTAAAGTTTCAGAATACAAAATCAATGTACAAAAATTAGTTGCATTTCTATACACTAGTGAAAAACTATCAGAAAGAGAAATTAAGAAAAAAAATCCCACTTACAATTGCATCAAAAAGAATAAAATACCTAGGAATAAATTTAACCAAGGAAGTGAAAGATTTGTACAGTGAAAAGTATAAGACATTGATGAAAGAAATTGAAGAAGACACAAATAAATTGAAAGACATTCCATACTCAAGGATTGCAAGAATTAATATTTTTTAAATGTCCATACTACCAAAAGCAATCTACAGATTCAATCCAATCCTTTTCAAAATTCCAGTGGCATCTTTCACAGAAATAGAACAAACAATCCTAAAATTTGTATGGAACCACAGAAGATCCCAAATAGCCAAAACAATTTTGAGAAAGAACAAAGCTGGAGGCCTCACACTTACTGATTTCAAACTACATTACAAAGCTACAGTAATCAAAACAGTAAGGTATTCACATAAATACAGACACATAGATTAATGGAACATAATAGAGAGCCCAGAAATAAACCCACACATATATGGTCAATTAATTTACAACAAAGAATATGCAATGGGGGAAAGGATAGTCTCTTCAATAAATGTTGTTGAGAAAACTTGGCAGCCACATGCAAAAGAATGAAACTGGACCCCTATCTTACACCATGCACAAAAATCAACTCTAAATAAATTAAGGACTTAAACTTAAGACCTGAAAAGATAAAACTCCTAGAAGAATATATAGGAGGTAAGCTTCTTGACATTGGTCTTGGCGATGATGTTTTGGATCTGACACCAAAAGTAAAGGCAACAAAATCAAAAATAAACAAGTGGGACTACATCAAACTGAAAAGCTTCTAGGCAGCAAAGGAAACCATCAATAAAATGAAAAGGCAGCCTACAGACTGGGAGAAAACATTTTCAAACCACATATCTGATAAGGGATTAATATCCAAAATATACAAGGAACTCACATAGCTCAAGAGTGAAAAAAATTCCCAATTTTAAAAGTGGACAAAGGCCGTGAATAGAAATTTTTCCAAAGACATACCAATGGCCAACAAGCACATGAAAAGGTGCTTGACATCACTAATCATCAGGGAAATGCAAATCAAAACCACATGAGCTATCACCTCACACCTGTTAGGATGTCTATCCTCAAAAAGACAAGAGATAACAAATGCTGGTGAGGATGGGGAGAAAATGGAACCTTTGTGCACTGTTGGTGGGATTGTAAATTGGTGCAGCCACTATGGAAAACAGTATGGAACTTCCTCAAAAAATTAAAAATAGAACTATATGATTCAGCAATCCCACTTCTGGGTATACATCCAAAGGAATGAAACAGGATATCAAAGAGATATCTGCACTTCCATGTTCATTGCAACGTTATTCACATTAGCCGAGACATGGAAACAACCTAAGTGAACATCAACAACCTAAAGAAGATGTGGTAATAATATATACAATGAAATATTATTCAGCCATGATAAAGAGGAAATCCTGCCATTTGCAACCATATAGATGAATCTGGAGGGTATTATGCTAAATGAAATCAGACAGAGAAAGACAAATACTGCATGGTATCACTTACATGTGGAATCAAGAAAAAAAAAAATCAAACTCATAGAAACAGAACAAAATGGTGCTTGCCGGGGCTAGTGGGTGGGGGAAACAGGAGAAGGTTGGTAAAAGGGTTCAGACTTTCAGTTACAAGATGAATAAAATCTGAGGATCTAATGTATAACATGATGACTACTAGTTGAGAGTATGATATCATATAATTAAAATTTGCTAAGAGACTAGAACTTAAGTTTTCTCACCAAAAAAAGGAAAATATGTGAGGTGATGGATGTGTTCATTAAATCTATGGTGGGAATTCTTTCACAATGTATACGTATATCAAATCATCATGTTGTACACTTTAAATACATACATTTTATTTGTCAATATTCTTCAACAAAGCTTGGAAAAAAAGCAATATATTCATATGTATATATGGAACCAGAAATACGAAAAGGAACCCATTTGTTTTAAAGCATAGACAAAGCAGTGAAGAAAAGTTCAAAGAAAATTGGAGAAGTAAAATGTTTTAAAAATCCTTCTATTTGAATGAATATTTTTCCCCGTCTTGTAACTTAAATGTGTACCTTCAATGGAATTTATTATGGTCAATAAACTTGACTGTAAGTTTCAATAGGCTTAAAAGCAAGCACAGCTAACTTGAAAATGGGAGGGAAATCCCCCATGGTAATAACTTCGCTTTCTAAATTTGTCCACGCGGTAATTTTCTTTCATCTTCCCATTAAAGATTGAGGTGCGAATAAACCCAATCTCAAAAAAATACTTGGATAAAAACAAAACTAACTTGAAAAATAAAATAAACTGTACCAGAAGGCAAAAGCCCACATAACAGCCACCACAGCTCATGTAAAAGTAACGTGGAACGATTTTTCCTCTTTATGCTTTTGTTTTACTTGAAGAGCGATAAGAGTCAACAAAACGACATGATGGACAAAAAGGTAACACAGTTCTCAGCCACGTGGATAGAAGGATTGCATCCAGTCTGCTCAGCCAGAATCTGGAATGACAAGGGGGGTCCAGACAAGCAGAAATACATCCAGGGGAAACTGGAAAACATGTCTTTGTGGATTGGTGGATAGACTTAGGAGAGTTTCCCTGGAAAAGGATGCAGAGAGGGAGCATGGAAGCTCCAGGCTGTGCCATGGAAAACAATTTTATTTAGTTTATAGACCTCCGGAAAATACAAGATAGCTCAGAGAATGGAAGTTACAAGGAGGCATGCAGAATATTTTACCAATCAAATCTATTCAAAAGTGTGGTGGGCTTCCTCAATCTGGTAAGGTCTCCACTTAGTGGAAGAAGCCAAGCAGAGGTTGAATGGCCCTCTGTTAAGAAAGAGAAGTCACCAAACTGGGGAAAAGTACAACTAAAGCAGTGGTTTTCTAACTTTAGGGTGCATCAGAATCACCTAGAGGGCTTGTAAAACTCAGATCGCTGGGCCTCCCCCTCAGAGTTCCTGATTTAGTGGGTCTGAGGTGGAGCCTGAAAATGTGCATTTCTATCTAACCTGAGCCCAGGGGATACAGATGTTGCTGTCAGGGACCGCCCTCAGAACCACTGGCCTAACCCATTTTCAACAATCTCACTCAACTCAGATCCAATTCTAATGATTCTGTTAGGTTTTCTTGGATTCTCAATGAAAGGCGCCTCTGTCAAACTTATTTAACTATTCACAATTCTAAAACATGAAATCTCAGTTTTCACTACAATGATATGTTACTGAATCTGGAATTCATGTTTTAGAAAAAAATTTCATAGGAAATTTCATAGGAAATTTTATTAATTGGAATAAATTTGTTTCAAAAATAGAACTTTCAAAAACCTCAGTTGTAATTTTGTGTGTTAACGTGAAAGGAGCAACCTCACAAAAGAAGGATTGGAAATATATTATTTAAAATGACATTTTCACAAGACCATGTGACAAATTGTATTTCTTGGTATTTTTCTAACAATATTATTATAAGCCAAAATTATTTTTATATACAACAACAAAATAGATGTTAAAAGGGCTGGCTTCCTAGTGTTCAATCAATCAGCAAATGCTTAATGAGTTCTTATTATGTGCAATTAGCACAAAATGATATATAAGGAGAATATAAGATATTACTTCGGCCTCCAAAAACTTGAGATCTAACTTAGGAGAGGAGCTGACACTCTTGAAAAAACAAAATTAGTAAATTCCTAAGATATGGATAAGACTAATAAGAGAGATTTTCTTTTAGTCATTCATTCATTCAAAATATTTATTAAGTGACAGACAGTGTATTAAATGATGGTGGTAAAATGGGGATAATTACACGAATAGCATGCTCCGCGCCCTCCAGCACTCAGTCTAGTAGGTAAGACAGACCTGTAAAGTAATCGCTGCAGTCCAGGTGGTAAGGCAAAGAGCGGAGCCATCCACCTGCACGGTCGACAGTAAAGAAGGAACCCTTGAGATGATTGGAGAAGTCTCAATGGAGGGAGCTATTTGGGTTGGGTCTTGTGAGAGAGGATGATTTCTCCAGATAAAAGATAAGGGGCAAAGGTTTTGCTGCCTAGAGGAATGACTTGCGAAATTCAGAGAGGTGGGAAACACCTCAAAGAGTTCAGGAAGCTGAAGGAGGCTCTGCAAGAGGACATAATGGGACTGAGTCAGGGGCAACAGAGAGGGGGAAGAGAAGCAGATCACCACGTGACAGAGGACGCTTTCACCGTCAATGGAGAGTAGCGTGATCAGATTTGCATTTTTGAGGCTTACTCTGGCTGTAAGAGCAGTTGTTTACATGAAAAAGAGCAAAAATGCAGACAGCAAGACCATTTAGGAGCCTATAGGAAGAGTCCACAACCAGATGATGAGAACTGAATAAAGGTGAGCCTCACAGAGTTGTGGGAAGGGGAGGGGTATGAGAATCACTAAGAGGTAAAGCCACACGTGAACAGCTTCCACTAAGAATCCACCTGATTGCTGCAGCAGTATTTATTCATCAAATATTTGTTAAGCTCCTACTATGGCAAGTACTAGGTACTAGATACTAGTACTAGAGACACAGGGTTCAACATGCTGGGCAACAGCCTCTGCCCTCATGGAGTTCACAGTCTGATAGAGGTTACAGAGATAATTAAATAATAATACAAATAAAAATAAAGTTGTGGGGGGTGGGCAAAATGTGTGAGGGGGTCAAAAGGTACAAACTTCCAGTTATAAAATAAAAGTCACAGGAATGTAACAGACAGCATGGTGACTATAGTTAATAACACTGTTTTGCATATTTGAAAGTTGCTAAGAATTAGATCTTAAAAGTTTTCATCACAAGAAAAAAAACTCTCTATGTATGGTGACAGATGTTAACTGGACTTATTATTGTGGTGATCATTTCACAATACATACTAATATCAAACTATTATGTTGTACACCTGAAACTAATACAATGCTATATGTCAATTACACCTTAATAAAAAAATAAAAATAAAAAAATAAAGTTGTGACCGCAGCTACAAAGGACACTACAAGGGATTATGAAGGCTTATGAGAAGGGGGTGATTTTTGCCTTTCTGGAGACATCAGGGAGTGTATTCCTGAAGAAGCAGTGTTTGAATTGAGATTGAGGGTGAGGAAGAATTATCCAGTAAACAGGCACTCGAGGCAGGAGGCCGAGCTCGGGCAGGTTCCCTCTGGCAGGCGAGTTCACGGCAAACGTGAGACTCGAAGAAGCCCTGATCTCCCGGGTCTGAATTGACCCTCCCTCTCTTCACTCCCAACTAAAGTAAACTAAACTCTGTGAAGACAAGATCTCTACATCTTCCAGCATCTGGGGCTCTTTCAAACACAGAAATGAAACAAGTAATGATTATTTCTAACAGAGGTCCATCAACCAACTGAATTCTCATATCATCCCTTGGCCTTCCTTCAAATGCTGTCCATTTTTCATGCACCTGTTCAGGTCTCATCTCCTCCATATAGCATCCCTGACCACTCCCTCTCATGCACAAGGAAGCAGAGAGCATTCAGTTGGCAGGTCAGGCTCAGACAGAGGCTGTCTTATATGGGCATTTTATGCACCATCTTCTTTGACAAGACAGCAGCGGAAGGGTCAGAATTACATCACATCTGTTCTTAAGCCCCCACATAGGAGGTACACGGTTAGTAAAGAGATTGCCAATTGATTTACTTCTTACCTCATAGAATTTAGGGTAATAAATTATAATTAAATTATAGAAAACATAGAAAAGCATACACATGGTAGATTTGGAAGGCAAATAACATATTCAGTAGGTCAAAAAAAGTTCCTCATTCCAACATTATCTCTGTGTACTTTCTACAGAAGTATAGCGTGGTTGTCCTTGAAACTTAGGGGCTCTATCTTGTAAATGAAAAATGAATCTTCAGGCTAAGGATATAAAAACCTCAGGTAGGCCTTTCCAAATTGGTGTGGGAGTTAAGGGTTTGGAGGCATTCCAATCTAAGCACAGAGAAGCATTTATCATGCACTGCCCAAGTTCATCTTCACCGCTATGATAATATGAAAGGTTGAGCAGTTATTTTGGTTGAGTTAGATTTATTACTACTTTTAATTTAAAAGAAAACAATCAAACAGAAGAGAGGCCTTTCTTCTCTCTCATCAAAACACTAGTATTCCAGAGACAGACCAGTTAATGATAGAGAAATCTGAGCTACATTCCATTAGCTAGAAGGAAAGCTAGTCCTCATCACATGTAGAATTACAGAAAGACATTTTTTTCATACGTGGACAAAATGTTGTGAAACACTGAAAACCAAGGGCAGGTGGCTTGCTGAAGGCGTTTGTGATTACTTCTCTTCAGCCCGTGAGTCCCTGGCTTTGCTCTGTCTCCAACGCCCCAGATGCTGCCATTAGTCAGAAGCTGCTTCGAGGGGCCTCTTGATGAAAGCTTCATATGGGTTTCATTCTGCTGACCACTCATCAAGTATTCATAGGGCAATAAAAGACTTGTTTACACAGCCGGAAAAAAGACAGACTTTTGAAGGTACAACAAAATTGTTGTTCATGTTTCCAATACAACCAAAGATAAAATTAGATGCTACCAAAAAAACATGTTTGCGCAAACTTTTACCAACTTTAGAGTAATTATAACTGTAATTTAACTGAAGATAGTTGGCCCAGTGAATGTGTCATGTAAAAATCTATACTATTCAGTATTTTGTGTTCTTAATGACATTTTCTGCTTTGGAAGTCTTCTGATCCCAACAATCTAAAACTCATCGGTCATTCCTTACACAATGTTACAAACAAGACTCTATTTTCTGGCAAGATGTCAAAGGGCCTGGCCAAACATCTACCTTTTCCAAGTACAATTGATAGCGCATGACAATGTCCAGTTCTTCTCTAAATTCTGACAACTATGTAACAACAAATAAAAAACATTCAAATGATTTACTGTTTTAATTCTACATTGTTGTGTTCTGTGTTTCTTTAAGAAAGGTGCAAGTGTATGTGTGAGAGCCGTGAAACACTGTGGTTACCATGGTGATTATCTGTGTTTAGAGAGCGTGTGGAGTAAAGGTCCATGTAGTGGGTGAAGAAGAGTGCATGTTAACGATGGCTTTTCACGAGCCTAAATCATGTTAAGTCCCCAGTTTCAAAAAAATGTTAAAAAAAAAAAAAGAATGTAAGCTTTTATCTGGAAGAGCCATCAATGCCAAAGTATGTTTTGTTCCAAGGGCGCTACTTCCCTCCCAGTAGTTAGATCCTATCTGAAGACTGAAGTTAGGACCCAGAGGGCTATTGCGCTAGGGGAAGTGGGAATCTTCTGAAGAGAGCTTTCCTCACTGATTTATGTGGGGACCCACTTGCTCCCTTATTTCCCACAATCTGGTTTGCAGCCCCTGTAAAATCCCTTGGTAAATTCCAGACAACTAGTCTGCAAAAAAATACCAAATCCTGTTACCTGGAGGCTGCTATCAGTGTTGCCATCTGAACAGAATTTAGCACCAGCTTAGTACAATGCTGCACTCAGACAGGTTAGGAGATGTTGATTGACTGACTGATGGAATTGTTTTCACTCTCTCTTGGGTCTGCAAAAGCAAAGGGCCTAACAGTTGATAAAAAAATCACACAACCTGATTCAAAAATGGGCAAAGAACATTGCTCCAAAGAAGATATACAATGGTCAATAAGCACATGAAAAGATGCTCAACGTCACTAGTCATCAGGGAAATGCAAATCAAAAGCACAATGAGATACTACCTCACACCCACTAGGATGGCTATTATTAAAGAAAAAAAAAATACACAAAACAAGTGTTGGTGAGGATGTGAAGAAACTGAAACCCTTGTACACTATTGGTGGGAATGTAAAATGGTGCAGCCACTGTGGAAAACAGTATGGAGTCTCCTCAAAAATATAATAATAGAATTATCACATGATCCAGCAATCCCGCTTCTGGGTATATATGCAAAAGAAGTGAAAGCAGGGATTTGAACAGATATTTGTACAACCGCATTCATAGGAGCACTAGTCACAAAACCCAAACAGTGGAAGCAATCCAGGTGTCCATGTACCAGTGAATGGATAAACGGAATGTGATATAGCCATGCAATGGATTATTATTCAGCCCTAAAAAGGAAGAAAATTCCGACACATGCTACAGCATGGATGAACCTCAAGGATATTATGCTAAGTGAAATAAGCCAGTCACAAAAGGACAAACACTGTATGATTCCACTTATATGAGGTCCCTAGAACAGTCAAAGTCATAGAGGCAGAAAGTATAATGGTGGTTGCCAGGGGCTGGAGGGAGGAGTGAAGGGCAAATTATTGTTCAATGGGTATAGACTCTCAGTATGGGAAGAAAAAGTTCTGGAGATGGCTGGTGGTGACGGTTGCACCACAATGTGAATGTGCTTAATGCCACTGACTTATACACTTAAAAATGTTTAAAATGGTAAATTTTATTTTACGTATATTTTACCACAATAAAAAAAGAAGCAAGGGGTCCAGTCGTGCCAGAGGCCCTGCGGGCAAACTGTGTTTGCCCAGCGTTATTACTAACACAGCAACTGAACAGTCAGCAGAGCTGAAGTTGTTCTGTTTTGTAACCAGGTAGTCTAAAAATAAAGTAGTGACTTTCCCCAACTCATGGCTTTCATTATAAAGCCCCAAAGCAAAAGTTTTGCTGCTGAGTGATATTCACAAAAAATTCATCCAGGTTCCACAGACCAAGTTGCCAGTTATACAATAGTCAGGACCTTCCAGTAGGGCAGTCCCTGAAGAAACGCAGGAACCTCAACACTTCATATAAGACTGGGCACTGAGAAAACTTGTGCACTGTAGCCTTTCCTCTCTTGCTTTCCTGAGGCTTAAGCAAATGTTTTAAAAAGTTATTTCTAAATATTTCTAAGCTTGTGACAATGAAGATCACAAAATTGATTTTGAAAACATAGTCACTCAAAGAAAAGAGGAATAAAGGAGTAACACCTGCCTTTTTTAGGAAATAAACATTGGCTCATGGGTCCGCAAGTTAGGAGAAATTTGTATAATAATAATGAAAATTAAGCCATGGGTTTAAAGGAAATTTAAATGCGCTGTCCTTTTCATGGGGGTGGGGGGGCTCATAGGATGTGAAGGAATTGGAATGTTGCTATAAGCAGATTAGTTTCAATTATTAGCCTGGTATCACAGGAAACTCTAAAGATGCAAAATAATCAGAAAGCAGTGATAATGGTAAATTAAGAATTGGAAAATGCCTTTTTTGTGGATTTGCGTGACCCTAATAATATTTGAAAATATAAAAGTACAAGTTGATTAGGATGTAAGTATAATTAATTACGTTATTATTAGCTTACTAATAAGGTTTTTGACTAACTGACATAAGTTCTGCAACAGATTATATACAAATAAACCATACCTACATGTTCTAGAAATGTATATACTTATTGATTCTGCCACATGTTCCAGGCAAGTGAATTAGAAGCTCAGACTCCTTAACCCGGAAGGTAGGTTCTGAACTCACCTGTGTGGAGACATAGACTGTCCTCGCTCACTCACTGAGCACAGGCGAGCTGTGGACTGGATCCCACCGAAAGGCAGAAAGAGCAGACTCTGAACAGTACTCATCATATCATATTTAGCAAATCTACTCAATAATAACCTGGGATCAGATTCACAATGAAAATGCCAGATTCTCATGAGCAACTTGAAGCAGGAAAATATCTTAGGAGGAGAACAGTCCCAGGTGTAAGGAGGGGTGCTCGTCCTTTCTGAGGTTAAAATAATGTAGGATGATACTTCACCTACTTAAGAGAATTCTAAGAATTTAGAGGTTATTCATATAAGGTAAACTTGTTTTTACAGATGGCAATAGGGTTGATTCCTTTCACTGGAACTAAATAATGCCCCCAAGAGAGTGTGTTTCCCTCACATAGGGGAGTACTTAACTACTGAAAGTATTTTACTCCTTCTGGCTCAATTCCAGGATAAGAATTCGACCTCTAATTGTCAGGAGATCCATCTTTAAGAAACATGTTATCATGTAGTAATCCTCTATCACCGTGGTCTTCATGCCACCAAGGCTTGCTTTACAAATATTTATTTTAGGGGTTGGGAAAAGTCCACCCTGCGTTTAGTAGTAGTTTTATTTCATTTACTTCAAAAAGTATAGCCAACTGTGTAACTCATTGCGACTTTCTTTGTTGCGTTGCTCTCTTGGAACACTACAGAATTGAACTAGACAGATCTTTTTAAAGACAAAGATTCTTTATAAATATAGTCTCTTTGGAATCAAAGCATAGTTAAGCCTCAGCCTGTATTGAAAACAAAGACCTTTTTAGAAAGAGTGAGGGGAAGTCAGGTTGGTTGTTTTTTTTCTCATGTGGGTAAAAGAATAAGATAGCATATGGTACATAGTGGGTGGTTGTTCTAAACATAACACGGATATGTTCAACCTGAAATGTTTTATCACCTTCCATACCTGGAACCAGCAGCTAAAATTGATTGGCAACTTCTTTTGCAGCTGAAGTTAGGAGGAAAAAGTTCAATATCCTGGTATTCCCCAAAGTAATAGTTATGAATTAACCTTTGCTCTCAACACTGCTTCATAAAACCGCTTTTTGTGATAATTAATAATAATAGCTGACATTCATTAAGCACTTATGATGTGCCAGGCACTGTGCTAAGTACTTTATATATACGATTTTACTTAAACTTCAGACCATCGCTGTGAAATAAGGAACATGATCTCTATTACACCAGGGAGGAAACCAAAGATTGGACCTCTTCCGCCACACAGTTATTAAGACCGAGTCTGAACTGCAAATCCCGGGCTCCTAGCCACTGCAGGTCTACCTCTCCCAGATGCAGCACTGGCCTTTCCCCCATCCTTAGAGAGAAAGCATGCCCAGCTGGCCCATTATTAAGATTTTCTCCATGGCTGAATTTAGCATGTTCGTCCCATGTGAATCCCATGATGGACCAGCTTTTCCAGGCATTAATAAGTCAAAGTGCCTTGGAACAGTGCTTCTCACACTTCACTCCTGGGGTCTGGTTGAAATGCAGGCGCTGGTTCAGCACATCTGGGACAGGCTTGAGGTTCTGCACTTCCAAGAAGCTCCCAGGAGATGCTGATGCTGCGGGTCTGTGACCACACTTTGAGGAGCAAAGGTTGGAGGAGCACAGGAGATCAGCTTTAAGACTGTGGAACGGGATCCTAAACACTGGAACAAGGTCAAGTATTGGGTAAGACACAGAACGTACATTTCAACACTTTAGAAAAACTCTCAAATGGCGCACAGCCTACAGCCCTCTCCCCCCTCCCCCCCACCCCCACTCCCATCTCTCCCCTTACCTTCATCCCCCCACTTCCACCTCACCCCCCAAGAAGAGCAGAGCAGCAGTCCCGGCAAGCAGATAGACATGCGGTAGTCATTTGCTCTCACAGTGGTTTGAGGCCAAATCTGAATGAGCATTTTGGACAGTGGATTTGCGATTTTTGTGACTTGTACAAAAGTAGTACACTAAGTAGATTCTGACACTAACATACAAGGACTAGACAGCTAATGACATGGTTGAAGAATGTTTCAAGACATTAAAAGATATTCACAGTAAGTGGAAAGACATGATTATGATATAATATATATTATAAAGAAATCCTAGAAGGATCTACACCAAAATTTTAATGGCAGTTATCTAAGTTAGGATTTTAAGATGTTTTTATTTATTTTGCTTATCTATATGTTGTAAATCTTTTACAATTAATATGTATTACTTTTGGACTAAGAAGAAGAATAATTTTTTTTTAATTACTGATTTTTTTTTTTTTTTTTTTTTTTGGTGAGGAAGATTTGCCCTGAGCTAACATCTGTGCCAATCTTCCTCTATTCTGTATGTGGGTCACTGCCTCAGCATGGCTGCTGATGAGTGATGTAGGTCCACGCCCAGGAACCAAACGCGGGCCACTGAAGAGGAGTGCACCAAACTTAACCACTAGGCCACGGGCCTGGCCCCAAAAATAATTTTTTACTATATATTTTTACAGATTACTCTGTGCCAATGTCACCCCTGAATCCATGGTGACTCTCAACAGCACTGAAGTGGGATGACCAGATGTCGTGGGCCCCCCAACACAGGCAATAGGAAATACGGTGGGTGGAGGAACAAGCTCAGTGACTGAATAAAGAAGCCAACAGACAAATCCAGAATGTGGGGCATTCTACATGACTACTGACCTAGTTTCCGCAACAGTAATAAGAAGAGAGTTCTACTCTGCATTAAAAGACTCAAGAGACATAAATAAATGCAACGTGCGATACATTTATAAAGTGTTACAGACTGTTTGTGTCCCCCCCAAATTCATACGTTGAAGCCCTTAATCCCCAATGTGATGGTGTTTCCAGGTGGGGTTGTTGGGAGGTAATTAGGTTTAGATGAGGACATGAGGGTGGGGCCCCGTGATGGGATTAGTGCCCTTATAAAAAGAAGAGACCAGAGACCTCCGCCTTGTGAGCACACAGCAAGAAGGCAGGCGGCTGTCTGCAAGCCAGGAAGAGGGCCTTACTTGACACCAAATCTGTCAGCACCTTGATCTCAGACATCCCAGGCTGCAGAACTGAGAAATAAATGTTTGTGTTTAAGCCACCCTGTCTATGGTGTTTTGTTATAGCAGCCCAAACTGACTAAGTCATAGAGCCTCAATTGAACAAACCAAGTGTAAGAAAACATTTTTGAGTCAATCAGGGAAATTTAGTTATACCAGTAATATTAATTTTTAGGTGTGCACATGACATTGTGATTATAAAAGAAAATGTCCATACTTTTTAGAGATGCAGTCAGAAGTATGTAGGAGTAAAATGAAATGATGGTACAAGATATTTTTTAAATGCCTTCAACAAAAGTTTTATAAATGAATAGTTTAAGTGAAGCAGCAAAATAACACTGTCAAATCTGGGTGATGGAGATATAAGTGCTCACTGTACTCTTTGCTCCCCTGACTTTTGTGTGCTTGAAATTTTTCACAATAAAGTATTTTAATGTAGTTGGGAAGTCTAATCTTTCTACAGTCAAGTAAAATACTAAGGCAAACTAGGACACAGACCCACCTGAGACACACAGATACTTTTTAAGCTGGAGGAAAAGGCATCCTCTATGCAAATTGAACTTCCAGATGTTTCATTTACACTTACTTGAACAATCAAGACAGCTGTAGGAACATCTGGCTTGCAGGAGTTGTGAAGAGAGAACAACATTGTAATGAAGCTGTGTAGATACTGGTAAAGGCTGGATTCTGAATTCAGAAACAATTTGTCCACGTTATCAGAAATATAGAGAACAGGAAACCATCAACAAAACGAAAAGACAACCTAACAATTGGGAGAAGATATTTGCAAACCATACATCTGATAAGGGCTTAATCTCCAAAATATATAAAGAACTCATGCATCTCAACAACAAAAAAACTACCAACCCAATTAAAAAATGGGCAAAAGACCTGAACAGACATTTCTCCAAAGAAGATATACGGATGGCCAACAGACACATGAAAAGATGTTCAAAATCACTAACTATCAGGGAAATGCAAATCAAAACTACAATGAGATATCACCTCACGCCTGTCAGAATGGCTATAATTAACAAGACAGGAAACAACATGTGTTGGAGAGGATGTGGAGAGAAGGGAACTCTCATACACTGCTGGTGGGAGTGCAAACTGGTGCAGCCACTATGAAAAACAGTATGGAGATTCCTCAAAAAATCAAGGATAGAACTACCATATGATCCAGCTATTCCACTGTTGGGTATTTATCCAAAGAACTTGAAAACACCAATTTGCAACGGTACATGCACCCCTGTGTTCATTGCAGCCTTATTCACAATAGCCAAGACTTGGAAGCAACCTAAGTGCCCATCAAGGGACGAATGGATAAAGAAGCTGTGGTATATATACACAATGGAATACTACTCAGCCATAAGAAATGACGAAATCCAGCCATTTGTGACAACATGGATGGACATTGAGGGTATAATGCAAAGTGAAATAAGTCAGAGGGAGAAGGCCAAATACCGTATGATTTCCTTCATTAAGTAGTAGATAATAACAACAATAAACAAACACATAGGGACAGAGATTGGATTGGTGGTTACCAGAGGGGAAGGGGGAGGGGAGGGTGAAAGGGATAATTCGGTACATGTGTGTGGTGATGGGTTGTAATTAGTATTTTGGTGGTGAACATGATGTAGTCCATGCAGAAATAGAAGTACAATGATGTACACCTGAAATTTTTGCAATGTTATAAACCAATGTTACTGCAATAAAAAAAATAATAATAAAAAATAAAAAATAAAAAAAATAAAAAAAAAGAAATATAGAGAACATAATGAAGATCATAACTAGCATCTATATAGTGCTTTATGGCTTATATGTATTTTCAGGTACATCATTTTATTTCATCTTCATTTAATCTTCTTTACTTCAATTCTAAGCCGTAAAGATTACTTTCCACCTTTTATAGAGATTTCTGCAAATAGAGTCACTCGTTCATTCAACAAGTATTTACTACATGCCAGGCACCATGGTTGGAGCTGGGAATGCAAGAGAGACAAGACCTTTAGTTTTGTCAACTTAGAACTTTCCAGATCGGATTAATAAAGGTTCGGCCTTGGAGAAAGGAAAGTGGATCTCACCAATGAGACCATATTTAGAGCCTTATGTTCAGTAATGAGCCTCACATTGGAGAAGAGATTGTGTGTGCAGGTTGGCTCTGAAAACTACATCCCATTGAGTTGATGAAAGAAAATGAGAAGGTTTAGCTTGAAAAAGGAAAGACAAGATACAAGAGAAAAATCTATTTTGACTCAAAATAACACACCTTTCCAACAGTGAGTGCTGTCCAGTAAGGGCAGGGCTGTCCATGCCATGAACAGTAGATACATCATTTAGAACCTCCTCGTCACCCACAGACACTTCCCCTTACTCTTTCATCCTTTAATTCGGCAGACATTTTCCTGGATTTCCACAACTGAGGATTTTACACCTTCCGCATTCTCCATCTCTTCTGCAACCACCAGCCCACTCGGTGGGAACAGGAAAACTCTGTCTCTTGCTTCACAAAGACCAGCGAAAGAACATTAGATGAGAACTGCCTCAACTTACCTGCCCAGCACCACCCTGCCCAACCAGACATCAGCTGCACCTTCAACAGCTCTACTTTGATCTTAGAGAAAGTTGTTTTTCTCTCGCTTCCAAGGTCAAATTCTCCAGCCATGCTCTTGAGCCCCTTCCACCCTTCCGGACAGAATCTGGTCCAGTTGATACTGCTCCCATCACTGCTTCTTGGTTTCTACTGGACACAGATGTTATAATGATCTAAGGAAAGCTATAGACCCTCTCGCCAGGAAAACGCATGTGACATAACACAGTTTCATAGCATTTCAGAGGCAAGTGAAGGACCCTCTGAAGCATTTACCTATTGAAATCTTCTTTTCTTTCTGGTAGGTCCTATTTCACTGCTACTTACCCAATTACCAGGTCACACACCAAAGTCTTAAATAACTCTCCCTCATTTACCCCAGCCCTTTCCAACTGGTCACCAATTCCTATGGCTTTTACTTTCTAACTATGTCTTGAATCTGTCACTCCTTTCATCCACCCCACGACACCACCTTAGTGCAAGCCTTCATTATCTGTCACCTAAACCATCACAGCAGCTAAAACTCGTTTCTGGTTTCTTCTCGTTCATTCCAACCTGTACACTGGCAACCAGAGGGTTGTCTCCTCTGAATCTCTAAAAGGTAAATCTGACTACATCATTCCCCTGATTAAAATCCCTCAATTCACGGTAGCCAAATGTAGAAGCAACCCAAGTGTCCATCAACCGATGAATGGATAAACAAAATGTGGTCTATACATACCATGAAATATTATTCCTTAAAACGTAAGGAAGTTCTGACACATGCTACAACACGGTAAACCTTAAGGATATTGTGGTAAATAAAATAAGCCAGTCACAAAAGGACTAATACTATATGACTCCATTTATATAAGGTCCCTAGAGCAGTCAAATTCATAGAGACAGAAAGCAGAATGGTGGTTGCCAAGGGCTGGGAGGAGGAGCAAATGGGAAATATTGTAATGAGTATGGAGTTTCAGTTTGGGAAGATGAAAACATTCTGGAGATGGATGGTGGTAAGGGTAGCACAACAATATGAATGTATGTAATACCACTGAATTGTACACTGAAAAATGGCTAAAATGGTTACACTTTATGTTATGTATATTTTACAACAATAAAAAAAAAAATCCCTCAATAACTATCACCAAGAGAGGAATACTAAATTCCTTAAAATGTAAAGTCAGGATCCAGCCCCTACTTATTTTTCCAAGCTCTGTTCAGAAGGCACACTAAATTACTTGCAGTTTCCAGAACATGCCATGCTCCCTCACTCCTCCATAGGTGCACACAGACCTCTCCCTTCTCCCTGGAGGGTATCTTTCCTTCTGGGAAAGAGACTAGCACTGTGCTTAAGAAGAGCGTTCTGGAATTGCACTACCTGCATAGAACTCCCTGCTTTGCCACTTACAGCTGTACAAGACACCTCACCTCTCCATCCTCAGCTTGCTAATCTGCAAAGTGGAGATAACAGACGAGCAGTGATTGTGAAGGTTACATGAACGAGCACATGTAAAACACTTGGGGTCATGCCTGGCACACAGAAAACATTTAGTGAACTGTTATGTCACCCCGAGAATGTCCTCTGATTCTTGAGAAGCAATGTCTATGATGAGATCACATTTGTGAGGCCATCATTGTCCCCCACTAACCTCAAGGAGAGCTGGGCACTCCTTCCTCCACACTCCTATGTGGTGCCTTTCATAAACTTCTATTTTTTTTTAATGAAATAAATAGTGTCATTATTTGCTTAAACATGTAACTCCCCCATTGAACTGTGAGCACCTGGAGGTCAGAAACTGTATTTTACCTCCTCACCGAGTGCCACGTACAGTCCCGGGCAGGTGTACACCTTGCAAACGGTCGGCAGAAGTTTGTCGAATAAATGAGCCCACATTGTAGGGAGAATTCCCGCGTGCAGTACAAGGCTGAAGTAGAGGCCTCTGAGGTTTGGAGACTCCAAGTCTTGGAGTGTAAGATTTCCACAATCCACTCTCATATCTGCATATCGTCTTCGCACCTTTGTGTCATGACCCTTCCGAGAGCTGTGCAGACCTCCACCCAGTGCAGCCCCATCCGTCACCAGTGAACATTTGTACCTGTTCAGGTACTCACAGCCCCAGACACAAGTTGAAATTACTGCTACAATTCATTGAGGAAATACTGATTAAGCATTTGATTGGTGCCAGGCATTGAGGATACAGTGGCAACAAACCCTTCTGGGCTCCTGAGCACATCTTCTAATTACTTGAATGAAGTCACTTCAATGACAAGGTTACCATTAACCAATTGTATGTGTAAAAGGATCTCTATTTCCAGCTTCTAAGGAAGAGGTTTTTTTTTTTTTTTTTTTTTTCCTTCTTAAACCTCTAGTTCTAACATTACCTTGAACTACAGGTAGAGCTAAGGTTTCCATTTATCCCCCTCACCCCGACCCCACCCTCTTCACAGGATATGTTAAGCCTCAGGAAGAATGTCTTAGTAAACATCGTTTTCTGTTTAAACATGTTAATAATTGTCGAATTTGGTTTGGGGGAATGTTTTATTATAATGGCTGTTACCAGGAAGGTATCCAGCTGTCAAATCGCCTCACATGCTTCATACAGAGAAAAACCTAGGTGTCCCAAGGGCGGTCCAGTACCTCTCCGTGGATTAACAGTCTAAACAGAGCGGGGTGGGGAGGGGAGTGGGAGAAGAGAGAGAGAGAGAGAGAGAGAGAGGAACATTCATGTGAGAACAAAGAAGAGAGAATTTTAGATTCAAGACAGTGGTACCTATTTATTCCCATGCTCGGTTTCTTACCAATCCCCTAGCAAGAGGCAGAGTCTGATTCAGCAGGCCAGGGTGGGACCCGAGATCTGCATTTCTAACACACTCCCAGGTGGTGGCAAAGCCACAGATCCAATGACTACACTTTGAACCGCAAGGTTCTGCAACACACAAAACTTTTCAGACGCATTTATAAGCATTGATTCTTCCATCCTTTTAAAAAATAATAACCAACTTCAACCAGTTTTTTCTTGGTTTTGAAGAAGTTTGAGGGAAAATATTTTAAACATCTCTTTCCTCAACTATAGCCCCATTGAGGCCGTCTAAAGTAGGGTCTAAGTCTTAAATCTTGAGGGAGGCACTTAATGAGAGAGGAAAAAAACTAATTTGGGAACAGGTGCAAAAGTGCTGCCTAAGGAAAGAAGTTAGGTTTTGTGTTAAAACCCAATTAAGAAACACTTTCCTTTTCATTCACACCTGCTAAGTCTTCCCCCAATGTTCTCCATCCAAACTAAAGAGGTGTTGAAGGTGAGAATAAAGACGGCCCTCATTTTCTAAACTAGATGAAGACCTTAAAGGATGTAAGTTAAACCTCTCCTGAGCTCTCACAGCCTCTGGGAAGGCCTTTTTACTGAAGATTCTTGTTGTAAATATTTTTGTTAAGTAAATAACATTCTTAATTTAACTTTATATAAATCTTTATGTAAATCCTGCATTGAGTTGGATGATCGTGAATGAAAACTCACTTTTATTTTTCCTATCAAATATCCAAAACCTTTTGACTCCCTCAAACCTAAGATTCCAACTCATCTAGACATTACGTTTCCCCAAGAATTTGGCTGGTTCCGTGAACCCTGAAGCCTTCCACAGCCTGGACTTCATTTCAGCCCACCTCCCACAAAAATATTTAGACACGTTGAAGGCAAATGGTATAGAAAGAGCATTTCCCCCTCTGTAAAAAAAATGAAATAATTCCAGTGCTCGAAGGTAGTCATATCCAAATAGGGGTGGTGCTGGGGCAGGAAATGTGTCTCTCACCCACACCTATTCGTGAGCAAGCATATAAATGTGCCAAAAGAAACACGACGGCTTTGCACAGGGCCATTTCTTGATCTAATGTCACAGCAGGCCACTCATGTGACACAAGTCACAAGTCTGATTCCTACCCTCTTACTCCAATTCCCTGATGCATCATTTTGCCTGCAGGGTCCCCAAAGGCAACAAGTGTTCAAGCAGGCTCCCCAGAGGCAGTGGCGGAGAGATGGGGGTGCCCAGTCAAGAGCACAGCCGGAGAAGAGCTCAGCCCCCAAGGCTTTCACACAGCTAATTAGCCCTGGAGCCACATGCCTATTGTTCTCCTGCATTCACGGGCAGGAACCTGATGCCAAACTGCTAGCCCACCAGGCAGAGCACACACATTCCAGAAATCCGGGCTGCCTGCCAAAGCCGCCCCGTCTGAAAGTCCCCGCCCCCTGAAACCCAAACCTGGGACCATTAGCCCAGGAGCCTGCCTGATCACGCGCTGGCACCGCAGTGCACGGGCAGAGACATTGCTCAGGTTACCGGACCCGACACTGAGTGAAGAGGCTTAGAATTCAAAAGGATGGCATCTTGAATTGCACCTGAGTGGCGGGCTACCCAGAGCCTGCCCAGGTGCTCCTGCCAGGTGGCTCTGCTGCCTTCACCTTTTGACTTACTTCTGTGGTTTCCTGAGTCTTAGCCCTGAAAAGAAAATAAAACACTGCTGGGACACTTTTATCAATAGTTTGGTTATGTTGTCAAAAAGGCAAAGTTTGCTTTTGGGTTTACTGAGTTGGGCTTTTTTGTCCCATTGACAATTGTTCCAAGAAACTGACCCCTACTCCAGGTATATTGAGTTCTCCTTCTGTCTGTTTCGGGGAAAGGAAGTTTATGGTAGTTTAAATCTCATCTAGTGTGACATTGGTGTAACATGCTTTAGGAGAGCCCTCATCACTACTGGGGAGACCAGGAGAGCCCCTGAGCTTTGCATCAAGAAAAAAAAGGGGGAAGATGTTAAGAAAACTGTAAAATAAAAACAAGTAATTCTCTTGAATGTTTCCAAAACTTGTCTTTTCCCACATCTCACAACAGTGATTTCCCTTCTCTTTCTCTCTCTTGGCTTTCCGTGAATTTCAGTGAACCCAGATCTGCTAGGAAGGGCACCATCTGTGACATCCCCGTCACTCTTTAGGGTTTTTCTCTCATCTCCAAACTCACAATGCTCCCCTCATCACAGCAGCACTTGACATTGCTGAATGTTCCTCATCCCTTCTGCCCTGACTCTTCTTTCTACGTTTCCAGACACTCCTCTCTCTGCTGATTCTCCTTCTGCTCCCATGTGTTTTCCTTTCTGCTTCCTCCCTCTCCGCCCTCATCCATCCCAGAGCATCAATATTCCCTTTGTATAGATGACTCCCAAATCTTCTTCTTCAGCCTGAATACCCTTCTGAAGCATCTTTTTACAACTTGTGAGACATGTCCACCTGGACTTTAAGCCAGCACCTCAAAGTCACCATGTCTGAGACAGTTCATCCTCCCCGCAAAAGAGTAACTCCTTCTTCTGCTTTCCTCCCTTCTCTTAATGGCATCTCCATTTTCCCAGGCAGATGGGCTTAAAATCCAACAACCTTGTCGTCCTGTCTCTCTCAATTCCCTCATCCAATAGTTTCCAAGCCACGTGCATCCTTTCTAGCATCTCTCTTCCCTCCTTTTATTTCCACTGCACCATTCCAAACACACTCTTATATCGCTTGCCTAGACTACTGGACAGACTCCTAACTGATCCCTGCCTTTTTACTAGAGCAGAATTGGACTTTAGAAAACATCATATATACCTTCTTCTATTTACAGACAAGGGAGGGAACTGAAGTCTAAGTGGCGTCAGCAGGGTTATAAGGTTACACCTCCATAACGTGTTCAAAGGTGGGGCAACGTCTCTCATCTACTGATTATATAACTCAGCATTGCACCCAGGACCCTCGCATAGAACGTCAGTGCTACATCATTCCATTTGCTGCACAGTCATCCTTCCTGTCTCTGAGCTTGGCTCCTTTTACTTCTTTTCCATTGAATATTTCCTCCCCGGCCCCCTCTGCCCTTTCTCCACCACTGGTCAGGGCTCACCTCAGGCACTACTCCTCCAGGAAGCCCATTCGATCCTCTCCTACTGCTGACTGTTCTCTCCTCCTTCTCAACTCCTACAACACTTTTCTAGACTTCTCTTGGGACACCAGCATAACTTACCCTTCATTACAGTAATTTGTACTCCTTGCAATTGTAGACTGCCTTGCTCATTTTTTAGCCTTTACAGAATCTATCATTAAATTCTTCACTAGAAATAGTTAAACTGAATGGCACTGTATGGCTCCTACTATTTATTTAAAAACACAGAAGCTGGTGATGAAGTCCCTGGTGCCATTTTTGTCTCCCTCCAACTTCCACCTCGGCCCCAGGGATGATCCAGGGAGCTGAGAGGAGGAAAGAGATAAAACTATAAAATGAAAACAAGTAGCTCTCTGCATGGCAGGAATGATGGAAAAGCTAAGCCCTCCAAGAGAGCTTAAGTTGGGGTAAGCCCCCATGACATCTGTTCCCAGAACACAGGCCAATGTGGACTCAGTTCTGCTGTGCCACTACTCACACAGGAACAAAAACCAAAGGTAAGTCATGTTTTGGAGTGCATATCATGAATGCAACCAAACCAACTCCATATCATGGAGGCTAGCTGGTAGGCACAATTTTAATATTCTATAATTTTCTTTCCATAGACCCAAATATTCACCAGAATTGAGATCATCCTGAAGGACAAAGATGGGCCTTTGCCCGTAAACAGTGGTGTAATGGATACTTTTATTCTTGAGGTAGGAGGTATTGAGGAAACATGGGAAGACCAGAAATCCGCCACCCCTTAGAAACAACCTCATAGCCAGGAATTACAGGAATTTTCTCAGGCTAATTTACAGTCATCGTCTAAGCCTGGTTCCTATTGCAGTTAAAGGTTTACATAGAATTGAAGGAAAAGCCTTTTTTAAAGGGTATTTTGATATTTATATAAAAGACTAAAAATGATTTTTTTTAAGATTTTTAAAATAATTTGAGCACAAAAAAAGGATTCAGTGTGCAAAACTATCTTTCAAATAAACTTGTAAAATGCAAATACAGCTAAAAATATAAAATACTCTTTCATCATTAAAACTCTAGGCATACTCTTCCTTTGGTAAGGTGCCAGGAACAGAAAGTAATGAAACTAGTTGAATAAAACCAAGAGGGTAAAAAGAGCACCAAATGGTCCTTTTAGCGTCAAATGGTCTGTCTTTGAAAATGTTTTCCACTCGACAAATGCACAGGTTTCTTTGAATCCATTTCAAGCAGGAGCAGACACGTCAGTCTCTTGCCTGCCAACTCCAGACTCTTCAGCCCACTGTAGAGAACACTTGACATCTGCAAGAAGGGACAGTATGACATTCGTTTACTTCAAGGTCAAAGGTGAAACATATTTGCCATTAAAGTCTTCAGCAAACCCATAGAACAGTCTTTTTTCTAAGGGGACATCAAATATTTTAGTGCTGTCAAAGGCACAAACAAGAGAACAGATGTTAGCGTCTGGTGATGTCAGCACCACAATAATCTCTTTTCCTAAACTTTTTTCTTTCTTCTTTTGCATAACCAGTTTCTGAACATACTCAAAAGCCATTTAGCACAACCTAGAAACTAATAATTCATTTTAAGCCTATGTCAAAAAGCAGATCCAAGGGAAGGGCACAAACTACATTTTTAATAGTTCTTCCCTTTCTTTCTCTCTTTGCTTTGTTGGAGGCTCATTCCAATTTTTTTAACTGGTCCCAAATATTACCTGTACTTCCTTTTAGGAATTAGTACTTTTTTTCTCTTAAAAAAAAAAAAAAAGCAAGCCACCTGTTAGAAGGCACTGTTGGCTCTTCAAGCTCCTCCTTTATCCCTAGAATGGAGCACAGTGACTCTGCAAGCTTCCCCCTGCCGCTGACCAAAGAAAGCCAACTGCCTGGTCTAGACAGTCCTTCAGCTCTCATACGGCTTTGTGAAACGGCTTCAGCTCACTTGGACATCTGCATCTCCACCTTATACCTTCTGAGTTGGTGCATTATCATGAGGATATTGCGGAATGGAAGTGTCTCTTGCTCTAATGGACCAACATGGCTGCAGACATTTTAAAAATAGGTGAGAACAACTTGCCAAAGCTCTGTTTTTATTTAAAAACCTAAATACCAAATAGGACTATTTCTAACATAATGCTCTATTATCAGTTTGGGCCACAAGTCTTAATATGAAAAACAAACACACATTGGACCACACAGGACACAAACTAACCTTCCTGCTTTTCCAGGATTTTGATCAGTCCCTGGAGTCATCCTATGATGCATTTAATTGCAAGGATTTTTATACTTTATCAGACAGCATGAGTGGTTTGAAAAACTGGAATATTTATTAAAGCCTTTTTACTTTTTAAGTCGACACCATTTTATTGAGATATAATTCACATACCATAAAATTCACCATTTTAAAGTGTATAACTCAGTGGTTTTTAACATATTTTTCAAGGTTGTACAACCAGAACATTTTCATCAGCCCAAAAAGAAACCCTGTACCCATTAGCAGTCATTCTCCTTCCCCTTCCCTCCATCCCCTGGCAACCATGGATCTACTTTCTGTGTCTATGGATTTGCCTATTCTGGATATCTCACGTAAGCAGAATCATACAATATGTAATCTTTGTGTCTGGCTTACTTCACTTAGTGTAATGCTTTCAAGGTTCATCCATGTTGTAGCATGTGTCAGAATTTCATTCCTTTTTATGGCTTAATAATATTCCATTGTATAGATATGCCACATTTTGTTTATCCACACACCAATTGATGGACACTTGGATTGTTTCCACATTGGGGCTATTACAAATGATAATGCTGCTATGAACAGTCATGTATAAGTTTTTGTGTGAACACGTTTTGAATCCTCTTGGGATTACACACTTTAACCAATCAATTGTTCTGATTGTTCAATTTAAACTTACGAGCAGGTATAAGGGATAGCCCTCACCATGGTCTGCAAGGCCACACATGAGCCGCTGGCCCCCGCCTGTGCCTCTGACCATAGTTTTTACTATTTATCCCCATTCTCATTACATTTCAGTCATTCTCAAACTGAACCATAAATCTCCTCTTTCTCTGTCCCTAACCACTCCCACCACTTTGTTCCCCTATCCTCAAATTTTTAAAACAAATAATTGAAGAGGCCTATTCTCAATGCAACAAACCAGTCTTATTCAGTCCCCCCTAAGTTCTCCACCATCTTAACTGCAGAGCCTAAAACGATCTTCTAGCTCTGAACATCTGCAGTTAATGCCAAGTCTTTACTCAAACTCAGCTGCAATTCTTAATGCTGTGCCTCCAGCCTTCTTTGGGAAAAACCTTTTTCACTGAGTTTATCTCCCATTGTTTCCTTATCCACAAAGTCCAGTCTAACCCACAAAATATCCTGACACCATGCATCTGCACTCTTCACTCACTCACCTGGAAATCACTTCAGAATCGATTACCAGGCATAGACTAGATTTCATGGCCCTATTCTGACTCAAATATGGGGAGAATAAATGAATGTGCAGGAAAACACACCCATCCAACCACAGGCAATCTCACTCTGTAGACGTAATGCGAGCCCCTCACCCATGCACATTCTCAGTGACCTAGGTTGTATCTACTGGAATGTAGGGGCAGGATGGTTTTTTTGTCTTAGTTGCTGCTGGGTGTCCAGGACCTAGAACAGTGCCTGCACATAGTAGTCTCTCAATAATGTTTTGTTGAATAATTTAATGGGTACAGGAAAGGGGACAGATCTTCTCTTTCCAGAGGCATTGATCTATTTTGTTTCTGCTCATTCCTGTGCAATGTGTGAGCCTCCATGCTAACCTCATATTAATTTGGGGCCCGTGAACCCTTCAACAAAAGCAGTACATCTGCCTTGTCTTTCCCTTTTGGAAAAGCCGTGTGTTTTTGGCACCAACAGAGAGCTGAGAGCCTGAAACTGAGCCCCAGCTCAAGCTGCAAAGTTATAAGCCTACTCTTTGTGTTCTGCTGAAAACAGCAGCTCAAGGCTTAGAACACCTTTGCTCGGTTTTTAATTAGGTCTAGACTCTCTGATCCCAAAGAGCTGGTGTTTTGCTCTTCATAAGTTTTCTCGAACGCCACAAGTTAAACTAGTGCCCCCCTGTCTTGGAATTGCAGCCTTTGGCAGTACCGTTGGGTTAACAGTGTTAACCCATTCCCTCCTGCCCCAGGCACAAGCGCTGCCAGCCATTCCTGCTCCACAGAGACTTGTCTTTATCTCTTCCAAAGAGAAGCTATCTGACTCTAAGCATTTCATTTCCCCTCTGTGGATCTCAGTTCCTCTGTGCAAGAACAGGGCCTCAGTCTAGATCAGGAGTCCAGTGACTATGACCCAGGGTCAAATACAGCCCATCCTCTGGTTTTGTAAATAAAGTTTTATTGGAACACAGCCATGCCCACTCGTTTACATATTGCCTATGGTTGCTTTCATGCTACATGGGCAGAGCTGCATAGCTGCAAAGTCTAAAATATTTACTATCTGGCCTTTTACAGAAAAAGTTTGCTGACCTCAATCTAGATCATCTGACATCCTTCTAGCCTGACGTTCTATAATCTAAGCAATCCGAATGATTTTTATTTTCTATTTCCCTGTTAATGGCCCAAGTTACCCTATAGGTTCTAGGTGAAGTAACTGGTAAAACTTCCAGTTGCCAAACTAATGTAATGTTTTTCTTATTTAAACCAAGTCCCTGTCAATCTTTCCACCAGACCATAAATTTTAGTATTTTTTAAAGAAAAATCAATATTTGCAAGGGTCATTATGAAAACCCAGGGTCACAGGCAGTAACAAAGTTGATAATGAGATGTCCTGCTGCAGAAGGATGTAAAGCAAGTAGAACATGCAGTGCTCCCAAAAAAGAAAGAAAATTGAGGCTAGAAGATAATGCATCAGCTCCTGGGAAGATCAGAAACTGCATAAACACTGCAAGCATCGTGAGATTAAAAGGGAAAGCTGAATCAAATAAAAGAATTTTTTAAATAAAAAAGTAAAAGAAACTGAGAAAGAGGAGTGGGGATATGTAAGAGGTGAACTTTACATTTTAGGACTTGGAGGAAAAGGAGGAAGGAGGCCTTTGTCACTGGCAAGGAAGAAGCCAAGGACTGGGGAAGCAGCAGCCCACGTAGTGGGCCAGGCCAGCGCTGCTTAATGGACTCTTAGGCCAGAGTCGGCAGCTGCCAGGATGGGGAATTGGCACTTGACACTTTAAACAAGGTATTGAAAGGAGCTGGGTCACTCACAGAAATCTGAAACTGAGATACTGCATTGGACCATCAGTTCTTCCCTATAAAGCGTCTCTCACTGGGCCCTCCTTCCTGATAGGGTCGAGGTGTGTGTTAGGGCAATGAGAAAGGCGTCCAGTCTCGCGGGGCAGCCCTTGGCAGCCAGGCCCCTCACTGCACTTCTCCATAAGGACCCAATCTGCTCATGCACACATGGTGGCCCTGTGCCCGGACATGTGCACACCCTGCACAGGAGCTGCCCCACAGGGGAGAGTGGAAGGATGGGACACAGAGAAACAAAAGAGAGGGCAGGCAGGAGAGCATGGGATCAGGGACATGGCCTCTGAAGGAGGTAACACTCCCTTTTAGGTGGGATAGAAGGGGAGAAATTCAGGAAGCAAGAGGTGCTCCAGAGATAGGTGAAACGTCTCCCCATCTCTCTGCAGCTCTGCACTCTCACCTCAACTACCCCAATACTAACAGTTACGGGGACAAGGCAACGAAACAAGAGACCTGGGGAGTTCGAGACAGGTAGATAGTTAACAAATTAATTTTAACAGTGATTAAACCTATTGTCATGAAGAATAAAAAAAGGAAATGATGTCCATTACATATGTTGAGGTTTCCAGTTGTTTTTATATGTTAAATATAAGTAAAAGTAAACTTTATCTGAATATTTTTATTGGTAAAAAATTAGGAATTTTCATCATCTAAATTGCAAACACTGAATAAGAACTGCAAAATCTTTGATAATATGTCATATCTTTTAAGGATATGTATTTCTTGGCTTAATTGAGATAATTATCTTTTGAATAAATTACAGTACATATTTGAAAATAAAAGACAATTCTATTATAAAATTTTGAAAAGAAACTGATCAATTGGCATAAAATTGTTAATTAAAGTATGTTAAGCAAGGTAAATGAAGGTGGAGAAAAATCCCTAAAACTTACATCTTTTATCGAACGGTGACTCATTTCTATTTCTATTTCTATTCCCTGGAGGAGAGAATAGGAAACGACCGTCTGTGTAGGAGATGAACTTACTCTCCTCACTGCACACGGGAGCAGTGGGAGAAGCCTGGGGCTTGGGGTCCCTCAAGTTTGGGTTCAAATCCCAGTTTTCTAATTTACCAGCTGTGTGACTTTGGTAAAGTTGCTTTATCTTGCTGGGCCTCAGTTTGTTCAACTGTAAGATGGTATAATAATAGTACTATAGTTGCCTCGTGGTTATTTCAAATGTAAAGTGAGATCATCCAAAGTACTCACCGCGCCTGGTACTCAGTGTCAGCTCTTATTCCTATCTGTTAGGACTGTGATGGGAATTAAATGAGAAACGTCAAGCCCCTGGCACATGGTAAGCATTCAATAAACAGTAGCTGTTGTAAGGAATAGGTGGTTGTAAATATAGAGGCATGGAATGAGAAGGATCTTAAGATGCTCCCTAGCCCCTTGCAGGACACCATCTCCTAGTCCACAAAGGGAGGTATTTGGAAAGAAATTCCCGGATAGCAGCTGTAACTATCAAGTGAGCGAAGAGGGACTGCACCTGACCATCCTAGTCTCTCTTGCTTCAGTACACAGTAGAGAAGAACCCTGCAGCTCAATCACCCTGTGTTCTCCACACACACCCTAAAGATGATGCAGCTCCATGGAAACTAACGTGGACACAGACCACTAATTGCCCACAGGAGGAGTGGCCACGCAGAGACTCTGTCTGCACAGCTTGCATTTTATGACTCTCTCAAAGTGAGGTCCAAACAATCACAGATGGGTCTTGTAGCCCTGATTCCCCTCCTCCATCCAACATAAACTCTCGCTACCATTTTAACTAGAAAAGTGTTTATTCAATATGTTGAGTTGATATTTTATATTTTGTTGTCCCAAAGCATGAGCACTGAATAAACAGGCAGGAAAAATGTTTTCATGAGAAAGCAGAGCAGTGATCTTTAAAATCCTGTCAAGCTCACGCGGCCAATAGTAGGTGATGCTGTAAGAGAGGGGACACACACCCCATTTGTCGTGGCAGACTCATACCATTCAGGGTTACAGAGAAAACGACATTTCTCAAAGCGATATCAACAAATATGCATGCATCTCCGGCTCGCTGGGCTTCCCAGGCAAGCTATCTGTCAAGGGCCTAAGCCCTGTCATTTTTCTGAGAAAGCGGACAGCAGAGAGGGAGCCAGGTCGGCAGGAGTTGTGTCTGGTGTTCGATGTAGGGCTGAGCACCTGCTTCTAGAAGACGCAATTTGAGTGTGCACAGCCCTTCTTACACACTCCTGTAGCTGACTTTGGAATGTACAGAAAGACAATCAATAACCACAAAAAAGAGTTGGATTTCCATGAAAACAGGCTCCTCCAGCCTCCTGAGCTATTTCTATAGAAAAAGAATGTACCACTGAGTATAAATAGAATTCACGGCTGCCAGGAATTTACTTTTCTTTTCTTTGTCCCTCTATAGAAGCTAAAGATATTCACAACATAAGAATGAAAATGAGTGAAGAATAATTTAAGACACCTTTGAAATGCCTGCTTGGGCTATTATTACTCTTTCTCATTCCATTGAAACAAAAGGTTCTAAAAATGGAGTTGGAAAAGCCAAGTTGTGATACAAACATTTGGTAAGTTTCTTGAGAGCAGGAGCCATGCACTGCATTTCTCTGCGTCCACCACAGAGTAACACAGACAGAATATCGTGTTAGGAAACAGTACTGACTACGGGAAAGAGTCACGCGGCACCGGCAGCTGAGAAGCCAAAACCTGACACGGACAGGAGGGAGCTCATTGCTCATGAGAGAGACCCTCCCGGGCAATTTCTGCTGCACAGCTCGCACTCAGTATTTGGGATGAGACTGATAGAAATGAGATATCTCTAAAGTTAGCAAACAGAAGACAAGGTGGAGGTTGACCTTACAATGCAAACTGTAAGCAGATTCTAGGAAATATTCTTGCAGCCAGGGTTTTCCTCCTGCAGGGAGTGAAGCCCAAATGCTCCTGCAGCCTGTACTGGGCACACCTGCCCATTCTAACCCAGCCCTCCCAGAGAGACAGAGCCACAGTTAGCGAGCTTGGTATATAACATGTCAGGGACTTTCTAAGTGCTTTCAGTGTAGTATCTCATTTAATCCTCAGAACAACCCCTGGGGGTGAGCGCAATACTACCACCCATTTCACAGAGAAGCGGGCCAGGCCCAAAGGGGTCTTTTTGCCCAAGTTTACAGACCAGAGCAAGGATTCAAATTCATGCCTTCTAACCTCCTAAAGCTATAGCTCCCATAGAAAAGCGGACCTCCATATCTCTCTCCCTCTGCTTCCCTTTCTCCCTCCCTGTCCCCCCTCTCCTCTCTCTCTCCCTGTCCCTCTGTAACCCCTTCTCTCAACGCAGACCACCATGCTCACTTCCACATTTGCTCATCCTGTTCTTTCACTTGGAATGCCACCCCTCTCCTCCTGATTACTCTTTTTGAAAAATTGTCTGAAAAAGCTGTCCGAAAAATAAACTTAGAAGTTCTCATATAAGGCCTCATGTTGCTATAAATTCTTTCAAGTGTCTTGCTTTTGCAGAAAGCGCTGAATTCTTTGAGAATGAGGACTATATTTTATACTCCCCCAAATGCCTAGAAAAGTGCTAAACATAAAGTATTGGCTCAGTAAGTGTTCACTGAACTGAACAATGAGTGACTACTGGTACCCAGTTTACCACTTGTGGTGAGATTATCAGGGCCCACCAACATTCCATTCTCCTCTTTCGGGCACACAGAAGACTCTACGTCCAGCCCTTTGAAGCTAGGCAGGGCCACGGGGTCAGTTCTAGCCAAACAGACAGCACTTTCAGGCCAGGCTCACGCTTCCTCACCCCCTGGTGCAGGACAGGGAAGGCTTCTGTTGAAATAACGGAGCCACAAGAGCAGACCAGCCTGTCCCAGTGTCCCCTCAGAGGACAGCTGCTCTGGACAGCGTCCTCCACCTCCACAGACACTGAGGAGAAAGAAGCTTTGCTGAGGCGGGCCTCTGAGATTTGGCATTGTTTATTCCTGTAGAATAACCCGGCCTCTCCTGACACGCTTATTTTCATTACTACAAGAGTTCCATCAAGTACAAACGCAGGAATCATGCTTGTGTTGGCTCTTTCGTTTCAGAACCATCCTTGCTGGTAAATAGAAAACCAAACCCTCTGGATCCTGACTCACTTGTGACGTGCTGGCTATTCCGTGAAGCGATGTGAGCACGAGTTGAGGTGACCTATCTTCAGAAACATGCCAGAGCTCCCACACGGAAGGAGCGCACGCCCTCAGAGCCCCTCCCTTGGGACACTGTACGTTGACTCCAATGGGGCTGCCATTGCTCATTTGCTCCTCACTTCCCCTGTGGACTCACCTGCACAATCTGCAGCACAGAATTTTGTATCTTCAATAGCAGCAAAAGTCATTCAAATGCAACTATGAGTAACAAGATGTGTAATGAAAATGAAGAACACCATTTTTTTGTTAAAAATGAGATTTAGTTAAAAAATAAACTCTCATGTATGATTCATAATCTGGTTCTGGAGGCATTTATAAAAATGTTTTGAATAATAGCAGTCTCATGATCCAAATGTCTCTTAGGTGTAGCTAGCCATAAGTGAAAAAAATTAGTTTCTCTCTATTTTTCCTTATAAATGAAGCTTTTTAAATAGCTGAACATAAATATTAACTAGTACTAATATACTTGTTATATTTAAATAGAATATACCTATATGGTAATGTTTACAAAAACTTTTTTTTTAAAAGGTACAAGTTGGAAGTTAACTTCCTTAATTCATTCAGTCAGGCCTTCAACCCTTTAAAAACATGATTGACTGCCCATATACAGGGCAATTAGGTGCAGTGGAAATGATATTGACTAAAATACTGTGTGTGGCCTCAGGAAATTACAATCTAGTAGAGTAAACAAGACACAATCCCACATTAATATAATCCTAAACAAATGTGATAACGTTTGTAGGAAGGCTATAAAGTTTTATAGAAGTCAGAAGATAAGGGGTCATTTTCAAAGTTTCAGGATGCAAAAGCAGGTCCTATGAAGGAATAAATATTCTTTTATCTAAGCCTTAGAGGAAGAATACAATTTCAACAGATGAATCAAGTCAAGGGGAAAGGGCCATCCAGGGAAGAGAACAGCAACAGCATGGTCAAAGACCTAGAGATGTGAACAGCCTGGACAGCACAAAAATTGGCTAGAGGTTAAGGCTGGAAGAATCACTTGGGCCCAATCACGGAACTCTATGAGTGGGCATGTTAAGAAGAGGAGACTTTATTCGCTGGGCAATAGAAAGCCAATCAAGATTTTTTGATCACAGGAATTCCGTGATCAGACAGGTAGTTGTGTACAGGATAAAGAGAGGGGAGGGCCAGGTGACAGACTGATTGGTAAGGAAAGCACGGCAGTGGTCCAGGTGAGGGTCACTAAAGGAGTTGACCCAACCCCGGACAGAGGAGATAGGAGGGAGGGAGCAGCTCCGGTGCGACATCGTCAACGAAACACTTGCAGGATTCTAACTGACCAGATGTGAGAGGTGTGGGAGAGGAAGAGCCAGATGAACCTAAAGTTGCAAGGTGACAGACTGTGAAATGAGGAGAAGCTGACTTGACAAGGAAATTGTGAATTCTGCTTTAGCTACTCTGTGTTTGAGATCTCTGAAGGAGCTGCAGCCGACTACATGGTGTGGAGTGGAGTGGAGATAAAGCAGGAGTGACCGGGGAAGCCTAGCACTGGGAGAGTTATCAGGGTGGACAGGAAATCACAGAGGATGAAGGTAGAGGTAGGGCAGAGAGGAAAAGGGAACCAAGAGGAACACTGTGAGTCATGCTCATCCAACCAGGTCCTCTGCCCAGCCTTGGATAGAACCAACTCGCCCGGAACCATTGTCTCTTAAAGTCTAAGTCCACCCTCTGGACCTTGGCCAGCTTTGTGTAAGGACATCTGATCTTCCTCCCAAAAGAAGCTAGCTAACTACTTGTAATGTAAGGGAGGAAAGGGCTCAGTTTGCCCCTCCAAGTTCCTTGATCTCAGCCAGCCCTTTCTATTGGTAGCATGAATATAAAACAAGAGAAAAGTCATGAAATTACATGAAGCCATTGATCTTCATGAAACCCCATTGTCATTTCCCTCCATTTAGTTTACCTTTCTACAAACCTTAGAAATCACCCTTTAAAGCTAGAGCTCCTGGTATTTCTATCCAATGTCAAATATCCCCTTAGCAATTACCACATTTATAGGAAAATATTTTCTATACAGAGGGCTTTCTGAAGTGTACTAGGAATTATAATAATGTAGCAATACTGGAATATGATTTTTTTAAATGCCTTTAAGCCCAAAGTAATATGTTTTCTTTAACAACCTGTAAACTGATATCTCTACTTGCCCTTCCTACCATGATTTGATGGCCGGGGATGGAGTATGGGAAGGAGAGGGAAGAAAAGGAACTGTTTGTAAAGACACGTTCTCAGCTACGTGTAGGCAGAGTTGGCTATTGCTAAGAAATTATGATTCAGGATTCCCTAAAGAACCAAAGAGGTTGACATTGCACAGAGTCCTCTGTGAGCCACAGTGAGTACAGCCAGGAACTCAGGGTCCCAGGTCCCTGCCCTACCCCATTCTTGCCTAGGAGACTGAACGGAGGGCTTCCTCTGCCACCCACCCTCTGGTCTCTTATTTCTGGTCTCCAGTTCCTGATTCTGTTTCCTAATTGCAATACTGACTTGACCACAGCATAAAATCTCCATCTCTGTATCTCCTAAGTGAGTATCTTGATTTGGTATCCCGAAAGTTCCTTTAGTTTGCTACTTTGGTTTGGCATTTCTGACCAGGACTTGTCCCTGACACCAACTAACCCAGTAATGACTGTTGGGAAGCAGCAGCCCAGCGGCACCTGTCCTGATACCAGCAGCACATTTCCTCGATACTATAGCAGAGTCTTCTCTCAGGGAACAAGTCCAAAAGAAAGAGAATCTAGAAGTGGGGAAGAGAAAAGCACCTTTCTCTCTTTCTGGGGAAAAATGAGTTCTCTCACCTAACAATGGAGAGGTATGTTTAGTGACTGCTGAGCACCAGCCTGTCTGTGGAACTGCACTGGGCACCCGGAAAGGCTATTGCTTTACAACGCAGGCGTGACGTCACGTGGACAAGGCAGAAGTAAGCCAGGTAGTCGTAAAACAGCTACATGAACAAAAAATAATTCAAGAATGAGAGGAAGGTTTGTCATCCACTCCACTCAAATACCCTGTAAAGGTACAACAAAGCAGAAGGACCCACGGAGGGATGGCCCTAGGTTCCACTATACAGTAGAAAATGGAGCACTGTCAACAATCCCTAGCCCTGGTGGAATGTAAAGGGCCTTAGTGGTGCAGCTGCGTAAATGAGAGGATTGGTGATCAAGGGACAGCCAACTGCTATTCCAATTCAAAAACGAGAGTAGCCATGGGAGATAAAATAAACACAAATTCAATTTCCCAAAATGAAGCTGATTGTCACAGCCGTGAGACAAGACAGATATTGTCACTAAAAAGCTAGAGTGTATGTCTCTAGTTTCTTTTTTAGGTCAACTGGAAGAAAAGTAATCGGTGGTTTTAATTATTATGATCATTTTCATGCCCTCTAGAAAATATAAAAGTACCAACAAATTAAAACAATTCCCACTTTAAATCACAATAAAAATTCATTAATTCAGACTCTACTGGTACAAAGTTTATAACCATTTAAAGAACATCAACATTATCCTTTTATTAATAAACAAGATTGGGGGAGAATATAAAAACACCCGAGACGGGAAATGTAAAACATTCTTAAGTACTACCCCAGATAGGTAAGTGCCAAGTTATTGATTATATGACTAATAAGCCAATCACCCATCTTTCTGTCACTCAACTAATCATTCATCTTGAAAGTCTTCACGCGCAGCCAAGATTCAAGGCACTGAGTGTTCTGCAGCAAAGTGCACAGCCATGGTGCCTCTCCCCCACCCCCAGGAACTTGAAATGTAATGATATATTTGATACTAAAACAAGAAATCATATTTGACTGCTAAAACAAGATCCTACAAGTCAAATTTATGAAATAAATCATGTATATGGAAGTATTTTTGAAAACTGTAAAATGTTATTCAAATGTTAGCCAACTTTATTCACATAACCCTAGTTATCTAGCTTCCTAAAGCAGCAAAAGTTGAGTCTGTTTTCAAACATTCTAGCAATCAGACTTTTCCCCCAATTTGGATGGAACATTCTCTCCAATTAACGTTGTTTAATTCTGATAGGATTGTATATCTAGAAGAGACTGTGTGATTCTGGGATCAAATGATGCCACTTTAAAGCTAAGGAAGCTAAGGTCCAGGAAAATTCAATGACCTGTCCAAGGTCAAATAGCAAGTTGGTAGCAAAGCTAGAACAAAAACTCAGGTCTCCTGATGAGCCAGAATGTCTTCTTTCCACATACTCTGCTTCGTTTGTCCTCTGTTAGAAAATCACACTGAGAGAAGATACTTACAATACAAATTACCAAGAAAGGCTTAGTATCAAGAACATATAAATATCCCCCACAAGCAATAAGAAAAAGTCAAAAGAGAAAATAAAATAGGCAAAGAAGGTCAAAGGCAATGCACAGAAGAGGAAACCTAAATTGTTGAAAAATATGTGACAAGGGGCTCCACCTCACAAGTAATCAGGAAAATGAAAAATAAAGCAAAACACAATTTCACATTCATAAGATAAGCAAATCTCTAAAGTCTGGAAACACCAAAAGAGACCTAGAGTGTGGGGCAGTGAGAACTCTACACCCTGTTTCTCTGTTGATGGAGCACCAATGGCACAGCCACACTGGAGAGCAATTTGGCAGTACCTGATAAAGTTCCAGGTGCCATACCTAAGACCCAACCACTCCACCACTAGGTGTACACACATATGCACAAGGAGACGTGGGCAAGTTGTTCTTTGTGGTGTTTTAATAGGGAAAATGTTGGAAACAACTTAAATATATCTTGATACATTTGAAAATCAATTGGGTGAGATATCACCTGACGCCCGTCAGAATGGCTATAATTAACAAGACAGGAAACAACATGTGTTGGAGAGGATGTGGAGAGAAGGGAACTCTCATACACTGCTGGTGGGAGTGCAAACTGGTGCAGCCACTATGGAAAACAGTATGGAGATTCCTCAAAAAATCAACGATAGAACTACCATATGATCCAGCCATCCCACTGCTGGGTATTTACCCAAAGAACTTGAAAACACCAATTTGTAAAGGTACATGCACCCCTGTGTTCATTGCAGCGTTATTCACAATAGCCAAGACTTGGAAGCAACCTAAGTGCCCATCAAGGGACGAATGGATAAAGAAGCTGTGGTATATGTACACAATGGAATACTACTCAGCCATAAGAAATGATGAAATCCAGCCATTTGTGACATCGTGGATGGACATTGAGGGTATAATGCAAAGTGAAATAAGTCAGAGGGAGAAGGTCAAATACCATATGATTTCCTTCATTAAGTAGTAGATAATAACAACAATAAACAAACACATAGGGACAGAGATTGGATTGGTGGTTACCAGAGGGGAAGGGAGGAGGGAGGAGGGTGAAAGGGATAATTTGGTACATGTGTGTGGTGATGGGTTGTAATTAGTATTTGGGTGGTGAACATGATGTAATCTATGCAGAAATAGAAGTACAATGATGTACACCTGAAATTTTTACAATGTTATAAACCAATGTTACTGCAATAAACAAAAAATTAAAAAAATAAATAAATAAAGTGAGTCTCTTGTAGATAGTAAAAAAATAAAAAATAAAAAAATAAAAAAATAAAAATAAATAAAAAAAAAAAAGAAAAACAATTGGGAATGGATAAATTCTGTTATATTCATACAGCAACATAATGAAGAACACTGAAAATGAATTAACTAGATCTACATGTATTTACACGGCTAGGTCCCAAAAATATAATGATGAGATACAAAAATAATACAAAAACATCTAAACTGTACAGTAGGATATGATTCATGTAATTTTTTAAATACTCAAAATCATAACATATATTATTTTAATATTATACATACTTAAGATGCATAGAAAAATGTGATATTTGCTTTGTAGTGAAAGTATTAAAACACAGATGTAAATAATACAAACCTACTTGAGGATAATGATAACCTCTGTAAGAAGAATGAGAAATCAGGCTGCCAGAGAGGTGGGCCAGGACTGTGGTGAGCATTCAACAGTACCTGTATTTTTATTTCCTTTAACAAAAGATATGGCAAAATGTTATGTTTCTGCCTACACTCTTGCACTTCTCTGTATGCTTTAAATATTTTATAGTCAAATTTAATTGAAAAGAGAAATTCTTATTGTTTTAATACAATTTGTCATGTATATATGTATTAAAAACCTAATATGACATGCAGAATGTGAATCTAAACAATATGTGGGTGATTGTGGGCAAATCTCTCCTTATATGAGTCTTTGCCCATTTCCTGTTGGGATCCACAAAAGGATTAAATTTAAAGAGAAGTCTTTAAGCACTTTTGCAGATTAACTTGAAAGACTATTGGACTGCTTTGCCTCTTAGGGATTTTCTTTTCTTTTTTTTTTTTTTTTTTTTTGTGAGGAAGATTGATCCTGAACTAACATCTATTGCTAATCTTCCTCCTTTTGCTTAAGGAAGATTGGTGCTGAGCTAACATCTGTGCCAATCCTCCTCCATTTTGCATGTGAGATGCCACCACAGCACGGCTTGATAAGTGGTGTATAGGTCTGCGCCCAGGATCTGAACCTGCAAACCCCAGGCCACCAAAGCAGAGCGGGAAAACTTAACCACTACGCCACCGGGCTGGGACCCCCGCCAGGATTTTCTTTCCAGAAGACAATTTTCCTAGACTTCTATTATCTGTTCCGTACTGCTCTTTTATTCTTGTTTCATAGATTGATGGATGCTATAAATGATGATAGATCAGATAGATAGATAGTTGGATAGATAGATAGATAGATAGATAGATAGATAGATAGATAGATAGATAGATAGATAGATAGATAGATATAGGTAGATGATAGATAGATGATAGAATGAATTACCCATTCCACGAGGTTCACTCTCTGATGTGTGGCTTTCTCTCCTAACAATTTATAAGATATTGGAGTTTGGGGGAGGGCTTGGGATGTGAAAGAGATTGGAGAGAAAAGGTGAGAGAGTCAGGAATTTTCCCATGACTTTCTATCTGATCAACAATTTTCCCTAAATATTTACCCTCATTTACAATTTCTCATGAATGCCACCTCCCCACAAAATGCTAAATTATAGTCTACTATCAAGTGGAAAGAGGGCTAAAATGACTTTTGAGGTTCTCTTTTCAAACCTTGAGACTTTGAGTCTATTCACTGAATGGTCCTTCCCCAAACCAGGGATAGTCTGATTCAAAGGTCTGCCTTTGCAGGGATTATAATGATTACACAGAATTCAGACCGAATTTTCTGGTACCGGGATTGGAATTGTCTTTGGAAGCTAGCTGCTCCATAAACTATTGAGTAAACTTCCTGAATAAAGCTCATTTGTCTCAAAGCATCCTCTGTGCACTGCTGCTCTCAGGAGCAGACCCTCCAAAGAGAGAGAAAATCAGTGAGCTCTCGTCCCCGGGATGCGCCTGTGCTTGCCCGGCCCCTCAGCCTCGTTTGGGGCTCTCTCCTTTTCCCTCTCTCTGCTCCAGCTCTCTGATTTCTCCCAGTTAGACAGCCACATCCCTCTCTCTCCAGCCCCAGAGCCTCCAAACTGCTCCTGTGCTCCACCCTGCCCCTCACCCGAACAGCTTCCTTGGTCTCAGATAATCACCTCTTCCTCAGAAAGTCCTCCCTGGCTAGGCCTGGACGCCTATCCCAAGAGTCACCACAGCTTTAATTGTGTGTTCAGTGTCTACCTTCCCCCTAGGTGATGACTCTGCTCCATCCAGCCCTCGAACCTCAGGGCCGCATGTGCCACATACCAGGCGCAACACACAGCAGATGCTCAATTAACAACTGTTGAATGAAAGAATTTACACTGTCTCCAGGCGGGATGCCCCATGTGCAAACGAGCAGTCAGAGCTGACAATGAGAATGGGAAAGAGAGGTCATTTCAGAAGGGAGGCATTGGAAAGGTCTCACTGAACTCTGTGACCTGAGAAAGTTAAAACCACTCTGAAGGTAACTTGCTTTGGAGGAGGGTGGCCAGGAAGAGAGGGGGAGGAGAGAGAGAGAGAAACAAAGAGAGAGCGGAAGGGAGGAGCTGAGAGAGAGAGAGACTAAAAAGCTTCTCTGGGAGAATAAATCAGGGCTGGTCCCATGGCTTAGCAGTCGTGTGCTCGTGCTCTGCTGCTGGCAGCCCGGGTTCGGATCCTGGGCGCGCATCCACGCACCGCTTCTCCAGCCATGCTGAGGCCGCGACCCACATACAGCAACTAGAAGGATGTGCAACTATGACATACAACAATCTACTGGGGCTTTGGGGAAAAAAAAAGGAGGATTGGCAATAGATGTTAGCTCAGAGCCGGTCTTCCTCAGCAAAAAGAGGAGGATTGGCATGGATGTTAGCTCAGGGCTGATCTTCCTCACAAAAAAAAAAGAATAAATTAAATATGTAAGAGCTATGACATTATGACAGGACTTCTTAAATATATATCTTGGAAGGATAGATTTTCAAGTCAAGTCCTCTCCACAGTTTTGCTCCCGGTCAGGCCGCCAAAGTACTCTTAAATATTAGGTAAAAAAAATTGGTCACAGTCTAACTGACTGTGAGAACAATGTTGCCAAATGAACCAAAGATGTGGTCACTGTCCAGAAACCAGTCTCGTGTGCGTCGCCCTGCCATTGCTTATTGGAACCAGTACAGAAGTCCCAGGTTTGAATTCAGGTTTTGAAAAATAATCTGAGTAGTGAAAAGTGTTCCAAATTATTTTGTTCTCTCCTATAATTCAACAGCATTGTTTTCCCTGAAAAAAATTGACAAAGTTAGCCTTAAGAACCTAACCTATGCATCTAAAAAAATATTAATACTCAAATATTTCAAGGTTAAAAAAGATGATCACCCTGAATTATCCTTCTCAGCATATGATGCAGCGTGTATCGTAACAGAGCATGAAAGCAGCTGTCCATGCCACAGAACTTTCATCTCCTCCTCTCTCTTGTTGCCACATCAAGGAAAGGACCAGTTCTCAGTGATTCCTAACATGGATGAAGACCATGCCTTTGACTAGAAATTTTTCACCAGTTTCTAAACCCCACCTAACAAATTTCATTTCGGTTAGAGAGGGTCGTTAATATTAACCAACTAGTGCTCTAGCTTTCATCATGAGAGGAAAGACATTACTTGTTGCCCAAATAGCCACATACCAACTGGATGAATTCACCGCGACTCTTAGAAACAGCACGTGGAGAAATTTCCATCACTGAGCACAGATTGCACCATCATTCCTGCCAGACTCTAACAACACACTCACCATGCTCACCACCAGGGCACCAGAAGGACAACTGGACCAGCTCACTCCGAGGGTTAGGACATTTCAAGTTTTGTGAACTCAGGATACCATCTACGCTGATTACCAACAGTAACTGATTACACAGTGATAGATTATTCTCATAAATACTTATCCCTAAGTGTCAAAATGTACAGAAAGTTCTGTCCTTTGCTTAAGTTATTTACTTTTATTAATTTACTTATTTTGTGGTTTGTTATTTCCTTATTACTTGTTATGATGTTACTTATTTTGTTGTTACTGCAAGGGACTTCGTTTGGACTCCTCATTTCACTGATAAGTGCTCACCACCTCTGTGCTGCTGCACGGTGGTGTGTCAGATTAGAAGCCAGCCTTCCTGATGCTCTTCATGCTTTTTACCAACACCGGGGCTCACGTGATGAAAGAATTTTTTCTTTTAAGTCTCTGGGTTTCTCTGATTATTTTTTTTAATTAAAAAAGAGGATTGGTCTTTGGCTTCTAATTTATGCATCTTCAGTTCCCATCCCAGCTGTCAGCCTTGGAGACGAGAGCAAGGGAATCTTGCGAATCTGATAAACTATAACTGATCCAGCCAAAGCATTTTCCAATTCTGGATGATATTGCTCAATACCAAATGGGGAAATGATAGTCACCATCGATCTTGGTTAAATAACCTTAATCTCTCCAGGCTCAGTGTCCTTGTCTGTAAAATCAAGATGATAAGCCTTCTTAAAGGACTTCTGGAAATATTTGAAAAGAGGACATATTTAAAGGTGCACTGTATGACACAGAGCAGATACTCAATGCTCTACCCCTCACTCCTTTACCCCCAGCTTCTGAACAGAGCTTTATCTAGGAGTCAAGATTTCAAAAAATTCCCAACAAATTTCACAACCTCAATGCAATTCAAGTGAGTGTTTTTATGCATAGAGTAAAGCCAAATTTATTTGATTCTCTTAATTCATGTGCTGTGATCATTTCATCAAGGACCTTCCTTAGAAAAAACTTTCTTCGCAAATAATACAAATTACAATGCCAAGAATATCAAATATAGGATATTTAAAAATCCTGGCAGTGTTTTCCAATATCTTTATGTAGTCCAGAAGTTATGCTCACATATGCTGATTGAAAATCTCTCTTATCAATCCAGTAATGCAGATGATGATGAGGGAGCAATGGGTTAATGAGCAAGCCAGATTATTTGAAAAGCAGTAAAAATTCATTTCCATAATAAATCCTATAATTGGAATTTTTAATAAGTTGGTCTTATTTTCTCTACAAATATTCCAAATAAAAGTTCATATTAGATAGCTCAGGCTTCAATTAAAGGACAAAGAAATCAGGAGCCATTTGCTCACCTTAACACAACACTGCTGGTGTCCTCTCTTTCACCAGCTGTGAGCTGACACTAATATGCCCCTACATGCTCCACCTGAATGCAAATTTGCATGTCACCTTCTGAAATCCTTGACCTATTTGTGCAACCAGATTACTGCCTTAAACTGTTTATCCATGTTGTTTTTTCCCATGCATTTTTCTCTTAGGCAAAACCCTCTGTGATTTATGGGAAACTGAAATCATGTGTTTCTGGTTAGCTTATACTTTAAAACAACAAAATGTTATTTTGTAGAGCTATTTCAACGTCCAAAGAGTTTTTCAAAAAACTTTTTTCTTAGAAATACAGGTCAATATTTTGCCCAGGGTAAACAATCCCCAGACCCGAAGGACCAGGTTTGGCTCAAGATCTCAAGTCCTTGAATTTGCAGAAGGCATTCAATTCAGCAAACTAGATGTCACATCCACCAGAAGAATCCCAGAAATCCGATCAGCCTGCCACGAGGGGAAGTCTGCCATTACCTTTGAGGTGTGCCACAAAGAGCTTACGTTCATTCCTTCGGGCAAGACTGGGTTTTAGAAGTCATTTTGCTCACAAGACCAATAATCTAGAGTTCATTTTTCCATTGAAACACAGCATCTTTTGAGTACTGCCAGATAATGTATGAAAAGATGTAATTGAAGAGATGCTCATTCTGTTTTGAAATTTTAAACCCAATTACAAAATGTTTTTGCTTAAGAGTGTTCTGAAGTTCCTTTCTAACTCAAAATTTGGGTATTATTCTGAAACCAGGGAAAATCTGAAAACAAGTTATATTTCTCAGAGCTATCCGACAGTGTTCAATGTCCCTGCTTGCCCCTTGCTCTCTATGCCCTCCCTGTATCTTTTAACTCTGGCTATCACTTACTCTCCTGCCCTGGCCCACTTCCATCAACACAACCAACTCTCCCTGAGTCTGAAGGAGGCCATCACCCCACCCCCCCGGGAGACTGTCCTGCACCAGGGAATCCAACAGTTGATGAACCTGGGTGCTTCCACTTTAATACACGCTGTGGATATTGTTTATACAATCTGGATAAACTAATGGCCTATCACACATTTGGGAATCATTTATTTCTAAACACAGATTCATTTTAGATATATAATATGTGATGGATTATGAGATGCATCTTAGTATGTTATAGAAGAATGATTATCTCTTTTCAAAAACAAGTATCAAAAATAAAATTATTACTATTAACTATATATGGGAATTGTTATAAAGTCATTTGATTTATTTTTTTACAAATGCATTAGAATTCATAGAGTAATCTTCAAGGAAGCAATAGGCAGCACCAAAGGCAGCCATAAAAAGCAAAGACACAGTAAAGGTGCCTTAAATGAGGCAGGAGACTAAAGAGGAAACAAGGAATAACCCCAGCCAAGAATGCTCTGCCAGTTCAGAAGTAAAGGGGCAGAGCCAAAAGTTGGTTATGTGAGAATTTAGCAGGGTGTCAACTTGCCACCTAATAACACTTTTAGAACTACACCATGATACAAATTCAGCAGGCATTGTCATCAAGATAGTCCAACTTATTTATACTCTGTCTTTTCATAGCAGCAGCCATATCTAATTTTACACGGTAATAATCTCAGATGGAGAGAGTTGATAAAGGTCGCCATGGTGACCACGCGTTGTTATCTCCATGGTGACACTCACAAATGGTAAAGACCCTTAAATTTAATTTTTTTTTTTTTTTTTTTTGGTGAGGAAGATTAGCCCTGAGCTAACATCTGTTGCCAAATCTCCTCTTGTTGCTGAGGAAGATTGGCCCTGGGCTAACATCCGCACCAATCTTCCTCTGCTTTATACGTGGGACACCTGCTACAGCATGGCTTGATGAGCAGTGCTTAGGTTCCTGCCCAGGATCCGAAACTGCGAACCCTGGGCCACTGAAGCAGAGCACGCGAACTTAACCACTACACCACCGGGCCGGCCCCAAGACCCTTAAATTTAATTTTATTTAAAGTTCCAAAAGATTTTTTTCTCCTCAGACTAAATAATATAACAACACTATAACAATATTAGCTTCCTATCACCTTTTATTCCTATGAAATCAAAGGGAAAGGAAAGTTCAAAAGGAGGAACAGGTGAAAATCCTTCAGAACAGATGTAATACAGATTTGTTTTTCTTGCCTGGAAAACAAATGGTTTGTGATAATTAATAACAACAGTGTCCAATGATCAAACAGCTACTTTTTTATACTGTTCTCCTATTCAGTCTTTGCCATAGACATTATTTGTCGTGTTTTACAGGTAAGAAAACTGAAGAGCTGAGCAATTCATTTGTCTAAGGTCGCAAAGCTAGTAAGGAGTGGGGCCGGGATTCAAAGGCAAGGCTGTCTGACTCCAAAACTCCTACCAGGCCGGGGAAATATTCCATTTATTAAACGGCATCAGCCAAGTCGACTCTCATTCAACCTAACAGAAATTGGACGAGCTTCAGGACGAAGTGAAGTTAAGACATGAATTTCACCTCCTGTTCTCCGGACAGGAATTCGAAGTGACTCAGTCAGTCACAAAATTGCTAGAGAAATGCAAGCAAAGGAAAGAGAGTTCAGAGAAAAAAAAACAGTGAAGAAAGTTCAGAGCTCAAAAGTACGCACAGCAGGCCAAGAAGATAACTAAAAGGTGACTTGACAGTAAAGTATAAACAATAAGCCTTGAATTCGTGGGCTGTGCTAAAGCATCTCTCACTTTATAGACTAGCTATATCCCAGAGAAGCTCACAAGAAAGTTTCTCGAAATAAAATCCTATTTTCCTTAACTTGATTTTAAAAGTATAGCTATTTTACCACAAATTTCCTGTGATGTTCAGTGGAAAGCTGATGAGCTTCTGCTCCCATCAGGAGAGAGGTTGACTCAGATGAGAAGAACTCTCAGGCTCTGCCTTCCTCTGTTCCGGGGAGAGTGGCCAGATCCTAAGAGCCAGGCTCCTCTCAGGAAGGCCCTTTTTAATCCGGGGTCTCGTTTGACCATCACTTACATCACCTCTGAACCCCAATGTCACACTCAGTTCCAGTCACTTAGTTCCCTTCTGATCCCCGTTGCATGCTTGTGCAGAGTGCCCCTCATCAAGTTTAGCTGCATCATAGCCCTTAATAATGAGGAAGAGCCGCCTCTCATGCTGTAGGCCATCATGACTTCCAAGCTGGCAAACTATGATGCATGTTCTACTTTACAAATGCTGCAAGGTTCATGTTTTATTAAAACATATTAATTCATTTAAAAGGACACCTGGAGAACATGGCCTTGTGCTTTTCAAACTTTCACTCTGCAAAATCATTTAGTCCAATGAACAACCTTCAGGCAAAAAGTGTAAGCCCCAAGGTAATAGCAATGGTTCTTACAATTCCCCTTCTTCACCCCCCTAATTGTAAGATCACCTATTTTCTGGTCTCCACAACAGAGCCAAGAAAAGGTGAACAGTAAATAGAAAGAGAGTGTTATGTATGTGGTAGGCCCTCAAAACGATCACTGCGGAGTAAGAGAGCCAAGCGTGGCCAGGTATACAGGAAAGCGACCAGTGGGAGAAGTTATCTGATCAGCTTGGGCAGTGGATACCTTGCTGATTAAAAGTTTTATAAATTGTTCTTCAATAATCAGTATAACCAAAACTAATGAGGAGCACTTTCCTGCTACATTATCAAAATAAGTGTGTCTAGACATTTGAAATACGGCGTATCAGGGTTCTCCAGAGAAACAGAACAAATAGGAGATTATAGATATTGATACAGATATAGATATGAATATAGATACAGACAAAGACATAGATATAGATATATAGGTATACAGAGAGAGACGGAGAGAGGAAGAGAGAGACAGATTCAGTTTGAAGAATCAGCTCTGCCATTATGCGATTATGGGGCAAGTTTGAGATTTGTAAGGCAGCCCAGCAGCTGGAAACTCAGGCAAGAGTTAATGCTGCAGTCTTGAGGCAGCATTCCTTCCTCTCCAGGAAACCTCAGTTTTTGCTCTGAAGGCCTTCAACTGATTAGATAAAGCCCACCTACATTATCAAGGATAATTTCCTTTACCAAGTCAACCAATCGTAGAATTTAATTTCATCTACAAAATACCTTCACAGCACCATCTGGACTAGTATTTTCTGTTGGTTTTTTCTTTGTTTTTTGGTGAGGAAGATTAGCCCTGAGCTAACATCTGTTGCCAATCCTCCTCTTTTTGCTAAGGAAGATTGGCCCTGGGCTAACATCCGTGCCCATTTTCCTCTACTTTATATGGGACACCGCTGCAGCATGGCTTGATAAACGGTGTGTATGTCTGTGCCCGGGATCCGAACCTGAGAACCCCAGGCCACTGAAGTGGAGTGCGTGAACTTAACCACTATGCCACTGGGCCGGCCCCTGGACTAGTTTTTGACCAACCAACTGGGCACCGAAGTCTAGCCAAGTTGACATGTAGAAGTAACCATCACATTAGGAAAGAGTCATCTTCTTTAAAAGGCAAATGACCTAAGAAGGTAGAGAGATCCCTGGGAGTGGGAGTGTGCCTGGGAACAGGGAAAGAAGTAAAAGCAGGTGAAGAGGGGAAGGGAGAAGGGATTTCATAGGAAGTGCATGCGCTTCCTTTACAAAGGAAACAAAGATAGGAAGTCGATGGCGTCAATAAATTTCCTAGCGTCTAGGCGGTCAACAAGGCATGTTGGATACATTTAATGGATGTTTATTTCAAATGGCCAAGTGAAGCATTATCAAAGTAAAACATTGATTAATCTTGCATTTTCCATTGCCTGTTTCACATTCAGTCGAAAAGACGACGACCTTCAAACCAAGCAGCTTTATACTTTCCATGACAATGTTTTGACCTCTAATTTTTCAGTCTCTTTAATTTTCGTCATAATAAACAAAACCAGAAGGCACTTGAGGACACATTTTGTCATAGAAGTCAAGGTTCAGTAGTAGGGTCGCTTGGAAAATGGGTGGTGGGGGGCTGAACTGTGAAAAGGCATGTAAATGCACTAATTCTTTAAAAACTATTGTGTGAGAAATTTCATTCAGTTTAGGCAAATTTAAATAGAAGTTACTGAAATACATATGTTCCTAAAAAGAATAACTGCATTACACTAAGAATGCCTTTATTATCCCCAAATTAGTTGCGAAAATCCCTTTAGAGACTTGACAGGAGGTAAAAAAGAGATTTCTCACAGCGTCACAGAAAGAAAACCCTCCGATAAGAATATTCATACAATACAATTTTGTTTCGTACACATTCACACAGTCTTTGAACATTCAGCAATTACAGCAAAGAACAAGGATGCAAATTGCTGCAGGAGTGAAAATGAAGTACTAGAGAGAATTCACGCAAACATCAAAAAGACAGTGAACCCTAGTTAAAGTCTCTTAGGAACCCCGCCCATCAGGAGGTCAGCCTGTGCGGGGTCCGCAGGATGACTCCTTCCAGGTAGGCTCCCGCTGTGCCAGTCAGCCCTGTTTTGGAGCCCACTTTTGCCCTTTGCTGACGAGTCAACCTGCTCTCAGATCATCCAAACTGCATGCACGAGGCACTGGGGAGCTGCAGAGTGGGGTGTTCAAGTGAACGGCAAACAGTTCCTGCCTTCAAATATCTTATAATCTAGAAACATTATTTTTTTTTCTGAGCAATCTTGTACCTTTTATGGAGTCTTCTATCTTCCCCAGAAAACCGAGTGATTTTTAATAAAACAAGCAGAAACGATGTCTATACCGCTAGACCCCCTACTTATCCTGCACTGTCATAAAGATCAACCCCACGCTTGTATGGTCCAGTCCTGCCACATGAGCCCATTCGATTCACCTCAAAATCGCAGGGTCAAATCAAATATGTGGAAGACACTATGTCAGCGCATGGCGATTAAACAGAAAGAAAGGCGGCCACGTCTGTCGACCGCAGACAGCTCGCACTCTAGTGGAGGACACAGACATGCACATCAACAGTGGTGAACAGCAAGGAGATACAAACAAAGTGGAAAAGGAACTCAAAAGAGAAAGGTTAGTGCCAAGTTGGGAGCTGAGAAGTTCTCACGGAAAATAAAAGGGGAGAAACTAACATTGATGGAGATTCTACTATGTACACAGACATTGTGCTGGCCGGTATTTATGTTAGGACTTAAAAGAGAATTTAAATTTCAGTAAGCAAAGACGGTGTTCCAGGCAAAAGAACAAATCAGACAAAGGTTGCAGACAGAGACAGAGAGTGAGGCAGGCAAGATGTCATGGAAAGACTCTTGGCTCTAAAGTCCCACAGACTCTAATGGCAGCTCCGCCTGGTGTTAATCACAGAAGGTTCGTTCTATAGCCTCTATGAGCCTCGGATTCCCTATCTGTAAAATGTAGATGATAACACCTAGGTCAAATGGTGACGATTCAATGAGATGTTTGCATACGGCCTGACACCTGGTAAGTGCTATATGTTTGGTTTAAAAATTACTAAAATAAATAAATAAACCCCACTACTACCTTATAGATTTTTTCATTAGCCAAATTAAACTCCTTTAACTTATTTCATTTTCTCCTGTTCAGTATTCAATGGACCTATTTATTCTCCATCTGCAATATTCAGATCAATTGCCCATGGACGTTATTATGGTTCACACTTTTCCAAATTTCACAGCCATTTCCCTCAAAGTCCCACCATGAGGTTAGTGTACTAATGTCCCAACACGTGTACTAAATGCTCAAAAATATTTGCCAGGGCCAGCCCCGTGGCCTAGTGGTTAAGTTCAGCGGCCCGGGTTCGGTTCCTGGGTGCAAACTCACATCACTTGTCAGCAGCCATGCTGTGGCGGCGTCCCACATACAAATTAGAGGAAAATTGGCACAGATGTTAGCTCAGGGCAAATCTTCCTCAAGCAAAAAGGGAAAGATTGGCAACGGATATTAGCTCAGGATGAATCTTCCTCGGCAAAAATAATGCCAAATATCCCCACTGTCTGCTGGGCAATCAGAAGACAGGCGGAGAGAGGTCTTTAAGAGCTGTGGGAGCACTTTGTTCTCCTTGGAAGTAAAAATCTCTGCATGAAGATTACTGAAATGCCACAGACAGAAATGTACGCGAGGTGTTAACAAGGTCTCTGAGAGCTCAGAGATGCCTCCTGGGCTAATGTCCAAACTTACACTTCAGAGGACTCTGTCCTCTGAGAAGGAGGCGCTGTGGTTCCCCAGGCATCAACCAGTGGGGTGAGGGTGACAGTCATAAAAGAAGGAGTGCTGTAAATACGTCCTGGCAGCTCAGCTAAGTCCCTTATTTTACACTTTTCTTTTGCAGTATTTGCCCCAAACTGTAGATGAAAAAAATATAGACTTTACTAAACAGTCTATTTACATGCTTGAATAAAGGTATATCTCAACTAGCCCATAAATATGTTTTAAAATAACAAAAAGATAAGAGGCCTCATTACTTGGAGAATATCTACTAGCCTAAAGCTACTTTTCCAAACTTAAAAAATTTTTTAACTCTCTGCTGATAAAGAAGAAAAACAAAAAAATTTCTCCTGGGCCGGCCCCGTGGCTTATCGGTTAAGTGTGTACGCTCCGCTGCTGGTGGCCCAGGTTTGGATCCTGGGCGCGCACTGACGCACCACTTGTCAGGCCATGCTGTGGCGGCATCCCACATAAAGTGGAGGAAGATGGGCACGGATGTTAGCTCAGGGCCAATCTTCCTCAGCAAAAAGAGGAGGATTGGCATGGATGTTAGCTCAGGGCTGATCTTCCTCACAATAAATAAATTAAGAAATAAACAAACAAACAAACAAATGTCCATCCATTCCAAAGGTGGAATTTACCTTCTCTCTGAAACTCCGTTAACAGGCTCTGCCCATTTAAACCATTTCCCTTCTCCATGTCCAGCAGAAGTGGTTTTCCTGTATAACAACAGACAGATAGATACATGGATAGATATTATATAAACTACGGTTTTCCTGTGTAATTTTATATTGATTTTTTTCCAACTATACCAAGCCAGAGGTGTGATAAGAACGAAATAGTATTTGCGTGAAAGCAGTTGGTACATCTTTGCACATTCAGATGCCACAGGCAATTTAAAGGAAGATTAAAGACTTCCTCAAAAATATAGTAGACAGCATCCTCCTCCTTCAAGACTTCACTTAAACAACAGTAAAGAAATGAAGAGATTTAGAAACCAATGATGATGCAGAAAAGGAGAGGGAGAAGAGAGTTCAGCAAATTTCCAGGAGTGAGAAGCTGCAGAGAGGATAGAACTGATGGCGCAGAGCAGAGGGATTACAACCAGAGCAAGCATATGAAGCAATCAAGCTCGAGAGGACAGTCTCCCAGGTAGAACTCCAGAGGCTCAGCACCTAGAAATATCAGGACCATGAAGGACAAGGCCTAGGAAACAGTACAAGCAAACCAAGGAAGCAGAGGGGAAGTGGTGAGAGCTCTGGGGAAGAAAATGAGGAAACAATTGAAAGTTTTTATAAGAAGGAGTCAATTCCACATACCTTAATTTCCAACCAGGAAAATACCTCCAGGCAAAAAAATCTAGAACTACACATTCTAGTATATAGAAGTCCCCCAGCAAAAATACTCTGTCACCACCTATCACCCTAAAGCAAACGCTACCAATTCACAAACCCCATTCATGTATGTAGAGCTTATCATCAGGTTTTCAGTGCCTTGCCTTAAAATGCAAAGGTCAGCCAGGGATCACCAACATATAAGCCTCCATCATGGAAAAAAAAAAAAAGACCAAAGTAAATAAATTTTTAAAAATACTACGGAGTATTCACAAATAATTTGAATACTCTAATTTGTACACTTTTAGAGAGGTTATTGTATTCATTAAGCAAGAACAGAATGCTATGAGTAGAAAAATTAGAGAAAAGTGAAATTTTCAGAGATTAAAAAGCATGATAAATTAATAGAAATGGTGGAAGATAAGTTGAGAAAACCTCCCAAAAATGATAATTAAAAGAGACATGAAGTTGAGATAATAGATAATAGGCATATAGAATTAGTCCAAGAGGTCTAAGATCCAATTAATAAGAGTTTCAAAAAGAGAACAGGGACAAACAGAGGGAGGAAAATTATCAAAAAATACATTCAAAACAATTTTCCAAAGATTAAAAGATAGCAATCTCTAGATTAAAATGCTCCCACCTGCCTCGAATAATAAGTGAGGAAGGACCCAACCTGTGCCACACCTGGGTGCAGCTTTGTGAAATTCAGAATACCAAGAATGAAGAGGAAACTGTCCACAGGGAGAAAAATCAGGCACAGTGTAAAATAGAAGGCATCAAGGTGGCCTTCTCATTAACAACAATGGATGCCAGTGACAATGAGCAGTACTCTCAAAACTCTGAGAGAAAATTACTTTCAACTTAGAATTCTATTCATAACTACAAATCAAAAGTGAGAATAAAATATAGATATTTTCAGAAATGGAAAGACTCAGAAATTTCTTCCCATATTCACTACATCAAAAAGTTATTTGAGGAGATGCACACGAAGGATAAATCAAGAAGGATAAAGTCTCAGCATAAGGAAGCAGTGACACCAAACCAGGGAAGCAATAAAGAAAAGTCTGAGGATAACAGCGAGGCAGCAGGCCTGGGAAGAATTAAGTCCAGATTGGAAAAGGAGGAGGAAGGACCCTTCATTTGGGGTTGGGGGAGGCCTCTGGGGAAAATTAAACTGAAAAGATGACTAGATAGATTGGGCAAAGTTGGTTAAAACTGAAAATGTGATAAAAACAAAAGGACAAGATGAAAATAAAAGCAATTAGAAACTCCAGGAAAAGCAAAAAGATGCATGAGAAAGAAAATATAGGGCTTTACTTGGTTCTGCAATGAATAATATTTGTATGGTCACAATGATGACCTATATATTAATTTTCAACTTAGATACTTAACCTATAGAAAATGAATGGATGAGATATTTATGGTTACAGAACAAAATTAGAATGTTATTAATCTTGATATTTTAATAGTAAGAAAGAAATGACAGGAGGTAAGAGACAACAGAGAAGCAAGAGAGCTGAAGGATAAGATGGGTGCAAGCAGGGGCAGCTTCAGGATGTACAACCTGAGCAGTCACACAGAGCTCACGCCTAGAAGGGCCGCATGCTTGGTTTAATGCTCTTTTGTCACTATCTTGATATTCATAATAACTTTTCAACGAGAGGCCTCGCATTTTCATTTTCCACTAGGCCTTAAAAATTGTGTAACAAGTCCTGGGGCTGAGTGCAAAGTTGGAAGCTGACATACTCTTGATAACTTAACGTAACAAGAAATCAAGGTCTACTTACACTTCTTAAAGTTACAAAGTAATCCAGCAATTGAAGGTACTCAAAATGTGGTATTGACTATATTGAGATATTGGGAGAAGTGGTGATGAGGATGTGTAGATTAAGTAAATCCTCATCTATCCCATCAGAACAAAGAAATAACAGTGTAAAGACAATATTGGGGACTGGCAATAACTAACAGAAGAAACAACTAAGAGATAAAAGTAGTTGCCCCTGAGAAAAGGGACTAGGGATGAGGAAGGCTGGGCTCAGGGACCACTGCTTCTTGTTATAGGTTCTAACATGCTTGGTTGTATTTCTTTAACCTGTACGTGTATTGCTTTCATGTTTAAATTAACTTTTAAAGGATAATTTAAAAATGGTAATATAGCAAAGATACATTCTATAAACATTCTATAAAACAATTCTATAAAGCAACTAATCATCAACTTCTAATTTATTTAATACAAATGTCATATGATTTATATCTTAAAACAGAAAGTGGCAAGCTCTCAGAACATGTATGACATAGTTTCTGCCATCTAGACACTCACTCATGTTATAAATCATGTTGTCTCAGCCAACCAAGGTCAAGGCTATAGGAGAAAGAAGACTTCATCAAAGCTGAGACGCTTACAACGGACATGTTTGCTTTAAAGGGCTGTTTGTCACATTTTTTTTACCAAAACATTGTTTTCATAAGCTAGGCATTTGCAAATACCATTACAATTTTCAGGAACTGATCCCTATTTGGCTTAAGAACAAAAGAAGTAGAGCTCCATCGCCTGAAAAATGGCTACTTACTTAGTATTCCAAACAAAAGGGGGGCAGTGGGAGGTTTGAGGGACCCAATAAAGACTCTGACTTATTGGCTGCTTCCCGGGGACTTTTCCCACTGCCTGATGGAACACATGAGAACTTCATTTTCAGCAAGACTGGATGAATGATCTTCCACAAGTAGGTTAAAACTGCCAGTTTGCTGATGCAGGTACAAAATATGAAAGCCAAGTATTTGGAAGAGAGACGCCCTGGTAATGCTACTGACATCCCAAGTCATAAACAGAAATTGTAGTGGGTACTGCATAATCATCCAGTCCAGACACTTTTGCCTTAGAGGAAAGACTAATTGACACAATACCTACACCCCTGCTACCAGATAAAATAATTACACAATGGAACCAAGTCTTAAAAGCTCTGCAAGCTCTATCAAATTTCCCTTCCCAGCACAAGTTTAAAAAGAAAAAAAAAGGACACAGAAATCTTAGTATGAGAGCCATAGCCCATTAGATGCATAAACCAAAACTGGGCATTTTCCAGGTCTTGCTTAGTTATGGTATTTTCATAAACTGTCCTAATGCTAAGATGATCAAATTCCCCTAACGTGAAAGAGGCATCATTATGAATCACATGATAATCTTTAGATGTTATTTCAACCTCACTGGTCTCCTATCCAGCTAATGACAGAGTGATAGATCATTGTCAAGGTCTACAATCCTGCCGTATGGAAGGGGCAGACGAGGAGGTGAAAGGACAAAGCAAATGCTCTGCCAGACCCTGGGGGCCTTTGAAGTTCTGAAGTCCTGCCACATATCTCAATGTAAAGGACATTTTTTGAGGGCATAAGTTTGAGGAAGAGGAAAACCATAGTGAGATTGTCTGGTGATTCCTAAAGAAGCCAATCCTATCCCACCTACATGGTGGTGTTTCCTGGGGGAAAACAAAAGGCCTATCCACTCAAGTAGGGGGTCAGGAAGAGATGGACCACAATGTAAGAGCTGGACCATCTAAGTGATACCGTGCAGCCAACTCCAGACTCCCATAGCACAGCACGGGGAGGAAGGTGACAAGCCACTGGTGGGAAACACGGCAGAAAGCAAGTTGAGGGGGAGGGGAAGCAGGCACTGATTTTCTCACCTGGAATCTGAAAAGGGGGGATCGGCTGGCTAAGTAGGAGGAAGGGGCCACCAAAGCAACAGCAGTAGAAGGAACCAAAATAAAGGCAGATGTGGCAGGACAAAGGGACAATATAGGGCTGGTCTGCAAGGCAGCAGGGCGTGGTGGCCACCGTTGCCTGTGGGTGGGAGTCTGTGAGCCCTGCCACAGGAGGAGGGTGGAGGAGACAGGGGCATTGAAACACATTTCTGCGGCAGGCTCTAGAAGGAAAACGTGGAACATCAGAGAATAGAAGTGGATGGAGATGAGGTTCTGACTTTCTCACCTCTGCCCCGAACTGTGGCAATAGTAGTAACTTCTTTTTCTTTTCACTTTTCACTTTGAAATAATTTCACAAGAGTTGCAAAAATAGTACAAAGAACTCCCATACACCTTTTATTCAGATTCACAATTTTAACACTTTGCCATGTTTGCTTTATCATTCTCTTTCTGTATATAACATGTTTTTATATATTTTATATATAGTATAAGTATAATATATATAATTATATTTTTTCTGAACCTTTTGAGAGTTATCTGACAATCTCTTGCCTCTTCACCCCAAAATCCTTCATCATGCATTTTCCTAGGAGGAGAACATTCTCTTCCATTACAATAAACAAAAAAATCAGAAAAATTAACTTTGACTTGATAGGGTTGTCTAATCTACAGTCCAGGATTTCACCAATTGTCTCAATAATGTCTTTTACATCAGTTTTCCCCCTGATCCAGAATTCAATCCAGGATCACGTGCTGCATTTAGTTGTCACATCTCTTTAGTCTTCTTTAATCTGGAACAGTTCCTCCACCTTTCCTGGTCTTGCACGACATTGGCACTTTTAAAGATTTCAGGCCAGTTGTCCTTCAATTTGAATTAGATTCAGGTTGTGCATTTGGGGCAGAAATGCGAGGTAAAAGATGTACATGCATCACAGCAGGAGCTGCACGCGCTGTTTCTCCCACGATCGGTAATGTCAACTTTGATTGCTTGGTTGATACGGGGTCCCCCAGGTTTCTCCACTATAAAGTTACCATTTTTACCTTTGTAATTAATAAGTAGTCTGCTGGGAAGACTTTGAGACAATGGAAATATCCTGTTCCTCTGCAAACTTTCCTCCAGTAGTTTTAGCATCCATTGATGATTCTGGCCTGAATTGACCTTTACTCCAATGGTTGCAAAATGGTGATTTTCTAACTCTGTTCTTTCTACATTTATCAGATAGCATTCTATTTTAAGGAAGAGCTTTCCTTTTTTCTTTATTTATTATCACTATGGACTTGGGGATTCTTATACAATTCAATGAATTACTACCCGTTAGTGTCATCATTCATTTCGATGCTCAGATTGCCCTTCATTTAGCCAGTGGGAGCTCCTCAGGCCTGCCCCTGTGTCTTTTTTGGGATATCCCTATCATTTTATGAGCACTTCCTTCCTTTCTGACACAAGGAGATGTCCCAGACTCATGCTGTACTTCCTCTTCCCAGCTCTGAAGTCAGCCATTTCTCTAAGGAGCATTGTTTTATTTTAACGGGGCATAATATTTAGAAATGAAGATCTAAACACACGATGTGCTCAGATAATAGCAACTTCTTATGGGGAAGCATTCAAGGTCAATCTAGGGGTCTTTTTGGGGGGGAGGGAGCTTTGCAGAAGGAGTTTCTACTTGGTTGAATGATATTTAAGTTATATTTTAGCGAGTCCAGGGAAAATGATGTTGATACTGTGCCTATTTTTATTTTCAAATAAACGTTGTTGTGATGGTTGTGGTTGAGATTGTGGGGGTCACTGTTGTTCTGAAATCCCAGGCGTCGCCGTTGCATAAAGACCTCCAATCCCGCTGTAGTCGGCCACTTCTCTGACCATTCACTTAGCCTCTACATTTGTCAATAAGAGTAAACTAACCCAACTTGGTTCTTCCTGTCCTTCCACTTTTTGGCAAGGACATTGTAACCCCACAAGGGCAGTTGCGGCTTTCATGTAATTAGTATTCGTGTAATCACGGAATCCACCACACAGCCATGCAACTCAGGTGGCTCAAAACACTGTCTCCTGCAGACCACTAAGCCTGCTGTTTGCGTAAGTGCTCCACGTCCTCCAAACTCTTCTTTCAAACCACTCACAGACTTTTCAGTCCTTTCTATGTCAGCCTCCAAATACAGCTGCATTCCAACTCGTGCTTCCATTGGCTGGACCACACCACATAAACCTACGTGTTCACTGACATGTTATTTTAGTATACTACAGTAAAAATAATTCGGGGGAAGTAAATGAAATAAGCAAAACCTCATGGGAGGAGGGTACTACTGTTGCATGCCAGCTTTACAGCTGAAAGAGGAACAATTAGTCCAAATTTCAGCAGCTAGGTAGCATGAAAAAAAGAAAATATTTATTCTACACAGTGAATTTTTTTAAGCATCGTATAAGTTTTGCTTAACTAATTGTATCTCATGCCACTTTAATTTCTAAAATCTTCCCCCAATTTAGGGCAGTAAGTGAAACTGCAGAGAGTCTTCAACGGGAAATGGTTTCAATAAGAGCCCTTCTCAGACATCCATGCCTATTAATTAAATAGAAACTGAAACAAGTGTTCTCAGCTTTTTGTAAAATAAAACATTATCTGTATTATATCCATAAAAAGATTTTCTACCAAGTATGTTAATAAATTTTTATCACTGAATGATGAAATTATTTTAATATTCTCATATCTTTTGCTCCTAAATTTTCTACAAGGTACATGTATTATTTTTGTCAGAGACTCAAAAGATAATAATAAACACGAGTTTGCAGATAATGGAAAAAGAAAATCACTAGTCACGTTCACAGCAGTTAGGAGCCCACCAGGAGACCCTGCTGGGTGGTCCAGGACATTAGTAGGAAAATGGCGTTTAATTACCAAGTCAGTAAGATGTTCCGCAGCTGCCTTAAACAATTGCAAAGAGATAAAATTTCTTTAAACGGCAACTATAGAATAACTTATCAGTTTTCTACTTACCAGTGTTTTCTGTCAGTTCTCAGAATAAAAGCTTTCATTTTGAAAGACTATTTTTCCTGTTTGACCCCAAGAAGACATCAGCTTCCTTTGGACTCTGGAAATCTGAGTCTCCCTTTGCAGCAGAGCGGAGGGTCTCACGAGTGTGGCACTGCCAGTTGAGTGGCCGCAAGGTGCGGGAAGAGGCTGCCTCACAGTGGGAGTTGCTCTGGCCACCACCAAGAACCCCAGACAGTCCCCTGCACTGCTCTATTTCAGTACATCAGAGATTCATACAAGAAACATTTTCTCAAGACCTATCGTATGCCAGGCACTCTGCTTAGCATCAATAACACCAGATCAATATAATATAGTCCCTGTCCTCAAATGTTCAGAACAGAAAGGACAGGATGAGGAAAATAGTACATTTAAAGAAGAGAGGGTTTTCTGAATGAAAGTTCTTATAAAGAGAAAGAAAGAAAAAGAATGAATGAAAGAAAGAAGGAAGGATGGGAGGAAGGGAGAGAGCGAAAGGTCTATGTGATATATTACCATAGCTTCTACCAGTTTAATAAGCCAACTACTTTAGTGTAAAGCCCTTCAAAGCAGAGAAAAAAGTACACTTCTTTCCTTAATCATTTCTAATATCAAACCACTATTAACATCATAATCTCTTCAGTTACCACACCCATTGGGAGCACTTACCTGCAACTGCACTTCCTACAACCTCGGGAACTGACTGCTCCAGAAGGAGGGGTGGCATCTTTTTATGTACCTTTGGGTGATAACCCGTACTGCTCACAGTGTGAGAAGTGGGCAGATAGTGGAGAACATTGGGGGTCTGGCGACCGTAAGCACTGCCCAGTAGCCTGGCCAGCAGAGTAGAAGGTGTCTCTAGCAGAAGCTGCGGATGCCCCTGCCCCTGTATCCTCAGCATTTACTATTTTCCTACAGGCTCGCCCAACTTCCCAACTGCCAACCCCTGTAACTCTTTCCCTGGGGGCTTCTTCCAACCCGGATCCACTCTACTCTCTCATCAGGCAGGCTGAGTGCTGGGGAATTAGCCTTTTCTCCCCAGAGCAGCTCTCAGCCAACGACTGAGAGGAGTCAGTGGGGAAATGCCCTGCTTTCCTGCCCCCAGTGTGGCCTCACCTGGAGGCATAGGACCTGCACTGGCCCCCAGAGTTCCCAGCAGGAATAAGACCCAGATGGCCACGCTTGCTTGAGAATGTGCTGCTTACTGACTATCCTTACTGCCCTGTCTCACTCCCCTTCCTGTGTCTCCCGGGATCACCATCCAAATAAACTACTTGCCCTGGAATCCTTATCTCAGAAACTACTTCTGGAAGAACCCAAACTAAGATAGCACCCAACCCTAGACAACTTCCCATTCAAATTGGCTGCCAGCGTCTTTACCTCATTCTGCCATCTTTCCTAAATGAGACTCATGCCCCTGCCAACTGCATGAACCCTCACAGTATCTCAAAGCTTCCTCCAAATATTTGTTAAGTCTGTAGAATCCAATAACTTGAGTCTGGTAAATCCGTTGTTGATTTTATATTTCTGGCACATGAATGGTTTAGAATTGAGGATTTTGGTGTGCCTTAATCATTCAATTTAGATGGTACATAGCATATTTTCAAATTTTTTCATAAACGCTTGAACTTTTCTCATATTCCAAGCCATGATAGTATGTTCTAGACCTATTGTTGAGTAGAAATTTTAACATTAAAAAAGTTACAACATGTAAATCATTATATTGTTAATACTTATTATAAGAAAAGAATAATGTGTTGATTTTATGTAAGAAATGAATGAATAAGATCAGCTTTATCTTTTTGTATAATATATGTCTTTCAACAATAAAATTGCTACATTTCCCCTTAAGAATCTCATGGAAGTTGTAGGCAGAAAAATAAATATTTACACATACATACAAATTTTTGCATTCAATATCTGGCTCCAAAGATTAGGTGCATCTGGTTAGAAACTCTGGCCGTATAATGAAGATGTACTAAGCATTTTAGAAGTAAGGCAAATAATATACAAGTTGTTTTTAACCATAATTGTGCTAACAAGATAGACTGTGCTAGACTCAGCAGTAAACGCAATGCCTCTATTAGTTGTGATGATTGCATGCTGTACATGAGATGAGCATGGAAAACCAAATCAGCAAACATTCCTAGAGTGCCCCCATCCTTAGCTTTACAAGCCCCATATAAGACAATGGGCTCATTGACACGTCAGTATTGAACAACATTTGTACGACAGCCACTGCCAGCAGCCAGGCCACACGCTGCCTTCTCCAGTGACCACAGCAGGAAATGGCCTTCCGCTCAGAACACCTCCCCCTTTCCAGTCCTACATATATGGCACCAACTTGTCTTGTTTTGTGTTGGTGAAGGGTGGTTTGTCTCCTCTTTCCCTGCTAGATTGAGACCATCTAATACCTTTCTTTTTCTCTCACCCAGAGTACAGAATAGCATCTTGCGTCCTATTTAATAAATATCTGATGAACTAATTCATTGATTTTTTTTTTTGAGGTAATCATTTGGAAAAAGAGGCCAAGTAATTCAAAATAGCAAATCCCACTCTCTCCATTAGCCACCCAGTGATGTCACACTCCCTTTCTTTCTCTGCCCTGCAAAGCACACTAAACACGCACATACCCAACAGGCACCTTACCACTGACACAATAAAATTTTTAAAAGACATGTTAGAGTAAAGTGGCTACAGCTGGGTGAAAATTTGACAAGACAATTGTGATAGTGTTGGATACCCTCCACACATTTAGCCAGACCCCACCCAGGACGGGCAGAGGCAACACTGAGAACATAAAGCCTGTCCTTAGTGTCACATGGCCTCCATCTTCACCACTCCCTCCACACCTGCCAAGTGACCTGCACTAAGTTGCTTAATCTGTCCATGCCTCAGTTTTCTCCTCTATAAATTGGGGAAAACCATGAGGTACTATAAAGAACCCAACCGTGGTGAAAACATCGTTTAATGACAGCTGTTGTTAGATTTTATGTCTCAACTTTGTACCCTGCTCTCCAGAATCAGAACCCAGAATCAGCATCCATCTACTTACAGTTCTTAACCAAGGCTCCAGCCAAGCTCCTTTTCCCAATAGCGCCCTTCAAACTTGACATATTAAGATAGAGTCATTTGATCAGGTACTTACTGAGCATTTACAATGTGGCAGGCATTGTGCTAGGCACTGGGCAAACAAGTCAACAAGACCACATGATGCCTGCTGTCCTGGTGCTCATAGGCTAGAGAAGCGACAGGCAAAGCTCTGCAGTGTAGAGATCACAGCACAGAGTGTTGGGGGTTCCCAGGAAAGGACCTGGAGGAAGAGCTGTCGGTGCCAAAGGATGCATAGGAATTGGTCAGGCAAATGCAAAGTGGAAAGGCTGCTCCAGGTAGATGGAACAGCATGTGCAAAGGGCCAAAGTGTAGCAGATTACTGTGTTTATGGGAATTTATAGACATTGCTATCACAGGAGTATAGAACAGTGCATGGAAAGTGGCCAGAGATGGGCTGGAGCAGAAGCACAGCCAGATCCCCAGCAGCGTTGTAAATCTCAAAGGAGTTTAAGCCTTGGGATACCATTTGGGCTCTTCAAGCAAAAGGACAAGGATATGACCAGATTAGAACAATCACTCAGGTTGCAAGGGGAGAATGGGTATTTAAAAGGAACAGAGCAGAGGCAGGTGGCCTGACTTGAACAGGGTGATGGCAGTGCAGGTAAAGGTCACAGTAGATGGAATTGAGAGATATTTACAGGAAAATCATGGAGTTTTTAGATATAGGTGTGATGAAGAGGAAAGCGGTAAGGATGACTCCCAGATTTCTAACTTGAGCAACTGGATGAATTTTTTGAGATGGGGAAAGCCAGAAAAGGAACAAATTTGGAGGAAAAGATGATGAGTTCTGTTTTGGTCCAGGTAAGATGGAGATGCCCGTGGGACATATGGTGGACATGAGTGTTGGGCAACTGAGGAGGTGAGTCTGGCACCTAGAGCCAAGGTCTGGGAGAGAAATGCGTCTGGGTTTGTTGGCTCACAGATGGTAATTGGATCCCGGGTGTGAAGAAGGGGCCAGATTTCCCAGTGGGCAAAGTAAACGCACCCTTAGGATATTGGCAAAACAGGAACAAAATAAGAAAAGATATTGAAAGAATTTCACATTTTCCATTTCAAAAAGTCAAGAAACTAGTCCTTGTGGGGAAAATCAGCCTTAGTTAAGCCTTCTTTAGGTCTGTTTTGCAATTCAGAATGAATTTGAATTTGAATTTCTCAAGCCAGGAAGGGGAAATCACCATAATGCTGTCACACTGAAGGCCCCTAAAGAATGTACATGCTGCCACAGTAATCTCAAAGCCAACACGAGAAATACAAGCTCCAGAAAGCAGAAGTGGTGGCTCTCGCCACAGACACTCATGGGGACCCGCAGGAAAGGTGAGCTTGAGGAGGTGGGGAAGGCAGAGGCCCTGATCAGAAGCCAGGCAGCAGATGGTGGCACTTCCTGAAGTCACCACGGCTTCGGGATCCTGCTGGTGACATCTGTTTAGTTGACTCTTTAATTCATAGTATGTGGTCTGGATACTGATAAGTTAATAGATTCCCCTTTTAAGTAGAATTTTTGCATTTTAAAGGACATGTTTTGGAGACCATGCCCAAACCAAAAAGCAGAAATCACCTGGTCTAAATTTCAGACTCTGAGGTAGGTCTTTGAGAGAGGCCTACCTCTTAGTCAAGGGGCTGCTTTTCTGGCAACTTCCAAGTCACATGACATAGGTGGCAGCTTCCTCGCCTGCTTGTGTGGACAAAGCCATAGAGCGGCCATAAGCTCTCTTGGTATCCAAGGCCTGGATGGCGTTCAAACCTCACCCCACTACCACGTCCCAAAAGCTCTCCTGGCTCTTGAGGTGCTAGCCACTTATAAAACTTCTGAAGAGTCAAGATAAGGACCATCTTCAGTGTAACCTTAAGGTTTTTACTCAAGGAATAGCCCGCTTTTGCTGAAGGTCGATATGCTGGCAGGAGAATGCGCCCAGAGCCCATAAAGCTGTGTTTCCATAAAAGTGTTCTCAGATAGATAAGCGCTGGGCCCTTGTAAACACTGTCCTCCACGGATGTAAAGACTCTCAAGGTGTATTAAAGAAACTGCACCACTTCCAGTCCAGCGTGCTGCTATAGCTGCAGATTAGTTTCCCCCAGTTCTCATGTGCCACTCATTTAGATTAGTATGGGGGGGACTTCTGTTTACTTGCATAGCGAGAGTTACTGCTTAACCAAGCCGTGCTCAGCATGTTTGATAAGAGACCAGAAAGTAAGAAACGGTATTTTTTCCTTGAAAGTTAGCAATTAACTTATGAAAAGCATAGAGATGTGCTGGACTGATTTGACAAAGGTTCTAGAAGGTGGCATTCACCTTCCACTCACCCCATGTCAGCAATTCACAATGTTTCAAATAAAAAGACCAAGGAAACCTTACTGACACAATTTCGGAATAGGTTGCAGATCAATTGGAATAAAAAACAGTTTAGTTGTTGGAATGAAAGACATGTGTGAAAGCCCAGAGTTAACTGGCAGGAATTCCCTCATCATGCTCAACAACCCTGAGAGCTGCCTTTTTGTTCTGCATTAACAACTAGATGCCCGCTCCCTGCTGCCACTTGTAGTCTAAAGAGAAACTCACACTCAACTGTGAGCTGAGATCAGTGACAAAAGGAAGGTGGGCAAGAAAGAAGACATCTCTGGATGTTCAAATCTTGACTTACTCTTCATGTGAGAAATCAGAGAACTCAGCACAAGGATGTTCTCTTTCAAGTTTACTTCTGAGGAAGTAAAAGGGAAAACTCTTATCTGGTATGTTTTTCTTCTAAGCTATTTTGGAGGTTTGAACTTTGGGTACTATGATGATGTTGGGTGACATAATATACAGAAGAGCAATAGACAGTGAGATAGACGGTCATAAACAAACTCTCAAAGATCTGCATATCCAGTAACTTCAAAGTGCATCCTAGGGAAATGCCGAGAATACATTTTAAGAACTAACTAATGGCCAACTGTGCAAAAGTCTTCCCTGGCATTTGCCGGCGCTCACTTGGCATGCTTTAGGGTACATGCCTTAGGGAGGCAACGAATTGTTTTTGGCATGAGGCATTGCAAGTTTGACTGTGCTTCAAATATCCCTTGCATATTTTTCCTTCCTCCTATGTTTAAAATTGCTTTTTAAATTCTGCTATGTTATCAGAGGGGGTTGTGAACTCTTAAAGTGTCACCATCATCTTTCCATCTATTTTCTTCACTTTAAGTACTGGGTTTGAATACATAACGTATTCATTGAGAAAACTGCTTCAGCAGCCTGCTTATGGGCTGCCCTGTTACAGCATTTGTACTTCTCTGTTTATCTAGGTGTGTTTCTTTGTTTCTACATTTATAAAAAAAAAAAAAGGAAGAAAGACATTTTAAAAGGGAGCTTTACGAGCTTGGTGTGAAGGCCGGGAAAGCCCCACAGTCTAACCAAGAATATCATCAATGTGCTGTGGATAAAAATTCAGGAGCAAATAAAAATCCAGATGAAGGGATAATTAAAATTGAAATTTATGACCCAATGCTGCTTATCTGATGGCTAAGGTTGCTAAGACTCCATTTCCTAGATCCTTTCTCTATGCACACCCTTATGTTCTCTTTCTCTCTCCCTCCCCCAATGCCTCACTCCTTCTCCTCCCTCTTCTCTCTAGTATGTTTTGAGGAGACATTAAGATATTTGGGAATATGAAGAATACATATTTGTGGTTCATCTTGAAAAAGCAATCAACCAACCATCTATAAGAAGAAGACCCCCATCTTTTTAGGATTAGCTGGCTACATGCATTGTCTTTTCTGGCTAAGTTTTAATATTCTTCACTTTGCCTGCTAACATCCCTGTGTAGGGAAGCACATCTTGCTCGTCTTAGAAGGGTCGTCTGTCTGCACACCTCCAAATAATCTCGCCAATTCAGTCAAAGATTTAGAATATCAGGATAAAGTCAAAACATTCCAATAGTTGATTTCAATTTTAACTAAACCAATAGACTAGATATTTGAAGTCAGGCAAATGCAACGGAGATCACCTCTTTACATTCAACTCAAGACATTCTACCCACGGAAGAAGCTACAAAAGTTTAAATCTATAAAGCCCCCTCTTCCTCCCTGATGTGAGGGATGAGTAATTGTCCTAGTATCAATTACGTGTACGTGGACAAGGACAGATGGGCAGAAGGTCCCTGAAATCTCACTTTATCCAACTAGAAGCTTTCTTATTTTGAAAGCTTTAGTTCTGAATGCTTCTATACAGGCAAGCACATCTACCAATTGTCATTATAGATTCTCCTTTCCCCGGTTTTATAAGAAACTGATCTTATCTTCTAGTTTTAGTACCATACCCTCCACCACAGATACGCCCAAAAGTGCACGTGTGGGTGCATGCACACACACACTTCAACTGCCAGGCCCAGCATTCCCAAAGCTTCCCTAAGTTTCTCTGGCCAGTGACATAAAACAGTACATCCGGTTGGCACTTATTTCTGCTGCTTCCACAGGTCCCAGTCTCCTCAGTTATTCCCAACTGTACCCCACCCTGTCTCCAGACAAACGCCTTTTGCCTCAGGCCACAGGTCTAAGTTGATTTCCGGCTCTGAAGCCTGGCTTGCATTTTTCTACTAAATATATCATTCCTGTCTTTGTTTTTCTTGGGGTTTTTTTTATGTTTTCTGAGTTCTCGGGTTATATAGTCACATCTACCATCTTAGTCAACTGCCTGTCAGTCTCCTTTTGTCAGTGGTTTCCTCAATATAAATTAATGCACAATATTTTACAAATGTAACCTGGGTTTCCTAGGCCATCCCAGCCAATGGGTAGGTCTGAGGTCTCAAGGATATTCACACACAGCAGTTCTCAAGCTTTGCCTACACCCACCATCTCAGAACCCCAATTTCTCTTCAAACTTGTCCCCTTTCAAGAACTCCCAAGGAGTGTTCAGGACCATAGTCCTCCTTAGTGACTCCACAGGGCCTGTCCCTTCCTTTCCCTCCTGCCCTTGCTCCTACTGACCTGCTCCTGAGAGCTCTGGAGTTCAGGAAGGAGCCAGGTCTGTGCGAGCTCACGGGGACACTGCCCATGCCAGGGCCGCGGCAGTCTGTGCCCCTAGGGAGATGTTCCCAGTTGTCTATACAAAAGCTGTCCCTATGGAGGGCAGATAAGTCAAAGCCAAAGGGCCACCCCAATGGCTACCAAACTACAGGCATCACTTCCCATGGCAATAAAAGCTGCTAGACCTGCTGGCTTCCGTCCCCGCCCAGGGAGGACCAGCCATCTACCCTCCTTCATCCCACATGATGTTTGTTGTGGAGCTCCTCAGTGAGTGCCTCTTGCAGCCCAGGGTTGTAGAGACTTGACCAAAGCAGCTCCTCCTGTGTTTACTCCCATCCTATTGCTCTAGGACTCACACATAGATGTGGGGACAGGCTAGTGCATGTTGTGAATCAGAGACCCCTAAATGGTCTTGAAGTCAGGCCCCTCTCTACCCTGAGTGTGCACGCTTTCCAAATGTATTCTTGGTTCTTCCTGAGAATAGCCCCTGACAGACTCACCACGCCAGCCTCCCAGGCAACCCCAGTCACATCAAAATCCTTGGATGACCTATAGCCTATGCTCCAACTGCAACCCTTGCTACACATAAAACACAGTGCTGGGAAGGTCCTGGCTTGGAGACATGAGAAAGTTTCCCTCCCATGTTTTTATCTCTGTTATATTTTAAAATATGTTCCTAGTCTTTAACACAATGATTTTATAAGGATAAAGAGATTATGTTTAAAAGGTAAGTGAAACTAATGAGGGGAAAGAGGCAACATTTTGAAAAGGAGAAGAACGCCTTGCACCAATCCTGGACAGTGGGCACTCAATACCTCTGATCAGCCATTCTTCATCTCTGTGAGATGAGACCCTCCCTCAAAGGAGCAAAGCCAGCTCCTCCACCTCTGGCTTGCCCTTGGAGTTGAACGCTAGAGCGCTCATATCCATAGGAAAGCACTGGGGCATCGCTGGGTAAGTGAGGGAAGGGAGCCTGATGCTCATTGACACCATGAAGTGCCAGGTTGCACGCTCTCATTGGCTAACTCTGCTTCTCCTTAACCCTGTGTGTTGGTTTTCTGAGTACATTTTACAGATAAAGATACTGATGCCCAGAAAGGAAAATGTGCCCCAAATCACACAGCTAATGGTGATGGTGACAAGATTTGGATTCAAATCAGCCTGACTCCAAACTCCATGCTCTTTCATTTAACTGAAGCTTTCCTCAAGACCAAGATGTGTGGGGGCCGGCCCGGTGGCATAGCCGTTAAGTGCGGGTGCTCCACTTCAGCAGCCCGGGGTTCGCAGTTTCGGATCCCAGGTGCACACCGACCCACCGCTTGTCAAGCCATGCTGTGGTGGCGTCCCATACAAAGTAGAGGAAGATGGGCATGGATGTTAGCCCAGGGCCAATCTTCCTTGGCAAAAAGAGGAGGATTGGCATTGGATGTTAGCTCAGAACTGATCCTCCTCACAAAAAAAAAAAAAAAAAGACCAAGATGTGGCCCAGGAGAATGGAAGCAATACAGGAAAACATCAGGGATCAGGAAGAATATTAGGCTAATGATGACTGCCCCATTATGGCACTGTAGCTTTCCTAAGACTAGAGTGTTTGCCTCTTGCTGGACCTATAATATAGGAGGGTACATCCTTATTGGTCTTGATAGTTAAACCTCCTACCAAGACAGTCTATGGCTTTTCTATTTCAAGTCCTTGGCACCTGATCACATCGCTAAATCTCTGGATCCCCTAGGATCTAGTGACTTGTGGAATAGCTCTAAGTCCTCTACAAGTTCATACAATATGGGGAGTGAGCTTCTGTGACTCACATCAGTGGCATCTCCCTGCTGCCCAACCAGAAAGGGAACTCCAAGTTAATGTTAAAAACTCTTCTCTTTGATCTAAATGAAGATCTCGCTGCTCCAGGCCCTTCTCTCTTTGGCGTGGATACTTGGGCTGGACACTGAGGCCACATCCCGCAGCAGGTGATTAGAATTTGGCTCTTTAGCCTCTGGTCCCATATCAGACAGTCTACACTAGAATACATTTAGATTTTTCACAAAGTGTTAATCAGTTCCACTCTAAAGTTGTCTGCTAGTTCTCCAGTTCTAATGCCTTAACCAAACAGTCGTAAACAATTGCTTATATGACTGTAATAAAGAGGAATATCTGAAGCTAGAAAATGTGTTTTTTTCTATTTTCAGGGATGTAATCCTCATAATTAAACAACCTGTTAACAATTAGTTATTTCAAATTGTGCCTCCTTTTATTGAGTATTTTATCACATTTACTATCTCTACAGCTAAATATTCAGATGTAGGAAAGAGAAATTATATATATCCTCAGGGTCCATTTTACTAAAAAAAATCACAGTTGTCTCACTTAAGTTTTGCTACTGTAATTCTGGTTCTTAGGTGCTGGAAGACAAAAATATTTACAGATCTTCATGAATATTTCTAAATTTAAAATGAACTCTACCCTCCACATACAAACTCAACTTAGCATTTCTTTTTAATCCACCTTTTCCTATCTTGAACCCTATCTCTGTTGGTTACGCAATCTGTGCAACCCCATTCAGAGTAGGTTGCTGCCAACATCAGATACACTTCACAGACTCCTGTTTTTCTCATATTAGTCCAATTTCTAATCCCCACTCAACCAGAGAAGGATAGAAAGAAAGATAGAAGGCACTGAAGAAACTCTATTAATTTTATAGCCATTCAATTAAACTATTACTTCTGCAACTTCTAAGTTCCCATCTGACCACCTAGGAGAGTATGCCAAGACATAACCCTAAGACAAACAAGTACAAAGCTTGTTTGCATTTTGCAAAGAACTGGAAATCAAATACACATTTACTGTAAGCTAAATGCCATGAGCGTCCTAATCAGACATTGTATAGTTCTATTCTAGCCCTGATCTGAGATTAGGATGGAGGAAAACATTTTCTTCCTCCCGCTACCCCTCGTCATGTTTAAATTCTCTTCAATTTAAATCATCAACAGCACAGATTGTTTGAAATGCAATGTAACATATTGATTAAGAGCACAGATTCTGGAACCAGGCCTCCTGGGTCGGAACCCTGGCCATATCACTTACCAGCTGTGTGACCTTGTGAAAATTACTTAATATCTCTGAGCCTCAGTTTCCTCATCTGCAAAATGGGAATGTTACAGGATACCTACTTCATAGGAGCTATGAAGATTAAAGAAATTATCATTTGTAAAGCTTTTAAAGGAGGCCCAGATAAGTGTTTGATAAATAAAGACAGAAAAGAAAAAGAAAAAACTAAGTGCCACCACTGGTCACGCACCATCTCCAACCATTAAGGAAATTAGCAACTACTTAGGAACATGAAACGTGGTAAAAAGCCACACACAAAAAACATAAAACAATTAAATGAGTACTGGCTTTTTGGTAGTGGCTGTGAATGAATATGACTGGAATATTTGCCTAAAAACAGACAATAGTTATGAAGTCCTTTGAATTGGTAAAGTGATCCAAGGCTTATACTGTAAGTCATAGACAAAAGTCATTTTTTTCACAACAATGGTTAGGTTTAAAACTATCATAAAGAGGGAAAATAATTCATCATTTTGGAGCTTCCAATTCTGAGTTCCAAATCTTGGCTATTCTTTCTACTGCTTCATTTTTTCACCAGATGGAGTTAAAAGTAAATGAAATTCTCTCAGTGTTTCTGGCCTGCAAGAAACAAATTCCAACTTATGTTATAACATCATTAAATACTAAATGGTGATGAGGGTGATGTATAACAATTTTCTCACTTTGAACCCTTAAGTAAGTGTCAAGTTTGGAAATTCATCATGCTAAAAGTTATTAACATCTTTATTTTCTTAAGTTTTTAGTAAAAAAAAAAAAATCTATTGTAAAGTATCCATTTTTCCCCAGAGCCTAGTACGTGCCTAAAACAGGGCTATATTCCATGAAGAAGAAAGAAAAATTCAATGGGGGAAAAAAGTCTGTTCTAGAGACTTTACTATCACACTAGAAAAACAACACACACTGATATTTTTGACACAACCAGAGAATAATATTGAGATAATACGTGAGGAAGTACTGGTAGGGGACTCTTCCCTATGGAGAAGAGCCTTTTGGGGAGTCTCAAGATGGTGAATTTTGTGGTAGAGGTACATAAAACATAGAGGTACAAAATGCCTTTGAAGTTACTTTCATGGTCAAGTAAGGCAGTGTAATAAATACCACAGCGTTGTAAACCAGGAGTAGACTTCAGCTAGATTGGACTGTACATAAGAGAAGGCAGGAGCATTTCCATCAGACCACACCACTAGCGTGAGTTTTTAGTTAGAGCAAGTCTAACGCTCAACTTTTTTGTGATTTACCTGATGAAAATTACTAGTTAATGTTCAGATTTTGGAGAGTTGGTATATATATTTTTTGATGGGCCATGAAAAATAACAGAAAACGAGGAAATCATTTGTATTTGCTTCTGAACTATAGCCATTGACAATGGAATAAAATAAACGTGATGGGAAGCTAGCACCAGGAAACGTAGAGATGAGCCAAAGTCCGAGCCTGCAGCAGCTCATGCGTAAGGATCTAGAACTGGGATGACCTGCTCCAAGGCCTTTGGGGGCCAGAAAAGTAAGGTGCACACTTTGTCAGGATAAGTGAGACGCCAGAAAGGGCGCTTGTGAGGAAACTGTGGAGCACGTGCTTGGCCCAATGCATTCAGAGTCAGTGTTTTAAAAACACTCTTGCAGGATTTGACCCTCTGCAGCCCTCTCTCACTTCCAGTCTAGATGGTAAGGGCGAACTGGATTAAAAACAAAGCAGTCAAGCGTATAACAAAAGGACCTGATTGCTGAAAAGCAAGAAAAAAGCCCGGAGCCAAAAGACCAGGCAGCCGGTCCAGAACCCGAAGGATACCAGAAACAAGGGGTAGGACAAAGAAAACAGAGCAGCTCAAGGACAGCAGCAAGAGCCAGGGCTGGTCAGAAACCAATCTGAGGCAGCCTGAGATCCCCAGGTGCACACAGGCAAGTGGGCCCAGGGCCGGGCAGGGGGAGACTAACGGCGTGTGCCCACAGTTCCCTTGGGGCTTCCCAGGGGATTCCCACTAGACACTCTGATTTCAGGTAAGACCCAAAGTCACTTAATTTTTTTTTTCTTTTTAAAATAAAATACTTTCTATTGTGAAATTGCATGTTGATTTTTATTTTGTTGGCTTTTTACCAAAATTACACGTGCTTAGTTCAATGTCAAATCGTTCTACAAGACTTGTCAAGAAAACAACAGTAACAGCTCCTGCCCCATTTTTCGTTCCCCAAAGCCAACCACTTTTAAATCTTTTAGGATGTGAGGGCTATCTGTCTGCAACATCTGTCACCCCATTGATCTCCAGGGCTGATTCAGCTGATCTGGCTGGCTAGACGGATGTCCCCTTCCTCCGTCACATCCCATGTGCATCCCTCCCGAAGCTGCACACTTGGTGGAAGAGGACGACCTTCTCCAATAGAGGAGAAGGTTCTTCAGTCAAGGGTATGTGAGTAACTGCCCTCGCCTGCTAGAACCTCCAAACAAGCTCTGAAATCTTTTAGCTAACTATTTTTGTACTTGCACCCATGTCTCTAAATAACTTACACATATTCCTGCTTCTGAATGTTTCCCTTGTAGGGATTATGTGTTGACTCTCACCCCACCCCTACATACACACGCACACATTTCCTTTCCATCATCCTTCCAACTTAGTTATATTGTAATTTATGTTTGACCAATATTCATGGATTACATGATTATATCTATGTAAATGCTATCTATGTAAATGCTATTTACAGGTTACTCATGTTATACAGTAGTTACTTTTCCTTGCTGACACAATAATTTGCTTTCCCTGGAGTCAATACTTATCTGTTCTTTCTTTACTTAACGTTTCTATTTCTTATTAATTCAATTCCAAATCCTCCTCTAGTTCTGTAAACCTCCTCAGAATACATTCGAATACAAACACATGCTCACTTCTCTCCTTTTTTTTTTTTTTTTGACCTGGTGGGTTTATACCTTCTTAACATCATATTTTTATTGTCCATTGAGCAGTGCTACAAGAGGGAGGAGAGCCAGATGTGGGGGTTCCCTCTGCCTAGAAGTCCAGAATTATTCAACGATGCTTAAACCTAATATCTTTGGCAACTGATGGCTTAATTGGGGTTGAAGCCCTTGGCACATTGAAATACAAGGAGGAGGAGATGTTGCTGAAAATAGAGATGAGGGATTCATGTTCAACACCCTTTGTTTTAAATTTCCTGACCTGAGCTATGGATTGATCTGAAGGGTCTTTTGTGAGTGAGCCTTGGCCTGAAGGAAGAAAGCCACACCCACAGGAGATGTGAGCATCTGCCTCCCGTAGCACAGACCTCATCTTAGTGCTTGGCCCCCACCTGTGTCCTCAGGTGACCCTCAGTCAGACTTCCCTGTGCTGTGTCATTTTTCAGGATACCGCTACATGAACCTGTGGCTTCTTTCTCGACAGACATGGGATTTATCTAATTAAAAGCTGATGCAGGGGCCGGCCCGGTGGCGTCAGCGGTTAAGTGCGCATGCTCCGCTGCAGCGGCCCGGCGTTCGCTGGTTCAGATCCCAGTTGAGCACCCACGCACTGCTTGTCAGGCCATGCTGCGGGGGAGTCCCATATAAGGTGGAGGAAGATGGGCACAGATGTTAGCCCAGGGCCAGTCTTCCTCAGCAAAAAAAGAGGAGGATTGGCAGATGTTAGCACAGGTCTGATCTCCTCACACAAGGAAAAAAAGCTGATGCAGAACCATTTGTCTATGCCTCTATGATCCAACTTCTCTTCCCATGCATATCCATGTTTATCACTTGACACATTTTTGGCGCCCCAGCCTTATAGCCCTGAAATGATTAGGGCTTCAGATCTGGTCCTAGGAAATTTGTGAAGGAGGAAGAGTATGCCATAGACAAGATCTCATTCTCCTTTTTGGCCACTCTCTTCCCAGACAGGGCTCATGCGTTGCCCCAAGATCCTGGCCTGCATGTATTCGGAAGTGCACTGGCTTGAGTAAGCAAGTCTGGCCTCCTTCATTTACCACCTGTGTGATGTTGGGCAACGTATTAAACCTCTCCTAAGCACTTAATTATTTGCAAACTGGAGATAACTATGCTTGCCTTGAAGAACTACTATGATATTTATAGTTAATAAATACAGAACTTTCATTTGCAATAATATTAAGGATTTAACAACTGGAAACTTTCCCACTATAATACAATTTAAAATACTAAATAAAATATGAAATTCCTTTTAAATGCCTGGCTGGGTTCTCAAAAAAAGGGAACAACCTAAAGGCCAGAAATGAAGAGGAAACCTAAAACTGGAGTGAGACATGTGAGCCCACACTGTGACACCACAGAGGAGGGGAGGGAGGAGCAATCCCAGTCACCCAGAGGAGCCAGGGGTGAAACAGACTCGCCTATAAAGACACAACTCTCAAAGACAACTCAGAGAAACAACTAATTAAGAAAAAATTCACCCCCAAACAGGCAGAGAAAGAGAAAGCCTTTCTATCTCTGACTGGGTTTTTAAAAAGTCCCCTCTGGGAATTCAAAACCCCAGGCCAGATCTCACACAAGTTTTGAGAGATCATGCTATCCAAGATGAAATCTTGGATTGCTTAGAAAACTAGTGCAGAGCTCTCTGGAGCGACGTGACCCTCAAACCCGAGTTCATACGCAGTGTATGAAGAGAGAGACCACCATCAGTGAGAGCTGGCAGACAAAACAAACAGCAGGATCCAACTCTCAAGAATTTCTGATAACAGGACTATTGAATAGAGACTAAAAAATAAAATTTTAAATGATTTAAGATGAGAATAATAAAAAATTTAGGAAACAAGATGTTATTTCAAAAAGGAATTGACAGACTTCAAAAACAAATAGAGCTTATAGTAATAAAAAGTATGATCCATAAAATTATAACATCTCAGGGGATGCGTTTAACAGACTATTAGACAAAGCTGAAGGAAGAATTAGTAAACTGAAGATAAACCTGAGGATATTACACAGAATGCACCATAAGAAGAGAATAAGAGATTAAAATACACGGAGAATAAAATGAAAATGCCAACAAATACCCAACTGGAATTCCAGAAGAAATGGAGACTGGTGTTAAAAGAGTGGCGTAGTGGTTAAGTTCACACACTCTGCTTTGGTGGCCCAGGGTCCAGGAGTTCAGATCCTGGGTGCGGACCTACGAACTGCTTATCAAGCCATGCTGTGGCAGGTGTCCCACATACAAAGTAGAGGAAGATGGGCACGGATGTTAGCCCAGGGCCAATCTTCCTCAGCAAAAAGAGGAGGACTGGCAACAGAGGTTAGCTCAGGGCTAATCTTCCTCACCTAAAAAAAAAAAAGAGACACTGTCTGAAAATGAGGTAGCTAAGGTGCCTAACACATTTTAGGCCCCCAAGAAATAGTATGATTTTGTGTTTAGTTCTTATGTTGACATATCTCTGAAGCTCAAGCACTATTAACCATAAGAGCTCAGAGATTGCTACAATCTTCCACAATCTGGTATATTCATGGAATATTACAAATGGAAAGAAGCTTAGAGGTGAACTAATCATATAACTTCATGGATAAACCTGAGTTTTGATCCCAGCTGTGTAACTTATTAGCTAAGAATATTGCTTAACTCTCTGAGCTTCAATTTCCTCTGCCATAAAATGGGAATAAAAACAATTAAGCTTCAAAAAGGGTTGCTGTGAAGATCAAAAGAAAATAATGCATGTAAAACACTTAATATAGAGTCTGGCACAGAGGGAGCATTCAACAAATGAAAACTGTCAATATTTCTCATCACTAATGGGGAAAAGATAGTCTCTTCAATAAACAGTGTTGGGAAAACTGGACAGCCACATGCAAAAGAATGAAACTGGACCACTGTCTTATACCATACATAAAAATTAACTACAAATGAGGTAAAGACTTGAACTTAAGACCTAAAACTATAAAACTCCTAGAAGAAAATATAGGGAGTAAGTGCCTTGACATCAGTCTTGGCAATAATTTTTTGAAAGCAAAGGCAATAAAAGCAAAAATAAACAAGTATGAGTACATCAAACTAAAAACTTCTGCACAGCAAAGGAAATGATCAACAAAATGAAAAAGAAAACCACAGAATGGGTGAAAATATTTGCAAATCATATATCTGATAAGGAGTTAATATCCAAAATACATAAAGGATTCATAGGACTCAATAGAAAAAAAAACTATCCAATTAAAAAAGTGGCCAAAGGAACTGAAGAGATATTTTTTCAAAGAAGACATACAAATTGCCAACAAGTACATGAAAAGGTGTTCAACATTAGTCATCATCAGGGAAATGCAAACCAAATCTACAGTGAGATATCACCTCACACCTGTTAGAATGGCTATCATCACAAAGACAAGAGATAACAAATGTTGGTGAGGATGTGGAGAAAAGGGAACCCTTGTACATTGTTGTTGAGAATGTAAATTGGTGTAGCTACTATGGAAAACAATATAGAGCTTCCTCAAAAAATTAAAAACAGAGCTATCATATAATCCAGCAATCCCATATATCAAGTCACCACAATGTACACTTTGAATATCTCACAATTTTATGTGTCAATTATACACCAGTAAAGCTGAAATTTTTTAAAAAATAATAATATATGCTAATGAGACCCCTATTACTGGTTAAGATGTACTAACAGGTACCAGGTTAACCTTCCCACCAGAAACTACTAAAAACTATTCAAAATAAATGAAAAAGAGTTTTCACAAATTAGACGTCAGGGAACACAAGACACTGATTCTTGAGAGAGAGGGAAAAGTGAGGTGAGTTTTATTGATTGCTCTAGCTTACTGCCTGGAGAGTCTCCAGGTCACAGTGCAGTGACAATGCAAGTAGCACCAGCAGTCTCCCTGAGCTAAGGAAATGGAGTTGTAAGTCTGGGAAAACCAAGGCAGTTAGAGTTTGCAAAGCAAAGTACTAAAGAGGAGAGGGCTGAACAGAGAGAGATATCTGAAGACTTCTTCATTCAGCTAAGTTCTGATAAGGATATGCATATTAGGAAACCACCCAAGGCTGAGAAAAGAATCACCCAGAAGGAGCAAAGGGAACAATCCTTGGAGCTTACACAGAATAATAAATAGTTCTTGTTCCTCTTAGCCAGATTGGAAAACCTTATAATTCATGGAGTATCAGGTAGAGTACTCATGGGGTATTGCCTCAGCAGTGGGAAAAAGTTAACCCTAGATTGAAGACTGCTCCAGTCACACCTAAAAAAACTTAAAAGTAAGCCTTAAAAGTATCAAAACATTTACACATAATTGTTCTGCATCCCAAAACAAATCTCAAGAATATTTACGGGAATAGAAATATATCAATCATCCAAATGGATAAAATTGACAATGTCTGACATCTAATCAAAAATTCCAGGCATGCAAAGAACCCATAATTAGAAGAGAAAACAATCAATAGAAACAGACTTAGAAGTGATAAAATTAATAAACAACAACATTAAAACAGTATCATTAATTGTGTTCTATATGTTCAAGAAGCTATAAGAAAGATTAAGCATGTTAAACAACAACATGGGAGATTTATAAAAAGATCCTAATCAAACTTCTAGAGGTGAAAATACAATGTATGAAATTAAAAACACACTGGATTGAATTAACAACAGATGGTCACTGCAGGAAAAAAAATTAATGAACTGGAAAACATAGCAATAGAAATTATGCAAGATGAAACACAAAGAGAAAAAAGGACTAAAAAAAATAAAGAAGACAGATCATCAGTGAGCTACAGGACAAATTCAGGTGGGCTAATATATTTACTGGAATCTCTAAAAGAGCAGAGAGAGGAAGGGGGATAGAAAAAATATTTGAATAAATAATGGCCAAAGTCATAGTTTTGATGAAAACTATAAACAGATCCAAGATACTTGACAAACCCCAAACACGAGAAATACAAGGAAAACTACACAAAGGTAGTCAATTTGAGCAATCAGAATGCTCAAAACCAGTGATAGAGAGTAAAACCTAAGAACAATCAGAAAAAAAGTACATTACATACAGAAAAACAAAGATAAGAATGTGAGTGACTTCTCATTGGAAACAATGCAAACCAGAAGAGAGTGGAGCAATATCTTTAGAAAAAAGAAAACTGCCAACCTAGAATACTATACCAAACAAAAATAAGTTTCAAAAATGAGGAGAAATAAAGATTTCTTCAGACATACAAAAGCTGAACTAATTCATCACCAGCAGACCTGCACTATAAGAAATATTAAAGGAAGTTCTTCAAGCAGAAAGAAAATGATACAAAATGGAAATACGAATCTAAACAAAGAAATAAAGAACACCAAAAATGACATGTGAGTAAATATAAAAGACATTTTTCTCATTTTTAACATCTCTCTTAAAAATAATTAACTGTTTAAAACAAAAATAATAATAACACATTGTGGCATTTATAACATAAGAAAAATGTATGACAATAGTACAAAGACCAGAAAGGGAGGAATGAACATATACTGCTGTAAAGTTCTTATGCTACACATGAAATGGTGTAATATTACTTAGAAGTTGACTATGATAAGCTAAAGAGGTATATTTATACACTAAAACAATCACAAAATAATAAACAAAAATTATAGCTGTTAAGCCAACAAAGATGATAAATGGAATCACAAAAAAAGTCAATTAATCCAAAAGAAGACTGAAAAAGAGGGGAAAAGGAACAAAAAACAGATGGGACAAATAGAAAATAAATAGCTAGATGGTAGATTTAAGTGCTGCCATATCAATAATCACATTAAATATAAACGTTTTAAATGCCCTAATTAAAAGGCAGAGATTGGATTAAAAAAAGGAAAAAGCAAGACTCAACTATATACTGCCTACAAGAAACACATTTTAAATATAAAAACACAGGGCCGGCCCTGTGGCTTAGCGGTTGCGTGCGCGCGCTCCGCTGCTGGCAGCCCGGGTTCGGATCCCGGGCGTGCACTGACATGCCACTTCTCTGGCCATGCTGAGGCCATGTCCCACATACAGCAACTAGAAGGATGTACAGCTATGACATACAACTGTCTACTGGGGCTTTGGGGGAAAAAATACATAAATAAAATTATAAATAAATAAGTAAATAAATATAAAGACACAGGTTGGTTAAAAATAAAAGGATGAAAAAAGATTTACCAAGGTTCTACTAATCAAAAGAAAGACTACTAATCAATCAAAAGACTATATTAATATCAGACAAAGTAGATTTCAGGCAAAGAATATTACCAAGAATCAAGAGGGTCATTTCATAATAATAAAAGGTTCAATTCATCAAGAGACCATAAAAATTCAAAATGTTTCTGTACCTCAGAAACAAAGCTTCTAAGTACATGAAGTAAAAGCAATAGAACTGCAAAGAGAAACAGTCAAATCCACAATTACATTTGCTAACTCAACATTCTCCTCTCAGTAACTAGTAGGACAAATAAACAGAAAATCAATAAGGATATAGATATAGAGGATTTGAACAATACTATCAACATATCAATGTATCAGAATACACACACTTTTCAAGTGTACATGAACATTTATTCAGATAGACCATATTCTGAGCTGTAAACTAAGTCTCAATAAATTTAAAACGAGGCAAGTCATGTAAGGTATGTTCTCTATATAATATTGAATCAAATCAGAAATCAATAACAGAAGAATATCTGAAAAATTCCTGAGTATTTGGAAACAAAGAACACATTTTTAAATGACCCATAGGTCAAAGAACAAATCAAAAGGGAAATTAGATTGGCCATGATTTCTTGGATATTACACCAAAAGCACAGGCAACAAAAGCAAAAATAGACAGATGGGACTACATCAAACTTAAAAACTTTTGTGCGTCGAGGGACACAATCAACAGAATGAAAAAGGAACCAACAGAATGGGAGAATATATTTGCAAATCATATATCTGACAAGAGGTTAATATCCAGGAAATATAAAGAACTCCTACAACTCAACAACAAAAAATCAAATAACCTGATTTAAAAATGAGCAAAGGACTTGAATAGACATTTTGCCAAAGATGATATACAAATAGCCAACAAGAATATGAAAATACGCTCAACATCATTAATCATCAGAGAAATGCAAATCAAAACCACAATGACATACCACTTCACACCCATTAGGATGGCTACTGTCAAAAAAAGGAACAGAAAATAATAACTGTCAGTGAGGATGTGGAGAAATTGGAACTCTTGTGCACTGTTGGTGGGATTGTAAAATGGTGCAACCACTATGGAATACAGTATGGAAGTTCCTTAAAAAATTTAAAATAGGACTACCATATGATCCAGCAATCCCACTTCTGGGTATATGTGCAAAAGAATTGAAAGCAGGATCTCGAAGAGATATTTGCCCACCCATGTTCATGGCAGCACTATTCACAAGAGCCAAGGAGCGGAAACAAACCAAATGTCCAACAGATGAATGGATAAACAAAATTTGGTATATACATACAATGAAGTGTTATTCACCCTTAAGAATGAAGGAAATCTTGTCACATGCTACAACATGGGTGAACTTTGAGGACATTGTGCTAGGTAAAATAAGCCAGTCGCAAAAAGACACTGTATAATTCCACTTACATGAGGTATTTAAAGTAGTCAAATTCATAGAAACAGAAAGTAGAATAGTCATTATCAGGGGCTGGAGGAAGGAGGGGAAAGGGAGTTGTTTAATGGATATAGTGTTCCAGTTTTACAAAATGAGAAAGTTCTGGAGATCTGTTTCACAACAACATGAATATACTTATCAGTACTGAACTGTATACTTAAAAATACTTAAAATGGTACATTTAATATTATGTTTTTTACCACAATTTAAAAAAGGGAAGAGGAAGGCAGAAGAGTCAGAATCAGAGTAATGCTATATGAGAAAGACTCTGCTGGCCATTGCTAGTTTTGAAGGTGGAAGGAGGCCACAAGCCAAGGAATGTAGGCAGTCTCTAGAACTGGAAAAGGCTAGCAAATATAATGCCCCCTAGAGCCTCCAGAAGGAACTAGCTCTGCTGATATCTCGACCTTAGTCCAATGAGACTGATTTTGTACTTCTAACATCTAGAGCTGTATGCTAATAAATTTGTGTGGTTTGGGCCACTAAAAAAAAGAAAGAATGTATTTTGAACTGAATGAAAATAAAGACACAATTTATCAAAATATGTGAGATGTAACTGTAGCAGTTCTTACAGGCAAATGTATAGATCTAAATACCCATCTTAGAAAAGAAGAAAGTTCTCAAACTAATGACTTCAACTTACATCTTAAGGAGATTAGGGGGGAAAAAAAAGCAAATTCAACCCAAAGTAGAAATAAAAAAGATAAAAGCCGAAATCAATGAAATGGAAAACAGAAAAAATTAAAGAAAATCAATGAAACCAAAAGCTGGTGTTTTGAGAACAACAAAAAAATTGATAAACCATTGTCAGACTAATCAGGAATGAAAGAGAGAAGACATAAATCACCAGTATCAGGACTGAGAGATGTAACATCACTACAGATCCCACAGATACTAAGATGATCATAAAGGAATGTTACAAACAGCTTTATGCCCATAAATTCAACAACTTAAATTATGCAGACAAATCCCTTGAAAGACACAGTCTACCAAAGCTCACAAGAAGAAATAGATAACTTGAAGAGTCCAATATCTATTTTTAACTCATACCTATTTTGAAAAATAAAATTCTAATTATAATTTTAAAGAACCAATAAGTGAGATTCAAATCCCAAGAAAAAAGATAACTTTCTTGAGATGTGAGAGGGGCAATTTCAGCTGGAAACAATGAGTATTCCAATTGAGAAGAATTTATGGAGTGACATAAATGGACATAAATTATGGAGCAACATATGGACAGCATTACGGCAAACATTGCGGGAGATATAAAAGAACCATAAGACACAGACGCTTTCCCCAAGGACCTCATAGGTGAGCTAGGAAAGACACAATTAACACACAAGGTACCTTCAGAGAGCAAGCAGAGGTTAAATTTTTGGGATAGGAATTCTGAAAAGAGAGTGTGGTGGGCTAAAATATTCAGAGAGGGCTTCCTTGAGGAGGTAGTATTTGACCAGAGCCTTAATAGATGAATACTCTAGAAGTTCAACAAGAACAAGGGGGAACAAAGGAGAAGTAAGCTTTAACATATTAAGCTTCAGAGAGTGTGGAAGCCACAAAAATGAGCCTCTCAGATCTCTGACTGGGAGCAGCATAATTGACCAAGAGCCCTAACTACAAAATCTGTCACTGCAGTGACACCAAGGCCATACTTCCCATGCTCTGCTCCCAGCCCATAACTGAGTCCGCAGGGATACTAAAGCAGGTCCATTCCCGGGAGATGTGGGACTCTTCTGACAGGCAAATTTGGCTCAAGGAATCCCAAATAGGCTTGCCAATCTCCCTCAGAGCTGCACGGCAGTGTAAGATTCTTCCACCCAATCTCCCTCCTTTCAGTCTCTCCTTCACCTGCAGTCAGATCTGCATTTCCATCTGAAAGCTCTCCCAGCTTCCCCACCCAGATCTCTTCTGATTTTCCCTCACAGGTGTTGCTCCTAATAAATCCTTGCAAATCTAATCTCATCTTAGCATCTGCTTCTCAGAGGACTCAGACTAACACAGAAGGAAAACACCAAATGGACAAGACTCAGTCCCTACATTCAAGAAACTTACAGTACAGTGAAGAATATAAAAATGTATATAAATACATGTAATATGGGCACAATATAATCAATGCTAAAAGTGCTAAGAAAAAATGTTTTAGGACACACAGAGAAGGGAATGACTAATTTTAACCAGTAAAATCAGTGCGGGTTTACAAGGAAATAATATTTGAATTGAGTCTTGAAAGATAAGTAGAGTGTCAACACATGGAAATGAAGGAAAGGACATTCTAGGCAAAGGAACAGGAAAGGCATGAGATGAAAGTACTGTCCTACAGAGTATGTATTGGCAAAGTTAAGTGATCTCATATGGATAGATGGTAAGATGCCGGGCTATACTGGGGACAGGAGGCTTGTGTGAGTTGACAGAGCTGGAAACATAGACAAAAACTTGACCGTGAGAGCCATGGATGCTCCCCAGCCCAGGAGCTTAGACTTCCTGTGGGCAATAGGAGCTGACAGAGTCTTTTGAGCAGGGATATTAATATATGTTTCAATCTGTTTTAGGAAAATAACTATGATCAAATGTGAGGAATAGATCAGAGAAAAGAGAAAGGGAAGGTCAAAAAACAAATAAGTTAATATAGCAATCACAAGGAATAGTCAAGGAAGCCCAAAGTAAAAAACAGAGAGGTGGGAAGGTCCATGAGAACATCTCAGGGGGTAGAATCCAAAGACTTCTCAGTGAAGGGAACATGGGACCTGAGAGTCAGGGAATACCTGAGTAACTCGAAAGACACTAGCCTGGGCGCTGTCAACGTCAAAGAAGCGACAGCAACAAAACAGAAAGAATAGAGTTGGGGAGGGCCGGCCCAGTGGTGCAGCGGCTAAGTGCACGGGCTCCACTGCGGCGGCCCAGGGTTTGCAGGTTCGGATCCCGGGTGCACACCAATGCACCACTTGTCAAGCAATGCTATGGCGGCATCACACAAAAAGTAGAGGAAGATGGGCACGGTTGTTAGCTCAGGGCCAATCTTCCTCAGAAAAAAGAGGCGGAATTGCATCGGATGTTAGCTCACAGCTGATCTTCCTCACACACAAAAAAAAAAGAATAGATTTGGGGAGGAGGAGAACACTTATTTAGTTTTAGAAATATTGAATTTAGGATAATATCTGGGTAGAGAGAATTCACAAGTTGTTGAAGGCACTGGACTAATTATCTGTGGAAATGCCCGAGTTAAAGACTTATATTTGGAATTATTTACATAGAGTGGATGGCTGAATCTCTGAAAGTGGGCACAATGGCCCAAAAGGGAAAGATGTGGCCAGCCCATAGAAAGGACCTAGGAATGCCTGCCTTCAAATTGAGGGAAAGGACCCAGAAAGGAGGCAGAAGTCAGCAGAGGTAGGAGGTTGAGCTGGGTCTCCTCACTCAGGAGAGGAAGTGGAATCAAGGCTCTGAGCATTTTTACCATCCCCCACCCATGTCAGCCCCTCCTGACTCCCCAGGTGGAATGAGACCCTGGCTCCCTTGGGCTCCTACTACACATTGTACACACCTTCACTGCAGCACAAACAATGTTATTATAATTGTACATTTGTGTATTTCCCCAGTACTCTGTGAGCTCCTAGACAATACAGACCCAAGACATGTAACTCATAGGAGGATCTCAATAAATATTTGTTGAAGGAGTGAATGCATGCATTCAACAAATATTTAGCATGTACTACTATGTGCTAGACACTTTACAGGTCCCAGGGATGCAATTGTGAAGAAGATAGACAAGGACATCACTCTTACAAAGCTTATATTCTAGCATTGAGGGTAGGGATAGGGGACAGATAAAAAGCATTCAAACAAATTAGTGACAAAGAAAATTTAATATTATTCTGTGATAAGCACTATGAAGGAAAGAGAACTGATTGGTGTTACAGAGGGCACTGGGGTGAAGACTGGATGTTAATTTAGATTGTGGCCAAGGAGGACTCACTGCAGAAGTGGTGTTTGAGCCAAGGCCTGAATGAGAAGAAGGCAGCCATGCAGAGTCTGGGAGCAGATCCCAGGGAAGCGAACAGAAAGTGTTCACTTCCTAAACAGAAGATGTTCAAGGAACAGAAAGAAGGCCAGTGTGACCGGAACATATGAGCAAGGGGATATGTGGAAGAGATGAGGTTAGGGAAGTGACCAAGAGCCAGATCGTGTAATGCCGACATGATCTTGCAGGTCCTAGTGAAGAAGAGTTCAAATTGTCTCTTAAGTTCCCTAGGAAGCTCCTGGGTGATTTTAATCAATAAAGTGACCTAATCTTAATTTATATTTTTGAAATATCATATTGACTGATGTGTAGAGAACTGGATGGATGGATGGTTGGATGGATAGATGGATGGATGGATGGATGGATGGATGGATGGAAGGATGGATGGATGGACGTTGAAGAAATTTGAGAAGAAAGCATTGTGTAGAAATAAGTTTTTGGAAGGATCCGATAAAAGGATGTTTGCAGTGGAGGGGAAGGAGCATGTGGAGAGGAAGGGGCCAAAGTTAAAAGAGATTATGGCTAAAGCAAAGTGACAGAGGGAACCATGGGGATGCAATCAAAGGAATGGGAGAGGGGTTGGACTTAGAAAGGAGGAGGGAGACAGCAAGGAGTTAGAAGGAGAACTGATGGAGGCCCCCTGGGATGGCCAGGCCTCTCTCTGAGGAGTGACAGGAGTGGAATGGGGGTGTAGAATGTTGGCATTGCTGAGCAAGGAACGGTATCAATGCCCACAAGGTATGAATAAGAACAATTTGAGAAGCACAGAGTTTAGAATATGGGGGCTGGTGGTGAATTTAGTCATCATTGTGTGATTTTCTCCAGCACTGCTCAGAAGTCCAAGCACAAGACCAGAGAAAATGGAGAAGCTGGCCTCTGAGGCTTACCAGGGGCTGGGAGTGAAGACTGAGTGTCAGAGCTGAGAATATTTGTTTCACAGCCATCAACTCAAAAAAACATCTATTGAGCACCTCTTGTGTGTCAGACAATGTGCCAGTATTGGGGTAAAACATTTTCTCTGTCCTTAGAGAAACCATCGTGTCTTAGTCAGCTCAGGCTGCTATAACAAATACCACAGACTGGGTAGCTTACACAACAGACATTATTTCTCACAGTTCTGGAAGATGAGAAGTCCAAGATCAGAGTGCCAGCACAATTGGGTTCTGATGAGAGCTGTCTTCCGGGCTTACAGACAGTCACATGGCAGGGAAAGGAAGCTCTGGTCTCTGTCTTCTCATAAGGGCACTAATCCCATCATGAGGGCTCCCTCCTCATGACCTCATCTAAACCTAATTACCTCCCAAAGGCCCCATCTCCTATTAACCAACACATTCAGGGTTAGGGTTTATCTCAATCTATTAGGGCTGCTATAACAAAATACCACAGAGCAGGTGGCTTATAAACAACAGAAATTTGTTGCTCACAATTCTGGAAGTCTGAGATCAGGGTGCCAGCATGGTTGGGGTGAAGGCCCTCTTCCAGGTTGCAGACTTCTTGCTGTGTCCTCACGTGGTGAAAGGAGTGAGGGACTTCTACAGGATCTCTTTTATAAGAACATTTATCCTATTCATGAGGGCTCCACTATCATGGCCTAAGCACCTTCCAAAGGCCCCAACTTCTAATACCATCCTATCGGACATTAGGATTTCCACATATGAATTCGGAGGGGACATAATTCAGTCCATAAGACACGGATTGAGGAAGTGACGGGAGTAAGCCTACAATGTCCATCCACTGTGACACATGCTATAGTGAGGGTGAACTGGGACTCTACAGAAGCACATAGGAGGGGCCACTAACCAGCCTTGAAGGGTTGGGAAACTTTCCCATAGGAAGTGACTGCTAAACTGAGAGCCCGAGACAGCAAGCCAGTAAAATGGCCATGGCTGGAGGGTGGGTAGAGAAGTGGATGCAGAGTTGGAGAACATCTAGCAATGAAGCTGGGGAGACATGCTGGAGAGACGAATAGAGTCCAACACACAAAGAGCCCCTGCCATGCTGAAGAGTTTGAACTTGATCCTGGAAACAACAGTGCCATGGAAAGGGGTTAGGCGGAGTCAGGCAATGTCAGTCTTGTGTCTAGAGAGATCACACTGGCTACAGGGTGCACTTCGGGAGTAGAAGTCCAGAAGGCAAGCCTGAAGTTACGTAAAAATATTTCTAACTCCACTGGGTTGTACCTTTTGGTTCAAAACAACAGCCCCTCATTGGGTCAATTTGAATGGTAAAGATAAGGAAGGTAATAAAGATAAGACAGGGTGTGAACCTGAATGCCGGCCTCAGAGCCCAGACAGGTGTGCAGATAGCAAGGCCTTATCTATAACACTGCCTCAAGACACTTTCCTTTTACACCCTCTCTTATAAAACCAGTAGCGTGCATTTTTTTTTCTTTTTCTTTATCATCTGCAGTGACAGATAAGCATCTCTTTGTTCTATGAAATAAACTTACAAAACACTTTGTAGTTTTGATGCTGAAGGTGATGGATGTGACTGGATCCACCCACCCTATGGGTAAGGGTTTACTCACAGTGAGCCTTCACATCAACATCATCTGGCTTTTTACTTAAAAAACCCTTTAGTGAGCCCTACCCGTGAATCACAATTGATGCATGTGCAGTCCAGGAATCTGTATTTTTAAACAAGTTTCCTGTGTTAGTTTGCTCGGGCTGCCATGACAGATTGTGGCAAACTGGGTGGCTTAAGACAAAAACTTTTTGTCTTGTAGTCCTGGAATCTAGAGGTCTGAAACCAGTGTGTTGGCAGGGCCGTGCTCCCTCTGAAAGCACTAGAGAAGGACCCTTCCTCGCCTGTCTCTGAGCTTCTGGTGAGAAGCCTGTTCCTCTGCTTATAGACATAGCATTCCAATCTCTGCCTCTGTCTTCACATGGCATTCTTCCTTTATGTCTGTGCCCAATTCCCCTCTTCTTATAAGGACACCAGTCATTGGATTAGGGCCCACCCTAATCCAGTATGACCTCATCTTAACTTGATTACATCTGCAAAGACCCTATTCCATTAAGGTCACATGCATAGGTACCAGGAATTAGGAGTTCAACATATCTTTTTGAAGAACACAATTCAATCCTTGACAGTTCCTGAGTGAGTTTTAAGGCGCATGAAGTTTGTAGTGTCTAGGAACTTGGATGACAGATCCCATTAATGGCCCATTAAGGCACAAGTCCACCACAGCCACACAGCACGCTGACAGGCCAGGGTTCTGCCTACCTCGTTTGACCTTGGGAGGAGGGTGGATGAGGTGTGGGCAGAAGGTAAAGCACATAGAACTCTCTCTGTGGAATAAGGGTCCTGGGCTCCACATCGCAGACCAACCTACCCAGCTTTCCAGCAGTATGCACAGTTCACTTTTCTGGAGGCAGGTTCACAAAGAATCCACAGAACAAAGAACAGACATCTGTTTTTACCTTAAGATTGAAACCAGAGGCAGATATCTTTTTCACCATGATGCAAATCACCTAGACTGTGAATCTTAGTCTGTAGCTCTGCCTCTTGCATAAAGTGGCCCCCTACTCATTTGTGTTCATGATGACATTCTCTGAGAGTGAATGTTTTTGCAGGCTGTAGAGTCAAATCACCTAATTCAAATCCTGCCTCTGCCACTTTCTAAAGTGATAGGCAATGTCCATAAGCCTCAGTTTCCTCCTCTGTAAAATGGGCACGATAATACGAACTGCCTAGTAGGGTTAAACGAGATGATCCATGGAAAGCTCTTGCTACGTAATCAAGATCAAATGCGTGCGAGTTATTCTTCCGATAGCCATCATTCGCAGTCGTTGTTGACAACTTCCATCTGATGGAACTGGACTGTGGAGCTCCACACTTAGCCCTGTTCCTCCAGATGACCATGTAACTTGAAGTCCAGTCAATCTATGAGCCAAACCTTCCTCTGATGAGGAAAACTTTCCAGTAAATCAACTCCAAACAATCTGAAGGCTATGGAGTGTGTTGTGCAGAAGACTCTTTGATAAAACAAAGCACTGACATACTCAAATATAACAGCAATGTTGCTTTTAAAAACGAGAGACTCTTCTCCAAAGAAGATATACAGATGGCCAATAGGCATATGAAAAGATGTTCAACATCACTAATCATCAGGGAAATGCAAATCAAAACAACACTAAGATACCACCTCATGCCCGTTAGAATGGCTATAATCACCAAGACAAAAAACAACAAGTGTTGGAGAGGATGTGGAGAAACAGAAACCCTCATACACAGCTGGTGGGAATGCAAACTGGTGCAGCCTCTATGGAAAACGGTATGGAGATTCCTCAAAGAATTAAAAATAGAAATACCCTATGATCCAGCTATCCCACTACTGGGAATCTATCCAACGAACCTGAAATCAACAATCCAAAGAGGCTTATGCACCCCTATGTTCATTGCAGCATTATTCACCATAGCCAAGAAGTGGAAGCAACCTAAGTGTCCCTCGACTGACGATTGGATTAAGAAAATGTGGTATATATATACAATGGAATACTACTCAGCCATAAAAAAAGACAAAATCATCCCATTTGCCACAACATGGATGGGCCTGGAGGGTATTATGTTAAGTGAAATAAGCCAGAAAGAGAAAGACAAACACTGTATGATCTCACTCATATGTGGAATATAAACCAACACATGGACAGAGAAAACTGTACTGTGGTTACCAGGGGCAGTGGGGGTGGGGGGTGGGCACAAGGGGTGAAGGGAGACATATATATGGCGATGGACAAACAAAAATGTACAACCCAAAATTTCACAATGTTATAAACTATTAAAACATCAATTAAAAAAAGAGAGAGAGAGACTCCTCAGAGATTCTTGCTTCTCCCCAAACTCAGTTGAATCCAATCAGCACAGTGCCCGGTTATGTACAAGAAGCTGGATGAAAACAGAAAATCGCCAGGTTGTGATCCAGAAACATCGAGTCACAAAGGCTTTGTGTCTGTTTGTTTGCTTGTGTAAAATCGCAGGGGTCAGACATTTGTGACACGTGTATGGAATGAAAGCCAGGGAGTCCTCAGCACCGGGGCAGCCCCCAGCCCACAGAGGCAAGAGGGTGTTATGATTGTGTTGACTCAGCGCGTCATCACTCATACAAAGCAGCACTGACACGTCAGACAGAGGGCCAAGGTCTCCAGAAGGCTTGCGTCTCGTTCTGTAACATCGCCACCCACGTCACGGTACCATGGCCTCTGGTATCAGAACAACACAAAAGAACTTAAATCACGTCGTTGCCCAAACAGAGGCATCACCTAGGCTGTTTTCTACCCACATTTCAATGACCCACTTTCTGTTGGGGGCAAGAGGAAAGCTAGTTACACAACACCACAGATGTTTGTTTCCTAGGTTGATGTTTGCTCAAAATAATGCTCCCTTATTGAAATGAGGCTGCCCACGGATGCCGATGCCCCGCAACCCGAGAGGTCAGCTCCATGCCAGGGTTAAACTGGACACACGGTAGCTTCTGGAGTGGTTGAGTGTTTATCAAGCTCTTTCCTGTCCATGGCACTGGGCAAAGCAAATGAGGTCCACGTGCTCTCTGCCCTTAGGGCTTATAATAAAATGCTGTATATACTCATATATGCAGTCAATTATCAATTGTTTGGTCCTAGGAATAGAAAGAGGGGGGCATATGTGCTATGAGCATTCTTTGTGATTTTGTCACAGCCACATCACCCACTACTCCCTATGCATGTCTCTGCTCCCTACCCCTCCTTCAGCCCAGTGATCCCTAAGGAGAGCTGTTGGGACTGGGTTCTGATTTACCACCATCAAGGCCAACATGCAAAAGGTGAATAATCCATTTGAGTAAATCCACTTAAAAAGCATCTTTTTTGCACCTGCTACATGTTCTGCATTCTGTTGAGTCATTGGCATCAGAGTGAAGAAGACACAGGAGACACAAGGAGCTGTCACTGTCACTCCACAGTGTGCTAAAGTGGGCGTGTGAGACGGAGCCTCAGAGCACAGAGGAACTCAGAAAAGGAGGCAGCCAAGGGGAACGGGTTTAGGAAAGGAGAGGAAGCTGGAACTGAGACAGGAGGGCAGGCAGGAGCCAGTGAACAAGTAGGCCAGAGCAGTCCCCGCGGAAGGGAAGCAGAGGATGTGTGTCCAACCCCAGGGCTGTCGGCAGGACTGGAGCTCAGGATGAGTGTGCGTGAGGTTGGAGACCAAACCAGAAAAGCACGCCAGGGTCAGATCAGAGGCTGCCTCAGATGCCTCACCAGGGAGCGTAGACTCGAGATTTTATTCAAGGTGATGATCAGATTTTCGTTACAGAAAAGTCCCTAGAAAGTAAAGGGCAAATCCAAGGAGCTCAGAACAGAGGCAGGAGACCCAATAGATGGCTGTCAGCCTGACCCTGAGGAGGCCTCGTGAAGCCCCGGGCTGAGGCTGCAGGGTGGAGAGACAGGGCTGAGCTCTGGGGGACCAGTCAGATGTGGAGGGAGTACTATGCTCAGCGCTGGAGGTTTAAAGGTTCCCAGATAATATTTAAGTGAGAGGTGACCGCATCCACGTCACTATTTTCCTGTTCTAAGAAGCTTCTGGGCATGCTGTGTGAGAGGGAGGGAGAAGTGGCTTAAAAATTCCAGTGTACAACTCTCAACGCTTTCCACATGGTCCCTGAATAAACACTGTTCTTCAGGCAGCTGCAGCTGCTCCCTCAGCACCTGGTTCTGCTTGTCACCCTGCCCCGGATGAGCTCCACGAGGAGCCTCGGCCCCAAGAGTCACCCTCCATCTCCGCTTGCTTGTGGCTGACCCAGAGCTCAGCAACTTTCCTCCAGACTACTTCATGGACCTGAGCTTCAAGTCTGAGGGCTTGTCCTCCACCGGCCTCCCTTTTAGCCCCTCATTTCAGTCCCTGTCCTACCCTGCATTGGAATGACGGCCGCCATCCGTCCCATACGCAGGCCCCACTGAGACGGAGCCTTCAGTGACTCCCCTGCTGACAGGCTCCCAGGTCCTGTGCTGTGAAGTGCGTAGCTTTAGTTGTTAGCGCAGTTGGAGTAGGGCCTAAAGGTAAGGTCCGCTCGGGCAACATCTACTGAACACCCACTGTGTGCGAGTCGTCACACCGGTCAGTGTGTGGAGGACACCCAGAGGTGCATCAGACCATCTGGCCACCACAAAGCAGTGTATGAAACGAGGCCGAGAGAGGCACCGACTGGGCAGGGGAAGACCAGCGTAGCACAGACACTGGCCCACAGACACCAGGCACATTTTTAATTGCTGATAAACAATCTTCTGTGGCCAGACGTTCAGGAAATTCCAAAGCCAGTTGTTCAGCCACGGGTAGTTCGAAATCAGCCATGATGAGCGTATTTACACTGTGGAAATCAGCAAATCCTACAAATCGGGCCTCCCCGTCCTATAACCTTCCTCATCTCCTTGACACCTTTAGTGGGAGCTCTACAGTTACAGTCCCTGCCAACTTCCTTCCTCTGGTTCTGGGAGCCATCAGAGGGTTAGGACACCAGCCCTCATCATAATGGAATCCAGCAAATTTTGTGCTAAACCTTGGGTTAGATTTGGAGCTTGACCCTGTGAACAGCAGAGGACTAGGATGTGGGGTCCTAGCTTCCTGCCCCCTACTCTCAGCCATAGAAGTGGGGGCAGGATTCAGCTCTGTGGCCACAGATGATGAATAAGACCTGGCTTTGGGCAGTTAGGCTGCTCCATCACGGCCCAAGAGGAAACTGAGGCAAGGTGGGAAGGAGGGGCCACGCCAGCATCTCTCCCACCTTCTAGTGCCCAGCTGTGCCATCAGGCAGAGATGTGACAGAATGGAGCTGCTGACATCTGCTCAAGGAGTACCAGGACGAAGGGCGTGCTGCGTGGAGCACGTGACAGCCAGGCACAGAGTAGCACGTGACAGCCAGGCACAGAGGAAACTCTGGCGGCGGTTGTAGCTGGTCTTGTTGGACGTCCCTGGTATCCTCACAAGAGAGCAAGAGAAAGCAACGGTGGACTCATGGGAGTCTTCTCTTTCCTTCCTCTTCTCTGAAAATCCAAGTTATTTTTATCCCGTGACTAGATTGGACTTCCCAAAGTTCCTTAACCAGGAGCTCCCAAACCATCTCAATCATCAAAATCTTCTGAGAAACTCCTTAAAACACAGATTCACACACACTGAAGAAGAAGATCTGGCCACCCCAAGCATTTGCCTGTTTTAGAATCTCCTGGGGGATCCTGTGCTGACCTAGGCTCGGGCCTCCCCACCCCACATGTCCAGGCTCCAGGGGCAAGTCACACCACCACTCAAGGTGGTCAGTGTCTGAAGATCTTACAGAGGAATGATCCCTTTATTTAGAGGTTTTTTTTTTAAACCTGGGAATCCAGAGATCTTTGCAATAAACAACGTGTGTGCCTCCTCACAAACTAATGTAAACCAATAATGCTATTTTTAAAAGGCTTTAAATAACTTTTTCAATGCAAAACAACCCACTCAAGCAGACTTAATTCATTTTATGGGCCAGCTGAACCAGCAGTGCTCCGAGAGCCACGCTGAACCGTGAACCAGGGCCATTTCATCTGTCACTACACGGGTGACCAGCGCAGCATGGTTAAACCCATAGGTTCTACACTGTGCCGACCAAAAGGACATTATTTGTGAAGCTCTCTTCACTCCCTCGCTTTGGGACTGTGGCTGGCATTGTCCTATTAGAACTCCCTGTGTTCTCAACCGCGTTTGTTTCACGCACCAAAGAAAGTCCTGCCCCTGAGCCTCTCCCTCCTGGTGAGCTGGAGATCGTTTCATCTGATGTGTTCTCCCTGATAAGTTACTGTTACAGGCTTCACAATGGTGACCTCAAATCCACATTGCGATTAACAGCAGTTCAGCCAATGCTGTGAGCTTGATAGCCCACTCTCTGCCTTTTAATTAAATTCCAAGTTGGTGTTTTTGTTTTCAAAGGAAGGGATGGGGCCCATGAAGGTCACTCAGTCCCAGGCCGCTGGGAAGAACGCCCCGCTGCACACTCACACTCCGGCGGCTCCTGCAAGGGCAGCACGTTGCAGCAGGAAGGATTTCCAACAACTTTCACAGAATGTTTTCCAGATATAAATAGCCTCTAAGGCATGACATATTCTAGCAAGAAAGACTGGAACAGAAGTAGGTTATTGACTGGCAGATGCCTGCCTTCCAGTGGGCACTGGAGCATAGGGGATTGGGCTCTTTCCAGCTATATTTAGCATCCGCGTTAACTTTCTGCGGAACAATGTCCTTTAGAAAAGCTACATAAATCAGAGGAGGAGAGATTACTGAAATTTATGAAGCAATCACTGTGAGAAACCCCTGGGCACAATCACTGTGATAAATACCTTGTTAAGCCCCCTGCCCATCCCCACCTTATGTTTCTTGTTAACACAAGGGGTCCATTACCCAGCGTTGCTACTTCCCAAAGGAGAAACCATCTGCATTGAGGAGTTGTACAGCGATCTGGGCCCAATCCAACCTAACAAAACCATTCCCGGAATTACAGAGACGGAAGAGCCCTCTAAGAAAGCAGGCTTCCTGGATTTTCCAGGGTGATCTCAATTTTTTTTTTTTTTTTTGGTCATTTTGTTCTTTTTAATAGAAAATCATTAAATATAGAAGCAAATAGGTTTTCACATTTACTCTTTGGCAAAATTTTCCATATAAGTAACAGCGCAAGTCAGAGAACAATCCTTTGTTGGACTATGCATCCTGGTTCTAGGGTCAGAAATTCGGATCCATCAGTTAGTTTCAACGACCCCATTTTGAAAATGAAAGTGAAGTTACATCTCCCCAAAGGAGAGCAAGCCAGTCCACAGGAGAAGCAATTCTTGGGTTTGAATCCAGCAGTCTCGCCAGAGCCCTGTGTTGCCTAGAAAGGAGGACTGATTGCAATTATCCTAGTTGATTCTGGCTTCTGATGGGACAGGATGCGGTAGGCACACAGTGACGAGGACAAGAGTAAATCTAGTATGTACTAGCTCAGCCACTTACTATGTGGCCTTGGGCAAAGCCCTACAGCTCTCTCAGCCCGTCTGTTTCCTCATCTATACAATGCAGATGATAAGAACACCCACCAGGAGGAGTTGTTATGAACATAGACCAAGGAAATGCAGGTCGAGGCACTTACCATGGTACCTGCCACATAGCAAGCACTCTGAGATCTAAGTCACAGAGAACAAGCGGGCATCAGATCTCCCCCAGGACAACGTCACTCTCTGGTGCATGAGCAGGGCAGGGTGGACAGAGGCAACGTCAAATCCAAACTCTGCAGCTTCATTACTGGGTAAACCACTCCGAGCAAATCACATAACCTCTGGACGCTTTAGCTCCTTCATCTGTAAACATGTGAATAGTGACACCGAACTCCAAGGTTTTTGTGAGGATTAAATGAAGGAGCATATTTAAAGTCTCTGGCATTTAATAGATGTGGAAAACAGGAAGTACCTTCCTCCCTGGAGACCAGTCTGCCCCTCTCCTACCTAGTCTCCACCGGGGGCTCTCACCAGGTGAGTGAGAAATTTAGAGGTGTGCCCTGCCCTCCTCTACACCCCAGTATCTTTATACAGATGAACTCAGATTATTATGAACGGCAAAGCAGTGTTTCAACTTGACTTCTTCTGCCCTCACCACTCTACTGAAACTCTGCAAGACCTTCTGATCTCCAAAGCAAATGGCCGGGATTCATTTTCCTCCCTCTTTTTGCATTTGACGCTGGCTGATTTCCATCTTGAAGTCTTTTCTCTTTTGGTTTCTATGATGTGATACTGCTCTGGGTATTCTCCTGCTTCTCTGGTACTTTCCCTCCAAGTCTAACTGCAGGCTTCACTTGTCCTTCTGATTCATAAACATGGGATGCCTCAATGTTCTACACCCCCTCTCTTCTCTTTCTGTTCTCTCCCCTCATCAGTCTCATTCACTTCAATGGCTTAACTCTCTCTTTTTAAAATCATGGCCTCCAAATCTGTATCTGTGGCCATGACATCTTTTCCAAACCCTAGAACAGGAGTTGAACACCCAGATACTTACAAGGGCCAGGCAGGTAATATAAATAACTACAACAGGTTGGACTAGAGGATAATAGGGAGTAGTGGAGACTGTAGCAAAGTAGAGAGCACATACTTCACTCTCTAGTCTCGCCAATTGCTGTCTTGCAAGAATGAGGGCCTGGCGATTCCATATCTTAAGATTTTTCAAAAGAAATCAGAAATGCAGATTTTTATAAGCAAGTAATTAACAACTAATTCAATTTTATTGAATTGTCCAAGTTAACCCTATACAGGGCAAAAAAACTTTACCTGAAAGCAAAATATGGCACATGAGCAACTAATTTACCATATTATTCTTTTTGTGTGTGTGTGTGTGAGGAAGATTAGCCCTAAGCTAACATCCAATGCCAATCTTCCTCTTTTTGCTGAAGAAGACTGGCCCTGGGCTAACATCCGTGCCCATCTTCCTCTACTTTATATGGGACGCCACCACAGTATGGCTTGACAAGCAGTGTGTCGGTGTGCGCCTGGGATCCGAACCTGTGAACCCTGGGCCGCCGAAGCGGAGCACACGCACTTAACTGCTGCACCACTGGGCCAGCCCTTACCATATTATTCTAGACCCACCAGTTCAAGTACTCATTTTAAGCCTCATTTGAAAATCTCACTGGAACCTCAAGTTTAACATATTCAAAACCCACCATAATCTTCCCTAAACCATCTCCTCTTACTGGTCTATAATTCAAATATTGCCAATCCCATTCTCCCAAGCACCCAGGTTTGGAACCTTCACATCGTTTTTGACTTTTTCTTCACTTTTCTCTCAACTGATCAGCTCTGCTATATTATCTTTGCAATGCGTCTCAAATCTAATCCCCTTTCCTATTCCCATTGTCACCATTAATTCTCCACTGCAATTTTTCAGTAGACTTGCTGGTCTCCCCATCTTCTGTTTCTCCCCATGTTAATTCATCTACACACTACTGACAGATTAATCTTCCTAAAATACTCCTTTTCACATAACTCCCCTACTCAAAAGCGTCACAGTTTCCTCTAACCTCTGAAATTTAGTATATTCTTCCCAACCTGGCATTCAAGGCCTCCCATAATCTAGGGCAGATACTACCGGCTGTCCTTTAATATCTGTTCTCTCCTCCTTCCGTGGTAGTAGAACTCCCAGTGATTTGCTGGGAATGTAGACACCTAAATTAAAGAGCATATTTCCCAGGATCCCTCGCAGCTAGGTGTGGCCAAGTGACTAAGTTCTAGCCAGTGGAATGAAGGTAAAGTTCTATGGAGTATTTTCTGGGAGCGCTCTCTAAGAGGTACGACATATGCCCTTTACCCCCTCCTTCTTTGTCCCTTTCACCGTCCTGATGTCTAGAAGATGATGTTACAATCTTCGATGTTCAACTAAAGGCCCACAGTGTGGGGTAACAAGAGAGAAGAAACTTGGGTCCCTGACACAATGGAGTACCATACCAGCCTTTGAGACCACTGGACTTTACATATTTTTATCTTGTTTAAGCCATTGTTGCTTTTGGTTTTCTGCCACTCTCAGCGAAACCTACCCCTCGCTAGTATAGATCCCACCTAACACACCTCTTCCACTCCCCTACGCATATCCTATCCATTATTCGAACTAAGCTACACTTGGTTCCCCAATATTCATCTACTTTCCTACCTCTCTGCCTTTTCTCATGCTACACCTGGATTGTTTCTCTCTTGTTGAAATTTTATCTCTCTCTCAAGACTCATCTCAAATCTCATATTTCACTTCCATAAAATAAATCATTCTTCATCCCCCCCCAGTAGCATATGATTTCTCTCTCTAAATCCCATCAGAATTTTATTTATTCCTCTCGCATTATATTTATCGCAACACATGCACACACACACACACAGCCAGCATTATGCCCAAACATTGCTGGCCCTATCCATATTGAACAGAGTGGGTCCATGATACAATCTGCTTAACTGAATTGAGGAGAAAAGTCACCCACAAGAGAACAACAAATGGCTGAGGAGTATGTGCGGAGGGAGTTCCCTGACAGGCCTTAGGATGGTTTGGGACAAGGGAGGTTTTGTGGGTAGGGTCTGTATACATATGAGCTGAAGTTGTTGTCTGATGCACCAGCTGGCAGAGCCATCCCCACATCACTTCTTAGAGCTATGTCACCCCCAAATCTAGGGACCAAGCAACCGCACCACACTTTGTCCATGGCTCTCCCTCTGGCTTGCTCCTTCCCAGCCAACCCCGGGTCAAGCCCCAGCATTAACCGTTTGATCAATGGGCATTTGACTTTATATTTGATCAGAAGCACATTTTAAAACTTCTGACTTAGGCATAGCCTCTACTGCACCTAAGTTCCACAAACCCTTCTAGATTTTTCTTTTGGGACCTGTCTCTGAATGACAATAAGAATAGCTTGGCTTGGCAGAGGATCCAGGTTAGGATTACATGACATATGGCCCTGCTGGATGCAAGCCACACTGTCAGATTATCCAAGGGGCTGGTCTTTGTGGCTTTGAGCTGCTTACATGAGAACCCCCATTACCTCTTCTCACCAGACACCTTTGACAAAAGATGACATTTGAATATAACTATCAAAGAAAGGAGTTGGGAAAGAAGACAGAAATATCCTCTCTCCAGGTCCTAGGCTACTCTGAGACTGAGCCTGCCAGAGAGTCAGATGCTCACTTCCGAATGAACCCACATGTGCTTCTCTCCTGAGTGGCATATGTTCTCTCAGGAACCGCACAGCTTCTCAGCGGGTTGGGCAGGAGGTTTGCACCGTCTCTCAAAAGAGAGGCTTCTTGCCCCAGCCTCTGTCCTCCCAAGTGCATGTCTTAGATTTCCTGAGCACAGGTCAGCGCTAAGGGGGGCCACAGACAGGAAGAAAAAACAGGAAGAAAAAATCACGGGCTAGATGTGAGAGAGTCCCTCACAGTGAGGACAGGGGAGGAAGGGACAGAGAACAGGAAGCAGAGAATGGTGAGGAGTTGGTCTCCATAAGTTAAAAAACAAGCTTCCCCCTAAGGCACGCCGGTCGAGGCTCCCTCACTTCTCAAAGCCTCTGATCCCAGCCATGGGTCCCCCGTAGCTGCAGACACACAGAGCATTTTTCCAAGCACTTTCAAAGGGATTAATTCAGACAAAGACCTTGGCTTGGACCTTGGATTTGTTGTTTTTTAACCAAGCCTTTGCTTTTACTATTTTTTCTATTTTTCTTTTTATGTGCTTTTAACTTATTTTTTATTTTTATTAACTTATTTCATCTTTTACTTATTTTTTTTTTTCAGTGGGGACAAGAAGTGACTGCTTAAAGTGTCAGGCACTGTAGAATGGTGGCTGTACGGTGTCTTAGATCGGGAGTCAGCAAACTTTCTGCAAAGGGCCATATAGTAAATGTGTTTAGACTTGGCAGGCCAAGTGGTCTCTGTCACGACTACTTGTTGTAGTGATTGTGGTGTAAAAGCGGCCGTAGACAATAGGTAAACAAATGAGTATGTCTGTTTTCCAATAAAAATTTATTTACAAAAACAGTCAGCGAGCAGATTTGACCTGTGGGCTGTAGTTTGCCATCTCCTGCCTTAGATCCAAAGCTGATCTAGACGTGGAGAACTCGAGAAAAGAGCCAAGTGATGGAATGAATCTCATCAGCCTTTCAACCAGGCACACATTCCTATTCCCGACCTTCTGAGAATTGCAGATCCTCTTTGCTCACATCTGAGTCTTTTAGTAACCATATTTTTCAGTCTTCAGTAATCACCCAGAACCGTGCTAGTCAGACCACAAACTGAACATTTTCATTCTCATCTGTTACCAGCACTGACCTTGCACATGGCCTAGGTTTCATCTCCACCCGACACCAGATCATGGGTCTTATTTCCGGACAAAGTGCTAATGGGAGCATAAAAGGACACAGCAACGAAAATGTCTCCATGGTGTCACAAAAGAAGTCACAAAGGTGACATATGAGCTGGGTCTTTGCCAGGCAAAGAAGGGAGAAAAAAGTACATTCAAGTTAGAGGAAATAAATTACTAAATAGAAAACTGTCATGGTAAGATTTTAATTTTAGGAAGATAAATGGCTTCAATAAGGAAGGATAGAAGAGAGTGGAACCAGACGGAAGGAGACAAAATAACAGGCTGTTCCAAGAGCCCGGGCAAATTAGGATGAAGATCCCAACGAAGGCAGGGGCAGTAGAGGTAATGTTATACACTGTATGTTTGTGTCCTCCCAAAATTCATCTGTTGAAATCTTAACCCCCAATATGATGTTATTAGGAGGCACAGTCTTTGGGAGGTAATTAGGTCAAGAGAGTGGAGCCCCCATGGCGGTATTAGTGCCTTTGTAAGAAGAGACTCTAGAGAGCTTGCCTCCTCTCTGCCCTCTCCGCCATGTGAGGATACAATAAGAAGTCAAGAGGTCAGCCATCTACAAACCAAGGAGAGGACTCTTACCAGACACAGATCTGCTGGCACCTTGATCTTGGACTTTCCAGCCTTCAAAACTGTGGGAAATAAATATTTGTTGTTTAAGCCACATAGTCTATTGTATTTTGTTATAGCAGCCCAAACTAAGATAGTTGGGAAGTCATCAAATATGAACAGTTTCTACTATAATATTAAAAGAATTGAGTGATCAGCTGAATGGGGACAGTGGGAGACAGGATAAGAGTTATTTAGGGTTAAAAATAGGTTAGCCATAGAGTTAGATAGTATTCCGATTAGGATTAAGATGAAGGTTTTGCCTTGGATTAAAGCTATCACTGATTTACTTTCATTGGTTTACTTCTCATTTTAAAACATGATTCAAAAGATTCTTGTAACCCATCGTAACTCACCAATTCCAAGACACATTATTTTTCACATTTTACACATCTAGTTTTTACACATTTATTTTCATATCTCTAAATTTAAGAGGTATCTTACTGATGTTAATGTGCATCTTAGCTTAATTGGCAACTATTTATTTCATAGCAATAGCAATAGATGAGATAATGGTGAATCTTCCAATCGGTGGCATCTTTCATTTTATGTAATATGGTGAACGTGTTCAAAACACAATAGAAAATCAAATGATTCATGTTAGTTCCAAGGAAGCAAAACCATCATTGGTGTGTGTTGTTTGTTAATCATACTTTAAAATCTTGTATCTCAAGGAAGCTTTTAGAGACTATGAAGTACTTTCTTGAATAAAAGCTAGTCAAACTCACTTATGGGTTCAGTGTGCTGTGTGAAAAGGTAAGAAATAAAACAAAATATAGGTGAGAAAATATGATAGCAAGAGGATGGAAGTTTAGTTCAGGAATTTAGCAAGCAGGTGAATTCAGTAAACAAAATAACTACTTTTAAAACAACTTGTGACTCATTACCAACCTACTCTATGATTTGAGTTCATTCAAATTGGTTTTTTGCTGTTGTTAAAACAAGACTATGTGAGTTATCTAACAAACAGAGTGTCACGTGAACACGTTAACTGCCTGAGTATGCGAGAGGGCTAGAAATGCTAAAAGGTGCCTCAGCATAAGAAACTAAAATCTCTCTGAAAAGGAATTCTGTTCTCCTGTGTCTTGGTCACACTTCTAGATGAATGTAACCACCTCCTCAAGGGAATCTCTGACTCGGGTCTTGTCGGCTCCAACCCGTGCTTCATATCTCTACTACGGTGGTTCTTCTTAAATCCCGTTTTCACATCGCTATTGTACTCCAACCCCCCTAACAGCTCCCTAGTGCCTCACAACTATTGTCCAAACATTTCTGCATGACTTGGAAGGCCCTATTGGTCGACACAGCTGACTCTACTTCCCACTGTTCCTCTCCTGTGTCCTCTGCTACCAAAAGCTAATTTCAATCCATCTTCTTTGGACTTTTCTGAAATATTTTTCTCCCGTACTGGAATACCTCTATTAGAACTCCTGCCTATCAAGTTCCTTCACAGAGGCTTCCCCAGCCACAGTCAACAGGCCAGTCAAGGTGTCTGCCACACCTGGAGCTCCCCTGTGACAGAAACCTCTGTAATCCCAATCCTGATGTCACAGCTATCCCAAGGGGCTCCTTCTGCATAAATGACCATGTTCTGTATGGCTAAGATCCTTTGGCCAAAGTTGATTGGATTAGCGTGGGCTCCTAATCTAGACCAGACAGTCAATAGGCTGGCCAGTGGCCAGTGAATTTGCCGGGTACAAAAGGTCTGCTTAAATAAGGATAATGAGGAAGGCAGACCAATGAGATCCCCTCTCTTGGAAATCTGAACAGAAGATAGAGAAAGAGAGAGAAAGAGCACTCACAGGAGCAGGAGTGAAAACATCAGCAAGCGGTCAAGTTACATTAACAGTAGAGCCTTAGAGAAGGAGCCAGAATTCCTGCTGCTGCCAGGCCACAAGATTTCCCTGTTAGTAGAGCAGCCTTGGATCCAGTACAACTTCCCAAGTCCAGTTTCTGTGGGGCCAGTTCTAACTCAATTTCTCTTTTCCCTAAGAGCCCTGCCTGTAGACCTATTCCTGGATTCTTGTGAAGTCTAAATGACTGCCTGAGATTCCTGTTTCCTACGTGTATCTGTACAGTGCATAAGGGAACCTGAATAAGTGTTAATTCTATAAAACAGAAGAACCTAACACACACAATGACCTTCGCCAGTCCCTGTTCCCTGAACATCTGCAGCACTTCTAGCCTGAACCACGCAGTTTGGCACTTACTACAGAATGTCTTCCAAGGTCACCAATTTTGCATATGCTTTAATTTTTCTTTCCAATATATCATACACTTCCTCAGGGCAGGGCTCATGGGTCCTGTTTCTTTTTTTCTCTCCTGTCCTATATGACCTCGAATATGTTATTTAACCTCTCCAAGCATCAGCATTCTCATTTTCAAAACTGGAATAATAATAGTACCTACTTTAAAGGTTAATTATGAAGAATAAATGAGAACATGTCTGTAAGTGCTTGGCATAGTGTCTGGCACACAATGAGTGCTCAGTAAGTGCTGGTGGAGGTAGTAGTGGCAGTGGTGGTAAGGTTGGCAAAGCTGGTGGTGGTCATGGTGGTGGTGGTGGTGGTGGTCATGGTGATGTTGGTTGTGGCAGTGGTGGTGGTGATGGTATAATGGTGGTGGTGGTGGTGATGATGGTGGTCATGCTGCTGGTGATGGCGGTGGTAATAGTAGTGGTGGTGATGGTGGTGATGTTGGTAATGGTGGTTGTGGTGGTGATGGCGATGATGCTGCTGATGGTGGTGGTGGTGATGATGGTGGTGATGCTGCTGCTGCTGCTGCTGCTACTGCTGGTGATGGTGCACAGCATACATCATACAGTTCTGAACACACAGTAGATAATTTAGGCATATTCATTGATATGTGGGTCATCTGGAAAACCATATACCACCTGAGTTATAAAGGAGAATGAGAGGTAGAATAAGAGATAAGCACAAGTGAAAACCAACGTTTGTGAAGCATTTGCTCAGATATCAAATACTGTGAAAGATATATGATCTCGTTGATACCTCACAACAACTCATTGGCAGAAATTCTAATTTAAGGATTAGAAAAACTAGGATCAAATGAACTAAATGACTTGCCCAATTTTACAAAACTAATTAATGACACTATCTGGGCTGGAGATCTGCACAATTCCAATAACTGTACATTGTCCACTGCACCATGATGTTGCACAAATAAGCCTTAAGGAATTGATAGATGGAGAGACGGGAAGCCCAGTGATGTTTTTCCAATGCAGTAATGGCTTCAAAATAGACTTTATTTTTTCTCAAAAAAGGTCATACTTATGCACACTTAATGTACCATTTGCACACTAATTTTCCCCATCAAACTCCATTTTCTATATACATCTGATCAAGGTTTACATAAGTATTAGGAGAAATAAAGTTAAATTACTCAATTTCAACTTCGACCTATAATGAAGGAGGAAAAACAAAAGTGAGGTATTAAGAGGTGATGCTCTTGCTGAGAGCTGGCAGTCAGCCATGAAGATACATTCAAGTAAAGCTCCTTTCAGAAATGTCCTCAGATATTAGTTAATTCTACCCTTCAGAATTAAAATTTTGAAAGATATGCTCTGTCGGGGTCTGTCTTACTGAGCCCTGCATTTCGATTCCACTTGGAGTAACTCAGGAAGCTACTTGCTGGGGGACAGGGTTGAGGGAGGAGGGCAAGTCATAACGTTCGAGTGTCTCCTACCTCCAAGAACTGAATCTTCACTCATTCATTTAAAGATCTCAGCGGTCTTCTGAGGAGCCACGTTTCATCAGATGAGGAAATGAGGCCCAGCAGTGCTGGCCGTGATGCCTGGGCGAGTGAACGCTGAAACTGTAATTCACTCCAGTGCTCTCGGCTGCCAGGGCCTCAGGTGCTCCATGCATCGCCCCGTTAGGTCACCTACCTCTCCTTCCCCCTTACTAGAAGCGCTGGTTCCCAAAACCAAGGCTTTGTGTTCCAGCTAGCTCGCATTCAAACCCAGCTGTGCCACCTCCAGCTGGGTGACTTCTCGATACTTACCCACCATCTCTGAGCCTCAGTTTCCCCAGTCTACTTGACAGAATTATGATGAGTCTTGAATGGGAGAATATATCGAGTCTGGTAGCACACAGCCTCACACAGAGGCAGGACTGCAGGCCTGGCAGTTACTGTCACTATCATTAATTATCCTACTAGCTTTGCTCTATGGGGCTCTGTTCTCAATTTTTCTTCCTCTAATTCTTGGTGTTGATTCCTGACTAAAAGCTAGAAGCTAGTCAAACCACTGTAGAAATACCACAGCCCGCTCTATCCATCGAGCAACGGCTAAGGCTGTGTGAGAGAGCCGGCAGGGTGATGGTGAAAAGAAAATTAGATATGACTTAGTAAAGCTGATGCAGCAGCGAAAAGGCTAATGTAGTTTTGGGCTTTGTTCCCAATGGCTTCATCAGCAGAGAACAGAGGTGCGGGTGCCTCTTTAACAGCCTTTCTCAAACCCCACCTGGAAAATTGCACTAAATTCCGGGCACTTCAATACCATAAAGATGTAGAAAAGCTGAAGGGAGTTCAGAGAAGAGTAATAAAAAAGATGGGGAGGTTAGGAGAATTGATTTACTGGGAAAGATTAAAATAACTAACTATGTGCAGCACGTCTTGGTCGTGACTGGTGAGGAGCAAAGGGGACCGCGTAGCAGCCTATAAATCCCGGCAGCGTGTACATGGCGGGAAGAGTTACTCAGCATGGTACAAGGAGGCACAGCCGGGAACCAGGGTGAGAGGAAGGAAGGACAATTTATGAAGAACACTAGGAAAGTTGTGTTGAGTTTGTTAAAAAAACAGAGGGAGACAGAGAAATTAAAGATACTAAGGAGCAATGTTGCAATTCAGCAGGAGGAAATCCTGTTTTTCTAAATCATATTGTTTTCCAGTCTACCCTGAACGTCTACTACCCAACTCATATAGTGCTTTATTGTCATTCCTCCCTCTCCTCTGGACTGGAAACTCAGAGAGAGTAGAAATGCATCCGTTTTGCTCACTATTGACTCCCCAGCACCTAATGCGGTGCCTGCCACACAGTCATTGTCCCATGACTATTGGTCGAATGCAAGTTGAATGAATGACCAGTTTGCAAAGAAATAGAATGAAATAAAGCATTTATTACCAAAAATGATGTATAGTAACGGTAATATTACAGCACTAAAGATGTAGCCGGATCATTGCTATGGATTGCAGGATGTAGAATTTTAGAGTAAGAAGGGCCATTCAAAGTCTTATATTTCAATGATTCTCACCTTTTTTTTTCCCAAACCACTTCACATGTGCACCTAGTTTTAGGCATAATTTCCAGCACACTAAAAAATTTCCATCTCTTTCCACCGTAAAAATGCTTATCATAATGCAACTGAGAGTGACGTTAACACGTGGATGACCTTGAAGCCACTCTAATCTATTAAAAACAAAAAAGTAAGGGGCCAGCCCAGTGGTGTAGTGGTTAAGTTCACATACTCCACTTTGGCAGCCAAGGGTTCACAGGTTCAGATCCCTGGCGCGGCCCTACCCACCACTCATCAAGCCGTGTTGTGGCGGCGTCCCACATACAAAATAGAGGAAGATTGGCAAAGATGTTAGCTCAGGGCCAGTCTTCCTCACCAAACAAAAAAATGAGTAATTCACTGACTATTTTTAGTTGCTCTCCCTCACAATCCTTATGTGTTACTTATTCACAGCCGCCTTCCCTATTGGACTCCAGCCTCCACATGGGCAGGGGCATCCCCAGCCCTGACACAGGGCCTAGCACATTCCTAGGTGCACAAGAACACTTTTTGAGTTTCTAAATTTTGAATAACAAAATTATTTGCTCCACTACTTACACCTTGTAACTTGTACATTGAGATACAATAGAAGAGACTGCTGTTCTAGCTCGGCACTGCCATTTGCAGATTAGGTGGAATGACTTGCCCCAGGTGACCCAATTCATGGTACAGCCAAAACTGTAGGAACAGTTCCACTCCAGATTCACTGAGCTTACCAGGCGCCATTCTCAGCATAGTATGCTATGCTATTTACAAATGAGGAAACTGAGGCTTTGAGAAGTTAAATAACCATCTCAAGCAACTGGAGGAGCTAACATTGAGACCACATGGGCTGCCTGCAGAGCCCACCTACCTATCTGCTCCTCTCTGCTGCCTCCTGGGAACCCCTACCCACACCCTGGATTTCTCTGGCCCCAGCTCGTGGAACAAAGCTGCAGAGCACAGGCACGTCAGGATTTGTGGTGAATGGAGGATTTTCTTTGTCAATTTAGCCAAGGCTGATGAGCTGTAGTGATGAAATTTGGAGGCAAAGTCCAGACAGCCCTTGATACATAAATTTGTTTCTGAAAGAGTCAACTTCAAGTTCATCTGTGGAATCCCAGTTGCCCCATTAACACCTACAATAAAACTGCAAATACATTTCAGGGAGAAAGCAAGGAGAGGGAGCCATTTTTTTCAATTTACTCAATAAACATGCTGAATGCCTCCCAGGCCCCAGCCACTTTGTAGGCACTGGGCCTGCAGAGGTAAACCAGACTCAGGCTGGCCCTGGAGCCAGGGCTCAAAAACAAACCACGTGAGGGGCCGGCTTGGTGGTGTAATGGTTAAGTTCGCATGCTCCACTTTGGCAGCCTGGGGTTCGCAGGTTCGGATCCCAGGCATGGACATACACACCGCTCATTAAGCCATGCTGAGGTGGCATCCTATATACAAAATAGAGGAAGATGGGCACAGATGTTAGCTCAGGGCTAATCTTCCTCAGCAAAAAGACGAAGATCAACCATCCATTGCCAATCTTCCTCACCAAAAAAAAAAACCATTTCAATACAATGTGCTTTGTGGCCAATGAGGGGAAAGGTGCTGTCTTGTGGGTGAAGAACCCAGAGGAGGTAAGGTGGGAAGTGATCTAAGAGTGTACCCAGCAAGGAGCAGGGGGCACTCCAGGCAGAAGGGACAGCATGAACATAGGCTGGAGTCAGGAAACAGCACAGTTTGGGGAACCCCAAGCATTTCAGGGGCACTGAGGCAGAGAGGGAAGGAAGAGCAAATGTTAACTCTGAGGAAGCACAGGGACCCCAGGGGAAAATGAACAATGGAATTACCAAAGCTTACAAAGTCATTTTCTATGGAACAAATTCTTCTCGCTCATTGAACATAGATGGCAGCACTGCTTATGGGCTGTTTTCTGTTTTTGCCTTTAGAATTTGTTACTCATTTAAAGCGGACAAAACTCTGTTGTGAAAGACCCAGCAGAAAGCTGCTAGAGATGAAGAACATAAGGACCCTGTCTAAGATAGGGAAAAAGGCAAAGATGAAATAAAGTCTAATAATATAGTGTCAATAATGTCCTTGTTTATTTCTGTCTCAACAGCCCAGAGTAGGTGGGATGGATGGTGTACTCCATGAAGACATTTAAGGAACTAAGGTTTCTTCCCTCTCACATCTCCACCATCCCACCAGCCCCTAGGGCGTTGGGCTTGTCTGCATGGTCAAAGTTGAGTCTCAAGGTCATATGTGTTCCAACTCATGGGAAAGAGAAAGAGGGGGGAGTGAATGTATGATGTTTGAGGTCCCGGTCTAAAAATGCCATAAATCTCTTCTGCTTGGGTTCCATGGCTAGAAATTAATCAGGTGGTCAAACTCAGCTGCAAGTGAGGTTGGGAAATTGAGTCTCCACTTGGGTAGCTATGGGCCTGGCTACCCTCTAGTTGGAGAAGGGAAGAATAGACCTGAAGCGACAGCCTGTGGTCTTCCCCTATCGAGCCCAGTGAGAAGCTTAGCCTAGGAAGATAATATCTCAGGATTCCTGGACTACCTATCTGGCCAGATATCCTCTGCACGGAGATGAAGTAAATGGACTTAGAAGATTGAACAGAGGAGAGAGGACATGTTATTGGGATAAATAAAGTGAAAATTAGATAACAAGTCTTTTAAGGTGGACTGTTTCTCACTTCTGTTGGAAACTGAACCAAGTCAAGTCACTTTACTTCTCTAGCTTCCATTTGTTTCCAATTCAAAAAAAAGAAAGAAAGAAGCTAATGCTGGGCCCTCATTTCACCTCTCTGTCATGTGGTGAAGGTAAGTGAGATGGTGCCTGCCCTCTGCTTTGCATTCCAAGAGACACTGCAGCTTGCAAAGGACACTGCAGACTGTGCATTCAGACCGCCAAAGCAGAGTCAGGAGGAGCACATGGGAATCCATCACAATGTAAGAAAAATGCTAGGTGGGCGTTTCCAACAAATAGAAATCTTGGTGGACAGCACCCCTCTTGGGTCGTAACACACTATAGGGAGGAAGAGCCAAGGCCGAGGTCAGAAGGCCTGGGTACAAGCACAGATATAACATGAACTAGCTAGTTTGCTATCTATAAAACAGAGATAATCAGTTCCTTCTTAAGTTATTTTAAGGATTCAAACGTAAGGTAGGTAAGGATAGCCGAAATCTGATGAGTGCTTACCGTGTGCCAGGCACTATTCACAACGCTTTGCAAATCTTCACTGACCTGATCCTGACAATAGCTCCTATAGAGGGAGGGATAGAGGACCAAGCAAAGACACAAAGAGGTATGCAGTTTTGTCCCAGGCCACAAAGATAGAAGAAATGGTGGAGATGGGATTCAAATCCAGGCAACCTGGTTACAAAATCTATGCTCTTAAACGCTATGCTAAATGGCTTGGTAGAGAATGGGTATTTGATAAACACTGAAGAATGACACTTGTGGTAACCTCCACTATTCTTAAAATATTGATCCATTTCATTGATCTTCCATCCCATGAGAAAACGCAAATAAATGTTCTTTATAAACTAGTATTACTCAAATATGAATTAACATCAGTATAAATGATTAATATTTCAATGGGTTCAATCTCCTTTTTAAATAGTTAAGAAGCACAGTTGGAAAGTGTAATTTTTAAGTCCAGTAGTTTCCATTCAGTGTAGGCAAGGCACAAAGCGGACTAATTTCTATTGAGACAAGCCATAGCTGATTTATTTACTGCCTCCAAATGAAAAGTTCCCATTCTAGTTGTAGAAAACAAAAATGAGGCTTTGATTGGACCTCCTCTCCTTTATTTATAACTGTTATAATTAATCCATTAATCCATAATCCTACAGTCGTGCACCTCGTGTCATATCTTAAATATAAAGATTTATATTTTATTTAGATTATGACCTTCACGTCATATCTTAAATATAAAGATTGATATCCTACCATCCCAAGAATGGATAATTTAGTCACTGGGTTACAGGTTGTATTAATTCTTTCCTCTAATCTCTCATGAACTTCACTTGGCTTCAGCATAGTCTGAATTCTGGCATTTGCTTCAAATGCTCAGCCCTTTCCAGAGAGCAGTAACTAATCAAATGGGCTTATAATTTGTTCATACATTTGTCACAAAGCCCTTAATATAGTTCCTTGAATGTGCTCAGAACCATTAAGTGTGGTTCCCAATTTAGCTTCGTGACAAGCCGTCACGTGTTTCTGAGATAAAAACAGCTAAACAGGAATTTTGAAACTTAACTCCTGTTCTGAACTAAAAATAAGGAACTAATCACTACAAAGCATGCCAAAAAAGGTGTTCTATATGACATTACATACATGTCTTGATTTTCTTGTTGTTTTTATTGTTTTGCTTCCACATCTCCTTTATTGTACGTCGTAAGTCAAGCCACTCTCTCCTATGGACAGTGTGTTGACCCCACACAAAGCTTTAGTTCAGAATCAGGTGGAAGACTCTCTCATCCATCACCTATCAGGAAATGCTCCCCGTATCCCCAGATTCACCTGTCTCTCTCTGGCAGATCCCTCCAGTCCAAAGAGCTGAGTTTTAAAAAATGATAATCAAGGACAAATATCCTAATCCTGTGTCCCTTCCTCTGAATTCTCCTTTTGCCTGCTGTTCAGTAAATTTGAGGAGCTCTTCCTTGATGGGAAAACATTAGCTGTAGTTGTGAGCAAACGCAGCTGACTTACATTTGCATTCTCTGATGTGCCAGGATCACACTAGCATCCATTATCTCATTGTATCTAGCTGTGAGTGCTCTGGAAGGTTGATACTGTTTGTAATCATATTATATGATGTTTTTTAAATTATTATTGTGGTATAATTGGCATACAATAAACTACACCAAAGTGCATAACTTGATAAGTTTGACATATTTATATACCCAGTAAATCAAGATCATTAACATATCCATCACCCCCAAAAGTCTCCTCATGCCCCTTGGTAATCCCTCCTCCCACCCCTGCCCCCTACTCATCTCAGGCAACCACTGATCTACTTTCTATAACTCTGCATTAGGTTTAATTTTCTAGAATTTTGTTTAAATAGAAACATACAGTATGTACTCCTTTTTATCTAGCTTCTTTCATTCAGCACAATTATTCTGAGATTCATCAGTGCTGCAGCATCTTTCAGTAATTCATTTGTTTTTATTGTTGAGGAGTATTCCATTGTATAGATGTACCATAATTTATTCATTCACCTGTAATATACATTTGGGGTTTTCCCACTCTTTGCTATTATTTAAAAAACCTGTCACTGTCTTTGTATGTACATATACTTCTATGTCTATTGGGTACCTATGTAAGAGTGAAATGGATGGATCATGTAGTAGACATATGTTGAATGTTTTAAGAAACTGCCACAATGTTTTCCAAAGAGATTGTACAATTTTACATTTCTAGCAGCTGTGTATGAGAGTTCCAGTTCCTCTAAATCCTCACCAACACTTAGAAAGGTCAATTTTTTAAAATTTTAGTCATTTTAATAGGTGTGTAGTGGTATCTCATTATGGTGTTATTTTGCATTTCCCTAATGAGCAGTGGTGTTGAGTATCTTTTCACGTACTTGTTTGCCATTCGTATATTCATTGATGAAGTGTCTGTTTAAATATTTTGCCCATTTTCTTGAGTTTTGAGAGTTCTTTATGCATATTAGATATAAGTCCCTGGACATATAAGTCTGGACATAATTTGCAAATATGTTCTGCCAGCCTATGGCTTTTCTTTTCATTCTCGTAACAGCATCTTTGAAAGAGATTGTGCTCTTTTTGTGTTGTATCTGAGAAATTTTTACCCAAGGTCACAGATATCTTCTCCTATGTTTAATTCTAAAAGTTCTATAGTTTTTGGTTTGATGTTTAGGTCTATACTCCATTTTGAGTTAATTTCTGTATATGGTACGAGGTGTGATTGAATTTTTTGTATATGGGTATCCAATTGTTCCATCCCATTTGTTGAAATGTTGTTCTTTCTCCACTGAATTCCCTCTGCATCTCTGTTGAAAATTAGTTGTCCCTGCTGGTGCGAGTGTGGAGCAACAGGAGCTCACATTCATTGTGGTGGGAATGCAAAATAGCGCGGCTACCTTGAAAGAGAGACTGATGGCTTCTTACAAAACTAAACATACCCTCACCATGCAGTCCAGCAATCACACTCCTTGGCATTCACCCAAATACCAAGTTGAAAACTTACGTCCACACGAAAACCGGCACACAGATGTTTATAGGAGCTTTATTCATAACTGCCAAAACTTGGAAGGAACCAAGATCTCCTTCAGTAGGTTAATGGATAAATGTACTGTGGTACATCCAGACAAGGGAATATTTTTCAGTGCTAAAAAGACATGAGCTATCAGGCCATGAAAAGACATGGAGGAAACTTCAATGCATGTTATCAGGTGAAAGCAGCCAATCTGAAAGAGCTACATACCATATGATTCCAACTATATGACCTTCTGGAAAAAGCAGAACTATGGAGACAGTAAAAAGGTCAGCGGTTGTCAGGGGTTGGGGAGAGGGGGGAATGAATTGGTGGAGCAGAGAGGATTTCTAGGACAATGAAAATAGTCTGTATTGGGGGCCGGCCCTGTGGCGTAGCAGTCAAGTGCGCACACTCAGCTGCTGGTGGCCCGGGTTCAGATCCCAGGCACGCACCGAGGCACTGCTTGTCAGGCCATGCTGTGGTGGTGTCCCATATATAGTGGAGGAAGATGGGCACAGATGTTAGCTCAGGGCCGGTCTTCCTCAGCAAAAAGAGGAGGATTGGCATGGATGTTAGCTCAGGGCTGATCTTCCTCACAAAGACAAAAAAGAAGAAATTACTCTGTATGATACTATAATTGCAGATACATGTCATTATACATTTATCCAAACTCATAAAATGTACATCACCAAGAGTGAACCATAATGTAAATTATGGACTTTAAGTGATTATGATGTGTCAATATAGGTTCATCAATTGTAAAAAATGTACAACTCTGATGGAGGATGTTGATAATGCGGGAGGCTATGATGTGTGTGAACAGGGGATATATGGAAAATCTCTGAACATTCCCCTCAATTTTGCTGTGAGCCTAAAACTGTTCTAAAAAAATAGTCTTAATTTTAAAAAAGCATAGAGATAAAAATAATGAATTTAGCATGTCGTATCTCTTTTTCAGTTATTCCATTGCTAAATTACATTTTCTTTATGGGTATTTGCTTTTCAAAGTAAATTAGAGTAATAAATATAATTTTTTAATTAGATGTCTACTTATATAGGTCTATTTATGGACTCTGTATTCTGTTCCACTGATCAATTTGTATATCTTTATGCTAATTCCACAGTCTTAATTACTATAGCTTTGTAAGTCTTCAAATAGTGTCATTCCTCCAATTTTGTTTCTTTTCAGAGTTGTTTTGGCTATTCTAGATCCTCTGCATTTCCACGTGAATATTAGAATCAATTTGTTAATTTCTAAAAAAAAGTCTGCAAGATTGCCTTGGCTCAATAGATCAATATGCAGGAAATTTACATTTAATAATACACGGCATGGTATATCTCTCCATTTATGTAGGCCTTCTTTAACTTATCTCAGCTGTGTTTTGTAGTTTGCAGTGTATTGATCTCGAACATCTATTGTCATATCTACCCCTAAATATTTCTTATCCTATTGAATGTTTTTATTTCAATATCTGATTGTTTGTTAAGAATATGTAGAAATACAATTGATTTTTGTATATTTTGCTCTTGCTTCCTGCAACCTTGCTAACTTATTTTTTAATTTTAGTAGCTTTTCTGTAGATACCATCAAATTTTTTTTTTTTTTGGAGAGGAAGCTCAGCCCTGCGCTAACATCTGTTGCCAATCCTCCTCTTTTTGCTGAGGAAGATTGTCCCTGAGCTGACATCTGTGCCCATCTTCCTCCATTTTGTATGTGGAGGAAGATGGGCACGCCACTACAGCATGGCTTGAGGAGCAGTGTATAGATCCACGCCCGGGATCCGAACCCACGAACCCCAGGCTGCCAAAGCAGACTGCGTGAACTTAACCACTAGGCCACTGGGCTGGCCCCAAGATATCATCAATTTTTCTACATTGATGATCATGTCATCTGCAAAAACAGACAGTGTTTCTTCTTACTTACCAATCTGGATGCCTTTTCTTTCTTTCTCTTATCTTGCTGCATTGACTAGGATCTCCAGCACAATGCTGGATAGAAGTGGTAAGAGTGGACATCCTTGTCTTGTTCCTGAATTTTGGAGTAAAGCACTCAAACTTTCATAAGTATGATGTTCACGTAGTTTTTTCATAGATACCTTTTATCAGATTGAGGAAATTTCTTTCTATTCTTAATTTGCTGAAGTTTTTATCAGGAATGATTTGAATTTTGTCAAATGCTTTTTCTGTGTTTATTGAGACAGTAATATGTTTTTCTTTTTTAGCTTGGTAATAAGACGAATTACATTGATTTTATTTTTTATTTTTTTTTATTTATTTATTTTTTTGTAAGGAGATCAGCCCTGAGCTAACATCTGCCAATCCTCCTCTTTTTCTGCTGAGGAAGACTGGCCCTGGGCTAACATCCGTGCCCATCTTCCTCCACTTTATATGGGACGCTGCCACAGCATGGCTTGCCAAGCAGTATGCTCCTGCCCGCCCAGGATCCGAACCGGCAAACCCCGGGCCGCCGCAGCAGAGCACGCGCACTTAACCGCTTGCACCACCAGGCCGGCCCCCTACATTGATTGATTTTCAATTGGTAAACCAACCTTGCATTCTTGGGATAAATCTCACTTGGATATGATACATAACCATTTTTATATATTATTGAATTCAATTTGCTAAAAATGCATTTAGAATTTTTATATCTATGTTCATGAGGGATATTGGTCTGTCATTTTCTCTTCTTGTAGTGTCTTTCTCTGGCTTAATTCATACAATGAATTTAAAAATATTTCCTTCTCTTCAATGTTCTGAGTTTATCTTAAAGCGGTTTCTTTTTCCTTAAATGTTTAGAATTTACCAGTGATGCCTCTGAGCCTAGAGTTTTATTTGTGGGGAGGTTTTTAATTACAAATTCAATTATGAATTTTGTAATCAATATTAATATCTATAGTTATAATTATATTAATGTTAAATGTTAAATATTAAAATATTAGAATTAATATTAATAAAAATAGAGCTACTCATGTTATCTATTCCTTCGTGAGTCAGCTTTGGTATTTGGTAGTTTATGTTTTTCAAGGAATTTGTCCATTTAATCTAAAGTGTTTAATTTATTCAACATTAAATATTAGCATCAATTGTTTCTAATATTCCCTTATTTTATTTTAACATCTGTAGAATTTGTAGTGATCTCACCTCTTCCTTTTCATATCTATAATTTGTTTCTTCTTTCTTTTTTTCCTGATCAGTTTGGCTAAAGGTTTATTGATGTTGTTGATCTTGTCAAAGAACCAGTTTTTGGTTTTATTGATTTTTTTATTGTTTTTATGTTTTCTAGTCCATTAATTTCTGCTCTGATCTTTGTATTTCCTTTCTTATGCTTACTTTAGGTTTAATTTTCTCTTCTTTTTCTAGTTTCTTAAGATGGAAGTTGAGATCACTGACTTGAGAACTTTCTTCTTTTATAATGTAGGAATTTAGTGCTATAAATTTACCCCTAAGTATTAATTTAACAGTGTTCCGCAGTTTTTGATACGTTGTACTTTAATTTTTATTGAGTTAAGATTACTTTATAACTGAACTTATGATTTCTTCTTTGAGCCATGGGTTATTTAGAAGCTGTCATTTAGTTTTCAGTATTGGGGATTATCCAGAGACCTTTCTGCTAGTTGAAATCTGTTATGGTCAAAGAACATACTTTGTGTGACTTGAATCCTTTTAAATTTATTAAGATTAGTTTTATGGCTCAGAATATCTTAGTAAATGTTCCTTGCGCACTTGAAAAGAATATATACTATACTATTGTTGGGTGGAGTGTTCTATAAATGTCAATTATGTCAAATTGGTTGGTAGTGTTGTTTAAATATTCTATATGCTTAATGACTTTCTGTCTACTTGTTCTATCATTTATTGAAAGAAGGTTATTGAAATCTTAAATGTTTATTGTGAATTTGGCTATTTCTCCTTGCAGTTTTATCACATTTCACTTCATGTACATTGATGGTCTGTTTATTAGGCACATGAACATTTTGGGTTTTTATGTCCTCTTGATGAATTTATCCCTATATCATTAGGAAATGAATTTCTTTATCCCTGGTAAGACTCTTTGCTGTGAAATCATGTTTGTCTGATATTAATACAGCCATTCCTGCTTTCTTTTGCAGAATGTTAGCATGGTATATATTTTTCCATTCTTTTACTTTTAACCTGTCTTTATATTTAAAGTATGTTTCTTGTAGGTAGTATGTAGTTGGATCTTGCTTTTTTTAATCCAGTCTGACTATCTCTGCCTTGGGGTATTTAGACCATTTACTTTTAATGTGACTATTAGTATAAATAGGTTTAAATCTATCATCTTGTTGTAATACTTTATGTTAGTAACTTATTTAGAGTTTATATCACACATCTTTAACTTATTTTGATATTATACCACTCCACGTAAAGTATAAGAAACTTACAATAATATGCTTCCATTTCTCCTCTTCCAGATTTGTGCTATCGTGGTCATACATTTTGCTTGTATGTATGTGATAAATCCCATAGTATATTGCTATCATTTTTGTTTAAACAGTCAATTATCTTTTAAAGAGATTTAAATAAGAAATTATATATTTACTCATGTAGTTATCCTTTCTAGTGCTCTTCATTCCTTTTTATAGATCTATATTTCCACATGTTATCTTTTTTCTTCTGTCTGAAGGATTTTAAGATTAAAAAAATTTTAACATTAACAATTAATATTTACAATTTTAACATTTATTATAGTATGGGCCAGCTGATGAATTGTTCCAGCTTTTGGATGTCAGAAAAATTCTTCACTTCACTGTTGTTTTTGAAATATATTGTTGTTGGGTATATAATTCTAGTTTGATAGATTTGTTCTTTCAGTACTTTAAAGATGTTACTCCACTGTCTTCTTGCTCACATTGTTTCTGACCAGAAATCTGCTATAATTCTTAACTTTGTTCCACTGTACAGGCACAGCTCAGAGATGTTGCAGGTTCGGTCCCAGACTGCCTCAGTAAAGCAAATACGGCAATAAAGTGAGTCGTACGAATTTTCTGGTTTCCCAGCACAGATAAAAGTTATGTATACACTGTACTGTGGTCTATTAAGTGTGCAATAGCATTGTCTAAAAAAACAATGTACATGCCTCAATTAAAAAGTGTTTTATTGCTAAAAAATTCTAACCATCATCTGATCCTTCAGCGAGTCATAATCGTTTGGCTGGCAAAGGGGTCTTGTGAAAAACGCAATATGTGCAAAGCACAATAAAGCGAAGCACAATAAAACGAAGTGTGTCTGCATGTAATATGTGTTTTTTTAACTGGCTGCTTTTAAGATTTTCTCTTATCACTGGCTGTCAGCAATTTGATTATGATGTGCCTTGGCGTTGTTTGGGTTTGTTTTTTTCTTTTTCATGTTTCTTATGCTTTAGGCTCATTGAGCAACTTGGATCTGTGTGTCTATAGTTTTTATCAAATTTAGAAACTTTCTGGCCACTATTTACTCAAATATTTTTGGTCTCTTTCTCTCTCTCCTCTCTTTTTGGGGACTCCAATTATACATATATTAAGTTGCTTGATGTTTTCCCACAGCTCACTGATGCTCTGTTCAATTTTTTTTTTCTCCCCAAAGCCCCAGTACATAGTTGTATATTCTAGTTGTAAGTCTCTCTAGTTCTTCTATGTGAGCCGCCACCACAGCATGACTACCGACACCCGAGTGGTGTGGTTCTGCACCCGGGAACTGAACCCCACCGCCAAAGCAGGGCACGCTGAACTTTAACCACTAGGCCATCAGGGCTGGCTCTGTTCAACTTTCTTTTTTTAATTCCCTTTTCTGTTTGTCTTCCCTTTTAGATAGTGTCTATTGCTATAATTTCAAGCGCATGCATTTTTTCTTCTGCAGTATCTAAACTGCCATTAATCCCATCCAATGTATTTTTCATCTCACACATTGTACTTTTCATCTCTAGAAGTCAAATTTGAATATTTTCTTGTATCCTCCATGCCTCAAACTTTTGTAAAATATGGAATATAGTTATAATAACTGTTTCAATGTATTTTTCTGCTCATTCTAACATCTTTGTCAGTTCTGGGTCAGGTTGAATTGAATGATTTTTCCTCCTCATTATGGGTTGTTTTTTTCCTGCCTGTTAGCATGTCTGGTGATTTTTGATTGGATGCCAAACATTGTGTATTTTATCTTACCGGGTGCTAGATATTTTTTATTCTCATAAATATTATTGAGCTTTGTTCTGGGAATGAAGTTACACTTACTTGAACAGTTTGGTCCTTTTTAGTGTTTCTTTTAAAATATGTTAGGTAGGACAGGAATAGTGTTTGGTCTAAGGCTAATTATTCTCCACAACTGAGGCAAGACCCTTCTGGGTACTCTACCCAATGCTCTATGCATCTTGCAGTTTTTTAGTCTGGCTGGTAGGAAGAAGCACTATTACTGGCCCTTTGTAAGCACCAAGTACTGTTACCGCTCATCTTTTAGGGTGTTTCTTTCCTTATTCTCAAGTTGTTTCCTTATACTCATGTACTGATCAGTACACAGCGCCTTTCTAGGGAGAAGTAACTAATCAAATGTATTTATAAATTGTTCATACATTTGTCACATGCTCCTTAATATAGTTCCTTGAGTGTGCTCAGAACCATTGAGTGTAGTTCCCAAATAAGATAGCCTCATGACAAGCCATCACATGTTGCTGAGATAAAAACAGTCACACAGGAATTTTGAAACTTAACTGCTGTTCTGAACTAAAAATATAGACTAATCATTATAAAACATGCCCAAAAGATATGCTAAATTACACCATATTGACTTTATGCATGTTTTATTTTTCAGAGATGTTTTTCAATTCAAAGTCAAACCAAGAAGGAATTCCTTTGGGAACAATTTTAAGCACCCAGTTGAATGGGAACCAAAAGAATATTTCTAAATGACGTAAGTCCATTATTTAAAGTACCTGCTTTAAAGAGATGGTGCTCTTCTTCAAACCACATCTCAGTCCTCTTCTCCAGGAAGAAATGATATTTTATATAAGGGAGACCATGAGAAAAGCTGATGACAATTAGTTGATGACACTTTCACAAGGGGTAGGCATATGTCAAGTGGGTCCACATATACTTATATTGTATATGAAAACAAATTTTAATAATTTTGTTTCTACTTTCATAATCCCTGGAATACAATGTATATCAATAGTCGCTTGCTGAATAAATTAATGAGTTTCAATGAAAAGTTCCCTTTGCTTGAATTTTGGTCAGGTTCTAAATTATCCATTGGGTATTATTATGATATGTTGAAAAGTCATGGGTTTATCTAAGAATATCCTCAATAGTTGACCAACTTTATAAGATTTTTTTTAAAAAAAAAAAAAAAAAAGCCAAGTATGACCCATGACAACAAAAAATAACTTTTAGTTATCCAAACTACAATAATAATATTCACTATTTCTATTTTATTTTTATGTTTCCTATAATCTGAGCTTCTGCTATTTGAAAAGAACATATGACCCAAGTGACTACAGCAACCAGCTAATTAGGACATAGAACAACTCATTTGAGATGCAGTTTGACCATTTCAAGGTACTGATGCATCTGAGAACACATTTAGGGCCACAGGATGGGGCCATGAATCACGGATATGGGCTAGATGTGACTAGATTGTATTTTCAGGCAAGTTAATCCATGTACTTCAACAGGAAGCATTGTTAATACAATATATATCTTCCACTTAATAATCTATATTTTAAAAGAAATAAGTGCTTTGCATCTGGAACCAAATGAAAGCTTTGAGATAAGAATAGTAAAATTCAGCCTTCTTTGCATAGGAAATATGCCAGGAGGAAGAAACAAGAAGCACCTTAGTGTCACCACAAACTTTAAAGTTGCTTCTTTAAAGCAGATCATCAAAAGAAATAGCCTTATTTCTAATTTTGCACCCACTTACCAAAGAGTCATTCATAACCTGAATCTATCTCTAGATGTTACTTCAGATGCTGGGTGAGTGGCAGCATCATGGGTTGTTCTTCCCTTAGGTTGTATCCAAACAGGGACAGTCATGATGTATCTCCCGAAGGATGGAGAGTCTTTTCTTGCCAATATGGCCTGCTTCAAATACTGCTCTAATTCAATTAGCCCTCATTTCCTAAGCCAAACTTAAGATCATAAAACTCTTCAGAGGAAATTCTAAAGACTATCCATCACATTCTGCCAGTTCTACTTATTCTGTAACATGCACCTAAACAAATCTACTCTTTAAATGTGGGATAGGGAGGGGGAGACCCAAGAGAGTGGGAAGTCATGGTACCCGTATAACTAGAAGAGGAAATCAAAGCAAGCTACAAGAAAGCCAGAAGCTGATTAACTACAGATTTGCAATTCCAGTGAAGACAAACAAAACGAAAAGTTTTATCCCTCTAACCAAGATGTATAATTTCATCCCTCTGGTATTAAAGCTATGGTTATGTGCCCATTTATATTTCAGTGAGGTGGATTCTATGGGAGATTAGGTATTTTCCAAAGCTTCATTAATTCTTTTACCTTCACTGAGTTCTGGTACCTTTAAAAAACATCACAAATCTACAATTGATAAACTTTTGAAATTACATTGCCTTTTCCTTCAGATTTTCCCAAGGAGGGAAAAATAGGGCAGCCTCTATTCTGTTTATTTCTAAACAAACTCATTTACTGCCAAGAAGGAGCTCCTGTATTGAAAGAATCTATCATCAAATTTGAGGACACTCTTTTAAAATGCTTGGGGCCAGGCTGGTGGCATAATGGTTAACTCCACTTCGGCAACCTGGGGTTCATGGGTTCAGATCCCAGGCACAGACCTACACGCCGCTCATCAAGCCATGCTGTGGCAGCGTCCCACATACAAAAAATAGAGGAAGATTAGCAAAGATGTTAGCTCAGGGACAATCTTCCTGAAGCAAAAAGAGGAGGATTTGCAACAGATGTCAGCTCAGGGACAATCTTCCTCACCAAAAAAAAATGCTGTCCTACTTAAAACAATAGGATTTGAATGGGGCTGCCTCTAACTGAGTTCTTACATATTAATGTAAACCGAATACATAGTTGAAGACAGGTGAAGTTCATGGAAAATTGCCAACACTGTCCTACTTGCCTTATAGTGAGCATCCCAGTCCTACAGCATCTTAAATGGGAACTGCATGTTTATATAATCATTGACATAGAACCCATCCTGGTATTTAGTAACAAGATCAGAACGTTGTCTGTTTTTTTCCCTACTATATCCTCAGCACTCTTCCATGTCAGTGTTGCAATACACATTTATTGAAAGAATGAAGTGGACATTTTATAGATTATATTTTCACCTCTTTAATTATTCTATATTTTAATTGCTATTGTGTTGTGGATTTTGCCTGTGACATGAAGTAAATGTGAGGCGAAAAATTAAAGTGACTAATATTAACAAAAACTAATAGAGTTACCTTCCTCTGGAATAGAAACCAAGAGTAACAAAAGAGCATTCTGAGCACAGCCTCAATAAGTGCAGGGCAACAGAGCTGCTGTGACTCAAAGACTGGTTCTGATCATCTCCATGAACCAATGCCATTCTGCAAGGGAAAGGAAACCCTCCAAGACTAATGCTGGCCAATCAGGCTCAATCACAGCCATCCAGGAAACATCAGTAAAAGAGAGAATGAGCCCAAATTCTCCAAGTACAAAGCACTTTCTTGAGACATATAGAATGCCAGAGATTATAGCTGTCTCTTCTGTACCTCCTACTCATCTTTTTCATCTAACCTTACACATCACGACCTCGGGTCCTCATAAGTCTGTATCAGGCGCAACTTATGTTCCCCAGCCCCCGTACCCTCCTTATCACAGCGTTCATCACACTATACCAGGTTGCCCATTTGTTTAAATTCTGTGTGTGCCATCAGTGACTTCGCCTGTCTCTATTGCTGATGCCAGCTCCACACAATAAAACAAAGGAAGGAGGGAGGGAGCGAGGAAAAGAAAATTAGGATGAGAGGAAGAGAGAGACGGAGGGAGGGACAGAGTTGGGGAAAAAGGAAGAATTTGGTCAACCACAGAATAAAGAGATGTTGGGAGTATCACTTCCTTCTGATACAGCAGTTATAACTCTAATATCTTCACAAACTAGGAAAAGCCCTCCTCTTATTAGTCAGAAACAGAAATCTCACAAAGCTGTCATCTACCAACCATGTACATATGCATACACTAGAAGCCAGAGGCAACAGCCAAGTGGAGCTTACAGAATGTTTTGCAACATCTCACAAAATGGTTAGGAAAAAGCCTGCATGAGTGTTTTTAAAAATAAGTTTCTCCCTGCTGGGCCATGAACATTGTCAATAATGCTCGCCCTTCCCCTGTGTGAGGACAGAGCCAGTTGTTCAGCTCTGAACATCCACATTACAATTTTCCTTTTAACTCTTTAGTTCCTGGTATCAAATATTCCTGGCTAAGTCCACTAATAACAATGGGAATCATAACTAAAACCACAAACACAATTAGAAGGATCTTCAGAAGAGGACAGGGAAAAAAAGCAAGAGCCAGTTACAAGCACAGCTTGCCAAGGACTATTGAGATATAGGTGTGCCTACAAATTTTTAAATTAAGTTGTAAAAATGTTTTTCAAGATACAAGCTGGAATATAGTTGGAGACTAATGAGAAATCTAAGTAAGAATTTTCTCTTTTACCATTAACCAAAACAGCAAACAGGCCTCTCTTTGGTGTTTTACTTGCCTCCCTGGTGGTCATCATGATAATCGTCCAGCCTTTGAGCCAGATGTCTATCAAGCTGACGACCACGCTTGCACAGAAGCAAGAGGAAGAAGACACATCAAGAATACTCATTTTCACTTTCTTCCCAAAGAAAATTATGAAAGTGGCTATTTCTTATTTCTGCATGTTCCTCCCTGGTGAAGAAAAGGTTACATCAGAAGTTCTTCTAGATGATGGAAGTTAACTAAAGTTATTGTTGTAATCATTTCACAATATATGTAAGTAAAATCATTATGCTGTACACTTTAAACTTATACAGTGATGTATGTCAATTATATCTCAATAAAACTGGAAAAAAAATTTTCTAAAGACCTAAGAAAATGCAGTGACCAAGGCACACAGCAAATAAAAGGTAGAAATCACACTCCAAGCCACTGTTCACACCTTTGTAACCAAACCTGTGTGGCCAGTATTCCTTCTACAAACCTGAATCCCAGAATTTAGGGCTATATACTGAAGGAGGTAAGCACAGCTTATTCTTATAATTCCTCCCCATTCCACTTTTAACAATAACCTATCAATTTTACAATGTAAAATGTCTGTGGACACACGTGGGTATTTTTTAGCATATATAACACATGTAACACATACACACTTGAGAGGGACTCAGTGGCTAACATATCTTTTGAATCCATCTGGCCTATTCCCCCACCCCCACTATTTCATTGCTCTTTCGTGAAAGTGACCACAAATGGTGGATCTAAATTTGGCACATTTCAAGGTCAAATGACGCAGCAAACAGAAATTGACCTGAAACAATATGCCTTTGTCATTCACCATCCACGTAAATGTGCACACACTGTGTTCTGCTTGCTGCCAGTTAATAAATCTTTATCCCAGAAGATTACTCGCTTCTTCTTCTAATGCTTTCAGAAAAGAAAAGACATCTGGATGTGTTTGTTCCTCCCCCTCCATCCCCCACATCCCTCCATCCCCTCAACACACAAGCAACAGCTGTAAGAGCAAGGAGAGCATGTTTTTAAAATTCCATTGGTTCATGTAGGCACATAATCTGAAGCAGCTCCAAAATGGACATCAAGTAAAAAATACCAGTTTTCAAAAGTCTGTAATTATGTATTTACACAAATTACATAATCCTGTATGTATTTACATACAATTACAGATTATCAAGTAAATAACACAATGTTGTAGTGTTAATGAGATGAAATAGAATGAAAATACCATAAACTGAAGCCATTTGTTTATCTACAAAACAAGACCTGGCAGAAACAGGTTCCCCAACACTGACCTGGCAAGTCCTTCAACACTGCCTGGGGACACTCACCGACAGATGGGAGGGTGGCTCAGTCCATGCCCGGTGAGTCGTTGATGAAGGTGCAAGTGTTGGCACCAATAAGATAGTGGTTTGGCTGTCTGAGCAACTGTGAAAATTGGAACCACCCACTCTACAGTGGCTTGGGGCTGCCATCCAATGGGTTTTGGGTCTCTTACGACAAGAACTGCCCAATAGGACAATGCCCATGCCGAAACCCTGAGCCATCTACTCTCCCAGAACACTTATTTACATAAATTGCATAAGTCAATATTTATTTATTTACAGACCATTACAGTTTATTGTATCAATTGCCAAAAGCATATAACATTTTGTTTTTCTTAAAAAAAAGTTACCAAAACAAAATAACTCCAAAAGTAGACATTAAAGTAGCATTTTCTAGGAATGCATGGAGACTTTAGTCTTTTTCACAAATTCTCTTCTTTCTTTTAGGCTGATTATCTAGTGTCTCATGCTACTTTAAGATTACTTTTGGCTATCTCCTAAAGTCAATTTCCTCAGTGCTAAATATTGTACCTATGATATCTAAGAAATTTGATTCTTCCCTGTGGTCAGATGTTTAATGTTTTTCAGCCAAAAATATTAAATGCCTTTTGGAAAACCTAAAGCCTGAATATGTGCACATTTCAGCAGCAGCAAAGAGTTAAATAATAAATAAGAACACTACATCTGGGAATTAAATGCAGTTTCTGTTTTGAAAGTTAAAAAAACAAGAAAATAAATGAAGAAGACATACTGACCTTTATCATAAATCACTATTTTACATTGCTTCTGTCCCCTCCCCCCAAAATATGTCTTAATTCCAAAGTCTCTCCCTAATGCACATCAGCAGGAGGGCTCTGCTACGCACTCCGCCACGGACCACAGACCGGCCCCCTGTGCTCGAGGCATTACGTCATGCGCTTCTGCTTCAGAACAGCTCTCAGTCACCAGTGACAGACCTTATTTTTCATAGAGAATGTGCATCAGAGCAAAACAAAGTTGGAATATTGAATTTTAACATTAGTTGCATAAATCTCAACACATTTTCTAACTGTCACTTTCAATTTCCCAACATAACTGGTTAGAAAGTGTTCTATGTGGTGTGAGAATTTATTATAAATTCCTTTTTCTTAAATATTGCTTTAAGAATTTGGCTCTTTTCTCCTTAGAATACAGTAAGAAACAGTCTCCCTTGTCCAAGGGCAAGTTCCAAAATTATTGCTACTAAAGAAATATGTATTCTTATGCTTTTCAGCATAAAATGTTATAAAAGCCTTGCAAAAGATATTCTATATAGTAACCTCCCCTCTAAAAAATTGAATGCTTGTGAAGACCATTTCAAAAAATAAAACACAGTCAACAAGTATAATACTTTCCCCCTCATTGTCATTAGTAGTGAAGATTTATTAGTTTCATTTTGCAATTTTTCTTGAAGGGTGCTATTATCATGTAATGTAACAGTTCACACCAAAAGAATTTTCTATGAAAGATGTAACTATTGTACTTCTATAATTTTATATTTGATAGCCAAGTGCACAAATAAAAAGTTTACAAGAATGATCCTGTTAATCTGATTCTTGTCCCTTAAAAAAAAAAATCTGCGCTTTATAAGCTTTTTTTTTTTTTTTTTTGTCCTTTTTGAGAATTCTAAATCAGTACGTTTGCTGTTAGTCCTGTTGCTCTGGAGACCAACTAAAATAAAAGCACAGTTATTGTTCAGCTTTGGTATAGTCTGCGATAGATTTAAACAAATAGGATATACACCAACTCTTTCTTTTCCAACCATGAAATTACAATGATGGAAGAAGTCATTTATGAGAGAGGAAATATTACAGACACAGAATAAAAGTTTGAGACCCAGTTTATCTTTAATCCTCTGGGATAAGCTATGAAACAAGCAGTCTGAAGAGTGAATACTCAGTGTCGTGAATGATGTGCATAAGTTTACAATAATACGGGCACAAAAGAGATTGTCGCCTTTAGTACATTAGGGTCATCAGAGTTTCTCATATCCATGCACCATTATATGTACTTGCATGAATTTACCACAGGTTCGCAGCGGACTTTGCCATTAATGCTTACAGAGCCTAAAGCTTCCAAAATGCCTATCTGGCCTGTACATATTTCATTAAAAATAAACTCTATATAATAAATAAATATATAAAATAAATAAAATGTTGCCTTTGGAATTTCTATAAATAAATTTAATTTTTTTTTTTTACTAAGAGGTCTTTGCTTGAAATTCACTGGGATGACACCAGTGAAAATTAACTGAAAAAGTCTTTTAAGTAAGACTGCACCCTCTATGCCTTTGAAAATGCAGCATACCCTTGTGCAGGCCACCAGCCAAAATCCCGATGAGTCGAAGTATGGCAGCTGTGCTGATATAGGATGAAGTACAACTGATCAAAAATGGAAACGCGTGTCCATTTCCCAGCATGCATCAGGCCGCTGTCCTCTAGGCTTTTGCTTCTCTCTTCAATTTCCCCTGCTACCCATCCACTCACACACTCACACCCCCACGCTCAGTCTCCCTCTGCTCTTCTCACAATAAATCAAGCAAGTGCGCATAGGCAGTCCTCCAGGAGGACAAGCCTTTAAGTGCAGAACAAAATCAGCATGTTCCCATCCAAGCCTCCATCGTACATCATGCATGCGACAAAGTTTGGCAACAGTGGAGCTGATGTGACGACACAGCTAATCAAGAAGAACCCACCACGTGAAACCTTTATAGTGGTTACTTTTTTAAGGGCTCAAGTGAAGAAATTGTCTTTGTCAACTTTGGCTTAGAATATCCTTATATAGTTCGGGTACTTTGTCGGGGTCCACTGGTCTAGGTAAAAAATGTGTGAATTTCTGGTGCCGTTTAGTCCTCGTTCCTTCTCTTGGGGTCCCGTCTTTGTTTAACGCAACATAGTATCGCCTTCCAGTGTCCACGTGTTTATACAGGTTCGAAGAGTACGTATTATACCAGTTTTCTTCAAATTGTTCTCTGAATACACACTCTTGGGTTAGTTTTTCCTGTTAGAAAAAAAAAAAAAGCAAAGAAATATTTTGCAAAATCAGGTCTTTCTGTATTTAAAGCAATATTCAATTATACAATATAACTCTGATGAGAAAATACTGATTTCAACCCATTTTAACACATTTTGCAGTAACTGCTTAACTCTATAAATTTAACTACTTCTAATTTTTTTATTCATAATGACTAAACCACAGAAGATTCTAAATGTTTTCTAGCTGAACTTTTCCACATGCCAGTTATCTGAACCAGTCAAAGAGGCAAAGGACAACACTGTGGCGGGTTGTTCTCATTTTTACTACAGCAATTTGGGCGGTGACCATCTTGAGAGGGAGAGCCTTTGCCGAGGCCCACGGTTCAAATAACAGTTTCAGCTTTATTTTATAAAGTACTTGCTACATAGACCAATATGAGCAAGAGTACCAGTGATGTCAGGTATTTCCTGCCCTTGGAAGCAGTGGAGTTCATATACAACTCTGTAAGAGTGGTTTTCAAACTTCACCGTGCAGAAGAATCACTTGGGATGCTTTTTGAGAGTGCAGATTTCCAATCCTCAACCCTTTAAAATTCTGACCCAGGAAGTCTGGAAATATGCATTTTTAACAGGCCCTTGGGGGAATTCTGATGCAGACAATCCTCAGTCCACATTTTGAGATATAATGCTTTCTATCGCGACTGAGTGAGACCCACCCAACTGAAAAAGTCACAAGAGAAAAGCTGTACTTTTTCCACATTCCTAAAGCAAAAAGATTCCACATTTTCATAAACATATTACAGTTCTCTTTCTACCTGAGATTTGCAAAAGCCTGGCTCCCATTTAACCCAACAACCTAGGGTTCCTGCAGCCACGTGTCTTGTGGGCAGTAAGGACCAGATCACATCCCACAACCATGAGCACTCTCCAAGCACAAACGTGCTTCTGAGCTGCCCCTGGAGAAACAAACGGGACCGAATGGCCTCTTCACACCACGAAATTCAAACTTTCAAAAACAGTATCTTCCTAGATGGTACTTTTAAAAAATAAACACTAAAATGACTTTTAGAAATATTCCATTTGTTCTTGCCCACCTGGCACTTTACATAAATAAGAAAATAAACAAATACATGTCCACACTCAGGGTTAAAACAGCAAAACAGATAAGGTCATTTGAGTTCTTGCATTTCTGTCATTCAGACCCAGAGGACAGACAGCAAGCTACACATCACCCAATACAGACAGCCTTTGACACGAACATGCTTGAGAGCACAATTTAGTGCCCCTCATCTCCAACTGCTGTAGAACGAGTCAGGAGAGCACAGAAGGGAAGCAAGGGAGAGAATCTGACAAAGTCAACAGTCCGCTGTAAGGCCAGCTTCTCTATGTCTCTTCTTTAACTTAAGGAAAGGCTCAAGACCCACTTGACAGCACACAGGGCCTGCACCTCCTGATAGGTGCTCTTCCAGAGGATCAAAAAGCACCGAGCGGGTGTGTAACAAAATATGACCTCCTCGGATAAGTGTATGCTAAGAGAATCGAAAAAGGGGAAAGCAAAAAGCAAAAACAATGCATCCGGCAAGGACAGAAACGATGGGAAAAGGAGGGACTGCTGATGCTGGGTTTGGGGACAAAATGAATTGCACAGAGCAAGAAGTTATCTGTAGCTCCCCCTCAACTGGACCACACCTGTCTGGGGTGCGAGGAGAAGCTCCAGCCGGCAGGAGGAGGGGCACACAGTGGAGAGGCACCCCCGCCCCTCTACATGCCATCCCAGAGGCTCGTTCTCTCAGGAAACAACCCTGCACTGAGCCCAGAGATAAAGCTGAACGTGACTTCTCGTTCATTTCTATTAAAACTGACAAAATAAAAAGAGTGTTCAAGACATTAACAGCTATTTTAGTCTTTACTTCCATCTGCATAATAAATATTCTCCTCACAGACAAGATTAGTCCTGGCTAAAAATTTCTAGTTTGGGTTTGCTGTGATTAAGTAAATTTTCTAAACAAATTATGTTCATTTTTTTTTTTTACTTAAAAGGAGGCCAGGTGCGGAATTGTATACTGAGCCTTTACTTCTACAAAGGACACGAAAAACTATTCAAATTAAGCTTTCCTTTTTGCAGTAGGAAATCTCATCACCTGACAGACACTTCACTTAAAAAATGAAACTCTTCCTCCTCCTTTTGGAACCATTATGCACTAGTTGACATTTGCTTTGTATACTTGCCATGCCTAGCGCACAGGAGCCTTTCCTGGATTGGAACCACAACCCAGGTAGCTTCAGCAGAAGCTGCCCAGTTTGCACAGTGGTGAAGAGCCTGGCTTGGGAGTCAAAGGCCTCTGCAAACCCAGCTTCGGCCCTCACTAGCAGCAGGATATTTACAACTCCTTATCTCACCTCTCCAAGTCTCAGCAGCCTGGTCTCTAAGGCATCTTGAGACAGGGCGATTACAAACATGCAATCAGAGAACAGTGCTCAGCACAGAGGAAGCCTCAATAAACAACAGCGGATGCTGACATTAAGTTAACATCACAACCTCTTAGAACTGGAACAAACCTTAGAAAACAGCCAGCGCAACTTTCCCCATTAAATACGTGGGACAGTGAGGCCCAGATGCGAATTGATCTGCCCCTGGTCTGTGCCACAGGATAGAAGTTTCCAAGAGCTCCAGTGGAGATGCCACACTCTCAAGATGGGCCCCTTTCATTTTTTTACTTTTCCCTAAGCAATGTGATTCCTCCAGACCCTCGCATCCAGGGGGGCTTCAGATGCTGTTTCCGAAGGGGCAAGCATTGGGGAGGGCCATGTGGGGAAAGGCTAGGGTCCTCAGACTATGTCAGGAATTAAGGGCAGCAACTCTTATTTCGAGAATCACATGTGCTTTCTTCTTTACCTCAAAATGTAATTTTTAAAAAACACTATTCATTTTGTAGGAGGAACAGGTGGAGATGAGAAGAAAACAGGATGAACAAAATTTTACAGTGCTAGGGATATCACAATCTAACATTTAATTTCAGTATTTATGAAAGATTCTCATTTTACATGTTTTGGGGGGGCTTTTTTAGTATATGAAAAAATGCTTTAAAAAAAAGTTGAGGGGCCAACCCAGTGGCGCAAGCGGTTAAGTGCACGTGCTCTGCTGCGGCGGCCCGGGGTTTGCCGGTTCGGATCCCGGGCATGCAACAACACACCGCTTGTCAAGCCATGCTGTGGCGGCGTCCCGTAGAAAGTGGAGGAAGATGCGCATGGATGTTAGCCCAGGGCCAGTCTTCCTCAGCAAAAAGAGGAGGATTGGCAGATGTTAGCTCAGGGCCGATCTTCCTCACAGAAAAGAAAAAAAAAAGTTGAGTAAGCTAAGAAATTGAACTAGCCTTTTCACTGCTCAGTAAACACTGCTCTATTTCCCCAGCAGGCTATTACATAGACCATTGCTTGTACATACATAATATAACTTTCTAGGCAACCCAGAAAACAAAGTGAATTATTCCATTTAAAACAGTATAATCTACAGCAGCATTTTCTGAGATGGTTTAAGAGTTCAATCGTCTCGTACTTGGGAGTGTCGTATGACTTTAGTTAACAGTTAAATGAGATTGTGCAGACATTACATTGCAAAACCACTGGTACATTTCAGCTCCTGTAATTATTACACAATTGATATAATGACACTAAGGTAAGCTTGCATACCTTAAAAATTAAAATGATCATAAAAAATTAAAGACCCTATTACTTTTCTATATCATGTATGAGATTTTAAATAATTTCTTCCTCTTATTTGGGATTATGTTAACGTGTGATTTTTGTTTTAGACTAAGATAGATAAAGTAGCAAGATTTATAGAATTAATCTCTTTATGATCACACTTCAGCATTTAGTGACAAAATATTTAGTTGAAGTGAATATATTTATGTTATATATCTGTACTCCAAAGTGATTTTTCTAAATTACAAATTAAAAAATAAATACAAATTGTGAAAGCAAAAAATACATTAATCTGTATTCTTATATATACGCAGAGGAGAAAAACAGTTTCTGCCTTCAAATAAACCATACACTTGAGAATTATAGAGCTCACATGTTTTAAACTCACCACATGTTTCCAATGCAGACAGTTTATAGAGTATTCCACTATAAAGTGATCAAGTCTTGTTTTATTGTATTTCCATGTTTTAATTTTTTTTAAGATTATTTAACTATAGCTGTTTATAGCATACCTATCTTTGAACTGTTGGATTATATCACTAGGCTTGGGTGGAGAATGTGGATTTAATTCAAAAGTCTACTAAAGCCCATGCTTTGGAACAAAATCTGGTGAATGTTAGCAACTATGGAAACCTCTTTTCATTTTATATCATCAAATTCTGAGCAGTGGGAAAAACTGATATTAAAACTTCAAAACTTTTACCAAACCCATTAAAACTAAAGTATGAGATAATAATGTGAAAATTACAGTAGACCCCAGAGAATGTTTAGGAATGTTATAAGACATTAAACTCCTATACAGTAGTCCCCCCTTATCCGCAGGGGATATGTTCCAAGACACAGATGTCTGAACCGGGGACAGTACTGAACCCCATATAGACTACGTTGTTTCCTATACACATACCTATGATAAAGTCTAATTTATAAATTAGGCACAGTAAGAGATTAACAACAATAACTAATGATAAAACAATTATAATAATATATTGTAATAAAAGTTATGTGAATGTGCACTCTCGCTCTCTCTCTCTCTCTCACCCATTTAATATTTTTGTACCACAGTTGACCACGGGTAACTGAAACCACGGAAAGTGAAACTGTGGATAATGGAGGACTGCAGTAGACACTAATTTAAAATATTAGACAATTGGAAAATGTATAATTCTCATGGGTATTATGCCCAATTCATATCTATACCCATTTAAAAACCGAAATCAGAATTTTTCAAAATTCCTGACTCAACAGTTCTCATTGAAAACATATAGACAGTTATAAACCAATGTTACTGCAATAAACAAAAATTAAAAAAAAAAAAAGAAAAACATATAGACATATAATCCTGCTATTTTAAAACATGATTTCCATATTTTTATTTATATATATAATAGCTTTAACCACACTGTCCAAATGGTTGCCTTTTTTCAACTCACTGGGCTGCTTAAACTATTATTAAACTTATACTATACAGAAACTGACCTGATTGTAGAGTTCCCGAGCATTTCCTAAGTTCACTTTTTCTCCTACGTACCGTTTATTACAGTCATGGTATTTAAGCCTCCCTTAACCACAATTACTTGTACAGATGTACTCTTCCTCATTAATAATCTAGCAGTAAAGTCTTAATGGGAGTTGTTGCAAGGATCAGGGTGATTAAATATAATGACTAAAGGACCATTAATAAGAAGCAGGTCTTTTAACTCTTCTCTCCTGGGAGAAGTCCCCAAATAGATAGAAAGCAACAAACACAGAGAGAATAGGCAGGAGGGCACGATTTCTTATTTTATTAGAAGCTCCAACTCAGATCCAACCCCCTTATGCCCTCAATATGCCTCACCTTAAGCCTCATTTTTCAAAACCTCTTTAAAATTCCCACTATTCCAGATGGGCTTGCTTTTATGTCCACAATCCTGGCCATCAAAATTGCCGCTGGAATTGTGGGGACAATTGAATCAGTTGCATCTGGTCAATGTAAAGAAAATGAAGCAAGCAGGCAGGCAATTTTTCATTTTGTCTCATCAAAATATATAGAAAATTAAGAATTCCTACATTCTCTCCATTCCCCTCCACCAAAAAAACACACAAAAAAAACAGAAAATACCTTCTCTCCAGAAGCTGCTTACTTAGGTATTTGGGGACTCAAAGGTCAGGGGCCCCTGAACCCAGGGGCCCACACAGATGCCTTCTGTGCTGTGCTCTCACCAGCCATACGGCACCAAGCATGCTGCCAATGACAGAGCCCGCCAAGTGTACCACAGGACTGGCGAGACAATTTAGAGGCCTTCCTTAGAAGCTGCCTGTAGAAATGGACATTTGCTGAGCAAAGCATATTAGCTCACAAATTTTCAATACATTTCCAGAAATGTAGTTCCACAGGGGAAAGAAAATCTTACTCAAGGTATAATAGAATGCAAATTTGAGAAGTTCAATATTCATTTTAAGAAATATTTGTGTTTGTGTCAATGTGTAGCCAACACACATTTAATTCTTCCACAAAGAGCCCTACAGGAAAAATTCATGAAATTTCTTTTAGGATCTTAGAACACCAAGTTAAAAAGAAATCACACGTAACATTTCTTACCATAGATGATTATCTGATAAGAGTAACACGCCATTCAATGACCACTCGAAATGCACATCAAAGATATGCAAAAGCTGAAAAAACTTCAAACTAAATATTACTTTACATAACAACTGAGAGTTGAATGCCCTTGAAGAACCAGACTGACCAACAATGGAGGCAAAGCGAAGAGCTAAAATGTTGAGAGGGAAATTAAGAAAATAAGGGATCCAAAAAGGACACCGCCAAAGACAACTGAATCCAGCTACTCTGTCTCAGGACAATCGTCGGGTAGACTGTAGGGGGGAACTGAAAAAGGAAAACGTACCAAAGATTTTCTATGATAGACTAAGCAGGCTAAATTCAGGACTTGGTTCATAGAAATAAAATTAGAGAAACTGAAAGATCAACAAATATAACGACAGCATGAGCCCAAAGACAATTTTTGAAGAACTAAAAGATTCATAGAATTTCCTTAGATAAAGGAATGCCAACCTTCCACAAACAATACACAAAATCTGGTAACTGCGGATGGGTTGATTAACAATCCTGGGTCTCAACTTCCTTAACTGTAAAATGAGGGAATTGGACTGAGATTTCTAAGGTCGCTTTGAGTCTAAAATTCTAGTGATTCAGTCTTGGAACATCAAAACGTGGAAAGCAGAGCTATGCACAATAACTCTGGAAGGACGTATTGAACAGGAAATGGAAAAGAAACTGTAGTGGATTTGGAAAATAGGGAAAGAAACCAAATAAAATGTGCTGTATCAGTTGCCCACTGCAGAGAGGGCGAGCGCACAGGTCAGAAATGCAGACTGAATTAATGTTGACAGAGGCAGCCAAGGGAGTGAGGTTGCTATTTCAAGGAGGAAAGGAGGACAGGGAGGAGACATTACTTTGGCAAGAGGGTCCCCTTCCCTCTCCTCCCAGGGAGACCACAGGATGATCCCCTCCTGCAGGACATCTTGCCTACTACTTCCTTGCATTTTGGGGCCTGCCACCATCCTCTTCCCAATGTTGGCCTCAGTAAACATGGCTCATTAATGAATGTCTGCCTGACCAGCAAACCCTACATCATGAGCTGCCCTAAGAGAACTTACTTGGAAGAAAAATCAAATCATGTAAGAAAACAAAAAGTTAGCAAAGTTGCAGAGCTCTGAAACCTGAGGGGAAAGTTGCACGTGTGCACAAGGCAGATAAAATGCAACACCAAAGAGAAACAATAACAGGGCTCTTAAATTTCTCAAACACTCCCAGCCAATGCTCATGTTTCCTCTGCACACTCATCCCCCCAACACCCACTGAGAAACCCTAAGTAAAATCACAAGGTAGATGAAGCTTGCCCCTGGCATCCTCCATACTCCTTGGGTCCCCAACTCCCAGCTCCCACTGTACTCATGTCAGACCAGATTTCCCCAGAATCAAATTCTTCCTCCCAACCCCACCTGTGATAATATAATTGACTCTTCTCTCTTAGAAAGTGACTGACTGGTGCTCTCCCGTCCCTTCCTCTCTGCAACAGTTAGGCAACTGTGGCTACTTCTCTCAAGCCCCTCTCTGCTCGGGCATAACAGCCCTCTTCTAGCCCTAATCAGGGCTGACACCGCTGACCAATCACTCCATTCCTCCAAAACACCAAAATCACATGCTGACACAGGCCTTTTTAAAATAGTGTCTTAACCCTGAAAACCCAATTCTGATGGTAGGCTGTTCGGGTGCTGTGACAGCCTAGTGAGTTCACCAATACGTGAATATTAAAAACAATAATCACAATCATAAAGTAAATTAAACCCCAAAATAGAAATTTCTTAAGTGGATAAAATAATAATGAGCTACATATGACAATAAAGTATATAAAATTAATCTTAATTAATAAATAAGGCTTAAGGTTAACTCTTTAAAGTATAATTTGAAGGACACCATGTTTTGATCTGAAGGAAAATGTTTATTTCTTTTCTTAGACTATGTCATAAGTCTTTATTTCAGAATTCAAACTTGCAATAAACACAATTTCCATGCATCTCCCATCCAGCAAGGAGTATCGAGGCTGCACCAGGACAGGACTTGCGTCACTGCCACACTCATCCATGAAGAACACTAAGGGAACAAGCCTGGACTGAGCAGCCACTGTGAGCCAAGCACTGTACTGGTTGCTTCATAGGGATCACCTTCTCTAAGCCTCACAGCAATGCTATGACGTTGCTATCATTAGCCTGTTTCATAGTTATAGCTCAGCAAGTTTGAGTAGCTTGCCCAAGGTCACACAGCTAGTGAAAGACAGAGCTGGGATTCTAAGCCCTGTGTTTCCACTACTCCATGCTTTATCTCCAAGTTCAAACTGTTCAGAATGCAAATAGAGGCTTGAATATTCCATAAAAACATAGAAAAGTGAAAATCAACTTGAAAGAGAAAGAAAGAAAAAGAATACAAGCCAAGTTAACAAAACCAACAGAAAACTATCCAAAACACAGCAATTCATAAGGAAAACAGACGGACGGATGGATGGAAGGAAGGAAGGGGCCAGGAGAACAGAAAGAAATCTAGCGCTAAGAATGGACAGTGGTTCCGTGAGAACATACAATGCAACAGGGCAGCTAAATAGCCAGAATCATTCCACGCTACGGCAAAGCAATCACAGGATGCGCTACAGGGAGAGGGATGGCTTTGGCATGACCTTGGCAAATCTCTTCTTGGAATACTGCATTGAGCTTTGGGCACTTTATTACAAAGGAAAAGAAAACCTCGATGGGGATTTCAATGAAGAATTACAACAACAACAACAAAAAAGATTAAGAAAGGAGGGGATCCACTTATGTCAGGATTTGAAGCATTTATAGAGAGGATGAAGGAAGACAGCTCTGTGCAGCGTGTCTCTCCCACTTAACATCATAACCTTTTAATCCTTAAGGGGAGCCCTCCGCAGCAGGGGTGTCAGGAATGCACACACTCTTCTCAGCTGCCTGTTAGGATGCTGCTGAGGTGCACCAAGTCAACAGACTGACAAATGATATCTTTGCACAAGTCTTAGTCAGTCCCTAGCATGGCAGGAGGCAGGAGGGATGAGGTGGCCAGGCCGCAGCTGAAGCTGCCCCCAGGGCAGTGCCTCCCACTTGGCTCCAGTGGGGCTGGCTTTCTTTGTGAGGCTCCAGGGTGCCTCCCAGGCCAGGACACAGAGCAACATAGCAGCACCATCCCCTGAACGGCTGATGCTAATACAGGGGAGGACCCTCCTAACTCAGAAGTGTAGCCTCTGGCAGCAGCTGGGACAAACAGAAGCAGAGACAGGACCGTGGCAGGGGAGGCAGAAGTAAGGACAACAGAATCAGGAAACACCTAGCAGCCACCATGTTTCCAAACCCTGCGGCAAAGTTGCCTTCACACAAGCTTTTTTCTCTCCTGAGAATGCCTGCCTACTTTTCTCCATCTCCTCTGTGAAGAATCTTGACATTTTCTCCTACCCCTAGAATTAAGGTCCCTCCTCCAAGCTCTCCAAACCCTTTTTGCACATAATTTTATTATAACATTTATCACACCAAATTATAATTCTTAGTTTGCAAACCTGACTCCTCCAACGAAGTTGCAAGTTCTTCTTGAATCAGTTCTAAGACCACTCACAAGAGGAAGTGCCATTTGCATTTGTATGTACAGTCAACTCTCATATTCATAGTAGTTATGTTCTGTAAAGTCACCATAAACAATGAATTAGGGAATACTGAATCATTGCTCCTGAGGGAACTGCAGGGTTAGGTTCCTGTGAGGCTCTGGTCATAATATTTTTGTCAAACGATCAATACATAACCTTGTTTTACGTGAGTTCTGTTTCAGTTAATATCATTGATTCATTAACAATGAACTCACAGCCAACAGCACCACAACTCATGCCTGAAGGAAGCTTACCCCACCAACGTATTTTCTCCAAAAGACACATCACAGCCTTCTTGCACTTAGGAACACCAGACACCACTTCAGCACAACGCTTGAGGGGCATTTTAAACAGCAAAATCACCAACAAAAAGCACGAAAATGTGGAAAACGTGGCACTAAACAGATCTCTAAAAGGACAGCGTGAGCTGAAACAAGAAGGCAGTGTCGCACTGCAACACCTCAGCTGGGAACATGCCCACCAGGTGACTCATTTTTTGCTTCTCTGCACATGTCTGGAAATGACCGCGAAAATGCTTCGAGTAACGATTTTAGGGTTACAAACAAATTTTAGCAAGTAGACAAATTTGCAAATACACAATCTGTAAACAATGAGGATTAACTGTATTTCCAGCACCTACTAAAGTACCTGGCACGTATTAGTAGAAGGTGATCTCAACAGTGATTGTGGATTTTGCGAAAGCAAGCAAGAACACGGGCGTGCAAAGGAGGGAACGGAAGAGTTCACGAGTGACTGAGTGAGCAAGAGAGAACTGGAGTGGGAGCGTGAAGGAGGGCAGGCTCACGGGGAGCGCTCCCTCCTTCTGAAGGAGGCTGTCCAACAGCGTGAACTCAAGGACCGCAGGGAGACTGACCAGAGAAGCAGGAAGCTCTGCAATTCAAAACCGTCTGAGAAACAGCAGCTCAGGGCTCTGTGTGACCAACAAGCTACTCTGAAAGAAGGGGTCCCGCTGGAGGGGTGAGATGAAGGACGTGGCGAGGAAGTAGGTCAGAGTCCCGGGATGCAGAGGGTGGGTAAGGCCTGGAGGCCGCGCGCCTACGCTTCTCTCGTCCTCACACCGTTTCCACTGGCTGTCCTCACAGTCCCCAACTGACAGATTAACTGGAATTCCCACGTGCAGCTGGCCAAGGACTCAGAAACCAGGGGTCAGCACTGTCAGTGAATGATATAAAGGAAATATCCATCGCACATACGTGCTGCTCTTTCCAAATACATACATACGAACCGCTCTGTAACAAATTCATTTTAAAGTGTTAATGAATTCACAGGAGTTTTTGTCATAACGTATTTTTTCAATCAAAAGACATAAGTACAGTTACTACCATGTAGAGTTCCAAACTTTTTTTAATCAAAAAGGGAGCCATAAGGTATAAACTCAAATGATCAGGAACCAGTCTGGTCTGTACTTCAAATACTTATTCATAAATTTGATGCCTATAAAACAGGGTCTGCCTCGTCTTCTTTTTCTAGAAAACAGAAATAGGTGATTTGGGATCCTACTGACAACACAGTCACACATTCAGTATTTATTCAGTGCCAACTGCATGCAAGACACTATTTCAACTACTGGCAGTTCCATGGGAAACCAAAGTAACTGAGGCCCACCTTCACAGAGCATCCCCCTCACGAACTGGAATTCTGTGAGGGACAGTGAAGAACAGGTGCCAGCCCAGGTTCTATCTCCAGAAACAGCTTTCAAAAGTGCCTCACTCAGGGCTTCCCCAAACCACTCTCTCAAGCTTTCCTCGTCAGACTTCTCTGGCAGGGACTGAGGCGGGGGACTTCAGAAAATGCAGCAGTGTGGAGCAGGGAACAGGAGTAAACCGAGGGTGGGAAGAGAGAGGAGTCAGGATCGTGTGTAAAAGCTGTGTCTGTCATGAGGAAGATTCTGCTCCCAGATTCCTGGGCCTGAAGGAAGCCCATTCCTGAGCATGTTACCTGGTACCCAGAACCATCTTCCTCTCACCTCTCATCCAGATGGGATGAAAGCAATCTACTGAGCTATTAATAATTAAAACTAAATCCTTTCCAAAGCCTGTAAAATCTCCAGGCCTGTGTTCTAGACTTTGGCCACAGTAGTTGGAATGTGTTAAACATGCCTCACACAACCAGTAAATGTAGCTACCCTGCTAAACAACACAAACTTAACTGAAATTAAATAAATACATAGACCCACTTTTTTAAAGATGACTTTCCACTAACTGATGGCCAGCAGTACAGATGCTAAGGAAAGAAATGAACCACTAAATAAAAACTAGGCTACTAGAAAGAAAAAATTGTTCAAAAATCATATCTATGAAGGAAATACTAAAATCCTGCTCTAATATGCAGTTAATTCTGATAAAAAATATTTTTATTCACAAAAACGGATGGTCATTCTTATGCATGTGTATCCAACAAGGTTTACTATTCACCTACATTTTAATCGTAATTTGTAACTATCTATGTGACCTTGAGTAAGTCACTAAGCCACTAAACTCTCACCTCATCTCTAAAACAAGGGCATTGTATGAACTAAATCAAATAATACAGTAAAAGATGCTCCTCTGAGGTGCTGCCCTCTTTATCGTCAAAGAATTATTACTTGATCCTTTGAAAATTGGTGATGTACACATGCAATGTAAGGCAATGCTCTATTATCCAAAATATCTGTTTAAAACCACTCATTTCCAGAGCAAGCCTGCTATTAAGAAGATTACCAAACAAATGACCCTTTTCATTTCCTTTACCTGAATTATATTCTTTGGAGACTCTATGTATGGGACATGCCTGAACGTTTACCATCACAGTAATCTGAACTGGCACATCATCACGACAGATTGTGAAGTCTACTGGTGCCTTGCCATTTGGTATGGTGTCCTGTTCCATAAACACGCAAGTTTATGCTGCTCGTTCAAAAGTTGCTCAGTCGCCACTGCAGAAGGCCCAATGGAGACAAGAAGGCCTCCTATACACGGCTAAGGTCGAGCCGCCTCCCCAAAACACCTCTGACCCTCCTTGCTAGGACCTCACATCTACTGTGATGTTTTCAAAACTGGCCCTGGAAGACAAAGGACCTAACCTGGGGGGTTACAAGTTTTCTACAAGAACATTTTCACTTTGTCTTTTCATTTCATGAAAAAGTAAAGGAATTATTTTAAAGCTATTCTGGACTCTCCAGATGACCACCTATAACCACATACCACCACCCACAAATGTATTTGTGTTTAAAATTACTCTCAGGGCCCGGCCCCTGGCATAGTGGTTAAGTCCAGCACGCTCTACTTCAGTGGCCCGGGTTCACCAGTGTAGATCCCAGGCGTGGACCTACACCACTTGTCAAGCCATGGTGTGGCAGTGACCCATAAACAAAATAGAGGAAGACTGACACAGATGTTAGTTCAGGGCTAAGCTTCCTCAAGCGAAAAAATAAATAAATAAAATTACTTTCAGTGCTAAGTAGTGCTACTTTCACCATCAGGGCTAATAGGAAAAGAAAAAGACATACTTAGAACATCAGTGAAGACCAGATGACATCATCCGGTTTCCCAGTAATTCCAACGGGAAGATGTGGGGGGAACTGCCTTCCAAGGTGCTCCCAGGGCTCCAAGAACGCGTGTGCTGAGCTCAACGCCGAGCCCCAGCTTGAGAGCCACACTGACAGACAGCAGTGTCTGAAGTTAGCTTTAGGTAACATCATCCAGCCATTAAATCAATCACGCCGATTTGGATTTTATTGAACTTATAATTTAGTGTGAATTTTAATATTAATATGTTTTGAATTTCAGCTGCCAAAGAGATATAAGGAGTTTATGTTTGTACATATTCAAATAACACAATAAAAATAATTTAAGTCAATATGGGGTTCTAAGGATCTGAGATACTTTATTTTTTCCTCATAAAGAGGTTGATACATTCCTTTGTTCTGGGACAGCTGGATCTACAGGGTCCCTTCCACCTCCACCCTCCACACTCTGGAAACACCACGCGAGGAACCTCTTTGGCTCACATGCCTCTACTCCATGGAGACAACTGCCCCTTTTGCTTTTTAAAAAGTTTATGTGCATTTATTCACGGAAACCAGGATCCAACTGTGTCTCTGGAAACACAACAACCAAATCCCCCAGTAAACGCCTGTTTCACAAGTGTCTCGGCAGGATGACAGAGCGGTTCCACAGTGCTGGGTGAGGGTTGCAGGAACTAGGCTTGAGTCCTCGCTCTGCCGCCTATGGGTTCTGGGCCTTGGATCAAACCACTGAACCTCCTCACTTTGAGTGTGAACAGTTAAATAAGATAACTCCCTTGGAAACACAGGATGCTCTAAGTTGACAACTACGTCCCAGGTAGAGTTATCAATGCATGACACTCAAACGGCCAGGCTCCGCGTGTGTGCGGGTCAGGACAGGCTCAGCAGCTGCGTCAACAACGCTTACCGTATGCCAACTGCACATAACATGCACTGCTGGGCCTTTAAGAAACAGAAGATTATCAGGACAGAGACTCTGACTCCTAAAAACTTAATCTAGTGGGAAAGACCAACAGGAATTAAAATTCTGGACAGAACAATGTTAAGTGCTATAGAAGAGATACAGAGCAAAAATCTGTGTTACCTTTTGTATCACTTTTGCAGATTCCATGCTCTACTCTCCTATATCATTACAATTTTAGTGATTGTGCTACCTTTTTTTAATGAAAAGGTCAAATATCTTTCATTAAATGCAAGCTTCTTGAAGGAAATTAATCTTTTCGTAGCATTCTTTTTTAGTGAGATATTTATTATAGTCAATTATTCTTAACATTTTAAAGTATCTTGATAACACTCAGATAATTTAGATGAAGAGCCTAAAAGTAACTATCTGAGCCTTACTTCTCATCTCTTTGGTAAGGACAAAAGTGACAAATGTAAACTAATACTCTAATACTTTAATCCTCTGGCCAAGTATGCACGTGTGTGTGTGTATGTGTGTGTGACCTAACACCCTCTCTAAATTTCACCCAGGATATTCTAATCTTTACATTTGAAGGCGTATATGGCCTAACTTGTCTGCCTTTCCTTTTCTGAGACTCCTATTCATCCTTCAAGACCCATTTTAAATGTTACCACACAACTTCCCCAAGCAGTTATTTAAACACTCTTCTAAGCCCCCAAGATAGTTGTGCATTCCTCTAAAATAGTGTATTTCATGTTGCACTGAATTATTTATAAGCATATTCCTCCTACCAGATTTTGAAATATTTGTTGCACTGTTAACGCACTTAGCACAGTGCTACACACATGGTGGGTATAAATGTTTGTGAATGAATGAGCAAATGAATGAATGCGTGCATGGATAACTTAACACATGGATACAATGATCAAAGTCCACCCCATAGCTGGAATTGTTCAGGTTTTCCTTAAATCATATCATGATGCACATTAGCCGTACAGTTTTTCCTATTTCTACATTCTAATAGGATATCAGAGTCCTATATAGTTTTCTGAAGAAAGATTACTCCATTCACCTCTGACCTTTTAGATCTATTCCAAGGTAAACTTGGAAACAAAAGCACTACACAGATGAAAGGAGAGAAATAATCCCAAAATACCAAAATACATTTTAAATTAATTTTTGTTATATTTACACATTCATTTACTTTATAAAAGTGACTGCTATTTCCCCAAATCTCCTATTTACCTTCTTTCATAATGAGATCAGTCTTTTCAAGGTTTCCCCAATGTTTAGAAACAAAACAACTCCAGTTTATTTTATGGAGCATTACACAACTTCATACAGGTGAAAATTATTTAAGCTACAATTTTTAGTGTGTTTGCCTGTTTTCTTCTTTCCTTCTCTCAGTCTCATCACAATGAAAAGGTAATATTTTGGTCACTCCTCACTCCCACTGCCACACCAGCTATGACAACCACAAACTCAACGGCAGATGTGAGTCCTGGCCCCAAAGGAGCCCAGGTCTCAGCTTCATTCTCCCTCACCTGCATTAGGTACAGACCAAAGGGAACGCAGGCTGGCTGCCCAGGGAGCTTTCTTCCCAGCTCCACACGTAAGAGCAGAGAGATCTGGCTGCATAAACGTTTTGTAGGCACAGAGAACAGCAAGGGTTAGGCAGACAAGACTCGAGAGTGAAGCCTGGAAAATCCAAACCATAAATGCTTGAGATCCAGAGCAGAAAGAGACACTCCAGACATGTAAGCTAGGCCCTCCATTTCACAGATGAGGAGAACAAGGGCCCAGCGCCTCGCGAGCAGCAGGGACAGAACGACAGTTAAAGTCTCCTGACTTCTGTTGCCACGTTCTCGCACAACACTATCTTTTTCTCCAGCCTCAGCCATAGCCCCCTTGGGCTGGACACACGAAGGACAATATATCGCAGTCCATTTGAGCATGGGAATGGAAGATAGGGATTATTCCTTCCAGCAGAGTCCTAAGTACACACTGACCATACAAGTGGACATACAGTGAGGTCCACATCTATATGTTTAATGGAGCATAAAAATAAGTCACGATGTTTAATTCATTTCAATCCAACAAGCGTTTATTGAGCACCTACTGTATGCAAGAGCCATTGTTATGAGTCAGAGAACATTAAAAAGAAATATATGGCCCACACCCTTTTGATACATTGGAGAATACAGAAACACAATTAACTACACGATAAATCGTACTGTTACTTGTGTGAAAATGGAAATATAAACTAAGTATTACTGGGTCCTGGAGGCAAACAGAAGAAATGTGAACCAGAATAAATAGGGGTCCAGTTAGGGGTATGGTAAAGGTCTTGCAGAAGAGGCAACAAGTTCATTGAATCTTGAAGAAAGAAGATTCTTTCGTCAAGTAGAGAAGGGAAGAGAAAGGCATGCCAGGGAGAGGGACTAACGACCACTGGCACAAATCAGACATCTCGGCTTGTGTGGAGAAGAGTGAGTAGCCTGACTCGAATTACACGGGGAAAGGGGGCCAAAGATGACACTGGCAAAGCAGATCCAGGCAGAGTGATCTGTGAAAAGTACCAACTGCTCCCTGTATAAGGAATGCGGGCATTAGCACAACCACTCTAGATTCAAATTTAACCAAGGCAGGAAAACCATCCTTATGACATTAAAAATGGTGTGTGCTATATCCAAATTACATAGGCCATAATTTATTGTCATCTGGAGTTTCTGAGTAGAAGTTTGATACTACTTCCAACCCTTGCACATGTGCGTGTGTGCACGTATGTGTACACATGCACATATATATTTACTAGTATATGGATAGGAAAGGAATACATCGAGAAAAAATTTCTCCTGATTCTATACAAAAATGCCTTTCATTTCTGTCGACAGAGGACTCCAGAACTTTTCCCATTCTGAGCTTCCTTTAATTTTCAACTTCTTGTAGCGTCTAATCAAAGTTCTCATATTGCAGACAATGTGGATTAAATTCTCATTTGACCACCAACAATGGCAATGAAAAACTAAAGATTGACTTCACTACAAGTTTTTTGTTAAAAACTCAAGTTAGTGTATAGTAACTAATAATCTATTATTCATACGCATATGTTTAGCAAAAATGTATTAAGTTCCTACTGCGTACCACGCACTGTGATTTAGAAACCGTGCTAGCACAAGTAAAGAGATACAAAGACGTAAAGTCAGTCCCCTCCTCTCAAAGCAGAGCAGGAACTTTGTCTCATTCATTGCTGTCCCGAGCACCAACAGTGCCTGGTACCTGGGAGGCTACAATAAATACTTCTTCACTGCCTTCCCCAAGGAACATACAACCCAGTAGAGATGGGAAGTGAAACCGAGGAAAAAAGAAACTCATAATACTTGCAAATAATTGTAATATTTTTACATTCTTATTCACAAACAAGAATATCTGACAATAATTTCCCTCTCTCTTCTCTCTACATAATGAAAATCTTAGTAGCTCAGAGAAAGGGTTTCTCCTCACTGCATGGTCTATTTCTAGTTTTAATTACAATGCTTGGCAAAACTTGGGAGAAGATCATCCCAATTCATTTCAAAAATAACTCCCATTCAATATAAGAAGATGGGATTTTTCACACTTGTAAATTTTTTATTTCCTTGATAATCAAAATGGTTTGGTATAAAACATTCTCCTAGAAACTTGGGTTTAGTGAAGGTCCAGGGCTGATATCTGTTAATAAAAACAGTTTTCCTCAAAAAGTAAAAACTTACACTCTCCTTGCAAACAGACTCAGTTTCACTTCTAGCTATTTATAATCTAGAGAAGATGCAGTTCAAATCCAACGTGAGACATAAAGCTCGGCAAGGTCTCTCACAGTACTTACTGATCCATACAGCTCCCCCTTCTCATTCATCCCGAGGTAGAGTCCACTGTCCACGCCTCGAATGCTGACCAGGCCCACTGCTATACTGATAAATTCCAGAATGCCTGTGAGACAAATGGCAGAAGGCAGAAGACAGGTCAGAGCACAGAGCATTTCTTTAAAGTCTCAGCATCCCCAGGAGTTTTGAGAGGACACTGAGCCCAGCTCCCAACTTGGATAATCGCACACTCATTAACAAGTGTCTTCTCTTAAAACCATTGCCTAAAAGAACTGATTTTTCAACTAAATTCTATCTTATAATAATGATACAAAAATACTTATCAACATGACACACAACACAACATTTAAATATTAAACACTAGTATTTACATAGACATGCTAAGAAGTGATATGACAGATAAACCAATACACATATTCTAATTAACCTAAGAGAGTATAATTTATGAAAAAAAACACTGACTTCCACTTTATAAATGTGAAATTATTTGTGTATGGGCATAGATTGGAAAAAAAAACACTATTTAGAGAATGGTCTTATTTCCCTCAAAACAAGAGTCTGAGGTGCTAACCAAAGACTTGATTGCTTTATACAGAAAATTATCCAGCTCTCTACTGCATAACTTTATTGAGCCCCATCTGGAAAATTAAAATAGCCTACACACATCCCAGATATTTCTGCTTAAACGAAGTATTGATTTTTGCTGTACTTATCTAAGCCTCAAAGAGATAGCTAAGCAATTAAGAAAACATAATGTTCTGGACAAAAAATGCTGGTTCCGAAAATGCTCTTGATTTAAAATAGGCATGGAATACTATATCTCAAAATCAAACCAATGTAATGATCTGCTTTTATTTCCTTCTTTCCCCTTGCTTCCCTCACTAAGAATAACAACACCTAAGCTGAGCATAAATCCAGAATTTTATAGCCACACAACATCGGCTTCAATTTTTCTAACTATATTGTTGTTTTAACATGATTATCCAACAGTAATTTGGGACAATGCTAATATTTTTTGTGCTTAGCCATTTTCTCAATTTTGTTATAAAGTGCAACACTTTGTGTAGACCTTGCATTAATGCATACCAAATATTGAGTTCTTGTTTTAAAATATCTTCAAATATTTAAAAATTTACTTACGTTTAAGAGTTTAGAAAAAACTAAGGATAACGTTGCGCTATAGTCAGTCCCATGTGACTAATAAAAAAGCACTTACATGGATTTTTAAACAATTAATTTTGCAGCTCTCACAAAATAGACTGTGCTGCAATCAGAAGAAGACATGAACTACACAAATCTAATAAAGCAAAGCGTTCCAAGGTGATGTAAAAAAGAAGAGTTATTTCTTACAAAGGAGTATTCCTAATTCTTTTATAAGCACAAAACACGACAAATATCTCATGCTTACAGTTTACAGAATATCTGCCTGGACCTGCAAAACTACTTATTTTAATATAATGTGAAATACTGTATGAAAAAATATAAAGAGAAATTAAAAATTACTTTTTGGATCTAATAATCTGTGACTGTGTAACGGAAGATACATTTAAAATAAGCTAATTTATTACTAGACTTCCCTGCCTCACAAAGCAAATGGAAAGATAAATAAGGCAATATTTCCATGAGATTCATTTCACATGAGATGCACTCCCTTATTGATGCAATCATTTTATTTCATTGTACTATTTCTAACTCTTACGATTAAAAATAATTAAAATTGTGACATTTCCTTACTATTAGGAGTTTACATACACATGAATCTCTTCTTAGCTATCTGAAAACACACCACAATATAGGTCATAGTTATCCTGAAATTAGTGAAAGGAATTCATTAATGTCCAATTTTCATTATAAAATGAAAGACAGGAAACATTCTGCCCCTTTGAGGTCTGACCAATTTAATACACCATGTCAATGGGGAAAGTTTGAAACATAAAACTAAAAGATACTTGCACCTTCTAGGAGGATGTCTGGTGACCTTTCTGTTTTCCCTAAACATGAGAAGGCTCTGAGAATAATGAATATTAGCCAACGTTGCCCATCAGGCCCAACAAAAAACAGGGCATGTGTGATCTCATAAAACCCTCTGACTGGCTGGCCTGCAGAACATCAAAAATAATAACAACAACAAGAATCATAATAGCTAGAATATGTGAGCATTTCATCTGTGCCAAACGAGAGGCCCTCTCTCATTCAACCCTCAGAACCACCCCAGGTATTACAATATTTTAATCTCCAGTTTACAAAAAGGGAAATTGAAGTTCAAGGATTTTAAATAACTTGCCCCTAAGTAATCAGACTCCAAAGCCTACATCCTTATCGATTAGGCACATCTTACCGTTGGTTTTACCTTTTTTTCATGTATTCGTAATTTCTGTACCATTTTTATATAGTTATTCCCTCACTAGTGACTAGAAGATGTTACCTAAATCAGAATCCACAGACCCAGTGGGCAGGACTAGAAATAGCAGAGGAAGCGAACATGTCAGCTACTGGGTCTCTCGTCATGCAGAACTCGGGAAGGTGGGCATCTCCTAGGTGTGCAGACTATTTACCCAAATTGTTTATGTACACATAGTATATAGCTTTTTTTGTTAAAAGACTTCAGTTTTGAAACTATTATTATATAGTTTGGAAATGAAAGTATTAAGGTATCCATCTTGTTTCTTTTTCTGGCATCAACGAGATAGCTGTAATTCACATGCAATGACATTCAATCAACGAACTATTATTGACTATTATAAAGCCAAGCACCATGCCATTTGTTGAGTATATAAAGATGAATACAATACAGGCTAGGCCCTAAACCCTCAAAGAGCTTACCTTCTAGTGAGAAGAAGGACAAATAAACAGATAAATGTAATAAATGTGGAGAATGCAGTGAAAGAGAGATGTTTAGGGTATGGTCAGTGTCCAACAACGGACAGCTCACTCAGGCTTGGGAACAGGAGTCAGAGAGGGCTTCTTGAAAGAAATAATACCCGAAACAAGTCTCCGAGGGGACTCTCCACATGAGAAGGAACCACCTCTATAGTGACCCCAGGTGGAAAAGATTTCGTCACCTCAAACCACCATCCGTATCTCTGCAGCTCCTTGCAAAGTAGAGACCTCAAAAGAACAAGCCCAGCTGTTTATGAGGTCACCTCAGAGATCCGAGGGCAAGCCGAACACCGGAATGTTTGAGTCACAGCCATTCCCCCAGATGCAGAGAGCACCAACGTTGTAAGGTCAGAAAGACCTGGCAACAGGATTCCACCCCACCCAGATTGGAATCCTTATCATTCCTGCTACCATCTTGTCCACAATGAACTCTCTAACCTCAACAGATCAACTAACCTCTCTCTGGGCCTGAGCCAGTGCCAAGCAAGTGCTTCCAACTGTACTCATTTGAGTATGGCCCACTCCCCACCTATCTGTTTACATAAGTAGGCAGCACAGACAGGTGCTGGACCATTACCAGCCCAGGAGAATGCTCCTGTGTAGAAACATTTAAATGTTTAATGATCAACAGGAGAGGAAGGGAAAGAAGGAAAGAGCAAGGAAGAGAAGCAGGAAGTAAGGAAGGGAGGGAGGGAAGGAGAGAGGAAGGAAGGGAATGGTGGGACTGTGCCTAAAACTAAAACTGCAGCCCTTGCATGTGTACCGTGGAGTTCTGTCTTTCTTCTTAGGCAGACACAACTTAGACATCCTCAATTCAGAGGACCACAGTAATGAGTGATGGAGTGACATGGGAAACAAAGTCAGTGACCAGTGGCATTTGGCTATTCCCTTTCACAGCAGCCAGCAGTTCTGAATGAGGATATGCTCACTGAGCCGCAGGGGGTCTCATGGGATCCAAGGCTGACCCTGGTCCACAAGAGGCAAGGTCAGTTTCTGGGACTACTTCAGGAAAATGACAACACCAGACCTTCCTCCCTGTTCCAGAATTACTAGGTATTAGTGGTTAGCCCCAGAGTTCTGTCAAATGGACCATTAACCCAAAGCTGGCCCAGCTCCCAAGAGCCCCTCTATATGGGGCCTCACCTGCAAGGCCATGATAAGGCCAGCCATGGGAAATGGGAGGGTGGGCAGAAGCTGTTCCACTCTAGCCCATGTTAAACTACCCTCTAGCCTAGAAGCCCCCAACACTTAACAGAGCTGCACTCTTCAGAGGACAAGAATGTATGCAGGCTGTGGAGAGAGGCATGACATGAGGCTTTCGAAAACAGATTAACCCCCCTGCTCACCCTGAGAATCCCACACCAGAGCTGCCAAATCAATCATTGCAGAGCCTGCATCCCAGTTAAGTCCCAGTCTGTAGCAACTTGAACAAATCTCAGAGTTCACTTAGGAAATGACTGAACGGGACTTACAACGCCACCAAATTTTTCAAGAATCTGAATCAATCCTGAAAACAGCTCCTTAAATAGGCACTTTCCCTTAGTGAGATATTGAAGAGCCAGATATAAAGAACAGAATTTTTTAAAGTGCAAAACCCTGGAAATAAGGTTTTTTTAACCTTTAAAAAAATGGTACCATCACGTTTCTCCCCTCTAGTACAACTTCCACCTGACCCCTGACCCCCTCTGAACCAGCAGCCCCAGTTTGTGTGCTCATCTGGCGTCCTGATGAAGTCCGGCCTGTCAGGGCAAAGGGCACAGCAGGAGAAAGCCCCATCTTTCCACGAAGTCCAGGAATCAATCCGCTCAGGCTTCCCCTTTGCCAAGCAAAAGAGCAGATAGCGCCCAACGCTCACTGTCTTATTATTTTACATTGCTGTTTCCTCAATTGAGTTTCTGCTCACTTTTTCCCGTCTAGCAAGTGCTTTAAAAAGAAAAAAAATATATGAAAACGAAACATCTCCCTCTCCCACCCTATTACCCAGAGATCAACTCCCAGTTCCTTTTCTCCATGCTCACCCTTATCTCCACACCGCCACCCCCAAAGGAAAAACAAAGGGCTCCCTCAAGGTCCCACCTAAGTTGTCACCGCCGCAGCTCCTGCTGGGACAACAGTAAGATTCCCTTGCCCCCACGTCCCCTGCACTGCCGCTGCTGGGTCGCCGCCAAGCTTGCCGGCAGCCGCAGTCCCCTGCAGCTGCATGGGGGTGGCAAACATCATTTTTCCAGCACGTTCCCTTCTGCCGTTTCATTTAAGGGAGAAAATGCACCTCCTATTTTAATCAAGGTGTAAACCCAACCCACCCCTCCCCTACAGCTACTCTTTTCTAAAGGATCGCAAGAGAAACTGAGGCTGGAGACAAGGTCCCCGAGGACCCGAGGTGAGGAGGGGGCGGCCGCCGACAGGCGAAGGGGGAGGGCCGAAGGTGAGGCCGCCGCGGGAGCGGGAGCGCCAGGTGTGACGCGCTGCCGCAGCCCCTCGGACCCCTCCCAGCCGCCCCGCCCCCCGCCCTCGCCGCGCGCGCCGCCGGGTCCTAGCGCCGCCGACCAGGCCTCCTTCCGGGCGGGGCTGGGAAAGCGAGGGTAGGAGGCTCCCGGCACACGCACCGCGCTGCAGAGGTTGCTAATATTGGGACCTGCCGCAGCGGTAGCAGCGGGAGACCGCGGCACTGCTGTCACCCCGGGGGCCGCTCCTCACTGCAACCGCATGAAAGACTTAAATAACCCTCCTGCCTCACCCTGCTTCCCCACCCCCACTGCGCACAGCCACCCACTCAGCTCCATCCAAACGAGGGCGAGCGGCACAGCGGAGCCGCAGGCGCGCCCTTCCCCCGCGGCTCCTGGCCGACCCTAGAGCTCGATGCCCCGCACCCCCTACCCGAGAACCCTGGCAGGGGCTTCCGCTCCGCTCTCCTCCACCCAACATTGCCCCACCAGCCCAGCCAGCAGTGCCAAGCGAGTCTAAGGAGTAGAGATGTCACTTCCTAGGCGACACCTTTCTCCAACCTCCAGGATTCGGGGTGGGGGGTGAAGAGGTCGATAGGGTTTGTTTCATGGTCTCTATTCAGCCGCTGTACCAGAAGTCCTTGTCCGCTGACCCCAGAACGCGCCTCTCGGGTTCTCCCCACCCCACCCTCGTGGCCCCCACAATCCCATCCTTGCATCCTCGCTCTTCCCGGTGGCAGAGTTACTGGATTTCCAATGGCTCGACTGCGTGTAGTAAACGTTCTACCCTAAAGGTGACTGCATTGGAAAAAAAAAAAAGCCCATGGGGACGGGCGTGGAGGAGTCCAACCAGAACATCCCATAATCTCCCTACGCCAGTGTCCAGTCGTGATGCACCAGAGGTTCCGAGATGCTGTCTCAAAGACAGGGCTCGGCTAACTCACACAATGAAGCTGGCCCTGGCCCTGCAGCGCTGCGTCCCCGCCGGGCTCCCCGGGGCCGAGAGGAAAGCGGGCCCGCGGGCCGCGAGCTCTGCTCCGGGAAAGCGGTTAACAATAGCACACGCCGCCCCTCCGCCCGGCTCGGCGGCCCTTTGTCCCCCCACCCCTTCCCCTGCGGCTCAGGCCTTGCCCGGCCAGGGCCCCCGATCCACTCCCGGGCACCGCTGAGCGCGTGGCCTCTCCGAGACTCGGCTTGTGCTTCAGAAAGAGGGAGAAGGGTCCGAGATGGGACCGGGGAGGTCAGGGGTCCGACCTCCAACCGTCCTCAGTCCCGGCCACCAACTCTCCCGCTGCGGCGCGCGCCTCCAGTGGTTCCCACACCGCAAACGACCGCACTGCCCGGGGCGGCGGCTGTTAGCCCCGCTGGACTCACATTCACACACAAAGAGAAAAAGAAGGGCAAAATACAAAGAGAAAATACAAAGAGAAAAAGAAGGGCAAAAAAAATCTGATTTCCTAAACGCAGCCAGAAGTATGTCAGCCCCTGCCCGTCGCCTCGGGACACAAGTCGTCTCCCCAGCACCGAAGGACGCAGCCGAGCCGGCGGAAAGAGAGCCGGAAACGGAGCGCATTTAGGACCGCGCGGAGCTGGCCGGGCGGCCGCCGAGTGCGCAGCGGGGCCCGGGCTGCGGAGCCGGCACCTGCCGGCCGAGCGCGGGGAACTGGCTCCGGCCGCGCGCACCTAGGCCGCCGCCCGCCCGGCCGCCGCAGCGCGGCCCCGGACACACCAGCGCTCCCAGCCCGCCGCCCGCTGCCTGTTGTTCTCGTCCTGCACGCTAGGCATGGTAGCAGCCCTTCGAGTGGCCGGAGAGGCTGCACTTGCAGTCAAGTTTCGCCTTCGCTTTGCACAACCAGAGCTGCGTGGACCTCTCGAGGGGGAGTTATCTTCCAACGGAACAATTGTAAAGCAAAGAGCTACCGCTTTTTTCTTTTTTTTTAAGCAGAGACGGGAGACAGCCAGAAATATTTACACTAGTAGGTCCCGTTTTGGGCTTGGGCTCGGTGGTGAGCAAAGGGAGAAAATCCTGGGCCTCGTGTATCTGGGACCATCCCCATCTCAGGCCTGAATCCTCCTCACCTTCTGGCATCATCTACGGCCCTACGAACCTAAACAGATAGTTTAGATTGTGGTCAACATCTGGCATTAAAACACGAGGAAGAAAAATCACCACAGGACTTTTGTTTTTTACAATCTAGTTTAAGTGTTGTCAGGTGGGTTCACTCAGAAGTTAACTCCTTCCAACAGTCTGGTTGCCCAAACTGGCGCTGTGTGTAAGGAAGAAACCCGAGAGTCTCCCATCGGGACTGTGCTCGTTGACTTGGTGCTGTTGGGCTCAGGGTAGCGAGCGTCAAAGTGGACCGAGTCACCAGCCCTCGGGTCTGCAACCCTCAGTGCTGAGTCACAAATACCCTCCTCGGGAAATGAAATCCTCGGAATGCCCTTTAAAATTAGCTCGCAGCTTTTGCACGCGCGCACACACTCACCCAAGAGAGCCACCCAGGAGACCCACACAGGGCTATACACTATGGAAATTATAAAGCATAGGTAATAACTTGATAGCTGGAAGGACAAACGCCTCTGGTGAGCGTTCTGCCCCTTCCCAAGTCATTTTCCGCCAGCGTCTCTGCCCCTGCCGCTCAAGGAGACTCAGATATGACTAGTCCTCCTCCCAACAGAAAAATCAGTCTGCAGCCCTCGCCCACGGGGCGTTTAGACCCTCACGGAAAGAATAAACAATATGCTGAATTTACAGTTCAAGCAGTACACTTAGAGAAAAGAGAGAAAGGGCAAAAACTTCAGTTGGGCACAAGATAACCGCTACCTTCAAGAAAATGCATTTTTAAGTTCTCAGCAGTTAATGATTAAAGCTTTAAACTCGTGAAAACAGTCCATTCAAAAGAAACTTCCTAAACCCGATCTTCCCGTGTATCTTATGCAAAAGAACTAGGAACTTATGTTATATTTATAAATCATGCCCTCCTTTAAAAAGAAAAAAAAAAAGGCCTTTCAGTGTAGACCTGCATCAGTGCCAGCGGCAGATCTGCAATTCCGGAGGCTTTTTTTTTTTTTTTTTTGAGCTTGCAAGACAGAGGAGACAGACGGAGAGAGGGAGAGATCCCTTCCCGGATCCCCCGCCCAGCCACCACCTTCTTGGTAGTTAGAATCCGAACATGTCATCGCATGGCCACTAAAGGGTTAATGGTATACCTACCGAATCGGCTGTGGTCTTTCCTGGTTCCCTGGATAGTACCATTGGGGAAGATCTCTAAGTGAAATCCAGTCCTGCAGTAGAGCTGCCTCCGCCTGAGGATCCCCTTTAAATGATCCAAGTCCGTGACTGCGGGTCCCCTGGGAAGCCCCCCTGCTTCGGACTGACCCAGGTGGTCACTTAACAAAACCGGGCTGTCCACCGGCAACACGGGCACATTCCCAAATGGTACCGCATCCTGCACACCGAAATAGTTCCCAACTTCACCTAAGGGAGCCATCAGAAGACTCGGCTTTCGGAGCACAGGAATAAACAATAATGATGGTGTCAACCCAGGAGATATTGGGCGAGGTATATCCAACTCCCCTTCCTTACTGCAGTTGCAGAGAGAGAAAAAAAAGGTTCTTTTCTTCAATCCATTAAATGCATAAATAAAAGTAATCTGCTGTTTCACTGGCACAAGTTCAAGGTCAAACCACTGACAGTCTAAGAAACCACCACTTTATACTCACACACTGACATATTGATAAACATATCTATGTATCTCTATAGATAGATCCCCAGCTCTTAACAGGCAGGAAGGTCTTCATCCCATCCGACCGTAATAAGGAAAAAAAATCCGTAGTTCCTCCATTTGGTTTGCGATCAGAATGACCATAGCAACTTAAATGCCTAGGCGTTATTATAGGGATTTTTAAGATGCACGGGCTACGTCAGAATTTACGGATTCTGACTCCAGGAAGGCATGCGCTGTTTTTACTCTAAGCGACTCTGCAGACATCAGCATGAATCCTTCAAGGGGAAAAAAAATCTCACGTTGGTGGCGGCGACAAATCTCCCCTCCCGGTCCCCCCTCCAGAAATAATAATAATAATAATAAAACAAAAAGAAGAAAAAAACTTTAGGCGTCCAAAGCTAGTATCCAGAATTCTCCAGAGGCTCGGCAGATGTCCATTGGCTTAGACAGGGTGGCGAGCGGCGAGCGAGGAGACCGCGTCCGGGAGCCCGCGTGCCGCCCTGGCCGCCGCGAACAGGTGTCGCCGCGCCGCCCGCGGAGCGTTGTAGCCGGCGGAGCGCTCCTCCTGCGCAGCCCCCGCCGGCGCGCAGAGTGGCGCAGGCAGCGGCATTGGGCTGGGTTTAAGGTAGCGCCGCGGCCGCCCGCGCTCCCCGCGGTCCTAGCGCCCGGCCGGCCGGCCGCGCCGCGCTGCGGCAGGCCCCGCGCGGCGTGCCAGAGCGCGGGACCACCTGGAGGCCAGCCGACCAACAGTGCTGTACACGGAAAGATGTAGCGGAAGACGCGAGAGGGAGAAACCCTGAGTCTCCTGACACTCCAGGTTCTCCTGAGGAATTGAAGCTGGTAACCTAAAATCTTGCTCGGTACATTGATGGGGGTTCAGACTGAAATTGGGAAACTAGTTTTCACATGGACTCTGTAACGTTGCATTGCACTGTAAAATAAAACAGTGGAGAGAGCTGAGGGAAGGGGTTTGATTTAATGAGCTTGAACGGGCATGGCAGTTTCTCGTTCATTCTTCTACCAAACACAAACGCAAACCGTATTGCAGGTAGGACGGGTGGACGTGAACCCAGCCTCTCTCTGTCTCTCTCTCTCTCTGTCTCTCTCTCTCTCTCTCTCTCTCTCTCTCTCTCTCTGTCTCTCTCTCTCACACTCACACACACGCAAACACAGGCAGATGTGGCCACCGTTTCGGTTTTGTCCGGGGCTTTCTGCTGGGCATCTTTGGGTCGCCGCTGTGTGAGGGCCCGCCCCACGCCGGGGTTGGGGTGGCCGCGGGGCCGTCGGCAGCGGGGGCGCCAGAGAAGCGCCTCTGTCTCCGAGTTGGACTCGCGCGCGCGTCTCCGGAGAGTCAGGGCGGAGGAGAGCGCTCCAGTGGGCTCCCCCTTTCCCCCAAACTACCCTATTTAGGGCGAGCTGTGCCAATCCCCGCCCAGTTTCGGCTCGGGGAAGCGAAAGGCGAGTTGCGGTGTCTCCGTCCACGGCCAAAGCCCGCCCCGAGCCGGGAGAGCCGGGCGCGAGGCGCGTGGGGGTGGCGCGGGGACCGCGGCCGCTACTTCCCGCTCTGCCCCGCCGGGCCGCACGTGGAAGCCTGGGCTCCAGAGCCTGGGCCCGGGTTTCTGCTCGCGGACGGCGGCCTTCGCGCCCAGCCGGAGGCCGGGACAAAGAAATCCGCCGCGAGGGGCCCTGCCGGACCAGGCCCGCCCGAGAGCTCGGCGGCGGCGCTCTCTGCGCGGGGGACAGCCGGCGTGCGCCCCGCTCCCCCGCAGTGGCGGGCGTTGAGCTCAGCGTCCCACACACACACACACACTCGCCTCGCAGCCCGCCCGAGGGCCCCTCACCCCTCCGCTCCTCTTTGTTCACATTGTCTTAGAAATGGCCCGACTCTCGGGTCAAGATGGTGCAAGTTGCCGAGACTTGAGCACAGCTCCAGCTTGCGGGACGCGAGTGAGAAGCCAAGTCGGAAGCAAAGACTGGACCCCTACAGTGGGAGAAGGAATCAGAGCCTTTTTATGGGGGAGAAGTCCGATCCGCCTTAGTAGTCAGCTAAAGACTGGAGGTGAAGAACTGGGCTGGCCCTACGCGGGAAGGAAGGGTTTCGCCGGAAGATGAAAGGGAGCAATGAATTTGCAGATTTCTCGGGCGCCGGAGCTGCCGGCGACCTGGAGCGACCTTACCCTGCCCCCCGGGGTGGAAGGCGAGCTCCGGCCCCGGCAAGGAGGAAAGAAAGGGGCGAGGTGGTCCTCCCTTCTTTCCATTCCCACACCCATTTGCCGCAGTCCCAGGTCATTGGGTGTCCGGGGGCGTAATCCGTGCGTCTTGCTTACGTGTTTATGAAGCCCCAGAGCCCTGCCCCGTGGTATTTACGGCGGTCACATCGACGGTGGGCTTGAACGATGACTGCTCAGTGGCAGATACATGAAGCTGGGGAGGAAGGGTCACTTCTCGTAAACCTTCCGAGAAGCGCGCATGAATCGCGAAGGTAGTCAGCAGCGCTGGGTTAAGCAGGGGCGTTCCTGAACCGCTGGGGTACAATACGCCGGGTGGGCTACTTTTTTTTATAAAACCTGACGGAGAGAGAGAAACGGGAAGACGGAAGGAGAAAGAGAGAGATGGAGAGAGGGAGACGATAAAGAGAGAGACGAGCAGCACGAGGACATTTCCAGTGAAGACAGGACTGGGACAATTTCCACCAGCTGTCTCCAACCACATTCTTTCGGTCTGAATTTAGACTGTCAGGCAGTGAGCAAAGACCATTTCCGCTTTTGAATCCTTCAGCCTCACGATTGTCACTTTGAAAAGCGATGCAGCAATCCGAGAGAGGGCTAAGTAGCTGATGGAGCACTTTCCCAGTTAGAAGCAGCCTCCTGTGGGCATCTCTTTTCCACTGCAGTTGGCTTAGTTCACATTTCATCTGCATCCCTAACTCTAGCCTCTGGAAGCTTTTGCTGCTTCCTTGCCCCTTTACCTTGCCCATCAGGTTTCTCCCCCTGCTTCAGTTTGGTCGTGTTTTCCCATCACAGTAATAAAAACAATGTCCTTCCCTCCGCTGATCACATTACATTTCTTCGGAACCCACCCTACTGGCTGTGGCTGACGTCCTCAGGATTCCCTCTCAGCTCTACCATGATCATGAGCTCTATGTCCAGGCCTGTACTTATGTTTTACAAGTATTCTTCAATTAGTATCTAGATGGTAGGCTCCAAGAGGACTGAGACCTTGCTTTCTAGAGACGAATGGTGTAATTGGCATAATAACAGCTGCCTTGGAAGATCGTTGTTGGGAATAAAGAGAAAAATGCACATAAAGCAGCCAGCATACAACAGACACTTAAGACGCAGTAGCTGTTATTATACTCTTCCTCATGATTCCCTGTAGATTTCTGCCCATGGGGTATTCAGCAAATATTATTATTGATCTCAACCCCAATGCTTTCTTAGGATATCTCTTCTAAAAATGTTTTAATCCCTCTTGTTTTCCCTTCTTCCAGTTTATCATCTCTCTTTACTGCTGACAATTTAGTACTTAGACCCAGAGAGGAATAAATGACGAGGGTAGTAAAGAGAGAGATGAGGAGGAATGAGCACTAGAAGAGGAGTCAGCAGATCTGGACCTGGTTCCCCCAAACTCCCACCTACTCCCTGTGATTTTGGTCCCTCCCTCATGGACCCCAGCGAGCTGTGGTGAAGATGGATTTATGATACACGCATGTAAAAATGGCCTGTAAGCTATCAAGTCCCAACAAATTTAAGGTGACCATTTGAGAAAAGTGCTCTGTTCATCTCCACTACCTTGTTCATTAGCGTGTGTCTTCTCCTTCGATGTCCTTGGACCCTCCAAAGGAAAATCAACACAGAATTTTTTCATTCCTTTCCTACAACAATAACGTATAACTGGGCTTCTATCCTTCTATCTCCATTTCTCCCATTCCCCTCACCCCACTCTACAACCCTTCAGTCCAAGGCTTTTGTTTGGGAACTGTGAGGGGTGTGGGGTGGAGGGGAGTGGTTGGGAAGGCTGAAGTCTGTTCCCAGTCTGACCTCCATGGACTAGATTTAAGCTTCGATGGTAGGAGGACAGAACTGTAGTAGCCATTTATTAACTGCTTACTGTGTTGTGTTCAAGACACTCTACTAAGTGCTTTTGTGCTTTATCTTTTTAATCCTCAAAACTACTCTATAAGATAGATACTATTATTATTCCCTTTTATAAATGAGGTAACTGTAATATAAAGATTGTTACATGCCTCTTGCCACAGTGTTAATAAATGGTGGAGCCAAGTTCATAGACCTCAGACCCCCATTGTGCAACACTGCCCTCTCTTATAATAGGCATATACTTTTACATTTTTATAAATAACATGTTTTCATAAAATAAATATATAGAAATAAATAGCTTACATACATATATAAACAACCAGTTAAAAGACATAATGAAGGAATAAAGACCCCAGTTACAATATGGAAGAAAAGAAAAGAAAGATAAGATTCCTAGGAATAAAATTAACAAAAATTTTTGTGCAAAATCTATATGAAGAAATATGTTTAAAGCTCTCTAGAGACACAAAAGAATACTTGAACAAATGGAAAGGCATACAATGTTCCTAGAAAAACTCAATTTCATAAATATGCAATCATTCCTAAATTAATCTAAAAACGTAACGTGATCACAATAAAAATACCAACATTTTTTTTACTAGAAACACTGATGCTAAAGTTAAATATAGAAAATTAAACTTAAATTGACAAAAAAAGTTTGAAATATACAAGAAAAATAAGGGAGTAACTAGCCATACAATATTTTAAACTATTTTAAAACTATACTAATTAAAACAGAGTATTATTAGCATATGAATTATTCATATTAGCAAATGAATAAAGAGATAAAGCAATAACACAGAACAGAAATTACAGAAATAGACTCAAATACATACTGGAATTTAATACATGATAATCAATCAATGAAAAAAATGACCTATTGAGTAAATGATTTTGAAACAACTGAATAGACAACTGGAAAAAAATAAGTAGTATCTTCTTCACATTTTATGTAAGGATAAAACCTAAATGGAGCAAATATTTAAATATAAAAAATAAAATCATAACAAGTACTAAAAGAAACAATGGAAGAATTCCTTTATAATCTGAGTTGTGAAGGCCTTACTAATTGTATCATGGAAACCAAACATCCAAAAGAAAATAATGATAAATTCAGCCACACACAAAACATTTGTTTAACTGCATAGTGGGGGGTGGGAGGGAGGAATTCAAGAGACAGATGACAAAATAGAAAAAAATGTGTATCTCATATCAAGATAAAGGACTAATTTCCCTAATATATAAAGAGCTACTACAAATCAATAAGAAAACTACAACTTCTGGTTTCCAGTTTGACATGTAAAGAGCTTGGAAGTCATCATTCCTGTCCATCCAACAAGAAAAAAGTATAACAAACTGAAAGTCAACAACTCTTCTTAGATTCATCAAGGAATTGAAGTCATAGGACAAACTGCCGCCCTGAAAACTAGAGAGAAAGACAGATAGATACAGAGAATCACAGCTTACCGGAGCTGGAACCAGTATCAATAGGAACACTTTAAATTGTAATCGATGAGTTGCTGGGGGCTCAGTGTGGACAAGCATGAGAGTTCAAAATTCAGAAGAGGCCCAATCTTAAAGGGCCCCTACACTTTCCTGATTTACCTCCAGGAACCCTACCAGGCTGTCACTGAGAAGATCTGAGAAAAATCCCCTCCTGCTTCCTTCAGGAGCTGGGGAATGTAACCATTTTGAAATATGCCCAGAGCTCTCTGTCTTTAATGAAGCCTGCCCTCAAGGGAAAGTATTTTACCAGCACCTAACCAACCTGGTGGGAGGGAAATATACAACTTCAGCCCTCTCAAGCCTTCAATGTAGGGGAAGGGAAATACCCAACTCAGGCTTACTAAAAGACTGAGACCTAGTCATCAGACTATAGAACATTTCCTCTGCCCCCACACCTTACTACCACATCCATAGGGCTCCTGTATAATAATGGGGATTAGAGCCAAATGAACTGCAAGGCTCAGACCCTATTTCAGGAGTCTTTAGGGAAACCCAAAGACAACAGGGGAGACAAAAACAAGGACACCAGAAGAAATTTTATCCCCTGACACCACAGCTACTGCAAACTGTAAAAACAGCCTAACTCCTAGCCAGGTAAATATAAAACCTTACACTAAAGGCCTATCTACCTCAGTAATTTTTACCCAATACATCACATCCAGGTTTCAACAAAAAATTACAAGGCATGCTAAAAGGTAAAAAAAAGTACACAGTATGAAGGGACAAAGTAAGCATCGGACCAGACTCAGGTATGGTAGAGATATTGGAATTATCACACCAGGAATTTGAAATAACCATGATTGATATGCTAAGGGCTCTAATGGAAAAGTGGACAGCATGCAAGCACAGATGGGTAATGTGAGCAGAGAGATGAAGACTAAAGGAAAGAATCTAAAGGAAATGCTAGAAATCAAAAACACTGTAACAGGAACGAAGAATGCCTTTGAGGGGCTCATCTGGAGACTGGACACAGCCAAGAAAAGAACCAGTGAGCTTGAACATATGTCAATAGAAACTTCACAAACTGAAATCAAAGATAAAAAAGAAAGAAAGAAAAAAGGGAACAGAATATCCAAGAACTGTGAGGTAACTACAAAAGGTATAACATATACATAATGGGAATAACAGAAGGAGAAGAAAGAGAGAAAAAAAAAGCAGAAGAAATATCTGGAGTGGTAACAGTTGAGAATTTTCCAAAACTGATGACAAACTCTAAGCCACAGATCTAGGAAGCTTAGAGAATACTAAGTAGGATAAATACCAGAAAATCTACACTGCATATCATATTCAATATATCATATTCCATGTCTACAGTATACACAATCAAAAACAAAGAGAAAATCTTGAAAAAGGCCAGAGAGAAAAAAAAAAAAAAAACCTTACCTATAGAGGAACAAGGGTAAGAATTACATTGGACTTCTCTTCGGAAACCATGCAAGCAAGAAAAGGGGGGAATGAAATATTTAAAGCATTGAAAGAAAAATACTAACAATAGAATAAAATAGTTCACAGAAAAGGAAATACGAATGGCTCTTAAACATTAGTAAATATGCTTAACTCCATTCATAATAAAAGAAATGCAAAATAAAACTGGGCTGATACACCATTTTTTACCTATAAATTTGACAGATATTAAAAAATAATATGAAACACTGTGAGAGTTTGGGCAATTCAGATACTCTCATACATTACTGTGGAGATGAAATTGACATAGCCTTTGTGAAGGGTACTTTGGTAATATTTACTAAAATTAAAAATACACAGATCCTTTGACTCAGTGATCTCCTGGAAATTTATCTTAAGTGTCTATGCACACATGTGCAAAATCATGTGTGCAGACGATTCCTCACTATAGCACTCTTTGTAGTAGCAAATGATGGAAAGAGCCCGTGTGTCCATCAAGAATGACATGAATTATAATAAATCCATAAAATAGAATTGTAGGCAGCTTCTTAAAGGAAAAAAAAAAAATAGGGAAGCTTTTTGTATACTGTTTTGGACTAATCTCCAAAGAATATTGTTAAGGAAAAAATACAATCCAGAACAGCATACGTATTGTGCCATCAGTTGTGTCATAAAGGGAAAACTTTTATATTTACACATATAAGTAATGTCCCTGGAAATATATACAAGAAACAAATGCACTAGCTTTGGTTGCCTTCAGGAAAAGAAATCATACAGCTAGGGGACAAGGGGTAGGAGGGAGAATTTTCACTATAAACACTTTCTTACCTTTTTGAGCCACACGAATGAGGATTATTTACAAAAACATGAACATAGTTTAATTTTTTTTAATAATTACATATTCCTCTTTGAAAGAAATGGAAGTACAGTGCCTGATGCAAAGATCTGGAGAGCAACTGCAGACAACGTTGTAATTAGGGACCACTTTCCTGCACACAACCCCAGGTGCGTGAATTGACACATCTGAAAATGTGATAACGTCAAACTTATCAGGCCTCCAGGGAAGCTCTGCAAGATGCTGCTCCTTTCCATCTCTTTCACTGTAACTCCTGTCTTTCCTTAGCAGTGTTCAGCTTTTTTCCTTCCATTTTACCTTTCTGCCTCTCCCTATTTCTACTATCATAAGATGTGGCTGATAAAGCCCTGGGACCTTCCTCACTTGTAACTGTCCCCGTCTTACATCACACTGCTGGTTCAAAATACCCACCACCCACTCAGAGTTCCTCCTCACCACCAGCAAAGCTGCCCAGCTTCCTGATGTGACCTCTCTCCTTGTTTGCCTCTTTATTTCCATTTCCCTTCATTTTCATTTCGGTCATTCCAACATAACCCATTTTAACTTTTCTTGCTTATTTTCCTACTTTCAGAATATAGATGAGGTACAAATAATGACAACAACAGTACTATTTTTCAAACACTCACTATATAGAAAGAACTTCACATGCATCATTTCATTTAAACTTCATTACACTATGAATTAGACATTATTATCTCTGTTTGTTCAGGTTGAAGAAACTGAGGCTTTGAGAGGTTAAGACACATGATCAAAGTCACACAGCTAGGAAATGATGCAGCAGGGTTCTAACACAGACCTTCTAATACCAAATCCTGGGTTCTCAGCTAAGTTAATACACTGTGGAACTTAACAGTAAATTAAAATAGTTTTTTTTTTTTTTCTGTTAAATAGATAGCTTAGGCATTCGTCCATTCAACCTATGCAGGGAAAAGAGGTTTTTTTTTTCTAAAGGCATCTTCAACATTTGCTTCTTCCTTGATAGTTGATGGAATGCTCCTAGTATTCTCCAAGGATGATTAGAAACAAACAGCAAATTACTTCTCATTGGTGCTGCCCATATTCTCCTGAAATTAATGTCCAACAATGTAAATCCAGGGATCAGTTAACCCACTCCGCTGACCTCTCAGCTGAATTTCAGAGTTAAATCTCTCTCTTGGCTGTCACACACTTCATGTCTTCCACAACTACAAACGTTTCAGGGTTTCCTCCTGCTTCACAGATCACTTCCTCAGTTTTCTCACTTTCCTTTGCTGCATCCTTCTCTCCTTCTCTACATCCAATATTTGGGGCATCCCAAGGCTCAGCCCTCAGATATCCTCTTAATACTCCCTTCCTAGAAGATTTTGTCTACTCTGAAATCTTTAAATACAGCCCATTAACTGAGACGTCCCGGGTTACATCTCTAGCCCTTGCCTCTCCCTTTGACAATATTCATTCAGCTGCTTCCCTGACACCTCCGCCTGATTGTCTAGGAGACCTCCAAACCCAACACCACCAACATTGAGCTCTTGTCCACATACCGCTCCCTCAGAAATCTTGGCCCCCGAGTATTATTCCCTATCTCAGTAAATGGCACCAGCATTCACTCAGCTGCTCAGACCAAAAACATAAGAGTGGTTCTTCATTCAAATCCTAACAGTTCTGCTTTCAAAACATATCTGAAATCCAACCACATTTTGCCATTTTCACTGATGCCACCTTGGTTCTAGCCACCAACATCTCTCCCCTGGATCACTGCAATGACTTCCTCACTGGTCTCTCTGCTTAAGCATTTTATCCACATGCCACCTCAACAAGTCGGATCACATCATTCTCCCGTCACCTTCACACCTAACTACCTACAACAGCGTTAACCTTCTGAGCCCTGGCTACCACTCTGATTCCATCTCCTACCATCCCACGCGTTCACTCTGCTTCTTCAAACCGACCTCCTGGTTGTTTCTCAAATATGCCAAGAACATTCCCGTCTTATGTGTCACCTTCTGCTTGAACACTTCCCTCTCAAATGTCCCATGGCTTGTTCCCTTGCTTCATCAAGTCTCTATGGAATTACTACCTTCTTAAAGAGATTTTCCTTGCTCACTCTGTCTAGAATGGCCCGTCTCCTATCACCCACTATTACTATTGTTTGTCACAACAATTATTACGGGTCCATATGTTTGCAATAACGAGATAGACAAGGCCCTTGCTGTCATGGAGCTGACGTTCTATGGAGAGAAACAGACAATGAATAAGTAAACAAGATAATTCTAGAGAGTAGTAAGTGCTATAAGAAAATAAAACAGAGTCCCGTGGATATGACTGGAAACTGCTTTCTAAGAAGATGACACTTTCTAAGATGACAAAAAGGAGCTGGCCTCTCTAAGATCTGAGTAAAGAGAATGCCAGGTGAGGGATCAGCAATGACAAAGACCATGAGGCAAGAATGAGCTTGAAATGATTGAGGAACAGAAGCCAATGGCAGTAGCAGAATTAGAGACAGGATGAGTCACGTGAAATGAAGTAGGAGAGATGCACAAGGACCAGGTCCTACAGAACCTGGTAGACCTTGCTGAGGAGCTGGGAGTTATTCTAAGTGTGATGAACAACCATTATGATTGGTAATGATTCCCTCAAAAGAATCAACAGACTATACAATGCAGTTATTTCACTTTTCAAACATAAAAATTGCTAAGCAGTACTTAAAAATACCATGAAAATCCTCTGTCTGGAATTTTATTAATTCCCATTAGAATAAGTCTTTATCTTTCCCAATACTTTCTGTTACTCATTATTCTTTCCCAAGACTATATTTTTCCCCAGGTTTCTCTGCTTCTACTTCTCCCCAACTTAAGCTTAATTTGTAATCAGACTCCCACTGAGTTGTCTGTCTGTATCCTCTTCTCCGTTTTTTTCATTCTGCTCTTTGTTATCATTAACAAGAATGCTATGTTAATGGAACATCTATCTGCTTCATTTCTTACAGTTTTGTGCTTTTTAGTGATTCAGTGAATAATTATCAAGTTACCACTTTTGTAATAAGTACCTAAAAACATAAGACATAGGAAGAATAGAAAAACTATAAAAGCATAAATTATACTAAAAATAAAATGATATTAGAAGTGTGACAAATTCTAGAAGCCATATATCACGTGTGGTGAAGGATGAGTGAAAAAGAAAAAAAAAAGAAGGGTAAAGAAAAAATTATTTAAAAAGAAAGTAAGGGCATCTAACTCCTATTATTTATCTGCCAGCAGAAACTTCACACTTTTATTAAAGAATTGCTTTTGCAATTATACCAGAATTTCTTTAGTATAGGAGAAAATATCCAGAAAAATGTTTTGTTTTGTTTTGTTTTGTTTTAGGAAGATTGGCCTTGAGCTAACATCTGTTGCCAACCTTCCTCTTTTTTTTTCCTCCCCAAAGCCTCAGTACATAGTTGTATATTCTAGTTGTAGGTCCTTCTAGTTCTTCTATGTGGGACTCTGCCTCAGCATGGCTTGATTAGCCGTGAGTAGGTCCGTGCCCAGGATTCGAACCGGTGAACCCCAGGCTGACAAGCAGAGCACTCGAACTTAACTGCTATGCCACCAGGCCGGCCCCCAGAAAAATGTTTTTGAGTACATATTTTGTACAAGGCATTGTGCTAGAGCTTGTTTGGAACAGGTACACATGTAGGACAGGATTCCTAATCTTATCTTTTATTTTCGTACAGCCTATGTACATTTATATTTGTCCTTTCCTTTATTTCCCCCCACATTTCCCTGTTTTCATCTGGAAACATTTTCCTTCTGCCTAAAGAACTGTCTGTGGTTTTTCTTTTAGTGAAACCTACTGGCCACAAATTCCCTCAGTCTTTGTCAGAATATATGTTTGTTTTATCTTCGTCTTTTAAGATATTTTATTGGATATAGAATTCCTGGTTGACAGCCATTTTATTCTACCACACTAAAGCTATAGTTTTATTTTGTTGTCTTATAGCTCCTGTAATTTCAGTTGAGAAGTCAGCTGTAAATCTTATTGTTACTTTGCAGGTAATTGTATCTCAGGATGCTTTTAAGATTTTTTTTTTTTGGTCTGACTCTTCAGCAGCTTTAATATGTTCTCCCTAGATAAAAGAAATTTTTTTTTGGAGGTTTATTTATTTTTTTTTATTTAGTTAGTTTAATTTTTTGTTTATTGCTGTAACATTGGTTTATAACATTGTATAAATTTCAGGTGTACATCATTATACTTCTATTTGTTTTTTTTTTTTTAATAATTTTATTTATTTATTTATTTTTCCCCCAAAGCCCCAGTAGATAGTTGTAGGTCATAGCTGCACATCCTTCTAGTTGCTGTACGTGGGACGCGGCCTCAGCATGGCCGGAGAAGCAGTGCGTTGGTGCACCCTGGGATCCGAACCCGGGCCACCAGCAGCAGAGCACACGCACTTAACCACTAAGCCACAGGGCCAGCCCTATACTTCTTTTTCTGCATGGATTACATCATGTTCTCATGTTCACCACCCAAATACTAATTACAGTCCATCACCACACACCTGTGCCTAATTATCCCTTTTGCCCTCCCCCCTTCCCTTCTGGTAACCACCAATCCAATCTCTGTCTCTATGTGTTTGTTTGTTGTTGTTATTATCTACTTAATGAGTGAGATCATACAGTATTTGACCTTCTCCCTCTGATTTATTTCACTTTGCATTATACCCTCAAAGTCCATCCCTGTTGTCACAAATGGCTGGATTTCATCGTTTCTTATGGCTGAGTAGTATTCCATTGTGTATATATACCACATCTTCTTTATCCATTCATTCCTTGATGGGCACTTAAGATTGCTTCCAAGTCTTGGCTATTGTGAATAACGCAGCAATGAACACAGGGGTGCATGTATCTTTATGAATTGGTGTTTTCAAGTTCTTTGGATAAATACCCAGCAGTGGAATAGCTGGATTGTATGGTAGTTCTATCCTTAATTTTTTGAGGAATCTCCTTACTGTTTTCCATAGTGGCTGCACCAGTTTGCACTCCCACCAGCAGTGTATGAGAGTTCCCTTCTCTCCACATCCTCTCCAACATTTGTTGTTTCCTGTCTTGTTAATTGTAGCCCTTCTGACAGGTGTGAGGTGATATCTCATTGTAGTTTTGATTTGCATTTCCCTGACAGTTAATGATGTTGAACATCTTTTCATGTGCCTGTTGGCCATCTGTATATCTTCTTTGGAAAAATATATCTTCATGTCTTTTGCCCATTTTTTAGTTGGGTTGTTAGTTTTTTTATTGTTGAGATGCATGAGTTCTTTATATATTTTGGAGATTAAGCCCTTATCACATGTGTGGTTTGCAAATATCTTCTCCCAATTATTAGGTTCTCTTCTCATTTTGTTAATGGTTTCCTTTGCTGTGCAGAAGCTTTTTAGTTTGATGTAGTACCATTTGTTTATTTTTTCTATTGTTTCTCTTGCCCAGTCAGACATGGTGGTTGAAAATATGTTGCTAAGACTGATATCAAAGAGCATACTGCCTATGTTTTCTTCTAGAAGTTTCATAGTTTCAGGTCTTACATTCAAGTCTATAATCCATTTTGAGTTAACTTTTGTGTATGGTAGGAGGTAATGGTCTACTTTCATTTTTTTGCCTGTGGCTATCCAGTTTTCCCAACACCATTTGTTGAAGAGACTTTCTTTTCCCCATTGTATGTTCTTGGCTCCTTTGTTGAAGATTAGCTGTCCGTAGATACGTGGGTTTATTTCTGGGCTTTCGATTCTATTCCATTGATCTGTGTGTCTGTTTTTGTGCCAGGACCATGCTGTTTTGGTTACTATAGCTTTGTAGTATATTTTGAAATCAGGGAGTGTGATACCTCCAGCTTTGTTCTTTTTTCTCAGGATTCCTTTAGCTATTCATGGTCTTTTCTTGTTCCATATAAATTTTAGGATTCTTTGTTCTATTTCTGTGAAAAATGTTGTTGGAACTTTGATAGGGATTGTATTGAATCTATAGATTGCTTTAGGAAGTATGGACATCTTAACTATGTTAATTCTTCCAATCCAAGAGCACGGAATATCTTTCCATTTCTTTGTGTCTTCTTCAATTTCTTTCAGAAATGTTTTATAGTTTTCAGTGTACAGATCTTTCACTTCTTTGGTTAAGTTTATTCCTAGGTATTTTATTCTTTTTGTTGCAATTGTAAATGGGATTGTATTCTTAATTTCTCTTTCTGCTACTTCGTTGTTAGTGTATAGAAATGCAACTGATTTTTGTATGTTGATTTTGTATCCTGCAACTTTACCGTATTCGTTTATTACTTCTAAAAGTTTTTTGGTGGATTCTTTAGGGTTTTCTATATATAAAATCATGTCATCTGCAAATAGTGACAGTTTCACTTCTTCCTTTCCAATTTGGATCCCTTTTATTTCTTTCTCTTGCCTGATTGCTCTGGCTAGGACTTCCAATACAATGTTAGATAGGAGTGGTAAGAGGGGGCATCCTTGTCTGCTTCCTGTGCTTAGAGGGATAGCTTTCAGTTTTTCACCATTGAGGATGATATTAGCTGTGGGTTTATCATATATGGCCTTTACTATGTGGAGGTATTTTCCTTCTATACCCATTTTATTCAGAGTTTTTATCATAAATGGATGCTGTATCTTGTCAAATGCTTTCTCTGCATCTATTGAGAAGATCATGTGATTTTTATTCCTCATTTTATTAATATGGTGTATCACGTTGATTGATTTGCAAATGTTGAACCATCCCTGCATCCCTGGAATAAATCCCACTTGATCATGGTGTATAATCTTTTTAATGTATTGTTGTATGCGATTTGCTAATATTTTGTTGAGGATTTTTGCATTGATGTTCATCACTGATATTGGCCTGTAATTTTCATTTTTGTGTTGTCTGTGTCTGCTTTTGGTATCAGGGTAATGTCGGCTTCATAGAATGAGTCAGGGAGCTTCCTCCGCTCCTCAATTTTTTGGAAGCATTTGAGAAGGATAGGTATTAAGTCTTCTTTGAATGTTTGGTAGAATTCACCAGGAAAGCCGTCTGGTCCTGGACTTTTATTTTGGGGGAGGTTTTTTATTACTGTTTTGATCTCCTTACTGGTGATTGGTCTATTCAAATTCTCTATGTCTTCTTGATCCAGTTTTGGAAGGTTGTAAGATTCTAAGAATTTATCTCCTGCTCTTGGATAGGTGACCTTATATAAGTGATGCCTTATGAGGCCCACAGTGTGCTTCCCTCAGTTCTGAATGTTCCAGGAGTGACCCCTATGTGGGCTACATGTGTCCTTCTGTTGTGGCGTAGGTGCCCAGGGAGGCTGAGCTATGCCCCTGGCCAGCTGTTGTAATGCTCAGCTGCTTGTAGTTGTTGTGGGCCCTTCAGTCTCTTTATCTGGTGTGCGGAGCCCCAGCACAGTTGGCTACAAGTTCTAATAGCACATTTGTGTTGCAGTGTTTCTTTTAAGTGAGTAGGCCCCCAGCATGGCAGGTTGTTAGGCTCAGGGGCTTACAATTGCTATAAGCCTCCAGCCTTTGGGTCTCTTGTCAGCTCTCTGAGGATTGCAGCTGGGTGGGGCTGGCCTCAGGCACGGGAGCACCCAATTGTTTCAGGCTTTGGAAGGTGGGGCAAACCCCCTATGTGGGTCTTTGAGAAGCACAAGTCTTCTGCAGCTGACCAGCCCTGCCACCCACAGGTCCACACACACAGCCAACACAGTCCTGCCCCATGTGCATGCCCTGACCTCCTGAAATGGACCCAGTCTCTCCAAGGCGGGAGCCCTACACACTCCACCACTGCCCCACACTCTCCACCCACTCCTTGCACATGCCCTGCCCCACTGAAGTGGGCCCACTTGCCAGGCTGCAGAGAATCCAGTCACCAATCTATGCAGGCCCACAAGTTTCCTGAGGGCTTATTGTTGGGTGGGGCCAGTCCCTAGGGTGGGCTGCCTGCCCTGGCTGAGCTGGATTAAATTGGTCCTCTAGTGGGTGGGGCAGACCCTGGGCTAGCGGGCCCCAGGGAGAACTCCAATGGCGTCTCCCAGTGTCTGTGTCAGCACGCCCACACCAGGCCACAACCATGGCCGCCACCAATGTCCCAGTCCCTGGAGAGGTCTCACCTCTCACCAAGATGTACTCAGAGCCTATCAGGTGAGTCTCTTTTCACCAAAGCACTGTGCACCTTTCTTTCTGGTGATTTAAGTTGCTTTCTGAAATGGGTGAATTTGTGTGTGGGCCCTTTAAGAGCCGGTTTTAATTTCTTTGTCAACCAGCTTTTCCGGGGGTAATCCCCAATGTTTTAGTAGCAGGCAAAGTCCGATATTATGCGACTCGTCTTGATTGTGCTGGGCCTACAAAATGCCTACAGCAGGAGCACTCCCCGGCTCAGGGCCCCGCTCTTGCAGGGAGGGCTGTGGACCTTTGGGCTGCTCCCGGGAGGCTGTGAAGTGCTGCAGCTTGTGAAGGTGGCGTTTTTTCTCTCCAGAAGGGAATTTCTGCCTCTTCCACCTAAATTAGGATTGTCGTTTGTTGCAGGAGTTCCTCTTATCCAGTTTTTAGTTCTCTCTCAGGGGTAATTTTTCCAGGAGTAGTAGTAAATTGGCTGTGTCCGTGGGAGGAGATGAGTTCAGAGTCTGCTTACGCCGCCATCTTGACTTTTCCCCTCTAGACAAAATTTTTTCCTGCCGATTTTGCTAGGAGTTTACCAAGCTTCTTAAATCTGTGATTGATGTCCTCCAGTTTTGGAAAATTCTTAATCATGTTTTTGAATATTGCTTCTTCCCTATTCTCTCTTTTCTCTTTTTCTGGGACTACAGTTATGTCTATGTTAGACATTTTTGTTTTGTTTTGTTTTCTATTAGTTTTTCTCTTTACAAAGTTTCAGTTTGGGTATTTTCTATTAATCTCTCTTCCAATTCACTAATCCTAATTTCTACAATATCCATTCTGCTGCTAACATTCACTAAGCTCCTAATTTCAGATAATGGTTTTTTCAGTTCTAGAATGCCCATTTAATTTTTTTAATAGATTCTCATTCTCTGATGAAATTTTCCGTATTTTCATCTGTTGTTTCCATCTCTCTATATATTCTTAAACATTTTTTTAAAGCTCTTATCTATTAACTCCAATAGTTTTATCTGTTGGATTGATCTGCTTCTGCTGTTTTTTGTCTCTTTATGATCATTCACGTTTTCTTGCTTCTTTGCATATCTAGATATTGTTGATTGTATGCCAGACATTGTATATAAAAAAGTAGAGGCTCCTGATGATGCTATAATCTACTAGAGAGTGTGTCCCTTCTCTTCTTTTAGACAGACTAAATGAGGGGCTGATCACCTGCACCCCATCAGGCATTGAATGAAGTTGGGGCTGGGCTGCAGTTTTAGTAAGACTCTGTACACCTCTGGTTCACCCCTATTCCTTGGGGGTAGCCCTCCCATGGTTCTGATGGGGAGCCTAATGGGGATCAGTTTCCTCAACCCTGAAAGATTACAGGGAAATCTATCTCTACATTTCAGAGGTTTTAAAACCAGCTCTCCAGTCTCCTGGCCCCACAAAGCTTCAAAATCTGGCTAAGGTCTTAAACAGGGGAAACAGCTTTGTGGTTATAGCAGGCCCTATGCCCCAGAGGCTTCTTGGGTCTTAAGAACGTAAGCCTGTGAGATTCATTTGCCCTTTAGCCTCACTCTCTGGGATCCTGTGAATCCCAAGAACTCAACAAATATCTTGTGGAGAAAACCAGCTCTGAGTTTGAAAGCTCTCAAGTTTCCAATCTGTCACTAGCCCCATGTTGGTTAAAGCTTTGCTGGTTTCTCTCTTTCTTTCACAAGGACCCTCTGCCTGAGGCAAGTCTGATCCTCAATCTGTGTCCAGAATCAACAAATGCCCCAAGGGCCAGAAACAACTGTCAATCATCAGCTTACCTTGGAACAATTTTCCCCTCTCTGTAGTTTTAGTTCATCTAATACTCGTTTCTTCCACAACTCTCTGGTGCCTTTAAAAATATCATTTTTATAATTTCTCCAGCTTTTCCCGGTTGCTGCAGTAGGAATACTGGCCTATCTCAACCAACTACAACTACATACTATCCAAAAGTAGTAGTTTCATATTTTATTTTTGGAAATGAGAAAATTATTATGTCAAGGATTCTACCTTATATTTCATAGTGTTTTATAGTTTTCAAAGCTCTTACACATTCACTATCTTAATTGAACCTTTTACCGAGTCTGTGACATATAGGTAAACTAGGGTACCTGGCTCAGCAAGGAATCTCTGAGGTCATGCCACCCAGTCAAAAGTGTCCCTGTGAAAGGCCAGGAGGGCTTTTCTGAGTTCTTCTGAGACCTAGCTTGTCTACTCTTTCTCTAATTTAAGGACATAAAAACAAATGGGAGATTATTTCAGGCTAAACAACACAGTCTTCAACAACTGACTTGCGCTTATTACTCTTCGTTTACAAGACTGCATGAATGCAGACACGTTCAACTTGAGATTTAAAGTCATTAGTGAATCATGGGCTGGCCCCGTGGCTTAACGGTTAAGTGCACGCGCTGCGCTGCTGGCGGCCCGGGTTCGGATCCTGGGCGCGCACCGACGCACCGCTTCTCTGGCCATGCTGAGGCCACATCCCACATACAGCAACTAGAAGGATGTGCAGCTATGACATACAACTATCTGCTGGGGCTTTGGGAGAAAAATAAATAAATAAAATTATTTAAAAAAATAATAAGTTATTAGTGAATCATCTTCTTAAATCTTCATAAAAGTGGATGTACAATATTTATGAAACAATCACCTTGGACAGCATTTTCCACTGGGTTACTGATTAGAGAAAACACAAAATCAAAATAACATTCCAAATTTTTCTAAGGATATATATAGCAGTAAAATTGTACACTACATGAACCTCCTGGCACATTAATTCTATAAATTATGCTGGTATGTAAACTCACCTCTAGATAACTATGCTGGCTTCTCAATATTATAGAAGTGGGAGGATATGTTTATCCTTACTATCTCTCTAGACAGCTTTACCAAGCTTGCCTTTCAAAGAAGTGGAATGTGCAACATCTTTAAGTATCTTCTAGATAGCTTTTGCAATTCAACAACGCTCCTTTTGCTGTGGCAGAGTAGTTGCTGTTCAACTGAGCTAGTCAGCAATACTTACGTGCTATCCTCTGAAGGGGATCCAGAATGTCCCTATACCTAAAACTTCTCCCCTAGCATTAATGCAATTTTTTTAAAAAAAATCAGAGAGGAGAGGAGAGTGAGTCTTATTCATGAACTGGCCAGACCCAGAAGACACACAGCTAATATCAAGTTGTGAACGAGCATTTACTCAAGAATGATTTAATAGCATGTGTTCAAAGAAAAGTAGGAAAATATGGCCACACCCAGCATTCTACATCAGTCTAGACAGTTAATATTGGTGAGGCATTCTTATTTGCAATATACAGGAGCTACCTGAGGGCAAAGGAGGAGAAATCATGATTTAAAACACCAACAACGGTGATGCTTCCTTCTCCACAGTGCTGTAATTTGATCATGTACATATTTTAATTGATAGGCCATATTTGAGATTGTTTACTTTAGTGTGACACTGTTTGCTTCAATGTGTTGAACACACAGTGAAAGGACAATAAAAATTTCTTGTATTTCTAAGTATACCCAAATATGGAGAGAATGATGTATTTTGAATCAGTTCTCACGTGAAAAACTACAAGGAGATCCAACAGACCCAACAGTGCCCATTCTTAATCTTTGAATGTTTCTTTAATGACAGCTGAATTTTACTCATTTACTTACTTATTTTACTTTCCACCCTTTCAGTTGGGTTGGATGACCATGTGGCACTTTTTCTGTCTGTTTCCAGTGTGTACCTGATTATGTGGATTTTGAATGGGATAGTTAACCATTGACTAACCCAAAGCCTAAAAACTACGGCTTTTTCTTCAGTAAAAATTATTGGAACGTGAACTAAATTTGAAAACTTAAATTGAAGTAAAACATCAATAGTCATGCACCTAAAAGAAAAAAGGCTCACTTCATTTTGCTAGAAAAACACATACACTATATGACAAAATGTGAAGCCAGATATTGAGTCTTTGCACATATTCTTTTCCACAAAACAAGATGAAAAGGAATGCTCTCCCACAACTCATAAATCCCTTTATTCATAAAAGAAAAGATAATGTAAAATAAGCAAAACAAGACAGGATAGCAAAATAGAAAGAGCATATTCTTCAGAAGCTGTCATCTGGCAGACTGAACAAGTTCTTCAATGTTTCCAAGACCCATTTTCTCATCTGTACAATGGGATGATAGTGATACTGGCCACATACTTGTTTTGAGGAAAAAAGAGATAGACCATGTCAAATGCCTCATACCTAAGAAGGGCTCAATAAAAGTACATCTTATTAATGAACATAAATTAATTTTACTTAAACAGTAAAGCTATTTTCAATAAGGGAAAAATAAAAGTAAAATGATATTTATGAAGGCTAAGTAATAACAAAGGGAAAAGCAGAAAAAAAATTTAAATACAGGATGATTACCACTATACAAAAACAACATTTGCATGGGGTTGGGGTTCAGGAGGGAAGCTTGAAAGAAATGCACCAAAATGCCAGTATAGTTGTTATGATCAAGAACTTATCAGTGCTTTTGCCCTCTATTTTCCAGATTTTCAATAGTGTGCTTAATGTTACTTATATTATGAAAAAATATATATATTTTTTGAATTTTGAAAGCTAAATGATGCCTTTTTTCATAAAAATTACCTACTTCCTAGCAGAGACATTCAAAATATTGTTTTATGTACTCCAGAGCTGTTTGCATGATTGCTAATAATGATTTCATTCAATTCATCATTTATTGAGAGCCATTTGCCAGACTCCAGAAGGAAAAAAAATAAATGAGATAGGGTCCTGTCCTCATTATGTCCCTTGATAATAACAATGGTGGTAGTTCTCCTATTGTAAGTCAGTTTGTTCATTAAGGCTTACAAGAAAACAGAGGAGGAGAGAGGAAGGGGGAGGGAGAGATTTATTGCAAAGAATTGTGGGGGCTGGCTAGGCAGATTCAAACTCTGTGGGGCGGGCCTGGGGGCTAGAAAATCCAGGGCAGGAGCTGAAGCTTCTCTGGGCAGGCGAAATTGCCTCTACCTCAGGGAAACCTCGGTTCTGCTTTCAACCCTTTCAACTGATTGGATCAGGCTAACACAGACTATCGACGATAATCTCCTTGACTTAATGTCAACTGATTGTGGAGGTTAACATGTCTACAGAATACCTCAGGCCACTCCTACACGAGTGATTGAACAACTAGGGACCGTCGTCTCCCCAGCTGGTCACATCAAACCCGCCCTCATGGTCACGCAACACTTCTCTTCTTTATTTTCTCCTACTTCCTTGTTTATTTAAAGCCACTAGTATTTCAACTTATTTCAGACCCCATCAAAGACAGCGCTCTCGGGAAATAATGCCCTTGCTAAATCCCTGTCTTCCTTCCCAAGGTCAACTTGACACAATGCTTGGTTGACTGGGAACTTGACTCTTAGCTGAACCATCATTAAATCAAACACAAGGCCCTATCACAAAGGTTGAAAAGCTCTCCCACTAGAGACCGCCTTAACAAATCAGGACAGGATTCTTATTCCAGGTAGGCTGTTGCTCTAATCCTGATGAAAACCAACATAGAGAGGCATTAGAAAAATCAAGGAAAAGCAAAATCCACTTCCTGTTAACCACAATGTGAAATGTGAGGAGGCAAAAGATGGAGACTGGCTGTGACTCCCACACTGCAGGCTCCCAAAGTTTGTGACTGTTGTCCTTGATCACACTTTATTTTTATTAGGCAATATCTGATGTAAATTTATGTTAGGCTATGGTTTCGTGCTTATTTACATAACTGGCCTTACTCATGCCATATGTGTCTACACCAGTTGTTCTCAACTGGGACGATTTTGCCCTCCTGGGGACTTTAGGCAAGGTCTGGAGACGTTTTTGGTTGCCACAATTGGTGGCTGCGTTGGGGGGGGGGCTGCTACTGGCACCTACAGGGTAAAGGCCAGGAGTGCTGCTAAGCATCCTTCAATGTACAAGACAGGACCTCACAACAAGAATTATCCAACCCAAAATGTCAGTAGTGCCGAGGTTAAGAAACCCTGGTCTAAACCATACTAGCATGAGTTCTGCCACAAATTCCAATCAATTTCCTCAAAACTTGAGGAAAAAAGCTTGTTAAATTTTCTTAAACTTTAGTTTCCAGATTTTGCTGAAATTGCCCTTTAAAATGGTGTCAGAGTTTTCAGTGAGTTTGGAAGGGTAAGATGAAGAAAATATGTCCATTTTTAAAATGGCTGAAAATACAAATGTTCTGAGTTAGTGAAACTTATTGTTCTTAATTGTAGTTAAACTATTAAAACTTTAAGTATAATCACATATATACCACGTCTACCACACTGCTGTTAATCATGAAACATAATTTATGTTATTAACTTTTTAAAATAACATATTTCAAGTGATTTACTCAATTTTCACTTATTCTTTAACTGGACTTACATTAAATATCATTTGCTCCTTTCAAAATCTATTTCATCTCAAAAGTGGAATAAGAGAAAATTTTCTAGATTGTAATTGTAGCATCCTCATGCCCAATGAATCTAATTTACAGCTAACACAACAAATATTTTTCTGCTAACAATTCAATATATTTCTCATTGAGGAAAAAAGGAAAGTCTGAAAATTGTGTGTTTTTCATTGCCCATTGTATTAGTCAGGGTTCTCCAGAGAAACAAAATCAATATGATATATATGTGTGTGTGTATATATACAGATAGATTTATTATATATAATATTATATTATTATATATATAAAGATATATATATAAAAGATATATATATATATACATACATAAAGAAATTTATTATAAGGAACTGGCTTGTGTGATCATAGAGGCTGGCAAGTCCAAAATCTGCAGAGCCAATGCCCCAGTTCAAGTCTGGAGGCCAGAAGCTGCTGTAGAACCGGGAAGAGTCAATGTCCTAGTTCGAAGGCCATCAGACAGGAGAATTCTCTCTTACACAGGAAAGGGTTACCCTTTTGTTCTATTCAGACCTTCAACTGATTGGATGAGGCCCACCCACATTATGGAGGGCACTCTGCTTTACTCAGTCTACTGATATAAATGTTAGCCTCATCCAAAAACACCCTCACAGAAACACCCAGAATAATGTTTGACTAAATATCTGACAGATAAAATAACCATCACACTCATTGAGGAAAAAGAAGACACCAGGAAAAAGGAAGAAAAATTAGAAATAACTTAAATATTCAATAATAGGTAATCAGTTAAAGAGACTAATTCAGCCATAGACTGATATATCATAAACCATCATTTTTTAGTGTGGTAGAAGATTGTTTAGTGCCATGGGAAAGTTTCTTAAATACATTGACCAGTCTCTGCCGTTATACACAGGAATTCTTACCATACCTTGAGTTATAACTCATCCAGGCCTAGAAATTTAAACCTATTTAGTGCACTCAGATACTCACTTATTGGAGCCATAAAATGGAATCATATAATTGAAAGGAAACTTTGTGATCATCTCATCCAAATCCCCCCTAAGAGTGGGAAAGAAAAACAAAGTAGTGACTTAAATTGATCTTAAATTACCGATGGAGACTTGATTTCAGACATTTTGAAATTATAAGCATTTAAACATCAGACTAGGATTTGATGCTGACCACTAAGACGAACGGGAAAAGTACAAACCTGTGTCGGCAAAATAATGTGTCCCTATTTTTGTCAAAGTCAAGATTACCTGGAAGAGACTGATTTGTGCTCTGCAGAGTATTGTTGGTCTCAGTCGTGGCTATGCCTCAGGGTTATGTGTGGAGTGACATAAAAATATAGTTGCTTGGAGGGCCCATCTCAGACTTACTGCTAGGATCCCCCGCCCCTTCTGGTGAGAATGCTGATCTAGAATTTTACTTAAACTTTTGACTTGCTTTATTTAGACATGCCCAAAGCAAAAAGCAAAGAAGTGTATTGAACATGCAAATTATGATTTAAAAAAAAACAGACCTACAAGTTCAGAAACAATGTTTTCACGACTACTTTTTTCCACCTCTAAAATAAAGTTTGGGATCAGAGAAAGTCTTACTTAAAGTCATTTCTGAAGATAATCACAAAAAAGTAAGTAGATTAAAGTATTGATTTTAACTTGATCAATGTCTGGAACCAGCCTTTTGAATTCAGTTATAAATTTATAATATATCTATCTGTTAACAATACTTAAGCACTTGAATGCCACCCCACTAGAGTCTAAAGCTCTGATATTAGTGATGAAAATATTCTTCTTATACCATTTGGAGTATGTGAACTGCAACAAAGTCTAGAGAAACACCAGTTCTTATTTCCAGGATGTGACTTTTAATTATGAATCTGTTACTCTTGGACTAAAAAGCCAGGACAGTAACATTTACAAACTCTGTCAAAACCATGATGAGAAGAATGCCTATGAAACACATTAAGATCCTTAGATAAAAGGTACCACACAGACACAAGCTCTGAAGCTACAGTATTATTAAAGCTACAGTAATCAACATAATCAGAACATTTTTCTTTAGTTTCGCAAAACCAGTTACCGAAATATGTTACTTCTATTGGGAAGGTTGACGAATTAATTTTTCTTAAACATAATTCAATAATTTATCAAAAAATGCTCTTCCCCACAGTAAAGAGCTTCCTGTAACTGGCTGCCAAATGAAGATTCTGCTACTGAACCAGGTCCATGTACCAGGGGTCCCAGAGCTTTACCTGGAAATCACTTGGAATTCTTATTTAAAATGCACATTCCTGAAATCAACTCATAGAGATTCCAATTCAATATGTCTGAGGTGGAACCAAAACATCCACATTTTTAATGCAGACCCCAAGTGACTCTGGATGGTGTTCAGGGAACCCACACTTGGGGGCACTTGGCAATACCATGTAGCCTGTTTCACCTGTAGAGACTTTTGCTGACGATTCTCATTCCCTCATCCAGTTTTATTCAGTGGTTCTCAAGCTTGGCTGAGCACTGGAATCAGCTGGGAGTCAGGTTTTACCCTCAAAGACGCTTAGTAAAATGGTCCAGGTGGAGCCCAGCTGGGTACATTTTTGTAGAGCTCCCATGTGATGGTCCAGTTTGAGGGTGTGGTCGGTGGTCTTCAAACTGACTGTAACTGGCTCCCTGGCCTATACAGCCAGTCTCATCACCAAGTTGTGAGCACCCGAGAAAACTGCCTGTTACAGTCCCCATGGCCAGGACCCCAATGCCAGGGGATAACTAAGTCATGGAGATGAAGGACTTTCATGCTGAACAAAAAGAAGTCCTTCTGAACTAAAGCCTCTCCATCCTGGACACAGTTCCAGAGAGGGCCTTTGGGAACACTGCCCCTTACTCATCGCTTAAAGAAATACAAGCTCAACCAAATGATAGGGCTTTCAGTCACAGAAAGTGGGATTTTCTTACTAGTGAGGGACAGTCTCTCTCCCTCATGAAAATCCTTAGCTAGCCAAGGATAAATCAATCAATACATATTAAATTAATAAGTAATAAATGTTTAGTATGTATATTTATTTATATATTTATTCTTGACTACTAAAACAGAACCGTTCTCATGAGGGAAAGAGACTCTTGTTTTCTTTGTATGTATACGTAATATATATGTTATTGCAAAAGTAATACAAGCTTGCTGTAAAACATTCAAACAATTCAGAAATATATGAAGTAAAAATAAGAAAATCTTTCCCATCTTCTTACAGGCACTCACTAGCACTTGGTGTCTTTCCTTCCAGACCTTTTTCTAAGTACCTACATATATCCATAGGGTTATTTCTTTAAATGGGAACAAATTACACATATTGATATGCAGCTTGCTTTTTAAAAATCAACACTATATCATGGACATCCTTCTCTGTCAGAACACGCATTTTAATGGCCACTTCATTTTCCATAGTATAGACGTACCATAATTCAACAATTTCCTCCTATTGATGGATGTTTGGATCATCAACAGTTTTTCACTCGTATAGACAATGCCACAATGAACATCCTTTAAACTAGATCCAGTCCATCCTGAAGTCAGTGCCCTTCTTGCACAGCTGCAGGAAGTGGTGCTCCCAGCAGGTGACAGTTGTGCCCTGGAGTGGTGCAGAGACCTGCCCACGGTGACTGCTCTGTCAGCACAGTTCCTGGTATCGCTGTGCTCCCAGCCGAGGCTTTCCTCACCTGTTCCTCGTACTCAATTCCAGCCAATAAACATGGATTGAGCTCCTACTAAGTGCACAGCCTGTGGATGCTGGGAATTCAACGCTACGTAAGATGTGGTCCCTGCCCTCAAGGGACCCACCATAATGCCGCCAATCTAGTAAAAGCAACAAAGAGCAAAGGAGGAACAGAGGAAGGTATAATGGCCTCATCAGGCCTTGGTCTTCACCTGTGCTAAACCCTCGCTAACTATGCCCCCCAACTAACCTACCTGCTCTCTTAGTACCTGCCTAACTTTCAAGAGATGAAATCACTCTGAGAACATCTCAAACATTTCTTCTCTGGAAGATATGTTGACTGTACATCTTGCAAATAAACAAAATAAATAAACAAACATATAAATATTCGTCATACACATGCATTGTAGAGGGGAGGGGGTAGGTGTCTATACGCGAGTGATGTACACACTTGTATCTAGAAGTGATGAACCAGCCTCCTACGTGGATGTTGCATTACTCATCACTGCAGATGGAAGAAAAATGTTCCCTTGTGTAAGCCCACTTCTCTGCCTACAAGTTAGACACAAAATACATTTATTCTCTAAATGTACAAAACTATGTATGGTTCACTATTCTGTGTTTCTCTCTCTAAGATGATTCATTATTTATTTATGTTAAATAAGTTCACAGCCATTTCAAGTTTTAAAGATAGAATAAATAAAGCTTAAAGATAGTTCATGACCAGTTTCAGGGAAGACTACGTGCAATTTATCTCATTGTTTTTCCTTCCATTGGCATTGCATTCCAGTTCTCTTTGACATTTTTCCACATCTTCGAATTTAGATTTCTTTTCTAGGACTTGGCTTGGTTCCTTCTGTACTATCCTCAATGGAGGTGGTCACTGTCCTCTCCAAGATAACAATTCTTCATATATTTGAATACCATCAATAAGTCATTTCAACAGTATATTCCCAAGCTAAATAACACTGATTTCCTTCTTTCATTTTCATTTTCCTACCTTCCAACCTTACTCTATATTTTTGGATTTTCTCTGCACTTTCTATTCAGTAGGATATGCTCCCCAACACCAGCCAAGTATAAGCACTACAAAGTCAGGGCTCTTTGTCCTGTTCACCAGTATATGCAAGTCCCAAGAAGGGGAGCTGGTCCATCTTAGGTGCTCAATAAAGAATTGCTGACTGAATGAATGCATGTCCCTGTGTCACCTTTCTATGTTCCAGGTCTGATTATATCTGATAAGTAGGTTATATGCCAAAAAATCACATTCTCCTCTCCTGATGATGATTGTGTTGGTTGTCAGGATCTTTGCGTACATTTTACAGCCGTCTGCTTGAACATAAAGGGAGAAGTTTTCAAGTTCTGTAAAATAATCCTTGTGGCTACTTTCCAAAATTTTCCTCACTCACTCAAAGCATTTTATATGCATTAGCCTTGATGTTATAGCATTAACTTTGCCTTCAACCATATTTCATTTCTGGTTTCTAAAAAGCAAGTGATGTTTTTGTGCTGAGCTCCAGCTTTGCTGTTATTGATAAGTAAACATACTACCTGGCATAATAGGTCAACGAATGTTGACACTTGGATCTGAAACCAAGTTTTGAACAAAAGGGTAATTCTAACATTTTTCTTTCCTTTGTGAGTGATTATCTTCTGTTCAACTTCTGTTATAGAGCACAGTATTTCTAGAAGAATGTCTTTGGCTAGGAAAAGTGGGGGTAGATTGACTCTGAGATAAAATGAAAGCTCCCTCTTTCTGTTTCCCTGTACTCTAGGTGGGTCTGCTGTCGCTCCCTAGATGATGCAAAAATGAGAGAAAACCCTAAAAGAGAAATCTGAACAACTAGGAAGGCTCCATTAGACCTTGGCAGAGGCCCAAAGAGACCACCAAGCTTGCTCACAAATGCACAGTGTCTAATAAAAATGTGATGATGATTATTATTATACATTTATTGAGCAGCAAAAATGCGCTAAATTTAAAAATGTGTGCACTCTTTGTTATTTGTATCTCCTGATGGGTGTGTAGAAACTGCTGGCTGTTTGTTTTCCCCAGTAATTGGCACGTTGTTCTCATGGCCTGACGGCTGCCAGTGCTCAGCACTCTGCTCACATGCTGCAGGTTTTCTGTGGACCAAGGCCTGCACGTAACCCCATCACCTCGCATTGGTACCACATAATGATAGATCAAGTTCCATTCTACGGATTGAGCCAATGTGGGACAAGGAAGTTTACCAAGTCCATTGGGTTTTTTTCTATTTCTCCAAAGGAAAAGCTCATTTGTTTGAGCTTTCGAAGCAAGGAATTTGCTTCTTAACCCAAAGATCACACATAAAAGTGACTTTGTATCCTGAATCCACTTCTGATTGAGAAATCACTGCAAGAAATCACTGCCATCTTAGGCAAACTTCCATTCTATTTGAAGAATAACAACAGCAACAAAAAATTAGTTCCCTGGGGAATTTTGGAATGTGCCCCCCACCCCCCCCAACAACCATTGCTTTATGAGCACTTTATCAACTCTTAGGTAAAGTGTCATAAAAATACAGCAAATGTTTAACAAGCGGGAAACCACAATTTGTATTTCAAACCAGAAATAGGTGCTTTGTGAACTGCTTGCTTTCTCTAAATTTTACAGTAAAAAGAATAAAATCAGTCATTAAAGGGGCTGGCCCCATGGCATAGAGGATAAGTGCGCACGCCCCACCGCTGGCGGCCCGGGTTGGGATCCCGGGTGCCCGGGGATGCACCGCTTGTCAGGCCATGCTGTGGCTGTGTCCCATAGAAAGTGGAGGAAGATGGGCACATAAAGTGGAGGAAGATGGGCACAGATGTTAGCTCACGGCCGGTCTTCCTCAGCAGAAAGAGGAGGATGGGTATGGATGTTAGCTCAGGGCTGATCTTCCTCACACACACACACAAAAAAATCACTCAATAGAAAACTCTTCCTTTACTTTAGGTGAAGTCTGCTGTTTTTCTTGGTGCCTCCTCCTCTTTAAAGCTACAAGTCACTGAAATGACTCAAGCCAAAGCAGAGTAGGAATATTACAGGACCCGACCTGACTGGGCGTTATTACCCCAGCACACCCAAGGCCAGCTACTTACAAGATCCCCTCCCTCTTTGCACGTGCAATTATTTTCATGCACAAATAATGTAAGGTAAATTGGTCACTTGTGAGCTGAATTCAGCACTGGGTCTTCATTTCAACTGCATAAGGGAGCTGAAATTATACTTTAGGAGCCATTTGTCTGCATGCTATGGCTGAAACAAGCGCTTAACCCTAGAAATGACAGCAAGAACTCTTTTAAAACTTAGCATACTAAATATATTTGTTATTGTCTCTTGTGGTCACTTTTCTAAGATGATAAATCAACAGCTATCATACACGTATAAATTCAAAAAATCTAATACAAATTCAAAGCTTCTCATTTTTTTCCAGACAAAAATGTCCAGATTTGAATCAATCATGCTCAAGAAACGCTATCATGATGAAAAAGACCCAGCTTATCTTTGACTCCACCCAGTAAACATATAATTGTCTTACATTTTTTTCTTTTTTCTTTTTTTTTTGTGAGGAAGATCAGCCCTGAGCTAACATCCAAGCCAATCCTCCTCTTTTTGCTGAGGAAGACCGGCTCTGAGCTAACATCTATTGCCAATCCTCCTCCTTTTTCTTCCCCAAAGCCCCAGTAGATAGTTGTATGTCATAGCTACACATCCCTCTAGTTGCTGTATGTGGGACCCGGCCTCAGCATGGCCGGAGAAGCGGTGCGGCGGTGCACCCTGGGATCCAAACCCCGGCCCTCAGTAGCAGAGCGCGCGCACTTAACCACTAAGCCATGGGCTGGCCCTAAATTTTTTTCTTATATAGTTTTCATATTTAAAAATATTTTGCAACTCATTGAACACATATCTTTTGACACAGAAGATGTAGTATATGTGTCCACGTTATGCCAGAATTACCCAAAGCGTTTGGAGAGAGAGCTCGCGACTGAAACCCAAGCGGTGCTCCTCAGGGCTGGGGCGCGGGCGGCAGCCAGGCCCTGTGAGGAGGCCTTCGGTCTCGGTCTCGGGAGCAGACCCTGCGCTGGGCCCTGAGGGGGCGCTCCTCACCGCGCCCCGAGCCCAGGGCCTCTGGGGTCGCGTCAACGCGGCCGTGACGGGGCAAGGCTGGGCATTCTAGCAGATTAAGTAAAGCCACACGGCCTGACCGTAGAACACGCTGGCTCTCACAGCCAGGCCCGGAAGCCCAAGGTTGGCCACCGTCGTGATGGCAAACCGGCTCGATTATTGTAGAGGGGGTCGAAGAGCTCTCACAGCTCGAGTGAATCCACCTATCCTTGCAGATTCGCGTCAGGAGAGCCCTCTTCTGTCGTTTGTCGCTCCATTCCTTTCAAAGCGTCACGGGTAGACCTGAGGGCGGAGGCAGCCCCGCCGTGCTCTGGCTGCCGTCTGTTCAGTGGGGAGCCGTCGGCGCGCGGCTGCGCGGGCGAGAAGGCGCGCTCCCGGCCCCTGGCTGCCGCCCCTGTGCCGGGGACCGAGTGGGCTGGTGGCGCGCGGGGTCTGTTGGGCTCTCTCGGGGGACGTGAAGACCACTTCTAGCCAACAGCGCTGCAGTCCTAGTCACTGAGGGGACATTGTCACAGGCCTGTTGTTGCTCAATGAGATTAGTCTCTAACTGATGCACACGGGCATGGCTGAAAAGGCTATTCTGTAATTGTTGCCATTAGCGAGGCCACCATTGGGCGGTTGCCTACAACTTCCTGGAGGGACTGCGGCGGCCGGCGCCCCGGGTCACTCATGTAGAACAGCGGGGGCCGCGCTAATTTCCCGGCCCGGCCATTCGGGGAGAGAAGCAGCTCATTAGAGGCCCTACCCTCTCAACTCCAATTACGCGGAGATAATGACAAAACAGGGACACACTAGACACTTTCAGAGCGTCCCAACCCTGCCTCTCATTCGTGATCTCTGCTGATTACATCCTCAGAAACAAACTCAGACTCCCGAATCTCCTCAGGCGGGCATGGCGACATAATCAGCCCTGTGAGCGCTGGGGCACGTTAATTGAAAGGCCTAATGTTTTTATCTACGTTAAGACTTTTAGAGAAAATCCTGAACATAATAAAGCAGTATAGAAAGTTTTCTTTTTCCTGCTCCTCTTCATCTTATAAGTAAAGAAAATCTCGGAGCAAGGTGAGCAAAATCACTCATCTCAGAAGTTTGGATATCTCTCACCTTTGCAGAAAACTGTATGGAACATACAGCCTGGAAACCCCCTCTCTCCCTGTCACATTAATTTATGAGCAAAAAGGTGGGAGCAGGGAAGCTAAGAGGGAGGGAGGGAATTATTTCCCAGGAATGCAGAAAATTGTATAAATCTGCTCTAAAAATGGCATCTTCACCCATCTACCAGTGTATTAGACTGCTAGGCATAGCAGAGCCCAGGCCACAGGGACTGCTTTCTGCACACTTTTGACTAGTGTCATTGAAATTTAACTTCCATTTCCTCACTCTTTTATCTGCTTAGTTCATTATCCATGTTGCAACTTCATACTAAATTCAAAAGCCACAGATTTTTTATTTTCAGCTTTCTCCACCCATCTCTTTTTGGCCACTTAACGGAATTTGTGTTTGTCCCCCTGTGTCCTCCTCCCCCAAACCCCCCTCTGAAACAGACAGCCCCTTTCGTATTCCTGGGTGCGATCGGAAAAGGTGGCGTGTTACCTGTGTCTGAACTGATTAATGGCAATGTCTCCCCAGCGCTGGAACTGCCTGGATAATAAGAAAACATATTCAGTTGTTTCGCCATTGTAGATGAGTCAACCACTTGTTTTCTGTGTTGTGTAAATATTCTTTCAAATATGCAGAAGCACATTTTGCAGACTTTTACTGACAGATCTTGTTCATAGTCACTAATGAAGGAGATGTTTTTACAGATAATCCAAATAGCGTGGAGCTGGTATAGTGTAAGGATATTGTTAGGAGAGCCACAGCCCATGCTTTTCTGATGTCCTAATCTAATATCCCAAAGTCCCTAGGGAAAAAATTATAATTGTTTGGAATGTAATAGAACTGTCAAAATTAGATGAAATCAGCTCTGCAAACAGTAAAACATATAAGTCACTCTTCTGTTTATTCTGTGCCTGTATGAAAATATAGGTTGTTGCTTTCAGGTAGAAAATAAAAACAAAGAATATAGGCGCCCTCTTGTGGAGAGAGCTAGCACTATCACATGAAAATTGCTTATTTCTCAAACTAAGACTAGGTCCCAAATCTTGTATACATTTTTAAAGACGTTCACCTTCTTAATTATTGCTCAAGTGGATGCTTGTCCTACTAGGCAAGTGCATCAGAGTTTCATTTTCTGTGCAATCAGAGGCGTTCCCTCCCAAATTCTTCTTAGCAGACCCACGTGTGCATGACCATAGCCCCGAGAACAACCTGAGGGTCACAGACTAAGTGCCTCCTCTGCTGGCATTTCAGACAGACCCGCAGTGGCCCTGCTTGTAGAGACTCCTGCTGGTCTCACCTCAGGTCCTGCTTTTGCTGGATATGCCGAAGCCATCCTAGCCTTAACTAGTACACGTCTAATGAAACTGGTCCTTCCCCTTTATCAAATATTGTACATTAATTTTATCTTCATTATGTGAAAAAGAAAACCTGATATGAATAAATCTTATGATCATTGTCCTCAGAGAAATAATAGTGCTTTTCTTACATTTGGAAAACAAGCTAGGGCAAGAGCTCTTTTGTAGCATTTATGATGACAGGTTTTAATTGCTCAGCTGCTTGGCGGTCTCTCCTTAGACAGTGAGTGCGGTGGCGGCAGAGACCATCTCCTCTTCTTCTTTTTTTTTTTTTAAGGAAGATTGGCCCTGCTTTAACATCTTCCTCTTTTTTTTCTTTTTTTCTCCCCAAAGCCCCAGCACATAGTTATGTATCATAGTTGTAGAGTTGTATCTCTTCTATGTGGGATGCCTCCTCAGCATAGCTTGATGAGCGGTGAGTAGGTCTGCGCCCAGGATCCGAACCCGGTGAACACCAGGCGGCCAAAGCGGAATGCGCGAACTTAACCGCTGCGCCACCAGGCTGGCCCCCATCTCCTCTTTGACTGCGGCGCTCTCAGGGCCTCGCACAGTTTCTGGAATATAGTGGGTGCTTAATAACTAGGTGTTGCACAAATAAATTCCATTTCAATGTCCAAATTTGGCTTTCTAGAAGCAGCAGCCAGGAGAGCTATATAACCAGTTCATGCACATGGTAACAGAAAGTACAAAGAATTGTGGTTAGCATTGCAAGAAGCTCCCCTTTGCCAGCCACAGGAGAGCAGAGGTGAAAGGAGGGAAAAGGCCAGGGGCAGCGAAACCTCTGAGGCTGAAGGTTGGCACATTCACCTATTGCTGCCACACCCAAACTTGTGTGGGCATCAGACTCACCTAGGGGGCTTGTTAAATGCAGATGGCCAGGCCAACACTCTAGAGTCTCTGTTTCAGTAGTCTAGGGGGTGGTCTGAGAAAGCACATCTCTAACAAGTTTCTAGGTGATGCTGATGCTATTGGTCCGAGGACCACACTTTAAGAACCACAGATAGAAAGCAATGTCTGATTCTCACCCCAACTGCACATTAGATCCACCCCATGGACTTTTGAAAATTTGAGTTTCCCAGACTACCCCCAGGACAACTGAGATCAGCATCTCTGTGGGTGGGACCTAGGCAGCAGTAATGTTTAAAGCTCCCCCAGACTGAGGACTATAGACAGAAAGGCTTTTCAGAGTCCGAGGTCCTGTGCCTGTGTAGGTTATCAGTTTCGCTGACAGAAACATACGATAATAATACATCTCCCTTCTACAAAGCCTTCCCCTACGTTGTCTCATTTAAGCCTCAAACAATCCTAGGAGAAAGGGAACGCAAAAGTTTTAACTCACTTTTAGAAAAAAGAAGTCAGGTGATAAGTGGCAGGTCTTGGACTTAAAATCAGATGATTTAAAATTATATATATATATATATATATATCAACTTCAGAGTCAAATGAACTTGGAACAGAGGTGTTACGGAGGTGATAGAAGAGCTGAGTGAAGCAATCTGGGGGTTAGCAACAACACCCTGAACTAAAAGGGGAAGGTGGAGCTATTGGTCCCAGGGTCACTTGGTGGAAGCTGGACCCATGGTGGACCTGGCAGAGCCATGGTAGAGAGGGAAAGACAGAAATACCCTGGCTTCTCCCTTCCTGCCAAGCTTCTACTAGAGCCTTCTTTTAGCCCAACCAATGTGGAAGCCTCCTGGCACAGGAGCTTGGGAAATGCGGCCTGGAGGCTCAGCAGAACAGTGAGGATCCGAGTGCAAACAGGCCCAGAACTGGCCACATGAACACAGTTGAATCCTAGATCTGCCCATATAAGCTGGGCAACCTTGGTGAAGTTACCTGACCTTTCAGAAATGGAATTTTCCACTCTAGAAAATGGAGATTACACACCTAGATTGAGAAACTGAATGAGGTAGTACATACAGTCCCTAGCACACACTGACACTGAGTAGGCACCTCACATGCATTAGTTTCCCTCTCTTCACTCTGGTCCTCTGCTCTCAAAGCTTTGGTCTTCCTGCTATCCCACAATTCTGAAACCACTGGAAATGATGGGTCCACACACTAGTAATGTCTATGCTGCTTCCGTGATCTGAGTTGGGCCTTTTCCCATGACGCATTGCTGTTATTGCCACCATTACTGTAGACATCTTCAAGTCCCAGGACTGCTGTTGCTGTCACAGGTGAGTTAGACCAGCACTAGAGAAAAGTAGCTATTATGGGCTATAGCAGGACAGTATGCAATGGGGTGCTGAAGACACGGCAATGGTCAATTTCAGAACCTGCTTACAACATAGCCCAGAGACACAATGCCACTACTGAACAGATTGACATAGAGGTGTGAGGTGTAGACTGGCCCCCAAAATATTGCTACTTATGCCATCAGATTGGTGACCACAAGCTATGGAATTGATCTCCCTCTGCCTTCCAATAGGATATCCACAGGTAAAACATTTCTAAAGATATTTTTATGGGGGCTGACCCAGTGGCATAGTGGTTAAATTCGTGTGCTCCGCTTAGGTGGCCCCGGGTTCACAGGTTTGGATCCCAGGCATGGACCTACGCACTGCTCATCAAGCCATGCTGTGGTGACATCCCCTTTTCCTCAACAAAAAGAGGAAGATTGGCAACAGATGGTAACTCAGGGCCAATCTTCCTCAACAACAACAACAAAAAGATATTTTTATGTATATGTAGAGCATTTATTTTTATATCACTATTTTTTGTCAATCAAAAGCAGTAGATTCATCTTCTAGTCACTTTCCATTTAGAGAAACTGGATGCACATTATATAAGAAATAATCAATAAAGACAAGTAAAAAAAGAGAAAGAGTCAAAGGTAGGAAACGTAGCTTCATGATGATTTGGTAAGAAGTAAACAAGATTTTCATCATTAACAACCTAACACGGCAGGCTTTGTTTTTGCTACTCTGTATTAAGAATGCTAAATTATTAAAGCCTAATAACAAGATGGTATTTTAAAAAAAAGTAAAATCTTTATCTAGAAGGAAAAGCTTAACTAGCAGTGTGTAGACTTAGTTATATTGCTAGATTCAGTATCAAAACATCAAGCCTCTAGGTTCATTTCCTTTGTAAAATTAGAGAGTTAATAAATGATTTCAAATGGTTCTTCCAAATCTAAAACTATATAACTCCTTTAATTGAAAAAGAAATATCAAATTTCACGTTTTACTTTTATTAACTCTAGTTTTATTTATCCAATATATTGTCTTGTTTTTATTGTGTGTACACAAGTCAAGAGAGAGCACAGCACCAGAGTCAAGAAAGAAGACTGGACTCAGACTCTCCCTGGACAACTGACCCAACCTCTCTGAGCCTCAGTCCCCTCTGCAGTCGAGCGTGGTGACTGACCTCCTCAAAGGACTGGTGGGAGGCTTCAGGGAGCTCAGACGTGTTGAGCATTGTGTCAGGTGCCAGGCATGTGGCCTCACTTATGTTGACCACTGTTACATTATTACACTGATGTTCTAAGACAAAATTTTTTCTTTTTGTTAGTCAGTATATAAGAAATTTGCAGAAGCCCATACCAAAATTTATCATGAAAAAAAGAATATTTTAAAATTTTGGTCAATTAAATAGCCATTCAAACATAAAATTAACTTCTAGAGAATTCAAACATTCATATTACTGCATGTAATGGACAAATGGGTCTTTTTCTCTTGTTGTCAGTACAAGTATTAGAATAATAATACCTATTCTTCTATTCAAGTAGTACTTCTTTTCCCAAAGAGTTTGATGTATTTTTCATAAGTATTTTCTTTAAATATCTTAACTACAGGAAATAATCCCAGTTAAAATGCAATGTGTTTTATAGGAAACAATAATTATGATGTAGTTTTACAATCTTAAACTTTACTGAGGGAAAAATTATATACACTTTGTCATCTTGAATATTATTTTTAAAAGCATCACATTTTAAGACAGACTTTACTATTAATTATTATTATTAGCAATAATAATACTAATTATAATCATTAGCCCTTGGCAGCTGCTTAGACAAAGAAACTAGAGACTCAATAAGCTTCTTAGAGTTTAGCATTTTCATGCAACATATAATTTTAAAATACTGAAAATAGATTTAAACACTAGTAAGTCTATATTTGTTTCCTTAATAGTGTTGTGACGTAATAGATTTCTTTCCTGTTTAAGTTGTTTCTTCCAGCTGCACACATAGCAATTATTCAAAACTCTGTAATTCACATTAGACTTAGATACAGAGATCCTAATAAATCTTACTAGAGTTTGGAGTAAAATACATCAAGTAACATTGTTAATCTTGACATGTTTTATTATGCTTCTTAATTCAGCTTATTTCAGAGCCTAGAGACAAAAATATATATAAACTTTCATATTATAACACCATATTAAAAAGAAAACCAACAAAAGAGGTAACAAAATTAATACTTCTAAGAATTAAAAAGCACTAATTCCACTAATGTTACGCATCCTAAACTTTCTAGAATTGATCATTTCACATGAGTACCATTATCGATACTTATCAGAGAGAAATCTGAAAATGCTCAATTGCTTGAGCATGTGTGCATTATAAAATTTTCCAAAAATTATTTACCTTTCTCAATGCTGTTTGACCTATATTTTTTCAAATATCTTCCTTTATATTTATATACACTACTCTGTGCTGCCTCTCTCCAAAAGCATATCCATTATATTCTATTTCTTTACATTTAAAGAATACAAGTATTTGCTCTTGGGTAAATAAAATTAAGCAATATCTCATTATTCTACACATCAAAAGTGGTCAATTTTTTAAAACTCAAAGTAGGATTTGTGACATCTGGTGGATCTCAAATCTTAGTGTACATAAGAATGACCTGGGACCTTCCAATCCAGCAGAACCACAGTCTAGATAGTCTGAAAGGCCCTCTCACTGTGGAACAAATAAATTCAGCACAAAATACCATTTTTGCTGCACTGCTGGGCTTTCAGGAATTAAGATATGGTAGTCATTACTAAGGATCACCAATATCTAGTTTTCCTTTCTTTATTGGGCATATAGAAGACTATTTCCCAGGTCCCCTGCAGCTGAGGGAGTCATGTAACTCTCCCAAAAAATAGGAGCTGGATGACAAGTGCATCCAGATAGAGTAAAGGTTTCACATATAATTCTCTATGCTCTCTCTTCTTGTTACATCATGAAGGCAGAGGCTTCACATTGAGACAGTGGAACCATAAGAACAAAGTAATCTGGCTGCTTAGTCATAGTATGGAGGACAGGCAATGCAGGTCCTCTGACCTGCAGCCGGCCTTATGTGAGTGATTAATCAACTTTTGCTATTTTAAGCCACTGAGATTTTTGGAATTGTTTGTTAACACAATAGAGCCTAGCCTATTCTAACTGATTCATAATGTAAACTTCCAAGGAGGAAAAATAAGCAGTGAGCTATATGCATAGGTTAAGGGCAACCTTGTCCTGGCGATAAATATTAATATCAACCTAGCCATCATGAAAGGAGGTGAGCTGAAATAAAGACACATGAATTTAGCCAGAGACTCCAGAAGGGTCCAATGAAACCCCTGGCTTCCAGAAGAAACAAACATCCTCAATTTAGGTTCCCAGGTTTTCTACATATTAAGATCAAGCAAATGTGAGCTCCCAATCAAAAATCACAAAACCAAAAAAAAAGATCACCATGAATGAGAGTCATCAGATACAACAAACAACAAAATTGGACACACAGGAACTTCAGCTATTTAAATTACCATCCATAAACTATAAATACTTATGTATATAATGTTTAAATGGAATCATGAAAATTTGCAAGTGATAAGAAATTATTAAAAATAAAATATGTATGAATAAAAACTAGCAATTGTTAATTTAACACTAATATATTTTAAAGAATTATCAGTTTGTGTTTTGGGGCACACAATGTATAAAGATGTAATTTGGGGACATCAACAACCAAAAGGGGTAGGAACAGAGCTGTAAAAGAGCAGAGATTTTGTACATTATTGAAGTTAGACTGGTATAAATTCAAATTAGAATATATAACTTTAGGATATTAAAGGTAATCCCCATGGTTACCACAAAGAAAATAGCTATAGATTATACACAAAAGGAAATGAGAAAGGAATTTAAACATTTCACTACAAAATATCAACTAAACGCAAAAGAAGACAGCAATGCAGAAAATGAGGGACAAAAACGTATAAGCCTTTTAGAAAACAAATAGCACAATGACAGATGTAAGTCCCTCCTTATCAGTAATTACTTTAAATGTAAATAGATTAAATTCTCCAATCAAAAGACAGAGATTGGCAGAATGGATAAAAAAATATGATCCCACTATACACTGTCTACAAAGACTCACTTGAGATCCAAAGACACAAACAGATTGAAAGTGAAAGAATGGAAAAAGATATTCCATGGAAATAGTAACCAAAAGAGAGCAGGGGTGGTTATACTGATATCAGACAAAATAGACTTTAAATCAAAAAGGTTATGAGAGATAAAGAAGGACATTATATATTAATAAAAGAGTCAATGTAGAAAAAAGATGCATTAATTATAAACGCTTGCACATCTAAGACAGATCATCAAATTATATGAAGCAAAAACTGACAATTGAAGGTAGAAATAAACACTTCTACAATAATAGTTCAAGATTTCAATACCCTGCACACAATAATAAATACAATAACCAGACAGAAGATAAATAAGGAAATAGAGGACTTAAACTACACGATAAACCAACTAGATCTAATAGACATATACAGAACACTCTACCCGATGACAACAGCATACACATTCCTCTCAAGTATACATAGGATATTTTCCAAGATAAACCATATGTTAGGCCACAAATTAAATCTCAATAGATTTAAAAAGATAGATATCACACAAAGGACCTTCTCTGACCACAACGGGATGAAGTTAGAAATCAACGACAAAAGGAAAACAAGAAAATTCACAAAATCATGGAAATTAAACTACACACTTTTAAACAATCAATGAATCAAAGAGGAAATGATGAGAGAAATTAGCAAATATTCAGAAAAGAATGAAAATGAAAACACAACATACCAAAACTTATGGGGCACAGTGAAAGCAATGTTAAGAGGGAAATTTATGGCTATAAACACTTACATTAAAAAAATAAGAGGGGCGGAGTCAAGATGGCGGCGTAGGCAGACTCTGAACTCACCTCCTCCCGTGGACACAGCCAATTTACAACTACTCGTGGAAAAATTACCCCTGAGACAGAACTGAAAACTGGATAAGAGGAACTCCTGCAACAACGGACAATCCTAACTGGGTTAGAAGAGGCAGAGACTCCCTTCTGGAGAGGAGAAACGCCGCCTTCACAAGCCGCCAGCTTCACGGCCGCCGGGAGCAGCTCACAGGTACGCAGCCTCCCTGGAGGCGCGGGGCCCTGAGCCGGGGAGCGCCCCCGCTATGGGCATTTTGTGGACCCAGCACAATTGAGACCAGCAGCATAATATCTGACTTTGCCTGCTACTAAAGCATTGGGTAGCACCCCCAGAAAACCCGGTTCACAAAGAAACTAAAACTGGCTCTTAAAGGGCCCGCGCACAAACTCACCCGTTCCAGAAAGCATCCTAAAATCACCAGAAAGAAAGGTGCACAGTGCTTCGGTGACAAGAGACTCACCTAATAGGCCCTGAGTGCATCTCGGTGAGGGGTGAGACCTCTCCAGGGACTGGGACATTGGCGGCGGCCATTGTTGTGGCCTGGTGTGAGCGTGCTGACACAGACGCCATTGGAGTTCTCCCTGAGACCTGCTAGCCCAGGGTCTGCTCCACCCGCTAGAGCACCGATTTAATCCAGCTCAGCCAGGGCAGGCAGCCCACCCTAGAGACTAGCCCCACCCAACAACAAGCCCTCAGGCAACGAGTGGGCCTGCATAGATTGGTGACTGGATTCTCTGCAGCCTGGCAACTGAGCTGACTTGAGCGGGGCAGGGTGTGCACAAGGAGCGGGTGGAGAGTGTGGGGCGGTGGCAGAGTGTGTGGGGCTCCCGCTGTGGAGAGACTGGGTCCACTTGGGGAGGTCGGGGCGCTCACACGGGGCAGGACTGTGTTGACTGTGTGTGTGGACCTGTGGGCGGCAGGGCTTGTCAGCCACAGAAGACTTGTACTTCTCAAAGACCCACATAGGAGGTTTGCTCCACCTTCCAAAACCTGAAACAATTGGGTGCTCCTGTGCCTGAGGCCAGCCCCACCCAGCTGCAATCCTGAGAGAGCTGACAAGAGACCTAATAGGCTAGAGGCTTACAGCAATTGTAAGGCCCTGAGCCTAACAACCTGCCACGGTGGGGGCCTACTCACTTAAAAGAAATACTGCAACACAAATGTGGTATTAGAACTTGCAGCCAACTGTGCTGGGGCTCCCCACAGCTGATAAAGAGACTGAAGGGCCCACAACAACTACAAGCAGCTGAGCATTACAACAGCTGGCCAGGAGCATAACTCAGCCTCCCTGGGCGCCTACAGGGAGGGCAAACAGGCCACAGCAGAAGGATACACGTAGCCCACATAGGGGTCACCCCTAGAACATTGAGAACTGAGGGAAGCACACTGGAAGCCTCCTAAGCCATCACTTACATAAGGTCACCTATCCAAGAGCAGGAGACGTAGCTGACCTACCTAATACGTAGACACAAGCACAGGGAAAGAGGCAAAATGAAGAGGCAAAAGAATACATTCCAAGTAAGGGAACAGGACAAAACCCCAGAAAAGGAACTTAGTGAAACAGAAATGAGCAACCTACCCGACAGAGAGTTCAAACTAAGAGTGTTAAGGATGCTCACTGATCTGGGGAGAAGAATAGATGGACTCAGTGAGAGTGTCAACAAAGAAATGGAAGATATAAAAAAGAACCAATCAGAAATGAAGAATACAATACTGGAAATGAAAAACTCATTAGAGGGACTCAAAAGCAGAGTAGAGGATACAGAAGAACGGATCTGTGAGCTGGAAGAAAGACTAGAAGAAATTACCCAAGGTGAACAGGTAAAAGAGAAAAAAATTAAAAGAGTGAGGACAGTCTAAGGGACCTCTGGGACAACATCAAGCGCACTAACATCCGTGTTATAGGTGTCCCGGAAGGAGAAGAGCGAGACAAGGGGGCAGAGAATCTATTTCAAGAAATAATAGATGAAAACTTCCCTAACCTAAGGAAGGAAACAGACATCCAGGTACAGGAAGCACAGAGAGCCCCAAACAAGATAAACCCAAAGAGGCCCACACCAAGACACATCATAATCAAAATGTCCAGAATTAAAGATAAAGAGAGAATCCTAAAAGCCGCAAGAGAATGTCAAGTTACATACAAAGGAAACCCCATAAGGCTATCAGCTGACTTCTCAGCAGAAACCTTACAGGCTAGAAGAGAATGGCATGATATATTTAAAGTGCTAAAAGGAAAAAACTTACAGCCAAGAATACTCTACCCGGCAAGGTTATCGTTCAAAATGGAAGGAGAGATCAAAATTTTCCCAGATAAGCAAAAATTAAAGGAGTTTGTCACCAAGAAACCAGTGTTACAAGAAATGTTAAAGGGACTGATTTAAGGGAAAAGAGAAGACCACAAATAGGAAAAATTATCTATTTCCACGATTAGAACGTAATGGATACAAATGCACAAAAAAGAGGTTGGATATGATATCAAAAACATAAAAGGAGGGAGGAGGGTAGTTAAAGAGTACAGCTTTCAGACAGAGGTCAAACTAAAGTGACCATCAATTCTGTATAGAAGAAGTAAGGAACAGAGAAGGACTACTAAAACACTGAGGGAAAAAAAAAAAAAAGTTATAAAATGGCAGTAAGTACATACTTATCAATAGCTACTTTAAACGTCAATGGACTAAATGCTCCAATTAAAAGACATAGGGTGGCTGACTGGATAAAAAAACAAGACCCATATATATGCTGCATACAAGAGACACACTTCAGACCTAAAGACACTCACAAACTGAAAGTGAAGGGATGGAAAAAGATACTCCACGCAAATGGCAATGAAAAGAAAGCTGGGGTAGCAGTACTCATATCAGACAAAATAGACTTTAAAACAAAAACTGTAAAACGAGACAAAGAAGGGCATTACATAATGATCAAGGGAACAATCCAACAAGAGGATATAACACTTGTAAATATCTACGCACCCAATGTAGGTGCACCTAAATATATAAAGCAATTATTAACAGACATAAAAACAGAAATAGACAGTAACACAATAATAGTAGGGGACTTTAACACTCCACTTACACCAACGGATAGATCATCCAAACAGAAGATCAATAAGGAAACATTGGCCTTAAACGACACACTAGAACAGATGGACCTAGTAGATATATACAGAGCATTCCATCCAAAAACCGAAGAATACACGTTCTTTTCAAATGCACATGGAACGTTCTCCAGGATTGATCACATATTAGGCCACAAAACAAGTCTCCATAAATTTAAGAAGACTGAAATAATACCAAGCATCTTTTCTGACCACAAAGGTATGAAACTAGAAATCAACTATAGGAAGAAAATCAGAAAAGCCACAAATACATGGAGATTAAACAAAATGCTACTGAACAACGACTGGATTAATGAAGAAATCAAAGAAGAAATCAAAAAATACCTGGAGACAAATGAAAATGAAAATACGACATGCCAGAATTTATGGGATACAGCAAAAGCGGTTCTAAGAGGGAAGTTTATAGCAATACAGGCCTATCTCAACAAACAAGAAAAATCTCAAATAAACAATCTAACAATGCACCTAAAGGAACTGGAAAAAGAAGAACAAACAAAGCCCAAAATCAGTAGAAGAAGGGAAATAATAAAAATCAGAGCAGAAATAAATGAAATAGAGACCAAAAAAACAATAGAAAAATTAATAAAACCAAGAGCTGGTTCTTTGAAAAGATCAACAAAATAGACAAACCTTTAGCTAGACTCACCAAGAAAAAAAGAGAGAAGGCACAAATAAGTAAAATCAGAAATGAAAGAGGAGTGGTTACAACAGACACCTCAGAAATACAAAAGATTATAAGAGAATACTATGAAAAACTATATGCCAACCAATTCGACAATCTGGAAGAAATGGATAAATTCTTAGAATCATACAACCTTCCAAAACTGGATCAAGAAGAAGTAGAGAATTTGAATAGACCAATCACCAGTAAGGAGATCGAAACAGTAATCAATAACCTCCCCAAAAATAAAAGTCCAGGACCAGACGGCTTCCCTGGTGAATTCTACCAAACATTCAAAGAAGACTTAATACCTATCCTTCTCAAACTCTTCCAAAAATTGAGGAGGGGGAAGCTCCTAACTCATTCTACGAAGCTGACATTACCCTGATACCAAAACCAGACAAGGACAACACAAAAAAGAAAATTACAGGCCAATATCACTGATGAACATCGATGCGAAAATCCTCAACAAAATACTAGCAAATCGCATACAACAATACGTTAAAAGATTATACACCATGATCAAGTGGGATTTATTCCAGGTATGCAGGGATGGTTTAACATTCGCAAATCAATCAACGTAATACACCACATTAATAAAATGAAGAACAAAAATCACATGATCATCTCAATAGATGCAGAGAAAGCATTTGACAAGATCCAGCATCCATTTATGATAAAAACTCTGAATAAAATGGGTATAGAAGGAAAGTACCTCAACATAATAAAGACCATATATGAGAAACCCTCAGCTAATATCATCCTCAATGGTGAAAAACTGAAAGCTATCCCTCTAAGAACAGGAACCAGACAAGGATGCCCACTGTCACCACTCCTATTTAACATAGTATTGGAAGTCCTAGCCAGAGCAATCAGGCAAGAGAAAGAAATAAAAGGGATCCAAATTGGAAAGGAAGAAGTGAAACTGTCACTATTTGCAGATGACATGATTTTATATATAGAAAACCCTAAAGAATCCACCAGAAAACTTTTAGAAGTAATAAACGAATATGGGAAAGTTGCAGGATACAAAATCAACATACAAAAATCAGTTGCATTTCTGTACACTAACAACGAAGTAGCAGAAAGAGAAATTAAGAATACCATCCCATTTACAATTGCAACAAAAAGAATAAAATACCTAGGAATAAACTTAACCAAAGAGGTGAAAGATCTGTACACGAAAACTATAAAACATTTCTGAAAGAAATTGAAGAAGACACAAAGAAATGGAAAGATATTCCGTGCTCTTGGATTGGAAGAATTAACATAGTTAAGATGTCCATACTTCCTAAAGCCATCTATAGATTCAATGCAATCCCTATCAAAGTTCCAACAACATTTTTCACAGAAATAGAACAAAGAATCCTAAAATTTATATGGAACAACAAAAGACCCCGAATAGCTAAAGGAATCCTGAGAAAAAAGAACAAAGCTGGAGGTATCACACTCCCTGATTTCAAAATATACTACAAAGCTATAGTAACCAAAACAGCATGGTACTGGCACAAAAACAGACACACAGATCAATGGAATAGAATCGAAAGCCCAGAAATAAACCCACACATCTATGGACAGCTAATCTTTGACAAAGGAGCCAAGAACATACAATGGGGAAAAGAAAGTCTCTTCAGCAAATGGTGTTGGGAAAACTGGATAGCCATATGCAAAAAAATGAAAGTAGACTCTTACCTTACACCATACACAAAAATTAACTCCAAATGGATTAAAGACTTGAATGTAAGACCTGAAACTGTGAAAGTTCTAGAAGAAAACATAGGCAGTACGCTCTTCGACATCAGTCTTAGCAACATCTTTTCAAACACCACATCTGACCGGGCAAGAGAAACAATAGAAAAAATAAACAAATGGGACTACATCAAACTAAAAAGCTTCTGCACAGCAAAGGAAACCATCAACAAAACGAAAAGACAACCTAACAATTGGGAGAAGATATTTGCAAACCATACATCTGATAAGGGCTTAATCTCCAAAATATATAAAGAACTCATGCATCTCAACAACAAAAACTACCAACCCAATTAAAAATGGGCAAAAGACCTGAACAGACATTTCTCCAAAGAAGATATACAGATGGCCAACAGACACATGAAAAGATGTTCAAAATCACTAACTATCAGGGAAATGCAAATCAAAACTACAATGAGATATCACCTCACGCCCGTCAGAATGGCTATAATTAACAAGACAGGAAACAACATGTGTTGGAGAGGTTGTGGAGAGAAGGGAACTCTCATACACTGCTGGTGGGAGTGCAAACTGGTGCAGCCACTATGGAAAACAGTATGGAGATTCCTCAAAAAATCAACGATAGAACTACCATATGATCCAGCTATTCCACTGTTGGGTATTTATCCAAAGAACTTGAAAACACCAATTTGCAAAGGTACATGCACCCCTGTGTTCATTGCAGCCTTATTCACGATAGCCAAGACTTGGAAGCAACCTAAGTGCCCATCAAGGGACGAATGGATAAAAAGCTGTGGTATATATACACAATGGAATACTACTCAGCCATAAGAAACGATGAAATCCAGCCATTTGTGACAACATGGATGGACATTGAGGGCATGATGCAAAGTGAAATAAGTCAGAGGGAGAAGGTCAAATACCGTATGATTTCCTTCATTAAGTAGTAGATAATAACAACAATAAACAAACACATAGGGACAGAGATTGGATTGGTGGTTACCAGAGGGGAAAGGGGGAGGGAGGAGGGTGAAAGGGATAATTGGGTACATGTGTGTGGTGATGGGCTGTAATTAGTATTTTGGTGGTGAACATGATGTAATCTATGCAGAAATAGAAGTACAATTATGTACACCTGAAATTTTTACAATGTTATAAACCAATGTTACTGCAATAAACAAAAAATTAAAAAAAAAAAAAAAAATAAAAAAAATCTCAGTCAATAACCTAACTTTACAAGTTAGGCAATAAGAAAAAGAAAAACAAAGGAAAGTCAGCAGAAGGAAGGAAATATTAAAATTAGAGCAAGGATAAATGAAATAGAGAATAGAAAAACAATAGAGAAAATCAATGAAACTAAAAGTTGGTTCTTTATTAAAAAAATCAACAAAATTGACAAACCTTTAGCTAGATGGAATTAGGAAAAAAAAGAGAAGACTCAAGTTACTAAAATCAGAAATGGAAGTGGGAACATTACTACCAATTCTACAGAAATATAAAGGATTGTAAGAGAGTACTATGAACACTGTACACCAACAAATTGGATAACCTAGATGAAATGGCCAAATTCCTGGATTACAAAACCTACCAAGACTAAATCACAAAGAAATAGAAAATCTGAATAGACCTGTAACTATAATGAGATTGAATCAGTAATCAAAAATCTCCCAACAAAGAAAGCCCTACACCTAAGAGATTCACTAGTAAATTCTATCAAACATTTAAAGAAGAAATAATACCAATCTTTTTCAAACTTTTCCTAAATATTGAAGAGGCCAGAATACTTCCTAACTCATTCTATGATACCAAAGCCAGATAAAGACATAGGAAGAAAAGAACACTACAGACCAGTATCTTTTATGAACATTGATGCAAAAATCCTCCACAAAATGCAACAAAGAGAATTCAAAAGCACACTAAAGGAATTATACACCATGACCAAGTGGGATTTATTCATGGAATGCAAGGGTGGTCCAACATATGAAAACTGATCAATGTATTATGCCACATCAACAGAATGAAAGTGGGAAAAAACCTCATGACCCTCTCAAATGATGCAGAAAGAGCATTTGACAAAATTCAACACAGTGTCATGATAAAAACACTGGACAAACTAGGAATAGAAGGAAACTACATCAACATAATTAAAGCCATACGTGAAAAATCCATAGTAAACATCATAATAGCAAAAGATGGAAAGCTTTTTCTCTAAGATTAGGAACAAGGCAAGGATGCCCATTTTCACCTCTTCTATTCAACAAAATACTGAAAGTTCTAGCCATAGCAATTAGGCAAGAAAAAGACATAAAAGCCATCCAAATTGGAAAGGAAGAAGTAAAATTGTGTCTGTTTGCAGATGGTGTCATCCTATATGTAGAGAACCCTAAAGATTCCACACACAATAAAAACTGTGAGAACCAATGAATGAATGAATTCAGCAAAGTAACAGGATACAAAGTCAACATACAAAAATCAATTGCATTCTATACATGAACAATGAACATTCTGAAAAGGAAATCAGAAAAACCAAGTCCATTCACAATAGCATCAAAAAGAATAAAATATTTAGGAATTAACTTAACCAAGGAAGTAAAAGACTTATGCAATGAAAACTACAAAACATTGCTGAAAGAAATTAAAGAAGACAAAAATAAATGGAAATATATTCCATGTTCAAGGATTGGAAAACTTAATATTATTAGAATGTCAATATTACCCAAAGTGATCTACAGATTCAATGCAATCTCAGACGTTTTTTGCAGAAAGAGAAAAGCCCATCCTAAAATTCATAGAGAATCTCAAGGAACCCCTAAATTGTTTTAAAACAATCTTGGAATAAAGAAGAACAAAACTGGAAGACTCACACTTCCTATTTCAAAACTTACTACAAAGCTACAGTAATCAAAACAATGTGGTATTGACATAAAGACAGACATATAGACCGATGGTATAGAATAGAGAGCCCAGAAATCAACCATCACATATAGGGTCAAACGAATTTTGACAAGGGTGCCAAAACCATTTATTGGGGAAAGGATCATCTCTTCAACAAATGGTACTGGAAAAAGTAGATATCCACTGCAAAAGAATGAAGCTGGACCCTACCTAACACCATATACAAAAATCAGTTGAAAATGGGTCAAAGGCCTACATGTAAGACCTAAAATAATAAAACTCTTAGAAAAGAGGGACAAAATAGGACAAAAGCTTCGTGACATTGGATTTGGCAATGATTTATTGAATATGACATCAAAGGTACAAGTAACAAAATTAAAAATAGACAAATTGAACTTCATGAAAATTTAAAAATTTTTGTGTCTTTTTAAAAATTTTTGTGCATCAAAAGACACTATGAACAGAGTAAAAGGGCAACCCACAGGATGGGAGAAAATATTTGCAAATCACATACCTGATAAGGAATTAATATCTAGAATATGCACAGAACTCCTAAAACTCAACAACAAAAAAACCAAACAATTCAATTCAAAAATGGGCAAAGGACTAAATAGGCATTTATCCAAAGAAGATATACAAAAGGCCAATAAGCACATGAAAAGATGCTCAACATCACTAATCATTAGGGAAATGCAAATCAAAACTATGATGAGATACCACCTCATACCCATTAGGATGACTACCTATAAAAAAAAACAACAGAAAACAAGTGTTGGTGAGGACATGGAGAAATTGGAACCCTTGTGCATTGTTGCTGGGAATGTAAAATAGTACAGTTGCTGTGGAAAATAGTATGGTGGTTCCTCAAAAAATTGAAATTAGAATTACCACATGATCCAGCAATTCCAATTCTGGGTTTATATCCAGGTCAGGGATCTCAAAGAGACATTCATAGGCCCATGTTCACAGCAGCATTACTCACAATAGCTGAAATGTGGAAGCAACCCACATGTCCATTGATGGATAAATGGATAAACAAAATGTAGTATATACATACAATGGAATATTATTCAGCCTTAAAAGGAAAAAAAATTCTGCAATGTGCTATAACATGGATAAACTTTGAGGCCATTATGCCAAGTGAAATAAGCCAGTCACAAAAAGACAAACACTGTATGAATACACTTATATGAGGTACTTAGTGTAGTCAAATCGTAAAGACAGAAAGTAGAATGGTGGTTGCCAGGGGCTGGGGGGAGAGGAAATTGGGAGTTATTGCTTAATGGGTATAGAGTTTCAATTTTGCAAGACGAAAAGAGTTCTGGGGATGGATGGTGGTGATGGTGGCACAACAATGTGAATGTACTTAATACTGTTGAGCAATGTACTTAAAAATGGTTAAGATGGTAAATTTTATGTTAAGTGTATTTACCACAATAAAAAAATTTTTAATAAATAAATTAATAATAATTGTTGAAAATTTTAAAACTCAATGGATTAAACAGCAGAAAACATAGCTGAAGAGAAAAATCAATGAACTGGAAGATTGTTCTGAAAAAATTACTGAGTGCAGCATAGAAGGACAGGAAAGTGGGAAATTTGAAAGAAGCATTAATAGATACGGGAGAATGGAAAATAAAAGTTTCATAGAAGAAGAAAAGTGTCAGAACAGAGAAGAGACAGTAGCTGAAAAGATAATGACTGAGAATTTTCTAGAAGTAAAGACATGAATTCACAGATATTGGAAGCAAAACATGTATTGAACAAGAAAATTTTTTAAAAATCCATAGCTAGATGCATATTGTAAATTATTGTTCACCACAGAAAGAGAATATCTTAAGACAAAAAGACAGATCACTAAGAACCCACAACTGGATTGTGAGCAGACATCTCAGAAGCAATAATGGAAGCAGGAAGGCAGTAGAATATCTTCAAAATGCTAAGAATAAATAATTATCAATCTATAACTGAGTACCCAGAAAAAATTATATTTCAAGAAAAAGTACAAAGTGAAATGTTCTAAGTTAAAAACTGAAAGTTTACCAGTAATAGACTACACTAGAGGAACTTCTAAAACATGTATTCAGGAAATGGGAAAATGATCTCAGAAAGAGGGACTGAGTTGCAGGAAGGAATGGTGGGCAGATAACTTGTTTAAAATGCAGGAAAATGTAAGTAAATATTTGTTTTTTGAATCAGTAATAATGTCTGATTTGTAAAGATAAGGTTAGGGTAAAATGTTGGGTGAAAATTACATGTAAACTGGGAAAAAGTGATCAGAGCTAAAGTGTTCTAAGGATCTGAATTGTTCAAAAAGGGGCTAAAATATTAACGTTAAATGTTGATAAAGTAACTATACATAGATTTCAAATATGAAAATAGAATGTATAATTTCCAACCAGTAGACAGAAAGTGAGTTAAATGAATAATTCTTTTTTTAAAAATCAATATTTATAAGGCAAGAGAGAAGGAAAAAAGCATAGGAAAATCTAGACAAATTGAAAGCACCAAGTGACATTACTGAAACAAATTGAAATATGTCCCCAGTTACAATAAAAGTTAGAGGACTAAACTAGTCAGATAAAAGACAGGCAAAACCCAGCCATACGCTGGTCACAAAAACCAAAATATATGGACAAGGACATTTTTAAAGTAAATTTTAATTCACTTTAACATATGGAAAAAGAATTCTAGGAAACTAATAAGCAAAAGATAGCTGGAGTAGCTCTATTGATTTCAAACAAAAGAAATTCTGTGACCACACACATTATTAAGGATATATCACTACACAATGATAAAAAGGTTCAGGGCACCAACAAATTACTGCAATTCCAAAACTTATACACCTCAAAACGGAAAGGCAAATATTGCTAGAACTGCAGGAAGAAAATGACAATTTGACATCATAAGATGTGTATATGGAGGGGAGAGCCAACATATCTTTCTCCAACAAGAAAAAAGACAAGTCAGGTAAACAAAAAACAAGAGCAACTATAGCTTTAGACCACAGCAAACAAGTGTGACTTATTGCACATATCTAGAATGGACCCAATAATTAGAAAATGTACTGTCTTCTTGAGCACAAACAGAATATTTACAAAAAGTGATATAAAGCAAGTCTCTACCTTTTACAGAAATATCACAAAAGTCACCTTCTCTAAACACAACACAATGGAACTACACAAAGATAAACAAAAATCCCTCTATTTAGAAATTAAAGAAAAACTTCTGAAAATGGGTCAAAGAAGATATAGTGGAAATTTTAAAATATTTATAAACGAGTAATAGAAGCACCATATTGGAAAACCTGTAGGGGTATAGCAAAAGCCGTAATTCATGAAAATTTAAAGACATAGATGATTATTTTAGAAAAGAATAAAGACTAAAATTTAACTGTACACTTTAATTAGTAAAAAGAAGCTAAACAAAAAGAAAGAAACGATAAAGAGAAGAGCTGAAATTAACTCAATATAAAAACAAAGAGGATAACAAAGAAATGATGCCCTAAGACGCGTCGAATTATCTAAATCAGTGGCTTTCAAATTTTACCTTGCAACAGAATAATGTGGAGGGTTTGTTAAAACATGGGTTGTTCAGAATCATCCCTAAAGTTTCTGATTCAGTAGATCCAAGATGGGCCCAAGGTTTTGCACTTCTAACAAATTCCCAGGGGGTGCTGATGCTGCTGGTCCAAGGATCAAATTTTAAGAACCATTGATCTAAGTTAATGTCTTTAAATTTTAACCAAAACAACCATAACAGTACTTTTTTCTAGTTATAGAAAACAGATTATACAAACACATACATATTTATCTTCTCTCCCTTCTGAGACTCTGCTAAAATGTAAACCCAAGTAATATTGAAAAGATCAGGAGGTTAAGCCCTTATCAGATGTATGGTTTGCAAATATCTTCTCCCAATTGTTAGGTTGTCTTTTTGTTTTGTTGATGGTTTCCTTTGCTGTGCAGAAGCTTTTTACTTTGATGTAGTCCCATTTGTTTATTTTTTCTATTGTTTCTCTTGCCCCGTCAGACATGGTGCTTGAAAATATGTTGCTAAGACCGATGTCGAAGAGCGTACTGCCTATGTTTTCTTCTAGAAGTTTCATAGTTTCAGGTCAAATACTGTATGATTTCCTTCATTAAGTAGTAGATCCAGAGGGGAAGGGGGGAGGGAGGAGGGCGAAAGGGATAATTCGGCACATGTGTGTGGTGATGGGTAATTAGTATTTGGGTGGTGAACATGATGTAATCTATGCAGAAATAGAAGTATAATGATGTACACCTGAAATTTATACAATGTTATAAACCAATGTTACTGCAATAAACAAAAAATTTTTTAAAAAATAAAATAAAATAAATGCCAACACAGTACTTGGCATACGGTAAAAAAAAGAAAAAAGAAAAGATCAGGAGAGGTCCAACAGCAGGTGAGAAATTACAATAAAGTTCTGGAAGAAAGCAATTGGAGTAATGGTAGCCAAGCTCACAATGAGTAAAGTCACATCTTTCTTGAAGACCAAAAGTGTACTGAACTATTCCCAGTAGAACTCTAGACAGGCTCAGAATCGATCTAGGATGTGTGATACCAGACTAAAAGAAATTCAATGGGAAAAAGAGAGAGAGAAAATAGAGCAAAAAATTATCAGTGATATACACAAGAAAATAATTTGACTTCAAGTACCTTGTGATCTACTTGTAGAGGTACATACACAAATGAAGATGATAATTATCAAACACAGTCAAGCTGGATAATTAGTAGTATAAGGAAAGATTTACAAAACAAGTAGAACTTGACCTAGTCCTTAAAACCACCATATGTTATATGGGTAGCAAGAGGTTTTTTTAAGTTCTTTTTTAATGTTTCATCTTCCAAAGCAGTTTGTATCATTGATGAGTGTCAAAGGTAGGTTACAAAAGTTACTGAATTACTAAAATTCTAATTGAATTACTAAGAAATTGATGATCTTAAGTATCTGTTACAAATTAGAATTTTAAACATACTCATAGCTTCAGTGCAAGAAAAGTAGATAATAGAAAGAAATATTTTATTAGCTGAAGATATTCAAATAATGTGAATATATTCAAAGCATTATATTTTCACTCCAAAGACCATGGCAATCCAGGAACACTTGAACTATACTATATGCCTGTAGATGTTTGACATTAGGAAAGAGTCAATATAAATTTGTCAACTTATAACTAGAAGGAAAATATTTAAAGGACTAACTTTGAAGCATTAATAATAAATACTTAGTTATAACTTGGGTGTTTATATTTCTTTAAATCTTGCTCTAAATTATATATCATTCATATATGCAAAGTCATAGAACAGTAGAGGAATACTAAAAATAATCTAGCCCTTACATTTTACCAATAAGGAAAAGGAGACCCAGAGGTATTAAATGAATCCATTAATTGTTGTGCTCTTGTTTTAATAAAGATTTTAGTTCAAAGACAAAACTTAATAGCAATTAGATTTTTATGTGGTGGTATAAAATTAAATTTAGCTTATTTAGAGAGAAGCCTTTGTTTGACTCAGGTTGGCATAAACACCCAAATTGCAACGCTTCTGAAGCGGAATTTAATAAAAGTAAAGTTTCATGTGTGCTAGCTTTGCAAATGGAAAACCATAAAGTGACTACAAACATCTTATGATATTTACGGTCAATTCTTCATCTTCATGGGTTTTTTTCTCCCCAGAGGACATTTTCTTAAACATCTACGTGATTATCACACTTCTTATACTTTTTAGGAAAAAGTAGGCAGAAAGTACCTAGCACATTTTGTTTGAAGTTTGGAATACCTAGGACATTCAATTACCATCCTATTCCTAAATTTCTCTTTTTTTTCTTCTCCGTGCTCTTCTACGTCTTCTACCTCTGCCAGTGTTGCAGTTGGATGCACAAATACAATCCTTGGTTTCCTCCATTCTTTAGAATTTATTTTGAAAAATTAGATAGATTTTCGGTTAGACACTCTCCAAGAGAGGCAGATTTTATTGTTGTTCTCCTCAACAAGAGACCAGGCTACTTCATATGTTGAGACATTTATGTTCATGTTTTTTTTTTATAATTTTATTTTATTTATTTATTTTTCCCCCCAAAGCCCCAGTAGATAGTTGTATGTCATAGCTGCACATCCTTCTAGTTGCTGTATGTGGGACGCAGCCTCAGTGTGGCCAGAGAAGCGGTGCGTCGGTGCGCGCCCGGGATCCAAACCCAGACCGCCAGCGGCGGAGCGCACACTTAACCGCTAAGCCACGGGGCCAGCCCTATGTTCATGTTTTGAGGTGTCTTCCTGCTCAAGAGCTACTCTTATCTCACATGGCTCCCCAATACATCTGTGTTCCTCAGAACTGAATCCCTGTCTTCAGGCATTTTGAATATCTTGTATTTCCCTCCCACCTATTTACATTATTGTTGGGTTGAATACAGATGAGATGCTTGTGTGCTAGTGCCACCTGTTGTTGAAAATATATATGTGAATATGACTTTTGCTAATGAGACTAGAAATTGGACTAATATTGGCTTTAAGACTACCAAATGATAGAACTACAATCTTATTTTTACTCTATTACAAAAACACCACTGAAGTAGAAGATACTAAGTAGTTATATTTTCTCTTTGTTTTTATTTAAGATTTACAAAGACTATTTTCATTTTTGCCATACTTAATTGGACTAATTTCATAATAATAGTAAGTATAAGCACATATTCCAAGCACAGAAAGGAGATTAAAATTCAAATGAGAAAACAAATAAGTTAAATAATGAAGTGTACAAATATGTACAGAGAAAATCGTCAGTGTTACAGTCGATTCAAAACTTTGTGTTGATACCAAGTCTTCAACTATAATAACATAAACATTCTCTGATAATTTTTCCATTTAAACTCCAAGGGTTGGCTTGAAATACAATTTTGAATACGTAATTCAAAAATAAAGCTTCTCTTTGTGGCTGCCTTTGAAATTCAAACAAAACAAAACATCCATTTAAACGTGTTTCCATTCTTATTCTCCACACCCAGAAACTGAAAATGCAGTAAAAGTTTAGAAAATAAGAATCGTGAGGAAAGATGAAAGACAAGGTTATTGACAGTCTCCTGTGATCCTCTCAACTTTGGGTTCTAAGAGAATCAACAACAGGAATGTCTTTGGCACCAGAGGGCAATAACCAGCCTCTAACAGTGAAGTGCCAGCACAATCTTTAACTCCTAATCCGGCGAGGAGCATCAAGAGCTCTTACAGTCTTAGGCTGTCATTGAGGCCAACTTCCCTCCTAAAGTAAAAATGTCTTTTGAAATATCCTCAACAGATGGCCAATCATATTTTTCTTGAACACTTCCTGAATGGGAAGTTTAAGGCCTGCTGAGGAAGACTGTTTCTTTGTTGGGCACTTATTACTCTAGGGAAATTCATCTTCAAATTAAATAAAAGTAGAAATGCCTCCTAACTGATTAGAAGGACTCAAACATAGCAGGCAAAATTATTTTCCAGTTCATTGGCTCTCTATTCTGACTGTCCCATCCAAATATTAAGATGATAATACCTTTACATAAGATAGTCTACAACCTTTCAATGACTCGTTATAAAATATGAAATATCTCAATAACAAGACTTCCTTCAATGAACAAAAAATTCTTAAATTAGGCCCTGAGTGGGATAGACACTTCTTTCCCTAGAATCTTTAAGTCTTTTCTTATCCCATTAGTGTTTTTCTAGTTTATATATGTTTTTCTCTTTAGACACAGTTATGTTTAGTAAATGCTAATGCTTTTGTTTTGAAGTGTTTCTTCAATATGATAAATTTACTTTAAGAGTGGATAATTTAGTATTTCTATAGTATAGAAAAGGCTGGTCAGCTCCTTTTTCTCTAAAATCCATTCTTTAGTTAATACTATTCATCCCTGAGCTCAAGAACACTGGCTCTGATTGCTCTTCAAAACTCCAAACGCGCATTTCACTACCTGCTGGACTTCCCTATATCAACTTTTCAAAAATACCACAAGAATTTTTATTCCTCTCTTCACCACACCCCTTCTCCCTGCATAAACCTTCTCCTTGGCTGCTACTGTCTTTTTCATGGCATTGCCAAGATTCCAATTGCTCCATGTTTTCCCTCGTTTTCAGCATCCTATCAGCTGCCAGGTTCTTTTGATTCTACTCCTCTTTTGTGCCTCAAATTCCCCTATTCTCCACATCCTCTGCTCCTTTCCTATCTCAGATCTTTATTTCCAGTCTCCTGAACCATTCCAACAGCTTCCCAACTGATCTTCTAGTCCTCCAATGAGAAACTTTGATGATTTTCCATTAAGTATAGAATGAAGTCCAAACACTTCAATCTGGAATTCAAAGGAAAATCCTTTACTTTTGGATATTTATTTATTTAGTTATTTATTTATTTTGTTGAGGTAACATTGTTTTATAACATTATATAAATTTCAGGTGTACATCATTACATTTTGATTTCTGTGTAGACTACTACATCACGTTCACCTGGGTCTTTAAACTTCTTTTCAGCCTTTTCACTTCACTTCCCTTTAACCATACTCCACAGTTGGTGTTCTCCCAGATTATACCCTACTCTGTCCTTCCTCAACATCTTTGTTCAAGTATTCTGATGATAATGTCCTTCAAGGAATATCTACCAGCTGACATACTCTCCATTCTGGAATTCCCAGTGTAAACTCTATTACCTCTTCCAAGAACACTCGCAGTCATAATTAATCCCTCTTTCCCCAAATACGCCCCAAACACTTTGACCCTGTATTGCAGCATTTATCCCATTTTACCTTATATCAGAGATATTTATATATGAGTCTTTCTCCCACCAAATTAGAAACTTCTTGAAAGCAGGGTCTGTGTCCTATTTATTTCTGCATGATCCACAAATTCTAGCCAAATCTTTTGTTCATAGTGGGTACTTTATAGATATTTGTAATAGAAATGAGTGAACAAAAGTCTCATGAAAATCAGTCACCTATAACATGAGTCAGCTCTTTAGGGAATGTTAAGAGAAAATGTCCTTCCTGTTTTGTTAATTTGTTTTTATGTCTATATATTTATTAACAAGATGTTGTATATTGCTACTCTGTGCTATGGAAATTAATAAGACAGGATGGAGGATCTGAGAAAATTGGTTCAACCAAAGTTTGGTTGACATCAAACATAAATTTACAAACCCTGCCCTATGATTTGTCCTCACAATGCTGGATTTCGGTTGTTTTGTTTCTAAAACATAAAATTTCATAAAGCACTTATAACCAAATGGGGAATATGCAAGCATCCTTTGAAAGTTCTTTGATCACATAATATTTCCTTTTGGGCTCAGAGAAAGGGGATGACAGAGACACTGAATGGAAAATGGAAAGGTGGGGGTAAAGAGGCAAGTAGAGGGAAGAGTGGTAGGAGAGAATAAAAGGCATAAGAAGCAACTTAAAAGGACTAGAAGTGATTTATAATCCGTTTGGTGTCCAGTGTGCTCATTGCTCTGCCCTCTGGTCCTGAGTTGTCTTTGATCTTTCTCACGGCTCGTCCCATCTGCTCCTTGGAGAAGCTGGAAGGACTAAGGTCAGAGTAATGTTATTTCTTCTCTTGTTGAACCCCAGCCTCTCCCTGTAGCCCTGCTTTCTTGCTACTTTTATTGGCGCTAAAATCAATGACCTGCATGTATATGTAGGTATGTATATATTTAAAGGGACTGTCGTGGGTTGAATTGTGTCCTCCAAAAAGATGTTCAAGTCATAACCCCCAGTACTGGTGAATGTGACCTTATTTGGAAATAGAGCTTTGCAGCTGTAATCAAGATAAGATGAGGTCATGGTGGACTAAAGTAGACCCTAATCCAGTGACTGGTGTCTTTATAAGAGAAAAGAGAAGGAGATTGGACACAGAGTTACTGACACACACAGATGGAAGACAGCCACGTGATGATGGAGGCAGAGATTGGAGTGATGCAGCTGCAAGCCAGGGATTGACAGCCACCACCAGAAGGTGGGAAGAGGCAAGAAAAAAATTCTTCCCTAGAGCCTTCAGAGGGAGCATGGCCCTGCTGACACCTTGATTTCAGATTTCTAGCCTCCAGAAAAGTGAGAGAATATGTCACTGTTGTTTTAAGCCACTCAGTTTGTGTTCATTTATAACAGCAGCCCTAGGAAACTGATACAGGGACTAAGGATGTTGAGTAATCAGAGGGGATCTTAGATGAGAAAAGAAAGCTGTAAAAATTCTCTCCTCCTGAGGTAGAAGTTAATCCATTTGGCCCAGATTGCTAAACAATGTGGTTTGCTCTACTTAGAAAATATTTTGTAATGTTAGTTCTGTCTGGGTAATTTCATTTTATTAGTGTTTAAATTCTCAACCAGAAGAAAGAAGCTGTCACTGAAGAAGAGAAGAAAATAGAAGAGCCAACAAATGTCTGGCACCTAATAGGTGTTTAATAAATACCTGTTGAATGAATGTGTGAATGAAAACAGAATTATCAGAAAATGTCATAAGACATCCAAGCAGAACCTCTTATCCTGATCTCTGAGCACCAGAGTAAAGAGCTTTCATAAGTTGAGCTGAGTAACACAAAAACATATGTCTACCACCTGGGGAGCCACAAAATCAAGAGTAGTTTGCATAACATAAAATATGTGTAAAGCAATATACTCCGGCACTGCAAAAGGCACTAAATGCTCAGGTAAGTAAAACGTTTTCCCAAGTGGATGGGTTCTGGAATAACTCTGTGAGGTAATGTAGTATGTGCCCACTGCTCATAAAAGAATCCAATGAGTCAAAAGACTCAGTTATGATGTGAGCAACTAATTTTATCCTTCCTCCCCCTTCCCCTCAAACTAAACCTGCCCCATTCCATTTTCCTTCTCCTCCAGTTGAAATGCTATCAGGCATTCACTATCTAGTTAAATATTTCTTCAATAACTTCCAGCCACCACTCAAATCAAGTTTTCATTCCTTTTTTGCCCCTTGTATCCAAGAGAACTTTCTGTGATGATGAAAATGTTTCTTATCTGCACTGCTATCCAAGGCAGTAGGCACTAACCACATGTGGTTATTGAGCTCTTGAAATGTAGCTAGTGCAACTACAGAACTGAATTTAAATTCCTTATTTAATTTATTTAATTTAAATAGCCACAAGTGGCTAATGCCTACTGTATGGGACAGCACAGCTCTAGACTATTTTTGAGGAAACCCCAGTCTTTTTCATTGCTTCCATCTCCCACTTCCTCACTGTCAAACGCTGGTTGATACCTGCTCAATACACGGTCGACACTAGGGAAGCCATATTGTAGAAAAGAAACCATATTGTAACTTTGAATGACCTCTGACTAACTCTGGATTTTATGGCCCCTCCCGGCTGCTGTAAGTTGATAACTTTGTTCTTTTGAGTTTCTTAGGAATGTGATGACCCCCCAGACAGAGAGTCTATGCTGATAGCCATCATCAATGACAACTGAAAGATCAGTATAGAGGGCATTGCTGCAGTCTCTGATGTGTATCAAGTAAAACAAAAGACTTCCAGGAACTAAGACCAGATGTATGCCCCCACCCTGAGACCAACTGCCTCCCCTACTGGAGACCATCCCTTAACTAGCCTGTAGTCTTTGTTCTGTAAGATGGTTCTTTGAGACATTAGTCAGCCATCTTCCTCCTTGCTAGCAAGCTGTAATAAACTACCCTTTCTCTGCCACCATCTTGCCTCTTGATGGTTGGCTTTTGTCTCACGGCGAGCAGATCATGCCCTTTGTGCGATAACATGGTCTAACCAGGAAACAGTTAATAGCCATCCATCTATATACACTCTGTCCATTGGCCTTGAAATCTGCAGAATCTCCCCAAGCATTGAAGAGATTGTCTGCCCCTACTCTGCCTGTGAAGTGGCAAGTATTTAGGGAATTAGTGAAGTTGCGAAGGAACCCACCATCTAGCCATTCGGACAATCCACTAGTGAAAGGAATTTTATCACAACTCTGAATGATCTGGTTCCACCTGGAATTTTCATCTGATATTTCCAGTGACCTATGATAATGATAGTCAGTTTATATTTCTTAACAGCCACTATATACAGACTGGTTTTCTAGACACAATAAAAAGTGAAAAAGGAACTGAGCATGAGGGGCTTTCATCTAACTGGGAAAAATCTAACATCCAGAAAAATCAATATATATTAAAAAATCAGATGAATTCAAGATATATTTATCTGTTGTCTTAGTTTTGCTTCTTTGTTTCATCTACTGCCTCAAGTATAAGCTCTCTAAGGGCAGAAACCGTGCCTTCCTAGGGCACTTAGGGTCTTCTATTCTCAGTCTTAACCTTGCTATTCAAGCCGCATCAGAATCTCTTAGGAGCTTGTTAGAAATGCAAGTTCCATCTCACTCCTGTGGAACTCTACTTGCATTTTCACAAGATGTCTGGGTCATTTGTTTGTACATTACGGTATCAAAAAGCACTGATCTAAACTATTCAGAATTGTCCACACTGATTCCAGTAAATATTTGTGCTTGTTAGAAAGATGGTGATAGGCTGGTCTTCAGTTGGTATTATATTTTATGGGATATTTAAATTACTTGTAAAAAGCTCATCAATTAACTAATTAATTGTACTTTAAATTTGAGAAGTAGTATATTATTGTGGAAAGAGTGCTCAATTGAGACTAGAAAACCTGAATTTTCTATTCTTTACTCCATCGTTATCTTGAGATATAACTTTGGGCAAGCCATTAATTTTTTAGGTTTCAGTTTTTTTGTTTTTGTTTTTATTTTTTCATTACTATTCGCTTAAATATATAAAATGAGGGTTTTCTACTAGTTGCTCCCAAACTGGGATCAACCAGCTCTTTAGAATTTCACAAAAGAGTCACAATGATACCTCAAATAATTTTTTGTATGTAAAAAAGCCTAATATTTAACCACGATAAGGTTACCCAGCATTTGCTATTTAGCCACCACATCTTAGTTGCCTCCCAGATTAACGTTAAGATGTAAGTGTCTCAGACATATGAGGAATTCTCTCATTTTAAAAGACTTCCGGAATTACTATGGAACTGATATTTAACAGTCTTCACTGTAAAGGAACACAAATCCTTCCACCCTTAAGCTGTAGTTTGAGCCTGATTCCTCACAGTCGGTGGAGATTAGGGATGGCAAGTCCTCCTTTTCTGAAAGGAGCCTTTCACATATACTTTACTGGGGATTAGTTGGCAGTTAGTCTGGCCAGGGTCTCCAGGAGCAGAGCACAGGCTACTTGCAGAGGGTGTAATGGAAGGAGGAAGGGGAGTAAGAAAAAACACAAGTGATCTACTTCACGGTAGTGCCCAGGGTCAAAGGCCTTTCAAGTCAGAGACAGAAAAGAAGATGGATGCAGTTCGTCCTTTGCTCTCACTTTTGTTTGGCTTATTTCTTTTGTGGGTTTTGCTATGAATTTGAAGCCTTTTTTTCTGTTCAGCTTCAGTGACTTCATACAGTCACTACCTTGTAAAATAGAAAGCAGAACTGTCCCCAGTAGGCTAGGGATACCTGAAAATTTTCCAGTACCTCAATGTTCTAGGGACTTAGTCAAGGCTATATTTAGATACTACACTGCATTTCAGAGAAAATCTGATTTTCCTTGAAGGGTTTGTTCCCACATTCCCTACTTAAACCAAACATA